>NC_080540.1:170739251-173239251 GCF_028640845.1 Ahaetulla prasina
AAGCAGAGATAAGGCCATGAGACAAAGTTCGCTTTTTAGTGAGAATTTAATCAAAAGTGTAAGTGCTCCAAGAAACAGAATGAATTGATAATTGATATTCATGGCTTGAGCAAGGCCAACTCCCTGCGCTGTTCTCGAAGGAAAAGTCCCTGTTGTGCTTTGTGTCTAAGTTAGGTGTTTTGCCCATTAATAGTTTGCCATCAGAGAACACCACAGGAATTGTAGTATGCGAAGCTAGGCTTCCTCTGGCTTTCTTTTTCCCGGGAAGCTAGAATGCTCTATTTCTGAATTTGTCAATTCCAAGTCATAATGTTTCATATGCCATGGTCATCAACAGACGGAATCTACAATCCATCATGGCTTTGGTCAATGGAGGCTTTCACCAAATGCTTTTCTATCGTCCTTTGAACAATTAGGTTGCTAGCTTTCATTGTACTTGTGCTACACACAGTATTCCCTGGGCAGTACCACTCATGTTTGGCAAATTTTGACCAGTGTGATACAGGCTTAACCAAAGTCCAGTTTTGCCCCAACACTGTTCATAATATTTTTTTTCTGGCTAGGATCCCTAATCTAGAGGCTACATTGCAAGCCAACATACTATTGCTTGCAAGTCACCAATTTGGAGTGATATTGCTGCATATATTCACGATGCCAAGTTGATGTTCACTCGAAAAAGAATTATACAATTTTCTCCCGGAGAGATATATTACCGTGCTCTCAAACCATGAAGTTGCGAGATGACATGTTGCAATTTTAACCCCATCTTGATGTCATGTTTTCTAGAAAGCTTTTCTGCTCCCCCTTCCTTTTCTCTCTCTCTCTCTCTCTCTCTCTCTCTTTCTCTCTCTCTCTCTCTCTCTCTCTGTGTGTGTATCTGTTGATACCTACAAATCATTGTTGACTTAGACAACTGCCTGGACCAGACCCTGCAGTTTTCTTGGCAAGATTTTGGATGTGGTTTGCCCTTGCCTGTTTCCTCAGCTGTGAGAAGGTATGTCTGGCCCAAGGTCACTCAGCTGGCTTTGTGTCCTTGTGCCACCAACTCCCAGTTTTCAGCATTAACTTCTACACCAAACTGACTCTTTTCTTCTATTTACTCATTATAAAAACAGCTATGGGACTTGTTTTTCCTCCACTTTTCTCTGAATTGCTTCTTTAATTTTGTTTTAAATTTCCTTTCCCCCCCCTTTTTTTTTTTGCCTGTGCTTTTTTTTTTAATGACATGTAGTTAGATTGTGACCTTTTAGATCAGACCAGTCTTGGTTTTATGATGTTTCACTGAAGGCTATCAGACTGAAAACTTTGATGAAAAGTATTGTTTTTAATATTCTGTTTCTCATTTTTATTGAACACCTCAGCAGGTGTTTAAAAAGGGTTAGGTACTGTATCTGGCTGGATACGGAAGCAGTGTAATATATTTGAAAGAATTCCGATACAAATGATTTCAGCTCCCCCCTTAGGTTTTGGCCCAAAAAAGCGCTGAAAGGAATTCAATTCAATGTTGAATTTTATCCCAGCAATGTGGAATGTATTGCTTTAGGAAGAACTTATAGGTGAACAATAAACTTTTCACTTTTGGGAAGAAATGATCCTTTTCAGCCTTTAAACTGCCTCTCTACAACTGTAATGGGAAGACTGAGCAGTATGATTCCGTAGAGACTGAATTTCCTTTATCAGTTCAATTCAAATCTTTATTGTCAGCACACAACATATGTGCAATGAGATTGGCTGAGCTCCTTCAGTGCACCCCCCCCCGTCCCAACACAATACAACTCACAGTGAAGACAGAAAATCCCTAACCCAATAAATCATATAAACAAAATATCCAGTCCTATTGCACCAGTGTGATTTATTTATTTATTTAAATTGATCTGTTGTGTCGGGCCTTTCATCTGTTTTTATATCTATTGTTCTGTACATTATAGGATAGGGTGTGTTTTTTTAATCTGTATAACAACGCAAATACTTTTTTTCACTTTAAAATTTGCTTTGAACTGATGCATAAAGGCATCCCTAACAACTTGCAGGCAATAATACAGGTTAAAAAAAAAAACATGCCTGGGTTAGATAGTCCGGAGTTTTCTAGAGTGATAATTGTGAGTGTGTGCATATAAAATTAGAGAAGTCCTCCCAAAATTTAGGTAGCATACCTTTGAATGCTAAGTAAGAATGAAAGGCATGTAAGGAATTTTTCATCTGTAGTCTCTGAGGAGCTACATTAGAGGGAGAAGATTCAAAATACAGGGACCTGTACTTTGATCCTCTAAAATCATTTTGTTCTTGGTACTGTATTAGACAATAGTATACATGAGCCACCCTAATTTTCTCAAAGTTCGAGATTGGCATTTTCTAATCATCTTTTTATGTAGGCATCCCTCTCTTTGAGCATCATCTTCCGGCATTAAAGACTTCATTTTCAGTCCATTATTAATTTCCTTACCCATGCATGGGTGGCAAAAATTGATTGCATTGTGGGTGGGTGGGGGAGAATGCATATTTTGTGAAGGAATGAGACAACGGAGAGGGAAGCAACTTACAAAGCTGCAAGATTTTTTTTTAAAAAAAGAGCCCAAATATAACTACACTACATAAAAATTCCTGGCCATCTAATAGTTCAAAAGCATGCAAATGCGAGTAAATAAATAGGTACCACTTTGGTGAGAAGGTAACAGCATTCCATGCACCTTGGTATATAGCAGTGATGGTTAAACTTTTTTGGTGCCGAGTGCCAAAAGTGTGTGCGCGCAAATGCACGTGTGTGTGCCCCAATCCCCAAAATGCAATGTAAGCACCCACACACATGCGCCCTGCCCCTACTCATGCATATGTGTTCCCTGCGCATGTGCCCCTGTGCATATGCCCCAACCCCCGTTTTGGCTTCCAGGTTGGTGTAGGCTTTCCAGGCCCAAAATGGGACACGGGGGGTCTCGTCCGGCACCCCTCAGCCCCATTTGGGCTTCCCCAATCTCTGCAGTTTCTTCCCCCAGCATGCCCTAGCTTTCACCTGCATATCTGCCACAGAGAGGCACCCGTGGAGCGTGGAACCTGCGGAGATCGAGGAAGGCACGGGCAGCATATATGCAGGAGAAAGCTAGGGCACACTGGGGGAAGAAACTGCGAAGTTTGGGGAAGGCCCGGCCCCCGCACATGTGCGGCAGAGACCTGAAAACCAGCTGGCTGGTGGGAGGCACACTCGCATGTGCGGTGGAACTGGGCTGGGGCAATGGCTGGCGTGCCTGCAGAAAGGGCTCTGCGTGCCACTTGTGGCACGCATGCCATAGGTTCACCATCACAAGTATATAGTCACTCTGGTCACATGACCACAGACCCTGGCTCTTTGGCTGTGAATCACACTGAGATGATCACTGCTCTTTAGAGTTGGACGTGACTGGAAAACTTTTACCTTTACCTTAAAGAAAAATGATTGTTGAAATCAGAGGGTGACTTCATTCTTCTCGCTGTCACTGTCTATTGAGTTTTGTATTTGACCCCTTTAAATAAAAATAAAAATGTGAGCACATAATAGATAAGCAAGAACCAAAAGAAAGACAGGGTTTCCAATTTGACAAGATGTTGATGTGTGCATGACACAGAACAGATTTTATCCCTATCATTTGCAGTAGTTTCTATCTCCCCAAATGTTAGATAGTTACCTCCTAAGAAAACATGATGGTGATGGGATCTGGGGGGAAAGTAGTCCATTGCACAGTTTTAGATCTAGAACATGCCCCAGCAAGTTATGTAAACTGAAAGAGGTTCATAGTTTTCAAATAAACTATGGAATCCCAATTCAACCACTGCAAATCAGCCTTAAATTAAATGTCAAAACCCCATCAAGATCATCTTGTCTGGAGTCTTTAACTATGGCATCAGTCACTTCTATCAGGTCAGGCAATTGTACAGCAAATTGTACAGCAAATTGTACCTTGATGAACGTATCTTTTCTTTTATGTACACTGAGAGCATATGCACCAAGACAAATTCCTTGTGTGTCCAATCACACTTGGCCAATAAAATTCTATTCTATTCTATTCTAAAAGGTAGTGAATGAAAATCTCCTTTGAGTCAAGTCAGCTCTGAGTGACTTTATAAACTTTATGTCCCTTTGTTGGGAACTACAGGGAAATGCTTTCTATGACATTTTTTGCAGGATTTTTTTAGAGTCTAGTCTGCAGACCTGGTGGTATCCTTTTTTAAATAATAACCTAACCTAATTGTCTTAACTTTTTGCAACCAGACAAAGCTACCTAGGCTCATCACCTGAGTTCTTAGTCCCTTTCAACTCTTCCTCCAGATGGCACTTGGGTTTCAACACAAAAAAGATACTTCTCTAACATTGGCATTGGCTGTCAATGATCAGATGCCATAGTCCCTGAAGGCAGAATAAGAAGCAATGGATGGAAACTAATCAAGGACAGAGCCAACCTAGAAATAAGAAGAAATTTCCTTACAATCAAAATAATCAATCAATGGAATAGTTTGCTTCCAGAAGTTGTGGGTGCTCCAACACTGGATTTTTTTTTAATTAAACGCTGGAGGTTTTTAAGAAGAGATTAGACAACCACATGTTTCAAATGACAGAAGGGCTCCTGCTTGAGCAGGGGGTTGGACTAGAACCGCGATGGTGAACCTATGACATGTTTGCCTGAAGTGGCAGGTGGAGTCATGTCGCCTGGCACTCATGGCGTCACCCGTTTCTCTTCCAGGTTTCTGGAGCACATGCACATGTGACGATCCAAGTGGGGGATGCATTTGCAATAGGCTGGAAATGGGAGGAGAAGGGTGTTACCTGTTCCTGCACTCAGGATGTGATGAGTGTCCCATACTATCTATGAGCTAAGCAGACAGTCTGGATCTGTCCTTTGACTGGCAAAATAATAATAATAATAATAATAATAATAATAATAATAATAATAATAATAATAATAATAATAATAATAATAATAATAATAATAATAATAATAATAATATTTTAATTTTTATACCGCCCTTCTCCCAAAGGACTCAGGGCGGTGAACAGCCAAGTAAAAACAATACAATATATTACAATAAAAACTATTTAAAAAACTTATTCAATGTGGCCTAAATTTAAATATAAAATACATAATATAAAATAACCCCATTTAAAACCGAATTAAAAACCCCTATCAAGCCAGTCCTGCTCGGAAGAATAGGTACGTCTTCAGCTCGCGGCGAAAAATAGAAAAATAGAACTCAAAATAGACAGTCAAAGGACAAAGTCCCTCCTCAAAAGCTCCTGAACAGATTCGTTTACAATGGGATAAGGGGACAAATATTCTCCTGGAATGGCAACTGTTTGGAAATGAGGAATAGTAGAGTTAACACAGAGAGTAGGATCAATTATACCAGTAATTGTTCTAGTCCAACATATCTTTGTGCATTGGAGAGATTTGCAGAGTGTACCTCCAAGGATTGGTGTTGGGACTAATGCTTTTAAAAAGTATGTGTAGAATCTATATGAACTTGTGATTTATAGGTTTGATGATTAGAAAGAGTAGAGTAGAGAGAGAAGGAAATTATGATATAACCTTAGAGAGAGGAGATAACTTTTTTATAACTTTTCTTTTTCCCTTCCCTTCCCATTCCCTTCCAATTTTTTCTTTGTATTTTTTCCATTTATTTAATTTGTATAATGCTTTTATTATCACTAACTCAAGGTGACAAACATATCCAGCATATCCTCCTATTTTTCTCACAACAACAATAACCCTGCAAGGAGGGTTTTATGGTTAAGGCAGAACTTGAACTCATGGTCTCCTGCTTTCTAGCCGGGTGACTTAACAACTGGCTCTCCGGTTTGTTATTACTTTCTTTATTTTTCTTACTTCTTTGAAAATTTGTATGGTTTTTATTTTTAAAAGTTATTTAACACAAATAATATCGTGCATATAGTACCTGAAGTTAGGATAAATACTGAAATAGTTCAAGTTGATAACATCAATAAAAGATTGTAAAAAGTTCCCAAAAAATCATTCCAACCTGGGTGAACCAGCTTCACAATTATGAATGTAGTTTAACATAAGCAAGTACAGACTGGTGTGTGTTGGCCTCAGTGGTCAGTTTCAAAAATTTTTACTACCAGTTCTGTGGGTGTGGCTCGATGGGCATGGCAAGGAAAGATTACTTCAAAATCCCCATTTCCTCCCGATCAACTGGGACTTGGGAGGCAGAGAACCGATGGGGGCGGGGCCAGTCAGAGGTGGTATTTACCGGTTCTCCGAACTACTCAAATTTTCTGCTACCGGTTCTCCAGAACTGTTCAGAACCTGCTGAAACCCACCTCTGGTTGGCCTTCACAATCCACATTTCATTAATGTGAGCTGGCAGTTATTGACCAGGAAAGTCTAGAGTCATGGTGGACTGTTTAATGCAAATGTCAACCCAGCGGGCAGCTGCCATCAGAAAGACAAATTCCATGCTTAGAATCATTAGGAAGTAAATTGAAAATAGAACTACCCATATAATAATGCCTTTGTACTAATCTAAGGTGAAAAAGACATGGAGGATTCTGCATAGCTATAATTGCACCATGGGAAGGAATTTATAGTGTTGGAAATAGTGCAAGGAAATTGTAGGTGACTAAAATTATTATGGGGTTAGAGCCGCTTCTCTAGGAAGAAAGGCTACAAATGTGGGTTTTTTCCATCTAGGAAGGTAAGAGGTGGCATGTTAGAGGTACATAAAAGCATGCATGGCACAGAGAAGTTGGCTTTCTCTCTCATACACAGTGTTAGAACTCAGCCACAGTCATTGAAACTAAATGAAGGGAGAATCAGAAACGGCAGAAGGAAATACTTTCTCACATTGCATACTTAAATTTTTGCACAGTGCACACTGTTGTGAGCTCTGCAATTACAGCCAGCTGTGTGTTTGTTTCACATAATGGACCGATCTAGTAACAGAGTTGTAAATACTTGGAACACACTACCTGACCCTGTGGTCTCTTCCCAAAATCCCCAAAGCTTTAACCAAAAACTGTCTACTATTGACCTCACCCGATTCCTAAGAAGTCTGTAAGGGGCGTGCATAAGAGCACAAAAGTGCCTACCGTTCCTGTCCTATTGTTTCCTTTCATTATATCCAATTAATGTAGTTATTACATACTTATATATATGCTTAAATATGGTATAGTTATTTTGTGCTTATGCTTATATATACTGTTGTGATAAATAAATAAAAAAAATAAAAAAAAATAAAATAAAAAAATAAAGATTCTCTTACGTTTTCACTTAGTTAGTGGTTCCTTGGTTAAGAATTTTGAGTGCAACAGTCCAGCACATCTGGAGAATGCCAGGTTAGGGAGGATGTCATCCCCTGTGATATTTTACCCTGCAGTAGGTACAACAACCTGCAATCTACGCAAAGGGGAATGTATTTTTCTTGAAGAGAAGATTACATGGTGAGACACAGAGAGATTTCATCTAGGGATTTCTGCAACACTTGATTGTCTGGGAAGAACATCTGGGAGTGATTTTATCTGATCAGTTTTGTGTGATGCACAGCCTCTTCCAAGATGCTGCAAGGGATCATGTATATCTTTCACTTTTTCACCCTTTAATGAGATCAGTGGGAATTACAACATGATGATAGTACCATACAGAAATCTGTTGGCACAGAAGGTGCAAGCTGGAGAATGTTCATTGTCTGAGCGTTTGCACTGTGTTGCAAAGTGTTTTACATTCTTCCTCAAAACTGTTCTTGTGGGGAAAAATGATTGATTGATTGATTATTGCTTTATTGTGAAATTTATTTGCTGGCCATCTCATTTCAAAGCGACTCTGGGAAGGTTGAAACATAAAAACATTAAAATCTTTAACAATCTAAATAGACCCAATAAAATCGCAATGCAAACAGAATAAAACCGTTGACATAAGATGGAGAAGGAGGCAACCAGATCCATGGGGGGAGGGGGGAGATCTTATTTAATCAACCAGCTCCAGTTTGAGGCTCTCCCACTGGGACCCCAAGCCATCTGGCAGAGCCAGGTCTTAAGGCTCTTATAGAGAGTCAGAAGGGTGGGAGCCGATCTCACCTCAGGCGATAAGATATTCCAAAGGGCAGGAGCCACAGCAGAGAACATTGCCGGCTATTCAACGCTCTCTAATTTGACAGGTCAAAGATAATGAGTCCGAAGCAGGGGTGAAAAGCTCCCTTCGGACCGGATCGCCTGATCCGGTAGTCATCGTGGCATGTGGTTCGGAGAACTGGTAGCAATCACGGTGTGAGGCTCCTCCCACCTGCCCAGCTGTCATTACTTCCCGGGTTTTGTACCCTCTGCACATGCGCAGAAAGATTTTGTGCATGTGCAGAGAGTCTGAGCGCGCATGTGATAGGGCCGTGATAGCTCAGGCTGGTAAGAAGCCTGTTATTAGAACACAGCAGCCTGCAATTACTGCAGGTTCAAGCCCGGCCCAGGGTTGACTCAGCCTTCCATCCTTTATAAGGTAGGTAAAATGAGGACCCAGATTGTTGGGGGGGCAATAAGTTGACTTTGTAAATATACAAATAGAATGAGACTATTGCCTTATACACTGTAAGCCGCCCTGAGTCTTCGGAGAAGGGCGGGATATAAATGTAAATTTAAAAAAAAAATGTGGTGCGCATGCACGGCATGTGCACTTCCGAACCGGTAAGGAAGATAAGTAGATTTCACCCCTGGTCTGAAGACTCCAAATCCAAGTCAGATTCCCATTCTACCATTTGGTTTGTGCTGCTGGAGTATGGATAATTATCAGCGTGAAAGGGCCAAACCAATAAAACAAGCTTGTGCTAAATGGCAATTTCTTGTAAGGAAAGTAGTCAGCCTATCTAGTACTGGGTGGCAGCATCTGTGTAATCTGAAAATCAGAGCATTTGGGATAGATTTGCTTAAAGCTTGTATTTGGTGGCATGCCAAAATTGAAGGAGGAAGGGGCATGTTGTAGACAAAACCTGCAAGGCCCAGATTTTGTGGCGTCATAGAGTCTCATTAATCATTTTTCATTTAATGAGCTTCCCCGAGTCCCACCTCCCTTAAGTGCCAAGAAGGGAATTTAAACTGAGTGAGAGCACAGATTGTAAATCATTGTTCATTTATATTGAAATGTATGGAGCACTTGCTGAGTCATTTAGCTACAAAGTCAATGGAGGTGTATTAGATTCGTGGCAGCCTGTTGTGCCCAGACTCACAGCAGAGGGGCCAGGCAGGGGAGTGGGGGGAGAGAGAGAGAACAGGCAGGGATACATACATTTCCAGATATTCTAATCCCCTGTGACGATGTTCCCAAACTCCACTTTGGCAGCATCCCACTTTCTACCCTCTGCCTTCTGTTTTCTCTGATCTCCTATTTTGTTACACATCCCTGATATGTTCATTGAAAAAGCTTTGTTTAAGAGGATGGGGCAGGAAAACATTTCAGTCCAAGATTCTAGCTGCTACTGTTGACATGATGGGTTGCTGCAGCAAAACACTCTCATTTATGCCATCCAAATGAGTCGGTTGAGTTTCTGTCAGGATGTAGGGGGAGGGTAGAAGGTCAGTTAAGATCTACTGGTACATTACTGGGTGATCTACAACAAGGGATTCTGCATCATTGCAGTTTAACACTAGCAGATGTGGTGCAAGAGCTATTGAAGAACTAATTGCTGAAGAGCTTTTAACTAAGTATTGTGGGAAGCCGCCCGCCCTGAAGAATGAAATATTGGGGGGGGGGATATTAAAAACAGGATAGAATCTTTCCCCTAAAGAAGAAATGGGGGGGGGATCTTAAGGGAGGCAGAAACTAGCCCCAGTTTCCCTGCCCCGAGTAGAAATGAAGGAGGCCAGCTTTTAGACATGCAGATTTGGTAATCCATTCAGAAAGACTGGGTCAAGACAGAAACTCAGATAAGCGACAAACAAAAGGTTGACAAAATCAGCTTGGACAAACACCTAGGATTTTCATTTCCTCTTTTGTCTATAGAGCCAGCCATGACCCCTACATGGCTCCATAGGAATCCAGGAGGTATAAAAACCCACCCACTCTAAACTCCATTTTGTCAGATGTCCCAGAATCACATTTAGTGATTATAAACAGACCCTCTTTCCAATCAGCCTCCAGCCTCCATTTTATTTCCAGCACCTTTCTCTCAGCTTGGAACTGGACCAGATGGATTTTCCTTCCAACAGTATGGAAAGGAGAAGGTGAATTGACAGCTGATACAACTGTGAGTGGAAAAACTGAAGCAGGTGAATTTGCTGTAAAATTGTACTGAGATGTTGGCCTAGGAAATGGATTTATGAGATGGGGCAATTTGTTGAAAGAGTTTTATTGGAAGAATCGGTGTGCTGGATTAGACCTTCTCCTATATTTTTTTACAGTAGCATAAATAGATCATAGTAAGAAAAGAAAGTAGATGGGAATCTAATGGCAGCCTTATGGGGCTGTCATCTTTTTGACATTCCTCCTAGGATTTCAGAGGACAAGGCATTCCCAAAAATGGGGGTGGATTTGATTTCCCAAAGACATCAGTCTGCTAAGATCTTCAAATATGTATGGAAATGATATTATAGTTAGCGCTAGCCAAACATTGTAATGATGGTTTTATTAAAAATTACAACTTCAACATCTACGGGACAGCCTGCTGCCGTCAGTTACCTCCCATCGACCAGTGCGCTCTCATAGGGAGGGCCTCCTTAGGGTGCTGTCGGCCAACCAATGTCGGCTGGCGGCCCCCAGAGGAAGAGCGTTCTCTGTGGGGGCTCCGGCCCTATGGAATGATCTACCTGTGGGACTTCGTCTTCTCCCTGATCTTCGGACCTTTAAGCGCGAGCTCAAAACCTTTTTCTTTCATCAAGCGGGGCTGGCCTAATGATTAATTTTAATATTGAGGGTTTTTAGAGGGTTTTTTAAGGGGCTTTAATTTATTTATTACTTTTTATTCAACAATTTTAAGATGCAGCGTATTGAATTAGATTTTTAATTGAATATTGTATTTTAAAATCTTTCGTTATTTATGTTTTATTTATGCTGTACACCGCCCTGAGTCCTCAGAGAAGGGTGGTATAAAAAATTTTAAATAATAAAATAAATAAATAAACAGTAGTGCTAGCCCAGGGGTCTCCAACCTTAGCAATCTTAAGATCTGTGGACTTCAACTCCCAGAATTCTGGGAGTTGAAGTCCACAGGTCTTAAAGTTGCCAAGGTTGGAGACCCCTGGGCTAGCCAAACTTTTTGAAAAAATGGGATTGGGGAAAGTAAGGTTTCCAGAAAAGAAGGCATCATTCTTTCCCATATGGTTGTTGGTGATGTAGAAACAGGATTCAATGGGGAAAAAAACCCAAAAAAAGTCTGCCATCAATCAGTATGAAGAGTGATACTGCTTTGCTGTGCAAATGAGCAAAAGTGAGTCAGCAGCACCTTTTAAATAAATGATCCCCAGCATCATTCACAAAGTAGCAGCATGAGCTATTCCTAGCAAGAGAGTGAATGGCTATGAGATCAAAACAAGTGTATTTGTTGGAAAAGGTTCTCCTTAGCCAGGCTTATGGCTATCCTCGCTGGAACTGCACTGCTGGGCCAGCAAAAATGGCAACGTAATTCATCGTAGGAATTTAGCTAGCATAATAACACCCACCCTACCCCACCCTACTCCCAGCCTGCAAAGCATTGGCCTTGCAAAACATTTCATGCAACACCCTTTTGAAATTCTAGGTGTTATGGCAAAGTTAATAGGTATTTTCATGGTCCTGAAACCAAAGGGATCTGAACCACAAAATAATCTGTAAATAAATCAGGAAACGCAAGCTCTTCGGTTTTATTTCTAATCTTCACACTTGACTATGCAGCACAGACAAATTTACATAAAAACATAACGAAGCACTTCAAACTGAATCTGATAAGGGAATTAGAATCCAATAGAGAATACGTAGCAAATGAGACAAGGGAGCAAAGTATGGTGGGAGGGCGGGTGGGCGGGAAGAGAAGAAAGATATGGGGAGCAGAAATCAGAGTGAATCCTTTTAGACAAACAGCTCCTCGTAGTCCCATTCTAAAGGCTTGGGAGAGGGGTTTCCATCTTTTTTTCCTTGATGGATTTTGTCTGGCACAGACAAAGTGGAAGATGTAATGGGGAAATTTGGGAAACATCCATCAGAGAAAAATGATGACATCTGTCCAGTGGCGAAATTCAATTTTTTTTACTACCGGTTCTGTGGGCATGGCTTGGTGGGCATGGCTTGGTGGGCATGGCAGGGGAAGGATACTGCAAAATCTTCATTCCCACCCCACTCCAGGGGAAGGATACTGCAAAATCTCCATTCCCACCCCACTCTGGGGCCAGCCAGAGGTGGCATTTGAACTACTCAAAATTTCCGCTACCAGCTCTCCAGAACCTGTCAGAATCTGCTGAATTTCACTCCTGCATCTGTCCCTTCTGTCACATGTCATAAATGAACAGGGACAACTGCTTGAGAAGAATTAGAAGAATAGGAATAGAAATAGGAGGGGGATGGGGGATGGGGGGGAAGAGGAAGAGGAAGAGAATTAACATAACAATATTGCAGAGACAGAACATGAGTTAAAATCAGACGAGTTAAATACATGTTTTAAAAAGCCAACAAAGAGAATGTCAACATTTCTTACTTCTGTAGAAAAGAACAAACAGAATTACTTTCTGGAGGGAAAAAAAAGAAAAGGAGAAAGTAATCAATGCAGGAGGAGGGAGGACTAATCAACAGCTCAGCTGTAGAGGGATTCAATTCAAGGTTATGAACCACCCAGTTAGAAAAAAGTTGTAAACAGATATGGAAGAAAATTGGTGAAGACAGATTGAAGAAAACGAAGTAGGGTTCAAAAGCAATGTAAAAATGTTAGTAGTGAATAACTAGATCAAGAAATGAGAAATATTGTGTGGGGGATAAGGTTCAAGACAGACATTATGGTGGAGGAAGGGGGAGAGGAAAAAAATAGAAACGTTAATATAAAATAATATAAAAGAGAAAAACTGTCTCAGGGAAGCAGTGAGGCCATACATCCAACAAAATCCTGAGAATGTAACAAAAGCAGGTTTATAGCAAGAAGAGAGAAATTAGAATATGCAATAATGAATAAAAAAAGGGACAATACATTTTAGAATGAATGATGGAATATGATCAAGCTTATTAGAGCCAAATCACATGAAGCAAGATCATCAAGAGATGACAGTAAACATGGTGAAACCTGATGAAAGCGCACCAGAGAAGATAATTCCAAAAGTTAAAAGAAGAAACTCGCTTGGCAAATGGTAAAATAAGAAAAATATAAAAAGTTAAAAGTTTGATGAATATTTGCAAGTAAGATCAGAAAAAAGTTGAGCTATATATGTAACTGAAATAACAAGAAAAAGAAAGAAAAGAAAGAATGGAATGGAATGGAATGGAAGGGAAGGGAAGGGAAGGGAAGGGAAGGGAAGGAAAGGAAAGGAAAGGAAAGGAAAGGAAAGGAAAGGAAAGGAAAGGAAAGGAAAGGAAAGGAAAGGAAAGGAAAGGAGATTAAAGTTGGTCAACCCTGGGAGCAGATTAGATGGATTAAAAAACTAAGTGCTGATGATAAAATGAAATAAAAATTAAAAAACAGATCAGTAGCAGTCAGGAAAAGATGATGGTTGAATAGAGTTTAAGAGGAGAGGAATGCAAAATAATAAAGAATCCTCATAAACCGATGATCATTAAAAAAATGGAAAATAAAGAAAAACCTGTGTTATCAGGAAGAAAAGAAATAGCTGAAAGCTACAATAAAAAGACTGTGATATAGCTATCTGGGGGAGGCTGGGAGTTGGTTGAGAGGGGAAATGACAATGTTGGAAAGATGGAAGAGTTCTAAGAT
The DNA here is from genome assembly GCF_028640845.1 of Ahaetulla prasina. Taxonomy (NCBI): domain Eukaryota; kingdom Metazoa; phylum Chordata; class Lepidosauria; order Squamata; family Colubridae; genus Ahaetulla; species Ahaetulla prasina. The sequence goes on from NC_080540.1 coordinate 170,753,100, forward strand.
GAAAAGATGAAAATAGAGGACAAGATGAAGAGGGCAAGATTTGATTGAAATGAATATTAGCATCAGCTGCAGTAGTAAACCAAATTGATAGTAAGATACTGTAATATTCTTATAAGAACCATATACAATGACTTGAAGCAGGTGCAAGCATTAAGCACTGGGATCTCCTGAACCCTTCCTCCTCCTTCTCTTAAAGCTAAATTGAGAACTCCACAGTCTTGCAATCTTTCTTGCTTAATCTTTCACAGAGTTTTCATTTCTCAGTTGGATTGGGAATTTGCTAGGGAGTGAGCTCAAACTACTAGATGAAGCGATGCAAACTTCTGTCTATTAGTAAATAGCAATAGCACTTAGACTTACATACCACTTCACAGTATGTATGTAGCCCTTTCTATGCCTATTGCCCCCAACAATTTGGGCCCTCATTTTACTGACCTCGGAAGGATGGAAGGCTGAGTCAACCTTGGTGAGATTTGAACTGCCAAATCACAGGCAGCCAGCAGTCAGCAGAAGTAGCCTGCAGTACTGCACTCTCACCATTGCGCCATCATTGGTCATTAATAATTTTGACAGAGGTGGAAATTCAACAGGTGGTGTCAACCAATTATCACACTATGCTGATAAGGAGACTTCTCAAGAGCTGTCTCATAGTACTCTTGATTAAAAAAACAGGGCTTACCTATCCCATCTTTGACCACTTGGTTTCTTTCTTTCCCCTCTAAGAGGGAAGAGAAGAATGAGGCAGAGAGAAGCATACAAGATGGATCCAAGGCCCAAGCCCTGTTGACAGGATTGATGAATGAGGCGAGGAGGTTGCCCAATAAAAGCCTCTGCAGAAGCATGTGGGGAAGCCATATTCACCTGTTTCAGAAACACCAAAGTCTTACGAAGTGAGGGAAAGAGAAGGAAGGAAGAACATTCCTCAGTCAGAGGCTGAGTTGAATACAATTTGCATAGTGATTAGATAACATGGAACATGTAATCCAAAACATGGAGTGGCTGTCAGGTTGGCTGCAATACGATGGAAGAAATTTCATAATGGTGGTGGTGGGATTCCCTCTTCTTTGTTTATCTCCCTGTCTCCTCACTGGCAGGAGTTGATATTGAGATTTTAACAAGTCGTTCTCTCCCCACCTCCCACTTCTGGCTTCAGTCTTCACTTACAAGGGCAGGCCAGACTGGCCAAGCCAGTTTATCACAACCAATCCTGTGGTTTGAGCAATGGGATGAAGAAGAGGAATTGGGGGGGGGGGCTAGCTCAGTGCATATCTCCTCCTGTGTAGGTGAAAATTGCTCTTTGGAGCTACCTCTGTTTTCCTCCCCTGCAGGTGGCCTCGGCATGGAGGAAGTTTAATTTTCTGGCAGGGAAGCTGCGTGGGCTGGAGCTGGCAGAAACAGAAGACCATCATCTGGCTATTCATTTGAAGTGGGGGAGGCTTTCTCTGCCCCCACTACAGTCATTCTGCATTTTCAATGCAAGAAGCAGGCAGGCAGGCGGGCGGCTAACTGGGGAAATGACTTCTGCCTGCATCATTTCTGTCCCCATCTGTGCAAAGCAAATAAAACCCACATCCCTCCATTCCCTTCTGAATGGACCCAAGAGATAGACATAAACAATGCCCATAGGAGCCACTCCTCCACTTTTCTTAAATTGCAGTTTTTTAATGGGTTTTCCCTTTATCCAGAAAACATGCCTATTTTGCTGATCAAAATAGCAATAAGAAGAATGTCTTATAGAGATTGTCAGTCATCCAGGTCAGCTCTCTTCAGCTCTGAAGCTTCTTGTATGAGAAGCGAAACATCTTCAAAGAAAAACAAGAAAGTCCCATTGAAAAAAGCACCTTTGGAATAATAAGAAGAATTTCAGCACCAAGAACAGCTCAGCATATACAATATATACAGTAGTCCAAACATGATTCCTTGGACTCAATTCTCATCAGCCTCGTCCATTCACTATCCTGAATTAGGAGGAAGAGAGTTGCTACCCCACAGAGTGGGGATGGCCACTCTATATTAATCTCCCCCAATCTAGTATCCCTATCAGTTATGTTGAGCCCCACGTCCATAATTCTAAGAAGCACAGCCCATAATAACGAATGATGGGGATTTAAATTCACATGTATGGAAAGCACCAGTTTGGGTAAGCCTAACTTGGCTTGGTGAAAGAAGCACTTTGGTATTATTTCACACCTATAGGTCGTAAGCAGAAATTCAATCAATCTGAGTGTCAGCATTCCAGAAACCCACCCACCCCCAAGTAAAAACTCCGAAGCAAGCATATTTCAAAGTTCTATTTACTAGGATAGGTAAACTGGCACAACTGGGAAAACCCAAATTTGAGAGGTCTGGGTTTTCCCTTAGTAAATCAAAAACCCCAAAACCATCCCCTGACTCCGCAGTCGATCACATGCTCCAATCGCCAACTGTCCCATCTCAAGACAGCACTCCAACCACTCCTCCTTCATATGCAGGATTGGCCTGACCTTGACCAACAGGAAGAATGCTATTATGTCTAAAAACCAACCCTCTACTAAATCCCCCCTCCTACTTTCCCACACATGAGAAAGTGGCAGCACAGAAGCTTAATATGACTTCTGAGGCTGACACTGAGATTATTTCAAGTCATTTGTCTCTTAGCCTACTCTAATTCATATTATGGTTTCCCTCCAACTGTATTGGAAATCAAATGCCTACATCATTAAATGCATGATTTGCCTAGGAGACCTGTTCGAAAGAGGAGTATAAACCCTATAATAAATATAACAAAAAACTCAGTTCAAAAAGTTGCATCATATAAAAGCAAGAAATACAATCCAGGAGAGAGTTGTGAAGTAAACATTTACAGGCTTGACATCCAGTAGTTCCATGGTTTCTATCCCAATGGTGCACTGAAAGGCACTGCTTTTTCCTTTCCCATAGATAATATTTTGCTATTTGTTCCAGTGAGGAAAAACAATACACTGCCAAGTATTCTTTTAAGACCTCTTTTGTAAAACATGCTGATATTTGATGAAGTTCAGTTTTCAGATTTATTGATATTTTCATATTTTCATATCCACATAAACAGGAGCAAAAAAAATAAACATGAGAATTTGTGCAATCGGCTGGAGAATGATGGGAGTTGAAATTCCAAATATCTACTGGAAGGGTAGCCCATACATTCAGACGCTGCACATTTTGCTCTGTTTGAGAATGCTGGGCACAAATGGTGAAGATGCTGTCAGGGAATCAGTCAAATGAATACCCATTAGGGGCGTAATAATTTAAGATACATTTTATGCTGAAAAAGTTACTTGATATGCCCCCAAAGAATACATGTTTTCTATTTTACCAAAACGTTTGTGCCCGTCTATGATTTCTTCAGATTTCTAGCCTAGTTTCATGGAAAGTGGTTGCTTCATTTCATATAACGGTTCAAATCACACCATACTTTTGAAATTCAGAAGTTCCATTTTTGGATTTCTTTCTTGGAACCCGAGAGGGCTATATCAAGTTCATCCTTATTCTGAGCTACTGAGGAAATGGGCCTGGAATAAGATTTCCTGTACCAATAAAGAAGAATATTTGTAGCTCAGAGTTGAAATAAGGGATCCTTGGTGCTCTCTGAGCTTGATTGTTTTTCCTGCAGGTGTTTCATTACCCAAACTAGGCAACATCATCAGTGCTGCAGAGGTGGTCTCCAGCAGGTTCTGACCAGTTTTGGAGAACCAGTAGCAGAAATTTTGAATAGTTTGGAAAACCAGTTAATACCACCTCTGACTGGCCCCACTGCCATCTATTCTCTGCCTCCCAAGTCCCAGCTGATCAGGAGGAAATGGGGATTTTGCAGTAACCTTCCACTGGATTGGGGAGGGAATGGAGATTTTATAGTATCCTTTCCCTGCCATGCCCACTAAGCCACATCCACCAAGCCATGACATTCCCACCAAGCCACACCCAAGAACTGGTAGTAAAAATTTTTGAATCGCACCACTGCAATGCTGGTGTTAAGAGCTAACCATGCTAACAGTATTAAGATTCCCTAGTCATCCTAGATTCAGGCATAGTTCCTCTGAGAAGAAGGTACACAAAACATTATAAAATAGTTTGTATTATTGATATTGTCTTCTTTTAAAAAAAATACATCCATGATTGTTCCCAGGAAATCAGATGTCGCCAAATAGTTGGTTAAAAGTAGAGTCCAACTCAGCTTTCTAACTTAATAATTATGCCACCGAAGGCAATTGTGAAAAAGAAAAATAAGTTCAACCCGGTAACCTCTGCTTTTTGCCTTCAATAAGCAGCAATGTTTGAAATGCTGGTCCACCTAAGGAAGGGAAGGATAATATTTGCATCTTGGTATCAAAATGGACTTGAAATACCAGAACTACAATGAGGTCAGATAGTACCTATTGCTCATGGCTCTCTCTCTCTCATTCAGGCTTTAAATTATTCATCCTAGAAATACAAATTCCTCTTTCAACTATTTCCTTGCTTAAGTAAGGCATGGCCCTCATGGCAGCAATAGCCTCCACAACTTGGCAATGGCTGGTACCTTAGGAAACTTCACAGTTAATTTCGATCACCCTTTCTCACCAGTCTTACCAGACAGTTTGGAACCATAGTTTCCTAACGACCTGGAAGATAGGTTGCTGGAAGCAGAAGTGTTGATGATCTAAGCAAACCCTTGCAACACAGTCTGAGCTTTGGGTAGTGTGCCTGAGCCTTCCATAATTCATATACACCCGCTGACAGGCTGTAACATTAAAACAGGACTTGGCATACAATTCTGGGATGCCATTTGGCAGAAGGAGCCTGAGATCCTTCAAACATGTGAAAGAATAGCATTCCCAGTCAGTACCAACACAATCTTGCAAGAATACCATTTTGAACAAATAGGTTTCCCTTACAACATAGGGAGCACTATGTTCTAACTGAAGCTTTTCAAAAATCCTGATGGATCAAATCAAGGATCCCTCTTGTCCAACATTCTGGTTGCATACTGGCTGAACGCATCGGTGATACACCTGAGAAATTTGGATTTTATGTTGCTAATATTTATGAATTAGCTCTCCACACCTCCCGGATTTTGTTATGCCCATAAATGTGTGCAGAATATGCTTTTTTTTTTCTTCACCTGTTACAGTGATTCAAGCTTCAAAGTGGGAAAGGAAGTAGTTCACTTACTGTTGATCTGTTGCATCAGTTACCACTTCCGATCCTGGCTTAACGGGCTGCTGTAAGGGGAAAATGAAAACAACAACTAGGTATGATATTTTGAGTTCCCTGGGGAAAAAAGGAAAGCTAGAAATATAGCAAACCAATTCATGGGCATGAATTAAGTGGGGACAGCTGGCAGTCTAATGGGTGGGTTTCAGGGGTGGGCTGCTACGGGTTCGCCTGGGTTCGGAAGAACCCATAGCTAATGTTATGGCCAGTTTGGAAAACCTCCAAATCCCACCCCTGGTTGGCCTCACCCCTCCCACCCCACCCTGCCCCTCCCAGGAGTCTCCACACAGCTCGTTTTTGATGGAGGTAAGTGCAGGGCCCATGTGGAGGCTTGGAGAGGGGAAAAAATGGGCAACCCAGAAGCTCCAAAGGGCCTCTGGAGGCAGTTTTTGCCCTTACAGAGGCTTGAGGAAAGCCTCTGTAGCCCAGGGAAGGCGAAAATACTGCTCCCAACCCCGTCGTGGTGCACCCAGCAACCGGGCAGAGAACCTGTTGCTGAAATGTTTGAAGCCCATTCCTGGTGGGTTTATGACAGTTGATATAGTTGGTCTTCTTTTTGCAAAGCTTGCATTTCCCCCTGCTCACAGTTGCAAGAAGTCTTTCCCTCCCCCACCCACCTCCATTGGACAAGGGCAACCCAATGAAAACTACAGTGGAACTCCTAACATAGAAATACGACAGCTTTGTGAAGTAGTCCAGACAAGAAGCACACCCAAATGAATTAACTCTACTTCAAGGTCATATTATTAGAATCTTGCAAATCTGAGAGTACCTTTCTCCCTCGTTGTCATTGTCTTTATAGCCCAAGAAATTAGGTAGGATTCCTTCTGAATCATTTGGCATGCCCTGATTCTTCTGAGGACTAAACTGCCTCGTATCTGACTGTTTCCCTGGCTGTGACTCTTCCCTCTGTCTCTCAAGGTCATTCCCACCCCTATCCCCAAATACACATGGATAAATGATGGTTTCCCAATAATGGGAGATGTTACCTTTGGATCCACCTGTTTTCATTTTTACAGAATGAGTCAAGCTGGCCCTTCTCCATTGATTTGGATTTCATTGTCTTTTTCAGAACTGTTGATAAAGTAAGAAAAATACTAGTAGGAGTAATGCCAATAATAGAATAAAATAATAATAAGATATAATTGCAATAGTGATGGTGATAACCATGAGGATAATGATAATGTATGACATGGCTGTGCAAAAGCTATGAGTGGCACAAAGAGCCATGGAAAGGTACCTGCTTGGCAACATAAGACAAAATAGAAAGACCTACAAAAGAGAACAAACGAAAATATATGATGCCATCAAAAGAATAGAACAGAATAGAATTTTTTGTAGAATAGAATTTTTTATTGACCAAGTGTGATTGGACACACAAGAAATTTGTCTTTGTGCATATGCTCTCAGCATACATAAAAGAAAAGATACCTTCATCAAAGTACAACACTTACAACACTTATGATAGTCATAGGGTACAAATTTAACACTTAATGATAGTCATAGGCTACAATTAAGCAATCAGGAAACAATCAATATCAGTATAAATCATAAGGATACAAGCAACAAAGTTACAGTCATAAGTGGAAGGAGATAGGTGATGGGAACAATGAGAAGATTAATAGTAGTGCAGATTTAGTAAATAGTTTGACAGTGTTGAGGGAATTATTTGTTTAGCAGAGTGATGCAAGAAACTGTTCTTGTGTCTGGTTGTTCTGATGTGCAGTGCTCTATAGCGTCATTTTGAGGGTAGGAGTTGAAACAGTTTATGTCCACGATGTGAGGGATCTGTAAATATTTTCACAACCCTCTTTTTGACTCATGCAATATACAGATCCTCAATGGAAGGCAGGTTGGTAGTAATTGTTTTTTCTGCCATTCTAATTATCCTCTGAAGTCTGTGTCTGTCTTGTTGGGTTGCAGAACCAAACCAGTTATAGAGGTGCAGATGACAGGCTCAATGATTCCTCTGAAGAGTAAAAGAATTGAAATGGAAAAAGCCTGGTTACATAGCAAGAAGAACTGATGACAGGTGGACCGAGGCAGTCATAGAATGGATCCCACTTGATAAAAAGCATCCACAAAAGAGACCTAAGACATGATGGAGCAACGACATCAGCAAGTATTGCAGGCCCAACTGGCAAAGGAAAGCTCAAGACTGTATTGGTTGGAAACATGCAGAAGAGGTCTTCATTTTGCAGTAGATAGACAATGGCTGAAACGATGTGATGTTGTGGCACACAAGCCTCCGTTGTCTCATGTGTGTTAAAAGTTTGATCCCTTTAATACCAAATTGCTTCCTATTTCTGGTTTAGGAAATAGAGACTCTTATCGAACCTCAGATTAATCAGAATTTGTTATTGGAACTACAAATTGAATTTTGCATTCATATACTAAATTCATGTACTAAATATTTGACTCAGCCTCACAAGATAGGTTCCCTTTTGTCTGAATCATTCCTGGTCCCTGGATTCATTTTTACTTATTCTAATATAATTTTAGTAATACTGGGACAGGCCAACAGGTTGAAATGCCATTAGAAAAACATCTATTGAATTTTTCGATTTTATCCACGTACATTATAGCGACGATACTTTATAAACTCAGTTCTGTTGTGGTCAGAGTTATGTATGGCAATTTCATCCCTATCGCCCTTTCATTCCAGACATGCATTCTCTCATTCTTGAGCAAGCAGATTTGCATCGAAGCCTGAATTTGTTTCAAGTCTGAATGTGTAGTCATGCAATAGCAATTTGCAACAGTTCTCTGTCGAGATAAGAATCTCCGATGATGTGCCATGAACGTTTTCACACATATTGATGTTGAATACATTGATTTCATAAGATACTGGATGGGCGCTTCATGAATACAAGTGAAGCTTCCTAGTGTAACCTTCTGGAAAATAGACCTTTGCACAGCAGTAGGGCACTTTGCAATATGCAGATAAATAAATTCTCCTCCTATTCCTTAAGGCATTTTATATCACCTCAATGCTTTATTCAAATGTAGGAAGAAAAAAATCCCCCACCTTCTGGTACAAGTTGCACACAGCCAGAATTCTCTTGCAGTGTTTCCATTAGTTAGCTGGTCCATGTTCATGATACTTTTCTGACAACTACAACTGTTGGACAATGAGCTTAGAGCAAAGCAAAGTGAAGCAAAGCAAGTATTTCACTTTACTTTTAGAAATGGGACGGGATGGATGGATGGATGGATGGATGGATGGATGGATGGATGGATGGATGGATGGATGGATGGAAGGACGGACAGACAGACAGACAGACAGACAGACAGTTTTAGAAAGGGGCATTGCTTTGAAGCTTCGCACAGTCCTACTATAGAAGGAACTGTAGCTAATGGTACAACACATGGTTTGCATGCAAAAACCCAGGGTCATTGCTGGTATTTCCAGAGAAGATTGGGAAAAAACAAAACTGCTGTCCAAATTCTAGAGAGTCATTGCCAGTTTCAGGGACACTGAGTTCAATGACCAGGAGTTTCTCAAGGTATATAAGATGTGTTAATTTAGCATCCTCTTAGAAAAAGGGGCAAGATAACCAACATTTTAAGTTCATGGTTTGTAAACATATGCTACAAGTCAGATGACTGTGCCATCTGGATGACTAGGAGTCTTGTGTATGCATTGTCAGATTGAGCCCTGGAAGAATTTGATATTCAGATTAATAACCTACATATTCAATTGTTTAAATTCTTCCTTTCAAAAGCACCTTTCCATTTCCAAATGTTAGGATCAACAATTTATCTTTATCCTCACCCTGCACTCTAGACTGATTTTTACATGTGTAGTTTTTGTTCACACACACTTTTATTTTCATTCCAGCTCCAGTTCTTACGCCTTGCCTTAAAAACAAAACCGTAAGTAAGTAAATCATATGGAATCAGTATTGGTGAAGGAATCTACTTTAAATTAGGATGAAATATGGTTATAATGACTCATTATATCTAACCACTGAAGCATAAATGTTCTACGGCGTTATGGATACATGAAGGCAGAATACATGCAACGAAATCTGACAGCCAGATGTTGGAGGCAATGAATAGGGTTGAGCCAAGAGGGTTGCCCACTACCTTCTTACAAGTTTCTATGTCAAATAACGGAATGTGCAAGAGAATGCCAAACTAATTGGATTCCAGTCTAATTCAATCAGTAAACTCTTTGGGTTGAATCACCATTGCGAATTGTGTTACATTAGATTGGCAATTCTTCCAGATATTGTTGGACCACAAGGACCACAGCTCTCATCGTCTAGTCACTGATTCTGAAATTGATGGGAGTTGGAATTCAACAAAGATGTGGCGGGGGGGGGGGCGAGGGATTGATTGAAGATGCTACCATCCAAAAGCAAGCATTCAAAAGACATGTTCCTTTAGGACAGTGATCCACCACTACTTTTGAGAGATCGAATTAATATTTCCTAATTACTAATTAATATTTACTAATTAATATTTTTTGTATTTTTTTCAGACAGCCTCATCTCCACTACCTGAATTATACCATCAAAGCTAGCTAACTATATGACGTTTCTAACCAAGTCTTGCTCACAATCTAACCATATCCCTCTGGTGTATATTTTTGTCTTTTAATTGGTAACATGGACCCAGATAATATCCCAATAGGGAGACTCCAAGTACACTAAACAGCTGGTGGTCCGTATGGTAGAGACTTCTTGCATGTTGCTTTAAAGTTTGAGATGGTTCACATGTCTCCTTACAGAAAGCCAAGACTGGAGGTAAATCTCAAATGCTATATAATATGTGTAAATTCTCCTTCCTGATCTCTCCTTTTTCCATACTTCCTTATTGGCAAATATTGGATGAAACTTTGGGACCTCTAACGAGAACAGTGTAATAGCATTCTGAAAGGAGAATTTGTAAGAAGGTTACCATAGAAACTACAAAAGGAACAGATAAAACTGACACTTTAATGGGTTGTCTAATTCAGTGGGGGCCTTCTTGTTCCAAGTAGCTTCAGCCATGGCATACAGACATCTCATTTTGCCAGAGCTCATGACTTCATGAAGAAATATAGGAAGATGCTTCTGCATTTCAGGATAGATATACACATTTTGTAAGAATGTTCCAAAAAAGAGCATTGCCTGATGTATATATGTTTCAGTGAATCCTGCACTGCACAGGAGGTTAGGCTGGAGGCGTCTAAAACCCAATCTTGATGCTATATTATGTTTTTCTTTTCTCCTTGGATCTTTGAGGACATTAAGTAAGCACTGTATTAAAATTCTACACAATCTGAATTCTGCCACCTGGCAAATGATATCTTATTAGCATACTTTATCTTGCTTTGCAAGAAAAAAAATGGGAAAAAATAATTTTTAAAGAGGCAGAGAAGGAAGTTGCATCCAGTATCAAGTTCTGAAAGTCCCTCTGCTATTGTTTTGCAGAGGGGGGGGGAGAGAGAGAGAGGAGGAGGAGGAGGAGGAGGAGGAGGAGGGAGGAGGAGGAGGAGAGGAAGAGGAAGAGGAAGGGGAGGAGGAGAGGGAAGGGAAGGGAGGAGAGGAGAGGAGAGGAGAGGAGAGGAGAGGAGAGGAGAGGAGAGGAGAGGAGAGAAATCATTTACCTATTAATGGAAGTACAGAAACTAAATATTATGATATCAGTGCACTCATATTCCAACTCTAGGGGAATTCAGGTTATGACATCAACACCATCTTTCTGTTACTTGCTGAAGCCAAAAGTGGGAAATGTCCCATCAACCTCTTTTATTAGTTATCATGGCTATCATCAGGGGAAATGGCAGCTGTATTCCAATCCTACTCGGAATACAGATCATACATCTCTAATTAAAGCAGGATTTTGACAGTGAATGCATCTCTTCTCTTTTGAATTAATACTAAAGGCAAAGTACAAACCTAAAAAAGCTTCACTTTTAGAGAGTATGACTCCCTTTTTATATGAGTAAGGTATGTCTCTTGATTAGAATATCCACAACAATCTAGAGTTCCTTCAGAGACACCAGATGTAGTCTTTTCTGACAGCAGGTTCTTCTCCTATACATCTGAATTAAGAATCACCAAGTGCCTTGATATGAAAATGGGGCAGAATAATTGTCCACTAGAAAAGGTACACAATATCTGTAACTAAAGCTTAGAGAGATGCAATAAGCTTTAGGGTTTCCATGGGAAAACACTAATACTTTCCTGCAGAAGACAATCCTTTCTTTTTGCTACCAATTCACCCTTGTCTCTTGCTAGAGGGAGAAAATTGGTGGATAAGTTGTCATTCCAGAAACACTCAAAAACAGATCTTCCATCCTGGATCTGAACACTGAAATCAAAAGCCATTTATTATTGCTTGAAAGCCGGCTTGGAGCAGCTAAGCTAGTAGTCTATCAGCTGCCGTGCCAATTTCAGGAATAAAGAAGGGTTGTTGTGATTTGCCTCAGATATTTTCTGGGGCTTGTTCAGTGTGTATTCAGCTGCTATCAATACTACCGTGTTTCCCCAAAAATAAGACCTTGTCTTATTTTTATTTTTATTTTGAACCCTGAAATAAGCACTTGGCCTTATTGCCATGCACTCAAAAAGCCTGATTGGGCTTATAATCGGGGGATGTCTTATTTTGGGGGAAACAGGGTATCAACACTTTGCATCCGCCCCAAGGAATATTTTTTCTTGCACCTGAATAATAAAAATCAATTCCTTTCTCAGATCATGTTTACAGAATATGCAAGATGTTCTGTCCATGGAAAAGGGTGGCCAGAAGGAGAACCAAAGTATTGACCATCAACCTACTACTCTATTGTTAGAGGGCCATATCCAATGGCACTAACTTTCAGCTAACTTGCCCTATTGCTCACAAGGGCCAATAAAAGGGGCAGATAAAATTAAGATTGCGTCCTCCCTTTCTCTATCCCTCTGCCCAGGGGTGAAATCCAGCAGGTTCTGACAGGTTCTGGAGAACCAGTAGTGGAAATTTTGAGTAGTTCGGAGAACCGGCAAATGCCACCTCTGGCTGGCCCCAGAGTGGGGTGGGAATGGGGATTTTGCAATATCCTTCCCCCAGGAGTGGGGAGGGAATGGGGATTTTGCAGTATCCTTCCCCTGGAGTGGGGTGGGAATGGAGATTTTGCAGTATCCTTCCCCTGCCATGCACAAAGCCACACCACGCCCACAAAGCCATGCCCACAGAACCGGTAGGAAAAAGACTTGGATTTCACCACTGCCCTCTGCCTTTTCTTTGTTTGAGGTATTGATAATCTAATGTTACTTCTGCCTTTCTTTCCCGGGCACCTAAACATAAAGCATGTGCTCTTGAACTGTCCTTCTTATCGGAGGTAGCTAGTTAAACAACAAGCTTTGCCCATATCTATATTTCCTACAGAGAAATGTCTCTTCTGTAATGGCTTCTTTAATCCTCGCTCATGTCACATTTTGAATTTGAGGAACTCACAGGCACACAGGGCATCTCAACCTCCAACACGCACAGAAGTTTCAGGAATCATTGTTACCGAAATACGAAACCATCTGAAAAGTTCACCGGCAATGTAATCCCGAGTCTGTTTTCTCAGACAGAAACTCCACTGGGTTCCACTTGAGTGGTGCTCAATCTCCCAGGCAAGTGGTAGACAGGAATGCAATTTCACTGCATAAAATGACTATAACTGAAAACTCCCTATGGTGAGGATTTTTATGCTTACTTTTGAATTTTTGGGTGGCAGTCTGCCCTGCAGTATTTAGCCTCCAGAAAAGTGGTGCCTGTTTGCAAAAGGGCATCAGAGAAGTTGGACAAATTCTGCTAACAAGTGTGGCGGGAACCATCTTTTGAAGCTCCCTCCTTCAGCGAGGTCCCCTTCTCTATACAGCCCCCAGCAGATGCCTTCTTGCCTGCCACCTGTGAAACCACACTTAAATTCTATTTTTAGAAGCTCATGTGGATTCTCTTATTAGTGCCTACTAGCTATTCAAAGCCATTGACAAAACTTCTTTAACGTATTAATTAAAAGAAAAACCCTGAGGTGACTTTATTAACTCAAAAAGGTTATGTGCTACAATCCATGGATAAATTGGTTTTGAAGATCACTTCCTCATACGCAGAAATGTTAGGCAGCAAGTAGCAATCTACTTCAGCCCTATATTCAAGATTTCAAGTCGGTCTAGATGACTCCAGGCTTCCTTTCAACTGGAAATCTGGGGGTTGCACTCAGGATCCCAATCCCTAATGATGTTCAACTGATGTTCAACTCCATTGCATTCAACTCAGAATTGCTCATCCAGCCAAATGCACTGCCAAGCCTGCCCAAGATAAAATGTACCAGCTCAATGTACCCCGTAGCAATGTGTCCAAAAGCTTTCTCTCACAAGGGTCAGTAGGTGCTGAAAGGGTTATCTTAGGAGTGCACCATGTTCACAGAGTCTTTCTCGCCTTCTTTCTAAGTCATGGAGCAAATTGCCACTTTCAATTGTCCCATTGGAACAAAGCTGAGCAAAATCACTAGAGGACTCTCAGAAGTGCACCCTTTCTTCAAGCAGAGAATAAGATGGGTCAGATCTTCTAATCTAATTCATCATATGATGGTGCTTACTTTTGGGGGAATCAAAAGAGAGTCTATCTTGTGGCCCTCAATTTGTACAACATGAACTGTCCAGGAAATCATAATTTATTATAAGAAATTCAGGTTCTGCAGCATGAAGAATATTCTTAGAGCATGACCATGGCTTCCTATGCTCTTTGTCCCATCTGTTGAAAACTAGCCACAATCTTGTTTATTCCACATCCAATCATCCATTTCTCCCAAATTTCATTGCTCAGATGCTACTTATCATCATTCCCTGGAAATTCTCTTGTTCTCTGAGAAAGGCTCTTGTTCTCACTTCCCTTCTGTTTAGAACTCCTTCCAATTTTTCTCTTCCTTCGAACTCAACCACTAACTCAGGAGCAAACCTGAAAATGGGACCACAAAAGAGAGCTTCAGGCACAACTTTAAAATATTGAGGTCTATCCTATCAGAAGGGATGAAAGGTTCATTCAAATAGCACTTTCATGTAAAGAGTTCTGATCTGTTAGAGTCAACGTCTGGTCCCCTGAGCTTGTGCCCTGTCTCTAAATCTTCTGTGTTAATCCAAAAATTTTCATTCCAAAAATTATTTTAAAAAATAAAAAGCACATGTTCATTATGATAGACAGCAGGTATTTCAAAAAGAGAGGAAGCATAGAGTATGGAAACATAGATTTGGGGGGGGGCATTTTGTATACCCCCAAGCCCACATCTTCTCCTGAGTCACTGCCTGTTAGTCTCCCAGATATTTTCTTTCACCCTACTTCTTAAATGTTGCAGTGGGGTGGGGATGCAATATCTCCAGCAAAGAGGGGTATTGAGATTTCAGATGAACTATCGCTTCTGCTGATGCTGCAAAGGAGTGTATGACTAATAAATCAAATTTGATTCAATTCTTAGTGCCAATAATCCAATATCATTTACATAAGTGGTATAATATGCATAATGCATTCTTCGTCTCCCTGTGAATGTTCAAAATCCAAGAGGTTGGACGTGAGGATCTGAAGCTGCAGTAAATCAATGTAGCCTAAGTACAACATCGCAAATTTCTTTAGCATCAAACAATACATATATGCAAATTAAGCCCATAATTATAATCTGCACTGACATGGATAGTTCATCCAAAACTTCCCACAATTTTAGATTTGAATCCTGTCTTTCTATATTTCTATCCTTAGCCTAGTGAAATGGTGGCAGCTAGCCAACCTTAGCTATCTCCCAAAAAAAAAAAAAAGATAAGCAGGGTAACACCAGCTTAATAATTGAATGGGAGCGTACCAAGAAATTTCAGGCTGTAAACAAGACTGCAATGCTAAAACTGAATTTTAGAAGGTGGCAGTGGCAAACCACATTTGCGCTGTTGCAAGACAATTTCACGAATATGTATCTAAAGTCTCCATAATTTGGGCTCAACTTGAAGAAGGTTTTCCTTGCACATATAGCCTGGGGAGATGTTATAAGGATTATGCATTGCTCCCTTGGCCAATCATATTATTAACTGCAGAACTAGTGGAGGAAACTTTATTGTCTTCTTTCCTTCCATTTAGAGTGAAGAGAAGCAAAGAAGAGCAACAGCAGTAGCACTTAGACTTATATACCACTTTATAGCATTCTCTAAGTGGTTTGCAGAGTCAGCATATTGCCCCTAACAATCTGGATCCTCATTTTACTGACCTTGGAAGGATGGAAAGCTGAGTCAACCTTGAGTCAGTCAGAATCAAACTCCTGACAGTGGGAGTTAGCCTGCAATACTACATTGTAACCACTGCACCACCAGGACTGTGATTTGCTCGTTATCAGGGATGTAGGGTTACACTGTGGCTATAGGTAATGGCGTGAACATACAAGGGTTCTCCAGGTTATTTCTGTCCTACAACCTACATTTCTCCTTCCTTCCTTCCTTCCTTCCTTCCTCCCTTCCTTCCTTCCTTCCTTCCTTCCTTCCTCCCTTCCTCCCTCCCTCCCTCCCTCCCTCCCATCCTAATAGGTAGAAGAAGGGACAATTTCTTTCTACAGAAACCAGAATAGTCACTAATACCTGCCCTCAAGGACTGCAGATGGGACAGTCCATATAGTATAAAGGTTAAAATGTTGGCTAGAAATAGGGAGGCCCAGCTTCAAAGCATGCATGCTCCCCAGGTAACTCTGGCAGAAAAGCTTGCTATCCTCATTGCTAATCTCCATCCTGCCTTTAATCCTTTGGTTCCCAATCATTGTCACTAACCTGAATCCCCCTCCAACAGATTTTATACACTTTGGGCTTGGCAGAAGTCAGAATTATGGATGGAGGGGACTATAATGACAGGACAGCTAAGGAGGTCTTGAGCTTATGTCAACTGAGGGCTAAGAAGAGATGAAAACAACACCGAGGGGCACAGGAGGAGGAAAAAAAATGTTACTAGGACATTTTGTATCATGGTAAGGCGCAAGTGGAAAAAAAAAGCCTGAGTATTTAGAAATTATGGCAAAGGATGGAGGTGGACAAGGAAGCCCTGGACCAGACATTTTGTATTTGTGAAAGATAAAATCAGTCATGGTCTAAGTTTGAGTATTTTTGTTTGTTATAAATGATTGCCGATTTGCTTCCGTGTGCAATTCAAGGTGCTGGTTGTCACTTTTAAAGCCCTTCATGGCTTGGGACCAGGTTATCTGAGGGACCGTCTCTTGCCGGTCACATCTACCCGACTCATTAAAGAGAGGAGGCAGGGAACGCTGCAGGTCCCATCTCTGAGTGAGATACACCTGGTGGGACCCAGAAGAAGGGCCTTCTCCACCATGAAGAAGGTGGCTCCCTCTCTCTGGAACACCATTCTCTCAGAGATTACAACAGCCCCAATTCCGATTCTCTTCTGGAAGGCGCTGAAGGCCTGGTTCTGCCAGCGGGCCTGGGGAACCCAGAGTGGGATGGAGCCCATTAAATGGCTCGTGTGATCAGCTATCACTGGCGGGAGGTGGGGGGTGGGGGCGGGGTGATTTAACTACATTAATTTATTTGATTTTTTTATTAGTTTTTACTGTTTTTAAATGTGGTTTTTATATTCTTTAAACTGCCTTGAATCATCATGGGCAAATAGGCAGCAATATAAATTTAATAGATAGATAGATGATAGATAGATAGATAGATAGATAGATAGATAGATAGATAGATAGATAGATAGATAGATAGATAGATAGATAAAATTTGCTAATATACATCCATATATTACATTCATGGGCTCCTTTGACCACATATCAACTAGAAAGCATCTTTGTGTTCTACATGAATCATACCAGGAGTTGAGGAGAAATAAAGTAAAAGGTAAAAGTTCCCCTCGCACATATGTGCTAATCATTCCTGACTCTAGGGGGCCGTGCTCATCTCCGTTTCAAAGCCAAAGAGGCAGCGCTGTTCGAAGACGTCTCCATAGTCATGTGGCCGGCATGACTCAATGCCAAAGGCGCACAGAACGCTGTTACCTTCCCACCAAAGGTGGTCCCTATTCTTTCTACTTGCATTTTTTACGTGCTTTCAAACTGCTAGGATGGCAGAAGCTGGGATGAGTAACGGGAGCTCACCCCGTTACACAGCAGCACTAGGGATTCGAACCACTAAACTGCCGACCTTTCGATCGACAAGCTCAGTGTCTTAGCCCCTGAGCTACCGCGTCCCCCTGAGGAGAAATAGTAGTTGTTAATTTAGTATTTCTCCCTGTGTACTCATATTAAGACAAGAGCCATGCTCTACTTAAAAATTAAACTTCTAATAACCCTAAGGTTTTGGGATGATGGAATGAATCTGGAATGAAGAGAGAGGCACTTTCTAGTAGATACCATAACTTAAAATAAGCTTCAACTGAAATAGACTCCAGTAGCTTATGCTGCAAAATAAGTTGTCATGGTGCACGTATAAAGTTTTTAAAAATTTATTTGATAACAAGTTTGGTTGCCTTTTAAGTGCATCAAAATTCTTTCTTACACTTAAAACACCATCAAAATTTTCTTCCCCTCTGCAAATAAAAGAAAACTCATAATCCTTTGAAGACCCTAAGACTGTGAAACTCTTGCAGACTGGTGAGCTCTTGGGGTTTAGCTTCTTCAGTATCTTCAGGATGAAGAAATTTGTTCAGAGATTCACAACCAGCCCAGAGAGAGATTTTAAAATGCTAATTTAGGCATCCAGCCAACTCTGTTACACCAGAACCTTGTCCCTTTTGAAGGTTATAGTGAAGCTGTAGACCAATTTCATGAGAGATTTTACTATCTGGATCAATGGCACTATATTTCAGCCAAAATCAATCCAGGAATTTGGAAAGTTACAAAATTAGAACATTACCCATCTGAGTCTTTCCACAAGAGAAAAAGAAAAAAAAGAGATAAATTATTTCTTCAAACTAAGTTGAGAAGAGCACAGTAAAAGTGTCTGTGTAATGGCCTTGAAGAGGTAGAGGCTGTATCCATGTGTGTGTTTAGTGTGCATGGAATCCTTATAGTGACAAGAGCTATCAATTGATTAAATAATGTCTACCCAGTAGTGGGATTCAAGTAATTTAACAACCGGTCCTCTTCCCTAATGATTTCTTCCAACAACCAGTTTGCCAAACTGCTCAGAAAGTTAACAACCGGTTCTCCCGAAGTGGTGCGAACTGGCTGAATCCCACCATTGTGTCTACCTAATAAATTATCTCCCCTTTCACATATTATTGGCTTACTCTGTTATACAACCTGTGCTAGAGGTGACATTTTTAGATTGCAAAAATCCAGATGACTGCTAGATGTCTACAGAGTTACAGATTCTTATATCTTTTTGCCGCTATCTTGCTGACATCTAAGATCTTTGCATCACAGATATACTATCCTTAAAACATTCATCACACCAAAGTCTACTATGAAGAAAAGTATAAACTTTAAGAACCAATGCATGTTCACTGAGAATCCGTTCTATGCTGTGAACCTTCCTAGTGGAAATCTTTGCCAAGTTCTGCATCTTTTTTAATCTCTAAAAGGGCACCTGTTTGGTTAGCAAAATAATAATAATAATAATAAAATAAAATCTGTCCGATGTTATTTTACTTTATTCTGTGTTACAGGACCACTTGGATTCAAAACAGCTTGAAAAGTAAGCAAGGGCAACGCTAATGATCGTTTTCATCAATCAAAATGTTCCTTCCTCATCAATTACAATGTGGCATCATTCATTAATCAACCAAAGCTTTATGTGATTAATTGAGCAATGAAGGTAAAGGTTGCCACTCTGATAATCATGCTTACCAAGGGAGCTCCTGGATTGCTTGCACTATAATTTTCTAAATATATGATGATTGGCCATGCTAACTAAGGCCATGCAGTGAAACACCCACAGGACATTAAGCTGCCTATCAGTGGCTAAAAAGTAACAAGCCTTTAGAACTTGGAGTTACCTTCTCGTGAAGATATGAAGATCTTTTTACTTTTTACATGAAATATAAAGACTTCAACATGGTGTTCTGCCAATGCAATCATCTAAACATCACCATTGTCCCGCTTAAAAATAAGGCAATACGTTTGTAATGGCACCACATTTCCTGGAATTTTCTGCCAGCCTGCCCACCCTGACCAGGAATTTCGGGATATCTTGTTCTCATTCATCTAATTCTGGTAGAGGCAACCCTCAAAATTATATTTCTCTTCCCAAACTTTATTAAAGGAGGGCTAAGGCAAGGGCCAGGGTAAAAAGAGGGCAATGATAGTGCAGACGAGAGAAATTTAGCATGAAAATTGAATTATCCTCCCCAAAATGCAACGATGCAGCATTGAGAAAGACAGATAGAGGCAGTGCTATCAAGAACATAGAGGAAAAAGCCATTGGGCTAGTAATGGGCTCCATGCTAGGCTGCAACCCTGGAAAGTGTCCAAAACTGCAGCTACCAGAGTCTAGTCCTGATGCATCACCTGATTACTTGATGCTTGGTAATTCCTAACTAAGCATATGATGGACTGAAATTCTTGTGCTTGTCCTATGACTTCTACCTGGAATATAGATCTTACATTCACAAGTGCAGGAAGTGGCCAGATAGAATAGACCAGAATAACAGAGTTGATAGGGACCCTTGGAGGTCTTCTAGTCTACTCCCTGCTCAGCAGGAAACCCTACACCACTTCAGACAAATGGTTGTCCAATCTCTTCTTAAAAACTTCCAGTGTTGGAGCAGCCACAACTTCTGGAGGCAAGTGGTTCTACTGATTAATTGTTCTAACTGTCAGGAAATAGAAGCGGAGCCCAAACACAGAGAAGAACATCATCATCAAATGCATGAAGGCAATCTAGGACAGGGATCTCCAACCTTGGCAACTTTAAGCCTGGCGGACTTCAACTCCCAGAATTCCCCAGCCAGCAAAGCTGGCTGGGGGATTCTGGGAGTTGAAGTCCACCAGGCTTAAAGTTGCCAAGGTTGGAGACCCCCGATCTAGGATAAACAGATTGCAATTTAGATGTACAACAATAGATAGCTAACTTTTATTGTCACTTTTTTTCCTCCCGTGGACACACTGGCACGAATTAAAAATGAAGTTCTGTTGCCTGCTCTCAAAACTGTACACATGCATAACACACATATAGTTATGCTACACCCATGGCGGCGAACCTCTGGCACACGTGCCACAAGTGGCATGAAGAGGCCCCTCTGCGGGCACGGGAGCCGTTGCCCCAGCTTAGTTGTGCAGTGCACGGCCATGCGCTCCTCCCCAGTTTTTGGGCCTCTGCCGTGTATGCATGGGGGGCGGTCCGCATACGAGAAATGCATGTGCATGAGCAGGGGCAGGGCACATGCATGGGGGTCATGCACATATGCACGGGAGGGTGCATGCATGGGGTCGTGCACACATGTGCAGGGATGGGTCGCGTGCAGGGGTGTCATGCATACATGCACAGAGGCAGGGTGCTCGGGGGGGGGGTCAGGCATGCCGGCAGCTGACTGTTGGAGGCGAGTTATTGGCCCCAAAGGAAAGGGTGCGCAACCTGGGTGTTCTCCTGGATGAACGGCTGTCATTTGAAGACCATTTGACGGCCGTCTCCAGGAGGGCCTTTCACCAGGTTCGCCTGGTTCATCAGTTGCGCCCCTTCCTTGATCAGGATGCCTTGTGCACAGTCACTCATGCCCTTGTTACCTTCTGCTTGGATTATTGTAATGCTCTCTACATGGGGCTCCCCTTGAGGTGCACCCGGAGGCTTCAGTTAGTCCAGAATGCAGCTGCGCGGGTGATAGAGGGAGCTTCACGTAACTCCCATGTAACACCACTCCTGTGCAGACTGCACTGGCTACCTGTGGTCTTTTGGGTGCACTTTAAGGTTTTGGTCACTACCTTTAAAGCGCTCCATGGCTTAGGGCCTGGGTACTTACGGGACCGCCTACTGTTACCGCATGCCTCCCACCGACCCGTACGCTCACACAGAGAGGGACTTCTCAGGGTGCCGTCCACCAAACAATGTCGGCTGGCGGCCCCCAGGGGAAGATCCTTCTCTGTGGGGGCTCCTACCCTCTGGAATAAACTTCCCCCTGGTTTACGCCAAATACCTGACCTTCGGACCTTTCGCCGCGAATTGAAAACATATCTATTTATTCGCACGGGGCTGGCTTAAATTTTATTGGGTTTTTTATTGGGTTTTTAAATTTTTATTATGAATTTTAATGGGTTTTTTAGTTTAATATGTTTTAAAATCTTAGGCCAATGGTGTAATAAGTTTTTTAATTCGGGTTTTAATTGTATATTGTATTGTTTGTTTTATTTTGGCTGTACACTGCCCTGAGTCCTTCGGGAGAAGGGCGGTATAAAAATCGAATAAATAATAAGAATAATAATTGCATTATGAGTGTGCGCACGTGCATGCTTTTGGCACTTGGTGCCAAGAAGGTTAGCCATCACTGTGCTACACACACACACACACACACACACACACATACACACACCCCTACCTACACCCTAACATATAAATTTTAATCACTGTCCATTTGGAATACATAGCGGAAAAAGAAAGCTTGACAATTCACAAGGTTGATACTGTATGGAATAAAACCATAGCTAAATTTGGATGTTCTAGCTTCGGATACCATGAAGCCTCCTCCCAGAAGGTAACAAGGAAAACCGGTCGTGATGGGGATGTGTAGCAATAAAAGCCTGCATTAAATTAAAATATATTTATTTATTCAATTGATCTATTCTTGGGTCACCTGACACCCAGAAAAATGCCCTGGCAAACCAGAAAATCTTAATCTGTCGTCTAAAAACAGGAGCAGCTCATACCTTCTTGGGCAGGAGTGGAGAAGTCCATAAATGCTATGCCACCACCAAGAAGGTCCTCTTCTAAACCACCAGACTGAGAACTGGATCTACAGGAGGGGCCCTGAGACAGCCCTCCCTTGTTGATCTTAGCAAATGGGGTGACTGGTGGTCTTTCTAAGCCCAGTTGCTAAAATTCCTTCCAGTTTTCTAAATTAGAGTCAACCGTTCTAGTTCCACATGGAGGTTTAGCAAGAGACACTGCAGCTCTTTAATGGCACAGCGACCCTGTGGAACTATTTGGCATCTGCATTCTGTGCTGAGTTTCTGACCTGTCTAAAAAGAATAGCCTCATATAGAACCCACTGCAGACAGCTGAGGGAACAACCATAGGAATGTTTCTTTTTTTATGACCTCGCAGATGCAACTCGGTATTGAAACTGTGCCTCGTACGCTTCATGATGCAGAGCTGCAAATGATGACTAAGAGAATACTAATCATCTAAGGGAAAACAGTCCTTCCCAGCCATCCCTAGAACTCTTGGTATAGGTTTCCCCCTGGCCAGATACCGACAGGGTATAAGGAGCTACAGCCACTCCTTGCCTGCTGCAGTATTTGTTTCCTCTCTCACCAATCAATACAGATGTAATTGAAATTCTCCCTAATCAAAGTCCCATCTCTTGTTATCTGCTACTGGTGGGACATGCTCCCCCTCTCTCCAACTGCAGTGCAGCTCTGAAGTTCTCTTCTCTTCTCTTCTCTTCTCTTCTCTTCTCTTCTCTTCTCTTCTCTTCTCTTCTCTTCTCTTCTCTTCTCTCCTCTCCCCTCCTCTCCTCTCCTCTCCTTTCCTCTCCCCTCTGCTCCCCTTCCCTTCTCCCTTCCCTTCCCTTCCCTCCCCTCTTCTCCTCTATTTTCTTTTCTCTTTTCTTTTTTCTTCCCTTGGTAAGAAACAGAACAAAGCATGTTGCCTTTCTGAGAGCAAAGAAAGGAGGTGACTGTGGGACTGTATGGAAAGAAAGGAAGAGCCATGCTGTGAGAATTTAACTGCATAGATCAAGGTGCTGTTATCAGGGTTTAATTACACATGCAATTAAATGGCTGCCCTTACGGCTGGGTGTTTTTCAAAGCAAGCAAGACTCAGTGAAAATGACACCAGGAATTTCCAGAGGTGCCCGTTTGTCGTCAGCGCTACACCTCTGCCTTTCCCCCAAAAGATATTAAAAGTGTGTAGTTGCATCTTTTGCTTCTTGATTTTTTTCCCCCTTGGAAACTTGAATAGTACAAGTTGGCACTTCTAATTTCCAAAGTGGTCTGACATTCCAAAGCTAAGTAATGAGATGTTTTGTAAGCTGCCCAGAGTCACAAATGTGGGCCTCTGGTGGCTCAGACTGCTGAGGACCTCTGGTGGCCTCTGGTGGCTCAGACTGCTAAGACAGTCTGTTACTAACACAGCTGCTTGCAATTACTGCAGGTTCAAGTCCCACCAGGCCCAAGGTTGACTCAGCCTTCCATCCTTTATAAGGTAGGTAAAATGAGGACCCAGATTGTTGGGGGCAATAAGTTGACTTTGTATATAATATACAAATGGATGAAGACTATTGCTTAACACAATGTAAGCCGCCCTGAGTCTTCGGAGAAGGGCAGGATATAAATGCAAATAATAAAAAAATGTCAGATGAGTGGCTATGTATGAATGCTGCCTCCTTTGAAAGGTTTGCTTTAGATCAGGGGTCTCCAACCTTGGCAACTTGAAGACTTGTGGACTTCAACTCCCAGAATTCTTCAGCCAGCTTTGCTGGCTGAGGAATTCTGGGAGTTGAAGTCCACAAGTCTTAGTTGCCAAGGTGGAGATCCCTGCTTTAGATCACAATCAGCACTGGAACCACTAAACAAATATCAGGCGCTCCACCGACTAATGAATATATTTTCACCATGTCACCCTTAACTGTCAGTCTTTGAACATCTGAAAAGCTGTACCTTCTTTCAAGTACTTCTTTTTCAGTCATCCAGCTTTGACTAGTCTAAACCAGCATGAATCAACTACTTGGATTTCTTTTCCAGGTCCTGTTTTAAACTAATTGCAAAAAAGAGGGGTGCATGAGGTAATGCCTCTGTCGCTGTCATGTCACAGTATATTTTCCAAATTACAACGTCTTAAGACATGTTTCAGAAAATGCTTGGGTGAGGAACAGCATACGTCTTCCCTTCATCCCTATTCTATGCATTCTGTGATGACGTTTGGTAAAAAAAAAATTGTGCAATGGGACACCAGAGTCCTCAGCATTTCCATTCTGCCAGCAAGGGCCTCAAACAGAAGAGAAAAGGCTTTCATTTCTTCTCCATCCAGCTCTGATCTTATTGGTTACCAGTTCTGCTCCTCCTTTCTATCACTGATGACACTGGTATTAAAATCCAGTAATATCTGCCTTCTGGATGCAAAGATATATTGAAAGTTACACATGTGCCTCGGCTTTCCTCTCTTGAGGATTTCATGCCAAGAATGGGGCCAGTTCTATGAATGGATGGATGGATGGATGGATGGATGGATGGATGGATGGATGAATGAATGAATGAATTTCTCCCCCACATTTACATTTAAGGATGAGATAGTCAACTATTTCTAGCATTTATCTCCCATGGGTACATACAAAAGAAGCACAGCTTTCAGCAGAAGTGGGAAGAGCTGGAGCCCAAATGGGTGGTTTGCAATGACAGAGACAGCTGAGTGCAACCTTTGTGACTTTCAAGTTCTTATCAAAACCAACCTGCCTTATATTAACACAAACACAAATATATCATTGCTCCACAACTTCCCCAAATCTCTCTGTCTCTCTCTGTCTCTGTCTCCCTCCCTCCTTCCCTCCGTCCCTCCCCCCCTTTAGCTATTGTCCAGGGGGGTGGGGGAGGCATGATGGCTTACTAATTAAAGATGCTGACCTTGTCAGCTGGAAAGCTGATAGCTAGGTTTGAGACCCAAGTGCCATGCAATAGGGTTCCTGCCCCAGCTCCTGCCCAGCCTGCAGTTTGAAAGCATGCAAGTAGATTAATAGGTACCATTTCAGTGGGAAGGTAACAGTGTTCCATGCATCTTTGGTATATAGCCATGCTGGCCATATGAGTACAAAAAATGTCTTTGGACAATACTGGCTCCCTCACCTAAGAAACGGAGATGACCACTGCATCCTAGAATCGGACATGACTGGACAGGGACACCTGTACCTTTTATTGTCCTTGAGGGGAAATACTAGCACTGTCCCAAGTAATTTTTTTCTCTGTACTTTGCTAACTTTATTATTGACTTCTAACTGTCCAAGAACAATTAAAACAACTTGTAAAATGCTATTATAGTAAAGTACCAACTCAAAGTCCACCTAAGCTGAACGGTCAGGCCTGCTTTGACCACTTCATGCAATCTACTCAGCTCATCTGTAATGGAAATGAATTGGTAGCCTTCACTATATCATTAGGAAACTGCATTTGCTTTTGCTGTTTGGGATGGAACTGCTTTGGCTGATACGCCCAAGCCTGATAAATTGCAACCCTTGAGTGATTCTTTCTTGACACATCCTCTTAATCTTCTCCTTGACTAATTTTTTTTAGTTGGGGATGGTGGTAATGAAAGCCTTAATGACTCTGGCAAGTTTTTCTGCTTCCATCAAAGTCAGTTAAAATGTTGGCAATGTGATTAAAATCCCTTCGACGTTCTTTATACAGCTCGCTTGAATTGTATGCAAATTAAATCACTTTTAAAATAATATGTTTATCAAGACTGGCTACTCCAAAAAGATTTATAGTTATATGTGGGGCATTAGGTTGTTGTGCTCAGAATTATAGCTATATCTGGGGCATCTGGTAATCATGTCTACAATAGAGTCTAGAGAATAAACTTGTAGGATGTCTATGGATGAAGCTTAGACCCAATCTTATTGTAGATCATGTTTTGACCCTTAGACTGGACCAGACACTTCAACAGGATTGAAAAGCTGCCTTCATTTGAAAGCTGAAGTCTAATGGCAGGCTCATGCCAAATTGGGAAGGTGTTGTGCCTCGTCCTCCCTCTTCTCCTCAGCCGGGCCCCTCCCGTCTCCTCCTGGGCCTGCTATCAGATTCGGAGTCTGATAATGAAGATGAATGGCTTGTCATGCCTCCAGCCCCCAGCCCTGGCCCCATGGCCAGACAGGATGTCAGGAATGAACAAACAAACCTCACTCCTACAGCGTGTGAGCCGGGAGCCAGCCACGTGCTGGAATTACCAGCAGCAGATCCAACGGAAGAGAATTCACAGTGGGAGGATCCCCGCTTCCGGAGATCTGAGAGGCAACGTCAGCAGAAGGAAGGGAGGGGCAGGCCTGGATAAGTGCTGAGTCATGGACCCACACCCCACAGCCTATATAAAGGACCAGCTTGAGTCAAGCAACTTTGAGTCAAGCAAAGTCTCATTTAGTTTACTGAAGTCACAACTTGGATTCCTGCCTGCCCTGAGAAATCTGAAAGGAATTTGGCAAAGCTGCAGAGGTTTTGTGGTCATGCTTGATACGGACTTCCTAGACCCGGTCGTCGGAGGGGGAGGAGGACACGACAGAAGGCTGCCCCCAAGGGATGGTGCAAAAGCTTTAAAGAGAGAGAGACAGGGAGAGAGGGAGGGAGGGCGAGGGAGAGGAAGAGGGAGAGAGAGAGATGGAGAAGGAATTGAGCTGACTTGGGGTCAGCTGAGCTGAACCAACCATGAAAAAAGCTTCCTGGGTAGAATGTGAAGACATCCAAACAGTTCTTGACAATGGCTACAGATCACGGGTGGGTTCCATTTACCTTTACTACTGGTTCAGAATGGGATCGTGCGCATTTCTGTACATGCACAGATCACCCATGATGACATCGTGGCTCCCACCGGTTTTACTACCGGTTCTATAGAACCCGACTGAAGGGGGTGCAACCCACCACTGCTACAAATGGAGGAAAGTAGTTGCTATGGAAAGGCCATTTCCAAAGGAAAAAGCAAAGAAAGAAGGGAGGGAAGTGACAAGGTTTGCTGGTTGAGGAGCCAAGAACAGATGTATTTTGAAAGTGAAAACAACATGGATTTTAAGAGAAGGGGGTCCGTCATACTACAACAGACAGATAAAATTGGGAATCCGAAGTGGAATTATAGAAAGAAGTATATAAAGGAAGATTATCAAAGGAATATGAAGTGAATGATTCAGTGAAGTCAAGGGAATCTAGCATTGTCAACCCTAACCTGTATGTTTACAGCTTTAGCCAGAATGGTGTAAAGGAGCCAAAGATGACCTTGGGGAAGATAGGTGGCAACCATTATTAAAACACTAGCTTTGCTCAGGAAGTGTGAACAAGAAACAAAATATTGCCCCATCTTGACTGTGGTATATGAGGAACGAAACAGAAAAATGCCAGAATTTTAATTTTTTGTTATTATAACTTACCTCAATCAAGTGCTGGTATTTCTTGTGGTTATCTCGGTGGACATGTGATAGTGGCAACTCCAGAAGAGGATAGTCTAGTCCAGGGGTCTCCAACCTTGGCAACTTTAAGCCTGGAGGACTTCAATTCCCAGAATACCCCAGCCAGCTTTGCTTTGCTGGCTGGGGAATTCTGGGAGTTGAAGTCCACCAGGCTTAAAGTTGCCAAGGTTGAGGACCCCTGGTCTAGTCCACTGTGAAATAATCAAATTGTAAATAATATTTTCAGTAGAACTCTAGAAACAGACCTTGATCTTGGCCACATCTCACTGTAATGGCATTCTTAGAATCTGAGGAAAACAGTTTTCAGATCATGGCAGAGAAGAAACACATGGACATTTTGGCCTTAAGGCATCAGTCCATCCATTAGAAAGCCTGTGGCAAAGGAGATCAGACATTCCGCCTTAATAACTCAGTAATGACTGTGGATCAAAATATATGCAAGTATTTTCCAAAATTCTGCAACCTAAGCCTTTTCCCCCCCTGCTATTAAATATAATTTATCAGACTTGCGAATTGTGCTCCCTTGGTTGCACATTGCTGTAGAGGTCTAATATTTTACTTCCTCTATAATGAGAAGGGGAAAAATGGGGGTATATCCAGTGGTGGGATTCAGCCAGTTCGCACCATTTCGGGAGAACCGGTTGTTAACTTTCTGAACAGTTTGGTGAACTGGTTGTTGGAAGAAATCGTTAGAGCAGAGAACCAGTTGTTAAATTATTTGAATCCCACCACTGGGTATATCTCCCATTTATGTAACCTATTTAGAAACCCACTGGATATGTCCTAGGAGGATGGATGGACACTGACCAAATTCAAGACAACAGTGAAATGAAGCAGTTAATAGCTTTGACATTTTAAGCTCTAAACTGGGGCCAGAAATATTTCAGAAATTTCAGCTACAGATGTGAAGTTGCCAAGAATTTTATTCCATTCCTGAGGTTTACCAATGAGTGTTGTTGGCAAATTTATAATCCACAGGTTGGGAACCAAAGAAGATACGCAGAGGAGAAGACACCAGGATAATTATAACTAATAATAAGGATTTATTAATGAAAATCCAGTACTTGCCGCATTTGAGAGATTCCTCCCCCAGCTTCCACAGTGAGCCAAAGTGACAAGGAGAGAATTGCACTGAATTGATCCCAAGATAGAATCCCAATTCTATCTCCCAGGATGCAGAACAGGCATTTTTAACCAATTTATTTCAATGGGTCTTTTGAGAACCATATTTTGTTGTACACTTTGCTGTCATTTTAAGCCATGGCTTATTTGAAACGGCTGCTGGTTTTGCTTGTTGGGAGTTTTCCTTTTAGGCTGAGTTTTTGTGGTATGTTGTATCTGATTGATTTTATATAAGCCAACCTTATACACTTTTTTTGTCAAAAACATGGGTATAAATCAAATTAACTGTGGCAATGACAACACGGGTGACTTTTCACTGCCCTTTTATCTTCTGGACTTTTATTCTCTTATATCCATTCTGCCTACTCCTTTGGAAATGGACTTTTTTATATATATATATGAAGGCCTGTTTTCTTTCAGATCTGTGCAGAAGATTGAGTTTTGATTAGCTGCTGTATAGAAAAAGGTGGAAAATGGCTGTATTTTTCAGGAAGAAAAAGCCACAATGTAAGTACTTATTTTAAAGTAACATAGAATCTATGTTAACCTCTACTTTAGTTCAATGTATTCCAGAATATCGTGCTGGGAAGAAAAAAAAAAGAAAGGAAGACACTTTTCCTTGCTTAAAGTGAAATTGACTATGAACTGAAACCCTAAAAGAAGATTGACAAGATTTGGGGTAAAAATAAGGTCTTAAAGATTTGCATAATGGGAAGACTATTGAGGGGCCATCACAGCGAGGAGGGGCTCAACCTATTCTCCAAAGTAGAATAGAATAGAATAGAATAGAATAGAATAGAATAGAATAGAATAGAATAGAATAGAATAGAATAGAATAGAATAGAATTTTTTATTGGCCAAGTGTGATTGGATACACAAGGAATTTGTCTTGGTGAATATGCTCTCAGTGTACATAAAGGAAAAGATACGTTCATCAAGGTACAACATTTAAAACACAATTGGTGGTCAATATATCAATATAAATCATAAGGATTGCCAGCAACAAAGTTACAGTCATACAGTCATTAAGTGGAAAGAGATTGGTGATGGGAACGATGAGAAGATTGATAGTGCAGTACCTGAAAACAGGAGGTAAAAGTACCTTCAGGTAAAAGTACAAGAAATAACGGTTGGAAACTTAACAAAGAAAGATCCAACTTGGAATTAAGGAGAAATTTCCTGTTGGTGAGAACAATTCATCAGTGGAACAACTTTCTTCCAGAACTTGTGTGCTCCAACACTGGAGGTTTTTAAGAAGATATTGGAAAGCCATTTGTCTGAAAGGATATAGGGTGAGGGTGAAGGATCACTCTCTGAGCTTGTGGACATTTCATTACCAGGCTAGGCAGGGGTGAAATGCTCCCAGTTCGGACCGGGTCACCTGATCCGGTAGCGATGGCGGCAGGTGGTTCGGAGAACTGGTAGCAAAAATCCCTGTCCCCCATCCCCCCGGATGCCCAGCTGAGCCACGTGATCATCAGAGATTTTTTTTAAACTTTTAAAAGCATTTTTTCTTCGGCTGATAAAATGCTTTTAAAAGTAAAAAAAAGGCTCTGATGATCGCGCGGGTCAGTTGGGATCATCAGAGGCTTTGAAAAGCAGTTTTTCTGCTTTTGGCCAAAGAGGTTGTAGAAAAAATGGCTTTTAAAGGGTTCTGATGATCCCAGCTGAGTTGCCTGATCATCAGAACCTTTTAAAAGCATTTTTTAAACAACCTCTTCAGCCGAAGAGGTTGTAGAAAAAATGCTTTTAAAAGTAAAAAAAAAAAGTTGGCCATGCCCACCCAGTCACATTAACCCACCACCACCACCAAGCCACAGGACCCGTAGTAACAAATTTTACATTTCACCACTGAGGCTAGGTAACATCTTCAGCATTTAGGGGACATCAGTGTCAGTCTTCTTCCATTTATAAGAGTTTTGTGTGGTCAGTGGGTCTTGTGATGGGTCAGATGTGGATGTGTCAAGTGAGGGGCTTGTAATGGGTGTTGTGATAGGGAGGTTAAATCAAGTGAGGGTCATTGGGAGGTGAAGTGCTGGTTGTTGGGGGGGTTGCGTGGGTTGGTTGAGGGTCAATGCTGTCTCTGCCTGTACAGTTGATTTGGATTCTGAGGGGTTTGTAGGTTGTGTCTGTTGATGGAATTGCTTCTGGAATGCCAGGCTTCAATAAACTCACAAGCGTGGTGGGTTTTAATGTGGCCGATGATTTTGGTGTTGCTCCAATCGAACTGATGCTGTTTGAAACGAAGTAATCTACAAAATCAATGGTAACAATTGCAACCAATTCTATGAGGGACAAACATCACGTCAATTCAAAGTCTATCTCATTTTTCTTTTCACTTTTCTCCTAAGAGACACCCAGCTTTATAGCCACAATATTTCCCCTTATCTATAAGTCTTACTATTCCCAAGCCTTCTAAGACTTCATGTTTCTTCATGGGCATTCCATGTTTAACCACCTATATACACATACGATTTAGAAAATATGGCTCCTGATGCCATAGGCTTCATTAGAACTTCATTTTGATTGGAGCATTTATTTTACAGATCCTGGCCCAGGAGTCTGTGCAGAATTTGGTAAAAAAAAAAAAATCAAGGCAGTGGCCACAATGCCAGTATCTTTAAAATGACTGATCAATACTCTTAAATTAATAGGGAATCTCCTAGGCCAAGGGTCGGCAACTCAAGGCTCTGGAGCCGCATGCGACTCTTTTGGCTCTTTGCTGCGGCTCCTTGTTGGCTGATCCCACCACTGGCTGGTCCTGCCCCTTCCCTCCCAGTAACTCCTCACCTGGCCTGAGAAGGTAAGGGTGACGACAGGGGATGGAGATTCACTCCATATTCCAGAGCAGGAGTGAAGCATCCGTGCACTTGCCTTTGTGCAACAGCAGCATTCTGCCTTCGTCATGGTACATTTGCACTCAAGGCAGCCCTCACCACCTGGCACTTTGGGCTCAGAGCTGTTGCCACCTCCATGGCCTGCCCGCTGCTCTCACAGTGCCTTCGTCAGAACAATGGAATTTAGTGCACTTCACAATGGGGGAGATGGAGTCTCCTCCTCCTCCTGGAGCCCATTATGACGTGGAGCCACAATGCTACCCTGCCCCACTTGCCCCTGGCACGAGAGGGAAAAAGAGAGAGAGAGACAGAGAGACAGAGACAGAGACAGAGACAGAGACAGAGACAGACAGAGACAGAGACAGAGACAGAGACAGAGACAGACAGACAGACAGATGGAGAGACAGAGAGAAACACACACACACACACACACACACACACACACACAGAGAGAGAGAGAGACAGAGACAGAGAGACAGAAAGAGATAGAATGAAAGAGAGAGAGACACACACAGAGAGACAGAGACACAGAGAGACAGAGAATATGAGATAGATACTGTAGATAGATAGATGATAGATAGATAGATAGATAGATAGATAGATAGATAGATAGAATGAAAGAAAGAAAGAAAGAAAGAGAGAAAGAGAGAGAGATGAACAACATACCCGAGGCCAGGTGGGGCAAAAGGTGGCTGGGAGGGGAGGGGTGAAGTGGGTTCGGGCAGGGCAAATAATTTAACAACCGGTTCTCTGCCCTAATGACTGGCTGGATAGGCATGGTGTGGGGGGGGGTGTCATGTGACTGGGTGGGAGTGAGTGATGTCAAGTTGGCCATGTTCAATCAGTCACACCGGTTGTTCAATTATTGGCTCCCGGTGTTTTTTTGTTTTTTTTCTGTGGGAAACAGGTCCAAATGGCTCTTTGAGTGTTCAAGGTTGCAGACCCATCTGAGGCAAACATGAACTGATGAAGGAGAAATGAAGGGAAAACAAGTCATGGATTGGCTTGAGCTTTTCCTTTAAGAGCCACATTTACTCAATTTCAAGGATGCTGGAGCATCTGGCGCTCTGAAATCAGGTACCTTGAAATCATTTTTATTTCTATGCGTGGCTGAATATTTGCATGAGGGGAGGAAGGTAAACAGCTCCATATACATGGAAGCATAGAACAACTATATTTCAGGGGGCAATGAGGTGCATACGGATCATAACGCTGAAACTAGAAACAATTTCCCAACAGGTATGTAACCAGAAAAACAAAATATGTGATCTTCAAAAGTAATGAGATTTTTTTTTTTACTGGATGCTTGGTTGTACGCTCCAAGAAGATAAACAACTACTGGGAAAAATGTATTTGCAAACACCCGAGGGCCTTGATTGTTACCTATGTCATTTGTAAATAATGATAAAGCAATGATAAATCTAGATAAAAATGTAAGGCTTAGAGTAACTATTTTGAATGACTATAGATGTTTGCAAGGAACTTTGGGTAATTAAGCTCTAACCCTCAAATGATATTAAAGGGCTTGAAATCATTGAACAAATGAGTATAACTGTGGAATTATTTAAAAAAATATGTCTGCTTGCTTCTGCCTTGACAAAGCCCATTTAGAAATCCATGTGCAAACCAGTAATATTTTACACTACTCTTCCCTGGGGAATTCTGGGGGTTGAAGTCCACAGATTTTGGTTAAAGTTGCCAAAATTGGACACCCCTGTTCTACATTCAAGAGAACTCGGCCTGCATCAGGGGTGAAATCTAAAAATTTTCCCTACCGGTTTTGTGGGCATGGCTTAAGTGGTGGGTGTGGCTTGGTGGTCAGATGACTGGGTGGGTGTGGCCAATAACAATAAATAATAAAAATAATAAACAAAGTATACAAAACAATAAGAGGTACCAAAAACCAAGTTTCACGCTTTACACAGACACAACACAACACTACTGACTCACACACACACAAAAAATGCCACATACAGCTTTGTGAGATTTTGGGTGTTTGTATAGTTAGAGTGAAACACTACAGAAACACACCAAATCTCAGAAAGCTGCACAAATATTTTATTTTATTATTTTATTTTATTTATTTATTTAGATCAGGGGTCTCCAACCTTAGTAACTTTAAGGTTTGTGGACTTCAATTCCCAGAGTTCCTCAGCCAGCAAAGCAGGCAGATTCAGTTGCTGACTAGATGGATTTCAGGTAGGCAGAATCAGTTGCTAGCTGATGCAACTAATGTAAAGCATGGCTTTCCCAGCCGGAAAGGAGCAGTTAATTAAGTAAGTGCCTTATCACAGCCCAGAACCTCTTAAAAGGAGGTTTTCTACAAGCTCTTCAACTGAAGAGCTTGTAGAAAACATGTTTTTTAAGGTCCTGGTGATGAGGAACTCAGCTGGGATCGCCAGAGGAGCCTTTTAAAACTTTTTTTTTTACAACCTCTTCGGACAAAAGAGTTTAAAGGCTCTGACAATTTCTGAGCTGCAGGATCATCAAAGGCTTTTTTTTTTTTACTTTTACTTCGGCTGAAGAAAAATTGCTTTTAAAAGTAAAAAAAAAAAACCTCTGATGATGGTGTGGCTCAGCAGAGGGCGGGGCAAGGGATTTTTGCTACTGGTTCTCGAACCACTCGCCGCCATAGCTACCGGATCGGGCGAGCCGGTCCGAACCGGGAGCATTGCACCCCTGGCCTGCATGGTTCCCTTTACTAACATCCCTACCAGAGTTGGTATTCAGCCGGTTCGTATCGGTTTGGGTGAAACAATAGCTGAGATCATGGGTGGGCCTGCCCAGCTGCCCCAGCTCTATGCCATCCTATTTAGGCATGTTTTCGAGGCTGGGTGCATACGCGGAAGGCATGCAAGTCAGTAAAGCGCACACACGGAAGGCCGGGCTCATGTGTGGAAGGCGCGTGTGTGAAGTGAGCATGCACGTGTGGGGCGAACTGGTGGTAAGAATATTGGAAACCCACCACTGATCCCTAACTAGCAGGGGTGGGTTCTACTTAGCTTTACTACAGGTTTGCAAAGGGCTGTGTGCATTTCAGCTCATTTGCAGAAGCTTCCTGATAACGTCTGGGTCAGTGAGCAGAGCCTCCTGCTGGTTTTACTATTGGTTCTTGTGAACTGGTCTGAACCGAGGGCAACTCACCACTGCTACCCAGCTTGCAAATTCATTGAATCCAGTTTCTTCTGCAAAATCCTGTATCCTGTGTTCCACTTCCCTAAAGCCACATTTAGCACATGTAGCAATCAGCTACATTTGATTTTTTTCCCTTTCCTTTCCTTTCCTTTCCTTTCCTTTCCTTTCCTTTCCTTTCCTTTCCTTTCCTTTCCTCTCCTCTCCTCTCCTCTCCTCTCCTCTCCTCTCCTCTCCTCTCCTCTCCTTTCCTTTCCTTTCCTTTCCTTTCCTTTCCCTTCCTCTTTCTTTTTCTTTTCTTTCTTGTTTGCCTTAAGTGTTTTTCTGCTGCTGGAATATTTTTCTTTTATAAGCTCCAGTGCGAAGTAAAAATGGCTTTTCTTTCTAACTTTTAAAACTTTTAAAATATACCAGCAATCAGTCCCCCGATGTAATACCACTGCAGAGCTGTGTAAGCAGATCAAATGATTACAATAGCCTTTCATGAAGCTTGGAAAGTGTAGAATGGATGAAAGAATAATCCTCCATCCAGGTAGTTCCTAATTCCAGGTTTTTCAAATGTTAAGTAAAGGTCTCCAGATCTGCACATTTGTTCCAATGTGACTTTCCAAGAGTCTCCCTGCTCTCTAAATTCAGGCCCCGCAGCTGTGTATGTTCTAGATGCAGGTATGTTGAGACTTTCATGTTTTTCATTCCTCAAGCCCTCAAAAGGCAGCCCATGATTTCTTCATTTTTGCTGGTTTGAAAAGCTGAGGATAAGGAGAGAAAAACATTGCACTCCCTGGAGCTGCTGCAAAACCCATGGCAACGAAAATGCCTTTACCTAGGCGTTTCCAAATCTGGCTGCAAAGTCTGACAACCACTAGATGGCAAGAAAGAGATACCAGAAGGTAACTCTTTGTTGCCATCTAGTGGTCTTTCAAATGTTTGTAGCTCACATCTGAGAGCTTATCGCAGTGTTTCTCAACCTTGGCAATGTTAAGTTACATGGATTTCAACTCCTAGAATTCCCCAGCCAGTCATGAAGTTGAGTTGTCTTATAGTTGCTAAGGTTGAGAAACACTGGCCTACCCTAAATACCACCCCAAACAAAAGTGGGGGGAAGAAAAAAAAAGGAAGGGGGAGTCCAATGCCTCCAATGCTGGTGAGGAAAAGATTTTTAAATTCTTCTTTTTTCAATCTTTTTATTTTTCTTTCTTTTTCATATTTTCTGTACTGTGTTTTATATTTATTTTATATTTTATTCTGTATTTTATATTTATTTGTAAACTTTAATGCTATGGGGAAAAAAAGAGAAGGAAACTGTTACAAATTTCACATCAATTTCACCCATGTTTGCTTTGTGTGGATGACTAGAATTACTGGAGCTGAAGCTCAGATGCCAAGAGAAAGAGTGAAGCAAGAGTTCCCTACAATGGAGGAAGAGCACTACAGCCTCTTAAAAGGAAAACTAGCTTCACCAAAGATCTCTGTCCTGTTCATGTCATAGGAAAATAGAGATTCAGAACTGCTCTCAGTTTGGTCCTGTGTGGAAATGCCATGTGGTCACATGCTCCTCAAACTGAAAGGAGAGGGGTTATTTTTTAAAAAATAAAACAAACATAAAAATAATAACAGAATTAACAGTTAATTAGTCCATTAACTAAGGCAGGGCTGTCAAAATCTCGGCCCATGGGCCAGATGTGTTGAGTGAAGGGGAAAAAATCCTGATACTTGACGTGATGCTGCCATGATGACATGAGTTTGACACCTCTGAACTAAGGAATTTGCTAAAATTAGGGAGACCTAGGTTAAAACCCACTCTCAACCATGAAAATTGTCTAATTACTCTTTAGCCCAGATTGCTTCACATGGGTATTGATGTAGATACAAAGCAGAGAGAGAAAAAGAAAGAGAAAGAAGTGGAGAGGGAGGGAGAGGATTCTCCATGGAAGCCATCTTTAGCTCCTGGAGGAAAAGTGAAATGTAAATCAAACAAATGTAAATATAAAAAAAAATTAAGATTTTACATGTGATAATAGGAATTTTGAGACTTGATGAGAAGTATGTTCAGATAGGCTATCTTAATGTAGGGATTATAGATGCAAACTTCAGGAATGATTGCTATAATTTAAACAAAGATGTATCCAACTCACCTGTATCCATTGGCTGTCCAGCCTCTGGACTTTGGCAGCTATCTCTGCTTTCTCTTCTTAATTATTTTTACCTTTCTTAAATCAAATCCAGACTTTTTTTTTTCGTCCAGTATAAAATAGGGCATGTGGCCTACACTTATCCAAACAGAGTAGAGTTATCACGTCACTTTTGCTGGTTGGGTATCATGGAAGCTCATGTCCAAAACACTTAGAGGGCATCATGTAGGTGAAAACTGACTGAGATAATGTATGTATATTCAGTTTGAGAATTATGGAAGGAGGAAAGAGTTTCTGAGGATACCCTGGTACATGAACACAACTGCCACATGAGCTAGACAAAAATATGTATCATCATATCCTGTGTAGTTCTTAGCTGCCCGGTGCTTATCATTCCCATTGGTTGAGCAGTGCTGATGTCACAATGAAGTTAAAAGCAGAGGGACATAATCTAAACAACATATCACAAATAGGACCTCCAGGGGAGATCAGGAAAGACAAGGAAAAAGGTGAACCAGGCTGGAAAGTCAGGGAGGGAAGAAGCAGGAAACCAAAGAAAAAGTAAGTGGAAGAGACTGTGGTATAAAATGTTAAGAGGAGGTCACTTAAGAAAGAATGAGTAGAGGATATGCGGACTAGTTGAACAACCAGCGAGAAAGGCAGTGGGCCATTGAAAAGATGTAAGTTCTCTGAAACATAAGCAAGAGAAAGCTAAGAAAAAGAATAGGAGGTTATTGGAGCTGAGGTTGCATTCTTCAATATGCTTAATTGGATGTAAGCACTAGCAAATTTGCTGATCTGTGCTTCGGAGATATATTTCTGAGTAAACAAGCATAGGATCAGGCTACTTTGTCTCTGGTTATAGATAATAGGGCTTTAGTATAATATATAGAGAACGGATAGTCCCCAGTTGTTAATGGATTACAGTCTTCATTATCCATGACCATTGTCCATAATTGTTGGGGTAGGTGAAAGTTGGAGTTCATGCCTGGTGTATATAATTTGGTGCATTAAGAGACTGAGATATTTTTTGAGGGACTCCAGAGAATCAGATGCTGGAGTCAATGATAGTAGGCTAACTGGATAAGAAATTTGCTCTTACTGTATGTAAGGCAATTTTCTTTTTAATCTTTTAATCTTAATCCTTTAATTTTTTTTTAAGACCAAATGTTAATTTAAGAATGAGTCCAGTATTCCTCGTTTCCCCCCCCCACTTGTTTAATCAAAGAAGCAAGACTAGAAGTCAAGAGGCTGGGAGTTCTAGTCCTACCTTAAACATGAAAGCCAGCTGGATGATTTTTGGGCCAATCACTCTCTCTCAGACCAGCCCACCTCACAAGGTTGTTGTTGTTGTGGGGAAAGTAGGAGGAGGATTGTTGTGTTCAAATTAAAATATAAAATAAAATATGCTGATTTTAGAGGTGAAAAAATCTAGGAGGAATTTCCTGGCCAAAAAATGATTGACAAGATCTTGATGAACCCTGATTTCATTTATATCCCATTTTGTTTTCATGCCCAACCCAGCATTGCACACTTGATTAAAGGATTTATTTATTTCATTAGATTTAAGATGCCACCAAACTTCATAGTAACTTCAAAAAACTCACTGACCAGATTTAACTCAACCTAGCTTCAACGAACAGGCATCGTTCAGTTATGTTATGATAAGGCAGTTTTCTAATATTTCAACATCCATGTGGCCGTTGATGAGGCCATAACTTCAGCTTCAATCACAACAATCACAACAATCACAACACAATCACAACAATCACAACAATACACAACACTACACAATACACAACAATACACGAGCACGCAATAGATTTAAACTTAAAGTGAACCACTCCAATCTTAATTGTAGAAAATATGACTTCAGTAACAGAGTTGTACCGCCTGGAATGCACTACCAGACTCTGTGGTCTCTTCCCCAAATCCCCAAAGCTTTAACCAAAAACTATCTACTGTTGACCTCACCCCATTCCTAAGAGGTCTGTAAGGGGCGTGCATAAGAGCACCAGCGTGCCTACCATTCCTGTCCTATTGTTTCCTTTCATTCTATCCAATTAATATAGTTATTACATACTTATGCTTATATATATACTTATATATTGTATAGTTATTTCATGCTTATGCTTATATATACTGTTGTGACAAATAAATAAAATAAAATAAAAATAATTAAATAACTTTTAGCAGGCAGCCAAAGGAGCACAATACTAGTTCATTTGAGGTATTGATTGAACCTCTATCCTATTACCATTCTCTCTCCTCCACTTTCTCTCTTTTGCTCTGTCTCTCATTAGCTCCTGTCTCTCACTGCTATAAATAGCTTTTAATTGCTGGCTTTGGTGCCCTCTCTTTCCTCATCTCTCATCTGTCTCTTCTATAGGGACTTTGTCAGCAAGAAGGAATTTAAGATAGAATCATTCAAAGCTTGGCATTTGGTACAAGAATAAAGGGCCATCCTTTGGTGAAAAGCTGAATATTTTTTTTTAAAAAAAATTGAACATTTAAAAACAATATATTATGTGTGTGTGTTAGAAAGAAAGAAGAAAAAGGGAGGAAATATAAAAATTAAATCTAATAAATAATATGTGTAGCTGTGCGATGAAGTAAATTTTTTATATTCATCCATGATTAATGATACCTGAATATGTTTGATCCCAAATAGCACCAAGAATCTACGTGGAATACAAATAACAGAAAAACAACGCAACACCTAATCAATCATCCAGTAAAATTATGCTGTTGTAAATTGCAGTGAATTCCATGGTAGTGTAGGTTGCTACAATGTACACTGAAGATTGGGGGGCTGGGGGGGGTATTCAATCTGAGTTCTCCCTCACTTTAGCAGATTGAGGTCAACTGTGATGTAGATGCAGAGTGGAGAGATGAAAACAAGACTGAAACCTTGGTGCTGATCATGAATACGGGTTCAGTGCTTCAATGCTCAATGTTCATTCACTAGATTTGTTCACCAAATGGAATTGAAGATATGGATCTGGAGGACATTGAGCAAGTTCTCCATCCTTAGAAGAAACATTAAGGGTTTTTTTGGGTTTGCTCTTGGGGAGTTTTGCACACCTTCAAAGGCAAAGGTATATTTGTGGGCTGGTTAGCATATGATAAATGATCATAAATGGAAAATGGATAAATCCATGGGCAAGGTTTCCAACTGTCTCAGATATCTCCATGGCAAACCAGAGTGTGGACCAAGGTCCCATGGATGATTTTACAGTTGAGCAATAGCAGTTCCCATTTTCATAATAGTATATTTTTCTGATACTCAGAATGCCCCATCTGCATTGACAGATATACTATCTCAATTGAGTTCAGATGAGCATGTTCCAAGAAACCAAAATGGAGGAATGAATCTGTGGCAAATCTAATCTTGACATGAAGGACTAGCTCCTTTATGGGAATGAGGTTGTTTTCAAAGACAGAAATACTTAACTGATCCATTAAAAGCCATTGTTTGACGTTGTCTCTCAATTTCATTCTTCACCTCCATTCGAGTCCCCTGCTAATCTCTCCATTGAGAACCCATGTTCTTCTGCCTTCCTTTTATTGGGATTCTCAAAATGGGGATAGCCTTTTTCCATCTCTGGGAAAAAATGGGGAATAGTTATGCAAATCCAGACCTTAATCTCCCTTTTGGCTCACAAAGCTCCAATTGAGAATGAAATGTTAATTCAATGCTGGGGCAGCTGCTTTGCACAGTTGGTGACATCTCTAGGACTGACTAGCATATGTTTCTGCAAATCAGGGATTGGGTTCACATATTGCTTTAAAGCAGGTTTATTTAGCCACGGCTTGTTGGAAAAACCACAGTTGTTTGGGATCATTATAGTAAGCCAAACAATACAGTCCACAGAGTGGGTACAGCCCAGAGGTGGTATTCAGCAGGTTCTGACCAGTTCTGGAAACCGGTAGCAGAAAATTTTAGTTTGGAGAACCTCTGACTGGCCCCACCTCCATCTATTCTCTGCCTCCCAAGTCCCAGCTGATTGAGAGGAAATGGGGATTTTGCAATAACCTTCCCCTGGAGTGGGGTGAGAATGGAGATTTTACAGTCTCCTTCCCCTGCCACGCCCACTAAGCCACACCCACCAAGCCATGCCACGCCCACAGAACTGGTAGTAAAAAAATTTGAATCCCACCACTGATACCGTCACACGAAGTGCTGAACAAAATTAAACCACATTGTGGCTTGATTGTACAGGTAATTTCTGAACTTAAAACCATCTTTGGAACTGGAGCTTCCATTGCTAAGCAATGCAGTCTGTTAAATGACTTCCACCCAATTTTTATGACACTTTTTGCTGTGGTCATTAAACAAATCACATGATCGGTAAGCAAATTTGGCCTCCCCCATTGGCTTTATTTGTCAGAAGTCTGGGAAGGTTGTGACCAGCAATCACATGATTATGGGACACTGCAACTGTCATAAACACATGCCAGTTGCTAAGTGGCCAAATTCTGATCATGTGACTGCAGGGATGCTGCAATGGTTTTAAGCATGAAGACCAGTCATAAATCTCTTTTTTCAGTGGTGGCTTAATTTCAAACAGTTATTAAATAATCAAAAGTAAAGGATGACCTGCATTTAATATTGAGCTATTACAGTGTTAGGGGCTCCCTCTATAGCAAGGGTGTGAAACTCAATTTGAGTTTGAGGGCTGCATTAGGGTTGTGGTTGACCTTGGGGGGGGCGGATATGCATGGCCAGGGTGGGCGTGGCCAACTCAATATCACTCATGTCAGAAGCACCTGTGGTAGCCTGGGCAGGGCTTGGGGAAATCATTGTCGCCAGTGGAGGAAGGCAGGACCAAGGAGAGCGCCAAACCCTTGTCCTCCAGAGTTGGTCCAGTTGGTTGAGGTCCAGTTGAAAGTGTTAAAGTAGACTAAACTCACATTGGCTTTGAATGGGAGAGCCCGGACGGCGCTGAAGAGGCCAGTGAGGATCAGAAATCATGCAGGGATGGGTTTCCGACCACCCTTCATCGCTCGGTGGCTTCAAAAATAAGATCCAAAACATGTCAAAAAGCACTCAATTACCAAGAGCCTCCTGTTTCTCCTCTGTGTTTAATCTGAAATTACAATCCTTTGGCAGGTAAGCAACACCGCTCCTCCCTGGTCATTAGATCTTTTGTTGCGTCAGTTCAGTTCTCACTTTGTTTATCTCAGAGGAATAAAATGATCTGATGCCAGAGCCACAGGGCAGGAACTCAGGCAGCTAATTTTCAACCCCACCACTCTCAGGTCAGGCGCCGCTGTCTGGAAGACCCATGGACAGTGGCATAGGCTGTCCAGAGACCTAGACAGCAGAGGGGAAGCACCCAGCCCAGCCCTCAAGCTCCAAGGGCACTGGGACCCCACAGTCCCAAGCTCCTTTTTCAGCCATGATGGCCTCCAGCAGTGGTCTGCCAGTAAAAATGTGTGCACAGCTCTCGAGCTCCATTTTCACTGGTAGAGGGACCACAAGCTGGTCCTTCGATGTTTCCAGGGCAGCCCTGCCAGTGGTGGGTTTCAAATTTTTTTACTACCAGTTCTGTGGGTGTGGCTTGGTGGGCGTGGCATGGCTTGGTGGGTGTGGCTTGGTGGGCATGGCAGGGGAAGGATACTGTAAAATCTCCATTTCCTCCCAATCATCTGGGACTTGGGAGGCAGAGAATAGATGGGGGTGGGGCCAGACAGAATTTTTACTACCAGTTCTCCGAACTACTCAAAATTTCCGCTACCGGTTCTCCAGAACTGGTCAGAACCTGTTGACATCTACCTCTGAGCTTTGCAGGCCAGATCTAAGCACACTGTGGGCCGGATCCAGCCGATGGGCCTTGAGTTTGATGCCCTTGCTCTCTAGTGTCAAGTTACAGAAACAGACGAGTACATTGCATAGAAAGAGAGAGTTCCTTAATCCAATCCCTGCCTAAGAGATATCATCATTTTGAGCTGGAATGGCCAAGCCTATTTTCTATAGATTTTAAGATTAACAAGACTGGCAGAAAATGTATTTTCTTCTTTTAATTCACATTACCATGTATTTTATCTTGCTACGATACCTTAATAAACTTGATGTAGGCTTCAATAACCTCAGTTTCTTCTGAATTTGAGCTATTCTTATTCCATGTTTTGAAAGTAAAATCATTATGGCCTTTTTACAGTATTGGATAAAAGTGCAATTTTAAAAGGGGAGTCTCAGGAGATCAAATCTGTTTCAGAGTCCAATTGCCTGGCAAGCTAAACCCTTGGGCTATTTGTGATGATGCTGGCAGCCTGATAGGTTATTATTGCTGGAGCTGAACTAAACACTTAGCCATTTTAATTTTCAAAAAAAGGAAACATCTCAAACATTTTTCCATTTCCTTTAAATCCTTAATTACCTCCCCGAGTCATTTGATTTATTTTATGTGCTGCTCACTATCTTTCTCCTTGGTTATGACTTCTTCCAAGGTAATTTCAGCTGAATATAAGAATGCCAGGACATTATAAAGCACAAACCTGCTCAGATCAGAAGATATGGTTGGAGCCGCCTGTTTCATCTTGGAACTGACGCCTTTTCGTGCAGTTCAACTCAGGCTGCCTCTGAATCTTAAGTGTCACCCACCGACGAACAGTAATGATGAAGCAACGGCAACGACGTTTTTCTATTATTCTGAATTGGAAGCAATTTCCAAGAATTGTGACAGTTTATGAGAGGCTCGCATTTCTGATAAAGGGTTATCAGGATTCTTGCGTTAGGCAACTTTAGATGTTCATTTGTTTCTAAAGACTGATAACTATTTCCTGGCACAGTTGGATGAAATCTGCAAGCAGTGTGTTCCTTCTTGAGCGGCTAAAGCTTGTAAATTTTCAGATTATTACATTTGGAGTTTCTGTGGGCCATTGTTACGCTAGGTACTATAAATGTGACCCCAGCCAAGATGCCTACATCAGATCAGGGTAAATACAGTGATTTAATGAGGGTATCTAAATTTTGGGAGGACTGTTATTTGCTTCCATCTTCTTTCATGTTTCTGAGGAGGCAGGCTGTATTAAAATAATATATTCCCCATAATTCCCATTTGAAACACTTCACAAGTGGAGGAGCAATGGGGTTATGAAGGAAGAAACAGTTACATTTCTGGTGTCTCAAGCTCAATTTGGACCCAACTGCATGACAGGAATGAAATGAACAATAGCAGAGGCCAAGCGAGACAACTATCTAAGCGCTTTCCAGATAACAATTTAATGCTCAGCACAAGTTGTATAGATCCTACCAACGAAATGAGCAGTCTTGCCCAGTCTATTCCTATAATAAAATACTCTTAACACAATATTGTAAGGTCCCAAAATATACTTGAGTCACCAGAATGCCGAAAAGAGAGATTCAAGACGAGGCTTGCAAAAAGAAGCAGATTTTATTTATGGCCAAAAACAAAATACTGGGTGGGACTGTATCCAGAACATACAGATACAATGCATGTGAGGAGATAGCCGCCCCTTGGGGAAGGTATGGAGTCCTTTTTATATTCTCAGAGGCATTAGCTTAGTACCCAATTCTGGACCCCTGCCCATCCCTTCTTTTGGCAGTGCAGCAAGGAAGGTGGGGTGGGTGAGTGCTTAGCAACCCCGCTTCTTGATTTATCCACCAGATATGGAATGATACAGAGAAACATAGAAGTGAGATCACTGGTAAAAACAAATGGAGCAGTTCTAATTCTTAGCAAAGCAATTCTTACAGAAGCAAAACAGCAGGTCAAACCAATTCTACTGACCCCACTATTATGTCCCTTCAATAGTCTCCAACCTTTCCCATTTTGTGGATCAGTGGGAGGGGGAAAGAGCGAATGGTTTCATGTGAGCAGTGCAGGAGCGTGCACACACGCAGCTCCATTACCACCAGAACCGGGCACACGCAGCCATCGCTCACACAAGTGGAGCTGCATGCACGTTTGCCCACCACTTCTGCGGCCCAGTTCTAAATGGGTGGTGGCCCACAACTAGGCCTCCGCCTGAGGGTTGGGGACCTCTGCTCTAACCCCCTTTCCACAGAGAGGATATTGAAATAGTCCCACACAAAAAATCTGCCCTGTTCATCAAACTCTTGCATGGAATGGATTCTAGCTTTTAAAAGC
This sequence comes from Ahaetulla prasina, assembly GCF_028640845.1. Taxonomy (NCBI): domain Eukaryota; kingdom Metazoa; phylum Chordata; class Lepidosauria; order Squamata; family Colubridae; genus Ahaetulla; species Ahaetulla prasina. The sequence continues at coordinate 170,797,890 of NC_080540.1, forward strand.
ATATGCAATGGAAAGAGGCTATACGGTTTGCTATTTATTTATTTATTTACTTATTTGTTTGTTTGTTTGTTTGTTTGTCACAATAGTATATATAATCATAAGCATGAAATAACTGTATGATTATAAGCATATATATATATATATATATATATATATATATATATATATATATATATATATATATATATATATATATATATATAAGCATAAGTATAAAATAACTATACGAATTGGATACAATCAAAGGGGACATTGGGACAGGAACGGTAGGCACGCTGGTGCTCTTATGCACGCCCCTTACAAACCTCTTAGGAATGGGGTGAGGTCAATAGTAGATAGTTTTTGGTTAAATCTTTGGGGATTTTGGAAAGAAACCACAGAGTCAGGTAGTGCATTTCAGGCATTAACAACTCTGTTACTGAAGTCATATTTTCTGCAATCAAGATTGGAGTGGTTCACATTAAGCTTAAATCTATTGTGTGCTCGTGTATTGTTGCAATTGAAGCTGAAGTAGTCTTCAACAGGAAGGCCATTGTAACAGATGATTCTATGAGTTAAACTCAGGTCATGTCGAAGGTGGCGGAGTTCTAAGTTTTCTAAACCCAGGATTTCAAGTCTGGTGGCATAAGGTATTTTGTTGTAATCAGAGGAGTGGAGAACTCTTCTTGTAAAATATTTCTGGACACGCTCAATTGTATTAATGTCCGAAATGAGATGTGGGTTCCAGACAGATGAGCTGTATTCAAGAATTGGTCTTGAATGTTTATATGAATCCCTCAGCTACATCTCTTGAATCTATCCTGCATAAAAACCATAAGCTTGTATAACTATATATGGAGAACAGGGGATACAAAATGTTCTAGAGAGTACACCCTATGTTCACGGCTTCTGAATTGTGGTTTCATTGGGATGTTTTTCCATTGACTTTATTTAGATTTCAACTTAGCATGTCTTTTTGCCCCTAAAGAGTCTAGAAACTGTCGTTCCAGTTCTACCCCCCTTAAAAAAAGCTTGTTTCCTAGATGGACACAATTCTGCACTGGGTGACTGGATTCATTTGGACAGAAAATCGTTATTTGGCAAAGCTGCCACTAAGCTATTGAAACTGTTGGACTCTGCAATGATAGATTTTTACATCAGTCCTTGTGTCAAATTCACAAGTGCTCCTTTTGCTAATTCCTTGTTTTTGCAATGAACTGATCCTCTTAGTATCTCCATATCCAATTTGAAAGCAGAGGTTGTGAAACTGGGTAGGTCCCATAAATTTCTAATTACTCAGAGTTACCTAGCTATCATACTTTTTTCTATCTTGACCTGGTCTTTATTTTACATGACAAAAGCTAAATTGTAATACAGAGCTTCCCTGCTGCAGTTTTATCAAGAAACATTACTACTTTAATATTAAATAAGTAAGCTTGAAACAGGCTCCTTTTACCGATTTGGGGCTGGGCTAGGTTATCCTGGGATATCTAAGCTGAACTAGTCAGTCTATGTTGGTCTGTAAAATAAATTTTATTGGACTGTAAGGTAGGTTTTAACAACAAATAATAACTTTTTTTTGGTTAAGGGCCCTTTTGTTGCCTCCTCCCTGAAATGGTACTATTCCTTCTATCACCTTGCAATTTTATTCCCATCTTCTTCTGCAAATATGCATCAAAGGAGAGGCTCTTCTTGATGAGTTGAATAGGAATCAGCATCACCACCACAACCAACTGGTTGATTTGAGTGATTTGAATTGTCCTGCTAGCTTTAAATTTCCCCTGAGAACCCTGATCAACTAAGCTTAAAGTCATATACCGGTATATGAATTCTGCAGCAAAAAGTCCCAGCAAAGCAGGTAACTTGGTAGAGAAGACAGCCTGAATTTGTAGATTTTCTCCCTCTCTCCCTTTCTTCCATCCATCCCTCCCTCCCTCCCTCCCTCCATCCATCCATCCATCCATCCATCCATCCATCTATCTATCATCTATCTATCTATCTATCTATCTATCTATCTATCTATCTATCTATCTATCATTTTCATGCAAAACTCAAAGTATTTTTGCCTGTGGCACTCACTCCAGTCTCCCAGGATCTCCCCAGGACATTCCCATATACCGTTATACCTGAATAGGATAACTGCTCCAAGGATATTCATTGCTTTATATTGGAAAGGATCCAGTAGCCAACAAGGTAACGGGTGTGTTTCAGTGTCCTAAATAAATTCATATCTTAACAGTAAATCTGAGAGTTTAATTCAATTTGGAAACCATTTCTAAATTACAGCATTATTCCTGCAGAGGACATCTTTTAATGGGCATGAACAGGGATGATGTAAGCCATGGGAAGCCAAAAGCATCCAAACGGGAAGTACTGATTCTAGATCTTTCTTTCTTTCTTTCTTTCTTTTTCTTTCTTTCTTTCTTTCTTTTTTCCTTTCTTTCTTTCTTCTTTCTCTTTCTTCCTTTCCTTCTTTTTCTTTTCTTTTTCCTTTTCTTTCTCAAACAACAAGCCACAAGGAAGGGACAGAGATTTTTTTTTTTTATAGCTGAACTGATCTCCTGTAGTAGGGGATTGAAAATAAGCCAAAAGCCACATTAGTCCAAGTTGTGCTGTAAGCTGTCGTGCTGTTTAGTTCTTTCATCTGCTTTAAAGCCTGTATCTTGGCTGATCACTTAAATCTGCAGTTAGAGAGGGAGACTTTGAGCCTTGTTTATTTTTTTTAAGAAGTGTTCAACCCTGTGATTCATCTTAGCCATCTACAGTCTCAAATGGCCTAGTCCAGGAATATGTTTATAAGTGATCAAAGCTTTGCCATCATTTCATTTGGCACATTATGGATGGTATTATCTTAAGTACCTAATCAGAATATTCCCACTATTAAATAATCAAGGAGAAAAACTGCATTATGCAATCCTGCTATAGAGCTGGACTGGGAAATCTGTGTAGCTGTCAACCATATGAAATCCCCAAATCTCTTTTTAGCGTTGCAAGAGGCCTGAAGATTGCATCACCAGAATTTGATAGCAAACTGTTGAAAAACTCTGCGGCTCTAAAGCTTAATTCATCTTTAAAATGTACCTCCTCCCCCCCCCCAACACAATATACAATGAAACAAAAAAAATGGAGAGAAGGCAAATTCTGCCTCTCCGCACTCTAGTGAGGTCAAAAGGTATTATTGCATACAGCATCTTCTTGGTCTTGTAATAAAGTGGTGGCACTGCAATGCACAATCACTGTCATTCATTTTTATTCTAGTGGTGGCATGTTCAACAGAGGGATTTGAGTGATTTGCTGGGGAAATTGTACTACAGCGAGAAGTACAGGCTAACCACACAGAGCAGTAGGGTTAAGGAAGAGAGAGACGGTCCGGCTCTCTTAATGACTGTTGGTCAGCTATTCATTTAAAGCCATGTATGTATGTATCTATGTATGTATGTGTTTGTTGATTAACTAGTTATTTAATTGGTTAGTTACCTATTCAACCAATCAGCAGAAAAAAAATGCCATACCTGACATTTGTGCCCTGGTGGCGCAGTGGTTAGAGTGCAGTACTGCAGGCTATTTCTGCTGACTGCCAGCTGCCTGCAATTTGGCAGTTCAAATCTCACCAGGCTCAAGGTTGACTCAGCCCTCCATCCTTCCGAGGTGAGTAAAATGAAGACCCAGATTGTTGGGGGGCAATATGCCGACTCTGTAAACCACTTAGAGAGGGCTGTAAAGCACTTTAGAGTGGTATATAATTTAAGTGTTATTGCTATTGCTATTAGAAAGGGCTGTAAAGCACTGTTGAGCGGTATATAAGTCTAAGTGCTATTGCTATTGCTACTTCTACCACTACCTCTTGCCTTCTATCAAGAAAGGGAGAAGCCTCCTTTCTCAGAGAAGCCGAAGTAGCAATAGACTGTATTTTTAGCAGATGGTTCACTACTTGCCACAATATTAGATGCCCATAAAAATTATAAACTGATGGCAGCCCTGAGTGTAAGCCTTTCATTACTGCGTGTAGCAATGCAGTTATAGAATTGTTTCTCCATAACAAACAGTGGAATGAGACGGAGATACTTTAATCATCCTCCTTTAAAAATAAACTGTTTCAAATTCTACGCATAAACCCAAGGCCGCTTCAAACATTAAAATCACATAGACAGTGCCATAAAGCTATAATAAAATCTACTGCCTTCAAACAGAAGAACTAAGCTGTCATGATAAAATACAACATAATTAATTTAGGTGAGCCCATGGAAGGATCATGAACAGATTACTTTGGCATTCTTTTGAACAATGAAAAAGAATGTGCATATTTTTTTTAAAAAAAATGGTTTGGGGGCAACATAAGCTATATCCTGGTGCTATGACCTCTGTCATTATCAAAATGTGACATTAGCAAGAGTGTGTGATGATTGCAGCTGGCATCCCACATGGTAGATGCTATTCCACAATCTATACCCACACAAGTGAGAAATGGCTCTCTGCCACATGCAAGGATTGAGTGACTCCAAATTATGACGTGATGATTGGTCACATGCAAGGACTGATTATTACGCTAAAGAAACGGTTTTGTCTGTGTAAGAGGAGTGACACAAACCATGTGAGAAAGAAGGCTATGGAACAAGGTGGGGAAAAGTTGGGGTTTCCATCATACTAAACAACCTCTGATTAACCCTGAGAAAACTAAGTATCTGGAATAATCCTGGAAACTGAAGCAGATGTAATTTGCTTTAGGAGGTTTTTATTTCTTTTACAATAAGATTTCGGGATTAATTATAAAGAACAAACAATATTTCATGGGAAATACATCCTGTTTGGGCTTTTGCAAGACATAACAAAGATAAGCATTTTATGATTTCAAAACTGGATGCCAGAAGAGACTAAAGATTTTAGATAAAGAAAAGACATACAACCTATGCAATGATACAAAATGTTATAATAATAAAAATACTGCATGAGACTTTTGAAGAATGGGATCAATAGCCACAACATCAACAATGTCAGTAATGAAATCTACTTCTGTGACTAGTTCAAAAGATATTAGTAAAGACATGACAGATGGGGCAAATTTTATCACAGGATGTACACAAGAGCCTGGCCAAAGTTTTAAAATTCAAAAGGGAAATACAAATGACAAACCAAGATAATTTGGTTTGGATAATTGGATAATCCTTTTTCTTTTCACTTTACAAAAGCGGCTTGTTCAAGCTTTGAAGAATTCTGCAATAGGACAAAGGAAAAAAATCAGAAAAATCAAATCCTATCCTAACATTTCAGTAAATTAAAAATAGAGAGCCAGTTTGGTATAGTGGTTAAGGCAACCAACCCACTTCACAGAGGAGTTGTTGTGGGGAAAATAGAAGAGGAAAGTGTGCTGGATATGTTCACTGCCTTGAGTTACTTGTAAAAATAATAAAAGTAGGATAGATAGATAGATAGATAGATAGATAGATAGATAGATAGATAGATAGATAGATAGATAGATAGATAGATAGGTAAATAGATAGATATGAGAGAGAGAGAGAGAGAGAGAGAGAGAGATGATTTTTAGACATATAAGGAAGGAATATAAAGTTGACTTATTTGTTCAAGGTTAAAACATATGTTTTCTGGCCACTTTTTATGGATTTTCTGCTGAAAAGAGGGACTGAAAAGATGATGTTTTATGGATTTGTTTATAGATAAGATATGAGTTATGGGATGAAGAGAACAAGATTTTAACTTTAGAGGGAATGAAAAGTCATTTAAGTTGTTTATACTTGTGATGAAGGTTGGAAGTCACTTCTTTATATATTTCTTATATCTTTATTATATTCCTTTTTCTACTTTTTCTTTTTCTTTGTACTTTTTACTTCATCTTTCTATTCTCTTTTCTTTCTTTTAAGATGTTTGCATCAGATTTTACCTAATAAAAATTACAAAAACAATAGAATTTTATATTTTACATTTCATTTTAGATATTTTCTTTCTTTTTTAATAATTTGAAAGTCATTGTATTACTGTGATTTATGTAGCCCCCTGTCTCCTTCCACACTGAAAATCTATATTTCATTATTAGAGATATTTTAAAGCATTCTATTTTCCTAAAATATTCTTTGATTTTGCGTATCACTTGTAAAATTATTTCCCATGGAGAGAAGGAGTTACTATACCTCTTCATTACACATCCAGGAGATGACATTATCCAAATTATTTCAATTTATTCCTATAACAGAATAACAGAATTGGAAGGGACCTTGGATGTCTTCTAGTCCAATCCCCTTCTCAAGCGGGAGACCCTATACCATTTCACTTGCATTCCACTGCCAGGCGTTCGATCCTAAGGGGCTCAAGGTTGACTCAGCCTTTCATCCTTCCAAGATTGATAAAATGAGGGTCCAGATTGTTGGGGGCAATATGTTGACTTTGTAAACCACTTAGAGAGTGCTGTTAAACATGATGTATATAAGTCTAAATACTCATACAGCCTGAGCGGCCGTGGTAGCTCAGGCTGTAAGAAGCCTGTTATTAAAACATAGCAGCCTGCAATTACTGCAATTACTGCGGGTTGCAATTACTGCAGGTTCAAGCCCGGCCCAAGCTGACTCAGCCTTCCATCCTTTATAAGGTAGGTAAAATGAGGATCCAGATTGTTGGGGGGGCAATACGTTGACTTTGTAAATATACAAATAGAATGAGACTATTGCCTTATACACTGTAAGCCGCCCTGAGTCTTCGGAGAAGGGCGGGATATAAATGTAAATAAAAAAAAAAACTATTGCTGTTGCTATTTCCGACAAATGGCTGTCCAATCTCTTCTTAAAAACCTCCAGTGATGGAGCACACAAAACTTTAGGAAGCAAGTCATTGTTGTGTCTTGTCCGCTCTCACCGCAGCCGGGGTCTGCTTATCTGCTCCCGAACACGGAGGAATGTATGCCTCCCGGCCCCAGTCCTGGCTCCATGCCCAGACAAGCTGCAGAGGAGGGGGCACCTCCCGGTCCCAGCCCTGGCTCCATGCCCAAGCAGGCTGCAGAGGAGGGAGCATCCCCCGGCCCCAGCCCTGGCTCCATGCCCAGGCAAACGGAGCAGCTAGACCCCTCCCCCTCCTCCACAGCATGTGAGCCTGAGGAAAGTTTACTTCCAACAGCTGATTAGAGTGACCCTTGCATCAGAAGATTGGATAGGCGGAGGCAACAGAAGGAAGGGAGGGGCAGGCCTTAATGAGTGCTGAGTCATGGAGCCACACCCCATGGCCTATATAAAGGATCTGCTTTCTGGCAGTCTCTGAGTCAGGCAAAGTCGAACTTATCTTGCTGAAGTCACTTACTGGTCTCCTGCCTGCTCTGAGGACTTTGCTAGGACTTTGGGCAGAGCTGCAGAGGCAAGCCTGATTCGGATTTCCCTGACCTGGCCGTCAGCGGAGGAGTGGGACACGACAGTCATTCCACTGATTAATTGTTCTCACTCTCAGAACATTTCTCCTTAGTTCTTTCCTTGAATAATTTCCATCCATTGCTTCTTGTTCTGCTTTCAGGTGCTTTGGAGAATAGGTTGATGCCCTCGTTAAGCCCCATTAGTTCACCCCCTAATCCAATAAAGCTCATTTTAAAAATTCAGGATTATTTAGATGCTCCTATTGGTTCTGAAATCATAGAAGTAAGCTTGAGATTCAACTTTTTCATTGGCTCTTTGAATTTTGGATTTCAAAGATTTTATTTGGCAAGGAGCTGTCCACTATGTTGGTACTGAAAGTAGTAGCTAACATCGAGCAAGCAAGTTTGATATTTCAATTGTGTTGATTTCAGAGATGAGGGCACTTTAGATTAGGGGTGTCCAACCTTGGCAAGTTTAAAACCTGTAGACTTCAACTCCCAGAATTCCCCAGGCAGCCATTTTGGCTGTGAAATTCTTGGCGTTGAAGTCCACAAGTCTTAAAACTCCTAAAACAGGTTTCCCGTTCAACATGTTTTTTTCATGAATATTTTGGATTGTTTGCTTTCTCTTCAAAATCAAAGGGCTGGCCACCCTGATTTATAAAAACTTGAAGTTAGACATTAGAAGGCTATCATATTTTAAACTCTATTAAAGAACAGGTGTTGCATCCAATATCCTTCCTATTGAAAAAACAGAATGAGAGTTTTCATTGTCTACATTTTTGTTTTTCAATTTGACTTTTTCAGTTTGACTTTTGAGTCACTAGAAAGCAGCACAAGGTGTCTCAGTCCCACTAGGTAGCGCAGATTAGGAAATCAACTCCAAAGGAAGGCTAAAATTACTTGTATTGAAATTGGCTATAATAACAGAATCTTGCAAGTCTGGTTATGTTGTGTCTCCTCCTCCTTTTCCTTACAAATCAGTTAATTGGAGTGGTTTCTATCTGAGCCATTTCCAAATGTTACCTGGATGTTTGGGAGTTGAAAAATCCTTTAGTCCCTTTTGCCTAGGCAACAGCTTCTCTGTATCTCTCTTGAGGTCATCTTCCTTTTCTCTCTACAGGGAATGAAAGCCAAATGCTTTTTTTTCTTCTTCAAAAGGCAACTGGACTTTTTCCTTGCAGGAGAAGAAGAAAACATTTCGCTTCTCATGAGAAGCGAAATGTCTTTGTCTTCCTTAAGGAAAAAAAATATCCAGTTGCCTTTTGAAGAAAAAAGCACCTTTGAGACAACTATGACCTGGATGACTGAGAATCTCCACAGACTTCAAGCCAGGTCTCTCTTTCACGTTATAGCTAGGGGAACTGAACCCAGAAGATAGGAAATGGCATTAGAAAATTAACCCCAAAATCAAGATGTAGGATGGAGGTGTGAAGACCTTGCCTGCTACTTGTGGGGGGGGGGAGTTTGGGACCTCCAGACTTCCATCCTGCAAGTCTCTACATTCATTACAAACTGATATTAGATTCAGGATAAACATCCTGCTGACACATCGTTCAGAGTTTGTGTCCTTAAGATGAGAAACTGTCCTAACCAAATGATTTGGAAAGTGTTGTGCTAAGCAGTGTTTCATAGAATCATTGAATCCTAATGTTTACTGCAAAAAGGCCAGTAAAAGCACCCTTGACAGATGATGAAGACTTATGTCAAAAGAGAGCTCATCAATGTTCTCAGTAATAGGTCCCACTGTCAAAGTTCTCTTACTATAGGGAAGGTTTTCTTATTATTCCACCGGAATTTGCTTTCCTATAACTTGAGAGCACAAGTCAATGTCCTGCACAGCAAGATGCTATTGTTTTATCTTTTATGTGATCCCCTTCCTATATTTAATTTTTTTTAAAATACTGTTCTATTTGTTCTAAGAGAAAGTCCCTTACACAACTTGTCTCTTAAAGTATTATTAAATTGCCTTTCGTTATTTTTAGCCCATTTCTCTGCTTGAAATAATTTTGAATTTTGCTCCCGTCTTCTAGACTATTAGCAATTCTATCATATATTGTGTAATCTGCAAATTTGATAAACATTTCCTCCACTTTTTATCCAAGTCATTAATGAAAATGTTGATGAGATCTGGGCTCATAACCCAATCCCATGGGACTCTATTTGATACCACCTCCAGTTTGATGAAAATACATGAGGATGCTCTGAGTAAGATTTTCACACAAGAGACGTGTCAACTAGATTAGAATATTAATAAGAACGTGATGGGCTAATTTCTCAGGGGCTTTACTGAAATCAAGATACATTGTATCCACAGCATTCTTACAATCCACTGAAAAACTTACAAAATAAAAAAAACATAATAGTCTAGCAAGACTTTTTCCTGAGAAATCAATGCTGATTTGGAACAATTACTATATTTCTCCCAAGGTTACAGATTAATCCATGATATCCTCTAAAGTGTTTCCTGGTTATTCATGTCAAACGGATTGGACTACAGTTTCCTATTTTCTTATTTTAGGATATTTGCCTACCATCTAGCATATAATCCATCCTCTTGGTTAAAGATAGAGACTTGGCCAGCTCATCAGTATTCTATGATGGTCTTCATCTAATTTGAGCTCATGGAAGGTAAAGTGGTTTTCCCTACTATCTTTCTTATCAATCCCAGTGGAATTCAGATTTTTTTTCAACTGTTTCTTTGCAACTACTCACTGGAACAAATCCACTCTTCTCGGCAGAAGACAGCCCAAGTAGAAAACGAATACTCTAGTTCATTCTTTTGTTGTCCTTGAGCCCTCTTCAAGATGCGAGCGGTATCATGTGTTGTTTTGTACATTCTTACTTGGGAGTAAGCTACTAAATTTAGTGGGATTTATGTTTGTTTATTAATTTGCTTTATGACCCAGCCAACTTTCTGCTCTGGCAAGCATTTGAGGAGCACTTCCAAGCAAATGAGTGTGGCACTGTGCCCTTCATGATCTTCCCCAGGGATCCCATATCCTTGATTGCTATTTAGATACCAGGCTCCTGCACAGAACCATGACAAATGGAGTGTGCCATTACCCCAAAATGGAATGCCTTGATATCAATAGCAAATCCTATATACCTAATTAAAGAAGAGTGGAGGAGGTTTGACAGATACAACTGTATTTTGGCAGTCCTTGCAGCATGCTCATCTGCTATCTGGCTTCATGCCCCAGTGAATCGTAATTCCGTTCATCTCACCTTATGAGCCACAGTAAATTATCCAAAGGCATCAGTAGTCATCAATGGCTCTGCAGTGGCTCTGTTGGAGAATGCAGGGCAAAATGCCAGTCCCCAAAGCAAAGTGCTTCACTATTTAGGGAAAAAAAGGTAGGAAAAGTGACTGGTAGATCAGCCAAGGTGATTGCTGAGAAATGACATTACTCTAGAAATAGCATTTCCAATATTCAAAATTCAAAATGACTCTGGTCAAGCACTGAGGGGGATCCAGAGGAATTGATGAATTTAATCAGCCATACCATTCCTTAGCTCTTAAGTATTTGGTTAACAATCCAGTGCTCCTTTTCTCCCCATTCAGGCCTGCTCTGCTTTTATGACCCAGCCAACTTTCTGCTCTGGCAAGCATTTGAGGAGCACTTCCAAGCAAATGAGTGTGGCACTGTGCCCTTCATGATCTTCCCCAGGGATCCCATATCCTTGATTGCTATTTAGATACCAGGCTCCTGCACAGAACCATGACAAATGGAGTGTGCCATTACCCCAAAATGGAATGCCTTGATATCAATAGCAAATCCTATATACCTAATTAAAGAAGAGTGGAGGAGGTTTGACAGATACAACTGTATTTTGGCAGTCCTTGCAGCATGCTCATCTGCTATCTGGCTTCATGCCCCAGTGAATCGTAATTCCGTTCATCTCACCTTATGAGCCACAGTAAATTATCCAAAGGCATCAGTAGTCATCAATGGCTCTGCAGTGGCTCTGTTGGAGAATGCAGGGCAAAATGCCAGTCCCCAAAGCAAAGTGCTTCACTATTTAGGGAAAAAAAGGTAGGAAAAGTGACTGGTAGATCAGCCAAGGTGATTGCTGAGAAATGACATTACTCTAGAAATAGCATTTCCAATATTCAAAATTCAAAATGACTCTGGTCAAGCACTGAGGGGGATCCAGAGGAATTGATGAATTTAATCAGCCATACCATTCCTTAGCTCTTAAGTATTTGGTTAACAATCCAGTGCTCCTTTTCTCCCCATTCAGGCCTGCTCTGCTTTTATGACGCTCCTCAGAATGTGTCCGGTATGTCATACTACCTTCTGAACCAACTGCAGGATTTGATTCAATTCTCTCAGATTCAGAAAAGGACCTAAAATGCCATGATCAGTTCAGAGGCCACCTGATTTAATCACAGGCTCAAATGCAAATACTCATACTTCCTACTAGCTCAGAAAATCCACAAATGACTTCAACTTTCTTGCTCGCTTGCTTATTTCGCAGAATGGGATGAGGTTTGTAGGAGTAAGCAACCTTCTGGTAAAAGGAAGAGACCTACTATATTTCTAAAAGCTGCAAGGATTTTTGGTATGTGTCGATTCTGTTAAAACGGCAAAAATGTATATAACTTTTATTTCATGACAGAATTGGAAACTAATTGCAAAGAAAGTTGTATATAATTCTGGGAGTTTACTTTATTTATTAAATGTATATACCTCCCATTTCACCCTACAAAGCAAGTCTGGGTGGCTTAGTTAAAATCACAGATATTAAAGTATTAAAAACAATAAATACAAAACTAAAAAACTGAAGGCAGGGACAGTACAAAGGTGGCACCTTTTCTATTAGTCCAATACAGCCACCTCCAATACAGAATGCCCCCAATCCATCCAATAGAGCCAGGTTTAATGCTCCTCTAGATGGGCAAAAAGAAAATAGAGTATGTTTCAGCCAGTCTGGGTAAACCCCAGAAGGAGGCCTATTGGGAGATGTAAAGATGGGATCAAAGTACATTGGTAAAAGAGAAGAAAAACAAGAGGACTACTGCATTCCATGGCCTTTATAGTCCATCATTGGAACAACCAGAAGAAAACAAATCAGGAAGCTGCTGATCAGCTGAGAACATATCAGTTTAGCAGTCCAAGATAAAATGATTATATAGAACATTGACCAGATATAAAGGACTGGACCCCATATGAGGGGAGGAACATGGCAGGTTCTACAGCAAATTGGACCTGGGAATGTCTGTAGAGTAAAATGAAGCATAGTTAGACTTAAGATGACTTGAGTCAGGTTAGAAAATAGTAGTTTTGAAGCAGAACTTCAAAACATACCCTGTTTCCCCCAAAATAAGACATCCCCTGATAATAAGCCCAATCAGACTTTTGAGCACATGGCAATAAGGCCAAGTTGCATTTATTTCAGAGTTCAAAAAAATGTAAGACAGGGTCTTATTTTCAGAGAAACACGGTAGATAGGAATTGCATTTGCAGTGGGTTGAGACCAGTTGAGGGATAATGTTGTCCACTCCTGCCCTGAGGAAATGATGGCTCGCCTGTACTGTTGGTGGGGCAAGAAGGAAGTTCAGATCTAATCTTTAATTTACTACTATTGAAGTTTCCAAAGTGATTCCCATATTGTTTTGGAGAATAGTTACGAAATAGAAAGCATGGACATGGATATTTTAAGAATGTGGATATCTTTCCTAGTACAAATACTGGTGTTGGTGGAGAGGAAGTCATCAAAAGTGGAGAATGGGAATTATATGTACTTGGAGGAAATTTGCATGAGAATATTTTAAAGACTAAGCATATCCCTAATCCATAAGTCAAAATATCGAGACAAGAAATTCAATGACTAAAAAGTTTCCGTCAACAAAAAATAGTGCAAGCCATTGTGGTTGCTCATATTCTGCTGAGTTAGCACTAAAATAAGAGAAGGTGTGATAGAACAACTATCATATTCTTCCCAGGCTAAGTCTAACTGGGTCATCCTCCAGTGGGGTCTCCAAAGAAAGTACTTACCAAGTGTGAATTGCTGTGGTATTTTTGTTTTTAACATCAGCATGCTATGGTATGCTGGGTTGGGTAAATTTTATCACCTAAACTGGGCATATGATGTTTAAGTAGTTGTTGCAGTGCTGTTTATTTTGTTTTAAATCTCCCCATTCTATTAAGGTAGTCGTGCATGTTGCAATGAAAACAACCAAGAATCTTGTAGCAATTTAAAGACTAGCAAAATCAATGTGCTTTCCGGGATAACTGCCTACTGCAACAGATGCTGCCGCCCACAAAATGTTATGCCATAATAGAGCCATTAGCATTTAACATGCCGTAAGACCCCGTTGTGTAGTTTACACTTATTGCATTTATATGATTATTAGCCACTTTGAGCACCATGTGGTGGAAAGCAGGGATCAACTTTAACAAAGCATATTTACTCAGGTAACTCCTGTCAATTTTCATGAGATTTAAGGTAAAATCCCCTTAAGTCATTTTTTACTACATAGACACAATATCTATTTGAATAATATGGAAGGGTTTCCCACTGCAGCCTTCCTGGGTGCCTTATTAATTTCCCCATCAAGCCTACACTCTTGGCAGTAACAAGTAGTCTCCCATCTAATATTAAGAGACCCAAACTTGCTACTTTTATTTTTAGATTAATCAAGATTGGCTGAATCCTTACCAATGAAATTTGATTCATTCATTATATGCCATCAAATATTCAATTAGTCTAGTCTAGCCTAGTCTAATCTAGTCTCGTCTAATCTATTCTGTCATCATTAACTTGAAATTGCCACATACATAAACTTTTCCAGAATAATCTGTTGCCTTCAAGTCTTCATAGTCCCTATAATTGCATTTATCTATCTTGCTTCCATTGTCCTCTTTCCTTCTACCACTCCCACCATTTCAGCTTCTCCAGAGAACACGGTCTTCATAAATGTCTCCAAAATATTATAATTGAAGCCTAGTAATTTGTGTCTCAAATGAGAACTCTGGATTGATTTGTTGTATGAACTTTGCTAACCATGGCATTCTCAAGAGTTTTCTCCAACACCAAAGTTCAAAAACATGGTTATTCTTTCTATCCTCTTTCTTCAAAATCCAATTTTTGCTTCCAATCTATTGGCCATTGTGACATTCCTCAGATTTCCTGGCATAGTTTTGTTAGAACTTTACAGATTTTCCCCCCGTTTCTTTCCATATTCCTGTGATGGCGAACCTATGGCATGAGTGCCACAGGTGGCACGTGGAGCCATATCTGTGGGCATGCGAGCATTGCCCTAGCTCAGCTCCAGCATACATGCATGCGCCACCCAGGTGATTTTCAGGCCTTCTTGGCCTACCGGAAGTCAGGAAACAGGCCATTTCTGGCCTCTGGAGGGCCTTCGGGGAGGGGTGGGGAAGGCCATTTTCACCCTCCCCAGGCTCCTAGAAAGTCTCTGGAGCCTGGGAGGGCGAAAAACGGGCCTTCTAGTCCCACCCTGCCATTGCATGCCAAAAGTGGGGGGAGCACAGGGTGGTCATGCGTGCATCCATGGGGAGGCGGGACAACGGCAAAAAGGTTAGCCATCAACTCCTCTAGCTTTCCAGCTTAATAACTTTTGTCTTCTAGTGATGCTTTTAATTTCTAGTGTTAGAAATTCTTCTAAATAGGGAATACCTCTTAAGATATCTTAGATGTTGACAACTATTATCAACAGTATTTACTAAGGAGATTTACAATTTAAACATATGTCCAAGACGTTGGCCAGAGCTTGCTCTGCATTGTGATGCCTTCTCCTTTAATCTAGAATGGAAAATTCTAACACCATATCCTTTTATAGAAGGCAGAGATGCTTCCAATGTTATGCAAAAGAACTGGGGAGTGGGAGGAAGTGGATTTTTCAGGAGAGTTGGGAATGAGCCTGGCTCAGGGTCACCCTGTCTTGAATTGTTAAAATATTTCCACCCTGCTGAGCCATTTTTTTTCTGGCTGCCCTTCTTGAATCTCATGTAACAAGATTAAGCAGATCCAATAAACTTCCATTCTTCTCCTCCCTATCACAAATAAGCAAAAATATCTCCCTGCTGCCTAGAAAAGTGTAGAGAAAAGAACATTATACTGTACATTAGTGGTACTGCCTGCCTTCGCTCTTCACCATGATTCTCAAAATTAATCAGAGCAGTCATTTCCATTCATGGCCTCAGATCAGTTTCCAAGGTCTGCTTTCTTGCACCCTATTGGCATTACTTCTTTTTGGCATTACCCGCGTGAAGACTCAGAGTCAATATGGATCAATAGGAATTTCCATAGATCTCTGCCCAATTGAGCAACATATATCATCTCCAATTATGGTTTCAAGCACCACAGAACATCCACCCCATCATGCCCGAAATAACCCTCAAGGAAAAGACAAAACAAGGCCTTTCATCTGTGCTTTTGCAGAAAAGTAGTTTGCTAACTACTTCTGCATATGTGTAATTGGGAAACTGCTCCATATGTTCTCTGGGGATGCGATAAAAATGATATAGGCAAGGTGAGTGAAAGGAGAATGAAAAGATTAAAACAGAGATGTTGAGAATAATTACCTGAAGACACTTAATTTGGGTAAAAGTTAATAAAATGTTAATCCAGCCCAATAAGAATTCAAGTTAAATCACTTTTATTAAGCAAAACTTTAATAATAAAGGTGCTTCCTTTAAATTCTGTGTTTTCTGATAAACTTCTTCCAGCTAAACTTTGAAAGCAAACTGTCATAAAGATATGCCGTTTTAATATTGTTAGTACATGATAAAGCACTGATTGCCCATTTGAAGGTCATCCAGGATACATAAATTTCTGGAAACCTAATTTCACCAGGATGGCCTTTTGCAATCTGGAAGATATCTGGGACTGCAACCTCCAGCATTGCAGATAATTAGATCTGCTTGCTGGAGTTGATGAGAGTTGGAATTTCAAATCTCAGGAGCATGCCTTGTTGAGAAAGACTGCTTATGATCCAGGAACAGGAGGACCCATGGATGGCTCCATTCACCTCCATTCTACTCAAATCAATGGATAGATAGATAGATAGATAGATAGATAGATAGATAGATAGATAGATAGATAGATAGATAGATAGATAGATAGATAGATAGATAGATAGATAGATGATGGATGGAAGGTGGATAGATGGATGATAGGTGGATGGATGGATGGATGGATAGGTGGATGGATGGATGGATGGATGGATAGGTGGGTGGATGGATGGATGGATGGATGGAGAAACAGACAGAGAGAGAGAGAAAGAGGGAGAGAGAGAGATGGATGGATGGATGGATAGGTGAATGGATGGATGGATAGGTGGATGGATGGATGGAGACAGAGAAAGACAGACAGAGAGAAACAGAGAGAGGGGGAGGGAGGGAGAGACAGAGAGAGAAAGTTGGGGAAGAATGTTCTGGTGTCTGTTTGACTGTTACTGCACTGGTCTGCTGGGAGGGAAAATGAATACAGAGAATGAGTGGAAAGATATATGTGGGAGATTCATCACCTTGACAGAATGGCTACTGTCAACAGATAAGCCATCATTTCTAATCATAAAGGAGAGGATGGCACAATGTCTTTGATATTCATCCCTTGATCCAGGCCAGGGTTTAGAATGACCTCAATATATTCATAAATGAATTCATAAAATTATTTATACTAAACTAGCAGAGCAAGGGGGATTCTAGAAGGAAGACTGGGGTAGAATCTGGCTTGGGCTGAATGAGATGAAGAAACCATACACAACAGTTCCCAGGGGTGGGCTTCAAAAATTTTAGCAAAAGGGTTCTCTGCCTGGTTGCTGGGTGGGCATGGCCATGGTGGGCGTGGCCTAGTCGGCCTCCTGCACCATGGTGGAAGGGGTGTTTTTGCCCTCCCCAGGCTCTGGAGGCTTTCCTCGAGCCTCCGGGAAGACAAAAATAGCCTCCCCAGGCTCTGGTGGCCCTCTGGAGGCTGGAAACGAGCTTCCCAAAGTTCCAGTAGGCCCATTTTTTGCCCTCCCTGTACCTCTATGCATGCCTGCACTTACCTACATCCAAAACAGGCCATGTGGGGACTCCTGGGAGGGGCGAGGCAGGGTGGAGTGGGCAGAGCCAGCCAGGAATGGGATTTGGGGCTTCTCTGAACTACACAGAATCTTAGCTAGAAGTTCTCCCGAACCCCTGCGAACCCCTACCCCTGACAGTTTCAAAGAATTCCGTATTGATTTGAGTCTAATTGTCATGCAGTTCTTCTTAAGCATCGCATACCTCTGAAGAATTGACTCAACTGAAATGCAGAAAACGAGAAAGCGAGAGACATTTGCAGGCATATTCATACAGATAAATCCCAGAATAATAGCTTTCCTCAGCTTTGGCTCTTCCAGTGTACTTGGAGTACAATATCTCTAAATCCAGGACAGTGGCTAACTGGCTTGAAAGGATGGAGATGCGAGTCCAATCACATCTGAGTACACAAGACTGATAAAGGCTACATGCACAAGTCAAACATCAAACATTCTAACCCTCCCAATTGCACCATGCCATGGGGAAAATCATTCCCAGCCCCAATAACCGAGCAAACAAGAAGGATAGAATATAGACAGGAAAACCATTGGAGGAGTCAACAAGCACATTATTTCCTTCATGGAAAAGATGAGAAAATGCATCAAATTGCCACAGTTTGTTCAAGGCTAGAAAATGAAAATAAGGAAATGGTCTTTGCTTATCATGGGAAATAAAAGGAAATGATCTTTATTTATTTATAATTCTTATTTTTTTTCAAAGCCTTTCAAATAAGGATCATTTCCCTTATTTCCCATGATAAGTAAAAGCCATTTCTCAGTCTTCTTTTTTTTTTTTTCCCCCTTGCCTAAGGGACAAACCCCTAAATTACGGCAGAAGTGCTTCTGTTGCAGAGAGCTCAGAAGATGTTGAAGACCCCTGTCACGTGCAGTCCAGCTGGGTGGAAATGGACCGAATGAGATGAGGGTCTTTAAAGGCCTTTCTCTCCTTGCTCAGCTTCTGGCGCAGTCCATTTGAGGGCTGAATAAGTACACCAAAGGGAGGACCGGCCCTGCCATTACACACAGTCAAGGAGCCACTTAAAGCAGCTGTCTGGACAGTAGTATGGATGTGTTGTCCCAAGTGGATCTTCAGGCAGAATGAAAGATTTTGAACAGCTGGCCTGCTAGCCAACTTGACAGCAGGCACCGCTGCTACTGGCAAAAAAAAAAGGTCTGTAGGTGGAAGCCAATGCAACAGGAGGGGTGGCAGAACCTCCATTTGGCTCAAACGATGGTCATCTTGCAGCACCTCTTCGGATTGCTTTATTAACACCCAGGAAGCTGCAGAAATTGCATCTCTTCAAGTCCAGAGTCTCATTTATAACCTTGGAAGGGATGATATGAGGAATTGTAGAACTGCAGGAATCCTATCCCAAGAGCAGTGGTGGGATTTCGCACCACTTCGGGAGAACCGGTTGTTAACTTTCTAAACAGTTTGGCAAACTGGTTGTTAGAAGAAATCATTAGGGCAGAGAACCAGTTATTAAATGACTTGAATCCCACCACTGCCCAAGAGTCAAAGCATTATGATGCAACTTGCAAACAATATGGAAGTTTTAATCAGTAAACCACTGAGTGATTGCCTTCTCATTGAAAATTATGGACTGTAATCTATCAGAGTGATGAAATAGAGGCTCATGAAGAGATTATGTTGTAAGCTGTTCCGAGAGTGGTATGGGTGGCCATATAAATTTAATAGATGGATGATGGATGGATGAATGGATGGATGGATGGATGATAAATGAGAGAGAGATGATAAATGATAGATATATAGATATAAATGGATGGATGGATGGATGGATGGATGGATGGATGGATGATAGGAGCCACGGTGGCACAGTGGTTAGAATACAGTACTGCAGGCTACTTCTGCTGCCTGCCGGCTGCCTGCAATTTGGCAGTTCAGATCTCACCAGGCTCAAGGTTAACTCAGTCTTCCATCCTTCTGAGGTGGGTAAAATGAGGACCCAAAATGTTGGGGGCAATAGGCTTACTCTGTAAACCACTTAGAGAGGGCTGTACAGCATTGTAAAGTGGTATATAAGTCTAAGTGCTATTGCTAGATAATGATTGGATGGATGGATAGATAGATGATAGATAGATAGATAGATAGATAGATAGATAGATAGATAGATAGATAGATGATAGTTTTTAATTTCTTTGTCCAGGGATGAGGGAGAATAATTTGCTCAATGTTATCCAGTTTCCATTCCCAAAGAAGGATTAAAATCTGGGTTTTCCCACTCCCAGGCTAGCATTTTAATATTATGCCACGCTGACAGTGTTCTTTCATTAAAGTAAATTGATTAGATGATTATTATTATTAGGATCAAGTTTGTTTTTGTATTAATGAGCTTCATTCTGCACCTAATTATTTTAATTATTGTTTTTAATTATGGATTTAATTTTTAACATATGGGAATATATTTCTGTTTCATGATAGCCATATTTATATCAACCTGCATACAGATACTGGATCTAAAGCTAGTTTTTAGTGTTATATGCGTAAACATGCAGCTTGACCAATTTAAGAAAGACAATAAAACAAAGGGGAGAATTGTGTAACGGGCGAGAGTAGGGCTTCGACAGTCCCAGAGCCATCTAGTCATTTTAACAGAATTGCTGGGCAGAATTTATTATCAGCCTGGCAAGTGGATTCTTTCTAACAGCATCTGTTGCCCTGCTGAATCCCATTATTGACCAATGTTATCCTTATGTTTCATAATTTCATGGTTGTTAGTAGCAGCATGTATTTTTCTCTGTGACCTTGCTTGGTTTCATTTCATCAGCTTTTTATTAACGTATCTGGACAAGTATTCTGCATAGGATGCATTTTATAAATAAATTATAAAGGTGAACACATTTTACTGGATATCATGCAAGGACCCTTGGGGATTTGAAACGAAGAGAAGTAAAAATGTTATCAGTATCTAATTCATCAAATAAGCCTGGTTAGTTTAAAAGTGTACTCTTGTGGAGAGTCAACTCCACGATTTTAAGCATCTCTCCTCTCTCCATCTCCATTTCTCACTCTTCTCTGTGAAAACAGAGCTTCTCTTTTCCCCTCCAGCAATATATTTGAATTACATTACAGCTAAAAGCGAGTCTGAAGGATGGAAGCATCGGGTGAAGACATGGGTCAAGGATCTGGGAGACGGGTCAAGGAAGCATCGGGTGACGAGACAGGTCAAGGAATGTGCCTTAGTGTTTGGAAAGCCCAGATGACAGGAGGCAACCTGCAGGCCTCAAACCACCCGTGGCCCTTGGCCTAATTGCAAAAGTCTTTTGCAAGGAATTGATTCACCCCAGTGACAAAAAAAATGGCTTCTTCTTTTCCTACCAATGTTCAGTGGGAAACAAAACAGAGGGGTAGGGGAAACAGAACAAAACAAGACAAAACAATATAATACCTATTTAAAAAAGAATAGAGAAAACAAGTGCCCTTGTTCATTCTCAGTTCCGGACCTGGCCAACTCTTGCTTCAATCCTACCACCCCTGATCATCCCCAGTGTATGCATTCCAGTGGTGGGTTGCTACTGGTTCTCCTTGGTTCGGGTGAACTGGTAGCAGCAGCAGGAGGAGGAGGCTCTGCCCACCTGCCCGGACGACTTCAAATACAATCTGCACATGCAAGCAAACCGGTAGCAAAGGTAAGTGAGACCCACCCCTGATGCATTCCCCTGTTGTACTTTACCAGACAGCCCCACTCTGCAATCCTATTTTTTCATAAATCCATTAGTGGAACAGGAGAGGAAGACCCTCTCTTCTTCCACGACTTCCTTCATGCATTCTGGGTCATACCAAAGGTATGGTATGTGGGTATTGAGCCACGGTGGCGCAGTGGTTAGAGTGAAGTACTGCAGCCTACTTCTGCTGGCTGCCGGCTGCCTGCAATTTGGCTCAAGGTTGACCAGGCTCAAGGTTGACTCAGCCGTCCATCCTTCCGAGGTGGATAAAATGAGGACTCAAATTGTTGGGGGCCATAGGCTGACTCTGCAAACCACTTAGAGAGGGCTGTAAGCAGTATATAAGTCTAAATACTATTGCTAAGTGCTATTGCTATTGGAGTCCAAGAAACATGGAGACAGCAAATTCCTGCAAAATAATACAGGTAAGTCCTCAACAGTTCATTTAGTGACTGTTTGAAGTTACAACTTCAGTGCAAAAAAGTGACTTATGACGGTTTTTCACACTTCCGACCATTACAGCATCCCCATGTTCATGTGATCAAAAATCAGACGCTTGATAACTGATTCATAGTTAGGACAGTTGCAGTGTCCCGGGGTCACGTTATCCTCTTCTGACAAGTAAAGTCAGTGGGGAAATCCAGATTCGCTTAACAACTGTGTTACTAATTTAACAAGGGCAGCGATGGACTGAACAACTGTGGCGAGAAAGGTCGTAAAATGGGGCAAAAAATCATTTCACCAACGTCTCGCTTAGCCACAGAAATGTTGGGCTCAATTGTGGTCGTTAAGTCAAGGACTACCTGTAATGGATACAGAGTGTGGCCACCTGCAAAGACACACAGGGACTCCTCTGTTGCTCTGCCCCATTTCAGAAAAAACTGCCCCATCAACAACAAAAAATGCCACAGCTCCATCGCATAGACCTGACAGAGCTTTTGCCTTCCACATCCTAGAAATAGATTTTCCTATTTCTCCAAATTTTCTCTCTTCCTTTGTCTCCCTCCCATCTCACTCCAGGACACAGAACAAATTGTCAATTCTCCTCCTGCTTTCTTGGCTTCTTTGCACGCATTCTAATGAGCCAGAAACAAGCCTCTTTATGCCGAACAAGCAGTCAGAGAAGCAGGCGAGGGACAGCAAACATCTTCCAGCTGACTTTTTTTTTTTTTTAACACATGTACAATTGCTTGGCTACCTTGTTCCTTTTTGTCTCAAAAGCCTAATATAATCAATAGAAAGGGGAAGGAGAAGGGAGGGAGAGTTCTAGCCCTGCATATTTGAAACCTGGGCAAACTGGTACTGCACTGCACCATTTACTGTCGCTGTATTCTAACTGCACAAACATTCTCCTCCTTGGACTTTATGGTGGACGGCATCCCTTACTACAACAGGAGGTTGATTTCGGGTCTTGTTGTGCCATGACCACATTATTTAGAGAGAGTGTGAATTTTGAAGGAGGTCCAGAAACGGTCAGCATCTCCTGTGTTTACCAGATCTTCTCCCTTGCTTCTAGATTTCTTCCATTCCCTGGGATTGTTGGGCTTTCAGCTGGTGAAAAATATTTTACCTGCTTAGGAGATGGCATGTAGATGTTGATCGCTGAGACACTGGGAATATCCCTGGGACCTAGGATTTGAAGGGACTTCCAGTCATCTAGACCAACCCCTGTCCAGTGAAAGATTTGCTAAAGCATTTTCAACAGATGCCTATCCAACCTCTCTTTGAGGATCTCCAAGGAACGGAACAGTGCCATGAGGCAGCTTATTCTTACCGTCTGGCATTTCCTTGTACCATGTTTCCCCAAAAATAAGATGGGTCTTATATTAATTTTTGCTCCAAAAGACAAATTAGGACTTATTTTCTGGTTAGGTCTTATTTTGAGGAAAATATGGTACTAAATGCATCCATCTGGCTGATAATCTTAACTGGGGCTTAACTGGGGTAGGGCTTATATTACGAGCATCCTGAAAAATCATGCTAGGACTTATTTTCCAGTTGGGTCTTATTTTCGGGGAAACAGGGTAGTATCTTACCCCAACCTTCTTCTCTGTAGTTTCAACTCATTGGTTTGAATAAGGCCGTTCTCTCTCCTTTATACAGTAAACCTTTTATATATTTGAAGATGCCCTTCAGGCTTTATTCCATACCTGAAATAAAAGTAGGCCAAACCATTCTTAGGGCGTGAATAAATATTTGTAGATAATAGCATGAACATGAATGCCATAGACACATCATGTGTCAAGGGAGTGAAGCAATATGATATTTTAAATATGCCCCCTTCTAAAGCATTTATGGTTCTGCCAAGAAAGGTCTATTTTTGTAGCTGACAGGCTAGATAAAGTCTGAGAAATAAGGGCATGCTACTTGACTTTAGGAGAATTAAGGCTTCTTAACAGATTAAGCTGCCATTGTTCAACATTGTTACCCGAACATGGGGCACTGGAATGTATTACAGGGCATCCAGATTGCTTGCCTTTCCTTAGAAACAGATAGATAAGGTTCCATGGAGCTTAAGGGAGCTGGGTGTGGGGGGAGATGTCAGTCCTGGATCTCTTATGGCTGCACAAAGATTCAAGGCCAATCCTCCACTTTTAGTCTCCTCTCTCCCTAGCTGGTATTTTCCCAGCAGGAAATAATTGTCAAAGCATATATTAGAGTTCAGGCCAGCCTTGTTTCTCAACAGAGACTTGACTGGAATGAGAAGCTGTCAGAGATTGGAGTGGATAGAATCAAACTATAAGCAAGTGGTAGTCAACTCTTTCTGCAGACTGCAACATAAGTTTTGAGCAGCTCATATAAACAAAATCAGTGTGCACTGGTCCCCAAAAGAATTTTGTGACCAGAAAGGTTCCATGTCATGGTCCTAATTTACATTGTTTCCTGGCTGTTCATTTAGAGAGGGAGACAGAGAAAAGAGAGAGAGGGAGAGAGGGAAAGAGAGAGAGTAGAGAGAGGGGAGAGGGAGAGAGAGGAGAGAGAGAGGGAGGGAGAGTGGGAGAGAGAGAGAGAGACAGGAGGGATGGGGAAAATGCTAATCACTGGGTTTAAAGAGTGGAATGGGACAACTTGCCACAGCTAACTAACTGCGGCCAACTTGCCATAGCCAACTCGCCATGGGCAACTCACTGTGGGTCAACACACTGTGGTACAATTTAACAATTCTATCTCATCATTTAAAATAAAATTTAAAAATATTGTAAGGTTTGTCATTCACATTTCATTCTGTCCCTCCTTTTGCATCCTTTCTTTAATGATCCTATTCCACCATTTCTTTGATATTAGTGTAACTCTTGTCCTATGGTGAGTTGGCCGTGGCGAGTTGTCCCACAGTCAGTTGGCCACGGTAAATTGGCTGTGGCAAGTTGGCCATGGCGAATTGTCATAGACCCTTTCAAAGAGATGCCATTTGAGCTTCTTTATTGAGCTAAGTGCACAGCTGGCTGGCTCTACTGCATCATTACACAAGGAAATCTTCCTTAGAAATGACCAGTCTTGCCATATAGCACGGCTGGAATTCTTAGTCCAGAAGTGAGAAGGGGCAAGCATTTTAATAGTTTGGTTCTTTTACAGAAACTTGTCAACATGTGGTTATAAACAAAACGGAAAGAAGTTTGGAAACAAATCCCACTGTCCTGTCAGAACTATCGAAGCTTCTTGGATGAGAAGCAAAACGTCATCTTCTTCAAAGAAGAAACATTTACACAGTCCAGTTGCCTTTGAGACAACCATGACTTGGATGACTGAGAATCTCCATAGACATTTGGAGACAAGTAAATAACTGAAGTACAAAAACCTGATGAGTTTCTCTATCTAGATGGAAAATACTATATTCAACTATACCTGCGATGCTGAATGCAGGTTACCACCCTCAAAAGTCAGAATGCAAATCAGTATTCATGTTTATACTTATTTCTCCTATGACACATAATAGACATTTGTACAGGAATGTACACATATTCCTATAAGTATATTTCCCCAATATCATTATCAAAGCCAATATAGCCAGCCAACATTTCAAGGAAGCAAAAATTATGCAGATTTCAGTCAAGGATAATACAGAACTTCGGAATCCTTAATAGATATTTTCAAATCTCATTTATAGTAGTAAGGGGGGATCTATTTGGCAAATTGGATATCTTTCTTTCCATATTTCTTCTCACTTGAGCTAAGCTGCTATGTATGAGATAAGCAGTTCATGTGTCCATCCTCTTTGTCCTGATTGTTTATGTCTAGTCTCCTTTACATTTCTTTCCCAGCCTTTTCTTGCAATACGTCTCCAACTTACGACTGCAACTGGGACCAGAATTTCCATTGTTTAAGAGATGATTGTTAAGTAAGTTGTGCCCAGTTTTGGCATCTTTTTTTAATCTTTATCATAATTTATATTAAGAGAATTCCCTATATTATTTCTTTTTTTTTAACCCTAAAGGGAGAATCAATGAAATCTCTAAGATAGTTTTGTGTTTTGGGTTGTGGCTTTAAAATGAAGAGTTTCTCTCCTGCCCCCCTTTTATATATAATATTTGAGTAATTTTTAAAGTTTGTAAAATATCAAAACTAGAAAAAAGATGGCTGTAAGTCAAAAACTATTTCTAATGCATATTTCAACTTTGTTCTAATATCAGTACCTGTGTTTTTGTGTCTCATCTCTCCTTTGATAGAAGTCCTTCTACATGTATTTTTCAAGTGATGAGCCAGATGATAACATACAACAGGTTTTTGGCCAAACATAGTTCTTTTCCTTTGTGAAGTCCTACCCATCCCTATGTACACGGGAAGTTTGTTTGATTGGTTGGTTGATTGATTGATTGATTGATTTCATCAAGCATGTATTTTATGACAGATACAAGTGTAAACATAATTATAAATACATGTAAAGGATATGAATAAAACAAAACATTAGGACAGGGACGGAAGGCACGCCAGTGCGCTTATGCACGCCCCTTAATCACTACCAGAAGTGGGGTTGAATGAATGAAATCAAATGAAGTTGATTTCCATTCTTGGACCAGATTCAAAGTTCTCTCCCTGATTGTTCCATTCATAGAATTCAGGGGTTAAAACTCCATTGATATTAGTGTAGGAGTAATTGTCCAGCTCTAATGTTCAGCTGCATTATGTGCTTCAGCATCTGCTTGAGAATCCCACCAACCTTTCTTGGAAAGCTAGAAAAGAACACAAGATGTTGGTTGCCAGGGATGCTGAAATAAAGCATCCGCTGTGCTCAGCAGACCAACATTAACAGATAACGAAAGTGGATATAACAGAAAAAGAGAGTTCACAAGAAGCTGGTGCAGTAGGACCATAGCATATCTGGCTATTTCATAGTTCCAACTGGAATGGCAGAAATACTGGTCTAGCCAGTAGGATTGCCTCTCTTCTAATGCTCCAAGTTAATGGACCAATCACATACACACACATACATGTACATGTACACATACATGTATATGTGCACATATATGCATAGACTGAGCTAGATTTTAATTTATGGGTTTTAACTTGGGTTTTATTTTTTATATTTTTAATTATTAGGCTTTTGAATAAGTTTTTTAATTGTTTTTAGATTGTATTTATTTGCTTTTAAATGCCTGTAAACCGCCCTGAGTCCTTTGGGAGATAGGGCGGTATATAAATATAAACAATAAATAAATAAATAAATAAATGTATGTGTGCATGTATACACACAAACACAGGTAAACTTTATCTTGACTAACGACCTTGTCTACAATCATATTGTAGTTTTGGGCTGCATAAACAGAGGGATTGAATCAAGATCATGTGAAGTGTTAATACCACTTTATAATGCCTTGGTAAGGCCACACTTGGAATATTGCATTCAATTTTGGTCGCCACGATGTAAAAAAGATGTTGAGACTCTAGAAAGAGTGCAGAGAAGAGCAACAAAGATGATTAGGGGACTGGAGCCTAAAACATATGAAGAACGGTTGCAGGAACTCAGTATGTCTAGTTTAATGAAAAGAAGGACTAGGGGAGACATGACAGCACTGTTCCAATATCACAGGGGTTGCCACAAAGAAGAGGGAGTCAAACTATTCTCCAAAGCACCTGAGGGTAGAACAAAAAGCAGTGGGTGGAAACTAATCAAGGAGAGAAGCAACTTAGAACTGAGGAGAAATTTCCTGACAGTTAGAACAATCAATAAGTGGAACAACTTGCCTGCAGAAGTTGTGAATGCACCAACACTGCAAATTTTTAAGAAAATGTTGGATAGCCATTTGTCTGAAATGGTGTAGAATTTCCTGCCTCGGCAGGAGGTTGGATTAGAAGACCTCCAAGGTCCCTTCCAACTCTGTTATTATGTTATGTTATATAGAAATAACATACCTAAGTATAAATTTATTCATTTAAAAGATTGTTATGGCTTAAACCAGATTTTGGATGGCTGTCAGTCTTGTGAGATAGTCCAGACAACAAGCAGAGTACTAGCTGTGTCTTTATTATAACATTTTATTAACAGAAGTCTTGCAAGTCTGAAATTGCTCCTACTGTCCCACACTTTTACTCTCCCCAAACCTACCAAGAGTCTCTTCTGAGATGCTTTCACCACCCCTCCTTCTTTCAGGTTTATATTTCATTTATCAGACCATTGTCTATGCTGCAGCTCTTCTTCCTCTCTTCCCAAGGTCATTCCCACCTATCATCCCATCAGTTCCCAGCCCAAGAATAAAAACCATACATACAAACAGTGAATTAAAGGCAGTAAAACCAGAGACAAAAAGACCAGGTGCCACAGCTGAACTTTCTAGTGCACCCCATCATACATTCATCCATCCCATGGTAAACTCCCTCTATCCCAGAACGAAGTCTTAAGTGCTTTCTGGAAGGTTAAAGCTGGGGGAGTCCAGCCCTCAGGGAGAAGGGTGCTCCATAGAGCAGGGGCTGCCATGGTAAAGACGTGCTTCCAAACACCCACAAAATGCATTTAAGAAAAGAGACTTGGCTTACCCTGTCTGATCTGGTGGGACATACAGGTGTCCTTTTGGAGAGACTGTCACACAAATAATCTGGTCAATGTAGGGCTTTAACAGTCATAACCAGCATCTTGAATTTCAAGATTTGAAACTTATACCCGTGGATTCTATTTAAAAATAAAATTTTAAATTATAACTAAAGGTTAAAACTGGTTAAGTAGGTGGTGGTGATGATGGCATAAAATTAATCATGTGAAATCTAAAAATGTACTGAGTCTACAGTTTTGTAAAGCTATCTATAGTAATATAATGAATCAAAAAATATTTCTGTACTGTGAAATCTACTAATGCTATACACACATACATATACTTGTGATTGTGCATAGCATAAACTGACTTAATTGCCATTAAAGCTGTATTGAAAATATGAAAGAAAGTTTCTTTGTGATATCATGGGAATTAGCCACTCAGAACCATGCACAGCCAGTTACCACAACAAGATTTTGGAATGTTCTGTTTAGAACTCTCAAAATAACAGAAAGTTCAAGACTGGGTGCCCAAGATGAGTGCCATTTTTATTTCCTATTTTCTCCCATTTAAGTAGACTTTCAAAAAATCTTATTTCATTTTTCAACACAGTAACTAAATTAGCAGACCAACGAAATACTGTGAACATAATATACTTAATTCAGCTAGGCATTTGACAAAGTAGAACCACATCCTACTTCTTCGTAGTCTAGAAAAAAGTGGGATAGACAGCATCACCATCAGATGGATTTGTAACTGGCTGACAAACCATACTCAATGAGTAGTCCTTATTGGTACTACATTTACATGGAGAGAAGTGAGTAAACAGTGGGGTACCACGAGGTTCCGTCTTAGGCCCAGTACTCTTCAATATCTTAATATATGACTTAGGTGAGGGAATAAAAGGGGAACTTACCAGATTTGTGGAGCTGGCAGGAATAGCCAACATCCTAGATCAAGGGTGTCAAACTTGCAGCCCATGAGCCAGATGCATCACGCACTGGCCACGCCCACATCCGGTTTAGCCCAGTCCTTAGGGAAGAAAGTCACGATGCATCACGTGACACCACCCTGACGACATGAGTTTGACACCCCTGCCCTAGATGATAGGCTCAAGATCCAGATGGATCTTTATAAACCTGAACACTGAGCCCTATCTAACAAAATGAAATTCAATGTAGAGAAAAGTAAAGTCTTACACTTAGGCAAGAAAAACCAAAAGTTTATTTTTATTTATTTATTTATTATTCGTACTTTTATACCGCCCTATCTCCCTAGGGACTCAGGGCAGTTTACAGCCATATAAAAAAAACATATTTATTTATTTATTTATTTATTTTTATTTATTTATTTGATTTTTATACCGCCCTTCTCCCGAAGGATTCAGGGCGGTGCACAGGCAACAATAAAATACAGACACTACAGTATACAATTTAAAATGCAAATTAAAAAACTTATTATAATTAGCCTAGAACTTTAAAAATTATAAAAACCAAAACCCCATTTAAAATTAGTAAAAAATTTAAAATCGATAAAATTTATGTAATTTAAAATTTAAAATTTAAAATTTAAGCCAGCCCCGCGCGAATGAAAAGATGTGTCTTCAGTTCGCGGCAGAAGGTCCGAAGGTCAGGTATTTGGCGTAAGCCCGGGGGAAGTTCGTTCCAAAGTGTGGGAGCCCCCACAGAGAAGGACCTTCCCCTGGGGGCCGCCAGCTGACATTGTTTGGCGGACGGCACCCTGAGGAGTCCCTCTCTGTGAGAGCGTACGGGTCAGTGGGAGGCATACGGTAACAGCAGGCGGTCCCGTAAGTACCCAGGCCCTAAGCCATGGAGCACTTTAAAGGTCGTAACCAACACCTTAAAGTGCACTCGAAAGGCCACAGGTAGCCAGTGCAGCCTGCGCAGGAGCGGTGTTACGTGGGAGCTACGCGAAGCTCCCTCTATCATCCGCGCAGCTGCATTCTGGACTAACTGAAGCCTCCGAGTGCACTTCAAGGGGAGCCCCATATAGAGAGCATTACAATATAATATATAATATTATAATATATAATATGTATATATATATATATATACAGGGTAAAACATTAATTTAAAAAACTTATTACATAGGCCGAATATTTAAAATAGAGATATAAATAATAAAACCCATTTAAAACCAAATTTAAAATTTAAACATTTAAAAATTTAAAATTCTAGTCCAGTCCTGCGCAGATAAATAGATGTGTCTTAAGCTCGCGGCGGAAGGTTCGAAGGTCAGGAAGTTGGTGAAGACCTGGGGGAAGCTTGTTCCAGAGAGTGGGGGCCCCCACAGAAAAGGCCCTTCCCCTGGGTGTCGCCAGTCGGCACCCTGAGGAGTCCCTCTCTGTGAGAGCGCACGGGTCGGTGACAGGCATTCGGTGGCAGCAGACGGTCCCGTAAATAGCCCGGCCCTATGCCATAGAGCGCTTTGAAGATCATTACCAAAACCTTGAAGCGCACCCGGAAGGCCACAGGCAGCCAGTGCAGTCTGCGCAGGAGAGGTGTTACGTGGGAGCCACGAGGGGCTCCCTCTATCACCCGCGCAGCCGCATTCTGAACTACCTGGAGTCTCTGGGTGCTCCTCAAGGGGAGCCCCATGTAGAGAGCATTGCAGTACACATAGACTGGGTGAAACCAGGCTCAATAGCAGTAACTATGAGCCAACAGTGTGCGGTGGCAGACAAAAATGCCAATGCAATTCTAAATTGCATTAACACAGGGATACAATCAAGATCAAGATAGGTACTAATATCACTCTATAAAGCCTTAGTAAGGCCACACCTAGAATACTGCATCCAGTTTTGGTCACCACATTATAAAAAAAGATGTTGAGATGGTAGAAAGAATGCAGAGAAGGGCAACCAAGATGATTAGGGGACTGGAGGCTAAAACATACGGTTGCAGGAACTGGGCATGGTTAGTCCAGTGAAGAGAAGGACCAGGGGAGACATGATAGCAGCGTTCCAATATTTGAGGGATTGCCACAGAAAGGAGGGGCTCAAGCTATTTTCCAAAGCACCAGACAAGAAATAATGGATGGAAACTGTACAAGGAGAGATTCAACCTGGAAATAAGGAGAAATTTTCTGACAGTGAGAGCAATCAACCAATGGAACAGCTTGCCTTGTTGTGGGAGCTTCATCATTGGAATCTTTCAAGAAGAGACTGGATTGTCATCTGTCAGAAATGGTGTAGGGTCTCCTGCTTGGGCGGGGACGGGGGTTAGACTAGATGACCTACAAGGCCCATTCCAACTCTGTTAATCTCTTAAATCCAGACGCTCATTATTATACCACTAGTACATGTGGGAGGGCTATTTAAGTCTCTTAGAAAATACAATATATATTCAAATAATTTAGGCATTTCTAGTACGATATGTTTTGGTTTTTTTTAAAAAAATCAGGTTTGTTTTAAAGAAAAATCATACTTTTAGTTCTAAAGGGTTGCCATTTGGCTCTCTATAGAATGATCTACCAACAAGGCTTGTATAGATTCTAAAATAGGTATATTATACCTTTGAACGTTGGCAAACATTTCTAAGACTGAGTAAAAATTACCGATTTTATTCCTCGATGCATCTCAGATCAATAAAATATCGAAATGCTGAAAGCATCAGTACAGTATCCCGCTTGTCCCTCGAGAACACAAATCCAGTTTATGGTGGAGGATTATTCTGCTGTTTGCAACCAGCCACTGCTTTGTCCGTGGCTCACCAGGGAACTGAACTTTCCCCAAAAGTGGAACCTAGGTAGTAATTGAGGGTTATTTATGACAAGAAGGTGGTTAAAGGGTTTCCTGGATCAGCCAGCTTTTAAAATAGAACCAAATGACAAAAAAAAAACACATCTGGAGGATACCTGCTTGCCAATGCTAGTAAAAAAAAAAATAGCTTGGCAAAATTCATCATTCTAACTCTCTGCAGGATGACCTTGGCTGGCTTAGCATCCCTCCTTTGTTTCTGGTACCGTTCCATGAGGATTTTTTTTAACAAGCCTTTACAACTCAGCACCCAAAAGGCTTTGGGACAACAAGTCCTAGAAGTTCATGGGTTTTTCAACACTTCTGGGAAGGTCATGCTAGGTTAGGGAAAGCTGATAAAAGACTGGTTAAAGCTATTCTCCAATCACAAGAAGTCCAGAGAATGGGGTCCCTATTTATTCAGTGATCCTGGAATGAACTAGGGATTTACACATGGGTCTTTCCAGTCAAAGTCCAACAACTTAATCACTGTACTCTTTGGTTATATAAGAGGGAGTGTTTTGAGAGTTCAACAGTGTGCCCCACTATAACAGAACCATAATATCTGTCAGGTAAGGCCTACCCTGAATGTATCCTATCTATTCTGTCTCTCTTCCACCTACCTATTTACTACATGCCTTCCATTTATTTCTCATAAATAAATTTACCTGCCTTTCTATTTATTCAAGCACTCAGGAGGCTTACATTTAAAATGAAAATACAAATATTAAACGTAACAGTAAACAAAGGCAGGGAAAAAATCCATTACAAGTTAAATGTTTGATGAAAATCATGTATGTTTGCCATTTTCCAAAATACTGGGAGAATGGAGCCAAATGCATCTCTCTAGAACAGGGGTGATAAACTTGTGGCCCCCCCTCGATGCGTCACGTGCTGGCCATGCCCATGCCCAGTTTAGCAAAGGGGAAACAAGTTATGATATATCACCTGACCCTATAAACTGAGTTTGACACCCCTGCCCTAGAAACATCTTCCAGAACCTGAGAGCTATATTAAATAAGACTCTAATATCCAAACAGGCACTTCCTATTGACTTAATATTATTATTATATGGTTTGTCACATAGTCAGCCAGATTTTTAGATTGATGTTGGCACTTATAAGCATCAGATTTTTCCCAAGTATGTTTTAATTAGGCAATTAGGCAAGAAAAATTAGGCAAGAAAAACCAAATGCATAGGTATAGAATAAGTGGTACCTGGTTCATTAGCAGTAACTACAAGAAGGTTCTAGGAGTCCTAGTGGATAATCACTTAAATATCAGCCAGCAGTGTGCTCCAGCTGCCAAAAGAGCCAACATAATCCCAGGCTGAACTAACAGATGTATAGAAGCTAGTTCATACAAAGTGTTAGTACCACTTTATTATGCTTTGGTAAGACCACACTTGGAATGTTGCATCCAATTTTGGTTTCCACAATATAAAAAAGATATAAAAAAGAGTGCAGCGAAGAGCAGCAAAGATGATTAGGGGACTGGAAAATAAAACATACAAAGAACAGTTGCAGGAATTGGGTATGTTTTGTTTAATGAAAAGAAGGACTAGGGGTAATATGATAGCAGTGTTCCATTATCGAAGGGGCTGCCACAGAGAACAGAGGTCAAACTATTCTTCAAAGCACCTGAAGGCAGGACAAGAAGCAACGGATGGAAACTAATCAAGGACCGATCCAATCTAGAAATAAGGAGAAATTTCCTGACAGAACAATCAATCCATGGAGCGGCTTGCCTTCAGAGGTTGTGGATACTCTGGAGAAGGTGGGGCTGACATTGTGGTGATACGACGCATCTCCTTGGGGCTCCATGGGATTGCACTGAAATTTGAACTGCAAGGAGGTTCTGATGGACCTAAATCACCTCGGAGGGGTGATGAAGTAAGAGAGCACACTGCTGTCAAAATGACAATAAAAAGAAAGTGATGCAAAACTATTGTGAAAAATTATATGATCAAGAGACAGTTTCAGAAGATAAAATAAAACAATATTTAGAAAAAGCGGAATTACCTAAAATACCTGAAACAGTAAAAGCTATGTTAGATGAATGCATAACAATGATGGAATTATCAGAAGCAATTAAGAGACAAAAAAATGGTAAAACACAGGGCCCAGATGGTCTACCAGGAGAACTCTATAAAGATTTACAAAATAGTTTAAGTATACCAATGTTGGAAGTGTTCATTGAAGTACTACTAGAAGCGAAAGTAACAAATTCATGGACGGAAGCATATATTACTCTCATACCGAAAGAAAATTCTGACTTACAATGGATAAAAAATTGCAGACCAATATCCTTACTGAATGCGGACTATAAAATATATGCTTCAATAATTGCAGAAAGACAAAAAAGATTCTTAAACCAATTTATACATTCAGATCAAAATGGATTTTTACCTAGGAGACAAATTAAAGACAATATGAGAATAATTTTAAATACACTGGAGTGCTGTGAAGCACATCCAAGAAAGCAAACGGCACTGATTTTCTTAGATGCACAGAAAGCATTTGACAATGTGAACTGGCAGTTTATGCTAGCACAATTAAAAGATTTGGATTTTGGGGAGAGATTTGCTAACATGATTAAGGCAATATATTATAAACAAACAGCAAAGCTGATGTTAAATATGACAGAGAAGATTAAAAAAAGGTACAAGACAAGGATGCCCCTGTCCCCTCTATTATTCATACTGGCACTGGAAGTATTAAATAGAAATATTAGACAAGACGATGAGATAAAAGGTATGGAAATAAAGAAGGAAAAATATAAACTACAGGCATTTGCAGATGATCTAGTCTTCATTCTGGAAGATCCACAAGAAACAGGGTCTAAATTAATTTTTTTTTAAATAGAGGAATATGGTGAAGTGGCAGGATTGAAAATAAATAAAGAGAAAACTAAGATATTAGTTAAAAATCTTACACATATACAGAAAAAAGAGTTAATGAAGAGAATAAATATTCCAATTACTAAGAAAGTGAAATACTTAGGGATTCACCTGACAGCAAGATGTATAACTATTAAAGGAGATAATTACTATAAACTGATGCAACAAATTAAAGTAGATCTGGAGAAATGGGAAAATTTGCAATTATCATTAATAGAAAGAATAGCTACAATAAAAATGAATATATTACCGAGATTACTGTATCTATTTCAAACAATTCTGATAAAAGTTGGGGGGAGGAAATACTTTGAGGAACTCAATAAAGTAATATTAAGATATATTTGGCAGGGGAAAAAAGCAAGGACAAATTTAAAAATGCTGCAAGATGCAAGGAATAGAGGAGGCTTTGAGCTACCAAATTGGAAATTGTATTACGAGGCTGCGATACTTATATGGGTGAAAGAATGGATTGTACTGAGGAATACAAGACTATTGTATTGTATTGGAGGGGCACAATTTGCAGTTGGGCTGGCATCTCTTCTTGTGGTATGGGGAAAATAAAATACATGGTTATTTCCAAAGACATTACATTAGAAATGCATTATTGTTAGTGTGGGGAAAAACTAGAGAACAACATTATTTCAGAATGCCTGTTTGGCTTTCAACAATGGAAACACTGATTCACCCAAATATTATTAACATGGAAAATATTGTTAGATACAAAGATATCTTGAATGAAAAGGGGGAACTCAAAACTAAACAAGAACTGAGCGATCAAGGGATTGATATGGCAAGTGCAGATACATTCTAGATATGAGAAAGATATTAAACCATACAGATTTTATAAAGAACCAAGAGAATTAAATAAGATATTAACAGGGGCAGAAGGAAAATTGATAAAGAAAACATACAGCTACTTATTGGGTATTAAATTGGAAAGTGAACAAGTGAGGGAGACAATGATAGTATGGGCAAAAAACTTTGGCTATATAATAGAATTAGATAAATGGCAGAAACTGTGGGACAGGAACTATAAAATAACAATGTCAACTGCAAATAAAGAAAAATTGTACAAGATGTTTTACAGATGACATTTTGCACCAGCGAGAGGTTGGCAAAGATATTTAAAGATAAATCGGCTAAATGCTGGAAGTGCCACCAGATACCTGGGTCATATTATCATATGTGGTGGATATGCTCAAAGGCAAAAAAGTATTGGACAAAAATACATGCGTGGTTGGAAAAAATGATAAAGTAGCACATTGACTTAAAGCCAGAAATATGCTTGTTGGGGATTTTTACCTGAAAAATATAGTAAGGGGAATGCATGTTTAATTATTCATATATTAACTGCAGCTAGAATCGTGCATTTTGCACAAAATTGGAAAAGTGAAGAGATTCCCACAGATGAAAATGTGATTAGGAAAATATTAGAATGTGCAGAAACAAATAGACTAACATTAACAATCAAGGAAAAAGAACAAACTGATTATTACATGACACGGGACTTATTTTATCAATCGTTAGACAATAAAAACGGAAGTTGGACAGAGGGAAACAAAATACCATTTTAACCAAGATTAATGAAATAAAGTAGATATGTTAAGAGAGAGAAACAAATATTATGAGTATTATGTTTAATATTATCATTTTAATATTATAGAATTAATGTAATGAATATTGCTGTAAATTTTGATTATTACTTTATAAAGATATCTGTACCCGGACAACACACTGTTTAATTGAAGATGGAATTATATAGTGAAAAATTTAAAAAAAATTTTTTAAAGAAGTTGTTGATACTTCATCATTGGAGGTTTTTAAAAAGAGATTGGACAGCCATTTGAAACAGTATGAGGTCTCTTCCTTGCACAGCATGTTGGTCTAGAAGACTTCCAAAATCTCTTCCAATATTGTTATTCTATTACTGTATCAGTGTAATATGTGCAGATACAGATTGCAAATAGTGTTGCCTTTTGCAATTGACAGGTGGAAATTTTTTAAATGTGCAGATTTTCTAAGTGACATCCAAGGTTTTTTGGTTTGGCACCCAGTGTCCTGGAAACCACCTAGATCACCATGGCTGGTTTCTGCTATAATCTTGCAATTTTGATTTTCAGATCTTAGTATTGTGTGTTCTCTAATTCTTTGTCTTCTCTTCTAACTTCCCCTGGTGTTGCCACATCAATTATCCACACTTTCTTCTTTTCAATCACCATTTTATCTGGTGCTTTATCAATCTTTATTCAGAAATCCCACAATATTTTTTTCTGCTTCTTTGCCAAATCTGCAGTCAGATTCATTTGATAGTTTTTTTAAAAAAAAATCTAGCCTTGATTGCATTTGATGTTGAATAGCTTGCCCTTGAGGCCCAAGGACTACCTGTACCTCACCTTTTCTGTTCCTGAAGATTAAAACAAAGGTGTATCAGACTGTCCCATGTTTCAATTGTTGTCTATGGCTCCAAAATTTAAAATGTTTTTAGTTAGCCCTATCATGTCCCATAGTACACAGCCACAAAATAGTCTGAAAATTTTTTTGAATGGGATTTTTAAAAAATTTCATTTCATTGAGGGAAAAAAATCTCTCCTTGGCCAAAATGCAAACAGAAAAATGTATTTTCTTCTTAGAGCAATGAAAAAAAGGGGAAAAAAGTGAAAATACGCTAGAACTAAATAAAATTGGTCTTGTCAAAGGTGGGATATGGTTTACAGGGACCTACCCATATGCTGGCAAACATGTATTATGCATCAATGTGCAAACTGCAGCATGTCCCATCATGCTTCCAGGGTTCACCCAAATACTACTATCAGTTCTCATCATTTACAGTGAGAGTAGCAGGGCAGGCTCCTTCTGAATGTTTCAGGGTTTTTTCCCATAGCTATTTTCAAAGGCAATCCCATATAGAACACATTACAATATAGTGAAACCTTGATTTAATGGATCTTAATTTTAAAAGCTTCATATGTAACAAAAAGAATGATGATTTACATCATTCATTTAACGGTATCATTTACATCACCATTGCACGAAGTCATCATGAAAATGATGTGAAAGTTATCATAAACGATGTGATAACTTTCTCACTAATTCAGTGGGCATCTATGAATAATGGATATCCTTCCTCCATAGTTATAAAACAAGTTTCACTGTAATCTTACCTAGGATTTTTAACAAAGGTCTTTAAATGGTAGCCAATTTCCAGCCACCTGGATTCCTTAGAACATTACCTGGTCTGTTCCCCTCAGGCTGTGTAACCGATCCTAAATGTTAACTTGATAGCAAATCCTCTATCTCCTGACAGTATTTGACCAGTTCCTGCCCATACCTCTTGCCACTGTCAAATCCCACAAATAATTTCTCTACTGAAACTATCAGAAGAATAAACTACAGTAATGAAGTTATAAATCACAGCTGGGAATTCAGACATAGGGTTATATAGATAGTGTAGAAAGTCAGCACCCACCCCTCCTAGAAGAATGGAATATTTTAGGAAATATTAAAAAGGCAGAATATTATGAATATTATATTTCCCCTAAAAGAGAAATCTTAAGGGAGACAGAAACTCAGAGCTTCAGCTCCCTGCCCCCAGGAGATATTTGGTGCCCACTGAGAAAGACTGGGCCAGCCTATCTACAAAACAAAAGACCTTCAGCTCCAGGGTGATGGGATTCAGACATGACCTTCCAGGACATAATAGGATTATCTAGCAGCAAGGCTCACTGCATTGCGAAATCACCTGGGGACGTTGCATCACCCTCCAGGCTTCAACCAAACTTGATTGAGACAAACTGACGGCACATGGACCCATGGGAGTCTGATTACAGACGGTAGAACAGGAAACTCAGGGGCAAGGCCCAAGAGAGGGTATAAATAACCCTCCACTCCATGTGGTCAGCTGCCCAGGACCTCAAACCCATGTGGTCCTGTCCATCAATAGACCATCTTTCCAATCAGCCTCCATATTTCTAGTGTCTTCCTCCCTGCTTGGAATGGAACCAGATGGATATTTCTTCCAACAATAGTAAAATGCAGGTCAAACCCTGATGCATTGCAGTCATTTTCAGCATTGTTCCAGATTCATTGGGCTACAATTCCCAATATCGCTCCACTTCTACAGCTAATGTCCATACCAGCTGGGCTAATAGGAGCCCAAGAACCATAATGGTTTGAGGACAATGGGAGCTATTGTCTAAACGTTATGGTCTAATCTCTCAGAGAAATCAAATCAGCAAAGGCTGGTTCAGAAGTTGAAATGTTTAGATCAAATAATTTTATTTATTTATTTATTTATTTGATTTTTATACCGCCCTTCTCCCGAAGGACTCAGGGCGGTGTACAGGCATAATAAAACCGAACATACAATATACAAATTTAAAATATGATTTAAAAAACTTATTTAAATTAGCCCAATAATTAAAATTTACCACGTTAAAAACCCCGTTTAAAATTAATAAAATTCAACATTAAAATCCCAATTTAAGCCAGCCCGTGATAAAAAGATGAGTCTTGAGTTCACGAAATGTCCGAAGGTCAGGTATTTGGCGAAACCCGGGGAAGCTCGTTCCAGAGTGTGGAGCCCCCACAGAGAAGGCCCTTCCTGGGGCCGCCAGCCGACATTGTTTGGCGGACGGCACCCTGAGAAGTCCCTCTCTATGGGAGCGTACGGGTCGGTGGGAGGCGTGTGGTAACAGCAGGCGGTCCCGTAAGTACCCAGGTCCTAAGCCATGGAGCGATTTAAAGGTCATAACCAACACCTTAAAGTGCACCCGGAAGGCCACAGGCAGCCAGTGCAGTCTGCGCAGGAGGGGTGTTACATGGGAGCTACGTGTAGCTCCCTCTATAACCCGCGCAGCTGCATTCTGGACTAACTGAAGCCTCCGAGTGCACTTCAAAGGGAGCCCCATGTAGAGAGCATTACAGTAATCCAAGCGAGAGGTAACGAGCGCATGAGTGACTGTGCATAAGGCATCCCGATCAAGGAAGGCGCAACTTCTCACTAATTCAGTGGGCATCTATGATTAATGGATATCCTTCCTCCATAGTTATAAAACAAGTTTCACTGTAATCTTACCTAGGATTTTTAACAAAGGTCTTTAAATGGTAGCCAATTGCCAGCCACCTGGATTCCTTAGAACATTACCTGGTCTGTTCCCCTCAGGCTGTGTAACCGATCCTAAATGTTAACTTGATAGCAAATCCTCTATCTCCTGACAGTATTTGACCAGTTCCTGCCCATACCTCTTGCCACTGTCAAATCCCACAAATAATTTCTCTACTGAAACTATCAGAAGAATAAACTACAGTAATGAAGTTATAAATCACAGCTGGGAATTCAGACATAGGGTTATATAGATAGTGTAGAAAGTCAGCACCCACCCCTCCTAGAAGAATGGAATATTTTAGGAAATATTAAAAAGGCAGAATATTATGAATATTATATTTCCCCTAAAAGAGAAATCTTAAGGGAGACAGAAACTCAGAGCTTCAGCTCCCTGCCCCCAGGAGATATTTGGTGCCCACTGAGAAAGACTGGGCCAGCCTATCTACAAAACAAAAGATCTTCAGCTCCAGGGTGATGGGATTAAGACATGACCTTCCAGGACATAATAGGATTATCTAGCAGCAAGGCTCACTGCATTGCGAAATCACCTGGGGACGTTGCATCACCCTCCAGGCTTCAACCAAACTTGATTGAGACAAACTGACCGCACATGGACCCATGGGAGTCTGATTACAGACGGTAGAACAGGAAGCTCAGGGGCAAGGCCCAAGAGAGGGTATAAATAACCCTCCACTCCATGTGGTCAGCTGCCCAGGACCTCAAACCCATGTGGTCCTGTCCATCAATAGACCATCTTTCCAATCAGCCTCCATATTTCTAGTGTCTTCCTCCCTGCTTGGAATGGAACCAGATGGATATTTCTTCCAACAATAGTAAAATGCAGGTCAAACCCTGATGCATTGCAGTCATTTTCAGCATTGTTCCAGATTCATTGGGCTACAATTCCCAATATCGCTCCACTTCTACAGCTAATGTCCATACCAGCTGGGCTAATAGGAGCCCAAGAACCATAATGGTTTGAGGACAATGGGAGCTATTGTCCAAACGTTATGGTCTAATCTCTTAGAGAAATCAAATCAGCAAAGGCTGGTTCAGAAGTTGAAATGTTTAGATCAAATAATTTTATTTATTTATTTATTTATTTGATTTTTATACCGCCCTTCTCCCGAAGGACTCAGGGCGGTGTACAGGCATAATAAAACCGAACATACAATATACAAATTTAAAATATGATTTAAAAAACTTATTTAAATTAGCCCAATAATTAAAATTTACCACGTTAAAAAACCCCGTTTAAAATTAATAAAATTCAACATTAAAATCCCAATTTAAGCCAGCCCCGCGCGGATAAAAAGATGAGTCTTGAGTTCGCGACGAAATGTCCGAAGGTCAGGTATTTGGCGTAAACCCGGGGGAAGCTCGTTCCAGAGTGTGGGAGCCCCCACAGAGAAGGCCCTTCCCCTGGGGGCCGCCAGCCGACATTGTTTGGCGGACGGCACCCTGAGAAGTCCCTCTCTATGGGAGCGTACGGGTCGGTGGGAGGCGTGTGGTAACAGCAGGCGGTCCCGTAAGTACCCAGGTCCTAAGCCATGGAGCGATTTAAAGGTCATAACCAACACCTTAAAGTGCACCCGGAAGGCCACAGGCAGCCAGTGCAGTCTGCGCAGGAGCGGTGTTACATGGGAGCTACGTGTAGCTCCCTCTATAACCCGCGCAGCTGCATTCTGGACTAACTGAAGCCTCCGAGTGCACTTCAAAGGGAGCCCCATGTAGAGAGCATTACAGTAATCCAAGCGAGAGGTAACGAGCGCATGAGTGACTGTGCATAAGGCATCCCGATCAAGGAAGGGGCGCAACTGCCGAACCAGGCGAACCTGGTGGAAGGCCCTCCTGGAGACGGCCGTCAAATGATCTTCAAACGACAGCCGATCATCCAGGAGGACACCCAAGTTGCGCACCCTATCCTTTGGGGCCAGTAACTCGCCTCCAACAGCCAGCCGCGGCTGCAGCTGACTGAATCGGGGTGCCGGCATCCACAGCCACTCCGTCTTGGAGGGATTAAGCTTGAGCCTGTTTCTCCCCATCCAGACCCGTACAGCTTCCAAACACCGGGACAGCACTTCAACAACTTCATTGGGGTGGTCCGGGGTGGAAAAGTACAGCTGAGTGTCATCAGCGTACTGCTGGTATCTCACCCCGAAACCACTGATGATCTCACCCAACGGTTTCATGTAGATGTTGAACAGCAGGGGCGAGAGGATCGACCCCTGTGGGACCCCACAAGTGAGGCCCCTCGCGGTCGACCTCTGCCCCCCTGTCAACACCGTCTGCGACCGGTCGGAGAGATAGGAGGAGAACCACCGATATACGGTGCCTCCCACTCCCAATCCCCCCAACCGGCGCAGCAGGATACCATGATCGATGGTATCGAATGCCGCTGAGAGGTCTAATAGGACCAGGGCAGAGGAATATCCCCTGTCCCTGGCCCTCCAGAGATCATCCACCAACGCGACCAAAGCTGTCTCCGTGCTGTATCCGGGTCGGAAGCCGGACTGGAACGGGTCTAGATAGACATCTTCATCCAGGTGTTGGGGCAGCTGTCGCGCCACGGCACTCTCTACAACCTTCGCAACAAAGCGAAGGTTGGAGACTGGACGATAATTACCCAAAATAGCTGGGTCCAAAGAGGGCTTCTTAAGGAGGGGTCTCACCACCGCCTCTTTCAAGGCGGCAGGGAAAACCCCGTCCAACAAAGAAGCGTTGATAATCCTCTGGAGCCAGCCTCGTGTCACCGCCTGAGTGGCCAGTACCAGCCAGGAAGGGCACGGGTCCAGTAAACATGTCGTGCCGTGAAGCCTCCCCAACAACCTGTCCACGCCCTCGGAGCCACAGGGTCAAACTCATCCCAAATGTGCTCAACAAGACGTGCCTCCTCTCCCTCGCTTGATCATCCCAAATTCGTCCAGACCGTCCCTCAGCTGAGCGATTTTATCGTATAGATAACCACTAAACTCCTCGGCTCGTCCCTGCAAGGGTCATCCCGCACCTCCTGATGTAGGAGAGAGCGGGTCACCCAAACAGGGCGGCCGGGCGGTTATCTGCCGACGCAATGAGGGTGGGCGTAGGGCGCCTCGCTTCCCTCATTGCCACCAGGTAGGTCCTAGAATAGGTCCCAACTAGTGTCCGATCAGCTCCGGAGCGACTGGACCTCCAGGTGCTCTCCAGGCATCGTCTCCGGCGTTTCATCTCCCTCCGCCCCTCGGGGAACCAAGGGGCCTGACGAGATCTACGCCGGGTCAGGGGCCGCAAAGGCGCGACACGGTCCAGGGCCCCGCCGCGCCCGCTCCCAGGCCACGACCAGTTCCTCAGCCGTGCCGTGGGCCAGTTCCTCAGGGAATGGCCCAAGCTCCGCCAGGAACCTCTCAGGGTCCATCAGGCGCCTAGGACGGAACCACCAGATAGGTTCCGTCTCCCTGCGGTGGTGAATGGCGGTTCGGAAGTCTAGGCGAAGGAGAAAATGATCCGACCATGACATTGGTTCTGTTACTAAATCATCTAACACCAGATCATTTAACCACTGTCCAGAGATATAAATCAGATCCAGCATGCCTCCCCGTGTGCGTGGGGCCATCATTTACTCGAATCAGGTCCAAGGCCGTCATGGAAGTTTGAACTCCCGAGCTGCCGTCGATGACAAGCCAACTGATGGCAAGTTGAAATCCACCATGACTATAAGTCTGGGGGTCTCAACCGCCACAGCAGCCAGTACCTCCAACAGCTCAGGCAGGGCTGTGGTCATGCAGCAAGGAGCCAGGTACGCGATCACCAAGCCCAACTGATTCCTATAGCCCCAACGCACGCAGAGGGATTCGCAGCCGCAATCTGAGGAACAGTGGTCTCCTCGGCTCTAGATCTTCCTTAATAACAACCGCCACCCCCACCCCTACCTTGGACCTCGGCTGATGAAATGCTCGGAAGCCTGGAGGCACATCTCAACAAGGGGACCCCCTCAGGGCCCAACTAGGTCTCCGTAATGCCCATAAGGTCCGCGGACCCTCCTGAATGAGATCGCAAATCAGGGAGCCTTATTAACCACGGACCGGCATTACATAACATCAGCCAAGATCCAAGCTCTGAGGATCATGGCCACCCGAGGAACGGGTAGGGACTGAGGGCCGGAGCACGTGATCGCCTCAAACATCGAACACGTGCTCCCACAACTCGATATGGCCCCTCCCCGCCATATCTGCCTCTCCCACTTACCGTACAGATCGAACAGCCCTCTAAACCTGGAACGCCCTCCCCTGCCTTCAGACAAGATGGCGTGATGTCGCGAACTAGCACAGGGGCTGGATCCTCCTGACGGGTCTTCCCCCACCCACAAATCCTCCCCTTAAAAACCCTTGTTTAAAAACGATTTAAAAA
The DNA here is from genome assembly GCF_028640845.1 of Ahaetulla prasina. Taxonomy (NCBI): domain Eukaryota; kingdom Metazoa; phylum Chordata; class Lepidosauria; order Squamata; family Colubridae; genus Ahaetulla; species Ahaetulla prasina. The sequence goes on from NC_080540.1 coordinate 170,842,045, forward strand.
CCCCACAAATTCTTCTTGGTCAGATGCCACCTCTCTGGGTCCCAAGACCCTTCATAAGGTAAGCCCTCGATAGCTTGGAGGGCCATTCCTGCGAGGCGGGGGAACCTCGCAGTCGTAGTAGTTCGGCAAATGAATATCTCATAGAGAAGTTGTCCATACAATGCGGAAACGTGTCCATCCTTAGCCGTCGGAGATGTTATCGTCGTATCCAAAAAGAAAATCGCCGGGACCCACCCTTAGATGGATAACCATGTGGGTCCTAGTCCGTAGGAGTCCGTGGGACCACAGCTGAAAAGGTCTCCCTCGAATTCCCGGTTACGCATCCTTATTTGAAACGACTCCGCCGGTGCCCTCATGCCGTCTGCCTCCCCCACTAAGCCGGCAGATCAAACCTCCGTGGGGGAAGCGCGATGTTCCAGTCCATGCAGGGAGGGGGGGCGATGTTCCTACCCCCCCATTTTGACAAGCCGAGGCAAAAGTCAGCAATGGGGGAGACGCGATGTTCCAGTCCAAGCAGGGAGGAAGAAAGGGGGGGGGCGATGTTCCTACCCCTCCAAGTTCTTACCCCTCCAGGTTCCATCCCAGCAAGCACAATTAGCAGCAATCCGAAACACCCGGTATCCAGCATACCACCTTCAATGCCCTCCGTCGGTGTTCGGAAAGCCCCTTCGTTGATATCCTTCCACGGCCCGAACGGCCGGAAAATCAGCTGAATCATGCCGGACGTCTTCTTAAAACCCCCCCCAACATGGCCGCCGCCATTCGCTGCTCCAAAACCTCTCCGGCTCCGTACTCGGCAGCCGAGAGTTCAATGAGGCCCCGGGACCTCACTCTCGGCGGCCGAGATGATCGTAAATACGGGACCGGCGTGCAGGCAGCTAGGCAAGCGGCTGAACGGCATCCCGGCCCAAGGACTGTAATGTAATGTGATCGCCAAGTTTCTCACTTAAGTTGTCAGGGTTGAGGACATTCAGGGTCCAATTCTCTGCAGTAGTTTTTGGCTGCAAGACCAAGACTTTCCCTTGAGCCCACAAGCCACTCATCCTGACACCACATAGCCTGTCACAACAGTAAATTGCAAAAGAAAATGAAACCATGGCTGCTTTATTCCCGGGCCTTATTGTCTGCCTTTCCACCCCTTCTGTACCTTGATTATTTTGCCCAGAGTTCAGGGACCCCTGTCTATTCAGCATTCAACCCCTGTTGTGGATTGTCAGATGCAAGGGAAAGTTGTGGTGGACAAGTTATAAATTGAATGCATTTCCATTGGCAGGTGAAAGAAAGCAATAGCTAAAGCCTCCAGAGAACAGGAATTAGGGCCAGTAAGCACATGTTGCAATATATGGTCACCAGAAGGTCCAACTATCTCTATTATTAAAGTGACCAGGTTGATTTTCCTTGGATTTCCCCTGTGAAAACAGATATTATTCTCTTCTGCTTGACACTTGCCTGCAATAGCTCCTGAAAAGGCAAACAAAGGTAATTGGGCTGGAGGTAGGATATGGATCTGTATGCCTATTCTCTCTCATGAAGCCTCTGGCAGACTGAAAAGAGGGCTGTAAGCACTTATTTATTTATTTATTTATTTTATTTATTTGTCAAACATATGCAAGATAGCAGATATAGGTATAAAGATAAGGAAGTAAGTACAGGAAAATGGGGACCGTAGGACAGGGATGGTAGGCACACTGGTGCGCTTATGCACGTCGCCTTTATGGACGCCTTAGGAATGGGGTGAGGTCCATGGTAGACAGTGTGAGGTTGAAGCTGTGAGGGTTTGAGGCTGTAACAACGGAGTCGGGTAGAGCATTCCAGGCATTGACCACTCTGTTGCTGAAGTCGTATTTTCTGCAATTGAGTTTGGAGTGGTTTACCGCAAGTTTGTATTGATTGTTTGCCCGTGTATTATTCTGGTTGAAGCTGAAGAAGTCGTTGACAGGTAAGACGTTGTAGTAGATAGTTTTGTGTATCATGCTTGGATCGGACCGCAGGCAGCGCAGTTCCAGATTGTCCAAGCTCAGAATTTCAACTCTGGTGGCATTGGGAATTCTATTGTGAGTAGGGGAGTGGAGTACTCTTCTTGTGAAATACCTCTGGACCTGCTCAATCGTGTTAATGTTCATTATACAGTGTGGAGTGGATTCCAGGCAGATGAGCTGTATTCAAGAATTGGTCTGGCAAAGATTTTGTATGTCCTAGTTAGCCGTACAATGTTACCGGAGAAGAAGCTTTGCAAGATAAGGTTAACAATTCTTAATGCCTTTTTGCAGTGGTGAAATTCAATTTTTTTTACTACCAGTTCTGTGGGCATGGCTTGGTGGGCATGGTGTGGCTTGGTGGACATGGCAGAGGAAGGATATTGCAAAATCTCCATTCCCTCCCCACTCCTGGGGGAAGGATGCTACAAAATCTCCATTCCCACCACACTCTGTGGCCAGCCAGAAGTCATATTTGCAGGTTCTCCGGACTGCTCAAAATTTCCACTACTGGTTCTCCAGAACCTGTCAGAACCTGCTGGATTTCACCCCACCTTTTTGGCAATGCTGTTACAGTGAGCTCTGGGGCTTAGATTGTTTGAGAGGAGTACTCCTAGGTCCTTGACAGAGTGAGGGTCGTCTACGAGATCATTCCCACCCAACTTATATTTGGTGTTCTATTTTTTTTTTTGCCAATGTGCAGGACAGAGCATTTATTAGTTGAGATTTGGAATTGCCAAATGAGCAACCGTTCTGACACATAGTCAAGATCACTTTGCAGGGCAGCAGCATTGTCAGTGGTGTTAAAACTTGGCATCACTCCCTTGTTTTACTTCTTTGCAAGTACTTTGATTCAGGATTGCTTCTGGCACTGGCCAAGAATCGTAAGTTCTGATGCCCTGGCAGATAGGGCTCCCCTCCATTAAGCACAGACACAGGTCTATAATATTACAAGCATTTAGATTTAACTGGGCAGAGAAACAGCTAGTTTGGAGAAGTGGTCAATCTTGAAACACGTAATAGCCTTCCTCGTTTATTCCCTGTCCTTTCTGAGCTATGTTCAGCCTCAAATATAAGAACTTCTATCTCTTTTTAAAAAGCAGAGGATCATTCTGCTGCATGGGCATTTTACAATTTTGAGTAGCAGGCCAAGAAATAGGCAGTGCCTTGTGAGAAGTTTTATATCAAATATATCTTTTATTCTTTATACCGTTTCCATCTTCCTTTAAAACATTAGCAGAATCCAAATGGAATGAGAATCAGCAACTCCACTAGATAATTGACAGTCAAGCTGAAATTAATCATGTAAAAATAGCAAAGGGGGGGGGGAATCTTTTACTCAAACTTCCTCAAACCTCCCCCCACCATAAGGTACCCAGACTTAATCCACATGTCAAAGGATAAGGTCTGGGAACACAAATAGAGTTAATTAAATTAGGTCTCCTAATGGAACTGCAAATTCACAAGAATATGCATCATAGGTGACCTACCTACACACACACACACACACACACACACACACACACACACACACACACAGAGTCCCCTCAAGTGTCATCCTAGAATCAGCATGTAGACCAGAGATGTCAAACTGGCAGCCCGCAAGCCAGATGCGTCACGTGCAGGCCACACCCACCCCAGCTCAGCGAATGGGAAAAACGTCACGAAACATTATGTGACGACAATGTGACACGGCGAGTTTGGCACCCATGACGTAGGCATTTCCACACCCAGGACAAACTCCCTGTTTAACTGCGTTGCTGTGCCCCATTTCTCTGTAGCAGCTGCCCTTAAAAGAAAACTCCTTGCTTTTAGGAATAACTATTGCTTCTTCCCACACAGCTATCTGAATCTCATTTTTATTTATTCTAGTGCAACCTCAGCTGAAGTTAGAACCAGGGGTGAAATGCTCCTGCTTCGGACTGGATCGCCCGATCTAGTAGCGATGGTGGCGGGTGCTTCGGAGAACCTTTAGCAAAAATCCCTGCCCAAACTCCACAATCGGGCAGCTAAGCTGGGATCCTCAGAGCCTTTTAAAAGCATTTTTTCTACAACTTCTTTGGCCAAAGAGGTTGTAGAAAAAATGCTTTTAAAAGGCTCTGGCGATCCCAGCTGAGTTGCCTGATCATCAGAGCCTTTTAAAAGCTCTTCAGCCAAAGAGGTTGTAGAAAAAATGCTTTTAAAAGTAAAAAAAACAAAAAGTTGGCCATGCCCATTCAGTCACATTACCCCACCACCACCACCAAGCCACGCCCACAGAACCAGTAGTAACAAATTTTATATTTCACCACTGGTTGGAACCCCAATATATTCTTCTGACAGCCTATATATTTGTCAAGAAGTAGGTGGGCATTTACAAAACATAAATGTAATTTGCATCAGTTTAGTTGAAAAATTGAATTAAATTAATGCAGCAGGGTTACTGTTGCATGTATCAGTCTCATGTATCTAATAATTTCCTTCTTCTTTCACTATAAAAATTACAACTCAGTGCCCATTTGGGTGGGTTGTGGTTTGTTGTTTTTTCAGATTTGAAATTAGGATTTGGGCTTGAGTTCAATTAGCTTTAGTCTCTTTCCAGCATGGAACAGTTTCAGGCCCAGCCTCCTACAATGAGAATCATTTCCTTATAGAGAAAAAAAGCATTGGCTTTATGTGTTTATATGTGTTCAATTTGATTCTTGGCCTCCAATAGATACGTCAGGTAACTAATTAATAAAACATTGTGGACTACTGATTTCAGGTAAGAAAGAAGGACAAATCCAGATTAGGAGAATGGGGTAAAGTAGTTTGTTTCTGTTCTCCAGTTTTCCAAAGATTTGGACTCAAAATTAAAACTTTGTCAGTACACTGTCTTTCTTGAAAGATATAGGTCAAGTCTCTGTCTATTGAATTAGATGTTTGTAATACACCCACCACATTTATGACCCAGAAGATTGCTGGGCATATTAATAAAAAGGTAAAGGTAAAGGTTCCCCTTGCACATATGTGCTAGTTGTTCCCGACTCTAGGGGGCGGTGCTCATCTCTGTTTCAAAGCCGAAGAGCCAGCACTGTCTGAAGACATCTCCGTAGTCATGTGGCTGGCATGACTAAATGCCAAAGGCGCACAGAATGCTGTTACCTTCCCATCAAAGGTGGTCCCTATTTTTCTACTTGCATTTTTTATGTGCTTTCGAACTGCTAGGTTGGCAGAAGCTGGGTCAAGTAATGGGAGCTCACCCTGTTATGCGGCACTAGGGATTCGAACTGCTGAACTGCCAAACTTTCGATCGACAAGCTCAACATCCTAGCCACTGAGCCACCGCATTCCTTGGGCATATTAATATATGGTGTCAATTCAGGTCAGATGAATGCAACATATAACATATGCACCAGAGGTGGGTTTTAGCAGGTTCTGACCAGTTCTGAGAACCGGTAGCGGAAATTTTGAGCAGTTTGGAGAAACGGTAGTAAAAATTCTGACTGACTCCGCCCCCATCTATTCTCTGCCTCCCAAGTCCCAGCTGATCGGGAGGAAATGGGGATTTTTGCAGTAACCTTCCCCTGGATTGGGGTGGGAATGAAGATTTTACAGTATCCTTCCCTTGCCACACCCATCAAGCTATGCCCCACCCATCCAGCCATGCCCACAGAACCAATATTAAAAAAAAATTGAAACCCACCACTGGTATACACAGTTTGCACATGAGTAGAGATATGCTTTATTTATTACAACACTAAAGAACCAGGGGCAGCCAGACAAATGAAGTGGGCTTTTCATACATTAGTGGATCACCTTGCGATTCCTTCTCTAGGTTTTAGCAAATCCAAAGGTTGGAGTTAGCCTTACCAATGACTTAGTAGAAGTCATTAAAGCAGTGGTAAGCTATCATCACTTCAAGAATACAACTATATTCAAACCATCTGCTTTCTCTTCCTGTGCATTTGTCCTTCTTTTGTAGCCTAAGGTGACCTCTCTCCTCCGTTGGTTTGTTTTGCAGTTGATGTTAAGAATGTTTACAGTGAATTAAGACTGTTCATTTATAACACCGGTGCTACATTGCCACAATTGAGATTGCCTTGGCTAAGTTGCTCTCTGAAGGTCTTCACATACATTCTTGAGCGTTTTGCCACCAAGTCTTTCTCCCCGCCATCCTTCTCTCCCTCCACTGCAGATCTGGCATTTTCTCTTTGCTCTTGAACTGCAGCACAAACTCCACCTTTGGAAAAGGACCTATATCTGCCTGGATGGTAAGATTACTCTTTGGTCTGCTGAGTCCTGTCAAGGCTACCCTTCCAGAAGAAGGAGACCAAGGGGCATCCATCTGTTCATTGGTTTTAATTATGCATTATGGCTTGCTTGCACTGCTGTTTATGTTATCAGAAAGTGCCAGGGAAGTTCATAATTTATTTTGCTTCTCCTATTGAGCCCTCAAGGAGCCTCCAGTAGAAATGAAGACGGGACTTCTAGGTAGTGACCTATTAACACCACTTCTGCATGAATTGCAATGAATACTAATAGGCTTCCAGATGCGATTTAGGGTGTTGGTAATCATAGTTAAAGCCCTTCATAACACAAGAACATCTGCCTGCCCCACACGCTCCCACGGGGACGAAATGCTCCAGGCTCCTTCTTTAAAGTCCTGCCATCTTAGGAAGTGTGCCTTTTGTATGGTTACCTCTGCTCTCTGGAACATTCTCCTCTCCACCCACTCCCATCCCCTGATAAAGCACAAATCCCAACTTATCTTGTCTTTAGGAAAGCCCTTATAAAGGTAAAGGTAAAGGTTCCCCTTGCACATATGTGCTAGTCGTTCCTGACTCTAGGGGGCGGTGCTCATCTCCGTTTCAAAGCCGAAGAGCCAGCGCTGTCCAAAGACTTCTCCGTGGTCATGTGGCCGGCATGACTGAATGCCAAAGGCGCATGGAATGCTCTTACCTTCCCACCAAGTGTGGCACTTTTTACATGTTTTCGAACTGCTAGGTTGGCAGAAGCTGGGACAAGTAACGGGAGCTCGCTCCATTACGTGGCACTAGGATTCGAACCGCTGAACTACCGACCTTTCGATCGACAAGCTCAGCATCTTAGCCACTGAGCCACCGTGTCCCTGTAGGAAAGCCCTTAAGACCTGGCTATTCCTCCAGGCCTCATGGGTAGGTTGAATGGGAGTTCCCCTGCTTACAATAACACTAAGAGAGTTGGTAAACTCAGGGTTCCTTCAATGAAATGGTTATGTCTTGGGGCCCCCAGGAGGTGTCTTTTCTATTGCAGTCCTGCCCTATGGACCAGCAACCCTCCCCTCCCGAAATCTGGATCGTCCCAACCCTGCTGTCCTTTAGAACAGCCCTGACTATTCCCCCCAGGCATTTTGCCAGAATTTTATGCAAGCCTGTTTTAATATGCAAGAAGTATGTTACTGGCCTCTGGCAACTTGGTGGCCATATACACAGAATAAAGAAATCAAATAAAAAGTAAAACCTAGTGACCTCTATTCTGTATTTCTGAAGTACTTTGAGGAGAATATCAGATCAATACAGAATTGGAGGCTGCTGTTATACCGCAGGGAGATATCTAAAATAACAAATGCTCATGATTTTATATCAGTTTCCTTTGAGAGAATTCATGCAGACAAACACATAACTTGCCAAAAGCAGTGTCAAGACTTGGTCACGTTGGCTAATTAAATCTAGCAAAAGGGGACTGATGAGGGTTGGTCCAGAATGCAGTATTATGTCTTATGACATGGGTTATCTTGAAGAGTTCTCTTGCACATTGAAAGAGGCAGTTATGCAACTCTTCTCCACGATAATTTCCTTAAATCTAGAGCTACTAGAGAATTCCCAACTGATCACAAATATCTTTTTGGGATAAGAAACTGGGATTATGCTGGAACCTTTTCTGACTAAATCATGCTAGAAAGCTTATGACTTTTAATAACATTTCTTACTTAGAAAAGATACTATCAGACTCTAGATTTTTTTTTTTAGCACCGTAGGCTAATATACTGTAGCTCTCCTCCTGTTGGGGGCAAAATAATTGAGAAGATAGCCACTCCAGCTGTGTTTTAACACTAATTTTGGCAATGATATGAGAGAAAATCAGCAAAATGAAATTCTCCCCTTTCTTAATCTCCTACCAGTTGACTATTTTGAGATGAAGGAAGTAGCACTATTCTTCAGTGATTCCATGCCTAGCTTCAGGGCTGAGGTCAGATGGTGATTTCTGCATGTTCCGTGGATCAGTGGCGAAATCCAATTTTTTTTACTACCGGTTCGGTGGGTGTGGCTTGGTAGGCGTGGTGTGGCTTGGTGGGCATGGCTTGGTGGGTGTGGCAGGGGAAGAATACTGCAAAATCCCCATTCCCTCCACACTCTGGGGCCATCCAGAGGTGGTATTTGCAAGTTCTCCGAACTGCTCAAAATTTCCGCTACCGGTTCTCCAGAACCTGTCAGAACCTGCTGGATTTCACCTCTGCTGTGGATGCTAGGCAGTGACAGCCCCTAAAGGGCCATTTAAAAAACCTCATTCAATATGTACACAAAGCCAAAGCATTGGCCTGTTATTTAATTGAATTGAATTATTTTTTATAAATTAATTAATTTAATTTTAAGTTAATTAATTAATTAAAGAATTAATTCTTGTGAAACAAGAGAACTGATAAGGGAATATTAAAGCGATGAGAAATAACAGGGGGTGAGTGCTTAGCAAGTTTGAGTAGCAACAAGGGCTTAACTAACTTTAGTTAGTTAATCTAGGTGTGATACTAGATTATAGGCGGTCGGAAAGCATATGACCAGGCTGGGCCTATCAACTGGGCCTGGAAAGGAATGATGTGGCATAAACCGACATGTGTAGGATGATGATAAAAGTATGCTTTTACGTTACTTGGGTGTGGTCTCTTGCCTGTGTGTCTATTGAGATCCACCAGCCTTAGCAAATGCTTCAATAAAATTGTTTTGTATTCCAACAACGTGAAGTTGGAGTTTTACTCCTCACAGGTGCTACTGGTATGTCAGAGATGTCTATCCAAAGTGGAGCAGATGTTGGACCAGTGTCTCAATACTGTAATGGTTGGATGAAGGCCAGGAGACTGAAACTGAAATACAGCAAATCAGAGCTACTGTAATTCATAAGACCAGAAGCTGGAAATGTCTCCAATTCTGAATAAGTTGTACATAAATTGAAAGGAGGAATTTGTTTTATTTAAAACCACCACAACAATACTAACATATATTTATTTGCATTTAGGGATTTGGGGAGGCCTCAAGATTTTGGAATTTTTAAAGGGTACAAAGGAATAGCAACAGTTACAGACAACCCATTGACATTCTGGCAACTAAACAGCTTTACGGTCTTATAGTGAAAATAGAGTTGCTATAAGAATTTGAATTTATATTTTTGAAATGCAATGTTTGCATTCTATCTATGAATAAATGTGAGTTCTTAGGGTCTTATCTTTCTTATGATTACAAAACTACATTCAATGTTATTATCTTTTGCATTCAAAATCCAAGTCTCTTACTTCCTTTAGGCCTTTATACTAAATCACTTTGCTTTGTTAGATTAATTTGGGTTTAATTTTTGTTTTTGGCTGTCCTAGCCTTTTCTAAAGCAAAGGTGGGGGGAGGAAGAGGGAATAACTGTTCTTCTTAAACTCACTTGGAAAGCTAGTTCCTGGAGTATGTTTCTCAGCAACTTTACAACTGCCAAACTATCCTCTTCACATGGATGCTTCCCCCCCCCCCACTGTTTAGTCCATTCACTGGGAAGTTTGCTCATACATCCTTCCTCCAGATGCTGGTGGGAACTGGATAAATCTTTTCTCCCATTCTCCAGTGCCACTATTTTCTTTTAGTTCTTTGGTGTCTTTAGTCAGCCTCCATCCTTGATACATGGACCACTTTTCCAGCAGACCACAAAGAAACCAAAATCCTGCCAAATATGCTCCTTATAAATCTTGCAGCAGAGAACAGATGGGCCTACCTTATAGTTATTCTATGGAAATCAGGAATATTCCAACTATCTACATGTCCTCCTGCATCTAAGAGACAAACAAGAATCCAATTTTGAGACAAGAAAAGATTTTACAGTCTCAGTCATGAAAGTATGTCATACCACAAGAATGATACATTTCTGCCCAGTCATACTACTGCTCATTGGCAAAGTCCAGCTATTTTTGCATTTCTCTCTCTCTCTCTCTCTGTTCCTCATTTTTAACAACCTTATGGCAAGTGGATATGACTTATATTTCTCAGACTTGTGAAAAGTTGTATCTATGTGACAAATGCAAATGAGCGCAGCAGGCTTTGAAAAAAAAAATATAGACAGCGGCCCAAATTTTCAAATTTCTTTGTAAACAAAATAGATTGGAATGAAACACTTACACTGCGGGAGAATGCAGATATTATATATCTGTTCTTCCCTACTTAGGCAGAATTTTGCACATATTTTGATTTCCATAGGATTATCAACAGTCTCAGAGTTCCAGCATATCTGAGCTGGAAAAAGCTGGTTTACTTATAGATTGGTGGGGTATTGAATCAGTAGGAAAACAGAATGCTCCAATGCTGGAAGTTTTTAAGAAGATGTTGGACAACCATTTGTCTGAAGTGCTGTAGGGTTTCCTGCCTAAGCAGGGGGTTGGACTAGAAGACCTCCCTTCCAATTCTTCTATTCTATTCTATTCTATTCTATTCTATTCTATTCTATTCTATTCTATTCTATTCTATTCTATTCTATTCTATTCTATTGACTTCATTGGTTATACCCCTTCCCTTTGTCTCCTCTTGTCTCCCCTTCCTCTCCTCCCCTCCCTCTACAGATTCTATGGCGATTCGTGAGGCAAAGTAAAATAATTTCAACAAACAACCCAACTTTATTTTGGAAGGAGCAGAAAACGAGCAGGAGGCGTATCAGCTCTTCTTAGCTTCCTTATCACTTGCGGCTCAATTCTCTGAAATAAAAACTAAATATGAAATGGCAAAAAAACTAATATAAAAGACGGCTCCCAGAAGAGCAAGCTTCACAAACTTAGTGGCACAAACGTCGAGAAAGCCCTGCCTCAGCACCATTGCTATTCTTGAGATCTCAGTTGGAAGGTAAAGACGAACAGCACAGATTACTTTAAGCGTTCAGGGACATTCCTACGAAGGAAGAAAGCCTCTGAGTCCCAAATCATTTTCCATGAGAGCTGTGGATAGGGAGTCCCATAACAGAGCATAGACAGAGATTTACATTTTAAAAAATTGCTATGGACCCCCACCCTCACTTCCCATCCTCCGCAGGGGGAGTACAGAAGATTGCATTGAAACTACGAGTAGATTGGAAATGACAATCGGCTCAATTCCCAGGTGGAGGCAGCTCATGATTAAAGGGGCTTGATTAGCATAGATCAATGGCAACGACCCAGGAAGAAAATGGGAATGGAGAGAAGAAAAGAAGAAGAAGGAAAAAAAGAAAGAAATGATGTCGTAGGGCTGGAGAGAGGGGGAGAGAATCATTTATGCGCTAACAGCTACTCCATCTGTCCTGTATCTCCCACCGTCGTTTCTTCCTTGTGTTTTTCACCCTTAGAAATCTCAAGAGAGACTGAACTGAAGGTTAAAGCCAAGTTAGAGCTGGTTGCTACCGAGTAGCAACATGTTTTAGATCATAGCAGATTCCTAGCATATCTGTGTCATGTCTCAATTTAGTTCAGCACAGGGAAAATTTATTGCACCTTAAGGCCCCTGCATTGCCAAATTGCAAAATGGAAAAGATGGCCAAGGGGGGAAAAAAGGTGTTTTTTTGAAGTTTCAAATGCTCAATTTCTGCTTCATATGCTTACCCGTAAAAGCAGTTTCATCTGCTGGACATAAATGTAGAAACCTTTAGCCCATTTTCCTCCCCTGTATGATTCAAATGTCTGACATTTATAGCTCCTTTTAGACATGCCTAAAACACCTCAACCTAGCTATCCTATCAGGGACTCTTTATGTTTGGCTCTGAATGAAAACAGGAAATGTTCTTCCCCCAAGAGGAACGCTTTGAAAACCTAAGTGAGGAAGAGGAGCTGGCCGGAGCTGACCAGAGATGGATTGCTTGTTAGTTCCTTCTCAAGCTTGAATGGTGAGGATGAGGATGCTGATATTATCAGAGGAGGAAAAATCCCCCTCTTTTTTATATGTTATACTTTAAAGTATAAAAATGAATTCCTTAACAAAAAGAAAATAAATTTATAAAGTAAAATAGATGTATAACATGTCAATATAGAGAAATTTGGTCTAATGGTTAAAGCACCAGGTTAGAAACCAGGAGACTGTGAGTTCTAATCTGGGTGAAATCCAGCAGGTTCTGACAGGTTCTGGAGAACCGGTAGAGGAAATTTTGAGCAGTTCGGAGAACCGGCAAATACCACCTCTGGCTGGTCCCAGAGTGGGGTGGGAATGGAGATTTTGCAATATCCTTCCCCCAGGAGTGGGGAAGGAATGGGTATTTTTCAGAATCCTTCCCCTGGAGTGGGGTGGGAATGGGTATTTTGCAGTATCTTTCCCCTGCCACACCCACCAAGCCATGCCCACAGAACTAGTAGGGAAAAAATTTGAATTTCACTCCTGGTTCTAGTCCTGTTTTAGGCATGAGAGCCAGCTGGGTGACTCTGGGTGAGTCAGTCACTTTCTCTTTCAGCCCAACTCACCTCATAATGTTTTTATTATGAGAAAAATAGGAGGAACTATCAAGTATATTTGCCACCTTAAGTTATTCATACAAATAATAAAGGTAGAATAAAAATAAATAAATTAATACTTTTGTTTTCTTTTACTCTGAGTAATCTTCTCCAAAGTGTCTATGGAGCTTCTCAGTCCATCCAGAATATGGTATACCCCAAAGGTGCTTTTTCAAAAGACAAGTGGACTTTCTGGTTTTTCTTTGAAGATGTTTTAAAAGAAAAAACTAGAAAGTCCAGTCGAAAAAACACCATTGGGTTATACCCCAAAGTGGGCCAGTTAGTTTCATAAGTTTCTTCAGTGTGTTTGGAGCTTTAAGCTTCCAAAAAATTGGGTTTGGACTGCAGTGTGGCCACTAGTGACAAATTTCTCCCATCTGCACTATTTCCCTTCTCTATCAAGTCTACATACATGGCAGCAACTAACCATATTTAGATGATCCCAAAAAATGTTCAGTGTTAGCCAAGATTTTTACTTAACCATTTGGGAAGAACTACCAAAGCTGGGAAGCTGAAAAACCGTTTCAGAATAAGGAAATGGCAAATCTTTTGTATCATGTCAGAAATACTACGCAGATGCATCCCATATAAGCCAACTGTGAGATCTTTCTTTTCTTAATTTTCTCCTTCAAAGCTGCTATTAGTGGCAGAGAAGGAAAAATGCAAGTGCTCTGATTGTATCTCTTTTCTAGTACAAATAAGCATTAATACATCCTTAATAACATTTTGCACATCTCGTGAGTGGATTAAATCCAAAATGCATAGGCCAATTGGCTTTTATTTTTCATTATTTAGATATTCCATGAAGCCAAGAGTGTCACCGAATTGGTGGCAGTTTTGGAATTGTTCCATTCATTCTGTCGTTTTATTTTTTGTTAGCGAGAGCGAGGGAGCAGATCTTCCAGAAACATGTTTTTGTTAAGCATTTGAATCTGTTTCCATCACTGACTATGAGCGATGGGTTGTCACCTGCCTGGGCCCTTTCTACTCCTTTCTACACTGGCTGACAGTCAAACGCCATGAACCCAAATCCTTAATCTCTACCTACACTGACACCAAACATCACCAGTTTGATTGAAGCAACACAAAAATCATTGGCCACGCTACCACCCGCCACGCTCTTGAGTTCATTGAAGCCTGACACTCCATAAGCAATTCCATCAACAGACACATTGACCTACAACCAGCCTACGAACCCCTCAGAATCCAAATCAACCACACATCCAACCAGAAACAGCACTGACCCTCAACCAACCCACATAACCCCCCCACAAACACACACACACACTAGCAGTTCCCCTCCCAATGACCCTGACCTGATGTAACCTCCTTATCACAAGACCCATCACAAAACTCACAGATGACTCGCAGCTGACCCATCACAAGACCCTCTCTTCACACCCGCACACCTGAAGTCCTTATAAACAGCACACTGACACTGACATCTCCTAAACTCTGCTAAAAATGTACCTAGTCTGGTGGTAAAGCCACCCACAAGCTCAAAGAACAAACCCTCACCAGAGGTGGGTTTCAGCAGGTTCTGAACAGTTCTGGAGAACCGGTAGTGGAAATTTTGAGTAGTTCAGACACTGGCCCCACCGCCATCTATTCTGATTGGCCCCACCCCCATCTATTCTCTGCCTCCTGAGTCCCAGCTGATCAGGAGGAAATGGGGATTTGCAGTAACCTTCCCCTGGATTGGGGAGGGAATGGAGATTTTACAGTATCCTTCCCCTAGAGTGGAGTGGGGATGGAGATTTTACAATATCCTTCCCATGTCACACCCACCAAGTCACGCCCACCAAGCCACACCCCCAGAACCGGTAGTAAAAAAATTTGAAACTCACCACTGACCCTCACCTTCTTTCTACTCCTTTCCACCAAAGACTGCAGTCTATTTTCATCATCCAAACCAACAGGAGAAGCCAGTTGCAGTCACAGTGACTTTAGCAAGCTATTGAGCAATGGCTGTTCATCTGTGTATATATTTTTGTGCATTTGCAGACTCGCAGGAAGATTCTAACTCCTTGCATGGAGAAACCTAGTTATATGTTTGTGCAGAATGAAGTTTTCAGTGTAGCATTCCCCGGGATCTGATACATTCCATTCTACAATCTAAATTGTTGTTCTCAGGCATTAGCAATAGCAATAGCACTTAGACTTATATACCGCTTTACAGTGCTTTTACAGCCCTCTCTAAGTGGTTTACAGAGTCAGCATATTGCCCCCAACAATTTGGGTCCTCATTTTACCCACCTTGGAAGGATGGAAGGCTGATTGAATCAACCTTGAGCCTGGTGAAACTGGAACTGCTAAATTACAGGCAACAGGCAGTCAGCAGAAGTAGCCTTCAATACTGCACTCTAACCACTGCACCACCATGGCATTCCTTCATATGATTGCCCACCAACAACTGGAAAAGGGATAACATTTTTGGAATCAGTACAGAAACTAATTTAGGAAAAACCCATCCATAAATTTCAGACTGATGCTACTTTTGAATTGACACTGCCTGAATGTTCTTCCTTTTCCTCTAATTTGCTGCTCAGTTTATACATTTATAACTGAATCAAAGTTGTAAATCTCCAGTACAAAGAAAAAATTATACCATACAGTAGGGCTACTGACTGGAAGAGGCACCCACAAGGTTCACTCTCAAGTATGTGCATGCGCCTTCATTCAACAGTGTAGAGAGTAGACATAAACAATCAAGAGACAGATGATAAATCATCGATCTCAATAAAACAGCAACATAAAATAGGGAGAAATCTACAGAGAGCTCAAATCATTCGATAAAAGTTTGCCTTAATTTACTCATTACCGGTAGTCCTCAACCACAATTGAGCCTGAAATTTCAGTTGCTAAGTGAAGAATCTGTCAGAGTATGTTCATATACTGGGATAGACATGGTAACAGGTCAGCCAATGGGGATTGTTTGGAAACTGAAACATAGTATTTGTTTGTATGGGGCCATAAGAGACAGTTTGGAGTCTGGGCGTAGCTTAGACTTATTGAACTGTATATAAGAGTTGGTTTGGCCTCTGTAATGAGAGCCTCTGTACAATATATTACCCTCTGTATCTGTCTACTCTGTAATGACTTGTTTCTATGAATATTGCTTCTGTGTTCCTAATATTGTAAGCTGAATTCTCCTGTATGTATAGCATATAAAGAAGTTTCTTATGTAATTTGAATCCTGCTGAAGTTCATTTAATTATGTCTAATTGTGTGTGCTGCATCAAACTCTGACAAAATCTGTTAAGTGAGTTTTGCCCCATTTTATGACTTTTTTTTTGCCACATTTGTTAAGGGAATCACTGCAGTTGTAAAATTAGTAACATGGTCGTTAAGCAGATCTGGTCTCCTTATTGACTTTGCTTGTCAGAAGGTCGCACAAGGGGATCACATGACCCCCCGGGACACTGCAACTGTCATGTATGCGAGTCAGTTGTCAAGCATCCGAACGTCAGTCACATGGGGATGCTGCGATGGTCACAAGTGTGAAAAAATGGTCGGAAGCCTTTTTTTTTTTTTCAGTGCCATTGTAACTTCGAACAGTCACTAAAGAGGGTTGTAAACCCCTCTTACAGTTTCTGAGACTCGGTTTTTACTCCCAGCTAGCATGAAAAAAAATACCTTGATTGAAATCTATACGGTTCTTATTGCCTCGATCTTCTATGCAGCTTGACATAGACTATTTACACATCCATCAGCGGCTGCAAAACAAGAAAGGATTGCTATATTTCTAACAATGTTCTCTCCGGACATAGTCCAGATGCTTTTGAATTATCTCAAGCTTGGTCGAATCTGGCAGGAGCAACCCTGTACCGAAATCCCTTGGATGGTCCTATATTGTTACATTGCCTTTCTCATCTTTTCTTTTATGTACACTGAGAGCATATGCACCAAGACAAATTCCTTGTGTGTCCAATCACACTTGGCCAATAAAATTCTATTCTATTCTATTCTATTCTATTCATACAATGGCAAATGATGAGGTCATCCAAAGACTTCAGGAATGTTAATTTCTTCTGAGAATCAATAAGACCAGGGTAAATAAAATAAAAGGTAAAACTAACACAAAAGGAATATATAAAACAAAATAATGTCGAAATGGGAAAGGAAAAGAGGGAAAGAAGGGGTTTGGCAGCTACGATTTATAACCTCGTCTCCATCAAACCGGGCCAGAAACTCATCTATATGCAGCACCGATTCCTCCCTCTGGGCCCTCACAGAACAAATTTCAGCTGAAACCCATAAATAAGCTTGCTCTCCCTGCACCAGTTAAAGTTTTATTCATTGCTCATTTTGTGATATGCTGGATTTTTTCTTAAAAAAAAAAAAAAATCCCTGCAGATTTATCTTTTATCTGAAATGTTAAAGATTAAAGCTTCAAATCACCACTCCACCACGAGAATAAATAAAACTGGGAGCTTAATCTCGGGCGGGGTTTCTTGGGGATCAGTTCTGGAACCATGTCTGGGCTCTACATTAGAGAGTTTGCTGTTAATGAATTTATATTATTGATATTCACAGTCAAAGCACTCTTTCCCCCTTGTCCCTCTTGACTCGTGAATTTTGCTTCTTCACTCCGGCTTTTGCAGGAGGCAGCAAGTTAAACCGTCAACTTTCTTTTTTTTTTATTCAAAAAGTTTTACAAAATTTTTTTTCCCCCTTTCCCCCCCTCCTCCCCCCTCCCTTCGCAACCCCCCTCCCCCCCCCGACTTCGCGGAACGAGCACAAGGTATAGTTAAAAGTAAAACAAACATATGCTAAAAAGTTTTCGTCCCAACTTAATTATACCCCTACAATCATCAATTCCTAACTTCCCCAAAAGCAATCAAAATAATACATCATAATCATTCAAAACAGTCTGATAACTCTTAGTCTGATATCTACGTTGAATATAGTCAATCCATTTTTTCCATTCCTTTAAGTATCTTTCTTGCGTATTGTCTTTCAAAAAGGCTGATATCTTCGCCATCTCAGCCAAATTGGCAACTTTCAATATCCATTCTTGTATTGTTGGTACTTCTTTTTTCTTCCAATATTGTCCTATTAGTAATCTTGCTGCAGTTATTAGATTTAAAATCAATTTAGTCTCAATTACTGTACAATCCGTAATAATTCCCAACAAGAAAAATTGCAGGAACTTTATCTTCTTTTCAGAACATTTTGTAAAATCCACCAAATTTTTATCCAAAAGGCCTTTATGTCCTTACAAGTCCACCAAATGTGAAAATATGTAGCGTCATCACAATTACATCTCCAACATTTTGCTTGCATTTCTGGATACATACGATAATTTTTTAGGATCTAGATGCCATCTATAAAACATTTTATAAAAATTTTCCCTCAGATTCTGTGCCTGCGTGAATTTAACATTTCTAACCCAAATTCTTTCCCACGTTTCCAATAATATTGGCTCCTGAAAATTTTGTGCCCACTTTATCATACAGTCCTTTACCAAGTCCCTTTCAGAATCTATTTCAAGTAACACATTATACAATCTCTTTATATGCTCCTGAGACTGATTTCTAATTTGCTTTACCAAATTTCCCTCGTTCTGCTCTATACCAATTTTCTGATCTCCCTTCCATCTAGCATGTAGTTGCTCATATTGAAACCAAGTATAATTTTTCCCTTCCTCTCTTAATACTTGCAGAGATTTTAACTGCAAATTACCTCTTTCAGTATACAAAAGATCTTTATATGTAATCATTTCCTGCTTCTGTTCTATGTTTATATTTTCTACTGTATGTCTAGGACATGCCCATATAGGAACCTTATAATTTAGTTTATAAGAGTATTTTTTCCAAACACGCAGAAGGGCATTTCTTAGCACATGATTTTTAAAGGCCTTATCCACTTTTTTGTCATAAATTAAATATGCATGCCATCCATATAACAAATCATAACCTTCTATATTCAAAATTCTGTCCTCTGTTAAATTAAACCAATCACTTATTGCAGAGAGCAGCTGCTTCATAATATAATTTAAAATTAGGCATTTTAAACCTCCCTTTCCGAGAATCTTGAATTATTTTCATTTTAACCCTAGCTTTTTACCTTCCCATATAAATTTGTTAATTCCTTCTGCCATTCCTCAAGATTCTTATCTTTCTTAATTATTGGTATCATCTGAAGAGGAATAAAAATCTAGGTAAAACATTCATTTTAATAGCAGCAATTCTCCCCAGCAAAGATAATTGCAATTTTTCCAAACAATCAACTCCTTCTGAACTTTTGCCATAAAACCTCATAGTTATTCTTATACAATTTCACATTTGATGACGTAATATAAACCCTAAATACTTAACCTTCTTTACAATTTCAAATCCTGTTACTTCCTCTAGTTTTTCTTTCTGTTGTCTGGCCATATTTTTATTATCACTTTTGTCTTTTCTGATTTACCTTAAACCCTGAGACATTCCCATATTGATCAATTATTTCCAACAAAAATTTACTAGAATTTATAGGGTTTGTTAAAGTAATCACCAAATCATCTGCAAAAGCTCTTAACTTATATTCCTACTGTCTAACTCTAAATCCTCTATCTCCTTTACTTCTCGTATTTTATCCAATAATGGTTCTAGAGTTAAAATAAACAATAATGGTGATAAAGGACATCCCTGTCTTGTTCCTTTCGCAATCTTAAAAGGTTCTGTTAAGCTACCATTGATTATAATCTGTGCTGTTTGCTCTCCATAAATTGCCCTAATTATTCTTAAAAAACCATCTCCAAATTGCATCTTTTCTATTAATTTAAATAAAAAATCCCAATGCAATCGATCAAAAGCTTTCTCTGCATCGAGAAAAATAAATGCTGCTGGAATAAAATTTTTCTTTTCTAAGTACTCCAGTAAATTAACAATCTGCCTAACATTATTCCTCATCTGTCTCCCTTTTATAAATCCAGATTGATCATTATGAATTCTTCGCTGCAGAATCAACATTAATCTATTAGCTATTATTTTAACAAAATCTTATAATCATTATTTAAAAGTGAGATTGGCCTATAATTCCCAGGTTTAGAACAATCCTGTTCCTCTTTTGGTATCAATGAAATAAAGAGGTTCTCCATGAGAAATTCCCCTCCTAGTTGTATCTGATTAAATAATTCCTTAAGTGGACCTAACATCTCATCCTGTAAATTCCTATAATAACTAACTGTAAGCCCATCCGTACCAGGAGTTTTCCCCATTTTAATTGTTTAATTACCAAAATAATTTCTTCCGAGGTTATAGGCGATTCAATTCATCCGTTTGTTCTAAAGTTAAATTTTTAACCTTATATTCCTTCAAATACTTATCAATATCCCTATTCAATATATTATCTTTAAGATATAAATTTGTATAATATTCTAAAAAAGCTTTTTTAATTTTATCCTGTTGATATCTCTCTTTACCTTTGTATTCTATTTTTTCTATAGTACGTTGTTTTTGTCTTTTCCTTAAAGTGTATGCTAACCACCTACCAGGTCTATTTGCGTTACAAAAGTATTATGTTTGGCATATTGTATATTTGTTGCCACCTGACCAGCCATTATCATATTAAATTGATTCTGTAGTAACTTTATTGCATCTTTAAGTTTTTGATCATGTGGGTTATGTATTAATAATTGTTGTTTCTTATAAATTTCCTCTTCTAAATACCTCGCTGTCTTTGTTGCTTATTTCTCTGTCTATTATTAAGATATATTAATACACCTCTCATAAAAGCTTTACTGCAGTCCCAAACCATTTCTATCGATGTTTCATTATTCAAATTATAATCAAAAAATTCTTTCATCTGCTTTTTACATTGATTTACATTATCCTGATATCTAAACAAATTTTCATTTAATCTCCAAGTTCTTCTACCCTCTTTTCCATATTGCAATTCCATCCAAACAGGACTATGATCAGACAAACATCTTGGAAATATCTTAGTTTTCTTCACCCTAAAAAGCAAATCATTAGAAATTAAAATAAAATCAATACGTGAGAAGGATTGATGCCTATCAGAGAAAAAGTATAGTCTCTTTCCTCCAAATTCCAGTCTCCATACATCTCTTAACTCAAAATCTTCTATCATATCAAAAAAGGATTTAGGCAGCTTTGCATGTGCAGGTATCTTCTTGGAAGAAATTCTCTTGTCCTTTCGTGTATCTATTACTCCATTCCAATCTCCCAATATAATACACGATTTATAATCCCATAGGATCAACTTATCATATAACATTCTATAAAATTTTTCTTGTTGCTGGTTGGGTGCATATATACCAAGCAAGAGAGTCCTTTTTGTTTCTATTGTAAGTTCAATAGCAATATATCTTCCATAAATATCTGCCTCTATTAACTTGGCTGGTATATCTTTTCTCAAATAAACCACTATGCCATGTTTTTTCTCCAAAGCTGAAGCAACAAAATGTTTACCTAACTTTGAGTTTATTAGGTACTTTTGATCTGATAATTTAATATGCGTTTCTTGTAAGCAAATAACATCATTTTAAATTGTTTCAAATAATGAAATATTTTTCTTCTCTTCTGAGCTGAGTTCAAACCATTGACATTCCAAGTCAAGATTTTATTTGCCATTACTGGGCTGCTGAAGCCTTTGGGCAATCAACTGAAGATCGTCCTCCCGTATCTTGACGTGCTCCTCCACCGCTACTGTAGCAGAGTCCTGAACTTTACTTTGAGTTTGTTGCTCCTTTTCTTTACGCTTAAGGGCTCCCCTCGTCAGTCTTTGTTCTTGTGGTTGTTCCTCTGATGGTAACATCACTGGAATCACCTCAGCTTCCACACCCATTTGAGTCTCTTGAATTCTTTTTCTATTATTTCTATTTCAAATTTCAGCACTGTAGAAAGAAAATCTTTGGCCTTAAGCACTGTGTCAATACGATATCTTCTTCCTGATAATACACTGTCAAGCCAACTGGAACCTCCCATCTAAATTGAATCTGGTATTTCTTAAGTTCTTGTGTAAAAATGTAAAGTCTTTTCTATCCCTTAACATCTTGGGAGGATCTCTTTCAAAACCTTCAACTCCTGTTCCCTATTTTCAAGTTTTTCTGAAAAGCAACTTGCAAAATTTGATTCCTCACTGTTCTTTTCAAAAATAAACCACAATGTCTCTAGGAAGTTTCTTTTGCCTAGCAATCCAAGAATTAACTCTATAAATTTTGTCAATTTGATAAGCAACCTCTTGTGGATCAAGTTCAATAAATTCAGCCAGAGCTTCTGATAAAATTTTTTGTCTTCATTCAAACCTCTAATTCTCAGAGCTCCTTCCATCATTCTATACTGCATCACCACCACTTGATCTTCATTTTATCCAATTTGATTTGCATTCCCCATTCTATTTTCTATTTGTTGATTTGACTGAACAATTTCTTGCACCTCCTCCTCCACCACCTCCAGTCTTTTGCCAAACCTTGAAAAGCCATCAAGATATCTTCTCTTATTTTTTATTATTCTCTTTTATTTCTTCTCTTATTTTCTCATTATTATCCATAATCTCCTTAAACCTTTCTTCAGACACTTTCCTTGCTCTTTAATCAGATCTTCTAAAGCTGGTTCAGAACCCTTCTGCCCCCAGTCTTAGGTGGTTTAGTAGCCATTTCAGTTTTAAAATTCACAAAATATAAGTCTAGAAACTTCTCTTCTCCCTTTAAGTATAGGAGAGCTCAGTTCACTTCATTAAAATCCACACATAACATTTCTTATCTTCTTAGTTGCACAGACTGTTTAAAATTCCATTCGTCATTTCACTCCCGTTCAGGCGCCATCTTTAAAGTCAATTAGAACAAAGGAAAAAAATTCTCTTTTTAGAAAGTAGAAGTCAGGAAATCAAAAATACTTGCAATCCAATAATCGTCCGCTTGCACTCATTCCGTCTGCTTAAAGAGATCCATAAAGATAAGACAATTAGCAGAGATGGACACCTTCTTCTTTTCCTGCTTTTGCAGACACGCACTGAAGTCGGAGATGGCAGAAATATTTATGGGACCCCTCGACCCTTCGAAGCTCTGCTTAATTAAAACAAAGCCTCTGGGGAGGTCTACCAACATTCCTGCGCTCTTATCTTTTCTCTTTCATCCAGAGAAAAAGATTAAAGCCGGCTTTTCCTGGCTTTTACGATGTTCAGTGCGGAGCCCCTTTAATTAGGGCTCAGCGAAGAGGTGGAGCCACCCGGAAGTCTAAAACCGTCAACTTTCTTATAAAGAAAGTAATGGAGACAGGAGGATTTTGTGGTGGTTGTTATAGGTATTAGCTGTAAATTTATAAAGAATGGGGCAACGGGAGGCTAAAGCAATGTGGCCTGGCCTGATATTTCTGAGCCATCCACAGTTCTCAAAGATGTTGAATGTAGCCCCCACTGCTCCTTCGAGAACTAGCCTAGTAATTGTAATGCTTAATTTGGCAGAGGAGGAAAAACCTGCCGTTTATTCATTTTATTGTGGTTGAATGCACTGAAATTGTTTAAGTTTCAGCAGGTGACAGCACTTGGTTCACCTAGCCTGATCTCAGAAAAGCAGAACAATGTTCCACCAAGCTCATTAGACCACCCCAGTGCTGTAAAAAAAATGTAAAATCTTGGAAGAAGAGAGTTGCAAAACACTGGTATATTATTTCTAAGAAAACATGATGCCACCACAAGGTAAACAGGACTCCAGGGAGACTTAACTTTAGCTACAGTTGATAAGAAAGGATTAGGATCCGGATCAGATCAGGAGAGAGAGAAAGAAAGAAAGAGAGGGGGAGGGAGGAAGAGAGAGAAAGAGAGAGAAGGAAGGAAGGAGGGAAGGAAGGAAGGAAGGAAGGAAGGAAGGAAGGAAGGAAGGAAGGAAGGAAGGAAGGAAAAAGGGAGGGAGAAAGAAAGAGAGACAGAGAAAGAAAGGAGGGAGGGAGGAAAGGAAGAAAGGAAGACAATCAGACAGACAGACAGACAGACAGACAGTCAAAAGCAAAGGAAGATATTCTCAATTTGGAGGTCAAAAATAATTTTCAGGCCCTTGCAGGTAAAACAGGCTCCCGCGTTCAGAGGAAGCAAAAGAGACAAGTAGGATGGGAGAAAGGTTGGCGGTTATACGAAGGCAAAAAGAAGTGTCATTGTGCTTGGTGAGTTCCTACCCTGGGGGACTGAAACAAGCATATGCTGATTTGGACTTATCAGCTTCAGAAACATGCTGCCTGCCAGGAGCAAAGCTATGACAGAAGTTGTTCAGAGACTTATCAGGTCCACTGACAATTATCCTTTTTTTTTGTAATACATGTGAAGATGAATGAAATGGAGTGCCACAATTATAGCATCACAGATTGTGAACATCACAGAAGGAAGCTCATCCTGATCCTGCCCAATCAGATAAATATAAGAGATTCTGCTGAAGCTGAAAGAAGAAAGGAATATACCCAGTCACACGCAATTAGCAGGTGAGAGAGTCCATGATGGGTTTATCAAATAAACTCATCATGCAAATGTTCCAGGAGAAAAGAGAATCAAAAGTCCCAGCAGCACCTACTTTAATAAAAGATGGCTGCAGGGTTCCTATCACAAGTCTCCAGATTCTGTACTCTAAGTGCTAATTCTTAGCATTAACACCCTTCTTAAAAATCTGTGTGAATCTGGCTTCCTTGATCATGCTGTGTACCTCATGGGCTTGACAGGTGGCATTTTCATCCATCCCTCCACTTCAAGACTGGAAGGGGAGAAAAACCTCCAAGTTAATGATTGGCCATGTAAGTAGCATTAATGAGAAACATGGGTTCTCTGGAATCATAGCCTCAATTGTTTAGGTAGTAACAGGATAAATTTAACAGGGACAAGTGCAAGGGTTTCCACCTAGGAAACAAAAACTGATGTACTGTATCTCTCTTAGGTTATAAATTAATAAAATTCAAAAATGTGTAAGAAAGTGAGGCTATTGCTGGTCAAACGTGAGGGGCACATGGCACGGATTTGGTAACTTGCTAACTAACATAGTAACCTTGTATTTTAATTTGATTTAGTTTCTCTCTTTTAAAAGATGTTCAGGTTTATTAGCTTTTAACATTCCTAAAACTGACAAACAAGCTGGAGACTAGCTCCAGGTAAGAAAAGCTTTGTTAATACAAATCGGGGTCGAGTTTATCTCTTTCGTGAACTTCAAAAAACCTTTTTCCTTACAATTTACTCCCCTTCTGACATCAGACCTCACTTTAATGAGCATGTGTGTTATTATGGGATGCATATATGGAACATGTTTGACTACATGTAACCGATTTCCTATGCAAAGGGGAGGTTACTTTTATCCTGGCCAATCAACTTTCCTCTTGCATTTTCTTTGTTGTGTTAATTATAAAAAGGGATGTAACATGGGGTTCGAGGTTCTCTCTCCTTTTTCATACAGAGATCCCACTTCATCAGGGTACCCTAATAAACTGCTTTTAAATGAACTCCTAACTCGATTGCTTATTGGGAAAGTAAACTGAGGCAGAGCCTAGGGCCAGATTCGGCTATCAAATGTCCATAAAGCTGCACAGTGATTAAGGTTACATTATAAATCCCTCAGCTCCCAAGCTACTCCAGTCCTGATCAACCACCGAAATGTAATGTCAATGTCGAAACAGATCAGGCCTGCCACAGCCATCTTTCTGCCACACAGTGGGGGAGGGAGGAGGACGGAAGTCTGGAATGTCAGGCCCAGACAGCAACCGATCATCTCATGGGAACCAAGGTCATCTTAACAGGTGCTGGCTAGAGACTGAGGAGAGTTGCCAAGGAGATGCCAGAACACCTAATTGGATAATGTGACCTGGGACCATGAGGGAAGGAATTATCTTTTTTCTTTAATTATACTGAAACCATGGGAAATATTTAGAGCTGGTTTTATTTTCATTCATGCCGAAATGAATGAAAACAAAACAGTCCTTTGAGAAAGCTGAAAATCTCGGAGTGCTGAATTGCTTGGTTTCATTATTTGAAATCTTGACATTTAATTCCTGGGGTCTCCTCGTGAGGAGCAGCGCTAATATATATTATTTATTATATATTATATAAGTATAATTGTATTATTACAACTAAATAAGTGCAAACTGAATACGAACCACCAGTGCCCATGAAATTTTAGGTTGTATCGGTGCTTTCTAAATCACAGGAAATCATTATTCTGTTTGATTCCCCTTTTCTCATAACCCAGCCTATTTTATGAAGTATTCAGTGAAATTGAAATAGTTTCAGAACGAAGGTGATCAGAAGAGAAGAAACTGGAAACATAAGGAGAAATTAAGGAGCCTTGAGAAAAGACAACTGAGCATACATGACAGCCTTCAAATACCTTGAATGGAAGGATATCATCACATAGAAAAGATCAAGACCCATTTTCTCTTGTTCCAAATGGTAGAATATATAATGATGTCTTTTAAGCTGCAGAAAGGCAGGTTCGAGTTGAGCATTCAAAAAATCTTCCTAGCAAGATGAGCAGAACCAATTTTCCAGAGAGGTGATAGACTTTTCTTTCATTGGATGTATTCAAGTGGAAATGAGAAAGCTATCCGATCTGTCTGAATGCTTTAATTTGGATTTCTGCAGTGAGTAGGAAGCTGGACTTGATAGTCTAAATGACTTCTTTAATTCTATGATTCTGTTACAAATATTAAATCACACCTTTTTTTTTGTCCCAGTTCTACCTATTTTCACCCTAAAACCTTGTTTGCTACTAAAAGTAAGGAGAGTGTCCAGTTCAAATTCATTTAGTCCACCTCTAAAGCAATAATTCCCCAAAATAACAACATGCTCTTAGAGTTCCCACTCCCAATAACTCATCATTTCTTTTTTTTAGTACCAAAACAACAATCTGTTGTCTTCTTTGATTCTCATATTTCAAATGCTTCAATTTTTCCCCTTTTAGTCCCACTCAATAATGTGGGATGTCTATAAGGTGGTACCCTTTCTTCCCACGAACACCCATGCAGTAGAACTGGAAAAGAGCATCCAAAAAACCCCAGCCACAACATTGCCACCAAAGGGGGCTGATCCTTTCAATATACAATACAGGCTTACAGGTAGTCCTTGAAATTGTGATGGGCTTGGAATTAGTCTTTTATGGCCCATAAAGCACTTCTGGCAATCATAAACTCTTCGCTCCCACTGCGAACCAGTAGTAAAGACCACCCCTGACTTGGTGGTCTCTAACAACCAAAATTCACTTTGGAGCAACATGTTTAACCAATTGCCAAGAAGAAACAGGAGTAATGTCTCCTGAATTACCTAAGGCAGAGGTCGGCAACCTTAAACACTCAAAGAGCCATTTGGACCCGTTTCCCACAGAAAAGAAAACACTGAGAGCCACAAAACCCTTTTGACATCTAAAATGAAGATAACACTGCATATATCAGTTTTTACCTTTATGCTATGTCTAAAAAACACTTCTGAATGTGTTACATCGTACATCACAAAACCTCCAAACAGGGAGAATGCCTTCTTTGTACTTTCCAATCTTTTATTCCAGCTTTTCTTGTTGTTTGACTTAACTTTCACCAATAAATCCCAGTAATTATAAATTGGTAAACAGCTGGGAATTCTCAGAGAACTACCATTTTCTTTATCTCAGAAACATCCCAAGAAGAGGGGATGACAATTAAATTTGTTATAACAATTACATTTCAGAATATTTTGTCATTTGTGTCAACTGCCAATTGCTTATTCCTAACTGCCTTTTTTTCCTTTGCTGCTTTGTAGAGGGGAATCCTCCACTTACAACTGCAATTGTGCCCAGAATTACAGTTGTATGTTGTGCCAGTCATTAAGTCAGGGGTGAAATCCAGCAGGTTCTGACAGGTTCTGGAGAACTGGTAGCGGAAATTTTGAGTAGTTCAGAGAACCAGCAAATGCCACCTCTGCTGACCCCAGAGTGGGATGGGAATCGAGATTTTGCAATATCCTTCCCCTGGAGTGGGGAGGGAATGGGGATTTTGCAGTATCCTTCCCCTGCCACACCCACTAAGCCACGCCCACCAAGCCACGCCACGTCCACCAAGCCACGCCCAGAGAACCAGTAGTAAAAAAAATTGAATTTCCCCACTGCATTAAGTGGATCATCACATGACCACACCCATCAATGGTGATCATTATGCAAATGCTGCGACTGTTAAGTTGTTAAGCCAAGGTTGTTGCACAAACCCATTTTAGCCAATAGGTACCTTTGACTGAAAACCAGATACAAACACCAGTTTCCAGTGAAAAAAGCATCATAAATCTCAGTCACATGATTGCAGGATGTGTGCAAGTGGCTGTAAATGT
Source organism: Ahaetulla prasina (assembly GCF_028640845.1). Classification (NCBI taxonomy): domain Eukaryota; kingdom Metazoa; phylum Chordata; class Lepidosauria; order Squamata; family Colubridae; genus Ahaetulla; species Ahaetulla prasina. Next base: position 170,869,972 of record NC_080540.1, read on the forward strand.
GGGTTTGTTGCCAAGCACCCAAAATGTGATCATGTGACAGTGGTTTGTTTCTTTGCTCACCTCTGGGGAAGAGGTTCCAAAGTATTTCTAGCAGGATTACCAGATTCTGGAATAGTTTTGTTCCCTATGCCATCCGTCTGGTAAACTCACAAGATTCGTTTTTCTTGCCATGCACATGTATACATCCAAACTAGACTTGGTTATTTCTCTGTGTCATATAATATATGTGGGTATATACATAATTTTGTATTTATTTATTTATTTTGACATGTTTATATAATGTTTATTGGCAGTGGTGACCCTTTGAGAGCTGTATGCAATGAAATTTCATTTTAATGTATGCCAATTAGCACACATTCAAAGTGGCAAAGCTATTCTGTTCTATTCTATTCTATTCTATTCTATTCTAATTCTAATTCTAATTCTAATTCTAATTCTAATTCTATTTTATTCTATTCCTTTGTAACTTTGGAATCAGGTCATAAGTAGCTCTGGAGAGGTCTCTCATAATTTCTGCTAAGCTGCCGGTTAAGGTTGACCTTATAAGTGAACCAAGTCCTTGGCTGTCAGTGGGTTTCTGTTTTACCCCCCAAAACTAGGGGATACTGCATGCTTGGGCAAAGAGCAATGCTTATATTGGACTTAAGTCTAATCTGTCACATAATTAAAAGTTTCCTTTGATACGGTCTGTCCTTGATACCCTCCTCCCCTCTGCTAATAGAGCTCCATTTCTCTTTCATCTTTATTTAATCAGGTCTGCTAATGAAACCATTGGTACATTTCTATGCAGACCTGAGACTCCCATGTAAGGCTTGGTTATCATGGTAATATCTGGAAATTAAGCTATTAAATAATAGATGCTCATTCTTAATGAACTAATTTAAAACAGGGGGAAGAAGCTTGAAAATGGGAAGGAGGAGGAAAAGTTTTGTTCATGAAAGCAATTAAGACTCGCTCTTATCCAGAATTAAGGGGGCAAACAATCAATTTGTTTTATTAGCAAACTTGAGAGGAATACATAATATTTATTGGTTTATTGTTCAGAGATCAGAATTCCTCTTCTCCCCCTACTTCTGGGAGCCTCCCCTATGAAACCAACTGAGTTTCAAGAACAAAATTTATTAAGGGCATAAATTTGTAATGGGCCAAGTCGCTACACAGATGGAATATATATTGCTAATGTAATTTTCCAAACCAGTGACGAGCACATCTCCTGGAGATTTTTATGGCTAAGTAATACAGTCTCATATATCGCCGAACAGCAAAATATATTAAATATGTATATGAAACACACCAGAAAAAAAAAAGGATGACAGATTGTCCTTTCACTCCGTTATATATGGTAGGACGGGGGCAGGAATGGAAGTGCTGAAGCTGTCAAAGTGAAAGCTGCTTAGTTCAGATGTTTGGATGTGAAACAATCATCTCCGTCATCAAATAGGCATTGTCAAGCTCTGTCTTTTCGGAAGTCACAGCTTCTACGTTGCACTTCCACACTTCGATAAAGAGTTTGATGAGATGACAAAGCAAATTCCTGAAGAGCTTTTGTCTTCCGGTGTTGCTAAACACGGCAGGAACTTTTTGACAAAGAGACTTCGCGCAAACTTGGGGTGGAGGAAAGGCATGCCACAGTGGCTGCTGTGCTGACAGGGCAAAGCCACGTGGGAGCTCGGTGGTAAGGGATAGCCAGCTCTGCCCCAAAGCAATGAGAAAGCTGGGTTTGAATGATGCAGTGGTGAAATCCAAATTAATTTACTACCGGTTCTGTGGGTGTGGCTTGGTGGGCGTGGTGTGGTGTGGCAGGGGAAAGATATTGCAAAATCTCCATTCCCTCCCCACTCTGGGACCAGCCAGAGGTGGTATTTGCCGGTTCTCTGAACTACTCAAAATTTCTGCTACCGGTTCTCCAGAAACTGTCAGAACCTCCTGGATTTCACCCCTGCCCTGATGATACCACAGAGGAACCTTAGGGAGAGTTGAGGAAAAAATCCTTTTTGTAAGATTGTCTGCTGGATAGTTTTAAAAAAAAACCAAAACAAGATGGCAGCTGCAAAATTGATGTTCAATCCTCTGCCTGTTTTTCTATATGTGACACACATGGAGCAGAGCTTTGATGCATTACACTCTGATGACCCCCCCACCCTTGACTTTGTTAACCATCTCCTGGGGATACCTGCACCTTTTACCTTCCTTCAGAAGAAGCTCATGATCACCAGATGGGAGTTATGAATCTCCGAGAAATGGCCCCTCTTTGGAGGGCTGGAGGAGTGTGAAAGGCTTGAGCCATATGCCTGAATACTGCAGTATATTTCTTCAGCTTTTGGCCACCTCCCTTCAACCTCTTTCCCTCTCTCCCCAACCAGTCTTTCCCCGTAAGGGGCTTTGAAGCTTCTAGGCAACAGAGTCTGAGAATACTTATTCCCCAAGGATTAGGCATGGTTGGATTTACCCCAGTGGTGGGTTTCAAATTTTTTTACTACTGGTTCTGTGGGTGTGGCTTGGTGGGCGTGGCATGGCTTGGTGGGCGTGACAGGGAAAGAATACTGTAAAATCTCCATTCCCTCCCCACTCCAGGGGAAGGTTACTGCAAAATCCCCATTCCCTCCCGATCAGCTGGGACTTGGGAGGCAGAGAATAGATGGGGGCGGGGCCAGTCAGAATCTTTTCTACCGATTCTCCAGACTACTCAAAATTTCTGCTACTGGTTCTCCAGAACTGGTCAGAATCTGCTGAAACCCACCTCTGATTTGCCCCATGTTTTCTTTCACCACCGCAGTAAGGGGGTATTTTTAGAATAACCAGGCAAGAAAAAAATTGAGAAATCCTCCTTCCCATTCCGGTTTACTACTTCATGAAGCAGCTAAGCTGTTATTTTTGTCCTAGAGCTGTTTTTTTTTATAAGTCTGAAAGAAAAATAATACAGAAAGACAATATTTTTAGTCATGCTTCAGCTTTCTTGCCTAATTTACTTTTATTCCTATAAATTCTGTAAGCTGAGGCAGCAAAAGTAAAAGGAGAAAACAAAAACAAAAAAACATACCACCGCCATCATTGCTACTATGCAGTGAAAATTTACCTTCTGTCTTATGGGCCTCAATTAAATGCATAAATTAATTAAAGGAAGAGTTACGGATGGTGCATCAACTGTCATTTTAGATCACTGCATAATCTGTTTTTATAATTCCAATCAATAAAGACCAGTTTTCTGCTCAAGGTTTGCTGCTCTTGCTTTTGTTTTTCATCTCATAGCCATCAATATGCCATCAAATTAGTCATAACTGAGATATAGCGATAGTTGCCAGTTTATGAAATACAGTATGCTGGCACCAGTATTTTCTTTCTTTCTGCCAGTTCATTGTGCCTTTTTCTGGATTCCAGTACTGGTACTCAAAAATGTTCCAGAGCTGTTGCGTGGGTTAATCATTTAATTAGGTTTCTAGGTGGGTTTAGGCTGGATTATAAATACAGAGCACTCACAATCACTCCCTGACCTGGCTGGGGTTGAGCAATACTTGTAGGGCTAAAAATTCTTTATCCTTGCCTAATTCAAAGTATGTAGAATCTCAATCCAACTAAAGTTGGATCAGTAGTTTCCCCCTGTTCGGTATATTTTTCTATAGGATATAAACTTCCGGATTTCATTCACCCCAAGAGAGGAAAAAAAGCAAAAAATATTAAGGTAAACACTGAAATACACAATGAAATGTATGCTTACAAATCTGGAGTAAGAGAAGAATAGAAGTCCCTTGAACCAATTTCCCAAGCAAAATTGGTTCTCTTAATGGTTATGTTTCTTGGTCTATGAAGCAGGAGACTGTGAGTTCTAGTCCTATCTTAGGCATGGAGGCTGTCTGGATGATTTTGGGCCGGTCACTCTCTTCTCAGCCCGGATAATTATAATAATAGATTATAATCGATGATATAACTCAATTGCCAGAATGATTCATTGGTACATATGTAAAAATTATAATGTGTCAGTAATGAAAAACTGGTGGGAACATATAGTTGAAAATGAGCAGGTTAAAATATTGTGGGATTTTTGAATACAAGCAAATAAAGTTCAAACTATATCAGATTTAACTATGGATGAAAATAAAACTATGGATAATTGATCTGACAATACCAGGAGTGGTAGTCTAGAAGACAAATTGAAGAAGATCACACAGTATCAAGATCTGAAAATCAAAGTTGAAAGATTATGGCATAAACTGGCCATGATGGTTCCAGTGGTTACTGGCAAGAGGTGGGTTTCAGCAGCTTCTGACCAGTTCTGGAGAACCGGTAGCGGAAATTTTGAGTAGTTCGGAGAACTGGTATTAAAAATTTTGACTGACCCCGCCCTCATCTATTCTCTGCCTCCCAAGTCCCAGCTGATTGGGAGGAAATGGGGATTTTGCAATAACCTTCCCCTGTCACGCCCACCAAGCCACACCCACCAAGCCACACCCACAGAACTGGTACTAAAAAAAATTGAAACCCACCACTGTTACTGGCACACTGGGTACCATATCCAAAAATCTTGGGCGCCGCTTTAAAAAATCTGCATATTGAGAAAGTTTCCTTCTGCCAATTGCAAAAGGTCACATTGCTTGCATCTGCACATATACTACGCTGATACATTACAACATCCTAGGTTCCTGGGAGGAACATGATATGTGTGAAAGGAGGCCAACACCAGCGAAGAACAGGCAGCTGTGAGTTCACATTCTCATATATATATAATAATGTAGATTCTTCATCTCTGAATCCAGAGAGCACCCCTCTCAAAAGTGAGTGTCTGTCAGATACTTTTAATGGGCTTTGATCTACAAGCACCTGGAAGGAATCCGTTGCCCTGCACTTCCGTGGGGTCAGACACAATGTATATTGAACTTGATTCATGGCTTGTTTACACTGGAATAGCTTCAGAAGAGAAAGAAAGCACTCCCTGGGGGAAAAAAAAGGCTTGAAATAAATAGGCAGGTATGTGCCAAAATGAAGCTGCAGGGGCTGTCGCCATAGCTTTGTCATCTATTTTAGCAATATTACATCTTCCTGACCAAAATTGTATGTCTCAGGCATCCAACTGACAGTCGGAAATCTATTAGCTGCAGTTTTCCACTTAACATCAAAGAGTAGGAGAGATTCTGCCTGTCACATCATCATTAAAATCAAGGAACCCAGCTAGGAAAATAAATATAGGGGACCTTAGCTGTGCCCCCAACCTTCAATTAAAATGACTCTTCCTTGCAGCAGGATTAAGAAATCTGCTTCAAATAGCACCCTGAGGCTTTGACAAATGAAGCTTTAGCATCCGGCAATGAAATTTAAAAACTTAGCCAAACTAAGGAAGAAGGCAAGACATATCAAGAAGTTAATGGCCTTCCATCTCCTTTATCCACAAACACGCAGAGAGATAGCGAGTCCCATCCTCCCATCCTTCTTGTCAGTCTAGGAGCAATTGTATAATATTGATTCTAAGATGTGTCAAGCCTAACAGAGATGATAAGATGCAGCACGAAAAGACAGGACAAGACAAGAGGCTCCCATCTTTAACTAACAAGCTTCCTCTATTCTTATGAAGGGAATCACATTCTATATTTTAGAAGAAACTGTTGAAAGTGCTACAACAGGTTAAGGGCCGATTGGTTATGGTTTATAGGGGAGTCAATAATGAATTTTGAAAGCAAATCCATTTGTAATGGACAGACGTGGGAGAGAGAAAAACGCCTTCTTAGATTTCTGGAAGGAAACCAAAACCAGGATCAAGAGAAGATGCTCTTCATTTGCAGAAAGCACCATTTAATATAAAACAGGAAGGCTCCAAGAAGAAGGGTTAGACTTACAAAACAGAGGAGTGAGGCGCTGAGGATGGCTTGTTATTTTACAAGACACCCACTGAAGGAATTCTTTTCACCAGACCAGTGGTGGGATTCAAATGTTTTTACTACTGGTTCTGTGGGTTTGACTTGGTGAGCGTGGCATGGCTTGGTGGGCATGGCAGGGAAAGAATACTGTAAAATCTCCATTCTCACCCAACTCCAAAAATCCCCATTTCCTCCCTATCAGCTGGGACTCAGGAGGCAGAGAATAGATGGGGGCAGGGCCAATCAGAGATGGTATTTACCGGTTCTCTGAACTACTCAAAATTTCCGTTACTGGTTCTCCAGAACTGGTCAGAACCTGCTGAATACCACCTCTGCACCAGACCATTAAAATCAGGTTGGATAAATATTAGTTCAAAGATCAGTTAGGAATAATTACAGAGCTAACCCAAAACAGTCCTCTGCATTTAGTTTTGTTACCTTTTGTAATTCTTCTATGGAGGAGGTGTTCTGGAGTTTCCTGAGTTATGGCATGCCAAGACAGGAAGAGTATTGATCAGGGGTGGAATCTAAAAATTTTCCCTACCGGTTCGCTGGGCATGGCTTAATTGGTGCATGTGGCTTGGTAATCAGGTGACCGAGTGGGCGTGGCTTGGTAGTCAGGTGACTGGGTGGGTGTGGCCAATAATAATAAATAATAAAAATAATAAACAAAGTACACAAAACAATAAGAGGTACCAAAAACCAACTTTCACACTTTATACACACACAACATAACACAACACAACACAACTGACTCACACGCAATGTAAAAGCAGCTGCATTTCACCCAAAATGGCCCCTGCAACAAGCAGGAACCACAAAAAGCTCAAAAACCAACTTTCATACTTTACACACACACAACACAACACAACACAACTGACTCACACACAATGTAAAAGCAGCTGCACTTGACCCAAAATGGCCCCTGCAACAAACAGGAACCTCACACAGCCACAAAAAGATCAAAAACCAACTTTCACACTTTTTTCACACAAAATGCCACATACAGCTTTGTGAGATTTTGTGTGTTTGTGTACTTAGAGTGAAACACTACAGAAACACACCAAATCCCAGAAAGCTGCACAAATATTTTATTTTATTATTTTATTTTATTTATATTTTTAGGTACAAGCAGCTAAATTTAAACTTCCTTAACTTTAAATTGCTATGTCTAAAAAAAAATAAAACTCCTTTTAAAAAAAACATAATTAACTTTTTTTAAAGCTTCCCCCCCCACACACAAAAAATCTCAGTTACCAGATTGAAGGCACAAGGCAGGCAGATTGAGTTGCTCACCGATTGGATTGGATTGATTGCAGGCAGGCAGATTGAGTTGCTAGCTAATGCAATTGATTGCAGCAGCCGAAGCAAGGCAGGAAAAGCGAGCAAGCCTGAAAGAAGAAGCAGGCTGGCAAGTGGGGACCGGGTGATTGGGTGGGCATGCGCGGGGGGCCAGGGATTTTTGCTACTGGTTCTCCGAACCACCCACCATCATCGCTACCGGATCTCCCAATCCGGTCCGAACCAGGAGCATTTCACCCCTAGTACTGATGCTTTTGAGTGAATACTCCTATGAATTCTGTGAATAGCCAAGAAAACAAAACAGTAAATCATTGAACAAATCAATCCAGAGTTCTCACTTGAAGCACAAATGACCAGGCTCAAATTATCCTTCTTGGAGCACATTATGTAAAGACCCAGCTCTCTATAGAAGGCCCAAATGTTGGAGAAGGTAGAAGCGAAGAGAGCAAGAAGATGACCAGCAGCAAAGTGAATGGACTCAGTTACTGTGGTGATGAGTGCACCATTGGAAGAGCTGGAAAAACTGGGTAGGGACAGATTCTCATGGAGAAAATCCATTTAGAGCCGTGGTGGCGCAGTGGTTAGAATGCAGTATTGCAGTCTAATTCTGCCGACTGCCAGCAGTTTGATTCTGACCGACTCAGCCTTCCATCCTTCCCAATGTCGGTAAAATGAGAACCCAGATGGTTGGGGGCAATAGGCTGACTCTGTAAACCAGTTAGAAGCAATATGTAAGTCTAAGCGCTATTGCTATTTATGTGGTTGCGAGGAGTCAAAATGATGCATGTAATCAAAGGCGTGTATCAGATTGCCTTCAGCTGTCCACAACCTTCCTGGCTTCCAATGAGGTTCCTAAAGGAAAATATCACACTGGAATTCAGCTCTCGGAGCTTCCTTTGATCAACTGCATAGTCATGGACAAATATGTAACAGAGGGACAAAAAATAACGCCACACCAGCACTTTTAGTACATTGCAACAATAAGGAAAACTCCAAAACCTCAAAGAATGAGCAGGAAAAGAGAGGTCCTTTTGCAGAGAAAGGAACATTTTTCTGCCAGATAGATGTTGGCACTGTACTAATAGCTAATCTGGATTAATAGTTGGAGCCATTAATAAGGGAAAAGCTCCAGGACATTTATGACTTTTTATCTCATGATTTCCCAATGAGTTCAGGATAGCTGTAAACCTTGGAATAACCTTGGACAACCTTACTAAGTAGTGGAAAGAAATATGACTTAGATGGCATTTTTTTTTTCCTTCCTAGCATTCTCCTGCAAGAGCAGGGTCTTTTTTTTTTTTTTTAATCAATCAAGTGTTGATCCATTGGTTGTGACAGAAATTGTCCAACTGCTTTGTTGATAGCGAGTACATCTAAGAAATAGTAAAAACATCTTATATCTGTGAACCGAGACTGCAAGACAAATAACATGAGAATTATGAGCTGCAGTGGCGCAGTGGTTAGAGTGCAGTACTGCAGGCTACTTCTGCTGATCACCGGCTGCCAGCAGTTTGGCAGATTGAATCTCACCAGCCTCAAGGCTGACTCAGCCTTCCATCCTTCCGAGGTCAGTAAAATGAGGACTCAGATTGTTGGGGGCAATCTGCTGACTCTGTAAACCACTTAGAGAGGGCTGTAAAGCACTATGAAGCGGTATACAAGTCTAAGTGCTATTGCTATTAACAAAGAGAAAACAGAAGTAATGACAACTGGAACAAAAATGCATACCTTAAACACAGTAATACAGTAGAGGGAACAAGCATCATACAAGTGTCAAAGTTCAAATATCTAAGAACAACATTCACCCAGAATGGTAAAATGGGCAAAGAGATTAACATACTATGCTGTAAGGCAAACCAAGTGTTGGGACATCTAGCTCCATTCTTACAACCTAAGGCAGTACTGATCAGCCCCAAGAAGCATCTCATACAAAGCATATTCATCCCAGCCCTATGTCACCAGTGCCAAACATGGACACTTCCAATAAAACATAAATGAAAGTTAGTCACCATGGAAATGAGACGTTTGAGAAAAGCTGCTAGAGTGACCAGAAAACATAAAATCAGACATGAGGCCTTAAGAGAAAGAATTGGCATAGAGCCAATTTTACACTACATACCAAAACAGAAAGGCGAGTAGTTTGCTCACTTGGAGAGAATGTCTTGGGATTCCATACCATACAAGGCATATACAAAAAGAGGAGAAGGTCAAAGAACACAAGGCAGACACTGAAGAGGATGGAGAGACAGCATCATAGAAACGCTACAGCAACATCAATTAACAATGGTTGAGGCCACCAGAAGAACAAGAACAAGAACAAGAACTTTGAATCTCCCTCAACACCTGAAGTGGTAAAAGAGACAGTAAAGTTATTCTTAGAATGAAGGAATTTGGACTTGATTCCATTTCAGATAGCTACATATCCTAGATCAGAACTGGAAAATATTAGGTTGAGGTATGTGCCCCAGTCCAACCAACCAACTAGATTGATAGCTGTTCTTCAAGGAAAAAAATAAAAATGAATCTATTTGTCTATTTATTCACTGTTTCCCAACTCTAGCTGTAGACTTCAACTCCCAGAATTCTCAACATTGAGCATGTTAGGGAATTTTTGGGAGTTGAAATCCACACATTTGGCACTTGTTCCACTTGGGAAACACTGTTTTACATAGTCACTAGTGCTGTTCTCAAGCCTCACCATTGTACAAGTTTTGTTGACAGTTAACCCTTCTATGCATCAGCAACAAAATATTTTTCCTTCCCTATTGTATCCAGATTATTAATCTAAAGGGAAAGAAACCTAGAGCACTGAACTGAACTGAAGCAGACAATGAAGGATTTATAAATTCCTGTCCTAAGGTATAGTGTATTATGTATTTTTATGTATTTTTCATTTTTACAAGATAACCAAAAGATATACAGTAGAACCTCTTGTCACGACCATAATTCGTTCCATAACTTTGGTCACAACCTGATTTGATCGTGACCCAAACCTAATTTTGGAAATTTGGCACTTACAAAAAAAAAATGGTGTGAAAGAGGAAACCGGCCATGGGAAAAAAAAATTGTGAATTTTTTGGTCGGAACCCGATTTGGTCGTGGTCAGAAGCATTCGTGACCAGATGTAACTGATTAGGCCTATGTGAAGCATCATTGTGAAGCATCTTTGATTTGTCTCAGAAACTTGACTTGCCTCCTTTTAAGTCTTTTCTAGCACTTGCAAAAAGCAGCAGTAATTTTTGTACTGGTCTTTTGGCTTTTGCAGGATCCAGAGGAGACCATAGACTAGGCGTGATCAAACTCATGGCCTGCGGGCTGGATGCATCACGTGACACTGCCATGACGACACAAGTTTGACACCCCTGCCATAGACTCATCCACACTTTCTGCTTGCCCCATCACCAGTACAGAACTTCTACCACTTCTTTTTTTTTTTAAAGAAATTTTATTTTTAACAAAAAAAAAAAGAAAAAAAAATTCACATCAAACACTTTCAATATGCTGAAGGGGTGTTTACATATCTTCTTGAGCAATCTCAAGATGAACATCTCTTTCATAAATATATCTATTTTTCTAACATATTTTCCCATCTAGCCAATTATAGAAGAAATCCCATATTTTATAATATTACTTGTCTTCTTGATCTCTAATTTCAAATGTCAATTTACTCATCTCTGCACATTCCATCATCTTCCTAATTATTTCATCTTGCAAAGATAATTTCTCATTTTTCCAATTTTTGGTAAACACAATCCTGGCTGCAGTAATAATATTCACAATCAAATATTTTACATCTCTAGTATTTATCTCAGGAATAATTCCCAACAGAAAGACTTCTGGCTTAAAGTCTATGTGTTTTTTAATCATTTTCTCCAACCATGTGTGTATCTTAGTCCAATATCTTTTTGCTTCAACGCATGTCCACTACATATGATCCAGGTGCCTGATGACACAATAAATATCCATACAGTTTCTTAATCAAATAGTCATCAGAACCTGTTAAAATCTTATCAAAAGCAGTTATATTATTATAAAAGCCTTCTGTTTTAACATCTTTGTCATCTTTGGATTGTATTTGCAAGTAAGAAAACCAATTCATTATTATACCTTCTGCCTCTAATTCCGATTTAGCTTTTAACTCACCCTGTCCATTTAACATCTAATTATATCTAACAATATGTTCCTTTCTAAATGTTATTGAATACAAGAATGTCTCAATAGATGATACCAAAGTTGGGATTTTCAAGAAATGGTTTTTCTTTATCTTCTCCCAGTTTGATAACAAAGTTTGTCTAATTAAGGTTCTTCTAAAATATCCCTGTATTTTAGAACTTCCACCACTTCTAATGGTAGGAACAGCCAGCACTGTCTTCCATCTACTAAGCCAAAAAACAATTCTCTTCCAGTGTTTTCCTGCTCCAATTCAAAAATAAGTTTTGTCTTCAGCTGATCTATCTTCAACTCTTAACACCAATTGGCCTAATGTACTTCATTCTAATTTAGGCACAGCCTCTCGTCTGATTGACTACTATGCTTGGTATGGCCCTCCTGCAAAGGTTGGGTATTCTCCTGAAGGGCCATTTCATCCACGGATCAGGCACTTCCATAATCTTTCCCCACCATTGCTCCAATGATGTCCCATTATGACCAAAGATTCCAATATGGCTGCTCTCTTTTTCATTTGCCGTTCTGTAAGGATCACTGGTAATAGAAGGGTGTTTCTTTATTCCACTCTAGTTTCTAAAATGGCCTCATCAGCTTCTGCAGGTGTTAATTTAAGTTACTTCATTGTGTTTGTATGACTTGCAACTCTGTTTGCATTCTGAACCAATGTCCAATGGTCTTCAAGAGTAGCCCTATATGGGATATATTACAATAATCCATATGTGCTGTGATAAAAGCACAAATGACTGCCCTAAGGGCCTCCTGGTCCAGAAAAGGACATGCTCAAGGGATGTTCAACTTATGCCCATAACTATTCCTGGGAAATGTATAGGACTATTCAGAACTCTCACATAGCAGTGTTCCAATAACTCAGGGGCTGCCACAAAGAAGAGGGAATCAAGTTAATTTCCAAAGCACCTGAGGGTAGGACAAGAAGCAATGTATGGAAACTAATCAAGGAGAGAAGCAACCTAGAACTTAGGAGAAATTTCCTGACAGAACAATTAATCAGTGGAACAACTTGCCTTCAGAAGTTGTGGATGATCCAACTTCCATTTCCAGCTGGAAATGTTAAAGAAGAGACTGAACAACCATTTGTCTGCAATGGTATAGGGTTTCCTGACTGAGCAGGGGGTTGGACTAGAAGACCTCCAAGGTCCCTTTCAACTCTGTTATTCTATATAGTACATGGTGCCTATCTGCAGTTTTTGGCCATGCTGTCTGTCTGGTATTGAATGGAGTCCATAGACCTGGCTCCTCCTCATGACTCACTGTTGCAGTGTTTAGGCTCACTATCGTGGTACAGCTGCTCCTGGACATTTTGGCCAAATATTGTTTACTGCAAAGGAGACTATAATTCTGCTGCTTTCTCTGGCCCACAGTCCCAAGTGGAGAAAGACAGAGCTTGTACAGGGAGTGGCTAAGTGTGGTGGTTGTGCTATAGCTGAACAGTCAGAATGGATGTGCATGTCAGTCCATGATGCTACCCTGGCCTCCAGACCTTGATGTATTGTTGATGTGGATGCTTTCAAAGATGTCATTGGCTGAGCTGCTAGCGACATTGGCATGATTTCAGAAGGTGGGCCTACCTGTCACGTGAAGGGAATGAAGCATCAGCCACCATGACTAGAACTGCAATTGCAGACCATGCTGCCCATCAAAAATATATGCCATTGCTGATCTGACGGATTAGAACTGATGTTTCTGGATGCAGTTGGTCCCTTGCTGTGTGCTAACAAACACTGAGCAGTTCTGTAGGGAAATTTTCTTCTCAATAAATGTGAGCGTGTATCATATTTATATGTGTGTAGATGCAGAGGCACTTGCCAGAAGCCTTAGTCCAAATACAGCAGGGCGAGGAAAACTAATCATCATCAATTAAATACTGATGAAAATTGTCTGCTTATAAAATAAGAAACCCCATTTAAAATTAACAATCCCCAATTTGCAAATACTAACTCTTCTCTGTGCCTCCTACAAACTATTCACAGTCATATATTAACCCCCCTCCCAAATCTTCCATCAGGAACAGCAAAAATGAACAACAAAAAAATAGGCCTCATGTGAAGCAAAAAAAAGCAATAGCAAAGAAGTAGAAGAGAAAGGGAAAGAGACGTCTGATGAAGTAAAAGAAAAAATAAAACTGCAGAGGGAAAGAAAGAAAAGAGAGAGGTGAATTAAATTCACTAGGAAACACTCCTTTCAGAAGTTTAGGGTCCATCTTCAAATGCATCCAGTTGGGCAGAAACAGATTTGCAACCCTATGAATTATCCGTCCTTCCATTTTTAAAAACAGTGGAGTCCTATGTGTGGTGAACATGTGAAAAACTCTTCTTCCTATCTGGCATGGTAGTATGCCTAATTGTAACTTTCATATTTGCGTGAGCATCTCTGATCATTTTTGCCTGGTCCTGTTTAATCAGACAAGGCAGGCATGCTCCATATCCTGTCTATTAAACAGCGATATCTGGTGGGAATCAGGAAATATGCCTGTCCTCTGGACCAGGGGTCTCCAACCTTGGCAACTTTAAGACTTGTGGACTTCAACTCCCAGAACTCTGGGAATTGAAGTCCACAAATCTTTAAGTTGCCAAGGTTGGAGACCCCTGCTCTGGACTACCCTATCCCCTGAGATTATTTCGCCCCAATATTTTGTAGGACTCTGAAGACCAAAATGTTGCTCAGGCATGGACCTGGAACGTCAGTGTATTTGTGGGTGTGATTCTTTTTGTGGTTTGAGTTGGGTTTCTTCTCAGGCAACATTCTAATATTCATTGTTGTTTCTTTCATTTTTCACCAGAGTCACTAATCCAAGAATGGACTAGTCATAAAAATCAATAAATACATAAACGATACTTTAATTTTCTTTTTATTTTTTGCTTGTGACATTATTATTAAAGCCAAAGTCTTTTTCCTTCTATTTCTCTTGCTATCACACAGAGTAAATCACTTAAAGAGGAAAGTGAAGGAATTATGACAAGCAAACTTAGCCAAAATTTCAGTGAGCAAATGGCTGAGTGGCACAACTTTGAATCTGCAAGAGCACTTGCGTTACTCCAGCAGCCATCTTGTTCAGGCCTATTCAGAAGCTGGGTCAAGACTCTTTCATTCCATCCTGGATGACAAAAGGTAAATTTGGTTCATATGACTGACCTTTACATTATTTGTATTTCAAAGGCAATTTTGTTTTACTCGGCAGCGGTGAATTATTCCTTCCACATCTGAATGAGGAGCTTCCCAGATGGTTTATGGGCTTTACTTGGAATCAGCTTCCTTGTTAAATCACAAGCCTGGAAGGAGCAGAATTAAAATGTCAAGATAACATTACTTTACAAGGGGGCTTGAAGATAAAGGCACCAGCTAAGTTTGACCCTCTTTGGATCAGATGAGCCCCTGCCTGAAAACGAGAATAACTGGCTGGGTAAGGGGAAAATTTTGATCTGATTTAGTGCTTAGCTATTTCCTTTCTTTTCTCCAGTTATGTCACAGCTGGCTCACCCCAAAGGTACTTTTTCAAGAGGCAACTGGACTTTCTAGACAGTCCAGTTGCTTCTTGAAAAAGCACCTTTGAGACAACTACGACCTGGATGACTGAGAATCTCCATAGACACAGCTGGCTCAGATGCCAACTCTGTTTATGGATGAAAATCTTATCTGGTTCTATTTTTTTAAAAGGCATATATATCCTCATTAACACAATAGGAAAAAATGGGATATATTATTTTAGACAAAAATTCAACAATTGAAGAAAAAATGTGAGGCAAAGAGCTCTGGATCCTTAACTCTTACAAACCTGGATGCAATTTCCTATGTGTTCTGAATTAGGATCCCGAATTAGGATTGCCCCTCCCCAAAAACACAAAAACACACACACATTACTCATTTGATAAAGTTGTCTTTTGCACTTTCAGAGTATATAATTCTCTCTGTCATAAGTATAGAAATCTGTTGAATTCAGGCAGTGCAATCAGATGAAATGCCATTCACTATGCTTTTTCACAAGAATTTGTCCAGATGGGCAAATAGGTTCATGCGTAGGATGGGGAGAATTTAACAAAGCACCTTGTGTGGGTGGGGGAAGCAAAGTTAAAGAGCCTCCCTATTATATTTGGGGGGGGGATGCCATGGAAAGGCTGATATAAATTTTCCCAATCATTTTGGTGAGGGCTTCTTCAAACATATAACTTGCTCATTGAATCTGCCATGGGAAATCCTCCTGCCTCCATCACAATGACAAAGCATATCCACTGAAGCCATCCCGGTTAATTCAATTTGTCACAGTGGTGGATATATAATCAGTAATTCATAATTCATATGGCATTTACACGTTACCTACTGGGATTTTCTTTCTCTTGCAAAAAAAAAAAGAATAGAAAATTCTACAAAGAGGCAGTAATTTGGAAACTTGAATGATAGAAAGATATATTTCCAGAAAACACTGCCTGACCCTGTACATTTTGTTAGAAGAAATACAATGTTGGGATAAACATACAGAGGAAGGAGGGGAGGGGAAAGAAAAGGAAGCCACCAGATCATGACATCAGCTGCAAAAGATAAGTGATGACATGGAAACAATCCTTCAAGATCAGACAAGGACCAGAAAACAGTAACCACAGATAAGTTAATAGTTGTTGCCATGGACCAAGTTATGTTTGATCCAACAACCTAACAAGTCAACACAAGGTTTGGGTGACATCAGTAGTAATATTTAGCCGGTTCTATCTGGTTTGGGTGAACTGGTAGTGGCAGCAGCGGAGGCTCTGCCCACCTGCTCGGATGTCAACATGGACGCTCTGCGCCATGCTCCCAGTTCTGAACCAGTAGCGAAGGTAAGTGCAATCCACTACTGGTCTAAACATCTGACTGATTATATGACCCCTAATAATAATGAATCAAATTTATATGCCACCTGACTCCCAACAACTCTTGGCAGTTTGCAAATAGTTAACAATACTTTAAACCAAGAAACTGGGGGTGGGGCATGGAGAATGAAAGTGTCAGAGATAACAAACCCAGTTGGGAATGAAGAGAATCACTCACTAGAGGCCTGGGTGAAAACAGTGTGAAGAAGTAGAGAGTGCTGTAAAGTATCTAGATGTACATTTTCACTTTAGCATATGACTCTCTGCAGTCTCATCCAGCAGAGTCAATGGCAAGGAATACTCAAAATTGTAGTTCAAGAACACCTGGAATACCACCAATTCCCCAACATAGGCTTTAATGCAACACTTGAATTCTGTGCAATACAATTTACATGAAGTCTCCCTTGAATATAATTTTAGATGCCTGATATACATGCTTACCAGACATTCTTATTCCTTGTTCCCATGGGTGCCCAAGCTATTCTCATTAACAGGGAGTAACATACCTGTTTCTTCTAATATATGGAAAATTGTTTAATTAAGAAATAGGCTTTTATTGGGTACCATGGGTTAGATTTTGGATTTACAGCTAGACCCAAGGAGAATGACTCTCAAATTCCTACTACACAATGAAGTGCCTTCTATGCTTTTAAGTTAATATGCTTCCAGCTAACTGACTACACAAGATTGTTGGGAGAAACAAGATTACTTGTTTCTTCAACAAGTAAAGAAAAATTCCATCCAGTAAGAATGCTGGGCAGTAATCTGTGGGGTCAGAGTTGAAATCCTCCCAAACCCATAAAATTGATAGGATGAGCGTGGCAATCAATGTTATAGGATTTTTATAACATTTTGGGATCCTGGAAATTTAGACACAGATGCTTATAGAGAACTGGGAGCTGGCAGCATGATTAGACAAAATATCAAGTGTCATAGAAGAGATCTTAATTTCATTTGCTCACATTCTTTGACTCCTTTGAATACTAATATTTAATAAATTGATTGATCCATTGATTTCAAATCAGTATAATAACCTAATATGGACTTGATCTTATCATTGATGCAAGCTGTGGAAAGTTACAAATAGGTTTGTGTGAATATTCACCTGTTTATGAATTTTGACGATCAAACTAATTCAAAAAATGTACGCATTGGTTTTACAAACCAAATCCATCCAAATCCATGACCAGTTCAGATACTTTTCATCCATGTATTTTAATTATCTGAATCAAATCAAATCTACGTGGGAGATTCACTCCTGGAAAATCTCAACAAATGCCAACAAAATTGGAAGTTGCGGTGCATTTAGCTAGGGAGAATTGGAAATTTTATTTATTTATTTATTTATTTAATTAGATTTTTATACCGCCCTTCTCCCGAAGGACTCAGGACGGTGAACAGCCAAGTAAAAAACAACTAGTACATAGACAAGCTTAAAAACATATTAAAAACTAATTATAAACTGGCCAAATTTAAAATTAACACTAAAATAAACAGTCCTAAAACCCCTCTTAAAATTTCCTCAAGCTAGCCCCGCACAGTGGAATAGGAAAGTCTTGAGCTCGCGTTTAAAAGACCAGAGGTCGGGGAGTTGACGGAGCCCTGGAATAGTGGTAAGCTGCTGTTGGTTCAGACCAGTTCAGGCGAACTGGTAGTTCCGACAATCAGCTGGCCCTACCCACCCATCCCCTCCCTATCCTGTCCTATATTTCCTTCTTTCTGGCTCAGCTGATTCACGCGGCACAGCTGATGTCCACACCTCCGCTGTTCTACTTACTGGCGGCGCCTTAGAAGGTAAGCAGCTGAGCTTCAAATTGCAGTATTTTGAACTCTGTGTGCAAGCGCATTGGGCGCACGTGCACGCAAAGCCTGTGTGCACGTGCTTGCACGCACTCACAAAACCAGTTTTTAAACTAGTTGCAGCCCACCACTGATTGGAAGGATCATCAAGTGTATGTGTTTATTTATCTTTTAAATATTTTTAAATACTAAAAAAAATCCCAAAACTGTTCCAGGAGGAACAGTTTGTTCTAGTCCCTGAGTGCAAATGGTCTCACTGCCTATTCAGCTGGCCTTGTGCTCTGCATACTTTTCCAAGAATGGTTCCTAAAGCTGCAACTATGCCTTTATCAATCTTAATAAGGCTGTAGGAGTTAACAGGTTTAGAAAGGAGCAAGCTCTATTGAATTTAATTGTATTTATTTCTGATTATGCACACCTCACATTTAGCTGCATGGAAACCAAACACATCTGCAAAGTCCTAATCTTTGCTGAGTTCACTGGAAGTTTATTCTTTCATGACTATGCAGAAACCTAGCACCCAGTCCTGCACATGCTCACACAGAACTAATTCCCACTTTCTTGTCAGAATAGGACCAAAGCACTAAATCCAGGTGGTTAAGAGCCTGTTCTCCACATCAATCAACATCAGCCAAGATGGTTGAGGCTACTAAAAGTTGAAAACCAACCACTGCTGAAGAACCACACTTTCCCCACCCTTATGCATGTGTTTCTGTGTGGAGAGAAAGATGGGAAGCAGTGAGAACATAGTTCATATATGTATTGTAACATGCCTGGGCAGTAGATTTAAGGGGCAAAATGGAAATTTGCTCCTCCTACATACCACTTTAAGAGCTTATCTTTTGGCTGGCCCAGACGAGGTAAGGTTCTTGGAAGCTCACCTGTAACCAAGTTGCTTTATTGCAGTTGGATTTCTCTTCCTTCCCACAAACAGCTGCCACTTCCTCAAAAAACTCCACCCCCAACTTTGCCTTAATAAATGAGCTGCTTAGACTTATATTAAATGGAAATAACAGCGGTAGGAGTTTAAGGAGGCAGGAATTGCACGATCTGGCAGGAGAAATACCTTTTACAACATGCTGAAGATGCAAAGATACCAGTGTGAAAACCGTCCCTTCAAGGAGAGGAAAAGTTTTGGTAAGAGGACTTGCTTCAAAGGGAGACCAGGATTATATAAAACAGGCTGTCATGGAAACCCCTAATTTTCTTTCATTTTCCTGCTTTCTTCTAATCTACTCATCCATTTACAGTAACATTGTATTTTTTGGATTCTCTTTCCTAAATGGGGCTGTTAGATCTGTTTAACATTTCAGTTCTGCTTTTCCTTCACCCAAATGCTCACTGTTCTTCTATTTATTTTCTTTACATGAACCTTGCAAATTAGATTAGGTTGCAACATGACGATTGATCCAGAAAGCCCTATGAGGTGTAAAACATTTGAACCTCTTTGTTCTACCTGCTAATTCATAGGAGCTGCATAGAATGCAAGAATTAACCAAGGGAAACATTTCCTGACAGTTGGCCTTCCAAATGACTTTAAGGAAGCTGTTGGAAATAGCATACAAGAATCTTGTTGAAGAAAATGGGGTACCTGACCCATCAGAGAGAGGTGGAGAATAGTGCCAGCTAGTATATGAAATCATTTCTTAACATAGTGAGACGATGGGAGTTGTAGCATCTATAGGGCCACAGTTGCATATTTTTATGTGGTTTTTTTCTTCCAGTTTTACCACTCTACACTTTAAAAATAACTTGTTTCTTAGGCTAAAACATGGTAAAAGTTAGTGATTTCAACATCTCTATTTTGGTGGAACAACTTGGTTTATGCAGATAAGGATCCTGATAACTTCTGAAGTAAATTGGGACAGAATAAATATTATGGGTTGAATCTTCCTAAATTATTATAGCTACTATGTGAATATGTATGTCTGAGTTTTGTTTTGTTTTTTAGCAACTCGGATAAATGAGACAACAGAAATTCGGGGGAAGTATCCCAACAAAATTCCAGTAAGCAAAATTCCTTTTTCCCCTTTTGATAGAATAACTCAGCTTTCGCTGTAACTTCCAAGAGCTCAGTAAATGAAACAAAATTAACTAAAGATATAAGTAATTGGAGAATGAACTTCTATTTTGTGGAGAAATTTCAGTTTTATACAAGAACTTTTCCTGTTTATCCAATTGTCTTCTGACATATTCAACAATAATGATGAGGCCCGACAGCCCAAATCTTGGCTTTTTTGTCAGTTTGGTATTTTACTTTTTGGTTCACATCAGCTTAACATTCTCCCACCATGATAAACTACAAACTAGCTAGATTAGTGTGGCTTGGGGAAGTGGAAGGACTCAGAATTTGCTTCTATGCTCCCAACATTTTGCTTGGAAACTGCAGAATAGACTTGACTTGGTTCAGTCAGCATTGAGAACTTCCTGCCCTGTCTATTTATCAACAAACTTCCTAAAACATGCCTTCTAGATGAATAATAAAATGCAAGAGCAATGAAAGGAAAAACCATGATTTTGGCAGTCATTTTAACATGAGAAACAGGATGCCTGCCATCTGTTCCTAATTTCACTGTTTCAAATGCCACAAGATTAGTCCTCAAAAGGAATGAAAGACATTGAAAAATAACCTGAGGTTTCTTGCTGTATTTGAAACTTAGCATCCAGTAACCCTATATTGCTGGGCCTTTGCAAACAAAACCCAAATATTTTTTTAGAAAAATTATAAATCAGGAGTCCCAAGCATAGGGATTTTGACCAGCTTTCCACAATGATCTTTGTGGCATTTAAATGGAATCATGCTGGTGGATGGAATGACTTGGAATGAAATTGAAAGACTCTTTGTGCTCACATGATAGGCCACTTCATAGTTTAACTTTGATACTTTGATAACTTTATCAAATAAACTACAATGAGAATCCTACGTTAGTTGAGCCATTCTTTGCATCTGATGGTGAGCTGCGATCCATGAATGCTTATATCTTTTAAGAGCACTTGGTAAAAGCTACCAGAATCCTATTTTTTGCTACCATGGAATAAGCTCAGCTTTCCTCCTATAATTTTAGCACTATAGTACAATGATTGTTACATGATTCAGTTTTAAAGTCCATTTCAACTTCTGGAAATGTGACAATGAAAATAATGAAAGAGGAGAAAAGGTTCTCACATTTTTGTTCCTATGGTGGGGGACCAGAGGATATTCTGTATTCAAATCAACTAATCCTTGATTTGAATCTGCCTACCCTAATCCATGCATCTTAACCTAAGTTCTTCAAATGCTGGAATCTATCTTAGTTGCTTTTCTGCATTGCATAGAATCTTCAAGTAAATATAGGGTTTCTCCTACATGGTAAAGTACTAACTAAGACTTAGTTGGGATCAAGAAGTTCCAGTTCTGATTCCAATTTTGTCTCTATGTTAAGACATTAAGTCTTTAACTATAATTTATTGACTACTAACTTAGAGATGATTTGGGTTGCTGTATTATACTAAGATAACAATTTATAAGCTAAAACCAATCTAGCATGATTTCATGCGGTGTATGAAATAAGCTGTCAAAGCTTCAGTCCTATGGGAATTTAGGAGTCACACCTGGAATATTGGATGGCTGGATATAAAGAAGGAAAGAGTTTTTACTTCTTTAAAATTTATAGAGAAGGTAATGTCAGCAAATGTTACATGTTGCATAAGCCACACCTGCTGAAAGCTGTTTTTCAGTATACGTCATCAAATGCGAGGTCTTATCCTAATGGTGACCTGGCTATCTAAAAACCTACCAAGCTATCACATTTCCAATCATTGCACATAAGGTGACAATTAAATATGTCCCAATCTATTTTATAGGATTGTTATAAGCATCAGCTGCTATGACATTTGCATGTTGTGCTAATCTATGATTTTGCGGCAAGGTTTGCATGACATGCCAAGCTGAAGAAACCATTATATGTTGGTGTCACATGCGAGGCAGATGTGATTTAAGATTTACTATTTGTCAAAAGTGTACAAATATCATGTCAGCACTCTGCTGGTTGGTGGATCAATGGAAACCAATTTTAGCTTTCCAAGACCAAGGCAGAGATTTGTACCTCCACAGCTCTGCTGACATACCAGAAGCTCTGCCCTCAGCTACAGTTATAAACAGTACTTAAGGTCTATTGCTCAAATAGAGCTTCTTGTTGTCACCCAAAGCCGTTGAAAATAAAAGATCTCATCTATGAAGCCATTCTAGGAGCAATAGGCCTTAATCCTGAATTGCACTTACATTTATCTTTCTACTGAACTTGTCCCAACCATTTCTCTGCTGAACTTGGCGTAATTTCTGCAAAGCTCCAGATGTCCATTTTTTTTCCAGTGGCTTGCACAGACCTGTCAGCTTACCCAGTAATAGGACTTCCAACCTGCCCCTTCAAAAAAAAAACAACGCTTGTAATTGGAGGTGAATTATAGCATCTTGGTAATTAAATAATTCCTCTGCCCACAGGTGGTAGTGGAACGTTACAGGAAGGAGAAGACTCTTCCCCAGTTGGATCGGATCAAGTATTTGGTTTCTCCAGATATATCCCTGTCCCAGTTTCTTTTCACTCTGAGGTAGATGGGGACTGGAATTGGGCCATGGGAAGAATATTGCCTTTCATTCTAAGGTTCTCAACCAAACAACGTTATGTATAAGATATCCTGTTTATATCCTTTATCTTTCTAAGGAAAGGGAGTTGGTTTTACTTATTGACATTAGAGCCACCTTATCTACTGGTTCTTACTCCAGTACAGATCATCGATATTAGCAGAAACTGTCTATGGACTTTGCAGTGCTTCTGAGTTCTTTGTCCCAAAGGTGCTTTTCCAAAAGGCAACTGGACTTTGTTTTTCTTGAAGATGTTTTGCTCCTCATCCAAGAAGCTTCCTTAGTAAGAAGTTTCCTGGATGAAAAGCGAAATTTCTTCAAGAAAAAACAAAGTCCAGTTGCCTTTTGGAAAAACTCCTTTGGTTGAAAACCATAACGTGGATGGCTGAGAATCTCCATAGAGCACGGGTGTCAAACTTGCAGCATCACGGTGGCGTCACGTGACCTATCGGGACTTTTTCCCCCCTTTGCTAAATTGGGCGGGGCCAGCACGCGACACATCCAGGCCATGAGTTTGACACCACTGCCATAGACATTCTTTAAACTTGCACCCTTTCTAAAAGAAAATTCAGTGTTTTCCATCTGACAAAAAGCCCCATTGAAACGAGTGTGCGATTCTAGAAACAAGATGTCTTAAGTAAAAAAAAATGTATCTCGATAATATGAATCTCAAAACCTCTCTCTGCTTCCTTATGCTGTTCCCAATTACCAAATAAGAGCCATGTCAGACCTGGAAGCCATCTTTTACATTGGGCCTTCAGGCCTGCCACATTTTCTAGTGTGGGAAAATGGGGGAGAGGATATAGAGTATGGGTAATATGTAGTCAAAATAATATTCTTTTCTCAAGAGAGTCAAGGCCACCTTGTCCTGCAGCTGTGATGAAGGACTGGGGGGCATCTCCAGCTTTAGACAGTGCCTGATTGGATCATGTGATGGACATGTGGGTGCTGGGCAGGGACTTGAACTTTCTTTTGGGGTGAGGAAAACCTGGAAACTTTCAGATTCATGTTTTCCCAGATGTGCCAATATGACATCTCTAATAAAATGGAACTTTGAGGAAACTCAAGCCTTGGAGTTTTCTTTCGTTAGAGGTGTTACTTGAAACCCTGACAAACCATTTATTGACATAGGGCAAGCTTTGCATGCCTGCTAATTATTCAACTCAACTGAATATTTATTTATTTATTTATTTATTCATATTTTTATACTGCCCTTCTCCGAAGACTCAGGGCAGTGTACAGCCAATAAAACGACAAGAATCCCAAAAAATTTAAAATACACTATCAAATTTAAAAAACTGATTCAATCGCTGTAACCTTAAAATATTAGCTAAAATTTATCAAAACTAAAACCTAGGTAAAACCCTATAAAAAACCCACTAAAATCCCCATACTAAAATCAATCAGGCCAGCCCCGCTTGGTGAAAAAAGAAAGTCTTGAGCTCGCGTTTAAAGGTCCGGAGATCAGGGAGGAGACGGAGTCCCACCAGCAGCTCATTCCATAAAGCCGGGGCCCCCACAGAGAACGCCCTTCCCCTGGGGGCTGCCAGCCGACATTGACTAGCCGACGACACCCTAAGAAGACCCTCCCTGTGGGCGCGCACTGGACGTATCGGACAATGGGAGGTAACTGTCGGCAGCAGGCGGTCCTATAAATATCCTGGTCCAATGCCATGGAGCGCTTTAAAGATGATAACCAACACCTTGAAGCGCACCCGGAAGACCACCGGCAACCAATGCAGCCTACGCAGGAGAGGTATTACATGGGAGCTACGAGGAGCTCCCTCAATCCCCCGCGCGGCCGCATTCTGCACCAGTTGGAGCCTCCAGGAAGTTACGAGGGCATGAGTGACCGTGTATAATGCGTCCCGGTCCAGGAAAGGGCGCAATTGGTGAATCAGGCGAACCTGATGAAAAGCTCCCCTGGCGACGGCTGTCAAATGATCTTCTAAAGACAGCTGTGCATCCAGGAGAATGCCTAAATTGCACACCGATTCCCTGGGGGCTAACGATTTGCCCCCCACAGTCAGCGATGGAGTAAGCTGACTGTGCCGGGACGCCGGCATCCACAGCCACTCCGTCTTGGATGGGTTGAGTCGGAGCCTGTTCGTCCCCATCCAGACACGAACGGCCTCAAGACACTGAGTCATCACATCGACGGCTTCATTGGGGTGGTTCAGGGTGGAGATGTACAATTGGGAAGTGTCTCTATGGAGAAGCAGTTCATCAGGGGAGATGTCAGCCCATGTTCTTGCAAAAATACTAGTGGGCAGGGCCAAGATGACCTAGTAATGGTCTCATCCAGGTTCTGCATACTTTCCTACAGATTTGAGGGGACTTAACATGACAAGGATGAACTCGTCTTGATTTTCTAGAAAACCCTTTTCTTGAGACTAAAAACTTATTCTCCAGGTGTGAGCGCACTGTGGTATTCAATCTTGGCATTGCTGGGGTAAAACTATTAGGAGTGGGAATTCATGCAACCCCAAACTGATTGGTGGAGTGCTGCCTTTCCTCATCCGGGGCATATGGTAATGGGATATCTTCCCCCCCCCCCAATTTCAAAAAGGGTTTAGAATGACTGCTTCGGGCCTCATGTGAGCAAAGCATCTCTTTTAGTCATTTAGCCTCTTCGTTTAGACATCCATGTCCTTTTTCAAGCTTGCGTGCAAGAGGGCTGAAAAGCTGCTGCTGCTTAATGGAGCAAATAATTATGGAACTCATAAAAGTAGCTGCATTGTGTTTTTTTTAGGCTTGTGCATGAAAAAAAAAAGCAAGTGGGGTTTTCATGAATAATAGAGGTGCGGCCTCTACACAAGATCCAAAAGGCTTTCTTCTGAAGCAGTTTTGAAATGTGTACAGTCCCTTACATGCTGCAGTCCTTTCAGAGGCAGGTGGAAGCCTCTTTATTTTGACGGATTTTTTTTTTAAATCCACTTCAGTGTTTTTAGACCGCTTAACTGCTACTGATGATTGGGATTCTTAAATTACATTCATTGCTGTTATTGCTTTTTCTCTTATTGTGTTTTTGCTATGTTGGTTTGAGGTTGTCTTTCTCATACTGTGATTTTATTGATTTGTGTATCAGGGAACTGTACAAGAAATAGGTGGATCAAATCTAGCCAGTAGCCCATTCCTTTTCTTTCTTCTGATTTTTGCCTTGACGTCTTTTCTTTTTCTTCTTCTCCAGAACCCGGCTGTCCCTCACAGCTACACAAGCCTTCTATTTACTCGTGAACAATCAAACCTTACCCTGTCCTAGTCTGACTATTTTGGAGATCTACAATGACAACAAGGATGAAGATGGCTTCCTCTATATGACCTATGCTTCTCAAGAGATGTTTGGTGCAGGAGTCTCTTCGGAACACCAATGAAGCCATCTCGGTGGGGGGGGGATCCATGCCTCCCTAAGAGCCAAAAATCAGTGAAAAAAAATAATTTAAAGACCGTTTTTGCACGAGAATGGCATGGGAGGGTCTTCGCAGCCAGCCACAGGATTTTCTCTTATGACTTTGGTCCCTGATGCTACTACTTCACTGTTTCACTTGAATGGAATTTTGGGACGACGTGGGGCTTTGAGGTTCTTACTAACTCTGCGAGTTGTTAGCTTAATCCACTGCCAACTTATTTTTTTAATTAGTCTTACTGTTTTATTTATTTATTCATTTATTTATTTTCTTCACAAAATGAATTTCACTTCCCATTGCACGCACTGAGAGCGGAGTCTTTTCATTAGGGGGAAAAAAAGCTGGTTGACCTAAGGAAGAGAATCTGGAGAATGCCACTTGTGGACATTTTAACTGCACAGTCATTGGTTACTGCATCCCTCCCTCTCTTTACCCCTGTTCCCCTTAAGATTACAATGAAGAAATAAATGAGCGCCATTCCATATCTGATCTGAGAAGGTCTCTGTTTCTTTTTCTACCAATAAGAAGATTAAATGAATGACTCCGTACCTTCTATAATCATTCAGTTGCCTTTTCAAAAGTGGGGCAGAGGGATGCTTGACTTTGGACTTCTTTTCAAAGATCCTTTGAAGCCTTTGTAGGAGTTGTACTGTAGGCATTTTCCCAATCTGCTGGCTTCTAGATGGTCTGCATAAGATACTGAGAATAAATTCTATTTATTCTCAGCCAGCATGACTGGCCTTTTTTGGCTGGAGATGTTCTGCTCTATGATCTGATAACATGATACACTGGGAAATGCTGGTCCAGTGGATTCTGTGTGGGTTAATAAAGTAATCCCTCTTTGGCTTATCCTCATAATAAAAAAAAATTGGCCTTAGTTTCTTGTCTGTCATCATGACAAAAAACATGAGACATGGGAGATGATTATCATTTAGTCCTCAGAATTATTCGGGATCTGAAATGGTTATCATTTTGGGTCCATGGGTATCTTCTTAGGTAGAGAAGGTAGAATCAAAAAGTTGAATATATTGAACAGACTTAGGGATCAGTGGTCAGTAAGGAAGCATGTCAAGAACTTGGCACTTTGGAGGTTCTCAAAAATCAAAGATACAATAATATGTACAAAGTAGCACATATAGGCTAGGCTATAACTGAAGAATGTGCTCCAACAAACTGGCCTGAACAGTAAGCAGTATACACTGGAGCCACATATTGTGTGAATCTATGATTGGTTTAAGCAAGATTTATTGAGAAACTATTGTATAATTAGCTTAGTTTGCTAAACCATGAATGGTTTATGCATGGTTGGTTTGTTTTCAGATTTGTTTAGACACCCAATTTTAACAGCAGGGTTTGCTCAATGTATTGATCCTGATTTTTTTATCTATCTATCTATCTATCTATCTATCTATCTATCTATCTATCTATCTATCTATCTACCTACCTACCTACCTACCTACCTACCTACCTACCTACCTACCTACCTATCTATCCTCCAAGTATGATATGTAACCAAATCCCTAACTCTTCAATTAACCAAGTGGTAAACAATTGTGAGAACACAGGTCAACATGACTTGAGTTGGTGCCATACTGAAGACTTTCAGCAATTCCTGCCCTAATTTTTAACACATGGGCAGTTTTAAATGTAATGTATAGTGCAGCTTCTTTTGGCTTCAAGCTACATCATGCAAGCAATATCGCATAGCTTCGTTCTTGGAATGTGGTTAAAATTCCCAGCTTAAAATGGTTTTGTACTCTGACAGAATGCAAGCTCTTCCTTTAGGTTACTTTATAATAGGTTTTTAGTTCTAATTATCCCTTTGGGTTGTTGGCTGGAAAGCTGTCACCCAATTAAATAAATCTAACTGGATTTGGTTGATTAAAGATTAAGGACATTGTATATACACACACACTTCTTCTGAAAGAGGGAGATGTACTTTGTTTCATGATTTGAACTGAGCAGGGAATGAAACAGGTCAGTTTTCCCCCTAGGGGACAGAACTATTGCTTTTTCAAACCCAGTATCAGTCACCTCAAAAATTCATATATTTTTTAAAAGAAAACAACACAAAAATTATGTGTCTGAATATAATCTGTTGCTGCACGGTCAGCCAGAGGCATTTTTTTTTAATCCTATCATATTCCTGCTCCATATTACAAAATCATTACACAATCATTTATATCCAGTTTTTTTAGGCCAACAACCCTTTCAAAGCAGCTTACGAGTGATAGAAATAGTGGCCTATCAAACAGACTAAAGTATTTTAAAAAGAAAGCAAACCCTAAAATGCCTTTCCCTGGTGCATTTGCTGGCGATGTTCCTATGGGGTTGAGGGAAAATCCAAGTCGCTTCTGTGACATCAGTCAATATCTTCCTCTTTTAATGGGTTGGTCTAATTAGATCACTAAATTTTGCAACTGTAAAGTATGGGTGCGTTGGAGGGATACTGTATTAGCACTGAATCAGATTCTGAGAAATTAGGGCTCTCGAGAGGCTTGAGAAAACAATTTTTTCTATTAGTATAACTCACAATTTCCCTTCATTGTCCTATATCAAAACATGCCCTTTGATACTTGGCTCCTTCTCTCATTCCATAAATAACATTTCTGCTTAGGTTGATAGGAATGCTTTCTTCCTTAAAGAGCCATGCCATGACCCAATTATTGGCTCTCATAAATCTTACTCATTTAATTTCTCCTTGAAGCAGGGATAGGCAATGTATGGCCATGTGACTGCCTCCTACTCTCATCTTGACTATGAGGGAATCAGCTTAGACTTCTAACTTCTTTCTCAGAAGCAACAGAGGGAAAGTAAGGAGAGAGGAGGGAGAAAGTGAGGGAAAGATGATGGCAGAAAAAGACAGTGAGGGGAAATAGAGTGATAGCAAGAAGGATGGGTAGTGAGATGGCAGGCACTAAAAAAAATAGGATGAGAAAAAGAGCAAAGGAAAAGAAATGTCTATGAAGATTCTCAGTCGTCCAGGTCATGGTTGTCCCAAAGGTGCTTTTTCAAAAGGCAACTGGACTTTGTTTTTCCTTGAAGATGTTTTGCTTCTCATCCAAGCTGCTTCTGAAGAACTGAAGAAGCTTCTTGGGTGAGAAGCAAAGCATCTTCAAGGAAAACCAAAGTCCAATTGCCTTTTGAAAAAGCACCTTTGGGACAAAACAAAAGAAAGTTACAGAGAGAGCCAGAGAGAAGTCAATGGCAGGTGCATGGGGGCACTAGTGATCCTTTGGTCACCACTCACCTGAATTTATAGTGGTTTGCACCACTAAGGAATAGTGGCTAGGATGCCACTGTGGTGGAGATCAAATCATCAAGCTGCTGGCCGTAGCCATGAGATCAAGACCTCATTCTCCCTCACTTTTTTTTAATATGAAATGACACATATGACAAAGAGTAGGGCTTCAATCATGCAGTGGCAACCGCAATCTTTGAACCTCCCCCAACCAGAGGCCAAGTGAGATCTACCTGACGGATCTTACAGATGTTATTTGGTGAGGTGGGCTACTTCAATTATACCAAGAGCAGCCAGTTTGGCTATTAATCCCAGGCACCTTCAAAGTTCTTTCTTTCTCCCAATCAAAGCTATCAGGGACAGGATAGGGCAAGGATGTCAAACTGGCAGCCCGTGGGCTGGATGCATCACCCAGGTGTCACGCCCACCCCAGCTCCAAGAATGGGGAAAACGTTGCAAAACGTCACGTGACGGCAACGTGATGGAGCGTGTTTGACACCCATGAGATAGGGGAAGTTTTCACCTCTCCCCATCCTTTTCTGCTGTGTTACACATACGTGTTCCTACATCTCTGTGTAGAAGAGGTAAGGAAAATAGCTAAAACATACTATCAGTTTTGCAATGTTCTTATCTCCATTATGGAAGCCAGAAAACAAAGCCAGCAAATTAATCTATTTTTTCTGCTGCAGATGACTGTGTCATCGGCACAGAGTGGACATTACCCCATAATTAATATTGGATACCAGGCACGTAAAATGGCCTCCCAATATGGAAATGATCAGGTTTCTATATTCAGCACATGCCGAGACTGTCACGAACCTGATTTAGTATTTTGTGTGAACAGAGACTAATGGAAACACATGGGAAAGAAAAAAGTTCTACTTTTGTAGCAGAAGCCTAAATGAATGATTGGCTTTATAATCTCAGGAAGCACATGTTGGGCCAAGATGGAAATGTGAATAATTAGTAGCTATGCTGTACTTGCTTCTTTTCCTGATATCCATGTTTTTCTGTCCCAGGTTTTTTTTTTCAGTGGGTTGCTAAGTTTAGTTTTTGGAACAGGTCTGGTATATGGTACCCTTCTGATATGTGCCATTATGGCTTTGTAGTCTATAAATTTCAAGACGGTGGCTTTTTAAAGCCAATTGCAAAGCTTTGTTTCCAGAATTCCTTCCCCATAAACTGGAATTCTGCCGTGATTCCTTCATCAAGGCTAGTAAAGAGGAATGTGCAACTCGGAGTAAAATCGGAAAAGGTTAGATCCCAACACTGCTTTTGAGTTTCTAGGAGAGAGGAGGAAAGTAGTAGGACATAGCAGTAGTGGGAGGGAGGGGGGACTGGATTGCATCTCTACCAGCTGTTCCAAGTTGCTGTAATAAAATGCAATTGGTAAAACGGGTGTCAAACTGGTGGCCCGCGGGCCAGATCTGTCACTTTCAGGCCACGCCCCCCCCCAGCTCCACAAATGGGAGAAACGTTGTGAAAAGTCACATGATGGCAACGGGACACCACAAGTTTGACGCCCGTGTGGTAAAATATGATCTCAAAAAGCCTTGCTTCCCAGAGAAAATCCCTACAGAGGGAGAAGTAATTAAGAAAATGTTGGATTGTGCAGAAATGAATAGATTGACTTTGACAATTAAAGAAAGAGAGGAATCGGAATACTTTAAGATATGGAGGCAATTTTACCATTGGTTAGAGAAGAGATATATATAGGGCAATGTTGTAATGAAATAAGTGAAGAAGAAAGAGGAGAAAGAAAATAGATAAATGTATTAATAGTAAAGAAAGAAATGTGGGAGAAATGTTACAATAAATGAAATGATAATATTAAGAAATGATAAATATTGGAGGAGTAAGAAGACACAAAAAATGTACTCAGATGATACACTGAATGATCGATTATGTATTGTATGTTTGTTTGCCTATAAAAAAAGCACCTTGCTTCCATATTATACTCCCATCATAAAGTCAGCTTGTTGGGCAAGTCTCTTCTGATGACTTGTTTAATAAGCGTGTGAAAATTAAAACAAGCATTGCAAATAGATTTTGTTCTGTTTTAAACATCAGATCAGGACTGGCATCCCTGGGCTATAAGCGGCAAATTACTATATTTTTAGCTACTGAGCCTTATGTGTGTTGTTGTAGTGTTATGCGCTAATCCTATTCTCAAGCTTCCAGGACCCTGCGGCTGCCTCACAGCAACAAGGTTTCTTATTCCCTTGAGGAATATTGTAAAAACAACTATTCAGAATCATAAACGGTATTTCAGGAAACCGATATGCTCTTTTCTGATTTCCCCAGCCAGACCTTTGCTTGATTCACAGTACTGAATGAGCCCATTGTGCAGTCTGGCCCCTAGGATTGCAAAAACCTGGGAGTTATCCAACAAGATTGTGATTGAATTCACCTGCTCTTGCACTTCAGGCATCAGAAGTTGTATAAGCTTGCCGTACCACCTGCAACCTCAGAGCAAGCCAAAGCTAATCATTATGCAATGCATGCACCTGGTTAGTAAACAGCGGGTGGATTGTATTGAATTAAAGATCTTGCAGGATTTACATCTTTAATTTCCCAGAGGTCAAACCATGACCCATTGGGCAACTTCATATGTTACCCTTTTTTGAAGCACAATACATTGTCCATTCATCCCTCTCCGCCTCCCTCAGATCTGCATTGGCTCAGCTCTGCTGCATGTCCTCTTTCCCATCTATCTTTCTGTCGGCAGTGTTTACCTCAGCAATTGCTGCCTTCCTTTTCAGGCAGATGTTTAGAGCTTTCTATACCGGTGGCTGCTTAGTTGGGGTTTTGATAAGCATATATTTAACCTGTCAGCCACAAACTCATCTGTTTCTGTCACAAGTGTCTTTCCAGCAAATTGGGAAAAGGTTGGCCTTCAAAAACTAGTTTTTAGCTCAATGCCACTGCCTCTGCAGACTGGACAGAAGAATCTAACTAATGCATGGTTTAGTGTTCTGTGCAAACCCATGCGGTGACTTATTTCACAAACCATGGTTAAAACAAATGACGATCCAATATGTTGCCTGAATCCAGCCAGTAAATCACAGGGTTGTTGTTTTTTAAGGATGATTTTGTTGGAAAGGAAGTGAGCTATCGTTCTTCCAATACACAATTGTTATATCTGCTAATAAAGAGAGAAATAACCATTGTGATCCAGCTTAATACACTTCAGTATGGATTTTAATCCTTAATACATAACGCAATTATCTATGATCTGGTAGTGAATACCACGAACATTGGTAATTGTTGTTAAGAGAATACAGGAAAAGAGCAGAATGAAATCTTTGGTGGATAAGAAATCCCAGCTGGATCCAGAGAAACAATCTTGAGATAGGTGGGCTGAGTAATTTTGGCTGTATTGCGGGGTCAGGGGGGGATTAGGATCCATGTGGACAGTGAGGTTAAATGTATCCCAACCCAAGAAAGTATGCCTGTTCTCTCTTTCATACCTCATATTTGTAGAACTATGTAAATATACATGCAACAAGCAAATGTATCTGAAAGCCTCTATGATCCTCTACAACATGAGACCACTAGCAATAGCGCTTAGACTTATATACCATTTTAGAGTGCTTTACAGCCCTCTCTAAGCGGTTTACAGAGTCAGCATATGGCCCCCAACAATTTGGCTCCTCATTTTACCCACCTCAGAAGGATGGAAGGCTGAGGCAACCTTGAGCCTCATGAGATTCAAACTGCCAAATTGCAGGCAGCGGCAGGCAGCAGAAGTAGCCTGCAGTACTACACTCTAACCACTGCGCCACCGAGGCTCTTGATGTCCCAACCCCGCTGATAGTCCCCACCACTCTTGAGTTAGTATGGCCAATCGTTGGAAAATATGGGGGAAATCTACCTCACCATCTGGACCATCAGACTTCAGCATTACTGTCCTTCAGCAGCGAAGTCCATTTCTTAGATCATCCTGGAGAGAAAGGATGAGAAATGGGCTGAATGTATCCGCTGCCCAGGAGTCTGAAAGAAATGTAGTCTTTGCTGGAATGGAACAAACAGTTTTTGCTCACCCTAATGTCTGGTTAAGGAAAGGGCTAGATTTGCAAAACATAAAATGCAGATGAAGGGACTCCCCAAATGTCCCCTCAAGATATCTCTTGCCTTCTAGTTCTGTTTTAATCTTTTGCCCGAGTTGTGAAATGGAATAGGTGGCTTTGAGTGTCAGGGAAGCAGAGGAAAAGGAAGAGAAAGCTTCAAGATTGCAATCAATCAATCCAATTCCTTCTCCCAAAGCTATAAAGTTTAGGTGCATGAGGATAAATGGAACTGGCATTTGCCAGATGAAAGCACATCCTTCATAAGCCATTCATAGGGAGGGCAGAACTCCTCTACCATAATGAATCTATGTAAAGATATCTATGTGGTTTTGGTTAGAGGGGGAAAGAAGAAGAGGAGCAGGGATTGCTTTTATTTTTTGTTAACTAGAAAAACTTATTAGCGGAAGTTTTACATTTTCTCTCATTTTTCTCACACAATTGATAAGAGATGGATTCTAAGATCACAAAAAAAGGGGGGAGGGGGGAGAGAATGCTGTGTGGCTTACTTTACTGAGAGGAACAACACAAAACTTTATGTGTTTCACAATTCTTCTCATGGGGCAACATGAAAATCTTGCACAGAGAACAGATCATAGAATTTTGAGAAACTAAGGTGTGTGTGTGTGTGTGTGTGTTTTCTGAGGTTTTCGTGGGTGTTTGTATGTAGGTCTTTGGTTATTCGGGTTTTCTCCTGCGTAAAATTGGAAGTGTCTTGACGAAGTCTCATTCGTCATCTTCAGGCTTCAGCTTCGTGCTTCTGAGAGCAATGTATGACTGCAGCTGTTTTATATATATATATATATATGTAGGTCTTTGGTTATTCGGGTTTTCTCCCGCGTAAAATTGGAAGTGTCTTGGCGACGTTTCGACAAAATCCCATTCGTCATCATCAGGCTAGGTGCTTACAGCTTCCTATTTCTAGGAGAAATGTATGATCGCAGCTGTTTCTTCCTTTTAACTGCTAGTGGGGGTTTGAACTGATTGGTTGGGAGCTTGGCTGTGTTTTGATTGAGTGGAGGTGTGTTCTGATTGGTTGGGAGTTTGGCTGTGCTCTAATTGGATGGTGGGGTTGGCTGTGCTCTGATTGGCTGTGCTCTGATTGGCTGGGGGTGTGTTCTGTTGGTACCTCCCGCCTACCAGCCATTTGGAAACCCGCCCTTATCGACAAACGAGTCCCTAACATGAAGAATGACGCAAGACCCACACTCGTGAGTGCCACACAGCATGTCACCACCACACATCCATACAGAAAGCAAACTCAAACCCACACCGATAATGAAGACCACGGACCAGAAGCCAGACCGCAGCTGCATCATTAGCCATTTCAAACCCCCCCAATCCATACAGCAGACTGACACCCACCATGAAGATGGAGCACGACCACAAACGCGAAGCCAAACAACAGCAATGCAACTCACCAATTCAAATCCCCCTACATCTCAAACCAACCTGAGCACAACTAAGCCCCCCCCAACAGAACACACCCCCAGCCAATCAGAGCACAGCCAACCCCACCATCCAATTAGAGCACAGCCAAACTCCCAACCAATCAGAACACACCTCCACCCAATCAGAACACAGCCAAGCTCCCAACCAATCAGTTCAAACCCCCACTATTTATTTATTTATTTATTTATTTATTTTATTAAATTTTTATACCGCCCTTCTCCCGAAGGACTCAGGGCGGTGTACAGCCAGAATAAAAACAAAATATATACAATTTAAAACAACATTTAAAAAGAGCAAATTTTAAAGGCTGATTATTAAAATTTAGATTTAAAAATTTAAAAATATTAAGAATACCCAATTTAAAATTCAACACAAATTATGCCAGTCCCGCTTTAATAAATAGATATGTTTTGAGCTCACGACGGAAGGTCCGAAGATCAGGCACTTGACGCAGGCCAGGGGGAAGTTCGTTCCAGAGCGTCACTGCCCCCACAGAGAAGGCCCTACTCCTGGGGGCCGCCAGCCGACACTGTTTGGCGGACGGCACCCTGAGAAGACCCTCTCTGTGAGAGCGTACGGGTCGGTGGGAGGTCTCGTAACTAGCAGTTAAAAAGAAGAAACAGCTGCGATCATACATTTCTCCTAGAAATAGGAAGTTGTAAGCACCTAGCCTAATGATGACGAATGGGATTTCGTCGAAACGTCGCCAAGACACTTCCAATTTTACGCGGGAGAAAACCCGAATAACCAAAGACCTACATACAAACACCCGCGAAAACCTCAGAAAACATATATATACATATACATATACATATACATATACATATATGTATGTATATGTATGTATGTATGTATATGTATGTATGTATGTATGTATGTATATATATATATATATATATATATATATATATATATATATATATATATATATATATATATATATATATATATATATATATATATGTATATATATATATATATATACACACAAAAGAGAGTTTATAGTGTTTAAGGTCAAAGGAGGAATTAGATTGTGGTGAGAGGATTTTCTTTAATCTTGTGAAATCCAGGCAGATACAGGAAAATATACTCAAGTGCTTTCCTGTTAGTTTCTATCAAAGCCTTATCTATGCCACATGGAACAAACTCAGACTGTTGATATGATCTTCAAAGAATCAGCCAACATGTTGGTTTCTGAGAACTTTAAGTGTCATTGAAACCAGTAGAACAAAAAGTGGTAAGTGTGTGATAGAAAATTCAGCAAGAATATGGCTAAATGCTGACTGAAGCCATGTCTGTACCTCTGGAATGGTTTGAGGTCTTCTCCAGATTGCTCTGATAAAATCTTCCAGAAATATTTAGAGTCCACAATAGTTTCTCTTTAAATTATTTTGAGGATCAGGATTGTACAGTTTCATCTCTGACTTGATTGTTAAATATCTCCAGAATTCTATCATCTAGTTCTAATTGTTGGAAGAGTATGTTTTTAGATCAAGATGCTTGATGACATGCAACATCAGGCACCCATGGATGATACAAATAAAATTCTTTCCAATCACCAGATTTAACATCCACACAGTGTTTGCTACCTAGTAAATTGTTTTCGTTAGGAAAAAGACAAAAGGCATGCAATCTTGCCATATATACACATCTACAGTAGACCTTTATGGCTTTGAAGGGGCCAAAATCCATTCTTAAGGGGAAAGTGACAGAGAGGGAAATTTTGATTTCCTGAACTATATAAAATACATGGTGGCTCAGCATGTGAAAAAGATGTTGAGACTCTAGGAAGAGTGCAGAGAAGAGCAACAAAGATGATTAGTGGTCTGGAGACTAAAACATATGAAGAACGGTTGCAGGAATTGGGTATGTCTGGTTTAAGGACAAGGAAGTGATATGATAGCAGTGTTCCAATGTTTCAGGGGCTGCCACAAAGAAGAGGGAGTCAAGCTATTCTCCAAAGCACCTGAAGGCAGGACAAGAAGCAATGGATGGAAGCTAATCAAGGAAAGAAGCAACTTAGAACTAAGGAGAAATTTCCTGAGTTAGAATAATTAGTCAATGGAACAACTTGCCTCCATAAGTTGTGAATGCTCCAACACTGGAAGTTTTTAAGAAGAGATTGGATAACCATTTGTCTGAAATGGTATAGGGTTTCCTG
Organism: Ahaetulla prasina; assembly: GCF_028640845.1. Lineage (NCBI taxonomy): Eukaryota > Metazoa > Chordata > Lepidosauria > Squamata > Colubridae > Ahaetulla > Ahaetulla prasina. Next base: position 170,906,895 of record NC_080540.1, read on the forward strand.
ACTAAGCAGGGGGTTGGACTAGAAGACCTCCAAGGTCCCTTCCAACTCTGTTATTCTTTTAACAGTAATAGTTTATTACTCTGTACATCCTCAAGGACACTTAGGTATTGGTCTTACTTCAAATTGATTCTTTTTTGTGTTCCATTTTCTGCAGAATGACAAGGGCAGAGTAATGAGTTGACTGCTGTCATCTATAAGAATAAAGTTCCATTTTCTTTCAATCTTTTTGTCCATCAAACCTAAAACCTCCTCTATGTACAGAAATGAAAGGACTCATATGGACCACAATGGAAAAATGGATGGTGAAATTAATGGATTTGGCAGAGATGGTGAAATTGACTGCTTTGGTTGAAGAAAAGACTTTTATCTAGCTTCTATACTTGGAAGCCAATCATAGAGTTTCCACTTGAAACAGACGGAAAGAAATGAAATTTCAACCTTGGGTTTTGATGATTAAGTTTATTTATGACAATAGAAGTACTGTTTGTGATGGTTTATTCTAATTCAAAGGGCCATTGATTTTTAGGTTTTTATCTAGAGCAGAGGTGGCACAGTGGTTAGACTGCAGTATTGCAAGCTACTTCAGCTGACTGCTAGCTGCAGTTCAGCAGTTCAGACCTCGCCGTTGACTGAGCTTTCTATCCTTCTGAAGTTGGTAAAATGAGGACCCAGGTTGTTGGGGGCAATAGGCTGACTCTGTAAACCGCCTAGAGAGGGCTGTAAAGGACTGTGAAGCGGTATAGAAGTCTAAATGCTATTGCTATTGCTATCTGTATTGAAGAAAGTTAGAAGGTACTTTTTTCTATAGTGCTTTCTCTTTTTTTTTTTGTCTGCACTCCCCAGTTTTTCTTTTTCCTTATCCCTCCCTCTTTTTAAAATTCTTGTTTCTTTGCTTTTTTTTTTATTTTATACTTTTTTGAAAATTAATTTGAAAATTTGATCCGAAAGGTATTTATTTATTTATTTTTAAAAAAAGGGGAATGGCCCAGCAATGGTAGGGCTCCTGATTTAAATACCAAAGACCTTTGATTCTAGGTCAACATCCCCAATAGTACATGATGGAAAAGATATCTCTTGCCCAAGCCTGTTGATTTCCTTTTTGAAAAGCAAAACAATCACACTGTTGAAATTTGCTGCTGAATTTTAATAGCATGTTCTCCGGGAGAGACTGGAAATGTCCACTGTTCCACAGAGATTTATTTGGGGTTTTGCAGAAACAAGACCTGGTAAGCTCTTTTCTCAGACGAATTTTGTCTGCTTTGAGGACAGACTCTCAAGGAAATTCTGTGCGTTTACTTGGCTCTTGGAGTCAGCCTCTGCAAGCATGCCCATTATTTGAAAGCAGTGGAAAACGTCACTAAAGTTAGATTGGATACACCGTTTTGTTTCACCAGAAAAAGATGAGCCAATTATCCCCATAATGGGTTTTCAACTTATTCTGGAGAGACCTCCTAGACTATAAGCAATCCATATATATTATGAATGCTGTCAGCCTTCTGGAGAATGAGCAGCACTAGCTGTATTCAGGCAAGTGAAAAATGTAGAGCTGCAAAGACTGGGAAAACTTCATGTGTTTTGCTTGAGAAAGATAACAATGCTTAGGTCTGCTAAGTCTGTGCCAAAACTTTTGACTAGAGATTTCAAATCAAGGTGCCCCGTCATTCAGCATTTTCTACAATTGAAAATCTAGGTCAAATTCAACCCCCCCGCTTTTCCCCCACAATTCATCTTTATAAGTTTCACTAGAAACTTATAAACATAAGCACTAGAGATGTGCTATGTTCCTTCTTGCTTCAAACGCTCTACCATCATCCCAGTACCGAAGAAGCCCACCATCAAGGAACTGAATGACTACAGACCAGTTGCTTTAACATCTGTAGTCATGAAAACCTTTGAAAGGCTAGTGCTTTCCTACTTGAAAACCATCACGGATCCACTGTTAGACCCCTTGCAATTTGCATACCGAGCAAATAGATCAACAGATGATGCTGTTAATATGGCTCTGCACAACATCCGACAATATCTTGAGTCTCCAAAGACCTATGCAAGGGTCCTTTTTGTAGACTTTAGTTCAGCATTCAATACCATCATTCCAGACATTCTTCTAACTAAGCTAAACCAGCTACAGGTACCAGAACAGACTTGTAAGTGGATCACAAGGCTTCCTAACAAACAGGAAGCAGCAGGTGAAGCTAAGCAAGAGCATATCAAGTATCTGTACAATTAGCACAGGGCCCCCCGAGGGCTGTGTGCTCTCCCCACTTCTCTTCTCTCTGTATACCAATGACTGCATCTCCAATGATCCATCTGTCAAGCTACTGAAGTTCGCAGATCACACAACAGTGATTGGTCTCATTCGAGACAATGACAAATCCGCATATAGACGAGAGGTCGAACAACTAGCCTTGTGGTGCAACCAAAACAATCTGGAACTGAACACGCTCGAAACTGTAGAACTGGTGGTAGACTTTAGGAGAAACCCTTCCATACTTCCACCTCTCACAATACTTGACAACACTGTATCAACAGTAGAAACCTTCAAATTTCTAGGTTCTATCATATCGCAATATCTAAAATGGACAGCTAACATCAAAAACATCATCAAAAAAGGACAACAAAGAATGTTGTTAGCTCTCTTAAAGTCTTGGACTTTAAGAGAGCTAATTTCAATAAACTTAGCGAGAGCTTGAGAAGGATTCAATGGATGAGAATCCTCAGGGGGAAAACAACTCAAGAAGCTTGGGAAATTTTGAAAAGTGAGATTATAAAAGCACAGTCTAACACAATACCAATGAAGAAGAAAAATAGTAGATCTCAAAAGAAACCAGCATGGATGCATAAAGAACTATCTGACAAATTGAAAGACAAAAAGGACAAATATAAAAAGTGGAAAGAGGGGCAAATAACTAAGGCAGAATATCAGCAAATAGCCCGAGCCTGTAAAGATGAAGTGAGGAAAGCTAAGGCTCACAATGAACAAAGGCTAGCGACAAAAGTAAAAATAACAAAAAGCTTCTTCCAACATGTTAAAAACAAGAAAAAGTCAAGGAAACAATTGGCCCATTGCTGGGAGAAAGTGGCAAGAAGATGACAAGCAACAGGAGAAAGCAGATCTACTTAACTCATATTTTGCATCTGTCTTTACACAAAAGGAAAAACAATCCAACCTATCAAAACAGCACTACAAAAACAGATTAGAAACACAAGTTAAAATAGGGAAGAAAATGGTAAGTGAACACCTGTCTACCCTAGACGAGTTCAAATCACCAGGACCGGATGGATTACACCCCAAGGTTCTGAAGGAACTGGCAGGCGTGATCTCAGAACCACTGAACTATATCTTTCAAAGATCCTGGAGCACAGGGAGCTGCCAGAGGACTGGAAAAGAGCTGATGTAGTTCCCATCTTCAAAAAGGAAAAAACAGATCCAGGAAACTACAGACCTATCAGTCTGACCTCAATACCGGGAAGATTCTGGAAAAGATAATCAAGCAACGAATCACGAACACCTAGAAGCAAACAAAGTAATAACCAAAAGCCAACATGGGTTTGTCAAAACAGATCATGCCAGACTAATCTTATCGCATTCTTTGACAAAATGACAAAATTAGTAGACCAGAGGAATGCTGTTGATATAATTTACTTGGACTTCAGTAAAGCATTTGATAAAGTAGACCATAACCTACTACTAGATAAAGTAGAAAATGTGGGTTAGACAGCACCACCACCAGATGGATTCGTAACTGGCTGACCAACCGCACTCAACGTGTAGTCCTCAACGGAACTACATCCACATGGAGGAAGTATGCAGTGGAGTACCCCAAGGCTCTGTTTTAGGCCCAGTACTCTTCAACATCTTCATCAATGACTTGGACGAGGGATAGATGGGGAACTCATCAAATTTGCAGATGACACCAAGCTGGCAGGAATAGCCAACACTCCAGAAGATAGGCTCAAGTTACAGAAAGATCTTGACAGATTTGAACATTGGGCGCTATCTAACAAAATGAAATTCAACAGTGAAAAAGTAAGGTTCTACATTTAGGCCAAAAACAAAATGCACCAGTACCGTATATGTGGTACCTTGCTCAATAGTAGTACCTGTGAGAGGGATCTTGGAGTCCTAGTGGATAACCATTTAGATATGAGCCAGCAGTGTGCAGCAGCTGTTAAAAAAGCCAACACAGTTCTGGGCTGCATAAACAGACCGATAGAATCAAGATCACGTGAAGTGTTAGTCCCACTTTATAATGCCTTGGTAAGGCCACACTTGGAATATTGCATCCAGTTTTGGTCGCCACGATGTAAAAAAGATGTTGAGACTCTAGAAAGAGTGCAGAGAAGAGCAACAAAGATGATTAGGGGACTGGAGGATAAAACATATGAAGAACGGTTGCAGGAACTGGGTATGTCTAGTTTAACAAAAGAAGGACTAGGGAGACATGATAGCTGTGTTCCAATATCTTAGGGGCTGCCACAAAGAAGAGGGAGTCAGGCTGTTCTCCAAAGCACCTGAGGGTAGAACAAGAAGCAATGGGTGGAAACTGGTCAAAGAAAGAAGCAACTTAGAACTAAGGAGAAATTTCCTGACAGTTAGAACAATTAATAAGTGGAACGACTTGCCTTCAGAAGTTGTGAATGCTCCAACACTGGAAATTTTTAAGAAAATGTTGGATAACCATCTGACTGAGATGGTATAGGGTTTCCTGCCTGGGCAGGGGGTTGGACTAGAAGGCCTCCAAGGTCCCTTCCAACTCTGATGTTATGTTATGTTATGTAATGTTCTTTCTGCGCCAACTCAGTAAGCTCAAACTGCCCAAGGAGCTGCTGATTCAGTTCTACAGAGGAATTATTGAGTCTGTCAAGTCTTGCACCTCTATAACTGTCTGATTCGGTTCTGCAACCCAACAAGAAAGACACAGACTTAGGATAATTAGAACTGCAGAAAAAATAATTGCTACCAACCTGCCTTCCATTCAGGACCTGTATACTGCACGAATCAAGAAGAGGGCCGTGAAAATATTTACAGATCCCTCACATCCAGGACATAAACTGTTTCAACTCCTACCCTCAAAACGATGCTATAGAGCACTGCACACCAGAACAACTAGACACAAGAACAGTTTTTTCCTGAAGGCCATCACTCTGCTAAACAAATAATTCCCTCAACACTGTCAAACTATTTACTAAATCTGCACTACTATTAATCTTCTCATCGTTCCCATCACCAATCTCTTTCCACTTATGACTGTATGACTGTAACTTTGTTGCTGGCAATCCTTATGATTTATATTGATATATTGACCATCATTTGTGTTGTAAATGTTGTACCTTGATGAATATATCTTTTCTTTTATGTACACTGAGAGCATATGCACCAAGACAAATTCCTTGTGTGTTCAATCACACTTGGCCAATAAAAAATTCTATTCTATTCTATAAAAATTCTATTCTATTCTATTGTTTCCTCTTTCAACCATCACTTCCACATTCATGCTTTTTTTCTTACCTTCTTTTCTGATCCCTGATCAAAATAATTGTCTGTCTGTCTGTCTGTCTATCTATCTATCTATCATCCATCTATCATCTATCTCTGTCTGTTTGTCTATCTAGCCAAATATCTATCTATCTATCTATCTATCTATCTATCTATCTATCTATCTATCTATCTATCTATCTATCTATCTTCCTTCTTTTTTCACTTGGCTTGCTATTCTCTCAGATCCCTGGTTTCTGTTTTCTGCTTCCTTCTTTGGCCCATTTATCTGCTCTGAACGTCTCTGATGTCATAGCAAATCACCCAATGTAAACTGAAGATATGCACTCAGTTAGTAACATTTAGCCTTCAATAACTAGATTTTCTTTCCCTAACTTTGCTTTGAGGCTGCTGGAATTCTACCCAGCCATGAATTTTTCACAAGGGTAATTACAACTGACATTCTGCAATTTATGCATAATTGGGCTCTTCTCTCCTCCCACTACTTGTGACATGTCTGTGTAGACAGGTGACTGATAATGATCACACTATTTTAACAGCACGTTTGTTTAATATGCTTTAACTTAACCTTCAATTCTCTTTTACTTAACTGTGATTCTGCAGTGATTTTAATAAGGTTCTTTTGTTTATTTTACTGGAGGCAAAGAAATAATTTTAGCCCAATTTTAAAAGTCAGCTTAACACAGGAGTTGATGCATGACAATAGATTTAGCCACAACAAACTACCACAATATATTGGAAAAAAATTCTTAATTGTTTAAACAGGAGCATCAAGAGCAAATTAGACCTGCAAAGTTTGTGCAGCAATCTGCCATCCCCTGCTTCCCAAAAATACAAAGATAACAAAGGACAATGATGTGCTAAAATGAGTGACCATTCCAATCACATGCCTAGTTTGGAAGCATCTCAGGACAGCATAGCCAAGCTGTAACGCAGAACAATCTCACAAAAATGTAAAAGAGAATTGTGGAACACTTTCAATTGTCTAAGTCAGGGGTGTCAAACTCAAGATCTGTGGGCCGCATCCGGGCCTCAGGGGGCTTAGATCTGGCCTGCTGGGCTCCCCTGGAAACAGCAAATGACCAGCCCATGGTGCCTCTGCCAGCAAAAATGGAGCTGGGGGGGCATGCTGGCAGAGGGCTGCAGGAGGCAGTCACAGCTGAAAATGGGGATTGGAGAGGCCATGCATGCCCACCCACCCACCCCACCCCCGAGCTCCCTTTTTGCTGGCAGAGGGCTAGCAAAACAAACTAAAAACAAGACAAAAGGAGAAATGTTTCCCCTTTTGCATTTGAGCATGCAGGAAGGGACAGGAAAGGAGAAAGGGAAAGAGGAAAGACAAAGAAAAAGATGGAAAGATGGGAAGAGAGCAAGGAAGGAAAAATAAGGAATGAGGGGAAGGAAGAAGGAAGGAAGAAAAGAAATTAAAATAAGAGGGAGGGAGGGTCTCGGGGAAGTCCTGCCTTAGCACTTGGCCACCACAGGTGCCCTCAACATGAGTGACATCAAGCTGACCACATACACCTGGCCATGCTCCTCCCCCCGCCAGCCCACCGAGGTGAAACACAACCCTGATGCGGCTCTCAATGAAATTGAGTTTGACACCCCTGGTCTAAGTAAATGTCCTAGATTCTGTGAACCAGCAGTCTTTCTGTCTGTTTGGATATCCAGCATGCTCATGGGTTTTAATTAGTTTGGTCCAAGAATACAAAGGTTTTAGACCAGAGGTGAAATGCTCCTGGTTCAGACCGAATCGGCCGATCCGGTAGCAATGGCAGCAGGTGGTTCGTAGAACCGGTAGCAAAAATCCCTGCTCCCCCCCATCCCGCCCATGCCCAGCTGAGCTGCGTGATCATCAGAGGCTTTTTTTTTTTACTTTTAAAAGCATTTTTTTCTACTACCTCTTCTGGCAATCAGGCAACTCAGCTGGGATCGTCAGAACCCTTTAAAAGCTTTTAAAAGGCTCCTCTGGCAATCCCAGCTGAGTTGCCTGATCATCAGAGGCTTTTAAAAGCATTTTTTAACAACCTCTTCGGTGGAAGAGGTTGTAAAAAATGCTTTTAAAAGTAAAAAAAAAGTTGGCCACGCCCACCCAGTCACATTACCACCACCACCGCCACCAAACCATGCCCACAGAACCGGTAGTAACAAATTGTACATTTCACCCCTGTTTTAGACCCAATAGATCCACAGTCACCATTGACCTGTCCAGTGGTGGGATTCAAGTAATTTAACAACCGGTTCTCTGCCCTAATGATTTCTTCCAACAACCAGTTTACCAAACTGCTCAGACAGTTAACAACCAGTTTATTTATTTATTTATTTATTTATTTATTCATATTTTTATACCGCCCTTCTCCGAAGACTCAGGGCGGTGTACAGCTCCAACAGTCTCCCGAAGTGGTGCGAACTGGCTGAATCCCACCACTGGTCCTGTCCCTATACTGCCTGTAGAGGAGCATCTAGAGCAGGGATGTCCAAACTTGGCCCCTTGAAGAGTGGTGGACTTCAACTCCCAGAATTCCCCAGCCAGCAACTTGTTCATATTTATAGCTCATGCTGGCTGGGGAATTCTGGGAGTTGAAGTCCACCACTCTTCAAGGGGCCAAGTTTGGACACCCCTGATCTAGAGTGACATTGCTTTCCATTATCAGTTGAGCTAAAATCTCTGCAGTGGACCTCTCCTCTACCCACAAACAGAAAGATTAGTGCTATCCTTACAACGGAAGGGCATTGACTCAGAAATCTAAAGATTGGACTCGTGGAGCCAATTGCCGCAGAAAGCAGTGGAACACCTCAGAGCAAAATGAAGATGCATCTTCTTGAACATTAGACTGCCTGCTGCTCATTCTTTTTTTAAAAAAATGGAATAGGCACAATTTTATACTGTCAGCCCCAAAGACTTTAAAATTGTCATGAGATTCCAACTGTTGGTATTGGTCTCCAGGGCTGAAGATTCATGTTCTAGTGATGTCTTAATTTGGACACATCTGTATGCAAAATTTCTGATATAAAGCTCTCCAAACAGCACAAGCTCCTTTCAGCTAGCAAAAAAGTACAAGATGGGGGTGGGGGGTGGGGCAGAGGAAGGATGGAGAGTCCGATGAAGTCTCCTCCTCTCAATCTATCTGCTGAAAAAGGCACTGTCCAAGGCACGAAAGCCACCCCTCCGAAACTGGAAATCTTATTTTTCAGCGGCAGTTCTGGCTCTGAGAACTCCGTATACAGACATCGCCCTTATGGTTGCAAGTAAAACTCTGTAGCTATAAGGATCATAAACTTGGGCTTCAGGGAGGAAAAAAAAGGAGAGCTAAATACTATACCATTTGGTTGGGGAGGGAGGAGAGAACAATGTCCTTATTGCTATGGAATCACAACATATAAACACCTTGGGGGGGTGTATTTTTTCTAAGAGAGATTGTGTTCCTTGAGCTGTCATTTTCTCGTTTTGTTTTTATATTTAGTATGTGAAACTGCTCCGAGGTTTCAATAGTAAGGCAGACAGTAGAGGACTGGGGCAGCTGTGTGTGTCTGTGTGTCTGTGTGTCAAACTCACTCCTTACTCATACTTGCCAGCAGCTATGGCGAACTGAAGAGGATAATTCTTGAGCCAACTGCATGCTGCAAAAGTTGCTTAAATGTTGCGAGCTCATTCCTCCCACCTCACAGCATTCACTCTGTTTTACAAAGTTAATGCTTATTTTGAATTTTGACATGTTCTCTGTAAAACACAGTAAAAAAAGAAAATCTGGAGTAAGTTGTGAGCGATGGGGATGTGAAAAGGCAGCGAGGGCACATTATCCCCCTCTTTTGCACCACAGTCCTTGGGAAACGTGTAAGCCGACAGCAACTGCCTAACTTTGGTTACATTTAAGGATGGCCCTTGTAAATCATGATATCACATTCAGTGCCACTTTAAAAAGTAATTAAATCAATTGCACACACTTCACTTATTTTAGATCGGTTGAAAGACCAACCCTATTTAGTTCCGTCTCTCTCTGAACAGTTTCCAGTAATTCATTATTTAAGGACAAGCATTTCACCTGAGCAGATGGGGTTGGTGTTTGCATTTTCCTCTCTTTCCCCCCTCCCCATAATATTTTCCATCATTATTGTACATTTTGCATTGCAGTTGAAGTCTCTTTTTTTATTCTTTCCACCGAATAAAATATTGGGAAAAGACAATGTAATAGGCACACTGCCTGCCCGCCTACCTGCTAGGTACCTCTCTAAAAACTGAGCAGAAGGGACCAAATTTGGCATAGTGAGTGTAAAGTTGGCCAGGGAAAGATTGGATCAGGCCAGGATCCAATCTTGGAGGAAAAAACATTTAAAACAAATTCTCCAATGTATCCCTATGGGAGAAACAGTTGGGCGGTGACTCAAAAAGTTGCCGGTTCCTCCATTCTAGTCTGATGACCCAGAATGGAGGACATACAGCTCATCTTGTGTTTCCCCATGCACACGTACATACAAACCCAGAGAGACACAACCCAATGGGAGACTAGAAGCATGCACACAGACAAAACGTTCATTCACCTACCCCAGGGTTCTGCAAATTTGGCTCTTTTAAGACTTGTGGACTTCAACTCCCAGAGTTCCTCAGACAGCTTTGCTGGCTGAGGAACTCTGGGAGTTGAAGTCCACAAGTCTTAAAAGAGCCAAATTTGCTGATCCCTGATAACCTCATAGGCACTCTTGATTAGTCCCTGGGGAGAAAGTGTATATGTATACACAGACAGAGATAAAACTCTTTACATTGTTATATAGAACAAAACAGACAAGCCTCCCCCTCCCCCATGGTCACTTCTAGTAAAGAAAAATAATTCTTACCTCTTTCTTCCCCCCCACCCCATTGATTAGATGTAAAATAATTTGGAAGCTTTTTTGCTAAAGAGCAAGAAAAATATGCCACAAATAAATTAAAGAATGTCTCAAAGCCCGTTAGACCTTTTGAACTGGCTGTTTCAAGGTCAAGTCAACTATTTCTCCTTTCTTGGAGAGTCAGAGGAGAAAAGAAAAGTGATGCTCCCCTCCCCCTCCCCCAACTCCCACAAATCCTCTTGAGCCTGAACTCTTCCTCACTAATTATCTTGCTGTCCTTACTGCTGGACCATAAACTATCCAATTCATTTTAGCCTGATCTGATGGGCTGTAAAAAAACAACCGCTAGCTGCAGAATTAAGAAGGAACCATGAAAATTATCGTCCAGAAAAAGACAGTACAATATACTGTAGTTCCATAGGTGCAGTGGGTGCAAATAGTCCCTTGGTGTTCATAAGATTCCTACACCACCTGATCATTTTATTTCTACTTTATTCTTTTTAAACATGAAAACCAAAGGGAAGTATAGCTTTCAGTGCCATCTTTGGTGCAAAACTACCTTGAGCCCTTAGAAATGTTCCAGAAATATTCTTAAGATTTTTTTTAAAAAAAGTGAAAATGCTACCACAGTGTTTGTTTGCAAAGTGTTTTATCTGCATAAAACAAAAACAGAGTAGACCAGAATAGGGTCTGATCAGGGTCAATCTCAGGATTTTTTTTTCAGGTCACTAGTCAGATTCGTGATGACTACTATTTGTGTGAACAAATAAGCTAAATCTTAATGCGGCCATTTTGTGAGACTGCTTGTTGAACACGTTGTTTCTATGTTCTAAATGTGCTCACTAGTCATAACAGGGGTCTTTGTCCTGGCCACTTCCATCACCCCCAACCCAATGCTAAACACTGTATGCATCTGAACTGCAGCTCATGAAAGCTTAAGAAAAGGAAAAATTAATCCAATAAACTGTAGCCTCTTTCTGACTTTTGACTACCATATATTAACACCGGTCTCCTACAACATCTACAGTCTTAAGAAGCCATGAAGCTTCTCTGGACATCTAACCAGATAAACTACATGGAACATTCAATAGTAATAATGATATAATCATACTTTTGGAAAGGCAGAGTTATTTCCCACTACGAAGACTTTAACTGTGATATTATTCGCTTTTTAAATCTCTCTTCCAGTCACTATTTCCTTTTTCTGGTGCTGTTTCACACCATTTGTTTCCTTCTAATTACCATGCTTCCTTATTTCTGAATTAATCATACTAGGTCATTACAGCCTCAGTTCAGAGTGTGGACATTGCTTCCTGAAGTGGATACATGCTTTGAAAAATTGCAGAATTAATCAACCAAACCCAAGGATTTTGGCTATGGCTCACCTAGATCTGAAGAATAAATTCCTCAGACACAGCCATGAGGAACAAATAGTTGTCTCAGGGGTCAGGTTTCAGTGGCCAATTTCCGAATGTAGTGTCAGTGTTTAATCATCTTCTCTTAGCCTTGGTTAAAGTAGAGGAAATGCTCAACGGGGAAAAGTTTTTTTTCTTCATTATTTTTTCCTTTTGTCCTCCCCTTTACATGGTTCACCCTCCCTCCCTCCCTCCTTTTCTTCTTGTCTTCAGCTTTGTTGGCCTTTTCATCTATGGTTGTTTTTTCCCCCCTCAAACTCCTTTTTTTCCCTTCCAATTATAACTTTTTTTTTTTTTTGCTTCTTTCAGTGATTTGAACTAAACCTCTATGTCAGCCTCCTGTATTATGTTTTTCTCATTTGTTACTGCCTTGTTTCCTGGATCTTTCTCTTTTTTAATGTTCCAAATATATTTCATTGGTATCTTTTATTTTCCACTTCTATTTGCTCAAATCTTAAAATTTGACTACCGATAAACATGAGGCTTTTATGGGAGATGGGATTTAAATGGGGATTTCAGTATGACAACCCACAGTCAATCATGTTGTGGTCTTAGATATTGTGAATCGATGGTTCTCTGTGTCATGGAAGTCTGGAAAACCAGGTTGAGTAAACCATGGTTAAGATAACCATAGAACATGGATTTTTATGAACATAAGGCGGCAAAGATTTGGGAAGAGAAAATACAGCAGGACTTTTTTATGTGACAGCGGGGTGTTTTTTAATATTGGAAAGTGAAAAAAGGGCAGTGATAACTCAAAATGATCATTAGACTCAATATCCTCATTAATGGATAGTCTTCAATTATCCTCAGTGATAACTCAATATCCTCATTCTTCCTGCTTATGCAATTGTGGAATAGAACACTGGAACATGCAATAAAAATGTTAGACTGTATCCTTAATTCCCCTTCAGGTTCTGCTGTGCTGCCTCATATTGGGGGAGGGGGGAGACACTCCTGAGAGAAATGAATAAAGAATGCCATCAGCGTAAATCAAGATTTATATAATCTCAGCAAGATTACCCAGCCCATGATGGTAATCTTAGCTGTCTAATTAAACTAAGCAAGCAACTATACTGGGCAGCAATGATCCTGGAACAGGGGTGAAATCCAGCAGGTTCTGGAGAACTGATAGCGGAAATTTTGAGTAGTTCAGAGAACCAGCAAATACCACCTCTGGCTGGCCCCAGAGTGGGGTGGGAATGGAGATTTTGCAATATCCTTCCCCCAGGAGTGGGGAGGGAATGGAGATTTTGAAGTATCCTTCCCCCAGGAGTGGGGTGGGAATGGAGATTTTGTAATACCCTTCCCTCAGGAGTGGGGAAGGAATGGGGATTTTGCAGTATCCTTTCCCTGCCACACCCACCAAGCCACACCACGCTCACCAAGCCACACCCACAGAACCAGTAGTTAAAAAAAATTGAATTTCACCATGTCCTGGAAGATGGGAGAGGAGGATTAACACTTTAGTGACAATGGCAAAGGCCTTGTTTTATACAAGGTAGGAGAACACAATGGTCAACCATTCTTGTAACTATACCAGAGAAAACCACAGAATGCCAGCTGATGGATCCCTCGGATCAGACGGCACTCAAAATATACTGAAGAGTTGAGCATCTTCTGGAGTACTCATGGTGTTTATGAAATAGCTAGATTAAAGTGTTTGAGATGGCCAGTTGCTCATGTTGCCATGCAGGAAGAGAGTATCTGAAGCTCTGAAGACAACATTTCAGTGAGAAAAGGGAACAGAAGAAGAATGAACATGGGAAAACTCAGCACAGAGAAAGACGTAATGAATCAACTCCACGTTGACCTTTTAGGCCTCAGTGAATTGAAATGGAATGGAACTGCACACCTTCAGTCAGAGGATCACACGGTTTATAACGCAGGCCACAAAGGGAAAAAACCCTAAGGGAATGGTGTTTCATAATTAGACAGGATATAGGAAAGGCAGCACTTGAGTATGGTATAGTCAGTGACTGAATGATATCAATTAGATTTTGCCATCAACCCTTTAATATGATGATTATCCAAGTTTCTACTCCAAGCACTGATGCAAAAGAAAAGACATTGACAAGTTTGATCCAATTTAATCTGGAAGTGACAGAACGTAGAAGCAAGATGTGCTGTTTGTGCTTGGAGACTAGAACATCAAAGTTGGAAACAAAACACAATGAGCTTATCTTACAAGAAAGACAGATGCCAGAGATTTGGAAAGAGGGCAGTTTTCTAATAGTTAATGAATCAGACAAGAAGCTAGGCTGGATGTCTTTGGACCAGTCACCCTCTTACAGCCCAACCTACCATACAGGATTTTTGTTGTGGGGAAAATAGGAGGAAGAAGGCTATTAATTGTGTTTGCTATCTAGAGTTATTTATAAATATAATAAGGGAGGGAGGAGGGAGGAAGGGAGGAATTGAATATTATTAGAAAAATAATGGTGGAGATTTTTTTTAAAAAAGCATTTTTATAGCTAATATCTCTAGAGCTAATACATTATATGATATTCTGGAAAAAACTACTTTGGACAGGAAAAATGACAAGCACAAGGACAACAATGATAACCAAAATAAGTAAGAAAATGGCCCCAAACCCTGCATCTACTATATCTTCACCAGCACATCAATGTTCAATAGAAAGCATGCTTGGAACAGAAAAACCAGGCTCAACAGAATAGAATAGAATAGAATAGAATAGAATAGAATAGAATAGAATAATTTTATTGGCCAACTGTGATTCGACATACAAGGAATTTGTCTTGGTGCATATGCTCTCAGTGTACATAAAAGATCATCAAAAATTCTAAGGTACAACACTTAATGATAGTCAAAGGGAACAAATAAGCAATCAAATAAACAATATCAATATAAATCGTAAGGATACAAGCAATAAAATTAGACTCATAGTCATAAGTGGAAGGAGATGGGTGATGGGAATGATGAAAAGATTAATAGTAGTGCAAACTTAGTAAATAGATTGACAGTGTTGAGGGAATTATTTGTTTAGTAGAGTGATGGCATTCAAGAAAAAACTATTCTTGTGTCTAGTTGTTCTGGTGTGCAGTGCTCTATAGCATTGTTTTGAGGGTAGGAGTTGAAACAGTTTATGTCCAGGATGTGAGGGGTCTGTAAATATTTTCACAGCTCTCTTTTTGACACGTGCAGTATACAGGTCCTCAATGGAAGGCAGGTTGGTAGCAATTGTTTTTTCTGCAGTTCTCAACATCAAATATCCAAAGTATCCAAACTACGTTACAAGCATGCAGTTTCAATCCCTCATCTGTATTGGTGCCCTGTATTACATTAGGGGCTGGGAAGAGATGGAGCTCACTTCCTAACTAAAGCTTTTCTCTTAATGTGATCCATCGGTGAAGAGAGCCCAGAAAGGATTATCCTAGTTACTCTTGTACTGAGAAAATTATTCTGCGTTTCACTTTATGTACTTTGTCCTTGAGAAAAATGCACAGTGGACAAGAGCTGCCCCATACATTCTCCTGATAGCAAAAGCATGGACAGTTTTCTGCAGGGAGATATTCAACCATATCATACTTTTTCTTATCAGAGAAATAAGAGGCACCGTATACAATTTGGGGGATACAGATTAGTCAGCAGCAGTGAGGATAGACAAAGGCTAGGAAACCTCATAATCAGAATCGACTTACTTCAATAATCCACATTAAATTCACAAGTCAAAGGCTCCCTGTTGAAGAAGTAGAGATGGAGATGTAGGTTTCCATGTAAGGAATTAGCTTAAAGTATAAGTAATTTAAAAACATTGGGCAATCAGCATGAATGATAATCACAAAAGTCAAATACAAAAGAGGCCTAGAAAATGTCAGCATCTCAACACAAAGTAATAGTGGTTTCTGCAGAATTATTAGACAAAGTTTAGAAATGTATAAACATCTAAATTTACTGCACCTCCCGTACCAGTTAGCAAATGTTGATGGCACACCACTCCACTGAACACAAACAATGTATGTGACATCTGTTGCCAGGTTCAATTTCAGATATGTTCTGAAGAAGTCAGCAACATGGCTAAAGAAACATCAGCACATATTGTATTTGTGGTCTTAAAAGTTGTTGCCCAGAATTCAGAACCTCAGCCAGCACAGCCAACAGCCAAGAATGCTGAACCTCAGGCTTAGAATGCTGAACCTTAGCAACCTCAGGACATCTATACGTCATCCATCCTTTATGATGTCTAAGGTCCTTCCCAATGTCTTCCCAAGTCTAAATTCAATGACTATGAATTTAGAATAAGGTTAGACCTCTTTTCCCAGTTAAAATGGCTTTCAAAATCATTCTCCATTCTCATGCCACTACCTTGAATAACTGTAAATGGAATTTTATATTCCATTTAGTGTGGAATTTATTATGATGAAGAAAATACCCACTTGGCAGTCGTGATATGCTGAGGATGGAGATAAATCTTCTAAAATAAGGAACATTCTTTCTGAGAAGAAGAAAAGAGAGAGAGAGGCAGAGCAAGAGAATCAGAGAAGCTAAAGAATTGCCTAGAGCAGGGATTATAGTAAGCATATTGTTCATAATGAAAAACTCTCAGTCAAAATTGTCAAAATTAATTTTGAGAGGGAAGAAGAATTAATTTAAATAATAATAATAATAAACCACAAATGCAAAAAGAAAAAAGACATAATTCCACAGAAACAACATATGAAGAGATGAATCTCAGGGGGAAAAAAGTCAGTTCTTACATTGGTCACTAGTAAGAGAAGGGGGTACCATGGCCTATCTTAAGAGAATTAAATGGCACCACTGACATTTGGAAGCAAATCACCAAATCCTAAAGTGGGTATATTCCCCAGCGTTTGCTATGAAGTTTAAGAAAATCATATGCCCTAATCCTGTAAATAAGGTTAAGACTATCCACAGGGATCCAATCTTTAAAAAAATAAAACAAAATATGTCAAAGAAAAATATTCTGGCATTCATCCTGACAGTTACAAAAAGAGCTCTATTATTCTTCTGACCAAAAAGCAAACTAACTAACTAAGGTATTTGACTAATACATAGAACAAACAAAAAAATCCCCAAGAACCTAAAAGTTACGAACTGAGGAAAATTGTAAGCAAATTCTCTTCTTGTCTCAATGTATTCAGCTTCATTGCTGCAATAAATAATATATCAATGTTGTCTTCAAGTATTTAATATGCAACAAAGTCCTCTCTCCCTGAATAATGTTCTCTGCTATCTGTTCCCTCTTCTAGATTAGCTGTTCAGCACTGACAGAGAAAACAACACACTAGCCTGTATCTTCAGATCTCTAGTTTCAGATGCAGTGATTCTCTAATCAATAAACTGAGAATTCATCCTAATTCCATATAAACAATGCTATGCCAGGTCTGCAGGGGAAAAACAAAACTTTGTTACCTTCCATGATGACAGCAATAAAGATGTTGACAGTGAAGATAGACTTCCAAAATTAATAGGATTAATATAATTGCACTGATAACAATCTTGTGATAAAGGAACTACAACACATCTTTTACAATGAACACCTACCAAGCAGCAACAACAACTCCACTGTTTGCAATTTAACTGCTTCATGGCCAAAATGCTGGTCAGGAATTATATGAGTAAATTCAAAAAGGTTTGGAGAGTGTTAAGACTGTTTTTACTAGTTCACAATGCTGCTGTATTTGTTGAATGGGAAGATATGGAAGAGGGTGATTTTAGACTCTCAATTTTCCCAGTGCTGAATTCAGGAAATCAAGGGATAAAACATCCCCCTCCCACAGATGTCAGCCAAACCTATTTGAAAGCTCTAATGATGAGATACGGTAAAAATAAAGGTATAAATGTATTGGAGCAAGAAAACATAGTTTCTATTGTGGTGGCACAGAGGTGAGAATGCAGTATTGCAGGCTAATTCTGCTGGCTGCGGATTGCCAGCAGTTTGAATCTCACTGGCTCAAGGTTGACTCAGCCTTCCATCCTTTCAAGGTCAGTAAAATGAGGACCGAGATTGTTGGGGGCAACATGGGGACTCTGTAAACCACTTAGAGAGGGCTAAAAAACACTGTGAAGCGGTATGTAAGTGCTATGTGCACACACACATTACATTGTCGCAATTCATAACCCTGGTTTTATAGTATAACCCCCGCACAGGGATTTACAGGTAACATATATCACATAAACCATGGCTTTATTTAGTTTGTCACATTTCTAGGTCATTCAACCCCTAGTTATTATCTCTGGGTGGCTCAAAACTAACATCACTACAGCTCCCACACTCTTGTACAAGCAAGCCACATTTTGGATTAGCAGAATGTGTAAACGCAGCCAGAAGCCTGTGCTTTTAACCTAGGGAACTACCTGCCAGCTTCAAGTTTTCTCGAGCCTCCTGACTTTGCAATGATCACACTTGCTACCTTTAGACTAGAGCATCCTTTTATTCCACGCGCTTACCGGTAGTCAAGCAGCTCTTGTGATTACAGAGAGAGGGGGGGAAAACAGCTCAAGATTTCCGACAGATTTTTTTTTATTCTGCTGGAGCTAAAGCAGATGCCCGGTCTCTTTACTCACACCAGCAAAGCTGGTCTCCCCACCTGCCTGTTTCTCTTCTCTGCTGAACTGCCTTCGCAGGCAGGCACCGTGCCAGGCCTGGTTAGAAAAGAAACGGCCAACCAGGGGCTCTTATCAGACAAAAACACTGACAGCCCTTTGTTAAGCAAATCGTCTTTTTTTTCTTTCTTTTTATCAACCGAAACGAGCCTTGATGGCGTTTGAACCGCTTGCTCAACACACTGGGCCTTGATTATCTCCGCAGCCTTTTGTCTCGGCCCTGAATGGCCGCTTCTCGGCTGCCGCCTTTTCGCTAATGAATCCATCCACATTGAAGTGACGGCGACTTCCCAACTTCCTTTTCTCTTCCCTCAGATTGGCGCCTCTCCCCGGAGAAAGAGCTGTCCGGATTTTATTCCCCAACCCCTCCCCGCGTCCTCCGTCCCCGCTTCACCTCCGCCATCTGGAGATTTCGTCTCCGAGGCTTGTGAAGAAGGGACGTGATTAAGAAAGAGAACTGGATGGCTTCAATTGGCAGGCTCGCAGGGGCTTGGTAAAAAAAAAAAAAGCCTTTCAAACCGCCAATTTCCCCTTCATTCATGCCTTGCCAAGCGGTAGCGTTGCCCGCACCTTCCGCTGATCGCCGCCGCTCCTGCGGTTCTGAAGGCTCCCCCACCACCACCACTCCAACTTTTTGCAAAGAGAGGCGACCTCAATGATTCCTTTGACGCCAGGATTGATTTTTCTTCCCTTCCCCCCCACCTGCTTTTCAGCGGATGAAAAGCTGTTATTTGCTATTTGCATGTGATTTTAATATTTTAACATCTCTAATCGCCTCGTCTACTGAGGGGAAAGTTCATTTGTTGTGTGTGTGTGTGTGTTTTTAAACAAGAAAGCAAGAGAAAAACACCTGGCTATTGCCAAGCGGCCAAGGGAGAGCTGTAACTCAAGGCTGCTGGAACAGGCTTTGCTTTGAGAAAGTAAGAAAGTCCCTGCTGGGGTGTGGGAACTTAGCTCAAAGAATTCAACAGGAAAACTATAAAAAGACACCGGGGAGCCTCTTTCCACAACTTGTCACCAGCTTCCCCAGGTGATTTATAATGTCATGCAATGATTGCTTTCTGGTTGTATCATGAAAGTGGGCAGGGACTGTAATGGTATAGTAACGCTTGGAAGATGCTGTCAGATAAGGTGCGATTGCTACCATGATAAGAATAGCTGGTCGTGGCTGCCTGTGCCACCCAGTGGTATTCACGGGATCTTACTACTTTGATCAAAATTATGAAAGCAGGATTGCAAGCCCCACCCTATTTGGGGTGTCTGACATCCTGACACACAGCCAAAAATGGTGACATTGCTTTCATCAGTAAGACTCCTTTGCCCCTGCCAAATGCTACACTGACACCATCTTTGCTCTGTCCTGAACCATGGTGTGTGGCTTTTTTTTTTTGTGATTACCTGTAGTTGTAAACCCAGAACAGCTACCATGTGTGATCGGCATGAATTCCAGCTTGAAACCACCACCCAAGGTTTCAGATTGAAATCAACATTTACTAGCGTGAGACGAGGCTGAAGCTGAGCAGCCATAACTAAAGATGACGCAGGCATATAAGCACTGAGGACAACAAGCCATGAATCTTGTCTAAAAGATTCCTTCAGGGAGTTACATAAGAAGGAAACATGTTTTTAAGAAAACAAAGGGAAAATGTTAACTGAACCACACAAAGGAAGCTGGGCTTGAACACACCCTCTTCACCACCACCCCCATCCTACCAATAATTGCCAGCCTTGTGAATTTACAAGGCAAGTGTAGCTGTCAATCTTGTGGACCAAAAAAGCAAGGACTTTTAGGGATAAAAGGGGTCCCGAAGCCTGCCCACTCTTTTGATGACAACTTCCATTCCTCTAGTTCAAGGGTCAACAACCCACAGCTCTGGAGCTGCATGTGACTCTTTCATCCCTCTGTTGTGGCACCCTGTCGCCAGTCGGCTCCACAATTGATAGGGCTTTCAGTTAGGACAGATAGAGGAAAAAGTATACCGGACTAGGAGGAGACTCTATGGTAGGGGAACCAGACTTCTGCTTGGCAGAGGAAAAAGGATGCCACACTAGGAAGAGACTCTATGATGGGGGAACTGGACTTCTGGTTGGCAGAGGAAAAAGGACGCCACACTAGGAGGAGACTCTATGGTGCGGAAACTGGACTTCTGGTTGGCTCCCAAATTGAACAAGGGGCTCCCGGTTAGGACCTTTGTGGCTCTTTGAGTATTTAAGGTTGCCTACCCCTGCTCTAGTTAGCACCTGGCAGCTTAGGTGACAAGGACACAGGTCAAAAGAGCAAATGTACATTATAATCAGTAAAATTTGATGATACATTAAATTCACTAGATCCTGGTGTATTCCAAAGTACTTGTTGTGCCTCAGCTGAAAGTGATGTGTGTGTGTGCCTAATTATTTCCCAGCCATTGACCACATCTATGTGTTTTATCTTCCCTAGCACGCCTCTCTGGAAAACCTAGGTAGAAAGTAAAAGGGGCTTACAAGAACCCATGTGAGAGAGTAAGCAGAAGTTGAACGTGGGAGCATGTGTAACATTAGAAACCATACGGCAAGTTTGAATAACACACCTAGCAGTAGAGGAACATCCAGCCTTAATGAAGGAACTGTACAGGAAGGAGATAGAATGGCTCCATAGACATTGTCATCAACCACCCAGCATGGATTAGTAATGGGTTTTATTATTTATGTATTTATTTATTCCCAGGACTTATATGTTGTTCCAATCGTGACTAACTCTGAGCAGCATACGTTCCCATAATCTGTAAATCAGATCAAAATGTTACAGTAATTACTACAATAAATAAAACCTGGAACATAAAGTACAATAACTTCTATATACCTTTAATATATTTATACATCAAGGAACTTAAATCATATGACTCAAACATCCCACTCTAAGACTGAACAGCATTACAACATTCCAGGTCTCAAAGACTGCTCTGGCAGACAGTTATTAATGGATTTGAATTCCAAGAAGATTGATACCATTTAAATCTCTGGGGGAAGAGACTGAACAGGGGGTAGCAATTGAACAAGACCATCGTCATACATTTCATGTCATAAGGGATCTAAAGAAACCTATGTGCTAGTTCTTGTTGGTCAGGCAGATGTAATGGGGAGTAGATGATCCTGAAGATACCCAGGTCCTGAGACGTGAGGAGCTTTAAAAGACAACACCTTGAATTGCATTTGGTGGTCTTGTACTTGGGAAACTAAGACTTATGAACCCAAAGCCAATGTATCTTGCTTGGACTAGCCTAAGTCTGTCCTCCTTTAAGGTGCCAGAACTGCATCTCAACATTTGTTTGGTCCCTAATAATCTGTTCCTTCCAGGTTTGCCTACAGCTGCAGACCTACTGGCTTCTCAACAACCTTTCTACAAAAAGGGGAGATTAGAAGCAGGCTCATAATTAATCTGAATGGCTGGGTCAAGCAATCGTTTCTCAAGGAGAGGCACACCACTGCGCTCCTTATGACAGACAGCAGCATAACCTTTCCAAAGATGCATTTATTGCTACCCTGACCAGGGGTGGGTTCTAAATTCTTTTACTACCGGTTCTGTGGGCATGGCTTCTTTTGTGGGTGTGGCTTGATAGTCATGTGGCTGGGTAGCCAACTCAATGTCACTCACATCAAGGGGTGCCTCGCCTGGCCCCTCGCCTCGCCTCCCCTCCCAGACATTCCTTGTCACACCCGGCCTCAACATATCTATAGCTCTGTAAAAATGTTGTTCACCTTTTTTCAACTTTATTATCTACATACTATAGGAGTACTTTCATGGACCACTGAAAGGAGGAAATGGCTCACATGCTTTGCCCAAGAGTATGATAGACAACAGGCTTTTAAGGGGCTGCCAGAAAGAATGGGGGGGGGGCAATGTATTTTCCAAAGCACCAGAAAGCAAAACAAGAAGCAATGGATGGAAACTGAACAAAGAGAGAAGCAACCTGAAACTAACGAAAAACTTCCTGACAGCATGAACCAATACAGGTGCAGAAATATTTCAGTCAGAATTTCACATAAAAAAAATAGCCATTCGTGTAATACAACCTGCATATTGTTCAAAACAGTCATTAGTATTATGGCTGATGTTTGACAGCAAGCCTAAAAGTCAAAGGTTACAAGAGTACTTCTTTCTTTGTATGTATACAAAACATCACATACCAGGAATAGCATATTAAGATAGACTTGTCCTTGACCTAATTGCCAATCACCTCCTTGGAGGCTTACTCCAACCAGGAAGGACCAGAGATGGCAGAATTGACTTCAGAGAGAATTCTACCCATAGGACTTTACCATCACAAATTCATTCTGGATAGGCCAACAAGCTATGGCCTTAATCAGCTCACAGAACCTGCCCAGGTGGGATCCAGTTCTGAACAAAATACATGATGTTATCCTCTAAATGTTCTTCTGCGCTACCCTTCCCTGAAAAGTTCTGGATCATTAGAAGATGATGGGTGTCGCCAGACGGCACTGCCTAGCTGACGGCACCCTGAGGAGTCCCTCCCTGTGAGAGCGCACGGGTCGGTGAGAGGTATTTGGTAGCAGTAGGCGGTCCCGTAAATAGCCCGGCCCTATGCCATGGAGCGCTTTAAAGATTGTCACCAGCACCTTGAAGCGCACCCGGAAGGCCACAGGTAGCCAGTGCAGTCTGCGCAGGATAGGTGTCACACGGGAGCCATGAGGGGCTCCCTCTATCACCCGCGCAGCCGCATTCTGGACTAACTGAAGCCTCCGGATGCCCCTCAAGGGGAAGGGCCTTCTCTGTGGGGGCTCCCACCCTCTGGAACGAACTCCCTCCAGGACTTCGTCAACTTCCAGACCTCCGAACCTTTCGTCGCGAGCTTAAAACACACCTATTCATTTGCGCGGGACTGGATTAGATTTTAAAAAAATTGGTTTTAAGGGTTTTTTATTATTTATATTGTTTTAAAAATTAGGCTATAGAATAAGTTTTTTAATTGTTGTTTTTAATCTGTATTTATATGTGTTTTAACTGCCTGTGAACCACCCTGAGTCCTTAGGGAGATAGGGCGGTATATAAATATAAATAAATAAATAAATAAATAAATAAATAAATAAATAAATAAATAAATAAATAAATAAATAAATAAGAAGAAAAAAGCCCCGCCTTGCATTTTGCAGATGTAGTAAGACCAGACAGAGAAATACTGACATTTTACTACTCTTAGAGCCACCATGTAGGCTTGAATATGAGTTTTAACTGGATTCTGTTCCATTGGATTCACTCTTGCGCTAGTGTTACAAAAGAGAAATTTACAGATTTCTCTGAGGTATAATGGGTTTTCCTTAATTGTGGTTTAATGTGATATGGTATGAATTTATAGTGTTTATAAACCATGGTTTAAAAATTAACATGAAGTATAAACTGTGCCAAAATGACACAGTTAACTCATGATACAATACCTAATGGCACAATATGACAGGTGAAACCAGTTGTTCCTTGGCTCCGTTGAAGTAGAGGTGAACTCAGATAGGTTTAAGCAGAGATTAAATATGTTGATAAAGGAAAACAAGAGTGACTAGTCATGAAAATAACAAGGCCCAACTTTCACAGGGAATGGAGACATTTTGGAATTTTGAAGGCACCTAATGGGTGCTTCTCAGTGGTGAAATCTGAACCGGTTTACTACTGGTTCACACCAAATGCAAGGTCCGTGTGTGCACAGTTCATGCCAAAAGGAGGCATGGGGTAAGTAGAACAGCACGTGGGGGAGTGTGATCAGCTGTGGCACGCGATCTTTTTTTTTTACCTTTCAAAGCATTTTTTTACAACCAATTCGGCCGAAGAAGTTGTAAAAAATGCATTTAAAAGTAAAAAAAAAGGCTCTTACAATCAGATAGCTCAGCTGCGATCGTCAGAGCTTCTTTTTTACCTTTTAAAAGCATTTTTTAAAAGAAGCAGCAAGCAGGCGACCAGGCGATTGTGTAGACATGGGTGGGGGGGGGAAGGATTTTTGCTACCAGTTCTCCGAACCACCTGCTGCCATCGCTACACGGATCAACCAATCCGGTCCGAACCAGGAGCATTTCACCCCTGGTGCTTCTGGTAAAATGGTTGCCTAGATAAATGAGGTCAGTTACATATAAAAAAACAAGGACTGTAACCAGTCACTATTTCATTTTCTTCAAATGTTTCTGAGCTCTTTACTAATTAGAGGTATTGTGAGAAATATATATTCTGTTGAACGGTGGTGCTTTGTGCGATCATCATTAACAACATCTTGACATAATTAGCTAGGACAGGGAGTTTGCCAGATTCCAAGGGTTGTGTTTGTAGGCACACTGCTGCCCTGAGTGCCCAGGCTATATAACACTGCCCTTCTCAGTTGTAGCGTGCCTTTCAGGACCAAGTAGCTTAAGTGCCCGCTTTTGCTTATTTGCATAGATTATTTGAGGAACAGCATGTGAGTCTGGATGAACCTGAAGTGAGAGATAATGGGGCTCGAATGTTCTTACTTGACAGTGAGCTGGTAAACCTGGAGGCTTAGAAAGATCCTGATTTGAGAGTTACCCATCTCGTGAATTAACTCTGACTATAGGAGAGCTGCACTTTTGCAAGCTCTGTCTGCTTTAAGCACCTGAAACAATATAAACATAAACACATCCTCACTGTTTCTGAATTGTATGAACCTGCAGTGGGACAGCGGACAGCCTCTTTGGGCTGCTGTGTGAATGATTTGGACTGCTGCGTGAATAAGCAAACAAATTGCTACTGGATGGGTTGTTGATAGCAGGAAAAAATGATTAAGTGATATTCAGTGCTAAGCCTGATGTGTTTTGGTCTAGACCTATCGGTTTAATATATGATATGGAACCAGTCATCGATAGGTGACAGAGATAAATAGGGAGATAGGGAGAGAGAGAGAGAGAAATCTGATGATTAAAAAAAAAGGTA
This sequence comes from Ahaetulla prasina, assembly GCF_028640845.1. Classification (NCBI taxonomy): domain Eukaryota; kingdom Metazoa; phylum Chordata; class Lepidosauria; order Squamata; family Colubridae; genus Ahaetulla; species Ahaetulla prasina. The sequence goes on from NC_080540.1 coordinate 170,932,141, forward strand.
GCTGTGTAATATAATATAATATAACAACAGAGTTGGAAGGGACCTTGGAGGCCTTCTAGTCCAACCCCCTGCCCCTGCCCAATATGTGACCTACAGCCAGGGATGGGCTGCTGGGGGTTCGCAGGGATTCAGGAGAACCTCTAGCTAAGATTTTGTGCAGTTCAGAGAACCCCCAAATCCCACTCCTGGCTTGCCCCACCCACCCCACTCTGTCCCTCCCGGGAGTCCCCACACAGCCCGTTTTGGATATTTATTTATTTATTTATTTTATTTTGTCACAACAATATATGTAGGTATCATACAAAAAGATTATAGGTAAGTGCAGGGAGGTTCGGGGAGGGCGAAAAATGGGCCTACCGGAGATTTGGGGAGGCTGGAAACAGGCCAATTTCTGGCCTCCAGAGGGCCTCTGGAGCCTGGGGAGGCTGTTTCGCCCTCCCAGAAGCTCAAGGAAAGCCTCTGGAGCCCAGGGAGGGCAAAAACACCCCCCCCTCCCACCATGGTGCAGGAGGCTGACTAGGCCATGCCCACTATGGCCATGCGCACCCAGCAACGGCAGAGAACCCCTTGCTAAAATGCTAAAACCCACTCCTGCCTACAGCCAATAAATTACTATACAATCATGTACATATCAGTTCAGATGGAAATCCTGTGCAGTAGGCAAAATTACCCTCATTATTTCCTCCTCCCCAAAGCAATAAAAACAATTAAATGTTTTATTATGTGAAGCTCCTTCTTAGTGGAGCTTCCAGTGGGCACAGTCAGAAAACCCAGCTAGCAGAACGTGGCTCTCTTTCATGACTGACACTGACCTTCTGAGCTAGCATCTCTCCGCAGGGATGGCCAACTGTTTGGCTCGTGCTCCTTTCTTACCCACCAACAATCTTTGCCCGGCAGTGAGCTGAACATGCCAAATGACAGCATTTCTCCTTCTTTGAGTTGTCTCACTTTTCCCCCCTGAAATGGGTTAAGATTTGGGTTAGGATCATTGATGATGGTTGACAATGACCTCTTTGAATGTATGTGTCCATGCTGTAATCACAGCAAGGATATTGCACCAATGAATTGCATTCCTGGCAGGCAAAAATGGTTTGGGCATGAGATTTTAATACTCTTGGCAGGCAAAAAAGGAAGAAGAGCTATCTCTTTCATAAATATAATGGCAACAACCCCATGGGGTGCTTAGATCTGACCCACGGGGCTGTCCTGGAAACAGTGAAGGACCAGGCCGTGGTGCCTCTGCCAGCAAAAACGAAGCTCCATTTTCACTGGCAGAGTGCTGCAGGAGGCTGTTACGGCTGAAAATGGAGCATGGGAGGGCCACACATTTCCCCCCCCCCGGGCTCTGTTTTCACTGGCAGAGGGCTGCATGAGGCCATCACAGCCGAAAACAGAGCCTTGATGAGTGACGTCAAGCTGACCACACCATGCCCACCCACCCCCACACAAATACAACCCTGATGTGGCCCTCAAAAAAATCGAGTTTGACACCCCTGCTCTAAACCCATTTTTATAAACAGGTCTAGTAGTCTTCAAAGACTGCTATCCAATGTATCTAAGGAGACCATTTAAGACCTGGCAACTGCTTCAGAATGCGCCGATCAGGTTGTTGAATGCTTGGAAGTATTTGGATGGTGTTCAGTCTAAGTCTGGCTTAATAAAGAAATATAAAAAGGGAGACAGGGGTTATATTATGCTAAAACCTTTTGTTCCATGCTGATACCCCCTGCAATTTGCATACTGAACAAATAGATCAACAGCTGATGCTGTTAATATGGCTCTGCACTACATCCTACAACATCTTGAGTCTCCAGAGACCTATGCAAGGGTCCTCTTTGTAGACTTTAGTTCAGCATTCAACACCATAATTCCAGACATTCTTCTAACTAAGCTAAACCAGCTAGCGGTACCTGAACACACCTGTAAGTGGATCATAAGCTTCCTATCAGACAGGAATCAGCAGGTGAAGCTAAACAGAATCACATCAGATGCCTGTACAATTAGCACAGGGGCTTCCCAACGCTGTGTGCTCTCTCCTCTTCTCTCTATATACCAATCACTGCATCTAAAACGATCCATCTGTTAAACTACTGAAGTTCGCAGATATCAGGACAGTGATCGGTCTCATTCGAGACAATGATGAATCCGCATACAGACAGGAGGTTGAACAACTAGCCTCGTGGTGCGACAAGAACAATCTGGAACTGAACACACTCAAAATAGTAGAAATGGTGGTGGACTTTAGGAGAAACCCTCCCATAATACCACCTCTTACAATACTAGACAACACAGTATCAACAGTAGAGACCTACAAATTTCTAGGTTCTACTATATCTCAAGACCTAGAATAGAATAGAATAGAATAGAATAGAATAGAATAGAATAGAATAGAATAGAATAGAATAGAATAGAATAGAATAGTTTATTGGCCAAGTGTGATTGGACACACAAGGAATTTATCTTGGTGCATATGCTCTCAGTGTACATAAAAGAAAAGGTACGTTCATCAAGGTACAACATTTACAACACAAATGATGGTCAATATATCAATATAAATCATAAGGATTGCCAGCAACAAAGTTACAGTCATACAGTCATAAGTGGAAAGAGATTGGTGATGGGAACGATGAGAAGATTGATAGTAGTGCAGCACAACAAAGAATGTTCTTTCTGTGCCAACTCAGAAAACTCAAACTGCCCAAGGAGCTGCTGATACAGTTCTACAGAGGAATTATTGAGTCTGTCATCTGCACCTCTATAACTATCTGGTTCTGCAACCCAACAAGACAGACACAGACTTCAGAGGATAATTAGAACTGCAGAAAAAAACAATTCCTACCAACCTGCCTTCCATTGAGGACCTATATACTGCACGAGTCAAAAAGAGGGCTGTGAAAATATTTACAGACCCCTCACATCCTGGACATAAACTGTTTCAACTCCTGCCCTCAAAACGACGCTATAGAGCACTGCACACCAGAACAACTAGACCCAAGAACAGTTTTTTTCCGAACACCATCACTCTGCTAAACAAATAATTCCCTCAACACTGTCAAACTAGTTATTAAGTCTGCATTACTATTAATCTTCTTATTGTTCCTATCACCCATCACCTCCCACTTATGACTGTATAACTGCAACCTTGATGCTGGTATCCTTACAATTTATATTGACTGTATCCTAATATGATTTGATTGCTTATTTGTTCCCATGACTATCATTAAGTGTTGTACCTTATGATTCTTGATGAATGTATCTTTTCTTTTATGTACTCTGAGAGCATATGTACCAAGACAAATTCCTTGTGTGTCCAATCACACTTGGCCAATAAAGAATTCTATTCTATTCTATTCTATTCTATTCTATTCTATTCTATTCTATTCTATACTATTCTATACTATACTATACTATACTATACTATACTATACTATACTATACTATACTATACTATACTATACTATACTATACAAAGGTGAATTAGACTAGGGAAAAAAATGTAAGACAGTTGACTGAGTGGTCCAAGTGTTGGACTAAAATGTACTTACTAAGCCATGAAGCTCATTGGATGACCTAGACCAGTGATGGCTAACTTTTTCTGGACCGAGTGCCTAAAGCACGAGTGTGTGTATGTGTGCGGCCCCGCACATGCGTCCCACCCACACACGCCATACATGCCCCCACACATGAACACACCCACATATGCCCCACCCCCCACATGCACGCACACCCTCCGCACACGCATGTGCCCCCATGCATGTGTACGCAGGCCCCCCGCATGTGCCCTATTTCCAGACATGCGCAGCAGAGACCTGAAGACCAGCTAGCCAGTGGGCGGCACAGGCACATGCGTGGCTGAGTTGAGCTGGGGCGACAGCTTGTGTGCCCACAGAGAGGGCGCTGTGTAGCACTTCTGGCACCCGTGCCACAAGTTCATCATCATGAACCTAGACCCTACTACATTATTTCAGCCTAGCTTCCTTTGCATAGGAAAGGAACATGGATGCTGCCCATATTCATTCATTTATTTTAATCACATACATACACGCATATATACATACATACATGTTGCTTTATATGGTACATGTAAACATAAATGAACAAATTGCTGTTCCCAATCAAACCTACTCTGGATCTGAGGTTTTATATCCAAACCATTCCAGTATTGGCTGCTAAGATACTTAGAACTAAGATGTCTCCTTCAGAGAATAAGTTACCTGAGCAAACCCACAGCTTTTAGAACACTGAAGTCCTGTTGCTGGGGTAACACAATAAACAAAAGGTTGGAGAGCATAACAGGCTCAGGTAGGCAGTTCACAGTAGGTCTGTTGTCTATTTATTGCATTGATTTATGCCAGCATTTCTATGCCACTAATCCATATTCCAGACGGTTTATATTTGCCAATCAAGAACAAGGAAAGAATGATTGAAAAATTGGGAAGCTTAAAATTGTTCCAGGCAGCAAGGGAAGATCAAGCAATGTTGGAGAGAAGCTATTCCAGATAGTTTCCCCCAGCATGATGTTGGGCTATGTAGTATCCTTTTAAGTTCCTGGCTATTGTTTCAGATTATTATTATTTTTCAAGCTGTAGCTGCTATACTGTAGATCCTAGTAGATCCTAGTAGCTTAAAAAACTTTAAGATGTATTTTTTTGGTTTGAAATTTTAAGTCCTATTAGATCTACTTGTCTCCCCTTATCCATGGATGGCCAAATAATGAAGGTGGAGACTGCATCCCTCTCTTTGGGGGTTCCTATTTCATAGAGAAACCTGCCCTACATACCCCCTTCCAGTTTTTCCCAGGGAAGCCACTTTTCAAAGAAAGACTTTTACGCATTCATTGGAATCCTGGGTAATAGCATTTCTCTTGCTGTCTTAGCCCTTGATTTTAGCATTTTATTATGACATTTCTGGTGAAATTTCTATTGTTGCTATTATTAGATCAATTCCATAATGACAGTCATTTCAAAAGTCTGCTGTTGAAGAAATCTACAGGGTAGAATAGTTAGAGTGAATGAAATATTGGCTGTATTTTTTCCCCTTTACCACCTGGTAGGTTAGGGCAAATCCTTTCTAATGTTCTTTCTCTGCCCATTATTCAGCTGTGGACACACACACACACCTACACACACTTGTTCTGATCATTGTTCCCTAAACAACAACTCTTCCCCTCATTTCACGTTGGGTAGCAATGCTACTTTCAACCATTTCCTTCCTTCTTTCCTTCCTCCCTTTTATTTATTTTATTTTATTTATTTATTTATTTATTTGTCAATCATATATAACAGATAAAAGTATAAACATCATTTGGATACATGAAAAGAGTAAGTAAACAAGGAATATTAGGACAGGGAAGGTAGGCACGCGGGTGCACTTATGCATGCCCCTTACAGACCTCTTAGGAATGGGGTGAGGTCAACAGTAGACAGTTTAAGCTTAAAGTTTTGGGGATCTGGGGAAGAAACTACAGTCAGATAGTGCATTCCAGGCACTGACCACTCTGTTAGTGAAGTCATATTTTCTGCAATCAAGTTTGGAGCGGTTTACCTTGAGTTTGTATCTATTATTTGCCCCTGTATTGTTGTGGTTGAAGCTGAAATAGTCATTGACAGGTAGGATATTGTGGTAGATAAGTTTATGTACTATGCTTAGGTCAGATTGAAGTCTACGTAGCTCTAAATTGTCTAAGCCCAAAATTTTGAGTCTGGTGGCATAAGGTATTTTATTGCAAGCAGAGGAGTGGAGGACTCTTGTCGTGAAATATCTCTGGACTCTCTCGATTGTATTTATGTCCGATATGCAGCGCAGGTTCCAGACAGATAAGCTATATTCAAGAAATAGTCTAGGAAATGTTTTGTATGCTCTAGTTAGTATATATCTCACCCTGGACAACAGTCCTTAGCCTAGGACATCACAAAAGATGTTTTGTGTACCAGTAAAAGTGACTGTTAGGAAAAATTTCTACCTGCCCCACTTCCCTCTCCCATGTTGAGCTTATTCTGCATATGACAAGCCAAACATTAACCACTTTTTTTAGCTGTGATATAACTGGGCAAGATACTTCTAGGAGAGGCCAACACTCACGACTCTCCTTGCCAGCTATTGCTCATATCCTAAACTGGATTAAAAAACAAGGAAGCTTAATTCAGCCTGAAACAGACAAGGTACGATGCTGTTGCTGGTATCATATATGTGTGGGTGGTGAAAAATTTACTGAAGATTGTGGGATTATATGCAAAGTCATTCACCGGGGATGTAAAAACCAACTGAGTTGCAGGGGAATTTGAGCTGGTGAGCTGCATTGCTGTTGTTTGGCTTCGTGTTTGTGGTCGTGCTACATCTTCATAGTGGGTGTCAGTCTGCTGCATGTATGGATTGGAGGGGTTTGAAACGGCTAATGTTGCAGCTGCGGTCTGGCTTCTGGTCCTTGGTCATGCTTCCTGATCAGTGTGGGTTTGGGTCTGCTTTCTGGGTGGATGTGTGGTGGTGACATCCTGTGTGGACCTCGTGAGTGTGGGTCTGGTGTCATTCCTCGTGTTAGGGACTCGTTTGTCAATAAGGGTGGGTTTCCAAATGGCTGGTAGGCGGGACGTATCATCTCGTTTGTTCATGCTGTGTGGGCGTTTTTCTATCTCGATGGCTTCTCTGATTATTCGGTTGTTAAAGTGTTCAGTTTAGGAGGAATGACACCAGACCCACACTCACGAGGTCCACACAGGATGTCACCACCACACATCCACCCAGAAAGCAGACCCAAACCCACACTGATCAGGAAGCACGACTATGAAGATGTAGCACGATCATGATCACAAAGTCAAACAACAGCAATGCAGTTCACCAGCTCAAATCCCCCTGCAACTCAGACTAATCTGAGCACAACCAAGCCCCCACCCAAACAGGACACACCCCCAGCCAATCAGAGCACAACCCCCCCCATCCAATCAGACCACAGCCAAGCTCCCACCCAATCAGTTCAACCCCCCACTAGCAGTTAAAAAGGAAAAAACAGCTGCAATCACATATTGCTCCCAGAAGCACGAAGCTGAAGCCTGAAGATGACGAATGAGACTTCGTTGATACGTTGCCAAGACACTTCCAATTTTACGCGGGAGAAAACCCGAATAACCAAAGACCTACATACAAACACCCGCGAAAACCTCAGAAAACAAATATACATACATATATATACATACATACATATATACATACATACATATATATATATTTATGTAGGTCTTGGCATATTCAGGTCTTTTTCTGTGTAAGGTTGAAAGTATCTAGTTGACGTTTCAATGAGGTCCCACTTGTCATCTTCAGGCTGGTGCTTTCAGCTTCGTGCTTGTGCGAGCAAAATGTGGTCGGGCGGCTGCTGTCTCTCTATAAAAACTGGTGGAGAGGTGGGGATTGCTGGCTTTGTTGCTGTAAGTGGATTGGTTGGCTGTGTTGTTACATCTTGGTTGGTAGCATCCTGTGTGGGTGTGGTCCTAGCTGTGTGTCCATTAGTCTTAACAACCTGGGTAATGGTCCTAGCTGTGTGCCCATTAGTCTTAACGACCTGGGTAATGGGCTGTGCTGCAACATCCTGAGCTCTAGTGCTGTGACATCCTGAAACATCAAAACGTCGCCTGAATACTCCAAGATGTTTTGATGAGGTCCCACTCATCATCTTCACGGCTTCGTACTTGTGCAAGCAAAATGTGCTTGGAGCTGCCATGTCTCTATAAATACTGGTGGGGAGGTGTGGAATGCTGGCTTTGTTGCTGTAAGCGGGTTGGTTGGCTGTGTTGTTACATCTTGATTGGTTGATGGAGTTGATGTTTGCAGATTAGTCGGCTGTTTCATAGCATCCTGTGTGGGTGTGGTCCTAGTTGTGTGCCCATTAGTCTTCTGTGTTGTAATGACCTGGGTAATCTATGAAAACACACACACATACATACACATATACATACATACATACATACATACATACATACATACATACATACATACTATCTGTACGTAGCCCCAAAACCCACAACAAGAAGCTATTTGTTTCTTTTCTATTAGCTAGCATTCTGACTTCCACTTCTTTGACTTTTTCCCATGTATTAAATGTGGTGCTGTAAGCTTTCGTCAATTTAATTGGCAGATTAGTAAACTAATCTTGGGTTGATTGATTGGTGAGGTTGCAATTTTAATCAGCAAGGGCAATTTTTTAAAATGCATTTTCAGCTAGTTTGATCTGCTGGGCTTAATAACAAGGATTGGAAAGAAAACCCTCAAAGGTTGAAGATGACCTTTCCATCTTGTAAGGAGCTCAGCCTTTTATTTATAAAATATTAAACGTTCTCATACTTCATTGTAGGCAGCCTACAACTTGCTCATCCATAATGTGCAAATGTATTTAAATGTAATTGATTGATCAGCCAATAATTTTAAATACAAATGCTTCAAGGGATTCAGAATGAAAAATACCGTATATAAGCAAAATGACAGGAAAAAAAGGGGTAGCAGGAAACGTTTAAACCTTCAGAGCTGATCATATTAATCAAGCATTTCTCCTGTTTTCTCAGAAACAGATTTTTAAATCCAAGACTAAAGAGATTTTTTTTACTTTTTTTAATAAATTATCAAAGAGAAGAAGAATACATAAAACTAATGACCTTATATGACTATCATTTAAAAAAAAAACCACAACTACTGTATTCTGTATAAGTGAGTCCCATATTTCATTATATTTTCCATACAAAGACTACGTCTCTGGCAATCCACTCCTAAGTGGCAAACGCAATCAGGTATACAATCCATTGAATAAATGGGGCCATAAATTTATCTTTCCAATGCTGCAGTATTAGTCTTTTGACCAAAGCAAGGGCAGAGAGAATCCATTTACGTTGTTAGGTTGTCAAATTCCATGTGCTAGATATATAGTTCAGAAGAATAATATGCTCTGAAAATGTTAGCTTTTGTTGCATAATTATATTTATTATAATCCACTACTTTCTTCCAAGTTTCATAAGTATAGAATATTGGAGAAACATATGTTTTAAGGAAAGATTATTCTTCTTACATCTTCAACAAAGTGCTGTTTTCGACAGTTCTTTTCTTTACAAACACAATGGTCTAAATATTACTTTTCATTATATAAATCATCATTTGATGTCATATTACCTTTTTCCCAATTTTTAAAATTGAATTGCCTCATAAAGTTAACTTAGCATTGGGAAAAGGGATTCCGTAACTTTCTAGCTGGCATGTTTCCAGAAATACTGACGTTTTACTATATTTGTAAATCCTAATACTGCCCATCCAACCAAAGATGTTACATATGTATATTCCAAAATTGTCCAAATCGGAAAATTAATACCAAATGTTGGCTTTCAGTATTTTTTTATTTATTTATTTATTTGTTTATTTGTTTATTTATTTATTTTTCGTATTTTTATACCGCCCTTCTCCGAAGACTCAGGGCGGTGTACAGCAGAAATAAAACCTAAATATCAAAAACTTTAAAATACAATAAACGATTAAAAATCTAATTCAATAAGCTGAAGAATTAAAAATATCTGAGTAAAAATAGTAAAATAAAATTAATTCCCTTAAAATCCCATTAAAACATTCAATTTAAAACTGTATCATTAGGCCAGCTCTGCTTGGTGAAAAAAGAAGGTTTTGAGCTCACGCTTAAAGGTCCGAAGTTCAGGGAGAAGGCGTAGGCCCACAGGTAGTTCATTCCACAGGGCCAGAGCTCCCACAGATAACGCTCTTGGCAAGTAGGATGATATAGTTTCAGATTAGAAAACTGAATCGTCCGTCACTAACTGGTAATTGCATTTTCAGTAAAGATATTCGTACAATTGAAGAACTCCATAGAAATTTTCTAAGCCAAGAAGTGTGTGTGTGTCAATGGTGGGATTCAAATTTTTTTACTACCGGTTTTGTGGGTGTGGCTTGGTGGGTGTGGCATAGCTTGGTGGGCATGGCTTGGTGGGTGTGGCAGAGGAAGGATACTGTAAAATCTCCATTCCCACTCCACTCCAGGGGAAGGTTACTGCAAAATCCCCATTTCCTCCCGAAGAGCTGGGACTTGGGAGGTAGAGAATAGATGGGGGTGGGGCCAGTCATAATTTTTACTACCGGTTCTCCGAACTACTAAAAATTTCTGCTACCAGTTCTCCAGAACTGGTCAGAACCTGCTGAAACCCACCTCTGGGGTGTGTGTGTAAAGGTTTTCATGTCCAGTAATGACTGACTCTAGGGTGAGATGCTCATCTCTGTTTCTTAACTGAGGGTGCCAGCGTTGTCTGAAGATATTTTCTATGGTCATGGGGCCAGCACGGCTATATGCCAAAGGCTATTATCTTCCCACCGAAGTGGTACCTATTAATCTACTGATATTTGCATGCTTTCAAACTGCTAGGTGAGCAGGAACTGAGATGAGGATGGGAACTCACCCTCTCGCATTGTGCTTGGGTCTCAAACCTGGGCTGCCAGCTTTCCAGCTGAAAAACTCAGCACCTTTAGAGCTACGTTTGTGGGTATGTTTGTGTGTGTGCATATGCACATACATATATACTTGCACAAACACACATATGTACATGCACACATACATGCACACACAAACACACAGAGATAAACTAGAATTCCTCTCATAATATATATCAATCTGCAAATTATATTAATTTTAAGAGTGTTCACCTTTCCCCAAAGTGTAATGTTTAATGACTCCATCTGTCTGTATCTGAAGAAACCTTTCTCTATATTTTATTACATATTACTAACTGAGTTATACCTAGATGTGATTCAAGTAAAGAATTGATATTCTTTAAATGGATAGGTAACCCTATTTTTTCCCTTTGGCATCAAAATGATTTGGACCAGTTAATACAGTACCCTGGTGTTTTACTAAAGACTTTTTGGCAGGCGGGTATCAACACTGGGATAGTAGAATGAGATTTAGAAATAAATAAAAGAATGTCATCTGCAAATAAAGCATGAAGAGAATTGTTTAAAGTAGTATTTCTCAACCTTAGCAACTTTAAGATATGAGGACCAAGTCCCAGAATTCCCTTGCCAGCCAAGCTTAGAATTCTGAAGTCGTAGTCCACATATATTAATGTTGTCAATAGAATAGAATAGAATAGAATTTTATTGGCCAAGTGTGATTGGACACACAAGGAATTTGTCTTGGTGCATATGCTCTCAGTGTACATAAAAGAAAAGATACGTTCATCAAGGTACAACATTTACAGCACAATTGATGGTCAGTATATCAATATAAATCATAAGGATTGCCAGCAACAAGTTATAGTCATACAGTCATAAGTGGAAAGAGATTGGTGATGGGAACTATGAGACGATTAATAGTAGTGCAGATTCAGTAAATAGTTTGACAGTGTTGATGGAATTATTTGTTTAGCAGAGTGATGGCCTTCGGGAAAAAACTGTTCTTGTGTCTAGTTGTTCTGGTGTGCAGTGCTCTATAGCGTCGTTTTGAGGGTAGGAGTTGAAACAGTTTATGTCCAGGATGTGAGGGATCTGCAAATATTTTCACGGCCCTCTTCTTGATTCGTGCAGTATACAGGTCCTCAATGGAAGGCAGGTTGGTAGCAATTATTTTTTCTGCAGTTCTAATTATCCTCTGAAGTCTGTGTTTTTCTTGTTGGGTTGCAGAACCGAACCAGACAGTTATAGAGGTGCAAAAGACAAAATTCCTCTGTAGAACTGTTGAGAAAGACTGGTTTAGAGCCTTCCCCTACACTGGGGCTGAGCAACTAGCCACCTGCAATGCTTATTCGGCTTCATTTTTTGCAATTCCCAGAAAGAGTCCCACATTGCATTAGTGGAATTAGCAAAAATAATAATTGATTTTTAAAGTCTTAAGATTGGGAAAAGGGATATGGTCAGCCTCTGCATATCTTAATGGACTTATTTGGTGTCAAACCCTCCCTCTCTCAATACGAATATACAGTTTTCCCTATCCTAAATAGAATTAAAATTTCAGTTTCTCTAAAGACGTCAGCCCGGCGCTGGCCATTATTCCTGTTTTGTTTTGTTTTTTAAAAGCGTCTCAAATAGTAAAATTAATCCCAAAGACAAGAGCTCTGGGATACTATGTGAAACTGTAACTCTAATCCTAATAAAGAGAACAAAGGCAGTTTCCTGGCCAATCAAGTGATATTTTTCCTCTGGTTTCCTCATTATTTTTTCATTAACGTCCATTAAGAAACATTCTTTTGCAATTTTGTGTAGGTGGGTCAAAACTTTGTCCCATAAAAGTTATTGAACTGACAATCCTAATTAAAGCCGATCTGAATAACTATGCGCCAACATTGCACAGCAGCCTCCCTGTGAAAAGTAATTTGCAGATTTGCACAATCAGCCTTTGGACATTGTTCACTCTTTATGTGCCAATCAATGCACAGTTGGAATTAAAGTGCTTCAAAATGTTTAGATGCTCTGTGTCAGTGGAGAAGGGGAGAGGGAATTATGACACCAGTTTATTCCAATCTTTTAGCTTGCTGATGTCTTGGACTTCAACTTCTATTATAGAACTTAGAGTCCTATGAATTAATAAGGATTAATACAATCAGATTTCTTATAAATATCAATATTAGCATCAGCATGCGAGTTCTTATTACCTACTCCCAGTAGGTGCCATGGTATATAGAATTAAGCTCTGATGGATCTCATGTTTAGATATATATATATTGAGTGCTTCTAAGAATGATTGCCGTGCACGGAGAGAGTTCAGTGTGGTACAATTTCCATGGTGGAGATGGAAGATGCATTGGCTCCTGGATTAGAGATTATGGTGAAGAAACCTTGACCCTTACAATAATTGAATATATGTGTCCCAGGATAACGTTGCAAAATCCAATCTGGGTTGGTCATCAGGACCAGATATTTATACCCTTCCAAGCTTTCAGACTCGCGATGAAGCCCATCTTCAGGGAACTTCTCTCTAGCAGAGTGTGTGGGAACTTCTCTCTAGGAAAGTGGGTGCTTTAGACTATTCTATGTGTGGTATTTATATGATTCCTGTTGGGTGTGGCTTTTTAGATGTTGATTGGGGTGTTGATGGCTGGCTATTAATTCGATGGCTGTTGTTTCCTTGTGCTGCCAAGCTCTTTCCCCCCTCTATTACACATACTTCTAGAGAAAAGTTCCCTGAAGATGGGTTCCAGCAAAACTCAGCAGACTAAACCTCTGATCCCAGTCACTGATCCAGATTGGATTTATTTATTTATTTATTTATTTATTTATTTATTTTATTTATTTGTCAAACACAACAGTATATATAAGTATAAGCATGAAATAACCATACAAATTGGATACAATCAAAGGGAACATAGGACAGGAATGGTAGGCACGCTGGTGCTCTTATGCATGCCCCTTACAGACCTCTTAGGAATGGGGTGAGGTCAATAGTAGGTAGTCTTTGGTTAAAGCTTTCGGGATTTTGGGAAGAGACCACAGAGTCAGGTAGTACATTCCAGGCATTAACAACTCTGTTACTGAAGTCATATTTTCTGCAATTCTTATAGTAGTTCTTCATCCAGCTACTGGGTACTAACATTTCTCTCTGTACCCATTAATGCTGGGTTCTTTGATGGAGATTATATAAGTTTGGGAGTCAGACCTCTAGTTTTTAGCCTAACTTCAAGCAATTATCCCTGGTTCTGCATCCCACTGCCCTGGACTCTCAAATGCTGCCATTTCCACCTCACTAAATATTGCCAGCAGGAGCAGTAGTTTCAAACTCACACATTATGCAGAGAAGTGCAGAGAGGAGACAACTAAGATGATAAGGGGTCAGCAGAATAAATTATACAAGGAACAGTTAAAGGAACTAGGTATATCTAGTCTTATAAAGAGGAATTAGGGGTGACATCATAGCTGTCCTTTGATACATAAGGGGCTGCCACAGAGAGGTGGGACTGACTTATTCTCCAAAGGTCCTGAGGGTAGGACAAGAAGCAGTGGGTGGAAGCTCACTAAACATAGATCCAACCTGCAATTAAGGAGGAACTTCTGGACAGTGTGAACAATTAACCAATGGAACCGTTTATCTCTCTCAGTTGTGGGTGCACCGCTGCTGGAGGTTTTCAAGAAAAGATTGGACAACCATTTGTCTGGGATGATATAAGGCAGGGGTGTCAAACTCAAGGCCCAGGGGCCAGATCCGGCCCGTGGCATGCTTAAATCTGGCCCGCAGGGCTGGCCTGGAAATAGCAAAGGACCAGCCCGTGATGCCTCTGGCAGCAAAAATGTTCTGGCCAGCAAAGTACTGCAGGAGGCTGTCAAGGCTGAAAACGGGCCATGTGGAGGCCATGCACGACCCCACTTGCCCCTTTTTGGCCAGCAAAGTGCTTCAGGAGGCCATCCAGGCCAGCTCCCCCTCCGCCGGCCCCTGGCTGGCCCGCGGAGTAGAACTACAATGTTGATCCGACCCTCAAAGAAATCTAGTTTGACACTCCTGATGTAAGGTCTCTTGCCATTGGTAGGGGATTAGACTAGAAGACCCCCAAGGTCCTTCCAGCCCTACGATTCTATAAGCATATCTAACTCTCACTGTACAATAACCTTATCTTCCTTTTTCTTAAGCTTGCTGGCACACTTCCTCATACTCTGGGCTCATCCATAAGAACTGGTCTGGTCCAGGAAGGGTCTACTAGCAACAGTTTGCAAGGGCAAAGAATATCAGTAGAGTGTACTTGATGAGTGCTTATAAAGCATTCAGAATTTGCATTTGGGACTAATATCCTTTCTCTCTGGCGGACATACTGGATTCAGTGTACCACATAAATTTCCTCCGCTACCTCTTTGAGTCTTTAAATGCTCATCCATATCGCCTCCAACTTAATTTTCTATCCCTCCCTCCTACTCAAAATTTCAGCTTAGTATTGATCAAGGTAAGCAATAAATAGTTTTGGAATGAGTCACCTTTCTCCTCACTCTATCCAGCAATTAACTCCAGATCTGTAGATAACAATATATTGGGTATTTTTGTTCCCCTGCCAAGGACTCCACTATGTTTGCTTCAGATAATCTTCTTTCCCCTGCCAGCCATACTAAGCCTCTGTGGCAGTATTTTTTAAAAAAAAAAACCTGGGTTTGGAATTTGGCAAGGATGCAGAAAAGGAAGAACACCGACTGCATAAAACCCCATGTATTGTTCTGAAAAAAATTCTCTTCACTTTAGTTCCTGGGATATTTTTCCTAGCATCCTTTCTTGCCATAGCAATTTCCTCAAGGATCCGTCAATCTCCTTTATTGCTTGGGGGCATCTGCGCCATTGCAGTACCAATAAAACAAAGTATGGCTAGTTCAAATGATGCTGCTGAAAATCAAAGGTAGCCAGCTCAGACGACAACAAACACTAGTTAACTCTCAAATATAGAACGGAGCCTCAGTTTTGTTCCAGTGGATATTGATTATGGGTTAGTTTATATTTTCTGCACAAGTACATTCTTTGTGATGAGAGCTCCCCAATAGCCAATCTTTGGGCATTCTCAGCTATTGATTTCTGAAACAGAGGCATTTGATAACAGCCAATCAAAGGAAGCATGTTCTTTGATGCATTACATTATAATAAGCAGGGCAGAAAAGAAAACTATTACACATGCCAGATTTCCAGGCAGAAATCCATTATCACCACCATCACTATCATCCCTCCACTGTCACCACTGAAGATAATTTGTTATAACAGGCAATTCTTACCCAAATGTGCAATACTGGATTTGGTACCAAGTGGGAGAGACGGATAGGACATTGAATAATTATGTTTTCCTGCCACTGGTATTTTGGATGTGTAAAATTCAAGCTTACAGTGGCCATCAGAAAGCCCTCTGTCTTCCTGATGTTAACATCTCAGCTCCTTCATGTCCCCAAACTCACTCTAATATTTTTTTGCCAGCTCCTTTTTCTCCTTGGTTCTTATTTCCCTCAGCTTCTGGCTCCCTTTATGAAGCAATGTGAGGCAGCTCGGTTCATGCAGTATTAATTAATCTCTTCAGGCTTAGGATTTTGGAGAAAGGCATTTTGTTTCTCTGTCTCTAATTGCTATGCCTGTGTGGTATTATAACTGCTGAGCTCCAACTGGGAATGGTAGGTCATTTTGACTTCTCTGCTCCTTTTCTTCTTCTTCTTTTTTTTTTAAAAAAAGCGAATCCCCCATTTTCCTCTCAGAGGATTGGTACTTTTTCAACACATTACAGACTCTTCCCTGGACACTGAATTGTTGCACAGTGTCACAGCAGTTAAGTTAATGACTTGGGGAGGGGAAATATTTGTAGGTACCAAATTAGAGCTGTTTTTAGCTGGTTGCAGAGGTGCAGGGATGCGGGAGGCATTTCATCACTTCTACAAACAAATACCATTCAAAGGGAGGCTGATATTTTATCTCCAAGCAGATGCAGTGGATCGGTGGATCAAAAGGGGGTGGGAGGCATAGCTAGCCTTCCCTCTTCCATGCCCCTCCCCCCCCCACACACACACCAACAACAGGAAAGGGAAAAAAATCGCCTTCTACCATCTCTGTCTTATACCTGTATATTTACAGACACACACACACACAAAAAAACACCACAAAGATAGACCAGCAAACACTCTTCCTCTTCCTGGTTTCAGCATGCAAGTAGAGAGAGACTGAAATAATTATTATTATTATTATTATTATTATTATTATTATTATTATTATTATTATTATTATTATTATTATTATTATTATTATTATTATTTAATTTGTATACCGCCCTTCTCCCGAAGGACTCAGGGCAGTTTACAGCCAAGTAAAAATAACAATCAATAACACAATACAAATAAAACAATAACTAAAAAATGTATTCAAATTTGGCCCCAATTTAAAATACATTTAAAAACCATAAAACCCAATTAAAAATTAAAACCCAATAATAACATCTAAAAATTCTATGCCAGTCCTGCGTGGAAAAATAGGTACGTCTTCAGCTCGCGGCGGAAGGTCCGAAGGTCAGGGAGTTGTCGGAGTCCAGGGGGAAGTTCGTTCCATAGGGTAGGAGCCCTCACAGAGAAGGCCCTTCCCCTGGGGGCCGCCAACCTACATTGCTTGGCTGACGGCACCCTAAGGAGTCCCTCTCTGTGAGAGCGCACAGGTCGGTGGGAGGCAAACGGTGGCAGTAGGCGGTCCCGTAAATACCCCGGTCCTAAGCCATGGAGCTTTATTCATATTTTTATACCGCCCTTCTCCGAAGACTCAGGGCGGTGTACAGCCAATAAAACGACAAAAATCCTAACAAATTAAAATACTATATCAAGTTTAAAAAACTGATTCAATCGCTGTATACTTAAAATATTAGCTAAAATTTTATCAAAAACTAAAACCCTAATAAAACCCTATTAAAACCCACTAAAAAACCCCATACTAAAATCAATCAGGCCAGCCCCGCTTGGTGAAAAAAGAAAGTCTTGAGCTTGCGTTTAAAGGTCCGGAGATCAGGGAGGAGACGGAGTCCCACCGGCAGCTCATTCCATAGAGCCGGGGCCCCCACAGAGAACGCTCTTCCCCTGGGGGCCGCCAGCCGACATTGACTAGCTGACGGCACCCTAAGAAGACAATATCCTCACTATAGTGAGCTTTATCCTCACTATGGAAATTTATCCAGGGAAATTTATCCTCAGTATGCTTACAATGTCCTTATCAATCCCTCCACCCTACCATTTACCTACCAGTTAGACTTACATCCTGTTTCTCATAGAGAAGTTCAAGGTGGCATATGTTCAGTTCCCATCTCTTATCGTTCCCCACGACCACCCTGTGAGAGGGGTTGGGCTGGGAGAGCACAAGCGGACTCACATCATCCAGTGAGTTCCCAGGGTGAGAAGGACTATACCTGGACTCACTATTCCTGGTCCTATGAGGAGCATCAGAGGCAGTGGTGCATCTCCCTGCATGCCATCAATCCATTCCGGAACTCCAATCTGTCCATCAACTCTTTGGAAAGCTTGAAAATAGAATTTATGAGAATGGGGAGTAGAAGTTCTTGTGCCTTCTCCTTTAAATGGGCTTCTCTAAACTCACATGCCGTTCTTGTCATCACTAGGACTGTACACATAGCTTGGGCCACCCAAGAGCTGTGTGTTGGCTTAGTGCAGGCACATTTGTCTGGGGGAGCTCATTGCTCAAGGAAGTAAATACTCCCCTCATGCATTCTCAGTGGCGGGTTGCTACCAGTTTATTTATTTATTTTATTTATTTATTTATTTATTTGATTTTTATACCGCCCTTCTCCCGAAGGACTCAGGGCGGTGTACAGGCAACAATAAAATACAGAACACCACAATATACCATTTAAAATACGAATTAAAAAACTTATTATAATTAGCCTAAAACCTTAAAATTTATAAAACCAAACCCCATTTAAAATTAATAGAGAATTTAAAATCGATAAAATTTATGTAATTTAAAATTTAAAATTTAAAATATAAAATTTAAAATTTAGGCCAGCCCCGCGCGAATGAAAAGATATGTCTTCAGTTCGCGGAAAGTCCAAGGTCAGGTATTTGACGAAGCTTGGGGAAGCTCGTTCCAAAGTGTGGAGCCCCACAGAGAAGGCCCCTCCGCGGGGGCCCGCCGGCCGACATTGCTTGGCGGACAGCACCCTGAGAAGTCCCTCTCTGTGAGAGCGTACGGGTCGGTGGGAGGCATGTGGTAACAGCAGGCGGTCCCGTAAGTACCCAGGCCCTAAGCCATGGAGCGCTTTAAAGGTCGTAACCAACACCTTAAAGTGCACTCGGAAGGCCACAGGTAGCCAGTGCAGTCTGCGCAGGGGCGGTGTTACGTGGGGGCTACGCGGAGCTCCCTCTATCACCCGCGCAGCTGCATTCTGGACTAACTGAAGCCTCCGAGTGCACTTCAAGGGGAGCCCCATGTAGAGAGCATTACAATAATCCAAGCGAGAGGTAACGAGCGCGTGAGTGACTGTGCACAAGGCATCCCGATCAAGGAAGGGGCGCAACTGCCGAACCAGGCGAACCTGGTGGAAGGCCCTCCTGGAGACGGCCGTCAAATGATCTTCAAACGACAGCCGTCATCCAGGAGGACACCTAAATTGCACCCTATCCTTTGGGGCCAATAACTGCCTCCAACAGTCAACCGCGGTTGCAGTTGACTGAATCGGGATGCCGGCATCCTCAGCCACTCCGTCTTGGAGGATTGAGCTTGAGCCTGTTTCTCCCCATCCAGACCCGTCGGCTTCCAAACACCGGGACAGCACTTCAACAACTTCATTGGGGTGGCCGGGCGGAAAAGTACAGCTGGGTGTCATCAGCGTACTGTTGGTATCTCACCCGAAGCCACTGATGATCTCACCCAGCGGCTTCATATAGATGTTGAACAGCAGGCGAGAGAATCGACCCTGCGGGACCCCACAAGTGAGGCACCTCGCGGCCGACCTCTGCCCCCTGTCAACACCGTCTGCGACCGGTCGGAGAGATAGGAGGAGAACCACCGATACGGTGCCTCCCACTCCCAATCCCCCCAACCGGCGCAGCAGGATACCATGGTCGATGGTATCAAAAGCCGCTGAGAGATCTAATAGGACCAGGGCAGAGGAGTACCCCCTGTCCCTGGCCCGCCAGAGATCATCTACCAATGCAACCAAAGCTGTCTCCGTGCTGTATCCAGGTCGGAAGCCGGACTGGAACGGGTCTAGATAGACATCTTCATCCAGGTATTGGGGTAGCTGCCGCGCCACAGCACTCTCTACAACCTTCGCAACAAAGCGAAGGTTGGAGACCGGACGATAATTACCCAAAATAGCTGGGTCCAGGAAGGGCTTCTTGAGGAGGGGTCTCACCACCACCTCTTTCAAGGCGGCAGGGAAAACCCCTTCCAACAAAGAAGCGTTGATAATCCCCTGGAGCCAGCCTCGTGTCACCTCCTGAGTGGCCAGTACCAGCCAGGAAGGACACGGGTCCAGTAAACATGTCGTGGCGTGAAGCCTCCCCAACAACCTGTCCACGTCCTCGGGAGCCACAGGGTCAAACTCATCCCAAACCGGCTCAACAAGACGTGTCTCCTCTCCCTCGCTTGGATCATCCCAATTTCGGTCCAGACCGTCCTGGAGCTGAGCGATTTTATCGTATAGATAACCACTAAACTCCTCGGCACGTCCCTGCAAAGGGTCATCCCGCACCTCCTGATGAAGGAGGGAGCGGGTCACCCGAAACAGGGCGGCCGGGCGGTTATCTGCCGACGCAATGAGGGTGGAGGCGTAGGAACGCCTCGCCTCCCTCATTGCCACCAGGTAGGTCCTAGAATAGGACCTAACTAGTGTCCGATCAGCTTCGGAACGACTGGACCTCCAAGTGCTCTCTAGGCGTCTTCTCCGGCGTTTCATCTCCCTCAGCCCCTCAGAGAACCAAGGGGCCGGACGAGATCTGCGCCGGGTCAGAGGCCGCAAAGGCGCGACACGGTCCAGGGCCCCAGCCGCGGCCTGTTCCCAGGCCGCGACTAGTTCCTCGGTCGTGCCGCGGGCCAGATCCTCAGGGAATGGCCCAAGCTCCGTCAGGAACCTCTCAGGGTCCATCAGGCGCCTGGGACGGAACCAACATATAGGCTCCGTCTCCCTGCGGTGGTGAGTGGCGGTCCGGAAGTCTAGGCGAAGGAGAAAAGACCATGACATAGGTTCTGTCACTAAATCACCTAACTCCAGATCATTTAGCCACTGTCCAGAGATATAAATCAGATCCAGCGTGCCTCCCCCCATGTGTGTAGGGCCATCATTTACTCGAATCAGGTCCAAGGCCGTCATGGAAGCCTGGAACTCCCGAGCTGCAGTCGATAACAAGCCGGCTGATGGTAGGTTGAAATCCCCCATGACTATAAGTCTGGGGGTCTCAACCGCCACTGCGGCAAGTACCTCCAACAGCTCAGGCAGGGCTGTGGTCACGCAGCAAGGAGCCAGGTACGCGATCAACAAGCCCAACTGATTCCTATGGCCCCACCTCACATAGAGGGATTCACAGCCGGCAATCTGAGGAACAGTGACCTCCTCGGCTCTAGATCTTCCTTAATGACAACCGCCACCCCCACCCCTACCTTGGACCTCGGCTGATGAAATGCTCGAAACCTGGAGGCAAAGCTCAACAAGGGGAACCCCCCCCTCTGAGCCCAACCAGGTCTCCGTAATGCCCATAAGGTCCGCGGACTCCCCCTGAATAAGATCGCAGATCAGGGGAGCTTTGTTAGCCACGGACCGGGCATTACATAGCATCAACCGAAGATCCAGGCTCTGAGGATCATGGCCTCCTGAGGAACGGGTAGGAACTGAGGGGCCGGAGCACGTGATCGCCTTCAGACATCGAACACGTGCTCCCAACTCTCGATACGGCCCCCCCCCTCCGCCATATCTGCCTCTCCCACTAACCACACAGATGGGACCACACTTATCGTCAGGAACTTCACCCTCCCCCAAAACCTTCGGACCTAAAACCCCGCCGCAAACACGCGCAGTGACTGGCCCCTCCCTCGGTGGGCTACCCCCAGCACCCGCCCTTACCCTCCCCCCCTTTAAAAATTCCCTATCTAAAAATCCCCACAAGTTCTTTCTACGCGCACCCCGGTTTCTAGTTCACCCCGGTTCAGATGAACCTGTAGCAGCAGTGGCGAGAGGCTCTGCCCACCCGCCCAGATGTCATCAAATATGCTCGGCATATGCGTAGAAGCTTCTGTGCATGTGCAAGCAAAGCGAGCGCATGTGCACGAGTGAACCGGTAGCAAAGGTAAGTGAAACCCACCGCTGATTCCCATTAGTCTTGCTCCCCACTTGCTGCCAACTACTCCCCACAAGTAATTGGCAGAATGAGACAATGACAGTAATGCATCATCTCTTCTCATCTCTTGGCTAGGCAACTACTTGCCTTTGTACCATTGCCTAGGCCAGGGATGTCAAACTCAAGGCCCGAGGGCCAGATCTGGCCCACAGGGTGCTTAGATTTGGTCCACGGGGCTACCCTGGAAACAGCAAAGGACCGGCCCGCAGTGCCTCTGCCACCAAAAATGCTGCATGCAGCCCTCCTGAGCTCCGTTTTCACTGCCAGAGGGTTGCAGAAGGCCGTCACAGCCAAAAAAGGAGCTTGGGAGCCTGTTTTCACTGGCAGAGCGCTTGTCGTGTCCCACTCCTCCGCTGACGGCCAAGTCGGGGAAGTCCGTATCAAGCATGCCTCTGCAGCTCTGCCAAAGTTCTATCAGAGTTCTCAAGGCAGGCAGGAGACCAGGACAGCAATCCAAGTTAGACTTTGCCTGACTCAGAGAATGCCAGAAAGCAGATCCCTTATATAGGCCATGGGGTGTGGCTCCATGACTCAGCACTTATCCAGGCCTGCCCCTCCCTTCCTTTTGGTGACGTCGCCTCTCCATTCTCCGGAAGCGTGGGTCTATCCATTGCATCGTTTCGCCTCCAGCTGTTGGTAATCTCAGCTCGTGGCTGGCTTCAGACGCACATGCTATCGGAGGGAGGTTTGTTTGTTCGGCCTGTCCGGGCATGGTGCCAGGGCTGGGGGCTAGAGGCATGCCAGGACATTCTTCAGCACTATCAGCGTCTGGCAGGAGATAAGAGGGGCCCAGCTGCGGCAGGGGGAGCGGGCGAGACACAACAGCGCTTGGGCCACCAAAAGCACCCCCGACACTATGATGTCAAGTTGACCATGTCCCTCCTGGGCATGCCCACCTGGTCCCCCAAGGTCAAACACAACCCTGATGCGGCCCTCAATGAAATCAAGTTTGACACCCCTGGCCTAGGCCATTTACTCCTCTTTGTTATTCTAGTCTAGTCTACTGGCTGTGGCTTCTTTTCATTCCTGGTGCTTAAGTGGGGTCCATTCAAGAGGGATAAATATGAGAAAAGTAAAAGACACGACACAGAATCAGGATGATTCATAGCAGGCCATTTCCTCCGCATGGACCCACCCACTGCTGTCCCTACCTTTTTCTGGAGAAGATATGTAGGAAAGCAAAAAACTAGTAGTTACCTCCAACCTGTTCCTTGCAAAACACAGGAATGGGCAGACTGGGCAGTGGAAGGGGAGTTTCTGCCTATCCATCAGCATACTGTATATACATGTATACATCAGTGGTGGGTTTCAAAATTTTTTACTATTGGTTCTGTGGGTGTGGCTTGGTGGGCATGGCATGGCTTGGTGGGCAAGACAGGGGAAGGATACCGTAAAATCTCCATTCCCTCCACAATCCAGGGGAAGGTTACTGCAAAATCCCCATTTCCACCCGATCAGTTGGGAGGCAGAGACTAGATGGGGGCAGGGCCAGTCAGAATTTTTACTACCAATTCTCCGAACAACTCAAAATTTCCGCTACTGGTTCTCCGGAACTGGTCAGAACCTGCTGAAATCCACCTCTGGTATACATGCATGGAAGCTCACCACAAATGACCAGATTTTAAGTGTTCTTACACACACTCTTGAGTTCTCTCATTCCTGGGCTCTCATCTTCACGGTCATGGTAGTGCTAGACACCTTGACAATGTGTGGATTCCTTCATTTCAGAATGCTGCACTCCTGGCTCTGCCCTTTTATCCTAGATGTCCTCTCTCATGCCACTCTGAGCTTCAGGTAAAGGGAAGGTTAGCATCAGAGGTGGGTTTCAGCAGGTTCTGACCAGTTCTGGAGAACCAGTAGTGGACATTTTGAGTAGTTCAGAAAACCTGTAGTAAAAATTCTTACTGGCCCCGCCCCCATCTATTCTCTGCCTTCCAAGTCCCAGCTGATTGGGAGAAAATGGGAATTTTGCAGGAACCTTCCCTTGGATTAGGGAGAGAATGGAGATTTTACAGTATCCTTCCCCTGCCCACCAAGCCATGCCACACCCACCAAGTCACACCCACAGAACCAGTAGTAAAAAATTTTTGAAACCCACCACTGGTTAGCATGCCACCCAGATCAATAAAATGTAAGAAAATGGGATCCATCAGAGCTACCTCCGAACAAACAATTCCGTGCGGGGAACTCCTGGCTGAGAAAATGAGTTGCCTCCTAATTAACATGAAATTGAATTGGGCATGAGTGGGTTGTTATATTTGCACTCAAGGTTCTCCTGGCACCAGAATCAAGTCAGGAAAACATTGGCGAGGTGCAATGGTGGGGCTGGTGTCAAATTGCAGGATGAGCTATTGCTTGTCAATACCTAAACCTTGGAAGAGAAGCCCTCACAAAGAGATCTGTAACTCTGCTTTTTCTCTCTTAGGTTGGGGAGTGATCATCAGGCAGGCTGCTTCACTGATTCAGCTATTCCATAAGAGGCCATAATAATATGTGATAGCCAGAAGATTCAGTCAATTCAGACCGGTTCACCCAAACAGGTAGCGGAAATCGCGAGTGGTCCACTTGCCCCGGCTCTATGCCATCCTATTTAGGCACGTTTTTAGCTGTGTGCATGCATACTAGCTGCGCGCATGAGCAAAACGCATGAACAGAAGGCTCTGCACATGTGTGGATGAGGCGCATGTGAGTGAAGCGAGCACGCTCACATTTGCAAACCGGTAGGGAAGGTAAGTGAACACCACCCCTGGTGATAGCAAAAGAAATCACCGACAACCTGCAGAATGTATAGTGGGCTAGATTCAACACCCATCACACCCCTAGCTTCATCTTGTTGCCTCCTTTGCCCTCATGGCTGGTCAGTCAGAATTCATGTGTCTGTGTGGGTGGGGGGAAGTGGTCAGACAGATGAGGTTGGAGAAAGAGCACCCTATTTTTGCCATGATCACCCATTTTCCTTGGCATTCCTTCCACTTTCAACACCAAGGAGCCCAGAGGTAGGTCTCAGCAGGTTCTGACCAGTTCTGGAGAACCAATAGCGGAAATTTTGAGGAGTTCGGAGAACCGGTAGTAAAAATTCTGACTGGCCCCGCCCCCATCTATTCTCTGCTTCCCGAGTCCCAGCTGATCGGGAGGAAATGGGGATTTTGCAGTAACCTTCCCCTGGAGTGGGGAGGGAATGGAGATTTTGCAGTATCCTTCCCCTGCCATGCCCACCAAGCCACGCCCATCAAGCCATGCCATGCCCACCAAGCCACACCCACAGAATTGTTAGTAAAAAAATTTGAAACCTACCACTGAAGGAGCCCCCCAAAAAGTGAACAGAGGCGTATGCAGAGTTTTCTCCAAAGATGATGCTTTTTAATTCTTAATGTGTGCAAATTGCCTGCAATTCACTTTGGCCAGACACCTATGGCATAATTCATCCTATGAAAGCGCAGAGGCAGCAAAGTGTATCCTTTCCCTCTAGGCCTCATGCAGCAGCTATATTCACCGAACGAGAAGCCTCTCCTGGTTCGTGGAAATGCAGAAGGAAGCCCACAGAAGTGAAGCAAGGTAAAAAGCAAAAGCAATGTGGGCTTTGCGCGAAGTTCTGTATCAAAGCAAAGCACCCCAAATCTGCAGAACAACAACAGACCAGAGAAGGATGAGACCAAACTAGAGGAACTGATACAATTCCACCAATGCCTTGCTTGAGCCCCAGAGGCCAAGCATCCTTTCAGTCTGTTTATGTTGACTGCCTGTCCCTGAGAAGTCTCAAGGTTTGGCCACGGTCCCTTCGCAATATCCAAATTTAATACTGAATGTATTAAAGAGAGACAGAAAGACAAGGCATTTCTAAGAATCCAGGCGTATCTTTGAACATTTCATTAATGTTTAATAGCCCAGCTTTGGAAGTGAAAAGCTCTTCAGATGACAGCAGGAAAGGGAGATGTAATACAGACCTTCATTTAGAACAATCTCTGCCTCTCCTGGCTTTTCTTTTCTTTTCTTTCTCTCCCACTGTTCCTATTAAGGGATGATATGAATGGGAGGAGGGATAGAAATGAGAGAGAAAGGTCAGAAAGAGGGTGGGGGGGGGAGAAAGGAGCAAGGGAGGCAGAACCTAGGAGGTGGAAGAAAATCGCTCATTTTTTTCCCCCTGTAGTCCTCACCATGCCAAGACTAGTGTTCCTTCACCATGCAGAGCCAAACTTTTTGGTGAAAATATGATAAGCCAGAAGTAACTGTGCTCTGTTTAGTTCAGACATCCTCCAAGAAGCTGGAAGCGTCTGCTCTCATTCGGCTCTTTAGGTGGGGAATGACCATTAGACTCATGTATAGCAGAGGTGGGTTTCAGCAGGTTCTGACCAGTTCTGGAGAACCAGCAGCGGAAATTTTGAGTAGGTCGGAGAACCGGTAGTAAAAATTCTGACTGGCCCCGCCCCCATCTATTCTCTGCCTCCCAAGTCCCAGCTGACCAGGCAGAAATGGGGATTTTGTTGTAACCTTCCCCTGGATTGGGGAGGGAATGGAGATTTTACAATATCCTTCCCCTGCCACGCCCACCAAGCCACACACACACACACAATCGGTAGTAAAAAAAATTGAAACCCACCACCGATGTATAGGACAGAGTGAACGGCCTTGAAGGACAGGAGGAAGGGTTGCTACCAAGCCAGCAGTCAGATAAGAGGGGCTTTCTTGGGCCAAAAAATCTCAGACAAGTCCTTCCCTGGTTCATGCAGGAATAAATTGAGAGAGGCACATTCAGATCAGCAAGTTTCTATAGCTGTTATAATAAAAGTAGTCCTGACTTATGTGGCATTGGTTTCTTAGTCTGATCTACCTTGTAGGTAGTAGTTGGTCTGACAAACAACTACTGAGTGAATGGAATGAGAAACGGATGTTAAATGATAATGCTGTATGTGTTTAAGATGAATTTTCTGATGATGGCTTTATATACTATCAATCAATGTTTCTTAGTGTGGTCCAAGAACACCCTTGAGACCCTCTCGGGGGGATGTGGGGAGGCTGTGAAATCAAAATGATTTCCCAGACATTGAAGATATTTGAAAAAAAGTAAAACAATGTCACTCTTCCCATTATTACTTTACTTGAAAAAATCATTTTTCATGAAAGATATTTTATTTATGTTATGTTAAGATCTAATGAGTTATGTTTACAATAAATAAATATTCTACAAAAGCATCCATTTTAATTTTTAATATGGTAAATATCTGTAAGTGTAATCCATCAGATGCAAGCTCTTTTGGGGTCCTCCGGGATTTTTAACAATGGGAGCAAAAGGTTTTTAAGAAATACAGATCTAAACTATCCAAATATTAGGCTGCGTGGAGGAAAGCTGTTAGGCTCATGAGCCGAGTTCAAATCAGTATCCCTGGCAAGAACAACACTTGACCCACAAGATCTGCTGCTGCGGGTGCACATTCCATCACAACATGATTTCGAAATTCTGTACAACACAGGATTTATATAGCCAAATGGATTTCAGCCTTTTCTGCTTAGGCTTCCATTTATTTATTTATTTTATTTTATTTTTTTAAAAAGCCAAATATACCTGATCAACCTTACAAAGTTGACAGACGGATTAGTCAGATAAAATGTGCAAGATTTTTATTGTTTTTATTTTCTCTCCATGACGGGTTTTCTTTGTTACCTTTGGGGAGGAGGTTTCGTGGTATCCGAAGCAGAACAACTAGATTCTGTAATAGCTTTGACCGTATAGTACCAACTGCTGGGTCAGTTTTTATTGGCCCGCAGCAAATTCTAAAAGTATAATGAATATGGCCCTTTTCGGCCACCTCCCGGTGCTTGCCCGGTGGTTCGCTGCGAGGCTCGCGGCTCCTCCCCATGGGCGGGGAATAATGAAGGGAGGGGGCGGAGGAGGCGGCGAGCGGGAAAGAGGCTGCTGGCCGTGCCCGACCCCAGGAGTTGTACCCTCGCCTTCCCCGGGCCGCCTGGTGAGGCTCCTCGCGCCTCCACCCCTTGGGCAGGGAATAACGAAGGGAGGGGGCGGAGGAGGCAGCGGCAAGCGGGAAAGTGGCTGCTGGCCGTGCCCGACCCCAGCAGTTCTAGCCTCGCCTTCCTCGGGCCGCCTGGTGAGGCTCCTCGCGCCTCCACCCCTTGGGCAGGGAATAATGAAGAGAGTTTCAAGTTCATACCAAATACAAAACAAAGTTAAGATTGGTGTCCAAACTTGGTCTCTTTAAGACTTGTGGACTTCAATTCCCAGAGTTCCTCAGCCAGCTTTGCTGGCTGAGGACTCTGGGAGTTGAAGTCCACAAGTCTTAAGGGACCAAGTTTGACACCCCTGGCCAAGATGAATGAATATGAAACATTTTCCCCCCTTAAATGAAGATGATATCCACATATTGTTGCTTTTTAGTAGACTGACTGTATCCATCTGTATTGTAATGTCCCAGGTTTTCAGGCCTCTGATATAGTCCTAAATATTTACCACGAGTCACCAGGAATGGCAGCAATCAAGAAACGCAAGATAGCAAGTGAGTGTAGAAGATTTCAAACACGGTGGGAAAATGAATATTTCTTTAAAGAAATCAACGGAAAGTGTGTCTGTTTGATTTGCAATGAAGATGTTGCCGTGATGAAAGAGTATAATGTCCGTCGGCACTATGAGACCAAGCATCAGAGCTACGCATCGTACACAGGTGCCAAACGAGCACAGAAATTCAAGCAAATGGCAGCTAGCCTGCAAGCTCAACAACAGTTTTTATTTCGTGCTAACAAAATACAGGAAAACGCCACAGCAGCAAGCTATGAAGTCGCAAAACTTATTGCCCAGCATGGCAAACCGTTCTCAGACGGTGATTTCATAAAGCAGCGCCTCATCAAAGTCACAGAAGTAATGTGCCCGGAAAAAGTGCAGGATTTCAACAACGTGACCTTATCCAGAAATACAGTGGTGCGGAGAATCGAGGACTTGTCAGCTAACCTGAAACTTCAGCTGAGAGAGAAAGCTTGTGCTTTTGATTTTTACTCGATAGCATGCGATGAGCACAGACGCCACAGACACCGCACAGCTTTTAATTTTTTTGCGGGGAGTCGATGATAATTTTTGCTGTACGGAGGAGCTGCTTGATATGATGAGCCTAAAAGGCACAACGACGGGTGGAAATATTTTTGACGCTGTGTCAGAGGCAGTTGAAAAGATGGGGCTTAAATGGGACAAGCTCTGTGGAGTAACAACGGATGGAGCTCCGGCCATGACGGGTGAGCACAAAGGAATGGCATCCATGGTGTGCGTCAAGGTAAAAGAGAGCGGAGGTGAGGCTGTTAGGATGCACTGTATAATCCACCAAGAAGCACTGTGTGCCAAGACTGTGCAGCTGGGCGATGTGATGAACACTGTTGTAAAAACTGTCAACATAATTCGAGCTAGAGGACTGTACCACAGGGAATTTCAAGCTTTCTTATCTGACGTGGATGCTGAATACGGGGATGTACTCTACCACTCTGATGTGCGCTGGCTCAGCCGCGGCTCTGTGCTGCAGCGGTTTTATTCGCTGAGATCAGAAATCGACAATTTTTTGAAAGAGAAGGACCGACCTCTTCATGAACTGAGTGACCCTCTGTGGCTGGCAGACCTGGCATATTTAGTTGATCTTACTCATCATCTGAATACACTGAACAAGAACCTACAAGGCAAAGAACAGCTGGTGTCACACCTGTATGCGCACATGAAAGCCTTCTGTGTAAAGCTCCGCCTGTTTGAGACACAACTACGAAGCTTTAATGCTGCACACTTCCCTGCGCTGTCTGAAATCAAGTCTGCTTTTCCAAAGGCAGACCTTTCTGCTAAAAAGGAGAAATATGTTTCTGTAATTACATCTCTCGTGACAGAATTCAACCAGCGTTTTCAAGATTTTTCTGTCATTGAAAAACAAATCAAGCTGTTCTCGACCCCCTTCCTGGTGGATGCAGAAGAAGTGGAGGAGAGTCTGCAGTTAGAACTGATTGAAATGCAATGTGATGATTCTCTGAAGAGTCAACATCAGCTTCTCTCCCCCCCTGACTTCTATCAGAGTTTGGATCATGCCAAGTTTCCTCTGATGAGACGCCACGCAAAAAGAATGATGAGCCTGTTCGGCTCAACATACATATGTGAACAAACATTTTCTCTGTTAAATCAGAACAAAAGCAGACTGAGATCCAGAATGACTGATAGCCATCTCTGTGAAGTCCTTCGTGTCTCAACCACCAAACTTTCTCCTGACATCCCAGCCATCCTTCAATCCAAAGGACAGCATCACTGCTCCCACTGAGAGCAATGTTCTTCACATTATAGGCGAGTTAGAAATACACACAGTAGTCATGTGTCAATATGTCACCTCTTGTGTGTGGCCCGGCCACACATGAATTTACTAGGCTTATATACTGTTTGTTGTCCAGCCGCATGCCTTTCTGAATAATTATATTTAAAAATATTACATTAAAATCAACATAACACAAACACACACGTACACAAACATAGAGATACACATGCACATATATATAACTCACACACATATAGTATACTTAAGCCTAAACTGCCCAGACGGCTGAAAAAAGTGATTTCTGACAGGTTCTCACACTTTTGACTGGTCCTCACACCTACAACTATCTTTACATTTTGCACCCTATCTTGTAACCGTGGTGAAGAGAAGCAGTTGTGAAATGAGTGATATGGTTGTTAAAAATGCTGCAATGGGCATAAATGTGAGGATGGTCATAAGTGTGAGGACTGGTCAAAAATTACTTTTTTTAGCCCTCTGAGTAGTTTCTATGCCCATAGCCACATCCACTCAGTCACATGAGCAGTTAGCCACGCCCACCAGTCACATGACCACCAAGCCACACCCCAAAATAAGCCACGCCCAAAGAACTGGTACAAAAATTTCAGCCCCGTGGCCCGGGCCTTTGCTTATTTTTCTGTATTTGGCCCTCACTCAAAAAACTTTGGACACCCCTGGTATAGTACCAACCTTGTTAACTCTAAAACTCTTTTTTCCGCTTGGTAGTGAATAGCCTGTGGTTAATATATATATTATTGTGTGTGTGTGTGTGTCTGTACGTATGTATGTTTGTGTATATATATGTGTGTGTGTATATAGATAGATAGATAGATGATTGATTGATAGATAGATAGATAGATAGATAGATAGATAGATAGATAGATAGATAGACAGACAGACAGACAGACAGACAGACAGACAGACAGACAGACAGACAGACAGACAGCTATAGATACATTTTCTTTTGAAAGTGGGCACCAGAATTTCATTTTTAATGTATGCAGTGTATTCACAGACAAAAGTGATGATAAAGCTTGCCTTGCCTTGCCTCGCCTTGCCTCGCCCTTGCCCTTGCCTTTGCCCTTGCCCTTGCCCTTGCTCTATCTATGCTACATATCATAATTATTGAGGCTTAGCAGTGGGACAGAAAATCTGTTCTGGTTAAAGAAGAATAAAATTTGGGGCAACCTCATTTAATAATAATTGCCCTGTTTAGTGACTAATTGACATTAAAAGAGTGCTGGAAAAGTAACTTTACAACCAGTCCTTGCACTGATGACCATTGCAGCATTCCTACAGTCACATGGGCATTTCACAACTGGTGGGCCTTTATGACCATTGCAGCACCATTGCACACCACTATTTGCACACTTCACATCTGGATTCTGATAAGAAGCCTTAATAGAGAAGCTGGCAGTAAAATGTCACAATCTCAGGACTGTCATGACACACGACATCTTGCTTAATGCCCACGTGGAAGGGAGGTCATAAGTCTGTCACCATTGTGTGTTGTCTCCCTTATCTATTGTGTTACTTAGCAACAGAGTTATTGGTTCCAGCTGTGATTGTTCGGCCAGGCCTGCCTGTATTCTGCTGGGTTTCCTAAGCAGTTGGCTTTGGATCTGAAGGCTTCAACAATTCACAGCTTTTGCTCCCCTGACATCAAACTATTTTGTACAAATCAAACTCTCCCTTGAGCCTGTTTGTCATTTGCCAGTATTTAGAACTGTAAAAGGATTAAAAACACTTCCTTGCTGCCAATTTCTCCCACTTGGCAACCTTCGTGTTTTGGTGCAATTTGCTTTGATATCGTTATAGGCTTTCTAATTAGCATTTTTCTACATAAATAGTGAAAAATCAAAGTAAATCAAGATAGTTTTTCTTGGAGACCAGAAAGTTGTCCAGCAAAAGACTCACCCAAAGGCAGCAAAATGTGGTCATTCACATTCAATAGATTGTGCTCCTTAATACTATTATACTGTATTTATTAACAATATTCATATTATTTATTATCTTTAATATTGCCTCCGGACAATACCAATGACAAGCATATAAAAGTCTGATCTGTACAAATCCTCCTGCAACATGTTTTGTTATTTACATAAATTTTATCGTACACCCCCAGAGTCAACTTATACGTGATAGGAGGTCATACAATTACACAGAGATATAAATGAATAGACACTATAGTAGGGAAGGAAACAGTGGTGGGTTTCAAAATTTTTTACTACCGGTTCTGTGGGTGTGGCTTAGTGGGCGTGACCTGGTGGGCGTGACAGGGGAAGGATACTGTAAAATCCCCTTTTCCTCCTGATCAACTGGGACTTCGGAGGCAGAGAATAGATGGGGTTGGGGACAATCAGAATTTTTATTACCAGTTCTCCCAACTCCTCAAAATTTCTGCTACCAGTTCCCAGAACTGGTCAGAACCTGCTGAAACCCACCTCTGGAAGGAAAGAAGAGTAAGGGATCAATAAGGATTCTCCTTTAATCAGAGTGATCCCCATGATTAGGATCAGGGTCAGCTTAACCACACGGATTCTTACTTGTCCTACTCACTCCATATAGTATGTTATATTTGTTGTCAGTTCCTCAGCAGTTTGTTATTATGACCACAATTGAGCCCAAAATTTAGGTTGCTAAGTGAGCAACCGGTGAAGTGAGTTTTGCCCTGTTTTACGACTTTTCTCAGCACAATTGTTAAGTGAATCACTGCAGTTCTTAAATTAGTAACATGGTGGTTAAGTGAATCTGGTTTCCCCATTGACTTGGCTTTACAGAAGGTGACAAAAGGAGATCACGTGACTCCGGGAGACTGCAACCATCGTAAATGTGAGTCAGTGGTCAAGCATCTGAATTTAAACCACGTGTTGCAACAGTCATAAGTGTGAAAAAGGTCATAAGTCACTTTTTTCAGTGCCGTTGTAACTTCAAACAGTCACTAAATGAACTGTTGTACGTTGAGGACCATCTATGCTATTGTTGTGACCCAGGCCCAAGTAGGTGGTAGGAAACTTAGTCCGTGAAAAAAAAAAAACTTTATTCAAACAGCTGAGAATTACTTCATTCCCAGCATAGTTCGACACAAATTAAAGCAAATTCCTCCCAACACAAATTCCTCAGTCCTATCGCAAACCTTGGTCCAATTAGGCAAACTACCAAAGGCCTTTCTTGGCAAACGTTTAGAAGTCACAAAAATAAATGCAAGATGTAGACGAAGAGGAAGACGAAGCTACCAACATTGTTTTCCGGCAAAGCCCAAACACTGTTGCTGGTCTGTTTTAAGCCTTATGGGAGGGGCCAATCATCTCTTGGACCTACTCCCGAGTCATCCTCTTTGCTGTAGCTGCTCTTGCCTTCTGGCAGCTCTTCTCGTGTGTGCATTAGGAACAGGCTCCTCCTGTTCCTCTGCCTCACTACTATCAGTTTTTGGAGGCTCTGGAGTCCGCACCTCACTTCCCGATGGCCCTGGCCCCACCTCAGCCTCATTGCTGTCTGACTCTGTTGCCAGGTCCGTAGGCTGCTGGCGGACAACAACAGCTATCTTTTCAGAACTGTATTATATAGCTAACACTGGTCTAGAGACCAATTTCATGAGAAAGACCTGCAAGTTAACGTGCCACACAGCCTGGACTAGT
The DNA here is from genome assembly GCF_028640845.1 of Ahaetulla prasina. Classification (NCBI taxonomy): domain Eukaryota; kingdom Metazoa; phylum Chordata; class Lepidosauria; order Squamata; family Colubridae; genus Ahaetulla; species Ahaetulla prasina. The sequence continues at coordinate 170,965,865 of NC_080540.1, forward strand.
ATTACTGCAAATCTCATCACATACTGTCCCATAACAAAAGGTAAAGATACTTTAAAAAGACAGTAACTTAGCTCAAGCAATTTGTATATCTACAGAATTTTCTTTGTCCTTTCAAACCTCTGTTTTGCAAAATCATTCTCCATTAAAGGGCACTGATCTGAATGAAGGCCATTTCTGGAATTCTGGATCAGACCTTCAGAACCAGACTTGATGGTGTTTTCTCACCCCTAATATAAAATCCAATGGAAGTATTGGTAATCCTTGAATTATGACCAGTTGTTTTACAACTGTTGAAATTATGAATGCCTTGGCAAGGGCACTTTATCGTCCATAAATCACTTCCGACCTCCGTAAAACATCATCATACACACAGTCTGCTGTCCTATGACCACAATCTGAGTGCTTGGCCTCCCATTTGCACTTATGGCTGGTTACAAAGTGCCCTGCAAGCATGTGACCGTCATATGCAATTTTCTCTGCTGGCTTCCCCCGAAAATGGAGAAGCCAGCAGGGAGCATTGCAAGCTGCTGCTACCTGCCAAGTGGACTTCCTCTTGTCTCCAGGAGGTGGGGGTGGCTGAAAGAGCGGCCAACTCCTCTGGCTGGATGCAGAAACAAAACTTAGATCCTGAATATAATAATAACAGAGTTGGAAGGGACCTTGGAGGCCTTCTAGTCCAACCCCCTGCCCAGGCAGGAAACCCTACACCATTTCAGACAAATGGCTATCCAATATTTTCTTTAAAATTTCCGGTATTGGAGCATTCACAACTTCTGCAGGCAAATTGTTCCACTTATATGTCAGGAAATTTCTTCTTAGTTCTAAGTTGCTTCTTTCCTTGATTAGTTTCCACCCATTGCTTCTTGTTCTACCCTCAGGTGCTTTGGAGAATAGTTTGACTCCCTCTTCTTTGTGGCAACCCCTGAGATATTGGAACCCTGCTATTATGTCTCCCCTAGTCCTTCTTTTCAAGATTCAAGCTCTGTTCCCACAGTCCCCCCCCCTTCCTCCTGTTTCCCTTCTGTGTTTGAAGGGGACCTTCCTCCAATGGGGTGTAAATATAGAGCTTAGATCCCAAAGACCTGAGCTTCACTGGAGCAGTTTCCTTCGGTGCAAAGAAGGGAGCTAAACTTTCACTCTATCTGCTTAACAACTGGGAAGATCACTTAACAGTCACAATCCAGAGTATAGCCCTTGAGTGAAGCAGTCACATGGGCTTCTTGCTTAACTCAACAACCAAGATTCCAGTTTCATCACTGACTACCTGTCTTGCTTTTCTATGCACTTCTGCAATTTAATAACGTTCCATCATTTCAGAATGTTTAAGGGTGTTGGTTTTTGGTTTTGGTTTTGGTTTTCTTTAGTTCTTGAGCTAATTTCTTCATTTGTCTAAGTGCTATGTGCTGTGCATCTCTTTGAAACTTTCCAATTTCCTCTGTCACTTTATTAAATGTGTATAGATGGAGGTTTGCATGCAGTATATATCCAAGCAAGGACTTGCAGCAATGCAGTTCCACTCATCTGCATAGCTGAACTGTTCTGTCAAGCTAGCTCTCCCAAACTGTATTAGATTCTATCACTTCAGCCAGCCATCCTCTCCCCAGAAAACTGTAATCAGACCAAGCAGCTGAGCAGAGCAGTCCCCCCTCCTCCAGGCTTAGAAAATTATGACCTCTGTTGATCTTTGGGGTGACCATTTAAGATGGCTGAAGATTGTCGCTCCCCAGGAGCAGGCAGCAAGGTCACAGATATAGGGACAGGCTGCCTTCAGCCCAACATCACACCTTACTGATTGCAAAGCCACCACCCTGCAGCGGCTTTCTTTTCTCCTGATGAAGCCACTGCAGTAAATCGGCTTGATTAATCACAGCTGCACCTGACAGGTTTTGAAGTGCAGGGGTTTTTGTGGGTTTCTTTTCTGACACCAATCCAGCTATGGCAGCTCCTCGCTTGCTGTTGAAGTCTCATTCATCTGAAAGGAGGCTCCAGAAGCATGGCAAGGAGAAGCCAGGTGGCCACTCCAAAGCTGCTAGCTCACAACAAAGGACACCAATTCTTCATCTTGAAGAGCTAATTGCATGCAATTTCCTTCTGACTGATTATTCTGGATCATTTGAGCTCCCCAATTAAGGAGGAAACAGAAAGATGCTAGTGGGCAGCTGTTGTCCTTCAGGAAATTGAAGAGTCAAGCCGTGAGTTCAGCTCTTCTTGAAATGAAAGAAAAACATCTTTTCCCTGTTGGGGGAAAAAAAAATTCAGAGCAGGGGTGAAATCCAGCAGGTTCTGACAGGTTCTGGAGAACCGATAGTGGAAATTTTGAGTAGTTTGGAGAACCAGCAAATATCACCTCTGGCTGGCCCCAGAGTGGGGAGGGAATGGAGGTTTTGCAGTATACTTCCCCTGCCACGCCCATCAAACCATGCCTACCAAGCCATGCCCACAGAACCGGTAGTAAAAAAAATGGATTTCCCCGCTCATTCAGAGAAGGACTCTGTATCAGTTCTGTTCTGTTTCCCTGGCTGGGTTAACTGAGAGGTGCTTCTCAGGAGATAGCCTGCATTTATAGAAACTCTTCTATATAACCAAACTATAGGCTCAATCATTTTGGAAATGGTGCAAATCCCTTTCCAAAAACCTTTGGAGGTAGTAGTTTAATTACAGTTGGCTACATTTTTAATGTTAATCCTTTGTTCTTCCATCAACTTTGAATAAGCTTCAGTAGGACAGACTACAGAATGGTAGAGAGAATGAACAGCTGGGTTACCATTATTTTCCGTTACCATTAAAAAACCATTATTCTTTCGGCTTTAGTCTCTACCAAGGGTGTCCACCAAGGATGGGCAAAGGAGTCCCTCTTTGAGGCAGATAGGCAGGTTAGAGATGTGAAAAATAAATAAATGAATAAAAAGGCAAGTTAGTGGCCAAGACTGCCATCTTGATTTTTGGCCCTCATCTCCAACCAATGAGTCTGTTTAGCTGGCTAGTTGGACTATTGTAAAGATTCCATTTCAATGTTTCAAATATGTTCAGGTTCTTTCAGGAACTTACAGAGATTCAAATAATGTCCTATTTTTGGATACCTCTAACCATAATAAAAATTATGGTATGATAGCAGAGGTGGGCTTCATATAATTTAACAACCGGTTCTCCCAGCACCTGAAAATGTGAGCCTTCCGCACATGCACTTTGCTCGTGCATGCGGCTTGCACATGTGCACACAGCTTAGAAAGCATAGCTAAATAGGATGGCATAGCGCTGGGGCCCACCCTCAGGTCGCAACTACTGGTTCGCTCAAACCTGTTGGAACCGGCTGAATCCCACCACTGTATGATAGCCAATGGAAATAAAGCAAGGTCTCCAAAGTCAAAGAGTGAGGTTTAATTCTCATACTTTTTACTTTTTCTTTTAATAATATGATGCATCTACATTTGATACCCTTTCTGAGCTTGGATCCTCAGATAGATGGCCTTTCTGTCCACCCACATTGCCCCACACCAATTTTTATTAATGTTGTCATGTTGGCCAATAGATCTGGTCATATACATACTCTCAATTCAAGTGCTTTATTGTGTATAAAACTGCACTTCTAACTCGAGGCCAGAGTAATATGTGTCATGCTTAATGAAATTAAATTTTGGCAACATCAGCTAAATGACCCATAATTCCATCTATAATTCTACCTCTTGTCCTAGAAGCAAAATCTCCATCCCCCAGTCTAACCTTTCTTTCATTTCTCTATTCCTCCCACCACCTCAAGGGATTTATTTGATTTTAATAAAAGGGATGCAAGAAGGAATTTTTTTTGGGGGGGGGGTTTGACTTGTTCCATTTTACTATATGTGAGCATTTTCTACTTCGGTTCAGTATTTAAGATTGCTGCTCTCTATTGCTCAGCTCTGGATACAGATTTGTGTGTACAATTTTGAGCAAATTTTCCAGAAGACAACACCTTCAGGGCCATTGGTTCTTCTTCGCCTTTAATGTTACTGTTCATGGACAAACATGCAAACAGGCTCTTTTTGGGGAAAATGTAAAGTGAAAATATCTTGCAACCGACTAATATGATAAAATATGATAAATTAGTCTAGTCTGATGCCTCTGTGTATGCTAGTTGTTTGATATATTACAGAAAGGAGTCTAATGATGATTGCTTATACCCCTCAGCAGGTTGTGACTCTTTTTGCCTTTGGCACTTGTTTATGCACGTTGCCTTAAGATTGATGTTTTAATTAATAATACATGATTAACTGGAATTCTAGCCTGGGCATAAGTTACTAGTCAATTTTGCTGGGGGGAAAAAGTTAACAGAATAATACAAGTCCTGCAACTGAGGGAGACAGCGGGAAAAAACTTTTCTCCAACTTATAAGAGTTTGAGTGGTGGACTTCAAACCCCTCCAAGGGTAATAATTTTGTTTGTTTCAAAATCATTCCAATTATTTGCCACACAATTAATTGTTTTAAGCAGTTTATTTTTTTCCCTAAGGAATAGTTTTTGGTGCAGAATTTTACAGACATTGGCTGGCTTTCGTCAAGACCATAGAGAATTCAGTTCCGGTAAATCTCACATACCAATTGCACTTAGATTTATATACCACTTCACAGTGCTTTACCGCCCTCTCTAAGTGCTTTGCAGAGTCAGCCTATTGCCCCCAACAATCTGAGTCCTCATTTTACCCACCTCTGAAGGATGGAAGGCTGAATCAACCTTGAGTCATTGAGAATCGAAATGTTGGCAGTTGGCAGTATTAGCCTCCAATACTGCATTCTAACTGACATAATCAGTCTCACTGAACCCAATGGCAGATTTTCCCCTTTGTCCATGCATTGATAATTGTTTATTGAAGCAAAACTTTCTTTCTTAGTGAGGGGTATTGAACATTTTTTCCAAAGGAAATGCTTAGGAGCCCAAAGGAGATCATTTGGTTTGACTTGTTATACTAGACTTGTGCTGTACGTTGTTACCTACAATGACATTGGAGCCATTCTATGGATAAAAATAGCACCGAGATTCATTTCTAAGGGAAATAAGCCTGCCTCACCTTCCACTGAATTGATTCCTGTAGATCACAGAAATGCACAGATCATGGAGGTGAAAAGGGAAACCAAGGGCCACTATTGTTATCAGAACCCCTTTTCTGATCTAGAGCAATATGGGCACTTAAATGCTATGGAACCCTTTTTTAACCATTAAGAAAAAAATGAATCTCCCGAAAACTCAGAGTCATATTACCTCACAGCCTTCATATGTGGAATGTGGCCTTCATATCCCGATCTGATCCTCAACTCAGCACAAATTACATCTGTTGTGGTCCTCCAGCAGCCTGCGGAGCTGACAACGGAGTCAGACAGTGATGAGGCTGAGGAAGAACATGGGCCAATCCTGGAGGCTAGGGAAGGCCCGGATGAGGGCTCTGCATCAGAGGCAGAGATGGGGCCAGGGCCATCAGGGAGTGATATGCGGACTCCGGAACCTCCAGAGGCTGACAGTAGTGACACAGAGGAACAGGAGGAGCCTGTTCCTAATGCACGCATGAGAAGAGCTGCAAGAAGGCAAGAGCAGCTCAAGCAAAGAGGATGACTCGGGAGTAGGGCCAAGAGATGATTGGCCTCTCCCATAAGGCTTAAAACAGACCAGCAACGGCATTTGGGCTCTTTGCCGGAAAACAACATTGATAGCTTTGTCTTGTTGCATTTGTTTTGTATCGGCATCTTCTGAACTTTTGCCAAGAAAGGCCTTTGGCAGTTTGCCTAATTGGACCAAGGTTGGTGATAAGACTGAGGAATTGTGTTGGGAGGAATTTGCTTTAATTTAGTTGGACTACGCTGAGAACGAGTTAATTCTCAGCTGTTCTAATAAAGTCTGTTTGTTTTTACACTGACTTAGTTTCCTACTACCTACTTGGGCCTGGGTCACAACAGCATCTTTCTGTTAAGGAGGGTAAGTTCATTACAAGTTTTTAGGAATGCTAAGAAAATTTGACATTTCAGATTCCAAAGTAGTACTGTTCTCTCTGTTTCCAAGGCTCAGGTTGTGCGCAAGACAGATAGCAACAATTCAGGAGGAACTTCAAGGGTCATTGAATTACTGTAGATACACATTTAGGGGAATAAGTGCAATTTAACGAGGAGTGTGAATTCCGTGCCAATGAGGCTGATTAGAGAAGCAAAAGTAATGGGATAAATTATCAATATTCTGTGCGGCAATATTTTGTTCCTGGTCTCCCATGTCCTATGAACTTACAATTGTGCAAGACAGAAAGAGAAGTGGCACACCATCTGTTAGCTTCAAGGAAGAAGCGCAAAAGCAAAATGCTAGGGAGGATGGGATTTGGTCAAATCTAGGAAAGCCCTTAAGAGGAAGTTTTGAATTTTCTCAATAGTTTTGCTGTTCCTTAAACTGAAGGAGGACGTGTACGTGAATATTGTGAGGGTAGAATCCAGACATGAAAAAAGAAGTGGCACTAAATAAGGTTCTTGGTAAAGGACAGCACTTCCCTTTGCCTGGGTTGATTTGCCTGGGGAGATTGTCCCCTCTCTGTCTTTTCAAATTGTCCAGCTCTTCCTGGACCCTTGATTTATTTGAGTGCTTATTTACCTTCCTTTGCTCCCAAAGTTCAGCCAAATTGGCACAGAATTCTTCATTTTAGTGGGATTGCAATTTGCTGTCTTAAGAACTATAGCAAGACAAAAAGGAGGATTGGAAAATACTGTGGATATTTCCAGTGGTGGGTTTCAAAAAATTTTACTACCAATTTTGTGGGTGTGGCTTGGTGGGCATGGCTGGCTTGGCGGGCGTGTTTTGGTGGGCGTGGCAGGGAAAGGATACTGTAAAATCGCACAGGGAGGGTCTCCTCAGGGTGCCGTCAGCCAAACAATGTTGGCTGGCGACCCCTAGGGGGAGAGCCTTCTCTGTGCAAGCACCTACCCTCTGGAGTGAGCTTCCTCTGGGGTTACGATTACTCCCCGACCTCCGGACCTTCCGCCGCGAACTCAAGACTTTTCTGTTTCACCGTGCAGGCCTGGCCTGATACATTACGGTTTTAAATTGGGGTTTTTATCACTTTTATTATAGTTTTTTTAATAGGGCTTGCCAATTTGAATAAGATTTTTAAAATGTTTTTTAATTCTATTTATAATTGTGTTTTATGTTGGCTGTGAACCGCCTTGAGTCCTTCGGGAGAAGGGCGGTATAAAAAATCAAATAAATAAATAAATAAAACAAAATCTCCATTCCCTCCCCAATCCAGGGGAAGGTTACTGTAAAATCCCCATTTCCTCCTAATCAGCTAGGACTTGGGAGGCAAAGAATAGATGGGGGCAGGGCCAGTCAGAATTTTTACTACTGGTTCTCCAAACTACTCAAAATTTCTGTTACCTGTTCTCCAGAACTGGTCAGAACCTGCTGAAACCCACCTCTGAATATTTCCCAGTTTAGTTCAGTCCCCACACACTCCTGTCCAATCCTTATATCAGATCAGAGCAAGCACATGAGCCATCCATTAAAACTAGTTAAAAAATGTAGCTTGAAGTTTATTTATTAAACAATGTATTAAACAATTAAACCAAAAACAATTAACTGGTCAAACAGGAGAAAAAGAGAGACATGAACAACAGGCAAGAAATAAGAGGGGATTTAACAACAGCAATCTAACACTATCTATTTATATAAAATCGCAGAACTTTCCAGTCTCTGAAAACAATATTATGAGCAATTAGCTTTGATATTCTCAAAGGGACTTTCCTTAATCCCACCTTCACCCTTTATTGTACACCACAGCAACAGGACAGAGATGGAAGGTAGGAACCAGATTCTCCCTTCTCTGTGTTGCACCATGAAGAAAATCCTCTGATGACCAGGGATGATGATAGATAGATAGATAGATAGATAGATAGATAGATAGATAGATAGATAGATAGATAGATAGATAGATAGATAGATGATTTATTTATTTATTTATTTATTTATTTATTTATTTATTTATTTATTTATTTATTTATTTATTTATTTATTTAAATTTCTATACCACCCTTCTCTCGAAGGATTCAGATAGATAGATAAAATCAGAAGACTGTGTACGTTATGTGCAGCTATGGATCTTCTCTATGGGAAGAAGCAATCCCTGTTCAGTAGCATATTGATGAGATTGGGACTGAGATCTTTTAAAAATTGTTTGTCTAAATAAAGCCAAGAGTAGGCCACTTCCAACTACTGAAGTACTTGTTTGAATAGATCATTTGGCAGATAAACCTTCTAAAGAGGGCATGTTCATTTTATTCCTCTGCAAATCCTGTAAATAGGCAAGCTAGTCTTGGCCAAAAAAAAGAGAATAGGACAGCATTTGTACCTTTCATATATGTGAGATATCCACACACACCCTGGCTCTTTGAGAAGCATCAAGACTATAAGCCATAAGGAAAATAAGAAATCAAAAGGACTCGCTTCCTCTTAAGATCCTCAGAAGATTTTTTAAAAAAAATTCTATAGTACATTTAAGCCAGTGGTGGGTTTCAAAATTTTTTATTACTGGTTCTGTGGCTTGGTGGCCGTGGTTAGGTAGGCACGGCAGGGGAAGGATACTGTTAAATCTCCATTCCCTCCCCAATCCAAGGGAAGGTTACTGCAAAATCCCCATTTCCTCCCAATCAGCTGGGACTTGGGAGGCAGAGAATAGATGGGGGTGAAGCCAGTCAGAATTTTTACCACCGGTTCTCCGAACTACTCAAAATTTCCACTACCGGTTCTCCAGAACAGGTCAGAACCTGCTGAAACCCACCTCTGATTTAAGCTGAGATCCTGCAAGATGGCATCCTCTAAACGGAATACTGTTTTGGTCTATTACACAACATCTGTGTCACCCAACTTTGTTTCCTTGATGCAATCATAACTGGTGAGAAGAACAGAGAGCTTCTTCCCATTGCAGGCATGTTGTGATTTGTGTCTGTACATGTGCATGTATACATCTCTCCATATGTGTTCCTCATATGTTGGGAGGATGAAAAATCTGCCCAAGTACACGATGAGGGGATATGCTATACCTTTCCTCCCCTTCCTTACCTCTAATGAAATGTCTGAGACGGGAAATGTCTGTAGGGAGAGCGTAACTAGATTTCACGGAGTGATTGCAACTCTCCACCCAAGCGCAAATCTTGATTTTGCTGAACTCATGCTCCTGGAACAGATTGTACATAAACATGTTTCACTAAAATATGGTTATATCTTCCCTACAGGCAGCCCATTAATAGGGGGAAGTATTATACCCCCGTCATTTGCTTTTAAAATCACATTTCTCTGTGATTTTTCAGAGTGCAACTCTGGTATAACCCAAAGTTAGGGCAAATGTTTAAACTTTTGTTTCCCGGTGAAACAGAACAGGATGTTAAATTGTCACAAGCTCATTAAAATAGCCAGAGGCTTAACATACTTTTGTTTTTGTTTTTTTGTTTTCAGAAAGATGCCATCAAAACTCAGGAGAAAATTATAATGCTTTATCTGGCAATTGCCTGCCAAATTTCAGCAGGGTGATTTTGGAAGACGCTTGCTTTGATTTTATCAATTTGTGTATGCTAACCAAAAGATAGCAACGCATCAGGTAGCCCAAGAGGCCAAAAAAACCCCCCAAACCTTAGCACTTTACACCAAATACATCGCTTTTAGGGATTTTCGTGTGTTAGGGGGAGGGTGTTTGACGGTGTGTATATAGCAATAGCACTTAAACTTATTGTCCCATAGTGCTGTGCAGCATTCCCTGAGTGGTTTACAAATGTCAGCCTATTGCTCCCAACAATCTGGGTCCTCATTTTATTGACCTCAGAAGGATGGAAGGTTGAGTCAACCTCTAGCTCCATCAGGATTGAACTCCAGACTGTGGGCAGAGTTAGCCTGAAATACTGCATTTTAAACATTACGCCACCAGGGCTAGGTGTGGGCCGTATGTTGTCTGCCAGGCCTCCTTCAAGTACGGATTAGTGGAAGTTAAACTTGAATGTTTTCATTTCCACTATCCGTTCCTAAAAAAATAAAAATTTCAATTACTAGATTTAGCAACTTGTTTAATTTTAATTGCTTGCTCTAGGACTTAGGGGTTATTTAGAAAATCTAAGAGACTATAATTTGATTTGGGGTTTTTTTTTTTACATAGGACTTGACATTAAGAGACCTCTTGACAGCTTTGATTAAGTTGTCACCAAAATTTGAACTAAAATTGGATGTTGAAAAATTAAAGGGTACCACACACTGATTCTATTTGTGCTTATATAACTATTTTAGAGCTTTTTTTTTTCATCCAGAGTGTTGTGCCTGTAAAGAACATCCTATGAACAGATACGTTATGACTTCTTTCATTTATTCTAATTTTATTGTCTTATTCTGTTCAACCAACTCCTTTTGCTCAGCCACCTTGTCCTAGGTATCTTTAGAAAATTGTAGCCATTGCAAAGACCAGTTGTCAGGCTTTTCTTGGCCAATACTGGAGAAAGAAGCTTCACAGGTAATAATTCAAGGGCAACTCTCTTGGAGAAGTTTATGCAAGAATGTTTATTGCAAAAAACTAGAAAGACCACTAAAGAAGAATGTCAAGTATAAATGCAAACCCTATTTAGAGTGGAAACAAGGTTCCATTTTTTAACCTCTTTATCCTCCCCTTTTCAGCAGGAAGAATGGTTTGCATCTGTACAGACTCTGTTTGCTTCTTGTCGTGTCTGCGCCCCCCCGAGCCGGCCCTCCTGCCAGAAAGTGACTTGGAAAGTGAGGGGGAATGGCCATCAGGACTTACCTCAGGAGCACCGGCTTTCCTGGCTCAGCTCCAGGAGCCAGAGGCAAGCCAGATGGAAGAGATAACGAGGCCTCCTTCCCCTGACTCTTCCCCCCCCAGGACACACCTCCAGACCTAGCTGATGGCAATCAGGCCTGGCTGGACCTAGATTTTGTAGGCAGGAGAGGTGGGAACAACAGAAGCAGGAGTGCGGCAGGCCTAGGAAGTGCTGAGTCATGGAGCCACACCCCACAGGATATAAAGGCAGCGAGAGCTGCTGTGTCTCTTCGTAGCAGGCAAATTAACTGCTGAACTAAGAGCTGAAGTACTGTTTGACTTATCGGCGTCGAGGGAGATAACAGAGTCACTTGGCAGACGCTCACTCTTTTGCTGCCAGGGCTGATAGTGCCGGCTAATTAAGCCATCGTTCGGACGGAGGCGAGGGGGGACAGAACACTTCTGATTTTCCAGATCTTTTATATACTGCAGGAATCTGATGATATGGGTAGCATTAAAGTCATCTCAAGGGGCTCAGGGGCTAAGACACTGAGCTTGTCAATCGAAAGGTCGGCAATTCAGTGGTTCGAATCCCTAGTGCCGCGTAATGGGGTGAGCTCCCGTTACTTGTCCCAGCTTCTGCCAACCTAGCAGTTCGAAAGCATATAAAAAATGCAAGTAGAAAAATAGGGGTCACCTTTGGTGGGAAGGTAACAGCGTTCCGTGCGCCTTTGGCATTTAGTCATGCTGGCCACATGTCCGCAGAGACAGCTTTGGCAGCACTGGCTCTTCGCAGGGGTGAAATGCTCCTGGTTCGCACCAGCTCTCCCGATTAGGTAGCGATGGCAGCTGCTGGTTCGGAGAACCGGTAGCAAAAATCCCTGGCCCCGCCCCCCTGCCTCTGCTGAGCCGCACCATCAGCAGAGGTTTTGTTTTTTTTTACTTTTAAAAGTTTTTCTTCAGCCGAAAACATATCTTTATAAGTAAAAATAAAACCCGTACGCTCTCACAGAGAGGGACTTCTCAGGGTGCCGTCCGCCAAGCAATGTCAGCTGGCGGCCCCCAGGGGAAGGTCCTTCTCTGTGGGGGCTCCCACACTCTGGAACGAACTTCCCCCGGGTTTACGCCAAATACCTGACCTTCGGACATTCCGTCGCGAACTGAAGACACATCTTTTTATTCGCGCAGGGCTGGCTTAAATTGATTTTAACAAATTTTTAAATTCTTAGTAATTAATTTTAAATGGTTTTTTTTTAGCTTATTATATATTTTACTTCTCAGGCCAATTTTAAAATAAGTTTTTTAACTGCATTTTAAATTTGTATATTGTACCGTCTGTTTTATTCTTGCCTGTACACCGCCCTGAGTCCTTCGGGAGAAGGGCGGTATAGAAATCAAATAAATAAATAAATAAATAAATTTAAAAAAAAAAACAACCTCTGATGATCGCGGGGCTGAGCAGGGATCATCAGAACACTTTAAAAGTTTTTTTAAAAAAAACCTCTTCAGCCGAAGGGGGGAAAAAGGAAAAGGGGGGGCTTTAAAAGGCTCCTCTGGCCATCCCAGCTGAGTTCCTCATCACCAGAACCTTAAAAAACATGTTTTCTACATGTTAAAACAATTATTTTAAGAGGTTCTGGGCTGCTATGAGGGAACTTCAGCTGAGATTGTCAGAGGAGCTGACTTTAAAACTTTTTTTCCTCTGGCGATCCCAGAGGAGTTTCCTGATCCTAGCAGGCTTTTAAAATCACTTTTTAACAGCCCCCACTTACAAGAGCCCCCACCCATGCCCAGCCAATTCCCCCTCCTCACTTACCTATAATTACTGCTCTTTTGGGCTGGCAACGCCATGCTTTCTTCAGCTACTGAAGGGGAAAAAAAGCTTGCTTTGACTTCCTGCTTTGCTGGCTGAGGAACTCTGGGGGTTGAAGTCCACAATAAAATAAAATAAAATAAAATAAAATAAAATAAAATAAAATAAAATAAAATAAAATAAAATAAAATAAAATAAAATAAAATAAAATAAAATATTTGTGCAGCTTTCTGAGATTTGGTGTGTTCCTGTAGTGTTTCACTCTAACTACACAAACACACAAAATCTCACAAAGCTGCATGTGGCATTGTGTGTGTGTGTGAGTCAGTTGTGTTGTGTTGTGTGTGTGTAAAATGGGAAAGTGTGAGGTTCCTGCTTGTTGCAGGGGCCATTTTGGGTGAAGTGCAGCTGCTTTTACATTGTGTGTGAGTCAGTTGTGTTGTGTTGTGTTGTGTGTGTGTGTAAAGTGTGAAAGTTGGTTTTTGGTACCTCTTATTGTTTTGTATACTTCATTAATTATTTTTATTATTTATTGTTATTGGCCACGCCCACCCAGTCATCTGACCACCAAGCCACACCCACAGAACCGGTAGGGAAAATTTTTAGATTTCACCCCTGGCTCTTCGGCTTTGAAACAGAGATGAGCACTGCCCCCTAGAGTTGGGAATGACTAGCACATATATATGAGGGGAATCTTTACCTTTATCTTAAAGTCATATCAATTAAATAAAATAATAAAACCTCACACTGAGGTTAGGGGAGTAATACATACTCTGTTCAACCTTGGCATATCATATATCTATGCTGGAGAACCAAATAAGGTAGTCAAATTATCAGATCGCCTATAGACATGTTTGCTTTTCAGTTTAATAGTTAGGATGGGTGGTGTGATGGCTCAGTGGTTAAGATGCTGAGCTTGTTGGCAGAAAAACCAACAGCCTGGGTTCAAGAACCAAGCATCATGCGATGGGATGAGCACCCATCTTTGCCTAGCTCCTGCCCACCTAGCAGTTCGAAAGCACGCAAATGTGAGTAGATAAATAGATACCACTTTGGTGAGGAGGAAACAGCACTTCATGCTAGCCACATGACCATGGAAATGACTTCAGACATAGAGTCATGGCCTTGAAACAGAGATGAGTGCCACTCCCTATAGTCACCAACAACTAGCAGATTAAAATCTGCAGGGACTCCTTCCCTTTCTTAATAGTTAGGGTATTGATTGTTAATGACCTCTAAAAAGAGCCAATTGGCAGAGACTACTCCAATCTGCCATCAAATCCAATTCCAGCTAAGTTATTCCCAAGTAGGAGAATCATACTGTCTATAGCACAATAGCAACTATGTCCATTGATGAATAGAGAGGAACACCCACCCATCTTTGGTCTTCCAAATGAAATGTGCCTTCCCTATGTTTCCTTAAGGCACCAATCCTACAATATATCTGCTTCCCTAGGTATTTGCTGCCACTCAACCCTTGGGATTAAGTTGTACCCCTGATGGCGAACCTATGGCATGCGTGCCACAGGTGGAACACGGAGCCATATCTGTGGGCACTCAAGTGTTGCCCTAGCTCAGCTCCAGCATGCATGCGCATGCCGGCCAGCTGACTTTCGGGCCTTCTGGGCCCACTGGAAGCCGGGAAATGGGTTGTTTCTGGCCTCTGAGGGGGTGGGGAAGGCCATTTTTGTCCTCTCCAGGCTCCTAGAAAGCCTCTGGAGCCTGGGGAGGGCAAAAAATGGGCCTATTGGGGTAGTGTGCATGCGCGGGGCACATTGAATCATGGGTGTGGGCACACATATGCAAATGAATGAAATTCTTAGAACTCACATTTGGTCCCTTGGTTAGGTGCTGCCACTGCCTCCTCATTGCTGTCATACAGAACATGAATGTCATCCTGATCACACTGTATTCCCAGAGCACGGAAAATGCTCCATGATACCCACAGTGGGGAAATACCCACTGACCTCCTAGGAAAGAATGAATTGGGGTTTAATACATATTGCTTTCAAATTGATCCCTACTAGACCCAGGAAATTACTGTGTGTGAGAGAGACAGACAGACAGAGAGAGACAGAGAGAGGGAGGGAGGAAGGGAGACTACTAACAGAATTGAATTATTTTATATTCCTTATGGTATCTTACATTATCAAGACAAACCATTTATAAATCTATATTTAATTATAAATCCAAAGAGAAACAGACCAAAACTGAACACGCATCCATATACATAACGCAGTTGACAGCAATGGAGATAGGTTATTCTAATATATATTTCAGTGAGCTGAAATAGAAGTGGGGGGAGGATCACAAGCTTGTTTTGTTGGAGAGATAATTTCCCACAGATCACCTTCACTCAGCCAAGAAATCAGTTTTCATGCCCTAATTCTAACAGTCCCATTTCACATGATTTCCTTGAAATATATTGTTATCTTTTAGATTTACGTTAGTGAGTAAACACATTCCAGTCATACCAATGATGGTTCCCTGATCTCTAAGAGTACATATTTATTTGTACCCAATCAAAAGGGTTACAACCCTCTTTTCTGATAAGTTATCGTCACATCTAATGTTGAATTATTGTTTGAAGGCTGCAAGTTTAATGGGCCAATTGAACACTTATAAAAAGAGGCACTAATTGGCTTAGCAGAAAGCAGGAACAAGGCTGGCTTTTCATGCTAAGCTCATTCATTCTTATCAATTTGGTAGTGCTGACAGCAAAAGATGATTTGAGGCAGAAAACGCTATTAATCATAGCAGTTGCTGCTTTCACAAACACCAGGAAAGACCCACCAGAAATAACTATCTCAGAAAAAAAAAACCTGAAAAATATTGTGATTTCTTTATTTGTATACGATGGAGGTTGATAACTATGCCCAACCAAATGTCAACACCGAGGATTTGGGATTTTTTATTTTATTTTACGTTTTCTGGAATATTCCTTCCCCCCCCACCTCTTTCCCCCTTTTGGGAATATTCTCAATTTGTTTGCTGCTGAAATTGCTTTGTAAACAAACACATAGAGAAAAGAGTAAGCAGAGTCAGGCAAAGATTGTAAGAGAAATTTCTCTCACAATGTCCATAAAAGTTCGTTTAAACCAGGGGTCTCCAACCTTGGCAACTTTAAGCCTGGAGGACTTCAACTCACAGAATTCTCCAGCCAGCAAAGTGAGAGTTGAAGTCCTCAGGCTTAAAGTTGCCACGGTTGGAGACCCCTGATTTAAACTACAAAAACAACCACACAATTCCATTGAAGCACAGATCATTACAGTACCAGAGACAGCAAAGACGAAGCCTTAAGTGAGCAGGGATACAATATCTCTTTGTAGAACTTTGCAGATTAGTTATGCAGCATGATAGGATAAAGCAAGGTAATTGATTAGATTTGACTTGCTATAGCATCCTCTTATAAATCAGTGAGGTCAGATATGGGGTAGGTACTATGAGGTAAGGGGTTGTACTACAGAAGTAACAATATACTGAAAGAACAGAGAGGGTATTCTGGGAACTCAGTTGCTTTTCATAGAAGTGGGATCCATCTTAAACTTATTTTGATTCCACAGAACCTATGCTCACCTCCTAATATCTTCTCCCAATTTTATCAACTTTCTTTAACCTTCAAATGTTTTTATAACTCAGTTGACAGATTTTAATGATTTTCAAGGCCCTAGAAAGGTAATTAGGGGATGGATATTTTTCTGGGTTTATTTTCCATATGTCCCAACCAATGCCACATTTTCTTATTACACAATGCCTCTTTCAACCTGGTTTCACCGGATTATCAAATCTTTCGAGTCCCAAAGATGTTTTTTTCAAAAAAAAAAGCAGCTGGACTTCGTTTTTCCTTGAAGATGTTTCACTTCTCATCCAAGAAGCCAAGACTGAAGGAGCTTCTTAGATGACAAGCAAAACATCTTCAAGGAAAAACAGTTGCCTTTTGAAAAAGCACCTTTCAGACAACCATGGCCTAGATAACTGAGGATCTCCATTGCCAAATCTTTTGCGATTTTACCAATTTCACATCAGCAGTTTCAGACTGCAGCGATTTCAGGCAATCTCAAAGAACTTAAAAATAAGACTTGGGCATCTTGCACAATTTCAGATATTTTATTTTATCATTCATTTTTATTTAATTTTGTAGGTGAAGAGAAAGTATTCTAAGGCACACCAGATATGCTAAGTGGATGTTCCTTTAAAAAATGAAAGTGAAGTAGTACAGCCTTCAAAAGCAGGTGGCAATTCAGACATTCTTTTTTTAAAACAAAGATCCAACCCTGCATTTTATCCAGCTAGCCATCCTCCTTTTCTCATTCATTGAAGGGGGTGGGGTGGGAAGCAAGAATGTCAAATCAATGCTTGTAGTGACAAAGAGGATAAGGATCAGTAAACTCAAATGTAATTTAGAGAAAGTAGAGATATTGTTATGGCTGCTGGCTGCTATGTCCAACGGTTTGTGTTCAATCTGTTCCGGAAGATATTGTCTTCCTTCTAAGACAGGGGTGTCAAACTTGATTTCATTCAGGGCTGTATCAGGGTTGTTTTTGACCTTGGGTGGGGGGGCAGGATGGGCACAGCTAGGGTGGACATGGCCAGCCTGACATCACTTGTGTTGGGGCGCCTGTGGTGGCCCAAGTGCTCTCCCAGTGAAAACAGGCTCCTGATCTCCATTTTCACTGGCAGAGGCACTGCAGGCCGGTCCTTCGCTGTTTCCAGGGCCAGTTCTAAGCATCCCACGGGCTGGATCCAGCCCACAGGCCTTGAGTTCGACACTCCTTCCGTAAGAGATCAAGTTTACAGTTTTTACTCTCATTAAAAGCAGATTATTTCAATAACCAAGCATGACCAAGCTTTCATCTTAATCCTGCATTTCAGAAATCATTAAAGACTCTCACAAACCTGCTCAAAATTAATCTTCTAAAGTCCTATTATAGATCAGTCAGGCTGTTATCTGAACAAGAACCCGTAATAGGGGCCGTAATAGCTCAGGCTGGTAAAAAGCCTGTTATTAGAACACAGTAGCCTGCAATTACTGCAGGTTCAAGCCCGGCCCGAGGTTGACTCAGCCTTCCATCCTTTATAAGGTAGGTAAAATGAGGACCCAGATTGTTGGGGGGGCAATAAGTTGACTTTGTAAATATACAAATAGAATGAGACTATTGCCTTATACATTGTAAGCCGCCCTGAGTCTTCAGAGAAGGGCGGGATATAAATGTAAATTAAAAAAAAACAACCCAAATTAATCTTTTAACTTTTCCAAGTATCCTTTCTGCATTGCTGAGATATCTGAAAAGCAATCGGGGAATCCCAACTCTTTCCTGTGGGCCCAAAGTGTAAGGAAAGCTGGAGAAGGGGGCGAGGAGGATGGCTTTCATTTATTACTGGTACTGTGTTCCAAAATAAAGAAAAATCATTTCCCCCAAATCTCTTTTTTATACTATTTGGGTATGAAGGGGGAGATTGAAAATATGGCACTTTCTTTCAGTTGAGTTCATGATAATCAAAACAAATCCATTCATTACCATCTGTTCCTTTACACAGGACATCTGTAAGAAAAACACAGAGTGGAATGCATTGATAAACACATTGTCCACAAGTTGTGCAAACAGTCTTTAATTCCCTGATAAAATGATGTTGGGTCTGCTTGATAATCTTTCAGTTCTGAACATGATTCTCAGCCTACGCTTATAATCATGCTATCTATTGTGCTTAGCAAAAAAAAAAAAAAGCTCCCAATTTTTTGTATCGGAAGATGCTTCCAGAGAGTCACCATTTCACTCTGTGGACCCTCAGAAGCATTTTTAAGGGGACTTATCTTCGATGTTACCCTCCCTAAGTTGAAGAATTCTAGATGAGCATTTCTCTGAGACATTTGGGGGGTGGGGCAGTAGTGTGTTGCTACCGGTTCGCCCCGTATCAGGTGAACTGGTAGTGGTGGTGGCGGGAGGCTCCACCCACCTACCTGGACACTTCTGTGCCTGTGCAGAAGCCTGGGCGCATGCACGCACGCACACCCACGAGCAAACCGGTAGTGATGGGTTTTTTAAATCCACTATTGGGGGGGGGTTAAAAAACTCAAAATCCAGCCAGATTCCCATCCTGTTCAGTCCCCTCCCGGCTTCAGCCACGCAAGCTGGCTAAACGAGCCAGTAATTGAGTTCACGGCTGCTATCAGTCCTGGCAGGGAATCTGCAGCTGCCTGCCAAAGTCTCCCTCTTATCTTGGGGTTGCCAGGCAGCCAGGAAGTCAGGAGTCCAGGCCGAATGTTCAGCTCACTTCTCCGAGTCAAAGAGTTCAGATGAATTTTTGTTCGTCACGGAGCAGCAGAGCCAGGACTGCTTTTATACTCTGTGGGGTGTGGCTCCATGACTCAGCACTTCCTAGGCCTGCCCCACCCCTGCTTTTGTTGTTCCTGCCTCTCCTGCCTACGAAACCTAGGGTCCAGTCAGGCCTGATTGCCATCAGCCGGGTCTGGAGGCCTGGCCTGGGGGTGGAAGAGTCAGGGGACGGAGGCCTCGTTATCTCCTCCACCTGGCCTGCCTCTGGCTCCTGGAGCTGAGCCAGGGAAGCTGCTGCTCCAGAGGTAAGTCCTGACAGCCCTTCCCCCTCACTTTCTGAGTCACTTTCTGGCAGGGGCCCCGGCTCGGGGGGCGCAGAAACAACACATCCTGCCCCCAACCCTTGGTTTTTTCTAGGTTGATTTCAGTGGTGGGTTGTCCCCGGTTCGGACAGGTTCGATAGAACTGGTAGTAAAACTGGCAGGAGGCTCCGCCCACCAACCCAGATATCATCATAGGCGATCTGTGCATGTACAGAAACTTCTGCGCATGCGTGATCCCATTGCAAACTGGTAGCAACGGTAAGTAGAACCCACACCTGGTTGGTTTCAAAATGATCCTGCAAATTGCAGGGTGGGAAAGCAAGAGCCAATGCGGGGGTGGTGGGGAGGAAACTTGCCCCGGAGCAAAAGTATGCGCATTGCTGATTCCAAACAGCAGTTTCAACTACACGACAGAGGAACACCGCTGCTGTCCAAAGGAGACAGTGATTTCTCGATACAGGTATAGAGTTGATCAAGGAGCAGCACAAATACCACATGCAGCGGGATCTTTGCTTCAGCAATCTCTTGGATTCTTTGTGTGTTTTCATGGCTGCTATGGGCTACTGGCTTCTTCATCAGAGATCTGAAACTGAATGTGGCAACAGATATTCCAGCCTTATACGCTGCCTGTCTTCAATGAAACAGAATACCCGCCACCAATTGCTAGCATTCATGTAAGTGGCTGTGGCTTGGGGGAGGCTTATAAATTTCTATTGCCTCCCTTATCATTCTAGGGAAATCTCTGTTTGCAATTAATTAATTAATTAATAATTAATAAGCGGTTGCTGATTAAAAATCTCCGGAATGAGAAGCAATAGAAGTTTATAAACTCTCAGTAATTTAAATCCTCTGTCATCTACGTGGTGGTTAGGAAGTGATCTGCTCTTAGAAGATGTGAGCAGCACAACAACCCAGATCATTTTGCCAATCTGTTGTGTTGATGTAACGTGATCTAAGCTCCCTACTGATATTTCATCTAGATCAGGGGTCTCCAACCTTGGCAACTTTAAGCCTGGAGGACTTCAACTCCCAGAATTCCCCAGCCAGCAGCTGGGGAATTCTGGGAGTTGAAGTCCTCCAGGCTTAAAGTTGCCAAGGTTGGAGACCCCAGATCTAGATCATTTCTTTCACATGGGATTCCTTCAGTGACAAAACCTCAGTTCATTATTTTTATTACCCAATTATTCTGCCTTTAGAAATACAAACTGAACCATTTGTAAGAAGCACAGCGCAAGGTGGAAGAATAATATTATTTTAACCCAGTTGTGGGGTTGTTTGGTTTTTAATCCGATCTGCTGCATAGGTATGCCAAGGCTGGAGGGTTTGATCTTAATTTGATGACCAATTCTGTTTGCCTTTGCACTTTTACAACTCAGTGGGTCAGAGGGTAAAAAAATTTAATCGGTGTCAAAGACTGCAGGGCTCAAGAATTTCACTGAAGCGTATCAATCCATTTATTGATTCATGATGCCTGAAAATAATATTAGCTCTCTCTGGAAACAGCAGAGGCAGACATAACACCCTTACGACTTTGGAAGTATTACAAATGGGCAACGGGCAGCATAAGAAAGCAATAGGACTCAAACCAATGAAACATCAATAAGGGTTTAGAGTGTCATAAAAGTGATTGGAGAATTTCACTGGCAAATTGAATGTTAACTCCAGACTGTATTACTCTCCTAAATGCCCCTCCAGCCCATGTAAGGTATTTCTTGGACATTTTGGACTATTTAAGAGGGATAATAAACAAGAAGCATAGTACCCCGTAATAGCTAGTCGGTATTGGAAAATGAAGAAAATCCAGAACAAAAAAATAATAATACAAGCCATAACGATAACCAAAAGGAAAGCAGACAAACCACAACATTCTAGGTTTATTTTTCTCTTTTTGACATTAATGTAATATCTGCCCATCTAATTGAAATGTACAGTATGCACATTCCATGAGGTTCTGTG
Organism: Ahaetulla prasina; assembly: GCF_028640845.1. NCBI lineage: Eukaryota > Metazoa > Chordata > Lepidosauria > Squamata > Colubridae > Ahaetulla > Ahaetulla prasina. Next base: position 170,986,982 of record NC_080540.1, read on the forward strand.
ATGTGTCTGTTTATGAATTTATTTGATTATTTCAGCCCAATCATCCAAATAATCTAAACAGTGTTCCTTTTTCTTTGTGAACATGTCAACCCTCCCAGGTAGTCCAGACCAGGAAACCAAAAGCAGGGATACTAATACTAATTTTATTATAAGGTTACAGTCAGTGATGGGTTTCAAAAACTTTTTACTACCGGTTCTGTGGGCGTGGCTTGGTGGGCATGGCAGGGGAAGGATACTGTAAAATCTCCATTTCTTCCTGATCAGCTGGGACTCGGGAGGCAGAGAATAGATGGGAGTGGGGCCAGTAAGAGGTAATACTTATCGGTTCTCCAAACTATTCAAAATTTCCGCTACTGGTTCTCCAGAACTGGCCAGAATCTGCTGAAACCCACCTCTGGTTACAGTAACAGATTCTTCTAAGTCACTCCTTCCCCTCCTGCCTTCTCAGAGAACTAGATAGGGTCAATTCTGAGATGATTTACGCACCCCCGTTCCTTCTGTGGACTGAGTTGTCTGTTCTTTGACCATTATTTTGGTTGCAGCTCCCCCTCCTGCCTCTCAAGGTTATTCTCACTGAACAATGGTACAGACCCTTATTTTGTGTGTTAGCCTTTCATTAGAGAGATGCTTCAGCACCATTAAGACACAGTATTGGCCAAGTTGACCAAAGTGTCATATTAACAGAATGATTCAGCACCTTATCTCAAAACTGAACTTTTCCATTATTTCCTTCTATAAATTGTGTCCAGCACAATTTTATTTTATATTCGTTATTTATTATTACTTAATTATATTAGGTGGATGTGAGGCATATGCAGTCCAGTGAAATATGAGGCTGAGAGTTGGAGGTTAGTCAAGGAGACCAACTGGTACAATTGCCAAATTATCTATCTATCTATCTTTCTTTCTTTCTTTCTTTCTTTCTTTCTTTCTTTCTTTCTTTCTCTTTATTCCTTCCTTCCTTCCTTCCTTCCCTCCCTCCTCCTCCTCCTCCTCCTCCTCCTCCTTCTTCTCCTTCTCTCTCTCTCTCTCTCTCTCCTTATTCTTGTTGGTCTTTTTCTGCTCTTCCTGCTCCCCCTTTTCTCTGAAGTTCATACCCCTCCTTCCGACACTTTTCTTAGTTCCCCCTTCACAATTCCTGGCCCAGTACTCCTTCTCTAGCCATCCCATCACTTTTCCTGTCCCCACCTGTAATGGAATGTGTGGATGACCTTGGGGGATGAAGGGAAGAGGTGCTGCCTAGGAAACAATCAGACAAGAGAGGGGGGAACCCCCTCCCCAGTGCTTAAAATAGTCAGAGAAACCTAGGAAGGACCCTAATAGTTCAAGGAGCTAAACGCGGTGGTGGGAAGTTTGAACCTTCAGATTTGTAAAATTCTATTAATCTAGCCTTACAACACAGTAGAATTAGCTTATCTAGTCATGTTTCCTATCTGGGAGGGCTGACACTGCCTATTCCGCCATCTTTCTGCACTGTAGTTATTTCCACCCTGTAAGCTGTCTTATTAACTCCCCTTTTATACCTACATCACATGTTTATCAGCCCCTTAATCTTATATGCTCCTTTCATAACCTCCTGTAACTTCTTTCCCAGGTGTTCCATCCTCTTATATTCCTCTCACGTTCCCCAGTTTATCAGATCTCGAAGCCTTCTTTTTCTTCTTGGTTGGCTGTATCAGAATTTCAGCCAGCAGCCAGCAGTCAGATTTTCTTCTTGAGATATCTTTGAGGTTATATGGGACCCAAAGGAATTGTGGGGAAATGAAGATGAGAGTAGCTGGAGCCTGAATGTCACTATGAGGCAATTCCAGCCAACAAAGTGGGGAAGAGGCTATAAGCATCGGTGCCCACAGCTTGTTATCATGATGTCCAAATGATATGTACTTTGCAGTATCACAACACAAATTCTGCCCTTTAATAAATACATCATGATACCACATACAAGTATGTAAGTGACAGTGTTTGCATCACAATATTGCCATGCGCATTCTTTTAGAATAGAATAGAATAGAATAGAATAGAATAGAATAGAATAGAATAGAATAGAATAGAATAGAATAGAATAGAATAGAATAGAATAGAAGAATAGAATAGAATAGAATAGAATAGAATTTTATTGGCCAAGTGTGATTGGAATTTGTCTTGGTGCATATGCTCTCAGTGTACATAAAAGAAAAGATACGTTCATCAAGGTACAACATTTACAACACAATTGATGATCAATATATCAATATAAATCATAAGGATTGCCAGCAACAAGTTATAGTCATACAGTCATAAGTGGAAAGAGATTGGTGATGGGAACGATGAGACGATTAATAGTAGTGCAGATTCAGTAAATAGTTTGACAGTGTTGATGGAATTATTTGTTTAGCAGAGTGATTCCTCTGTAGAACTGAATCAGCAGCTCCTTGGGCAGTTTGAGCTTACTGAGTTGGCGCAGAAAGAACATTCTTTGTTATCCTTTTTTAATGATGTTTTTGTTGTTAGCTGTCTGTTTTAGATCTTGCGATATGATAGAACCTAGAAATTTGAAGGTTTCTACTATTGATACTGTGTTGTCTAGTATTGTGAGAGGTGGAAGTATGGAAGGGATTCTCCTAAAGTCTACCACCATTTCTACAGTTTTGAGTGTGTTCAGTTCCAGATTGTTTTGGTTGCACCACAAGTCTAGTCGTTCGACCTCTCATCTATATGCGGATTCGTCATTGTCTCGAATGAGACCAATCACTGTTGTGTCATCTGCGAACTTCAGTAGCTTAACAGATGGATCATTGGAGATGCAGTCATTGGTATACAAATAAAATTGGTATTTTATTTGTCCCCTTCTCCCCACCACCACCACAATCCAGAAATGCTCATGGCCAGGGGTGAAATCTAATTTTTTTTACCACCAGGTCTGTAGGCATGGCTTAGTGGGAGTGGCTTGGTGGGGATCATGTGACTGGGTGGGCTTGGCTATGTGACTGGGAGATCAAAAGATAGAAACTCACTAGCAATGTCCTGCTGGAGCAGGGTTGGACTAGATGAAGCCCTGGATTATCCTCTGAAGCTGCGTCTACTGCCAGGTTTGTACTCCTTCCTTCCTTCCCTGCCTCCTTTCTTTCTCTCTCTCTCTCTCTCTCTGTCTCCCTGTCTCTGTCTCTGTCTCTGTCTCTCTCTCTCTCTCTCTCTTAAAAACGAACCCCCCACACACACATCCCGTTTTTCCTCCCAGCAGGCTCTGCTAGGCAAACCAAAAAATGGGGGGAGGGGAGTCCGTTTTTCCTCCCAGCAGGCTTCAGGGAAACTTCGGGGAAGCCTGCTGGGAGGAAAAACAGACTCTTCCCCCCATTTTTTGGCTAGCACCCAGCTGAGCTGCGCGATCATCAGAGGCTTTTTTTTTTAACTTTTAAAAGCATTTTTTCTTTGTCTGAACCGAGAGCATTTCACCCCTGCTCATGGCTACAAATTCTTTAGAACAGATCGGGTGTCAAACTCTTGATAATAACAATATCTAATTAGCCATTTATTGCAAGGAAAATGGGCTAGGTTATTGAATCTATCCGTGATCAACAAGGGTTATGTCATTGATCCTTTTTCTACTCTCTTTTGATTTTAAGCATTATTGGTAGCCATCTATGAGATGCAAGAGAATGGCTATTTGTGTTTGTTACAACCATCCTCTTTCCCAGGGTCAGAAAATTCTATTCCATGCTGGCCACATGCAAAGGTGGGTTTCAGCAGGTTCTGGCCAGTTCTGGAGAATCGGTAACAGAAATTTTGAGTAGTTCGGAGAACCGGTAGTAAAAATTCTGATTGGCCCCACCCCTATCTATTCTCTGCCTCCCAAGTCCCAGTTGATGAGGAAGAAATGGGGAGGGAATGGAGATTTTACAGTATCCTTCCCCTGCCGTGCCCACCAAACCACACCCACCAAGCCATGCCATGTCCACCGAGCCACGCCCACAGAACCGGTAGTAAAAAAAAATTAAATCCATCACTGGCCACATGACCACAAAAGTGTTTTTGGACAACACAGGCTCCATCAGCTAAGAAGCAGATTAGCATCTATCACCCTCTAGAGTCAGACAGGGAAAAGCATAATTGGACAGGGAAAAGCTTTTCTTTATTTTTATGCAAGAACAGGCACATTTATGCTGATCCATATGAAACACATGTTTAGGCTTTTCTTTTCTTTTTATATATACTTTATTTAACTTTTTTACATTAAAAGCATAGAAAAAAGGAAAAAGAAAAGATTATATCGCTTAACAGCTAATTGTGGTGTTTTTCTTCTGACAATAATCCGTGCAATAAATACAGACATTAAATTGTACGTATTTGTGTTCTTATTTTATCTATTGATTACACTTAGTAACTAACTATCTCTGTCTATCTCCTTTCCATCCATCCATACCACCGTTCCCATATTCCATAAAATACTGATGTCTCTTTATCTTTCAGAGTTAGTTTGTCCATTTCTGCGCAATTCATGATCTTTTGTATAATAAGTCTCTTTGTGGGCACATATGGCTGTTTCTAACATTGAGCAAAGGCCATCCTAGCAGCAGTTAATATATGTAGTATTAAATATTTATAGTTGTTGTTGATGATCCTTTTTCTACCTCTCTTTTGATTTTAGGCATTATTGGTAGCCATCTATGAGATGCAAGAGAATGGCTATTTGTACTTGCTGTTGTTGTTGTTGTTATTGTTGTTGTTGTCCAAGCAATTCACAATTTGCCTTGTTTACTCGAGTTGTTAGTGACCTGCTAATTGATTATCTGAGAGGCAAAGGCAGAGACACAGTTGTCTGTTACAATTCAAGTATTGGACAAAAGAGGATTACTTGAGCTAGTTCAAATGTCAAGTTGAAAGCCAAATCTGGCCTCAGTTTACCTTCCCAATAAGCAACTGAGTCGGAAGATCATTTGAAAGCAGTTTATTAGGGTACTCTGATAAAGTGGGGTCTCTCTATGAAAAAGGAAGAGCCCCATGTTTTACTCCTTTTTTATAGTTAACACAACAAAGAAAATGCAAGGGGAAAGTTGATTGGACAGAATAGAAGTAACCTCCCCTTTGCATAGGAAATCAGTTATATGTAGTCTAACATGTGACATATTTGCATCCCATAATATCACACATGTTGATTAAAATGAGGCCAGAGGACAGAAGAGGCGTAAATTGTAAGAAAAAAGGTTGTTTAGAGTTCATGAAAGAGATAAACCAGACCCCAATTTGTACTAGCAAACTTTTTCTTACCTGGAGCTAGTCTCCAGCTTGTTTATCAGTTTAGGAATGTAAAAAGCTAATAAACCTGAACATCACTTTAAAAGAGAGAAAATAAATAAAATTAAAATACAAAGTAACTATGACCCCGCCATGCTCTCATGCCGCCTGCGCATGTGACCTCCCCCCCGCTCCCCGTTTTTGGCCTAGCAGGCCTCCCTGCAGCCTCCTGGGCCCAAAAATGGGCAGTGGGGGAGCAAACACCCTCACACCCCGTTTTGGGCCTAGCAGGCCTCCCTGTGGTGTTCTGGGCCCAAAAGTAGGCTGTGGGGGGCATGCTGCACCCCCACACTCTGCCCCCATCCCCCGACATGTGGGCATTACCCCCACCCTCCGCGCATTTGCAGGACCCCCTCGCGCATGCGCACACATCTCCCATATACGCCCCGCCACCCACAAATCCCAAAATCAGCTGGCTGGCGGGAGGCACATGCACGCATGTGCAGTGGAGCTGAGTTGGGTGACGGCTCTTGTGCCCGCAAAGAGGGCTCTGCATGCCAGCTGTGGCACGTGTGCCATAGATTCACCAACACGGTGCTAGTGCATTCTTGGGCTAGGCCCCTTGCCAGAATCTGAACCCTCAGCTGAAACAGATCTCCTTGCTTTTAGGCTCATTGTCCCTTGGTCAATGCTGGTCCTTTGGACTGTCAGTCTAGCAGCTGTCCTGCCTCTTCAGTGGACTCATCTGCCAATTTTAGACAAGCCCATCAGAAAGAGCAGCAGGGATTTTGCTAATAGACTCAGCCACATGGGCACGAACATTTTCAGTAAGAACATGAAAGCCAAAGTTTGCCGAATTTGCTGAACAAGTCTACCGTACAAATATGGAAAGGGAAACATGAACACCAAAGGAACTATTATTTTCTGTTTGTTGTAAAATGAATGCTTTGCCTGTTCATTAAGTAGCACATCCCCAAGGTACAGAGATAAAGCGGTGTCAGCAAATGACAGAATAAAAACATTTTTTTCTATGTCTTGAATATGCCCCGTCTATTTCTGCCATGATTTATTTATTTATTTATTTATTATTTAAATTTATATACCGCCCTATCTCCCGAAGGACTCAGGGCGGTTCACAGGCATATAAAACATCAATATACAAAATTAAAATAATCTTTAAAAAACTTATTCCAATGCCCTATTATTAAAAATAGAAATATAAATATTAAAATCAATTTAAAACCCCTGTAAAATTTAAAATCTAAGCCAGTCCTGCACAGATGAATAAATGTGTCTTGAGCTCGCGACGGAAGGTTCGAAGGTCCGGAAGTTGACGTAGTCCTGGGGGGAGCTTGTTCCAGAGGGCGGGAGCCCCCACAGAGAAGGCCCTTCCCCTGGGCGTCGCCAGACGACACTGCCTAGCTGACGGCACCCTGAGGAGTCCCTTCCTGTGAGAGCGCACGGGTCGGTGAGAGGTATCTGGTCGCAGTAGGCGGTCCCGTAGATAACCCGGCCCTATGCCATGGAGCGCTTTAAAGGTGGTCACCAAAACCTTGAAGCGCACCCGGAAGGCCACAGGTAGCCAGTGCAGCCTGCGCAGGATGGGTGTTATCACGGGAGCCACGAGGGCTCCATCTATCACCAGCGCAGCCGCATTCTGGACTAACTGTAGCCTCCGGATGCCCTTCAAGGAAGCCCCATGTAGAGGCGTTGCAGTAATCCAGGCGAGGCGTCACGAGGCGTGAGTGACCGTGCATAGGGCCTCCCGGTCCAGAAAGGGGCGCAACTGGCGCACCAGGCGAACCTGGTAGAACGCTCTCCTGGAGGCGGCCGTCAAATGTTCTTCTAGAGCCAGCGGTCCACCCAGGAGGCCGCCTAAGTTGCGCCCCCCCCCCATCGGGGCCAGTGACTCGTCACCGATGGTCAGCCACGGATTTAGCTGACTGTACCGGGATGCCGGCATCCACAGCCACTCTGTCTTGGAGGGATTGAGCTTGAGCCTGTTTCTCCCCATCCAGACCCGTCGGCCTCCAGACACCGGGACAGCACTTGATAACCGTTGGGGTGGTCCAGTGTAGAAAAGTACAGCTGGGTGTCATCCGCATACAGCTGGTACTTCACACGAAACCACTGATGATCTCACCCAGCGGCTTCATGTAGATGTTAAACAGAAGGCGAGAGAATCGACCCTGCGGCACCCACAAGTGAGGCGCCTCGGGGCCGACCTCTGCCCCCTGTCAACACCGACTGCGACGGTCGGAGAGATAGGAGGAGAACCACCGATAAACGGTGCCTCCCACTCCCAATCCTCCAACCGGCGCAGCAGGATACCATGGTCGATGGTATCGAAAGCCGCTGAGAGGTCTAATAGGACCAGGGCAGAGGAACAACCCCTATCCCTGGCCCTCCAGAGATCATCCACCAACGCGACCAAAGCCGTCTCCGTGCTGTAACGGGCCGGAAACCGGACTGGAGCAGGTCTAGATAGACAGTTTCATCCAGGTGCAAGGAAACTGATATGCCACCATACTCTCTACAACCTTCGCGCGGCGGGTTGGAGACCGACGATAATTACCTAAAACAGCGGGTCAGGAAGGCTTCTTGAGGAGGGGCCTCACCACCGCCTCTTTCAAGGCGGCCGGAAAGACACCCTCCACCAAAGAAGCGCTCGTAATCGCCTGGAGCCAGCCTCGTGTCACCTCCTGCGTGGCCAGCACCAACCAGGAGGGGCACGGGTCCAGTAAACATGTGGTGGCATTCAGCCTCCCCAACAACCTGTCCATGTCCTCGGGAGCGACAGGGTCAAACTCATCCCATACAATGTCACCAAGACCACCCTCAGCCGTCTCACCCGTATCACCGCAATCTTGGTCCAAACCATCCCGAAGCTGAACGATTTTATCGTATAGATAACCGTTAAACTCCTCAGCACGTCCCTGCAACGGGTCATCCCGCTCCCCCTGGTGTAGGAGGGAGCGGGTCACCCGAAACAGGGCGGCTGGGCGGTTATCTGCCGATGCAATGAGGGAGGAGGCGTAGGTACGCCTCGCTTCCCTCATTGCCACTAGGTAAGCCCTAGTATAGGACTTCACTAGTGTCCGATCAGCTTCTGAACGGCTAGACCTCCAGGAACTCTCTAGGCGGATGTTGCTTTCATCTCATTCCCAACCCATGCCTGACACAGTTTAAAGTTATCCTTAGCTGTGTTTTCCTCTTTAATCAGACAACCAACAATGGCATTTTTGTCCTGGTTGCAATGCTTCAACAACCATTTTTTTTCTTGATGTTGCAGCCAGGTGACTCATGGGGCTGAGATCAGTCTGGCACATATTGGCCATTTTAGGCTGTGGGGGCATTTTCCTTCCCAATCACGATCAAGGAGAGGTTAACCTAGAAATGAGGAGACCTTTGCTGACAGTGAGAACAATCAACCAATGGAACAGCTTGTCTTCAGGAGTTGTGGTGCTTCATCACTGGAGGCTTTCAAGAAGAGACTGGACAGCCACTTGTCAGAAATGGTGTAGAATATCCTGCTTGAGCAGGGGGTTGGAATAGATGACCTACAAGGTCCCTTCCAACTCTGTTAATCTGTTGCTGTTACTTTTCTTGCTGGATGCAGTTCCACAAGTTGCTTTTGGCAGCAGAAGAATCTGATTCTTTCACATTGGACTCTTCCCCTGTAGCTGCTATCTCCAGACCAGGAATTTGGAGAGAGCAGCTGTTAGTTCTTTATTTATTTGTCACATTTATACAGTCACTCATCTCTACAGAAGAAACATTGGGCAGCAAAAAATAATCACTAAAAACAACAGTCATTACAGCTAGTCCTTGACTTATAATAGTTTGTTTAGTGGCCATTCAAATTTAAAACAGCACTGAAAAAATGACTTATGACCATTTTTCATACTTATGACCATTACAGCATCACCATGGTCACATGATCAGAATTCAGACACTTAAAAACTGACACATATTTATGACTGTTGCTGTGTCCTAGGATCATGTGATCAGCTTTTTTGACCTTCTGACAAGCAAAGTCGAAGATGAAGCCAGATTTACTTAACAACTGTCTCACTCAGCAATAGTAATTTTGAGCTCAATTGTAGTTTGTAAGTCAAGGACCTGTATACAAAATCTAAAATTATTCTTAAAACTAAAAAGCCACTATAAACATTTAAACTCTATGAAACACAGAGAGAGTGTAAAATGTCACCTACAATGGAGTCGGTTCCCTGAGACCCCCAGGAATAGCCTGAAAGAGCAGCTGACAGCCAGCAATGGTGGTTGGTGAGGGAGTTGGAGAAATGGCTGCACAATACAACCTATGCCTGTCAACAATTTTTCAGCCAGTTTTTGAACACGGATGAAATGCTCTCCTGGAACAGAGCTAAACCCACATTCCAAAGGAACCACACTATCAGCTGATATCTAGAATCTAGTATCACTAATTAAGTTTATTTATTTATATTTTGCATTTCTAAACCACCCATTTCCCTCAAAGAGGAAGCTCTGGGTTGTGGGCAATAAGACATTGAAAGAAAAAACAGTATATAAAAAATTAAAACGTTAAAACAGAGGTCCACACTTGGCAGCTTTAAGACTTGTGGACTTCAACTCCCAGAATTCTCCAGCCAGCATAGCTGGCTGCTGAATTCTGGGAGTTGGAAGTCCACAAGTTTAGAGCTACCAAGTTTAAAGACTTCTGTGTTAAAACTTTGAGTTAAAAATCTAAAAAAAAAAGAACTATAAAAACCTTTAAGGAGGCTGGAATAATTCACATTGTTAAAAAAAATTGGTTGACAAAGCCAAAGGGAAGGTTCTCATGGTACTAACCAACCCTGCGACTGCATGCTCCTTTGGGCTCTTTGAATGCATTACATAAAACATTTGCATAAAACCAAAACTAATTTCCACAGATGACTAAATCCACTGGCCTAGCCAACTGTCAAAACTCTCTTTCTCCCTAGCTCCAACCTGTATTAAGAATAGAATAGAATAGAATAGAATAGAATAGATTTTTTTATTGGCCAAGTGTGATTGGACACATAAGGAATTTGTCTTGGTGCATATGCTCTCAGTGTATATAAAAGAAAAGATATGTTAATCAAGAATTATAAGGTACAACACTTAATGATACATAGGGTACAAATAAGCAATCAGGAAACAATATCAATATAAATTGTAAGGATACAAGCAATAAAATTACAGTCATACAGTCATAAGTGGAAGGAGATGAGTGATGGGGACGATGAAATTATTAATAGTAGTGCAGACTTAGTAAATAGTTTGACAGTGTTGAGGGAATTATTTGTTTAGCAGAGTGATGACGTTCAGGAAAAAACTATTCTTGTGTCTAGTTGTTCTGGTTTGCAGTGCTCTATAGCATTGTTTTGAGAGTAGGAGTTGAAACAGTTTATGTCCAGGATGCGAGGGGTCTGTAAATATTTTCACAGCCCTCTTTTTGACTCGTGCAGTATACAGGTCCTCAATGGAAGGCAGGTTGATAGCAATTGTTTTTTCTGCAGTTCTAATTATCCACTGAAGTCTGTATCTGTTTTGTTGGGTTGCGGAACCAAACCAGACAGTTATGGAGGTGCAGATGACAGACTTAATAATTCCTCTGTATGATCGGTAGGTGTTTTCTCATTAGTGTAGCAGCTGGTAATGTTTGGTGGGAGTGGAAGGAAAAGAAAGGTGTTGGGGGGGGGGTGCCCTGCCTTCCCTACACTAAAATAAGGATGGCATTTCTGTTGGAATTGAGCCTGTAGCAGAACATCTCCAGTGAGGGCAGCAATTTTGTGGTTTAGAGTTTTCTGCTCAAGGATTGGAGAACAACACATTATAACTTAACTCTAAGGAAGAGCCTAAAGCAAGAGAAGTTGTCAAGAAAGCCAGAGAGGAGCCTTCAGTTGGGAAAAACAATAACAGCCAAGAAAGTCTTACTATTCTTGGCTCTAGAAAATGAAACTAAAATCAGCCAATATTCACCTGTAGCATTAGCACAATTAAATTTGCTTTGACAGGCTTCTGAATGTGTTGTTCAGCACTCATTATCCAGCCTCTTCTTCTGATTCTATTATAAACAAATAGCTTAGTTTGTGTGATTAAATTGACACTCCCTGATTGGGGGGGAAAATCCCTAATTATCAGTCATGACAGCTTAATTTTAAACCAAGAAAAGTGCCAAAAAATGTTGTGTCAAGGAATTGCTTTTCAGTGCAGATCTTGCAACTACAAATAAAATAAAGAGTACACTTTGAGGATTTTTAATAGTAATTTTAATAAACATTACAATTAAAAAGAAATTAATACAAACTAGAAAAATAATAAGGAAAATAGGAAGTGCAAAAAAGAAAAAGAAAGAAAAAATAGAAAAGGAAAAATAAGAACGTTGTAAAGAAAAAGGATAGAAATACATAAAGAAATGACTTCTTCTTCAACATAATAAATATAAACAATCTTAACAATTTATGACTTTCTCTTAAAATATCTCTCAAAATAAGGTGGCCCAGTGGTTAGAATGCAGTACTGCAGGAAAACTCTGCCCACAGGCTAGACTTCAATCTTGATGGAGCTCAAGTTTCCAAGGTTGGTAAAATAAGGACCCAGATTGTTGGGTGCAATGTGCTGATATTGTAAATTGCCCAGAGAGTGCTGTGAAACACTATGGGATGGTATACAAGTCTAAGTGCTTTTGCCATTTCTATTGTTTGCTAAAATACAGAAATCACTTTTTGTCATCTGCCATTTCTTACCTATAAATAAATCCTTAAAAACTCATCATTCAGTTCCCATCACCAAAAGTCCATTAAGAGTTACCAAGGATAATAACATATCAATTTTAAACTTCATCAAATAAATCAACTTTATATTTCTTCCTTTTAACAATCTTAATTTTTAATCCCTTCAAATAATGTCCTAGAATTTGATTTCTTTTTTCTTTCTTTCTTCTTACAAAATTCTTACGTTCTTACTTACAAAATTCTTTAAAACTTTAGCATCTCTTTTGTAAATCCAGGAAATTTATCCCAGTGATACCCTTTTAAATATTAAGACTTCGATTAGTTTCATTTATATGTCCAGGGTAGCATCTTTTTTCATAATATTTTTGTAGCCTGTAATTTTTAAAAGGGCATTCAGATCCGCCTCAGTCTTAAAGTATTTTGCTCTATTCTGTATTCATTAGGTTTAATTTTAATCTACTTCTTTAATTGTAAACTTTAATTCCTTCTGGTTCCTTCCAGTGCCCAACTTCAAAGTTCCATCCTATCATCTTTTAAAGAATTCAGAACAATAGCATTTTTCCACAGGAAGGTTTTGGTTTTTTTAATATTATTTCAAAATTTTATCTCAAATCCACTTGGAACCTTTGTCCATTTATAACTTTTCAAAATCAACATTGTAAGCACCCTTTTGTTATTTATTCAAAATAAGGAACTTTTTTTAAAAAAAAAAACGTTTATTTAAAATTTCTTTCGCTAAGGATTGAAGAAGACTCACCCAGTGCTATCAACGTGTCATTCCAAAAGTTCCCACTAACTAGAAAGCAGTTAACAAGGAATTTCCACAAGTGATTAGAAAAGGAAGTTTGTGAAACCTGTGACCATCAAGATGCCGACCATAGTTTGGATGAAGATGGCATTTCCTTGTCTCATTTAGTTCTAAATGCACTGAGGATGGCTATCTTGTGGTCTTTTCACAAAGAGCAACTGTCTGGAACACTTGTAAGCAATTTCAAATTCTCTCCTTGTCTGGAGCAGAATCCCAAAGAGCTAGTCCACTTGCCAGAACTTCAGTTGGGGAAGGCTGAACTTGTCTTCTTGGAATTAATTGATTAGTCTCTAAAACGAATAAATGATAAAGTCTCAACTTATTTTTCATTTCCTTAACCACATGAAACCCACCCTCAAAGCACTTTATGGGTGAAGATAAGTAATGGAGCTGAGATTGAACAGGACAATCCTGGAGCTTTATGCGACTAATAATCTCATCTCTGAATTTCTTGACTTGAGCAGACTCTGGTAGGATAAGGAGTTGGGGAATCCTCTGCTGTTGCTAAGTAACTGGAAGAGAAGGTTTGTTGAAGTATTCCCCATGGTTGCTAGGCAATCACAATGGACCTTTCCCATCGCAGTGGTCTGGTTTGGCTAAAGAGTGACTACGCTAATGAGAAACAATTCATGAAATATTCATGTATGAAGTTTGGATGAAACATTTGGACTCGGTTTTCAAATTTTAGACACTCTTGTATTAAAGAAAAAGCAAGAGAAGGACCAAATCCAGACTTGAGCTTCATGTCAGATTCTTGCCCTTCTTACACGTGCACACAAATACACACATACTATTGCTTACCACCAAAAGTGCTGTTTAGTGTAAATAGCATATAATCCATGATGCCATTGATATGTAAGGCAACTTCTCACATTATTTGTGCCACATGCACCTTCTACCTCATCTATATATGTGAATAAACTTCAGCTCAAGATAGTCATCATGCATTTTTTTCTCAAACATGCAGCCCATTTATAGTTTTAATCAAGCTTTGGGACTGACAATGTTTCTCCTTCTATTTAACTCTCACATCTAAAGATATGAGAAAAAAATAACGGGAAAAAAATGAAAGTGTTGATCCTACTTTTCTGCAGCCAAGTTCCTAGGTTTCCATTGTGCCCATCTCTCAAGACCTATTTCTGAAATGTGAATTCTGTACCAAAAATGTGAATTCTGTACCAATTTAAGAAATATCTCTTAAACCACATACATTCTTTATTTCTCTTATAAATCATCCTTCCTCCAAATATCTCAAACAATGGAGAGTCTTCTCATCCATCTTTATTTGATCCAGGTAACAGCTTTGTATGGTATTTAAGCTGGGAGATACTGAAACTATATGCTTCATGGCTGATTAAGCCTGAATAATTTTAATGGCTGCATTCCAGAGCAGCCATAATTTCCAACGTTCTTCAAGGGCAGCCCCATATAGAGGATGTAGTTCCGTAATAGAGAACCTATGGCATGCGTGCCACAGGTGACATATGTAGCCATATCAATGGGCACACAAGCTCAGCTCCGCCACACAAATGTGCACCAGCCAGCTGATTTTCGGGCCTTCTGGGCCCACTAGAAGTAGGGAAACAGGCCTCTCTAGGAGTCTCTGGAGGCTGGGGACAAAAACATCACTTCCTGTCCAACCGGAAGTTGGCAGACGGGCAGTTTCTGGCCTCCGGGTCTCCACAGGTGGTGGAAAAGGCCGTTTTCGCCCTCCCCAGACTCAGAGAGGCTCTGGAGGCAGATGAGAGAGAGAAAAATGGGCCTAATGGGCCATCACGTGCCAGGAGCAGGGGGGAAGGTGGGTTGCACATGTTTGCGCAGGGGCGGGGTACATACAATTATAGGTGTGGGCATGTGCCCGTGTGACCCAACCCGCCCCCGCCCTCTGCCTCATAGCACGCGATGACAAAAGGGTTAGCCATCACTGATGTAGTCCAATTAACAGGTTAACTACAGTATGGCAAATACACTAAGGATGAATTAAGCAACAGGAACAAATGCAAAGCACTGAATTTTATCAATATATATGGGAATGATTTGGGGAGACAGAAAGAAGAGCTGCAGAGTTGGCAGATAAGAGGTAGCTGAGCTCATAGAAGGAATCGGGGCATGATAAATTTCTCAGAAGGGATCAGTCTTAATTTCTTAAACTGTAAGGTGTAAAGGTGAAGAGGGAGAGGTGTATCCTCAGACTTGCAAGATTCTGTCAATGTAACTTTACAATTATGATAGAGTGAGTACTTCTAGTTTACCTCAAAGGCTAACAGAATGCAATCCCAGAGTCATTCCAAAAATTGCTGCTACATTCCTAGAATCCACACTCCACAGTGTTGGAAGGGGCATTGATTTCAATCCTCTGCTCAGTGCAGGAATTGAAGTCAACACATCCCCAACAGTTGACTGACCATGCTCTGCTTGAACACATCCTGTGAAAGGAGCCCACTATATCACTTGGTAACTGGTTCCATTGCCAAACTCCTCTTACTGTTAATTATTCCCCCTAAAATTCAACTAGAATTTGCTTTTCTGTAACGTAAAAGCATTGTGACATGTCTTTTCTTCTGGGATCACAAGGAACAGGTTGCATCCTTCTTTATCCCATCAGTCTTCTTGAAACTACGTATTCTGAGGTGCCTCAGTTTCTCTTTAGACTTAGCTTGTTATCCCTGGTCATTCTCAGTGCCCCTCTCGGAATCTCTTTCAGTTTATCTAAATCCTGCTTGAAAGGTGAGGCCCAGAAAAGGACATAAACAATCAACGTAGAGGAGGGGGGTCAAACTCAATTTCATTGAGAGCTGCATCAGAGCTGTGGGGCATGGCTGGCTGGGTGGGTGTGGCTGATTGGGTGGGTATGGCCACCTTGATGTCATTCCCAAACTCTTGGTACGTTTCCTCTTTGCACTGAGTAGACCAGGCCGAAGCCACACAGGCACAATGTTTCTTCTTCACAATGGGTAGACCAGGCCAAAGCAAAGTGGGCTGGCCCCTTACATTTTCCAGAATCCGATCACATCGTGGGCCGTATGTGACTCGCGGGCCTTGTGTGTTTGACAACTGTAACATAGAGCCTGACCTGGCTGAACCAAATGGAATTATTACTTCCTATCATTTGAAATTGAAATTTACCATTTCTATAGGAAAACATGATGTGAGGAAAAAGTATTAAATATATTGGAAAGAATCAGATTAAATGTAATTTTTTTAAAAAACAGACTTTTATTTATTTAGTGATTTCTCCCCCCGCCCCCCCCCCCCAAAAGTACCATTTCAGCCCTTTGCTGAAATTTGATTCAAAGATCAAATGTGAGCTGATGGCTTGGAAATTATTATGTACTCATGAAATATTATTATATATCTGCACCTGCGAAAAGTATTTGTCATCTGTCTGTGCTTTCATTAAGTTCTCTTTTCCTTAGATATTGACATGCATGCTACTTTTTCCCTTTTTTTTTTTTTTTTTTTGCCTTTGGACTGAACAACTTTTGCTCCTCTTATTAGCATTGCAAGAGAAGCACAGGGTGTGTCTCATAGACTTATCACCTCTTATGCAACTAGCTTCAGAATCCTCTGAAGTCTGTTTAGTTGCCTGAGGCTGCAGTGATTGGAGGCACTTGGGATATAGCGGAGAATCTCTTTGGTACGTCTCTAATACTTCTTAAAATCAAGTGCATAAATACTTGACACACTGACTCACTCCCTTTCCAACAGTACAATTGTGGTCTCTAGATGCATGAAACAACACAGTGATCTAAATTCTATAGTCACCTACTCTACTGCTCTCTTCTTAGTTTAATACTGGAGGATTGGGAAGCTATACTTCCAAGCTCAATATGGTAAATTTTTATAGTGTTCTTAAGTTCCAAAAATGATTTGAACATGATGAAATTATCAAAGATGTAGGGATTCAGTTTCCCAAATCTTGAACTATCCCATCATGCATACCTTTTGATTAGTAACAAATTGTGGACCTCTTCAGAACAGAAATGAATAAAAACTAACACACTGCGAGAGATGCAACCAGAATGATGCTTCATTTAGATACATACAATTTTGCAAAGTCCTAAGGTGACCCAGGAAGGAGTAATTATATATATTAATTTGACTTAGAGATAAAATTTAGTATTTTCATATGAACGTAGTCCTTGGAACTATATATCTATCACTTAAAAACTGAGAGCTGGATTACAGAAATGCCTTATTGTTGCCAACAGAATTGCTCTTCAACATTGGGAAGACACATGAAAGGCCCCCATTACCCAGTGAACTAGCCACTTGATGCTCCTTGCGCATTTATTTATTTAATTTATATGCCACTCATCTCACTGTCAAGTGACTTTGGACAGCTTACGACATCATAAAAGCAGAGATAGAAACTTCAAAACATTAAATATTAAAATTAGCAGAAACTAAAGAAGTTACAAAGTTCTTCAGAGTTCAATGGAGTGAGAGTGGAATCTTCTTCCTAGTACACTAACCATCTCCATTGTGGAATGCCACATCTTATAAATTAAGAATCTTATAAATTAGTTGCCTGTAGATATATTTTTTCATGAACTATTGCAATGAAAAATGGTTATATTTCACTGAAGCTTAAATATAAAAAGAAAGACACACACACACACACACACACACACACACACACACACACACGAGAAGCTCTTATAAATACAAGTTACATTGTTACTGCATTTTTTAATCTATTTTAAAAATATTTTTGGTTTTCTTTTCTTTCATCATTCTGTTATACGAAATAGGTCTTTTCTTGGGTTTCACACTCCCAAGGGCAGCCTTGGTTCCTGCCCTCATAAAAGGGAAAAAAGAACAATCTAGGCAGAGAAATAAAAGGATATATCTTTTCTAACTGGTACATAAGGTGAGGTGACCATCGTTGCCATAGGCTTATACACACTGAGTTGGTCAGTGTTATGCATAGCAAGGGGTGTTTGGGAGGCATTCTAAGAAGAAGATGACCTTCCACTGAGGATATCACTAGCCAGCACTGTATGTGCTCATGAATCACGCTAGCCTATTCTACATATCAGCAATCAGCATTTGAACGCAAGCCAAGTGTTGATGTTCCTTTAAGCTTCACTCTTTCTCTGCTTTCCCACCACCTCTGTTCAGAACTTTAAAACTTTACTGTTTTAAAATATTTCTTTGTTATCATATAAAAGCTTACCAACTGATCTTGCTAGGCCAAGAATCAAGAAGGACTACATGTACTTAAAAAAACAAAAAGCAATAGCACTTATATACCGCTTCACAGTGCTTTACAGCCCTCTCTAAGTGGAGTACAGAGTCAATCTGGGTCCTCATTTTACCGACCTCAGAAGGATGGAAGGCTGAGTCAACCTTGAGCCGGTCAGGATCGAATTCCTTGCAGTGGGTGGAGTTAGTGTCAACGTTCTAGAAAACCCTTGTCAGCTCTGGAAGCCATACTAGGCCGAAGGCTTCCACACGCTGCCAGTTAGCCTGCAATACTGCATTCCAACCACTGCACCAGAGGTGGGTTTCAGCAGTTCTGGAGAACCGGTAGCAGAAATTTTGAGTAGTTCAGAGAACCGGTAGTAAAAATTCTGACTGGCCCCGCCCCCATCTATTCTCTGCCTCCCAAGTCCCAGCTGATCGGGAGGGAAAGGAGATTTTGCAGTAACCTTCCCCTGGAGTGGAGTGGGAATGGAGATTTTACAGTATCCTTCCCCTGCCACGCCCACCAAGCCATACCCACAGAACCGGTAGTAAGAAATTTTGAAACCCACCACTGCACTGTACCATCATGGTTCAGTTAATAAAAGTTAAGAAAAACGCTTCTGTTAATAAGAGTGCCGACTCGAGTTTTTTTTGACATCATTCATTCACTGACTATGTTTTGAGACAACACATCATGGGAAGAGTATTAAGGTGTTATGCCAAATACATAAAGTAGTTAACCACAGCCAAGCATGGCTTTCAAAATCTGTTGGCCGTGTGATCTGCATTTGCCATCCTGGACATATTACCACCTTGGTATCCATAATCTTTAATCATCATGGTTGCAGTCAGGAATTACATGATTTTTGATAAATATCTGAGATTATATAAGAGAAAAGCCCCTCAGAAAGAGCTGACAACATTAAACACAATGGAGCCGGACTGTAACTCTATTCTGCTTCCTAATTGAAAGAAAATTGGTTCTAAGCCTTGATGCATGCAGAGATGCAAATAGTGAAGTTGATAATTAGGATGGCCAATTCTGAGATTTCAGTCTCTTAACTCTCCCCCCTTGCCCCCATATTCATCTATAGAAATTCCTGATCAAGAAGTTTAGCCAAGGTCGGGTGGAAGAAGGGAGGAGTGGAGAAGGAGGAGAGGAAGTAGTAAAGTGAAGGAGGTGAGGATGGATGGGAAAGTAGTAGAGGGTAGAGAGGGAGGTTGTGAAGAAAGGAAGTGGCAATCGGGCAGGCCTGAATCAGTAATAAATAAAAATTAATGATTAATGATGGATAATAGTTTGTACATAAATATGATGTTTGAAAATGGAAATAAAAATTATTTATACAAAAAAAAAAAGAAGAAGAAGTTTAGCCAAGGCTAAGCAGGCACGGAGAAAAGAAAACACAGAAAAGGATAGAATGCAATTAGCAAGCAACTTTAGTACAAATGAATCTCTACTCTGCAACCCAGCTGGTGAATCTAGGCATAATCTTTAATAAACCACGCAGGGAGAAGCCAATTCAGTAAATTACATTGGCTGAGGATCCAATTAAGGCTGGATTTGTAACGGCCCTGGAACTTACCAAAATAACCAACCAATATTAAGAGCCAACATTTCAGTGCTGCACGATTTCTTTTACTTGGATGAAAGAGAAATAAACTCTTTTGATCCCAGTTGTATTGAGCTGGATATGCATTGCGTGCTTCCAAAAAATGATTCTGTAAAATGTGTGTATGATCTAATTGGTTTACTCTCTGCTAAATGTCTTCTTCACCTATCTACAATGCAACCAGAGTAGTACATAGTGTTTTTAAATCAGTACCTATAGTAAGTTGCCCCGTATTGTATCAGGTCCATATCTTCCATTGTCTCTGAGTCTGATGAAATTACCTTTCACTGAATTTGAATTAGGCATAGAAAAAGATGAACCATTGATTACTATATTGTGATTTGGGAATCACTGATGACTCATTCCCTACTGTAGATAGCCCCTACAATAATGGTGGAAAATGCAGAAGGATGTTTCTCCAAAGTAATGAATAGCAAAGGACAAATGAAAGCCAATCTCCTAATATAAAAATAACACAGCAGTGAAGCATATGGAATCTCAACAGTGATTTATCCTTCCTTTGATTGCACCTGCTTGGGACAATTATACCAGAAGGTAAGTGGCTCTGAATTCTAATTTAGAATGTTTTGTGTTAGTCTTTCATTATTATAGCTACCAAAACAACAAAGTTGTTTTCCACCAAAGCAAACCAAAATTGTAGTCTCTCCTTTTAGAACACATCAAAAGTATGACCAGATAGCAGTTCCAACCTCCTGACACTTTGAAACGTGATTCCAAACCCGGTGAATTAGACTTATGTCCACTTTTTTATTTTTATTAATTTGATTAGATGATGTTTGTGCAACAATTGATCTAGACACATAAAACTCTAGCAGAAATATAGGTATTATTTTGTTTTTGAACAGCTGGGAAGTTACCAAAACGAGCGTCTCTGAAGAGCTTCGGTAGGACATTTTGGTTCCTAATAAGTAAGTTTTAATTAGAAAATTCTCTTTTCCCTTTTTATTTTATAATCAGCTGCCATCTGGATTACTCTGATTGTTTCTTGAAATATACTCAGTGGGCACTTATACAATTTTGTTCTAGTCTTTTGCGTGGCTTAAAATTGGTCTCATTCAAACGTTGGACATTGGCAAAAAAAAAAAGTCTATAAAGGGAATGCATCCTTCTCCATCAGTGCAAAAATCTGTACCTCCCACCCAGTCCTCTTTTATGGAAAGTATAGAAGCAGAAGATGCTCCTCAGAGCTACACTATCAAAGGTTTTTACAACCTGCTCTTTCTTCCCATCTCCATACATTTTTTTCAATGTAGATCCCGCTTGATCCCAGAGCCCAGGAAAATTGAAAGGAGGAATTGGGGAAAATTCATCGTGAGAAGGAGATGTTAATTATCTTTTCTGCAGAGTTCAGAGCCACTCCTGAGGCCCTTCAGTTTTAGCCTACCTTAGAGCATGGCCCATAGCTAACCATGGCATTACACTGCAAGATCAGAACTACAATAATCCTAGCTCCAGTTATTAAGACTATTTCAGTTGACAAGAACACTTTGGGAGCTGAACTGTCATCCCTCTTGCCTTCATAGGTCTTGAAGGCAACAACATGACTATCTTGTTCTGCTTCTGGCCCCAAACAGACCCTTAATTGTTTG
The DNA here is from genome assembly GCF_028640845.1 of Ahaetulla prasina. Classification (NCBI taxonomy): domain Eukaryota; kingdom Metazoa; phylum Chordata; class Lepidosauria; order Squamata; family Colubridae; genus Ahaetulla; species Ahaetulla prasina. The sequence goes on from NC_080540.1 coordinate 171,008,157, forward strand.
TTGCGGCGTCTCGTTGTCGCAATACCGGCAGAAGCCTTCACGTTCTGAGGCATACGCTCTAAATCTCTGCAGGGAAGAAACTGTAAAGGTTCCTTCAGTTTCCCCTTCCAATTTGCAGTTTCTGAATGCTTCTTTGGAAGCATGGGGTAGGAGGAAGGCAGAAGGAGCAAGAGAGGATTCTGTAATATAGAAAGCCATTTGCACAAAGCCATTGTCAAAGAGGTAAATCGGCTTGATGCTTATGCCCCAGGAGCCCCATGTACTAACAGGAGCAATATTCTACTTGTTGTGATGATTCAAAGACCTGTGGAGTTTGCTAGCCAGGCTTTCTCTCTATTACAAAATTTGTGAGGTGATAAAGACTAGATTTTGAGGGGTCCTTGGTGCTCTCTGAGCTTGTTTTCTTGCAGAAGTTTCATTACCCTAACTAGGTTGCTACCAAAGAAAGACCCATTAGTAAACTGCCCAACCAAAGAATTCCTTAGACTGCCCCCCCACCCTCACACAGGCAGGCAAGACACCAGAATATACAGCAAACAGCACTCCTTACTAGCATTGAGGATGTTACCTACTTTGGGGAATGAAACTTTTGCAAGAAAACAAACAAGTTCAGAGGGCACCAAGGACCTTTCATTTCAACCCTGAGCTACAGATATTCTCCTGTACTGAGACTTGATTTTATTATTTGGGGTTTGCAATTACTCACTGAAACCAAAGCTATCTTCAATGGATAGTTCCCTCCCTGCACAAATCCAGCTTTCACAAATTTTATTTATATATATACATATACATACATACATACATACATACATATATATATATTTGTTTTCTGAGGTTTTCGCGGGTGTTTGTATGTAGGTCTTTGGTTATTCGGGTTTTCTCCCGCGTAAAATTGGAAGTGTCTTGGCGATGTTTCGACGAAGTCTCATTCGTCATCTTCAGGCTTCAGCTTCGTGCTTCTGGGAGCAATGTGTGACTGCAGCTGTTTCTTCCTTTTTAACTGCTAGTGGGGGTTTAAACTGATTGGGTGGGAGCTTGGCTGTGCTCTGATTGGCTGGGGTTTTTTGTGTGCTCTGATTGGCTGGGGGTGTGTCCTCTTTGGGTGGGGGCTTGGTTGTGCTCAGATTAGTCTGAGCTGCAGGGGGATTTGAGCTGGTGAGCTGCATAGCTGTTGTTTGGCTTCGTGTTCGTGGTGGTGCTACATCTTCATAGTGGGTGTCAGTCTGCTGCATGTATGGATTGGAGGGGTTTGAAATGGCTAATGTTGCAGCTGCGGTCTGGCTAATGTTGCAGCTGCGGTCAAGATACACAAAGAAGGAACCCCACTCAGACCCATAGTCAGCTCCATAGGCTCACCTCTACAAAACCTAGCCAAATTTCTCGCCAAACAACTACAGCCCTATGCAGAATCCATTGCCTCACATGTCCAAAACTCATTCCAGTTCATAGAGATCATAAAGAAACAAAACTTACAGCCCAGCGACCTACTTGTGAGCTTTGATGTCATATCCCTCTTCACCCAAGTGCCAATCAAAGAAGCCTTGACAGCTATCCAAAACAAATATAACCCCCCCAAGCACATCCTAGATCTGACCAACCACTGCCTATCCAACACATACTTCATCTATAACGGACAAAAATACAAACAAATAGAAGGCGCACCCATGCGATCACCCCTCTCACCTGTCATTGCCAACCTCTACATGGAACACTTTGAAACCCAAGCTCTAGAAAAATCTGATCACAAACCCAAACTCTGGCTCAGATATGTAGACGACACCTTCATAATCTGGCCACATGGGAAAGAAAAACTTGACAACTTCCTCACACACCTCAATAGCCTACACCCCAAAATACAGTTCACCATGGAAACAGAAGTTAACAACCAACTTCCCTTCCTAGATGTCTTAGTCTACAGGAAACCCAATGGCTCCCTAGGACACACCATCTACCAGAAGAAAACACACACAAACCGCTATCTGCACGCACTCTCACACCACCACCCAGCACAGATCAACTCCGTAGCCAAGACACTCATCTCCAGAACAAAACGCTTAGCTGACAAACAACACCTAAAAACCGAACTATACACTCTCACTAACGTACTAACATCCAATGGATTCCAGAGAAATAAGATTACCAAACTAATCCAAAAAGAACCCCCCACTAAAATCCAAGGCAGAGAACAAGAAAACGGCACAGCCCTCCTCCCATATATAAAAGGCACCACAGACAGAATCAGCAAGATCCTCCACAAATACAACATCAAGACAACATTCTGCACAAACCAAAAAATATCCACCATCCTAAGAAACCCCAAAGACAAAATTGAGTTAGAAAATCAAGGAGTATATGAAATCCCATGCATCGCCTGCCCCACCACATACATTGGACAAACCAACAGAAGAATAAGCGCACGCATTGAAGAACACAAGAACTCAGTCAAAAAAGAGGAACCAACTTCTTCCCTGGTCCAACACCTTAAAGCCACAGGACACGATATTGACTTTAAAAAGACCAGAACTATCGCCAAAACTGAACATTTTAACAACAGAATAATCAGAGAAGCCATTGAGATAGAAAAACGCCCACACAGCATGAACAAACGAGATGATACCTCCCGCCTACCAGCCATTTGGAAACCCGCCCTTATTGACAAACGTGTCCCTAACACGAGGAATGACACCAGACCCACACTCACGAGGTCCACACAAGATGTCACCACCACACATCCACCCAGAAAGCAGACCCAAACCCACACTGATCATGAAGCACGACCAAGGACCAGAAGCCAGACCGCAGCTGCAACATTAGCCATTTCAAACCCCTCCAATCCATACATGCAGCAGACTGACACCCACTATGAAGATGTAGCACCACCACGAACACGAAGCCAAACAACAGCTATGCAGCTCACCAGCTCAAATCCCCCTGCAGCTCAGACTAATCTGAGCACAACCAAGCCCCCACCCAAAGAGGACACACCCCCAGCCAATCAGAGCACACACAAAAAAAATCCCCCATCCAATCAGAGCACAGTCAAGCTCCCACCCAATCAGTTCAAACCCTCACTAGCAGTTATAAAGGAAGAAACATCTGCAGTCACACATTGCTCCCAGAAGCACGGTTGAAGCCTGAAGATGACAAATGAGACTTCGTCGAAACGCCGCCAAGACACTTCCAATTTTACGGAGAAAACCCGAATAACCAAAGACCTACATATATATATATATATATATATATATATATATATATATATATATATATATATATATATATATATATATATATATATATATATATATATATTTATATATATCCACATGATCAAAGAGACATGCAGCACAATGAAGAAAAAGAACATTATAATGAAGAAGAACAAGGGAAATGCTTCACCCTTAGTCTCAGATCATGCTGTCGAGTCAACCAATCTGTCACCCTGCCAACAACTTCCAGCTTCCACTCCATCATTTCCACAGCTTCCATTCCATTCATGGGTCATAAAAGATGGAGAGGAGAAGAGAAGGGCAAACTGCTCTTGCTAGATCTCTTATTTATTTATTTATTGTTGTTGTTTAAATCTTAGGACAGGGGTGTCCAAACTTGGCAACTTTAAGACTTGTGGACTTCAGCAAAGCTGGCTGAGGAATTCTGGGAATTGATGTCCACAAGTCTTAAAGTTGCCAAGTTTGGACACCCCTGTCTTAGGAGTTTTTGGTATCATCTAACATTGTATCCTCCTGAATTGGCTCCATGTATTAGGGTTTAAGGATTTTCATTTAAAATGATTCCCAACCATGCCTACTGTGAGTACCATCTTGCCCCAAGTGTTTTTATCTATAAAAAGCTGCTGGGTGCAGTAATCTGGGGAATTACAACATTGGGTCACCACTTTGCTAATGAAATCCAGCTCTATTTCTGTAGTTAATAGCCAAATTGAGAAAGATTAAAGTAGTCCTTGAATATGGTGATAGTTGATTGAGGTCAGTAACTATGGAGGTCAAAGCCAGAAGAAAGGATGTGAGATCAAACAGAAAGATTACAAAAAAATAATACAAGTTTCCTTCACATAAAACCTCAAAAAATAACCATCAAAAACTCCAGTCCCTTGTTGTCTAAGGGCAGACGAAAGATCTAAGACAATCCCAGAGGGCTCAGTTGCTTGACTCCGTATTTATTATTCTTGTATCTGCAATAAAAGCAACATTTCTATCTGAAGCCTGTCTTTGACTCCACTGTTTAGCTAGTGGAGTTTCTAGAAGACTGGTTTATTATTGTGACATAGGTGAAGTCTTTTCAATCACTTGGAGACCAATCCCAATAAGACTGGATCACAGGGATGAATGATTACTGGGATCTGGATATTTTGTGTGCTTTGAATAAGGTGGTATTTTTCTTGAAGGAAAAGTTTCACAGTCTGGGGAACTCCTAAATTAATTTGTTGGTAGACCAGGTGACCTACATGGTTAGGAATGTACATTGCCAGTAGAACCTGTTACATATCAAGCACTCACAAGATAAGAAAACCTTGTCATGGTGATTTCTGTATTGGTAACTCAAGCAGGGGTGAAATCCAGCAGGTTCTCACAGGTTCTGGAGAACTGGTAACGGAAATTTTGAGTACTTCGGAGAACCAGCAAATACCACCTCTGGCTGGCCCCAGAGTGGGGTGGGAATGGAGACTTTGCAAGTATCCTTCCCCTAGGAGTGGGATGGGAATGGGGATTTTGCAGCATCCTTCCCCCAGGAGTGGGGAGGGGATGGGGATTTGGCAGCATCCTTCCCCAAGGAGTGGGGAGGGGATGGGGATTTGGCAGTATCCCCCCAGGAGTGGGGTGGGAATGGAGATTTTGCAATATCCTTTCCCCGGGAATGGGGTGGGAATGGAGATTTTGCAGTAACCTTCCCCTGCCATGCCCATCAAACCACTCCCACCAAGCCATACCACACCGCACCACACCATGCCCGCCAAGCCATGCCCACAGAACCAGTAGTAAAAAAATGTGGATTTCACCACTGACTTCAAGACTGGATTTCTATAATGCAGTCTGTGGAGTTGCTCTTAGGACTTGCCCAGAATGCAGCAGTCAAACTATTGCCTTTCCTGATACCTTTTAACCTTTACTAGAAGTTCTATATTGTTTGCCAATGTCCTACCAAGCCAGATTGTTATTTGTAAATAAAGCCCTAAACAATTCAAGATCAACTCTCTAAAACAGCGCCCCCCGCTTTGGGGCACCAGGGACCAATTCCATGGAGAGAGGTTTTTCCATGAAGGTGAGGGGGCATGGTTTTATGGTTGCCTGCATCCCATGGGTGAGGCTTTGCTTATTTGTGCAGACAGATTTCTGCCAGGCCATGGACCAGTGCCAGTCCATAGACTGGGAGGTTGGGGACCCCTAATCTACAAGACCATTACGAGCCTGGATAATTCTTGTTCTTGGAAGAGATTCTGGTTTCTATCCCTTAGCCAGCAAACTACTGATTAGTCATGAATCAAAAATGAGCAGAATTGGGATAATTTAGTGAGTATCAAGCCTGTGGAATGACCTCATTTTTTAATACACCAGCCTAAGTGTTAATATATTTGTTTTTTTTAAAAAAAATAACATTTCTTATGCTTGCCTTTCCTAGTCTACCTAATTTTTCTAACATATTGAATTAATTAGCAATGTGATATTTTAGCTAAATATTGAACCTTGCAATATGTGACACTGATAGACTGATGGTATGGTCTTCTATTAAAAAGAACTAGCTGTCTTAGAGGATGTTGATATATCTATGTTCCCGTATTCTTCAGGATACTCTAAGGAGTGAAAAGAAATAGAGTCTGGCTAATGTTAATAAAGGGGCTAATGAGTTGAGGTCAAGAAGGCATGGAAACTTGAAATGCCAAGACACATCTCTCTCTCCATCAATCAAAGATCCCTCAAAGTTGGAACATTTCTTGAAGAAGTCAATCGCAAACTTAACATTGTGGAGTAGCAAAAAAGTCATGGCAAGGGTGGGCCAGAGTCAATTAGCATCAATCTAATGGGCTTTGGAGGCAATTATTTAAAAATGTTTTGTTTCCAATTTCTGGCAGAGGAACATTGCCATCTAGCTCCTGACTTATGTTTTGCCCTCTTGGCTGGATACTCCTTGCTTTTTGGTCCATCACGTCAATCTTTCCTTCCTACTTAGGTTGAAAGCATTGGATATAAGCCACTTGACTCCCACATCTGCATCTAGGCATATTCCTATGTTCATGATGTTTCTTACTGTTGCCTTTTAAGCTGCATGCTTGCTTTGCAAATCTGGCAGTTATTTTACAAAGCTAAGAAATGAGCATTTGAATGTGGTCTTGCGCTGGTGTATCAAAAAGGGAAGTTCTACTAGCAATAGCAATAGAACTTAGACTTATATATACCGCTTTACAGTGCTTTACATCCCCCTCTAAGTGGTTTACAGAGTCAGCATATTGCCCCCAACAATCTGGGTCCTCATTTTACCCACTTCCTAAGGATGGAAGGCTGAGTCAACCTGGAGCCTGGCGAGATTCGAATTGCCAAATTGCAGGCAGCCGACAGTCAGCAGAAGTAGCCTGTAGTACTGCATTCTAACCACCGCGCCACCGCAGTGAATGTGAATATGAGCATGAGTGCAGGTATTGCGTTGGGAAGTTGACAGTCCATCAAGTTATTTATTCGCGCAGGACTGGCATAGAATTTTTAGTAGTTTTTAATATTTGGATTCAAATTTTATTGGGTTTTATGGTTTTAAATGGATTTTAATTTGGCCTTATATTTAATAAGTTTTTTTAATTACTGTTTTTAACAGTAAAAAGTGTACAGTAAAAACAGTAAAAAGTGTTTTAGCACTTTTTACTGTTTTATCTGGCTGTGAACCGCCCTGAGTCCTTCGGGAGAAGGGCGGTATAAAAATTTAATAAACAAACAAACAAACAAACAAACAAACAAATAAATAAATAAGTGGTCTAAGAGCCAGAGACACCTAGATATGGGCTCTGGAATCTAGGAGTGAGGTTATCTTAGACGATCTCTTGCATAAGCATTATTCACAGAAGAGACAAAGTGGGGATACCAGGGAAGTTAATTCTTATCTATATGACTGATGGGTAATCAACTCTGAAAAATTCTGCAGACCTAACAGAGTAGTAATAGCAGGATACAAGAGACTGGCAAACAAATTTTACATCCAGTGCTGGGACTAAAGAACTACCTTCCAGGTACAAGTAAAGAAAGCAATTGACTCAGAAACAGAAATTGTGGTTTCCACTTTGTTAAGAAACAAAGAGGATGACTCTTGGCAACAAACTTTACAGTTTTCAGGATGCTCATCCTGGGGTGAGAGAGAAAAACTGGTTGCTAGGTTACAATCACACCAGCTGGAAACCAACTGAAGAACAAAACTTGACCTCTCTCACATGCCTGCTCTGAGCTTTTGCACACAGCTTGGAGCAATGGTGTGAAGAGAGCTTGGAAAAAAAATGTTTTGATAAAAAGAGGCTCAGGATTGTTTCTGGGGGTAGGGAGGGGAGATGTAAGGTGTAAAGAAGATTTTAGAGTCAAAAGAGGAAAAAGTGAGTTGTTGGCAATAGCCTTGCCTTGCTAACCCAGGTGGATCAGATTAATAACTTGGAAGCACAGATGTAGTTGGACAAAGCTTTAAGCCATGTTGCCCAATTTTTCGTGTTCAGGAATTTTAGTAGAGAATAAGGTCTTGAAGGTATTAGGATCTGTAGAAAAAAATTGTGATTAAATGAAGAGCTGCAACAAAAAAAATATTTATTTATTTACTTCCATCTTCACTTTCTTTGAAGCTCACTAGCAACTGCCATAAGGTGGGGGGAGAGGGGGCATTTGGGAGGGGAAGAGTGCTGAAGGTGTGAAAGAACGCTGTTTGTTTATTCTATTCTATTCTATTCTATTCTATTCTATTCTATTCTATTCTATTCTTCCTGCCTTCAAGGACACACCAACCCTGGGAAAGGAATTTACAATGGCGCCTGATGCAAAACATCAGAACAGAATCTGATTGGACTATTCTCACAGGAGGGAAGGTTTTGGAGATTGGGGATTGCTTTCAATATATGATTTCCGTGCATTTTTTCTTCAGAGCTTGCCTTGTTACACCACACTCAGCATCTCTAGTAAAAGTATCTTTCCTCTAACATCTATGGAGTCGAGGGTCATTCTTTCCTAGGGAGTAAGCTGGGGCCAGTCTGACATTAAATTTATATGTCGCCCATCTCACTGCCAAGCAACTCTAGAAGGCTTGCAAACATCATAAAAACAAATATGAAAATGTATGAAAATATTAAAAAGAACAGAGATTAACTAAGTGAGGAACCAGAATACAACAGGGTGGGAGAGTGGGAATTTCTTCCTAATCCACTAGCCATCTCCAGCATGGAATGTCACCTGTGGTGTTCCAGGCCAATTGACAGTGTCAGATTTTGAGGCCTCTCATAGAAGGCCAAGAGGGTGGGGCAGATCTCACTTCTGGGGGCACAATATTCCATGTTCTTCAGACTACACATATCACATTAGTGCCCATGGGAAAAATGTTTTGGGACTTCGTATGAGGAAGTGTAGAAGCAAGAAAACTCTCATCTAGTGGTCCAAATAATCTCTGATTATTGGGGAGCTGAGGGCTGAAGCCATTTTACATCAGATCAGGGGTGAAATGCTTCCGGTTCAGACCGGATCACCTGATCCGGCAGCAATGGTGGTGGGTGGTTCGGAGAACTGTTAGCAAAAATCCCTGCCCACCCCCATGCCCGGCTGAGCCGTGCAATCATCAGAGATTTTTTTTTTTTACTTTTAAAAGCATTTTTTTTTCGGCTGAAAAAATGCTTTTAAAAGTTTTTTAAAAAAGCCTTTGATGATCGCGCAGTTCAGCTGGGATCATCAGAGCCTTTTAAAAGCATTTTTTTTGCAACCTCTTTGGCCAAAGGAGTTGTAGATAAAATGCTTTAAAAAGGCCCCCCTGACGATCCCAGCTGCCTGGTCGTCAGAGGCTTTTTTTTTCTTTTAAAGGCAAAAAAAAAAATACTTTTAAAAGTTTAAAAAAAAAGCCTTTGATGATCGCGCAGCTCAGCTGGGATCATCAGAGCCTTTTAAAAGCATTTTTTTTACAACCTCTTTGGCCAAAGGAGTTGTAGATAAAATGCTTTTAAAAGGCTCCTCTGACGATCCCAGCTGAGTTGCCTGGTCGTCAGAGGCTTTTTTTTTTCTTTTAAAGGCAAAAAAAAAATACTTTAAAAAAAAAAGCCTCTGATAATCAAGCAACTCAGCTGGGATTGCCAGAGCCTTTTAAAAGCATTTTTTCCTACAATATCTTCACCTGAAGGGGTTGTAGAAAAAATGCTTTTAAAAGTAAAAAAATAAAAAATTGGCCATGCCTATTGCCCCCCCAAGTTATGCCCACAGAACCAGTAGTAACAAATTTTACATTTCACCACTGAATCAGATGGCTGGAAAAACCATAGTGTGATGCACCACTAACTTTTTAAAAAAGCATAGAAAAAATCGGAAACAAGGAAAGAAAAATAATAATCAAAATTATTTTTGATGAAATTTGAATCAACACCATTTTAATTAGAAGACAATTGTTGTAACTGTTGTGCTAATATTTGGGGGTGGGGGGGAGAATGATCCGTAACCTTTTCAGCCAACAGCAGAGTTTGAGTTTTAAAAAGATGTGTGGAGAACACATTCCAAAATGTAGGCTGAGCCAGAACAACAATCACCTCATTTTCAATTAAATTTAATTAATGTTTAATTAGATCAGTTGCATGCAGTTATAATGGCTACTCGTCCTATATTTCATAAGTTCCTCCTTCTCTTTTCTATTTGGTGACTACTTTTAGAAAGTCCCAAAAGTTGCTTTTCCAAAAGGCGGGTGGGCTTTCTTGTTTTTTTTCCTTTAAAAACAGTTCTGAAGAAGCTTTTTGGATGAGAAGTGAAACGCTTTCAAAGAAGAAGAAAAAACAACAACCAGGAAAGTCCAGTTGTCTTTTTGGAAAAGCACCCTTAAGACAACTGTGACCTGGATGATTGAGAATCTCCATAGACAACTTCTAGAGAGGATCTGAGGGCTAAATGTTCGGATTTGCAACGTCTCTATGATGGTAGAAGAGAAAGCACCACTTGGAAACCTTGGAAAATCTCTTTGGGGATATTTCCGAAGAGCATAAGAAATACGAACAACTGTTAGCAGCAAGATTCAACAGGACCTGTGTTTAACTCATAGAATCATCTATTGCAATGTCCTTCCTGTCAAAGACTACTTCAGCTTCAATTGCAACAATACACGAGCACACAATAGATTTAAGCTTAATGTTAACCACTCCAATCTTGCTTGCAGAAAATATGACTTCAGTAACAGAATTGTTAATGCATGGAATGCACTACCAGACTCTGTGGTCTCTTCCCAAAATCCCTAAAGCTTTAACCAATAACTATCTCCTATTGACCTCACCCCATTCCTAAGAGGTCTGTAAGAGGCGTGCATAAGAGCACCAACGTGCCTACCATTCCTGTCCTAAAGTTCCCTTTGATTGTATTCAATTTAATATAGTTATTACATACTTATGATATATTTATGCTTATATAGCGTATAGTTATTTCATGCTTATGCTTATATATACTGTCGTGACAAATAAATAAATAAAATAAATAAAAAGCTGCCCTTATACAAATGAGGAACACTAATTCGGATAGTCCTGTCCTGTTAACTCAAGTGACATTTCCTCACCAACATCTAAGAGCAGTCTTACACTATCTGGCCTTAAAGATGCCCAGCATTTAATCAGGCAGATGAGAAGTGTTATCTATTGGCTGTGGGGAATTCCCTTCTCCTTCTCTGCACTGCTTCAAAAAGAAGCAATTTCCTAATGTGCTTTTTCTCCCATTTCCTTTTAGATTAGCCAGTAAATTCTGCAAGAGGCTTGGCATGTGTTTTGATGACAAGGGTCTCTGGGCTTGAACTGAAAACAGAATTAATTGGACGTCACAAATTCCTTCACGGGGCTGCTGCCAGTGAAAGGAATAACAACCTTGAAGTGGATCTTAATCTTGCTCAATTAAGATGAAGGCAACTCCATTTACTACCAGGCCTTTGGAGTGAAGTTGGTGGATGCCAGTCACGCTAAAACCGAAAACTGGTTGCAGGGCTGTAAATGCTTTTTTTCTGTGGAGTTGGTTGAATGGTTTGGTCCAAATTGCTAAAGCACACATCAGAAGAGAAACCAAAGATTTGCTCTCTAAAGCAGGGGTCTCCAACCTTAGCAACTTTAAGACTTGTGGACTTCAACTTCAGCTTAGCTGGCTGAGGAATTCTGGGAGTTGAAGTCCACAAGTCTTAAAGTTGCTAAGGTTGGAGACCCCTGCTCTAAAGGAAACTGGACATATGACCAATGTTTTCAAGACTGATGTATTTCAAGAAAGAGATGAGCCTAAGCTGAAACTTCTCACTGGTCCTGAAGAAATACTATCCAGCCGGAAGGTACAGTATCTTAGACTGGGGTGCACAGTGAGATTGGAGGATATTTGACAGCATTATAGCAATAATGCTTAGACTTATATACCACTTCACAGTGCTTTTACAGCCCTCTCTAAGCAGTTTACAGAGTCAGCCTATTGCCCCCAACAATCTGGGTCCTCATTTGACCGACCTCGGAAGGACGGAAGACTGAGTCAACCTTGAGCCTGGTGAGATTCGAATTGCCAAATTGCAGGCAGCCGGCAATCAGCAGAATTAGCCTGCAGTACTGCATTCTAACCACTGCACCACCATGGCTTTTGGGGTTATGCACCACAGTTATGCTAGTTCTGCAATCATACCAAGTTAAAAATGAATTTTGGTCCTATTAGTTCAATTATTATAGAATGATTAAGTGCAATTCACATCATTCCACCCATGTTCCGATTTCTCTTCTGCCATAGTACCAATGATAACTTACTGTCAATTTCTGGAAGACTTGCAAAATTATATATTGTATGAGTACGCTTTTTTTTTTTTTTTTTTTGCAACTCTCAGTTTCAATCTCAGGGAAACAATGTTCACTTAGTTTCCTAAATTAATTATTGACTCTGATGGGACATGGAACTATCTTGATTCCCAAAACTCTGAATGTAGGAAATGTCTGATAATATCATTTAATTTTTAGTTTCATGGCATCCAAATAGCCATTGATCGATGTGAGTTTTCAGATGGAGAAGTCTAAGGTTTTCACAGACTCAGACTATGTTTAAGCAGAAGATCAATTCCTCCTGTCCCAAATTTTAAGTTATACTTAGGGGACATGCCATTATCATTAATCTGATGGAACACAGTGGTGCTGTATATTAGAAGCAGCATATATTTCTTTTAAAAAGGCTTGACCATCTCATTTATAAGGCATGTCTATTCTCATCTCAACAGAATTTTTTTTTTTTATATTTGGTCTGCCTCTGAAGATTAATTCAAAATGGTCTGGATAAAATGCTTCTCAGTTCTGGATAATAGCCCTCAAAAGAGAATATAAACCCATTATTCAGTGTAGAGGAATATAGAGTATAAGGAAGAAGTGCAAGTGCCATTAAGTAAATGAAAACTCGATTCTGAAAAGAGAAAGTGCAAGAAAGACATTCAAAACAACTCTTTGTAAAGGAATATTTAGGCAGGTTTCCAAGATTATGTTATTATGCCCTATGACAGCATTTCAATAGTCTTTGTTTTGTTTGTTCCATGTCCTGGCCCAATGGAAGGGTTATTAATTCAACTGTAAAGTCCCAACAAATTCAGAAGTGTGCCAAGATGTGCCTTATTCATACAGTATTTTCATAATAACAGAGTTGGAAGGGACCTTGGAGGTCTTCCAGTCCAACCCCCTGCCCAGGCAGGAAACCCTACACCATTTCAGACAAATGGTTATCCAACATTTTCTTAAAAATTTCCAGTGTTGGAGCATTCACAACTTCTGCAGGCAAGTTGTTCCACTGATTAATTGTTCTGTCAGGAAATTTCTCCTTAGTTCTAAGTTGCTTGTCTCCTTGATTAGTTTCCACCCATTGCTTCTTGTTCTACCCTCAGGTGCTTTGGAGAATAGTTTGACTCCCTCTTCTTTGTGGCAGCCCCTGACATATTGGAATACTGTTATCATGTCTCCCCTAGTCCTTCTTTTCATTAAACTAGGCATACCCAGTTCCTGCAACAGTTCTTCATATGTTTTAGCCTCCAGTCCCCTAATCACCTTTGTTGCTCTTCTCTGCACTCTTTCTAGAGTCTCAACAACTTTTGTACATCATGGCGACCAAAACTGAATGCAAAATTCCTCTGTATGTATTTTCCAGACTTTTATATGTGCTGTTTTGTGACTGATTTCCCTCAATGATTTCTGTTTTATTGATGCAAATGTAAATGTAAATATCATTCAGGGATTTTTTTGTCAGGGCCAAGATGGGGCAGTAATCAGGAAAGACACAGCCATGATCATGCAATCAAAGTTGCCATCTTGATTTTTTTTTTAACCCAAGTGCATGGAAATGCCGATTTATTGTCACCAAATGAACTGAAACTGAAAATTTGATTGACGCAGTTGGGTCTTCTGCGTTACAGGAGAAAAAGATGGCTTCTTGACTATTATGGAAACAAGGCAAAGGGAAAATAAATTCACCTAATCTTGCTAGTATCAATGTTGCTAAATTATTTGAAGAAAGGATTGTCTACTATGGTCCTGAGAAGCTGCTTCTTGAATACGGTACTATTTTCTGTCCTGATCTACTTTCCAGAACTATAATCTAAGCATTCTCGGTCCAGAAATCATAAGGAAGTCCTATAGAAGAGAATATTTGTAGCTCAGGATTAACTGTGGGGTCCTTGGAGCACTCTGAGCTTGGTGATTTCCTTGCAGGCATTTCATTACCAAACTAGGTAACATCATCAGTGCACTAGTTTAGTAAAGAAACATCTGCAAGAAAACCAAGAAAGCTCTATGCTCAAGTAAGACTTTCAATTCTATTTGTTGACAGCAATATTTCCTTAACACATCGTATCCACAAACTTCTCTAGATGCTTATAATATTTATAATATAATAATAATAATAATAATATTGACTTATTTCTTTTATTTTTTTATCTAAGCTGCCCCCTCCCAAATGTCAAATCCTGAAAGATTAATCATGTGGCCACACTGATCACAAGCCCTTAAAAAAAGCAAGAGCTTGGCCTCATATATAATTTTTATAGGGTTTTTTTTAGTATTTTACTTGTACACCACTCAGAGTCCCTCTGTCAGAGAGAAGGGGGGGAGAGGGGGGGAGGGAGGCAGGGGGAGAGAGCAGACAGTCTTTTCCTAATCCCAGTGAAAGAGTTTTACTCATGAGAAGATTCACATAGGTCAATTTATCATTTTAGGGACTTGAGGGACCACAAATATGAGAACCATTACTGTAAGGGCTGACATACATGAGAGTTAAGTCAGTATTTCAAGGCAGACCAGACTAAGAAACCAAAGTCATGCAGGTTAATATTACTCTTATTATAAAGTTATGGTAATGAAATCTTGCAAGTCTGAATGTTCTTCCTTTCTCCCTCCCTCCCTCCATCTTCCTGATAAGCCAGAGAGGTCTTGTCTGAGAGGCTTTCTCAGATTATAGTTCTTTCCCAGACTCAGGTTTCTTTATCTGATCATTGATTTGGTAATGGCTCTTCCTTCCATTCCTCATCATTTCTTCTTCCAATTATAAAGTGAAGAAAGATGGATGAGAAGCAAGTATTTGCTGCTCAACATCGTGCCTGTGGACCCCGGTCTGCAGTTAAGGACCTCTTGATTCCTTCCAAACTCTTTGTTTATTTTTTAAAAATTGATCTTTTAAAAGCCACTCAGAGAAAGAAAAAAACAATTTAGGAAGTGAAATTAGTTGTCCCAGAGGATGAGCTATTGTATTGTCTTTTTAAAAGCAAAGATATGCCAACATATGTGATGTCTTAATTTGTTTTTATGCAGTGAATTGTACAGCCTTTGTTTTGTAATAGGATGACATTTGGGGTTCTAATCCCCTCAAGGAAGTTCCAAGTTCTTTGCCTCAAATGGACTTCTGTAAAATGGATCAGAAAATCGTGGGCTCAAGAAACCAACTTTGTTTTAGAGGATGGTCAAATTTACATTTGTTGGTCTTTTCACCAAAAGCCACAAATTTGTTTTCCAGGAAATGTGATTTGTCACTTCCTGTCAACCATGAAACTGATGTGGCTGAAGCCACCTTGGAGCTTTGGTGTTGCCACACTGGAGCTGAAGGATAGGGAGGGGGGATTAGCGATAGGTGGGGATGTGTAGTCAAAATAAAGTACTTTCCCCTGGGGACCAAGGACATTCTCACACCTGGCTTGAGGAAGGAGGAGTGATGTCACCAGGCCAGCGGATGCTGCATTGATTGGGCCATGTGACTGATTGTTTGGGACTGGGGGGGGAAACTGTTACTTTTAATTAGGTGAAAACCAAGGGGCCCTTCAAAGTTGCTTTTCACCAGATATATGCCAATTTGATATTTCCAATAAAGCTATTCTTTGAGGAATCTACCTGCCTCAGAGTTTTTGCTCTTGAAAAACACTTATCTTGGCACCATGGCAGATTTCACGTAAGACGGCAAATATTCTCCATCCTAAAAATATGTTTCTTCAGCTGATTGTCCTAACAACCTAAAAATTGTACCCAGCAGAGAGAATTCTGAACCCAGATGTCATATTTGATATATGCCCAATAAAACATTTTTAAAAAGAAAGGGAAAAGAACATCAACAATATGTTTCTGATCTAGAAGTAACAGAAGTATATCATCAAGTTTTCAATTTTTACTTTTATATTACTTCATTCCGCTGCTAAAAAATTATCTCATTTTGCCAGCATACAGGTGATTGCATGCGAGGAATGCACCTTTGGAATTACAGTTATAAAAATACAGCTCACATAAAAAATGTAGTTAATAACATTCATGATCCTAAGAAGGATTTATTACTATTGAAATGGGATTTACATCCTTCTGCCAAATAATAATGTAATTGATATTAAAATACATGACCTAGGCTGACCCAAAACTAGTTTAGTTATCATGAAAGAGTTTACAGAAACTGGGAATTGGTGATTATTCTAAGGAAAGAGGGGTTTGCCATGCTACAGTGAGATGGTAAATTTATTGGAGAAATTATTCCGATTGTCCTTGCAAAAGCTTCATTAAAAGAGAAAAGGAAGATATTCTCAACTCTTTATTTATCAGATTTCTGATAGGATAAATGTTTTCCCTGCTGCCTTTCCCTGACGAGGAACATTATCTTTTTAGGTACAGTGGATTATTCTTCGTAAGGAAGAATAGAATTGCTCATTTTGGAGATTCAGTTCTGTTTAGGATGGGTCATTTTACAATTCTGTGGTTATCTTTAATGAAACTAAATACCTTAATTTGTGTGTGGGGGGAGAGAAGTGATTACATATATTCTATTTCTTTGTTTGGTTTCTTTCCTCCCAGCAATATTTCGTAGCCTTTCTCCTCCCCACCAGAGCCTTCTCCTTTCCCATTTTAAACCCCAAATTGCAGTGGAAGGCTTTCTCCTCTACCAAGATGCTCTTGATTGAAGGTCATCCTGGGAGTGAGGAAAGACAGTAGCGGCTGGAGTAAATGCTGTGGGCCGGCACAGATTTAGAGAGCAGAGGGAAGGCAGGCATACCCTGGCAGCTTTAAAGGGACTGGGAGGGCAGCTGCCCCCATAACAAATTAAGAATCTGTGTGAGAGCATCAAGAATGGATGAGATTGGGGAGTTCTTTCATCTCAGCCATAAATAAAGCATTAAAAATTAATCCGCGGCAAAGCATCCCACTGCTCATACTGTCATGAGCATGTCTCCTAAGCCTTATGCAGAGACATTATGGGCAACTTCTTTTAAAAGCTGGCAACCCTGTGAGATTGTTCCTTCTAGTAGAAAGGAAGACTTTTAGGCTTCCAGCTATACAATTTGGGATGAACACCCTTTGAATGGTGAGGGAGCAGGAATGGATTTCCAGAAAAAGATTGCAGACTACAGGAACCAGGAACACTACTCAGGTAACCCTGAGGACACAGATAAACCTCCAAGAGCCTCAATGACCCTCTAAAACAGGAGTCAGCAACTTGCGGCTCTGGAGCCACATGTGACTCTTTCATCTCTGTTGCAGCTCCCTGTGGCGAGTTAGTGCCACAATTTTGAGAGGATTTTCCGGTTGGGGGGGGAAAGCACGGTGCACCAGGAGGAGACTCTATGGCAAAGGGCGGGTTTTCCAGTCGGCTCCACAATTGATAGGGTTTTCAGTTAGGAGAGTTAGAGGAAAAAGGACACCACGTTAGGATACTCTATGGTGGGGAAACTGGACTTCCGGTCAGCTCCAGAATTGAACAGAGGGCTTCCAGTTAGGACCTTTGTGGCTCCCGGTGTTTTCTTTTCTGTGGGTCCAAATGGCTCTTTGAGTGTTTAAAGTTGCCGACCCCTGCTCTAAAACAATGTAGATTACCAGCTGTCTGCAAGGAGTATAAATCCTTCCATTCCCCACTATCCTGTCAGAGCTGAAGAAGCTTCTTGGATGAGAAGTGAAATGTTTTCAAAAGAAAAACAAGGAAGTCCAGTTGCCTCCTGAAAAAGCACCTTTGGGACAACCATGACCTGGATGACTGAGAATCTCTACAAACTTCCAGTAGAAAGAAAGAAGGCAGCAGGATCAGCTAGCTCCACCTCCAGCTGAGTCAGATTGGAGGGAGGCACGTCAGGGGACAGCCAATCACAGGAGACCCAATGGAAGGCCTCCTTTTGAGGTGGGGAGAGATGGGGTCCAGATGTGTGTTATTTCAAAGCACAGCAAGTTTGAGGATTTCTTTCCACCTTAGCCCAGGCTTGCAACACAAGTGTACTGCAGTGCAATTCCTGTATGACTATTCTTTCCATTCATTAAAGGTGGCACTTAGAGACAACTGTTTAAGCAAGGAGCGTACTTTCTAGCTACATTTCATTGCTTTTCCAGGTAGCTTAGCAGAGATGCAAATAATCTGTGCAATTTTCATGTATAACCTGCAGGTTGGTGCAGTGATTGAAGCACCAGATTACAAACTTGGAGACTGAGTTCTAGTCCTGCCTTAGGCACAAAGCCAGCTAGTGGACGTCAGTCCAGTTTCTCTCTCTTAGCCCCAGAAGGGAGGCTATGGCAAACCACTTCCAAAATCTGGCCAAGAAAACTGCAGCAGCTTGTCGGTGCAATCACCAAGAGTGACCACTGACTTGGAGGTGGGCACACACAAAAAAAGTTTGATGGTTCTTCCAATGAATTTGGCAGAGACAAAATAAACGGTACAATTTTAATGTATAACCTGTATCCTGACTTGTGGTTCTGTGCACAGGGTATTAATCTGTGCAATATCCTGACCTATTATTGTGCAATATTTAAGTACCTTTATCTTCAATTCCTAGAGCAAAACCATTTTAAGCAATGAGACAGACCGTATTTTCTGTAATTAGAAAATTATCTGTCACTGAGCCCTCATTATGTCTGCATGGAGAGGCCAGTTTTATCCTGATCAAAGGCTAAAGCTATTTTGAATGCATGCCTATGCAAAGAAAAATTATTGAAATCTAAAGCCCGGCAGCCAGAGAACCCTCAATTGGAGAGAAAGCAACCAATTCCTCCACTGTGTTAATGATTGACAGAAAACAATTGCAGCAAAATCCCTGATGAAGAAACAATGGAAGCTTTCTTATTGATCAGCATCAAAACAGTCCATCTAGGATTCCAGGACATTGCGCAAGATATTTTGAGGAACATCGGGCTGGTTCAGTACTAGCTGCATCACACCAATCATTCTTTCATTTTAACCTGGACATATTAAGAAGACGACCTTTGATATTCTCTATGAAAATATATACTGTTTCCCGAAAATAAGACCCCTTTACTTTTTTGCCTCCAAAAAAGGCACCAGGTCTTATTTTCGAGGGAGGGGGGATGTCGTCCACTGACTCACCTCACCTGTGCTTCATCCCCCCCCCCCCGCTCTTTTTCGCTATCAGAGGCCTTCAGGAACTTTTTCCTCCTGCAAGGCTTTTGTAAAGGCCTCTCTAAAGGCCGGCTGCAGAAGAAACGAGTCAAGGTATGAGAGGCCTGGCTGCAACTGTCTGAAAGTAAGTAGTAGGTGTTGTGGTCCACCAGCAGCCAGCAGAGCTTGCAACGGAGTCGGACAGCGATGAGGCTGAGGAAGAACATGGGCCAGTCCTGGAGGCTGGGGAAGGCCTGGATGAGGGCTCTGCGTCGGAGGCAGAGGTGGGGCCAGGGCCATCGGGGAGTGATGTGTGGACTCCAGAGCCTCCAGAGGCCGACAATAGAGAGGCAGAGGAACAGGAGGAGCCTGTTCCTAATGCACACATGAGAAGAGCTGCCAGAAGGCAAGAGCAGCTAAAGCAAAGAGGACGACTCAGAAGTAGGGCCAAGAGATGATTGGCCCCTCCCATAAGGCTTAAAAGACCAACAACAGGATTTGGGCTCTTTGCCAGAAAGCAACGTTGATAGAATTACTCCTTGTCTTGCTGCATTTATTTCTTGTCAATGTCTTCTGCTTTTGAACTTTTGCCAAGAAAAGCCTTTGGCAGTTTGTCTAATTAGACCAATGTTGGTGATAAGACTGAAGAATTATGTTATGAAGAATGAGAATGAGTTAATTCTCAGCTGTTCTAATAAAGTCTGTTTGTTTTTGAACTAAGTGCGTCTACTTCTACTTACTTGGGCCTGGGTCACAACAGTAGGACAGCTCCACCCCACCCCCCACCCCAGCTTAATTTTTACCTGTGCACCCTGGAGTGGTCGGGGTTTTAATTAGGGCTTATTTTGGGGATAGGGCTTATATTGGGCAGACGTCCAATATAAAAATCAAGCTAGGACTTACTTTCTGAGTAGGTCGAATTTTCAAGGAAACACGGGTATCATACTGAAAATAAATACACCCAATATGCATATATTTATACATTTATTAGGGGAAAAAATCCATGAATCTATAACAAACATCTATGAATCTTTTCATGGACCTCTTTTTTTACATGGAATATCCTTAAAATAGATGAGGGAACAAGATAATCCCAAACTCAGGTTTGTCCACTCTTAAGCCATGAGCTCTTGATCTTTGATGTAACATTAGTGGTCTATTTCTCTTCCCTGAAATTTCTATTACTTTTTTTTTAATGAAAATCTGAAGAGATTGGGAAATCTTATGAGCTATTAGCACTTGCATCAAAATTTCTTGTGTAAGAGCACTAAATTTTAGCATTTCTGGAGTATTTTAATTATTTACCTAAAGTGGAATTATTTTTAACTTTAGGGGTCCGTGTATGCCATCTAGGGGGTCTTTTATGAAAGTGCTAATAATTTTCATTTATTCAAAACAGAATTGGGGGACCTGAGTTCTTCTAAAGGTTGCAGAACTAAAACAATCAATATCCATTATTATTGGCTATGTTTTTGTTGAGAAAGGGGAGATACCAAGAAGCCATCTTTCTCCCTTCCTAACAGGAAATGAAGGCATTTTGTTGTCGACTTAGTAATTGAAGATACCCTGCAATAAATTCCCCCTCTCCTAAGGTATATGGCTTGCTCTCTCATTTCCTTCTCTCTTTATCTAGAGATGTTCAGACCTGTTGGCAATGTAATCAAGGGGATCAATTTGGGAACTAATGGTCCTTATGTGGATTTCTAAAATTCAAACTTGATGGCAAATTCTGAACATTCAGCATTGAGTTAACTTTTGATCATTAAGAAACAGAATGAGGTTCAACTGAAAAATGCTTTATATCAATTCAAACCATTGACCTTCCTAGCCTATTACTGTTTACTCTTACTTGCTGCAGCAGAATTAGAAGATGCAAGTCTGCTGAAGGAGTATAAATTTGCTTCCCTATTCTGCCACAACAGGGGAGATTCTGCCAGCCTCCCACCCCTGAACTTGGCAGAAGTGTTAATACCCATTGTGGCTAGAAATTCTTGGAATCTCATTGCATTTATGGGGTGTCAAATGGAGGAAGGACAGCCTGGTCATTTTATTCAGTAACTTGCAGAGCTATGGTACAGTAATCACAAATATTTCTCCCTTACTGAAGGACTCTAGTCTTAGAAACTAGGATTGAATTCCTATAGTACCAAAAACAGCAGAGCAGCTGAGAAAGTCCTAGAACTCTTTCTTCTCTTTCAGAGCTACTTTATAAAAGCATACTATTCAAATTTTTACTTGGCATTCAGTGGGGATTGCTTGCATGGAAGTAAAAAAAACAAAGCCACTTAACTTTGAAAACAATTTTATCCCACTGGATCGCAACCTCCATCAAATTTCCAAAGATCACCCCTTCTAAGAATGAAGATACATTCATAACTCGCTTTTAAAGAATTACTCATTTTTAAATCTGCCATTGTTTAATGAAAAACTTGACTTAATTTTCCTTCTTCTCTCCTTTGATATTGTTTTTACCACATTATGCTCATTTGGGGATAATTTTTCTTTTCACTTTCTTCCCTTCCTCCATGTTTCACTTGCTTGTCACCCTGCATTCTGGAGATTTATATTAAAAATAAAGAAATCAATGTGTTGCCATGGAGACAAACTTTCATCCAATGCAACTATCTCATTTTCCCAATGAGTTTGACTGATGAAAGCACAGAGGTGAAAATGATAATGGAAATATCCCATATTTTGAGCAACCATCCAGTGCCGTAACACTACATTTGTTTTCCGAGTGCCTTGTACATGTTGTTAAACACAATGGTCATTTTGACGTAGGGAAAAGACATGGCTTTACCTCTTGACAAATTCACCGTGTGCCCTTAGGCAAAACAGACATAGGCTTAACTGAGCCTGTAAAATATGGTTAGTATTGACCCAGAACAAATGTCTCTAGAGCCTCAACAATTAAGTCTTGTACATAGAACAAGACCTTGCCTTGTGGTAGATAATCCAAGCACTATTTCTCAGCAGAGGATATGGTAGGGTAAGATCTTTTTTGCTCTCACTGCAGATTTTCAGGAGGAAGTTCTCCTTCTTAAACATGTCTCCTCTTGAGGAATTTGATTCTCATACAGGAATTGTGGGTAATTTGCATAGGTCCACTGCTCTTCCAGAAAGCACCGGAAGGAAGGATGGATTTCATATTGTGAAAGATTTTAAAATAACAGGAAATTTTTTTAGAAATTTTGTTTAATACTACTGGGTATTTACTAGCAGCGCCACTTACATATGTAAGCCAAGTGGAAGCTTAGCACAACTAATGATTTTTTTAAAAAAAATCAGACTGCAAGCATAAAAAGGCATATTAAAATGCAGCCACGCCTCTTTTGACAACATCAATACACCATTTCTAGTATTTCAGCTCATTAAAGGGTTTTTTCCTTTTTTTTTTTTTTAAAGTGTAGCTCCCAACTCAAAAAAATGTGTTTCTTTTCTGCTATACAATAAATTCCACCATGGCAACTAGGCAGACTTTAGTCTTCCAAATTCATTTTGAAATGAGGTAATATTATAGTGTAGAAGAGAACATGCAGAAAAAAGCACATTGGTAATAATGGATCTTTTCTTCTGAATG
This sequence comes from Ahaetulla prasina, assembly GCF_028640845.1. Classification (NCBI taxonomy): domain Eukaryota; kingdom Metazoa; phylum Chordata; class Lepidosauria; order Squamata; family Colubridae; genus Ahaetulla; species Ahaetulla prasina. The sequence continues at coordinate 171,030,771 of NC_080540.1, forward strand.
AAAAAAAGTGCAACTCTATGGAAATCAAGAGCCGATCGTATACTAGAAGCATTAAAATAAACCTGGTCTAAAATTATAGGACATAAACAAGTTATTTTCATTTAAAAGTAATTGGATGACAATTTTCAAAAATGAATTTTCTAAAAAAAAAAAATCCTTCAGTGGGTCAGAATTTGGGGTGGAAAGATCTAAAAAGCGTGATAGGTATTTCCAATATTTTCCAACAATTATTTGAAAACTGCTCAAAACATTTATTGAAAGGCACCTCTACCTATGCCTATATAAAACTTTACGATGAGATATTACATAGGTCAATACTTATCCTTAATCTTTACTTTTCTTTTCCAATACTTTTCTCATCACCAGAACAACATGTGACTTATCAAACTGAGAGGGATGAATGGGGACTAATCAGGTTTCTTTTCCTCCATCTATCCAGCAGTGCTCAAAGCAGATGATTTATCAAGGAATTTGAAGGCCACAGTTTATGGAAGGGCATGTCCTTGATCTGTTGATTTGGCAAGTTATGGGTTAGCACTAAAAAAACCTGAATCCTATGTTCTATTTGACTGATCAGAAAGCACATTAAAATAAAATCTGCACAACATTAAAAATAACAAGAAATATCACAAGATCAAACTTTGATGTTGATAGTTGGCAGGGATTTATTTTTATTTTCTCACATAAGAGAACTGGAACACTCTCTGTACATATATATACACAAAGCTTGTTTGCATCAGATCAAAAGCAGGGAACTTGGTGGGAATTGTATTGATTTTATATAGAGAAAAAGCAATACAGAAAAACAGAAAGAGTGACTTTACAGTGTTATCTTAAACCACAAATGGATCATGACCAGCTTCTGAACAAAAGAAAATAGGGGGGAAAAACCCACAAACCAGAAAACTTGGAAGCCAATAACTAAATGGCCTTCCCTCGGGATAGTATTTTAGCATTAAGAACACCACACAAGAATGACTAACATGTAATGTATCTAATGAAATTTAGAGGGCTAAATAAATTGGAGAGGGACTGCACTGGAATAACGTAGAAGATAAAGATCTGTCTGCCTCAAAAAGGCATCAGCAAGATTTAATTCAATGTGAACGCATTAAGGTAATCAGCATATGGTGAATTTATACTTATATTTCTGACAGCAGAGTCCGGTGTATGCTTAGGTGAGCACAGAGAATTCCTATCCAGACAACATCAAGTCCCTTTGCAACTTCTGAAACTCAACCCTTGATGAAAGTTGGAAGCGAAGTCCAGTGGAATCTGCACATTATCATGAGGAATCTGTACTCCTAAATCTACAGCAATAAAGTGAGGCCACAGGAGTGTTCTAGTTTTACATCCAAAAACAATTTATCAATTAAGAAATGAATGACACTAAATTGTGGGTGAGAAAGATAAGAAATGGGGTGTTTTTACTTGTGAACTTAAACCAGGATATACCATGGCAAAGGAGATTTTTATTCTACTTAGACACTGAGAGCTAAACTCTGCCACCATCAGTGCAGCCCTATAATAAATAACTCTATGATAAATTGGATATAGAGGGAAAGCATTGAAGCATGACCCTGTAAGTATAGACATGTCTCCTGAATGGAAGAAACCGTCAATATTAAATTCAAGCAGCTAGGGATTTCCTTTTTTTTATTGTTGTTAAAAACACTGTCATTGTGTCTATGCAAGATGCTACTGTCTCATTGTTTCAATTGTTTTCTGCCCCAGCTAACATGCATCAATACAGGCGGGGGAAAACATCTCTTCAACAGGTCAAATAAGGTACTGAAATATGAAACAGAGATATATTGATGTGTGTTGCATATGCACACACTTATTGTTTATGTTTATATATTTTATATATACATATATAAACAAAAATAAACAATAAGCTAGATATGAAGTTTGTTCTGGGACAGAGAGCGTACCAATGGTTGGAATAAAGGTTCTCTTGTTCCTTTTTTCCCTATGACCCTTTCTTTTTTCCAAATGCATGGTGCCAAAACACTCATTCTGTACGCAGAATTATATGGATCCCTGAATCTGTGAATACCGGTCCACTCATCTCACCAGTCCTCAGCGCAAAGGAGGCATCTTCAAAAGGTTTCTGCATTTGACCTGTCAGACAGAAAACAATTTTCAAGTGAAAAGTGGAAAACTGACAGCCATATCAAGAATATCTAGAATTAATTCCAAGCATGAACATCTAGAAGTAGCAAATGTTGCCTTCACTGGTTCTAGCTAAGAAGAAAAAAAGCCAGAGGCAATCCTATAAAAGTAGTCCTTGATTTACACCCAACTGAATCCATTGCTAAGCAAGATAGTTGTTAAGTGAGTTTTGCTCCATTTTACAACCTCTTGTCACAGTTGTTAACTGAATCACTACAGCTGTTAAGTTAGCAACACTGTTGTTAAGTGAATCTTGCTTTCCCACTGACTTTGTCAGAAGTTCGAAAAAGATGATCATATGACCCCAGGATACTGCCAGGTATCCAAATTTTGATCATGTAACCATGGGGATATAGTAATGGTCGTAAGTGTGAAAAACAGTCATAGGTCACTTTTTTCAGTGTTGCTTGTAATTTTGAATGTTTAGTAAACAAATGGTTGTAAGTCGAGGACTACCTGTAGTAGCTTTGAGCACACAAAAATCTGTAATATAGGATTCCATATTTGTAGACTGAACTTCTACGTGTTTATGGCCAGTTTAAATATTTGAAGACGTGTTAGATGATCCTACTGAAAATATTAATTCTATTTCAGTACTGGATAAATATATGCATTTTTCTTTCAGCTAGTGACCACTTTTACAGTGATAAAATGTTAATTAAGGACCCAGTTTTGTGCATACATTTTCTAATATTTGGAGCTTTTGGGATTAAAATGGCAGGCTGTCCCTTCCCTGACACGTTCTCCATTGACACGTTCCCTGGAGATTGTCCGCCATTTGAAATGCAGAGGAGCAAAGAAAATACATCAGAACCCACAAGCCCTGTCAAGCTCAAATGTGATTGAGCCAATGCTAATACCTAGAGCATGCGCATGTTTTGACTGCAGAAACCTGAATCACCCTTATTGTATCTTATCTTTCTTTGCTGCTCAATTTACTCTCATAATTCATAATCAGGATGGGTCTGCATGTGTAGAACCCAGCAGCAGGGTGGCATGCATCACTTCAATATACATATAGGGGAGATCCACTCTCCGATGCTTTCTCCTCCATATCAGACAATCTACAAAAATAAAGTACAACAGAGGAAGGATTCTAGCCTAATTGTCCTGCAGTGCTGTGCCTAATTTCTAGCAGCAGAGACGTTACTGTAGGGTCTCTTCAAAACTTACTGCCAAGTTGTAATTTTTAAAATGATAAAAGGAAAAAAAACATGTTACAGGGAAGAACTTGTGTACATTTAATTTAATTAATTTTAATGACATTTACATTTTAACCCATTCCAGTTTTGTCCCTGCTCCACCAGATCTTTTTACCTGATCCTGCCAGGTTTTAAGAGAGTAGTTCTAGGAGATCACTCAAAGGCCAAGTGAAGCCTTCATGTAGCACTTGTTAAATTCAAGCTAGCAACACAGGGCAGGGAATGGCCTTGAGGGACAGGATGAAGACTGGCTGTTGCCACTATCAAGGCAACAGCCCGATAAAAAAGGTCTGAGTTCAGAGCAAAATGTAGTGTGAATAAACATCAAACCCTTTCCTAGTTCTCATGAAGATAAAAGAAGGGAGGAAGCACATTCACACTTGCAAAGACATGTCAGCCCTTCAAGGAAGACCAGATTAGGAAAACAATGCTAAGCAGATCAACATTACTTTATTATAGGACAGAATTTTGCAAGTCCGAATATGCTTTCCCCCTCCTTTCCTTTATCTTCACGAGAACTAGGGACTGGCTACTTATCCTAGCAAAGTATTTCTATATTCCAATCATAAAATTGATCCTAAATATTAAGCTACAATGACAATTGGTAGGGAACATTCCCTGCTGGGTAGATAGGCTGTATTTTTAAGCTTACCCTAATCTAGTTAACTAGTGATTTAAGAAATTCAGGGAAGGGGCAGGAGAGGAAGTCTCTTAATGCTGGCTAATCTGAATTGGCCCCAGACCGAGTATCAAATGAGAGCAGGAGAAGGCTTATTGCCAGTCTGTCCAAAGAACTAAGAGCTATTTTGAAAATAGCTTACATTGCTGGAACCAGCTATACTTGTTTGATGAGGCCAGATCTGGCCCCAGACTTCCTTTCTCTCCCATCTGAATACAGCAGAACTATTCAGCTCATGACAGCCCAGAGAATGCGTTTTGAAATCTACAGGGGAAAACAACAGCTGGGAGAAAGGCAGTTACTAAACTGCTGTGTGACCCATCAAACAACAAACTGGATCAGTATCCAATTTACAGGGGTTCAAAGGTTTACTTCTCCCTAATCAAAATATTGGATCGTTTAACTGGCATCTACTTCCCTTCAAGTCTTGAGTACCAGTGCCAGGGACTGAAAGAAAAAGAAGGGAGCCCTGGTGACTGAATGTAGCACCAAAAATTAGAACTTGCTGCACTAAGATGCCAAAATTGACCCAAGTAGAAAGGAAACTGGGTAAATTTCGTGTAGGATCCTTGAATTAGAATTGTTATATACAATATTGCCACTGCTATAGAAGATAAATCCAGAAAGCTTAAAGGCAGTATTCCAGATGAATCCTTGCCAGAATTTTATTATTATTATTATTGTTGTTGTTGTTGTTGTTGTTGTTGCATGTTCCTTGCATGCTGCATACATTCCTGGTGGTTTGTGTGTCTGAGAGATTAGCAGAATTTATTATTTACTTGTGGCTTCCAATCCATCTGCAACTTTTATAATTATGACTCTAAACTTATTCCAGGACTAGTCATAATGGCTTCAGCCTGTTATTTCCCCCAAAGTTTTAGCTCATAAAATGGGAAAAAGAAAAGATTTAAAGTTATAATCCTGCTGGCAATAGAATTTTATGGGGGCGGGGGGCGGGGAAATCACACCAATAAAATTTTTCTCTTTTGAACTGAGCTTATCTCAAAAACTATCAAAAAAGATATCAAAAATTGGGACATCTTTTTTCAACAAAGACACCAAAGCTTGTGCAAATGCATGCATATGTGTGTCAGTTCAATGCTCTACATGCTACCATTGCAACCTAGTTTTGCTCATTCTTGCACAACCACAATATGAATAGCTGACCACAACAATGTAATTCACTGCTATAGGATTTCTTTTTTGGAAAAAAAAATAGCAAGACTGGTTTAAAAATGCAGGATGCATTAAATTGAATCACCACCACAAAAAAGCAAGAGAGTAATTAAGTCATTCAAGTAAATTACTTAAATTGATTCTCATTTCATAACTGAGTTTATTTGTAATTAAGTATTCAATTTTTAAAAATGCACATATTTCCAAAAGAAATGTGGATACTAATTAACAACTATAATAAGATATGCTACTTTGCCTTAAATAATTGGTTTTTTCCATGCAGCTGTGGAGCACATGATAATTTATAACCTTCGAATAAATGTTGATTTGGATTTATTCTCAACCCAAAAGTTCTTAATTTCTGAATCAGAAAATAAACCCGTCTCAGTTTCTGCATCCAGAATTTAATAAAACAGAGGAAATATCAATTGCTCTTGATTTTTTTAAAGACTAAATGAGACTGCTTTTTTTTTTACTTCTAAACATATTGAAGATTTGTAATTATAGCAAATTATGGTTAGTAATCCCATCAAATGACTACAAGAAGACAGAAAGTGGTTATCACGGAAGAACTGCTTGTGCTCCTAGTCCCATCTAGTGGACAACAAAATTCCAGCAGCATTCCTACTGCCTCGTTGAGCCTGTGTCATCTAAACTCTCTCCTTCAGTAAGTCACCCAAGACCACAGCTGAAGTGACAGTTTCTAAATGAGACCCAACTACCAGTCACTGGCAGCCTATGATTAATAGCTTTTTCATTACTTTGCAATCCAAAATGCCAATATTAGCAATCATCTTTTCTTCTGGGAAATATTTGACTCGGGAAGGAATTACTGCTTCTGAACAATAAGGCAGAATTTGTGAAGATAAAGGACAATTTAAAAAATAGTATCTTCATGCAAACCAAGAACTTATTCCCAGGAAAAGAAAATAAAGTTTTTGACCAAAGTTAGCAACTTCATTTTTTTCCCCTTCCAATTACACATAAATACTAACTATCAAGGAAACTTGATAGTTTTAAGGAACTAAGGTCTTGGATGATAAACAGTAGCTGTGCTAATTATTTCACCCGTCTTGCACTGCCACTACTGATGGATCCTATTTGGATTTCCTATATTTGGGACTACTTGAAGACCATGTATGTTCCAAATATTTCTCATCCTTGGAATATAAACAAATGTATTATTGGAACTTCATCAAGACAAAAATCAAACCCTGCCACAAAATTGCTTGTAATACCAATAAGGCCTTCTTCAGGTCCTCTGCAAGCCACTGTAACCTCTACTATATCAAAATCCCATAACATGTTGAACTGTGTGGAATTTCACATGTGATGAGGATTACTGAATACTACCGGTATACATGTATTGAGATGCTAAAGCTTTTACAGAATTTACATGGAAAAAGTAGTTATACTTTGGTGGATTGCTTAAAGTTTCATCTATCAAGTCAGTTTCCTGAGTTGAGATATATCTGCTTGTTTTAAAAATATAAAATGCTATTTTTTTATGACTGTAATGTGACAAATATTATTGCTGATTTCTCTAACATTATCTATTGTATCTTGCTATAAACCAAGGTCACCCAATGGAATGCAGCAACATTCAGCCCACTCAGCCAGGGACTACCAAACAATTTATTTGAATAAATTACCCATGGGGGGGAGACAGGAAGACAGGAGAAAAGTTAACCAGATGCTTTGGGCGTGAAAATCCAGATCCGGCTTTACTACACTATAACCACTTGGCTTTAAGTATACTTTCGCTAACCACGAGTTCGAGAGTCTTTCTTTCCTAATTGATCAAGTTGGGATGGCTGACACAGTCAGATGATATAAACAGCATAAAAGCACGTGAAATATACAAATGCTTATATTAAAAATAAAAAGCTTTTCTTTCTGGAAATACTGTTAAGGTCACTCAGTATAATGATTTCCGATTTTTATTGATCAAGGTATCCAGATATGTTGACCTTTATACATGAGAAAAAATAATATCAGGCTCTGACAATTTGATGGCTATTGATTGGAGGACATTTCTAGCATCTGGTGCAGACTATGACTTCATTGTAATTAATTAAATTAGTTAAACTCAAATACTAAGTTATGCCATTATTTTCAAGTAGCTAATTTCAACAAGATGATTGGGTTACGTTGGTAGCAGATCTGGACAGAGCTTACTCTGCATGGAGAGATGCCAACTGCAGAGAGAAACTATAAGGCACATATTTTTCTCTCTACAATTTTTGACCCACCAGAGTCAGGGACTCAGGCCAACTAAACTAGCAAGACTACAAAACAACTAGTATATTTTATTGTAGCTTCATGTATAATTAACATGTAGTTAATTATTTCATTACAAATTAAAAATGTTTAAACACTCTTTATATTATCTGCATTGTGCTCATTACAGTATACTCTCCTAACAGCATACTGTATATATTTGAATTCAGGTTCAAGAAAGTTGCACAAAAGGATTGTCTACCGTTAAGTGGAACACTGCCTCATACCAGATATTTTGTGAGTAAGCCCAATGCAAACTCTTATAATTCAGAGTCCCAGTTCAAATAATTGCTGCCTCTTGTTCTAAATGAAAACCTGTATTGATTCTCAATCTCTTCTAAAGAAATTATTTTTGTAGCAAATATTCAAATTGCAAACTTAATGAGTCTAATGATAAAGATGCCCTATCAAAGAATGAATTATTCCCTCTCAATAGCTGCTTGATTCTGCACTGGCCATTATAGCCCTTTCAGAGTTCTCCTATTTACTTATATTGGAAGGTATTTCTAGGCCATGTTATCATCCCATACTACCTTGCCTACAAACTGGTGACATCATGTTCTATATTCAAGTTCTTGAAATTTCCAGTTTCAAAGAAAAGGAGGTTTCTAGCTTTTAAAACAAGAATCATAAAGCAGCAGCTGGTGAAATTCAGAAGTTTAAGGCTGGATCATGTTGGCAAAATTCCAGTGTTCTTGGGAAACAAGTTAACATCTCAATGTATGAATCTGCTTCATGTGTATCTCTATTCTAGAACTTTCCAGGTCTCAGGAACGGAAAGGCCTTTCCCAATACCTGGTAGCAGCTACTCTTGTTCATTATCATTGAGCTTCAGCATCTTTTAATTTTCAAACAAAAAGAAATACTGTCTCATGAAAGCCAGGAGAGACAAAGCAACAGAAACATTGCTTAGCCCCTTTTATTTTCAAAACAAGCAGATATACCCCATGCTTAGGAGATTGATTGATAGATGAAATCTTTTACTATTTTTCTATAAACTTTTTCTTTCAGCCTAAAGGATATCTGATTTCAGGATTTTTAAGACAAATGGCCCAGAAATGGATGCAATTGTCCTGGGTAGCATACTTGAGGGCAAAGATTATCCATAGCGTTTCAAGGTGCATTATGCTGTGCCCAAGGCTAGGAAAACTAACCTAATGTGAAGGAAATAACCTTCAGGTGGTAAATTGCTTAACAAGAAAGCATCCATTAATATAAATGTACAGTAGGAACTAGAGGGAAACAATGATTCAGCTGGGCTGACAAAGCAGGCAGAAAGATTTATCATATGCAGGATGCATGCAAACAATGCAGCATCCTCACCTATTATGGTTGAGAAGATTTTTTTATTAAATGCTGCAATTATTTTGACCCAATGCAGAATCCAAGATGCATGATAGACTCAGTTTCTCAAATAATTTTTTAACAGGACACATGATCTATTCAGTAACATCAAATAGTCAAAAATAGTCCTTGAGCAGTGCAGATAAGTGTCAAAACAGCATATTCACAGAATATGAATACACAAGTTACAGAGTTGGCAGCATTTGCAATAAGTCACCCATGAGTAGATGTCACCAGAAAAGGTGACATCTATCTTGTGACAGCTGTCATAAAAAGCAGTATTTCCAAAGGGAGCTAGACCATAGTTAGGCTTAATTGTGGCACTGTTAATTTGTCCAAAATTAGGGAATGCTGTTACCATCAGCGTAAGACCTCTCAACAAGACATTTGTCTCCTCTTAGGATCTTGAATTCTCGTCAACAACTCTAAGCAGCATAATGGCCACATTTCAGCTAGTTTTTTGGCCTACATGGAACTTTAAATAGCTCACCTTTTTTTCCTATTCAATTATGTACAATTCTCAGAAACTGCCATGACCAATCCCTGCAGTTTTCTTGGCAAGTTTTTTTTTAAAGTGGTTTGCTATTGCCAGATTCCTCCAGCTGAGAGTGAGCCCAAAGATATGTGGCTATGTGCCTAAGGGGAGACTAGAACTCAGTCTCCCAGTGTCGAGCCATATGCCTTAACTGGCTCTCAGTTCACCTCTTTGAAATCTCCTATTCCTATCTAGAAAATCTCTTCCTCTCAAAAAATAATCAGACCAAAAAGCTCAGCCATAACTTTTTTAGAGATAGAGATTTCATACTGCAAGGCCCCCTGAAAGTTCAGGTGCTGAGTTGTGGCTTTTGACTCCTCAAAAGTTGCCCATCCCAGGCTTATGGACATTCTGATACCCGCTGTCCCCTCTCTACGTGTGTTGCTGTATGTACTTTCATGTGTACTCACATTTTGTACAAGAAAAATAGTAGAAAGTTGGTTCCTTCAACAATATATAGTGTAACAAGGGCATATCTTCCATAATGCATGATCTGATTAGTGAAAGGTATGTTATTATTAGATACATAATCTGTGCAAGCTGAACACAAAGCTATTTTCATAACATCCAGAACTTCTTCAAAAGAATGATCCCAAAACTAAGCTTCCTTGAAGCATAAGAGAGAACAGCCTACAGCAGCCCAGACAAGTTTCAATGCTTGGTGTTCATTTCAAGAATTGCCCTGATAATATGGCCACTGCTATAGGTTCTGATTGTCTTGAGGGTTGTTCTGTATTCAAAAGCATTGATTTACTCATTTTGCTCCTTCTTTAGCATATGCTTCACCCCAAAAAAAATTATTTCATATGGAGAGGAAAATTCAGTGTCCTTCCTTTTATAAACTTGATGGATTATCCCCAACCTGCTCAGAAAGCAGAACTGCAGCCCCATAACATCGATTGACTCACCTCTTCCAAAAGTACCCAGATCGCCCCCTGCCTTGGCTGAGCTGCAGTCACTGAACTGTGATGCTAAGGATTCAAAGTCTTCCTCCCCAGATTTAATCTTCTGGATGTAGCCTATGGAGAACAGGGAGTAAAAGAGTTGAGAATCAGAGGTCTGCTATGGAAAGAGAATATTTCTAGTTACAAAGCTAGGATTATTTATATGTTACTGTTAATCCTACATCTAGATAATTGCAGGGATTTCTTTTCATTTTTTAGGAAGGAAAGATCCACAAAACCTTATTATTTTTTCTACAAAAAACAGTATTTCCATATAGAAGGCTATGTATCATAAAACACAGACCTAACGTTGCTTATTTTCTAGAATACTTGTTTTTTTGTATATGGGAATTTGAAAGGTTGGGGGGAAGGGGAAGCATTATATTTGAAGTGGCTGAATCTGGATAAGTTTCACTGTGGATACCAATCTCCCTTCTAAATCATTTTCTTTCTGTTGCTATACTGTACATATATTATTTTAAACTGCCTGCAACTGCAAGTTATTTATTCTTAAAATACAGTATCCAAAACCTACTTCTTATGTTTTGTTGTTGTTTTTCCTAAAAACAAGCCCTCTGTACTAGTTCAGTCTTCTCCTATTTCACTTTCATCCTATCTGGTTTGGTTTTTGTAGGACAACTGTATTTTTTAAAAAACTGAAAAGCACCATATATGAAAGTTACCCATGTAAAACTTTCCAATAGTTTTCTATAAGCAGGAATTGTCTTCTTATAGTACTTGTAGCAAACAGTATTACCATTTATTGTGCAACAGAAGACAGCCAAAATAAGGGAGCCCCCATTCACTAATTCTAGGGAGAGGTTATACTCAAGAAAAACTCTGTTGGACATTCTCTTCCCAAATACAATCACTGTTAAACAATGTGAAAGTAAACACAGATCTGACTGCCCTCCCCCCCTCCCAAATCTTCAGTCCTTCAGTTTTGCCTGTTTGGGGGTCTGAACAGGGAGTCCTTTGTAAAATTAAGTTGGCTCCCTGTGCAATTTAAGACCTGGAAAATCTTACTTGCATAATGATAAACTGAAGGGGAGGGAATCTACCTGTTGTTCTCAACTTACCTTTATAGCAATGTAATTTGCCTTGATTTCATAATAACTTTTTCTTTGATCATTCCCTTGCCTCATTCCCTGATGAACACACTGTGAGTACTGGCATCTTGGCTCCCATATAAATAAAAGCAAATTGCTTTGCAGTTTAGGAAATTTCTTTTCAAAAACAATAGGTTAATCGCGAAGCAGCAATTATTCATTCTTTGGGTTTTTTAAACCTCCATATTTGCCATACAGTATGTTCCTTTGGTTATTTAAGAATTGCTTGTATTTCCATATGGCCATTACATTACTTGTAAAACACGTGCAAACATGTTCCATTATCTGTATTCTGTTCAAAGTGCTTTAGAGTGTTTTATAATGTTATCTTCATGCTAAGTTTGCAAACTTGGTTAGGCTGTTGAGAGTCTGCAAGCAGCCAAAGGGTACTCAATGAGTCTTGAGGCTGCACTGGGATTTGAATCTAGATCTTCTGCATGCTAATAATCTAATATGTAAGCCGTTTCAGTTGTTATATTCTGATACATTCTGTTTCCCCAATGGTCACTAACAGCATTTCAAATAACACCCAGATCCCAATGAAGAAATGTGTAACCTCTCTTTGCTACTGTTATACCAAGACAATGGTGGTCGTTTGAAGCTAAAAGAAAATATAAATGGAGACTCAAGAGAGGCTCAATAGAAATGCCGATGCTTACTTTGTATGCATCACAATTAAGGAACAGAGTCAGTGCTCAGCTCAACTCTACTTTACAACAATCTGCAGTTGCTGCTGTTCTTTGATATATTATGAGTTACATTTGCCGGAAACTGAACAATTCTCCTTCTGTCCTTCAAAAGTATTGGGAATACAACTTTCAGAATTCACAGCCCATATGACTTAATGTGGTCCGGGTACACCTGGAGAGTGTTGTGACCCAGGTTCCTGGACCCAGACTCCTGGACTCGGATGATTCAGAAAGTGAGGGAGAAGACCTGGCAAGCCCTGCTTCTCTTGAGCCCTCTCCCTCCCTGGCACCCACTCAAAGGGAGGAGGAGGGGCCGGCAAGGCCTGATTCTCTGGAGCCTTCTTCTGATTTGGCAACGCCCCAAGAACAGTTTTGGAGTGATGCGAGGCTGCGGAGGCGTGACTGACACGCGCAGCAGAAACAGCGTTGGGAGGAAGCCAAGTCATGATTGTCATGCAGTGACATCTGCAGAGACTATAAATAGGAGGCGGGACTTCCTGGTTTTTTGTCTTGGACAAAGCAATGAATTTGGGCGGGCAAACTATCAATGGAGGGAAGAATATATTCGTGAGTAATTCTGGCCTTATCTATAATTTCCTCGTTATCTCCAGAAACTTGGCAGGCCCGTGGGTAGACGTGGCCAGGACATGTATCTATGTAAATAAAAGGAGAAAAGGAGGCCTCTGACTGACTCTTTGCTGGGAGTATTGGGGGAGGGAAACAGAACAGAGAGGCTGCTCTAATCTTATCTATTTATAACAACAAAAACCTGCTTACATGGCAGCCCATTCAGGAGGAACTGTATGAGAGGGTCCAGTACTTCTTCTTTAATGGCGCTGCTTAAGCATTATTGTGTTACTTGCAAGACAATTGAGCAGATGTTACCTACAGATGTACACTGAACAAATTTATGGAAGTATACTGAAAACCAAGATCAAATGAACTATTTCCTACAAAGACTAGCTAAGCATTCAAGCAGGATTTTCCAACTGAGCACTCCAGATATACAGTTCTGATTTCTCTCCTGCAGTGAGACGTGTGTATGCAGATCAACAGCACCTGGATAGAAAGCAAATGGCACTTTGGCGTTTGAATTGTCCAAGAACTGTTGTTTTGGAAGGGATGGGAGGTAGCAGGTGACTATCAATTCAGCTAAATAAACTGAGCCGCAACTTAGAGCCCTCTACTGCAGAAAATGAGACCTACTTCTGAAGATTTTGTATTCTTGGGTAGACTCTTTTTTCCTATGAGTATTTATATAAATACAGATCACATATTTAATGCGCCAATAAGTATACAAGATCCCATGTATGTATGGCCACTGCCCCATCATGTTGGTCTCTGGACGATCTGGGGTAGACCCATGATCAATCGTGGTTATCCCTGAACTCATGAGCCACCTCAGAGTCCAATCCTAAAGAAGGCAGACTGAAGTCCCCCAAAACTGTAAATCTGGGGAATTCCACTGCCGGCCCAGAAATTAAGTTAAGAAGCACAGGAGCTTCTATGTAGTAGGGAGGCTGATATAACAGCAGCAATCCCAACTGATCCCTAGAATTCAACTTAATGAACAAGATCTCACTGACCTGCCAACCTGCAGTTCAGCAACTTTGAAACCAGTAAGAAATTCTCAGATAACACTCATCATATGCTCCATCCTGGGATCTTGGCTGATGCCACATCTGAAATCTAGCTGGGCATATCTCTGGAAGAGCAATATCCCTTCTAGACCCAGGCAGCTCTCAAGTGATACATGCCAAATGATCCGCTCATTAATGGTTAAATCACTGATGAGAGAAGCTTTATTAGACTGACCCAGAATTCAGAAGCAGGAGCTGAAAGCCAGGGCTTCTGAAGAACTACTGACAGGGTGTTGGGGCTGAAATTGAGAAGCTAGAATGTGGAACCCCTATAAACAATAGTTTTGAGCTCCTTGTCTCTCACCATATCTCACCTTGCCTATCACTATCATAATATTTTGGCCTACCTCTGTCCCCCAACAGCACCCCCATCCCCATATTGTCATTTCTTCAGGTTCTTGGGTTAATGAATAACAGAATATAAATATCTCAGCCCCTTAGTTCACAAGATGAGGAACCAGCTACTATTCAGTTCAGTTTTCAATTCAGAACAAAACAGAACAGAACAACAGATTTGGAAGGGACCTTGGAGATCTTCTAGTCCAATGCCTGGGAGAAGCAGCTGGGCAACCCGAGACACATTACCAACTCTCAGAGTTTCTCAGGGCACCCAGTAAACACCCCTCACTCTACTATGATACACCTGCACACACTAGCATAAAAAGGGCACCTCTCCTATGCAGCTACTACTGCAAGTCAGGGGATCTCTTCCTTTATACAAGGTCAATTCCTTTTCCAACTCTCATCAAGAAGAGGAATTCAGACACTCACTCACACCAACATACAGGGCCAGCCCTCCCTTGCTACTTCCACAGGCTAGTAGAGACTTTCATCCCGTCCAACCTCCCACCAAATCCACCTCTGGTTCTCACCCAGAGAAAGGAGGAAAAAGGGAGGCGTTTTTCTTTCTTTTTTTTTTAAAAGGAATGGGCACTCAGTCTAACAGTGGCAAACCCACAGTTCAGCTCTCAGGCACTTCGCCATTCGATGGAATGTACAGAGACATCACAGCTTTTAAATATCTTTTCATGGTTGCTCTACTGAGTGATGGTCTACAATGTATTTCTTGACTGCGGATTCCTTCACTACCAATGGATTGATTCTAAAAGGCAGAACCCACTTATCTCCATTGTCAGTTGGTTATTCTACATGTGATCATTAGTTTTATCTTCTATATATTTAATCTTGGCCCCCCTTTTTCACTGTGCTTCTTAACTTTTAGAATTTATAGATACTTTGCACTTTGAGAGAGATGGGCAGTTAAAGAGATAGGAAATATAAATTAAATAAATAAATTTGTCAGCTACGCCTGAAAAAGTATGTTCTAGAGCTGGAATAGAGAAAAACAAAGCAACCAGAATCATTTGGGGACCAGAACAGCTCCCCCAAGAAGGAAAGTTGTAAATATTAAAGATTTTTTAGTTTGGAAAAAAGAAATATGAGGGAAACATCTTAGAAGTTTTTCATACAATATTTTAACTCTGGGTCATTTGTTAAAATGAAATTCAGGACCAAGGGAAGTAATGCATAATAAAACTGTAGAATTTATTGCTATCAGATGTGACAGCCGTAAATTTACTTTGACAGAGATTATCAGGAAACACTTGAGAACATAACAGCAAACTATTTCCATTTTTAAAAACTGGAAATAAAACTAAAACCATATTTTAAAAACTGGGATGTATCATTGAAGTCACCAGGAATTGAGCTCAAGTTTAAGGAAATTTTTTTCTGTAATGGGAGGCTGAACATATACAAGAAGAATCAGGTTACTGATGATCAAGTTTTGACAAGTATTTATCTCCCTTTAAGCCATTATACCACAAATACCAATAGCTAGGGAGCAACAATGGCTGAACAATTGTCTTCTCTTCTCTTATATTCTTGAGATCTTGAATGGCTCTGATTGGTCACACATGGGCTCTAAGTCTGATCTACATGAACTAAAGGATATCGGAACCCTGCCAGATCACACATCCAGCCAAACCTTATCCATGAGAAGGAATAATTCCTTTTAAATCCTGTTCCTTAGCATCTTAAGTTTTAAGATCCGCAGTCTTTTCCTCTACTACTATCATCTTGAGAGCTAGCAAAAACTTCAAATGGAAGGACAGAAAAGAAAGTGTCCATAGAAAAAAAATCTTTTTGGGGAGTCACTTTCCTGCTGCCTTGTTCTCTGACTAACTTGGCCAGAGTTCATCCATTAGAGAGATTGTTTCCTCCCTCTTTGTCCCAGCTATAAAGAACATAGAAAACTCCTTTGCTTGTGATAATTAATTTCTCTACTAGAGGTTTCAGGGCTAATTTAGTAATAGTCTAAGATCATTAATATCCATTTCTGAAATAACAAAACTACTGAGATGTTGAGAACATTGTCTTCAACACCTTATTTTCTGCTGCATGCAGATTTTGGGATACCATGGACTTCTGCCAGGAACCAAATTGAACTTATCTAACATGAACCTATCTTCAGGCTATAAGTAATAAGTAATAATTTGGGGAAGGGGGAGAATGAGACAAATTCATAATTCAGTACTAAACCACTTGATTTCATTTCTTTCTCTCTAGCAAGAAACAAAAAAAAAGTCAAAACTGATGCAGTAGAGAACAAAAGGTGGCAATATTTGCAAGTCAAGGCCTGCTGTCTTTTAAATGTTCTAGCTCTATAGAAAAGCTTTCAGACTTAATCTAGCTGCTTTATGAAAAACCTTCGTGATGCATATACAGTAGTGGCCAAAATTGTGGAAACCTTTTGGGAAAAGTGTATTTTTAAGGTTTGATGGCTAATAACACCACTTTTTTTTTGGAGTAGCACCATAAAATTATATATCAATTGAAAGAATTTAATCAAGAATATAATGCTTTCCAACCTTTGTTTGAGAGATAAAAGTGGCTTTTATCGTGAAATTCTAGATTTTAGGCCAAATTTCTACAGTCTGTGCTGAACAGTCCTTGCACTCAACTTCACACTGCATTGCGCCATTTCATCTTGTATACACCCAGATGATTTTCTTCTGTCACACAGACAGTGTCTCTTAATTCTTCTATCATCACTTGCTGTTGTGCACCTTTTCCTGCCTTTACTAGTATGGTTTTGTAGTGACTGGGTCTCCTTATACCTCTTCAAAAACTTAGAAATGCCACCTTTGGTTAAGTTTCCACCAATTTTTCTTTTAATTTCTGTATAACTATAGCCTTGTTCACTTAATACTATTATTTTACATCACTTTCTGGGTGACCAGTCAACTCCTTGCAGCATTACTTTAATTTTATTACGTATTACAAGCTCACTAAATGAAAGAACACAAAAAAACCCCAACCGATAGCGATCATATAACACAATGACAAATGTCCTCCTCTCAGCTTCAATACATGACATCAATAACTGAATCATACTGTGATCTGATTGGCTCATTGACAAAACAAGATGACACCTGGTTGGGTCTCTAAACACTCATGCTCATTGGCTACAATCAGATAAAGGAAAGCTACCTGCTATCAACCTAAGCAAGTTGTGCTTCTTTTTTTCTGGATATTTGGCTATAACTTTTCATAGAATACAAATAATTGAACAAACTTTGTTGCATTACATTCTTGATTAAATTATCTTTCCATTGATATATAATTTTATGGCACTACTCCAAAAAATTTATTTATTTATTTATTTGTTATTCAAATTTTTATACCACCCTATCTCCCAAAGGACTCAGGGCGGTTTACAGCCTAATAAAAACATAAGAATAAATACAAGTTAAAAACATCATTTAAAAAACTTATTAAATTAGGCCAAATTTAAAACTGTCGTTAAAATAGTACAAAACCCCATTTAAAAACTAAATTTAAAACTAAAACCCTAGGCCAGCCCTGCACAAATAAATAGATGTGTCTTAAGCTCGCGGCGGAAGGTTCGAAGGTCAGGAAGTTGGCGCAGTCCTGGGGGAAGCTCGTTCCAGAGGGTGGGGGCCCCCACAGAGAAAGCCCTTCCCCTGGGTGTCGCCAGTCAGCACTGCCTGGTGGACGGCACCCTAAGGAGTCCCTCTCTGTGAGAGCGTACGGGTTGGTGGGAGGCAATCGGTGGCAGTAGGCGGTCCCGTAAATAACCCGGCCCTATGCCATGAAGCGCTTTAAAGATGGTAACCAAAACCTTGAAGCGCACCCGAAAGGCCACAGGTAGCCAGTGCAGCCTGCGCAGGAGTGGTGTCACATGGGAGCCACGAGGGGCTCCCTCTATCACCCGCACAGCTGCATTCTGAACCAACTGAAGCCTCTGGATGCTCTTCAAGGGGAGCCCCATGTAGAGAGCATTGCAGTAATCCAAGCGAGATGTCATGAGCGCATGAGTGACCGTGCATAGGGCATCCCGGTCTAGGAAGGGGCGCAACTGGCGGACCAGGCGAACCTGGTAAAAAGCTCTCCTGGAGATGGCCGTCAAATGATCTTCAAAAGACAGCCGTCCATCCAGGAGAATGCCCAAGTTGCGCACCCTTTCCATCGGGGCCAATAACTCGCCCCCAACAGTCAGCCGCAGCTGCAACTGACTGTACCGGGGTGCCGGCATCCACAGCCACTCCGTCTTGGAGGGATTGAGCTTGAGCCTGTTTCTCCCCATCCAGACCCGTACGGCTTCCAGACATTGGGATAGCACTTCGATAGCTTCGTTGGGGTGGCCCGGGGTGGAAAAGTACAGCTGAGTGTCATCAGTGTACAGATGGTACCTCACTCCAAAGCCACTGATGATCTCACCCAGCGGCTTCATATAGATATTGAACAGGAGGGGCGAGAGAATCGACCCTTGCGGCACCCCACAAGTGAGGTGCCTCGAGGTCGACCTCTGCCCCCCGCCAACACCGTCTGCCACCGATTGGAGAGATAGGAGGAGAACCACCGATAAACGGTGCCTCCCATTCCCAATCCCTCCAATCAGTGCAGCAGGATACCATGGTCGATGGTATCAAAAGCCGCCGAGAGGTCTAATAGGACCAGGGCAGAGGAATAACCCCTATCCCTGGCCCTCCAGAGATCATCAACCAACGCGACCAAAGCCATCTCCGTGCTATATCCGGGCCGAAAGCCGGACTGGAACGGGTCTAGATAGACAGTTTCATCCAGGTACTGGGGTAATTGACATGCCACCACACTCTCTACAACCTTCGCCACAAAGCGAAGGTTGGAGACCGGACGATAATTTCCTAAAACAGCCGGATCCAGGGAAGGCTTCTTGAGGAGGGGTCTCACTACCGCGTCTTTCAAGGCGGCAGGGACGACCCCTTCCAACAGAGAAGCATTTATAATCCCCCGGAGCCAGCCTCGTGTCACCTCCTGTGTGGCCAGCACCAACCAGCACCAACCAGGAGGGGCACGGGTCCAGTAAACATGTGGTGGCATTCAACCTCCCCAGCAACCTGTCCATGTCCTCGGGAGCCTTGGGAGCCACAGGATCAAATCCATCCCAAACAGTCTCGACAAGACGGGTCTCCGAAAATATGGTGTTATTAGCCATCAAAACCTCAAAAATACACTTTTCCCAAAAGGTTTCCACAATTTTGGCCACTACTGTAGCTTCGTTTCTAAACATTTTGTACCTGTTTGACAAAACTAGTGATATAAATGGATCAACACAAGCAAGAAAATATCTGTTAAATATTTGGGCAGTCCTCAGCTTACTACTATAATTGGGCCCAAAATCCTTTGTGTGATTGTGATGTCATTAAATGGGTTGGGGGGTACCTCAGGGGATTGGAGAGATTCTGGAGGCCTTGCGGTGCTCCCCACCAGACCCTGAATGCCTCAGCCAGCTACTGGGCCAACCATCTTGTGCAAAACTGCTGCAGGCTGAGAGGTCTCAGCTGGCTACAGAGCCCAACCACACACATAAATTACTCCACTTATCTCTCATACCCAGCGGATGCAAAGCACATCTTTCCTAGAGGTCAGCTTGTGCAATTCTACAAGTAAGTAGCATTCTCTATCTGCTTCCCAGGTGTGATGATGGGGAGAACATTTCTGTTGCTGCATCCCACAGGAGTTTTGCTTTGTGTACAAAAGGGAACTTCTCTGGTGGGTGTAGAAAACCATGAAGATTTAAGCTTTGTTTCTGTATCCCACAGAAGGATGTGAGCTCTCCCCTGTACAGGGAGGGGAACTCCTCTGGTGGGGTGCAGAAAAGGAGCCTAGATCTTC
Organism: Ahaetulla prasina; assembly: GCF_028640845.1. NCBI lineage: Eukaryota > Metazoa > Chordata > Lepidosauria > Squamata > Colubridae > Ahaetulla > Ahaetulla prasina. Next base: position 171,050,724 of record NC_080540.1, read on the forward strand.
ACGATTTAAGCTTCATTTCTGCACCCTGTGAAAGAATGCCAGCTGCCTTCAGCCAGTTAGAGACAAAAGGGAGTTGTCTTGGCTGATGGCAGCAGCTTGCAACCTTCCCTGCTGGTTTCCCCACTGACTTTCTGGGGCAGCCGGCAGGAAAGATCACATGATCACAGGGCACTTGGGAACTGGTGCAAACAGGTTTTCAAGCACCTGAGATGTGGTCATGTGACTTCAGCGGGGCAGCAGGGTGACCTTTTATGATGGCCAGACATGCTTTATGGGTCATAAAGCATCCTTTCAGAGGCAATTGTACCTATAAGTGTTTGTTAAACAACTGGTCATTAATTAAGGATGCCTGTAAGCAGAGAAGCATACCTTATATCAAGTGAAATCATGAGATACTCTAGCTGTTCGTGATATTCAAAAATCTCTCAAAAATTCTTCAAAAGGGATTTTTCAGGGACTCAACATTGTGATTCATTTTGTTTCTATACTAATCAGATAACAGGTGAATGTTTTCTAACTGGTTGTGCCCAATGGTAAATACCAACAGAGGTCTTTCGCAGTTTTTAAATCAGCTCTCACACATATCTAAATCATGTAACTGTAGCTGTGAGTAACCCCAAACAGTCCTCCCAAATCTAGCAAATTCAGGTAAATGAACTCATAAATGAATCTGGACAATCCCTTTAAACAATTTAACATATTCACAAAGCTTCTGTCAATTCCCTTACCTCACAATGGTATTTAACAAATACACAGTAATAGCAGAGTTAAAATCTACTAAACAAATGCATGACAGGCAATGATGATACACCTGTCAAACTGATGACTCCCAAAGGATCTATTTAAACAATTCTGAACTATAATTATGTTCATTAGATATGATACTCTCTTCACAGAAATTCAATGAACCTCAGCTGTCTGATTGCAACTGAGGTGGGCACTGATGCAAATACATTTTGTGAGATTTTGTTGTTTTTGTTTATAATTTTACTTGGCTCATTTTTAGAAGATAATAACAGGCTGTTCTCAATAAGTCAACAGTATCCATCTTTCTTTATCAAGTCAAAGTACACATCACTTTTAAATAATTATATGCAAACTTCTATGACCTTTGCAGTAAATGGAGTATTTCAAGGGCAGATGGAGGTTCTGGCAAAAAATGGATTTCCTTCCCTTCTGACCATAGTATTTCACACTTTGGGGAATTATTAAAAAAAGACAGTAAAAGTGGCAAATGCATACATTCCTAACTAGTTTTATCAACCCTGCAGCAGAAAAGTTGGATGAAACAACCTTTAATCACATTTTTCCTCTTATCCTTAAATGACACAGAAGATTGTTCTAACACAAAAATTATCAGATGGACTTTTGTTTCAGGGGCTATCAACTGATACTTTAATACATTTTAAACAACACTTGAATATAAGAATTACATCTGGATCTCATATAAAACAAGATTAAAATGTCTCTCTCTATAACCTTATCAGATGATGGAGGGCATTTATTGCTGCTGCAGCAACAGCTTTTCATTTACTTGGCATTCTATCTGAAAAAAGATAATGTGCAGAAAAAAGCTGGTCTCAGAATTTCTACTTGAAAATGCAGTTCTGGGACGTTGGTTTGCACATAAAGGACTTTGTAGCTCCTGAGCTAGTGACCTCAAGTTACCAAGTTTGCTCAGTTTCAAGAAAATATTGACAAAAATGTCCACCCTGTACTGTTTTTATACTCATGAAATTCAAGAAAATCAAAATTCTACAGCAACTCTACACTAAAGTCAAAATGCTTCAGTTTAGGGATCTTATGAGTCCAGGAATAGATTAAAGAAGATTCCTAACTTCTAGTTATGCTCTATTGCAACATATCTGAGGCACACTATGTCCAGGAAGGTTGAACTAGCCAGAGGAGAACATTCAGAAAGCATTTCTGTTATCACTTTTGGTACTTCCCCATATTTTTCCATGCAACAGTGATCTGATTTCCACGGGGAAAGGTAAATGGATTGAAAGTGATTTGTTAGCTGGCACTTCCATGGTAAAAATGATTCAAAATAAGAATGGACAAATGGCTCTTTAGCTACCATTTCCATGTAGTAAAACAAGAAGGAAGAGGTCCTTTTGTGACAGAAAAACATTTTAAAAATAACTTATTCCTCCACCATTCTTATAGAAAGTTAGGAAGATGAGTTGGTGGAGATATGCTAAAGCATTTTTTAAGTCCAGGACATCCGAATAACATTCAGAGATGGCTCAGGTAGACATCTCCCTAATTCACCAAACTACTATAAAAAGGAGGAAGAGGAACAACACAATCAGATTGCAAGTTTTGTAATTACAGCTAATCTGTAGGAAGCCCTGAGTCACTTGTTTGTGAGATGGGCAGCTATATTAATTGGCTATATAAATATATAAGTAAATATCATCTCAATAAAAATAATTGTAGACATCCAATGGAGTTGATTTCATGGACTGGTCTACCTAATACAACTGACACTTTTGCCAGGGGTAGCAAAAAGGAATGGTTACTCCTGAAGGAGGATAGCTCTTTGGATTCTGTACACCAGGAATCGTTTAAAGCAACTGGAAAACTATCAAAAGATAACCAGATATTTATGACTCCCCCTTTTCTTATGCAGAGAACTTCTATTCTGCCTCACTGCTGAGATAGCATAATAATTGAAAACACAAGTGGCATCTCATGGAAGATTTTTATTCCTGCAGTAGTGCTAGCAATGCCAGTACCAACAAGGACAGGGTCAAAGTATCAAGCTCTTTCAACTGAGGGTTGTTTTTCTATAATGGGTGCTGTAACCCTATCAGAAAGTTGGAGCATACTTTTGATAGTCAAGGCATACTTTTGAAAGTCAGGTATTTCAAATAAACTGTGACATGCAATTGGGGAGAGAAAGGATTCCAGTGGCTTTAACAAATGGGGGAGGAGCTGACTACTACTTGTAAGCCATGACCCCCCATCCTGCCAGTTTAGGGGCTCAATGGGACTTGGCAAATAATAATATATCATACTAATGAGGGGAAAAACCATCAACAGAAGCCAAATTGTATTATGTTCTGTATGTATTCTCCATTACCAGTATGAAGTGGTACTGTTCAGCAGAAAATTTTATCATCCCATCTTGTATATGGATGTAATACAGTGGTTCTCAACCTGTGGGTTGGGACCCCGTTGGGGGTTGAATGACGATTTGCCAGGGGTCGCCTAAGACCATCGGAAATATGGGAAGTATACTTGCGAGTCGAAGAATCGCGCCCCAATGGTTGACTTCACAAGCCAGCTGCAGGCTCTTCAAATTGCTAGCCGAATTCGGCTTCAGGTGCGATGAATTAAAAAAGAGAGAAATCTTTGCTCTGATGTCTCCCTCTCAAGCCAGCTGCAATCACTCCCAATCGCTAGCCTAATCTGGCTTCAGGCACGATAAATTTAATAGGGGAGGAGTCTCCGCTTTAATGCCTCCGTCCTCAAGGAAATCGCAAGCAGTTCAGATCGCTAGCCAATACGGCTTCAGGCGCAATAAATTCAAAATGAAAATAATTTTACGATTGGGGTCGCCACATCGTGAGGAATTGTATTAAAGGGGTCGCCACATCATGGGGAATTGTATTAAAGGGGTCACACCACTATAAAGGTTGAGAACCACTGAGGTAATAGGTCTTAAAAACCTAAATTTTATTAGAAACTAGAACAGAACAGAACAAAATATTGGAATGGAACAGGGAGAGGCAGAGGAAGAGGGAGAGAAAGAATAGGGACAGGACAAGGACTAGGACTAGGACTGAACTGTGGAGTGAAGTGGAGTGGAATGGAATAGAATATAGAATATAGGAATGGAACAGAAATGAACAGAACAGAATATTGGAATGGAATGGAAATTGGAACGGAATGGAAAGGAACGGAACAGAACAGAACTATGGAATGGAATGGAATGGAATAGGATTGGAATAGAATAGAATAGAATAGAATAGAATAGAATAGAATAGAATAGAATAGAATAGAATAGAATAGAACAGCAGGACAGGACAGGACAGGACAGGACAGGACTGGAATGGAATGGAATGGAATGGAACGAAAAATATTGGAACAGAACAGAAGAGAACATTGGAAAGGAAGGGAAGAGAACAGAACAGAGGATGGGATGGGAATGGAACGGAAAATATTGGATTGGAATGGAACAAAATGGAACGAAACAGAAAAGAACAGAATGGAATATTGGAATGGAATGGAACGGAACAGAACAGAATATTGGAATGGAACGGAACGGAACAGAATATTGGAAGGGAAGGGAAGGGAAGAGAACAGAAAATATTGGATTGGAATGGAACGGAACAGAACAGAATATTGGATTGAAATGGGATGGGATAGGATAGGAATGGAAAATATTGGATTGGAATGGAACAAAATGGAACGAAACAGAAAAGAACAGAACAGAATATTGGAATGGAATGGAATGGAACAATGGGATGGGATGGGATAGGATAGGATAGTATTGGAATGGAATGGAAAATATTGGATTGGAACGGAACAGAACAGAATATTGGAATGGAAAATATTAGAACTTAATAGAACAGAACATTGCAATGGAACGGAACAGAAAATATTGGATTGGAACGGAACGGAACAGAATATTGGATTGGGATGGGATGGGATCAGGGGTGAAATGCTCCCTGTTCGGACCAGCTCGCGCGATCCGGTAGAGATGGCAGCTGCTGGTTTGGAGGACTGATAGCAAAAAATCCCTGGCCCTGCCCCTCCTGCCTCTGCTGAGCCACACCATAAGCAGAGGGGTTTTTTTTAACTTTTAAAAGAAGGTTTTGCTTCAGCCGAAACATGCCTTTAAAAAGTAAAAAAAAAAAGACTTTGAGGATCCCACCCCTCAGCTGAGATCGGCAGAGCCTTTGAACTTTAAAAAAAACTTTTTTAAAGGCTCCTCTGGCGATCTCACCTGAGTTCTTCATCAGCAGAACCTTAAAAAACATGATTTCTGTAGAAAACATGTAGAAAACCTCCTTTTAAGAGATTCTAAGGCACTTACCTGATTACTGATCAAACGCATGGCTTTTTTCCCAGCCCGAAAGCCCCCGTTTCACTTTCAGCACCAGACAGAATCAGTTGCTTAGCTAATCTATTTCATCACTGAGCAACTAATGCTGGCTGGCTTTGCTGGCTGAGGAACTCTGGGAATTGAAGTCCTCAAACCTTAAAGTTACTAAGGATGGAGACCCCTGATCTAAAAAATATAAATAAAATAAAATAAAATAAAATAAAATAAAATATTTGTGTAGCTTTCTGAGATTTGGTGTGTTTCTGTAATGTTTCACTCTAACTACACAAACACACAAAATCTCAGAAAGCTGTATGTGGTATTTTGTGTGCGTGTGTGTGTCAGTTGTGTTGTGTTGTATGTGTGTAAAGTGTGAAAGTTGGTTTTTGAGCTTTTTGTGACTGTGTGAAGTGCAACTGCTTTTACACTGTGTGTGAGTCAGTTGTGTTGTGTTGTGTTGTGTGTAAAGTGTGAAAGTTGGTTTTCGGTACCTCTTATTCTTTTTTATACTTTATTCTTTTTATTATTTGTTATTGGCCACACCCACCCAGTCATCTGACCAAGCCACGCCCACTAATTAAGCCACGCCCACAGAACCAGTAGGGAAAATTTTTAGATTTCACCCCTGGATGGGATGGGATGGGATATGAATGGAACGGAAAATATTGGATTGGAACAGAACAGAACAGAACAGAAGATTGGATTGGATTGGGATGGGATAGGATTGGAATAGAAAATATTGGATTGGAATGGAACGGAATGGAACAGAACAGAATATTGGAATGGAAGGAAGGAAGGAAGAGAACAGAAAATATTGGATTGGAATGGAATGGAACAGAACAGAATATTGGATTGAAATGGGATGGGATAGGATAGGAATGGAAAATATTGGATTGGAATGGAACAAAATGGAACGAAACAGAAAAGAACAGAACAGAATATTGGAATGGAATGGAATGGAACAATGGGATGGGATGGGATAGGATAGGATAGTATTGGAATGGAATGGAAAATATTGGATTGGAACGGAACAGAACAGAATATTGGAATGGAAAATATTAGAACTTAATAGAACAGAACATTGCAATGGAACGGAACAGAAAATATTGGATTGGAACGGAACGGAACAGAATATTGGATTGGGATGGGATGGGATCAGGGGTGAAATGCTCCCTGTTCGGACCAGCTCGCGCGATCCGGTAGAGATGGCAGCTGCTGGTTTGGAGGACTGATAGCAAAAAATCCCTGGCCCCGCCCCTCCTGCCTCTGCTGAGCCACACCATAAGCAGAGGGTTTTTTTTTAACTTTTAAAAGAAGGTTTTGCTTCAGCCGAAACATGCCTTTAAAAGTAAAAAAAAAAAGACTTTGAGGATCCCACCCCTCAGCTGAGATCGGCAGAGCCTTTGAACTTTAAAAAAAACTTTTTTAAAGGCTCCTCTGGCGATCTCACCTGAGTTCTTCATCAGCAGAACCTTAAAAAACATGATTTCTGTAGAAAACATGTAGAAAACCTCATTTTAAGAGATTCTAAGGCACTTACCTGATTACTGATCAAACGCATGGCTTTTTTCCCAGCCCGAAAGCCCCCGTTTCACTTTCAGCACCAGACAGAATCAGTTGCTTAGCTAATCTATTTCATCACTGAGCAACTAATGCTGGCTGGCTTTGCTGGCTGAGGAACTCTGGGAATTGAAGTCCTCAAACCTTAAAGTTACTAAGGATGGAGACCCCTGATCTAAAAAATATAAATAAAATAAAATAAAATAAAATAAAATATTTGTGTAGCTTTCTGAGATTTGGTGTGTTTCTGTAATGTTTCACTCTAACTACACAAACACACAAAATCTCAGAAAGCTGTATGTGGTATTTTGTGTGCGTGTGTGTGTCAGTTGTGTTGTGTTGTATGTGTGTAAAGTGTGAAAGTTGGTTTTTGAGCTTTTTGTGACTGTGTGAAGTGCAACTGCTTTTACACTGTGTGTGAGTCAGTTGTGTTGTGTTGTGTTGTGTGTAAAGTGTGAAAGTTGGTTTTCGGTACCTCTTATTCTTTTTTATACTTTATTCTTTTTATTATTTGTTATTGGCCACACCCACCCAGTCATCTGACCAAGCCACGCCCACTAATTAAGCCACGCCCACAGAACCAGTAGGGAAAATTTTTAGATTTCACCCCTGGATGGGATGGGATGGGATATGAATGGAACGGAAAATATTGGATTGGAACAGAACAGAACAGAACAGAAGATTGGATTGGATTGGATTGGGATGGGATAGGATTGGAATAGAAAATATTGGATTGGAATGGAACGGAATGGAACAGAACAGAATATTGGAATGGAATGGAAGGGAAGGGAAGGGAAGGGAAGGGAAGGGAACAGAACAGAACAGCGGATTGGATTGGATTGGGATGGGATGGGATGGGAATGGAATGGAACGGAAAATATTGGATTGGAACGGAACAAAATGGGACGGAACAGAGAAGAACAGAACAGAATATTGGAATGGAATGGAACGGAACAGAAAATATTGGATTGGAACGGAACAGAACATTAGAATGGAATAGAATATTGGAATGGAACAGAACAGAACATTAGAATGGGATGGAGATAGGATAGAATAGTATATAGAATATTGGAATGGAACAGAACAGAATAGAATATTGGAATGGAATGAAATAGAAGAATGGAATTGAATGGAATATTGGAACGGAACAGAATAGAATAGAATTGGATTGGATTGGATTGGAATAGGAATAGAACAGAACACTTTTTATTGGCAAAGTGTGATTGGACACACAATGAATAAGCCTTTCATCGATCTTCCCCATTTCAAAATGTATTTCACTATTCGAAGGCATACACAACCAACATAATGGAATGTAAGATACCCAGGAATCAGCTCTCATGCCAGAATCAATATGGTATTGGGCATATAAAATTTGTAGCATTTTGGAAGCCTCCCACAAAAACATATAAAGCTGAAAACAAAATGGGTGAAGAACGAGCAGGAAGAACCTTCTACCACCTACTATCACCCTATAGCAATGATGGCGAATCTTTTTGGTGTTGCATGCCAAATGTCCGAGCAGACAAGTGCTCTCGCGTGCCAGTTCCCCTAATGCAATGGGCGCCCCATTTGCACATGCGCGCATGACCGCCCATCACATTACCCGTGCGCATGAACTCCACACTGCACATGTGCGCGCCCCGCTTTTTCCAAGAGGGCTGGCATGTCTCATAACAGAAGACAACCAGTTATTGCCCCGTTCCCTGTCGTGACAGCTGTTCCCTGGACAGCGGCAGGGCACTCGGCCATGCCACCTCAGCAGCGCCATGAACAAGCTGGGGAAATTCACCCCTCCACCTCGGGCCCTGCTTGCAGCCCATGACTCTTCCGAGGACTGCCTGTTCACCCACCCACCAGCCAGACTGGGCTGGAAGCAGCGTGACACCTTGAGCCCATCCTTGTCCTCCTCCTGCCTGGCTGCTGCTTCTTTGATGCGAGCAGAGGCTGCTGGTTGGAGTGAAGAGAACTGCAATTCTGGCCTGCAGCTGCTGCGAGTGCCAAGGCATAGAATTGGAAGAGAAGGCTGGAGCAATGACTGGCAGCTTTGATGAGAAGGTGCGAGCGAGGTGGCAGCTGCTCTCACTGGTAACTAAGCCCACGTCAATTTGTGGGCTCAGTTACCTATGAGACCAGCCACCGCCTCGCTCATGGGTACAAGGTGATGCACGGCTTCTAGGCCAGTTTGGACAGGGACCTGAGAGCTGTGAAGGGACTGCTTGCCCGAAAGAACTATGGCAAAGCCTTGCAGCTTTTATCTGCCACCTTGCCTCTGGGTAAGGCCCCTCTTCCTTCTCTCCCATTCACCTTCCAGCAGTGTACTGTTTTTCCAAACACCCAGGCCAGGCCGAGCAGCAATTCCCAGGGAGGCACCCCGATTGAGGAGGCTCAGGCTGTATCCTGCGACTTGCATAAACTGTTCCTGCCCCTTTCAAAATAATCACCCGGCGCTTCCCTCAGGCGCCCAGCTCTTCTTCCGAAAAGGGGGGGGGGGTCAGGGTCGCAACAGAACCACCAACCAAAGCCCATCTCCGCCGGTGTGCCTGCCTCTACCCCCCTCCCTTCTCGGAAGAAGAGCTGCTTGCCGGCCCTGGGCGCCTGAGGGAAGTGCTGAGTGGCTATTTTGAAAGGGGCAGGAGAGGTTTATGCAAGCCATGGGATACAGTCTGAGCCTCCTCAATCGGGGCACCTCCCTGGGAATTGCTGCCCGGCGTGGCCTGGGTATTTGGAAAAACAGTACACTGCTGGAAGGGGAGAGGAGGAGGGGCCTTACTCAGAGGCAAAGCAGCAGATAAAAGCTGCAAGGCTCTGCCATAGTTCTTTCGGGCAAGCTGTCTCCACGCAGCTCCCAAGTCCCTGTCCAAACTGGTCTGGAAGCGGCGCATCACCTTGCATCCATGAGCGGGGTGGCGACTAATCTTGCTGGTAACTGAGCCCGCAAATTGGCCCCTCCTAGGCCAGGAAAAGAAGCCAATCGCCCTCTGCCTGGGTCATCTGGAGAAGGGCAGGCAAAGCAGCTAGCCGCCTTGATTTAAATCTCCTGCAAAGCGCTGGAAACCGTGATGCTCTTTTTTTCCCCTCTGCAAGCCCCATTTTTTTAATTGGGGAGGCAGCGGAGATCTCCAGGCAGTGGAGATTGTGGCAAGTGTTTTCAGGTGGTATTGGGCAGGGTGGGGGCTTGGTGACAGGCCAAACCCACACTCAACCTCAGCTGCTGCACTGCCATTCAAGTCAGGCTCTCTGGCCGTATACCAGGGAAGGAGCCGCGGGCGGGGCAGCTGCCTGCCCTGTCAGCAAATGCTGCCCCGTGCGCCTGAACCAGCCAGTCACTCTTCCCTTCCCCCTGCAGCTGCCGCTGCTGTTGCTTTTCTGGGGCGGTACAGCTGCACAGGAGGAACGCAGCCCAGGTGATCCGCGTGGCTGGAGGAACGCGCCAAGAGGAGCGGCTTAGCCCTGCTTTGATGGCGGCCACAGGATCATCTGCGCAGGCAGCCCACCACCACCCCACCCTCACCAGCTGCCAAAGCCCTGCCAGCCACACCTGCTCAGCCTGCGGCTCCCAGCGGGAGGAGCCCAGGCAAGCCTGCGTGTTCTGAGCTTCCCCAGCTGGCGCATGATGCTGCCAAGGTGGCAGGGCCGAGAGCGCTGCTGCCGGCCGGGAAATGGCAGCTTCCAGCAAGGCGGAGTCCAAGCCACGGGGTCATCTGCACAGGCAGCCCACCACCACCATCCTGCCTCACTGACTGCTGGTCCACCAGTGCTCCGGACTGCCTGAAACCGCACAAGAAGCCCGCGTGGACAGGGAGGGAGGGAAGCTCTGGCTTACATTGCTCTGCTCCCTTAGGAAGCAACCGCCGGGATCCCATCTCTGCATCTTTTACCACACATGCCTGTTGCTAGTCTTCATGCGCACATGCACACCAGAAACCAGACCAGCTGGCCAGTGCGCATGTGCACTCTAGGAAGATCATCTTCCTGGATCATGCATGTGCAATGGGCAGTTGCTCTTCTGGTTTTCGGCACGCTGGCCGACGCACCAGAACCTGGAAGAGCAACGGGCCACAGCTGCACGTGCCCAGAGAAATGGCTCTGCATGCCACTTCCGGCAAGCATGCCATAGGTTTGCCATCATGGCCTTATAGCCTATTAGGCTCCACAAAAATGTTAAAAGGACAGAATTGCATGAAGTGCTAGGTGGCCAGATGCAGAAAGAAGTTATGTTCTCACTTTCCTTTACTTTTACTTGCCATTAATTAGTTCCAGGGCCTCCTCCTTGCTTCGCGTGATTTTATCTTCCCTCCATGATGAGGGTCTCCTGGATTGATTGTGTTTCACCAAGAGATGTGAGCATCGCACTTTTGTTGGCTCCCCTTGACCATTCTTGCTGTTGCCAGTGGGGCGCTCCCACTGGCTGGCATTTGTGATATGGTTGAAATAATAAACACGCCCTGCAAAGTAAAATAGAATGATGTTAGTTCTAAGGCAAAGCAGATAATTAAGAGCTTTGTTATTTCTTAAAATAAATTTCCCATGAGCTTGCCTTCCCATATTTTGGTTTCAACTTCTTTTTCCAGCATTTAACCCCCTCTCAGTCTCAGCCACATCAGCAGGTTGATGTATTACTTCTCAAATTTGTGCCACCAAATCATCCAAGACACACACCCCAACTAGTACCACGTTCAGCCCCAGTACTATGTTATTTTGTGAATGTGAAAACTGTAGCAACATATCCCAGGTATGTTTTCATAAACTGCTTTTGGTGATATCAAAATGAAACTTTTGGGGAAAAGTTAAAAAAAATTAGAGTGAAAGCAAAAATGTTCAATGTAAAAAAGCATTAGACACCACATTGATTTTCCAAGAGAATGCATGGGAAAGAAAGAGCATGTAGAAGCTGCTTGGAACATAATGTAAAGATTTACATTACAGAATATCATAAATGTATATGCATTTAGATTAATGGTATGAAAATAGATGGCTCATAAAATGTGGTAAAAATGCATATAGGGGCATTATTGCTACAAGAAATTATACAAGAAAAAAACCCTTATACAGAACATAATTAAAAAGAGCAGGGAATAGCTAAGAGGAAAAGAGGAAAAAATAATGCAGAGTGATTTTGATGGGAAAAATGGGTTTTAAAAGAGGGCTAAACAAGGAGCTTCCAGCAGAGTTAATGTAATTAAAATTAACAAAATGAATTGGAATTAAATTGGCACAAGGCAATGCTGGAAGAAGTATTTCGGAGATTTGTAGAGGAATGACAGGAATAAGCTGAATAATGCACTTGGAATAAATATTAAAAAATTCCAGAAAAAAAATTAACAGAAGTAGGGATGTTATGGGACATGTGAAAAAGTCCAATTGAAACAAATGCTATTAATATAGATTCTCAAGAAAACTAATAAGGAAAAAATATGTTAAAAGAATAAAGACTGCAGATGTTGACAGCAAAAAAATTAAAATAAGAATGTGGATTACTTATAAAGTGGCTGTGGAAACACAGCAAGCAAAAAGAAAGCAAAGGTGAATGCAAAAACAACAGAGAGATTAAATGTGTTTAGGAAGACGTTGGGCCAAATTCTGATAGGAAAGTTATGAAAGGCGATACTGGGCAAAATTTCTGAAGTAAGTAACTTTATATTAGCCAGAGGTTAATGTATGTGGTTCTTTTCACCATGTCATGAAAAATGAATGAGAAATAAAAGTTTCTTGTATGTTTGTTAATTAAGAGAAAGTGCCCGACAGAAAGCTTAAACTATGTTTTGCATGAATATGCAATTAAACATTGGTCGCTAAAGACAGTGAAAGATGGGTAGAAAACATGCATGATAATAAATGGAATGTTTAACAAACAGTTCAATGCCTAAAATATATACATGTATGATGTTCCTTTGATTGCTTTAATGTGTTTAGAATACATCTTGAAGATGAAGAAGTGTTGCTTTTGCTGCCCTCTTGTGGTGCCTGGAGGTGGGAGGGGGCGTGGATATAGTAGGGCAGGCTTCAGCAGAACCCTGATAAACAGAATGGCTTTAGGTACATCGAGATTAGGATCCAGGAGCTTAATGTCTTTAGTTCTGGATGGGATTGCACTTCCTGAGACAGATCCTCTGCACAATTTGGGGATCCTCCTAGACTCACAACTCCTGCTCAAAGAGCTGATGGACATTGTGGCTAAGAGAGCTTTTGTACAACTTTGGATTGTGCACCAGTTACACCCTTTCCTAGATTGAGAAGCCTTATGGTCATTTTGCATTTAAGACTACTGCAGTGAACTCTACATGGGATTATCCTTGAAGAGCATTTGAAAGTTACAGCCGCATGAACAATCTTAGGGGGCCCTAGGGTGGCCCATGTTACACCACGGTTGCATGAGCTGCATTGGTTGTTGGCTTGCTTCCCAGTCCAACTCAAGGTATTGGTTATCATATTTAAAGCACTTTATGGAATGAGTCCAGGTTACCTGAGGCACCGTCTCAGTCAAATGGAATTGGCCTGCTCACTTGCTCTGTCAGAAAGGACATGCTCAGGATCCTGTCGGCCAAGGAATTGCAGCTTGGGGAGGGAGGGTTTCCTAGGAAAAGAGTCTTTTCTGCCATGATTCCTGCCCTTTGGAATATCCTGCCTCTTGAGCTGAAATCTACCCCGATCCTCTTTGCCTTACAAAAGAAACTGAAAACCTGGATTTGCCAACTGACTTGGGACCCAATGAGGACATCCCATTTTGGAGGTGACTAGTAAGACTAGTAGAAGATTTCACCTCAACCCCCTGCATGTACTGGTTCTTTTTATCCATTTCAATCCTAATTGTAATGTTTTAACTTTTAACATCTGTTGTTTTAATGTTTTAATTCCGTTATTGGTTTTTTTATGACATTATAAGATGCCCAGAGGCACTTAGTAGAGAGATGGGCAGGAGCAGGACAGAAATTTAATAAATAAAAATAAATTCTTAGTATAGATATGTTGATCAGGAACATGAATATACATGTATGTTGTATGCAGTTGATGCTAAACCTCTGGCTAAGAACCTAAATGATTAACACTAAATGTTAGGCTGTATGGTATAATGAGAAGCACAAATATGAAAAATAATGTAACAAAGGCCAAGGTTGTTGTGTTGGATAGGGAAAATGGAGCCAACAATGGCAAGTTATACATGAAGGGCAAAAGCAAATTAAATAAGTGAATTTATATAAGCTTGTTTGAATGTTTACTAAAGATGGGGAAATGGATGAAGACAATCTAAGATACAAGCAGACTGGTACAAAAGTACCGAGTAGCGTATTGCCTAGTGTAAGTGAATGCTGAAAGAAGCATAAATGGCAGTACATAAGAATATGCTTCTGCATATTTTTACAAGGAAATGAGAATTCACTATGAAAAACATAAAATGCAGATGGAATGGCCTACTGAAGAAGCACAAGCAGTAAAGTAAGAAGACATGGGAACAACAATTATAGACTGAATAAAAAAAGGTGAGCAAAGAAACGTTCATTCAGATAACTTGAGTCATATTGAAAGAATTAATGAAAAAAAATGCTGGAAGAGTGAATTAGTCAACAGAAAAGGGAAATCCAAAAAGTTGCAATTGGACAGATTAGATTAAATCCTGAAAAAGATTAACGATCAAAATGTAACGTATAGAGCACATATATGGCACAGTGGAAGCAAAGTTGCTTTGCAAGGATAGAATGGTATGAAAAAGTATAGTAAATGGTATTGGTATAAATTGTTTTTGCTATATTTTCTTTTTTTGTACTGCATTTATCTTTATTTTCTTATTTATTCAATTTCTATAGCTTAATATCTTTGGCTTACTATTTTTTACTCCTTTTTCTCACTCTGAATAATATTGCTTATCCCAAAAAAGAATATTATGGATTTGTTTCACTGGAAAATTATTACCCCACAAAGACATGATTTGTAAGCAACAACAATCAAATTTCTATCATTGAGATTTGAATAATTTTCCATACAATATCCACATCATACAATATGCAATAATATGCAATTTTACATGATTCATTTTGGCACAAAAAATTCAACAAGATTATAGGCAGTGTTAAACTTTGCAATATCCTGAGTCACTAATGGGATAAGAAGAAAATGGTTTTTCTCTGTAAGACATACTCTTTAAAGAAATTGGACCAAACTGTTAGGTTGGATAAATCTTAATAACCTAATATTCTTTTTCTCATACTTTAATCACTATAATTTACACCATTTACAGAAAATGATAAAATTGTTTTTCAATTTTATTAAATGACCTGAAAAAGTCTGAAAATCTAAAAATAAGCATATTATATTTAAAATCTCTTCACTTCAATCTACCTGTCAAAAACAGATAAGTCTAGGTGAGCCTTTTAAATACCGAAAGAAAAATCCAGAGAAACAATTGATTTTCAGCCATTATGATTTTATACTATTTTCTACCATGTGAAAAACTTTTAAAAAGTACTTTTCAACTACTTTGCTCATAAAATAAAATAAAAAGCTAATAATAGAATAGCTAACTCTCCCATACCAACACTGGGGCAAAGGAATAAACAAATTGTATTAAGCTGAAAAAGACTGCTAATCAGTGAGAAGGCAGATCAGATTATTATATGATCATAGCTCACCTTCCAGAAAGTACTGTTAGGAAATAACTATTTTAGGTTTGAATTATATTTTAGGCCTTAAATTCATTCCAAGATAAAAAACAGGAATGAGGCTGGACTGTATGTCACTGCAAAAAATGTTACTTGCTTCTTAAAAACACTGCAGTCAACTACAGATAATTCTCAACTTACAAATGCAAAGCAAAGTGGCCATTAAGTGACTCATCACATGACCAGATCCAATTTTACAACGATATTTATCACAATCATTAAACAAATCAGCATTGTTAAGTGAATTACATAGCCTTTACGTGAGTCATATGGTTGTTAAGTGAATTGACTTTGCTTGTCAGAAGCTCGCTGAAAAGGACAAAAATCAAATCAAGCGACCGCAAGCCAAGGGTTGCCAAGCACTCAAATTGAGATTAAACTGTTGTGGGGGAGGAGTGTGACAATTGTAATTTCAAGAACATATCATAAGTCGCTGTTCCCGAGGCCGATGTAACTTTGAACCAATGTTAAATGAACAATCATAAATTGAGGATTACTTGTACAGAACTTTACAGAGCAACACTGCTTTCTTAGTCCAACTGAGGCTGAGAAAAGCCACAGGATCAATTATCTAATGTAAAATGTTCCATGTAGTGAGTGCCCTGACATTTGAGCCTGGTTGCAAAAATCAATTTCATTTTTTTAAAAAAAAATTAAAATCCCATGTAAATAATATCTCCTTCTTTTCTAACTTGTCTTTGAAAACTTCAGTATAGACGCTACATATATATGTGCTTCCTACAAATACCCCCATGAAACTGATTAAAGTGGTAGTTTATATCTCTTTCCTACTTAATCTAAGGCTCACTGTTCTCTTTTTGAGGCTCTCAACGTCATCCAACTATGACTTTCTCAGCCTTCCCTGTTCATACAATCTATTCATGTACTTGTTCATTTTCTTTAAATAACTAACTTTCTTGGTGTAGATTTTTCTATTATCATTCATTTTTGCAGTCAGTCCACACTCATACCCAATTCTAATAAAGTTTTATCTTCAAATTTACAATGTCATAAACTGATGTCCATTTTAATGGCAGGCACCTTTAACATTTTGTGAACTAGTAAATGTTTGTGAATTTATATGCAAAAACTATATTAAATCTTAACTGAAAAAAAGTAACCCTTATTTTTTTAAAAAATAGCACAAGTATCCTTATGTGCAAAGCAAGTTATGATAAGAACAGTCACTTACTTTACTAAAACTTACTAAATTAGATGCTGTGACCAACTTCAACCCTCTTAACTCTTAACACAAGCAAAAGTAATTAAGCAAAGGAAGCAAAAAAGAAATATGGTTTACAGGCCTGAACCTAGTCTAACTGTAGGAAAGGACACAGAACTGACTGCAAGTAACAGCAAGGATTCACCTCAACAATTACCATGAAAATATAGTAACAGTAAATTGCAATATTCTGATTACTTGGTCAAAGTTTCTTCCTAATATAAATGGAGAACACAAACTTAAATATGTTTAAAAAGATCAACAAAGTAAAAGTATTTTTGGAGATGTAAAAAATTTAAGAGCAAGGCAATGTTACAATACATTTGCAGGATGCACATTTTTCCACTGTCAATCTGCCTGAAAAAGAAGAGAGTTTACAGAAAGACATTACAATTTATAAATTTGAAATTCCTTATTTCAGATAATTTTGAAAAAGCAGTATCCTTACCTACAGGCAAAGGCAATCTTTTATAATGTGCATTTTTTAAAAAAATCTCTGAACGTATCTTAGGTCCACACGCCGTTTGTTCAATTACCTATGACCAGTGGTGGCAAAAACCCTGTATCTGCTATTTTAATGATCAATACCTTCTCCAAATCTCCAATTAAAATCATGGACTGATGGAGCACACATATAAATGTGGAATGAAGAACCACATTTTGCTCCATTTTTTTTAATCTTATTATCTCCCTAAAAGAATCTTACAGATCCTAAGTCAAATCCCAGGATTGCTCTAGTTTTAACTAAGTTTCAAGAACCTTGACTTTATCATAAAATCACATGGTAAATAAATACTGATAGATCTCAAAAGTTATGGGGAAGAGATCTAACACAATTTTTACCATTATTATTTCTATAGGTATCACTATTTTCCAATTGTTAATATAAAAAAAATGAACTTAAATATGGAACTCATTCTGAATACTTTATAAGGAAGTATATTCTTATTTTTTTTCCTTGAATCTTGAGAAGAAAATCAGAAACAACTTCTCAATTATTTTTGCCTTGTTCTAATGCAATTTTATCCTAATACCTATACATAATATTTTTGAAGGCAGCACAGCATATCCATGATTTTCAGAAGCTGCAGTGAGCACCAACAAGGTACTGATGAATATATTTGCTTCATTTTCTTCCCACATAATTATTTTTAAAAATCTAATATAGGAAGAAATTAATACATTTTGGGCAAGTTCTTATGCTACCACATGTACATATTCAGGAACTTCATTGTGGAAGCTGAAGGAAGTCCAAAGACAAGAAATCAAAAAATACAAATGTACCTGCATAGTTCTGGCAAAGATATGGAACTCAAGAAAACAAAAGCTAAACCATTAATACTACACAAACCTAAGAACAAGGCTCAGTTTGCATTATTTAAATATTTTAAAAAAATATTTTTAAAAGCCAATAGGAAAAACAAGCTACCAAAGGTGTGAGGACTACGCCATGTTTTCAACAAGACAATTTATGCACTATTATCATCAGTCACAAAAGGTTAGATAGTGCACCCAATGCACTGAATACCTGACTCTTTGGAAATCACGTTCACCTGAAGAAACAATGGAATATGTGACGTTCTTCACAGCCATGGCTATTTATAATTATCTAGTCATGACAAAGCGTTAAAGTGTATCTAGGCACAATCCTACTATTTTTTAGCTGAGATCTAGAAAAAATTCTAATAAGTGTCAAAAATTTATCAGCAATATGAAACTGAATAATCAAAAACACTGCCCAATATGTGAGTGGTGTTTGATTACAGTATGCCTTACTTTATCTAATGCAAAGACTGACTATTGCAAACTGTAGATGATCTTGTAGGGCCCTAATAACAGGGAGATATTGTAACAATCTGAAAATCTAAGTTACATAATTGAATTTTAGTCTTTCCTATCCTGAGTCAATGAAAAACTAAAAAACCCTCAATGTATGAGTAAGATAGCCTCATCTGGATGCCCTGGTGGTACAGTTATTAAAATGTAATATTGGAGTTCAATCCTGACAGGGCTCAAGGTTGACTCAGCCCTTCCAAGGTCTGTAAAATGAGGACCCAGATTGTTGGGCGCAATATGCTGACATTGTAAAATGTAAAATGAGCTCTGAGTGCCATAAAGCACTATGGGGCAGACATAAATCCAAGTGCTATTGCTATGAAGGTGTCAAGATTAAGTTAAAGAATTTCATTAAGTGTTGTACCTTATTCTTGATAAATGTATCTTTTCTTTTATGTACACTTGAGAGCATATGCACCAAGACAAATTCTTTGTGTGTCCAATTACACTTGGCCAATAAAAAATTCTATTCTATTCTATTCTATTCTATTCTATTCTATTCTATTCTATTCTATTCTATTCTATTCTGGAATCAGGTGGTTACTCTAAAAATAAAAAAGCTTCAAACCAGTTCCCCTGATTTCTTAGGAAAATACACTAGCATAATTGCATATATGACAATCAAATAAAACAGGAAGTTTGATTCGGCCAAAACCAGGAATGCATTTCTATTGGTTTGCAGGCTGCAGGCAGTTTGCACGGCATGTCAAGTTTTATGTTTCAAACTAGATGGGCGCAAATTGCTTTTTGGATGCATGAAGAGCTTTAAGGTCACCACTTTAAACCTTTTCCAAAACTGGAAAAGGGCAGCTTTTTAAAAAAAAATCTATGCACTCTGCAGGTCACAGAAGAGATGTCACATATTTTGCAAACCTGACTTATATGGTATGTATGTTTTCACACAAGAGTGCCAGAAATATTCTGGCCCAAAGAGGAAAACCTGGTAGGTATGTGAATATATGAGAAACCTTGCTTAATAGGAAGTGTTCTTAGGATATGATTATATTCAGATATCAAATGTATAAACAGGGAAGGACACAGAATGTAGTGCACCTGTATATGTATGCTTCAAAGATGTACAGAGCCCAAACCTAAAAGCAAATTTCTTTTAAGGTAAAAATACCAGCCTACGTACCATGTTCCCAGACCTATACAATATTCCCATAACCTATTATTATAAGTTGGGGGGAAATGAACCAGAGTTAGAAAAATCCTTTAAACCTGGGTACAATCTTCCTCCCACATTATAGAGATAAATGGCCCCACATAAATCATGACATTTCTAAATACTGCACGCTGATTCTAGAACAGCTATTTATAATTCTAGCCAAAGTGGTGTCATGGATCTGGTGCTCATTGTAAATTATATTACTATCAAATTTAAAAATTTCTATGACACTCAGAGTTTCTATATCAGTGAGATGGACAGCATAAGAAATTTAATAATAAAGTGAAATCTGCAGGGGAAGCCCAATGTGATCATATTTAACTTCAAAAATGGCCATCTCAAAATAGGTACATTAGTTTAAACATAAGTCAAAGCAGACTTACTGCACGTTATTTCCAGTTCTCTGAAAGAAAAAAATGTTACTTACAATATAATGAATGCAAAGTCAGCTACAAGAGTTGCAAATAGATTTGAGAGGATATCACTGTGGTTAATGAACAGTCATGAGACAAAAAAGACTTCCTTTAAAACAGGGAAATCTAAAATTAAAAGGAGCAAAAAGAACCCAATGCTAACAAAAGCAAATTTGACTTTTTAATAAATTAGATGAAAAAAGCAAAGCAATTTGGAAAGCCTAAGTAGGACCTTTAGCAAAATGCTGCAAAATGGAGTGTTCATATTCAGAATTTTGCTCATCCAATATAACCACCCTCTCAGTTTCCTGTTTTTCTTTCCAACTGATACACATTCTACAAGCCTGATTGGCATGTTCAGTCATTATTCATTGGGGGGGGAATGGATGGATAACCCCTTCAGTTTTTTGTGCTCCACAAATCTTCAATACATCCTACCTTTTTCTTTTTCGTCCTCCATTTCTTAGCCCAATTTTCTTCCGTAGACAGTATGAGTCTGTCTAATGCTCTGAGAATACAGCCCCTGCCAAGAGCAAGTAGCCTGGCTAAATGCCTCTGTACTTCCTGATTTGATCTGTAGTCCTTCCTCTTTCTATTCTACACGCATGTAACCTTTTCTAATGCTGTATGGGGAGAGGTTTTACTATTTGCTTTCTCAATGTTTTTTTTCTAATTCTGCAAATATTGAAATAATTTTGAGCAAATTGTTACAAAACGTGCATTTTCCCAAGTTTGGCTTATTAATAATCAGCAAGCAAACTTCAACATTTCTAGACCCATCAGAAGTGGAGGGAGAAGAATCAGAATAGCTACACAATTAGATTACAAGACTAAAAAGAATACTAAGCAAAAATACAAAGCAGATGAATGCATTTGCCATGACGGCAGAAAATGCAGTCAGCAAAGCCTTATTTTCTAAAAGAATTATATCTAACATATGCAACAGAATTACATTTAGGTTTAACAGACATACTGAAAAATTAAAACACGATGAGTTTAGATGGCATATAGTAGTTCATGATCACAGTATTTTGGGGGAAACCCAGCTTCCAATCTATACCAGTTATAAAATCTCAAATGGATGATTATTCTACCTTCTTGCAGAGTGGTTACCAAGATAAAATATGGGCAGGAACCCTGACTCCACCTTGGATGAAAATTGGGGAAGAAATGTCATAATGCAATGTAGTTGTTATAATCAGCCATTATTCAAAAGGTAATAAACTTTTTTCTTTTTATAAAAATATAAAATAGATCCAGAAATTGTTTAAGATAAATTGATTGAAATCAAAATCAAAGGCTGAATTAAATACCCCAAAACAGCACTTTGTTGAGCAAGAATCAATGTAACTTCTATAAGGGAACATATTGCCTTAAAAACCTTTTAAAATTCAGTTAGTGTTAGAAAACATGTAGAGTGGCCAATTACTATACTTTCGTACAAATGCATGAAAAACTTCGCCAAAGGCTTCTATAAAGTATGTGAGAAGAGAATAAATCTTATTAATCAAAAATGGTTTAAGTAGGAAGTTGAGGGTAGCAATAAATGGCTACTATGCATCATTAGTCTCCCAAGACAGTTGCATGTTTTAAAATGCTAGAGAACAAGGTAACAGATAAAATAATTTGTAGAAGACAAATTATTTAACCTAGTGAAATCTTTTCCCATTGTATACCTTTAGAACTGATGAGCAGGCATGAAAAGGGCAAATGAGATTCAACACATTTACAAAATCTTATCTTCCAGTAAGATAAGAGGATCAGCTTGGTGACAAATAAATCAAACCTAGATATCCAAAAAGTAGGATAATGGTGGAGAGCGCAAAAGAAGTTAAGTCATTGTGCAACAGTTGTAGAAACATTGATGATAGGAGTAACTAAGGAGTTACTCCCTAGGTGTAACAATTTTTGCAAAATGATGAATAGAGAGAAAATTTAACAGGGGCATTTTCTGTTTTTTAACAAATTAGAATTTGAGGTCACACAACGAATTGCAACAAGCAAATGCTTCACAAAATGCATAACTTGGGGAATTCACAGTTCTAAGTCCAAGAGTTTTAAGAGGGGATTAAGCAATTTCACAGTGAAGATATTGTGCTTTTTTTTTTAATAAACGACAGCGTCCATGTTCAGAATTCATGCTGGATACTGTTTGCATATTTGGGGTGGGAGTAGTGGAAAACTGGTACTATGAGCAGCTTCAAGTTCTGTTGATTTGTTTCCTGAATGCTTCCGAATGCCCTCCCCCAAAATTCCCAATATTCTGATTACTGCAGTGGAGGAATCCTTCCTCTGATTCATCAGAGTTCCTTCCATGGTTTTTCAGAACAGCTCCTCCCCTCTCCCGCTCCCCCCCACCCCGCCTCGAAATGCACACAACTCTATGTTGAATTCACAATATCGGGTCGAAAATGTAACTTGGGAGGGTGCCAAATAACATTCCCTTACATCATTCTGGAGTTTTTAAAGGCCTGAAAACACAAAGATTCTGAAGGAAACGGTGACAAAAAAAATCCCTTTAGGGCAGGTAGGGATGGGTTGCTTATTTCATTGAAACGAGTAAGAAAAAAAACGATGGTAAAATTAATTGGAAGCTTTATTGTTTTATTGTTTCAAAACACCGTCAAAGAAAGGAATAGCTATGGGGAGAAGGGGTGAGAAGAAAGGGGGGTGGGAATGGAGCAAAAGGGGTGGGAAAAAGAATACGGAGATAAACGGATTTAACAAAAAGAAAGGGAAAGGGAGGAGAAAAACCCGCGATATACATGATGCCCGTTTTTCAAAAGCCTGCGCTGTTTTTCGGAGGAGCCGTAGCAGCATGCAGCCCCCACCCCACCCCCCACCAACACGTAACGCCTTTTATACTGAACACCCCTCAGAAAGCCTTCCATCCACATTCAAATGCCTCCGTTCGAGACCGGAGATTTTTCTCCCCGTCTTTTCACGGGAACTCTTCTTTTCCAAAGGGAGAAAAAGGCCGCCACTCCCTCGGGCAAAAAAAAAGGCCTCATTGATCCGCCCCACCACCATTAACACCCCTCCCCCCCACCGTGTGTCGAGGCCTTCTATCGTCGCTTCAGACGGGGGATGTTAATATACAAACTTCCTCACCCGCCCCCGCGGGGCACCCCCAGACCCATCCCTCAACCCTTCCCTCCGCGGCGGTACCGGAGCTGCGGCTCATGCGCTTCTCCCAGCCCGCGGGGAGCTTCTCCTCCTCCGCCATCTTTCCTCCTCTCACGGCACAAGCAAGCGCAGAGCCGGCCACGCCCACTTCTCCTGGCAACGCCGCCACCACCGCGCGCGCTCTATAAGCTCCGCACGCCGGCCTTTCTCGCGACAGCCAGCGCTTCTCCCCCGCCATTGGCCGCTCTGGCGGGAAAGCCTCGTTCCTATTGGCGGGTTTTGTGAAAAAGAATTAGAAGTGGGGGGGGGGGAGAAGGCGATGGAATCCCGCTCGGAGGAGGCCTAGCTAACCTGTCCGCTAACGAAGCCTCATTGAAACCCAAAGGTGCTTTTTCCAAAAGGCAACTGGGCTTTCTTTCTTTTTTATTTAGAAAAATGTTATTGGTATTAAAAACAAACAAAAACAATGGACATTGCTCCACGTCTCTGGTTTCTAACATTTACGTCAAGTTCAAATAATATCATATATTCCTCAGTCTATATACAAATTTACATATCTCCTAATTCCTTATATATCAAGTATATACTATATTACTACTACCCCTACAAATATATACATATTTAATAAATCTATTATATCCTCACAAGAACACAATATACATTGATATATACATTTCCAGACATTCATTATCTCTTGTTTTTGGCATTCTTCCTCCTATCAACCCACTGGTAGAATTTACTCCAGACCTCATAGTACCTTGATTCACTTTTGTCTTTGGGCTTTCTGGTTATTCATTGAAGACGTTTTGCTTCTCATCCAAGAAGCTTCTTCAGCTCAGGAAACTTCTTGGATGAGAAGTGAAATGTCTTCAAAGAAAAAAACAAGAAAGGCCAGTTGCCTCTTGAAAAAGCACCTTTGGGACAATCGTGACCTGGATCAGTAAACACCAACGGTGGTCCATAAGAAAATTTTGGTGATCCACAGAAAAATTATTTGTATTTTTTATATTGCACTAAATGCTATTTATCTTTTTTTAAAAATCATATTGGTAGTCTGCAGGATTTAAAATTATGAATTTAGTGGTCCCTGACATCCGAAAGGTTGGTGACCCTGCCCTGACCTGGTTGACTGAGAATCTCCATAGACTATTGGTAGAGGAGAGATGGTGGTAGTGAAGGCTGCAGTGGAAGGTTAAAAGGAAGATGAATCGGCAAAAGTAGATCAGCTTTAAAAGGCTAGGCTCTGTTTGAAGCCTGAGGCACAAAGATGGAAAATCTTTATAATATCCGCAAACTGGTCAGCATTCTCTAAACTGGTGACTCCCAACCCATTTTGAATTGCATCCTCAAAAATCTCCGGTCTTTAGCTGAAAACTCTGAGACTTAGAGCTCAAGGAGAATTTGCCTATAACGAAATGGAGTAACCATTGAGTCAATACCAGGCAGATAAATTGCTCACTTCTCCAATTCCTAGATTAGTGATGGCCTGTTTTGAAATTCAGTCTGTAAACTAAAGTGCTATAATAGGATAGTATTTGTCTAACTTTTGCTTCCATACGGTTTCACAGGAAATACTATAGCTTGCACCATTCTAGTTTTTGTAAGTATAGATATATCACAATATTTGAATATCTTTTCCAAGGCTTTCACGGCTACTCTACCAAGTACTAATCTGTAGCATTTTTATGCTTGTTCCTTCACTGTTGATGTTTGATCCTAAAAGGCGGAAACAAACAACACCCACCATTTCAGTATCTTCATACTACTAAGCATGGTAATAGGCATTGCAAAAAAAGCTGCCCTTAAAATAAATCTGGTGCATCTACAAAAGGACTGCAAATTTGACCGCTTTGCAAAAACTTGCTTAGTTTGCATATTCTATGGAACGGTATTCTATTAAAATGGAATAAGTTTGGTAGCACCTTTTCTGTGCTTAATTGTGGCTATGAAAGGGGAAGTGGTGTGATGGACTACAGTGAAACAGCAGTTTCCCAGGTAAGAGGAAGCACGTTTCAAGGACAGGGGTGAGACAAGAGACAACACAGCCTGGACTTGACTCAGAAAAAAAAAAAGGAAGAGATTTGGGATAGTCCTAGAATCTCTCACAGTTAGGATTTAGAGCAGTGTAGACAAGATTCTCTCTATATAGTGTAAGCAAATAAAGACCTGAACTTTAGCTGGATATCAATTCTTGGGCCTGACATTTTCCAGCTATCTAAAATTTGTTAGTCAAAAAAGATACCAACAGACTCCTGATTTTTTTGCCACCATAGGTACACATTTCTCTTATGTTATTACAACATGTTGTAAATTACAGTAGATCCCCGGATGGTAGTGTGACAACCGCTAATGAGAATGTGTAAATAGGATTGGAAACTTAACTGGTGGCTAAGGAAGGGAATGTTGTACTCTGAACAAACTCTTTACTAAGGAATGTAATGGATTTCACTTTTCTGCACAACTCCATATATTACTATGATGAATCCTAATTCTACACTGCTGTCAATAAACAACTCTCGCTAATAAATACATGTTAAAATGTAGAAATATGCAGAAAAAATATTCATAGCCCTTGTCAAGCTTAATTATAAGTCTTTTTATTTTTGTGGAATTTAAAAGGCACTGTTTTGTCTTTTGTCCCTAAAATGTAAGAAGTATACTAGTACTGATTTTTAACACTAGGATAGATGGGGAGAAGTGTTCTATAGGCTAAAAAAAATGGATCTGGACTGTTGCTGCCAAAGTAGCTTGTTCCTAGGAGAGGCTCACAAAATTTTTTCCTTGCTTGAATACTTGAAATATAGATTCCATCTATCAAAAAATGTCATTTGGCAGGGCCTAGAAGGCTTTTCTATCAAAGTATGTTCCCTCAGGAACATCTTGCCCTTCCAAGATCCAGTTTGGCCCTAATACTGCTGGCATTTCATAAAAACTTTTAAAACATTGCAATGTGGTTGGAAGATTACCTTGATCTGCGAGATTGATGTCATCTGTTGATTTACGTTTTCTTTAATTGCCATTAGGTATAAATCCCATTGTTCAGTAACCCTATATTAGTCACCCAAGGTTACTATTTTGAAATTAGTTGCCATATAAATTGATTCAAATAATTTACAATCGCTTTTAATTTATAGGATATTTTATTGAAAAGACCATGCTCTGCTATACAATTTATTTTTCTGACTGCCAAAAACTCTCATGTTTATAGTTGTGTATTTGTTGTGATTGTGTCACATTGTTTCAATTTTTTTGTTTTAACAGTAAACCACCCGTAATTATATGTGTGTATAATGATATAGATATATCACCCATGCATATTGTACATATGCTTACAGTTGTCAGTCCCAGCTGTAACCATACCTATACATGCAGCGTATCATTCACCTGTAATCAATAAGAATGTTCCTTAAGTACATATTAGAATATGTTTTGATAAATCCAAAATTTAGTTTTTCTAAGCAACTACCATTTAAAGATGGGAAATATGCTAAATGACTAATATACCTGTGTTTAGGCAGATGTAAAGATACTTTTTGCAGTTTCATTAATTGATTTTTGCACATGTGCTACATTACTGGGTAATTTTTAATCCAGTAGTTAGTTTTATGGTTCTAATGTAAGGTATTAAAAGATAGTACAAGAAATAAAAAATATATACAATCGTATATGAAATCACTATCCCAATATAATGAAGCCATTTAAAATTAAAACTAGGTTGTCAAATTTTTTTAATTTATATTTATTAAATATTGTAGTTATAGTAGTAAACACAAATACAAATTAAACTCAGAAAAATGAAAGTATAAAAATGCAAAAAAGAAAAAGATTTTAAAAATCTGTAAAGTGACTTCCAATCTTTATCAAAAGTAAAAACAAATTTAATAACTCTTTATCCCCTGTAAGATTACAAACAAGTATCTCGTGTTCCCATAACCCATCTCTTAGCTATATGTAAATCCATGAATTATCAACTTTTCAGTCCTAATGTTAGCAAACTAACTTTGTATTCCTTCCTTTCATTTCTAACTATCTTATTTTTTAATTCATTCAGAAGTTGTCATAGGATTTGGTCTCTTCGATTTTTCTTCTTTCTTCCCATCACAGAGGCTTCTTCAAGGCTTTAGTAAATCTCTTTTTTAAATCTGATAAAAAGTCATTATCCAAGTCATTGTCTTGATTTGTCATTTGTATTTCCACTTTGATTTTCAAAGCTTTAACCAGCTTCTATATTCAGTAAATAGTCCTTATCAGGATCATTTCCCTGGCTTCTCATTTGTAATTCTACTTTAACTTATCTATCTTATAATCCATACCATTACTGGTTCTATTATTTCTGCATCAGATTTAACATCTTTTGGACATAAGTCTAGCCACAGAAGCAGACATTATTGCTGACATTTCTGAAAACTATAGCTACTAACGTCTTGCCCAATTTTTCAAAAAAGTGAATTATTTCTAATGTTATAGCATTTAGTGTCATTTTGGAAATTCCCACATTAATTGAAGAACATAGTTGTTTATACTTTTTCTGCCTGGAATCTTTAGTCCTAATATCCCATTTTTTAATTCATAAAGCTCAAATTTTTATTTTGAATTAAGAAAAGCAAAAACATTCTGGTTCCAATGAGATGATGTTTTATTTAATTATTCAAAATCTTATAGTAAAAGCCCAAATTCCAAAGCTGTATGGGCCTTAATTTATTTATACCTTTCTTAGATCAAACTTATTTAACCTTTTGCTGTTTATTTCCAATTCTTTAATTTTATAGTAAAAAAAATAATTTTTTAGTACAAAAAAATTCAAGGGGAAAAGTAAACTCACCAGTGGCTTCCCAAACTTTTCACATTGAATATATCTACTAGCCTTAAAATAGTAAATATGCAATCATGGAAAACGATTAGAAAGTAAAGATAATGAACTCAGTGTCCTTCAAAAGCTTTACCACAGTTGTGAACCAATTCCTTCATTTTCTGGCTTTTCTGGCTCCCATGGGAAACTGTTATCCTGTGGTCTCCTCACAAGGAGCAACCATCCAAAGCACATATAGGTGATCTATCCCACGGGTGTCAAACTCAATTGCGTCACATGACGTATTGAAATGTTTGCATTTGCGGAGCTGGGGTGGGCGTGGCCAGCCCGTAACACATCCGGCCCAGGGGCCATCAGTTTGATAACCCTGTCCTATTACGTTCTTACCCAGAGAAGTTCCAAAGAATCTTTACTTGTCAGTTCTTCAATCTTCATCTCTATTCTGTCATCCTCCACCTGAAGTCCCAGATTATTTTATACTGCCTAGGAAATGAATGACTTAGCCAGATGCTGGAAATACAATATAGATACAATATACATCTTCCCAGGGAGTCATTCTACACTTATAGAGTCCTCTCTAATTCATTACCTTTTGTCTCTATACATATTTGCTGCTATACAATGTACAGGATGAAAAGCAAGATAAAGTTTTATCATCTCTATCTTGATGACAACGCAGCTCACATTTATTTACCTCATAGCAGCTTCATTAAATGTTAAAATGGGATACAACTGAGCTATGAATACTGCCAAAGAGCAAAAATCTTCATCTATTTATGCTACTAAAACTCTTTATAACTTTCAATTGGGCAAAACCATGCATCACAGGACAACAATTTTTGAACTAAGATATCTGAATCAAGTAGGCTAACTTAAAAAAATGCATCCAAAATCCACGACCTATTATTCCAGTGGGATTGAAATTTCAAGGATCTTCACACTGTTTGTATTGGCAAAGTTGTGGCCACTGCATCATCGCAGTCAGCAAGTCACATAAATTGCAATTTCTGATGCTCCTGCCAACATCCCACAAGCAAAGTCATTGGGAAAGCTGGCAGGAAGTTGGAATTCATTCCACTTTCATTGCTTTTTGGCCTGCCCATGGCTATTCTATTAGATAAGGAAGTCTCACTGAAATGACCCAATGGGCCATGGTTTCTCTAGTCTTTATTTCTAGAAACAACTAGCCAAATCACTGGATACAACATATGCAATGCAACAGCTGGTTCAGAAAGATACGATCTAATGCCCCCAAGTCAAAGAGAACAGAATTGCATTCCTAATTCTCCCTCCGTAAGATCATCACATACGGTAGAAACCAAAGCAGATTCTCTCCCGTATCAGACCGAAAGCCAGACTTTAAACGGGCACTACTAT
Source organism: Ahaetulla prasina (assembly GCF_028640845.1). NCBI lineage: Eukaryota > Metazoa > Chordata > Lepidosauria > Squamata > Colubridae > Ahaetulla > Ahaetulla prasina. The sequence goes on from NC_080540.1 coordinate 171,079,949, forward strand.
CTCTGCGGGGTATTGGAACCATCCAGCCCACTCTTTCCTATTAAATGTAAACAAGCTATTGGTAAGCAGCTGGCCTACTTTCATAAGACCACAATTTCATCACCAATTCCTCCTGTCAGACTCCCCCAAAATATATCTACACAAGAGATAGTTGTATATCCTGGAACTGATAGCAAAGAAAAATTCCCTCCAACCACCCCCACCCCCTGTACCCTTTCCCCCCATATTAAAGAGCCTTTGTGTCAGGCCTGGAAACCATATTAAACTTTAGGTTTCCAGACGCTGCCACATTTTTATCCTGAGGGGAGGAGGGGGGGTTGAGGGGTATGGTAACATTCTTCAAAGGGTCAAGGTCGGATGGTGTTCACGTCTGCAGGAAGAGTGGCAAGAAGTTACTCGAATGAACTGGAAGAACGTGGGACCATGTGATCATCAGAGGGGTCAGGGGGGTGGGACTATAGGGGTTTGTATAACTGGGGAAACGAATCCGGAACTTCAGTTTTGGGAATTGCACTTATCGTGTGCCAGTCTCCTCATGCTAGTAAAGGACTCTGAGAAAAAGAAAAAATGCCTCTGAGTTTCTTTTACGCAGAAGAGGTATTTCTGGAACCTTGACATTATTCCCAAAACTGTAAAAACTTTCTTTTGCTAACGGTACCCTCTCCTCCTCTCAGAGGGGGCCCGTTAGAGGGGTGCTGGGCCCCAGTCTCCGCAACCTCCACAGCGGTGCAAAGACCCAGTGAAGATGGAAGAGCAGCAAGTTGAAAGCGTAGAAGGAGCCACGAAACAGGATTCTAACGATTTAGTAGAAGTCACCTATTTCCCATCTGACGACAGGACCCGAAGCCCCGAAAAGGAAGAGCCTGCTTGTCCGCTTGGAGCACGCCCCAAGGACTCTGATTCATGGGTGAGCTGCCAGTCGGGAGAAAACAATTTCACGACACTTTCCCTGACAAACCTAAGAAACCTCTTGGAGAGGGGAGGGGGGGGTAGAAGGGAATTGTGGACCATTGGCACTTTTCTTTATCGACTCTTTTTCTTTCCTAGGATATAGTTTCTTTTCTAAGAGGGGACGCCTGACAGGCCTGGAAACCATATTAAACTTTAGGTTTCCAGACGCTGCCACATTTTTATCCTGAGGGGAGGGGGGGGGTTGAGGGGTATGGTAACATTCTTCAAAGGGTCAAGGTCGGATGGTGTTCACGTCTGCAGGAAGAGTGGCAAGAAGTTACTCGAATGAACTGGAAGAACGTGGGACCGTGTGATCATCAGAGGGGTCAGGGGGGTGGGACTATAGGGGTTTGTATAACTGGGGAAATGAATCCGGAACTTCAGTTTTGGGAATTGCACTCATCGTGTGCCAGTCTCCTCATGCTAGTAAAGGACTCTGAGAAAAAGAAAAAATGCCTCTGAGTTTCTTTTACACAGAAGAGGTATTTCTGGAACCTTGACACTTTGTTCCTTTGAAAACCAGCAGAAAATCTAGGAAAATGAACAAAAAAAAAATGGGAATAGAAGCTGGGAAAAGAAACAGAGTATCCTCCACCTCCACAGCAGCCTCAGAATTAACTGATTGAATCTTCAAAAACTTGGAAGGAGTAAAGAAAAAGTAGAGCCTGAGGGGGGATTATCAGAAAAAAAATGGCTATTTTTAGCCATTTAGATAATCAACATTTAGCATTGGTTTTTCATTTCTTCTCTTCTCATTACTATTTCTGGCATTTATAATCACTGTACACAGCTTAGTACCTATAGCAAAATTCCTCTAAATTAGGGACAGACCAACATTTTTTTTCCTGCCTAAAAGTTTATGTTCAGCTTTCAGCTGTGTTATTAGAATTTTATAATTATTCCAATACTGTTTTTGCTGTAACTACTAAAGATTAAAAAGGCATGTTTACACTTCTTTCTTAAGACTAGTTTTAATTATCTCTTGTGAAATTCACCTAACTTCCAGAGAAGGGGGAAACATATTTTTCTTAGCCACATGCTTAACACTTGAGCCAGGAAATCATGTTACAAAATTGATTTTAAGGGGAAATGATTGAATTACCTGGAAGACAGATTGCCCCAACAACAACAACTGTATGCTTACTGAATTTGTCCAAGAACTCTGCACCCTTGAATAATTGAATGAACAATATTCAGTAACATAATGACACTAAATGCAGAGGTCATGTTTAATGCAAGTGAGGGCAAATTCTGGCAAGTTCAAATATTTTTCAAGATTAGCCGTCAGCTAGGTGAAACAGTATGGGAGGGGACCTTTCTTGCTTATCTCCCAACAGCTGTATTTTTAAAATCACATTCACTAACACCATGGTTAATATTTTTTTAAGAAACACAAAGCACATGACACACTGACAACTGTGTCAATCACATTTATTTAATACAAATACATAAAACAAGGTTTGAATACAGGTTTCCTGATTTATTGCCATCAAGGATAAAATATTCCTGACTTAATGTCAAGCCACAAAGTAATCCATCTATTGACTGAAAATTCTGAACAAGGAAACAGAGCAAAGATAGTATTTATCATGACAAAAACACTACTGATAGTACAATTCCAGGTTCATGCCATCATGGATTTCATCTGAAAGTAACAAGTTAAGGTTAATTTTCACAAGAAAATATTAATAAGTACTAATTATAAATAGGCTTAGCCTTTGAAAATAACATCATGCCAAAGTGACCATCCCTTTGGAAATACTGTCAATGCTGTTCAGATATATGCAAATGTATATATTTATAATATGGCCATATATAGATTTATATAATGCCCCAAATATCTTTCCCCCCAGTTATTCAGAGATTTAAAGCCCAATTCTATTTTCTTGAGACAAAGAATGGTAGTGCGCTTGTCAATTAGTATCAAGATCTACAATTTCCATTTCTTTCAAAGCTCAAGATGACAAAGAAACAGAATAGTGTAGGGATCAAGCAACAGGGTACACTATTCCTAAAAATGACCAAAAAATGGCATATGGAATACCTCATTTCTGTCTTAAAGGCTTGATAGAACTGGAAAGATTTATATTGCTGAGGATTCTGGGCTCATAAAGGAAACATACTGAATGGAGAAAGCTTGGGAATGGGAAAAATAGAAGTCTAGAAAGCCTTAATTTTCAATTAGTGGCTGTGGATGCCGGCATCCCGGTACAGTCAGCTGGTTCCATCGCTGACTGTTGGAGGCAAGTCATTGGCCCCTATGGAGAGGGTCCGCAACTTGGGTGTTCTCCTGGATGCTCGGCTGTCGTTAGAAAAACATATGACGGCCGTCGCCAGGGGAGCCTTTTATCAGGTCCACCTGATTCGCCAGTTGCGTCCCTTCATAGACCGGGATTCCTTATGCACGGTCACTCACGCCCTCGTCACTTCCCGCCTGGACTACTGTAATGCTCTCTACATGGGGCTCCCCTTGAAGAGCACCCAGAGGCTCCAACTGGTCTAGAATGCGGCTGTGCGGGTAATAGAGGGAGCTACTCGTGGCTCCCATATAACACCTCTCCTGCACAAGCTGCACTGGTTGCCGGTGGTCTTCCGGGTGAAATTCAAGGTGTTGGTTACCACCTTTAAGGCGCTCCAAGGCACAGGACCGGGATATCTACGGGACTGCCTGCTGCCATCAATAGCCTCCCATCGTCCTGTGCACTCCCATGGGGAGGGTCTCCTCAGGGTGCTGTCAGCCAAACAATGTCGGCTGGCAACCCCCAGGGGGAAAGCCTTCTCTGTGGGGGCACCTAACCTCTGGAATGAGCTGCCTCTGGGGTTATGTTTGCTCCCTGACCTCCGGACCTTCCGACAAGAGCTCAAGACCTTTCTGTTTTACCGCGCAGGGCTGGCCTAATTGTAATATAGCTTTTAACTTGGGCTTTTATCGTTTTATTAATAGTTTTAACGGAATTTGGCCTAATTGAATTAGATTTTTAAAATTATTTTTAATTTATTGATGAATCGGTTTTATGTTGGCTGTAAACCGCCCTGAGTCCTTCGGGAGAAGGGCGGTATAGAAAATGAATGAATGAATGAATGAATGAATGAATGAATGAATGAATAAATAAATAAATAAATAAATAAGAACTGTTAAGTACAAAGCTTCATGCCATATCTCATTCTGAACATTTTAGAAGTTAATTACGTTTGGAAGAGAGCCGTTTCACATATGTTTAAAAAGAATCCTTATTTGCAAAATTTAGTGCTCAAAACAGTTCAGCGAATCTTTAATTTTGAGACTGAAACATTCTCATCTTAAAATCTTTTAAAGGATACAGTCTGCCAGCATCACATGGTCCTTGAAAATTGTATACCTATAATGTATATAAAAATATAAGTATAAAAACAATAATTGTAGCTTTTACCCAGATAATAAGTCAATAATTATCACAATCGATACAATCAGGTTTTGATTTATGACCCTAATGGAGCCTGCCTATCATGGTCATAAATTGTGATTATCATAAAACAGACCAGATTTTATAACTTTTTTCATAGTGGCAATTCATTCATGTGACCGGGGGGGGGGGGGGGGGAGAACCACCATAACTTCAAATCTTGGGCGTATGTAAATAAGTTCATCATAACTTTGAACAGCTGGTAAGTGACTGGTCGTAAGTTGAAGACTGCCCGTATAAACAATCACAACAATAAAATGAAGGGCCAATCAGCATTAAAGAGCTGGCACTGTGGGGACCATCACAAATTTGTTCCGTTCCAAAGTAAAATAACTCATTCATTAAATTGTATCAACTTAAATGCTTATACAGATTATCAGTCTGCTGCTAGTCACAATTCAAGGTTTTTCTTTCAAGCATGAATCTCAGTTTGTTACAATTTATTCCATTTTCATCAATTACAGACTTCCTAAACTACGAGATACAGATAGTCCTTGACCTATGATTGTAATGGAGTCATTAAGCCAGGCATCACATTATTGTGTTGCTTAACAACATGCTTTTCCTGATGTGGTCAGTAAACGGAGCAGGGTCACGGAAGCCTTAGGAGATCTATAACAGTGGCCTGCCCTGGGCTTTCTCCACCCCAAGGGGCCCCATGCTCAGTTTCCTGCCTCTCAGAGTTTCCAAACCTTTGGCCTGCTTTTTTGCTCCACCAGTCCCCACAGGCCTTGGGCTTGCTTCCCACCCTGTGGATCCCATATCCTCTTTCCCACGTCCCGTCATTGATCAGTCACTTGCCTTTTACTGTACATCTTCTAGAGGCAGTTGCTTCAGTGGGCAGCCTTCCTACACAATGGAAGCCACATGGCTCCATCTCAGAAGCGGACACCATTTTGGAACAGCCCCAATTAAGTGCAGCTGTTCACAAAATTGGTGCCCATTTCCAGGACAAAGCCATGTGGCTTCCACTGTCTAGGAAAGCCGCACAGCACAATAGCTACTTTTGAGAAGATCTACAGCAGGGGTGTCAAACTCGATTTCATTGAGGGCCGCATCAGGGTTGTGTTTGACCTTGGGGGCCAGGATGGGCATGGTCAACTTGACGTCACTCATGTCCCTCTCATAATCTTCCTTCCTTCTTCCTTCTCCTTTCTTCTTCCTTCCCGTCTTTCCTTATTTTTCCTTCCTTGCTCTCTTCCCATTTTTGTCTTTTCTCTTTCCCTTTCTCCTTTCCTGTCCCTTCTTGGATGCTCAAATGCAAAAGGGGAAAGATTTCTCCTTTTGTTTCGCTTCACTTTTGTTTTGCTAGCCCTCTGCCAGTGAAAATGGACCCCAAGAGGGCCGCACGTGCCCCGCTAGACCCCATTTTCGGCCACAACAACCTCCACAGCTCTCTGCCAGCAAAAACGGTCCTCTGTGGGGCTGCGCACACACACATAGGGCCTGCTTTTGGCCTTCTGCAGCCCTCTACCAACAAAAACGGAGCTTAGGGGGCTCCGTTTTTGCTGGCAGAGGCTGCAGGAGGCCGTCACAGCCAAAAACAGGGCCCAGGAGGGCCATGTACAGCCTTCCCAAGCTCTGTTTTTGCTGGCAGAGGCACCGCAGGCTGGTCCTTTGCTGTTTCCAGAGCAGCTCCGCAGGCCGGATGTGGTCTGCAGGCCTTGAGTTTGACACCGCTGATCTACATTAAAACAGACATCACTAATTGGTGACAGGAGTATAGAGAAAGGCAAGACTCAGCAGGCTGGGAAGCAGACCCAAGGCTTGCAGGGACCCTGTGGGGAAGGTGGAAGGTATAGTATGTGATGGGGCGCTGCAGCATACCTGCAATCAGTTGTAATGGCAGGCAGATTGCCAACTGCCAGAATTTTGTTCATGTGACTACAGGGAGCTACAGCAGCCATAACTTCAACACCAGGTTGCAAGTAGTTTTGGGAAGGTCAATCAGAATTTTGAAAGGTTGCTAAGCAACCAGCCGTCAATAAATGACAGTGGTAAGTAAATTTCTTTGAAATGAATTTGAGATATTCTTTCTCTTCCTTTTAAGTAGAGAAACTTCTCTTTGTTATGACTAAATTGTGAAATATTATCAGCAGAGGATATCATTGGAAATCTTAAGTGTTCTCTTTTGCCATTGCTGGTTGATTGCTATCCAGTTTTTAAGCTATATATACAGAGCCAGTGTGGAGTAGAGCTTAAGATACTGGCCTAGAAAACAGGAGTTGTAATCCTGCTTTAGGCATAAAAAAACCAGATTAAGTGACTTTGGGGCAGTAACTCTTTTTTATCCCAACTAACCTTGTTGATGTGGGGAAAATAAGAGGCAGAAGAGTTATGTTTATTTGTGCCTTAAGTTATATATAAAAAGGTATATGTCAAAATCGCCATCAATTGCGAAAAGGAACTTTACTTGGAACAGCTTACATTCTGCAACAATAATTTTTTATACATGAGACAACAATATCTGCCTATCAGAACTTTGGAAAGGATTTGATGGATAGCTATCATATTTATCTAAAGATGCCAAATCCAATCTAACTATCTGACTGAGTGATCACCTGAGGAGTTATATTCAAAGCATGTTATGAGTAAGTTGGAGAGCCTACTTACCACTTCTTCAGAACTATCTTGTCCCAGCGAGTACCAGTCTGGGCAGCAATAAGCTTCTTAAGATCCCTGATGCAATCATCAGTGCTGAGCAGTAATATTGGTTAAAGAAATGAATGAGAAAATAGGGCCTAATATATCGTAAGCACTAAATTTGTTATGTATATCTTATCAGAAACAATTAAATCTCTTGTACAGTGTGAAATGGATGGATGCATGTACATTGATCACATATAAACAGATGATCAAAGGACTATTATTCGCATTTTCAAATCTATACACAAATATATCTGCATGTATTGATTATAAACAGTCCCTAGATTAAGAACATCCAACTTGAGGACAATCCCTAAATGTGAACCTATTATTAAAAATGGTGGATAGCATTCTCCTTCCTTGAGCTGACAAAGCACTGAAGCTACACAATGCTTTCAGCAACTGCTTAAGCAAAGTAATACAGTAATACAGGTAGTTCTCAACTTATGATCATAATAGAGCCTGCAATTCTGTTCACCTGATAATTGTTAAATGGGTCAAGACATGACACCTGGTTTTATGACCTTCAGAGTTATTAAGCAAACCCATTGTTGCAATTGGGTATTTTTTGCTGGCTACTGGAAGTTAATGCCGGTTTCCACCAAAAACATTATAGATTGTGGTCATGTGACTACAAGATGTGCAAAGAACCATAAATGTGGGCCAGATACCAAGCATCCAAACTGCTGTCATGTGACTGTGGGGGGATGCAGGTTATAAGAACCTTTTTCAGAGTTCATTGTAATTTTGAATGGTTGCTAAGTGATCAATTAGTCACCCAAAGAAAGAGCAATCATTCTCCCTCAATTTCCCACGCTACTAGCAAAACAAAATTTTCATCTCCAAATTGGAGATTTCTGTAGATTCCCATCTCATAATGTGATTATGAAGTGAAAAAGATTTCAAAGCAACAGATTCCTATTATCTGGGCTTGTCTGGGGAAAAACAGTGGATATAAAAAGACTACACACCCCTGTTCAAATGCCAGGTTTTTGAGAAGTAAAAAAATCAGACCAAGAAGGGGGAAACGACAGAAGAAAACAATAACATTGTTGTGTTTTCTTACATCCACTGTATGTATAATATCAGAGAGAAGCAAAAAAAGTCTATTTAAGCCACATTCACACTCAAGTTAATGGTACCCATAATAAATAGTTTCAATCTAGAATCCCTTCTTGCAATTTTACAGCCCAAAAGATCAGCTAAAAGGGAAATAATTGCTATCCCAAAGTGGTTTCTTTGGTCTCAGATACTTGCACTTCACTCTAACTTTCTTGCCCAGCCGATCGTTGCAAACTACTTCAATCATCTTGGATCACGGCTTCAAGGTCGGCTCTGCTAGAAAGCTAAACAAAATAATCAGTGTCAAAAAATAATAATAATAATAGTAATCTGGCAGTCTGATGTAAACACCGAATATAGTTAAAAACCTATTTTAAGCGTAGGAAAGGGAGCTCTCAGCTTAATGGCCACTGTCTCTCAGCCCTGGCCGCTTGTAGATGTGTAAACTTCAATTCCCCAGCATCTTCAAGCAGCCAAGGTTAATAAACTCTGCTACATACCGTAGAGTGCAGGGGTCTCCAACCTTGGCAACTTTAAGACTTGTGGACTTCAACTCCCAGAATTCCACAGCCAGCTTTGCTTCTGGGAATTGAAGTCCACAAGTCTTAAAGTTGCCAAGGTTGGAGACCTTGTATAGTGTATACATCTTGAAACTCCCCCTCTGCAATTGCACTAGAGTTTTGCCAAGACCTCCATGTACTAGACGCAGAAGCCTAACAAAGAAAGCCCCAGTCCCTGAGGCGTGGACCGGTGGGAAGAAAAGTCTATCCCACGCATAATTCCCCGATTCTCACAAACGACCAGGCCCAACCACCCACGCGACTCGAAATACGCCCCCACCCCCGGAAGAACCTCTCTCACCGCGGAGGAGGCTTCCTTCAGACCGAGAAAGCCGAGACGCCACAACCCTTCAGCGGAATATGGAGAACTCTCGCCGCAGAAAAACAATCCAGGATCGCCAACCCGGAAGTGCGAGGTCAGTTAGGAGAAACGGAAATTGTACGAACCCCTTCCGCCAACAGTTGCCGCTCTTCTATACCACGGGAAGATAATACGCTGAGAAAAATGATGGCCGCGCTATCCCCTCCGACTCTTTCCTCTCTCCCGGACTCGCTTTTGCTCCAGATTCTGGTTTGGCTGCCACCGCGTGACCGAGTGGGCGTGGCCAGGTAGTAGTCGACTCCGCCTCGCGTTCTCTAGTTCCATGGGAACCCGCCTCCTCCTCCTCCTCTCAACGTTAACGACGCTGTCCGGCTGCTCTGCTTTCGGGATAGGGTCGGCCGCATGAATAGCGTTTGGTCAAATGCGATTGACGTCTTAGTCTGGGCGCTGTGGCTGGGGCGCGAGGGCTAAACTCGTCACGATGCGAAACAACATATCAATGGAAACGTTTTGCGCAAGGGGCAGATAAATCATCCCGTGACATCCATGTAGGAATGCGGGTTGTGGGGGATGGGGGGGGCACAAGCCGTCAGGGTCAATTCCTTTAGGGGAGATGAACCTGTTTGCTAACAAACTTTTTTTCCGCAGAGTCTGCAAACGGTGGCATCGTTTGGTGCGGGACAACTTCTTGTGGCGACACGTGGACCTCTCTTCCTGCAGGGTCAGAAATGCCTCATCTAATAACTTATTAGGTTATAATAACGATATAAATAGTTTAATATAATATAATATATATAATAACTATATATATATAATTATAAATAAAAATTATAACTATATAAATAATAACTAATAATAGTCACGCATGTGAGAAGGGCAGCTATCTAAATTTACCAAACAAGTAGTTCTGAAAAATAGGATTACAGATTAACAGAGTGGGAAGGGACCTTGCAGGTCATCTAGTCCAACCCCCTGCCCAAGCAAGAGACCCTACATCTGCCTTACCTAGGATTGAACTCACAACCTCCTGATTGTGAGGTAAGAGCTCCACCTTACCTCTAGCCCAGATAGATGTTTTGGGAAAGACGTGGGAAAGAGCAAGGAAAATGGTCCAGGACAGACGCAGCACAACAGATATGCTTACAATTTAAGAGAGAGAGAGAGAGATCTTCACAGTAATGTAACATAGTAGAATTTCTGGCAAAACAAATAGTATTTTAATTTGCCGAACATAGCATGCTTTATTATAAGCAATGTTCTGTCTATGATTTGATATAATTTTATTCTAGTTGTGATAGAGATAAGAGGTTTATTCACAGACAGCAAGGCTTATCAGACAAAAAGTCTAACCTGATCATGTTTAAAACTCTATAATGCAGTAGTTTCTGCATAAGAGATTGAAATTGGCACAATTGCCAGGGAAACATTGCAATGTGACCCCTATCCTTTTAGCACATGCATCAGTTTCCCATTAATGTTCAAAAGACAATTAATGTATTGTCTGCCATTTTGACACTTCACACGTCACATAGATGCCACTAATACAAGGTTTAAAACATCTGGAATACCTCCCACTGAAAATCGGGTTGATTTATGAGCCTCCTGGACACTTGAAAACAAGTATTCCAGAGGACCAATGGTGAATGATACCTAGTGTATTTGATTTTATTAAATTCTGATTTATTCATATTATTTATATATTTGTCCCTACTCGGGATGTTTAAATTTGGTTTATGCTTACTCTCATCTATTGGTAATCTGGTGAGAATCTGTTTTAATTATGACATTGACAGGGCAGGCCACCAGAATATAAACTGACAGGAAACTGAACTCCTTACTAGCATCGTTGATGTTACCTGGTTTGGATAATGAAATGTTTACAAGAAAATAAGCAAGCTCAGAGAACATAAGGGACCTCTCAGATAAACTAAAATTCTCAAAACCCATATTTATTTAAAAGTTATACAAACTTCTTAAGGTTTAGACCAGGGCTGTCAGACTCCCAGCCCACAGGCCAGATGTGTCACGCACTGGCCACACCCATGTCCGGTTTAGCAAAGGGGGGGAAAAAGTCCTGATACGTCACGTGACGCCACCATGATGATGTGAGTTTGACAACCCTGGTTTAAACTAAACATTCGGGTGCTGTCTAGCCTAATCCTATTTTATTCATCTATTTTAGAAATAAGATTCACTGAGCTATTTCATACCTGGTTTGTGGTCATAGGCTTGGAAATTAGGTTTGTTTTTGTGCCAATTATAATTTTCAGTAATTATATGCATTCCAATATTTTTTCCAGTTGCCAATTCTATTGTTTTTCCTTTTCCTTTAGATATCCTCCAAGATCTTATGGCATCTTCTACGGAACTATTTCCAAGGCAACTTGCGGACTCTGAAGTTACGGGGATCCCTCCACTCCTTTCGAAAACAAGAAATACTTACCAGAGCACTGCTACAGGCTTTGGGCAAACAATGTCCCAAACTCCACCAAATCAGCTTGATGGAGCTAGACCTCCGTTCATTCCAGTATGGCTGTATGCCCTCCTCTCTTACCACCCTGGAGCTGAGATGTTGTGAGATCCCTTTTGTTTGGTTCCAAGTGCCAGAGACCCCCTGCACTTTCCCAAGAATCCAACAACTTTTAATCTGGAATGTCCCAGCTTTTTCTAACCAGCACCTATTGAATATCGCTACCCAGGGCACTCTCAAGACTCTTATCCTTTCAGAAGTCTATCGTATAACAGATGTGGGGATCGAGGTAGCAGCACCACATCTGAAAGACCTTCAGCACCTTGCCTTGTGCCATTGTAGCATTGGTGATTCAGCCATGCACTTCACTGGACGACACATGAAGCAACTGCACCATTTAGATCTCAGGAGCAATTCTTTGACAGATGTAGGTCTTCTTTGCTTAAGTGGTTTGCCAAACTTAGAGAGTCTTTGTTTGAGAGACTGCAGTCAACTTTCTCCAGAAACCATTTTAATTGTTTGCCAGTCACTCTCTAGCCTGAAGCATCTTGATTTAAGCGGGATAGACTTTGAAGACAAAATATTCCAAAAGATCCAGTTGGGTTTGCCAAGCTGCACAGTGACAAACACCATCCCTTGCACAGATTCAAGTGCAATATCTTAGAAGATAGCAAATTTTCCCTATGCATGTTATTCACAGGTCAAAAGATGGCAGCAGTCACATACATCTCCTTAGCAGCTTTTTGTCCTTATAGCAGGGGTAAAATGCTACCGGTTTGCTCCAGTTCGAGAAAGTTTTAAAAAGCTACAATCCAACTATCAGCTAAGGTGCATGGTTTAGTTTTGCTAGAAAGCAGAAAATCCTGCATGCACAGCACGTGCCAAAAGGAGGCTTGGGAAGGTAAGTAGAACAGCGGGGGGGGGGGGGGGGCGGGATCAGTTGTGCTGCGTGATTTAGCTTCACTAGAAAGCAGGATTTCCTGCTTTCTAGCAAAACTAAACCACGCGACACAGCTGATCGTCGGATCGTAGCTTTTTTTAACTACCAGTTTGACCGAACCGGTGGTTTTTTAAATGTGCAGCACGCATTTGGTGCACACTGCGCATGTGCACACCACGCATTTGGTGTGTATGCACGACCAGCGAACCGGTAGCAAACGGTTCAGATTTCACCACTGCCTTACAGCCCAAATGTTTATAGCAGGCTAAAAATGGAATAGGTCAGACCAAAAACAAGTAACACATTTCAAAGGCCATTAGTTTAACTGTTGTGCAAATTATATGGCCAGTGTTTGTACTGCAGATGTCCTGTGATGTTGACATAACTCAAGCATAAAGAATCCACTGTCTTCCAAATTTTTGATAGACCTTTCAACTTCTACAGTTCCAGCAAATATAGTCAGCTATGAACGTTGATGGAAAAAGTATCCAAGAATACCAGGAGACTGCCAGGTTCTAAAGTGCGACATTAAAAAGTGACTGGAGAGATTAAAAATTAAAATAATTTATGTACTGCAGGCATAAAATGTTATTAGACATACTGTGCCATTTTAAAAGCACTTCACAAATTTCTGGACATCTAATCTAGGACATAGTCTCTGTTCTGATTGAGTCCATTCCTCTTCCTGAATAAATCAAGAGTTGATATCTTTTTAACAAGCACAAAGGTTACATTTACAAAAGTGCATCATTTTCAAGGCTGACCACATTTTATTATTTTTAAACACCAACTTATTTGCTTGAAATCTGGCACAAGAAGTTTGGCTTTTTAAAAATATATTATCTGAAGTTTGTATTCCACATTATTTTTTTCCATGAACTCTGAAACTGATTAACTTTCAGACCAGACTTAAGTTATGGATATTCCATTAAATACTCCATTAAAAAGCCTACTACCTGGTGTCTCAAATGCATACAGAAGCTTTGGGAGAGGCCTACACAGCCCATTTCAAAAGTTGGTCTGTGTGGTTAGGTTTAAAGTGACAGAATTGGAAAGCTATTAAATTCTTAGGGAATAATATCATGGTATTGAACTACCTTTAAATTTAGATTTAATTTCTGTTCTGGTTCCTTGGTTCCAATATTTTTTGGAATGCTGCCTGGGCATTCTACCCAAAAGCCAAATGTGATCCTCAGATTGAAGGGAAAAAATCATCCTTGCACTATTTGACCTGAAATTAGAGGGAGCCATCGTTTTATATTATCCATATTTGTCATATTACCCATGGAATACCTTTTCCTTTCGCATCTTACATCTTCTCTACTCCCAACCACCTTTGCAGCATTGTAGTATTGATCCAGCTTCCCCATGTCGCCTTCTTGGTTTTCTTTAGCATTACTACCAGCAAAGAATAGAAATGCCTTTGGCTGTTATGGACAATGCCTGGAACGCATTGAACCATTCATAGGGATACTACCAAGACTTTGATTTTGCATTCCCTTCATCCCATTAAAATGTATGAGTTGCTATAATCTTTTCCAACAATTTCATGAGCAGCTGATGCTATACTGCCCTGTCCTTGTAGCTGATGATGGGAACCTCAAGTATGGTACGATCTTCTTTCCACTTAATTTTTGCACACATTAAACTCTGCCTGTATAAGCTTGTTGAACAGAATGATCTTCCTTCACATTAATTGTATCATGCTATTATATTTGCCCTGTCTTTACCTTTTTCCATATATTCTTTTTTTTCACTACTGATTGTTGCGTACTATGTCACTATGGTGACTTAAAGAAAATTAAATCCTTCCAACTGAACTAGACTCCTGGAGAGTTAATGAGCATGTTCATATAGGTTGTTGGTTTTACTTTTTGAAAACAATATGGAATTAGTTATGTCAGTGCCTTCTGGTATGTTTTCTCTGTTAACCAACCTAGCCTATAGTCCTGGCTTTTCCTGGTAGTTTCCCAATCTTAATCAGGGGTGAGTCTATTTAGCTTTGGCGCTGCCACCTAGCTGAGCCTCAATCCTACTTTCTCATAAAAAGTTACTGACCCCTTCTGGTCACATTTGTCACAATAATCTGCTCAGCTGTATTCACCTGTAGCTTAATAAAATACATTTTGTAAAAAGAAACTAATTCTTTTTATTTACATTTATTGAGAATTTTACATACAATAAAAGTCAAATCTAAAGAAAAGAATGGTGGAAAAAAGTTATTAAATATAATGACTTCCAACCTCTTCAACAGATTTACAGTTCTATAATCCTCCTTCCCTCTTAAATGTTATACAAATCCCTTCAACCCCTCACTTAGTCCACATCTTTTTTAATCCTGAGATTATCTTGGCCAATAAGGCCCCCCTAATTTACGATCTTATTCAGGGGGGTGCCGCGGATTTTATAGGCATTACGGAGACCTGGTTGGGCGCAGAAGGGGGCGTGCCCCTGGTACAGATGTGCCCGCCAGGTTTCCGTGCATTCCATCAGCCGAGAGCCCAGGGTAGGGGTGGGGGGGTGGCGGTTGTGATTAGAGAGAGTCTGGAGCCGAGGGAGACCACTGTGCCTCAGATTGCCGGGTGTGAATCCCTCTTTGTGAAGTGGGGCCATAGATGTCAGATGGGCTTGCTGGTCGCGTACCTGGCTCCTTGCTGCGTGACAGCTGCCCTGCCCGAGCTCCTGGAGGTGCTTGCTGGGGTGGCAGTTGAGACCCCCAGACTCTTAGTCATGGGGGATTTTAACCTGCCATCTTCCGGCTCGTCATCGACAGCAGCTCGGGAGTTCACGGCTTCCATGACGGCCTTGGACCTGACTCAAGTAGTTGATGGCCCTACTCACACGGGGGGTGGTACACTGGATCTGATTTTTGTCTCTGGTCAGTGGTTGAGAGATCTGGACTTAAAGGAAATAGTCATTGAACCTTTGTCATGGTCAGATCACTCTCTCCTTCGCCTGGACTTTCTGATCGCCATCCAACACCGCAGGGAGACGGAGCCGATGCGTTGGTTCCGTCCCAGGCGCCTGATGGACCCGGAGAGGTTCCGGACGGAGCTTGGGCCACGTCCTGAGGGTCTGGCTCACGGCACGTCTGAGGAACTTGTTGCGGCCTGGGAATGGGCCGCGGCGGGGGCCTTAGACCGTGTCGTGCCTCTGCGGCCTCTGACCCGGCGCAGGTCCCAACCGGCTCCTTGGTTCTCCGAGGAGCTGAGGGGGATGAAGCGCCGGAGAAGACGCCTAGAGAGCTCTTGGAGGTCTAGCCGTTCAGAGGCTGATCGGACACTAGTGAAGTCCTATACTAGGGCTTACCTAGTGGCATTGAGGAAGCGGCGTTGCTCGCCTCCTCCCTCATTGCGTCGGCAGATAACCGTCCAGTCGCCCTGTTTCGGGGGACTCGTTCCCTCCTTCACCAGGGGGAGCGGGATGACCCGCTGCAGGGACGTGCTGAGGAGTTTAACGGTTATCTATACGATAAAATCGTTCAGCTTCGGGACGGGTTGGACCAAAATTGCGGTTACTCAGGTGAGATGTCCGAGGGTGGTCTTGGTGACGTTGTTTGGGATGAGTTTGACCCTGTGGCTCCCGAGGACATGGACAGGTTGTTGGGTAGGTTGAATGCCACCACGTGTTTACTGGACCCGTGCCCCTCCTGGCTGGTGCTGGCCACTCAGGAGGTGACACGAGGCTGGCTCCAGGCGATTACGACTGCTTCTTTGGTGGAGGGTGTCTTTCCGGCCGCCTTGAAAGAGGCGGTGGTGAGGCTTCTCCTCAAGAAGCCTTCCCTGGACCCGGCTGTTTTAGCTAATTATCGTCCGGTCTCCAACCTTCGCTTTGCGGCGAAGGTTGTAGAGAGTATGGTGGCATATCAGTTTCCCTTACACCTGGATGAAACTGTCTATCTAGACCCGTTCCAGTCCGGTTTCCGGCCCGGTTACAGCACAGAGACGGCTTTGGTCGCGTTGGTGGATGATCTCTGGAGGGCCAGGGATAGGGGTTGTTCCTCTGCCCTGGTCCTATTAGACCTCTCAGCGGCTTTCGATACCATCGACCATGGTATCCGGCTGCGCGGGTTGGAGGGATTGGGAGTGGGAGGCACCGTTTATCGGTGGTCCCCCCCCTATCTCTCCGACCGGCCGCAGACGGTGTTGACAGGGGGGCAGAGGTCGGCCCCGAGGCGCCTCACTTGTGGGGTGCCGCAGGGGTCGATTCTCTCGCCCCTTCTGTTCAACATCTACATGAAGCCGCTGGGTGAGATCATCAGTGGTTTCGTTGTGAGGTACCAGCTGTACGCTGATGACACCCAGCTATACTTTTCCACACCGGACCACCCCAACGGTTATCAAGTGCTGTCCCGGTGTCTGGAAGCCGTACGGGTCTGGATGGGGAGAAACAGGCTCAAGCTCAATCCCTCCAAGACAGAGTGGCTGTGGATGCCGGCATCCCAGTACAGTCAGCTGAGTCCGCGGCTGACTGTCGGTGGCGAGTCATTGGCCCCGATGGAGAGGGTGCGCAACTTAGGCGTCCTCCTGGATGAACGGCTGTCTCTAGAAGATCATTTGACGGCTGTCTCCAGGAGAGCGTTCTACCAGGTTCGCCTGGTGCGCCAGTTGCGCCCCTTTCTAGACCGGGATGCCCTATGCACGGTCACTCACGCACTCGTGACGTCTCGCCTGGATTACTGCAATGCTCTCTACATGGGGCTCCCCTTGAAGGGCATCCGGAGGCTGCAGTTAGTCCAGAATGCGGCTGCGGGTGATAGAGGAGCCCTCGTGGCTCCCGTGATGACACCTATCCTGCACAGACTGCACTGGCTACCTGTGGCCTCCCGGGTGCACTTCAAGGTTTTGGTGACCATCTTTAAAGCGCCCATGGCATAGGGCCGGGTTACTTACGGGACCGCCTACTGCTACCGAATACCTCTCACCGACCCGTGCGCTCTCATAGAGAGGGACTCCTCAGGGTGCCATCAGCGAGGCAATGTCGTCTGGCGGCGCCCAGGGGAAGGGCCTTCTCTGTGGGGGCTCCCACCCTTTGGAACGAACTACCCCCAGGACTTCGTCAGCTTCCAGACCTTCGGACCTTCCGCTGCGAGCTTAAAACACACTTATTTATTTGCGCAGGACTGAGTTAGATTTTAAATTTACGGGTTTTAAACTGGGTTTTATTTTTTATATTTTTTAATATTTGGCATTTAGAATAAGTTTTTTAATTGTTTTTTACTCTGTATTTATATGTTTTTAAGTGCCTGTTAACCGCCCTGAGTCCCTCGGGAGATAGGGCGGTATACAAATATGATTAAATAAATAAATAAATAAAATAATCTTTTTTTTTCTTTCAGCAAAAAGTCCATATAAGATTTCCAGTCTTTTTAGGTAGATAAATATTGACTTATTGAAGTTCATTTGCCACTACAGTTATTTTTCTATTTAGGATATACAGTATATTCTTTGATTATCAGAGACCATCCACCATTGGGATACAATATATGGTCAGCCTAAAATTGTAATGATCATTCTGGTCACATCAGACTGCACTGCCTTTCTGTCAAAGGATGACCCAATAGGTCACAAGGTTGTCTAGTATAATAAGTTAAAGCATCAAATAACATAAACACCGGAACAACAACTTTTACTGTTGCCTTCTATCCTTTAGACCAGGGATGTCAAACTCAAGGCCCGAGGGACGGATCCAGCCCAAGGGGTGCTTAGATCCGGCCCATGGGCCCACCCTGGAAACAGCAAAGGACTGGCCTGTAGTGCCTCTGCCAGTGAAAAGGGAGCTCGAGAGGGCAACGCATGGTCTTCCTGGGCTCCCTTTTGGGCCATGACAGCCTCCTGCAAACCCCCTGCCAGCAAAAACGGTGCTCGGGGAGGCTGTGTGCGGCCCTCCCGAACTCCATTTTTGCTGGCAGAGGGCTGCAGGAAGCCGTCACAGCCCAAAATGGAGCCCAGGTGGGCCGCATATGGCTTCCCTGAGCTCCATTTTCACTGGCAGAGGGCTGCAGGAGGTCGTCATGGCCAAAAATGGAGCCTTGAGTGACATTAAGCTGGCCATGCCCACCCTGGCCATTCCCCCCGGCCCCCCGAGGTCAAACACAACCCTGATGTGGCCCTCAATGAAATTGAGTATAACACCCCTGCTTTAGACTGTCATGAGGTCTGTAATAGCATATTTACCATAGGTCTCCTTGAAATAGAATCTTGCTGATTCAAAATTCGCAGAAAAAAAAATACTATTCTTATTTCCTCAGCTTCCTGTCTTTTCTTGTGCTTTTTAAAAAATAAGTCTTAACCGCTCATTGTTTCATCATTTTCCCAATCACTCAGACAGGTTTCATCTTCAGCACTCAAAAAGTACAAAGCAAGGGTGAACCTTTCTACCACAAATAACTGAAAAAAATAGTGAAATGGTACTGACCTGATTTTTTTTTTTTTAAAAAAAGGCCAGGTAAAACTAGGAATCTTAAGGAAAGAAAAATAGCTATTTTTTAAGAATGACATTTTTGCTGGGTTTCAAACCATCAACTTTCTGTTTATCATAGTTATTACAGCATTGTGATCTAAAATGTACTTGTGTCATGGGCCATGATTCAGATTCAGATTCAGATTCAGATTCAGACTGATTCAATTTGCCAACCTTCCAGCTGAGTCTCAACTGTCAGACTCAGGAATCTTCAAGCCATGATTTGTCTGAGGAAGCTGGGCAATCACAGGCATCTCTTGATCAGCTGGAAAAATCAGATTAAGAGAGACAACCCACAACTCCTAGGTCTCGATACAGGCTGCAGTGAGCAGAGCAATGACAGTCAATGAGGCTCCTCACTTGACAAAGAGTGAGGCCTGATTAATTGCAGCCAGCTACCTGCATGTAGCTTTATGTGGTTGCTTTGCCTTCAGTCTTCCTTGGAAACAACTGTTCAGCATTCCAGCTTGTGACTTTTGTTCCTTTATTTACTTGTTCTTGAACCCTTAACTTTTGGACTGGCTGACTACTTGACAGTTTAATTCTTGGAAGGAATTTGTACCATTCTATTGCTGCTTGAAATACAAATAGACTAATTCGGGCTAGCTCTCTTTGCACAGATGATCTTGTCTACTGTTACCTACTTAACTTCTTAGCAACTATCTGTGTGTGTCTGCAAAGGGAGACAGAACAATTAGAGATCATAGTAAGCACTGACTCCATTGACAGGGTGTTCCAGCCTTCTAAAGTGGTGAATGAACTGCCGGAGTAGGGTAGCCTTCAACCGATAAAAACATGCTATCAGAAATGGGCAGCCATTTTAGTAATAGGGCACTAAGCACTACAGATAAAATACGATGGTATTTGCTAACATGTAATTTATATCTTCTTTCATTTCAGCTTAAGTATACAATGTCTTTAATGATGGAAGACACAAATAGAGATTAGATAAAATTTAGAAAATTTTAATGTAGCTTGTGCATTTTTAAGTAAAGCAGTATTTAAATAAAATATTTATTCAACATAAATTTAAAATATGGATATACAAATATTTTTAATGACATACCCTCTTGTTCCTGTGCTCCTTTATCTATTTTTAACAAAGACAGAATTAAACTGCTGGCTGAAAGAGAAAGGGGAATATCAGATCAAGAATTTCTGTGTAAAGTCATGTTCATTGTTTGAAGTTCAGATGGAAGAGAAATTAAGAAACTAATTAAATTGCTTGTGATATGTGCAGATGGTTGTGATAGGTGAAAATTGTTTTTTTTAAAGGGACATTTTTACCCAAAGCAGTAATACACATACACAAAATGATAATTCAAATATTTATATTTTACCATTGCCATCAGAGAGTGGAGTTAAGATGTCTTTGGTGGTTTTTTTTTTGTTTTTTTTATATAAAAAAATATTTTTAAACAGACATACATAGAAAACATATCATCTTCAATTACAATTACAGACAGTGTGTTGGTTGGTTACAAATCTTTTGTGCATTTTCACCATATTCATAGTTTATAATTTATCTAATTTCACATTTTATAAATCTAGTATATATCCTCATTAATCATTTATTTAACTATGGGTATTTCTTCCCTCATTTCATACAAAATGTTCTAAATTTTAAGTTAACTTACGGTATATTTGTATCATTCATTTCATCATCCTAAATCAATCCAATAATCATACATCTTTATATTATATTTTGTATATTTCTACAATTCTTATATTGTAAAGATCTCTACCAAGCTTCATTATCATATTTTTTTAATGTACCATTGATAAAATAAGTCCCATATCTTGTAATATTGTTTATCTTCCTGTTCTCTAATTTCAAATGTCAATTTGCTCATTTCAGCACATTCCATTATTTTCTTGGGAGTTAAGATTTCTTTGAAGGAGGTATGGGAATTAGAGAATTGGAATAGAAACAAAAATAGAAAAAAAGCCCCATTCCTAAGCGTCCCCTCAATAATTTTGCAGCAAGTACATTAAGATTTTACACATGGAGGATGGTCATCATTGGACACAACTGGATGATGAACTTGAAGAAAACATATTTGCTTGGTAAGGGTGAGGAAAGGAAAGACAATGGATAAGTGGATGAATGGGATCAGAAAAATTATAGGACTGTCCCTGGTACAAGATATTACTACAGATGGAATGAGATGGTCAGCATTTACACATACAGTCACCAGGAGTTGTGCAACTAACTAATATAACTAGAATCTCCCCAAATATTATCAGGCTGCCTGGTTTGCACATCTCCCCACTTTTAAAAGACAGATACAGTTTAATCTCTTCAGTAGTCTGGCCCTTCATCCATTTTTCTAGGATTTCTCCATGATAAATGAACATAAGTTTGACCATACTGTCAGCAAGATCCTTCCAACCGTTGGAATGCTTTTCATCTGATTTGAAATTTTTTCAAGGTAAATTAATATTTGCTGATAATCTTGCCATCCAGCTCAAGCTGCTATCTTACTCTTTACTGGTGCTACCAAAATGGAGCCGAAACAAAATCTGAACCATTCTACTGTTGCAGGAATAACGAGACTCAGACCTCAGAATCAAAGGAGCTGTATTTATTTGCACAAAGTTTCAGAACAATTTAGCCAAAGCAACATCTGAACAACTTCTTTATGGAAAAACAAGCAGTTATATACTTTTCAAAAATAGAAAAAACACGGAAATACAGCATATCAGCATTGATTGGTTATAGCCCCCTGTTGCTGTGCTAAAGCAACTAAATATCTAAATATCCAGGATGAGGGGGGAGCATTTCTTGCCTACGTTTTCAACAGCTAATCTTGTGGCTATCTCAAGCTAATCTTGTGGCTATCTCAATACTTGCACAACTTGCAAAGTCGAGATTTGACACTTTCCATTCTCTTCATACATTTCGGTTATCTAAAAAGCAATCTTTTATCATTTTATCATTTGTACTCTGCTACACTACCTCTTCCTTGTTCTTTTGTCATCTGCACTAAACAGATTTTCTTCTTATTTTGAACACATCTAAAAGAGTTTCCTCTGACCTAGGCTGGATCCTTTGTTAACCTCCGCTAACTGTAAGTAAGCAAATTGTACCTGGTTTGCCAACTGTGTCCTTTCCTGGAAAATAAGAACTGGCCACTTGTAAATATCCTGGTCACTTCTAGACTTCATCACTGCAAAGCACTCTGTACTTCTATTCATATTAAGCCATAGTGTGATCTATACTTTTTGGTTTGAGGAAACCAAATTAGTCAATTATGTTATTATTTTTTTCAAAAATGCTTAAGCAAACCATGGCTTTGTACCTATGTGTGCCTGCCTTTACAAACTGTTCTGAAATTACTGTAATGCAAATTACAATAATGAGCTGCATACTGCTATAACAGTGAATGCATTTGTCAATATTACATTGACGTCTATTTTGTTCCAATCAGTTCTCTATGCTAGTGTTAATACAGGAAATTTGTGGGATTCTTTGCTTGTTTATAGTTCTTTGTAATCAGCAAGTTATTATTCACTGGTCTTGCTCTTATGAAGTTATAATTAGGTGGATGAGAACAAAGAATAGGCCTTTTATATAATTAAAGAAAACCTGATGACATTAGCAGGATTTTTTTAGTTCTCCCATTCATCATATATGGGGACATTGTGATTTTGGTGCAAGGAGTAAGTTTTGAAAGATGGCTATGTTCTAAAAAGAGATGACAGGAGGGCAGGAACGTTAAGAATCACCCTGAGCTAATATTTAACCATTATTTATTTATTCTGTAGAGCAATTTCAGCAAAACCACAAAGTCCCTATTTGGGGAAGTGTTTCCAAATAACGCAAAAGGTGCACAGCTTTCCAAGATGGATGAAGAAAAATTTGCAGATGATTTCCGGACATATAAAGGTATCAATCTATCTTCCCAATCAGGATGTAGTGTCTTTCTAACTGAGATATAGACTTATCCTGGAGGATCCCTTGGTTTCTCCATAATCAGCTTTTTGAAGCCACTTTTCCAGGTGACTCAAGAAGTGTGGTGAGTGGCAACCAGGGAGTAAAACATTTTTATGAGAGTAACTGATAGAAGTTTGTCTGGTGCCTATCCAGTTGCCTTTTCAGCACTGGGTAAAGATCTTTCCACGTCCAGCTTTTAAAATTCTTTTATGCTCCATACTTCAGGTGATTTTCCTGCTTGATATGACGTCTCATATTTTATGTTCAGTGTTCCTTCATTAATTTGTTTTTCCCACACATAATCCCATGTCTTTTTTTTTCCTTTGAAGGCAACGAGGTTTCAAAGAAATAAGTTGCTAGAAGTTAAACTTCCAAATTCCCACTTATCTAAAGTATTTATCTATTTGCCAGAAAATAACAAATAGGTGCTGTAGCTAGAAATATCTGAAGAAAAATGAGGGGTGACAGCATCCAAGCAGCAGCATGAATGGTTTTTTTTAATGACATGTTTAGACACAACAATTCCAAACTGCATCAAGAGTTTGGAGGGGGGGTGGCAATAGACTTTAAATTTTTGCTCCTCTCAACTCCTAATCCCACCCAATATGATTTGGTACCCAGGTATCCTCAGGATTCCATACTCTGGTCAATACTGGCCTGATCCATTAGCTCTAACAGGAAGAAGCTGCTGCAAATCCCACCTGAGAAGTTCAGGGGACTGAAGTGAGGCAGTGCTGCATTTCTGTAGCATTACTGACATTGTGTGTATAAACAACTCTTTCTCACAATCTTGAAATGTGTAGACCTCATTCAATAGCCAACATTGCTGGCTAGGAAATACTGGGAGTTGAATCCCACACATTGTAAAGTTGCTAAGGTTGAGGAATATTGGTACAGAGTAAATAAGATTACCTTGACAGAGATATATACAGTACTGGCCAAAATTGTGGAAACCTTTTGGGAAAAGTGTATTTTCTAAAACTAGCTAATAAAAACCACTTTTTTTTTTTGGAGTAATACCATAAAATTATATATCAATGGAAAGATAATCAAGAATGTAATGCAATAACTTTTATGAAGGATTTGCTATAAGAATAGCAGTTACAATATAAAGGAGAAAAGTGAAACACCTAGAAAAAATAAGATATACAAAAATTATCACCATTGAAAAACAAGATATGCAAAAATTATCACCATATCAGTTAATATTTAGCTGGGTAACCTTTAGCATGAATTACGGACTTAGGTTTTCCCTTGGAGTGAACCAAGTCTTTTAGTTCTGCAGCTGTTATAATGTGAAACTAAGATTGAATTATTGCTTCTATTAACTGGGTTTTATTGCTGGGCCGCTTCTGATTAACAAGTTTCTTTAGTCAGTTTCAATTGGGTTAAGGTCTGGGCTATTCCCAGGCCATTCCAGCAGTAGAATATGATTATCTTGAAACTCAAAAAAAAGTGGTGTTATTAGCCATCAAACCTCCAAAATACACTTTTCCCAAAAGGTGTTCCACAATTTTGGCCACCAAACTAACCATGTTTCTCCAAAAATAAGACCCTGTCTTATATTTTTTGAACCCTGAAATAAGCGCTTGGCCTTATTTTTGGGAAGGTCTTATTATTTTGGGCACGTGGAGCAAGATGGGGCTCCTCTTGCTGCCTTACCTGATTTTCAGCTCTGCGTTTAAATATTTTTGAGGAAGGTTTATTTTTGGAGGGGAGGCTTATTTTAGCCCATGCGCTCAAAAGCCCTATTGGACTTATTATTAGGGGATGTCTTATTTTCAGGGAAACAGGGTATTACCTAGGCAAAAAGCATTGCTTGAGTGCTAAACTACGAGATAACATTCAGAGGCAGCTCACACAGACATTTCCCTAATTCACTAAAGTTATAAAAAGGAGGAAGACTCATAACAGTCTGAATAAAAATAGTTTTAGCCTGTGGAATCTAATTTACTTAGTGAGGTTGACCCTGAACAACAGCCTCCCCATAGAGATCAGACTTACTCCCTCTGCTGGTGCTTCCGAAGCTCTTCAAGACTCAACTGTTTCAAAGAGCCTTCCTTTAATGTGAATATTGCTATTCTGTTTTTATTTATTTTGTAGCATACATTGTACACGAATGGAGGTAAATATATATTGTACAGTTTCAATTTTTCAATTGTTTTAATGGCTGTTTTATTGATATTGTGCATGATTTGACTTTTAGTTGCTCTGTTAGCTACCAAGGGTCTTTTCTTATTGCAGTAGCATAGAAGTATATTTAATATACTAAAGATAAATGATGTGGTCCTGATGCATATTGAGGGTGCCATATACCAAGGGTCAGTAACCTGCGGCTCTGGAGCCGCATGTGGCTCTTTGCTGCGGCTCCCTGTCACTCAAAATATGCATCACAACCACCAATGTGCGACACCCGCCAGCACGCAATTATTGACCTTTTCAATCCCGGTAGGCCAACCATGGATAAATCCAAGAAAAGAAAAGTTTCAGAAGAAAACAGAATATTTAATTCAACTACATATGCTCGTTTTGTGGCCACTCAAGAAATAGTCAGGCCCAGGAAGGGTTTTGTGGCTCCCGGTGTTTTCTTTTCTGTGGGAAATGGGTCCAAATGGCTCTTTGAGTGTTTAAGTTTGCAGACCCCTGCCATATACAGTAGAACCTCTGATCATAAGTGCTTCTGACTACGACCAAATCAGGTTCTGACCAAAAAATGCACATTTTTTTTCCCGTGGCTCCTTCCACGCCATTTTTTTTGTAAGTGCCAAATTTCCAAAATTAGGTTCAGGTCACGACCAAATTGGTTTGCAACCAAAGTTATGGAACAAATTATGGTTATGACCAGAGGTTCTATTGTATTTTACATTGACCAAAAAGACTTCATTCAGCCATGTGAAGAGATCTTCCAGTGTAGATAACAGCAAAAGAGGTGATCTAGTTGAGGCAATGGAATCCTGTTATTAACAGTCATATTCCAGCCTTGAGTTGGATCAGCATGACTTATTATTTGCTTTGTAAAAGCCATTTGGGCAAATTGCTAATTGTTTTGAAAAGCTTTGCTTGTAAATTAGTCATACTAAAAGGTTGTAGGTTGTAGAGAGTGTGGTGGCATGTCAATTACCCCAGTACCTGGAGGAAACCGTCTATCTAGACCCGTTCCAGTCCGGCTTTCGGCCCGGATACAGCACTGAGACGGCTTTGGTCGCGTTGGTGGATGATCTCTGGAGGGCCAGGGATAGGGGTTATTCCTCTGCCTTGGTCCTATTAGACCTCTCAGCGGCTTTTGATACCATCGACCATGGTATCTTGCTGCACCGGTTGGAGGGATTGGGGGTGGGAGGCATCATCTATCGGTGGTTCTCCTCCTATCTCTCTGATCGGTCGCAGACGGTGTTGACGGGAGGGCAGAGGTCGGCCCCGAGACGCCTCACTTTGGGGTGCCTCAGGGGTCGATTCTCTCGCCCCTCTTGTTCAACATCTATATGAAGCCGCTGGGTGAGATCATCAGTGGCTTCGGTGTGAGGTACCAGCTGTACGCTGATGATACTCAGCTGTACTTTTCCACACCGGGCCACCCCAACGAAGCTATCAAAGTGCTGTCCCGGTGCCTGGAAGCCGTACGGGTCTGGATGGGGAGAAACAGGCTCAAGCTCAATCCCTCCAAGACAGAGTGGCTGTGGATGCCGGCATCCCGGTACAGTCAGCTGTAGCCGCGGCTGACTGTTGGGGGCGAGTCATTGGCCCCAATGGAGAGGGTGCGCAACTTGGGTGTTCTCCTGGATGGACGGCTGTCTTTCGAAGACCATTTGACGGCCGTCTCCAGGAGAGTTTTTTACCAGGTTCGCCTGGTTCGCCAGTTGCGCCTCTTTCTAGACCGGGATGCCCTATGCACGGTCACTCATGCTCTCGTGACATCTCGCCTGGATTACTGCAATGCTCTCTACATGGGGCTCCCCTTGAGGAGCACCCGGAGACTCCAGGTAGTTCAGAACGCGGCTGCGCGGGTGATAGAGGGAGCCCCTCGTGGCTCCCATGTAACACCTCTCCTGCACAGACTGCACTGGCTGCCTGTGGCCTTCCAGGTGCGCTTCAAGGTTCTGGTAATTATCTTTAAAGCGCTCCATAGCATAGGGCCGGGCTACTTACGGGACTGTCTGCTGCCACCGATTGCCTCTCACTGACCCGTGCACTCTCACAGAGAGGGACTCCTCAGGGTGCCGTCGGCTAGGCAGTGCCGACTGGCGACACCCAGGGGAAGGGCCTTTTCTGTGGGGGCCCCCACCCTCTGGAACGAGCTTCCCCCAGGACTTCGTCAACTTCCTGACCTTCGAACCTTCTGCCGCGAGCTTAAGACACATCTATTTATTTGCGCAGGACTGGACTAGAATTTTTTAAATTTTAAATCTATTTATTTGCGCAGGACTGGACTAGAATTTTTTAAATTTTAAATCTGGTTTTAATGGAGTTTTATTATTTATATTTCTATTTTAAATATTTGGCCTATTTAATAAGTTTTTTAAATTGTTGTTTTATTCTGTATATATATATATATGTTTTACTTGGCTGTAAACCGCCCTGAGTCCCTAGGGAGATAGGGCAATATAAAAGTGCGAACAAATAAAATAAATAAATAAATAAATAAATAAATAAATAAATAAATAAATAAATAAATACCCCTTGAAAAAAAATCTAGCTAGCTAAAAATGTAGAACTAGACTCATTACTATAGAATGAAGCCCATTTCTCCTACTATGCAAATTCCAGCAGGACAGTCAATAAGGCATTTATTTACTTACCATTAGGACAAATGGGACTGTTTAGGTTGCAGCTTTGTGCACATATCCAGATCACTGCAAGATTCAGCAGAGCTTAATAGAGAGCTGAACTTTTGGACTGTGACTTTCATGTTTTGCCATGGAAAGATGACCTGGAAACTTTCATTTTAGTTTATCTTTCAGGGTGGTTTAAACGTGTGTCGAGCTAGTTTGACTCCTGACAACTGCCTGCACCAGTTACTGCAGTTTTCTTAGTATGGTTTTGGAAGTGGTTTGCTCTTGCCTGCTTCACAAAGCTGACACAGGGTGATTAGTACAAGGATCTCCAGCTGACATTATGCCCAAGGCGGACTAGTGCTCGTAGCCTCCTGGTTTCTAGCCTGGTATCTTAACCACCATATCAAACTGCATCAATTTTTAGGATAGTGTTGCAAAAATAACTTATTATATTATAACCTAGAGAAGGTTATTTAAACACACATGTACATATTCATACAATCTTTCTCATACACATACTGGAAACCCCTTAAATTGTTCCTGGCCTGATGCCAGTAAGACTCTAAAATTACTTAAGCAAATGTTGTTTAGACGTGGGTGCTTTGTCAGTAAGTTGCTAAGTATTCAGTCTATGGGCTATCATAGTCCCTGGCAGAAAATCAGGGGACTTGTCTATGGCAATGTTTCTCAATCTTGGCAGCTTTCAGATGTGCAAACTTCAATTCCCAGAATTCTCTACCTAGAATGGGGAATTCTCTACCCAATATGGGGAATTCTGGGAGTTGAAGTCTACAGATCTGAAAGCCGCCAAGATTGAGAAACACTGCCATAGACAATTCCCCTGATTTTCTGTCTTACCAGTCATGAGAGATGAATCAATCTCACAAAAAGTAAAGAATATGAAACTTTGTTTAAAAAAATTCAATTGGTACAACATGAAGCATAATTTGCAAAAATGTTTAATTTTCATCGATAAATTAGTGATCATAGGGGAGGGACAGCTTTAAAATTATTTTGTGTTTATATTACAGATCAAAATGGCTTTTTAATGATATATCACCTCCCAAAAAATGAATAAAGAGAAAATAAGTCTTGAACTCAGTTTGAAATTGAAATTCATTTGAATTTGAAATACTTTTTGCCCTCTATTTGATGATGATTTTAAAAATCAAGGACATATACCAACTTACACTTAATTTCCACTTGCTTTTCTGGCATACCAACAGTTTGGAATGCAATTTCTAGCATGTTATTAAAAATAAGCCTCTTAACCTAAAAAAGATTGCCCATTCTAAAAATAAATGAGAAGACCTGAATAGAATCCAGTACATCTACATAACAAGGTTTGTAAACTATTTATTAATGAAAGCTTCATTCTACAAATTGTTGAAATAAACATAAGGTGTCTGAGAAAGCACATAGCTTAGGCTAATTCTCTTTTTTGCTATAGAAACATCCACAGAAATTCCTACTCATTAATTGGGTAACATTTCTACATTTTCATTCTTTCCTTTCATGTACAGGAGGAAGAACCCTGATCTCAAGATCATTCTTTCCAATTTATGTGCTACTGGGAATCTCTTATTTGCTAATTTTCATTGGCTATGCGGTGTCCTTCTCCAAAGGTATGTTTTTCTCCTTTATGTTTTGCAATGGTGTAGGGTTTCCTGCCTGGGCAGGGGGTTGGACTAGAAGGCCTCCAAGGTCCCTTCCAACTCTGATGTTATGTTATGTTATGTTAATATTTCATGTAATAAAAGAGGGAATTTCTAAGGAAAGCTGCAAAACTCAGAGCAGGTTTCCAGTTTTTTCCTCTTTCATTTTTGGCTCAAATGACCAGACGAATGTTGACTCTAAAGCAAGATGGAGGATCTTTGTGGTAAATTATGTGTAAAAGGAACACTGGATAAATTTGCATTGAGCTAAAACAGCCTTTCTCAGCACTGTATCTTCCAGCTGTGTGATACTCCCTGAACAATCTAGGGATCTTGGGAATTACACCCCAATAGATTTCAGGAAGGCTTCTTAATACAGTTAGTCCTTGACTTATGACTATAATTGGGTCCAGAATTTCCATTACTAAGCAAGGCAATTGTTAACTGAGTCACACCTGATTTTATGATCTTTTTTGCTATGATTGTTAAGTGAATCATGTGGCTGTTAAGTGAATCCAGTTTCTCCCATTGCCTTTGCTTGCCAGAAACTCGCTGGGAAGGTCGCAAATGGTGATTGCATGATCCCAGGATGCTGCAACCATTGTAAATACATACTGGCTGGCAAGTGTCCAAATGTTGATCACATGATCATGGAGATCATGGAGATGGTTCTGAGTGTGAGACGGGGTGAAATCCAGCAGGTTCTGACATGTTCTGGAGAACCAGTAGCAGAAATTTTGAGTAGCTCAGAGAATTGGCAAATACCATCTCTGGCTGGCCCCAGAGTGGGGAGAGAATGGGGATTTTGCAATATCCTTCCCCCAGGAGTGGGGAGGGAATGGAGATTTTGCAGTATCCTTCCCCCGCCATGCCCACCAAGCCATGCCCACCAAGCCACGTCCACAGAACTGGTAGTAAAAAAAATTTGAATTTTACCACTGGTGTGAGGACCAGTTGTAAATTACTATACATAAATGATCTCTGTGACCTCATCTCAAGTTATTGTGTTCTCTTTGCTGACGATGTCAAACTATTTAATACCACTAATAATACTTCTACCCTTCAAGAAGACCTCGACTTAATTTCCGATTGGTCTAAAACTTGGCAACTCCAAATCTCAACCAGCAAATGCTCAGTCTTACATATTGGAAAAAAGAACCCTAACATCAAGTACAAACTTGATGGACATTACCTAACTGACGACCCCCACCCTGTCAAAGATCTTGGAGTTCTCATATCAAATGACCTTAATGCCAAAGCCCACTGCAACTACATAGCAAAAAAGGCCCTAAGAGTTGTAAACCTAATTTTACGCAGCTTCTTTTCTAAAAACTCTACACTACTAACTAGAGCATACAAAACATTTGCCAGACCTATTCTTGAATACAGCTCATCCGTCTGGAACCCATACCACATCTCTGACATAAATACAATAGAACGAGTCCAGAAATATTTTACTAGAAGAGTTCTTCACTCCTCCGAAAACAACAAAATACCTTATACCAACAGACTTGAAATCCTGGGATTAGAAAACTTACAACTCCGTCGACTTGACATGACCTGTGTTTAACACACAAAATCATCTATTGCAATATCCTTCCTATAAAAGACTACTTCAGCTTCAATTGCAATATTACAAGAGCAAAAAATAGATTCAAGCTAAATGTCAACCGCTTCAAACTTGATTGCAGAAAATATGACTTCTGTAACAGAGTTGTTAATGCTTGGAACTCATTACCTGACTCCATAGTCTCTACTCAAAACCCCAAAATCTTCAACCAAAAACTGTCTACTATTGACCTCACCCCATTCCTAAGAGGACTATAAGGGGCGTGCATAAGAGCACAAAAGTGCCTACCGTTCCTGTCCTATTGTTCCCTTCATTATATCAAATTGATATAGTTGATGCATATTTTTTTACATATATATATATATATATATATATATATATATATATATATATATATATATATATATATATATATATTCTTCAAGATATGTTGTTTTATCTATGACAATTGTTTGTGTATACTATTGTGACAAAAAGAAATAAAAAAAATCACTTTTGTCATTGCCATTGTAACTTCAAACAATCACTAAGTGAATAGTTGTAAGTCAAAGATTACCTGTAAGCAGCACCCTGGCTTTATGAACTCTATACGCCTCTCTGGTACTGAGATGGGAATAAAAATGTGTTTTTGAGGAAACTCAGACATGGAATCCACTATTTTTACCTCAGGTTAGATCAGTCTTCCTCAATCTAGGCAGGGGTGTCCAGCCTGTGTTGTCATGTTGTTGTCACGTGACATATCGTGACTTTCCCCCCCCCTTCGCTAAAACGGGGGTGGGAATGGCCAATGTGTGATGCATCCAGGCCGTGGGTCGCAAGTTTGACACCCCCGATATAGAGCCTTCCAGTTATATTGGATTTTAATTCTCAGTTGCTCCAACCAGCACAGCCAGATCAGGCAGCCTGGGGATATATGAAAGTTGGTATCATATACAAATGTGCAATGTAAGTACAGCTTTAATCTTGCAAAGAAGTTGCCAACAGCTGTTCTTGTTCTTGTTTGGTATTGTTGTTTGGTGGAATTTTATAGTTTTATACAGGAATTTTATTAACTTTATACAGTTTTTAATAATTGAGTTTCCCTGGCACAATGACATTTCCTTCTCGTTCTCCAATGCCATTCCCGCTGCTCCTTGTTAGCACATTTGTATACACTATCCATTGCAGAACAGTACTATACAACACAGTATAGGATTGTATCCTTTGTTGGTGAGCACTTCTATTCTTATTTATTGTAAATAAATGCCATCTTTCAGGGAAAAGTCTTATCAAATCATTGTGTAAGGTGCATCATTTTCATTAATAAAATCATCGTTAAGTAGAACTTTGGAGATTGTTTCCACTGAAACATTGAAAACATCCCAAGCAGTGGTGGGTTTCTACCAGTTCGTCCTGGTTCGGACGAACCGGTAGTGGCAGCGGCAGGAGTCTCCACCCACCTACCCAGACGTCATCACGGACGCTCCGTGCATGCACAAAAGGCGCAGTTCCGAACTAGTAGCGAAGGTAAGTGAAACCCACTACTGATCCCAATGTTGTTGGGCGATCCAACTGGAACAGATTCTGAGGTGGGCTTTATCTGCTTGCCTTCTCTTCCAGGAAGATTCCAAAGGGCCATTAGTAGCAACATTTCTGTAGTGACCAAAATGAAACAGGCTTACAAGAGCAGCTTCTGAGATAGGCGTCATCTGCCCTTCTCTTCTGATTACAATTCTGTTCTTACTATAAAGAGTGACATTGCAAGATTTCCAACATGCATTTCTTTCCCTTCCTTTACAATCTTAGTCTCAACAATTTCATCTGAATTCAACAAGATGGCAGTCAATTTTTCAAAGGATCCCTTTGGCCACGACTTTCACTGTAAGTTTCTCTAGTTCCCTTTTTGGTCTCTACTTCATGGGGCAATTCTGCTCCAGGTTCTTTTTTTTTTTTTTTGACAATTCTGCTAACCACGGTCAAAAAACAGTGCTACTTTAGTGCATGTCTCTGCAGGATATATCTAGCTTTGTCTGTGCAGCTTGTTTTTATCAGTCTGTCGTGACTCCAGCCCCCGAACTTGGCCCCATGCCCAAAAGTGACTCCGAGAGTGAGGGGGAAGGGCCGGTAAGGCTTACCTCGGGAGCAATGATGCCTTTGGCCCAGCTCCAGGAGCCAGAACCAGGCCAGTTGGAGGACATAATGAGGCCGTCATCCCTGATTCCTCCCTTCCTCAGGCTACGCCTTCAGACCCAGCTGATAATAATAATAATAATAATAATCAAGCTTGGATTAACCCGCGCTTCAGAAGATTAGAAAGGCGGCGTCATCAAAGGGAAGGGTGGGGCAGGAGCCCCACCCCACAGGATATATAAGGAGCTTTGGGACTGCTCACACTCCACAGGGAGCGAAAGATCAGCTGAACCATTTCAAAGAGAGCTGAAGTCTTACTCTGCGAGTCATTTGTTTGAACTTTGGCAAACAGCTGCGATTTCTCTACCAGGACTGATAAGAGCCATGAATCCACTGGCTGAAGGCCAGCTCATTACTCCGAAGTGGGGAAGGAGACAGAACACAGTCCTTATCATGAGAACAGTCTTCTTGATCTTGCATGCATTGTCAAGCCAAGTCAGTATCAATTTTTGACTTTATTTTTTTTTCCCTCCGGTTGCACAGTGTTCCCATGTGGTCCTGACACTAGACAATGGGAATATTTTGGTGGAAAATGTTTCTTCTTCTCCCTGAAGTCAATTCCCTGGCATGAGGCCAAGGCAGACTGTGAACACAAACAGTCACGGTTGGTCATCATTGATAGTCTTGGAAAACAGGTAAGATGGGATACCTGCAAATTTGATGTGTATTTTCTTCCCAGGACATAACAAGCATGAATAAAGCTCAGGTATCATTTGTTTCCTATCTTGGGTGCCTTGCTCTGGTTCAGATGGCATTCCCTTCTAGAGTTTATAATGTTATGCAGGTTCGCAGGTGTGACTTGATGAGGACTGAATCTGGGTTTGTCTTAATAAGTCAAATGGGTTTATTCAGCTGAATAAAGACGGATCTTCCTAAAGGTGGAGGAAGCTTGAACACAGTTGAGGCAGATATTTATACATTTCTTTGCTTTCACTTAGTTACATAAGAGAAAGCTGGCACACAATAAATAAGTAAGGTATAGAAATATAGAAATTATAAAAATAGTCAAACAGGCCTTCTGTGGTTTTGGTCACATTGCCTAACCCCTAGGCTAGTGGTTTCCTGTGAAACTTTCCTTGGCCTCAAAGGACTGCTGAGGCCTTGCCATCTTAACATATGAGCAATCATCAAATTCATCAGATTCCTAATCAACAATAAGAAGCAACTTGAGTGCCATTTTTTTCCTTTCTTCTCTTTTATGGTTACAAAGGAAATAGCATTTTTATTCTTACACTGCCACAGTCCAAATGCCATCATTCAAATTTCTTGGATTTTTCTCTTGCAGAATTTCATACAGACTCGCACCAGAAATGAACGTTTTTGGATCGGTCTCCATGACCAACATACAGAAGGAGAATGGAAATGGTTGGATGGCAGTAATTACAGAAATGGCTTTCAGTGAGCACTGAATATTTGTTGTTGTTGTTGTTAGAGTTGGGGAACACGTGGCTTTTCAACTGTTGCTGAACTTCACCTCCCAGCTGCCCAGCCAGCACTGTCAAGGTTGAGGGTTATATTGGGAACTGTGGTTCATCACCAACTGAATGGCTACCATTTGCTCACCCATCATGAACCAGAAACTCAAGTTCAATTCCAGTTTTTTCCCAATATCTCTGAATTCTGAAAGGCAGAATAGCAATAGCAATAGCACTTAGACTTATATACTGCTTCACAGTGCTTTACAGCCCTCTCTAAGCGGTTTACAGAGTCAGCCTATTGCCCCCAACAATCTGGGTCCTCATTTTACCAACCTCGGAAGGATAGAAGGCTGAGTCAACCTTGAGCTTGGTGAGATTCGATTTGCCAAACTGCTGGCAGCTGGTGATCAGCAGAAGTAGCCTGCAGTACTGCACTCGAACCACTGCGCCACTGTGGCTCTTTTTATAATACATGAATAATAAGTGAAAGACTGGCTTCAAACATCATACCAAGCTATAAAATTATTTTATGTTGGCTTAACATGATGTGTGAACTCAACCAGCAATCACTCATAGCAACATAATGTTCCTCAACATCCTTTAGACTTGTAATCCTATAATCACATGACCTAAAATAAGCCACATAAATCCATTTATTTCCAGGCAATGTGATTTGGAGTCGGTCACTGTGAGACTGATGAGGAATTTCCACTTTGATTTAGAAACATTTATTAGTAAAATGTTTACTATTTATAAATGTTTAGGAAACAATAGCTTGATGCCTCCAGAGATAAATTTATTGAATTTGAGATTATTTTTTGACTATTTGAGATAAAAAAAACTTGCACCATCTCTTGCTTCCATCTCAGGAATTGGAAGACAGGTGAACCCAACACTTACCAGGGTCGTGATGAGGACTGTGGCCAAGTTTGGATTAATGGTGAATGGAATGATTACATCTGCTCATCCGAAAGCTTTTACATCTGTGAAAAGCCCAAACCGAGCACACCCAAAGCGGCCTCAAAGCCCTGAGCCTTGAAGCAGAACGTCTAGAAAGCAATTTGGAAGGAAAGACTGCAGCCCTCACATCGTGACCGACAAAGCAGCACTACACTTTTGTTAGACTAAGATCTCAATTTTTAACATGGAAGCAGTACCATATTGGTAGCTCTGGATTATCTGGCAATTCTATAGCTAAATCAAATTATGCATGTAAATTTTCTAAGCAATTGTTTCCTGCAATCTGGAAGAACCAAATACTAATCTATCCCTGAAATCATTATAAGTGGGAGATAAATTTAATGCCATTAGGCATAATATAAATGTTCTTGCTATTGCTATGTCACTATATGAGTCACTGAACAATGTGAAAATATTAAACTTAAACTACAAAAAAAAATGACGAGTTATACCTCATATTTGCACAATAGTAATTACAACCACAGGGGAAGAAGATGGTGCTGTGTTACCAGGGTTTAAGCATTGTATTAAGACATATTTACTAAACTCTTGTGTTATTGAATAAGCCACAGTTGACTTTGTACAACAGGCTACAAGCTAAGCCATAACCTATAAACTGTAACAGCTGGTATTACATGGCATGCTAATACAAAAATTAACACAGCAAAATAATGGTTTAGTGCTCCTGGCTGCTTCCTGTGTGATTCTGCACTCCAATTATACAAATGAAAGTCAAGAAAACACATTGTTACTTGGACTGCAAAAGGCTAAAGTATGTATCAAGTATGAGTTAGTTTTTGGTCATGAGGATTTGATGCCGTGTTAGTTGGTAGGTTTGGACCACACATGAAGGAAAGACAAGGTCACATCATCTCGAAACCGCTTTGGTGCAAGTCAACATCTCCATCTAATCTCACACATTAGCAAATCAAGGAACTCCTCAGGATGGGACACATTCCCAGCACATACATTCGTCATATATGAAATCACACAAGACACCAGTTCAAGCAGTGATCTCCATCCACCCTTACAGGCAAGAGCTTGAATATGCTTTCTTTTCTAACAAGCATTGCTTTGACTCAGCATGGAAAGGGATTGTAGACAGCAACCTTTAAAGCTCTTAGAATAGAGCTTCGTTTGTTACCCACACTTTTTTCTTTTGTTACCCCAAAACCTCCTAACAAAAAGACGTTTTCACCACTTACCAGAAAGTTCTTATTTAAACTTTCCTGTTGTGATTAGGCAATAGGTTCATGTGTCATTATGGCTTTTACCAAATTTGGGATAATTTACTCAGATTTGGGAATCACTGCGTTAAAATGCTAAATCAGAAACTTCAAGAGCATCCTGGTTCATAGATTCAAGATCCATCTGATGGAAAAAAACTTTTTAAAAAAAATCAGGCTCTGAGAAAGAGACCAGGACACACAAGAAGGGGAGTTGATGTCTCACGAAATATATTGTCAAAGGAATTTTTTTTAAAAAAAGTAATTTAAGTACCTAGCAGAAAAGAGGAAAGCTATTACCTTTCACACATGAAAAACATACACATGAAAAAGGAGGAACAGTGGATTTTTAAAAAATGTCTCTATATCAATTTTGCTTCTGTAATTTTGGAAGCCCTCAAAGATTTGAGTGCCACATACAGCATAGGGACAGCTTTCCTCTGTATACAGAGGTGTGTGGAAAAGGAATTGTTTTTAGTGAGTCACAGTCTGATCCATAAGTAAACATTGTCAATTCTTAATTCCTGGAGTTGTGAGTGTTCTATCTCTGGAAGTTTTCAAGAACACACTGGACAACTATTTCACCAGGATGGTATACAGTCTCCTGCCTTGAGCAGGGAGATGGACAAGAAGAACTCCGAGGCCTCTTCCAGCACTATAATTCTAATTTACAAAGGCTACTCACCTTCAGAAAGGATTGTTTGAGTGCATTTAGCTGACCTTAGCTAATCTAGAAAAGTTAAGGAAAATATTTGGATCAAAGACCACAGGAAATTCCATGACTGTAGCGTCTGTTAAACACAGATATTAATTTAACTAAGACTAGATTAGTGGGAAAACAGACACAAGGGAAGTGAATGAAGATACTTCCCCTTACAAATCATCACTTGTCCTGCTGGTAGAATCAGCTCATAGGTACAAAGAGATGATGCAATCTGTAGCAATTCTCAAGGACACAATGAGAAGCTGAGGTCACAGTGAACTGAGTTCCATTGGAACACTGCACACAAGGGCTGGTTGGTTGGCTTCATTGTATTTGGAGTGTGGAAACCTTCAGAAGAAAAAGGCTCATAAATGTTTGGCTGGCAGCGGCTGGAAAGGCAAGGGTACCCTTTAACATCAAAAGGCTTGAGAGAGATCAATGCTTCCCATATGGAACCTATGCTTTTGCCACTGAATTAAAGCAGGAGATAGAAATGTAATAGAGCCCACTCTTGGTCCAGAGTCACAAGTTGGGGGAGGGCTAGAAGTCACGGTTTCTAGCCCAGCATCTTTAGCTAAAATGGCAAAGGAGTTCCAGCAGCAATACCCTCCCAGAATGCTTAATTTTATCTCCCATCATGCCAAACATGACAAGGGGACATGGAAGACATAGCTCAAATAAATACAAGAGAACAGGTTGCTGATTTCTGAGTTAAGGATTTCTGCTGACGTATCACCAGTCAGTCTAAATTTCCTCAGTCTGGCTCTACTGAGGATAATTGGGCTCTTCACTGAATACTTGTAATATTTAAATTTTAATATATACTTTCCTATTAATTATTCGAAGCATCTTGATAATTGAGAGAGAAAAAATAAAATCTGAGCAAAACAACATGACCAATAAAAGCAACAATCAGTATTACAGTTTTTGCTTTTATCTGCTGCCAAGATTAGGAAGCAGCATATTTACAAGATGCCTAAACCAACAAGAACTATGGATCCTGACTCAGTTCACCTTCCAGCAGTGAACTTTGCCGACTGCCAGAGGTCTGAAAAACAGAGAATGCTCCTCCTCCAGCTGTTCCAAATAATATAGTAAGTGTGTTCTACCTTCCAGGGTTATAACCATTCCTGATGAGCTAATTATTACAATGAAGCAATCAATCCTTTGGGAGGAAATAGAACCTAGAATAGCAGAGTTGGAAGGGACCTTGGAGGTCATCTGGTCCAATCCCCTGTTCAAGCAGGAGACCCTATACAATTTCAGCCAATTGGCTGTCCAGTCTCTTTTTGAAAGCCTCCAGTGTTGGAGCACACACAACTTCTGAAGGCAAGCCATTCCGTTGGTTGATTGTTCTCACTATTAGGAAATTTCTCCTTAGTTCTAGGTTGCTTCTCTCCTTGGTTAGTTTCCATCCATTGTTTCTCGTCCTGCCTTCTAAGCTTTGGAAAATAGTAAAACCATCTTGTCTTGGTATGAGCCGATGAGCTGATGCTGGTCCATTACTTTAAAGAAGGTCTGGATACCTCAATTATCGGAACACTGCTATCATGTCTCCCCTAGTCTTTTTCACTAGACTAGACATACCCAATTCCTGCAAACGTTCTTCATATGTTTTAGCCTCCAAACCTCTAATCATCCTTGTTGTTCTTCTTTGTTCTCTTTCCAGAGTTTCAACATCTTTTTTTATTTTGTGGTGACCAGAACTGGATGCAGCATTCCAACTGTGGAATGCAGATCTTTCCTGTGCTCTATCACAATGGCTGACATTCTAAAATTGTAGCAGACACTACTGAAATGGTTCTGAAGCCACACCCTTTTTTTAAAGCTTTTTCAGTTATTTTCAGCCTTTCTTTTCCACCATTCCATACACTCCTCCTACGATTCCTAGAGAGTGGAATGGAGAAGGGGTTCCCAGTTGTCTATGGAGATTCTTAGTCATCCAGGTCATAATTGTCCCAAAGTACTTTTTCAAGACGCAACTGGACTTTCTTGTTTTTCTTTGAGGACATTTTGTTTCTCATCCAAGAAGCTTCTTCATCTCTAAAGAAGCTTCCTGAGTAAGAAATGAAATGCCTTCAAAGAAAAACAAGAAGCCTCTTGAAAAAGCACCTTTGGGATAGTTCCCAATTTCCTTTTCTCAAGCCATGAAGCAAAACTCATCCTCAAAAGATCTGCTAGGAAAGTCCAAAATCCCCTCCTTCCATTGGCCTGGAAACTCATGTTAAGAACCAGGTGAGAATTAAGAAGGGGGAGTAGCTCAAGGGGATAAAAGAACTAACCTGAGGGGCAGGAAGAAATAGAATAGAATAGAATAGAATAGAATTTATTGGCCAAGTGTGATTGGACACACAAGGAATTTGTCTTGGTGCATATGCTCTCAGTGTACATAAAAGAAAAGATACGTTCAAGGTACAACATTTACAACACAATTGATGGTCAATATATCAATATAAATCATAAGGATTGCCAGCAACAAGTTATAGTCATACAGTCATAAGTGGAAAGAGATTGGTGATGGGAACTATGAGAAGATTAATAGTAGTGCAGATTCAGTAAATAGTCTGACAGTGTTGAGGGAATTATTTGTTTAGCAGAGTGATGGCCTTCGGGGAAAAACTGTTCTTGTGTCTAGTTGTTCTGGTGTGCAGTGCTCTATAGCGTCGTTTTGAGGGTAGGAGTTGAAACAGTTTATGTCCAGGATGCGAGGGATCTGCAAATATTTTCACGGCCCTCTTCTTGATTCGTGCAGTATACAGGTCCTCAGTGGAAGGCAGGTTGGTAGCAATTATTTTTTCTGCAGTTCTAATTATCCTCTGAAGTCTGTGTTTTTCTTGTTGGGTTGCAGAACCGAACCAGACAGTTATAGAGGTGCAAATGACAGACTCAATAATTCCTCTGTAGAATCGGATCAGCAGCTCCTTGGGCAGTTTGAGCTTACTGAGTTGGCGCAGAAAGAACATTCTTTGTTGTCCTTTTTTAATGATGTTTTTGATATTAGCTGTCCATTTGAGATCTTGCGATATGATAGAACCCAGAAATTTGAAGGTTTCTACTGTTGATACTGTGTTGTCAAGTATTGTGAGAGGTGGAAGTATGGAAGGGTTTCTCCTAAAGTCTACCACCATTTCTACGGTTTTGAGTGTGTTCAGTTCCAGATTGTTTTGGTTGCACCAGTGAATAGCCAACTGAGTAAGATAAAAGCATTTTGCCAATTGTTAGGAGAAACAGAGCAATCAATGGGGAGGAGCGTTTTCATTCCTTGTTGCTACTAGGCAACCGTTAAAATATATTTTCTTGAAAAGTGTGATCAATGGTTGCAGAAACATCTTGCTGTTCTACATATGGAACATTCTTTTCAGAGTTACAATGAGTTTCAAGCAGTTTTTTTTAAAGGTAGATAAAAACCTTTCATAACCTAGTTACTTTTTAATGATTTTACTTTTCAAATGATTGAAGGATTCTGCCCTGCCCCCCAATGTGTTAGGGTATTAGTGTTTATATGCAATTATGGCATATCACATTGGATCCTTGATAGCAAGATGGTATGAAAAATATAAATATATTTTATAAATATAAATAAAGGCAAATATGGGTTTGAGCCTGAAAATATCAATTTCAAGGTATTATGTCTATTGTATAGCAGATGTTGGATGATCTTTCAGGGGCATCTTTTGGGGAGGTCAACAAAGCTCTGAAGCCCTTGTCCCTTTTTCACATTTATTGCATGCATGTTAAAACAGGGGAGAGTTTTGATCACACAGTTGTGGTTCCTATCTTGAGTTTTTTGTCACCACCTGACCCCCTCCCGTATATATTCTTGTGCTCCTTTTTCTTTGTGATTTAGACACCTAGTATATAAAAATGATGTCCAGTGAAAATAAGGTGTTTATTTCATTAATTATATGGAGTATTATTTAAAGAGTCAAATGGACATCGCTAGCCAGATATTCATGTAGGTTTAACATTTTCTGGCCCCATCAGACTGTGGAGCTGTTGTGGGACACTCCAGTGATAGATTAAAAAGTTATCAATCAAATATAGCAGGTTTTTTTTTAAAGAGTGCAGGTTTAACAGCGTACTGAACAATATGCATGGCTGTGGTGCTAAATAAGCACTGCTCAATGGATTGGTCCTGCAGAAAAATATGATATAAGGAAGATGCTTTCAAAAGAACTGCACACATCAATGATAAGAGATTCCATTCCATATTCTGGGACATCTCATTTCTACCTCATATGCCAACTTCTTAAATCTCAAGCCTCCAGATCAGCATTTGCCAACTTTTTCAGGCTTTGGTTGTAAAGCAGCAGCATCCAGTGAGCCTACTACAATCTTCTATGAGATAACTGAGCTGTCATAAGATTTCTGCCATTTCGACCTTTATTAATAAGTTTAATTGGGAGGGGTTGTCCTTGGGGGAGGATGAAACAAAGAGGGAAAAGGCAACTTTAATGCCAACAGAGTTTAGGGCAGTTTAAGGCAACATCAAATGGACATGCTAGACTCCATTTCTCTACACCCCCCCCAACATCTTCAATTATGCTAGGAGTTGGTCTCTTCCATTTTGGGAAGATGGGGAGGGGAGCGAAGCCTGGAGGCAATTTTAGAGTTAGGGCTATATATGTCAAACAACACCTTGAAAAGACCTCATCCCCCTCAATCACTACCTAAGCTACTAGTTTCCATAGCTGAGACAACATTAAAGTCTTTTCCCCTCTCTAATTAGAATATTTTTAAAAAATAAAACAGGACGGTTTTCAATACTGCTCATTTAGAAATCAACTGATGCATGCAAGGAGGTGAAAGTATTGATTTCTGGCCAAGAACATTTTGAACAGGAAAAAAAACCAAATCATTAGCAAATTTCCCAAGAACAGGTTTTTTTAAAAAAATACTGTAACGTTCAATCAATGAGGTTGGAGGAGGTGACCACATTTAAAAAAAAAGAGGGAGGGAGAGAGAGAGAGAGAGAGAGAAAGAAAGTTGAGGCCAGAGGGCACCAGAGCTGGGATGTAAACTGTTCTGCTGCTAGCAGTTGGAGCCTGGCCTCTCAGTAGAATTGACAAGGTGAACCGCAGTGTCCTTATTTTACAAAATCAAAATCGGCAGAGAAGAATCTCAGCCAAATGGAGGATGAAATATATCACGATGATCTTCGCACTGATAAAAGTAAATATTTTTTTTTCCTTCTTGGCAATCAGTAATCAGCAGCTTGAAGCGTCAGATTTCCTCTGACACTGAGATTTAAAATTTACATTTTAAATTTGTAATCATAGAGTTGGTGCACTTAAATAGTGATTAGCGTGTGTCATATTTTCCGGAGGCAGACTTCTATTTGAAAAGATGCTAGAGGACAATCCTGTATTGCAGCTCTTCTTTCATTTTCTTTCGTAATGGATAAACCGCCAAAACTAAAGATTCAGAAAATAAAGTTGAGTTAGAATGTTTCTGATTAGGCATGTTGAGCACAGATGTTTTAAGGAGTTCTAAGCTATTGCTGCCCTGATTTGGTTGCTC
The DNA here is from genome assembly GCF_028640845.1 of Ahaetulla prasina. NCBI lineage: Eukaryota > Metazoa > Chordata > Lepidosauria > Squamata > Colubridae > Ahaetulla > Ahaetulla prasina. Next base: position 171,122,735 of record NC_080540.1, read on the forward strand.
TGAAGACGTATTTTCATTAGTGGGTTGTTCTATTGATCTATGGAGTAGGTTAGTGGCCATTCCTTATTTCTAACATGCTGAAATGTGGATTTCAGCTAGAATTGTTGGATTTCCACCAAATCCAAGAGTCTTTCCCACACACACAGACTTTTGAGTATGTGCATATGCCTTCAAGTCCTCTTTGACCACCTAGACTACAGTACTCCCTGTAATTTTGGGGAGAAATTTTCAAAAGTGGGAGAGAGAGCGACTGGCTCAAAGTCACCTAGTTGTCTTTGTGCTTAAGGTGGGAATAGAACTCACAGCCTCCCCTTTTCTAGGCTGATGCCTTAACCACCAGACCAAACTGGGTCTCCTCGCAATTGTTTGATCACCATATAATACCATTTACAAATAATGGCAGGTCTCACCTCACCGATCAATAAAGATCAAGGGAATAATATGCAACCACAGCTACTATTTCCAGAAAATGAACTGTAATATTTGATGATGTCATGCAAGCTCAGCCAAGGACAGTGCAAGGTTGGCTCAGTTCATACTACAGGCGTCCAACAAGAATAAAAATCCATACGTTATTTCACTGACAAAAAATAACTTTCTTTCTGGATTCCTATTGGCACAATGGCAATGAAACAAAATTCCTGCTATTTCTTTGACCCTTCTCTCTCTTTCCTTTTTTTAAAAGAAAGGAATTACCTTTACTACATCCAGAGATCTGACTTCCATATCTATGTTCTGCTGGCAGTCTCTTTTCTCCTAACAGTTATTTTCTACATTGCAGTTCTTTCCAAAGGTATGTGTTTCATAATTTTGTTCTTTGTTGAGTAATTCTTGGCTTGGTCTCCTTCAGTTTGGTAGAGAAGTATATGCTGTTATTAGTTACAGAGTAATCTTTTTTTTTGTAAAAAGTTTTTTTTATTTTTTACCACAAACAAACATAAAAACATCTTCAATCCAAAAACAATGTGTCGGTGGGCTGATTACAAATCCTTTGTGCAGTTTCAACATATACATATCATAAATTTATCTAATCTTACATTATGCCAGTCTTATCTTATTACATCATTCATCCCATCATCTTCAATCAATTTAATTCAAGATTTACCCTTATAATAACCTTTCTCAAATCTATTTTATTGTATCTTCCCTTCTAACCATTGATAAAATAAATCCCATATCTTATAATATTGTTTATCTTCCTGTTCTCTAATTTCAAATGTCAATTTACTCATTTCTGCACATTCCATTATTTTTTGAATAATTTCATCTTGCATAGGTAATTTCTCATTTTTCCAATTTTTAGCTAACACAATCCTAGCTGCTGTTATAACATTCACAATCAAATATCTCAATTCTCTGCTTTATATTTCAGGTATAATCCCAGCAAAAAAACCTTCTGGTTTAAAGTCTATGTGTTTTTTAATCATTTTTTCCAACCATGTGTGTATTTTAGTCCAGTATCTTTTAGCCTCCACGCATGTCCACCACATATGGTAATATGAGCAAGGTATCTGATGACACTTCCAGCATTTTTCAGATTTGTCCTTAAACATTCTAGCGATTCTTGTCGGGGGTAGTTGCCACCTAGTTGCAGAGTAATCTTAAACTTCACTAAAGCATTCCCAAGTCAAAGACCCCATGAAACTTGTACAACATAGCAAGCATTTGCTGCTCCTTCTGCAGATCATCATTTCTGAGCTGATATGGCAGAAAGCCAAAAGGGTTGAGGATCCAAGGAATCCTACTTACAGTGGATCCAGTGGTGGGAGTCAGCTAGTTCGCACCACTTCGGGAGAACCGGTTGTTAACTTTCTCAGCAGTTTGGCAAACTGGTTGTTGGAAGAAATCATTAGGACCGAGAACCGGTTGTTAAATTACTTGAATCCCACTACTGAGTGGATCATATTCCATTTGGGGGCTTTCTGAGATGATAACCCTTGGGATCCTGAAGTGAGACAGTTCCTTAGAGAAAGTAGATGAGAACACTTGATTCCTAAGTCCTAACAGACCTGCTACAGCCTGCACAAAAAGAACTTTCTAAGGGAGGCTCCACCCAAAAGGATGTGAAGCTGTCTAGTTTCTAGACAACCAACAGACATCTAGATTGAGATTGAGATTGAGACTGAGATTAAGATAAGAGTTGGCTCATCTGGAAAACAAGCAAATTGGAGAAGGTTGATGTACACTGACTAGACAAGCCACAGAGTTTTGAGGGGGAACTTCTTCAGCTATTTAGCCAGAGATTATATTCTGCCTCTATCCTTCCTTCCGCTTAGCATCTTGACCGGGTAAATTGCAGTTAATTTGTAAGAAGACTGAAAACACTAGAGCAGGCATGTCTAACACACGGGCCATGGGCCACATGTTACTATGGACAGCTAGAAATGTGGCCCCACAAGATCATAAACTTTTAACATTATTGTTTGATAGTATGTTATTATATATGTTATTAAAACATTATGCATTTTATATGAGGCCCAAGATAATTCCTTTCCATTCAATGCAGCCTAGGCAAGCCAAATGGTTGGACACCCAAACCCCAGAGCAACTAAAAGTATCACAGATGGCACAGCTGTAATTCAATAACAGAGAATATGTTTTACATGGATTAGTTCCCAGATCCTTAGCATCTCCATATGGAATCTGAAAAAATTCATGTCTGAAATTCTGTTACTATTTCTGGTAGCTCTTAATAGATTTTTGCAAATTAGGACTGAATGGTTTTATAATTTTATTTTATAAAATTATTATAAATTATTTTAATTTGATTTCATAATTTGATTATTGATGAGATGTGGTATAGGAAGAATATTTTGTTTTGAAATAGTAAAGATGATATGATACACACACACACACCCATGCACGCACGCACACACACACCCCCCCGTGTTTCCCCGAAAATAAGACCCAACTGGAAAATTAGCCCTAGCATGATTTTTCAGGATGCTTGTAATATAAACCCTACCCCAAAAATAAGTCCCAGTTAAGATCATCAGCCAGATGGACGCATTTAGTATCATATTTCCCTGAAAATAAGACCTAACTGGAAAATAATATAGAATAGAATAGAGTAGAATTTATTGGCCAATTGTGTCTTTTGGAGTAAAAATTAATAAATGAAATGTTGGAGAACTCCCAAATTTTAGTACTGATAGCATTGAATTAGTGAACTAGCAATCTAATTGGGTGGCATATACTTTCAAACTTTCTCTTAGACTAGACTCTTGAGAACTTAAATGCAGTATTTATCTTTAAATTCTTTTTTTCTGAGGCAAAACCCATCTTTCTTCTTTTTACTGAAGCAGAATTCTATTACAGATTTAAAAGATTAAAATAGATAAAAATAGTAGCAAAAAGATTACAATTAGTTTAGCATGGCACAGCTTTCACACAAGTACCAAGAACACTTCTATATCAAGGCTTGTAAAAATTGCTTAACATCCGTTTGAACCTTGCCCAACTAAGATAATCAGAGCTGCCTATTTCAGATAACTTCAACACAAGTTTCCCTTTCCCTAAATTTATATTTACTGAGTTATTCATCTATCCATTTATAAACAAGTACCTGAGATAACACCATCTTCTTTTCCGAACAGAGAATAGCCTTGTGTCAAAATTCTTTATCAATGTATATTTTTTCTGAGAGAGATTTTCATACAGTAGGTAGATTCATGTTCCCAAATATCAGTGAGTGTCTTCTTTGCAATGACTTTTCTGTCACTTTGCAGAAGTCTGCTTGCTTAATAAGGAATTTATGACCTTATTTTAATAGTATTTCCCAGCTCTAAGCTCCATTGATAAAGGTTTCATTAGATACCAAAGTCAGAATTAGGACCTGCAATGAAAAGATCTCTTCTATCCCACCAGCTGATGTTTCATTCTCTCAGACTTATTTATTATTTATTTATTTATCAATAAAATTTGTATAGCTGCCAGTTCACAAATGCTACTTTTGGTGTATAGCAATAGAAGAACAAAAAATAAGAAAGATAAAAACTATAAAATGCAGATTAAAAACTAAATATTATAACAACAAATATTCAAACCCTAGGAGAAAAGGGAAAATAAGCATGGACATGAACAATAGAGCCATCTGAGCATATCTCCAATTCCCTGGGAACCCCAGCTCCGATTACTTAACTAGGTCTCGCAGACTTCTGGAATATCAAAATAGATGGGCCCAATCTAATTTTAGAGGGAAGAATGTTTCAGAAACTGGATGCCATAGCAGAGAAAGCATGTTTCTTGGGTCCCACCAAATGTAGGTACTTAGTTGATGGTATCTGCAGCATATTGTCTCTGATAGATCTAATGGGCAGGCTGATGTAACTGGGGAAAGGCAGTCCCCCATACTCTGATCCTGTGCCATGAAGACCTTTAAAACTGAAACCCTGCATCTTGAATTGGACAGTAGTGACAGGCAGAAGAAAGTGTGGCAGGAACTAAGGAATTCTTCCCTCCTTTGAAGGAAGAAGATTGGAAATCTAAAGCCAATATCCATTTTTGACCCTTTGGCCTCACGTCAGAGACAGTTCACTAGGCCTATAGGATCCAGCTGCTGCTTTTAATTGCCTGAAATATCTTTCCTCATCGAGACCTTGATGGTGTTAGTTATTTAGTTTACTTTAATGATTAGCCCATGGCCATATCAAAGTGCAGCGTTCCAAACACAAATTATTATTAAAATCCGATAAAAACAACTTAGAATGGAATTGGAATAAAATACAATTTAAAATGAGATTCGAATAAAATACAATAATTTAATATATGGATTAATAAAATATGATATAATTATATTTCAGTGTCACCTTTACAATCTACCCAATCAGTCCCACATATGCCGATCTCAAGAGAATCATTTTGCTCAAGTACTGTTTATTTATTTTATTTATTTATTTATTTTGTCACAACAATATATATAAGTATCATACAAAATATTATATAGTATATAAACATATATATGAGTAAATATTAGGAGGTATAAGCATATATATATATAAGAAGAAGAAAAAGAAAAACAATAGGACAGGAACGGTAGGCACGTTTGTGCTCTTATGCACACCCCTTATGGTCCTCTTAGGAATGGGGTGAGGTCAATAGTAGAAAGTTTTTGGTTAAAGCTTTTGGGATTATGGGAAGAGACAACAGAGTCAGGTAAAGTGTTCCAAGCATTGATGATTCTGTTACAGAAGTCATATTTTCTGCAATCTAGATTAAAGTGGTTAACATTTAAATCTATTGGTTGCTCTTGTATTATTGCAATTAAAGCTGAAGTAGTCTTTAACAGGAAGGACATTACAATAGATGATTCTATGAGTTAAACTTAGGTCTTGTCGAAGGCGACGGAGTTCCAAATTTTCTAAGCCTAGGATTTCAAGTCTGGTGGGATAGGGTATTTTGTTGTTTTCAGAGGAATGGAGAACTCTTCTTGTAAAATATTTCTGGACACGTTCAATTGTATTGATGTCAGAAATGTGGTGAGGGTTCCCAATTCTGGCCACATATTGTTTTGATACGAGGGTCCCATTGGATCATTCATTTAGTATATAGTACCTGTCTCTTACCCTCTTATACAGCCAACAATCAAATAGGATGTGAGCCAGGTCTTCCACCTCTGCCACTCCACAAATGCAGAGACGTCCATTATAGGGTATAGAATGGAATCTCCCATATCTGACCATTGTGTCAGAGCCTTGATGGTGGATGAGAGGCAAGACCTGGTTTATAACATCGAGTACTGAAGGGGAGAAGTGGAAGCAAGTGCCTGACTCACAAAAATGCCCACCTGGCATCAACTGTGTTCCCAGAGAAGGAGAAAGGAAGGGATGGCAGTTGTTGTTCAGGAGGCTCTGCAAGTTGCCAGAATCAGAGATAAAGTCTAGTTTTTGAGCCTGGGCAATCATACGCCCTGAAGTGAAATTCTCTTGTTGCTAATCTCTGGGGTTTCCCTCTGTGGATGTTTAAGAGTCTGGGCACAGTAGGTTTACATGTACTACTTTGATGCCTCAATTTCTAGGATCAATTACTTGTTGATTGAATTACCTGTGACTGTCTTTCACTCCTCCAGCCGGAATGGTTATGTCATTATTTGATCAATGGGCCCTTTAAGATCTGACTGCTGGTGATCCGCCCAGTTCCTAGCCTCACCAAAGGGCCCTGCTATTGCCAGGAGATCCACTGCATTGACTGGAATGAGTTGTCAATCGGCTATGGCCAGGCTGCTCCTCATCTTGGAATGCTTCCAATAAATACCCTGTGCGTCTATGCAGAACTCTGCACCATGGTCTTGTTGGGCAGCATCCTCCATTCCTACAACAATTGCAAACTGTAGGAAATGTGGGGGCTCAAAAGTCCTACAAATCATCTTGACCTTGAATGAGTCAGTGTAGACTGGGTCATCATGCTAAGAAATACACAGGAGCCCTGGTGGTGCAGTGGTTTGAATGCAGTATTGCAGACTAACTCTGCCCACAGCCAGGAGTTCGATCCTCATGGGGCTCAAGGTTGACTCAGCCTTCCATCCTTCTGAGGTGGGCAAAATGAGGACCCAGATTGTTGGGAGCAATATGCCGACTCTTTAAACTGCTTAGAGAGGGCTGTAAAGCACTGTGAAGTGGTATATACATCTAAGTGCTATTGCTATCATAGTTTGCAAATCCCAATAGCTGGGATCTTGCACAGCCTTAAACCATAACAAGCTAGGCAAGCAAACCCATCAGTTTTAAAATATGAAAAGTTACTGGGCCTAAAATCCTGACTTTCCCTCTCTTTGTTGTATTTTTTTCAGCCACAACTCTTTCATCAGAAATAAACAAAATAAGTAAAAGTATGCATTCATTATCAGTGGATGACCTTGATGACCAATGTAAGTCTTGATGATAACCCTTCCTAATTATCTTCCTAGAGTTCCCGGCTATAAAATGACAGCATTATTTCAGGAAGTATTCTGGTCTCTGAATAATCAAAGCTGCACGATTCCTTTCTATTGTTTTCTGTATTTACTACCTCCGCTTGCTTATTGGCATTATTTCACAGAAGGAAAAAGAGAATATACTGTAAGAACCATGGCTAACTCCGAGAACTAAGTGGAAGGGGTCTTCTTTCCTTTACACTTTTCTCGTTAATAAGAAATTGTAGAAAGTTGGACAGCAGATTGGCCATTTGAAAGTTTAAGCAAAGTCACTGAACTCTTGTGATCGTAGTTGCTTCATCTGCATTTGGCATTTTCTCATCCCTACTTAATAGAAAGGAATGGAGTTAGAACTGTAACTTTAAAAAAAAGATAATACATATTCTTTCTCATTAGCCAAGGACTGCAATTGGGACAGTGATGATAAAGTGATGTCTCCAGAGGAGGAGAAACTGAAGGGAGACATTTAGTTTTCTATGTATGTTAATATTTTGATGCTTAACACACCACTGTGTGTTTGAAACCCACTGGAAAAATCACACCTCTGTTTTCCAATTACAAGTAGTCCTTGAGTTTCTATCATTCATTTAGTGAGTGTTTGAAGTTACTATGACACTGAAAAAAATGACTTATGACTGTTTTTCACACTTATGACCGTTGCAGCATCTTTGTGGTCATCTGATCAGAATTCAGATGCTTGGCAACTGGCATGTACTTATGACAGTTGCAATGTCCCAGGGTCACATAGTCACCTTCTGAGATCTTCTAACGAGCAAAGTCAATGAGAAAGACTTAACAACCGTGTTACTAACTTAACTGCACTGTTTCACATAACAACTTGGGCAAGAAAGGTCATAAAATGGGGCAAAATTCTCCTTCTTGCTTGACAATGGAAATTTTGGGCTCAGTTGTGGTTGTAAGTGGAGGACTACCCAAATTGGTTACTAAATTTTGGTGACACCATCTTACAGAGAGGATAACTGTCTTGCACGGAGGGTAACTCTCGTCATCTTCCATTTCAATAGTTATAGAGTTATCTTCTTATTGTGGAGTTAAAGGTAAAGGTTCCCCTCACACATACGTGCTAGTCGTTCCCGACTCTAGGGGGTGGTGCTCATCTCAGTTTCAAAGCCAAAGAGCCAGCGCTGTCCGAAGACATTTCTGTTGTCATCTGGCCAGCATGACTAAATGCCAATGGCGCACAGAACGCTGTTTCCTTCCCACCAAAAGGGGTCCCTATATTTCTACTTGCATTTTTTACGTCCTTTCGAACAGGTCAAGGGCCATTTTGGGTTCAGCATTCTGCTTCTCCCAATGGCCAACCCAATTAACCCAACTGGGGTAGGAGTAGGATTAGGAAGTGGTAATGTACCTCTCTCCCATCATGTTTCTCCTCCAACTGGTATTTTGGAGGCATGCTGTTTGCAATGGAGAGGTAATACAGAATTGTAAAAAGAATTTTAAAGTGCCTAGAGTCACTCAGTTAAGATGGGCAGGCACAGAAAATCAATCAATCAACCAACCAATCAATCAATCACAGAGTTTTGAAGACAGTAAACTTTAATAGGCTTGTTTTGTATGAGTCTGTTGTTCTTTTCTTTTTTAAAAAAATAAAAGCCACTAATTCACAGTCCACCCAGCACAAATCAGCAAATGGAGAATGAACAACAACCTTGACTTTAATTCTTGTGAGTCAAATTGCACACCTTGGTTATTATGATTTGCAGGAAAAGGCACCTTAGACCTCAACCTCAATCTAAACCTTGTGCTGTTTTCTGCCAAAATCCTGACCCACAAAGCTAAACTCTGTCTCTCAAGATGCTATTTGTCAAAACATCAGGGAGAGAATAAATTTTCCCGTAGATAATGACTTTCCATAGGAAAATGATACACAGTGCAAGATTTGAGACAGAGGTGGGATTTTGTGTTCTTTTCCCCTTAAAAAAGAAATTAATTAGATTTATTATGCTTAAAATGTATATTTAATAAAAAAATTGGTTTTGGCCATCAGCCACAGAGACCTGGGGAGACAGAAGCAACTTATCTTCCACCTCTATTCCATACCTATATAAGATTGAACTATTATTGATAGTAATTAAAAAGAATTATTCCTGAAGATGACATGAGATTTTGTGGCTTACTTGCAGAGAGATTTTCTCACGTACTATAAAAACATTTCATGACATTAATCAATGCTTTCTTTCAATGCAGTGCCAGTCAGCCATCTAGTGGATTAAACAGACTTGACTTGTTTCTGATTAGTCAGCAGTTTGAGATTTCAGCTTGTGGCAGGATAGGAATTTATTTTGCCATGACTCTCAGAAATTGGCAGGCTAATTAAAAACCTAGCAAGTCAGATGTCTCCAGGTCTTTCATTCCTTGTCAAGATCCCAAGTGTGCACATCCAAATGTGTACAAGTTGTACTTCCTTAATTCCCCCCCCCCCGCCCGGGGTGAAATCTAAAAATTTTCCCTCCGGTTCTGTGGGTGTGGCTTAATTGGTGGGTGTAGCTTGGTGGTCAGATGACTGGGTGGGCGTGGCCAATAACAATACATAATAAAAATAATAAACAAAGTATACAAAACAATAAGAGGTACCCAAAACCAACTTTCACACACTACACACACACAACACAACACAACACAACACAACTGACTCACACATAATGTAAAAGCAGCTGCACTTCACTCAAAATGGCCCCTGCAACAAGCAGGAACCTCTCACAGCCACAAAAAGCTCAAAAATCAACTTTCACACTTTACACACACACACACGCAACACAACTGACTCACACACAATGTAAAAGCAGCTGCACCTCACCCAAAATGGCTCCTGCAACAAGCAGGAACCTCACACAGCCATAAAAAGCTCAAAACCCAGCTTCCGCACTTTACACACACACACACACACACAACACAACACAACACAACTGACTCACATATACAAAAAAACAAAATACCACATACAGCTTTGTGAGATTTTTTATGTTTGTGTGATTAGAGTGAAACACTACAGAAACACACCAAATCTCAGAAAGCTCCACAAATATTTTATTTTATTATTTTATTTTATTAATATTTTTAGATAAAAACAGTTAAATTTAAAACTTCCTTTTAAATTTAGATGCAGCAATTTAAAGTTAATTGCTATGTCTAAAAAATAATAATAAAACCTTTTTTTAAAAAAACCAATTAACTATTTTTTTTAAATTAGTGGCGGAGAGTTTTGCTACCATTTCTCCGAACTACCCACCCCCATCGCTACCGGATCGCCCAATCCAGTCCAAACCGGGAGCATTTCATCCCTGTCCCCCCCCCCACCTTTGTTTTATAGATATTCTATCCTTCTGCCCCAAAAGTTTCAGATTGGTTCTGGCATTAAGTGCTTGGTTGGTTGGATCTGCTCAAGGAAAACCTGGAATTCTGACTCAAAAATGGAGATGTGAATTGCAATTGACCAAAAGTCACAGGGATTGTATGTTAAACAAATCAAGATTCCAATTTGAATTAACTCTCTCTCTTTTATTTAACTAGTGTTCCCTTGTGGCCCTAACCACACACAGTGGGAGTACTTTAATGGGAAATGTTATTACTTCTCTCTGAAGAAGAATACCTGGAGATTGGCCAATGATCAATGCAGGGACAATCGTGCCCAACTGGTTGTCATCAATGATATGGCCGAACAGGTAACAAGAGGGGACTATGGCTGCTTCCTTGGAGATCAGACAGGACTCATAACTATGAGATATGGAGAGTATGAAAAGTTAAGAAGATTGCTACATTCAGAGGGACTCTTCTCTGCCATGTCTACATGCAAGGTGGATTTGGACTTAGGGAGACACAAACACAAATCCCCACCCAGCCTTGAATCTTAGGAAGTTATCTTGATTCAGATCAGTGAAGGGTTGCTACGGGATCACCCCCAGCTTGGGCAAACCGGTAGCGGTGGCGGGAGGCTCCACCCACCTGCCTGGACGTCTCTGCGCATGTGCAGAAGTATCGTGCGCACACCCACGAGCGAACCAGTAGCAACAGGTTTTGAAACCCATTACTGATTCAGATGTATCCTCTCAGCCTAATCTATTTTGCTGCAAGAATAAAATGAAAGGGCGGGGGGAGAAAGCAAAAGGACCATGTCTACCATCTTTTGTTTAATATATAATATAATATAATATAATAAATATAATATAATAATATAATATAATATAATATAATATAATATAATATAATATAATATAATATAAAATAAAATAATATAATATAATATAAAATAATATAATATAATATAATATAATATAATATAATATAATATAATATAATATAATATAACAACAGAGTTGGAAGGGACCTTGGAGGCCTTCTAGTCCAACCCTCTGCCCAGGCAGGAAACCCTACACCATCTCAGTCAGATGGTTATCCAACATTTTCTTAAAAATTTCCAGTGTTGGAGCATTCACAACTTCTGAAGGCAAGTCGTTCCACTTATTAATTATTCTGTCAGGAAATTTCTCCTTAGTTCTAAGTTGCTTCTTTCTTTGATTAGTTTCCACCCATTGCTTCTTGTTCTACCCTCAGGTGCTTTGGAGAACAGCCCGACTCCCTCTTCTTTGTGGCAACCCCTGAGATATTGGAACACTGCTATCATGTCTCCCCTAGTCCTTCTTTTCATTAAACTAGACACACCCAGTTCCTGCAACCGTTCTTCATATGTTTTAGCCTCCAGTCCCCTATTCATCTTTGTTGCTCTTCTCTGCACTCTTTCTAGAGTCTCAACATCTTTTCTAAGTTTCTTTTTCTTTTCTAAGTTTAAGTTTCTAAGGGAAAGAGTGGCAAGCAAATTTTAGGGCAAATAAGTGGAACAAGTAAGACACAATTAGTGGCAGCCAGACTGTCTGAGAGAGACGTATGGCTCAAGGGATCTATGGATGGATGAGTGGGTACTTGAAAGTTTACAAAAGCCATGGCACAAAAATCACATTCATATTTTTATAAAGGCTAAAGGTTGCATGGATGGGCGAACTTTTTGCTCCAAGGGAATACATGACATTTGGCAAAGATGGACTCGGTAACATGCATCGGTCATGTATATGGTCAGAACTGTCGTCTATAGAGATTCTCAGTCATCCAGGTCATGATTGTACCGAAGGTGCTTTCCAAAAGGCAACTGGACTTTCTTTGATTTTCCTTGAAGATGTTTTGCTTTCATCCAACAAGCTGAAGAACTGAATAACAGATGAACAGAATAAAAGAGTTGGAAGGAAACTTGGGGGGTCTTCTAGCTCCTCCCCCACCCCGCTCAAGCAGGAGACCCTATACCACTCCAGACAAATGGTTGTCCAATCTCTTCTTTAAAACTTCCAGTGTTGGAGCACCCACAACTTCTGGAGGCAAGTTGTTCCTCCAGATTAATTGTTCTAACTGTCAGGAAATTTCTCCTTAGTTCTATGTAAGTTGCTTCTCACCTTGATTAGTTTCCATCTGTTGCTTGTTGTTCTGCCTTCAGGTGCTTTGGAGAATAAATTAATCCTCTCTTCTCTGTGGCAGCCCCTTAAAATTTTGGAAAACTGCTATCATCCTATGTTATGCTATCTTGCTATCACTGAAGAAGCTTCTTGGATGAGAACAGAAACATCTTCAAGGAAAAAAAGCAAAGAAGATCCAGTTGCCATTTGGAAAGCACCTTTAAGTCAGAAGTATCATTTCCCTTTCCTCCTTCCTTCCTTAAATTAAAATCCCAAATCTTTTCTTGAATCATACATACAGTATGATTTGAAAAACAGTACTGTTTCCTTTTTCATCCATAGGCTCTCACTTGCATGTGTTCAGAGGGAATAGGCTGAAATCTGGAAATGCAGATGTAACTGTCTATGCATGCCTTCCTTACTATTCTCCAAGCCTATGAAATAACTGTTGGCCAGGCTAGTGGGGGAGTTATTTTCATGGAAAAGATGGAATTTCTACCCATTATCCTGAAAAACTGTACAAGGAAGGTGGCACTTAAAAATGATTATTCTTAGGTGCCATCCTCCTCAAGGAAACACTACTCTCCTCAGGCTCCCAGTCAGCTTGGTTTACTGGAGGGTGAGTGGGGGGAGAATCGAGAGAGATTTGGCTCTTGAACTATATTGAAGGACTCTGTGTTGCATGTGGTCCTCCTAACACAAGTTGCTCACATGCGATAATAGATTTTTAAGAAAGTTCTGAAGAACCCAATGACTTGACTGATAAATTATGTAAAATATGATTTATTTAACTTATTTATTTTCTTATATCAGATGCATATGGGTATGCATTTGCACAATAAAATTACTAATAAGCTATGGTTTTCAAAACACGGGCTACATTCAAATGGCAGCTGAGTCAAAACCAAATAAAACTTAGCCTAACACCATACATGAATTCAATTAACGTTACTATAGGTCAGTGATGGCGAACCTTTGACGTCACCGTGTGCCGGGCTGCATGCTGGAAGTAGCACACGAAACCATCCCGCAAGATATGCATGGCCCTGCTGGCCTTCGTGCATGGGGGAACGGCAATAACCAGAAGAGCGGCAGTCCATCGCGCATGCGCGAGCCGGCACCCGAACACCCGGGTATCAGCATGGATGCGTGCCCGACGAACAGCTGGCTATAGCGCATGCGCACGACATCAACCTGGAAGTTTGAGTGCCAGCCTGCACATGTGTCACAGAATGCCGCTCTTCCGGGTTCCACTGCTCCCGCACGCACGACAGCCAGCTGACCGGCACGGGTGTGATCACAGGAACGTGGAATAGGAGCCAGCGAGGCCCTGTATTCTTCGCGGGATGGTTTTGCACGCCGCTTCCGGCACGCCTGCCATAGGTTCGCCGACACTGCTATAGGTCATCTTTATACCATACCACTCCCCAGTCTCTCACTGACATGTTTTAAACCAGACATGCTAGAGTCTAGACCTTCATTCCTCCAACTTCAGAACACCGAGAACAGGGACTGAACATCGTAGGTTTTTCTTTAGTTGACCAATAAGAAAGTACAAAAAAATAACATTCAATCCATGCCCTGCCACAAGCTATAGCACTTTGTGGAGTGTTATTTATTTTTTTTATTTATTTATTAAATTTTTATACCGCCCTTCTCCCGAAGGACTCAGGGCGGTGTACAGCCAAAGATAAAACACAATACATATACAATTAAAACCAACAATTAAAACCTAGCAAATTACAAAAGGCTGATAATTAAAAGTTTAAATTTAAAATTATAAAAGATTTTAAAAAAACCACTAAAAACCCCAGTTTAAAATTAAAACTATTAAAACCATTATGCCAGTCCCGCTTGAATAAATAAATATGTTTTTAGCTCACGACGGAAGGTCCGAAGATCAGGCACTTGACGTAGGCCAGGGGGAAGTTCATTCCAGAGCGTCGATGCTCCAACAGAGAAGGCCCTACTCCTGGGGGCCGCCAGCCGACACTGTTTGGTGGACGGCACCCTGAGGAGACCTTCTCTGTGAGAGCGTACGGGTCGGTGGGAGGCATAGGGTAACAGCAGGCAGTCTCGTAAGTACCCGGGTCCTGAGCCATGGAGCGCTTTAAAGGTGGTAACCAGAATCTTGAAGCGCACCCGAAAGACCACAGGAAGCCAGTGCAGACTACGCAGCAGTGATGTTACATGGGAGCCGCAAGCGGCTCCCGTTACTACTCGCGCAGCCGCATTCTGGACTAACTGTAGCCTCCGGGTGCACCTCAAGGGCAGCCCCATTTAGAGAGCATTGCAGTAATCCAACCGAGACGTGACCAAAGCGTGAGTGACTGTGCATAAGGCATCCCGGTCAAGGAAGGGACGCAACTGACGGACCAAGCGAACTTGGTTATAATCCCTCCACACCATGCCCATTCCATGCCACAAATTAAATAAATTGCTAGTATATCTTCATTCAGGTTTTTACAATATGATGCATGCATTTCTTGGAGGAAAAACATCTGAGCATTTATTATAAGGGCAAAGATGTCTAATCACCATCTCTCTGTCTTACTTAAAAGCCCCTTACTAGCTGTTAAAAGGGAAAGGAATGCTGGCACTTTTGCATTTTGCACTTTTGCATTTTATAAACTTTTGCAAGTGTCTATAAACATGGCTAAATAATGTCTATAGGAAAGAACAAGAAAAAGATATCTAGAGGCAATTAAAAATATTACAACAAGTACCTTGGCATTTCATACTCCAAGACATCCAACTTCAAACCATGCAGGAGAATGAATCTCCAGGCACCCTACCACCATCACCATACACACAGTAAACAGACATGCTCACCCTTAAAAACTCAGTGTAGTTTATTGCAAAGTAGAAGTTATAATTTGCAGCATTCACAGGAGGGGTGAGACGGGGACAAATAACAAAAACTGTATCAGGCTGACATGATGCGAACTTCCTCCCTTTTGTATGTGCATTATAGTGTAGAAAAGGGGAACAACTTTCACTGCAATGGCACGCCTGAAAGTGATGGCTCTATGGTAACATTGATACATAGAACAGCAACTACAGAATAAGGAATTCAGCCTCCCTTCCCTTTTCTCCCTCCGCATGTATACAAATGATACAAGGGTTAAAACCTGGTTTGCTTTCTTTTACTCTTTAATTAATCAGTGGAACAACTTGCCTCCAGAAGTTGTGAATGCTCCAACACTGAAAGTTTTTAAGAAGAAATTGAACAACCATTTGTCTGAAATGGTGTGGGGATGTGGTAGTCAACCTGGTCCCTATCGCCCACTAGTGGGCGTTCCAGCTTTCATGGTGGGCGGTAGGGATTTTGTCCGATACTGAAGCACTTTCGTTTTTTAACTTAATTGACTTTTTAAAAAAATTTCATAGCATTATTTAAAAACATTTTCATTAGGTTTTCATAAAATTCCCTGTGACAATTTAAATTTCTGAAAATATACTATTTGTATCACCCGCGCATAAGTTTAGTTCACATTACATAAGTGAAACTAAACAGCACAATAGTGCAACCGCAAACAAAAGAGCCTCGTCCCAGAATAGCTCGTGCATCTCCCCCTACACCACCCAGCTGTAACAGACAAGCAGAGCTGGTAGCTGGCGCACCCCCCCAAACCCAATCCACAATGCGCTAGAGGCATGCGCAGACAACGATACACGGCGCATTACTGTGGAACTGGTGGGCGGTTAGAAAATTTTACTGCTAACAGAGATACAAAAATGGGCGGTAGGTATAAAAAGGTTGATTACCCCTGGTATAGGGTTTCCTGCAGAGCAAGGGGTTGGACTAGAAGATCTCCAAGGTCCCTTCCAACTCTGTTAATCTTCTGGCATTGGTCTTTTTGCTGCTTCCCCCCCCCCCAAAAAAACTGGAATACATCTGATCTGGTTTGATCTAATCTAGTCTGTGGCTTTTCCTTCCTACCTTGTCTCCTTCAGCAGTAGGGTGTCAAGCTCACCCGTATTTGCTTCACCTAGAGCCATGATGGCAAACCTATGGCACACATAGGTGGCACGTGGAGCCGTATCTGTGGGCACGCAAGCATTACCCTAGCTCAGCTCCAATGCGCCACTCAACTGATTTTCGGGCCTTTTGGACCCACCAGAAGTCAGGAAACGTGCCATTTCCAGCCTCTGGGGGGGAGGCTGTTTTTGCCTTCCCCAGATTCCAAGAAAGCCTCTGGAGCCCAGGGAGGGCAAAAAACGGGCCTTCTGGGCCCACCGGAAGTCGGGAAATGGGCCATTTCTGGCCTCCAGATGGCTTTGTGGGAGGAGGCCATTTTTGCCGTCCAAGAAAGCCTCTGGAGCCTGGGGAGGGCAAAAAATGGGCCTTCTGGGCCCATTGGTAACCTTTTTGCCATCCCATGCCAAAAGCAGGGGCAGCGCGGGGTGGTTGCTCCCACATGCACTGGTGCATGGGGCGTGCGGGGATTGAATTATGGGTGTGGGCACATGCACGCGTGACACCCCCCCCCACGCTCCCCATGCTTTTGGTACATGACAGGAAAAAGGTTTGCCATCACTGACTTAAAGAACTATTCCTGTTTTATTTATAATAATTTTATTAAAGATTATTCAGAGAAACATAATACAAATTACAAAAGATAAAAACTGTAAAAAAAAAAAAGGTGCAGAAAAAGAAGAAAACAGAAAAGGAAGAAAAAGAAGTGATCCCCTCCCCCTTCATCCCCAGGAAATATAGTTAAGATTAACTAGGGAACAATTCCGAGGCTGAGCAAATAACAGAGATCAATCCTAGCTGCATTTTTATTTATTTTATTTATTTATTAATCATACTTTTATACCGCACCATCTCCCGTAGGACTCAGGGCGGTTCACAGGCATATTAAAAGACAATATAATAAATAAGCATTAAAAACCCAATTAAAACTAAATATTATCAAAGCCAAATCACTAAAAACGGTAAAAACCGATTAAAAACCCCATTAAAATTTAGCTAAAACATTTTATTCTTAGGCTAGTCCAGCGCGCTGAAATAATAGAGTCTTCAGTTCACGTCTGAAGGTCTGGAGGTCGGGGAGTTGTCGTAATCCGGGAGGAAGCTCATTCCACAGGCCACCACAGAGAAGGCCCTCCCCCTGGGGGTCGCCAACCTACATTGTTTGGTCGACGGCACCCTGAGGAGGCCCACTCTGTGGGAGCGCACGAGTCATTGGGAGGCAATCGGCAGCAGAAGGCGGTCTCGAAGGTATCCCGGTCCTAAGCCATGGAGCGCTTTAAAGATGGTAACCAAAACCTTGAATTGCACCCGGAAGGCTACCGGTAGCCAGTGCAGGCCGCGCAGGATAGGTGTTATATGGGAGCAACGCGGTGCTCCCTCTATCACCCGCGCGGCCGCATTCTGGACTAACTGGAGCCTCCAGGTGCTCTTCAAGGGGAGCCCCATGTAGACAGCATGCAATAGTCCAGGCGGGAAGTGACAAGGGCGTGAGTGACCGTGCGTAAGGTTCTACTTTTAAAGTAGAATCAGAAGCAGCATATGTGTTCATTTATATGCAGAGAATGAAAGAGAGAGAGAATTTGCTGGGAAGTGAAACCCCTCCAGCTATTTTTTTTCTCTTTAAAGATGTATGAACAAAATAATCAATTAAGCACAGGATTCAAAGAGGCAGGGAAAGGCAAGGATGCCTTCCTCTAGAACACGGGTGTCAAACTCAGTTTTATTGAGGGCCACATCAGGGTTGTGTTTGACTTAGGGCAGCCGGGATGGGCATGGCCAGCTTGACATCACTCATGTCAGGGGTGTCGGGGGTGGCCAACCAGGATGCACCATTTTATTTTCCTATTTTGCACCAGTCACCTTGTAGTCTTAGGCCTCCACTCTTGAGTGGACTTCTTTGGAAATTTTTGTTGTTCAGGCTGTTCCTCTCACCCTTTCCTTCTTCTCAGATTTTGTGTATGTTCTGCAAAATGTGGATTCTCTCAAGGATTGTTGATACTTAACTCATTTCCATGGACAGTGCATTTTGGTTACAAACAAATCCATATCTGTGTAGCCCAATAACAACATTGTGGTCCAAGACACAGATTCCACATTATCCCAATCTTCACACCTTTGCTCTACTTCTCTATCCTGTTCTTTTGCAGAATTTCCTTCAGACACGAGCCAGAAATGCGCGTCATTGGATAGGACTTACAGATATTGACGTAGAGGGAGAATGGAAATGGGTGGATGGTAGCAGTTACAGAAATGGCTTCAGGTAAGCACTGAACCTTGCATTTCGTTTGCCTATCTCCAGATCCCAAGTGTCAATCCAAATGTTTTCCCATATATAATCTCTCAAAAGTTTCTTTTAAAACAGAAGCAAACTTTTTTCCAAAGTCAAAAGCTACACATTGGTCTAGTGGGCTGCTCTGCCCAAGAGTGGATTCAGTCATTCAAGTCATCTTACTCTGACAATGTGACACCATAGTAACTATTAGAGAAATAAATGTTAGAAACAGATGTCTTGAGAAGATCCACTTGTTACACCACAATGCAGGAAGAAGAAAGCCAGAATCCAATATTTTGGCCTATATAGAGATCTGGATTGAAAGCATAGTTATTTGCTGGAGTTCTTATCTTCTCACTTCAACCTTTATCCTAACAAATGTTATTAATCTGAACCCAGAATTATTCCTCCAGTCCTAAATGCTACTAGGGAGAGCAGATACGGCAGGAAAAAGACCCCTGCATTTTTAAAAAATTGATTTGATTTACATCTTCTTAGGAGAAGTGGTTGCTAACATGATTAATTCATGTATTTAATAACTCTCCCTTTCTTTAAAATTAACAATTACAGTTTTGTGATTTTTTTTAGAGATTTCTGGGCTGTAACAAAACCTTTTGGGAAAGAGTTGCATGCAGCTCTGGGGCTTCAGATTATTCTGGTCTAAAAGATCAAATTCAACATTATTTTAAATACTGTATTTTTCGGAGTATAAGATGCACTCTTTTCCCCCCTAAAAGAGGGTGGAAATGTTGATGCGTCTTATACACCAAATACAGCCATTTTTGGCCTCCCGAAGCCCTGCCCTGCCCTGCCCTGCCCTGCCCTGCCCATCCCATTTTTGCGAAAAACGGGGCCATTTTTCACAAAAAATGGGGCACTCAGGGGCTTTGGGAAGCCTGCAGAGTGTTCCTGTGGGCTGGGGAGGACAAAAAAAATTTTTTTCTTGCTTACCTCATTGAAATTTTGGTGCGTCTTACAGTCGCACGATATGTAGAAATCTTTGAACTGTGATGCTGGAGGTGATTACAGGTAGTCTCAAGTGTCTAGTCCACTATTTTGCCCTGCCATTCTGTAGAAGAGTGCTGTGGGAAGGCTTGATGGCATTTTTTGCGTGCTTTTACTTTTGCTGCAACAGCTTGGGAATTAGGGAGGGGGAATTGCCTTCAGAGATGAAGCAGACTCTTTCCCAGCTAGTTCCACCCTGGTTCCAAGGCCATTGTGCCCTGAGAGCGAACTGTTATCTCCCTAGCACTGCAGTATTCTCAAAACAACTTTGTAGCATCACATTGGCTGCTGGTGGACTGGTCAGAGGGGGGCTGGGTTTGGGGAAATGGAAGAATTGCTTTGTGCTTCACGCGGGACCTTCAGATTCCACCTGGCTTTACTACAACCTCAGTAAAAGTTCTTTTGATTCAACTCAATGAAATCAAGAATTTTGCTTTCCTGAGGGACCAGCTGAGGCAACAATTCACTTAGCAATGGTTCAATGTTCACCCCGCAATGTTCTTACAACACACTCCCAAAGTTCCAAATGTTATAGCACCACAGCCGTTGTCCATCCTTATGACCAATCACAGAGACACTGCAACGTTCCCCCTACCTATTTCCCTCCTCCAGAGGGACTTAACAGGCATTAGCCCTGCCCTGCTAGCCCACCGGCTCTTCCCCACCCCAAAAGGTTCACTTATCTTTCAAAGATCCAGAGTTTCAGAACAGACTGATCACTCCACTCTCCTCAAGTGAGCAGTCTCCTTTCCAGCCTCTCTACTGTGGGGTTTGGGCAGCAGCACCGTTTCTTTGCCTGCTCCTGGCGCTCCAAAAGCGGAATGGTGAGAGCAGAGGCAGAGCAGGATGAGCGTGCCCTGCTCAGCTTGGCTGACTCACCAAGGCTGCCTGCTAAGGACACCCAATCCCACTTTTGGAGCATCGGGCAGCCTAGGTGAGTCTGAAGGAGTGCAAGATCATGCCCCCAAAGGCTTCTGGTCTCCACTTCAAAAGCTTTTGAAAAGAGATGGAGGCCTGAAGCGGCACAAGACCACTCTCCCGAAGCCTTCCATCCCTTTGCAAAAGTTTTTGGCACAGAGAACAGAAGCCTTTGGGGGCAGAATCTCACACTCCTTCAGAGTCACCGAGGCTGCCCGGCGGTCCAAAAATGGATCAGGTGTCCTACGCGGGCAGACTCAGTGAATCAGCCAAGCTGAGCAGGGCACGTTCCGTTTTTGGAGCGCTGGGAGCAGGCAAAGAAAACTCAGCAGAGAGGCTAGAGATGAGACAGCTCGCTTGATTTATTTAACAGTAACAGAGTTGGAAGGGGCCTTGGAGGTCATCTAGTCCAAACCCCTGCTCACGCAGGAGACCTGTACTAGGGATTCGAACCACCGAACTGCCAACCTTTCTGATCGACAAGCTCAGTGTCTTAGCCCCTGAGCCACCTAGTCAGGCATCATTGAGATCTTCGAAGGATAAGTGAGTCTTCACAGCCCAGTGTCTGTGGAGACCTGGTGGGGCAGGATAGAGTGGGAGGGAAGGATGAGGTATTGCAGTGGGTCACAGAAGCACTAGCCCCCACCCCACCTCCCCAGCATGGTCTTCCCCACCTTGAGATACTTCATGTGCACTAAATGATCTGCACATTCGATTAGCAAATGCATTGGGTAAAGCAAGGAGGGATCACGTTCATTTAACATTATTATTATTATTATTATTATTTATTATATTTGTATACCGCCCATCTCCCGAAGGACTCAGGGCGGTTCACAGACAAAAAAACAACAGAAAACATATAATAGATAAAAAACCACTAAAAGAATAGATAGTTAAATTCAATTGATGCTCTAACTTTTAAATACAAATTTAAAACCTCATTTAAACACCTTTTATTAAAAAATCCCAATTTAAAACTACATTCAAGCTAGTCCTGCTCTTCGAAACAGCAACGTCTTCAGCTCGCGGCGGAAGGACTTGAGATCGGGGAGTTGACGAAGCCCCAGAGGGAGCTCGTTCCAGAGGGTAGGGGCCCCCACAGAGAAACATGATCCAATTAATGAATCCTTGAGTTACGAATGTAATTGACAGGCTCTATTACATTCATACCTGGAGGATTACCTGCATTATGTATCCCATGGACTTCCAAAGCAGCAAACAAAGTAATCCTAGGCTGAACCTCACCAAAAATATCACCTGAAGCCAAGTTCACCAAACAGAAGCTGTCATACTTTGGTCGTACCCGGAGAGCTGACTCACTCAAGAAGTCAATCATGCTGGGAGTGATCAGCAGAAAAAGGAGAAGAGACTGCCCTAGCGCCCTCTGGTGAGCACTATAAAGGATAACACCTAGATGACCATGGCAGATCTGAAGGAGGCCATGTGAGGCAGAGGGGCATGGAGAGTGCTGATTCATAGAGTGACCAAGGGACGGATATGACTAAATGGCTGACGATTTATGACAATATATTTGGAACCAGAGGTGGGTTTCAGCAGGTTCTGACCAGTTCTGGAGAACCGGTAGCAGAAATTTTGAGTAGTTAGGAGAAGTGGTAAATACCACCTCTGACTGGCCCCGCTCCCATCTATTCTCTGCCTCCCGAGTCCAGCTGATTGGGAGGAAATGGGGATTTTGCAGTAACCTTCCCCTGGAGTGGGGAGGAAATGGGGATTTTGCAGTAATCTTCCCCTGGAGTGGGGAAGGAATAGAGAGTTTACTGTATCTTTCCCCTGCCATACCGACCAAGCCATGCTCACAGAACCGGTAGTAAAAACTTTTGAATCCCATCACTGTCTGGAACATTTCATTAAAAAAATAAAAGCCGTAATTGGTACATCAGTCCAGACAAGATCCACATGAGAAATTACCTGTTCTTTCTCTGACTGAATATTTCCTGTAAAGGTCCTATTAGCACCTAGAGAAGAATTTCAGTAGAACAACATGTGACATAGATGAATTTCTTTTGCCTTCCACTGTTGTCCTAGTCAAACTTAGGTATCAAACAATATAATTCTGCCTCTGCACCCAGACATTTAGTCTGCATCTCCATTCCCACCTCTGTTTTGTGGTTTTTTAACCAATAGGTTCTTGGGAGTTGTAGAAAGTCAACACACACACACACACACACACACACGGAAGAATGAAATATTTTGGGGAATATTAAAAAAGGCAGAATATTATATTACCCTAGATGGGAAATGGAGAAACATGTTTTTTTAAAAAGACAGAAGCAGACTCAGTCTTTCTTAATAGCCCACAGCAGATGTCAGCACTTAAGAGATAAAGAGCTTATTGAAAGAAGACAAGCATCTAGATAGTTCTGCTCATAATCAAATACCGTCACCCAAGAACCAAAACAGGACGAAAGTCATTAAGTCACAATAAGAATTACCCAACACCCTTTCAGAACACAAGCCCCTTCACTGCATCATTTCAGAGCAGTCCAAACATCCCCCAAACTTAGCTCAGAAAAACACCTAGGATTGGCATTTCCTCTTTTGCCTAAAGAGCCAGCTATGACCTCTACATAACTCCTACATGGCCCCATGGAAGTCTGACAACAGCCAATAGAATACATGTTCTTGCACAGGAACAGGAAGCTCAAGTGCAAAACCCAAAAGAAGGCATAACCCACCCACCCCTCAACTCCATTTTGTCGGCTGCACCAGAATCATAAACCCATGTGGTTCTGCTTCATCATTAAACCATCTTTCCAAGCAGCCTCCATGTTTCCAGTGTCTTTCTCCCAGCTTGGAACTGAACCAGATGGATATTTCTTCCCACAAAGTCATCTGATCCTACTAGATTTCTTTTTAAAACGGCAAAGGAAAATCTTTTGTCACCTCATAGAATAAAAAAGTTGTTACTGCTGGAGCTTTTGTAGACTTTAGTGGACTTTTATTTAAAACACGATTTTTTTCCCCCCTCTCAGGTACTGGAAGCAAGGGGAGCCTAATAACGATCTTTCAAATGAGGACTGTGCACATCTCTGGGGCAACGGAGAATGGAACGATGTTTACTGCACATATTTATGCTACTATATCTGTGAAAAATCCTTGCCAAGAATCTTCTAAAAATCCTCACGGCACAGAAAGGACTGAGGGCCTAATTGCCAAATAGTGCAGATTTTACCAGAGGTGCCTTATATCTCACTTTTAAAGATGTTACTGTTATAAATCCCAAATGATTTTTATTTTTACGATTACTGCCAATTGCCAGCATTTACTTATTCTGTAATTCTGCAGCTGCACCCATGAATTGGCTAGTCTGGCTTTTAATAAACTGGGGCCTCGTGGGACATGTAGATTCAAACTTTCCACAGTTCATCTTCATATTTTAAGCAACTTAATGGATCCAGCAGTCCGCCAATGCAGCCGTCTAGCAAAATCTCATCTCTTTTACTTAGCACTGTAATTGTGTTCTCTTCATTTTGTTTGCTTTTTTTAATGTGAAAACTTGGAGAAAACATGCAAAATGACACCATCCTTTTTGTCCTTTGGAAAGACTGTGATCTCATAGTATCTTTATAAAATGCTTCCTAAAACAAAATCTTGTCATTTACAAAGGGCATAAGAACACAACCATATGCCTTGTTCATAAAATTAATCCATAGCTGGGGAAAATGGTGATTAGCCATCAATAAATACAGAGATAACCACGGAAGAAAAAACACTGCCCTACATCAGAAACATCTTAGGAACAACCAACAGACCATTACAATCACACAGCATCACTGTAGCATACAAACCAACCAAAGCACTCAAAACATCTTAAGCAAATCAAAAGACCCAGTAGCCGAAAAAAAGAAAAAAGATAGCTAAAACATACAGTGTTAAGAACTGTAACAGCCATTATTTATTTATTTGTTATATTGTTAGCACTTTGAGAAAGAAAATACTGTAAAGCTAAGTAACAATTGCTAGCTCAGCAATATTGATTTCCTCTTACTATGCATCCTTTAAGAGAGAAAAACGAGCAATGTTGCAATGGACTGAATCTGGTAGAGTGGGAAGTGGAACAGTTTTATTTCACAAGGCTTTTCTATGAAAATATCACTACTACAGAAAGTGTGGTTTTCCACTTGATTTTAAAGTAACCTGCTCTTGGAATGTGTACTCTGTTAAGAGTAAAAGTCAAAGAGAGTTCGTTTCAGGGGTGAAATGCTCCAAGTTTAGACCGGATCAGCCGATCCGGTAGATATGGTGGCAGGTGGTTTGGAGAACTGGTAGCAAAACTGGTAGCTGGCCACGCCCACCCTGGCCACGCCTACTCCAGCCTCCCGCCTTGAGGTCAAACACAACCCTGATGCAGCCCTCAGTGGAATCGAGAGTGACACCCCTGACATAGTTTCACACATCCCATTTTCTGAGGTTCATCTGAGCAATCTTAAATATAAGTTTTAAATAAAATACATTAACATAAAGTATCATAATACTTCCAGTTAGAATTTCTAGCTTCTGAGCCAATGCCTCTCATTTCCTCATGGAATGCTTTTTAGATTCCTAATCATTTGTTTAGGACAAAGCAATTTTTTGATGACTCAAGAACCTGTTTTTTGAGGGAACAATGAGAACAAAA
Source organism: Ahaetulla prasina (assembly GCF_028640845.1). Taxonomy (NCBI): domain Eukaryota; kingdom Metazoa; phylum Chordata; class Lepidosauria; order Squamata; family Colubridae; genus Ahaetulla; species Ahaetulla prasina. The sequence goes on from NC_080540.1 coordinate 171,147,920, forward strand.
TGGTGCAACAAGAACTTGGGAGTTCTTATTGCACACATGGACAGGATCAGGTTTTCAAAAGCCACAAGGAATTTGAAAACCTAGAATGTTGGTTCTATGTGGAATTGCCTTCTGTGATCAGTAACAAAACTGAACAAAACAACTTTGAGAGGAGTTCACTTCTGCAACCAAGGTCTCACCAGGTATGATGGGTACAATATTCATTTCCCAAAATTTCTGGCGTGTAAGGGGTATCCCGATTGGGAGTCTATCTCCACAGCTCTTAGCTGATTCTACGCCTCAAGGATTGTCATTGGGACAAAGATTAGGGAGTGTGGTCTTTGTAGTCCCGCCTAGAGAACGTTAGTTTTTTTGGTCTTCTCAACACTGCTTTCATGCAATGGATGAAATAATTTAAAGTTCTCATCACATAGCAGAAACAAATAATGTTTTCTTACCTATATTCCAGTGGTGAAATGCAAAATTTGTTACTACCGGTTCTGTGGGCGTGGCTTGGTGGTGGGGGAGTAATGTGACTGGGTGCGCGTGGCCAACTTTTTTTTTTACTTTTAAAAGCATTTTTTCTACAACCTCTTCGGCCAAAGAGATTGTAAAAAAATGCTTTTGAAAGCCTCTGACAATCCCAGCTGAGTTGCCTGATTATCAGAGGCTTTTCTTTTCTTTTAAAAGCATTTCTTTTGCCTTTAAAAGAAAAAAAACCCTCTGATGATCACACAGCTCAGCTGGGCATGTGTGGGGAGTCAGGGATTTTTGCTACCGATTCTCTGAACCACCTGCCGCCATCGCTACCGGATCGGGCAATCCGGTCCGAACTGGGAGCATTTCACCCCTGGTATATTCCTTCTGTTTGCTATCTTTACCCTATGCATTAGTTGAGTGGAGGGTGCGTTACCATCCTAGTTCTCCTTGATCTCTCAGTAGACTTTCAATATCTTCAAACATAGTATCTTTCTGGACCACCTATGGGAATTGGGAATAAGAAGCACCATATTTCTGTGATTGATTGTTATAGCTAGCCCTGACTCTGAGGAGTCTGAGGAAGGGGATCCTGTGGAACAACAGCCTGCCTCAGAAAGCAGCAGGGAGACACATGAGGCTGATTTGGAGCCGTGAAAGCAGCATAAGATGAGGAGTCTGAGTCAGGATCTCGTTCCCAGCCCCAAAGCATGTAGGAGTAAGCAAAGAGCTGGACAAAGAGCTACAGAGCTCCTTGGGACGAAAAGATTTTCAGTGATTGCCTGCATCTGATGGGGCTCTATTTTAGAGCCACCCACTTTACTGGGAACCATAAATCTATTTGCTGGATTCTCTATCCATGGAGCCTGGGACATTTATTTATCCCTGTGCCAGACCAGCTGTCTATCTATGACAGTTCTGTGACCTCTGGACTGTGCCCTAACCATGCTTCTGCCTGCTCCTTGAAACTTTATTGGGATTGAGTCTGTAAGTCAAAAACAAAAATTCAAATAACTTTATTACTGTCATTAACCAGCAGAAAGAAAAAAGAGGACAATGTGGTTTTTTAATATCCAGAATATTCAATAATAAATAGGTAGGAGTGATACATTAAAATATACTAAAAAAGCATCATTCTTATTAGTTAAATAACCTAAAATTTAGAATTATGAAGCCCCTGACAAATCTGAGGAAACTACAATACAATACCTGACATTTAAAAAAATATCCAGTGGGTAATGCTAAGGAGAAGCCACTCCCTGCTCAAACAAATTCAATTGCTCTTAATTATTCTTTGTCTAATTTTATATGCCATTTCACAGAACCTGGCAATTTTATGTTATTTCAGGATTATTATCAGAAAGTAAGAATTGCTTGTATTGCTGGTCATTATATCCTGTTCTACTAGCCAGGAGTGGGGCAATTAGAGCATTTTGGGATGCTGTATAAAACTGGCAGTACAAAAGAACATATTCCATTGTTTCCACATGTCCTGAGTCACAAGGGCATAATCCTAAAGAGTGTGGTATCTTTTTGTATTTTCCAGCTAGGAATGCTGAAGGTATTGTATCACATTGGACTAGGGTAAAGCCCCTTCTCTGGTTGGGAATATTAAGATGTGGAGATCTTAATATTATCTGATCATTGCATGATTCACTTTGTACCTGCTTACAGACAAAGACTTAAAACCATGAAACCAACAATTAAATCAGTGAGGACTTGAACTGAGGAAGCACAGCTAAAGCTACAGGCTTGCCTTGACTGCATTGATTGGAATGTTTTTAAAGATACCTCTGCAGACTTGGATGAACTCACAGATACTGTAAAATCGTATGTCATTTTTTGTGAAGATCAGACCAGAAACCTGTGAATATACAGGTACAATAAACCTTGGTTCACAGCTAAACTTCATGATGGTTGACCCAGGTACTTTTCTGAAATCAGACCATTTGACATGGAATGACCCTCTATACACCAATGACTGCATCTCAAAAGATCCCTCTGTTAAAATACTGAAGTTTGCAGATGATACAACAGTGATTAGTCTCATTCAAGACAATGATGAATCTGCATACAGATGGGAGGTTGAACAATTAGCCTTGTGGTGCAACAAGAACATTCTTGAACTAAATACACTCAAAACCTGCCTTCCATTAAGGATCTGTATAAAGCACAAGTCAAAAAAAGGGCTGTGAAAATATCTACAGACACCTCACATCCTGGATATAAATTGTTTCAATTTCTATCCTCAAAACGATGCTATAGGGCACTGCACACCAGAACAACTAGACACAAGGACAGTTTTTTCCTGAATGCCATCACTCTGCTTAACAACTACCGTATTTTTCTGAGTATAAGACACACCTTTTTCCCACAAAAAAGAGGGTGAAAATCTGGGTGCGTCTTATACTCTGAATGTAGCCCCATCCAGCTTCTCAAACGGAGGTTTCAGAGGCTGAAAAAAGCATCAGAAACGAAGGTTCAGAAGAAAAGTCCCCAAACAGAACTTCAGAAAAGACGCTCCCAAACAGAGCTTCAGAGGCTTTTTTTCTGAAGCTGTTTTGGAGGCTTTCAGAGGCAGAAAAAAGTTTTTTCTGAAACAGAGTTTCAGAAGTTTCAGAGGCAGGCAAAAAAGCCAAAAAAGCAAGGCACGGAGCTCACAACCAAGGAACCTGTTGCTAAAATTCACCTCTGGGAACAGCTGATTGAGGGTATTCCAGGAGGCCAATCTACCTGCCAGTCAGCTTTTTTCTTATTTTCCTCCCCAAAAACTAAGGCACGTCTTATACTCTGGTGTGTCTTATACTCCGGTGTGTCTTATACTCTGAAAAATACGGTAATTCCCATAACCTGGCTAATAATTTACTAAGACTGTATTACTATTATTCTTCTCTTCCTTACTAGTATCTATCTCTTCCCACTTATTTCTATAACCATGCTGCTTGTATCTTTCAATTATATTGCAAGAATTTCATACGCACAAAATTGGAGAAAAGGAAATACACCAACAGAGGAAGAACTGATAAAGAAAATCTTAGATTGTGCCAAGATGGATAAATTATCAATTATATTGTTTTTATTTGTTTCCTAGTATGATTTGATAGCTTATTAGTAACCTTGACTATCACCAAGTGTTGTATCTTTTTATTCTCGATGAATGTATTTTATTCTCCTTATGTAAACTGAGAGCATATATACCAAAGACAAATTCCTTGTCTGTCCAATCACACTTAGCCAATAAAGAATTCTGTTCTGTTCTGTTCTGTTCTGTTCTGTTCCGTTCTATTCTATTCTATAATAGTGAATCTGTAAGTTTCTCAACGGATTTGGACCACTTGAAATTGTTTATAACTGTGAGATGGCAATGCTCTTATAGATTTTGCATCACAGTATAAGTTGATTGATGTACCTAATTGTCCTGAGACAGGTAATCCTCAACTTATAACCACAATTGAGACCTGAATTTCCATTGCTAAGCAAGGTGGTTATGTGATGCGGCTGATTTTATTACCTTTTTTTCTACTACTATTAAGCAAATCACTGCAGTTGTTAAGTGAACCATGCATCATTAAGAGAATCCAGATTGCCCCATTGACTTTGTTGGTTGGAAGCCGACTGGGATGGTTGTGGCCGTGGGGATGCTGCAACAGTTGTAAGTGTAAGGACTATTATAAATCACTTTTTTCAGTGTCACTATAACTTTAAATACTCAATAAATGGTTGTAAGACTTAGGACTACCTATACTGTAAAGTTGGAAGTCAGAGATGGTCTAATTGCCATTCCATCATGTCTACAATCTGTCTTCATGCTGACTTAGTCTGATCAAAGCCCATCACTATTAAAGTCTATGCCTCTCTGTCCCTTCTGCCAAATTCAGTTTAAAACTGTCTTGAAAAGCTTAGAGTTTCCCTTTCCAAATCTATGTTTCTTCTAGTGATCGCAGTCCATTTTTGCCAAGAGGTCCATCATGGAAACAGTGTTGTAGATCAAGATTAAGGAATCCAAACCTCATCAATATTATCTTCTTAGGCCCAAAGCTGCTTTTCTTTTCTTTTTTCAAAAGGCAACTGGACTTTCTTGGTTTTTCTTTTTTAAAAAACAAAAACCATTTTGCTTCTCATCCAAGATACTTCTTCAGAACAGATGAGAAGCAAAATATTTTCAGAGGGGGAAAAAAACCCCAAAGCTCAATTGCCTTTTGAAAAAAACACCTTTGGGATAACCATGACCTGAATGATTGAGAATTTCCATAAACATCTTAGTCTTTTTTTCCCCCTTAACGTTCAAAATGCTGTTTTTGTTTCTTATCCCTTGACCATCATCTTGCAAGATGGATGGAAATACTGTTGGCTTGACATAGGCTTCCTCAACCTCCATTTGAGTTCAGCTGTAACTGCTAGTGTTAATAGGAGTTTTACCCTTGTGTATCTGGAGAATCACAAGTTAGAAAAACTGCTGATGGAATAGCATCGCGTTTCCTAAAAAAAGCTGAGTAATGATCTGTTTTTCATTTGCACTCAAAACAAAATACTTGTGGGCGCAACAATTTTAAGGAAGTAGGCATAAACATTGGATACCTTTAGGGCAATAGCTATCCTCGCTAGAAATGCAAACACCAAGCTCGATATGACATCTGTCAACCCTGAAGTAAACCTGGCTGAGGCCATCTTGGAGGGGGGAAATAGTTAGATGGGGTTCTGTAGCCAAAACAGTAAAGTTTTCCCATGAGAACCAAGGACATTCTCACAGGCGGCTGGCCAGAGGAGGAGCAAGTAACCAGGCAACTGGCCAGCAACTGGATTGGACAGCTTGACCAGTGATCTGGGGGAAAGGGGAAACTTTTACTTTTAATTAGATGAAAGCCATAGGAACTTTTAGAGTCGGCTTTCATCAGTTGTGCCAATATGATGTATCCAATAAAACTGTTTTTGAGGAATTTGCCTGCTTCAGAGTTCTGATTTCTATGGGTGCATTACATGGAATGCTGACAACATCTTTGTAGTACTTGGGATGTGCATGGTTGATCTTTCTTTCAAGAGGATTGAAGGAGGAAGGGAGATGCCAGAATAGGTCCATGGAAAAGAGGGTGTTAATATTCTGCCAGAAAAACTGCCAGGACCTTGGTCTTTTCCCAGGCCATGATGTGTTGGAGCCCCAATAGGATAAGAGTATTATTTCTGTTTGGATCTCCATTTAATTATTTTACTATTGTTTATGAGTTTATGTATTACGGTTTTGTATTTTTAACTTATGTTGAAGTTTGATGATGCCACCAAAAGTCACTTTGGTTGTGTTGGGCAGCCATACAAAACTTGTAAATAAGATTCTCTTTTCATGGGCCAGCTATTTGCTGATATTCTGCCTTAGTTATTTGCCCTTCTTTCCACTTTTTATACTTGTCCTACAATGGAGCATAATATTGTGTTTACTATCCAAAACGCAGGAAAGTAAATAAAAAGAATTTTAATAACATCTGTTTTTTTCCAGAGGGGGCTAGACCTCAAGACAAACCACACATGCAAAGCCCTATGTGGAGTTTACTATCAACTCCAAATAGTATGAGAGTTTTAAAGCAGTTAGTCCAATGGTGGAATTCACATTTTTTTTTTTACTACCAGTTCTGTGGGTGTGGCTTGGTGGGCATGGCAGGGGAAGGATACAGCAAAATCCCCATTCCTTCCCCACTCCTGGGGGAAGGATATTGCAAAACCTCCATTCCCACCCCATTCTGGGGCCAGCCAGAGGTGGTATTTGCCAGTTCTCTGAACTACTCAAAATTTCCACTATCGGTTCTCCAGAACCTGTCAGAACCTGCTGAATAGCACTCCTGAGTTAGTCCCGTTTAACAATTTGGACAAAGCAGTTAAAAGAAAAATGGCGGTAGATGCAAGCATTTCGTCAGTATCAAACTTACAATAACACAGTTAAAAAATCAACATAGAGTATAAAGTCCAGCAAGAGCATTAATTAGACATATAACGTCTATACCGTATATAATGACAACCTTCTGCCCACAAAAGGCACAGGTTGTCAGACAGTTGTTTCTGTACTTGCCTCCCTTGTGTGTGCTGAAACAACTGTATATCAACCTGCGCCTTCTGTGGGAGGAAGGTTTGGTGTTCACACGCATTATATGTCTAATTAACGCTCTCGCTGGACTTTATGCTCTATGTTGATTTTTAACTGTGTTATTGTAAGTTTGGTACTGACGAGTCAATAGTAGAGGCTTGCATCTACCGCTGTTTGTCTTTTAACTGCTTTGTTTAAATATGAGAGTTGCCTGGACTTCTCTGTGTTGCTTTTTGTGCTCCTCACAAATTATATATATGAGCAGAGGGAAAAAGGATTGCTAAAGTAATTAGCAGTGGGGGAGATTTGACTGATTTGACTGATTATATGCCATCAAGTCATTGTTGATTCCCAGTAATCATCATTAATCAGTTCTTTGAAGTCTCCCAACAATGCATCAATTGCTATTGAAAGTGAATCCATCCGTCTTGCTGCTGGTTGTCTTCTTTTCTTTCTTCTACTTTTTCCAGCATTAAAACCTTTACCAAAGTAGCATAATTTGAATCTGATCCTTTGTGCCGCATATGAGAACTTTGGGTTGATTTGTTCAATGATGCAGTAAGCTTATTTTCTATAAGTTCTATAAGCTATAAGTTGACACCAACTTGATGGCACATAATCAGTCAATCAGTCATGGCCTAGGGGCAAGGTAAGGGCAACATCATGGGAGTAGAAAAAAATGTATTAGTTGGGCATGAGTACTTCATGATTAAATGCAAGGCCTAAAAAAAAAAGATTAAAGGTTTATTCTGATGAAATTTAAATCCTAAAGCCTTTAGTATATAATGTGGATTTATATATTTATTTGTCAAATTTAGAATAGAATAGAATAGAATAGAATAGAATTGAATTGAATTGAATTGAATTGAATTGAATTCTTTATTGGCCAAGTGTGATTGGACACACAAGGAATTTGTCTTGGTGCATACGCTCTCAGAGTACATAAAAGAAAAGATACATTCATCAAGAATCATAAGGTACAACACTTAATGATAGTCATAGGGAAACAGTCAATATAAATCTTAAGGATACCAGCAACAAGGTTACAGTCATACATTCATAAGTGGGAGGAGATGGGTGATAGGAACGATGAGAAGGTTAATAGTAATGCAGACTTAGTAACTAGTTTGACAGTGTTGAGGGAATTATTTGTTTAGCAGAGTGATGGCATTTGGGAAGAAACTGTTCTTGTGTCTAGTTGTTCTGGTGTGCAGTGCTCTATAGCATCGTTTTGAGGGGAGGAGTTGAAACAGTTTACATCCAGGATATGAGGGATCTGTAAATATTTTCACAACACTCTTTTTGACTCGTGCAGTATACAGGTCCTCAATGGAAGGCAGGTGGGTAGCAATTGTTTTTTCTGCAGTTCTAATTTTATTTATTTATTTATTTGTTTGTTTAGATTTTTATACCGCCCTTCTCCCGAAGGACTCAGGGCGGTGTACAGCCAAGATAAAAACTCAAAGTATATACAATTAAAACAAAAATTTAAAAACAAAGCATATTACAAAATGGTCGAGATATAAAAATTTAAAATTTAAAAACCCTAAAATAATAATAAAACCCTAATTAAAACCCCAGTTAAAATTTAAAACTATTAGGCCAGTCCCGCTTGTATAAATAAGTGTGTTTTTAACTCACGGCGAAAGGTCCGAAGATCAGGCACTTGGCGTAGGCCAGGGGGAAGTTCGTTCCAGAGTGTAGGAGCTCCAACAGAGAAGGCCCTGCCCCTGGGGGCCGCCAGCCGGCATTGTTTGGTGGACGGCACCCTGAGAAGACCCTCTCTGTGTGAGCGTACGGGTCGGTGGGAGGCATAAGGTAACAGCAGGCAGTCCCGTAAGTACCCAGGTCCTAAGCCATGGAGCGCTTTAAAGGTGATAACCAAAATCTTGAAGCGCACCTGAAAGACTACAGAAAGCCAGTGCAGACTGCGTAGCAGTGGTGTTACGTGGGAGCAACAGGTGGCTCCCGTTACTACTCGTGCAGCTGCATTCTGGACTAGCTGCAGCCTCCGGGTGCACCTCAAGGGCAGCCCCATGTAGAGAGCATTGCAATAATCCAAACGAGAAGTGATCAGAGCATGAGTGACCGTGCATAAGGCATCCCGGTCAAGGAAGGGACGCAACTGGCGAACCAAGCATTGCAGTGAAGGCCCTCCTGGAGACGGCCGCCAGATGTTCATCAAAAGACAGCCGTCCATCCAGGAGGACACCCAAGTTGCGTACCCCCTCCCTTGGGGCCAATAACTCGCCCCCAACAGACAGCCGCGGTTGCAGCTGACTGTACCGGGGTGCCGGCATCCACAGCCACTCCATCTTGGAGGGATTGAGCTTGAGTCTGTTTCTCCCCATCCAGACCCGTACGGCTTCCAGGCACCGGGACAGCACTTCGACAGCTTCGTTGGGGTGGTCCGGGGTGGAAAAGTACAGCTGAGTATCATCAGTGTACAGATGGTAACTCACCCCGAAACCACTGATGACCTCACCCAGCGGCTTCATATAGATGTTGAACAGGAGAGGCGAGAGAATCAACCCCTGAGGCACCCCACAAGTAAGGCGCCTCGTGGACGATCTCTGCCCCCCTGTCAACACCGTCTGCGACCGGTCAGAGAGATAGGAGGAGAACCACCGATAAACAGTGCCCCCCACTCCCAATCCCTCCAACCAGCGCAGCAGGATACCATGGTCGATGGTATCAAAAGCCGCTGAGAGATCTAATAGGACCAAGGCAGAGGAACAACCCCTATCCCTGGCCCTCCAGAGGTCATCCACCAACGCGACCAAAGCCGTCTCCGTGCTATAACCGGGTCGGAAGCCGGACTGGAACGGGTCTAGATAGACAGCTTCATCCAGGTACCGAAGCAACCATTTCAACTTCCCCGCTCCTGGGGGAAGGATATTGCAAAATCTCCATTCCCATTCCTCTCTGGGGCCAGCCTGAGGTGGTATTTGCCAGTTCTGCGAATTATTCAAAATTCCCACTACCAGTTCTCCAGAACCTGTCAGAACCTGCTGAATAGCACTCCTGAGTTAGTCCTGTTTAACAATTTGGACAAAGCAGTTAAAAGAAAAATGGCGGTAGATGCAAGCATTTCGTCAGTATCAAACTTACAATAACACAGTTAAAAAATCAACATAGAGTATAAAGTCCAGCAAGAGCATTAATTAGACATATAACGTCTATAACGTATATAATGACAAACTTTCTGCCCACAAACGGCACAGGTTGTCATACAGTTGTTTCTGTACACTTGCCTCCCTTGTGTGTGCTGAAACAACTGTATATCAACCTGCGCCTTCTTTTTTTTTTAAAGTTTTATTTTAACATTCATATCCAATAACATATTTAATGTACCATCATATACAATTAATCGGACCTGCCCGGTCACCACCCCCTTTCTTTAACTCTCTTCCCTTCTCTACCTTCTTCTACTTTCCACAACCATCCTCCCCCTCTCTTATCTACATCCTCTCCTCCTTCCTCCCTACTCCTTTCTTCTCCCTCTTCTATCCCTCTTCCTTCCTTTCCTCTTCCTCCTCTTCTCTTTCCTACCTCCTTCTCTCTTCTACTTCCTTCTTTCCCATCATTCTGAAGTGGTAGCCAGGCAGCTCCGATCTTACATTAATTATACATCTTCAATCATCTTTGTACATTAACCATCAATCCATTTTCTACCCTCATCCCCCCCCCCCTTCCCTTCCTCCCCCACCCCCCAGGACTTCCCAGAACCGAATACAGGGTATAAAACTAACAACAAAAATTAAAATATAACACAAATCATAATCCATAGTCACTCCTTAAAACCTCAACTCCCCTTCCAGAAACAAAGAAAATACATTTCTTCCAATCCATTATATATCAGACCATTCCACTCCTAGAGTTCTCAGAAATTTCCGATTGAGTTAGTGTTTGTTCTTGAATAAAGTACATAGTTTTTAATATCCAACCTTCATCAATCAATATCAAAACAACGTTCCATCTTCCAATATTCACCAAGGGTTCTTCTAAAATGTCTTTCTTCCTTAAGCAGTCTCTCAAAAATAGTTCATATTTCCAACTTAATTTCTTAAATTTTTCTGTCCAACCTTCAAGGGTAAACAATAGTCCATCTTTTCACATCTTTGACATTTATATACATCAAATAATATTACAAATATCCAATATATCAATTATAATAATTAAAATCTTCACTTTACCTTGCTTATATCAAATAACATTATTAAAATTACACCTATAACTTATCCAAAATATATCTATTATAACAATTAAATTCTAATTAGCCATATAACAACATTACATCCATCTCTTAAATATAATATTTAATCCAAATTCCTAAATTTTACTATCTATCCTCCAAAGTTAAACAATATTCCATCTTCCTATTCCTTTATACCTGAAATATATCAAATAGTACCCCTAAAATTACACATTTATATCCAAAATAAATCATTTACAAAATTAATCATAATCATATATAATAGAATTAAACATTCTCCTCCCTTCTTCTGTCTTACACATTTTCCACCATCTATTCACCATTCAACAACATCTATTAATAAAGAGTTCCCAATCTTTAATACATTAGTGTAGAAATCTCGTGCTTTACAAACTGTATTGAGAAAATACTTTCTTCCTTTATAATTCACTGTTAAACCAGCTGGAACCTCCCATCTAAAATATATCTGATGTTTCTTAAGCTCATCCACTAAAAAGGCAAATTCTTTTCTCTTTCTTAACATTTTAGGAGTAATTTCCTTCATCATTATTATATCTTGTCCTAATATTTGAAATTTATTTTTATAAAATGCTTGCAAAATTCCATACCTAATCTTCTTATTTGTAAAATAAATAACCACATCTCTCGGTAAACACCTCTGCCTTGCCAACCAAGAATTAAAACAATAAATTTTTTCAATATTAACTTCAAAATCTTCTGGTTCCACTCCCTCTATTTGAGCAAAGGCCTGAATAAAAATCTCTTTCAAATTTTCCTCTTTATATTCTCTTAAACCCCTTACCCTTATAGCATATTCCATTAATTTATATTGTAATATAACCCTTTCTTCATCTGCCTTATCTACCTTAACCTGAATATCATCTATTTTATTTTCTAAATTCAAATTAATTTGAACTTCATCTATTTTCCTTTGCAAATCTAAATTAATTTGGTTAAGTTCATCCAGTCTTTCTTCTGTCTGAATACTAGATAACAATAATGGGGTAATTGATTCCTTTAATTTTTTCATCTCCCTCCTCTGCTCTTCCACCATATCTTTAAAATCCAGTATTTCTTTCTCCATTTCATTAATTTTTTTTTTATTGAAAGAGTTTTAAAAAACAAAAACATTTTTCCCCCTTTTCCCCCCCTCCCTCCCAAAAAACCCCCTCCCCCCCTCCCCCGGCTTCCCGGGTCAATCACAAGGTATTGTTATACATAAACCAAACATTGAATAAAATTTTCCCTTCCAATCCAAGTAACCACATCCAAAACTTTTCATCTCCCGACCCCCTCCCCATTACATAAAATAACTTTCTAATTATTCAAAGGCAATCTGATATTTCTTAATCTGATATCTATTTTGTAGATAATCAATCCATTTTTTCCATTCAATTAAATATCTTTCCTGCGTATTGTCTTTTAAAAAAGCTGAGATTTTAGCCATCTCAGCCAAATTAATAACTTTCAGTATCCATTCTTCTATTGTTGGTATCTCTTCTTTCTTCCAGTATTGTTCAATCAACAGTCTTGCTGCTGTTATTAAATTCAGAATCAATTTAGTCTCAATCCCTGTACAATCCGTTATAATTCCCAAAAGGAAAAATTGTGGCAGGAACTTTATCTTCTTCTTCAGTACATTTTGAATAATCCACCAAATTCTTATCCAAAAGACCTTAATTTTCATGCAAGTCCACCAAATATGAAAATATGTAGCGTCATCACAATCACACCTCCAACATTTCGCTTGGATATTAGGATACATACCTGATAATTTTTTGGGATCTAAGTGCCATCTATAAAACATCTTATAAAAATTTTCCCTTAAATTCTGTGCTTGTGTAAACTTAACATTTCTAACCCAAATTTTCTCCCATGTTTCCAACATTATTGGTTCCTGAATATTCTGTGCCCATTTTATCATACAATCCTTTACCAAATCCTTTTCCGAATCTATTTCAAGCAACACATTATACAATCTCTTTATATGCTCCTGGGTCTGATTTCTAATTTGCTTTATTAAATTTTCCTCCCTTTGCATTATACCAATTTTTTGATCTTCTTTCCATCTAGCACTTATTTGCCCATATTGAAACCAAGTATAATTCCTCCCTTCTTCATTTAATACCTGTAATGATTTTAATTGCAATCTACCTCCTTCAGCATACAAAAGTTCTTTATAAGTAATCATTTCCTGTTTCTGTTCTATATTTATATTCTCTATTGCATGTCTGGGGCTCGCCCATATAGGAATCTTGTAATCTAATTTATAGGAATATTTTTTCCAGACCCGCAAAAGAGCACTTCTCAACACATGATTCTTAAAAGCCCTATCCACTTTTTTTTCATAAAATAAATACGCATGCCATCCATATAACAAGTCATAACCTTCTATATTCAAAATTCTTTCCTCTGTTAAGTTAAACCAGTCACTTATTACTGAAAGGGCTACTGCTTCATAATATAGTTTAAAGTTAGGCATTCTTAAACCACCTTTCCATTTCATTAAATTTTTGATCTATTTCTGAAAGATGAGCCTCCATAAGCTCCTGTAAAAAATTCCTTAGACTGTCTTTAATATCTTCTTTCAATTTCCGTATCTGAAGTGAAGAAATTTCCAATATTTTAGAAGTGGTTAAATCTCTTTGCTTAAAGGCCATTTTAAAATTAAGTAATACCAAGAAGAAAAAAAGAGAAAAAAAGAAAAAAAGAAAAAAAAATTCAATAAGCTTTTCTTCTTAAACACTGTAAGAAAAAGATAATAAAAAAGATAATAAAAAGATAATAATAAAAAAAAGAGATTTTAAAAAAAATTCCATTTTTTAAAAAAAATATCTTGTTATATTCTTCTTAAAGGTTCCACGCCAGCAATTGTAATAAGCATTTCCTTAGCTTTCGCTTACTTAGCTTTCACTTTCAATACACAAAACGCCATCTTTCATCATCTCCACTCTTGAATACGAATACCTTCTCTGTCAGGGAGTTAAAATCATCTTACAATCAAATGCCAGCACTCCTGTTTTCGGCTCTGTCCATGTTAGCAATCCTTCAGTAATACATCAGTCACGGAGATGGACGCTGCGTTTTGTTCTGCCATTTGCAGAAGCGTTCTGGATTCTGGAGCTTTTTTCAAGCTATAGAAGGAGCGTTCCCAACAAACCACCAGAAATCTTCCTGGGGCTTTCCTTGGGGGCTCTACTTCAGCCCAAATGCTCACCTCCCCCTCTTTGCCCAAGGGTAGAGATTTACAAGCTGTTGACAGCAGATTAACGCTATCTAAACAGCTCTACAGAATCACACAGAACTGGCAGGCTAAAATAGACCGCCATTAACGAAGAGCCACTGGAAGCCTCTCAACCTGCGCCTTCTGTGGGAGGAAGGTTTGGTGTTCACACGCATTATATGTCTAATTAACGCTCTCGCTGGACTTTATGCTCTATGTTGATTTTTAACTGTGTTATTGTAAGTTTGGTACTGACGAGTCAATAGTAGAGGCTTGCATCTACCGCTGTTTGTCTTTTAACTGCTTTGTTCAAATATGAGAGTTGCCTGGACTTCTCTATGTTGCTTTTTGTGCTCCTCACAAATTATATGAAATATATATGAGCAGAGGAAAAGGATTACAAAAGTATTATGTTTGGCATATTGTATATTTGTTGCCACCTGATCAGCCATTATCATATTAAATTGATTCTGTAGTAACTTTATTGCATCTTTAAGTTTTTGATCATGTGGATTATGTATTAATAATTGTTGTTTCTTATAAATTTTCCTCTTCTAAATACCTACGCTGTCTTTGTTGCTTATTTCTCTGTCTATTATTAAGATATATTAATACACCTCTCATAAAAGCTTTACTGGCGTCCCAAACCATTTCTATCGATGTTTCATTATTCAAATTATAATCAAAAAATTCTTTCATCTGCTTTTTACATTGATTTACATTATCCTGATATCTAAACAAATTTTCATTTAATCTCCAAGTTCTTCTACCCTCTTTTCCATATTGCAATTCCATCCAAACAGGACTATGATCAGACAAACATCTTGGAAATATCTTAGTTTTCTTCACCCTAAAAAGCAAATCATTAGAAATTAAAATAAAATCAATACGTGAGAAGGATTGATGCCTATCAGAGAAAAAAGTATAGTCTCTTTCCTCCAAATTCCGCAGTCTCCATACATCTCTTAACTCGAAATCTTCTATCATATCAAAAAAGGATTTAGGCAGCTTTGCATGTGCAGGTATCTTCTTGGAAGAAATTCTCTTGTCCTTTCATGTATCTATTACTCCATTCCAATCTCCCAATATAATGCACGATTTATAATCCCATAGAATCAACTTATCATATAACATTCTATAAAAATTTTCTTGTTGCTGATTGGGTGCATATATACCAAACAAGAGAGTCCTTTTTGTTTCTATTGTAAGTTCAATAGCAATATATCTTCCGTGAATATCTGCCTCTATTAACTTGTCTGGTATATCTTTTCTCAAATAAACCACTATGCCATGTTTTTTCTCCAAAGCTGAAGCAACAAAATGTTTACCTAACTTTGAGTTTATTAAGTACTTTTGATCTGATAGTTTGCTTCTTGTAAGCAAATAACATCATTTTTAAATTGTTTCAAATAATGAAATATTTTTCTTCTCTTCTGAGCTGAATTCAAACCATTGACATTCCAAGTCAAGATTTTATTTGCCATTACTGGGCTGCTGAAGCTTTTGAGGGAAGGCTTCTTAAGGAGGGGTCTCACCACCGCCTCTTTCAAGGCAGCAGGGAAAACCCCTTCCACCAAAGAAGCATTTATAATCCCCCGGAGCCAGCCTCGTGTCACTTCCTGAGTAGCCAGTACTAACCAGGAGGGACACGGGTCCAGTAAACATGTAGTTGTATGCAACCTCCCCAGTAACCTGTCCACATCCTCAAGAGCCACAGAATCAAACTCATCCCAAATAACCTCAACAAGACGCGTCTCCGTCATCTCAGCTGGATCATCGCAATTTTGGTCCAAACTATCCCGAAGCTGAACGATTTTATCGAATAGATAACCGTTAAACTCCTCAGTACGTCCCTGTAAAGGGTCATCCCGTCCCTCTTGATGAAGGAGGGACCGGGTCACCCGAAACAAGGCGGCTGGGCGGTTATCTGCCGATGCAATGAGGGTGGAAACGTAGGAACGTTTCGCCTCCCTCATTGCCACTAGGTAGGTCTTAATAAAAGACCTCACTAGTGTCCGATCAGCCTCGGAATGGCTAGACCTCCAAGTGCTCTCTAGGCTTCTTCTCCGGCGTTTCATCTCCCTCAGCTTCTTGGAAAACCAGGGAGCCAATTGAGATCTACGCCGGGTCAGAGGCCGCAAAGGCACAACACGGTCCAAAGCCTCAGCCGTGGCCCGTTCCCAGGCCGCAACTAGTTCTTCAGTCGTGCCGTGGGTAAGATCTCAGGGAACGGCCCAAGCTCCGTCCGGAACCTCTCCGGGTCCATCAGGCGCCTGGGACGAAACCAACGCATTGGCTCCGTCTCCCTGCGGTGGTGGGCGGCGGTCCGAAAGTCTAGGCGGAGGAGAAAATGATCTGACCATGACACCGGTACCATCTCTAAATCTCCTAATTCCAGATCATTAACCCACTGTCCAGAGATAAAAATCAAGTCTAGTGCGCCTCCCCCAATGTGTGTAGGGCCATCAGTTACTTGAATCAGGTCCAAGGCCGTCTTGGAGGCCTGGAACTCCTGAACCACCGTTGATGACAAACCAGCCGATGGCAGGTTGAAATCCCCCAAAACCAAAAGTTTGGGACAGAACAATATAAATTGTATAGATACAAGCATCAAGGTTATAGTCAAGTAGAAAGGAGATAGCTGATAGGAAGGATGAGAAGAATAATAGTAATAGTCTTAGTAAATAGTTCGACAATATTGTGGGAATTATTTGTTTAGCAGAGTGATGGCATTTGGGAAGAAACTGTTCTTGTGTCTAGTTGTTCTGGTGTGCAGTGCTCTATAGCATCGTTTTGAGGGGAGGAGTTGAAATAGTTTACATCCAGGATATGAGGGATCTGTAAATATTTTCACAACACTCTTTTTGACTCGTGCATTATACAGGTCCTCAATGGAAGGCAGGTGGGTAGCAATTGTTTTTTCTGCAGTTCTAATTATCCTCTGAAGTCTGTTTCTCTCTTGTTGGGTTGCAGAACCAAACCAGACAGTTATAGAGGTGCAGATGACAGACTCAGTAATAAGGTTGTTCAACTCTCCCCATTCTCTGAGTGACATTAACATTAAAACCAGAAAAATAAAATAAGGAAGAACAATATATGTCCACAAGAGATACATTGAAATTAACATAAAATTCTCTGAGGGAAAGTTGGAAATTAGATGGAATATGTGTAGGACTATAAAATCCGGTGATGGCCTCCTGAGGAGGGTCATACTGCTCTCTCCTTTAAGGCCAGTAGAATCACCCCTCAAGAAAGCTAACATCAAGCATGGACTTAATCTAAGCCATCTCCCAAGTAGCCTACTAAATCAGGAGAGGCATAGATCTAATAAAGAGATGGCCAGGTTTGCAGTCCAAAGATCATTCTCTACTTCCTTATGAGTTAGAGACTCAAACTCTTCCCAACCAACATCTCAAGATTGTGCTTCAGGCTCCTTGACAGGACCCACCCAGTAAGAGCCCAATTCTAAGCAAATTTCCTTTTTGAAATTTCTAAGAAGCAGCGATGAAAGAGGGGGAGCTTAGGCATTATATTTAAGTTCCTCAATTCAACCTATAAAAACCCACCGCAATCGTGAGCTCATTGCACAATGATTCCCACCAATGACTGCGAACAGCAAGTGAGAGATCAGGAATATTTAACAGAAATCAGAACGCACATGCCAGCAAAAATGATTGGTAAATACTTATTATTGATTCAATTTAATGGTTGGGGAAAGACTTTGGTTTAGCATAAGAATAGAATAGATAGAATAGAATTCTTTATTGGCCAAGTGTGATGGGACACACAAGGAATTTGTCTTTGGTGCATATTCTCTCAGAGTAGATAAAAGGGGGGGGGGAAGAAAAAAGAGGGGGGGGGGAAATATATTCATCAAGAATCATAAGATAAAACACTTAGTGATAGTCAAAGGTTACTAATAAACAACCAAATCATACTAGGAAACAGAACAATATAAATTGTATAGATACAAGCATCAAGGTTATAGTCAGAAGTAGAAAGGAGATAGCTGATAGGAAGGATGAGAAGAATAATAGTAATAGTCTTAGTAAATAGTTCGACAATATTGTGGGAATTAGTTGTTTAGCAGAGTGATGGCATTCAGGGAAAAAGCTGTCCTTGTGTCTAGTTGTTCCGATGTGCAGTGCTCTATAGTGTTATTTTGAGGGTAGAAGTTGAAACAATTTATGTCCAGGATGTGAGGTATCTGTAGATATTTTCACAGCCCTCTTTTTGACTCATGCAGTATGCAGGTCCTCAATGGAAGGCAGGTTGATAGCAATTGTTTTTTTCCTGCAGTCCTAATTATCCGTTGAAGTCTGTATCTGTCTTGTTTGATTGCAGAACCATAATAGCTCATTAGCTGTGCTTGCCTGGGTTAAAAGGAGCTACAATGTCATATTTATCATAAAACTCAGTTAACACTAGAGTTAGAGAGGGCTTGCTTTAACTGAAACAGTTCCAGGATCATTTGGGATGAACTAAATGTTAGGGTTAGCCTCCCCCAATTCTGTGATGGCTTTATCCTCAATTATTTTATTTATTTTTATTTTGTCACAACAGTATATATAAGCATAAGCATGAAGTAACTATATAATATATAGCATATATATAAGTATGTAATAACTATATAAATTGGATATAATGAAAGGAAACAGTAGGACAGGAACGGTAGGCACGTTGGTGCTCTTATGCACACCCCTTACAGACCTCTTAGGAATGGGGTGAGGTCAACAGTAAAGAGTTTTTGGTTAAAGCTTTGGGGATTTTGAGTAGATACCACAGAGTCTGGTGTTGTTGTTTTTTCTGAGTGATTTTTCAGAATAGCAAGACATTATGAAAAAAAATTATTATTATTATTATTATTATTATTATTATTATTATTATTATTATTATTATTATTATTATTATTATTATTATTATTATTATTATTATTATTATTATTCGAATTTATATACCGCCCTATCTCCCAAAGGACTCAGGGCGGTTCACAGGCATATAAAACATCAATATACAAATTAAAATAATCCTTAAAAAAAATAGTTCCTCCTAGCTGGATCAAGGCATTCATTCCCTGTTGCTTGCTTTCAGCTCACGGGGGTGTCTTAGCTGGGATACAAGGGCCGTCTTTTAATCTCAAAATATCTTTCCATCCCAGATTAAATGGCTCTGGAATAGTATATTTCTCTAATTCTTTTATTATAAGTTCATTAACTTTGAAATTACATTTTCGTTAATAATTGCATTGAAGCTTTTAATAAACGTAGCAACAACTAATGCAAACTAAGCTAGAAAAAAGGAAAGTTCAGAAGATGCAAGGAAAAAAAAGAAAAGAAATAGAAGTAGAAAAGAAAAGAAATAGAAGTGGAAAAGAAAAGAAAAGAAAAAGACCACAAAATGCATAAACTATTATACTAAGTTTCCCTCCTTCAAAGTTACAAATTTTAAAAAAAAACTCTTCTTCCCATTGCCTCACTTTTATCTATCCGCAGTCCAGAAATCATCTTTTCAATCTTAGTTCAGCAAAAAGTCCTTCACGAGTTACCAGAAATATCAAACAAATATTTCATCCCTTATCAAATTGTCCCACTTTATATTCCTTTTTCACTCTGCGCAATCTTAACCTTTAAATCATTCTTATGGCATCACAGGATTTGGTCTTTCATCACTTGTTGGCATTTAAAAGAAATCTTCAAAGTTTTTACCAGGCTTCTTTGTAAATCCTATAAAGGGCCATCATCCAGGATTTCTTGCCACACCTGTTCCACGTCCAACTCCTTTTCTTGATTTGTCTTTTGCACTCCCATTTTAGTAATCTCAATTTTGTTGTCCTCCATCATATAAAAATTTCTTAACATTTTTCTTATCAGCTTCTAAAAGTTTATCCACTGAGATATTAGCTATTAATATTTCAGTCCATATTTTTAAAAAATCTCTTTAAGATAAGAAAAAGTTATAGCCAGTTTAGTCATTTTATCTCTTTTTTCCCTGGTCCTTTAGTTCCCTGTACTGTCCAGTCGTAACCCTTAATAAAGCCTCAGTTCCTAATATGGGTTTAGTTTCCTTTCAGTCATTTCCCATCAGTATATTAATTAATTATATACTTGTTTTTCAAATCTTACAGCAAAAATATAATCAATCTTTCAAATCTCTCTGGTCTTCCAATCCATTTAAAATATTCTTACATCAACATCCTCCCCCCCCCCTTTTTTCCCCCAACGGCATATTATTTTAAATTCTTTTAAATATTTTAAATTTAAACTTTCTTAAATCTGAAGAAGGTAAAACTCATTAGCTACCAGATTAAGCTCATGGCTTTGAAAGTCTCTAATACCCACAAAATTTTAACAAATCGTGAATTTAAATTTAAAAGATAAACAAGGAGTGGTGAAACAGAATTATTCTGTCCCTATTGCATCGTTCTAAGCCTATGATTTCAATACATTTTTACACATAGAATAGGTGATTAAAATATGGCATCCATTATATTTTTGACATGTTACCTACCTCCTTATTTTATTGATTTGTAGCAAGAAGCATAAACCTGACTCTAATTTGGATTAACTTTCTGGGCTGGAGAAAAATTATAAGATTATAACATATGCCCTGTATTTAAGATTAGTAGTATGATGAGTCAAACTTTTCAGCCAGAAAATATTACTTTGGTGGCATCACTGCTCAGTACAGAACTAAAGGGAAAAAAATAACTCAAAATAAACACTGTTGTTTTCTTTCATTATTGCTTGGTTATTTATGTTTCATAGCAATCTGCTTATATAGAAAACTATATTATTTGCTTTTATACAGCAAGACCACATAGTCAGGTATGCAGACATTCCTAACATTAGAAATTAGAAATATTACTAAAACATTATAGTAGAGCATTTCCTATCCAATGGTTTTATTACATAAGGAATTTTGAAAGCACAAATACTGGAAATAATGTTCATGTTAGATTCTACTATTCTCTCTCTCCCTCCCTCCCTCTCTCCCTCCCTCTCCCCCTCTCTCCCTCCCTTCCTATCTCTCTCTTTCTCTCCCCCTCCCTTCCCCCCCCAAGACAGATATATCCCACAGTGGAAATGGACATCTTCTATGACTTATGTGCTTCTGGCCATTTCTTACCTGCTGATCTTCATATTGTTTGGGCTTGTGGCATCCAAAGGTAAATCAACTATTTTGATTTCTGATATACTGTGTGGGCTTCAGGACAAAATGTTGTAGAAAGTGGCTTTAAAACTCTCTCAAATTCTTCAGTATTCTAGAAAGAGCAAGTTACTGAACCCACAAAACATACCTTAATTTCCAGCTGACTTGGAACAATATAGAGCCATGTGTATCAGGAGACAAAATATAAGAGTCAGCTTTACAGCTAATTGCTATATGTTATAATCCAAAACTGTCTTTGAGAATAAGTTTTAAATCATGGTTTGCTGAATACAGAAAAGTCATGCAGGTAAGTAAAATAATGGGGATGATTTAGTTTTTTACAGTTTTGCTTTCATTTCTTCTGTCAATACCTTCAATGGGAAGAAAAACAAGCCAGAAATAAGCCAAAATTCTGTGTTCAGACAAGGGACTTACCAATCAATTGTTGTAGATATTTTATTTCCTGGCGAGAATAAAATGCAATGCAAAGAATTAGTCTGCAGATGGATTTATTTTATCAAGGGTGAAATCAAAAGAAAATCATCCTTTTACAAAATGGATTGAAAGAATTAAAAATTGAAAGAAATGGATTGAAAGAAATAGCTCTTCGATGCTTCTTCTCATTCTGCCCTTCAGCTACATCATTATGTATTCCTTATTAAACATGCCATCTGTATATGCAAAAGCCCAATCATATAAGTACCTTATTTGGAACTGAGTCAAGTACATTCCAGCTGCTTTTGGCAAAAGGCCAGAGGCAAGCTGAAAAGTTCATAATGAGTTGAGAAGTTCATTTGGCTCTGCATAGTTCATTTAATACATTGAGGTTTGATCTAATAATTAATTGCTAGAAGAGTTGCCATATGTAAATAAATAAATAAATATTAGAACAGTTGTACCAAACCTACAAGGTCTGGCCTATGTCTACAATTTCTGCTTTTTCCATATTGCGGCAAATAAGATGTACATAGATACTGTGTTTCCCTGAAAATAAGACTCTGTCTTATATTTTTTTGAACCCCGAAATAAAGGGTTGGCCTTATTTTCGGGATATGTCCTATTTTCAGGAAAACACGATAGATAGATAGATAGATAGATAGATAGATAGATAGATAGATAGATAGATAGATAGATAGATAGATAGATAGATAGATAGATAGACAGGCAGACAGACAGACAGGCAGGCAGGCAGGCAGGCAGGCAGGCAGATCTGTGTGTGTGCATGTTATACTACGACTTGCCACAGCAAAATCATATTATTTTAAATTGCAACGTTGAAAAATATAATGCAATATAGGAACCATTCAGTCAATAAAACCACAATTAGGCAAAGCAAATCATGATTAAAAATACACATAAATTAAGCCATAGAAGGAGAACAAAGAGAATTTTAAGAACTCCAGAGGTAGATTAATTGCAATGAAATATCATAGAAGGTCATCTAATCCAGGGGTCTCCAACCTTGGCAACTTTAAGCCTGGAGGACTTCAACTCCCAGACTTCAACTCCCAGCAAGCTGACTGGGGAATTCTGGGAGTTGAAGTCCTCCGGGCTTAAAGTTGCCAAGGTCGGAGAGCCGTGATCTAATCAGGACCCTTGAACCACAGCTTCTGTTGCAGAATTGTAAAACAATTCCACTTTCCTACCCATTATTTAAAGTATATTCTGCCCAGCAGAGAGTTACGGTTGTGCTAAATGCAGTCAAAGCACTTGCAAATTAGTCCACAAAACCACTCATGCATCTGTATATACTTTATATGTCTCCATGTCTCCCACAGATGATGTTTCTATAATTTATTTATTTATTTATTTTATTATTTAAATTTTTATACCGCCCTTCTCCCGAAGGACTCAGGGCGGTTCACAGCCAGATAAAAAATACACAATGATACAGTATAAATACAATTAAAATACAATTAAAAAACTTATTAAATTGGCCAAGATTAAAAAATTTAGGATAAAAACCCATTAAAAACCCATAAATTTAAAACTAACCCAGTCCAGCGCAGATGAATAAGTGAGTTTTAAGCTCACTAATCTACAAAAAACATACAAGTAAAATAGGGGGAGGGGGGAAAGGGGGGAAACTCCCCTCTTCATCCCCACCAGCTTAAAATCAATTTTATAAATTTTATCACCCTTTCTAAATAAAGCATAATCTCTCTCCTTCCCATGGCTGACCTTTTAAGTAAACATAACAAAATCCAAATACTACGCCAATCAATCTTTGTCAGCAAAGGTCCAGTAAGGGTAACCAGATATCATTATTTTCCATTTTTAACTCTATAAGCCAATCTTATAAACTTTCCTGAATTTGTAAAATTATTCTTTAACTTTTTTTTTAAAGTCCCAATGGTAATTGCTGATCATCTGTGTTTCAAAGTGAAAATCCTTCAGAAGCACAACAGATTTCTTTTGTATTAATGAGTAAAATCTATCCTTTTGTTTGACGCTTCTAAAAAAAAGCTATTTTCAAATCTTAACAGAGTTCTGTTGTATAATCAGAAGGGGAAAAATATCCAAATCAGTTTCCTAATTTAATATCTGTTCATGTAATTTAGGGAATGTCATCCATCAGATCCATTTCAATTATATTTAAATATCTTTTCAAATTAATTTCATAGACATCCATTGCAGCTCCTTCTTGTTTTACCATTTTATTAGAACATGCTCTGCTTTAGCAAGCATTTGTTCCATTCTGTCCAAAAGCTTGGCTGAATGGTATTGAGAAATGTGTACTAAGGATTTATGCTCTATTACTGTCCAGCCTTCAAGGTCTCCTTACCATTAACCCCCTCCCCCCAAAACAGTCTCCATTTTCTCAAATGAGAAAAGATCATCTAAATAATTGAAAAATATAATTTAAAATCCCTCTGGTCCTTTAATCCATTGTTAACTCTCCAAAATCTCTATACTAAGCATCCTTTTGTTGCATAGTTCAAAAAAAAAATCAATATAGTTATGGATATAGTGCTTGCAGTCTGAAAAGTCTTAAGCTCTCCAATATACTGTACATTTTTTAAAATCTCCAAAAGTGATTAAATATATGTAAGAATCAGTCAAGCTTAATGTCCATATAGCTGCTTTGCAAATGTGAGCTTGATGCAATCCCAACTCCAGCCATTCCACTCATACACCAATCATAAGAATGACAGTTTCCATGGTCTACTTATGAGGAATGGCCATCCAGAGTTGTAAATCTCACCTTTCTTTTGGAGAAATTAACACCAACTCAGATTCAGCATCCAGTCATGATTCCCCTCACAAAATCTGCCAGCCAACGAAAGCTGGCAAGACATCAGCTTAGGGGTGGGCTGCTGGGGTTTTGCAGGGGTTCAGGAGAACCTCTAGCGAAGATTCTGTATAGTTTGGAGAACTCCAAAATCCCAGTCCTGGCTGGCCCCGTCCACCCCGCTCCTCCCAGGAGTTTCACACAGTTTGTTTTGGATGCAGGTAAGCGAAGGGCATGCACAGAGGCTCAGGGAGTATGAAAAATGGGCCTACCAGAAGTTCAGGGGGCCAGAGTCCAGAGGGCCTCCAGAGCCTGAAGAAGCCATTTTCGCCCTCCCGGAGACTTGAAGAAAGCCTTCAGAGCCCAGGGAGGGCAATGCCCCTGCCGCCGTGGTGCAGGAGGCTGATTAGGCCTCACCCACCATGCAATTTCGCAAATATTAAGCTCTTGTATTCAGATGGAAGATAATCTTGAAGAAATTAATAAAGCTAATTTAGAGTTGCAAAGGAAAATAGAGGAAATTCAAAAGAATCAAAATAATTGGAACTTAGATAATAAGATGGAAGATATACAGGCAAAGGTAGATAGGGCAGATGAAGAAAGAGTAATATTACAATATAGATTAATGGAATATGCTATAAGGGTGAGGGGATTGAGGCAAAATAGGAAGGAAAATTTAAAAGAGATTTTTATGCAAGCCTTTGCTCAGATAAAGGGTGTGGAGCCAGAAGACTTTGAGATTAATATTGAAAGAATTTATCGTGTTAATTCTTGGTGGGCAAGACAAAATAGATTACCGAGGGATGTGGTTATTTATTTTACAACTAAAAAGATTAGGTATGAAATCTTGCAAGCCTTTTATAAAAATAAATTTCAAATATTGGGACAAGATATAAAAATGATGAAGGAAATTCCTCCTAAAATGTTAAGAAAGAGAAGAGAATTTGCTTTTTTAGTGGATGAGTTTAAGAAACATCAGATATATTTTAGATGGGAAGTTCCAATGGGTTTGTCAGTGAATTTTAGAGGCAGAAAGTATTTTCTTAATTCAGTTACGAAAGCAAGACATTTCTATATTAATGTTTTAAAGAGTGGAATCCTTTGTTGTTAGATGCTAAGTTAATTGGTTTGGAAATGATGGAAAATGGAGGGGAGGGGAGGAATGTTTAAGATGTGAATATGATGATTATGGTTAATTTTTGGAATTGATTTGTTTAGGATACAAATTATAGGATTTTTGTTATTTGCTATTTGTATGGTATAAATCTATGGGATGATATTATTTAATTGTGAAGGATGGAAAGTAAAATTTATGAATTTAGATAATGTGGATGTAATGATTTTAATTGTTTACTGTTATATTGTGGATGTAGTTTAAATGTTTATTTGTTTTAATTGACACGTTTGTAGATAGTAAAAGTTATGAAGTTAAGTTGGAAATATTGTATTTGAGAGATTTTATTCGTAATGATATTTGATTGATGGAGTAGTATTGGAAGATTGGACATTAAATGTTATGACAATTGAAGAAAGATATAACTGATGAAAATTTGAATTTGAGAAGCTGGATTGTAATTTAAGAAATGGACTTATGAATTTTGAAGAAATATACAAGTGGGAGAAAAAATTTGAATTTGAGAAGATGGACTAATTTTTAAAATGGGCTGTAAGAAGAACGGACATTAAATGTTACGACAAATGAAGAAATATATAACTGATGAAAATTTGAGTTCGGGAAGATGGACTGTAATCCCTTGCTAAAATTTTTGAAGCCCACCCCTGCATCAGCTCACCATAGTGCTCACAGGACGTGCCCTGAAAGGCATGAGTTTATCAAAGCATAAATATATTAATGGAGGAGGAGAGAAGGAGAGAGAGCAACTGTAATTCGTGAAGGACACTTTCCTTTGAAGGTTGAGACCTATGGTGTAGAATTCAAAAGTTGTTACAAAACTAACTCCAGGTCTAGATCTTTTTTTCAGAGTGCTTAAGATCCCTTTTGAATGTGGTATTTTTATTCCTTCTCAACTAGTAATATTATTGTGTACATTTCTATTCCTACAGGAAGCAGCAAATGGCAGCAACAGCTAGAAAGCAGTAAGTAATTTTCAAGAAGTGAAAATTGTTGGGTTTGAGGCAGAGGTGGGTTTCAGCAGGTTCTGACCAGTTCTGGAGAACCGGTAGCAGAAATTTTGAGTAGTTCGAAGAACCGGTAGTAAAAATTCTGACTGGTCCCACCCCATCTATTCTCTGCCTCCCGAGTCCCAGCTGATTGGGAAGAAATGGGGATTTTGCAGTAACCTTCCCCTGGATTGGGGAGGGAATGGAGATTTTACAGTATCCTTCCTCTGCCACGCCCACCAAGCCATGCCACACCCACCAAGCCACACCCACAGAACCGGTAGTAAAAAAAAATTGAAACCCACCACTGGTGTCGGGGGTTACTAATTAAAGCAGATCCCAACAGAGCCCACAATGGAGCCTTTTAGGAAAATAAATATCAACACAGTGCATTTTACACACAGGATTGTACTCTGGCACCTCAGTTTTAACCAAGTAATTTCTTTGGATACCATGTGATCCCAGAAAACTTGGCAAATAAAGTAACCCTTCTAAGCCTCTGTACCAGGGTCCCCTGAGTAAAAACGCAATCGCTGCCTTGAGGATCAAATTCCACCATAAAATCGGCTTTTCACAGTAAGTTGTTGCTTAGATATGGAAGGGATCTGGAAGGTCTTCTAATCCAACTCTCTGCCTAGGGCCATCATTTATTTCCACTACAATTGTGGTTCAGGTATCTCTAAAGCAATTCTGTTTCCCTCTCTTCAAAATTCTAGCATGGTCTCTTCCTCTTTCCAATGTACTAAATAATTTACTGAGACTTAAGTTTATTCCTTTGAGTTCTTCCAGAGGGAAACACTTAATTCACTCACAACGCTGTACTTGGTGCACAGCTGAACTAGTCTTCCAGTTCCCGGCTGTTCATATCCTACAACAGACTTAGTTTTCCTGCTTTTCTACTGCAGAAAAATTACATGCTTCCAAAATGCCAGTGCGATATAGCAGACATCTGCACCAAAACCTCTGGCAGCCAAAGCCAGAAAAGTTCTTTTATTTTCTTCTTTGCCAGTGTACCCATGTGGAGCCAAAAGCAGAGAATGGAAACATTTTGACGGGGCGTGTTACTTCTTCTCCATCGAACAAGTTATTTGGCACACAGCAAAGAGTCATTGTGAAGAAAAGGAGTCAGAATTGGTAGTCATTGCCAATCAGGTTGAACAGGTAAGGATCCTGGTATTTGTTTGAGAGAAGGTGTAGGTTTAAAAGTTCCTATCAACTCCTGACTAGCTATGTTGTGAGGGAACCAGGGGTGAAATTCAGCAGGCTCTAACAGGTTCTGGAGAACAGGTAGCGGAAATTTTGAGTAGTTCAGAGAACCAGCAAATACCACCTCTAGCTGGCCCCAGAGTGGGGTGGGAATGCAGATTTTGCAGTATCCTTCCCCTGCCACATCCACCAAGCCACGCCCACAGAACCGGTAGGGAAAAAATTTGAATTTTACCCCTGGAGGGAACATTTTCCCCCACCCAATAACTTCTCTGTTACACATTATTGCCATTTTGTCTCCTTGATTTTTGAAAGACAATCTACTGCCTTTTTTTCCCCCTCCTTGATTTTTGAAAGACAATTTACCCTAGGGTAAAAAAGCAACCAGGAGTTGATTTACATTGAATACATTACACAGGTAAAATATGCTTAGATATGTCCTCTGGTGCATTTTCAAATAAAGCAAGATGATCTATACAAAGCACTCCTCATTACACCAGCATATTCATTAAAACTGGGAGATTTTTTTTTTGATTTTTTTTTTCGTTTTGGAGAGCAGATTGCAGGATCTAGATCTTGCGCCATTGAATTTTGCCATGTCACCGAAAAAGCAACATCACCTGTATGATTTCAAAGGTCTTCTTTACAAAAACAAAATATCTGTCCAAACAAAGCCTTTCCCCTCAAAGATATACACCTCTTGGAATTCTAGTCCTGCCCCTTCCAGTAACAGCATGAAACCGCTACGTTGCCTACCACGATGTAATCACAAACAAAGAAATAATCTAACAAGAACAACCAAAAGGTTGTGGGCCTCTATGATAAACAACAACCGTAACTGTGAACTCTTGACTGGGTGCTGTAATATTAGGTTATCCGTGAAGAAACGTTGTTGCGGATTCTAGTCAGGAGTATAGTCCTGGGACATGGCAAATCAGCTCATTGTCACAAGAGAGCCCATATGCTATATATGTTCCAGAGGTGGGTTTCAGCAAGTTCTGACCAGTTCTGGAAAACCGGTAGTGGAAATTTTGAATAGTTCGGAGAACCGGTAGTAAAAATTCTGACTGGCCCCACCCACATCTATTCTCTGCCTCCCGAGTCCCAGCTGATCAGGAGGGAAAGGAGATTTTGCAGTAACCTTCCCTGGATTGGGAGGGAATGGAGATTTTACAGTATCCTTCCTCTGCCACGCCCACCAAGCCATGCCACACCCACCAAGCCACACCCACAGAACCGGTAGTAAAAAAAAATTGAAACCCACTACTGATGTCGGGGGTTACTAATTAAAGCAGATCCCAACAGAGCCCACAATGGAGCCTTTTAGGAGAATAAATATCAACACAGTGCATTTTCCACGCAGGATTGTACTCTGGCACCTCAGTTTTAACCAAGTAATTTCTTTGGATACCATGTGATCCCAGAAAACTTGGCAAATAAAGTAACCCTTCTAAGCCTCTGTACCAGGGTCCCCTGAGTAAAAACGCAATCGCTGCCTTGAGGATCAAATTCCACCATAAAATCGGCTTTTCACAGTAAGTTGTTGCTTAGATATGGAAGGGATCTTGAAGGTCTTCTAATCCAACTCTCTGCCTAGGGCCATCATTTATTTCCACTACAATTGTGGTTCAGGTATCTCTAAAGCAATTCTGTTTCCCTCTCTTCAAAATTCTAGCATGGTCTCTTCCTCTTTCCAATGTACTAAATAAATTTACTGAGACTTAAGTTTATTCCTTTGAGTTCTTCCAGAGGGAAACACTTAATTCACTCACAACGCTGTACTTGGTGCACAGCTGAACTAGTCTTCCAGTTCCCGGCTGTTCATATCCTACAACAGTCTTAGTTTTCCTGCTTTTCTACTGCAGAAAAACTACATGCTTCCAAAATGCCAGTGCGATATAGCAGACATCTACACCAAAACCTCTGGCAGCCAAAGCCAGAAAAGTTCTTTTATTTTCTTCTTTGCCAGTGTACCCATGTGGAGCCAAAAGCAGAGAATGGAAACATTTTGACGGGGCATGTTACTTCTTCTCCATCGAACAAGTTATTTGGCACACAGCAAAGAATCATTGTGAAGAAAAGGAGTCAGAATTGGTAGTCATTGCCAATCAGGTTGAACAGGTAAGGATCCTGGTATTTGTTTGAGAGAAGGTGTAGGTTTAAAAGTTCCTATCAACTCCTGACTAGCTATGTTGTGAGGGAACCAGGGGTGAAATTCAGCAGGCTCTAACAGGTTCTGGAGAACAGGTAGCAGAAATTTTGAGTAGTTCAGAGAACCAGCAAATACCACCTCTAGCTGGCCCCAGAGTGGGGAGGGAAAGGAGATTTTGCAGTAACCTTCCCCTGCCATGCCCAAGCCATGCCCACCAAGCCATGTCATGCCACACCCATCAAGCCATACCCACAGAACCGGTAGTAAAACAAATTTGAAACCCACCACTAATACGTTCCTATTGCCTATCTACACTCATAGCACACCATACTGATGCAAAGTGATATTGCAAGTCTGATAGAACTAAGAATAATCAGAAGCTAAGATGGGTGACATGGGGATAATTAGAGACTAAATGAAAATTCCCGGTAATCTTAACTTTAAAAAAAAGCATGAGAACATATAAGATAGAAATGGGCCACCTTTTCTTCGTTTAGTATTTGCTTTTTAGTCTCAAAGAGGAAATTGAGTATATCTACATGGGGCAACCCTCTTCCCAAAAGAAAGCTATGTTGACCTGTTGCCTTGATCTAAGCAAGGGACAGAAAGTCCTTTCTGATATTGCAAACTACATTTCCCAAGATTCTTTGGAGACGGGAGGGAAATGAGGTCCAAAGCTCCTACAAAGTTGCAGTTTCAATAGGAGGTCGTCAGAGCTAAGCAACGCTTCCAGCATACGTATGGCTACTTCTTCTAAAAGAAACAGAAAATTTAGTAGCCAATAGACACATGCAGATATGGAGTCTATGCCATGTTGAAACCACACTAGACCTCACTTTTGAAGAGCTGAACTGATTTATTTCTGGCTTAACTGCATTGTAGAGAAACCTACTAAGAATCTAAATGTTGTGTTAACAGATTAACAGAGTTGGAAGGGACCTTTGCAGGTCATCTAGTCCAACCCCCTGC
The DNA here is from genome assembly GCF_028640845.1 of Ahaetulla prasina. Taxonomy (NCBI): domain Eukaryota; kingdom Metazoa; phylum Chordata; class Lepidosauria; order Squamata; family Colubridae; genus Ahaetulla; species Ahaetulla prasina. The sequence continues at coordinate 171,178,714 of NC_080540.1, forward strand.
CTCTACCTAGGATCGAACTTGTTACTTTAAGTCACTGTAGCCCAATTTCCCCATTGAAGGGAACTCTTGCTTTATCCCTCTTTTCTGATCCTGCCCTTGAAATCATGTCAACATCTTTGTGGTTGCCACCAGCTTAGAAAAACAAGCCAGACTGAAACTGAAGTTTCTGTTTCCTACTTCCCCTAGAATACCATACTGACTTGGAAAGGACCAAGCAGTTCAGTTTGTTTATTTTTATTTATTTCAAAATTGTATAAGATAACCCAGATCTGTAAAGACTGGATAGCGTACAGTAAAAATGATCATTCATGACAACCCCCCCCCAAAAAAAATCATTCAAGATTTTCAGGGGGGTGGGTTGTTTTCTTTTTCTCTGTGTGAAGTGAAGGTCAGATTTTCAGAAGGAGTAGAGATTTCCTTTCTCATAATATTTCTGAGTTGGTAGAAATAAAAACAATCACAAATTGCCTTCCAACTGCTTTTGATGGCTTGTGGAGTAAAAAGAGAGCTGATATAGAAATAATAGAAATGTCCAGTTCAAATCTCACCGGGCTCAAGGTTGACTCAGCCTTCCATCCTTCCAAGGTCAGTAAAATGGAGACCCAGACTGTTGAGGGCAATAGGCTGATTCTGTAAACCGCTTAGAGAGGGCTGTAAAGCACTGTGAAGTGGTATATAAGTTTAAGTGCTATTGCTATTGCTGGCTCTGGAAGACTAGTTTTTCAATCTAGAAGTAACCCTCAAGCTGTGATTCATGCAAAGGTGCAATGGGCAGCTACTTCAGTAACAAGAATGGGATCACATTCCTTCAGATATCACTAAATACAATTCTCAACAAGCCAACCAATGTGGCCCATGGCGAAGGATGCTGTGAATTATAGTTCACAACATCTGGATACCCACAAATTCCCACTTGTAAATGACACATGGTGTTAAAAAATGTAACAGAACTCCATGGGAGAAGATTATTGGTTGATATAGACCACGGCTGTCAAACTCAAGGCCCAGGGGCCGGATGCAGCTCAGAGGGTACTTAGGTCTGGCCCGTGGGGCCGCCCTGGAAACAGTGAAGGACTGGCCCACAGTGCTTCTGCCAGCAAAAATGGGGTCCTGAACTCAGCCTTCTGCAACCCTCTGCCAGTGAAAATGTAGCTTGGGAGGGCCAGAGCTCCATTTTTATCGGGAGAGGGTTGCAGGAGGCCATGGCAGCCGAAAACAGAGCTTGGGAGCCTGTTTTCACTGGCAAAGCATTCGGGCCACCACAGGCACCCCTACAGGAGTGACATCAATCTGGCCATGCCCACCCCAGCCCCCCGAGGTCAAACACAACCCTCAATGAAATCGAGTTTGCCACCCCTGATATAGACCCTTACATTTTGTTTCACATTAATCTATTTCAGCCCACCATCTATGATTAAGGTTGCTATACTAGAATATTCCAGAGATATGGCTCCTCCCTAAAAAAAAAAGAAAGAGAGGTGGTTTCTTCCATGTTCTTTTTATGTGGGAAAGAAATATAGAACTGATGGCGGAAAAAGTCAAGAAAACTGCAATTGGAAGATGATGTTTGTCAAAGGACCGTATTGAATGAGGCAAATCAATTTCATAATCAAAGCTTTAACAAGATAGTCTCTTACACACATATATCAGAGTCGTGGTCATTGAATCAACCAAAACATATTTTGGAATAAGCATTTTAGGAAGGTCTGGTAGTACATGACTGTAGTTAATTACTATGAATACAGGTAAAAGAGTTCTTCCAGATGAATTCAACTTAAGTATTTTGTAACACTGTTATTATTGCTTTTGCTGTTATAACTTTGATTCCTTCTTCCTTCCCCAAATTTTGGCACCCTAGAATTTCCTCCAGGCTGAAACCAGGGGTGAGCGCTACTGGATTGGACTCAGTGATCACAATGATGAAGGGCAATGGAGATGGGTTGATAGCACAGACTACAGAACCAGCTTCAAGTAAGACAAGCCTATGCAATGCACTTTTCATAGCTTTCATATGGTACCATTAGACAGGTGTTTTAACAAATTTCCTGAATTTTCCATTCTGAAAAAGCAGAAACACAAGTTTCATGTGTAGCTCCTTCCCTGTTAAAAGTATTCAACACCCTAAACCAGCATTTCTCAAACTTGATCACTTTAAGATACATGGACTTCAACGCCCAGAATTCCCCAGCCAAAATCCTGGCACTCTAAAATTCCCCACCCAGAATGCTGGACTGGGAATTCTGGGAGTTGAATTCCACAGTTCTTAAAGTGGTTAAGGTTGAGAAACACTGCCCTAAATTAATAGGCATGAACTCTGCCACAAAACTTAAACTTCCATAATGTTTGGGAGAAAAGACTAACATAGGACAGTGGTTGGTATCTTAAGCATTCCTTAAGCAGGAGTAGAGAACCTGTTCCTTCATAATATTATTAAACTACAACCCAGAGCAATCCCAACAAAAAATATGAGAATGGTGGCTGTCAGAAAGAGAAGTGCAGAAGCTCCTAGAAGTCCAAGAACCTGTTGTCTTAAAATGCTGCCATTGGACTGGGCAGGAGGAAAAGAACTGCATGTAGAATAGCAGAGAATCTATTCTAAATATTCCATTCTTCTAAAGTTAGAAGAATAAGGAGGCCAAGTCTCTGTTGGCACAAAGAAGAATTGTCTCTGTTTCCGGGGTGCTATTCAGCAGGTTCTGACAGGTTCTGGTAGCGGAAATTTTGTGTAATATGAAGAACCGGCAAATACTACCTCTGGCTGGCCATAGAGTGGGGAGGAAATGGGGATTTTGCAGTATCCTTCCCTGCCATGCCCACCAAGAAACACCACGCCCACTAAGCCATGCCCACAGAACCGGTAGTAAAAAAAATTGTATTCCACCACCACTCTGTTTGTAGTGACTAGACATTGCATATTACACAATTCTATGCTGCACTGAATATTTTTTAATCCATCTTCCTGTTTTCTTCCTCACACCTTCCATTTAACACCCATCTGCATAAAGAGTGAACTTTACTGCACAGAACGTTTTCATAAGATCCCTATAAAATATCTGACTGTTACTTATGGTACTTTTGTGACTTTCAAATACCATATTGACCAATACAGTATTGACAAATAACTGGCAGGAGCAAGGAACCAAGGTAGAATTTATTTTTTTAAGCATACTTTCAATCAGCAATACATTAGGGAACCACTGGGGGGAAAATGCAGTCACCCTTAAAACAATGTATAGTTGATCTACTTGAAGGGACAGTTCAATGAGATCTTCCAAATGAGGGCAACCTCCATATATACTCATGCAAGATGAGCCTGTTAGTCATGTGACTTCATAACTGAGTACTTGCAGTTATGAGCAATTTAAGCAGCTGGTGCTCTTGGCTATCTTGCTTATTTCCTGAGACCGTATCAGAACAGTGACTGGGATAAGATAAAGGAGATCATATAGAGAATTGCCAACATGCTACCAGTAAGCATTTAGTAGGCAACGGAGAGTAGTCAGGAAGGGCAAATACTGAATGGTTGGAAGTTCTATGTGCATTCTAGAGACTTACAAGTCCATGCCCATGCTTATAGATTCCTGATGTTTGAAAATAGCCAAAGCAACTCCGATGCTCTGGCCTGAAAAGATAGTGGGATGAAAAAAAGGTCATCTAACAATGGCTTTAATATCAAATGTTTCTCCTACAAGATGGCCTCACTAGTGAAGAGGATTAGTTGACCCAGTTGATCACTAGAAGCAACCATAGCTGCTAGTTCTCCATGTTTTCAGCTATTCCTTCTAACTAGAGTAAAGAACATAGTGAAGTTTCTTCCTCTCTCAAGAAGATGTTCAGTTTGGAGCTGAATAAGCAGAGAGACGTTCTAAAAATCCTACAAAATCTGGAATTCACCCATTCATTTTTCCCTACTATCCTTGCTGCTCATTCATTGCACATATTTTTGTCAACCACCTTCCCTTTCACTGCTAGCTCATCTAAGATGAACAAATAGTGTTAATAAGGAGAACACGGAGGCTCAGCTAGCTGGCAGTGGACTTCTACTGAGCCTTGGTCATTGACAAGAGGTCAATAATGTCAACCATTAGGGATACATTTATTCACAAGTAAGAAGTAGAATGAAGAAAGTTATGAAGATGGGAAATGTGGGAGATAGTGGCCACCCCAAATCATTTTAATGAGGTAATTTGCATTTAATCCCCAAGAAGCAGCCAAAGGTGGGATTACATATGAAAAAGATTTTAGGAGTTTAGGTAATAGCCTCCAGATGTTGCTGAATTATAATTCCTAATAAACCTCAATATTGATTATGATGGCTAGTTAGTACTGTTGGCATTTGTAAATCCAGAAAAGCACTAATTCCATGTCCTTGTATAGCTTCTAAGAGTCAGGTGAGGAAACAGTCTTTTCCATAGATGAGAAGACAACGATATAAGATGCAGGACATGGTGTACAGGTAGATATTGTGTTAACATTAAACCAGGCCCAATCTGGCAGATCCCCTGCTGAGCTTTGAAGGCCTACATATGCTTCCTGAAGTTTCATACTGAAAAACATACTAGAAAACAATAGAATATACATGACCAGTGGTGGGATTCAGCCAGTTCGCACCACTTCGGGAGAACCGGTTGTTAACTTCCTGAGCAGTTTGGTGAACTGGTTGTTGGAAAAAATCATTAGGGCAGAGAACCAGTTGTTAAATTACTTGAACTCCACCACTGTACATGACTGACCCAAAGCCACCACTGGAAAAGTACAGACCTTCTGCGTTAGGTTATACTTGGCAGGCAGAAGATGATATGGGTGAAAAGGAAAGGCATCTCTTTCTGAATTTCTCTCAGACTAATTTGACTATCTTCCTTATTTAGGAATTGGTCAGAAGGTGAACCCAATGACCACAGCAGTAATGAAGACTGCGCCGAGATCTTTCAGGGTGGCAGATGGAATGACGTACCTTGTAATATGAAAAAGTTTTATGTATGCAAAAAACCTTTATCTTCCTGAAAAATCATGGGCAAAAACAAATTGAAGGAGAAGGAAATCATGTACTTTGGAATCCCAACTCTCCTGCTGGAATGTAGCTATATATTCACACACACACAAAAGCCAGCCCAATCAACTAGCAGAGTAGAGCATAACATAGCATAGCGTAGCACATTATACTTAGAAATGTTGGATGGAGCCATTTTGGTAATGATGAAATGACTATTCAGATCCCAGCATTCTTTGAACATACAAATCAACCAAAGGCTGATATTAACTTAGAAGCATTACCCACGACGTGTAACCATTTCTCAATCTAATTACCGAACTATCTAGAATTCTCTGTAATAATTGTGAAAGAAATACACTCTGAAACCTGCTCAGAAGCCACTGAATCAGAGGTGGGTTCCAGCAGGTTCTGACCAGTTCTGGAGAACCGGTAGCGGAAATTTTGATTAGTTCAGAGAACCGGTATTAAAAATTCTGACTGGCTCCGCCCCTATCTATTCTCTGCCTCCCAAGTCCCAGCTGATTGGGAGGAAATGGGGATTTTTGCAGTAACCTTCCCCTGGAGTGGGGTGGGAATGGAGATTTTACAGTATCCTTTCCGTGCCATACCCACCAAGCCACGCCCACCAAACCATGCCAGGCCCACCATGCCACACCCACAGAACTAGTAATAAAAAAATTTGAAACCTACCACTGTACTGAATATGTTTATTTACCATGTTCCAAGGTTGAACCTTGGTTGTGAAAACTGGTGCCTGCAGGGATAAATCAAGATGCAGATGTCATAAACCAACAGCATACTTTAGCCTATATTAGTTATAGTGATCTTGTTTAATTAAATAATAATAATACTAAGATTGCAGCAGGCATCCTTGTCCATGCAACCAGAGGTCTTCATTGGATTCAAATCTTCATTTGAAATCAGCATATACCTTAGAAACAGTTATCTCAATTGGCACCGAACAGATTGTTTAGTGTGGGGGACAGGCTAAGTCTGTCCATTTCAATCTTCGCCATGTTCCTACCTGTCCTTTTCAAGGTACTTTGCAAAGTTGTACATGCGCCTCCTAATAAACTTCAATTTAGACACATTTTCTTCATGTGTTAGTGCTTTTCTAATAAAGCTAATGATGAGGTACGCTTTTCTTACATACGTATAAGCTCAGAGATACATTTATAAATTTTCCTTTAATGGCAAGTCAAATTCTGTTTCTGAAAGATGTCAGTACATACTCAGATTACATAAAAGGGCAGATTACATCAAAGGGCAAATGAATTTTCTCCATTTCCACCAAGAAAGCCTTTTCCAGCGGCCGGGCCTTTTCCAGCAGCGGCAGCGTCCGCCTACTCAAGGCCGGGCGGCAGCGGCCTGGCTGGGCGGCAGCGGCCCGGCTTTTCCAGCGGCGGTGGCGGCCGGTTTTTTCCGGCGGTTCTCCGGCGGAGGTGGTCGGCGGCCTGGCTTGGCCCTGCTTCGGGAGGGGCCTAGAGCCTCTCTCCCCTTTGTCCCCCCTCGTCTGCGGTGCCGGTGGTGTGAGCAACCTGGCCTTTTCCAACAGTGGCGGCGGCGGGCGGGGTCTTCGGTGGCAGCGGCGGCCTGGCCTGGAGGCTCTTTCCCCCCGGCAGCGGTAGTGTCGGTGTCGGTGGCGGCGGTGGCGGCGGCCTGGCTGGACCGGCTTGGCCAGGGCCTAGCCTGTTGGTGGTTGACTGGGTCCGGCGAACTGTGGCATGACCCAGCAAACCCAGCGGGTGAGTGGCCTATTCCAGCTGGAGGCCTGGCTTAGCGGCCATGAAGAGGCCCGATGGTCGTCTTCTTTGTCATCTTGAAGGTTGTCCACGGGTCCAGGGGACGCCCTCGCTACCATCTAGAGGACGTCTATGGGGGCTTTTTGAGTCCTTTGCCCCCCCCCCGGACTTTTGGAGAGAGATGCCTCGTCGGTGGAGCAGCTTGGCCCATTAGGCGCGTGTTTCGTCCTCTTTGTCAACTTGAAGGACGATCACGGGCCATGTAGGCACCTTTTTACCATCTTCGAGGATGCCCATGGGCTGGCTGCAAGGGGATCTTCTGAAGACCTTTGGTCCCCAGCTGGGGAATTGAGGATGGCCCTGGCCAACCCAAGCTTGTCTATTGTAGGACTATACCCTCCTCCCCCCCCCCCCCGCGCCCATAGACCACCCCTCGGGATTGGAGATGAGGGGTTGAGCTCTGACTGAATCATGGCGGTTTGTTCATCTACCGCCCAAGACCTATATCCCGCCTGTCTTCTACTCGAATTACTGGTGCGTCAATTTCCATCTTGACAGGTCCAGGATGGGTCTGTTTGCCGGACTTTTATCATGCGGACATTTACAGCGGCTGACCTTCTTGCCCTGCGAGATTCTCTCTCGGGTCTGGCCCCACATTATCGAGGGCCCATCTTGAGGACGGGTTTTGGAACCCCGAGAGATGGCATGCCAAAATAGGAGACTCAGGGATTTTAATTAATTATTTTAATAGGGTTTTAAGGGAATTTTAATGGGAATTTTAAGGGAGGTGGAACTGACGGGTCTGGGTTGGAGGGGGGAGGGTAGTGTCGGGTGGGGTGGGAATGGAGATTTTACAGTATCCTTTCCGTGCCATACCCACCAAGCCACGCCCACCAAACCATGCCAGGCCCACCATGCCACACCCACAGAACTAGTAATAAAAAAATTTGAAACCTACCACTGTACTGAATATGTTTATTTACCATGTTCCAAGGTTGAACCTTGGTTGTGAAAACTGGTGCCTGCAGGGATAAATCAAGATGCAGATGTCATAAACCAACAGCATACTTTAGCCTATATTAGTTATAGTGATCTTGTTTAATTAAATAATAATAATACTAAGATTGCAGCAGGCATCCTTGTCCATGCAACCAGAGGTCTTCATTGGATTCAAATCTTCATTTGAAATCAGCATATACCTTAGAAACAGTTATCTCAATTGGCACCGAACAGATTGTTTAGTGTGGGGGACAGGCTAAGTCTGTCCATTTCAATCTTCGCCATGTTCCTACCTGTCCTTTTCAAGGTACTTTGCAAAGTTGTACATGCGCCTCCTAATAAACTTCAATTTAGACACATTTTCTTCATGTGTTAGTGCTTTTCTCTAATAAAGCTAATGATGAGGTACGCTTTTCTTACATACGTATAAGCTCAGAGATACATTTATAAATTTTCCTTTAATGGCAAGTCAAATTCTGTTTCTGAAAGATGTCAGTACATACTTCAGATTACATAAAAGGGCAGATTACATCAAAGGGCAAATGAATTTTTCTCCATTTCCACCGAAGAAAGCCTTTTCCAGCGGCCGGGCCTTTTCCAGCAGCGGCAGCGGTCCGGCCTTCTCCAGGCCGGGCGGCAGCGGCCTGGCTGGGCGGCAGCGGCCCGGCTTTTCCAGCGGCGGCGGCGGCGGTGGCGGCCGGTTTTTTCCGGCGGTTCTCCGGCGGCGGTGGTCGGCGGCCTGGCTTGGCCCTGCTTCGGGAGGGGCCTAGAGCCTCTCTCCCCTTTGTCCCCCCTCGTCTGCGGTGCCGGTGGTGTGAGCAACCTGGCCTTTTCCAACAGTGGCGGCGGCGGCCGAGTTCTTCGGTGGCAGCGGCGGCCTGGCCTGGAGGCTCTTTCCCCCCGGCAGCGGTAGTGTCGGTGGCGGCGGTGGCGGCGGCCTGGCTGGACCGGCTTGGCCAGGGCCTAGCCTGTTGGTGGTTGACTGGGTCCGGCGAACTGTGGCATGACCCAGCAAACCCAGCGGGTGAGTGGCCTATTCCAGCTGGAGGCCTGGCTTAGCGGCCATGAAGAGGCCCGATGGTCGTCTTCTTTGTCATCTTGAAGGTTGTCCACGGGTCCAGGGGACGCCCTCGCTACCATCTAGAGGACGTCTATGGGGGCTTTTTGAGTCCTTTGCCCCCCCCCCGGACTTTTGGAGAGAGATGCCTCGTCGGTGGAGCAGCTTGGCCCATTAGGCGCGTGTTTCGTCCTCTTTGTCAACTTGAAGGACGATCACGGGCCATGTAGGCACCTTTTTACCATCTTTGAGGATGCCCATGGGCTGGCTGCAAGGGGATCTTCTGAAGACCTTTGGTCCCCAGCTGGGGGAATTGAGGATGGTCCTGGACAATCCTAGCTTGTCTATTGTAGGACTATATCCTTCTCCCCCCCCCCGCGCCCATAGACCACCCCTCGGGATTGGAGATGAGGGGTTGGAGCTCTGACTGAATCATGGCGGTTTGTTCATCTACCGCCCAAGACCTATATCCCGTCTGTCTTCTACTCGGAATTACTGGTGCGTCAATTTCCATCTTGACAGGTCCAGGATGGGTCTGTTTGCCGGACTTTTATCATGCGGACATTTACAGCGGCTGACCTTCTTGCCCTGCGAGATTCCCCTCTCTCGCGGGTCTGGCCCCCCACATTATCGAGGGCCCATCTTGAGGACGGGTTTTGGAACCCCGAGAGATGGCATGCCAAAAATAGGAGACTCAGGGGATTTTTAATTAATTATTTTAATCGGGTTTTAAGGGAATTTTAATGGGAATTTTAAGGGAGGTGGGAACTGACGGGTCTGGGTTGGAGGGGAGGGTAGTGTCGGGTGGGGTGGGAGGGTTAGGGCGGGTGATGGGGGTAGCCCGTCGGGAGGGAAACCAGTTCCAGCGCATGCTCGTGGCGACTATCGAATGGGTTCGGAGGTTATGGGGGGGGAGTGTGTTCCTTTGTGTGAGGGTGAGTCTATTTGCACGGTAAGTGGGAGGGGCAGATATGGCGGAAGGGGGATCGATCGACATAGGGGTCACGTTGCTCGATGTATGCAGGCGATCGCGTGCCCGATCCCCTGACTTCTCCTGCCTCGGATGGTCAAGACCCTCAGAGCCTGGGCCTCGCCTGATGTTATGCAACGCACGGTCCGTGGCCAATAAGGCCCCCTAATACATGATCTGATTCAGGGGTGCCGCGGATATTATAGGCGCACGGAGACCTGGTTGGGCACTGAAGGGGGTGTGCCCCTGGTCGAGATGTGCCCACCGGGTTTCCGTGCATTCCATCAGCCGAGGGCCCAGGGTAGGGGTGGAGGGGTGGCGGTTGCTATTAAAGAGAGTCTAGAGCCGAGGGAGGCCACTGTACCTCAGATTGCCGGGTGTGAATCCCTCTTGTGAGGTGGGGTCATAGATGTCAGATGGGCTTGCTGGTCGCGCACCTGGCTCCTTGCTGCGTGACAGCTGCCCTGCCCGAGCTCCTGGAGGTGCTTGCCGGGTGGTAGTGGAGACCCCAGACTTTTAGTCATGGGGACTTTAACTTGCCACCTGCCGCCTCGCCATCGACGGTACCCCGGGAGTTCTTGGCCTCCATGACGGCCTTGGACCTGACTCAAGTAGTGGATGGCCCCACTCACATCGGGGGAGGCACACTGGACCTGATTTTTGTCTCTGGTCAGTGGTTGAGAGATCTGGACTTAAAGGAAATAGTCATTGAACCTTTGTCATGGTAAGATCACTCTCCTTCGCCTGGACTTTCTGACCGCTACCCAACACCGCAGGGAGACGGAACCATTACGCTGGTACCGCCCCAGGCGCCTGATGGACCCAGAGAGGTTTCGGACGGAGCTTGGGCCACTTCCTGAGGGTCTGGCTCACGGCACGGCAGAGGAACTAGCTGCAGCCTGGGAACGGGCTGCGGCTGGGGCTTTAGACCGTGTCGTGCCTTTGCGGCCTCTGACCCGGCGCAGATCCCAACCGCCCTTGGTTCTCCGAGGAGCTGAGGGGATGAAACGCCGGAGAAGACGCCTAGAGAGTTCCTGGAGGTCCAGCCGCTCAGAGGTTGATCGGACACTAGTTAGATCCTATACTAGGACCTACCTAGTGGCACTGAGGGAAGCGAGGCCCTACGCCTCCTCATTGCGCCGGCAGATAACCGCCCAGCTGCCCTGTTTGGTGACCCGCTCCTCCTTCACCAGGGGAGCGGGATGACCCGCTGCGGGACGTGCTGAGGAGTTTAACGGTTATCTATACGATAAAATCGCTCAGCTTAGGGACGGTCTGGACCAAAATTGTGGCGATTCAGACGGGTATCTGAGGGCGGTCTTGGTGATGTTGTTTGGGATGAGTTTGACCCTGTGACTCCGAGGACATGGACAGGTTGCTGGGTAGATTGAATGCCACCACGTGTTTACTGGACCTGCCCTCCTGGCTGGTGCTGGCCACTCAGGAGGTGACACGAGGCTGGCTCCAGGGATTACGAGTGCTTCCTTGTTGGAGGGAGTCTTCCGCCGCCTTGAAAGAGGCGGTGGTGAGGCCCTCCTCAAGAAGCCTTCCTGGACCCGGCTGTTTTAGGTAATTATCGTCTGTCTCCAACCCGCTCGCGGCGAAGGTTGTAGAGAGTATGGTGGCATATCAGTTTCCCTGCACCTGGAGGAAACTGTCTATCTGGACCTGCTCCAGTCCGCTTCCGACCCAGTTACAGCACTGAGACGGCTTTGGTCGCGTTGGTGGATGATCTCTGGAGGGCCAGGGATAGGGGTTATTCCTCTGCCCTGGTCCTATTAGACCTCTCAGCGGCTTTTGATACCATCGACCATGGTATCCTGCTGCGCCCGGTTGGAGGATTGGGAGTGGAGGCACCGCTTATCGGTGGTTCTCCTCCTATCTCTCCGACCGTCGCAGATGGTGTTGACGGGCAGAGGTCACCCCGCGCGCCTCACTTGTGGGTGCCGCAGGGGTCGATTCTCTCGCCTTCTGTTCAACATCTATATGAAGCCGCTGGGTGAGATCATCAGTGGCTTCGTGTGAGGTACCAGCTGTACGCTGATGACACCCAGCTGTACTTTTCCACACCGGCCACCCCAATGAAGCTATCAAGTGCTGTTCAGGTGTTTGGAAGCTGTACGGGTCTGGATGGGGAGAAACAGGCTCAAGCTCAATCCCTCCAAGACGGAGTGGCTGTGGATGCCGGCATCCCGGTACAGTCAGCTGAGTCCGCGGCTGGCTGTCGGGGGCGGGTCATTGGCCCCCGTGGAGGGGGGGCGCAATTTGGGCGGTCTCCTGGATGGACGGCTGTCTTTTGAAGACCATTTGACGGCCGCTCCAGGAGAGCTTTCCACCAGGTTCGCTTGGTGCGCCAGTTGCGCCTTTCTAGACCGAGATGCCTTGTGCACAGTCACTCACGCCTTGTGACGCCTCGCCTGGACTACTGCAATGCTCTCACATGGGGCTCCTTGAAGGGCATCCGAGGCTGCAGTTGGTCCAGAATGCAGCTGCTGGTGATAGAGGGAGCCCTCGTGGCTCCCGAGTGACACCTATCCTGCGCAGGCTGCACTGGCTACCTGTGGCCTTCCGGTGCGCTTCAAGGTGTTGGTGAACGCCTTTAAAGCGCCCATGGCATAGGGCCGGGTTACTTACGGGACCGCCTGCTGCTACCGAATACCTCTCACCGACCTGCGCCTCACAGAGAGGGACTCCTCAGGGTGCCGTCGGCGCAACAGTGTCGTCTGGCGACACCCAGGGGAAGGGCCTTCTCTGTGGGGGCTCCCGCCCTCTGGAACGAACTCCCCCCAGGACTTCGTCAACTTCCGGACCTCTGAACCTTTCGCCGCGAGCTCAAAACTTACTTATTTATCTGCGCTGGACTGGGTTAGTTTTTTTAAGTTATGGGTTTTTAATGGGTTTTATCTCCAAATTTTAATTGTGGCCAATTTAAATAAGTTTTTTACTAGTATTTTAATTGTATTTATAATGTATTGTGCATTTTTTACTTGGCTGTGAACCGCCCTGAGTCCTTCGGGAGAAGGGCGGTATACAAATTTAAATAATAAATAAATAATAAATAATAAATAACGTTAAATAAATGAAAATGAAAACTAATTTTCTAACTTAGCTAAAGATCTCCAGTATCACCAATAAGTGGGACTGCTAAAGAAAGGAACTGGGGAAAATTACTGGGGAAAATCTACTTAGATAAAGCCTAATGCCCATTATTTCTGGTGCGTGTTTTTCTATTCAGTGAAAAATCATTCCTAACCATCTTCTCTATGGTCTCTTTATATATACCTGAACACTGATTCTGTATCATGTCTCCCCTACATTTTCTTTTTTTCAGACTGAACGTGCTCTTTCAGCTTGTCCTCATATGGCGTGTCCTCAAGCGCTGGTATCGTCTTTGTTGCCTTCTGAACCTGCTCAATCCCATCAATGTCTTTGTGAAAATGTGGTGCCCAGAATAATATACAGCAGGGGTCTCCAACCTTAGCAACTTTAAGACTTGTGGACTAACTCCCAGAGTTCCTCAGCCAGCTTGGCTGAGGAATTCTGGGAATTAAAGTTCATAAGTCTTAAAGCTGCCAAGGTTGGAGACCCCTGATATACAGTGTTGCAGATGCAGTCTTACCAATGCAGGGAATAAAGTCTTCACATGTCTTTGATACGGATAAATATGTTCCCTTTTTATAAAAAACCCCAAAAACAAATTATTGAACATTATAGCATCAAAGTTCGCATTAAGAATATCTCCAGAACTGCCCTTCTAAACCAAAATTCACCCATTTCATCTGTAAATCCTCCACTCACCAATACACAAATGGAATAGCCGTCCATCCAAGTAGGAAGTTGCAGAATTTTCAACAGAGAAGTGGCAGATTGCATTCAGATGTTATTTCCTGAAGGCATCCCAAAACTGTGATTGCTACATTCAGAAGAAAAAGCAACTAAAGGATGTAAGTGGAAACAAAGGCTTACTAGGGCTAGTGCATTTAGACCGCAAAAACCTGCGGAAACATCAGATGGCATAGCCTTTGTTGCTATCTAATTATCTAAGTGCTATCTAATTATTTATTAAAATAACACTCTGTTGAGGTTATCATCTAATAATCTTGAGAGCGGCACAAATTTGGCTTTATCTATCTATCATCTGTCTGTCTGTCTGTCTATTTATCTATCTATTTATCTATCAAATTTGTATAGCTGCCCACTTCACCAAAAGCAGCCCCACATACTTATGTTGTATTTAGCTTGCCAGTGACCGTGAAATATAAAAAGCATTTAATCTACCTAGGAAATATCATAATACAGGTGTGATATAATGATTATGAATGCCTTGTTTAATGAACTAGGAAACATAGTCAAATTACTTCGCATTATCCTCTTGACATGAATATACATGGTCATCATGGTCAATATCTTTCAGTATTTTCCATATTCTATGGCAGACAGTAAGACGTTGAAATGGATATGCTCTGTGTTGCCACAGAACTTCCAAAATATTTATGTCAACCCTGGAGCCATCTTAGAATGTCTTCAGGGTTGCCACAGCAAAGCTGGATAGAGCTGTGGGAAAGGGAGGGGGGAGTAGAGATAGCTGGGGAAATATGTAGCCAAAATAACATTCTTTCTTCTGGGAGCCAAGGACACTCTCACCAGCACCTGGAGGAGTGTGGATGGGAGTCATCCGGGTTTGGGACTGTGACCTGATTAGGGCATGTGATGGTTGTGTGTAATTGGGGGAAGAACTTTGGACTTTGAATTGGAGGAGGAAAACCCGGGGAACTTCAGAGTTGGGTTTTCACCAGCTGTGCCAATATGACATTTTATTTATTTATTTGTTTGTTTGTTGAGTATGTATTAGATAATATATATTAGTATAAGCATGAATTGAATGCGTAAAATGAATACAATTAAAGGGAACATTAGGACAGGAACGGTAGGCACGCTGGTGCTCTTATGCACCATGACATGTGACTTATGACATACCTAATAAATCTGTACTTTGAGGAAACTTCTGGCCTTGGAGTTTTGATTTCATCTGGGCTGTTACTTGGAACCCTGACAATTTAGGAGAGGTATATCCACATCATATTCTACCCAAAGTTATTTCACAGCATGAGTTTTTCACCCAATATTTACTCTCAACTGCCTCCCAAGCAAGGGAAATTTTTAAACAAGAGACCTAGATATCAGTGCCCAAACTGAGGTGGAACTGTTGGCAAAATGTAGATCTTGAAGTTGATTGGCTAAGAACTAAACTATTATCCAATTTGACAAATATCTGTCAATGAGTTTGATACAGTTCTTAAGAAAGGCCTATACCAGAGCAAGCTCTAGGTTGTTGGATTCATATAGGTGCTTCCATCACCTGCCATATCATGAAAAGATATGTACATGTGGTGCTCCAGCTATCAAAAATAGTGTTTATGTTTTCTTGACTGTCGACTGTGTGCTTCTCTTAGGCATAGATATTTAACATCCCTGCTTGAAAGAATAGCCCACTGGGATTGAATCGCAGATTGTCTTATGTCCTCCTGGTTTGTCATGTATACATTGTGAGCAGAGCTGCTACGTTTATAGTTATGACAGAGTAGCTGAGCTAAGAACCCATTATATCAAACAGAATGAAGTAGTCTATAAAGATGATGTATTTATCTGAATACTAATTCTTTGTATTTACCACATATGTATTTTATTGCTGAGAGACTTGTACATTTCTTTATTTAATGAGATGAAATGTTGTAACTGATACACTTCACACTGAAAATTCGCATTTGGCATCCACTTTCAACATACGGCGGTGGTTTTTAAGTTGTCTGACCCAATTACCAGTCTTGTATAAATACATTATTCTTACACACACAAAAAAACCCCCAAGAACCTGTTGTTTTACACAAGCATCTTAATAACAACAGGCCTGAAGTAGATGCTTGACTCTACAAATTGTTCCATTACCTCAGGGATATGCCAAATTAACTCCTTTGGGGGGGAATTATTTTCTTTTTAAGAACCATAAAGGATTTTTATTCATTAGAGAGTTTTTTTCCCCCCCTGGAAGATAAACCTTTTGTTATTGTTGTTTTCGGCTACACTCTTCCTCCCCCTCCCCCATACACACCATGTTTCTTAATTACTGAAACAGTAATGTATAAAAAAGGTTTAGGAAATAATTTCAGGTTTATGGTGGATAACAAATCTAACTGAAAGTATCCAAAATTCTCAGCCAGGAATTGGAAAACAAGACAGCAGAGTTTAAAAACCCTTTCTCCTGTTAGTGTCACCTCTTGGTTATGGACACATTTCATCTCTTACTGCCGTGATGGTGAGCGTATGGCACGCGTGCCACAGGTGGCATGGAGAGCCCTCTCTGCAGGCACGTGAGCCGTCGCCCCAGCTCAGCTCTGCCGCGCATGAGCGCATGTCCACTGCCGGCCAGCTGGTTTTCGGGTCTCTGCCACACATGCACGGGAAATGGGATGCATGTGGGAGATGCGCGCACATGCGCGGGGGCAGGGCATACAGTGAGGTCACGCACACATTGCATTATGGGTGTGCACATGCACTCAGAAAAGGTTAGCCATCATTGTTTTAGTGCTTTCTGAGCTTGGTTGCTTTTTTACAGGTATTTCATTATCCCACTAGGTGATATTATCAGTGTACTTCATCACTTACTTTCAGAGTGCACCACCAAACTTTCTTACACAACTGCAGGTCTTCTGGGCATGTTAGTATTTAAATATACCTAGTTGAAAGAAAATTTCTTCAGAGATACAGAGAACCTTTGTCTGAGGATGAAACTTACCACCCATGTTGTCTCTTCTCTTATTTTTCTTCTAAATCAGTGTTTTTCAAACTTGGCAACTTTAAAATGTGTAAGTTTCAATTCCCAGAATTCCCTAGCCAGCATGCTGATTAGGGGATTCTGGGAGTTGAAGTTCACACATCTTAAAAGTTGCCAAGTTTTAAAAAATTCTGCTGTAAATCTTGGATTAACGTACATCCAGATAAATAGCTCTAGACTAAAATAGATGGATGGTTGAATTTCACCCCAAACATGTGAGTAAACTTTGCCTTCCCTGCTTGCAAGAGGCCAGAAATCTAGGAACTGGGTGCTTCCAACCTCCAGTTTTAGAATATAAAACTCTCAGGCTGCTGAAATATTTCTAGAATTTAAAAAAAAAATAGAGTAGAAGTCATTCTGAATCTAAGCAATATTATCAAGTGTCCCAAAGGTGCTTTCTTTCAAAAGGCAGCTGGACTTTCTTGATTTGCTAGAAGATGTTTCGCTTCTCATGCAAAAAGCTAGAACTGAAGAAGCTTCTTGGATAAGAAGCAAAATATCTTCTAGCAAAATAAGGAAGTCCAGTTACCTTTTGAAAAAACACCTTTGGGGCAGCCATGATCTGGACAACTGAGAATCTCCATAGACAATATCAAAAAATGTTACTCCTAATTTTTTGTAATACCAAAAAATGTGTTGGGTAAGCATGAGGCCTTCTACCAGTTGAAATAAATACAGATCAAGCTGCTTTTCCAAGGAAGCATGAAAGGTTAAGTCAAAAGTGCTTAGATTTTACAAAATTTGTTGGTGCTTAGATCTATAAAGATGCATCATGCAGTCACAGGAAAGGAAGTGAAACCCCATCTTTCCTGCGTAGTGTTTAGTAAGAAGTTCAATGCATTCTCTGGTACTAGCGGAGACAAATCTTAGCCTACTCCTCATTCCTATTTTGGGGACTGCTTAAATATTTCTCTCTTCTTCTCTGAAATCAAGTGCACAATGCTGAGACTCAGCACAAATGAAGCCCATCAATCAACTTCCCTTCCTCCAGGATCTTTGAAAGTATTTCAAGAGTAATAATGTGGCCCCCAAGTCTCAGAAACCACATAATTGTGTTTGCGGCACTGATTTCAGGGAGATGTCTGAATCCCAAACTAGATTTCAGAGATATCAAAATTGAAGCCGTTCCCCCGAAGCAGGCTGAATTGGAAGCTAATCAGCCTCGAAGCTTTATTTGTGACTCAGAGAGTCATGGAATTGAAGAGAGTGACTGCAAAAGCTAAATCTCTCTCACACACACACACACCCTTCCCGGCATGTACCAGAAAAACACTTGAATTGGAAAAGAAGTGACAGAAAAGGAATTACGACAGGCTGCTTATACAGGTAGTCCTCAAGTTACATCCATATATTTAGTGACTGTTTGAAGTTATAATGACACTGAAAAAAGTAAATTATGATTGGTCCTTGCAGCATCCCCACTACCACATGATCAAAATTTGGGTGCTTGGCAACTGGTGTTGTGGTCCACTGGTGGCCTGCAGAGCTGGCAACAGTCGGACAATGAGGAGGTTGGGGAGGAACACAGGCCAGTCCTGGAGTCTGGGGAAGGTTTAGACGAGGGCTCTGCGTTGGAGGCAGAGAGGGGGCCAGGGCCATCTGAGAGTTCTGTGCTGTCTCTGGAGCCTCCAGAGTCAGACATCAATGAGGCAGAGAAACAGGGGGAGCCTGTTCCCAGTGCGTGCATGCACAGAGCTGCTAGAAGGCAAGAACAGTTAAGACAAAAGGGGCAACTCGGGAGTAAGGCTTGGAGATGATTGGTCCCTCCCATAAGACATAAAGGAGGAGCAAAGGCACATGAGCCTTTGCAGGAAGCAACTTTGTTCGTTCTGGTCGGTTTAAATTCTGAAGCTCCATTTTGACTCTGTGCTTCATGTGGCCTTGCAAAGCTAATTGCCAATTAGGTCTTTGGCAGCGTGTCAAGGGAGATAAAGGTAGGTGCTTATCAGCCTTATCCCGAAGGACTGTGGCAACATAATTCACAGCCGTTGAAATAAAAAGAGGGTTTTTGGGACTAAATTGTGTGCTTTTTATTGTCTCAGGAAGCTTTAGTCAGAACACCTGGGATCATTCAGTTGCTATTTGTGACCTTCCCTGCTGGCTTCCAAAAAGGAAGGTCAATGGGGAAAGCCAGATTCACTTAATGACAAGAACAGCAACAACAACAACAACAACAATAGTAATAATAATAGTAAACAAATCTGCAGATCACAGATCCTTGGGAAGGACTTGATAGGTGGATAAAAATGCCAAATCCAGTCTGAACATCTGACCGACTATGCAACGAACCATAATAATAGTAATGAGGAGCCCTGGTGCAGTAGTTAGATAGTTAGAATGCAATATTGTGGGCTAACTCTGCCTACAATCTAGAGTTTGATCCTAACAGGCTTGAGGTTGACTCAGCCTTCCATCCTTCCGAGGTCACTTTAATGAGGACTCAAATTGTTAGAGGCAATATGCTGACATGGTAAACCACTCAGAGAGTATTATAAAGCAGGGGTCTCCAACCTTGGCAACTTAAGTCTTGTGGACTTCAATTCCCAGAAGCAAAGTTGGCTGAGGAATTCTGGGAGTTGAAGTCCACAAGTCTTAAGTTGCCAAGGTTGGAGACCCCTGCTATAAAGCACTGTAGAGCAGTATATAAGTCTAAGTGCTATTGTTATTGCCATAATAATAATATGATTGATATAACAACAACAACAACAACAACAACAACAACTGCAAAAAGTTTATAAAGGTTAAATAGCACAGCAGAGAGTCCCAAGGCCTGCAGCATAACCTCCTGCATGAGATTGATTATAGACACAGGCCCTACTCCTTTATGATTAATGATGAGAATTGCCCATTTCAGGAGGAGCAGAACTACCATAAAAGAGACACTCAATCCTTGTAAACAATCCAACAAAACCCTCTGGCTGATGGTATCAAACATCACTGAAAGAACCAAGAGGACCAAAGGGACACATTCTCCATGAAGGTCCCTGTGAAGGTCATTGACTAGAGCAAGAAATGGCATTTCAGTTCCATGACTTGGCCTGATACAATCTTGATAAATCTGTTTCCTTTAGGATCCTCTCTAATTGAGCATCACCACCTGCTTTAAAACCTTCCCTCTGAAGGAAAGGTGGAGATGGTTCGGTCCAGGGTAGACCTCTCCAATATCACCTTCCTCAAGGCAAGCAGCAGCTTCCCTTTCTACAAAGAGGTGTTGATTGCGCCACAGGTCAAGCACATGGAATTCTATCCCGTTTCCTAGGTTCCACAAATTCAAAAGAATCCAAGAAGATTTCAGAAAATATTGCCTTGTTGACCACAGTGGACTCTGTTCAATTGACATTAAATCCATAGCTGACATGGGCAACTTTATGTGCAAAGAACTCATGTGCCAATTAATTCATCTGGTATGCTGCAGATGCTGTATCCTGCCCATATTTCTCCAATAACTATCATAGAACCCCAGCTAGAGCTGTCAAGAATCTGCAGATGAAACAGGCACCCAAAATTAATCCGTTCATGTTCTTATCACCACTGTGCAAGCTCAAATGTGAGCTTGAACCAGTGTTTCATGACAGGTTTCTCATCAGTGTCACTTCAGGTGTCTCATTTCTCTTACATCCTTCAGGAACTAAAATGGCGATAGTGCAGAAGTCTCAGAGGCACAATTTTATCTAGCAATCTGGCAGTTTCTGTATTCCAGGTGTCAGCCAGGTATGAAAGGGAACTGTCTGGCTACTGGCCAGTAAGGACCCCCTCCAAAAGTCCATCCAGATTCATGAAGCGCCTTTGGACCAATTTAATCACCGGGCCAAGTGGAGGTCTGGGGCAGGGATGAAATCCAGCAGGTTCTGACAGGTTCTAGAGAACCGGTAGCGGAAATTTTGAGTAGTTCAGAGAACCGACAAATATCACCTCTGGTTGGCCCCAGAGTGGGGTGGGAATGGAGATCTTGCAATATCTTCCCCCAGGAGTGGGGAGGGAATGGGGATTTTGTAGTATCCTTCCCCTGGAATGGGGTGGGAATGGAGATCTTGCAATATCTTCCCCCAGGAGTGGGGAGGGAATGGGGATTTTGTAGTATCCTTCCCCTGGAATGGGGTGGGAATGGAGATTTTGCAGTATCCTTCCCCTGCCACACCCACCAAGCCATACCACACCCACCAAGCCACGCCCACATAACCGGTAGTAAAAAAAATTGGATTTCACCATTGGTCTGGGGTATTTGTGATGCACAGCTTAGTAAGGAAGCTATCATAGAAAAGGAAAGACGATAATGTCCCATCTACTTAGAGCTTAGAACTTAGAATAACTTTATTGTCACTTTGAATGTACACTAATCAGCATACATTTAAATGAAATTTCATTGCATACAGTTCTCAAAGGGTCTCCACCTCCAATATACAATACACAAAAATGACTAGATAAATAAATAAATGAAAATTATGCATATACCCACATATAATATGTGTCACAGAAAAACAACATGGTCTAGTTCAGATGTATACATGTACATGGCGAGACAAATGAATCTTGCAAGTTTACCAGACAGATGGCATAGGGAACAAAGCTGTTACAGGATCTGGTAGAAATACTTCGAAATCTCCTCCCAGAGGGGAGCAACAGAAACAGATCGTAAAGTGGGTGTGTGGGGTCTCTAGATCTAGATCATGTCTCATTTACTCTGAAGCAAATGAGATCTAGCATCTGCTCGCTGAGGTGTGTTAGAAAAGTCACAGCACCACAGAGGCAATGAATTTGTTGGAGTCCCTACAGAACATGAAAATAAACTCACTGGCAGGAACTCCAACTTGTCTCACACAATGGCATTTCTTATCAGCCACCTCCAGGCAGGGGTGAAATGCTCCTGGTTCGGACCAGATCGCCTGATCCAGTAGCAATGGTGCCAGGTGGTTCGGAGAACCGGTAGCAAAAATCCCTAGGGGCCCCCATGCCCAGTTGAGCAGCGCAATCATCAGAGGTTTTTTTTTTTACTTTTAAAAGCATTTTTTCTTTGGCTGAAAAAATGCTTTTAAAAGTAAAAAAAAAGCCTCTGATGATCGTGTGGCTCAGCTGGGATCAGAGCCTTTTAAAAGCATTTTTCTACAACCTCCTTAGCTGAAGAGGTTTTTAAAAAATGCTTTTAAAAAGCTCCTCTGGCGATCCCAGCTGAGTTGCCTGATCGTCATAGGCTTTTTTTTCTTTTAAAGGCAAAAAAAATGCTTTTAAAAGAAAAGGCAAGCCTCTGACAATCAGACAGCTCAGCTGGGATCGTCAGAGCCTTTTAAAAGCATTTTTTACAACCTCTTCAGCTGAAGAGGTTGTAGAAAAAATGCTTTTAAAAGTCTTTTTTTTAAAAAGCCCACCCAGTCACATTACATCCCCCCACCAAGCCATGCCCACAGAACCTGTAGTAACAAATTTTACATTTCATCACTGCCTCCGGGGCAGTGTCCCTGGCAACTGCTGAAGTCTTAAGAATCAACGTAGGTTTGCTACCTCCTTGATTATGGCATCACAACTGAGAAAGGTATTAAAAGCAGAGAGGAAATTCCCATAGGGCAAAAGCCCTGCCAGTTTCCAACAATGACTTGACAAATATCTCAGACTTCTGCTTTGTTAGGTCCTTAAGTCAATCCTAAGGCATTTCCTGAATTATTATTATTATTATTATTATTTATTAGATTTTTATACCGCCCTTCTCCCGAAGGACTCAGGGCGGTGTACAGCCAAGGATAAAACTCAATATATATACAATTAAAACCAGAATTTAAAACGAAGCAAATTACAAAAAAGGCCGACATTAAAATTTAAAAATTTAAAACCCTAAAACAATAAAAAACCCAATTTAAAATAGTAAAACTATTATGCCAGTCCTGCTTGAATAAATAAATATGTTTTTAGTTCACGGCGAAAGGTCCAAAGATCAGGCACTTGGCGTAAGCCAGGGGGAACTTCGTTCCAGAGCATCGGAGCTCCAACAGAGAAGGCCCTGCTCCTGGGGGCCGCCAGCCGACACCGTTTGGCGGATGGCACCCTGAGAAGACCCTTTCTGTGAGAGCGTACGGGTCGGTGGGAGGCATAAGGTAACAGGCAGTCTCATAAGTACCTAAGCTATGGAATCTGGATGCAGGTCTGAATACTTGCCATCAGCATATTATAAATGGGCACCATATGATTTCATACAGACCGGCATTTTCCACAGCAGCTGGAAGCCTAGCAATGTGGCCACATGACTCTGCCAATTTAAAATAGGAGACCTGCATTAAATTACTGATCTCCCATTCTTTTTTTAAAATACATTTTATTAAACTTTTTTACATTAAAAACATAGGGGAAAAAAGGAAAAGGTTATATTACTTAACAGCTGATCTCCCATTCTATAATGGCTTAACCAGCCTGATCATTTATATTGCAACATTCCAGGAAAAAAAGATTCCTACCCAGAAATGTAGCAACAACACAATAATGGGTTGTCTTTTCTTGAAATTTGCTTTTTGGATCACTACTGTGACACAATTAAAAGGTAAACACTGGAGGTTTTTGTTTTTTTTCCCTCTGCCTCTGCTTTGGCCTAAAACAGGAAAGTTGCCTTTTAAAACTAAAAAAGTATTTGTGTCCGCCACATAGATTGTAACAATAAAATAGGAGCAATAAATGTTGTTCTGTTGAATCAAGAAATTAATTCTTAATTTAATTAGTTAACATTATTCTTCACCATTAACAGAGAATCACCTAGCCAAACATGATTCTGCTCACAACAAAATACCTTATGCCACCAGGCTTGAAATTTTGGGCTTAGACAACTTAGAACAACTTAGACCTAAGCGTAGTACACAAAATTATTTGCTACAACGTCCTATCTGTCAATGACTACTTCAGCTTCAACCACAATAATACACAAGCACACAACAGATACAAACTTAGGGTAAACCACTCCAAACTCAATTGCAGAAAATACAACTTCAGCAACAGAGTGGTCAATGCCTGGAATGCACTACCTGATTCTTTGGTTACATCCCAAAACCCCAAAACTTTAACCTCAGACTGTCTACCGTTGACCTCACCCCATTCCTAAGAAGTCTGTAAAGGGCGTGCATAAGCGCACCAAGTGCCTACCGTCCCTGTCCTACTGTCTCCATTTATTCATATCCATTTCCTGTATTCATAATCATGTTTATACTTATATCTGTTATCTTATACATGTTTGACAAACTAAATAAATAAAAATAAATGATTGGGATTTTGACTGGTCTTTAACCACATAATCTATGAGGACTGCCTACGAGAGGTTATGGTAATTCAAGGAAAAAATAGAAAGCAGAAAACATAAGCAAAATGCTGATGAAGCATCATGAGACTAAGTAAAATAATAGCTCTAAATAATTTTTTTCAAGAAATACGATTGCACCCTTCCTTTGTACGCACTTGTTGACTCCCAAATTGAAAAAGGAAGAATACTGAACCCAGCCCTACTACAACGCAGCTTTCATTTCCTTTTTATTCTATCCTATAACAAGAGGATTTTTTAAAAAAAAATTATGTATTTTGTCTTTCTGATAAATTTTAACTGGATTTGATATCTAGTTCAGTGGGTTATAGCAGTAATCAGGATTGAGAACAAACAACCAAGGAACAAAGGTGCTTTTTCAAGAGGCAACTGGGCTTTCAGGTTTTTCTTTGAAGTTGTACCAATTAACAATAACGTATTTAAAATCTATGGTCTTTCTTGAGACCTTCTGAGGTTGCCTGAAACCAGGCATGTATGTGAATTCAGCAATCTCTTACTTAGTGGTGAAGTTAAAAGTCCCATTTTTCCAGAACAGTCAATTTGAGGTTTACTACAGAGTGTCTTGGAAAGCTGAAATATTCTGAGAGTACTTCATCCTTATTTTGAGTCTGGATATCAAACTTGTCTCCATTGTTTTGGTGGGTTGGCCTGCATTTTAGAATGCAAGAGGGCATTGCTGGCATATATCACATTAGAGGAAGAACATGTCAAGGGGACCTGTAGCATGAGTAAATGAAGTACCAAAATAGACTCCTGAATTTGTTGTTGGGTCTGATTCCCATGTTAGCATAATTTTTCTGATGTTTCTTCTTGCTTGTGAGACTCTGTTTCAGGTTGGATGGTTGTCTGCATATAGGTATGAGTCTGCCACCCGGTGTCTGAAACTATACCTATGTCATTGTCCAGTATAGATTATGATTTGTTAATAATACAACTAGTTATTGTACTGTAAAGGTAAAGGTAAAAGTTCCCCTCGTACATACGTGCTAGTTGTTCCCAACTCTAGGGGGTGGTGCTCATCTCCATTTCAAAGCCAAAGAGCCAGCGCTGTCCAAAGACGTCTCCATGGTCATGTGGCTGGCATGACTCAACGCCAAAGGCGCATGGAACGCTGTTACCTTCCCACCAAAGGTGGTCCCTATTTTTTCTACTTGCATTTTTTATGTGCTTTCGAACTGCTAGGTTGGCAGAAGCTGGGACAAGTAACGGGAGGTCACCCCGTTACATGGCAGCACCAGGGATTCGAACCGCTGAACTGCCGACCTTTCGATCGACAAGCTCAGCGTCCTAGCCCCTGAGCCACCGCATCCCTTATTGTACTGTACTGTTATTCTATTTTGGGGGGTTTGTATTTTCATAAATCCTCTCGAAGCTGTATTCATTTATTGATTGATCTTAGGTAAAGTTCAGTCAGCTAATTGCTAATTTACAGTCGAATTTTACTGTTTTAATTTTACAATCAAGTGGATCAGAACAAATGCAGTTGACGTACAAAGCGTGACTATGGATTATAAATTTGGTTGTGTTTTGGATAGAAGCTGGAAATCATGTAAGTATACATGGCAATCTGTAGAATTCCAGTTTATGTGTCTATTGCTTTACTATGAGCTCAAGGAAGCAGATTATTCTATTGATAGTGTGAAGTAGATTATTCTATAGATAGTGTGAATGATCTGTTGCAAATGGACCAGATGTGATCCATCAGCAGGTTTTTTAGATTTTAAAAAAGAAAGTACACGTACTAGTACTTTCAGTACAATAGTAGAGCTAAACAACCCATGGATTTTCCATACTCAAAGTGGCCAATATCAAGGGATGTTGAGAATTATAATGCAGTCAGATGTTTCTCATCCCTATTCTTGAGGTGAGTCTTCTGAAGTCTGAGTAACAGAATAGCAGAGTTGGAAAGGACCTTGGAGTTCTTCTAATCCATCCCCCTTGTCATGCCCCTGTCGGACTCTGAATCCGAAGGGGAAGAGGAGAACGGCTGACAGAGAGTGAGAGAGTGGATCCATTGGCTGTGGAAAAAAACTGGGAAAGAGCAAAGTCAGGCTGGGCAGAGCAGGGGAGAGGTAGAACAAGGGAGAGGGGGGTTCAGATGAAGACCAAGGCCGACCGCCTCCTCATCCTAGGCAGCGCAGGGAAGAACGGAGAAGAGGGCAACATGGGTTGTGTGGCTTACGAGGGAGGAAAGGGCCCTGATCCTCTTTATAAGACACAGGTGCTGCTGGCATTTAAAAGGAAAGGCAAATGGGAGGGGCATTTGTCAGGAACAAACACTGAGTTTATCTGGTGTTTCTTTGAATCCTGGCATCCTCCCAACTGGCTTGATTTATTGCCGTGCTACTTTACTTGTGGAATTCCTTATTTTGCTTGCCCTTCCGGATTGATTACCTTGTCTTGCCTTTGGATTTTTACAGGCATGACATGGAAACAGCACATATGAAAGAGATGGAGCCTGCATTATAACAGGATAATGCTTTCCTCAAGAGTTTAATTTTGTTGATGTCTCCAGGAATGGATTCCTCCTTTGGGGATCAACCACATTTGCATTCTCGGCAAAACGGTCTATATTTTGGGGGTGACAGAAATCTGTACTTTATCGGATCCATCCATGGATAACATATTTCTATAAATAATTTTTATTAAAGGAAAAGTTTACAAAGATTTTTAAAACTACAGAAATAAAGAAGAAAGAAGAAAAAGTATAAGAATAAAAGGGCAAAAGAAAAAGTGAACAAAAACACAAGGTAAAGAAAGATATCTGAAGAAATAACTTCCTATCATTTTTCTGCAGCTACAAATACAGAAATTTTTATCTATATCCTCCCATATTGCATATCATAGTCCTCTTCTTCCTATAAATTATCATTTTTAATTAATAAATCAGCAGTTCATTTTTATTCACATTCAGCAAATAAATCTATAAAGCGTAGATCCATGGAGATTTCTACATGGACAAAACACCTACTACTCTGAGATACATGATTCTTTCAAGGATTGATCTGTTTTGGATTTCTAAGAAAATTAATTGGTTCAATGAAGGAAGTAGATATTTTGCCTATTTTTTTTTTTCAGATTATAATCAGTAACAATGAATTTTTAAAAAGGGATAGGGCAATTTAGACAGTATTTTAATGAAAGCAAAATTGTGGATAAAACTAAAATTGAGTTAAAATAGTTTTTTGAGGTAATCTTAAAACAAGATACTAAAGGCCATAATAAGCGAATCTTCCATTGGGGATCAATCATGTTTGCATTCTCAGCATAATAATCTATATTTTTAAGGTTTCAGACAAACAATGGCAGAAGTGCAACTATTTGTGGGAACTATACTGAAAATGGAATCAGTGGTTATTTCTTGATATTTATATTAAGAGCATAACAATGAAGCTTCCACTTTGTTAGACATGGAGAAGGTTTTTTATAGAGTACAAATTAAGTTTCTGAAGTGTTCAACGAAAAAAGACTTTCTATTCAAATTTATCTTTTGGATTAAAAAAAACAATATTTTCCTAGTCCTTCTGCTTGGATAATATTAACAGGATTATTTTTCCTATAATCAGTGTGAGGTATGAATCAAGGATGCTTCCTTCCTTCATTAATGATTGTTGATGTTTAATAAGACAATCTAGGGATATTCAGGCTGTGCTTCAAGCATAAAAAAAAAATAAACCGTTATATGTGTATGGTATTTGAGCTCTTTCTGATTATTATTTGTCTCAGTTTGCAGAAATAGTAGTGTGATATAGTATATAATCTCAGTGAGTACAAATTGGAATATGTTCAATATAATGCTAATCACAGAAGAGGAGGAAAAACTAGAACATCATTATATCAAATACCTGAAGATAATTAGTCAAGTAAAATTCACCCTTTAGTTGATATTAATATTTGAAATTGCATTACTTAAATAAAAAGGGATAGTAGAAGAAGGGTAGAAATATCAACAAGTTTGTGAACAAGAATATACGTGAAAATCTTTATGGAGATATGTTTGTCTATGTGCATGTGTATGTGTAATATGTGTGTGTGTGTGTGTGTGTGTGTGTGAGAGAGAGAGAGAGAGAGAAAGAACATTGCTTAAGTTGCTAAATTGCTTTCAGTAGTGAAAATAATACTGTTATAATTGTGTAAGCACTATAAACCCGTTTTTAAGCAATAAAGTGACCTAGATTATATGAAATCTTATTGTCAGTCTGCCTCTCCACTAATAAGCATCCAGGTCAAAGGCTTTTTTAAGCCAATCTTTAGAGACCAATATCCTTCCAAGGAGACATTATCGTGTGTTTTGCAATAGTGCAAGTGGGATGCATCCAATTTGAGGAACGCAGTTCAACCAGACAGCAACACTTTCTCCTTTTTTTCCTCCCCAGAATTAGATCATCTATACTAGGGGTTTCTAACCTTAGTAACTTTAAGGTTTGTGGACTTCAACTCTGGGAGTTGTAGTCCACAAGCCTTAAAGTTACTAAGGTTGGAGACCTCTGATCAATAACAGAATCTAACCCCAAAGGAGGGGATACCAGTGGATTGAATCGAAGTATATTTATTTATTATTAAACTTCTATGCCACCCATCATCCCAGAGGCGATTACAGGCAGCTTACAGAAATTCAATTTAAAATGCACTGTAAACAGTAAAAGAATAAAGAAGTGTCTTAAATTTAAAATTTCAATTAAAATGAGACTAAGCAGGGTGAAGAGGGAGGGAGCAAAGAGTCAACACAGGGAAGAGGTGAGATTTGATCTACTATACACCATTAGCCAAATGCCAAAGCCCCATTGGGGCCTCAGGGTAATTGGCACAGCCATGTCTTCAAAGGCCGAAAGAGTGGGAGCAGATCTCACCTCAGGAGAAGGGGGCATGACGTTCCAGAGACACGAATGGTTCTCCAAATTAAGACCATAATCAACCTTTTAAAAATCTCCATTGATGAAATGAAGAAACCTACAAGCATGGTTTTTCAATGTAGAATATTCCTGTTCTCGGTTCCCAAATTCCTTGTACATTATTCAAATTTAGTTTGGCAAACTTTTTGTGTGGTTGATATTATTGGGTTGTTAATTTAGCATCTGTAAAAGCCCAAGAACATCTTGATTTATGTTTCTTACCAATGGAAACACCAGGAGTAGTAGATGTATGCATATCTGGTAGCGCCATTAAATTACTTGATTTAATTTAACTGTATAAGCAAGGCTGAGAAAGTTTATATTAAAGGCCTGCATAGAACTGTTTAAATCTTTTGTTTCTTCTATATTATCTTATCGTTATAATGAAACTTAATAAAAATTACTATTTAAAAAAATCTTCATTTTCCAAAAATAAAGGCATAACTAGAACAAAAATTGAAATGATAGGCATTCCAAATATCCCTTCTTTGGAAAATAAAAATGCACTAATTAATATCCAGCTCCTCAATTCATTTGTTGCTAACATGTTACACATACTGAGCGCCATATTGTTTAAATGTGCCTTCCTCTGAGGTAATCCAGAAGAGCCTTCTCTGTCGTAGCCCCTGCTCTTTGGAACATTATCTGCGGCAAATAAGACCATGAAGCTTAGCAGTGTCCCCACTCGTAGGAACCAGACATGAAGACTTGACTTTGCCAGTTGACCTGGGTTCCTAACAAGGGTGCACCATTCTGTGGATGGCTATCAAATTAAAAGAAGATCACACCTCTCCCTGTGTACTTTGTGCTCCTCTCCTCCCCATCAGTTCACAACTGTAATGATTATTATTATTGTTGTTGACTGTTTTATCATTTCAATGTGTACCCATTTTTAATGTTTGTAAGCCACCCAGAGACACTCTAGATGAGATGGGCAGCACATAAATCTAATAAATAAATAAATTCAGTGTCTTAGATGTTTGAATTGCTATACTGCAGCTCAGAATGCATCAGCTGATGGCCACCTTGGGTTGGGAATGACAGGAGCTGTAATATCAGCTTTTGTCATGCCCACATTGGAGCCTGAATCCACGGAGGAGGATGAGCCAGAACTGAAACCGACAAACGTTGAGGGGGTGGCCTCATTGGCTTTGGAGGAATGTGGGGAGGAGCAGGACAAGGTAGCCCCGGGCCCCTCAGGCTTGGGATGGCTTACCAGCAGGGAGGAACGGAGGCAGGACAACCAAGAGAGGGCAGGCAATGGAGATGAAGAGGGATGGAGCTCAGCTGATGAGCGAGAACTGCCCCCTTCTGATCCCTAAGCACAGAGAGTGGGAAAGGAGGGAACAGCACAGGCCAACCCGACAACTCAGGAGGAGAGCACCCTGCCCCCCTTCACAAGGCACACCTGGGGACTGAGACTTAAGGAGATGCTGTGGAGAGGGGCATTTGTCGGGAACAAATGCTGAATTTGTGGAGTTTTGTGTGCCATTGCCGACATTTGGAGTTTGCTGGACTTCTCATCATATTCCTTGTTTCCTGGACTTCTTGCTTTATTCCTTGCTTCCTGGACCCATTCACTTATTTCCTTGCCCTGCTGGACTTCTTGCTTTGAAGCCATTGTGCTAACAGAGTTTGCTGGACTGCTTGCAGCCAGAGGCTGCTAGAGGGGTGTGCATGTGAGCACTTTGCTCCGGGACTTGCCATAAATGTGGGAGCGTTTGGAGGAAAGTTGGAGCAATAAAGAGGCATTTTGAACTATCAGCTGACTGTGTTGCCTCTGTGCCTTGCCCTGGGTCATCACAGTTTTGTTATCACCTGAAAGTATATTATGAAAGGCATTTTTAAAAATGTATTGATTCTCACCCATGAAAGTTGCCTTCGGTCAACTAGTTTAGAGTTCTGGGTGTTACCCAGGGGTGAAATGTTCCCAGTTTGGACCGGATCACCCAATCCGGTAGTGATGGCAGCGGGAGGTTCGGAGAACCGGTAGCAAAAATCACACACACACCCCCGCCCATGCCCAGCTGAGCCGCGAGATCATCAGAGGTTGTTGGTTTTTTGGGGGGGTGAAGTTATCCATGGTTTTGGGGTGGATTATCATCTGTACACTGATGATACTCAGCTGTACATTTCCACTCCAAACCACCCCAACGAAGCTGTCAAGGTGATGGCCCGGTGTCTTGAGGCCGTCCGGGTCTGGATGGGGAGGAACAGGCTCCAGCTCAACCCGACCAAGACAGAGTGGCTGTGGGTTCCGGCATCCTGGTATAGCCAGTTTTCGCTTTCGCTGACTGTTGGGGGTAAAGTATTGGCCCCCAGGGGAAGGGTGCGCAACTTGGGCGTTCTCCTGGACGATCGGCTGTCTTTAGAAGAACACCTGACGGCCGTCGCCAGGGGAGCATTTTATCAGGTTCGCCTGATTCGCCAGTTGCGCCCCTTCCTTGACCGGGACTCCTTACGCACGGTCACTCACGCCCTCGTTACCTCTCACTGAACTATTGCAATGCTCTCTACATGGGGCTCCCCTTGAAGAGCACCAGGAGGCTCCAGTTAGTCCAGAATGTGGCTGCGCGGGTAATAGAGGGAGCACCACGTTGCTCCCATATAACACCCATCCTGCGTGGCCTGCACTGGCTGCCGGTAGCCTTCCGGGTGCAATTCAAGGTGTTAGTGACCACCTTCAAAGCGCTCCATGGCTTAGGACCGGGGTATTTACGAGACCGCCTTCTGCCACCAAGAGCCTCCCAACGACCTGTGCGCCCCCACAGAGTGGGCCTGCTCAGGGTGCCATCGACCAAACAATGTCGGTTGGCGGCCCCCAGAGGGAGAGCCTTCTCTGTGGCAGCACCGGCCCTTTGGAACGAGTTACCTCTGGGGTTAGGCAAACTCCCCGACCTCCGAACCTTCAAGCGGGAATTAAAAACTTTATTATTTAATCATGCAGGACTAGCCTAAATGTATTTTAAATGTATTTTAATTATAGTTTTTTAAATTTTAAAGGGTTTTATGTCGGTTTTGACCGTTTTAGTAAACTGGCCAATTAATATATTCGTTTTAAATGTTTTTAAATTTGTTATTTATATTATGTGTATTTTTGTGTTTTTTAATATGGCTGTAAACCGCCCTGAGTCCTTCGGGAGAAGGGCGGTATAGAAATTGGATTATAAATAAATAAATAAATTTTTACTTTTAAAAACATTTTTCTTCGGCTGAAAAAATGCTTTTAAAAGAAAAGAAAGCTTCTGATGATCACGCAGCTCAGCTGGGATCGTCAGAACCTTTTCAAAGCATTTTTTCTACAACCTCTTTAGCCGAAGAGGTTGTGGGGAAAAAGGCTCTTCTGGCGATCCCAGCTGAGTAGCCTGATCATCAGAACCGTTTAAAAGCATTTTTTTACAACCACTTCGGCTGAAAAGGTTGTAGAAAAAAAATGCTTTTAAAAGTAAAAAAAAAAGTTGGCCACGCCCACCCAGTCACATTACCCTCCCCACCAAGCCACGGCCACAGAACCGGTAGTAACAAATTTTACATTTCACCCCTGGTGTTACCCCTACAAATCTGAAAGCATAACTTAGGGGCAAGCTTTGCTTTAGACTGCAGCAAATAATGGACCATGACCCTCAGTAGTGTCCCGACTATCAGGAATCAGGAAAACTTCTCTAGAGATTTCTGCAACTTGATACACACACACACACACACACACACACACACACATTATTAACTGAAGATTTGATGTTGCACAATCCTCTTCTTTTAGTCATTCTAGACCCTGCAGCTTTTAGACTGAAACTGCAAAAATCACCAGATGGTTGAAATAAAGTAGGATATGAGTACTAACTAGGCAGAGCAGGGAGCTAAAAATGTTCTTACAAACTTTCCTTCAGAGGAAAACCCCGGAGCAACAGAGAAGTGAGATTTGACCAGGGTAGATGGGGGAAGAGGACGGGTGGGGGACGAGGGATTGAAGGATTTGGGCAGATTTTGCTGGGAGGGCTGTCTAGATTATATTAGTTCAGATATATCATTCATAGAACCAAATATTGATATTTTAGTTATTGTAAAACACTGCCAGCTAAGTAGCCATGTGAAGTAATTTTCAGTTATTTCAAAATAACAATTCTAATTCAGTCAATACAAATTTAATGGCAAGTTGTAATATTATTATTATTATTATTATTATTTTACTCACCAGAGTTTCTTATGCTGATGTGGCCATGTTGCGGCTTCAGACTGTTGAGCTAGACACTTGTGACAATTTCCGGGGATGAGTTTTCTGCATCTTTCTCCTGCCATCTAATGGTTGCCCAGACTTTTGCATTCCAGACTTGATAGTCAGCCCATGTATGATCAAACAGCTAGCATTTCTGTTCTGTCAAAAACAATAGCATTTTCAGAATCTGGAAACATGGCTGTTCCACACAAGAAGCTTCCTTATGCTTTTGGGCAGGGCTATAAATAAGCCGTTTTCGAAATCCTGAAAAGTCGTCGCACAAAACTGTAAACTAAATGGATCAATAATCTGATCAATTCTAAAGCCACTTTGAAAAAGACTGCAGTGCTGAGACATGCTTTTTATTCCAGCAGAGGGCAGTAAAAGCTCACTCAGTGCCCAGAAGTTCAAGCCAAAATTTTTTTTTTCTTCAGCATCCTTTCTGAACAAACTGCTCTCCTTTCAGAGTTAATCCCTTTTCCTCCTTCCTGGGAAGATACTCTTCATGGAACATCTCTCTCTCTCTCTCTCTCTCTCTCTCTCTCTCTCTCTCTCTCTCTCCTTCAGCCTTGCCTCCTGGAGACTACTTGGACAAGTGACTGCAGTTTTCTTGGCAAGATTTCGGGTATAGTTTTTCCTAGCCTCCTTCCTAGAACTGAGGGGGAATGGCTGGACCAAGATCACCTGTGTGCCTAAGGTTGGACTAAAACTCATTGTTTCCCAACATTAACGTTGCCTTTGTGAGATTCTGCAGTTAAAAGCTGGAAAGGGTATCAGCCACTTGGGCTGATTCTAAGAAATGAAGCCACATTAGGTGGGTCACGGGATTACCTGGCCAACACTAAACTGATAATGCACTGTGCGTCACAGACCTCATCTCCCTTGTCACAATGGTAAAACAAGATGCTTAATTTTCATTGGTGGGATTATTTATAGGACTTTATCTCTGTGGAGAACTCAGAGGCTGGCTATACCAGAAAATCCTTCATTCTAGGTTTGTTTAAACTGACAGGGATTCCAAGCTTATGCTATAACTGAACATCTCTATGGCTTTCTTGTCTCTTCTGCATTAGTGGCATCCTATCTCTCTCCACATATTTTAGCAGTGGATTAAACGTGTTACACACAAAGAGGTCTACCAGACTCCAACAAGCAATCCTTTTTTAGAGTATATCTTGCTCTTCCAAATTCTGGGTTGAATCTTCCTTGCCATCTTCTCCCACCTTTTCAGTCAGCGCTCTTGAGGTCCTTCAGGCAATACTTTGACCGGGAAGCTGGTTCTGATCCCTCTGGCCATTTTTGCAATGTGTTTGGCAGCAACTCTTTCATATATGAAGAACATATAGTTGTATGAACTTACTGGACGTAACGAAGGGATCAGTTGTGGGTTGCCCCCGGTTCGGACCAGTTTGCAAGAACCGGTAGTAAAACCAGCAGGAGGCTCTGCCCACTGACCCGGACGTCATCAGGAAGTTTCTGCGCATCCCCGCGCATGGCCCCGTTGCGAACTGGTAGTAAAGGTAAGTAGAACCCACCCCCGGAAGGGATGTCCAAATAGGTGAGAAAAGTATAAAAGAGCTTTCCAGCCAAATGAAAAGAAAAGAAAGCCGCAGCAGAGTTACGGACCAGTAACTGCTCCAGAGTTATGAGAAGGAAGGGAAAACACTGTTGCCTAGCTACAAAGAGGGCATTCCAATACTTAGCATTCCATTTCCATCCATGCATAGGACAATAACCCCACCCTTAACTCTGGTAACCCCTGCATACTTATAGGAATTTTGAGTGAGATGACTCAAGCCAGATTAGGGACACTGACTTTCTGAGAACAAACAACATTCATTAATTCTCCTTCATACTCCGCCCTACAGTCTGATATTGCCAGGGCAAATTACAAAGGGTTAAATAAGGCAAGCACAGCAGAGGGCAGCACCAGCTATTTCAAAAAAAAAAAAAAAGCTAAGCAGGGTTGGATCTGATTTGGAGAGATGGCCACCAGGGAATCCTGGGATTCTTTGTTTGCTGCTGCCAAGTGACCCTTGGTGGGGAAGGAAACAGTAAAATCCACCAATCACCTTGTTTGTAAAATAAGGCCAGCCCCAGTCTCTGTTGTTATTATCATGGCGGATTAGGGCTCAGCAATCTGGGCCGCAAACTGTATGTTGGTTTTACTACCAGGTCAAGGGTCAGTAGGAGGAACTTGAAAGTAGTTGTCTATCTTTAACATGATAAAGTTTGTAGCTGAAGAAACAGCTTGATCAGATTCGAGGAAACAATTGGACAGACTGGATGAGCTTTTCCTCACAACAGAATAGAAGAGCTACCCACCAATTCCCGAGTGGGCACAAAACAATACTGGCCTAACACTAGCTGTCCCCTCTGCCAATTCCCATCCGCCTTATGTTGTGCCTGTTTGAGTCCCTCCCTAACGAATAAGGTTATCCTGATTGGCCTGGGCACCAGTTATGTTGGGCAAGGCAATTGGTTTATTCCGCTGACTTTTCTGCCATCTTCTTTCAGCAAGTTTCTGGGCAGCACGCGCACACACACACACACAAACACACACACACACAAACACACACACAATCTGCAAGTCAGGGTTCTACTGCAGGAAAAGGATGAATCTTTTCCTATCTCCTCTTGGCTGGCTCGTCCGCCCCTGCCTGCCCCCGTCTGGATATCTTTCAAATTAAAATTAGATGAAATAAAAGGAAAGCATCCAAGCAGAAATAGGCCAGAGAAGAAGCAGGCAAACCCTGCCATGATTGGTCAACCAGAAGATCCCATAGATTAGGAGAATTGAAGGTGACCAATGGCAGTGAAGTCATTGACTTCAGTTATTGACTGAAGTTACGTGGAAATATATGTATTTCCAAAGAACCACAAATATACTCCATCTTTCCCTTTATTTATTTTGCCAGGCTAACAGCTGCTGCAGTTGCAAATGGTTCGGAGTGGCATACATCTCAACATTTGTGAAATAGGTTGTAACTTGCGATTACAACAAAACCAAAACATACCAGCAGCACTATGTTTTCCAAATCATCACTATTAAACATAAAATTATGATTCTGAAAGCATAGCGCTGCTATGTTTTGGTTTTATTGTTAATTAATATTATTACTGTGGCTTTTCCATTTGTTAACTGTCTAGACTCACCTTAAAGGAAATGGTTTATAAATTCATAAAGACTTCATATATAAATTTAATATATTAATAAACATTTCTGCTTCCTCTCCAAACAAAAAAGTGGAGTTTGATTTTCTCCGTTCAGGCTTCTCTTGGCCAATATTGGAATTAGGAACCTCACAGGTGGGTAATTCAGGAACATAGTTCTTGGGTAAGTGCTGTATTGCACTTACCAATGATCACAGTAAACCTTTTGGGTTATCTGGAAGTGTTAGGGGTTGGAAGCACTATTTTATGATAGTTTAATCTTCCTTTGTGAGTGGTTCAGTTAATGGCATTATTGAAGAAATGACCGATCCAGTGAATGCTTGTGGACTGCCACAAAGATTGATTCTTTTCTACCTTTTTTTTAATGTGCATAC
The DNA here is from genome assembly GCF_028640845.1 of Ahaetulla prasina. NCBI lineage: Eukaryota > Metazoa > Chordata > Lepidosauria > Squamata > Colubridae > Ahaetulla > Ahaetulla prasina. The sequence goes on from NC_080540.1 coordinate 171,215,248, forward strand.
GAAGTTGTTAACAGAAGTCATCTATCAGTTTAGGGTACAGTACTATTATGGGAATATTTATGTCAACCTCTTCATTAAGTTCCTCTGATAATAGCAATAGCACTTATATACCACTTCACAGTGCTTTACAGTACTGTTTACAGTGCTTTAGAGTCCTGCAAGTACTGTTGGTGTAGACTTTCCTAGCTGGCATTAATAGTGACCTTTTGGGCTGAATGGCCATGGTCTAGTTTTCTTTTGTTCTGACTTTTTTCCAAAACTGGTACTCTTAGAACCAGTATTCTATGTGTTTCTTCAAAATGCATCAATCAGATGAGGAACCAATCAGGAAACAGTTTTCTTGAACTCCAGTGATACGGACCAATCAACAAGAAGCTGGCCAGGTTCAAATATTAGAACCAAAGCAGCCTATTTCAGTTGCCTATATGAGCGGCTGAAAGAAATACACAAAGCATTTCATTCTACCTCTGCAGATTTAAGTCAAAACTGCTGGAAAACATCAGAACAGAAGAAAACTAGACCCAGGAGAAATGTTTCTCCTGGGAATATTAAAAACTAAATTTGATTTTAAAAAAAAAAAAAAGGTAAGCAGGGTTGGATCTGATTTGGAGAGATGGCCACCAGGGAATCCTGGGATTCTTTGTTTGCTGCTGCCAAGTGACCCTTGGTGGGGAAGGAAACAGTAAAATCCACCAATCACCTTGTTTGTAAAATAAGGCCAGCCCCAGTCTCTGTTGTTATTATCATGGCGGATTAGGGCTCAGCAATCTGGGCCGCAAACTGTATGTTGGTTTTACTACCAGGTCAAGGGTCAGTAGGAGGAACTTGAAAGTAGTTGTCTATCTTTAACATGATAAAGTTTGTAGCTGAAGAAACAGCTTGATCAGATTCGAGGAAACAATTGGACAGACTGGATGAGCTTTTCCTCACAACAGAATAGAAGAGCTACCCACCAATTCCCGAGTGGGCACAAAACAATACTGGCCTAACACTAGCTGTCCCCTCTGCCAATTCCCATCCGCCTTATGTTGTGCCTGTTTGAGTCCCTCCCTAACAAACAGGGTTATCCTGATTGGCCTGGGCACCAGTTATGTTGGGCAAGGCAATTGGTTTATTCCACTGACTTTTCTGCCATCTTCTTTCAGCAAGTTTCTGGGCAGCACGCACACACACACACACACAAACACACACACACAAACACACACACAATCTGCAAGTCAGGGTTCTACTGCAGGAAAAGGATGAATCTTTTCCTATCTCCTCTTGGCTGGCTCGTCCGCCCCTGCCTGCCCCCGTCTGGATATCTTTCAAATTAAAATTAGATGAAATAAAAGGAAAGCATCCAAGCAGAAATAGGCCAGAGAAGAAGCAGGCAAACCCTGCCATGATTGGTCAACCAGAAGATCCCATAGATTAGGAGAATTGAAGGTGACCAATGGCAGTGAAGTCATTGACTTCAGTTATTGACTGAAGTTACGTGGAAATATATGTATTTCCAAAGAACCACAAATATACTCCATCTTTCCCTTTATTTATTTTGCCAGGCTAACAGCTGCTGCAGTTGCAAATGGTTCGGAATGGCATACATCTCAACATTTGTGAAATAGGTTGTAACTTGCGACTACAACAAAACCAAAACATACCAGCAGCACTATGTTTTCCAAATCATCACTATTAAACATAAAATTATGATTCTGAAAGCATAGCGCTGCTATGTTTTGGTTTTATTGTTAATTAATATTATTACTGTGGCTTTTCCATTTGTTTACTGTCTAGACTCACCTTAAAGGAAATGGTTTATAAATTCATAAAGACTTCATATATAAATTTAATATATTAATAAACATTTCTGCTTCCTCTCCAAACAAAAAAGTGGAGTTTGATTTTCTCCATTCAGGCTTCTCTTGGCCAATATTGGAATTAGGAACCTCACAGGTGGGTAATTCAGGAACATAGTTCTTGGGTAAGTGCTGTATTGCACTTACCAATGATCACAGTAAACCTTTTGGGTTATCTGGAAGTGTTGGGGGTTGGAAGCACTATTTTATGATAGTTTAATCTTCCTTCGTGAGTGGTTCAGTTAATGGCATTATTGAAGAAATGACCGATCCAGTGAATGCTTGTGGACTGCCACAAAGATTGATTCTTTTCTACCTTTTTTTTAATGTGCATACGAAGTTGTTAACAGAAGTCATCTATCAGTTTAGGGTACAGTACTATTATGGGAATATTTATGTCAGCCTCTTCATTAAGTTCCTCTGATAATAACAATAGCACTTATATACCGCTTCACAGTGCTTTATAGTACTGTTTACCGTGCTTTAGAGTCCTGCAAGTACTGTTGGTGTAGACTTTCCTAGCTGGCATTAATAGTGACCTTTTGGGCTGAATGGCCATGGTCTAGTTTTCTTTTGTTCTGACTTTTTTCCAAAACTGGTACTCTTAGAACCAGTATTCTATGTGTTTCTTCAAAATGCATCAATCAGATGAGGAACCAATCAGGAAACAGTTTTCTTGAACTCCAGTGATACGGACCAATCAACGAGAAGCTGGCCAGGTTCAAATATTAGAACCAAAGCAGCCTATTTCAGTTGCCTATATGAGCGGCTGAAAGAAATACACAAAGCATTTCATTCTACCTCTGCAGATTTAAGTCAAAACTGCTGGAAAACATCAGAACAGAAGAAAACTAGACCCAGGAGAAATGTTTCTCCTGGGAATATTAAAAACTAAATTTGATTTTAAAAAAATAAGATATCTGATCCTACATATACTAACAGCAGCAAGAATTGCGTTTGTGCACTATTGGAAGGAACATAACTTACCACCAGAGGGATTGATTATCCAGAAAATATTTGAATGTTTGAAATGAATAAACTAACCTTAGAATTAAAAGAAAAAGATGATTCGGAATATTATGCAGTTTGGGAAAAATGGTATAGGTGGATAGACAACAGAAACAAAAATAGGTAATATTCATAAGGAAGTTGGGGATGTATATATATATGTATATAATGTAGGTGTTACTTGAAGTGTTAATCCAAAGGATATAAAAATGACACTGTCTGTTTGACTATGTATTAGAGTCATGGAAAAGAAAAACTACAATAAAAATTATTTATAAAAGAAGAAGAAGACCATTCAGTTCCAAGGCTCAACACTGCTTTTCTTGGAAAACTGTTAAATAAGAAAACTGGCAACTACCAAATTGCTGGATTCATATGGGAGAAAGAAATCGTCGATGGGGCAGAAGTTATATGTTTGGATGGGTAATACCATTTAATTTTTGCACCTCTTTCTTCAATCTAAACCACTTTTGGGTGGGACAAACAATTAACATGTGGCTATCGGGGTGGGTTCTAATTTTTTTTACTACCAGTTCTGTGGGCGTGGCTTATTTTGTGGGCGTGGCTTGATGGTCATGTGACAGTGGGTGTGGTTTGATGGTCATGTGACTGGGTAGGCATGGCCAACTCAATGTCTTTTATGTCAAGGGGTACCTCACCTGGCCTTTCCCCTCCCAGCCATTCCTTGTCACACCCAGCCTCAACGTATCTATAGTTCTGCAAAAATGTTGTTCACCTTTTTTCAACTTTATTATCTACATACTATATACATCAGGGGTCTCCAAACTTGGCCACTTTAAGACTTACGGACTTCAACTCCCAGAATTCCTCAGTTAGTTTTGCTGTCTTAAAGTCTTAAAGTGGCCAAGGTTAGAGACCTCTGCTATAGATGCACTTTCATGGACCACAGAAAGGAAGAAATGGCTCACATGCTTTGCCCAAGAGTGTGATAGGCAACCGTCTTTTAAGGGGCTGCTAGAAAGAAGGGGGGGAAGTATTTTCCAAAGCACCAGAAGGCAAAACAAGAAGCAATGGATGGAAACTCAACAAAGAGAGAAGCAACCTAAAACTAAGGACAAACTTCCTGACAGGGTGAACCTATATAGGTTTCAGTCATAATTTCACATATAAAATAGCCATTCATGTAATACAACCTGCATATTGTTCAAAACAATCATTAGTATTATGGCTGATGTTTGACAGCAAGCCAAAAATCCCCATTTCCTACCCACCCCACTAATCTGTTCTGGGAAGGAATCAAACTCCCCCCTTTTCATTTCCCAAATAAAATATCCCAGATAATTAAGGAATAATCAAACTGCTAGCAAGGAACCTGCCTGGAATTTCACATTCCTGCCAGCTGCATAAAAAAAACTTTGTAAGCAGAAAACAGCTACCGGTGCTTACAGATAATATAAAGTGAAAGCCGGAAGTTCGGCTCCATTTACAAGCAGACAGAAAACTCATTCAAGACAGGATACTTCACAATGGAAATCGCCCAAACCATTTTAGAAACACAAAGCCCATTTGCACAAACCCCAAAACTTAAAAAACATTGACCCATATAAGAATTCCTCCTCTTATCCAATTTGTTGTTCAGTTGACCCAGAAAGGAGCTTCCAGCTCTGTCAATTTAAAATGACAGCGTTTCCCCCACCACCACTTCTTTGTCAAGCGATCTCCTGGCTGAGAAGCGAGCCAATCAGTTGGGAGGCTTCTTGGCTTCTCAATTTAAAGGGACGGTGTCTTGTTTTTTTTTCCTCTTCTTCGACAAGTGAGTCTTGATTTTTTCCTTCTAGCCGATCAGCTGGGAGTCAGGAGGCAGCAATTGATTGGGGGTGAGGCCAGGCAGAATTTTTACTACCGATTCTCCGAACTACTCAAAATGTTTACTACTGGTTCTTGAGAACTGGGGAGAACCAGTAGCAACCCACTACTGGTGGCTATTGTGGTTGTAACTAATACTTTGTTTCTGACTTTTTAAAAAATTATTATTTTTATTTTCATCAAGCATGTATTTTATGACAGATACAAGTGTAAACATAATTATAAATACATGAAAAAAAAACAAATAAAAGAAAACATTAGGACAGAAATGGTAGGCACGCTGGGGCGCTTATGCATGCCCCTTACAGATCTCTTAGGAATGGGATGAGGTCTACAGTAGACAGTCTAAGTTAAAGTTTTGGGGATTTGGGGAAGAAACCACAAAGTCAGGTAGTGCATTCCAGGCGCTGACAACTCTGTTACTGAAGTCATATTTTCTGCAGTCTAGTTTGGATCGCTTTACCATGAGTTTATATCTATTGTGTGCTCTTGTATTGTTTTGGTTGAAGCTGAAGTATTCATTGGCTGGTAGGACATTGTAGCAGATGATTTTATGTACTATGCTTAGGTCAGACCGAAGATGGCAAAGTTCTAAGTTACTGAACCAGATCTTCACTCCTCAACTCAACCTTATGGGAAACTTCAAGAGTGTCAAAAATCTTTTTTTAGGGTAGGTGTGGATGGGTCAGAAAGAAACTCAGAAAATAACGTTAATTGAGAAGCAGAAGCTCTGAGAGAAATGACTGAGAAGAGCCAGGGTTGGCTAGTGACCAGTGGGTAAGGTTTGTACTTTTCCCAAACTCTATGATTCCCTCCTATTATTAGTCATCTAACCTTGTCTTCAGGTTAAGGGAATGGGAAAGCATAAGAGATTTTATATGTCTGATTAAAACTAATTCTTTTCAAACAAGATTCCTGCAGTATTCTCTTTAACAATATTATTTCAGAAGAAAAAAATTCCAGCAACTCAACTATTTTCAGTTAGCACCAATATATCATTGTATATGTTGGGATAAAATGTATGGCTTTCTATCAGATCTAGTAAAGAGATAGGTCTCTTCACTGATATGGGGAAAATTTGCAGTAGACTCTTCATACAACCATCTTAGAACTTTATTTGGGAATTGACACTTACTTCAGTTGTCCTTGGATGACATAGAAGGAAAATACTTACAATATTTACACTTACACCCAGTGGTGGGATTCAAGTAATTTAACAACCGGTTCTCTGCCCTAGTGATTTCTTCCAACAACCAGTTTGCCAAACTGCTCAGAAAGTTCACAACCGGTTCTCCATAAATGGTGTGAACCGGCTGAATCCCACCACTGCTTACACCATGTAAGTATTTACACATTGGTGACACCTACTTTTCCCATGAGTTTTTTTAAAAAAACAACAACATTTATTTCGTTGTTTGTTAATTTATGTTCTGCCTTTCTGTTACAAATTCAAAAGTTCAAAAATACAAAGCACAAAAACATAAAATGTGACAGGAAAGTCTGTGCAATAAAAATCAAAATCAAAATCAATTAAAAACTATAACAGAAGAAATGCATCTCAGTCTCTTCAAGACTGAGAATGTAGAGAGAGAGATTGTTCCATGGCCTAGGAATTATTATTATTTTTCTTTATAAACCTCCTGAAATATTCAGAACTTCACAATATATAAATGAAAGTTTCAGTACAATCAATAAATATTGCCAATTACAGTATGTAGAAGCAATGATGCGGCTGAATTTAAAACAATCTCCACTATTCTCTCAAATTGAATTTATTTATTTGAAGAAATTCTATGGCGGCCTACGTGCTTCATATAAGGATTCCAGTCAGTTCCAAACCGTCAGTAAATACAGGAATAAAAACAAAGCTGCCCTTCCCAGCCAGCTCCAGACCAAACATTAGGCCAAACAGCCTCCTCGTTCAACCTCCATTTGAGCCCAATGCTCAAAGGAATAGCCAAGCCTTCAGGGCCTTCCTGGAGGCAAAAACAGTTAGGGATCTATCCCATTTTGTAATCCATGTCAACCTTGAAGATTGAGATCATAATGTCTGCCATGGCCCATGAAGCTAGAGCAGACCAGAAGAGGGCTGATCCAAGCCCTGGACGCCCATATTAATTCTGTAATTACCAGGCCTCTTGCACTGCTTATGAGTTTGCGATTGTATGTTTGGTCATTTCCTCACTAGTGGCCTATAGCATTTTATTGGCTCGTCCTGCTGTTATTGCACCAAAATAACCATAATGAGGAGAGGCTTTAATTAAATTGCTGCAGTGCTGGCTAGGTGATGCTATAAAATGCTATAACTCGCTAGTGGGGAAATTACCTCCTAAAAATACCATAGTATCAAAGCTGCTTTCAGAGTTAAACAACCTGCTGATTGAGCTGAAGCTCAATCAAACAGCCAGCTTGAATATATGGTTGTTTCCTTTATTTATTAATGTACTAACGTACTTTTATGACATCTTAATTAATACGACTTTCATCTTGCAATTGATAAAACATTATTTAGAATAGTTAAAATAAAAAAGGGCTAATGGAAGATCTCCCCATTCTTGCAAAAGGGATATTAAAGTAGGAAATAAAGTTCAGTCTAAACAAATGAAAAACTACTCATGGTGAGTAGTTGGTGAAAAATTCATAGATACTGAACTTGAGAACTGTGCTGGTGATGATTGGTCAAGAAAAAGGTTCTGGGCAGCTCAGTGAAGATGTCCGCTTCAGGTTTGGAGATTGTTAGGGAAGGTTATTGCCAAAAATGAATATGACAATTTCTTATTCATGCCTTTATACGAAGGTCTATTGTAGCCTTTGTTGGAATCTTCCATAGAGAATCAGCCGCAGGATTTCCAAAGTAAATTGTGAAGTTGGAAAAGGACAAGTGATGGAATCAAGACTTTAAATAACACCTTCCTTATGAACATCACATTTGAAGTTAACTCACATAGAAAAGAAGACAATAAAAGTAAAGAAAATTATGAAAGGGAAAAAAGTGGATAGGGAAATATATAATATTCCTATTACAAATAACGTATCGGCAAAGATATTCTAGAAAATGTGGCTTTAGAATTGGAATATCAATTATCGCACAAATGTCCACCAAGAATGTTCCTTGCATAATAAAGAGATGAAAGGATAAATAAGTGGAATTTTGTTTCAGTGAGTGATTTTTGGACAGCTGGAAATTATAGAATTGGAGAAGCAAATGCTTCAGGCAGACATTTAACCAGAAACCAAGTAAAATTAAGACTAGGGAGAATCTTTTGTAGACTATCTCAACTTGTGATTTAACCATCTTCATCAATTGCCCCTGTACACTTCTTCATCTTTATGTTATTATTCCCTATATCCGTGATGGCGAACCTATGCCACATGTGCCACATGTGGCATGCAGAGCCATCTCTGCAGGCACGCAAGCCCAGGTCAGCTCCACCGCACATGCCCGCGCGCCTCCTGCCAGCCAGCTGATTTTCAGGCCTCTGCCGGGAGATGCGTGTGCATCCTGGGAGGGGGGGGTCGTGTGCGTGGGGTGGAGGGTCATGTGTGCATGCATGGGGTGGGGTGGTGCGTCGGCCTCCCCACTCCCCGTTTTTGGTTCCAAGAGGCTTCAGAGAGGCCTGCTAGCACAAAAATGGGACATGGGGGATGCGGCGCCCCCCTGTGCCCCATTTTTGTTTTCAGGAGGCTTCAGAGAGGCCTGCTAGCACCAAAAGGGGGGTGGGGGGGATCATACGTGCATGCGCGGGGTGGGAGAGTGCGCCTCCCCCCACGCCCACAGTCAGTATTTCTGTTTCCCAAATGGCATTTGACCTCATCCCTGGATTCCAGCAAGGTGCAACATGACAGAATGACTAAGAAATACATCACCTATCAAGCTTCATCTCACACGCAGTGTACTGTATTTCTTCTGGGATGTAAAAATATAATCCTAGGATACTAGTGAGGAGCGAAGAGGAAACATCACAGGGGAAAGAAGTGATCATAGAAGAATTCAGTCATGCAAAGTGCGTTAGGTATCTTGATCTAAGGATGTACGTAGGAAAAGTCTAGACATTCTATAATTTTCCTTTACCTTTCATCTGAAGAAATGATTGAATTATCTGCCCACAATGGAAGTTGCTATCCAGAGCAGCAATTTATCCAGGGCTACAGCAGTCAAGATGGATGTTTCTGGGTGAGTATTTAATTTGTTTTTCATGGTTCACCTGAGTATCCCAGCGCAAACTTTGTCACATTGGTGACAAGGGAAATGAGAGGTTTCAAATGTGGGACAGACCATTATTTGATAGAGTCAAGAGTGGATCATGAAGAAAATTAATATGGAGGAAGAGGAAAGACATGGACGAAAGTAAACTGAGAATAAAATAACTGGAGAAAGAGAAAATATTAATATTGTAGAAAAAGGTATTGAATATAAGATTTCTCTTCAGAAAGAATTGGTGGAAAATGGATGTAAGAAAATGTAATGTGGAAACTACTTGCAACAGATAGATAGATAGATAGATAGATAGATAGATAGATAGATAGATAGATAGATAGATAGATAGATAGATATTAATGGAATGCTCTAATGAAAAGTATGGAAAAGGATGCATGTGGAATGATGAAGTAAAAGATGGAATTTGATGCAGCTTAAAAGAGTAAAATGCAGAAAAAGCACCTTTGGGATAGTGCTTAGTGCTTGAATGCAAAGTTCTGGAGGTGCAATTACATCTGCTATTGTCTGGCCTACCCTTTCTTTGAATTTGGTACAGCTGAACAGAAGTAGCCTGGATTGTTTTCTATTCAGCATGAATAACTGTCTAGGTTTGGCAACTATCCTTCTGAAATTAATTTCAACAATATACAAATACAACTGCATACTAGCTGGTAAGGTAATCACCAGACGGGTTCCCTTCCCTTCTAATCTGTAGATTCCACTTTCACAAAAACTCTGCAGCTATCCTTCTGAAATTCTGATAGAACTAGGGGTGGGCTGCTGGGGGTTCACAAGGGTTTGGGAGAACCTCTAGCTAAGATTCTGTGCAGTTCAGAGAACCCCCAAATCCCACTCCTGACTGGCCCCACCCGCCCCACCCGCCCCTCCCAGGAGTCCCCACGCAGCCTGTTTTGGATGCAGGTAAGTGCAGGGTACACACAGAGGCTTGGGGAGGGCAAAAAACGGGCCTACTGGAAGTTCAGGAAGTTCAGGAAATGGGCCTGTTTCCGGCCTCCAGAAGACCTCCGGGAAGCTATTTTCACCCTCCTGGAGGCTCAAGGAAAGACTCCAGAAGGGCGGGGAAGGCAAAAACGCACCCCCCCCATCATGGAGCAGGAGGCCAACTAAGCCATGCCCACTATGGCCACCCAGCAACTGGGCAGAGAACCCCTTGCTAAAATTTTTGAAGCCCACCCCTGGATAGACCTAAGGTAACCTCTGTGTGGTATACATTACTTTCATAAATGTTACCCACAACAATAATACTTGCCATTCCTTTGAGTAAAAATCAAAAATTCAAAGGTCCCTAGATAAAAACAAGAGCACCTAGCGAGTTTGGCTGATCTTGGGGGAAAAAAGATTCATAGTGACCCTAACGTTCTTCATTGCTAGGAGAGGGAACTATTAGTGCTGAACAGAAAGTTGTGTCTTATCCGTGGTATGTGGAGAATGTGTTGTTATTCCCTAAAAGTGAGACTATATTTTGCACCAAGTTGGAAACATTTTATTATGCTCCTACCTAAGATTTTGCATGTGTTGTGTCTTGCCCGCCCTCAGAGCAGCCGGGGCCTTCTTACCTGTTCCCGAACACTGAGGATTGTATGCCTCCCGGCCCAAGTCCTGGCTCCATGCCCACACAAACTGCAGAAGAAGGAGCATCTCCCTGCCCCAGCCCTGACTCCATGCCCAGGCAAACGGAGCAGCTAGACCCCTCCCCCTCCTCCACAGCAGGTGAGCCTGAGGAGGGTTTACTCCCAACAACAGCTGATTGAAGTAATCCTCGCATCAGAAGATTGGAGAGGCGGAGGCAACAGAAGGAAGGGAGGGGCAGGCCTTAATGAGTGCTGAGTCATGGAGCCACACCCCATGGCCTATATAAAAGATCTACTTTCTGGCAGTCTCTGAGTCAGGCAAAAGTCGAACTTATCTTGCTGAAGTCACTTACTGGTCTCCTGCCTGCTCTGAGGACTTTGCTAGGACTTTGGGCAGAGCTGCAGAGGCAAGCCTGATTCGGATTTCCCTGACCCAGCCGTCAGCGGAGGAGTGGGACACGACAGCATGAACGAACTTCATTTTTAACAAACAGCAGCAGTAGAATCTCTCAGTGCAAAAAACTAAGTTTGAGAATCACTCTTCCTAGTACTTCACTATTTGTTCACACCAAGGACCAGTCGTAATATTCTTCCCCCTCCCTTACATACACATGTTATAGGTGGGGACCTCATGCCACCATCCTATGTATTATGCCTTGGTTCCTAACCAGAATATTATTATTTTTTGCATTTATATCCCGCCCTTCTCCGAAGACTCAGGGCGGCTTACACTATGTCATAATTTTGGCATAATAAGACATCCATAGTGGAATAGGCTTAATTTCTAAGCAATAGTGTCAACGCCCATCTAGGCAATATTTGAACGAGCTTGGAAAAGCACCATGTTACAGACCTCAGTTCAGATATGTGTATGTTTTTATGACTTCTTAAAAAGGTTAAGAAGTGGATAGAGTCAGAAGAAGACATTTGGCAAAGGACAAGATGATGGCTCTTTCTCATTCTGTCAGACTAACCAGATTGATAGTTGTATTTTACCCCCATACCGGCATCATGAGAGTGTCTTCCACTGCACTGAGGCAGGAAGCTACTTTAAGGGAACTACCTGAATGACTGGTCCAGGGCTGTCAATCCTCTTGTGTAGGCTCAGAGCCCCTTCTGTTACTTCATTCTCCAGATTTTATACTCTAGTAGAGTTTGCCTTTCTTCCATCCCTCCAAAACAGGTCATTATTTGAATATCCACACCTTCGTTTCATCAAGAACCATCTTGGAAATCAGGATGGCAGTATCGAGTTTAAAAAGGAAATAAAATAAAGTAAAAGATGCTAGGCCACTGTCTGGTAAAGGAGGATAGAATGGAGGAGTGTGATGGCTCTATATTTTTTAAAATGTAAAAAGATACTGGCAATACTGAATGTGGAATTTGGTCAAGTTGCAAGGCCTTGGAGTTGCACAAGCGGCTTACCACCGCCCTGAGTCCCTTGGGAGATAGGGCGGTATAAAAATATGATTAAATAAATAAATTAAATAAATACCACTAATATGCCAGTGGAACAAAAATAGACCCTTTGTGTCTTCCAAAACATGACAGATCACATTTAAAAAAGACAGAAGAAACTTCATCGATGAAGTATTTATGAAACTAAGCAAAATCAAATTAAAGGTTTAAAAAATATTTTCCAGTATACCCAGGGGTGAAATCTACTTACCTTCCTTACTAGGTCAGAAGTGCATGCACCGCGCAGACCATTACTTCCTGGTTAAAACTAGGAAGTAATGATACTCAGGCAGGTGTCGCTAACAGATCACTGAACTACCGGCCATGATCACTAACAGATTGTGCGATCCGGTCCAATCCGGTAACATTTCACCCCTGAGTATACCATACCTATGGAACTTTTATGAAATGCAGAAGGTACTTGTGCTGAAAACCACATCATTCCTTATATTGGTGATATTTAGGTGTGAACCAGAGGTGGGTTTCAGCAGGTTCTGACCAGTTCTGGAGAACCAGTAGCAGAAATTGTGACTAGTTCGGAGAACCAGTAGTAAAAATTCTGACTGGCACCGCCGCCATCTATTCTCTGCCTCCCGAGTCCCAGCTGATCAGGAGGGAATGGAGATTTTACAGTAACCTTCCCCTGGAGTGGGTGAGAATGGAGATTTTACAGTATCCTTCCCCTGCCACGCCCACCAAGCCACACCCACAGAACCGGTAGTAAAAAAAATTGAAACCCACCACTGGGGTGAACAGAGAAAACAGCATGATTCATATAAAAGAGAAAGAACTGAGCTGGCTCAGAGAAACAGTCAGAAGTGCAGAAATGATGACAAGGTGGGGAAGAGACCTTTAAGAAGAGGAAAGACAAAACTAAATGCCAAATGTTTATTAAATGGATTGTTCACAAGCCATGTACTGCTTCCAGCCCTCTTTATTATACACTTCAGGCACCACAGGATGACAATGCCAAAATCTTCCCACCCGTTTTGGATTTTCTTATAGGAAAATTCTATTTTGGGTTGGTTTGTTTTTTTAAGTTCTAGTTTCTCTTCTAAGAAAAGCAAGGCGTTCTGAGATAGACTCGCTATATCTAAAAGAACCCACAAAACCTTGAGAAATGGCCCACCTGTTTCTGTGACATCACATATTGCCACCCAGCTTTCTGTGACTTGTGGCTGTTGAAAATATTCCTTAGAAGAAAACAAAAAGTGACTCCTTGGCTCCCACCTCTCGCGGCTTTGAAATAACCTACCATTCCAAAGAGTTAATACTATTCTCTCCCCCCCCCCCATCTTTGCTTCCTAAGGTGATAATTTCTTAATGGTTAAAAGAAGAAGAAATAGGCAGGAAGTGGGGGATGCAGGAAGGCAACGAATGAAAGGTGACATCTCCTTGACTTTTTCTAAAATTCCAGACTTGAGATAAAAATAAAATTCTCATCTGGACAAGGAATAGTTATAGGCCATGGGAGGGATGCACATGGAGCGGTGAGGGAGGAAGGGGACACCCACCTAGCCAGCCAGATCAGCCGAATCAACCCTGGCGATCAATGGGGTGACAGATGTCGCAGCTAGATCACCCTCACATCCTAGACCATGGAAAACTCACTCAGGCTCTCTCTTTATATCCAAGGGCTCCACACTGTCAGACTGGTATCCCAAGCCATTCAAGTTAAAGATTAGCTTCTAATTTAATGTAGCCACATTCTAACAGGAATTAACTTTGGTACCCCTGATTTTTTTTAATTTGGGGATAAAGACGTTGCAAATAAGAATAATGCATACTTTCGTATAACGATGATTGTAAAATAGCATCTCTGTCCGTCAGTGGTGGGATTCAAAATTTTTACAACTGGTTCTGTGGGCGTGGCTTGGTGGGTGTGACTTGGTGGGCATGGCAGGGGAAGGATAAAATCCCCATTCCCTCCCCACTCCAGGGGAAGGTTACTACAAGAATAGATGGGGGCGGGGCCAGTCAGAGGTGGTATTTACCGGTTGTCCAAACTACTCAAAATTTCTGCAACCGGTTCTCCAGAACTGGTCAGAACCTGCTGAATACCACCTCTGCTGTCCGTTTGGACTAGATAAAGAGAATAGAAGGATGCTGGCTCGCCAACATGACCACCCACATCTGATGACGGGTGTGGCACAAGAAAAAGAAGAAGAAGGATATTGGGGTGGATATTATTAGTTACATCCTAACATTCCTATTTAATCCAACTGTTTCCCACCTCCCTCATCAGTGGTACATCTTTGGGTAATCACTGGGCTGCCATCGCTCCTCTCCATTTCTTCCACCCAGGCTGTGGGGCCTAAGGTTCAACCCTAGCTATGTCACTATTGAATCTACAGTGCAATATTATGCATGTCTGCTGAGATAGATAGATAGAAAGAAAGAAAGAAAGAAAGAAAGAAAGAAAGAAAGAAAGAAAGAAAGAAAGAAAGAAAGAAAGAAAGAAAGAAAGAGGGGTGGGTGGGTGGGTGGGTGGATGCATGGATGGATAGATAGATAGATAGATAGATAGATAGATAGATAGATAGATAGATAGATAGATAGATAGATAGACAGACGGGTGGGTGGGTGGGTGGGTGGGTGGATGCATGGATGCATGGATGCATGGATGGATAGATAGATAGATAGATAGATAGATAGATAGATAGATAGATAGATAGATAGATAGATAGATAGATAGATAGATAGATAGATAGATATAGATAGATGAAAGGATGGATGGATGGATGCATGGATGGATGGATGCATAGAGATGAGAGAAAGAGAATATAAAATATATAAAATCTCAATAACTTTATCAAATGGAGCCCCATCCATGCTTTTATTATTTTTAGTACTAGTCTATTCTAATAAATCAGTAAATCACTAAACGCTCAGCTCCATTTAGTTACCCCGACTCCACCATGATACAAGGTATTGCTGATAAAAAGGAAAAAAAATATAGTCTATTCTAATTTATTCATTTCATTTTACTGAAAGATTTCACTCTATAAGTTAAGAAGCAGCAGTTACCCTACAGTTAACATCTGGGTCTTGGCCTTGAGGAGGAATCGCTCCAGTGATTATACTTTATTTCTCACCCAGTGCAAACCTATCCATCTTGACTCATAAATTCCTTTTGTTCACTGGAATTTATTCCCAGATAACTGAGGTTTGGATTACGATTTAAAGAAACATTAATATATGCTAATAGGAGGGTTTCAGATGTTTGTTCTCCTAACTGCAACATTTTCTTTTTAAAAAATATGAGGTTATCTATTAATTTACATTTTTTGTAATAGCTTAATGTATCAAAAAAGGCAGAGTATCAGACTGTTTGTCTTTTCTTTTTTAATGCCCAAGGTTTTTTTGGTGATCTCTTGTTTTCTTCTTTTTCATTTTTTATTTATTCAGTTTCTACACCACTCATCTCTCACCTAAGTGGCTTTGGGGAGTTTACAATAAAATGATAAACAATATAAATACATGACTAACAGTTAAGTGAAAAACAAAATGGCTGAAATTTTCAAGTTCGAAGTGAAAATCAGCATTAAAAAACTCCGTAGGCAACAAGGTTAACAAGGCAGAGAACATGCCTTCAAGCTACCCATCATCGCCATAAAACTCTTAGACCCCCTCATGCTAATTGGCAAAGCCATTCTTATTTATTCTTTTAAAGAAAACCTCTGGGAAGCAAGCAAGAATCTGAGATCCTGTAATGGTATCCTCCTGTTCTAATATATCTATCGTAAGTGATGCACATGATAAATTACAGCAAGCTGGATCTTGTTGTAGGGCCATTGTCATTACCAGAAGGTTATCTGGATTGATTCTATATCCACCTCTCTAGATTATATGTAACAAGAACTCAGTGTGAGTCTGTGCATACACACCATGGAATTTTAAAAGATGCTGATGTGATGCTAATCAGTTTCTGAATGAGATTGTTCAGGCAATGATGGATGGATTAAATTAATTAACCCCTATAATCCTTATAAATACTTAGAAGTCATTTCCGCCATACCTGTTAGATTATGTGTCCCACGGTGTCAAACTCGATCACATCAAGTGAGGTATCGTGATGTATCGCGATGTTTTTTGCCTTTGCGGAGCCGGGGTGGGCATGGCCTGAGCATGACACAGCTGGCCTCTGGGCTGCCACTTTGACAGGCCTGGTGTATCCTACGGCATACACAAATGGCAAACATCTTGTTACCAACTACATGAAGGTGTCCATGAAGCCACCAGAAGTCAGGCAATTTTTACCTTATACGGATATATCCATGCATCAGTTTTAAAAAAAGTAATTTCCCCCTTTTCAGAAAAAAAAAAGTTATGATTCAACTGATCCGAATCAACATCTATGCAATCTTTTTCTCAGCAGAGGGTTCCACTGAATTCAGTGGAAATGATGGATTATAGACTTAAGAGCTATTAAACTAGGCAACCGTTCTGTTTTTAAGTGACATTGATCGGTCAAGTTTTGTGAAAGGTTTACAATAGTTTAATTAACCTTTTTTAAAAAATCTGACATTTCAATGGTGGCCATTAAAGCAGAAGAAGACATGAAATGTGGGCCTCAGAGAGGCTGTAGGTAC
Source organism: Ahaetulla prasina (assembly GCF_028640845.1). NCBI lineage: Eukaryota > Metazoa > Chordata > Lepidosauria > Squamata > Colubridae > Ahaetulla > Ahaetulla prasina. The sequence goes on from NC_080540.1 coordinate 171,231,761, forward strand.
ATTGTGAATCTCAGATTGGAGTAGGCCTAAATTTTAAAATGCAGACACTTTTGTGCAACATGTAAAACATGACAGGGGTGTCAAACTCGATTTCATTGAAGACTGCATCAAGGCTGTGTTTGACCTCGGGAGGGGCGTCACCAGGGGGCATGGCCAGGGGGCGTGGCCAACTCAACATCACTCATATCGGGGGCGCCTGTGGCGGTCCAAGCACTCTGCCAGCGAAAATGGGCTCCCACATTCTGTTTTCGGCTGCGACGGCCTCCTGCAACCCCCTGCCAGCAAAAATGGAGCTCCATTTTTGCTGGCAGAGGCAGTGCGTTGCTGTTTCCAGGGCGGCTCTTTGGGCCAGATCTAAGCATCCCGCAGGCCAGATCTGGCCCCCAGGCCTTGAGTTTGACACCTCTGATGTAAATAAGTGTGAATCGACCAAAAAAGAACAGGCATGGCAACTATATCTATTCTTGAATAATAGCAAGGGAAGATTGCCTTACATATTGAGACTACGGTATGAAAGAGCTATCTTTCATAGTCCAAATATGGCATCTGATAGTATAGTATATCAGATGCCAAAATGCCAGATTTTTCACAGCAAAGGAAAACATAGGCACGCACAGACATTTTTGGCATTCTCACAAGCTGGCAAAGGCATCATGAGGGCCATCTGTGAAAGTGGATTGTATGGGCCACACTGGCCCAGAAAAACTCCAGGAGATAAGGCAATGGAGAAGTTGTCCCAGCACTTGTCAGAGCCAGATGTTTTAGGATTACAACTCTCAGATTTCCCAACTAAAGCAAAACAGCCGTGTTTTGCAGCTGACTAATAAAAAATGTGAGACTTTTTCAACATGGTTATCCCCAACCTTATGCCCTTCAGATGTATTGATACTCATCAGCCCTACAATTCTCATCCACAATCATTCCAGTGCAGAAGGGCACTAAGCCAAGGTGGTGATGGTAATAAGAGTACAAAAAGGATTCACCCCCACCAAAGATTATCCGCAGTGAATAATAATTCCCTGATTATTAGAGGAAATCTCAGTCCACTGTTCTATTTTTATACATAACTTATCCCAATGCATACCCCATGTCATGAAATAAGGAACAGGCATTCTGTTGAAGTCATTGCCGTGTGTGCTTTATTTTGCTTGTGGCAGGAGAATCTTGGGATTTGGGTAACAAAAATTCTGTAGATATCTGTAGATAAACTTCACAACTGTGAAGTTTATCCCTGTCTAGTGTGTGTCTGGGTGTACATGTGTGCTTCTTGTTTAGGAACAACTTCTCAGTAAAGATGTGTCTAAAAAACTATGCCCTCTCAGAATATAAACAGAGATGAAGAACTGGCGTTTGAAGGAGAGAATTGGGGAGGGGATGCAAAAGGATTGGCAACCAGTGCTGCTCTTCTATAAACATCCTCCAGCTGCTCCCCTTTTTCCAAACGGAGCCTTAGTTTGTTTTCAGTTAGGGCATCTGGTTAGGAGATTGGGAGTTTCCCAAAAAAAATTTTTTTATTTATTTATTTTTGTCAAGCATGTATTTTATGACAGATACACGTGTAAGCATAATTATAAACACATGTAAAGGGTATGAATAAAAGAAAACATTAGGACAGGGACGGTAGGCACGCTGATGCGCTTATGCACGCTCCTTACAGACCTCTTAGGAATGGGGTGAAGTCTACAGTAGACAGTCTAAGGTAAAAAATTTTGAGGGTTTGAGGAAGAAACCACAGAGTCAGGTAGTGCATTCCAGGTGTTGACAACTCTGTTACTGAAGTCGTATTTTCTGCAGTCTAGTTTGGATCGGTTTATCATGAATTTGTATCTATTGTGTGCTCTTGTATTGTTGTGGTTAAAGCTGAAGTATTCATTGGCTGGTAGCACATTGTAGCAGATTATTTTATGTACTATGCTTAGGTCAGACCGAAGACAGGGAAGTTCTAAGTTGTCTAAGCCCAAAATTTCGAGTGGTGGCATAAAGTATTTTGTTGCGAGCAGAGGAGTGGAGGAGTCTTCTTGTGAAATATCTCTGGACTCGTTCAATTGTATTAATGTCCAATATGCAGTGTGAGTTCCAGACAGATGAGCTGTATTCAAGAATTGGTCTGGCAAAAGTTTTGTATGCCCTAGTTCTTTCAGGAAAGAATCCGAAGACGCCTCTTCTTTGCACCCATCAGCCTCCCCCAGCAAATATGCCTTGTTCAGGGTTGGGCAAGACAGATTTTATAACAACCCAGCAAATGGAAAATGATACATCCTTCTGCCAGTAAAAAAAAAGGAATATATAGAAATAATAGAATATTATATTATTATATCATAAACAGGATCTTCTGAAGTAGATGGAAATGTTTGTATAGACATCTGTCCCTCCACCGGACACAGGTTTAAGTGAGTAAAGCTTGTTAAACAGAGTGACAAAGACCACTTATCTCTCTAGCTGAGATATGAAGCATTTCACCCAGGAAGAAATTCACTGGCCCAATCAGAAAGATTTCTACTGAATTGGTTAATAGAACTGAAGAGAGTGGGTGTGGTGACCCAGTGGTGAAGGTGCTCACCTCCCACTTGGAAGATTGAGAGTTCCATGCTAGGTAATGGTAGATATTTCTCTCCTAGGGCACAAAGAAAAAAAAAAATCTGCTGCGAATTCCACCTGGCATCAGGAAGGGCATCCAGCCAGTAAATGCTCACCACCATCCAGTCACCCTGCCCTGCCCCAAAGAATTAAAGGAATTAAGGGTCATTAAAAGGGAGTTAATACAACTGAGGGATTCCAAGACTGCTGTCTATTCAAATTGTGGTTGTTAGCTACATACATGTGTGCATATATGCAGTATGATCAGCACATATTTGAACACTGAAGTGTCGCCAGGGAGGCTGCATTTTTAGAAATCCAGAAGAGAAAATAAAGATTTAGCCCAGTGGTAGTCAACCTGGTCCCTACTGCTCACTAGTGGGCATTCCAGCTTTCATGGTGGGCGGTAGGGGTTTTGTCCGATACTGAAGCACTTTCCTTTTTTTTAATTTAATTGGCTTTTTAAAACAAATTTATAGCATTATTTAAAAACATTTTCATTAAGTTTTCATAAAATTCCCCGTGACAATTTAAATTTCTGAAAATACAGTATACTATCTGTATCGCCCGCGCATAAATATAGTTCACATTACGTAAGTGAAACTAAATGGCACTATAGTGCGACCGCAAACAAAAGAGCCTCGTCCTAGAATAACTTGCGTATCTCCCCCCACACCACCCAACTGTAACAGACAAGCAGAGCTGGTAGCCGGCACCCCCACCTCAAACCCAATCCACGATGCGCGAGAGGCATGCGCAGACGACGATATACGGTGCATTACTGTGGAACTGGTGGGTGGTTAGAAAATTTTACTACTAACAGAGATACAAAAGTGGCCAGTAGATATAAAAAGGTTAACTACCCCTGATTTAGCCCATCAATGGGTTCACACAGCAAATTTCTGAACCACTTGATTCAAGTAAGAATGTCCACTCAGGATCAATTAAGACAAACTAATCAGACCATAACAGTGATGAAATCTTGGGAAAGCAGACATGATTGAGATCCTAAGGAAGCAGAAATAGGACGTTTGGGAGGAATTGCGGCAAAAATTATTTATTTATTTTATTTTATTTAGTATATTTATATATGGCTGCCCATCTACCAAAGGCACTCTGGGCAATAAACAAGATAAAAAACAATAGCAATTTCACCACCCTTTAAAAAAAAGGGGCTGCAGTCCCTAAAATACCTTAATTAGGGCATAACAAATGCACCCGTATTAACAAACAAACAGACTAATATTAATATCCTGGCCCCGGGTGCCTGGAGGAATGGTTTTCACAGCCTTTCAGGAGGCCAGCCAAATCATCTCGGGAGGAGGCTGTTTTTTTGGTTTAGAAGGATATTAAGATCAGTGGTTAGCTTTGTGGATGATTTACTGTAGACTTACAAGAGGTTGTGGGCTGAATAACATCAAGCAAAAACTGTAAGTTTAAAAATATCCCCGGCCCACCTGGTTTCATTCCCTGTGATGCCTTTGTCTCGTCTTTATGCAGAAGTGCTTTAGAACAATATGTCAGAACAGTGCCCGATTTGAAAGAAGCCCAGTTAATTAATATTTGTATATACATTCATATGCAGCTGAAGTTATCGTAAATCGTATATCAGCATGCAGTTGAAGTTAAAGGGCTTTTCTCTTTGTCATGAAGCTGCTCCTCTACCATATTGTCAGCATTTCAAAACCATGAGGTTGAAAGGAACAGAATCTGATGTTAAGTGGCAGTGAAGGACACAGAAATAGATCGGGCTGCTCTGCCCTTTTCTGATATTCTCACCAGTGTAGAATACAAAACTATTTGTGTTCAGTTTGCCTGTCTGGGTCAATTGTTCTCCAAGCTATGGTTCTAACTTATGTGGTGTACTCCAGGCAGGAGTCCATGTTCCACAGCCTCTTCCAAAACATTAGATCAGACTCTAGACTGCTTTCCTGAAAAGCTCAACAGCTTTTTGTAAGAAATTATTGTTCGCTTCTCTCTCTCTCTCTTCCTCCCTTCTTCCTCCACTCTTCTCCTTCTCCTTCTCCTTCTCCTTCTCCTTCTCCTTCTCCTTCTCCTTCTCCTTCTCTGTCTTATCCGATTCTTGGACCTCACTTGTTATTAGGTAAACAAATCGCTGCAATTGTAATTGGGAAGAAACTCTCCCACCCCACCCTCCCCCACCCCATCCAAACAGGGACTATTGCATCTAAGGCTTTACTTCCATGAGTTTACTTTCTGAGTCGAATTTCACTTTAGGAACTCAGAACCGTAAGCGTGGTACGGAAGGTCTTCAGGGAAGGGAATTTATTCCCAAGACCCTAACAAGCCTGGGTCCAATACCTGATTGCTTCTATTCTCCTCCCATTGAGGAGAGGGGCTGTGCAACCCAACACGGCCAGCGCTGCCTGCCCTCTTTTCGCGGGCTTCCAGGATGACAGGTAGCTTTATGGGGTGGGATGGGGTGGGGTGGGGGGTATCAGCGCCTGGAGGGGCTCGTAGACATCCCTGCCGGCGCGCCACTTGTTTTGTCTGGAGAATTCACGTTGAATCCAGCCCCCCCCCCCATCCAATGCAAGGTTTAGACAATAGTGGGGGGAAGCCCCCACCTCCCCCTCATCTTCCCCCTCCCCCGCCTCCTTTTCTCCTTCGCCGCCTCCTCTCCCCATTTGTCTGCCGCAGCTGAAGGCAAACGGGACCGGCTGAGGGAAAAACAGCGCCAGAGCTCGGTAGGTTGCGAGTCGGACGGCCGGGTAGGAAGAGGGGATCCAAAGAGGTTCCAGAGGCAGCCTGGGGAGGAGGAATGGTGGACTGGCGAGGCGGGAAGGGGTGGGTGGGGGTTGAAGTCCCTCCAGTTTTCTCCTCTCCGTCTCTCCACCCGTTTCCACCTCAGCGCTTAGTTCAAGGCTAGGACTACGAACCCCGCAAGTGGGAAGGTTGGCGAGCGGAGGGACGAGCGCTTATTCCGAAAGCTCCCTTCTCTGGTTCTCGAACCGCTGGAAGGATGGCTGACGGGGGTAGGGGGGGGTGAGGGGGATTGGACGAGAGCGGGGATAATCAATCTAGTTTGTATGTTACAATCAGATGTGACTAATCTTCACACACGCGTGTAGAAATGACTTATGGGCTCGAGAGATTCCCCCCCACCCCGCAGGGAGTTAATATCCGTTAGAAACTTTACTTAATTATAAGGGGTGTGGGCGGAGAGAGAGACTCCGTGGATTTCAGCCTGCCCGGTTGAGAGACCTACAGCTGGCGCCCTGTGAGTAAACTGGATGGAGGAATTGCGCGCCTCCCGTCTTCCTAGCTCGGGGCTCTCCAAAGGTACCAGCCAGCGGGAGGGTAAACGGGAGAAGGTGCAGCATAAATCGCGGGTTTCCCTTTCGCAAGGCAAGGATAGGTTGGTCATTAGCTCCAGGGGCTCAGAAAAGGGGCGGGAGGGGGAAACGATCAAAACTTCGAGATACCAACAGCTCTTCTTCTTCTTCTTCTTCTTCTTCTTCTTCTTCTTCTTCTTCTTCTTCTTCTTCTTCTTCTTCTTCTTCTTCTTCTTCTTCTTCTTCTTCTTCTTCTTCTTCTTCTTCTTCTTCCTCCTTCTTCTTCCTCCTCCTCCTCCTCCTCCTCCTTCTTTTTCTTTTCTTCTTTTTCCTCCTCCTCCTCCTCCTCCTCCTTCTCCTTCTCCACCTTCTCCTTCTCCTCCTTCTCCTTTTTCTTTTCTTCTTCTTCCTCCTCCTCCTCCTCCTCCTCCTCCTCCTCCTCCTCCTTCTTTTCTTCCTCCTTCTCCTCCTCTCCTCCTCCTCTCCTCCTCCTCCTCCTCCTCCTTCTTCTTCCCCTTCCCCTTCCCCTTCCCCTTCTCCTTCTCCTTGGCTCCGCGGAACGCCCCACTGCAAAGGGAGCAATCCTAATCGCCGGGGAATAACAGAAGGGGCGAGTTCCCCTCCTTTCCCAAAAGAGGGGGGTCATTTGACCCCCTGTGGAGAACAGGGCGCTATATTAAAGGCTATGGGATTGCTCCACGGGGGTCTAGCGGTCTTTAATACATAACCCGTGGGCACACAATCTGTGGTAAATTCCAGGCTTCGTCGGAAGAAGCCGCACTGCTTAGGGAGAAGATCGCTCCCAAATAAATCGCGCACATCTTTAAAACAGCGTAAGCCAAGTTGCCCGGCCATGCTAGAACATTGGTTTTAGGGTTTTGTCGTCCTCCTCCCATCCCCCCCCCCCATCCCTGGACGGGTCTTATTTCAGCAAATCATTTGTTTGAAATGTGCGCGCTTTTAAATGCTCCTAATTCTTAGTTCTTTTGGATGAAGGGTAGGGCGGAATTGAACTATTTTAATTGAGTAGATCAGGGCAAGCAATGTGCATTTCCAGAGACCTCGCTGGAGCGGAGTACTTCCAAAATGCCCCTCGAGCCCTCGAACAATTTCAGCAACAACCTCCACTCTTGCAATTAAAACACCCCTAGAAAGTTTTCCAGTTGTACAGGGTGGACTTAGGGGGAAAGTGGACCGGGAGCAGGGGGCGGGCGGTGGGGGAAGAGGACCGAGAGGAAAAATGTATATGGACTTTTAACCCTAAGGGTGGGGAGCAGGATACGTGGACTGGAAAGGTTGGTTGTTAATCAAGGGAGAAATGGAAAATATAACCCCATTTGAGTTAGAAGAGAGGAAAAATATTTCTTTTCCTTCAAACCCTTTCTCTTCTAACACGGGGATGGAGGGGAGGGAGTGGGAATGAAACACTCAGGGGAACTTTATCGAACTGGTGTGTCGTTTTTCTTTTTGTGAATATCTCAGTGTTGTCCGATACAGCCCAAAGCATGTGAAAGTAACAGTTATTCCGGGGACACAGGTTGAAGGAGAACCGCGCAACTCAGTAAGGTCCTACTGACTGCGAGGGGCTTGCTCACGGGTAAATAGGGGTAGGTATGCACGCCCTTAACCCGCAAAGACTTCAATGCCGCCTATTCGGCAATAGTTGGTCCGCCAAGCGGAACTTGCAAGCGGCTGCCGATGTTTTCAACCAGGTATAGACAGATACATTTTGAGATGCTTCCTAAAGTGTTGGACGGTTTATTTATAGCTTGCCATACAAGTGCGTGCATCTATATATCTAATCTAATCTATATATCAAGACATATCTACGGTATATCGGGAAGTGCTTAATTTTACTGCTTTGCGGAGGGTGGGGGAATTCTAGGTGGCGGCTCCTCACTTTTAAGTCTCACAGCAATTTCGAGTAAGTCTCTGGCAAGCTTTTCTTCTTGCTTCTCCTATTTGCAAAATGGAAGCAGCTTTAATGGGAAATAATTGATGGCCGCTTAATTAATCACCATTTCCTTCTAGGGCTTAGATAAGATCTCGACCTATAAATCAGAATGCCTATTTTTGATTTTGCATTAGGTAAATTTTGTTTTGTCCCTGGCCGTAGCCTGTTATTGCATATTGCAATAAATGAGACGCTAACACCACCTTCGACCATCCCGAACAGTGATTCCCCTGTCCCACCACTATGTCTTTTCCCCCCACATCTTGTTTAGGACGGCTAAGGCCCGAACAAATCCCTGTTCCCACCGGGCTGTGCACAGATCCTACCTTTGCTCTTCTATGGGCACTTTTAACTGGGATTTAAAAGTCGCTGGGCACAGTTTTCCAAGGCAAGTCAATTGGACCCTAGCCACCCATCTGGCAAATTGAGTGAAAGTTCTCTCTGGAAATAAGAGCAAACGACTGCGCTGTTTTTGTTATTCCTTTCTTTTGTATAAAAAAAAAAAAGATGCCTCCAGATTTGACAGTCAGTGAATTAGGGTGGAGGGGAGGGAGGAGGTCTTGCCACCCTTTCATGCAAACATCACTAAATATTCCCTTCCTGGGGTGTGTGTGAAAAACTTGTGGGAAATGTTCCTCAGGGACAGCACAGATCTTCCTACACATGTTTGAACATTTCTAAGGGCTAATTGATGATGATGAAGAGGAATGAATTATTATGAATTGTATTCATGCTTGCATCAAAATGTTCCAGGGCTTCCAAAATTCTTTGTTTTCCTCACGTGTGTGTGTGTGTGTGTGTGTGTGTGTGTATGTATATATGTGTGCGTGTGTGTGTGTATATATATAAGCATATATTTATTATATATATATATAATAAAGCCAAGCTCCCAAACTCTCCCCATTGTTGCATTCAAGAGATGCAAAATGCATCTCTTTGCAGCCACAAAGTTAACCTTTGGATTCCCGCTAGAGCTAGACCTGTTGGATTAAGTGGTTGAAGTTTCCATGGGAGAACGCTCAGAGGTGCTCGAAAGCTCTTGCCTAAACTGATTGGGTTAGCAAGTCTGAAAGGATTGGCTTGCGAGGAAGGTTGAATATAAAAGGTGGTTTTACAGTCCGATCAAAGCTTGCAGCGACAGGAACTGTTTTCATAAATTTTGCTAAACTGGAATGGGTTTTTGGTTTAGGATGTAAATCCAGTTATTGTGATTGGTAAAGCACGGTTTTTTGGCTTAGTGCCACATATATGAGCCCACCCAATTGTGGCCTAGTCATCAAACCATAGTTAAGCAGACAAGATTTGGGTAAATATAAGCATCAGCCAGCGAGGTTGAAGGGAAATAGGATTTGGACAGAAAATATATTTTAGTATGAACTGGGAAAGAAAGCAGCTTATATCATGTCTCTTATTATTTGTTCAATTTTTTTTTCATGGATAACTTCATTTCGATAAATAGCTTCTAATTAATTTTAAAATGTTATTTGGACACATTTATGTCTAGTTTTCCTTTAAATAGCTCAAACTATATTTTATCCACTCAACTTGTTAAAGCAGGCTAGAATATCCTCTATCTGAATTATCAAATAATTTCATTCCAAGTAGGAATTTGAACCAACCTAACTTCCCAACCTAACCCAACAATCCCATCAGCTCTTTATTTTACATCATTTGTTCTGGCTCTCCTACAAAGCATGTCATATGGGTGAAAATAAGCTTAGGTATATAAACAAATCCAATTGTTTACCTTAAGTTGAAATGCTTGTGCATACATACATCTATTTATTTGGTGTTTAAAATTTACAGGATCATTCATATCAGTCTGGCATTATTTTATATAATATTATATATATTATAATATATAATATAAAATCTTTCTTTCTTTCTTTCTCTTTCTTTTTTCTTTTTTTCCTTCTCTCCTTCTTTCTTTTTCCTTCTTTCTTTTCAAGCTCATATTCAAGTGAGTTTTGAAATATAAATATTTAACGACAAGATCCTTAAATTTACTATAAAAAGTCACCCAGGACATAAACATGGAATAACCACAGCAAACTCGCACTTAGCAAATGGGTTCCTAAGTTCGAAACAGGACGGTGCAAAGACACAAAATTTAGCTTTACCTGCGGATTTTGTAAATCGTGCTAAAATATCACAGAATCTCTTTTTAAAAACAAACGCCTCATTTTAGCCATTTGTTTAAATTTATCCAGAATGAAAAAAACAAAAACAAAAAAACTAACATTCTTTATCTGGCCAAGTTTACAACGGCATCCAGAGAGTTTAATTCGTTGTTGCTGTTATTGCTAGGAAGAGAATTAAGTATTTAATCCAAAGCTTTTGAAAAGATCTTATTTATTTATTTCTTAATATATAAAAAAAATAGAACGGATTTGATTGTCCACCGAGCGCTAAGCCTTCCCAACAGCCAAAGCTTCGCCCGTTACGAGCTTTGGCGCGTTCGAACCCTCGCGGCACAAGTGAAATTCTCCGCCTTTGAAGAGAAAACTTCCGTTGGAACGTTCGTGCTCTCACCGTTCGCCGCCCCCACCCCGACCCCCGCACTCCCGGTTGCCGGATCGCCGGAGCCGAACAACCATTAGACAGCAGGGCATTTCTGGACGACGTTGGCGATCGGGGCAGCATTTGAAGGGACCAACCAAATTTTGGTTTTTCCCTTGTTTGTTTATTTATTTTATCACTTTAGCCATCGCACTGATAAAAAGAATCGTGAACGGGACAAGCGATCGTAGAGAGGTATAAGTGCGTAATGGATGGAAGCAGCAAGCATTAGAGTCTTCCCCGAAGCATTCCTATAATCTCCTTCAACCTCAAGTTTATCTACCCCACGTCCTAGTCAGTTTTCAGGGTTTTTTTTTTCTCTCTCTCTCTCTCTCTTTCTCTCTCCAATCAATTATTCAACTTATCCGCTGCCTCATTTAATCACCACGGTTTAAAATATTTTTTTCTATATCCCTAAAGCCTGTTTGACTGGGAGTTCCAAAGATGCTTTAAAAAAAAAAACAGCTGGACTTTTGTTTGTTTTTTCCTGGAATATCTTTGGCTTCTCTTCCAAAACTTCTTCAAGAAAGTCCAGTTGCCTTTTTAAAAAGCACCTTTGGAACAACTATGATCTGTATGACTGAGAATCTCCATAGACATTTGTCTGGCTGGGAGAACACCACTGACTTATACAGGTTTTCTCAAAGATAAACTGCAGAAAAGTGTAAGGAGGAATTATCCTATGTGGTTTCCCAGAAAAGCATACATTTCATAGAAGTAGGCTTCACTGAGTTAAACAGATATTCTCCCCCCCCCCCAAATAATGGGAATAAGATTGCAGTTAAAGGAATACAATCATACAGTTTCTTTCCTGGTTATTGGAACTGCAAGGATTCTGGAGCTGAGTTCATATAACATACTAAGCCAAGACTGGCTTAACCATGTTTACTAAATAAGCCATGTTTAAATGGGTTCACAAACCTCTAAGCCACAAACAAGTTAACTGTGTTTTAATTCCATATTTCACTCTCAGATTCAAACATTATATTGGGTTTGGGTCCTTGGTTTAGATTTGAGGTCAATTTCATTTGGATTAGGTATTGCCCAGAGGAATAACTTCAAATAATGAAAATGCTTCTCTATGAGTTCAAAGCCTCACAGAAGAGGCTGTCTCACTGTATCTCTGAGTGATTTACTGTTCGGTTCTGCCCCCTTCCTTTGCTTAATTTGTGTAGAGTGTGTCTGAATGAAGTCTGGTGTTGGTACATTCAATAATTCCCTTTAAATTGCTTACCTCTACAAAAAAAAGCATTCCTGCATGAGCTACTCCAGTGGTTTTGCTATTTTCCCACAAAGGGACACACCTAAAACAAGGAACAAAGAATAATTACTATATTATTTTATTCTATTTACATTACTGCCTTACCATACAAGCCAAAAACTGGAATTGCAAAGTGCATTTTAATTTAATAGGAAGTCCAGAACTTGCCCTAATCAAGACCCAACTATCAGTATCAATGTTTTGTCCTAAAACATTACAAAAAGCCAATAGCCTCAGAGCAGTGTGTGTGTGTGTGTGTGTGTGTGTGTGTGTGTGTGTGTGTGTGTGTGAGCATATACCAGCTCCTTCAGAACAGTTCAAAAGGGAAGTGAGAATCACATTTTTGTGGTGAGTATGGTCTCTGAGGGCTCCATCCTCTTTTTCTCACCACCTAGCTACTTAATTGGGCATTAACACAACAATCAATGTTAGCAGCTACAATCTGGGCTGCACAAATCCAAAAAACCTCTAGATGGCAGCAAAGTGGAAGAGATTTCACTGTCATTTGCTGGTGGTTCAGAGGGTTGCAGTCCAGACCTGTTAGCCATGGCATAATTCTTAGACACTATGGTTATTGCTTGTCTTAGGGTTAGGAACAATGGGCACTGTAGTATTACATATCTGGAAGGTATTAATTCATAAAAAGATAGACCTATTGTATTTGTTATTACACTTCCTATTACTTTGGCTCTTGGGGGGTGGGGCGGACTCCAGAAAAATAGGAATATGCGAAGGAAAGATGTTGATATTCGCAAAGAAACAAAAAATAATAATTCTACAATGGCAAGAACTTGCTGGATACAGTTGAATTCTTTACAACTGCAGTCCTGTGTTACAGCATTTATAATTCTGATTTAACCTTAGGCTCAGTCCTAGAATATTACAAACAAGTAAAAGGAAGAGCATTTCTTCTGGATAATCATGATCAGAATTCATATGACACTGGAAACAATTTTTTTTACAGCTAGAAATTTCCCATTTGACTCTTTAAAAAAACTAATGAAGATCTCATTTTAATATCTCCCAGGTAACCATGTAACGTGTCTTTCTTTTGCAAACATGTTTTTAAAAGTGAGGATATTTGTTTATTACAGAGTGGAGGGACCGTACATAAATGGTTATGAAATAAGAATTACATGGATTTTACCTTGACCATGAGCTGATTAACTGAATTCACTCATCACGCTAAATCACAGACTAAGATTTGTTTCATAACTATAATTGCCTAGATTCACATAACACCCTAACTTTAGAGAACCTAAAAAAAACCCAAGAAACCATCACATTATGATTTAGTACAATACGAGAAGGTTCTCTTTCTCTTCATTATATGGTGATAAAAATAACACCATGGTCCAGTGACAACTTCGGAGAACTATTGAGACAGCATTGCCAACTGATCAGAAAAAGTGTGAGGCTGCTCCTATGCATTTAACGTATAGCACGTGATTTCTCTAACACGAATAGGAACGTGCCAAAGCCCCCATCTACAAAAAGCAGACTCATAAAATCATGGAGATGAAAAAGACAATCAAGGTTAGTTAGTGCAATGTCTAGCTTTATGCACGAAATTGAGCAAAGACATTTTATTTATTTATTTAGTTGTTTGCTGTCCATCTCACTTCAGTTTGTCAGTTGTCCGGCTTCTGTTTCAAATCATCCAGCAAAAAGCAGCTCATTACATTCTTCGGAAATTTGTCCCACTGCTAAGTTGCTTTTGCTTTTAAAAAAACTTATTTAAGGTTTACCTGGTGGGCAGGTGGGGGGGGGAATCACTGGCAGCTGCTGCCTGGCCCCAGAGTGGGGTGGGAATGGGGATTTTGCAGTATCCTTCCCCTGCCGCACCCACCAAGCCACACCACGCCCACCAAGCCACGCCCAAAGAACCGGTAGTTAAAAAAAATGGATTTTATCACTGCCTAGACCTTTCAAGCATTTCAAGAGCTGAACTTTTTCCAGTCAAGGACGATATATTGCCTGTAGATTGTCTATCCCTGATGTAATTTTTTTGGGAGACACGTACAAGTTATGAGGCTAGGAAACAAATGATGACAGTCCCATTCCAAAATCCAAAACAGACTCTAACTAACTAGATTATTTACCCCATTTGGAGTTTCTTAGCTGGCAGGTGGAAGATGGATTTATGGAAAATAAAAACTTTCTTCTATCTGAGTACAGCATAAGCTAGTTTGTCTCTCCTTATCGCTCCTTTTTTGTTGACTAGTTTCTCTTTGACAGGCCCATCTGCTGCTGCCAGGCCTGGAGGATGAAGACTGAAGAGGCCCCCTCTTGTCTGCAGCAGGCCATGCCAGTCCTGGGTTATGGTAAGTTCCTAGTTTTGGGGAAATGTGTTGAGCTCCAAAGAATGTTGCTTGATAGTGAGATTGTATAGCCCCTGTATAGTCCTCTAGTCCCTGTTGGTTACACACTAATTTGTTCCAGATTAGCATGACTTTGGGGAGCTCTGATTTAACACCCTATTTTCTACTCAAACAAATTATGTCAACCCAGTTTACCCTGCCCCCACTGATAGATGAGAATGACATTCTACACTTTCTATGTTTGTGTAACATATTGAATGGGCCAATTAAAGAATTCATGAGATAAAGACAACATTCGTATAACACATTAAGCTTGGCTAGTTGTAACCTTGATTATTTAGTTAGTTTGACATGAAGCACGAATTCAACTGTTTATGGTTCAATATCTGGTACAACTGCCCCAAATAGTTAAATTCAATAGCTAGGTTGTGTGAATGCCACCAATGTGGCTTAATGTGGTACGCCAGTTGCGCCCCTTTCTGGACCGGGATGCCCTATGCACGGTCACTCACGCACTCGTGACGTCTCGCCTGGATTACTGCAATGCTCTCTACATGGGGCTCCCCTTGAAGGGCATCCGGAGGCTGCAGTTAGTCCAGAATGCGGCTGCGCGGGTGATAGCTGGAGCCCCTCGTGGCTCCCGTATAACACCCATCCTGCGCAGACTGCACTGGCTACCTGTGGCTTTCCGGGTGCGCTTCAAGGTGCTGGTGACCACCTTTAAAGCGCTCCATGGCATTGGGCCAGGTTACTTACGGGACCGCCTACTGCTACCGAATATCTCTCACCGACCGTGCGCTCTCACAGAGAGGTCTCCTCAGGGTGCCGTCAGCGGCAATGTCATCTGGCGGCGCCCAGGAAGGGCCTTCTCTGTGGGGCTCCCACCTCTGAATGAACTACCCCCCGGACTTCGTCAGCTTTCGGACCTCCGGACCTTCCGCCGCTGGCTTAAAACATATTTATTTAACTGTGCAGGACTGAGCTAGATTTTAAATTACTGGTTTTAAATTGGGTTTTATTCTATATTTTTAATTCTAAATTAACGGGCTTTTAGAATAAGTTTTTAATTGTTTTATATTGTATTTATATGTTTTAAATGCCTGTACACCGCCCTGAGTCCTTCGGGAGATAGGGCGGTATATAAATTTGATCAATAAATAAATGATCAATAAATTAAAGGAACCATATTATCTGAAAGCCATATGACTCTAATGTATGCCATGTCACCTTCTTAGAGTGGAATAGCTTTGCTGTCCTCATATGAAGTGGAGGAAACCTCATCTCCAAGCTGAAGTTCACACCCAACTGACATTTGGTGTCCCATCTCCAAGTCTTTTGCTTTAGAAATGGAGAGAAGGGGACCCATCTCTTGTATTTCACTCCAATATCTTTGCCCCTTTGGTCGCCATAATGTAAAAAAGATGTTGAGATTCTAGAAAGAGTGCAGAGAAGAGCAACAAAGATGATTAGGGGACTGGAGGCTAAAACATATGAAGAACGGTTGCAGGAACTGGGTATGTCTAGTTTATGGAAAATAAAAACTTTCTTCTATCTGAGTACAGCATAAGCTAGTTTGTCTCTCCTTATCGCTCCTTTTTTGTTGACTAGTTTCTCTTTGACAGGCCCATCTGCTGCTGCCAGGCCTGGAGGATGAAGACTGAAGAGGCCCCCTCTTGTCTGCAGCAGGCCATGCCAGTCCTGGGTTATGGTAAGTTCCTAGTTTTGGGGAAATGTGTTGAGCTCCAAAGAATGTTGCTTGATAGTGAGATTGTATAGCCCCTGTATAGTCCTCTAGTCCCTGTTGGTTACACACTAATTTGTTCCAGATTAGCATGACTTTGGGGAGCTCTGATTTAACACCCTATTTTCTACTCAAACAAATTATGTCAACCCAGTTTACCCTGCCCCCACTGATAGATGAGAATGACATTCTACACTTTCTATGTTTGTGTAACATATTGAATGGGCCAATTAAAGAATTCATGAGATAAAGACAACATTCGTATAACACATTAAGCTTGGCTAGTTGTAACCTTGATTATTTAGTTAGTTTGACATGAAGCACGAATTCAACTGTTTATGGTTCAATATCTGGTACAACTGCCCCAAATAGTTAAATTCAATAGCTAGGTTGTGTGAATGCCACCAATGTGGCTTAATGTGGTACGCCAGTTGCGCCCCTTTCTGGACCGGGATGCCCTATGCACGGTCACTCACGCACTCGTGACGCCTCGCCTGGATTACTGCAATGCTCTCTACATGGGGCTCCCTTGAAGGGCATCCGGAGGCTGCAGTTAGTCCAGAATGCGGCTGCTGGTGATAGCTGGAGCCCTCGTGGCTCCCGTGATAACACCCATCCTGCGCAGACTGCACTGGCTACCTGTGGCTTTCGGTGCGCTTCAAGGTGCTGGTGACCACCTTTAAAGCGCCCATGGCATTGGGCCAGGTTACTTACGGGACCGCCTACTGCTACCGAATATCTCTCACCGACCGTGCGCTCTCACAGAGAGGTCTCCTCAGGGTGCCGTCAGCGGCAATGTCATCTGGCGGCGCCCAGGAAGGGCCTTCTCTGTGGGGCTCCCACCTCTGAATGAACTACCCCCGGACTTCGTCAGCTTTCGGACCTCGGACCTTCCGCCGGGCTTAAAACATATTTATTTAACTGTGCAGGACTGAGCTAGATTTTAAATTACTGGTTTTAAATTGGGTTTTATTCTATATTTTTAATTCTAAATTAACGGGCTTTTTAGAATAAGTTTTTTAATTGTTTTTATATTGTATTTATATGTTTTTAAATGCCTGTACACCGCCCTGAGTCCTTCGGGAGATAGGGCGGTATATAAATTTGATCAATAAATAAATGATCAATAAATTAAAGGAACCATATTATCTGAAAGCCATATGACTCTAATGTATGCCATGTCACCTTCTTAGAGTGGAATAGCTTTGCTGTCCTCATATGAAGTGGAGGAAACCTCATCTCCAAGCTGAAGTTCACACCCAACTGACATTTGGTGTCCCATCTCCAAGTCTTTTGCTTTAGAAATGGAGAGAAGGGGACCCATCTCTTGTATTTCACTCCAATATCTTTGCCCCTTTGGTCGCCATAATGTAAAAAAGATGTTGAGATTCTAGAAAGAGTGCAGAGAAGAGCAACAAAGATGATTAGGGGACTGGAGGCTAAAACATATGAAGAACGGTTGCAGGAACTGGGTATGTCTAGTTTAATAAAAAGAAGGACTAGGGGAGACATGATAGCAGTGTTCCAATATCTCAGGGGTTGCCACAAAGAAGAGGGAGTCAAACTATTGTCCAAAGCATCTGAGGTCAGGACAAGAAGCAATAGATGGAAACTAATTGAGGAGAGAAGCAACTTAGAACTAAGGAGAAATTTCCTGACAGTTAGAACAATTAATAAGTGGAACAACTTGCTTGCAGAAGTTGTGAATGCTCCAACACTGGAAATTTTTAAGAAGATGTTGGATAACCATTTGTCTGAAATGGTGTAGGGTTTCCTGCCTAAGCAGGGCTTGGACTAGAAGACCTCGAAGGTCCCTTCCAACTTTGTTATTCTATTCTATCTACAGCTGATCTGTTTTTTCTCTGCATCCCAACATGGGTCAATGCCAGGTTAGTCAAATCAGAGAATAAACTCTGACTTCATCTTCCCCACAACAATAAATATGAAAAGCAAAAAAAAAAAAATTAAGTCAGAGGCAAATCTCCATGAAAATAACTTTTCATGCCAGTGAGAAGTTTAACATTTTCACATCAGTCAAGAAACTATTAGCAAAGTAGACCCAAAGCTGGATATAGAGATACGAAAATAATGAGTTAAGTCAAACACTTCTAAACGCCAAAAGGCTCTTCGTTGGACACAAGATAGAGCTTGGCTTAAATAAAGAGCATTATTGGTTTATTAATTGCTTATTTACACAAGCTTCCATTCTATCCAATATTCTGACTTCGAGTAGCTTACCAAACTTAAGCAATTATGGATCAATTAAGGATAAAAGTACAAAATATACCAATAAGCAAACAAAAAATAACAATCTCAACCATTCAACCCCATGTCAGCACTTCTTTAGAAAAGCAATATTTCATCTTTCTCTATAACTCCTCCTTAAAATGCCCTGTTTTCACTGCCCTTCAGAACAGTATCAGAGATGAGGCCATCCTTATCTCTGGAGATAAGCTGCTCCAGAGACAAGTGTCAAATTCATCAAGAAGGCTCACCCATGGGGTCCCTGTTGTTGACATTCCTTCAGCATGGCAAGCTGGAAAAGGCCCTTTATCTTGGACCTCACTAGGTGGGTAGATTTTACATTGGAATAGCCAATCTTGCAAATACCCTGATCTTAAGCCCCAAAGCCTCTATAAAGAAGATAACCTCGAATTGCACCTGGAAGCTAATTGGCAACTTGTACAAGTCCTCAGTAGTGTTACAGGAAAGAAACAGGCCAGGCTTGTTAGTACTGGGGCTGCTGTACTCCAGACCACTGAAGTTTCTTGTTGACCTTCAAGGACTCTCCATGTAGAATAAATTGCAGCAATCCATACAAGAGGTGACAAGGCTACGAATGGCCCGCAGAATCTTATGTGTAAGGAGGATGGCACTAGGGTTCTAAGCACGGAAGCAGAACCTTTTTGAAAGTTAAGCGTGGATTGCTTCCAGAATCAGGAGGCTTCCAGAGTCACTCTGTTTTGCCATGGATATCTTAAAGCCTTGTTTCTCCACCCAATGGACTGCAACTAGTGTCCACCAACCCTTTGAACCCCTCAGCAAGAATATTCCACAGCTGCAATCCTGCCACTTTCTCAATAACTTCCCCTAAATCTACAGGCCAATAGTTGAACAGAATAATTAGGTCAAGGGATAGCTTTTCGAAGAGGGGACATACCACTTTCTCTTTTAAAGTAGATAGCATAACCTCCTTACCAAAGAATGCACATCCACATCCACTCTCCCATCACATTCCTGGAAGCTTTCACTATCTAGTTTGGGACAGGGATCCAATACAATGATGGAGGAGCTAAACTGCCCACTTTCTCAGGGATCCTCAGGCTCAAACCAATCTAGATGACATCACAAGACGATGTAACTCTGTCATGACAAATTGGACTTGCCTAGCCAGCATGCAATTCCATGTAAGGGTGAGTTTATCTTCCAGAGGTCTCACAAGCTCTTCCCATTTTTCCACTAACAACTAAATTTCAAGTATAAGAGAGTGAATCCTTGGTTTTTTTTCTCATTCAAGCCTTCCATTCTGGAATTCTCTTCTTACCCTCAAAAACTAAAATTCTTCTTCCAATTGAGCTTACCTCCAGGGGACTTCACGTACACAACCTTGTGATTTCTTTGGCAACAATGTGGAAATGGTTTGTCATTGGCATTTTTAACATTCTCCCCACCCCCAACATTTCAATCCCTCCTATCCTTCTCATTGTTTGGTTTACACATATTATACATTGTCATAGCATATACTCTGTTTCCCCCAAAATAAGACATCCCCTGATAATAAGCCCAATCAGGCTTTTGAGGGCATGGCAATAAGGCCAAGCGCTTATTTCAGGGTTCAAAAAAATATAAGACAGGGTCTTATTTTTGGGAAAACACAGGTATTATTATCCTTTTGAATATATTGTTAGCCATTTTAGTGTTCTTTCATTTTAATCAAAGAGGCTAAATTATCTTACAAAATAAACAGTACAGCATCTCAAGTACTAAAACTATATTTAAACAAGCTTTATAACTGTAAATTCAAAAAAAACCCCATATAGTTGATTGAAAAAGCATACAGAGAAAGAAACCTCTGTAATTGAAATTCAGAAGGTACCAGACTGTTGGTGGTACAAAGTTGTTATTTTATTTGTACTCTTTTTTTCCAATAAAAAACTACAAAAATAATAGTAACAGTAATAAATCATTGAAATAATTATGAAAACTAACTTATTAATATCCAATTTATAATATTTATAATAGATAGGGTTAGAGAAGATAAATAGAGATATTTTTAGGCTTTTTAAATAAATGCCCACATTGTGTTAGCACTGTTCTCAGGAAACATGAGGACTAGAGACTTTGAGCAAAATATTAATTTAACTTTGGAACCTGTTGTTGGCGAGCATCTTCCTTTTATTTAAGGGACGTGGTGGCTCAGGGGCTAGGACGTTGAGCTTGTCGATCGAAAGGTTGGCAGCTCGGCGGTTCGAATCCCTAGTGCTGCCGTGTAACAGGGTGAGCTCCTGTTACTTGTCCCAGCTTCTGCCAGCCTAGCAGTTCGAAAGCACATAAAAAATGCAAGTAGAAAAATAGGGACCACCTTTGGTGGGAAGGTAATAGCGTTCCGTGCGCCTTTGGCGTTGAGCCATGCTGGCCACATGATCACAGAGACGTCTTTGGACAGCACTGGCTCTTCGGCTTTGAAACGGAGATGAGCACCACCCCCTAGAGTCGGCAACAACTAGCACATATGTGCAAGGGGAACCTTTACCTTTATCTTTAGGCAGGTGAGAAAGAAAGAAAGTAGGATTGTTGCTTCTTTTAAGAACTGTGTAAAAACATATTTTGTTCTACAATCATTCCTGATCCTTCCAGGATAAGGATCTCTTTCCCTTTTTTACTGCATGTAGCTCCTTTGCACTCCTTTGCAAATTGCACTGCAGAGTAAGTAGATCTGGTCAGCCTGTGCTTTATTCAATAGGGTTTTGCTCCCAGGTAAGTCTGTATAGGATCGCAGTCTGCACAACACTCCTGGATTGCCTCTGTAAGCACTGATGAGGTCTGGGGAAAAATATATCCCACTCAGTAACTCTCAAATAAACAATCTGGAAGCAAATAATATGTGGAAGGGAGTACAGAGACCATAGAAATGGTATCTCTGGGACAATTATGCCAGAGAGTTTCCACTTACGCAGCAAACCTCGGCATTTTGCTGTTAAATAAACAGGAATAACATCGCACAAGAGAGGATTATTTTCACAAAGCTCAAACCATTTCCATTTCTTTATGACTTTTAATTTCGGTCTGAGCGCAGGCATGATCGGTCTGTGGATGTGGGGAGCAAAACAGATCTCGGTTAGAAGAAAAAAGCCTTGCTCCCAGCTATTACCATCTCCCTTTGCCCTCGTTGTGGGTCTGGGTGTGTATTAAATCTGCCAAAGACTGGAAGAGAAATATATCGCGGTTACAATATCTGTGAAAGTGAAGCTCCAAGGAATTGCAAGGCTGATTCTGATAAAACCTTTGTTATTTAGTTATGCTCGCTGCTGCTTGGTTCACTTACTCTGAATTAGGGCTTTGCGTGTATGAAGAAATCAGAGAGCATGATTGTCATGCCAGAGAGGACAGGAGTCTCCTACCTTTAATAACCAGGTAGAGAAGGAAAGTTTGAAAGGTGCTGCTTCTCCTGAGAATTAGACCTTATCCATAGCAATAACTCTGCCACCGCTCCTCTGCCACTCTGGATGCCGCTACCTTCCAAAGAAAAGGCTTTTGTTATGAATGTGGCAACCGGGGACTTGCTTCTCTTGTTTCAGGAAGGCACATGGCAATAATGAGATTTCCTATTCTTTTGATAAAGCCTACAGGGCAGTGGTGAAATCTAAATTTCTTTCCTACCAGTTCTATGGGCATGGCTTGGTGGGCGTGGCTTGGTGGGGAGGTCATGTGACTGGGTGGGCGTGGCTATGTGACTGGGGAATCAAAAGACAGAAACTCACTAACAATGTCCTGCTGGAGCAGGGTTGGACTAGATGACCTCCAGGTCCCTTCCAGCCCTGGATTATCCTCGGAAGCTGCGTCTAGTGGATTTGTAGTCCTTCCTTCCTCTCCTCTCCTCTTTCTTTCTTTTTTTCTTTCTCTCTCTCTCTCTCTCTTTCTCTCTCTCTCTAACAAACCCCCCCACCCCCATTTTTTGCCTACATCCCCCATTTTGCCTAGCAGGCTTCAGCTTTTTTAACCTTTTAAAAAATGCTTTTAAAAGTTGAAAAAAAAAGCCTCTGATGATCAGGCACCACAGCTGGGATCGTCAGAGCCTTGTTTTAACCCTTTAAAAGCATTTTTTTACAATCTCTTTGCACTGAAGACCTGACCTCCTGATGTCATAATATGCTGGCTAGGAATTCTGGGAACTGTAACCATCAACACATCAGATCAGGCAAGACTTGCTCTTAGGTACCTACCACAATCTTACCTAATCCATCTCTGTCAAATGGGTATCATGGTCCCAGACTTCTAAAATGATCTAAGATTACACGATCCTTGCTAAGTAATAACAGTGGACATGTTCAGAAACACTTGGAGGTTTGAACAAAAGCTGGCAATTGGCCACCAAAGGAACAGCACAGCAACATAAACCAACTTGGCTTTAAAGTCTAATTTTTCGCTGTGCAAGGGGGAAAAAAAGATTGGAGCATTCTTGCTTGCAAGTTTCACTTGCCAGTAATTACCATCAAAGATAACAAAAGGTTTCATTTATTCAAGTAACCCATACAAGAAGCTAACAGCAGAATGTGCTTATTTGGGTAGTACAAACACAATCAAAAACAAATGAGAGCTGTGATGATGTGTAGTAAGGAAAATGTTCCAAGTCAGATTCAGTCATGTTTTTCTCCAGAATGCTCAATCTGATTTTATATCCCCTTTATTGCTTCCTTCCCTCCCCATAATCAGAATTTCTTACCCATAGTCTTCATAGGACTGTTGGGAAGAATTTCTTTCTTATGATCCCCTTCCCAAAATACTTTTCTGGTTTCTATTAAATGTTGCCTTCCCCTAAACTTGCAAATTCCTCTTTTCCTACTGATGCCCTTTTCATTGCCATTATTTTGATGATAATATATATGTAGCTTGAAATGAAAGGTTTGGGGAGGGTACAACTGCTGTCCCATATATATGTAACAGAACGAGTGCTACCAAAGTCAGCAAATCTTATTTCTAAATAGATACAGACATATAAAATATTAAAATTCCGGAAGTTGTTTCTTATATTGCAGTGAAAGGCAATCAAATGAAATATTCAACTGAAATACCTTCACATGTAGAATTAAAAAATATGGTAAAAGCGTATCAAAACGTGCCTTCTCATGCCAGTAATTCAAATGCTAACAGATGGGAAGATGTCTCTAATTCTTTTTTCACCGGGATTGATAATTGACAATGTACCTGTTTAATGTCTCCCTTAGAGTAATATATATGTGTAATATGCTTAAACCAGATATTTGCACGATAAAGAATGGTCTTTTTTTCTATATATTTTTTTCACATTCTTTCATGGGTTCCCACCTCTTTTTTATTTGATTGGAGTTCTGATCAGTAGTAATAAGCAATTAAATAAGTCAATTGTAGTTGTTTTCATGGTCATGGAATAAAAATTGAACTGTTTCCTCTTTATTGAATACCATTATATCCCCCCACGTGCTTCTTGCTTTGGATCAAGACAAATTAAATATTAAGTGAAACACACCTCCTGGTTCTATTATCCTTACCTTTCTTTCAAGATAAAAAGTAAGCTATTTCAAGACAATCATGCCTGTGACCCAGTAATCCTTGAGGTGTGTCTTGTAACCCAATAATTCATGTCTAAATTGCTAATGCTGAATAAAGACCTATACTGTACACTGTCGATGCAAGTCATGTAAGGCAGGTTGGTAATCCATTCAGTTTTAATTTAGAACTTTTTTTCAGCAAGGAAAAAACTAGGCTGATA
Source organism: Ahaetulla prasina (assembly GCF_028640845.1). Taxonomy (NCBI): domain Eukaryota; kingdom Metazoa; phylum Chordata; class Lepidosauria; order Squamata; family Colubridae; genus Ahaetulla; species Ahaetulla prasina. The sequence goes on from NC_080540.1 coordinate 171,255,439, forward strand.
GATTTGTCCTGTATAAGTTATGGTTGGAAAGTTTGTTTTTTCTAAGACAGCTCTACATATACTATGACCACCCCTACTACTAAAGTATTTTCAGTATATTAAAATTGGTATTGGTGTCCACAATGACCTAAGCCTTGGTTTGTTTTGACTAGGCTTGAATGAATAAACTCCTGTGCTTGTGTAACGCTGAAGTTTGAAGTTGATCATCAAGAATTAGCATATGAGCAAAAGGGAAAGTAGGCAAACTAATCATCTGATGAATCTCCTTTGCCATGTGAAGCTATATTATATATCTCTTAAAATTATTCAATTTGTACTAAGGCCATCCCCCCTCCCCACCTTAGGTAAGTTGATATAGTAGTCCTTTGATATCAGTCTAGTTGTTTTCCTCTGGAAAACACAGTTAGTTTTGTTTGGTTTTGGCTTTTCTGTAATTTTCCTCTTTCTGAATTTATATTCCTACTTATGAATTAGCATTTACATTATGCAAATGTTCCCTTCTATATCTGTGATGCATTTCCTCTCTTTTGGAGATGGGACATGCAAGGGACTATCTCAGTGTGGGGGGGAATTGCATTTATTCCTGCTCTGAGTACAGAGATGCTTAAAATCTTTTCTATATATTTATTTATATGTACATACATACCTATATATTACAGATAATAGCAGCCCAACTTACCAGAATGACCATAGGAAGCGTACAGTCTAGAGTGCCAGTTTGGTGTAGTGGTTAAGATGCTAGCTCAGAAACCAGGAAACTGCGAGTTCTAGTTCTGCTGTAGACATGGCAGCCAACTGGGTGACTTTGGGCCAGTCACACTCTCTCAGCGGAACTCACCTCACAGATTTGTTGTTGTGGGGAAAATAGGAGGAGGAAGAAGCATTAGGTATGTTAAGTGCCTTGAGTTACCTATAAAGTAATAAAAGCTGGATAAAGATTTAATACTATAAATAAATACAGAGGATAAAACCCCACCCCAAAATAGCTGCATTTATTTAAAAAAAATATCCAATCATATAGGAATAATATAGCATATGTCTGTGGTTGAAAACTAATTCCATTTCTAGTCAGTAAAATTGTTACTAAACAATCCAGACAGTGAGGCTCATGTAATCTCCCACCCCAAACACCATGGAACTTGTAACTCTTTAATGCCAAGATCATCCAAATCTCTGGGGATATGGTGTTCCACAGGGCAAGCATAATGAAAGAGAAGGCATGGCTCCTAGATCCCACATGATATTTGCCTAATAGTCAGGATAGACCTGGAACATGCCTGCTGGCTTTGATGGGACAAGCAAGGCAATCAGAGATAGGTAGTCCAGAGGTGGGTTTCAGCAGGTTCTGACCAGTTTTGGAGAACCAATAGCGGAAATTTTGAGTAGTTCAGAGAACTACCTCTGACTGGCTCCGCCCCCATCTATTCTCTGCCTCCCGAGTTCCATCTGATTGGGAGGAAATGGGGATTTTGTAGTAACCTTCCCCTGGAGTGGGGTGGGAATGGAGATTTTACAGTACCCTTCTCCTGTCATGCCCACCAAGCCACGCCCATAGAACCGATAGTAAAAAAAATTTGAATCCCACCACTGAGTAGTTCCACAAGTAACTTGGCCCTCAGCCATAGAGAGCTTTATAGGATATTTTGAATTGTGTTTGAAATTCCACTGGGAGTTAGTGCAGCTTCCAGAATTAGTGGAACTGGCAGATACCCTCAAGGAGAGAGAATCCCACAAATAATCTGGTCCTGTGCCATTATGGGCTTTAAAGCTAATAACCAACACCACCTATCACCCCTGGAAAGAAACTGGAAACCTGCACAGCTTATCCAGCAGTGGTGCAATATGGGTGAACCGTAGAATACCCCAAACTGTGTGTTCCACCAATTTCTGGATGGTCTTTGAGGGTACTCCTACATATAGCGCATTGCAGTAATCCAGCTGGGAAATACCAAGGAATGAGTAACTATGAGCATGGCTTCTCAGTCCAGGAATGGGTCCAAGTGGAGCACAAGATGAATCTGTGTGAATTGCTCACTAGCTCTGTCCTGAGAAGTGCAACCTTGACAAGAATCAAAGATGGTATCTCCCATAAACCAGAGAGAACACACACACACACAAATACCCTGACATCAACTGGGAAACAAACTCTGCACCAAGTGGAAGATCCAACAGGTTCCTAACAAACCTAGCAGACAACTTTGTTTCCCAAAAAATAGAGAAGGCGACAAGGGGATCAGCCATATTGGACTTAATTCTCACTAACAGAGATGAAATGATAGAAGGTGTTGAAGCTACAGGAACCTTGGGGGCAAGTGACCACGCAATATTGGAATTCAACATTAAGCAAATACAAGTAGTAGAACAAAGTCAAACTAGAGTCTTGGACTTTAAGAGAGCTAATTTCAATAAACTTAGAGAGATCTTGAGAAGGATTCAATGGATGAGAATCCTCAGGGGGAAAACAACTCAAGAAGCTTGGGAAATTTTGAAAAGTGAGATTATAAAAGCACAGTCTAACACAATACCAATGAAGAAGAAAATAGTAGATCACAAAAGAAACCAGCATGGATGCATAAAGAACTATCTGACAAATTGAAAGACAAAAGGACAAATATAAAAAGTGGAAAGAGGGGCAAATAACTAAGGCAGAATATCAGCAACAGCCCGAGCCTGTAAAGATGAAGTGAGGAAAGCTAAGGCTCACAATGAACAAAGGCTAGTGACACAAGTAAAAATAATAAAAAGCTTCTTCCAACATGTTAAAAACAAGAAAAAAGTCAAGGAAACAATTGGCCCATTGCTGGGAGAAAGTGGCAAGAAGATGGCAAGCAACAGGGAGAAAGCAGATCTACTTAACTCATATTTTGCATCTGTCTTTACACAAAAGGAAAAACAATCCAACCTATCAAAAACAGCACTACAAAAACAGATTAGAAACACAAGTTAAAATAGGGAAGAAAATGGTAAGTGAACACCAGTCTACCCTAGACGAGTTCAAATCACCAGGACCGGATGGATTACACCCCAAGGTTCTGAAGGAACTGGCAGACGTGATCTCAGAACCACTGAACTATATCTTTCAAAGATCCTGGAGCACAGGGAGCTGCCAGAGGACTGGAAAAGAGCTGATGTAGTTCCCATCTTCAAAAAGGAAAAACAGATCCAGGAAACTACAGACCTATCAGTCTGACCTCAATACCGGGGAAGATTCTGGAAAAGATAATCAAGCAACGAATCACCGAACACCTAGAAGCAAACAAAGTAATAACCAAAAGCCAACATGGGTTTGTCAAAAACAGATCATGCCAGACTAATCTTATCGCATTCTTTGACAAAATGACAAAATTAGTAGACCAGAGGAATGCTGTTGATATAATTTACTTGGACTTCAGTAAAGCATTTGATAAAGTAGACCATAACCTACTACTAGATAAAGTAGAAACATGTGGGTTAGACAGCACCACCACCAGATGGATTCGTAGCTGGCTGACCAACCGCACTCAACGTGTAGTCCTCAACGGAACTACATCCACATGGAGGGAAGTATGCAGTGGAGTACCCCAAGGCTCTGTTTTAGGCCCAGTACTCTTCAACATCTTCATCAATGTCTTGGACGAGGGGATAGATGGGGAACTCATCAAATTTGCAGATGACACCAAGCTGGCAGGAATAGCCAACACTCCAGAAGATAGGCTCAAGTTACAGAAAGATCTTGACAGACTTGAACATTGGGCGCTATCTAACAAAATGAAATTCAACAGTGAAAAAAGTAAGGTTCTACATTTAGGCCAAAAACAAAATGCACCAGTACCGTATATGTGGTACCTTGCTCAATAGTAGTACCTGTGAGAGGGATCTTGGAGTCCTAGTGGATAACCATCTAGATATGAGCCAGCAGTGTGCAGCAGCTGTTAAAAAAGCCAACACAGTTCTGGGCTGCATAAACAGAGGGATAGAATCAAGATCACGTGAAGTGCTAGTACCACTTTATAATGCCTTGGTAAGGCCACACTTGGAATATTGCATCCAGTTTTGGTCGCCACGATGTAAAAAAGATGTTGAGACTCTAGAAAGAGTGCAGAGAAGAGCAACAAAGATGATTAGGGACTGGAGGATAAAACATATGAAGAACGGTTGCAGGAACTGGGTATGTCTAGTTTAACAAAAGAAGGACTAGGGAGACATGATAGCAGTGTTCCAATATCTCAGGGGCTGCCACAGAGAAGTGGGAGTTGGGCTGTTCTCCAGAGCACCTGAGGGTAGAACAAGAAGCAATGGGTGGAAACTGATCAAGGAAAGAAGCAACTTAGAACTAAGGAGAAATTTCCTGACAGTTAGAACAATTAATAAGTGGAACGACTTGCCTTCAGAAGTTGTGAATGCTCCAACACTGGAAATTTTTAAGAAAATGTTGGATAACCATCTGACTGAGATGGTGTAGGGTTTCCTGCCTGGGCAGGGGGTTGGACTAGAAGGCCTCCAAGGTCCCTTCCAACTCTGATGTTATGTTATGTTATGTTAAATCCAGAACCACTCAATTTTACTGGGGTTTATTTTTCACCAGACCTTAATATTGTGATACACATTTGCATCACTGAGGAGGCAGCAACACTTTCTAAGAGTACAACTGGAAGAGGCGATGCAGGGCTGCTTGATATTTCAGGCCCCATGTAGCCCTGAGAAGGTGGCAGCCAAACCAGGATCAATTTTTACTATAAATCTAATTTATCTCTCTTCTCAGTGGATTTTCAGCCACGGGCAAAGAGAGAATTGTGTTGCCTGAGTTAGATGTTTTTTTAAAAAAAATAAATAACATGTGGGCCAAATTCTTTCTGTGCCTGAGGCAGAAACCTCCTGAAGCATCTGTCTCTGGATGTAGTGATGTAAAGATAACAATATAAGAAATAATATGCTGCTCATATATAACACCAGGTGTTGCTCTACATCTAGCTAAAACTGAGTTCAGGCAGGAGAAATAAGAGTCAACAACTAATTCTGTAAGCAGCCATGGAAAACAAGACCCCTGTTTTGGTTATAATTTATCATCAAGATTCCATTATCATAACCTCTCATTTGTTTCTAGACAAATGGAAGTTGAAATAAAAGCTTTGAAGTCTGTTGTTTAGTTATGAGAAATATTTCTGTACTTGTCATCCTATTGAACACTCCCAAAACATTTCACAAAATGATGAAATAGTTCTGAAATAAATAATTTAAACATGGAGTGATAAAACAGAATAAACTTCCCTACGGGTAACAGTACAAAGATTTGCTACAGAAGATGCTGTCTGTGGGTTCTTTTATGACTTTCTTGTGGGTTACATCACACAATGAGACAAATAATCAATGTGCAAATGGAAAAGAGGGCTTTTCTTATGCTTGTCTCCTTGTGAGAATTCCCAGACTAGTTTATTTCTTTGTTTCAATGGGCAGGAAAAATATCTAAATGTTGTATGATCTAAAGTTCTGCTCTTCTCTGTTTTAAAATAAGTCTGAATTCTGATTTATTAGTTTGGATTTAATCTAACATTTTGTTCTGTATACTGAATATTGTATGGAATACTGTATGGAAAATCCATAGGAAAAGATCTAGAGGTGCCTACTGAGATTCAGCTGCAGAATTTTAGAATACATTTTAATCTTGTCAGTTTATTTTGTTTAACATATGCCTGCTATCAAAACTCTGTGCAGCAAACCCCATCTTAAGAGGCACTCCCAGCTTTCTGTCTCAAAGTGAAAAATTCCTTTCCTAAGACGATGCCTAGTCTCATTCCATGCCCTTCTTAAAATCAGTCTGCTTTTTATTCGGAAGAATTATGCTCATCTTTTTTTAAAGGTCTCTTTTGCCCAGAAAACTTTCTCAATTTTGATAAATGTGGATAAATATGTTTTCTGCTTGACCGGCATACTAATTTTCTTTTGCTTTATTCAAAGAACGAATTAACAGCGACTATCTTAAATTCAACATTCATTTAATGGCTCTGCTGTAACTCTGTGTTTTGTGATCTCTTTGTTAGTTGCCTCTAATTTTCCATGCACTTTCCCTTTGTACTCTGTTAATAAGTTCAATTGACTGGGGAAAACCAATAGATGAAGCATCTGGCGACCAATGAAGCAACTGACCATTCAAGCAATTAACCTAGATTTTTTTTTATTTATGCAACACCAGCCAGGCATTTGCTCAAATCTTCTACAGCAATCAAAAACCATTGCCCTGAAAAAGAGTTGCACTATCTTCCTTTTTGTATGCTAAAAACCAGCAGCAAGGAGGCAAATAGGCTGATACGTCTTCACCACCTTTCTGTTTAAACCCTGCAAAACATAATATCCAATGTGGCCAGAGCTTCAGTCTAAGCCGCTGGGCAGAGATATACACAATAAATAGAGCCTGCAAAATGAAATTTAAAAAAATGAAAATAAAAGCAAGGAAGACCAAAAGCAAATGACATGTGCCTAATATAATCCCCCAACTCAGCCCTGAAGGAAGAAAGAAATCCATTTGACAAAAGTTTTATGCTTTATTTAGCTCCCTCCTAAAGCAAATCTTCAATGCTGGATGGTGTTTTTTTTAAGCCATGTGTACCGTTGAGAAGCCATTGAAGGGTTGGCATAGATCAATTCACTGATAACCCTGATCAGATGATGCTGTATATCACACACAGCCAATTTGAAATGAGTCTGTCATGCTTGAGTCAAAATAACAGAAATGGAAAGATTATCAGTGAATTATCTTTTCAACCTGTAAACCCTGGAAACGGACTAGATTAACCTTCCCCACACTGCTACCCTCCAGATGTCGGACTTCAACCCCAGCCTCATTAAAGGATGACATTTGAAATCTAGCACATCTGGAAATCACCAAATTGCTGGAGAGCTAGATAGATGGAGGGCTATGAGAAGATGAGCAGCAGTAATTTTTATAGTAACAATAGAGTCAGAAGGAATGAAGGGTAAGGATGATTATATTTTCTGCGTTTTGGGGTTTGTGAAGGATTTGGATTTAGATTGTTGTACTTTATTATGTTGGAACTCTGACATTTATGGATGCTTGATTTGGGGATTGTTTAGAATTAATAAGCGAAACCTCTTTTTAAAAAGTAGGATTCGGACATGAAATAGAATCCTTGTGGATTTTGCTTCTGTGTTTATTCGATTTATGCCCACTACAATTTCCAGATTCTCAAACTGGGTATGCGATTAAGTCCTTGGCTTTAGTGATCTCTCCGTGACATCACCAGGAATCAAGCTCAGCTGAAAAGAGATTTTATTTATACCTCACCTGAAAAATATTTACAATACATGCTACTTAATAGTAAATGTGTATATACAGATGGTTGAATCAGAAGTTCATATTTTACAAAATCAAATCATCAAAAGTTTTAAAAAGCCTAATCCATGTCATACTAATAAAATAATATTGTGCTATTTACTTGCAGCTATAGATAATTTACTTGCAGGATACCGGTGAGTCTTTGGGACCTGTTATTTGAGTCTTTGGGACCTGTTATTTGAGTCTTTGGGACCTGAATGTTTTTTTTTTAATTTATTTATTTTGTCACAACATCATACAAAAAGATTATATAGTATATACACATATAAACGTTTTTATAAGGCACCTGATTGCAATCCTGTACATAATAGAAGTAAATCCTATAGACTTCAATGGCACGTGATTCTTAGAAGACAAGCATAGGATCACATAGTAACACTCCCAGTTCAATGATAGAAAATAGTCCCCTTCATATATTTCAATATCCAATCATGCTAATGGCTATATTCTAAAGATCTGAGGGGGGGGCTACAGTTCCCTACTCCTGTGCTGTACCTCAGACTTTCACTTTGAACTTTGCAGAATGCATTTGCTCACAAAACAAGTCTGCTGAGATTGCCAACAATTATCATTCTTTTCTCCCATTAGGCTCGGAATCGAAAATGCGGGAGGTTTGCGCTGGTTGCAACACCCCAATCTCAGATCGTTTCCTGCTGCGGGTGAATGAGCGCTCTTGGCATGAGGGCTGTGTAAAGTGTGCTGCTTGCCTCCAGCCTCTCTCAGGCACATGCTATTGTCGCAACAGGCAGCTCTACTGTAAGCATGACTATGAAAAGTAAGTGCCGGAAATTTGACTGTCTGAAGCTTGTCATATTTGCCTTCGTAAGAAATTCACCAACTGAGAGAAAAGGCAGGGTTTTTTTCAAAGATGATTGTGAAGGGATGTATTTATCTACGAATACGTGTGGGTGTGTATCCATCCATCTATCTCTACACATACACACTTACTTAGAAGTGAGTTGACAGGTTTGCAAGTTGGCTTCAGTTGTCACCCATATCATAGGAACAATTTTCAATCTACATTAGCAGTAAATAGCTATCTGATGTCATAACATAATCTTGCAGAGTTGTGGTGTCATCAGCTGTCATGCGTGCAGTTGTAATGTCACAGATGAATAGAGCAGATTCTTGCCGGGCACAGATTGGACAACTAAAAATTGAAGAGACAAAAACCACTCGGTCCCTTGGGTCACATTTGAATGTTTGTACAATGACATAGTGTTGGTGGAAGTCTGAGTGATGCGATTCTAGCATCTTTTTGACCTGTTACGTATGATATAGTGTTCATTTTTGTTACAATCTTTTCTTATCTAAGGACCATAGTTCTCTGAGGGATGAAGACTTCTAATGAATGAGTTTGCTGCTACGTGAACAGATTGTTAACAGTGTGTTGAAATCCATTCTTAGATGGGATTTAATGAAAGCTGTGTACTAGTTTTTCGGAGGCAAACTAAATCTGCGGAAAACAGAAAAGCCCAGTTTTGAGTCAAGAATATATTCTGAGTAATAAGAGAGACACTGCAAGAGTTAGCTTACTTTGTACTCATTTGTTCTTCTGTATTGAAGTTGGATTTGAAGGAACTGTTTGGCAAGTGAACAGGACTGCTTAAACAGTTATTGGTAGAATGTTGTGTGGGGATCTCAAGTCAGTAATGCAATGCCACTACAGTTAGTGTGTGAAGGCAGTAGTTGTTAAAACATCACAGTTGGTATCTAGAGGCTAGAGGCTAGAATTAGGAGCAAAAAATCAGACAAGATATTAAAGGTTTGTTTTTTTTCCTGGGAGATAAAAATATCTGAAATTAGAAATTATGAAGAAGGTTCAAAAAAAGACCTACATGCATGCTGTACATTCTCCTCATGCTGCTCCTTATATGGGGAACTCAGACAAGCATTGAGTTCCCCATATCTTATTAATTTCATTGATTGTTATTGGCTTGAGAGCATGATGCTTGAAAATACTTCCTTTTCCATAAGGAAGTATTAGGTCCTCTCCTGGAAAATTGTCCCAAATACATCCTTCCTTCCTTCCTTCCTTCCTTCCTTCCTTCCTTCCTTCCTTCCTTCCTTCCTTCCTTCCTTCCTTCCTTCCTTCCTTCCTGTCACTCCTAGCAACTACTAGACAAACCCCTGCAGTTTTATTGGCAAGATTTCAGAAGTGCTTTGCCATTGCCTCCTTCTTAGGGCTAAGAGAGAGGGGCTGACCTAAGGTCACCCAGCTGGATTCATGCCTACAGCTGAACTAGAACTTAACAGTCTCCCATTTTCTAGTCTGATACCTTAACCACTACATTAAACTGGCTCTGCAATTCTTTGCTGATTACTAAGTACATGGATTAGGTTTAAGTACATAGTTTAGATCAGTGCTTCCCAATCTTTTTCCTCCATTACTCAAAGCTGCTCATCAGAGAGTCCTTTTTACCCAATGTAAGTACAACTCTTTAAATCAGTTTAAACACCCCAGTTGTGATTGGGTAATTGGTTAATGCGTCATTACCTAATGAAAAACTGCTTTTACCCAACTTGGAATGATCTGTCCATGTCTGGGAAACACTTTAGAGTTTAGAGGACTTTTTTTTTTTTTCAATCGCAATTGTGCTGATAATAGAAAATATGTCTGCATAGTTGAAAGGCTTTTAAAACTTGTGTGAGATAATCTATTTGATCTCATAACAATAGAAACGTTAGATTGTTGACTTACCTTTGAATCACAACCAACATCTTTTGTGAATGCGAAAAATTGTTTCACGTTTGATTACTAATGCTAATTTAACTAGATTCTTTGCCTCAGATTCCCAACAACTTCACACTTATTTTAAAATTCAACTTTCTTTTCACTCGACTAAAACAACTTACTATATCCCTGACATGAATTCCTTAGGCTTTTGTCTCCTTTCCAGAAAAAAATGTCCAGTGGTGTCTGTGTGTGCCTATGTTACATTTACTCTGTAATTTGCATTAGAAAAGTGAAGATGAAAAGGGAAGTTTAACCTTTTCCCTACCAGTAGCTTCCCATTTTTCACAAATCACCGTCACCTCCAGCTGCTTTTAATTTTGCCAATGTCTCAGACTTATGTCTACCTTGCAAACATGACTCTAATACCTGAACTAATAAAGGAAACAGAATTAAGTGGACGGCATTAAAGTTCTTTTTATGCCCATGCAAAACTTTTCCTTCTGAGGAAAGGCAGGAAGGAAATTATTTTTATTTTTATTTATATGCTGTCCAGCTCCCAGTTAGAAAAAAAAACCCGTAACTGCTTTATTACAGCCAATTACAGAGGATTATACAAGTTTACTCCTGGTATAGCTGTGTATGCAAAATGTGTGCTTTTATCATTTTTCATGCCCTCTCCGTTCTTTGATGATATTCAGTGCCAGGTTTCTCTACTCGGGTCAAAAGAAAGAGAGAGAAAAGTACAAAGAAGATGTGGCTTTTTTTGTAATAGCCAGCCCTGCTTAAAGTGGTGTTAACTTATGAAATTCTGAAGTAGAATAAATGAGTCTTGACTCTAGAGTAATCCAAGATACACTATTTAGAATAAAAATGATCTGATTATCAGCATTCTTTGTAAAATCTAATTCTGGGTGTTCTCAGAACATATATTGTGGTTAAACGTTGCTCAGCTGTTGTGTTCAGTATATTGTAATTAACTGATCACGATATTTGACATTTCGTGATAGTTAATAGTGTTGGATTATTTAATAAGTAATATATAAAAGATGAGCAGGCTGAACCATAAGGCAGAGTTAAGCATGTCATCAGTTTGGAATCTTTGGGCTCCCATAGGAGACCTAACTCTAGTCCCTTGTGAATTCTGTTTATCCTTATCTAGCACCAATTTAGCATTGACCATTAGCTAACCAGTTTTTTGTGTACAGGTAGCAATAATAAACTCTCTAGTGTTCTGAACTCAGCTAGTGTTCCTGGTTCTTTGCACCTGATATAATAGTGGTGATTAGCAGCTCAATGTACTTATTAGTTGTCATGAAATCCCAGGTAACAATGACATACAATGGTAACTAACGTTTAATAGGTTTTCATAGGAAATATGCAATAATATTAACTCTTGATTGATGTTAGCCAAACCATGCTGGACATCATCACAGCTAAAGTTTATTAACTGTCTGTTTTGTGATGAAACTGTACATTCTATATGCACACAAAGTTGTTTTTTTAATTTAAAAAGTTATCATTCAAAAGTTGTGCATGGAAGTCAGGCGTTTCCATACCTATCAAATATTTGCAAATATTCATTTTAATTTTGATTCACAGATCTTTATTGTTAGATATGGGAACTTTGCATGTCCCATATCTAAATTCATTTTCTACCAACTGTTCCATGTTGGTTTTCATTAACAACGCTAGCAGTTTGTTCAGTGATATTGTTAATTGACTTGCTTTATCGGTAAATAAATGTATCAATTTATCTGTGCAGTGGATCAAAAGAAATTCATGTGAACGGTACAATTTAGAGAAGAGTGCAGAAAAAGTATTGAATGTAATATAAAATATGTATGCTTGAAATTATTAAACATCTTAAAAGATCAGTTGTGTTTTAAGATTTCTGTTGACTAGATGCAAAACGTTGGTGTCCTAACTGCAAAACCAGATTAAAATAAAAATAAATAATGCAAATAAGTGCCTATTAATGGATACTTCTATGTCAATTGATACTGAGATGTGAAGATTGCAAAATCCAGCTTTTAAAATCAGTTTTAAAATCTAATATTAAAAAAAAATTCTAAGTGGGTCAAATAATTATTTTCTTGGTGCATTTTTCAGAAATCGGTATGAGTTCATGCATGAAATAGGTTCCAAGGACACACAAGGAAACTCATTTTTCTGAATACAGAAAGCCAATACCAGGATATACACATATCATTGGGAGAGCCCTTGCAGTTACTTTATATATATATATATATATGTCTCCATTCCTGCATGGATTTGCTCTATTCTGTTGTTACCTATCGGCCTTACTCCCTTGGTCCTCTAGGAATCAAATCCATTTTTTCATTAAGTCCTTAATACATATTCACAGAAACAGTTGTGCAATTAAGCATTATTAGTGTCTGTATTTTATGGTCTTTCAGGGAATCCCCTTCAACTTAGCATGTCAACCTGGATTTTCCCTCTTCAGGTGACAATGTACCTTGTTTCGTTTGCGTACTTTAAAATTATGTTAATCCAAGCCAGCTGCCTTTGGAGGGTTTCCTGCTGAGGATAGCCCTGGATGTTTGCCCTGAACATTTGGTGCACCCTCCTTGAACCCAAAGAATGCCAAGTGTGTAAGTTTCTTCTTCTTGCCTATCACTCCCCTCCTTTTCCTGTCTTCCTATCAACACTGTTGAGACTAAGCTTGTGTTGCATGCTCCTAAGGGCGAGGACCTTCCTTCTTTGTTTATTGTCTAGAAAAACTGCCCTGGTTGAGAATGATTAAATAAAATTCCCTCCCTCAGTCCTCGCACAGTCCTTTGCCAGCCAGCGAGAAGGATCAAACCGTATCATAGTGTAGATGTTTTTGCAAACATCCCTCCACTTTCTCAAATACATTGTTATGGGCTTTTAATAGAGAGCTTTTAGGTTGCAATGTCCAAAAACCAATGGGCTGCAGGGAGCACCCCACCACCCTGAATGTATTTCCTTCAACACTTTCCAGTGATAAGCTGGAAAAGAGCCTGCAGTAATTGCTCATTCTGAATATGTTTTGAAATGATTAACCAACACTCCAGATCCATTATATTCTGTTGCTGAGCCTGAAAGTACAAGGCTGGAGGAAAAGAGGTGGGAGGTTGCTATCTCCCAACATCAAGAGCTTTGATCATCGAGCTTCACGCTCAATGGGGAGTACATTGACTGCAGGGGTTACATACGTTCAGCACTGTACCTTGAGGCTTCAACATCAGCTTCAGAATATGTTCCACAAGGCATGTTATCTGTCTGCTCTATCAGTCAGGCCCTGTTCACAAACCAGCAAGAGATTTCTATAACGGTCTCTAAATTTCAGAGGGCACTAACTCTAGCACATTGTCATAGCAGTTCTGGAGAGCCGATACAAAAAAGTCCCATATGAGCTGAGATTGTGCCTCTTGTGAACATGGGGCCATTGAAACCACAGCTCATGTATTGTACCTTCTATAAGGATTCATGGACTCATGACTTCCACTAGACCAGTGATGTTGAACCTTTTGGGCATCGAGTGCCCAAACTGGAATGCATGCCAGAGCGCTGGAACACGTGCCATAGGTTTGTCATCACTGCACTAGACTTTCCCCCAGATAAGTACACCTATAGGACTATAGACTGGGGGAGGGATGCTGCATAGTTTAGCCCAGCTTTCTGATTATATCAAAGGCTGGTAGCCTTAGAAGAGTCTTTAGGTTAGCCCAGTGGTTGGGTTCAAGTAATTTAACAACCGGTTCTCTGCCCTAATGATTTCTTCCAACAACCAGTTTGCCAAACTGCAGTTAACAACAGGTTCTCCCGAAGTGGTGCGAACTGGCTGAATCCCACCACTGGGTTACCCTCATTCAACTCTGAATTAGATAGCAAAAAGATACAGACCTATTTCTCTTTGTTGTGTCACCTGTAAAGTAATGGAATCTATCATCAACCAATCCATTACCCTCCATCTAGAAACAAACAACCTACTCTCTAATAAACAATTTGGTTTCAGAAAAAATTTATCATGTAATTTATAACTTCTTCACTGCAAAAACATATGGACTACAAATCTTGATCAGGGCAAAACAATAGATGCAATCAACATAGACTTCTGCAAAGCTTTTGACTCAGTAGTACATGATAAACTTCTCCTAAAACTAAAATCCTATGGCATCTCAGGACCCCTCCACAATTGGATATCAACTTTTCTATCAAACAGACAACAAGTGGTCAAAATTGGCAATGCTCTATCAAATCCTATTCCTGTTAAAAGTGGTGTTCCCCAAGGCAGCGTTCTTGAACCAACACTCTTCATATTATACATTAATGATCTCTGTGACTATATTATAAGTAATTGTGTTCTCTTTGCTGATAATGTCAAACTATTTAACACCAACAATACAGCTATCCTCCAAAAAGACCTGGACTTCTTATCTGAATGGTCTAAAACGTGGCAATTTCAAATCTCAACCAGCAAATGCTCAGTCTTACATATTGGAAAAAAGAACCTAAACACTAAGTACAAGCTTGATGGACATTACCTTACTGATGACCCCCACCCTGTTAAAGATCTTGGAGTTTTCATATAAAATGATCTAAGTGCCAAAGCCCACTGTAACTACATCGCAAAAAAGGCCTTAAAAGTTGTAAACCTAATCTTGCATAGCTTCTTCTCCAAAAACACTACACTACTAACCAGAGCATATAAAACATTTGCTAGACCAATTCTTGAATACAGCTCGACTGTTTGGAACCCATTCCACATTTCTGACATCAATACAATTGAACGTGTCCAGAAATATTTTACAAGAAGAGTACTCCACTCCTCCAAATACAACAAAATACCTTATGCCACCAGACTTGAAATCCTGGGTTTAGAACTACGCCGCCTTCGACATGACCTGAGTTTAACTCATAGAATCATCTGTTACAATATCCTTCCTGTCAAAGACTACTTCAGCTTCAATTGCAACAATACACGAGCACACAATAGATTTAAACTCAATGTTAACCGTTTCAATCTTGATTGCAGAAAATATGACTTCAGTAACAGAGTTGTTAATGCTTGGAATATACTACCTGACTCTGTGGTCTCTTCCCAAAATCCCAAAAGCTTCAACCAAAAACTATCTACCATTGACCTCACCCCATTCCTAAGAGGTCTGTAAGGGGCGTTCATAAGAGTACAAACGTGCCTACCATTCCTGTCCTATTGTTTTCCTAGGTTATATCCAATTAATATAGTTATTACATACTCATACTCATATATATGCTTATATATTGTATAGTTATTTCATGCTTATGCTTATATATACTGTGTGACAAAAATAAATAAATAAAAATAAAAGAATAAGTTAGGAACGTTGATGTAGCCCTGAAACAACTTTCTCTCCAGCCTGCCATATTTCAGATAAATTGAATTACTGACCGCACCATCCTCAGGCAACACAGCTAATGTTAGCTTCACTCTTAAGAAGGGTACACTGTATATTCCAAATCTTCAACATGTTAATGAAATAATGTAAAGATGCATACAGATTTTTAGAATGTTGATGTCGTACACTTTAAATGGGAGATAAAGATATTTCATCCTAGTGAGGACGTGAATCCCTGCTCAGTCAGTTACCTAACTTGATGATGGTCAACTTTAAAGCTCCTTATTTGCTTAAGGTGGTTCTTAATGGTTTATTATAATTATCTTGCTTTTTATTGAACTCTACATGGGCAAGTTAATGATAGGGCAGCCTTGACATGGCTATGACTGAAGGGAGAATATGGATAAAAAGAAACACAACCCCTCTAAAAACAAGAGTTATCTTGAAAAGATGTTGCACTGATCCTGGGTTAATATTAAGTGTTAATATTATAAGGGGACTACAAGTGAAATTCTGGGTTTATGTAGCCCTTCAGCTACATAATGCAGAGCTCAAAGCTGTAACACTGTTAGTTAACAATACAGGAAATCCTCGACTTAGGACCACAACTGTACCCAAAATTTATGTTACTAAGTGAGACATTTCTTAAGTGAGTTTTACTCCGTTTCACAACCTTTCTTGACACAGATGTTAAGTGAATCACTGCAGCTGTTAATATTAATAATATGCTTGTGAAGTGAATCTGGTTTTCCAATTGACTTTGCTTGTCAGAAGGTCATAAATAGGATCACAGGATCCCAGGACATTGCAAATATCATAAATGCAGGTAGTCCTCGACTTACAACAATTCATTTAGTGACCGTTCACAGTTACAGCAGCACTAAAAAAATGTGACTTGTGACCATTTTTCACAGTTACAACCTTTGTAGCATCCCCATGATCACGGGATCAAAAGTCAGATCCTTGGCAACCGGTTCATATTTATGATGCTTGCAGTGTCCCGGGGTCATTTGATCCCCTTTTGCGACCTTCTGACAAGCAAAGTCAATGGGGAAGCCCGATTCACTTAACAACCGGGTTGCTAACTTATCATCTGCAGTGATTCATTTAACAGCTGTAAGCAAGAAAGGCTGTAAATGGGGCAAAACTCATTTAACAAATGTCTTACTTAACAACAGAAATTTTGGGCTCAGTTGTGGTCCTAAGTCGAGGGCCACCTGTATGATGCCACAGCATCTGAATTTTGATCAGGTGACCATGGGGCTACTTTTTTAAATAATAATTTAATTTTTATACCGCCCTTCTCCCGAAGGACTCAGGGTGGTGAACAGGCAAATAAAATAATACAATATATTACAATAAAACACATTTTAAAAAACTTATTCAAAATAGCCTAAATTTAAAATACCATACAAAATATAAAAAATAAACCCCAATAAAATCCATATTTAAAACCCTATTTAAGCCATCATCTGCATCATCCCCATGGTCACATGATCAAAGTGATGTGAAAAATGGTCCTACAACACTTTTTTCAGTGCTGTCGTAACTTTGAACGGTCACTAAATAAATTGTTGTAAGCCGAGGATTACCTGTACTGAAACTAATTCATCTTCTAAGAATTAGAATACAGAACTAAGGTATATAGAGACCTACTCTAGATATAAGACCCTGTTCAGCCATTAAATTTTGGGGATGGGGGGAATTATTATTATTATTATTATTATTATTTTCGTATTTTTCATATTTCGTATTTCGTATTTCGAATCAACTTATCCTTACCTTGACCCAGGATTAAGCAAAATGGTTCTCTCCAGATATTTTGAAAAATAATTCCCATAACATATAATTAGTTATGGCTGATGGTGGTTGGGTTTTGTCTAGAACACCTGACTACAGGTTGCCTGTGTCTGCCTAACTTTATTGCCAAGCTTGCTATGAGAAAAACATTAGACTTTTTGCTGTTTTGAGTTTTTCGGACAAAGGGTGGGATGTGCATATATTTAATAAATAATACAAGCCTTGCATACCAGCCATGAATGGGCATGGCAGGAGTTCAGAACTCTTGGCTATTTATTGGGTTTCTTTTTAATCCATGTCTTACTCTTTGAAGGCATAATCTTCCCATGATCTTAAACACAAAACGTTAATTAAAATCAGATTAAATATAAGATATTTTAAATAAAAATAAATAAATTAGAGACAATAAAAATTTCACGATGCCATTAAGCAACAAGGTTAGAGAGAGAGCAGGAGGATTTTTAAAACCTGTTAAGACTCAGCCACAAGAGAAATTAGTCATTTTATCTCTCAGAAAGGAATTCACAGGTTAGAGGCCAATACTGAGAAATCGCTCCGTTAGTCTGTCCATTTTACTGATTTTGAGCCACGGTTACCCTGACAATTACTTGAAAATGTGAATAGGTTCAGTACATGTAACAGTAAATGGCCTGAGTACTGGATCTGGACAGAGGGTTAAATCTATCCCATGAACCCCTAAAACAGAACGATGTGCAAATCTGCCATCCATCTCAGAAGTATGAGATGTTGTTGTGAAAGGAGAGATTGAGGGCCCTCCATTGGCAAAAGGCCTGAGGAGAAAGGAAATGCAGAGACAGCACACCGGTCTTCTGAGAAGTTTTGGGGAAAACATTGGACATTACTCAGGAGAGTTCTCTGACTCTTGGCAGGCTCCTTGAACGGTTCTCTTTTAACTGTCCAGGCTTATCTTCCTTTTCAGAAGAGAGAGCACAGCCCCTTTCCAAGGAATGATGCAAAGCTTTGGCAGCAGATCGGGACTGGGGTAATAAAAATACCAGCATTTGCCCACTTCCTACAGATGCATAGCCAGAGGTCACAAGAGAGAAAGAGAGATGTAAGAAGACACAAACAGGGCTTTCGTTACCTCTACGTTTAAGAGAGCTTTACGGAGGAAGAACCTGGGCATTTTAATACATCATAAATTGAAGACAGGTCAGCGATGGTGACGGAAGAAAAGGCAGGAGGGTGTCATGGAACAGATTCAAATCCTGGATTGTAGATTTGAAGAAAGATCAAGAGATACTGGATGGGGAGGTTGCTAGGGAGGATTCTGAAGGCATCAAGGGCTCCATTTTGGTTGAGCCCTGTCATAGATTTGGCACAGTCAATCCCTTTAGAATCCATGGATATCCAACAATAGATCCCAGATATGCAATGTGATTCTTTCTTTCCCATATTTACATGCTAATTCAAGCAGCTGGAAGAGACGTTGGAAGTCTTGTAGTCCAACCTGCTGCTCAAGCAGGAGACGCTATATAATTTGAGTGGCTGTCCAGTCTCTTCTTAAAAACCTCCAATGATGAAGCACCCACAACCTCTGAAAGCAAGCTGTTCCACTGGTTAATCGTCCTCACTGTTAGGAAGTTTCTCCTTAATACCAGGTTGCTTGTCTCCTTGATTAGTTTCCCTCCATTGTTTCTTGTCCTGCCCTCTGGTGCTTTGGAAAATAACTTGATGCCCCCCTCTTCACGGGGGCCATATTTAATGTATTCAGATGAATCAATTTTGGTTTGCTGAGACTGTTTGGACTGTATACAGATCATATTGAATGAGGCAAATGCCAGTATCATGATCCTGTATCTCATGGAAAAGAAAATATGTCGAGGTTTTAGAGAACTTGAAAGATAAGAGGGGATGCAATCAAGACAGGCAGTCTGTTGAATTCTAAATGTCTGTGGAGATTCTCAGTCATCCAAGGCAGGGGTGAAATGTAAAATTTGGTACTACCGGTTTTGTGGAAGTGGCTTGTTGGTGGTGGGGTAATGTGACTGGGTGGGCGTGGCCAACTTTTTTTTTTTACTTTTAAAAGCATTTTTTCTACAACCTTTTCGGCCTAAGAAGTTGTAAAAAAATGCTTTTAAAAGCCTCTGAGCCTTTTAAAAGCATTTTTTCTACAAGCTCTTCGGCTCAACGATCCCAGCTGAGTTGCCTGATTGTCAGAACCCTTTAAAAGCATTTTTACAACCTCTTCAGCCCAAGAGGTTGCAGAAAAAATGCTTTTAAATGGCTTCTGACGATCCCAGCTGAGTTTCCTGATCATCAGAACCCTTTAAAAGCATTTTTTAAACAACCTCTTCAGTTGAAGAGGTTTTTTCAGCCAAAGAAAAAAATGCTTTTAAAAGTAAAAAAAAAAACCTCTGATGATTGCGCGGCTCAGATGGGCATGGGTGGGGGGGCAGAGATTTTTGCTACTGGTTCTGTGAACCGCCTGCCGCCATCGCTACCAGATCAGGTGATCCGGTCCGAACCGGGAGCATTTTATCCCTGATCCAAGGCCTGGTTGTCCCAAAAGTGCTTTTTCAAGAGGCAACTGGACTTTCTGATTTTTCTTTGAAGATGTTTCGCTTCTCATCCGAAAAGCTTCTTGGATGAGAAGCAAAACATGTTCAAACAAAAACCAGGAAGTCCAAGTTGCCTCTTGAAAAAGCACCTTTGGGACTGTTGAATTCTACCACAGAAGCCATTTTACACCACCTCCCCACTGTAAACATATCTGAATTCAAGACTTCACTAAAATGGGCTGGTGTGCTTGTCACTTTGTATTAATTAACAGATGTCTTTTATTATATTTTCTGGGGACTTCTTCAGTTCCCCAGTGCAAATCCATCTATTCTTATTAGACACCGCAGGCCATCTCTGTTGGCCATCAAAGGGTTTCTTGATGATGGTCCTCCATGTGGTGAGTCTAATACTTAGATGTTCATTTCCTAAAGGATGGAAATCTCCCCAGTTATATTCCAGGGAGGCAAGCAGTGCATAGTTTGGACTTTAGTGATCTGTGCCCTTGTGAACTCTGCCTGAAAAGATAAATTTCTCAGTGCTCTCCCAAGGGAACCGTATCATTTAAGTAAATAAAATAGGAGAAGATGTCTCATCCCACTAAATGCAAAATAAATGAACGAAACAAACTAGGTTTGCCGATCCAAACATAAAACCCGACTTGCTCTCTAATAAGTGAATAGATAATCAGTTTTCATCACACTCAGTGCCATGCTGGGCTCATCTTCATAATGCTGAAGTGGGCAGAGAAGCAAAACTTCTACGATTATTATTACTGCCATTTTGGTTACCTTCCTCTTGTAAACACGGAAATAATGTAAATCAGTTTCAGAAGTGGTTTAATTTTCTCCCAGCCTGAAGATCATGGCAGAGTATAGGGGACCATTCAGAAGAAGACCTGCAGCTCTGTCAGCATTTCCCACTTTCTAATTTCTGCCTCTAGGTCTTTCCCACATCAGCTTTTTGGGCAGAGGTGGGTTTCGGCAGGTTCTGACCAATTCTGGAGAACTTTGAGTAGTTTGGAGAACCGGTAGTAAAGATTCTGACTGCCCCCCCCCACCATCTATTCTCTGCCTCCCAAGTCCCAGCTGATTGGGAGGAAATGGGGATTTTGCAGTAACCTTCCCTTGGAGTGAGGAGGGAATGGAGATTTACAGTATCCTTCCCCTGCCATTCCCACCAAGCCACGCCCACCAAGCCCCCCCCCCAAAACCAGTAGTAAAAAATTTTGAAAACCACCCCATTTTGTTTTTGGGGTGATGTAAAAGAAGCAGCCTCAGCCATCGGAAGAGAGGCAGGAGAGGAACTTATGAAGTTGGCACTACTTTTTCTGATTTTCAAGAAAAACCATCTGAGGAATCTCCTACTTCCTAGGATGCCATTCTATCAGCTATAAAATCACAGTATAGCATAAAATCTGGAATTGAAAAAAAATAAAAATAAAAATAACACTCCGGGTGGTAAATATACAAACATTTTTTGCCAGAGACCTGAATGTACACTAAAGCACTACCCCAAAAATTGATTATGAGAATGAGAGCAGATAGCCTCCATGCCTAGAGTGTTCCGTATTCTTCCATCAAGGCTGTGTAAATTGGTGGACAACACTATGAGACGCAGAAGCAAATTCCACAGGTCAATGAAGCATAATTATTTTTTTCTGTCCTGTCTCCTACATCCACCTTTACTGGAAGAGCCTGTATTTTTGTAGTATGAAAGCAGGGGCAGGGGAAAACACACACACACACACACACCTTCCCCTTCCACCCCCTCTCCCCCCCTCTCGCACTCTCTTATTTTTTCCCACATTATGTATTATACTGAACTGTATTTGCAGGAACAAATAATGTACTGCCTCTTATGTGATTGAGCTGGACATACATGTTTTTGGTAAAAGAAATATCTGCTTAGTCTTCATACATGATGTAGAATAGGGGTCTCCAACTTTGGTCCCTTTAAGACTTGTGGACCAACTCCCAGAGGAACTCCTCTGGGAGTTGAAGACTCCTGTTGTAGAAAACGTAAAGGTTGAAGAAAACGTAAAGGTTGGAGACCCCTGATGTAGAAAACGTAAATGGCAACAAAGGTTCTAAATTGTTCTAGACTAGGAGTCTGCAAACTTGGCTCTTTTAAGACTTGTGGACTTCAACTCCCAGAGTTCCTCAGCCAGCAAAGCAAAGCTGGCTGAGGAACTCTGGGAGTTGAAGTCCACAAGTCTTAAAAGAGCCAAGTTTGCAGACCCCTGGTCTAGACTAATAGAAACAGTAATTACACAAAACCTGGCTACTTTTCTGGATATTTCAGAATCCTTATCAGCCAAGAGAAATCTGTTTCTCAACAGATCAAGCAGCTTAAGGGTCTATTAAACCTGCACTTACCTAAACAGAAATGACACCCATGCCCAAGTTTATAAATCTCAGTTACCAAACTTCTTCCTTACTGTCTTTTTCTATTTGCTCTATTTCCTCACTTTTTCCCATTGGGAACAGATTCCTTCTGGATATTTGGATAGCCCTCCATGAAGGTGAAGTAAAGTTTGTACTTTAAGCATGAGCATCCACAGCACGGTAGTGGTGATATTGGCAAGGTAAAACAAAACCACCATAAGAAGGCAAGTGTAACCAAGCAGTCAAAGTCCCATCTTTTCTTTAAAAAAATGTGTTTCATGAGCTGCATGAATTGTAAGAAATGAGCGCGACTGCTCAGGATGGGGATACAAAATGCTAACCCAATAGCCAATAGTTCCCAATAGAAAATCAAAAGGAAAATCATATTGTGCCTGTTTACTATAGGTGGAATAAATAATAGCAAGTATGCAGTTCATTCTTTGATTGCCATTGTTTGAAAACAAAACCTTTTTAAGAATTAAGTGTATACCAGTGATGGGAATCAATTTTTTTTTACTACCGGTTCTGTGGGCGTGGCTTGGTGGGCGTGGCAGGGAAAGGATACTGTAAAATCTCCATTCCCTCCCCACTCCAGGGAAAGGTTACTGCAAAATCCCCATTTCCTCCCAATCAGCTGGGATTGGGGAGGCAGAGAATAGATGGGGGCGGGGCCAGTCAGAGGTGGTATTTACCGGTTCTCCGAACTACTCAAAATTTCCACTACCGGTTCTCCAGAACTGGTCAGAACCTGCTGAATGCCACCTCTGGTGCATACTCATTTTTTATACATATTTGTTTAACAGCATCATACATCCCATTTCAAATAAATTGAACTTCTGTTCCTAGGATTCTCAGTCCTGAGAAATATACAGATTTGAGAACATCTGTTTTAAAGTATAAAAATACAAATACATGTCCCAAGAAGCTACATTCAAGAAAGCAGGGCCTTTTTTTTCCAGTGGGGAAGGTGTGAGGCTAGAGATGACAAGACTTGACAAACTCAGAGATATTCAATTTTACTAAACAATACACCCCTACACCCCACTGAATTAAATGAACTTTCAATTAACATATAGACCTTTGCACTGAAAAATAGTGACTTGACCTAGTAAATTTTCTAAGGTTGAAGTCTCTCTACTTTCTGAGCCTTTCCCAGTGCAAAATAGATTATCATTAATTAATTAGATTAAATTAGATTAGATTAGATTAGATTACATTAGATTACATTAGATTTATTTCTTGGCTTTCATGCAGGAGCTCAAGGCTCCCTCTCCCAAATTTCTTCCACAACCATTCTGTGAGTTAGGTTGGGCTGAGTGAGAGTAACTAGGTTTAAGGCCTGAAAGTAGACTTAAATCCAGGCTTCCCCACTCCTAAGCCAATACCTTTACCCTTACACCACCTTGAACATGCATAGCGTACAGCGGTGGACTTCAGAAATTTTAGCAAGGGGTTTTCTGCCCAGTTGCTGGGTGGCCGTGGTGGGCGTGGCCTATTTGGCCTCCTGCACCATGCTGGGGGAGGGAGGCGTTTTTGCCCTCCCCGGACTTGGAGGCTTTCTTCAAGCCTCTGAGAGGGCAAAAACAGCCTCCCCAGGCTCCGGAGGAACTTATCGAACTTCCAGTAGGCCCGTTTTTTGCCCTCCCTGAGCCTACGCGTGCACTCTGCACTTACTTGTATCCAAAACTGGCGACATGGGGACTCCTGGGAGGTGCGGGGTGGGGTGGGCAGGGCCAACTAGGAGTGGGATTTGGGAGTTCTCCGAACTGCACAGAATCTTAGCTAGAGGTTCACCTGAACCCCTGTGAACCCCAGCAGCCCACCCCTGATAGCGTACTTCCGTCAAATAAAAGGCAGGGCAAGGCTAGGAAAACGGGGGTTCAAAAAAGAAATTGTGTGCTTTTCTATTTATTTATTTATTAAAATTGTTTGTCACCCATCCCGCCACGAGATGACTCTGGGTGGCTTACCGAGTTAAAAAGAATGAAACAATACAAAATACATGAGTATGTAATACAAATAAGACACTATAAAAATACAAATGATCAACTATTACTAAACGATGGGGAGGGAGTGGGAGATGAGATCTGTTTTAATCCATCAATCATCTCCAGCATGACACTCCCTCATTGGAGCTCCAGGCCAACTGGCAGAGGGTCAGGAGGGTGGGAGCTGACCCCACTCAGGAGGGGTGTGGGGGGTGAGGTAAACTGTTCCAAAGGGCAGGAGCCACAGCAGAGAAGGCTCTTCTGGACCCGGCTAGCTGGAATTCCCTGGCTGCCGGGGCCATAACATGCCTTCTCTGTTGGCACAAGTAGGGGAGGGCCGCCAATCCCATTGGCATGAGAACATTCAGCAAGAATTGACTTTTGTAGCAGCAGGTCTCTCCCTCCCAGCTGCTGTGGATGATGAGGCATCATGTTGAGCACAGCGGCATTAAATCATGGAGATAATTATGATTTTTCATGCCTTCTAACTACATCTGCTGTGTACATAATGCCGGTGTATGCCGAGTAGATCCCTAATATTGAAGCCCAGCAGTCAACTGTATCTATTTAAGCAAGAATATTGCTATGAGTGCTCCAGTTCCCCAAGCAGTGAGAAGTTCCAAGGGTAGTGCTTCCTTTATAAGGAGAAACCTCTCTAGAGACTCCTTCCCCCACCCCAACCTCCCGTTCCACTTCCAATATTTGAATATATTTACAATTATACAACTTGACTTCACAGTTCAGCACTTTGATAAACCAGCTGATTCATTGCTTTGCGTCTGATCTCCAAGGAGATGCCCTCCACCAGACAATTTCATTTTTAAAAATATCCTGGTTCAATTCTCTCTTGTCTATGTCCAACTCTTTTCTTTCTTTCTTTCTTTCTTTCATAGTTTGCAAAATTATCACTTTCCGTGGACTTATTTATGTCATAATCATTCTGAGCTGGTTCTCCATAGCTGCTAAAGATGTGATGAGGATGGATAGGCTCTGATTTTTTTTTAAGGAATGTAACCTAATATTCTGATCCCTTTAAGAGTCTTTCACCCTAACCTCAGCATCTTTCACAGTAATCCTATAACAAATATCCTCCATCCTGCAAGTTGTAGAAGTAGTGAGTTCAAATGTTAAGTCAAAGGTTTGACATAAACGTTGGGAAATCCAATTTCCCAGCATGGCAGAATCCTGACTAGTGATTTGTATAGCAACTGTAAAGTAATCCATCCACCTCTCTGTCCAACAGTATTGAGGGCAGGCTTTATATTATCACAATGGTGTCTGGGTGATGTCAGAAGAAGCTATAAGTCACCAGTGGAGAAATGTAATTTGTGATCTATTTGCAGGGCAGAAATCTTTTTGGAAGGCGGTGTGGTCCTCTTGCTTGGGATTTTTTAGCAGAGGACTGATGGCTCTCCAAGATGCTCTCGAACCAGTAGGACATTAAATGTTTGAAGATCCCTAACCCTAACCCTAACCTTGCAGGTTGGAGAACTGTTGAGATCTCCTTAAATATTATAATATATTTCAGGCTAATGCAGGCTTTTCAAAATCTATCTTCCTTCCTTCTGTCCTTATTTCCTTCCTTCTTTCCTCCTTTCCTTCCTTCCATCCATCCATGGGCAAATCAGTAGTGCACATGCTTGTCTCCTTAAGTCTGACAGTACCATATATCATAATTATTTTCACTCTCGGTCATGGATTGGCTCTCTTTACACATCATAATGAACTATGGTTTGTTTCAAACATGATTTATTTTAAAAGCCTCCATATCTAATGGTAAGCGATAAACCATGGTTTGTAGATTTCAGTGGCTGGATTTCCCACCGTATACTAAATCACCATTTTAACAGCCTCTAGATTAACTGTATGTGAAATTAAGTGGCTTTTAAGGAACAAAAGAGGGCTTGAGCGTTTTTTCTTAATGTACTCTTAGAATCAAATTACCTATAAGAGGTGATGTGGTGCAGTGGTTAGAATGTTCTACTCTCATGATCCAAGTTCAAATCTACCCAATTCACAAAGTATGCTGGATCTCTTCCTCTCCTTCCCCCCACCCCCAAATCTTCATTCTCTAGCCTACCTCTGTGAGCTTTATTGAAGATAAAATGTTAAGAGGGAGAGCTGCATATGAGCTTGTTTCCTCCTTGGAGGAAAGGCAGGATATCATGGTAATAAATATATGATACTCAATCATATAGATTTTTTTTTCCCTGAGATTAATACAGAAACCCAAAGCAGCTGGAGGAAGCTGCAGTCTAGATCAAGAGTTTGCAAAGAGAGACACTTAGCTTTTTCCTATTGGATTATTTTACTTAGCAAACTCACCCCAAGGGGAAAAAAAATCAAACAGCAGTTTCTCCACAGAAATGCAGTGTCTCCTTTTAAAGTCGTTCCTTGCTGTATGCAATACTGGTGTTATAAATGCAGTCAATTAAATGCATGAAAATCCCCTTAGGTTGGACTGTTTGTCCATCTAGCCCACTATGGCTTACTCTCATCACCACCAGCTCTCTAGGATAGTAGAAGAGATTTTCCTTATCACCTCTCCCCTGATCCTTCGAAATAGAAAGGCCACCTGGGCCCTTTTTTGTCTACAAATCTTGCCGTTCTGTGCTTGACCCGGTTCCCTTCTGGCCCTTGATTCTACCGATTTGGGGAGGAGGGGGTTGCGAACAAATGAGTCTGCATTCCTTTTGTAACGCTCCTACGGAGCCCCTATAAGATGCTTCTCAGCGCTGCTCATGTGTCAGCCGGGATGAATCAGGTTCGAGCCAAGTTCACCCCGGACAAGCAAATCATCTCCACATGGGACAGACAGGAGAGAAGGAGGCTCCTTTGGCAGCAGAGGGCCGCCGTTCAGGTCCTTCCTGACAGCTCCTTGCCATCCCCCGCCTTTGCCTGCTCTTCCATAAAACCAGACTTCAAAGCCAAACAAGGGTGTCCAGGATGGAGGAGCTGTAACGGCTTTATCATAGGGCCAGCCAGGCACGTTTCCTCCCCTTATGAATGAGGATTTACAGGGCAGGTGCCCAAAGTCAGTGGCCAGGTTTGCTTGGGGGGGGGGGAGCGGGAGGAGAGCAGAGCAGGCCAAGGATTTGGGGAGTGGAAATGCTGGGGTGGGAGGTGGGGGGGGGGTGGAGCATCAAAAAACCTTGGAACTGCAGGACTGGAGCACAACATCCATCTTCTCCTTAACATTTCATCTTTGCAGCAACAGGCTTTTCCTTCCCCCGCAGCCAGCTGCAGCTGTCAACTTATCTCTCCCCCCCCACCCATACACACAAAA
This sequence comes from Ahaetulla prasina, assembly GCF_028640845.1. Taxonomy (NCBI): domain Eukaryota; kingdom Metazoa; phylum Chordata; class Lepidosauria; order Squamata; family Colubridae; genus Ahaetulla; species Ahaetulla prasina. Next base: position 171,282,790 of record NC_080540.1, read on the forward strand.
AAACACGATTTCCTTCAACTTGTAAAGGAGGCTTTTAGCAAAAAGGTACATACTGGCTTTGGAGATGTTTTATGGAAGGAGTGGGGTTTATTGGTTAAGGAAGTGGTCAGTAACAAAGCAAAGGCTTTGAAAAACAAACCCCCCAAAAAACATGCATTCAATTCTTCAACTGATTTCTTCAACTAGAGCTAAAAAAGAAAAAGAAAAAAAAGATCTTGCATGAAACACTGGAGAATCACTGCTGGTCATTATACAGCAATTTTTGGTCAAGCTTTTCAAATGCATTAGACTAAAGTACCCTTGACCGAACAGCATAGCCAGGAAGGCTGAGAGGTGCAGTTGAAGATATCTGGAGGTCCTCATGCTAGGGAAGCTGGTCCATTCTGAACTATCCTATCTATCCTATCCTAACTATCATCTATAATCTCTCAGGATTTGAAATGGATGCTCAACGTTAAAACCATCACTAAAAAGACACAACAAAGGATGTTCTTCCTGCATCAACTCGGGAAGTTCAGACTGCCCCAAGAGTTGTTGATAGACAGGAATTGTTGCATTGTTGCTTTGCATCAGGCGTGGATTCTACTTAACTTTACTATTTATTTATTTATTTATTTATTATTTAAATTTTTATACCGCCCTTCTCCCGAAGGACTCAGGGCGGTTTACAGCCAGATAAAATAAACCTTCCTATTACAAAATAAATACTATTAAAATACCACTAAAATAGCACTAAAATACCACTAAAATACCACTAAAATAGCACTATCATGCCTGCGCGCTTCTGCGCATCTGCAGAAGAGTTTTGATGACGTTTGAGTCAGTGGGGGGAGCTTCCCACTGGTTTTACTACTGGTTCTATAGAATCGGTCCGAACCGGGGCAACACACCATTGCTTTGCAGGTACACTGAGCTTTTGCACCTGAGACAAATTCCTTGTGTGTCAAATCACACTTGGTCAATAAAACTAGTCTAGTCTAGTTTAGTGTAGTCTTGTCTGTTATTTGTACTTCTGTAGGAACTAAACAGGACAGGTACGAACTCCAACAGATACTTAAGACTGCAGAAAGAATAATTGCAACTAGCCTGCCTTCTATAGAAGACTTATGTATTGCATGGGTCAGGAGGGCTGAGAAAATATCTACAGACCTCTCCCATCATGGACATAAACTGCTTCAACTCCTTCCCTTGGGAGGGTGAAATCCATCAGGTTCTGACAGGTTCTTGAGAACCAGTAGCGAAAACTTTGAGTAGTTCAGAGAACCAGCAAATACCATCTATGGCTGGCCATAGAGTGGGGTGGGAATGGAGATTTTGTAGTATCCTTCCCCTGGAGTGGTGTGGGAACGGAGATTTTGCAGTATCCTTCCCCTGCCATGCCCACCAGGCCACACCCACAAAACCGGTAGTAAAAAAATTTGGATTTCACCACCCTGTCTAGGGCATTGTATGTCAAAACCATTAGACACAGGGATTGTTTTTTCCTCATGCCATCACTCTGCTGAACACCTAATTCTCTCGGTACTGTCTAATGTCTATTAACCCTTGTAGTGTGACTGTACTATTATTATTTATCCTTATTATCTTCTTTACTCCCTCTTTTGCCCCTTTTACTGGGATGATCTAAAAATGTTTACTGGGATGGTCTAAAAATTGGCAGCTCCAAATTTCAACCAGCAAATGCTCAGTCTTACATATAGGAAAAAAGAACCCAAAAACTAAGTACATACTAGATGGACATTACCTTACAGACGACCCCCATTCCGTTAAAGACCTTGGAGTTTTCATATCAAATGATCTAAGTGCCAAAGCCCACTGCAACTACATAGCAAAAAAAGCTCTAAGAGTTGTAAACCTAATTTTGCGTAGCTTCTTTTCCCAAAACACCACACTACTAACCAGAGCATATAAAACATTTGCTAGACCAATTCTAGAATACAGCTCGCCTGTTTGGAACCCTCACCACATCTCTGACATCAATACAATTGAACGTGTCCAGAAATATTTTACAAGAAGAGTTCTCCATTCCTCTGAAAACAACAAAATACCTTATCCCACCAGACTTGAAATCCTAGGCTTAGAAAACTTGGAACTCCGTCGCCTTCGACAAGACCTAAGTTTAACTCACAGAATCATCTATTGTAATGTCCTTCCTGTAAAAGACTACTTCAGCTTTAATTGCAATAATACAAGGGCAACCAATAGATTTAAACTTAATGTTAACCGCTTTAATCTAGATTGCAGAAAATATGACTTCTGCAACAGAATCATCAGTGCTTGGAATACTTTACCTGACTCTGTGGTCTCTTCCCATAATCCTAAAAGCTTTAATCAAAAACTTTCTACTATTGACCTCATCCCATTCCTAAGAGGACCATAAGGGGCATGCATAAGTGCACAAACGTGCCTACCGTTCCTGTCCTATTGTTTTTCTTTTCTTCTTCCTATATATATATATATATGCTTATATCTCCTAACATTTACTCATATATATGTTTATATGTTTATATACTATATAATCTTTTTGTATGATGTTGTGACAAAATAAATAAATAAAATAAAATGATGATGATGAAGAAGTTGCACTGCATGTATACTGCGCGCTTCCTTACCAGAGACAAAATTCCCTCCCTCAATCAACTTGGCCAAATATAGTATTCAATTCTATTTAATTTAACTATCTGAAGCACTTACAAAGCAGTATTCTATGTTCTGAACTAAACTAACTGGGGGGGGGTGGAAGGGATAAAGCCTTTTATGTTTTTTAAATTTCTGCAGAAGAATATCATTTCATCACCACCACCATCATTTTTATGACAGCGCAACCAGCTGCATCAGTCCAAATCCTCTTTTCCACTAGATAGTACTTGTAGCACCTTCCGAGCTAATCCATTTATTATGGCAATTTTCTCCAACAAAGGAGTTTCCAAAAGAGACTCCAAGACTATAATAGCTCAATTAGAGTTAATAATTAAATTTGGCCCTCTTAATTTGGGCTTGAATAAAAACAATAGCCTCTTGTCTGACACTAACTAATTACTGCCATTGTGAATGCTCATTGTGCATGCTTTACATACTATTACACTTTGACTAAATTGTGCTTTGCTATTCCCAATGTACATCTTTACATTTATTCTATGCACTCTGGGTGTACTGTACATATGCATGCAGTAGTGTATATTCTACATTCTATATTCTGTACCTTGATGAAGGTATCTTTTATGTACACTGAGAGCATATGAACCAAGACAAATTCCTTGTGTGTCCAATCACACTTGGCCAATAAATATTCTATTCTATTCTATTCTATTCTATTCTATTCTATTCTATTCTACCAGTTTTTCCACTGCAAAACAGGCTTTCTACTTCAATCTCTGCTTGATTCTCAGAATGCTTAAAATTCTTCAATTTTCTTCTAGTGTATTCTATTGTTGTTGGGTGGCAGTAATGTTGCTTTTCTCTTACACGTATAATTTATCTAAAGGTTGTGTGTGAATATGCTATCATGTTCACACATCACATTAGATCCTAACTCCATTGGTTTGGGTTTGTCTAGTGTGGTGTGAACCTTACCACTAATCAATAAACCATATTTCCTGTATTACAGTGTGTGCAAATTAGTCTCCCATTCTAAAAAATCAAACCTGCCTTAATGTAATACATGATACACAACTTATCCATGAGAATTCTACCTATTCAGAATTTTTACTTTTTTTTAATTGAATCAAAGGAAAGTTACAAAAAATGCATGTAAAAATGCAGATAAAAAAACTTTTAAAACATTTCTCTGCTGATCAAGATTTATACATATTTTATCTGATGGACATTCATGGATTAAATACATTCATGGATTAAATATATAGATATAAAGGTAGATATAAAGGCAGATATAAAGTATTATAATTCTGATAATTTATTTTCGTCTATATTAATTAAATTTATGAGATCAATATAGCACATTGCCTATTCCTGCTTTGAAACCTTAAGTGGCTACCAGACTGTCTTTTTTCATTGCAAAGGACATGAATTATCTCTTTTTTGGAAGTGGTCAGTGTGAAAAACTCTCTTCTCTGTTGTTCTTCACAATTAGCTTTGCCTCTGATGAACTAGGGATCCTTAACTTTGCTGCCTCTCCTTTTCAATGCAAGTACAGTAATGGCCAAAATTGTGGAAACCTTTTGGGAAAAGTGTATTTTCTAAAACTAGCTAATAACACCATTTTTTTTAGTAATACCATAAAATTATATATCAATGGAAAGATAATTTAATCAGGAATGTAATACAATAACTTTTATGAGGGATTTGCTATTAGAATAGCAGTTATGGTATAAAGAAGAAAAGTGAAACACTTAGAAAAAATGAGCTATACAAAAATTATCACATCAGTTAATAGTTGGGTAATCTTTAGCATGAATTACGGCCTTACAACATCTTCCCATGAAGTGAACCAAGTCTTTTAGTTCTGCAGCTGTTAGAATGTGAAATTAAGATTGAATGATTGCTTCTATTAACTGGGTTTTATTGCTGGGTCGCTTCTGACTAACAAGTTTCTTTAGTCGGCTCCATAGATTTTCAGTTGGGTTAAAGTCTGGGCTATTCCCAGGCCGTATGATTATCTTGAAACTCTAAAAAAAAAAAGTTGTATTATTCGCCATCAAACCTCAAAAATACACTTTTCCCAAAAGGTTTCCACAATTTTGGCCACTGCTGCAGAGTGACAGTTACAAGTAGACAGTCCCAACATTCCTTCTTCACCTTTGTCTTCATTTTAATGGACAATTATGCTCTTCTCTTTGATCAAGCAGGTTATCCTATCTAGATGGAAGAAATTTAATTTTTATAACAGGAGTGTTGCAACAAGAAGTAAAGGAGCCTTTGCTTGTCTAATCCCAAAGTAAAAGCATAGCTAGAAAAAATAAAGATCACAAGCATTTTAAAAAAAGAACCATATACATAGCCCTCTCTCCTATTTCTGTGTTAGGTATTTGAGACAAGGAAGGCTAGGGTAAGGCAAACCTTTCTTTTTCTCTCTTAAGTACCCAACGTTGTCCAAAAGCTTATTAATTTTTGCCACTTAATTCACTGAAGCACATTTATCTCATTTATCGTATGGGTAGATTTTAGCGGATTGAACAGAAAGGGTCCAAGGCTTTGGAAGTAAGTGTGCACAACACCCTACAAAATAATTTCCTATATGCAATTTCTTATTGAGAAAGGCAAAGGAAGAATTTGGGATCAATGAAGAGCAGTTTTTAATGTTCAAAGGGCAGACAATTGTGGCATGATTAATGCTTGATATTAATTATTGCATCCATCTTCCAGGAGCTTGGAGCATTTCCTTCTATCTGTTTGATCTTACTAAGTCGCAACAGCTCCCTGAAGAGATTGCAAAAGTTGAGAAAATGGGACAGTCACGATCACTTTTACTTAATGAGCTTTAAAGACCAATGGGAATTAGAAGGTGAATCCCATACTTCAAGGACTCTATCACAGCAAGGGAGAACCCATTTTTCTCCCCTCTCCTGCAAAACACCCTCAGAAGCAAAAAAGGGCAGTCTATGTTAAAGAAGGTGCCCCACATTTAAAGTAGTTTCCCTTAGAAAAGAAATAGAAAATGATTATAAACATGCCTGCTGAATGGCTAACCTTCCCCCCACCCCGCCGCCTTAACAGTTCTGGGTTGCCAACTTCAACTGAGACACTGTCAGAGACAGCTGAGGGATTTCCTACTCCCCAATAAATGTGTGGATATGAACAGGTATGGCTTAGTAGGTGAGTATAAATTTGCAAAATTCCAAAACAGAGTAGTGTTCTTTAAATGACATAACAATAAACTTATACTAATTGTCAAGAAATTGCTAGCTTCTAAATATAACAAAATAACAGAATTGGGAGGGATCAAGCAGTAAATCCTATACAACGTCAAACAAATGGTTTTCTAATCTCTTCTTATAAACCTCCAGTGTTTGAGCACCCAAAACTTCTGGAGGCAAGTTATTTCACTGATTAATTGTTCTAATTGTGCCAGGAACTTTCTCCTTGGTTCTAGGTTACTTCTCTCCTTGATTAGTTTCCACCCGTTGCTTCTGGTTCTGCCTTCAGGTGCTTTGGAGAATAGTTTGATTCCCCCTTCTTTGTGGCAGCCCCTGAGAACACTGCTCTCCTATATGCAGTGGTGAAATCCAATTTTTTTTTTGCTACCAATTCTGTGGGCGTGGCTTGGTGGGCATGGTGTGGCTTGGTGGGTGTGGCAGGAGAAGGATACTGCAAAATCCCCATTCCCTCCCACTCCTGCGGGAAGGATATTGCAAAATCCCCATTCCCACCCCACTCTGGGGCCAGCCAGAGGTGGTATTTGCCAGTTCTGCTCAAAATTTCCGCTACCGGTTCTCCGGTGACATATAACATGCCATATAGGCAGGGGTGAAATCCAGAACCTGCTGGATTTCACCCCTGCCTATATGGCATGTTATATGTCACCCCTATATGGCATGCTTCTTATCACATTGGTTAATCCCCCATCTGATTACTGCATTCTACTTTTTTCCTCTCAAGAAACATCCCCATACAGAGAGTCACACGATATGCAGAGACATTCCACTACCGCTGCAGGAAACTGCCTCTGGATCTGATCTTGCTTAGCAGAACAAGAGAGCAGGAAATAAAGCATTTTATGTGGAAGAGCAAGGCGTTGTTTGCCTCCTGGCTCAGCCAAGATGGGAGTGGAGGGGAACATTTCACAGCCATAGCACACTTCTTAATTGTACTCTGGGCCCATCTGAATGTGTCATTTATACATTTGCCTTGATTATGAAGTTTGCCTTTTAATGTCCTGGGCTCTGTCAGTCTGCCAAACAGGGTGAACAAAGAGAGGGATAAAAGGATGTCTAATTAGCATCATTAATCATAAGCTTGGTGGAGGGAGGGGGAGATTTTTTTTCCCCTCCCCTTGAATATAGTGGTGATAGCAAAAGTTCCTGAGACACGAAGAACAATCTGAATCATTGTGATTAGATAAAAGGAACTGGCAGTAGAATTGGATATACTTGTTTAGCGGGCTACTTCTCTGCAGTTTTCATCTGTTCCTCAATGTATAAAGCTGGAGGGCAGTCATTTAGCCATGGCTTATTTGATTTATTTATTTAATTTATATGCTACCCATCTCCCACTGCAAGATGATGATGAGGCGGAGGAGGAGGAGGGGAGGAGGAGGAGGAGGAGGGGAGGAGGAGGAGGAGGAGGAGGAGGAGGAGGAGGAGGAGGAGGAGGAGGAGAAATGTATATCCTTTGTTCAAATCAATGTGTCCATACCCCAGAAATGCATCATGAAGATACTGTACTCACATTTCAAAACACATTCTAACATTTCCACGAAACATTTCATCAAGCAATAACAATTTCATTGCCAAGTAAATCAGAATCCATCTGAGGATTGCTAAGTTTGCTAAGATTGCTGAAGAGTTTGCTAAGAAATATTTTTATCAATTCAAGGAGTGTGGTAACTTTCTTGTCTAGAAGTAGATTGTAGATGGGATCCAACAGCGAGTAAATGGAATTCCACACAAATAATACTATTTATCGCCTTCACTTTGCAGTCACCATTGCCACTATCCCATGCAGTACTTTAAAATCCAGTCAGTTTCCCACTCTTGGTTGCTGCAGGGAGAACATACGGTAATTCTGTTCTGCTGAGAAGGATGATTCCATTGCCAGATAAACACAAGTGAATCTTAATCTATAATGCTGCATATCAATAAACAACCTTAGAATCTCTTTCAGCTCAGAAGGAGACACAGGGCTCTAGAAACAGAACTGGTCATTAAGGATGGCCAAAGGGCTACATTTAGTTGACCTATTTTATACACTTGACCTTAAACTCACTTAAGCTGCTTGTGGTACCCACTTTCAAAATAGAATATGCAGAATACAGAATAACAGAATTGGAAGGGACTTTGGAGGTCTTCTAGTCCAACCCCTTGCTCAAGCAGGATATCCTTTTTACACACACACACACACACACACACACACACACACACACACACACACTATCTCAGAGCTTTATTTTAGAACTCAGTAACTTCTAAGGCAGAACTCAAAGTCTTCTTCTAAGCCAGAGGTTCCAAACTTGGGAACCTCAAGACCCGTGGACCTCAACTCCCAAAATTCCCCAACCAGCTGGCTGGGGAATTCCAGGACTCAAAGTCCACAAATCCCAAAATTCCCAAGCCTGGAAACCAGTGGTGGAATTCAAATATTTTTACTACCAGTTCTGTGGGCGTGGCTTGGTAGACATGGTGTGGCTTGGTGGGCGTGGCAGGGGAAGGATACTGCAAAATCTCCATTCCCACCCCACTCCAGGGGAAGGATACTGCAAAATCCCCATTCCCTCCCAACTCCAGGGGGAAGGATAGTGCAAAATCTCCATTCCTACCCTACTCTGGGGCCAGCCAGAGGTGGTATTTGCTGAACTACTCAAAATTTCTGTTACCGATTCTCCAGAACCTGTCAGAACCTGTTGAATAACACCCCTGCTGGAGACCCCTTTCTAAGCCAGCACCTTCCTTATGGCATCAGACCGGCTCTTTATATGTAAAATTGGGCTGGGGCGATGGGGGCGGAATCCAGCCAACCTTTTCTTGGACTTACTAAATAATATTCAGTCCTTTCCTTGAATGGGCTTTGAGTCGCCTTTTCCACTGAGAGGGGCAACTCTATGGAAAGGAGAGGCCTACAAATAACTCCCCATTCAAACAGTGGGCGAGCGGGAAGGCCCTCAAAACCCCATTGATCTTTTATCCGCAGTTCCCAATTTTTGAAACTGAATTTGGGATTATCCGTAGGCGGCTCCAGGAAGAGCCGGTCCAGGGAAAGGGGTTCTCAGGCAACTCCCTGAGGGAGGATTGCGACGGATACAATCATGTTTATGAAATGTTGGGGGCTAAAGTTAGAAGATGCTGCTTTTTCCTCCAGATACTAAGGCTGCTCTCCTTAGAGATGATCTTCCAGAACACAGTACAGTAAAAACTGAACGCTTCCAAATAGCCTTGGGGAATGATTATGTGCCTTCTCTTCCAAAATTGAGCTTTATTAATTTGTTTTATTGGTTTTGTTTATTGTAGTTTTTCTCTCTTTATTTTTTTATTTTTTACTTTATTGAGATTGTGATGGTTTTATTGTGCTTTTTATCCTGCTGTAAGCTGTTGTGAGTTAATTATCATTCAGTGTCATAAAAGACAATGCGACTAATTGATATATTGATCCCAAATCGATTAATCCAGCACGCTGCAAATGCAATTCTATTTTTGACAGACTTGGTTAACTTGTAATGCTACTTTTAGTGAGAGAACCACCAGGACTTCCACATTCAATCAGGATTTTATTTTAACTTTTTTAGCAAAGACTTGGTTAAAAAAAAAAAAAAAAAGAAACACAACATTTTGCTACAGAGCACTTTGCCGAGTGACTAGATTCAGAAAGTATGTACATTGGGCTTGTATTATTAGACTTATTAAACATTGAAATACATTCTATGTGGTTGTACAGTTTGAATGTTAATTCAGATATTTACCAGAAGTTTGTAACTGTTTATTTGGTTGTGTTAAAATGCAAAGCTGACAAGGAATGAGTTGGATTCAGATCACCATTTATTATTCTGGGTAACCTTAAGTCACTCAGTTTCTTCCATTAAACGTACCCACAAGGTCAATAGGAGGAAAATGGAAGAAGAGTATATGTCTGCAGACCTGTTTGGATAAAACTGGGGTTTAAAAAAATATATTGTTTTTGTTGTCGCTAGTTATATTATCTACCTAAGGGCAGCTAGATTACATTTTAGCTGAAATTTAGATTCAGTGGCACTCTGGGAAATAATCTGGAGAGTTCCAAATATTTGCAGATCAGATTTTAATAGGGTGGCCAAATTTAGTCCCTCTTATCACCATTCCAGCAAGCCACAAGGAAGTAAAAACCAAATTTGCAAGGAAGAGAGAAATCTAATTGTTTCTGAATCTGAGGCAATAACAGTGCAATTCTATGCCTGCTGCTTTGAAGAAACTCTATTCTGGTCAGTGGATTTCCTTCAGAGTCGATATATGCATTGAAAAATGAAGAAATACAAGGCAATTGCCATGGATATAACCACATATGGTAGATAAGATTTTTGCTCTGAATGCTTTTCGGAGTTGACATTCACTTTGTTCACTGGGCTTAAACATAGGTTCCCCCACACACACACCCCAGACACACAAACAACCCCACCACCATGCCTCAAACGCAGTTTCTTCTTTCTGCTGGCTACTGCACTGCTGATAGTACTGTTGTGCTTTAGGCGAAATGAGTGGCACCTCCTATCCATCACTGCCTTGTTGAAGATTCTTTTTATCGTATTTGTTTGTTGTGCTCTTCGCTGTGCAGTCATTTTGCATTAGCCTTTTTGCCAGAATACAAGGTAGGCAGTAATGCATTTAGGCGATTGTAAGCACTGAAGGTAATGATCCAGTGGGAACGGACATTCTCTGCTTGCTTCAAAATTATTATTTTTTATTTATTTGTCACAACAGTATATATAAGCATAAGCATGAAAATAACTATATAATATATAAGCATATATATGAGCATAAGTATGTGATAACTATATTAATTGGATATAATGAAACAATAGGACAGGAACGGTAGGCACGTTTGTGCTCTTATGCATGCCCCTTATAGACCTCTTAGGAATGGGGTGAGGTCAATAGTAGAGAGTTTTTGGTTAAAGCTTTGGGGATTTTGAGAAGAGACCACAGAGTCAGGTAGTATGTTCCAAGCACTAATAACTCTGTTACAGAAGTCATATTTTCTGCAATCAAGATTGAAATGGTTAACATTGAGTTTAAATCTATTGTTTGCTCTTGTATTGTTATGATTGAAGCTGAAGTAGTCTTCAACAGGAAGGACATTGCAATAATAATTACTTTACCTGTCTGTAAGGTTGGGGCAGGGAAGATGTTAATAGTGAAGCATGAGACCTCTCACCTTTTCCCAAAGTTTTGCCTTGATGAGTTGGGAGGTCTTCATGTGCGCAGGACAAGAATCCAGTTTCTGTAGGGAAGAAAACTTGGTTTGGGAGGTGAAGGTCATTTAAAAAATAGATATAGGAGAAAGAGCAGAATTCAAAATGGAAAAAACTAATTAGTTCTTTCATACTAAATTAAACTACAATTCCAAGAATGCTATTTATCATCTGTCAGTCTGTCTATCTGTCTATCCATCTATCTGTCTGTCTGTCTATCCGTCTGTCTACCTATATCTCCCTATCTACTATTTATCCATCCATCATCTATCTCTCTGTCTATCCGTCTGTCTACCTATATCTCCCTATTTCCCTACCTACCTATCATCTATTTATCCATCATCTATCTATCTATCTATCTATCTATCTATCTATCTATCTATCTATCTATCTATCTATCTATCATCTATCTATCTCATAATTTATATAATCATGGGTTAAAATGTTTCCTTCTGCTCCTATTCAGATGTTTCTGTTGCAATCAGAATTTCAAAGCAATTCCAGGTTCAGAGTTGGACTGATGGGGATTTCATTACCTAAAAAGAAAATTCAGAATGATATTGTGTGTGTGTGTGTGTGTGCCTTTCTCTGTGTGTGTATCCCTTAACCTTCAAAGCTGTTAGAAAAGTTACTTGAGGAAACTGAAGATGGAGCTGTAGATACTTAAAAGAACCTCAGTTCCTAAAGCCTGCTAGAAGCCCCTCTCAGGGAATAGTGATAATAAAAGAAATAACTTTACACTTAGCATTGATCCTTTGTTCAGTGCTGCACATTTCTCAGATGAGGAACTTTGAATCTTCTTTCCTGAAAACCTGTCAGTCAAGATTGGATGTCACTCAAGAGAGGATATACAGTGTTAGAAGTTGGACAACAAGGTTCCAGATCAGCACACCGGCATATATAAAATTGGTGCACACTTTCACGATAGATAGATATTATCATTATTAAAACATTCAATGGGCTTTGAATATTATTTATTAATCATGTTATCACCTCCTCTGCCTCTTGGGCATTCGAGGAAGTAAGACTATAAAAGTGCAATGAAAACTATGTGAAAAAGTCTAAAAATAAATATTTGAATAAAGATACAGTAAGGATTGTTTCAAGAGTGAAATAATCCTTTAAACCCAACACAAAAGTCCAAAATATAATTGGAGAATCTATTTAATATCTCTATAGAAAGAGTTTTTATGATGAGTACAATCTGAAGCAAAGTCTGCCATCTCTAGGAGCTTTCCAATGTCCTAGAAGAGTTATTTATTTATTTATTTATTTTATTCAATTTTTATACCGCCCTTCTCCCGAAGGACTCAGGGCGGTGTACAGCCAAGTAAAAATCACTATATACACATTAAAAGAAATTAAAACAAAACATATTATAAGGTGGCCGAAAATTTAAGACAATTTAAAAAACCTTAAAATATAAATAACCCCAATAAAAATTTCAAGCCAGTCCCGCTTGAATAAATAGGTGCGTTTTCAGCTCACGGCGAAAAGTCCGAAGATCAGACACTTGGCGTAAACCAGGGGGAAGTTCGTTCCAAAGCATAGGAGCTCCAACAGAGAAGGCCCTGACCCTGGGGGCCGCCAGCCGATATTGTTTGGCAGAAGGCACCCTGAGAAGGCCCTCTCTGTGTGAGCATACGGGTCGGTGGGAGGCAAAAGGTAACAGCAGGTGGTCCCGTAAGTACCCGGGTCCTAAGCCATGGAGCGCTTTAAAGGTGGTAACCAAAATCTTAAAGCGCACCCGAAAGACCACAGGGAGCCAGTGCAAACTGCGCAGGAGTGGTATTACATGGGAGCAACGAGTTGCTCCCACTATTACCTGCGCAGCTGCATTCTGGACTAGCTGCAGCCTCCAGGTGCACTTCAAGGGCAGCCCCATGTAGAGAGCATTGCAATAATCCAAGCGGGAAGTGACAAGGGCATGAGTGACCGTGCATAAGGCATCCCGGTCAAGGAAGGGGCGCAACTGGCGCACCAAGCGTACTTGGTGGAAGGCCCTCTTAGAGACGGCCGCCAAATGATCGTCAAACGACAGCCGCCCATCCAAGAGGACACCCAAGTTGCGCACCCTCTCCGTTGGGGCCAATAACTCGCCCCCCACAGCCAGCTGCAGCTGCAGCTGACTGTATCGGGGTGCCAGCATCCACAGCCACTCCATCTTGGAGGGATTGAGCCTGAGTCTGTTTCTCCCCATCCAGACCCGTACGGCTTCCAGACATCGGGACAGCACTTCGACAGCTTCGTTGGGGTGGTCCGGGGTGGAAAAGTACAGCTGCGTATCATCAGCGTACAGATGATAACTCACCCCGAAACCACTGATGACCTCACCCAGAGGCTTCATGTAGATGTTGAACAGGAGGGGCGAGAGGATCGACCCCTGAGGCACCCCACAAGTAAGGCGCCTCGCGGTCGACCTCTGCCCCCCTGTCAACACCGTCTGCGACCGGTCGGAGAGATAGGAGGAGAACCACCGATAAACGGTGCCTCCCACTCCCAAACTCTCCAACCGGTGCAGCAAGATACCATGGTCGATGGTATCGAAAGCCGCTGAGAGATCTAATAGGACCAGGGCAGAGGAACAACCCCTATCCCTGGCCTTCCAGAGGTCATCCACCAACACGACCAAAGCTGTCTCCATACTGTGACCGGACCGGAAGCCGGACTGTAACGGGTCTAGATAGACGGCTTCATCCAGGTACTGGGGAAGCTGCCATGCAACCACACTCTCTAAAACCTTCGCCACAAAGCGAAGGTTGGAGACTGGACGATAATTTCCCAAAATAGCTGGGTCGAGGGAAGGCTTCTTGAGGAGGGGTCTCACCACTGCCTCTTTCAAGGCAGCGGGGAAAACCCCTTCCAACAATGAAGCATTTATAATTCCCCGGAGCCAGCCTCGTGTCACTTCCTGAGTAGCCAGCACCAGCCAGGAAGGACACGGGTCCAGTAAACATGTGGTTGCATGTAACCTCCCCAGCAACCTGTCCACGTCCTCGAGAGCCACAGTCTCAAACTCATCCCAAACAACCTCAACAAGACGTGCCTCCACCATCCCACTTGGATCATCGCAATTTTGGTCTAAACTATCCCGAAGCTGAACGATTTTATCGTATAGATAACCGTTAAACTCCTCAGCACGTCCCTGTAGGGGGTCATCCCACCCCTCCTGGTGGAGGAGGGAGCGAGTCACCCGAAACAGGGCGGCCGGGCGGTTATCTGCCGATGCAATGAGGGTGGAAACGTAAGAACGTTTCGCCTCCCTCATTGCCACTAGGTAGGTCTTAGTAAAAGATCTCACTAGTGTCCGATCAGCCTCGGAATGGCTAGACCTCCAGGTACTCTCTAGGCGTCTTCTCCGGCGTTTCATCTCCCTCAGCTCCTCAGAGAACCAAGGAGCCAATTGAGATCTACGCCGGGTCAGAGGCCGCAAAGGCACGACACGGTCCAAAGCCCCAGCCGCAGCCCGTTCCCAGGCCGCAACTAGTTCTTCAGTCGTGCCATGGGCAAGATCCTCAGGGAACGGCCCAAGCTCCGTCCGGAACCTCTCAGGGTCCATCAGGTGCCTGGGACGGAAACAACGCATTGGTTGCGTTGCCCTCCCCTGTTAATTAGAAAGTATACTCACTGCCTCTTAAATTCAATCTCTCTATTTGTAAACATCCTGCAGTACATAGAGCTTATATCAAGATTTTTGGGATTAATCCTGCAGTCCCCTTTTAACTTTTTATGTTTGACCATCTATCAACTCGAGAGCCAGTTTGGTGTAGTGGTTAAGGCAGCGGTTCTCAACCTGTGGGTCGCAACCCTGTTGGGGGTCGAATGACGATTTGCCAGTGGTCGCCTAAGACCATCGGAAATATGGGAAGTATACATGCGAGTCGAAGAATCGCGCTCCAATGGTTGATTCCACAAGCCAGCTGCAGGGTCTTCAAATCGCTAGCTGAATTCGGCTTCAGGCGCGATGAATTAAAAAAGAGAGAAATCTTTGCTCTGATGTCTCCCTCTCAAGCTAGCTGCAATCACTCCCAATCACTAGTCTAATCTGGCTTTAGGCACGATAAACTTAATAGGGGAGGAGTCTCCACTTTAATGCCTCCGTCCTCAAGGCAATCACAAGCAGTTCAGATCGCTAGCCAATATGGCTTCAGGCGCGATAAATTCAAAATGAAAATAATTTTACAGTTGGGGTCGCCACATCGTGGGGAATTGTATTAAAGGGGTCACCACATCGTGGGGAATTGTATTAAAGGAGTCGCAGCACTATAAAGGTTGAGAACCACTGGGTTAAGGCATCAAGCTAGGAACCAGGAGATTGTGAGTTCTGCTTTGAGCACAAAGCCAGCTGGATAATCTTGGTCTAGTCACTTTCTCTCAGCCTTGGGAAGGAGACAATAGCAGACTCCTTCTGAAAAACCTCATCAAGGAAACTGCAGGGACTTTTCCAGGCAGTCTCCAAGAATTGAACACAACCGAACAGAACTTCTATCAACTTACAAAAGTAAAAAAAAAAGGAATTGTCTCTCCCAGTTCTACACACACATTTAAACTATTAGTGGGGGGTTATTTAAAACAAATCATAGGAAAGGTATTTATTTTTCTGTTGGTTTGTTTAACAATACTTATAAATCGAACCAGAAAGCATAAGTACAAGAGTCAAAACAACCAAAATAGAAATAAAAATCCCTTTAATGGACAGCCACAAGATCCAAAGGCAGACTGGAAAATGGCTTTAACTGCTTGCAACATGCAAGAAGAGATGGCGCAAAAGTATAAATCAAAATGTGAGACTACCAGAGAGAAGATCTATTGCCTCCCCCACCCCCTATGTATCTTGATCAGGGGCTCCCTCTCTCATTAGGCCTTCTCTAGATGTTCAGACCAGACAGGTAGCTTCAGTTCTGGCAAGGTATTGCTCAGTATATTCTGGTACTGCTAATTCGTTGGGTTCCACAAACTCGCTCATCACAACCCAAAAGAGATAAAACAATGATATTCTTAAAAAAGAAAACCTTACGAACTTATCCATTCACCTTACAAATTCATCTATCTTGCCTGCGGACAATTTTCTGTCCATCTTTTCCTGTATTCTGAACAGAGACACCAAACAAGGAGGGCGGGGTGGAATGACATTTTTCCACTTGTATCACCACTGTGTAGATTCAAACAGGTTCTACCTGTTGTGAACCTTTGTGCAACACCCGCTCATATTCAAAAGGGGCAAGGCTTGCAAAACTCTGTCAGCCTTTTTGCCAATGTTAACTTCCTTTCCCTGGTGGCTAAGGAAAGCGATATATTTGTGATGGTGGCATATATGTAGTGCAGAGAAGAGCAACAAAGATGATTAGGGGACTGGAGGCTAAAACATATGAAGAACGGTTGCAGGAACTGGGTATGTCTAGTTTAACAAAAAGAAGGACTAGGGGAGACATGATAGCTGTGTTCCAATATCTCAGGGGCTGCCACAAAGAAGAGGGAGTCGGGCTGTTCTCCAAAGCACCTGAGGGTAGAACAAGAAGCAATGGGTGGAAACTGATCAAGGAAAGAAGCAACTTAGAACTAAGGAGAAATTTCCTGACAGTTAGAACAATTAATCAGTGGAACGACTTGCCTTCAGAAGTTGTGAATGCTCCAACACTGGAAATTTTTAAGAAAATGTTGGATAACCATCTGACTGAGATGGTGTAGGGTTTCCTGCCTGGGCAGGGGGTTGGACTAGAAGGCCTCCAAGGTCCCTTCCAACTCTGTTGTTATATATATTATATGTTATATATATTATATATATTATATCTGTAGCTCAGGTGGGGGATGAGGGTGGAGGTTCGTTCTCAGAGCTTGTGGGTTGGTTTCTGAACGTTTCATTACCAGACTAGGTAACATCTTCAGTGGCATTTAGGAGATGTCAGTGCCAGTGTTCCTCTGTTTATAAGGCTTCGTGTGGTCAGTGGGTCTTGTGATGGGGAGGACACAGGTGAGGATCTTCTGATGGCTCTTATGAAGGGTCAATCCGAATCCATGAACACCAACTGGCAGTCAATCATCATGATCCCAAATCCCTCATCTCTACCCACACTGACACTGAACAGCAACAATTCGACTGGAGAAATACAAAAATCATTGGCCATGCCAGCACCCATCACACACATGCGTTTATTGTCTGGCACTCCACAAGCAATTCCATCAATAGACACATCGACCTAGATCCAGCCTATGAACTCCTCAGAATTCAAATCAACTGCACAGCCAACAAACGACACCACCAACCGGGGTGAAATGTAAAATTCGTTACTACTGGTGCTGTGGGCGTGGCTTGGGGGGTAATGTGACTGGGTGGGAGTAGCCAACTTTTTTTTTTTACTTTTAAAAGCATTTTTTCTACAACCTCTTCGGCCAAAGAGGTTGTAGAAAAAATGCTTTTAAAAGGCTCCTCTGATGATCCCAGCTGAGTTGCCTGATCATCAGAGGGTTTTTTTCTTTTAAAGGCAAAAAAAATGCTTTTAAAAATTAAAAAAAAGCCTCTGATGATCATGTGGCTCAGCTGGGATCGTCAGAGGAGCCATTTAAAAGCATTTTTTACAACCTCTTCAGCCAAAGAGGTTATAGTAAAAATGCTTTTAAAAGCCTCTGACGATCCCAGCTGAGCTGCACAATAATCAGAGGTGGTTTTTTTTACTTTTAACAGCATTTTTTTGGCCGAAGAAAAAATGCTTTTAAAAGTTAAAAAAAAAAGTCTGATGATCGCGCAGCTCAGCTGGGCATGGGGGTGGGGGCAGAGATTTTTGCTACCGGTTCTCCGAACCACCCGCCACCATCGCTACTGGATTGGGTGATCCGGTCCAAACCGGGAGCATTTCACCCTTGCCACCAATCTCAACCAACCCACACATACCCATCCCCGAACCAGTACTTCACATCACAATAACCTTCATCTGATGTGACCCACACCCAACACATCACAAGACCCACCACAAGACCCCCACTTAATGCAACCCATACCTGACCTATCACAAGACGCTCACCTGACGTGACCTCCCCATCACAAGACCCACTGACTACACAAAGCCCTTATAAACGGAGGAACACTGACATTGACATCCCCTAAACTCTGCTGAAAATGTTACCTAGCCTAGTAATAAAACATTCAGAAACCAACCCACCAGCTCAGAAAATGAACCTCCACCCTCAAAGCAATATATCCTTCACAAGGTGCTGAGTAGAAAGAAAATATAAAGGAAAAGGGAATGGTCTGAGTCTTTAAACCCAAATAATGCATAATTCAATATTATTTTCATTCTTTACAGCTAAAGAAGCTATCAGAAACCTCACATATGCAAACAATATTTACACCACTACCATCCCACCTTTGACAAGAATTAATGTACAAATAAACAGAAGTATTACTGTTTATAGTACATCATGCCCATTTTATGTACTTAGGATAATAACTCTATTCCTAATACATAAAGTAACTGTGATGTACCATAGAGTAGCTTTATTAAATGTTATCCAAACATCCTCTAGTTTTTGTTGCCTCCATATAATAATTTATGCTGCAACCCCAAAAATGAACATTCCTGTGTCCTGTGTGGTTCCAGACTTATCCCATCACTTGGCAAAAGTCATGTCAATTGAGGCTGGATACACAAAGATTGTGTTAAAATACCACTTAATACTGACAAGAGAGGAGCAGGAAAAGAAATTGTGATCTGGTTTTTAGAAGTTATCCTTGGGAGAAACAATCTCTCCTACTCGTGTTCTTGCACTTCTCCAGCCTTACTGTTTAGTATGCTGTTGTACTTACTACATCATTCAGGAATTGCGATATAATATTTCCATATACACATACTCCTCGACTCACAATTAGTCTGCCCGTTACAGCTATAAGTCATAACAATCGTAAAGCAAGTGATCACCTGATTGTCCCAATTCTATGACCTTTTTTGTGATGGTTATAAAGTGAACATTGGTAATTAAGCAGACCCATTGTTTATAAGGGGCGGTGATCAAAAACCTAAAGTAAATTCCAGATTTTGGCAAAACCATGGGCATGCGATGACAGGATGCTGCAAATAATTGTAATCTACATATATAAAAGTGAAAACCACTCACACATTAATCACAAAATCTCCAGAACTGTAAAGCCTACAAACTTGAAATTTGCCATTTATGTTCCTCTTGGCTTCTAGGTGCTCACTAAGAAAGGATTTTTCAAAATGACCATCAGACCATTAGTATTTTCTATATTATTATATCATAATCTGATGCTAATTAGTTAGACATCCTACTCACTCCCAACTTGAAAATAACTCTGGAGAGGATGGGATAGCATAAGACAGGCTTCTGTGGGGCAAGCCTTATGGAGAGAAGGGCTAGAAAGCCTGAGGGAGAGAAGGGATATGAGAGGAGACGTTTCTGTGGGGCCAGCCTGAGGGAGAAAAGGGGTAGGAGATGTTCTATGGGGCCAGCCTGTGGGAGAAAAGGGAGAGGAGAGGATCTGTGGGGCCAGTCTGAGGGAGAGAAGGGGAGAGGAGAGGCTTCTGTGGGGCCAGCCTGAGGGAGAGAAGGGGAGAGGATAAGAGAGGCTTCTGTGAAGCCAGCCTGAGGGAGAAAAGGGGGTAGGATAAGAGAGCAAGGGTGAAATGCTCCCAGTTCAGAGTGGATCGCCTGATCCGGTAGCGATGGCGGGTGGTGGTTCAGAGAACCAGTAGCAAAATCCCTGCCCCCGAAAATGCATTTAAAAGTAAAAAGCCTCTGATGATCACGTTGCTCAGCTGGGATCATCAGAACCTTTTAAAAGCATTTTTTCTACAACCTCTTTGGCCGAAGAGGTTGTAAAAAAAAAGCTTTTAAAAGGTTCTGAGGATCTGGCAACTCAGCTGGGAACGTCAGAACCCTTTAAAACTGTTTTTCCTCTGGCGATCCCAGCTGAGTTGCCTGATCATCACAGGCTTTTAAAAGCATTTTTTACAACCTCTTCGGCCAAAGAGGTTGTAGAAAAAATGCTTTTAAAAGCCTCTGACGATCCCAGCTGAGCTGCACAATAATCAGAGGTGGTTTTTTTTACTTTTAACAGCATTTTTTTGGCCGAAGAAAAAATGCTTTTAAAAGTTAAAAAAAAAAGTCTGATGATCGCGCAGCTCAGCTGGGCATGGGGGTGGGGGCAGAGATTTTTGCTACCGGTTCTCCGAACCACCCGCCACCATCGCTACTGGATTGGGTGATCCGGTCCAAACCGGGAGCATTTCACCCTTGCCACCAATCTCAACCAACCCACACATACCCATCCCCGAACCAGTACTTCACATCACAATAACCTTCATCTGATGTGACCCACACCCAACACATCACAAGACCCACCACAAGACCCCCACTTAATGCAACCCATACCTGACCTATCACAAGACGCTCACCTGACGTGACCTCCCCATCACAAGACCCACTGACTACACAAAGCCCTTATAAACGGAGGAACACTGACATTGACATCCCCTAAACTCTGCTGAAAATGTTACCTAGCCTAGTAATAAAACATTCAGAAACCAACCCACCAGCTCAGAAAATGAACCTCCACCCTCAAAGCAATATATCCTTCACAAGGTGCTGAGTAGAAAGAAAATATAAAGGAAAAGGGAATGGTCTGAGTCTTTAAACCCAAATAATGCATAATTCAATATTATTTTCATTCTTTACAGCTAAAGAAGCTATCAGAAACCTCACATATGCAAACAATATTTACACCACTACCATCCCACCTTTGACAAGAATTAATGTACAAATAAACAGAAGTATTACTGTTTATAGTACATCATGCCCATTTTATGTACTTAGGATAATAACTCTATTCCTAATACATAAAGTAACTGTGATGTACCATAGAGTAGCTTTATTAAATGTTATCCAAACATCCTCTAGTTTTTGTTGCCTCCATATAATAATTTATGCTGCAACCCCAAAAATGAACATTCCTGTGTCCTGTGTGGTTCCAGACTTATCCCATCACTTGGCAAAAGTCATGTCAATTGAGGCTGGATACACAAAGATTGTGTTAAAATACCACTTAATACTGACAAGAGAGGAGCAGGAAAAGAAATTGTGATCTGGTTTTTAGAAGTTATCCTTGGGAGAAACAATCTCTCCTACTCGTGTTCTTGCACTTCTCCAGCCTTACTGTTTAGTATGCTGTTGTACTTACTACATCATTCAGGAATTGCGATATAATATTTCCATATACACATACTCCTCGACTCACAATTAGTCTGCCCGTTACAGCTATAAGTCATAACAATCGTAAAGCAAGTGATCACCTGATTGTCCCAATTCTATGACCTTTTTTGTGATGGTTATAAAGTGAACATTGGTAATTAAGCAGACCCATTGTTTATAAGGGGCGGTGATCAAAAACCTAAAGTAAATTCCAGATTTTGGCAAAACCATGGGCATGCGATGACAGGATGCTGCAAATAATTGTAATCTACATATATAAAAGTGAAAACCACTCACACATTAATCACAAAATCTCCAGAACTGTAAAGCCTACAAACTTGAAATTTGCCATTTATGTTCCTCTTGGCTTCTAGGTGCTCACTAAGAAAGGATTTTTCAAAATGACCATCAGACCATTAGTATTTTCTATATTATTATATCATACTCTGATGCTAATTAGTTAGACATCCTACTCTCACTCCCAACTTGAAAATAACTCTGGAGAGGATGGGATAGCATAAGACAGGCTTCTGTGGGGCAAGCCTTATGGAGAGAAGGGGCTAGAAAGCCTGAGGGAGAGAAGGGGATATGAGAGGAGACGTTTCTGTGGGGCCAGCCTGAGGGAGAGAAGGGGGTAGGAGATGTTCTATGGGGCCAGCCTGTGGGAGAAAAGGGGAGAGGAGAGGATCTGTGGGGCCAGTCTGAGGGAGAGAAGGGGAGAGGAGAGGCTTCTGTGGGGCCAGCCTGAGGGAGAGAAGGGGAGAGGATAAGAGAGGCTTCTGTGAAGCCAGCCTGAGGGAGAAAAGGGGGTAGGATAAGAGAGCAAGGGTGAAATGCTCCTGGTTCAGACCGGATCGCCTGATCCGGTAGTGATGGCGGCAGGTGGTTCAGAGAACCAGTAGCAAAAATCCCTGCCCCCCCCCCCCGAAAATGCATTTAAAAGTAAAAAAAAGCCTCTGATGATCGGGCAGCTCAGCTGGGATCATCAGAACCCTTTAAAAGCATTTTTTCTACCACCTCTTTGGCCAAAGAGGATGTAAAAAAAAATGCTTTTAAAAGGTTCTGGCGATCAGGCAACTCAGCTGGGATCGTCAGAACCCTTTAAAACTTTTTTTCCTCTGGCGATCCCAGCTGAGTTGCCTGATCATCACAGGCTTTGAAAAGCATTTTTTACAACCTCTTCGGCCAAAGAGGTGGTAGAAAAAATGCTTTTAAAAGTTAAAAAAAAAAGTTGGCCACGCCCACCCAGTCACATTACCCCCCCCCCACCAAGCCATGCCCACAGAACCGGTAGTAACAAATTTTACATTTCACCCCTGTAAAAGAGGCTTCTGTGGAGCCAGCCTGAAGGAGAGGAGAGAAGAGGCTTTTGTGGGGCCAGCCTGAGGGAAAGAAGGGGAGAGGAGATGTTCTGTGGGGCCAGCCTGAGGGAGAGAAGGGGAGAGGAGCAGTGGTGGGATTCAAGTAATTTAACAACCGGTTCTCTGCCGTAATGATTTCTTCCAACAACCATTTTTTCCAAACTGCTCAGAAAGTTAACAACCAGTTCTCCCGAAGTGGTGCGAACTGGCTGAATCCCATCACTGGAGAGGAGATGTTCTGTGGGGCCAGCCTGAGGGAGAGAAGGGGAGAGAAGAGGATCTATGGGGCCAGCCTGAGGGAGAGAAGGGGAGAGGACAGGACAGGAGAAGTTTCTGTGGGGCCAGCTTGAGGCATAGAAGGGGAGGCTGATTGTAACTATTCATTAATTTT
Source organism: Ahaetulla prasina (assembly GCF_028640845.1). Classification (NCBI taxonomy): domain Eukaryota; kingdom Metazoa; phylum Chordata; class Lepidosauria; order Squamata; family Colubridae; genus Ahaetulla; species Ahaetulla prasina. Next base: position 171,305,795 of record NC_080540.1, read on the forward strand.
CAAACTCTAAGCGGCGATTTATCAAGCCTGATCAGATAGTTTCCTAGCAAAGCACTGGCATTCAGCTAATAACACATAACTGAAAAAGTAGAAAAACAAAAATTGCAATCAGTATAGTAAAACCATAAAAGAAAAGAAAAGTAAAAACTGCAATTAGTACAGAAAATGTTTATATGATGTGTTGTTGTTTTATGTCAATGTTTGCGTATACTGTTGCGACAAAAAAAAAAAAAAAGCAGGGTGGATGGGTGAAGCAGTTACTACCCAGCAAACTTTCTCAGTGATTAATGGCGTCATGTTTTATTTGTGTTGTTATTTCAACTGTTTGTAACTGTACTGGGTGAAGCCTTTACATAAAGAATTTTAGAAATGTTAACGCTGATAGTAAAATTAATCTAAAGTCTTCATGGTAAAAAAATATATGAAATGAACCTGCAAATGGATACGGTTATTATAAAGTCATTGAGAATGTATTACACTTAGACAGAGCGTTTTCATTATTGGGTGCTGAACCCAGGTCCAATCTTTTATGCATCTGTCCCACTGAATTCTGCTGTATTTGTCATCAGATAACTTGATATAGTTGCCAATTTTTATTTATTTATTTATTTATTATTTAAATTTTTATACCGCCCTTCTCCCGAAGGACTCAGAGCGGTTCACAGCCAGATAAAATAAACAATAACATTACAATATAAATACTATTAAAATACAATTAAAAAACTTATTCAATTGGCCGAGATTAAAATTTAGAATAAATAATAAAAACCCATTAAAAAACCCACAAATTTAAAAACTAATCCAGTCCTGCGCAGATGAATAAGTGTGTTTTAAGCTCGCGACGGAAGGTTCGGAGGTCCGAAAGTTGACGAAGTGTATTCTGATTCTGTCACTGAATTACCACTATTCTGGGACTTTTTCTTCCATCTTCATACATGGGTTTTTCCAAAAGAAAAATAGCTGAACTTTTGCACTGATGAGGAATCTAGAAGCAAAGCAATAAGATTTCTCTTAGGAATACTGCTGTTTTTCCATGCTGTGTCCTTCTTTTCTGCAGCTAAAACCAAGTTCTTTCAATCGTTGCACCTGTCTCATTTCATCAGCAAACAGTGACATATGTTTGTGTGTACCCACAAATACATATACACACGCTAACCTATATACATATACATATAAATCTATTGTTTTAGCAAGCCATTCTTTTCCTCCAGCTATCTTGTAAGACTTTTCTGGAATCTTTTTTTTTAAATTATAATAATAAGAAATTAAAACCAAAAAATAGTAGAGACTTTAATCTAAATCCTCACTGGTTCTTTTTTTTTTCCAGTCAATATTGCTTTCTTTTTTGCGCATCATATCTAATCTCTCTTCCCCCACCCTCAACTCCCCCTCCAAAGCAAAATTTAATTAAATAATTCTAATGAATGTTTAATGATGTTCTTTTGTCATTATTAAATCTGTAATATAGAAAAGAAGAAGCCAGAGTCTCGCCACCCCTTTCTTCGTCTAATCTTCCCCTCTCTCACTGTCCTCTCTCTGACAACGGCTGGCATTCAAGACCGCAAACAGGAAATGAGAAAAGGAGAAACAGGATATTGAGTTTGAATACTATCTGGATCAGTAATATCACCCCTAGCTACTAAGGGAAAGGAGCCTTTCCTCATGCCGAGAATATTAATATAGCCCACCGGAGCTTGGCACGACACAGCTAAGAAATCAATAGGAATTGATTAGCTAAACCAGAAATGTTCATAACTTGAAAGATATTCTAGGCTAGCTTGGATGACCTCCGTAGCCGAGAGCTTACAACGTGTGTATTTTGGTTAAGGGAAATAGGTAGAAAATCAGCCCAGGAGAATTAGTGAGATCAATTTTTTTCTCTCGCCGACTAAAAAGGGAAATCAGTGGGACAATAATGACTGAAAAGGAGCGGGATTTGGAAGTGCCGTCTGTAAATAAAAAGTTTATTTTAAAACAAATTGGCTTGTGTTTTTTTATTGTCCTGTAGAAAAGAAGAAGAGTTGCTTTCTATCTTGGGGGCATTGTCAGTGTTTCTCCAAAGGTAGATTATTTTAATATGTCAAGTGTTCACAACTTCACATCCCTCCCTTTATCTTTTTAGACATACCTTCTGAACATGTAATGAAATTCAACTGGAATTTAGATCAAACTTAGGATTTTTCTCAGAATAAATAGAAACTTTGGGCAGCTCATAGGTACTCAGAGCTGCCCAAAATTGCTAGTTTGTTGTACGAAAAATCCTAATAGCATCCGAGTTTGATCCAGATTCCAGCCCAATTTCATTACATGTTCTGAAGTATGTCTAGAAAGATAAAGGGAGTGATGTGAACACTTGACTGACTGAGGGGCCATGAAGCAGGCATTAGGATTGACTGATACATTGACAGATTTGTCTTGGATAGGATTTGTCTTGGATAGGATTGGGAAACAGACAAATCAGTTTAGTATGTTCCTATAATTCATCTATGTCTCTAAAATACAAACCCAGTGACCTTCTTCACTGAGGAAAGGGGGCAGAGAAAGTACAGTAAATGGTAACAATAGAACAATCTCAATCTCATCAACTTGAGCCTGTGGCGGGAGGATTGGAATAATCCATAAATCCATTATTCCTCCTTCCAAATATGATACCTGTACTTTTAACATATCTCTTTATATTCAACTACCTTATATTTTATATCTTATTCACATAGACAAACTCACCCAGTTTCAAAAGGCACTGTAATATCCTTTAACGTTCTCCCAAAACTTTCAATACTTGTTAGTTTTTTAAAAAAAAAACACTTACAGAAGGCCACAACCAAATATTTGTGCTTCAAGCATTACTGAATTTTACTGAATATTTTGGCAGTTTTTTCTGCAATCTGCTTTCGGTGAATCTATTTTCAAATGGTCCTTACAAAAGCAGATATTCTGTGTTTCTCTAGCCGAGCAATATGTCAGTTTTCTCATGCTAACTTCACTCTCCTGCCCAGGATCCATGCCAAAAGTTCAAATCTGGGCAGCATGGTTGAAGAGAGAGTGGCGTAAGCTCCCTCCGTCCTTGACTAATGACCTCAAATTGGCCTCTTGCAGCTCTCCCAACTCTTAGGATATCAACAGGAGGATAACAATCTTTCTCTGAACTGGAGGCATCTCCTGGGAGAGAATGTTGCTCTCAAGCAGTTGGGTAACTCCTCCAGAAGAAGGACAATCACTCACTTGGTCTTGGGCAGCAAGGAAAGTTTTCGCTGTCAGTCATGACTGGTCCCATCCATTTCTAAAGGTCAGCCTGGGCACATTCACATTATTTTTATATACAATATAATAAAAAAAGAGGCAGGACTTCCATTGCTCCATCATAAGTACCTTCTTGGTTTCTTTTTGGACACTTCTCCAGGGATTAGCTGCAAATATTGTAGGCATGGATATATTGTGTGTGAGGAGTGTGAGGAGAGAGAGAGAGGGAGGGAGGGAGAGAGAGAGAGAAAGAGAGAGAGAGAGACAGACAGACAGACAGAGAGACAGACAGAGAGGGAATTAATTTTAAAGTAAGAATTTCAGCAAATGCCAGCTGTACAAGAAAATGAATTATTATTATTAACATGTACACAACAATATAAAATCACAGCTGCCAGTTCTTTAGCTGGTGTTGGCCTTCATACACATCAAATTCTTCCCAAGAATCTTGGATGTTATAATGTATTAGGGTAATATGTGTACAGATCCAAGCCGTTTGACCTTCATAATTGGAAGAGGGACATCTTGTCAATGCACAGATTTTCCAAGGGCCAATCAAGGTTTTTGATAGACCACTATGGCCAGTTTATGCCAGAAACTTTCAACTTCAATTTTCAATTTTTTTTACTTTGTTATCTTCTCTAATTCTTTGTTTTCTATTCTACTCTCCTCTGGTATTGTCACATCAATTATCCATACTTTCATCTCTTTATATTGTCTATCTATCTGTCTATCTATCTATCCTTGCCTTTTTTTCCAAACAAGCAGTCAAGGCTCTGCGCATGCGCAAGATGGCGCTGTTCTGAAGACTTGGCTCCGGCGAGGAAAAAGGCCCCTCAGATGCTGGCAATGTCCTGGCGGCCCGTCTAGCCGCTTGCTGCCCCCGGCCCGGGAGATCTCTTTTCGAGCAGCCATGGGAGAGGTCTCTGGACCTTCTTTGATACATGGCTGCCGAGAACGAGGCCGGGTAGGCTGGCGGTGGATTCGGAGGCCATGTTCTGAGGCACGGAGGTGGGGCGATGAGTCGGCGTTTTCTAGCCGGCTGTTTTTCGGCCGATTCGTTTCGCTGGCGGGCCTCTAGCCATTGGACTCGTCTTCCGGCCCTCTTCTGACCATCGACTTCGGACTTTAGGGGTTTCAGCCTCTGCAACTTGGATGAGAGCGGAGGTATTACATCTACCCTTACTACTGCCATCTGCCTCTTGTGCCACGGTTTGTTGGCTTTCTCCCTGCTGCCGGATTGTGGACTTGGCAGCCTTTCATATCCTCCAGCCTCTCGGAGAAGTTCAGCCTTTTATATGGGCCTGGCCTCTTGGGGGGATAAGGCTGGAGAGACCTGGCCTCTGGGGTGGTTAGGATTTATTCCTGGCCATGTCTGGAGGGGGTTGTTGGAGGTTTGCAGGGAGATGATGGAGGCATTCCGGAGCGGTTCCCCTGTAACCAGTCTGTGGTTGTGACTGTGATAACATCATCCATGCCCCCCTCGGCCTTCTTGGGACTTCTATGGTCCTATTAGGACTTTTTGGGGGAGACAATGGGACTTATTTGGGGACAGAGGAAGACGGAGGAGGATGTGCCCAAGGACTGGAGTGCCATCTCCCCTCACCCCCGGTTCCAGGATGTTTGGACTATTCACTCGACAGAATACCACCTAGACTGTCATTTGGTGCCTATCGCTGTTCCATTCTGCGTCCGTCCTCATTCTGGACTAGTACCATCTGCTACCACCTGCCATTCGGAGATGGAGCTTTTGTTTTTGCCGATTCTTAGTCTCAGCTGCTACGCACTATACTCATGAGGAACTCTTGCGCCTGCGAGGTGCCCCCGCCTCGCAGGAATGGCCCTCCTCACTACCGAGGGCCGGCCTCCATGACGGGTCTTGGGACCCACAGAGGTGGCATGTGAAAAAGAAGAGCTTGTGGGGTTTTTAGAGAGGAACTTTTAAGGGTGGGAGGGTAAGGGCGGCAATGGGGTAACCCGTCGGGTAAGGGGCCAGTCTCTGCACATGCTCATGGCGGTCTTTCTTTATCAGGTTCGGAGGTTATGGGGTGGAGGTGTTCCTATTGATGAGGGTGGTTCTATTGACACGGTAAGTGGGAGAGGCAGATATGGCGGAAGCGAGGGGTCATACCAAGTTTCGGGAGCGCTTGCTCGATGTCTGAAAGCGATCACGCGCTCCGACCCTTGGACTTCTCCTGCCTCGGATGGTCAGGATCCTCAGAGCCCGGCCTCGTTGATGTTGTGCAATGCTCGGTCCGTGGTGAACAAAGCCCCTTGTTTGTGATCTTATTCAGGGGGTTCCGCGGACCTTATAGGCATTACGGAGACCTGGTTGGGCACGGAAGGGGTGTGCCTCGTGGAGATGTGCCCCGCCGGGTTTCCGTGCATTCCATCAACCGAGGGCCCAGGGTAGGGGTGGTGGGGTGGCGGTTGTGATTAGAGAGAGTCTAGAGCCGAGGAGACCACTGTGCCTCAGATTGCCGGGTGCGAATCCTCTTTGTGAGATGGGGTCATAGGTGTCAGATGGGTTTGCTGATCGCGTACCTGGCTCCTTGCTACGTGACAGCTGCCCTGCCCGAGCTCCTGGAGGTGCTGGCCGGGTGGTAGTTGAGACCCCAGACTTTTAGTCATGGGGACTTTAACTTGCCATCTTCCGCCCGTCATCGACAGCGGCTCGGGAGTTCACGGCTTCCATGACGGCCTTGGACCTGACCCAGGTAATTGATGGCCCTACTCACATTGGGGGTGGCACTCTGGACCTGATTTTTCTCTCTGGTCAGTGGTTGAGAGATCTGGACTTAAAGGAAATAGTCACTGAACCTTTGTCATGGTCAGATCACTCTCTTCTTCGCCTGGACTTTCTGACCGCCATTCACCACCGCAGGGAGACGGAGCCGATACGTTGGTTCCGTCCCAGGCGCCTGATGGACCCGGATGGGTTCCGGACGGAGCTTGGGCCATTTCCTGAGGGTCTGGCTCACGGCTCGGCCGAGGAACTTGTTGCGGCCTGGGAACGGGCCGCGGCGGGGGCCTTAGACCGAGTCGTGCCTTTGCGGCCTCTGACCCGGCGCAGGGCCCAACCGGCTCCTTGGTTCTCCGAGGAGCTGAGGGGGATGAAGCGCCGGAGAAGACGCCTAGAGAGTTCCTGGAGGTCTAGCCGTTCGGAAGCTGATCGGACACTAGTGAAGTCCTATACTAGGACTTACCTAGTGGCATTGAGGGAAGCGAGGCGTAGCTACGCCTCCTCCCTCATTGCATCGGCAGATAACCGCCCGGCCGCCCTGTTTCGGGTGACTCGCTCCCTCCTTCATCAGGGGGAGCGGGATGACCCGTTGCAGGGACGGGCTGAGGAGTTTAACGGTTATCTATACGATAAAATCGTTCAGCTTCGGGATGGTCTGGACCAAGATTGCGGTGATGCGGGTGAGACGCCCGAGGGTGGTCTTGGCGACATTATTTGGGATGAGTTTGACCCTGTGGCTCCCGAGGACATGGACAGGTTGCTGGGTAGGTTGAATGCCACCACGTGTTTACTGGACCCGTGCCCCTCCTGGCTGGTGCTGGCCACTCGGGAGGTGACACGAGGCTGGCTCCAGGCGATTACGATCGCTTCTTTGGTGGAGGGTGTCTTCCCGGCCGCCTTGAAAGAGGCGGTGGTGAGGCCCCTCCTTAAGAAGCCTTCCCTGGACCCGGCTGTTTTAGGTAATTATCGTCCGGTCTCCAACCTTCGCTTCGCGGCGAAGGTTGTAGAGAGTATGGTGGCATATCAGCTTCCCTTGCACCTGGATGAAACTGTCTATCTAGACCCGCTCCAGTCCGGTTTCCGACCCGGTTACAGCACGGAGACGGCTTTGGTCGCGTTGGTAGATGATCTCTGGAGGGCCAGGGATAGGGGTTGTTCCTCTGCCCTGGTCCTATTAGACCTCTCAGCGGCTTTCGATACCATCGACCATGGTATCCTGCTGCGCGGTTGGGGGATTGGGAGTGGGAGGCACCGTTTATCGGTGGTTCTCCTCCTATCTCTCCGACCGTCGCAGTCGGTGTTGACAGGGGGCAGAGGTCGCCCCGAGGCGCCTCACTTGTGGGTGCCGCAGGGTCGATTCTCTCGCCTTCTGTTTAACATCTACATGAAACCGCTGGGTGAGATCATCAGTGGTTTCGTGTGAAGTATCAGCTGTATGCGGATGATACTCAGCTGTACTTTTCACACCGAACCACCCCAACGGTTATCAAGTGCTGTCCCGGTGTCTGGAGGCCGTACGGGTCTGGATGGGGAGAAACAGGCTCAAGCTCAATCCCGCCAAGACAGAGTGGCTGTGGATGCCGGCATCCCGGTACAGTCAGCTAAATCCGCGGCTGAACATCGGTGGCGAGTCATTGGCCCCGATGGAGAGGGTCCGCAACTTAGGCGTCCTCCTGGATGAACGGCTGTCTCTAGAAGAGCATTTGACGGCCGCCTCCAGGAGAGCGTTCTACCAGGTTCGCCTGGTACGCCAGTTGCGCCCCTTTCTGGACCGGGATGCCCTATCCACGGTTACTCACGCACTCGTGACGTCTCGCCTGGATTACTGCAATGCTCTCACATGGGGCTCCCTTGAGGGGCATCCGGAGGCTACAGTTAGTCCAGAATGCAGCTGCGCTGGTGATAGATGAAGCCCTCGTGGCTCCCATATGACACCTATCCTGCGCAGACTGCACTGGCTTCCTGTGGCCTTCCGGGTGCGCTTCAAGGTTTTGGTGACCACCTTTAAAGCGCTCCATGGCATTGGGCCGGGTTATTTACGGGACCGCCTACTGCGACCGAATACCTCCCACCGTCCCGTGCGCTCTCACAGAGAGGGTCTCCTCAGGGTGCCGCCAGCGAGGCAATGTCGGCTGGCGACGCCCAGGGAAGGGCCTTCTGTGGGGCTCCCACCCTCTGGAACGATCTACCCCCGGACTTCGCCAGCTGGACCTTCGGACCTTCCGCTGGGCTTAAAACATACTTATTTAATTGTGCAGGACTGAGCTAGATTTTAAATTTTGGGTTTTAAATTGGGTTTTATTTCTATTTTTAATTGGACGGGCTTTAGAATAAGTTTTTTAAATGTTTTATATTGTATTTATATTCTATTTATCTGTTTTTAGTGCCTGTAAACCGCCCTGAGTCCCTTGGGAGATAGGGCGGTATATAAATATGATTAAATAAATAAATAAATAAATAAATAAATAAATAAATAAATAAATAAATAAATAAATAAGGAGGTTTTCAAAAATTTAGAATAAAAACAGAATATAGCAATATAAAAAGATAAGTTAAAACTATCTATAAAATACACAGTAAGCACATTTATTGGTTAAAAGTCTTTGAAAAGACGTATCTTTGCAGATTTCTGAAACACTGGAAGAGTGGGAGCCCAATGTAACTCCCAAGAAAGTTCATTTTAGAGTCTTGGGAGCTCTAAGGGGAAGATCCTCACCTGACCAGCCAGAAAAGGAAATATCTGATAGCAAAAGTATTTGCAAAAAGCCTCTACTGGCACCTTCAACAACTGGACAGATTCATGAGAGAAGAGATGGTTCCCTATAGTTAGGCCTTCAGCTGTACAGAGCTTTAAAGCAGAAGTGGGTTTCAGCAGGTTCTGACCAGTTCTGGAGAACTAGTAGCGGAAATTTTGAGCAGTTCGGAGAACCAGTAAATACCACCTCTGACTGCCCCCACCCCCATCTATTCTCTGCTTCCCAAGTCCCAGCTGATCAGGAGGAAATGGGGATTTTGCAGTAATCTTCCCCTGGAGAGGGGAGGGAATGAACATTTTGCAGTAACTTTCCCCTGGGGTGGGGTGGGAATGGAGATTTTACAGTATCCTTCCCCTGCCGCGCCCACCAAGCCACACCCACAGAACCGGTAGTAAAAATTTTGAAACCCACCACTGGTATGAAGGCACTCCTTGCTCCAGCTGCAGTTTTAGAATCTAGTGAGAATGTAAGATTTGCACTCCCAGATTGCAAATACTGTGTGCTTTTTTGAAAGAAGTACAACTTGATCCAAAACAAGCTGAATCTTAACACTTTAATTTGATTTTGTATGTTTCAACTGCAGCTCAGTTTTGTCTGGATTTAATTTCTCCTTATTCTTCCTTTCATCTAACCCATTATTGGATTTAGGGAATGTGCAACAATATTGATTACGTACTTATTTGAAATTGAATGATAAGAAGCAGTAGAGTTGAGTAACATCAACATAAAAGGTCCCGTTGTGTCTGACTCTAGGGAGTGATGCTCATCTCCATTTCCTAGCCAAGGGAGCCAGCATTGTCTGAAGACACCTCTATGGTCATGGGACCAGCATGACTATACTCCGGGGGGGGAAGGAATTCTGTTACCTTCCCACCAAAGTGGTACCTGTTTATCTACTTGCATTTGTGGGTTTCAAACTGCATATCTCAATTCAAAACTCTGGATCTCTCCCATCATGAGATTGTTGAACACCACAAGGTACAGTATAAAATGTATTCTGAGAAGCACCATAATTTAACATCTTAAGAGTCTTAGAATCATTGGCATCCTTCAGTCTCAAAAGACTATAGTATCGTGCTCTGGAAAGAGATCCTAAAACAGTATCTGGTGTGACTAAAAAGGCCAATTCGAGAGGGGCAATCCCTTCCATACATTCTGTCCCCTGCCCAGCCCCCAGTTTTTGCTGGTTCTGGGACTGCCTCTTTGCCTCAGCCTGCCAAACAAATATCTCTTCGAATTGGAGAAAGCCATGCTGTGTCTTTAGCCTCCAAGCTGAACAATCGGAGGTCAAGGTTTCCCAGTTGTTAATGTCCATTCCCAGGGCCTTTAGGTCCCTCTTGCAAATATCCTTGTATCGCAGCTGTGGTCTCCCTCTGAGGTGCTTTCCCTGCACTAATTCTCCATACAGGAGATCTTTCGGGATCTGACCATCAGCCATTCTCACGACATGCCTAAGCCAGCGTAGGCGTCACTGTTTCAGTAGTAGTCTCAGAATAATTCTCCAGCATCATGTTTGGGAAGTTCCCACGGCCCGAGTCTGTCAAAAGTGGGCCCAGTTATGCCAGGCAATCTAGAATGTCAAGGTTATCCAAAGCTATGGGGAGATCCAGGAGAATTATCAGGGCTGTCCAGATAACCCTTGTTTAGTGACTGCCTCATTTAACAACCAGTTGTAGTTACAACAACGATTAAAAAGTAATGCTGTGACTAATCCTCACATTTACAAGCTTCACAGGTCTACATAAGAATGGAAAGCTGAACTATGTTCATAAACATAATGTTTGGAAGCCGTACGGGTCTGGATGGGGAGAAACAGGCTCAAGCTTAATCCCTCCAAGACGGAGTGGCTGTGGATGCCGGCATCCCGATTCAGTCAACTGCAGCCGCGGTTGACTGTTGGAGGCGAGTTATTGGCCCCAAAGGACAGGGTGCGCAACTTGGGTGTCCTCCTGGATGATCGGCTGTCGTTTGAAGAGCATTTGACGGCCGTCTCCAGGAGGGCCTTCCACCAGGTCCGCCTGGTTCGGCAGTTGCGCCCCTTCCTTGATCGGGATGCCTTGTGCACAGTCACTCATGCGCTCGTTACCTCTCGCTTGGATTATTGTAATGCTCTCTACATGGGGCTCCCCCTGAAGTGCACTCGGAGGCTTCAGTTGGTCCAGAATGCAGCTGCGCGGGTGATAGAGGGAGCTACGCGTAGCTCCCATGTAACACCGATCCTGCGCAGACTGCACTGGCTACCTGTGGCCTTTCGAGTGCACTTTAAGGTGTTGGTTACGACCTTTAAAGCGCTCCATGGCTTAGGGCCTGGGTACTTATGGGACCGCCTGCTGTTACCACATGCCTCCCACCGACCCGTACGCTCTCACAGAGAGGGACTTCTCAGGGTGCCGTCCGCCAAACAATGTCGGCTGGCGGGCCCAGGAAGGGCCTTCTGTGGGGCTCCACACTCTGGAATGAGCTTCCCCCAGGTTTATGCCAAATACCTGACCTTCGGACTTTCCGCCGCGAACTGAAGACGCACCTTTTTATCCGTGCGGGGCTGGCTTAAATTGAATTTTAAATGTTAAATTTTATTAATTTTAAAAGGGGTTTTAGTATATGGTAAATTTTTAAATTCTCAGGCTAATTTAAATAAGTTTTTTAAATTCCGTTTTAATTGTATTTTGTATTGTTCGTTTTATTCTGCCTGTACACCGCCCTGAGTCCTTCGGGAGAAGAGCGGTATAAAAATCTAAATAAATAAATAAATAAATAAAACACAGTCATTTAGGAAACACTTTGCTTAACAACTCAGCTGCTGGTCCCAATTGTGCCATTCAACCAGGACGACTTGTGTTTAGGCTATGCAGTATCTGGTGTTGAGCAACCACCAAGATAACCAAAACAATTTCAGAACTAAATCTCAACTTGAAAGGAAACCATCACCCTGATTGAAATGAACCCCCAAAATCACAATCATGCAGTTGTATCAGGTGTTGCAAGGCCTCCATCACCAATTATTTTGCCTAGAAATGAAGACTGCCCTGTAAATACACAGATCTTCCAGGCCAAGGGAAAGTCTCTTTGGAGCAGATTTTATTAGATGCTGAAACTCTCTTTTGGATATAACTGTTGCAAAATAATAATTACATAATTGTTGTGCAATAATTTGCATATTTCAAAAGGGGTTAAAACAGGCATTTTAATCTTTGCTGTGGCATCAGGGCCATCTATTTTAGTATTCATGAGGAACATATTTAATTTTATAAAAATACTGTACAACAAAGCAATTTTATTAAAAGAAAAATGTTGCAAAATATTAAAAAAACCTCTCTAGCTTTGATATTTAACTAATAAGTTTAAATCCACAAGTGCTGCATAAACAGAGGGATAGAATCAAGGTCATGTGAAGTGTTAATGCTACTTTATAATGCCTTGGTAAGGCCACACTTGGAATATTGTATCCAGTTTTGGTCACCAGGATGTAAAAAAGATGTTGAGACTCTAGAAAGAGTGCAGAGAAGAGCAACAAAGATGATTAGGGGACTGGAGGCTAAAACATATAAAGAATGGTTGCAGGAACTGGGTATGTCTAGTTTAATGAAAAGAAGGACTGGGGAGACATGATAGCAGTGTTCTAATATTTTAGGGGCTGGCACAAAGAAGAGGGAGTCAAGCTATTCTCCAAAGCACCTGAGGGCAGGACAAGAAGCAGTGGGTGGAAACTAATCAAGGAAAGAAGCAACTTAGAACTAAGGAGAAATTTCCTGACAGTTAGAGCAATTAATAAGTGGAACAACTTGCCTGCAGAAGTTGTGAATGCTCCAACACTGGAAATTTTTAAGAAAATGTTGGATAACCATTTGTCTGAAGTGGTGTAGGGTTTCCTGCCTGGGCAGGGGGTTGGACTAGAAGACCTCCAAGATCCCTTCCAACTCTGTTATTCTATTCTATTCTAAGTAGAAGACACATCTACCTAAACAGTAGGGTTTTGAGGGACCTGTAGCTTATTGTGCTAAAAAAAATAACAGAGAGAAAAAAAGTGGAGAAAGTAACTTATTTTCCAACAATCATTCTGTGCATGCAAAGGGTTTGGGATTGGAACCATGAAGTCATCAATTCAGTTGAATATAATGAAGCACAGTTTCATTACATCGGAGTTCAAAGCCTACGAAATCTGAGGTCACAAGATAAAGTGATGGCCACCAGCTTGGACATCACAGAAGAAGACTGAAGGAATCTATAATGAAGCCTATTAATGCCTATGGGAAACAGCCAAACTGTCATGCTCAAGTTTTCTTAGATTTGTGTTTGCTCTGTTTTAATGTGTGCTATCCCATTTCTGCGTCATATGCATCTTGTGATATATGCATATTTATAAGACTATTTCTTAATAGCTGCATTTTCCCCAACAATTTCTGAAATATCATTTGGTTTGGTACGCATTTTTCCATTTGGAAATTCCATTTACAATATTTCAGAAACTGTTGGGGAAAATGCAGCTATTTAGAAATAATCTTATAAATATGCATATATCCACAATGGAAATGGAATTTCCAAATGTAGCATTTTTGTAGATCAGTCTTGAGTTCCATTGTGCCCACATGAGATCTGAGACCAGTCCACCTTGAATTCCTTTTACTCTTATCTACCATTAATTTGCCTTGACCATTAGTAGTTCAGACTCTTGTAGAGAGCCTGTCAGCATACAATAAACCTGTAGTAATTTGAACCTCTTTGCTTCCCGATTTCTTGAGCCTGACAATTGTACATGCATTGATTTAATTGTAAATTGTGTCAGAAAATTCAGGAAAGCATCAATAGGGACAGAGCAAGAAAATTCATTTCTCCATTTCTAATAGCTACTAATCATTATGACTACTAGAGCTGTGCAGCAATTTGGTCTGTAAAAGGTGCTTCATATTATCTGGGTGTGCAAACCTTGCAGCTGCCTGTAACCCCACTCAAGAAGCTGCATCAATCTCTGGATTTCTATGGTAATTGCAGCGGGCACCCAGATGCATGAAAAGGCACAAGGGTTTTACAGCAAAGGCAATCCTCCATTCACTTCACAACTGCTTGAAATTACAGTGGCATTGAAAAACTTGACTTACAACCAGTTCTCGCACTTAGGACTGTCATCGTCATGCAATCAAAATTGTGTGCGTGCCAAGCGGCATGTATTTACAATGACTGCAGTGTCCCAGGAGGGTGTGGTTGCCATGCGTAACTTTCCCAGCAAGTTTCCCTGACAACAAAGTCAATGGGGGGGGAAGCTGGATTCATTTAACGACCACACGATTCATTTAACAACTGCAGCAATTCACTTAACTGTAGCAAAAAAAAAAGTCGTAAAATTGGTCGTGATTCACCTACCAAAAATTCTGCCAAGTGTTCGAATTTTGATCACATGACCTCAGGGATGCTACAACGGTCGTAAGTGTGAAATACGGTCCTAAGTACTTTTTTCAGTGCTGTTGTAACTTCGAATGGTCACTAAATGAACTGTTGTAAGTCAAGAACTACCTGTAAATGTTTTGAGCAGTTGATCCAGATAAGGAAGTACCATGTTCCAGGGCCATTTTTTTAAAAAAGAGAGTCAGTTGGAAGCAATGCAGCCTCTTTCTGAATTTTCTCATCAAAAGGGATGCAAAATTGGAGGTTTCATCAAGTCTTCCCTTATCATTTGGCATCCTGGCTGGAACCTCTGGAAATCTCTCAAGAGCCGCAAAATCCACAACCCAATATCCAAGGCTAGTGTGATTCTCCACAGCCCAAGCTGTTGAAAGCTGTAGAGGACAACAGCATCTCTGTCCTTAGCTGGAAAATAATTTACTCTGTCCACAGCACTTGGGACAGAACATATTCAGCAGCCAGATTTTTGGAATGCCAAGCAGGATGAATTGTGAAATGTAAGGAGGAGGAAGTTGTCTGGTATGTTAAGAGTTTAACCTCCTTTTAAAAAAAAAGAAAAGAAAACACACTACAACCCTGGAAGAATATTACTCAAATGCGGAGGGCCCTCCTCCTCAAAATTTTGCCTATTAGTTGCCTGCTCCACACCCAACATTTTTTTTTCTTTTTTGACCCAGATCACGTTTCTGGCAATATACCAAAAGTGAGTGTGTTGGGGGGAGCAGGAATGCCCACACTCCTTTCCCCTCGTACACACACATACACCAACACACACATTTTCTGTGTTTGATATGACAGAAACCCTATGCATTCTGGGAGATTTTAATAAAGAAGACAGGCCTGTGAAATTTAATAAAAGAGTTCATCAGATTATACAGCGGTGGCTCCATGCCACCGCACCAGCAATAATATCCACGCAGCGGGTGGGGGGGGTTAACCCCTTGAGGGGCAGGACTGTATTAAATCTTTCTCCTGCACCGAGCTCTCGGTGCTTTAATATTTATGAATCTTAGCAGCTTTGGGAACACAAGACCGGCAGTTTGTGTGCATGAGGGAGTGGGGAGGTGGTTCCCCCCCACCTTTGAAGTGCCTATTTTATCTGAGATGATGGACTCAGATGCTCACTTATGGCATTTGCAAGCAAGCTCTGTCTTACTTTTGTCAGAGTTTAAGTAACACCGGACTGAGATTTGTCTGAAGGAAGACATTTCCTGCCTCAGAGGCCTTGCCTTTTCTCATACCCAATATCTGAAATGCCTAGTGGTGGCTAGAGGGTGATAGTGAATCAATGGGAAGTTAAAAGTACCTTTTAAATGTTCACTGGAAATCTTTGCCTGCTAAAAATGGAACAATGCAATTATTATAAACGTCTTAACAGTCCGAGAATCTTTCTTCAATTTACCCAGGTTTTTTTGAGAAAGTCAGATGGCTCCAGCAAAAGAACACTGGATATGCTATCCAAAAACTTGAAAAATCAATGGTAGCAGTCCCAAGTATTTAAAATATGTGATTTTGGGGGGTGACAACTGCTGAGATGGTGTGCCAAAAGAAAGACTTATAGACGATTTATTGGATTAATTGTATTCAATGTTAAAATTGGTTGCCATTTTCTTCCAAACACCTTCTTATTTGACATCCAATCTTGGAACATTCCTAAGAACTGCAATTGTTTCTCTGATATTAACAAATTCTGACATGACAGTTTCCTTTAGACTGTCTTTGGCCTATAAGCCCTGACTTTTGGTACACCATCACACATACACATAGACAATACCTCACAAGTCTGTAATGAAGAGGGTTCCATACTGTCAAGTCTCTAAGTCAAGTCTCTAAGATGATGAATTGCTTTTAATTCTATTTATAATTTGTTTTATGTTGGCTGTAAACCTCCCTGAGTCCTTCGGGAGAAGGGCGGTATAAAAATCAAATAAATAAATAAATAAATAAATAAATAAATAAATAAATAAATAAATAAATAAATAAATAAATAAATAAATAAATAAATAAATAAATAAATAAATAAATATCATGTTCAGACTCAAACTACCCAAAGAAGATAAGATGAGAAGGTTAGATGGATGTTAAGAAAATAGATAAAACTCCTTTGGGTGGGGGGAAGTAGTATAACAACTCTCACTGAAAACATCTCTTGGTTGAGAAGCGAAACATCTTCAAAGAAAAACCAGAAAGTCCAGTTGCCTCTTGAAAAAGCACCTTTGAAACAATGGTGACCTGGATGACTGAGAATCTCCATAGACAACCTTCACTGATCAGTTGTATAAACTTGATGGGACATCTAGAGGACTACAGATTCTGTGTCTCTACCTAAGAGGAATCTGTGTGCTTCTATATCACTGGACCACTGGTCATCGTGAAGGGACTTGCGCAGCTCAAAGAAACTATGAGCTAAGCCATGCAGGGCCACCCAAGACAGACAGGTCATAATGGAGTGTTCTGATACTGGAGAAAGAAATGGCAACCCACTGGTGGCCAAGAAAAGCCCACAGACAGTACCAAAAGGCTAAAAGATATGGTGCCAGAAGATGAGCTCCTCATGTCAGAAACTCCCAAAGACAATGGAAGGCATGCTATGGTACAGGGTGTCACAAAGAGTCAGGCATGACTTAGCAACTGAACAACACCAACAGAGAATCATGGGTTCTTTACTTTGGTCTAAGTGAGATTGTCGTAATAGTTACTGTAGTTCAGGTTCATTGAACAGTGACAGAGAAATAAGTGTTTGGAATAGAAGAAAAAACATCTCTAGATTCCTAAAGGAGTCCCAACAAAAATCAGCTGCCACAAAAATCAGACCCAGTAAAAAATAAATAATTGATTCATCAGAAGGGAGGGAAAATACAACCATTACATTGTAGAGAAAGTAGAAAAAAAATGTTCTCCGTCTCTCATAATGGGAAAATGAAGAGAAAATGGGCACAAATTAAATGACAGGACTTTTTTTCCCTACAAGATACAGTAAAGATTACTACTTAATGGGTAAAGAAACAGGAAATAGGATACAGAAAAATAGGTTCGATAGATTCATGAAGAATATACTAGCAATAACTACAGTCATATCTTGGTATGACTGCTTTTAAACTCATTGAATCTGGAACTCAACGCATTTTGATGTGAAAATTTTGTCCTGGTACTTGTCGTTTGTTTGGTACTTGACATACAAGCTAGAACTTGTTGGTGTCAGTTGCCTCATGACTCACTATCCTTTCCAACCGAAACAAAGGGTCATACATTAGTTATGTGATAGCTCTTGCCCTGTGCACATTCTCTTGCAGTCTTAGCTTCTGAGATCATTTGGTGTATTTTTGTGGATTAAATTTATTTACATTATTCCTATGGGGGGAAATTATTTGGTACTTTCTATTTTTGGTACTCGTTGTGCCTCCTAGAACCAATTAACATGTACCAAAGTACTACTGTACTAGCCATAAGGGTTGCATTTGGACATAGAGTGCAGAGATTAACAATTTGAGTGAACTGTTGTTTCCATGTCTCGCTTGTTGGTTTCTCATGGGTATCTAATCTGGATTGATCCAGTAGAATTTTCATTGGCTGTTCTCAAGCTCACCTGTTATTTTTTCCAAGGGTCTCTTCTCTGGTAGTGGGGCTAAAATTATACAACATAGTCTAAAGAAGCATTTCTCAATCTGTTGCTATTAGAGTGCAACTCATGGAATACCCTAAATCCGTGATGGTGAACCTATGGCACGCGTGCCCAAAGTGGCATGTGAAGCCATACCACCCGGCATGCGTGGCCTTGCCTGTTTTTCTTCCAGGTTTCTGGCACGCATGTGCACATGATGATCAGCTGTCCTTTGCGTGTGCAGCAGTGCTGAAAACCGGGTGCACATGCCAGCTGATTGTCGGGTGCGCATGCATTCTAGAATCCAGAAGTTCTGCTTTTCCGGAGCGCGATCCCTTTGTGCACACAGCAGTGCCGAAAACCTGCCTGCACATGTGTGCCAGCCAGCTGAAGTTCGGCTTTTCCGGGTTGCAGCTACGACGAGGGTGTGCATGCACGCCAGAGGGTGTTTCAGCAGGTTCTGACCAGTTCTGGAGAACCGGTAGCGGAAATTTTGAGTAGTTCAGAGAATCGGTAAATACCACTGGTAAATACCACCTCTGACTGGCCCTGCTCCCATCTATTCTCTGCCTCCCGAGTCCCAGCTGATCGGGAGGAAATGGGGATTTTGCAGTATCCTTCCCCTGCCATGCCCACCAAGCCATGCCTACCAATCCATGCCATGCCCATCAAGCCACACCCACTGAACCGATAGTAAAAAATGTTGAATCCCACCACTGTTGTGCATATAACGTTTCAATGCGACAAAAAGATTCGCCATCACTGACCTACATCATAACCAACAGCAGGAGGCTGGGAATAAACGGCTTGAGAAAACTGAAATGTGGACAAGGGGACTGGAAGAAAAAAATAGAAGATGTTAGCCCAGAAATGTGTTACCCAGGGGCTCAGATTTATCAAAATGGCCTATTAAATTTGGGGGAGTCCCTTTGGGTCTTACTAGCTGTATTTGTTTTGTTGTACAAGTTTAATTTTAACTGGATTTTCCTTGGTCCTTTAGTTTTAAAGTTGCTTGGGGCTTCTGTCCTGAAAATTAGGACAGATTCGCTAAGTTAAAGTGGTACATTGCTTACAATATATCTCAGTGAAAGTTGTGTGATATTAACTGGAGGGATCCTAACACTGAGCAAGACTGTTAAAGTAACCACCTTAGAGAGGAGAATTCTATATTAAAACTTATCTTAAAGATAAAAAATTATAAGAGAGGAGGGGGAAAATCTTGAAACTTCAGAGAAGATTCTATAATAGAAAGTCAGAATTCAAACCCATTTGTGAATGCATCCTCTCATTAAAGGGTAGTTCAGTCCAATCTCTTTGAAAGAAGACCACAAGAAGGTAATGCAGCGACTTCAAACCAGCTTATTTATACTAAGCACATCAATAGCAATTAAGTATATACACAAGTCCCCTGGTCCCCTGCCTTCCTTTGTATTTTTAGTTCAATCTGGTAATTCTTTCTAAATTTGCCTCAATAAATGTGAATTATCATACATCAGATTTACCCATTTATTTTGGAGTTACATATTGTCTGCCTTAATGGATTCTTATTCAGCCAGAAATGCTGATGTATACCTGAATGACAACTGATAACCAGAATCCGACAATCAAGAATCACAATGAAGGATATGTCTCTCTTTCAGCAGAGTTTGAGACCTGTCTACTCAATGAGAGTGAAAAGAATCTGTCACAAAATGAATTTGGGATTTAGGCAATTTTCAGGGTTCACAAAGACCCTGGAGAAGATACCATTTGGGAGGAGATATCATTTGGGAGGAGATATCATTTGGGAGACAAGGGGAACAGAACTAGACATAATCTGAATTTGAGATTTGCCTCTTAATCCTCTGGATCTTTTGGCAGAACAGCAATTTGCAATTTTAATAATAGTACCATATTTTCTTTACCCAGGTTAACCGGGAACACCTTATCCACCTTGGTTGATTTTGAAATAAAAAATGCTATGCTCCTAAGCTTAGAGCACCACATGTGCCAAGAGTCCCATCTCTGGGCTACATTGTTACAGGACCAGATTATTTTGCTCTTGTGTCTACTTTGAATTAGATGTTTTAATGTTCTTTACTGTTTTAATTTTGTACTGTTTTTATTGGTTTTTTAAAAATTTTTTAACTATAATATATGTTTTGAATTATAAGCTGTCCAGAGTCATTTACTAAAATGGGTGGCTATAGACATCAATCCATCCATCAACCAATCAATCAAATAGACAAGCAAGGTTACAGTTGTTTAGTACTTGGATGTGTGATAATCAGAAAATCCCATGAAAATAGGCCAAAATGAAAAGTTTTTTTTAAAAAAATAGAAACACGATAGCAAACCATTTGTGTTCCAATAGCCAGAAGTTCAGTCCAAGGTGAGGAAAGTTTACTTTCGTCTTTATTTATTCAATATATTTTAAATTCTTTTAATAATTCTGGTACCCATGAAGATTCAAAATGCTGTATAACAAAACCAATGGGAAATGGAATACAGATATTTCAATTAGAGAGGGTATTCCTAAATAGTCTTTTCTAATTCGGTGGCCTAGCAGAGTTATTGGGCTTCATCTCCTGTAATCTTCTAGATAGCTTATACGGAAACATAGAATTAAACATGGCCATTTCGAGAGTCCAATCCAATCTACTGCTTAAAGCAAAAGTTTAAATAAATCATCCTTGCTAGATACTGTAGCTATCTAGTCTTTTCTGGAATTCATCTATTGAAGGAGAACCCACCGTCTTTCTAGATAATGGGTTCCACTACCAAGCTGCTCCTACTGTTTTTTTTCCCATCATTAAATCAAAAGCTACCTTCCTTCAACTTTAATTTGATATTTTCTACCTTGATTTAGGAAATGAGGGATATGTTTTTATCGTTTTTCTGTAGGACATTCTCCCAATTTTCTCTCCTTAAGGCTAAATTTTCCTTCCATCTCTCTTCATAGGTCTTATGTTCTATAGGTATAGGTCAATGGTGGCAAACCTTTGGCACGCATGCCAGAGGTGGCATGCAGAGCCCTCTCTGTGGGCACACGTGCCATCGCCCCAGCTCTGTTTTGGGTCTCTGCCATGCATGCACGTATGCCTCCCAGTGGCCAGCTGGTCTTCAGGTCTCTGCCACGCATGGGGCAGGGGCGCGCATGCACGCGGCGCGCACATATGCACCCATGCCTTGCAGTTTGGTCATGTGCAGGCACTTTGGGCACTCAGTGCCTAAAAGGTTCACCATCACTGGTATAGGTATTTTGGAAACTATTCTAACTGAATCAAATCCTTAAAATCTAGCTCTCAGAAATTGACGCAATATCCAAGATAGAGTCTGTTCTGCTGCTCTCAACCACCCCCCAGAAGACACACGAGCTGACTGTATTTGCCAGCAATTTATTCTTGTTACAGATATCAGCTCTGGCAATGAACCTGCGATTGCCTGCCAAGTCCTCCTTATTTCTTCAATGCTACTGCGGTCTGTTGCTGGAGCAATCCAGAGTTCAGAAGTAAACAGAAGTCCGAAAAGCCAATTCCTGAGTCTCGCAATAAAGCAGCCGAAGTTTCCAAAAGTCAGTTTTTGTCCGTCACGGAGCTCAAAGGCAGCTCCACCCACTTTTATACCCTGTGGGGTGTGGCTCCGTGACTCAGCACTCCCTGGGCCGGCCCTTTCCTTTCTTTTGCTGCACACGCTTCACTTGGCATCGCTGCCTTGCATCTAGCCACAATTGATCCTCCTCAGCTGGCTTTTGGGGCGTTGCCAGGGGGAAGGAGAGGTCAGGGGAAAGAGGCCATGTCAGCTCCTCCTCCTCCACCTGGCCTGCCTCTGGAATTTGGAGTGGAGCCAGAGAGGAAGTTTCTACAGAGGAAAGCCCTGTCGGCTCTTCCCCCTCACTCTCCGAATCACTCTCTGCCAGGAAGCCCAGCTCGGGGCCCACAGACACAACAGAGTCATTGGATGGGACTGTTATGAAATCAAAAGGAAATGTTAACAATATTTGTTAACAAGGGACTCAATCATATTTCTTTAAGAGTGCTACTGCTACACACAACCTCAGTTTTCCAAATCCCAGTTCTTTTGTAGCCTGATACCACCCATCCCAAGGAGGAGATATCAACAGGTGAGGAGGGGGGAATGTGAAGGTTTGCAAAGAAAGATTTATGGGGACAAACCTTGAGAGGCAGAACATCCATCCCCATGTGTTTTGAACACATGCCAAAGTGTATACCCATTACTAGAATTGGATCAACTCTTCATCCTCACAGGAGCTATCCCAGGTCCTGTAATTTTAAATTTTAAACTGCTTTCTTTAACAAACTTGTTATTCAATAACAGGTCCTTTTACTATTACCTTTTCTGCAGAGGCAGAAAAAAGACTATTATAATTGAGTTCCAAGATGAAAAACGCTAGGATAATTATGACTTCCTAAGTGAAATAACCAACCACTAATTCTAATTCTTCCCCCAGAATGTTAGTTTGATTATCACTGCAATCCATCAAAACGATGGTATGATCCAGTGAAGGCTAGATTGTCCTGTACCAAAACAAAAGCTAGTTAACTCCATCACTAGCCAAAACAATGGTTTTAACCAGGTACCCTGCTGATGTGTCAGGCTGATAATATCTAGACTATCCAGCCAGCACAGCCATTGGCCGTAACAGCTGGAATCCTGGGATTGAGCCCCCTCATAGATCTGAGGAAAACTGGTTGGAAAATGTTATGGGGCTTCATCTGTGTTACTTCACTGTGACATTAACAAGACAAGTTCGAGGGCTGGGGGTGGAGACTTTCCATTTGAAATCGTACTCCTCGGACTGCCATTGTTAGGAAGACTCTTGGACATGAAAAGGCTTTTATTGTTGTACTTCCAGGGTCCCTTCATTCCTTGCTCCTGGCCTGGCCTGCAATCTGGAAAGCGGCTTTAAACCTTCCACTTCAATATTTCAGGCAGCTGAGGACGGCTTTTGGAGCTCAGCGCTGAGTAAACAAACCCTCTCTTAAGCCAGGACTGCTTCATTTTGACTAAACCCTAACTAAACAAGGCGGCTTCATGAAGCAGAGACTCATCAGCCTTTGAGGTGGCCTCAGGTCCAGCTTCATTAACACCTTTTAATCCCACTGGCCAATTTTATATTCTCTAAATTATCCTTCCCAGGCTCAAACGTGGGCTCCCCCATGCTGTTGCAACAAGGCAAAGAACTCCACAAGAATGTCTCGCTCCTCCCAGGCACTTGAGAAAGTTTTTCCTATTTGGGGATGAGGAAAGGGGTCTGTTCGCCTGACGGGGCCAGCTACTATAAGAGTTTGTGAGGGCCAGCCCCGATGGATTAAAAAAAAGGGAGGGGAAGCCCAAGAGTCCCAAAACAAAGCTTGCACTTCTGATTTTTTTTATAGAAGGGGAAAGCCGTCATCGAATCTGATTTTCTGATACACTAAAAACTTTGGGCTGTCCAGCTCTTAACTGGATGAAGGTGTCACACTGTTCTTTGTAGACACTGCCATAAGCAATGAGGGAGAAGAGAGACAAACTTCCTTTGAGCAAGTCACTGGCTACCCTCTTCTCTAGTGTTGGACTCCTTGGTTATATAAATCTGGGGTCTCCAACCTTGGCGACTTTAAGCCTGGCGGATTTCAACTCCCAGGAGCTGGCTGGGGAATTCTGGGAGTTGAAGTCTGCCAGGCTTAAAGTTGCCAAGGTTGGAGACCCCAGATTTAAAGGAAAGGCAATTCCCATGTAGAGTGAATCATAAACTGGATATTTAAAATAATACTGCTGTCCAGAGCATCATGGCCCATTCACATCCAGAGGCCAGGATTCTTCCTCTCCCTCATTCCACAGTTGGAGGATGAATTGTATTCCAACACAGATGTGTAAATGGCTTCTTCAGCTATGTCTCAGAGTGGACATAGTAGCTCAAAAAGTTATTCAATAAGCCGCAATTGACCAGCTTCATATGCCAATGATGATTTTTCATGCAAAATACAGGATTTACACACATTAAGCTCCCCAAAAGCCACCAACTTATTCAACACCCCGTATAATCTGAATTTTCAGTTGAATGTGACTTCTTATTCTCATGATAAAAAGTATTATAGATAGTTAAACTAAAGTATTAGAAACTAACTAAACTATATTTTAGCCTAGATTGCTCTGCAAATCCAGCTCCTGTGGTTAATTTCTTGTCAATTTAGAAAGCTCATTGAGTAAACTATGGTCAATTTATCTATGGGGAAAATTGATTGTGTTAATGAGAGAAATATATGAAAATACTTAATACTGGCAAAAGTATTAGATCTTTCCACAAGTCAATATTTGGGAATCTATATTCATTAGCATGAAACTTAAGCTCAAGATAAAATCTAGTGAATTCCAATTAAGTCTTCCATGACAGCAACTTTGTTTCTTTGCTTTCTTATACTATTTTATGACAACAATGTCATCAGTGCCAGTGATGCCCTCTGTCTGTCATGTTGTCCTTCCATTTTTGCACCAAGTTGAGGAGAAGGAAAGTGCAAATTAAGTTGTAAGGGCGCCTGTGCTTTTCATTGGAAATATTCTGTTTATAAATTTGGTCATTTCAGACCAGCATGGAACCAGATTAACAATGTGTTTTCATTACCTCTTATAAAAGGCTCCAACAAGGAGAAAAATAGTATAAATGTATGGAATGTGGAAAGAGTTTCAGATTGGGTAGGGAGATTACAGAAAGGGATCTGTACAGAATAAAAACCATATAAATGCTGGAAGCATTTCAAACAGAGCAGTCAATTCACTTCTCATAAAAGATTCCATATAAATGTTTAGAGCATAGAATGTTTTAAGATGGGAATATGTTGGTTTTGGTTATGCTGCATTGTGGTAGGTTCTGTGTATTTTGCTATTGGTTCTCTTGTTGTTATGTTTTTAGCCTATGTAAAGCCACCAAGCGCTACTGTGTGCAACTTGAGTGGCAATATAAATCACTTAAATAAAAATAACAACAGCAGTACCAATAACCTCTCACAATTTCGTAGTGTCATCATTGTTAACTTTAATTTTTCTCGCATAACTATTCACTCTATCCCCAGCTGGACTGGGAAGTTGAAAAGTATCTTAGAGAACTACCAGCAAATTGCATTGTCAAGAAAATTATATGGATCTATCTAGGAAGTCACCAGAAGTCAAGCTCAACTTGAAGAGTTGACTGTATCCTGCTTTTGTTCTCTGGATGCTGGTGGTGAAAAGATACAGCTGGTTTAAAGAGCTGCCAAACATATCTGGAAAGATCTGTTTCCATTCTGAAGCAACCTTTTTCTTTTAAATCCAAGGCTTCTACAGCTCTAATACATAGTAGTTTTCCCATTTAATTTTATCTTAGAAAAATCATTTGAGGAAGGTAAATCTGAGTTATCATGATTCGTTCAAAGCAGAGGTGGCATTCAGCCAGTTCAGACCAGTTTGCCCGAATCGTTAGAGGAAATTGTGGATGGGCCTGCCCCCCCCCCGCCCTGGCTCTATGCCATCCTATTTAGGCACGTTTTTGAGACCGGGCGCATGTGCAAAAGGCACACACGTGAACAAAGTGCATGCACGGAAGGATGGGTGCATGCATGGACGGCAGACACACACGCACGCATGAAGCGAGCATGCGCGGTGAACCGATAGTAACATAATGGGAAACCCACCACTGGTTCAAAGTGTATTATGTGCTTTAATTGATATGACTAGATTTCCTATGAGTTTAACCATTACAGCACCTTCCTTCCTTCCTTCCTTCCTTCCTTCCTTCCTTCCTTCCTTCCTTCCTTCCTTCCTTCCTTCTTTCTTTCTTTCTTTCTGTGGTGAGTTTCTACAGTTCGCCCTGGTTTGCGCAAGCCAGTAGCACTGATGGCACACACAAAGTACGTGTACAAAGCAAAGCGGTTGTTGTACCAGTTGAAACCTACCACTGCTTTCTTTCTTCCATCTTTCTTTGTTTCTCTCTCTCTCTCTCTCTCTCTCTCTCTCTCTCTCTCTCTCTCTCTCTCTCTTTCCCTCTCTTTTTCTTTCTTTCTTTCTTTATAGCAACTTAGAAATCAAATCCTTCTTCCTCTCCTGTGGCAAAAGAAGCTGTGTTGAAGTTCCCCAGGAACTGTTGATACCCTTTGTCCAAATCCAGCAGAAAGTAGTAACAGAAGCAGCAGTCACAAAAGGTAAACCATGAGTCACGTGGTTACAGATTCTTCAATGGGATTGACCTGGGACTAAATCAGAGGATTTGGGGCCCATAGAACAACCCTTGCTAGATAATCCAGTAGAAACTTGTGTGGATCTCAGGTTGTAACGCCACTTCCAGTAATCATAGAAAAGCAATGTTTTAACAGCCCACAAAGTCTTAGCTCTGGATATCCTAAAATGGCAGTTGTTCCATCTCACAGGTAATACCCAGACTCCCTAAGTTATCGTGTCTGTCAATCCGGCCCCAATAAATATACCAGTTTTCAATCCACTGGTGGCTAACAGAGCAGCCGCCGGTTCCCATAGCAACCTAAACAATATTACCCAGGCTTAAACGGATTCGGACGATATTAAAAAAGCAGCCTCTTTAGGAATTCCTGGAGCTGAGAATTTTAATTTTGCGTAATGCGAGCTGACACTGTGTTTATGAGACACTCGCTGGCTGTTTTCTTCAATTAGTGCAAAGAGGAGCGGATTTGTTTTCGAGGCTTAAGGGGGAAAGCATTATTGAGTTATGGATAGATGCAGGTCACCCTGTCACTGCCATCAATCCCATAACATGTAAATTCAGGGGAGATTTCTAGCGAATGCCGAGGTTTTTTAGTCCCACAAAGATAACTACAGTACCTCATTTGTACAAGGGGAAGAACAAGTCATGGACGGGTTGATTTCTGGGCAAACTTCAACTGTGAAGTGAGATAACTTCCCCAGTACTCTCTGAGCTTGGTTGTTTTCTTGCAGATGTTTCATTACCAAAACATCATCAGTCCTATGTAGGTAACATCGCAGCTAGGTAACATCATCAATAGCACTGATGCAGTGGTGGGATTCAAATTTTTTTACTACCGGTTCAGTGGGAGTGGCTTGGTGGGCATGACAGGGGAAGGATACTGTAAAATCTCCATTCCCACCCCACTCCAGGGGAAGGATACTGTAGAATCTCCATTTCCACCCCACTCCAGGGGAAGGATACTGTAGAATCTCCATTCCCACCCCACTCCAGGGGAAGGTTACTGCAAAATCCCCATTTCCTCCCGATCAGCCGGGACTCAGGAGGCAGAGAATAGATGGGGGCGGACCCAGTCAGAGGTGGTATTTACTGGTTCTCCGAACTACTCAAAATTTCCGCTATTGGTTCTCCAGAACTGGTCAGAATCTGCTGAATGCCACCTCTGCACTTATGAGGTTACCTAATTCGGATAATAAAATGTCTGCAAGAAAACCAAGCTCACGGAACACCAAGGACCCCTTCATTTCAACCCTGAGCTACAAACATTCTCCTTTATTAGATAACTTCCCCAAAGATGGCACCAGGATTCTTAAGGAGGGAAGATATGCATAAGTGACCAACCCCAAACCCCAAAGCCAATAAGCTTCATTCAACACTCAAGGAAGTGAAGTGCCCAAGGCTTCCATCCATTCCCCATCTAGAAGATGGTGGTAACGGTTCTGATTTTCACAAGGTAGAAAGAGTCTGGCAAGTGTAAGGAGACAATAGTAGATGGTCTCCCAAGCAGGTGGCAACAAAGCCGTCATACTTTCTCTTTCTGTCTGCTGTGGGATCACTTGGCTCTTTGCAGCCCAGGTATGGTTAAGCTTCCTGATTGGGTGGTTGAAATAAAACCTCTCTCCTTGGCAGACCAATGGGACTGCGGCATGTGGTTGAACTGAAGTGATGCAGACCATGCTCAAAGCCCAAATGGATCGATTCAAAGTTCTGCGAAGCAAGGAGGCCTTTAAATCTCTCCTGTTTCTATTTTATGCCAATATGCTGGGGTGAGGTTTGCTTGTGCATGCTGCATGCCAGGGATGAAATCCAGCAGCTTCTGACAGGTTCTGGGGAACCGGTAGCGGAAATTTTGAGCAGTTTGGAGAACCGGCAAATACCACCTCTGGCTAGCCCCAGAGTGGGTGGGAATGGAGATTTTGCAATATCCTTCCCCTGCTATGCTCACCAAGCCACGCCCACCAAGCCACACCCACAGAACTGGTAGTAAAAAAAATTGAATTTCAGCACTGCTGCATGCCCAGAAAATAGCCAGAGGAATGGGTGGCAGACTAATGTTGAACTATTTCTGTAACCATTGACTTTGTAAAGCTGCCCAAAACAAATACGGGTAGTTCTTAACTTAAGGCCATAGTGGAGCCCAAAATTTCTGTTGCTATGCAAGGTGGTTGTTTTTTTTTTATTATTTATTTATTTATTTAATTTGAATTTATATCCCGCCCTTCTCCGATGACTCAGGGCGGCTTACATTGTGTAAGGCAATAATCTCATCCATTTGTATATTATATACAAAGTCAATTTGTATTGCCCCCCCCAACAATCTGGGTCCTCATTTTACCTACCTTATAAAGGATGGAAGGCTGAGTCAACCTTGGGCCTGGTGGGACTCGAACCTGCAGTAATTGTAATTGCAGGCAGCTGTGTTAATAACAGACTGCATTAGCCTGTTGAGCCACAAGAGGCCCTTGTTGAGGGAGTTGTGCTTCATTTTATGACCTTTTTGCCATAGTTGTTAAGAGAATCACTGCAGTTGTTTAGTGAATCAGGCAGTCATTAAGCAAGTCTAGTTTCCCCTATTGCAGGGGTGTCAAACTGGATTTCATTGAGGGCCGCATCAGGGTTGAGTTTGACCTCAAGCGGGTGGGGAGGCATGGCCAGGGTGGGCATGGCCAGTTTGACGTTACTCGTGTCGGGGGTGCCTGTGGTGGCCCGAGTGCTCTGGCAGCGAAAACGGGCTCCTGAGCTCCGTTTTTGCCTGCCACGACCTCCTGCAACCCTCTGCCAATGAAAATAGAGTTAGAAGGACCCCATGCGGCCCTCCCGAGCTCCACTTTCACTGGCAGAAACACTGCAGGCCGCTCCTTCGCTGTTTCCAGGGCGCCCCCATGGGCCACATCTAAGTACCACGCGGACCGGATCCAGCCCCCAGGCCTTGAGTTTGACACCCCTGTTCTATTGACTTTGCTTTCGGAAGCTGGCTGAGAAGGTTATAAATAGTGATTACATGCCCCTGGGATGCTGCAACCATAGTAAATGCATGCCGGTTGCCAAGCACCTAAGTTTTAATCATGCGGTCTTAGGGATACTATAAAGCAGAGATCTTCAAACTTGGCAGCTTTAAGACTTGTGGACTTCAACTCCCAGAATTCTGGGAGTTGAAGTCCACAAGTCTTAAAGCTGCCAAGTTTGAAGATCTCTGCTATAAAGGCTCGGTCATGTCACTTTTTCAGTGCTGTTTTAACTTCAGTCACTAAGTGAATGGTTGTAAGTTGAGGATTACCTCAACTTACTGTACAGTCAAGAATATATTATTGCACTGATTTTGAAGCAGCCAGAATAGTAGCTGAGTGGCATTGTCATTAATCCTTTCCTTTCCTTCCTCTCTTTTTCTTCTGAGTTCTTATTAAAGCTGTTCTAGAATTTGCTAGTTCTCTGGTGGCAGCTTACTGAAATGAAAACAGGTTTTTTTAAAAAAACCCTATATATTTATTTACATATAATATTTAATTAATTAGTTATTTTACCTAATTTATATAGCCATGTATCTCACTGAAGAAGACTCTGGACGATGTACAAGAAAGCTGAAACAATCGTGTATGTGTACCATAGGATTTCTTCTATGTTGGGAACATTTCCATAGTCAATAGCTGAAAGAGAAATGGGCCAAGATTTTTGTATAGTACACAGTGCTATGAAATCATGGCTGCAAAAATATGGATTACAAAGTGGCAGTAAACAGTTTTATACATCTTACTACTGCCATCTAGTGACCACTTGGATTTTGCAGTTCAGATGACATAGGCATATGTAGCAGAAAATTCTCTCTCTCTCTTTCTGTGTGTGTCTGTGTGTGTGTGTGTGTGTGTGTGTGTGTGTGTGTGTGTGTGTGTGTGAGAGAGAGAGAGAGAGAGAGAGAGAGAGAGAGAGAGAGAGAGAGAGAGAGATTTTTGTTATTGTTGCCTCTTGACGACTGCCAAGCCCCTACAATTTTCTTGCCAATATTACAAAACTGATTTGCCCTTGCCTTCTTCCTGGGGCTGAGTGTGAATGACCCAAGCCACCTGGCTTTGTTATTAAAGCAGAACTAGAACTCAGTTTCCTGATTTCTAGCCTTGTGCCTCAACCACTACTCCAAGCTGGCTGTATTTTAATCACTTATGTTTTGGCTTAATTTGTTTTAGCTGTTTTAATTTTTTTACATAAGTTTCTTTTATTTATACAGGGGCGGGGTTGTTGTTGTTTTTTTGGGGGGGGTGTATTTTGACTTGTGAGCCACCGAGAGTCACCTATGGGAGAGGGGCAAATATAGAAATTGAAATCAATCAGTAAGAACAATATTTATTTCTGAATAACAGTTGGCATAGTCTTCCTTTGGCTTCATTCCTGCAGTTTATCACATTGCCATTTGTCCTCCCTGGCCCTACCCACTTATGCTGGGGCAACCAGATTCGCGTTGCTGAACTCTAGAGAAATAGTTGCACAGGCTACATGATCACAAAGAATTGAAGAAATGTCTATGTCCAGATCTGGTAGCCTTAATTATGCTTAAATACGGGAAGCAAACCCAGCTTAAGAGGTAGTCAGAGAATTCTATACTCTTTATTTGTAGCTTTGATGCCATAATATTAAACTTTCTGATTTGAAGAGTATATTTAGGTTTAAGTTAAGCATCTCAAGTAGTGTTCTCCAACACATCTATAAAGGTATCAACTTAGGAAAGGAGGTAATTCATGGATGTGATGAGAAAGATAGAGAATGATCTCTATCTTTTCAATTTATGAAATACTACTTTTCACAAACTATTCCTTGGGGGGGGGAAATTTAAAAAGCAGAGCAGAAAAAATATTCTGTTTCAACTAGTTTCCTCCTATACCAAATGTTTATGTTCCAGAAATGGATAGTCACTCCTTACTTACAGTCTGCTAGAGTCAATGTTCTTCTGACCTGAAGCATTTTCTGATTTTACCTAATTGGAAGAAATAACTAATTATGGATGTGAGCTTCATTAAAAAAAAAATTGACCAAACAAGTCTCCATGGGTAAGAAAAACAATGTCTCACTGGAAACAACCTGCTGTATATTCTTGATTTCTTGGAATAGCGTATTTCATGACATACCTTTTTTCTCTGCACATCATGAACATTGAATGCAAAAAAAGACACTAATAATGATTCCCCAGGTATTCCTCAAAAGGCACATTATAATGAACTTCTAAAGACTATCTCTGTTACATCCACCAACAAAAAGTGGACGTAGCAGTTCAAGCATCTTACATGTTTTTGGTTTCAGTTTATAAAGGCTAAACCAGGTGCAGCTTGAGTACAAAATGGGTATCAAAAATATGTAAAAAATCTCATTTTTAAAAAAAGGTTTCCATCCAGAGCAATTAACTCTTTGAAGACAGTTGATGAAGATATGGATGCCAATTAATTCAGAAGCCAAAAATGGTAGGCTGCAAAAACAGAAATATTGGAGTTAACTTTACCTACCAAAGTAAAATATACTGTATTTAAATGACTGGTTATTGCTGAGGAGAAAAGAAAAAATTGTGTGATTCTGGCTTGAGGGTATTGGTTGAAAGATAAGAGTGATTTGTTTTTGTTTTGTTTCTGTCCTGCAAGAGTTTCTGAGCTTTTGGGAGTCGGGATTACTTTATCTGAAACATGGCAAAGTGGAATTTCATCAACAGTATCTCTAAGGGGCACAACCCACACATATTTTTTCCAATCATTCTGTTACGTTATGTTCAAAAATGGGTGTATCCATGACACTCCGAATGTTGCTGAACTACATTTCCCAGCATTCTTTTCATATTGGCCGATGCTAGTGTTATTTCTAGTTCATCCACATCTGAAGGGCCACATGTTCCACCCACCCGTTTAATGTTTTCATCTTTCGCTAGCAAACTTGATGGAGAAGGCAGCTGGCAGATGCCCAGGAGATATGGATGGAAAAACAAGAGATTAGCTTAGACACAGAAATAAATCACTGACATTGAGCCTGGAAGTTGGTACTAACTTCAAAGAACTTCTCTGCCACTAAAACTCTGAGATTATTGTCTGGACAATTTTATTTTTGAACAAAATTTGTCCTCACTGTTGCATCCAAAGTTCACTGCAAAGGAATGCTTACATGTTAGTGCTTCTTTTCTACAGCATTTATATAGCTGCCCATCCTTTAGAGCTGAAAGATATATCTACATAATTCTCAACATTGTCCTCCAAACATTTTTATAAAGTTCTGATAGTTTGTATTGGCTGCATTTATGCAGGACTGCAATGGCAAAGAAGAATGAATGATTTAGTGTGGACATGGATGTTGCATTTGTTTGCACGTTCTTAAATCACATTCCACCATCACTCTGCTAAACAAATAATTCCCTCAACACTGTCAAACTACTGACTAAATCTGCACTACTATTAATCTTCTCATCGTTCCCATCACCCATCTCCTTCCACTTATGACTGACTGACTGTAACTTTGTTGCTTGAATCCTTACAATTTATATTGATATTGTTTCCTGATTGCTTATTTGTACCCTATGACTATCATTAAATGTTGTACCTTATGATTCTTGATGAACAAATCTTTTCTTTTATGTACACTGAGAGCATATGCACCAAGACAAATTCCTTGTGTGTCCAATCACACTTGGCCAATAAAAAATTCTATTCTATTCTATTCATGCTCTGAATCAACTTTTCTACTCTGAAACTGTACATATGACCTCTAGAAATTCACCAGGGCCAACATACAATAGCCAGTAGCATTTATCTGCCACCTCTGACTACTTGCAAACTAATATTTGCCAACATCTGGCAACTGACATGCAATAGGAGTGACATTCTGAGGAACAAATCTGACTTAGTTCTAAGAGCGCATTGTCCACTTTATACCCAGCTTTATTTGTGATTAAAACATCTGTACACACTGCTGTTGTAAAAAAATCATAAAACAGTTTAGAATTAAATTCAAACAACTAGATATTGATAAAAGCATTATTAAAATGTTATGTAAAACATACAAAACAAAATGAGTAGTAAAAGAAAATAATAACAGAGTAAGAGCAAGTTGTTGTTTTTTTAAATTAAATGTTACTGCAGCATTTCCCCCTGGGAAAAGAACTGTCTTCTGAAGCCGGATTTTGAAATAACATATGGAGATCAAAATCCCCGTTTCAAAATGCACCCACTTTCTCTTTCCCACCAAAAGTTTATTGTATCTCCTCTTCCACATGCATTTATTCTATTTCTATTCTGCTTTCTCTCCCCAGATGTTCAGGGAAAGGGTGTGTGGATTTTCTCTCCCCTCTCCACTTCATTCTCAGAATAACTTAGCGAGGTGGAGAGATGGTCTGTGACCAACCATCTCTGGTGCGTTTGTTGGCTGTGTGGGAATTTGAACCCCGATCACCCTGGCCGACGCTTTTTTCCCCCAAAAGTGCTTTTTAATTTGCTCTGGCTGTTTCTGTCTGCCTGTCTGCCCGCCTCACACCTATGTGCCTCCTCCTTTCTCAGCCGCAATAAATCCAAGGAAGAAAACGAGTAGGCATCTTGTCTCCTCTCTCTCTCTCTCTCTCTCTCTCTCTCTCTGGCCGTCGGAACAGCCCCAGCCTATTCAAGCAGAAGTGTAAATCCAAGCGGAGAGCATTAGGCAGGGATGAGCCCTCCCTGGTAAATCCTCCCCATTCCGCGCTCAGCAAGAGTTTGCTAGGAGGATTAACCCACGTCTTGTTCTCAATCCCGGTTTATGAGTTTCCCCGCTGGCTGGGAGGATCCTGTGTGTTTAAACAACAGGCTAATTAATCCTCATTTTATTACTTTCTCTTGTCAAGTGGCTAAAGAGAAGCTGTCAGCTCGGTGAGCCGCCCCACTCGCGTTTGTTTAGCTCCCAAATTACTTCATCAGAACCATCTGCTGCAAACGTCTTGGCTGGAGTTATTGATTTGTCTATTCAAATGCCTCGCTATGCCAGGAGGCGAAGACATTAAAAGAAAATTTTAGGGTCATGGATCCAGGGTAGGGCTGTTTGTTATTTATGACAGGGAAGGAATGCCTCTCAAACTGACAGGTGGAGTTATGGACAGAATCAGTTTACAAACCGTTTGGAATTAGAGAAACAGGCAGGTTCTTCAGGAATTCTCCGACGCCAAAACTGGTGTGTGTGTGTGTGTGGAGAGTAAAGTCTTTAAATTTGCAGGAAGAAGAAATAAAATACAATCGGGAAAATACTTTGGAAAGGCACATTTTATCAATTATGGGTTTTCTATTTTATTTTTATTTTTTTCAACAAGGCATACCATATTTCTTTCTATTCAACATTGCTTTGATTTTACATGCATGCATACATACATACATGCATACATACATACATGCATATCCACATCCCATCTGATCCAAAGCTACTGAATAACAATGCAGTGCTTCTTCAATTAAGTGCCACAATGGTTTAAACCCATTTTAGTTTAGTAAAACTAAGTCTTGATTATTCAAACGGCAAGTTTCAACATCATTTGTTGTTGCTGTTTCTGCTGTTTCTAGTTCAAACTAAATTTATTCTTTTCTGGCTGCAAAAGAAGGGAACAAATTTTAAATAATTTTACAGTAATCCTGAACTACAAGTGATTGCAAGAAAATGTTCCAAGAACCTTTCAGGATGATAGGGTAGGAGGCAATTGCTATTGCTTTCTTTATGTTCCCGTTGTAGCCTTCAGCCCTCTTGCTTCTTAGTGGTCTTTTTAAGTTCTAGTAACCTGGTCCAATCTTCCTATGCTTTTCAAGATCAGCCACTAAATGCTGCCACCTAGCTGGACATGCGTTCAATTTTTAAAAGTGAAGGAATTACAGTACATTGAGGGATGGTTCCTTAAAATTGTTCTCACTTCTAAATTTGCCCGGTTAACTGACTTCAGGCTGAGATATTACATCTCCTTTCTTAGGCATAAGCTGCCTCAATATTTTACATACCTACTAACAATAATCCTTGTGCTTACAGTACAATGTGGGTGTTTGAAACTAATTGAGGTTGTAGAAGTTTTGCCAAATTAATATAGCTGAACAGTGGCACGAACTGACTGAGCTTAACGGTGGAATGAATTGAACTGGACCGTGGAGCACAAGAGAGAATCCCCTCTCAATGCCACAGTTAAAGTAGAACACGTAATTGCACTGTGGCTGTGACACAATATTTCAATATTTTGCCATCAAATGGGAGATCACGTGTTTCCTAATGGGCCATAGGTTGTCTGTTTGTGTAGTAGGGCCCGTTGGCAATCAAGCTTGTATAAGTTGGGAGAGTGGAAATGAGCTTTAACTTTAGTGCAGCTGACTTATCAATAGAGTATAAGCATGCAAACTAGAAATCTAAAAGTCTGCAGAAGGGAACGTGATGTACTGTAGCAACTTAGGTTGCTTCATCAGCTTCATGCTTTATCGTCTTAATTGCTTTGCCCCAATTCTCTCTTCCTCCCACCCCACTCCCCTCCTTTTCGGTCAGGCTCTTCCAGACCAAATGCAGTGGCTGCCTCAAAGCTGTGGCTCCTTCCGAATTCATCATGCGGGTGCTGGAGAACGTCTACCACGTCCACTGCTTCTCCTGCTGTGAGTGTGAGCGGCGGTTGCAGCGCGGAGATGAGTTTGTGCTGAAGGAAGGGCAGCTGCTTTGCCGCAGCGACTATGAGAAGGAGAGAGAAATGCTAAGTGCCATCAGCCCTGCACCCACTGAGTCAGGTGAGAGAGGAGGGACCACAGGGTTCTGCTCAGTAGAGTTAAAAGA
Organism: Ahaetulla prasina; assembly: GCF_028640845.1. Taxonomy (NCBI): domain Eukaryota; kingdom Metazoa; phylum Chordata; class Lepidosauria; order Squamata; family Colubridae; genus Ahaetulla; species Ahaetulla prasina. The sequence continues at coordinate 171,341,494 of NC_080540.1, forward strand.
ATGGCCCTCAACATGTGCAGAGCGGCCCTTTCCATCCCCCTGTGTGTCCCATAACCAGCTCCCAGGCATCCGAGGCTACTGAAACACAACCCTCTGGGGACAAATGAATATCCAAACCTGTTAGCTGCTTTCTTATTTCCAATCAAAAAAACTTGCACAATCCTGAATACACAGTGTTGCAGGAGAAAGTCCCCATTGATTCAGGAGTTCCACTTCCAAAAAGGCCAAATGTTAAGATTCACCGTATCCAAATTCCTACTGTTATGCCCAGACTGAAGAATTCCACCTTCTTTCCTTGAATTCTATCTCCCTAGTTAATGCTAAAAGGACAGATTAAAATATAGCTGGATAGAATGCCTACACCCATGATGGCGAACCTATGCGAGCACGTGAGCTGTCACCCAGCTCAGCTCCACTGCGCATGCATGCGCACCTCCTGCCAGCGAGCTGATTTTTGGGTCTATGGCGCGGGGGCAGGGTGCATGCGGGAGATGCGCATGCATGCGCAGGGGTCTCACGCACATGCGTGGGGGTGGGGGAATGCGGGGGGAGTGGTGCACCCCTGTGCAGCAAAACAGTGAGTCACGCACGCATGCACAGGGTGTATGGGGGATCACGTGTGCATGCACGGGGGGCAGGGCATGCGGGGGCCATTGCATTATGGGTGTGGGTACACATGTGCGCAACCCCCCGCATTCTCCCCGGTTTTGGCATGCAATGGCAAAAACATTAGCCAGCTATACCCTCCACGGATGGAAAGAGTAGTAGGATATGCTGAAAAGCTGTAAGAGTGAAAAAAGCTGTACATGTCAAAGTTGCTACACAGTTATGAGAAGGGCAGGTCTGTACCTTCTTTCCCCATACATCTTTCTCCAGTTGCCCTGGATATTAGGGTCATCATCTTTATTCTGGGGATGTTAAGAGCCAAACTATCCAAGGACCATCATGCTTTAGAACATCTGGATCTGGGCCAAGCATCAGAGGTGTTGTGGTTGGGCACCTGCTAAAACCTACATCTTTTCAGAGGACCCATTTATTGACCCATGCCAATTTCTCATTTTTGGTTAGGGAAAAATGCCTAGAATCAGTGAACCGGCTCTGCTTCCCTGCAATCCAAAAGCCCACTTAGAGAAGAGAAAGTGGCTATAATGGTCTGGGCTGGGGTGGGTGGGAAGGAGCACATAGGGAACCCACGTGTGAGGGCTTGCTAAAAACCCCGTCTAATTATAAACTGTGCATCTTAGTAAGTAACTGGATTTGAACAACATGAAGCCTGTATGTTAAAAATCCTTTAGGAATACACATTAATAGCAAACATATAAATCTTCATTCCAATACGAGAGGCGTTTCTGTTCTTCCATTCTCGTGTGGAAGAAGTTGCAAGAGAAGTGGAATGCATGTGAAGAATGTTTAGCTCCTTTCCTGGCTTTGCCTTTATTCCTTTAACAATGGGGTGGGGGGAGGGGAGTTCGGAGTGTTTGGCCAAGTCATTTTCCATGTTTCTGGCATCTGTTTCTGGAATAGGCCCATCTCCTCCTAGTCTTTTTCCGTCTAATTAATGTAAGTACTAAAGTCCTAATGCAAAGTAAGTTAGAGGTGCATTCCACTCTCATGACTCTTGTCACTTGTTCACATGTTTACAGCAGCCAGGACAGGAAGAAGGAGGAAAAGCGGTAGCAACAGCAGATCCCAAAATTGACCCTTAGCCTCTTTTGGGATGCATGGCTTTGACACATGCCAATCCATACCAGGTCCTGATGCTGGGATGCACAGATGTGCGGCTAATGAAGCTTTTGTCCTTGGCAAAGCATTTTTTAAAAATTTCAATCAGGGAAAGTCATTCTCTCAATTTCTACAGACAAGACTATTCATTTTGTGGCAAGACCAGGGTTAGGGTTAGAGTCTATTGTATATCGTACCTAACAGAATCATTTCAGAATCGAGAAATGTTGTTTGGTAACATCCATTCAGAAAAGGCAAGTTGTTTTGGTGAATGAAAGGATGGCTAAACCATCCTTGGGCGTCTTATGTTTCTAGGGAAATAAGCCAGGGAATCCGTCATAATCCATGTTTTCTTTCATAGTGAAGAGTGAAGATGAGGATGGGAGCCACCCACATGGCAAAGGAGGAGAGGAAGGCAAGGATCACAAGCGCTCCAAACGTCCACGCACCATCCTCACCACGCAGCAGCGACGGGCATTCAAGGCCTCCTTTGAAGTCTCCTCAAAGCCCTGCCGGAAGGTTGAGTTTCTTTCTTTCATTAAAGCAATGCTACCCTAAAATGACCAGATTTCAGCGATGGCAAAGCAGGACACCATTGACGGGGGGGGGGGCTGCGCATGCGCGCTGTGTCTTGCCACCTGCCTGAAGGAGGAGGAGCAGCGGCTGCTGCTTCTCCGCTCTTCCAGGCAGGCTCGGCTCTCCTCTCGGCTCTTCTCTTCCTCTCGGGTGAAGTCAAGCGGCGTCTCTTCTCCCTCTCACGCCCCCTTCTCTGACACTCGCCCTTCTCCACCTCCTCCTCTTGCGTTGCCGCCCCCCATTTTCAGAATGGGAGTGAAACAAAAAAAATCGGGACTTTTTGGAATTGCCGCGGGACGCGGGACAAATTATTAAAAAGCGGGACTGTCCCGCCAAAAGCGGGACATCTGGTCACTATATATCTACTGACCACTAAATGTTAATAAAAAGATGCAGAAAATATTAATATGTTGCCATCCGGTGGTCTCCTGGCCCAGATATGATTAGTCTAGACTAGATTAGACCTAGTCTCTGGTCTCACCTACTCCTGAATCAACCCCACCCTCCCACCCAGGGGTGAAATCCAGCAGGTTCTGACAGGTTCTGGAGAACCGGTAGCGGAAATTTTGAGCAGTTTGGAGAACCGGCAAATACCACCTCTGACTGGCCCCGGAGTGGGGTGGGAATGGAGATTTTGCAAAATCTTTCCCCCAGGAGTGGGGTGGGAATGGGGATTTTGCTGTATCCTTCCCCTGACACACCCACCAAGCCACACCCACTAAGCCACACTAAGCCCACCAAACCACACCCACAGAACCTGTAGTAAAAAAAATTGAATTCCACCACTGCTCCCATCATTCAATCCCTAACAGTTGCCCCCAAGGGAACGTGGTTCTCAAGAGAAAGGAGATTTTCCACCATGACATGTTTCTTCTCAAAGAGGACGTCAAGAATGCCTCCTCAGAGTCACCACTGTGTCTATTTTCTGTTTTAAGAGCCATGGTGGTGCAGTGATTAGATAGAATGCAGTACTGCAGGCTACTTCTGCTGACTGCTGCTGGCTGCCAGCAGTTTGATTCTGACCGGCTCAAGGTTGAACACAACCTTCCATCCTTCCGCGGTCGGTAAAATGAGGAGCCAGATTGTTGGGGACAATATGCTGAGTCTGTAAACCTCTTAGAGAGGGCTGAAAAGCATTGTGAAGTGGTATATAAGTCTAAGTGCTATTGCTGTTGCTACTGCATATACTGGCTATCTCCTTTCAATTTCTTTCCCCCCACTTTTTTTTAATCATGTTGACTTATGGCTTCCCCCCCTAAATTCTTTCCGTTCCTGCCTATTTTAAGAGAATGGCCAGTTCAACCTTCACTCTTTGCTTTACTAGAATGCAAGCAATCTACCACTTCATCCATCTCCCCATAATACCTCTACATACCCCAAACAGACACCACATTCTGTTTTCCTTTCCTCCACTTATCTTAGGCATCTATTTTACTCAATCCGATGACCAACTGCTGGGGAAAAAAAGAGATGATGAGTTTTACTTCCTCCTTCTCTAGTAATGTTATGGCATAGTCCAATATCTCCTTTATCACATTCAGATACTAGTATCTTAGCTGCTGGATGCAAAAAAACCCCAACCCTTGCTTGCTCCTATCTTAAATATCACCTAAGTTCTGGGTCTCTCTTCCCTTGGAAGAAACCCTGCTGCACTCACATATTTCCTAGATCTCTGATAATACATTGAAAGATGCCACATTTATTTTATTTATTATTTCAATGTTGAGGCCACCTGATTGGGCAGCTGACAGATAAAAAATTAAAAGAGATCAAAATTTATCAAGAAGACGGATGACCAGGAATCCCAAATCCCCCCAAAACAAGCAGCTAATTATCACGAAAAGGGGCTTGACCCCCATTCTAGGGCAAAGCCTGGGGTAACAACCAGGGGTGAAATCTAGCAGGCTCTGACAGGTTCTGGAGAACCGGTAGTGGAAATTTTGAGCAGTTCGGAAAACCAGTAGCGGAAATTTTGAGTAGTTTGGAAAACCAGTAGCGGAAATTTTGAGCAGTTCGGAAAACCAGTAGTGGAAATTTTGAGCAGTTCAGAAAACCAGTAGTGGAAATTTTGAGTAGTTTGGAAAACTGGCAAATACCACCTCTGGCAGGCCCCAGAGTGGGGTGGGAATGGAGATTTTGCAATATCCTTCCCCCGGGAATGGGGATTTTGCAGTATCCTTCCCCTGGAGTGGAGTGGGAATGGAGATTTTGCAGTATCCTTCCCCTGCCACGCCCACCAAACCACACCCACAGAACCAGTAATAAAAAAAATTGGATTTCACCACTGGTAACAACCAAGTCCCAAGCAATCTGGGGGAAAAAACGGAAGAGAAGAAGCAGTATGACTCTCTGGAGATATCATTTCACAGGCTCGGAGCCATCACCAAGATGGCCATTTCCTAACCCCTATAAGATGACACAGCTTAATCAACAAGACATGGAGTATACTATCTCTTGCTGATCTGGCTGGATAAATAAAAACATACGGAAGCAGATGGTCATTCGAGGAACCAGGCCGTTCGCCATGCAGGGCTTTAGAAGTGATAATCAGCACCCTGAATTGTACTCAGAAGCCAACTGACAACCCGGGGTGCTTGAAAAGCAGCAAGAACATGCCTTCTGAATCAGCTATAACATCTTGTTGGTCTTCCAAGGCATCCCAATGAAAGCGCATTACAATTTGTCACCTCTTAAATTGGATTACTGTAATGTGTTTATATGAGTGGCTTCTGAAGACCATCTCAATCTGGGAATGGGTGCAACCGGCACACAAGGTGAACCTATTTAAAGGCCCTCTTGGTTACAGCTGTCACCAGCAGTTCAAGACACAGTATGCACCAGTCTCCCATGGAGAATCATGACCCCATTAAAAACTGAATATGGGTGAATCCCTGGAGCCAGAAGGGTCAAACAAACCAAGCAACTTAGTCTTGTTGGGATTGAGCTCAAGCCTGTACTTCCCCATCCAAGTCTGCATAGCTTCCAGGCATTGGCTCAAGACTTTATACAGCATCACTTGGGTCAGCTTGCAGAGTTGAAATGTATAATTGGCTATTATGACTCGAAAACAATGGATGACCTCATCCAGCAGTTGCATGTAGATGGTAAGCAAAAGATGAGAGTGAATTGAACCCTGCATTAACCCCGTAAGTGAGGGGGTCACAGAGCACAACTAACCCAAAGTCACCCTTTGTGCAGGGCGCTTTCTTATTGTGACATGAATTTAGCTTTTTAACAACTCCTTTTCTGTTTTCCATGATGGGCAGGTGAGGGAGACATTAGCGGCTGAAACTGGTTTGACTGTCCGTGTAGTGCAGGTCTGGTTCCAGAACCAAAGAGCCAAGGTGAGTGATCACTTCTGAGTTTTGCATTTGAATGACAGCTTATCTCCAGCCAAACAAGGGGAGACAAACTTCTGCTTACCCTAAGTTTTGAGCTAACTCATTTCCTAAACCTAGACATTCTTCAACAGCACAAATCCCAAAACAAACATGACTGTTGATGAGAGTTTGGAGGGGGGGGGCTGGTTTAGCCAAGTACAAAATGAGAATTTATGGTTGTGGGTACCAACTTTATAAACAACCCTACAGCCTATTTGTTTAACAGCAATCTCATCTGGGGAGGAATCACTAAGGGATAACATTTTATTTCCTGGGGTTTTTTTTTAACTTCCATTAATATTGAAGGCATTTTTAGCTGCTCTTCAGCAAAGGCACTCACAGCATCTCAAAAAATGAAAATAGCAGACTCCGCAGTTTGAATTGTTGTACACAGCAGCACATCAGGGCGCACTCTTTGGCTGATCAGGTAGCCCTTAAAAAGAGTGATGGTGTTTGGTGGTGGTAATCAGAAAAGATTACCTGATCATGAGAGCTATTAAGCGGTAGAATCAGGGGTGAAATCCAGCAAGTTCTGACAGGTTCTGGAGAACCAGTAACGGAAATTTTGAGTAGTTCGGAACTGGCAAATACCACCTCTGGCTGGCCCCAGAGTGGGGAAGGAATGGGGATTTTGAGTATCCTTCCCCTGGAGTGGGGAGGGAATGGAGATTTTGCAGTGTCCTTTCCCTGCCACGCCACCAAGCCACACCACGCCCACTAAGAACTGGTAGAACCACAAAACCTGTAGTAAAAAAACTTGGATTTCACCACTGGATGGAACTGCCAACCTCCTGGACTGACAGGGGTCTCATCCCTGAAGGTTTTCAGGCAACACTTAGCCTGGATCATCCAGATCAGGGGTCTCCAACTTTGGCAACTTTAAGACTTGTGGACTTCAACTCCCAGAATCAACTCCCAGAATCCCTGAGGAACTCTGGGAGTTGAAGTCCACAAGTCTTAAAGTTGCCAAGGTTGGAGACCCCTGATCTGGATGATCTGACGATCACTTTCCTGAGCTAAAGGTTCAAATCCTCTGATTCTAAGTCCTAAGTCCTGGGAGGTAATATATAAAGTGGGGGCAAATCAAAGTCCCCCCTTTCCGCCCCATTAGTCTCCCTTTGTCTCCCAAAGTCCCCCTTTTTCCAATTTTGGAGGACATTCTGTCCTTCCTTCCCCCCATTTTGTTGTACACCCACCCAGATGCATCCAAACACCTCTTTGCAGATGAAAAAGATAGCCCGCCGACAGCAGCAACAACAGCAGCAGCAGCAACAGGAGCAAGAGCAGCTGGGAAATCCCCGTCTAGGGACAGGGAGGGGAAATGGACGCAGCAGCAGACAGAGCAATGAGGACAGCGAAGGTAAGAACATCTCAAGAATAGCAGATTTCCTAGAGATAGGTTGGTCTTCTTCTTCTTCTTCTTCTTCTTCTTCTTCTTCTTCTTCTTCTTCTTCTTCTTCTTCTTCTTCTTCTTCTTCTTCTTCTTCTTCTTCTTTTTCTTCTCCTCCTCCTCCTCCTCCTCCTTCTTCTTCTTCCTCTTCCTCCTCCTCTTCTCCTCCTCCTCCTCCTCCTCCTCCTTCTTCCTCTTCCTCTTCTCCTCCTCCTCCTCCTCCTCCTCCTCCTCCTCCTCCTCCTTCTCCCTGTTGGCTTTTCATGTGTTCATTTAGAAACTGGGACCATCTCAGTTTTGTAATTCATCAGTTTCAAATAGGCATTTTTCAATCAATTTTAATTTTTAAAAAAAACCCTGCATTTTAAAACATATTTTGTGATGGGAGGTGGGAGACAGACCTGCACTTTAAACACGAAAAGCATTTCAGAAGGAACCTTCCCCTAGTTTTCTGGAGAGTATAAAGAGAAGAGGGGAGAAATACTTTCAGTTTTGCAAGATTCTGTTTAATGTATAACCTTACAATAAAGGCGGTGCTGATGGCTCCAGGTCATGCTTCTTGTATGGCTAACACATTTGTTCCTAAAATAAACATTTTATAAGCCACCAGAGAAGGGTTTTGAATTGCAAATTTCATCACATTATTTGGAGAAGAGAGAAATCCCAAAGAGAGGTGGTCCCAATCAGCCCATTAATCTCAGGTATTCCTGCAAGGCTTCCTTTGGCATCTATAGGGCTTCAGCCCCACTTAATATTCAGATGTACATGTACAAAACTGTTGTGACTCAGGCCCAAGTAGGTAGCAATAAACTCAGTCCATGAAAAAACAAACACAAATTCCTCAGTTATCTCGCAAACCTTGGTCCAATTAGGCAAACTGCCAAAGGCCCTTCCTGGCAAACATCCAGAAGCCACAAAACAAAGACGTAGATGAAGCAGAAGATGAAGCAGAAGACACAGCTACAACATTGTTTTCTGGCAAAGGCCAAAAGCCGGTGCTGGTCTGCTTTAAGCCTTATGGGAGGGGCCAATCATCTCTTGGCCCTATTCCTGAGTTGTCCTCTCTGTGTCGTGTCCCACTCCTCCGCTGATGGCCGGGTCGGGGAAGTCCGTATCAGGAGTGCCTCTGCAGCTCTGCCAAAGTCCTAGCAAAGTTCTCAAGGCGGGCAGGAGACCAGGAAGTGACTTCAGCAATCCAAGGTAGACTTTGCCTGACTCAGAGAATGCCAGAAAGCAGATCCTTTATATAGGCCATGGGGTGTGGCTCCATGACTCAGCACTTATCCAGGCCTGCCCCTCCCTTCCTTTTGCTGACACCGCCTATCAATTCTCCTGAAGCGAGGATCTCTCCAGGCTCCAGCTGTTGGCAATTCACATTCCTCAGGCTCACATGCTGTGGGGGAATGGGAGGGGTCTAGTTGCTCCGTTTGCTTGGGCATGGAGCCAGGGCTGGGGCCTGGAGGCATGACAGGACATTCCTCAGCGTTTGGCAGGAGATAAGAGGGACCCGGCTGCGGGGAAAGCGAGCGAGACACAACACTCTGCTTGAGCCGCTCTTGCCTTCTGGCAGCTCTTCTCATGCATGCATTAGGAACAGGCTCCTCCTCTTCCTCTGACTCACTATCAGTCTCTGGAGGCTCTGGAATCCGCACTTCACTTCCCGATGGCCCTGGCCTCACCTCAGCCTCATCGCTGTCCGACTCTGTTGCCAGCTCCGTAGACTGCTGACGGAGCACAACAAAAAACCCTGTTGTGACCCAGGCCCAAGTAGGTAGTAGGAAACTTAGTCCGTGAAAAAACAAACAAACTTTATTCGAACAGCTGAGAATTACTTCATTCCCAGCGTAGTTCAACTAAATTAAAGCAAATTCCTGCCAACACAAATTCCTCAGTCCTATCGCAAAACTTGGTCCAATTAGGCAAACTGCCAAAGGCCTTTCTTGGCAAATGTTCAGAAGTCACCTCAGCCTCATCGCTGTCCGACTCCATTGCCAGCTCCGTAGGCTGCTGGCAGTCTACAATCCCAGCTTTCAAAATCTACTTAGAAAGATGCCTCTGCTCTCACCCCTAATTTCACACAGTATCTGAGAAAATAAAACATGCTCACCACAACAGCTATGTCAACCATTTAATTTGTAATTTGTAAAGTTTATTGTCATTGTACATATGTACACAGTATACCCATACAACGAAATTCACATAACACCCAGAGACCAAGCCCAACGCACATGACAATCCTCAGACACACACCCCCACCCACCATTAACTATTCAAACATGTAGCTGTGATGCAACCTTTGCACAATTCTATTTGTGATCAAGGTATCTAGTATATCTGAATTGATGACCACAACTAAGCACAGAATTAATATTCCTAAGAAAGAAATTTGCTAAGTGAGCTTTGCCCCCTTTTGCGACTTTTCATGCCGCGTTTGTTAAGTGAATCATTGCAGTTGTTAGTAAATTAGTAACATGGTTGTTAAGTGAATCTGGCTTCCCCATTGACTTTGCTTGTCAGAAGGTCACAAAAGGTGATCACATGACCCCGGGAGAGTGCAACCGTCATAAATATGAACCAGTTGCCAAGTATCCAAATGTAAATCACATGACCATGCTGCAATGGTCATAAGTGTGAAAAATGGTCATAAGTCATTTTCTTCAGTGCCATTTTAACTTTGAATGGTCACTAAATGAACTGTTGTTAAGTCGAAGACTACCTGTATCTTTTTCTGAAGGGTTACATATATTTTGGATAATTTTTTTCCCCTGAGAGTTTGTCACCTGTTAAAATTCTGCCTGTTGAAGGCAGGGAAGATATCAGAGGACTAAAATTGGATAAGATAGATTTTAGGCCCCCCAAAGCATTATTTTAATCTAATTTCCACATACAGATAAAGAATGACATGCTAACATTTCATATTGGGGATATACAAAAAATCCTGAAAAGGGGGGGGGTGTAAGGGAACTAGTACGATGCTTATTGGAAGCCATCTGGGAAGATAGCAAATGGTGATCACATGATTCTGTGACCCTGAAACCATCACAGATACATGCCGGTTGTCAAGTGCCCGAATTTTGATGACTATGAGGATGCTGCGTTGGTTGTAAGTGCGAAGACCTTTTTTCATTTTTTTTCAGTGCCGTTGTAACTCTGAACGGTCACTAAATGAATGATTGTAAGCCAAGAACTACCTGAAAAGCAAAGAGAAAAGTTCTAGTCCACCATCTCCTTGCTGTGATAAGACTTAACAATGCTATGATAAGACTTGCGCATCTACTCAATAAGTCTTATCTGATGTTGGAGAAAGTAGCTTCAATCGGTGTTCATTGTTCTCTATAAAAAGTATTATTGTTGTTAACATCTGCTAGTGATGTTTTGCACCTTCTTTCCGATTGCTTCGGCAACTGCTCAATAGATAGTGCCAGTGTGCATGGAATAGATGGGCTCATGGTACCCTACTCCAGGATTGCCCAGCAGCAGCTGCTTCCCTTGGATCAGAACAGCTACAGCACAGACTTGTACCGGCAAGGACTCACCCCACCCCAGTTGCCAGGAGATCATCTTCATCCATACGGTGAGCTCATCTTCCTCAAATCCCTTCAGTTACTCCCTTTCAGATATCCAACCTCTGTATCACCTTGTTCTGATATACCTGCAACAAGAGTTTATTTCTTGCTAGCACTGTTTTAATGTGGTTGCATAGGTCTCCCCACAACAGAAAGGGAGACATTAGTCCCATTTGCTGTTTCTATTTTTTTCCCCATCAGTCCCATTGACTGTTTCTTTTTTTTTTCCCCTCCCTTCAAAGGCTATCTATGAACATCTATTGTGCAGTAAATTGTAATGCATATGTCATACATGCATTTACCTGACATTGAAAATGGTGCTTTTGCATTGACCTTGAAAACAAGGGGAAGAGGAGCAGAGGGAAAAGGCTATGGCTGTCCTAGGCAATCTTTTGCTCCGACTAGTCCATCTGTCTGGAGCGAGCTATGTCAACAGCGTGATATAGTAACAGCTACCAACTTTCTTAGTGAAAGTGGGGAGCTGGTTCCTTTCCTTTCCTTCAGCCATAACTAAGTTGGAGCAAAGAATTACATGTGGTCCATGATGCCGTACTAATTGATGAGCTCCAAGAATCTGGGCGTGGTTGCATTTTCTGACCAATCATGTTTCTCTCCCAGAGAGGGGGTTTGATTTACTCTAGCTTGAGAACCTTCATCTTCCCAAGCAATGTCTCTTTTCCTTTTCCATTTAGATTCGGAAGGTGTTTTCCATGACATGGACAGCGACACGATTGGCCATTTGGGTGACTGCCTGCTGTCTGCGGCTGAGGCCAACCTCCTGCAAACTCGAGTGGGCAACCCTATCGACAGGCTGTACTCCATGCAAAACTCCTACTTCACCTCCTGACCCTTGGTTCTTCCACCTGATATGAGCTGCTCTGGGTGTAGAAGGGGGTGAATGGCGTGGAGGGGCAAGACCAATCCATTGGGCAGAACTCGTTGGACCCCGTAACACTAATAAGAGCCTGTGCGTGATTATTCCTGGGCACTGAGAATTGAATCAGGGTGGACCTTGCTACACTGCCTTTCCCATGCCCCTCACCCAATGTCCTCTCGATGGGCAGTTTCATATTGTGTAGCTGTACGTCTAGCATCGTGTTCTTTGTGTTTAAACTGCAGGGCATTACACCTAGTTGATACACCAAGCACAAAAGCAGGAGGTTCTAGCTCACGGTAAGGTTTCCGTGCTTTGGGGGTACTTTTTCTCAACTTTTATTGAAATGGGAAATTCCCTTCTCTGGAATGTGCTGATGTGCAGATTAGCCACGAAGAAAACAAATCCCCTAAACTAAGTTATACCATAAGAGTAAAGATTAAAAATGTCGATTAGGTCACGATAACTGCTAGGGCTTGTCAACCCATAAAAATCCTGGGATTTCTAATTCGTGAAGTTTCGAGCTCAAAATCCCAGCCTCCTCACAGAACGGCAAATTAGAGGGTTCTTCTTGGAAAATGAAGCAGTTGTTATGTATCATACCTCCTCAAGTTGTATGGACCAATGAGAAATGGTCTAGATTAAGGGCGGATAACATTGGGAACTATGGATGTCGTTTGACTCTAATCGGCTCCAAAAAAAAAACATGGTCAGTGATTTGTTATGATGAACATCATAAAGTTTAAGAACATCTGGAAGGTCATAGATTTCCCCCTCCTGAGATAGATGGAAAACTGTGGTACTCAATGTGCACTGCACAGGTTTCTGCCCAATCTGCCTTTGAATATTTTAGGACCCTCCATCCATCTCTCTTGCTACACTTCAGCAATGGTTCATCCCTGAGCAAGTATCGGACTGTTGCCTTTTCTCATTTATCACTTTGATATACCTTCTGCAGCACTGAAAACTATCCCTCCATACCCATCTTTCTTCTTCAGTTTTGCTGTGGTGCTAAGACTCCCCAGCCAATGCTGTGTCTCTTTGATCCGAAAGAATTTTAGAACCTGGCACCCAGTTAAAGACATTTTTGAAAGCTATGCAGAATAGCTCAACTTTTCAGATGGGCTCCTTAGGCTGATGCTAAGGACGTTCTTCCTAGGAATATGACTGAAACTTCCTGATCTCTTGATTGCTTCTCAGCCACGGATACTTTCCATTGACCACCTGAGCCTAGCTGAAGACTTCATGCAAGTTAGCCTCAGTGATGCCCTTTCATTGGTCAAAACAGGCTCAGCACACATCATAGAAATGCTTTCTTTTTGCCACTGTAGCATGCAATTCTGGATCATTATACCAATAAGAAACCCACCCACCCACCAAAGGACACCCTTGTCTCCTGGACCTCTCAGCCACTTTTACATTCTGCAAATCTATGGTGGAAGTATTTTTATTGCTGATGAGTTACCACACCGCTGGATAACCTAAAGCTCTGTCCTACGCCAGGATTACTGTATCTGATATACAGCAAATGGGTCTGGCTGAAATGATTTTCTAAAAAAGCAGACTGTCTTTTAGGTTGGCCACCAAGTTCAGTGGTGGCCAGCCTAAAAGTCAATGGCGCACATAACAACGTCACCCAGCAGCTCATTCAAAAGATCCTAAGGGTATAATTATCTATGAAGGGCTGGGGCGGGCAAGACTTACTGTATGAATTTGTTGTAAACAGCTCTTTTCATTGCATATCCTCTGCCCTGTTTTGAACTTTTAACTCAAGTCGCTTTCAACCAATAAGGGGCTGCAGACATTACAGTGAAAAACTGTCCGGAAGGCATCGCACTGTTTATCCCTGTCTTCAAATATTTAACAGGGCACTGGAGCAAGTCACAATTGTTCACTATTTCTTCTACTGTAGTTGATCTTACTGGACAGCTGAACAAAGCAAACCGACTGTTGTACCTTCGTAGTCATTCAGTATGTGCCAGCATCTGCTATGTACCCAGGGACAGTTATATCCGAGAGGAGGAAGGGTACAGGTAATCCACACTTAATGATAAACGGGTCAGGCAACTCCACCACTAAGCGATGTGGTTGTTAAGTGAGACATCATATGACTGCAATCCCAAAGGTGCTTTTTTCAAGAGGCAACTGGACTAGCTGGTTTTTCTTTGAAGATGTTTTGCTTCTCATTCATCCAAGGAGCAAAACGTCTTCAAGGAAAACCAAGAAAGTCCAGTTGCCTCTTGAAAAAAGCACCTTTGGGACAACCAACTTTGGATGACTGAGAATCTCCATAGACATGTGACCGCAACTGATGGTTCCACTGCCAGTGTCTCCATTGACCCTGCTTGTTGGGAACCTTCCATGAACTGTTCAAATGGTGATCACATGACCATGAGACACCGCAACAGTTGTAAATACCTGCCAGTTCTGAGCATCCTAATCTCAATCATGTGACTATAGGGCAAGGATGTCAAATTCGATTTCACTGAGGGCCGCATCAGGGTTTTGTTTGACCTTGGAGGGCTGGGGTGGGCATGGCCATGGTGGGTGTGGCCAGCTTGACGTCACTCGTGTCGGGGGTGCTTGTGGTGGCCCAAGCACTCTGCCAGCGAAAACGGGCTCTCGAACTCCATTTCGGCTGTGACTGCCTCCTGCAACCCTCTGCCAGCGAAGATGGCGCTCAGGAGAACTACATGCAGCCTTCCTGAGCTCCATTTTGGCTGGCAGAGGCACTCTGGGTTGGTCTGCTGTTTCCAGGGCAGCCCCGTGGGCTGTATCTGATCCCCGGGTCTTGAGTTTGACAACCCTGCTATAGGGAAATGGTGACTGTCTTAAGTGCAAGGACCAATTGTAAAATTACTCTTTTGGCACCATCATAACCTCAAATGGCCACTACATAGGGCAGTCACTACGCAAAAGCATCTGTATTATAAAAAATAAAAGTCCATAGTGTACCTTTCTGTGAAAGCATACAGCCTGGCTTTGGATTAAAATGGCACACTTAATCACAGAAAGCCCTAATATAGCTATCATTTTGCCCTTAACCCAGGACTTCCAATTATCCGTCCTTCACACTTTTTAAAAAAATTATTTTTCTATATGAAATTGCATCAAAATAGCCCCTCAGTCCTTATTCCTTTAAAAATCTTGAAGCTATCTTGGGGCTGTGCCTGACAAATACAGGATGCAGGTAATCCTCGACCTACAACCACAACCGACCCCAGAAATTAGGTTGCTAAGTGAGAGATTTGTTAAGTGGGTTTTGCCCCATTTGACAACTTTTCTGGCCATATTTTATTAAGCGAATCACTGCGGTTATTAAATTAGTAACCCAGTTGTTAAGCGAATCTAGCTTCCCTGTTGACTTTGCTTGCCAGGTCACAAAAGGGGATCACATAACCCTGCAGCTGTCATAAATATGAATCTGTTGTCAAGCATCTGAATGTAAATCACATGGCCATGGGGTTGAGACAAGAGTCTAAGTGTGAAAAATAGTCATGTCACTTTTGTCAGTGCCATTGTAACTTCAAACAGTCACTAAACAAACTTTTCAGAGGTGGGTTTCAGCAGGTTCTGACCGGATCTGAAGAACCAGTAGTGGAAATTTTGAGTGGTTCAGAGAACCGGTAGTAAAAATTCTGACTGGTCCCGCCCCCATCTATTCTCTGTCTCCTGAGTCCCAGCTGATTGGGAGGAAATGGGGATTTTGCAGTATCCTTTCCCTGGAGTGGGGAGGGAATGGAGATTTTACAGTATCCTTCCCTTGCCATGCCCACCAAGCCACGCCCACAGTAAAAAAAATTGTAAAAAATAATAATAAAAAAAGTAAAAAAATAGTAAAAAAATTTGAAACCCACCACTGAAACTCTTATACGTAAATTGGGGATTACCTGTATTACATGAGAGTCAGCCATATTGCTACGGGGCAGAGAGAGTTCCTGCTGGAAACTGCAAACTCCTTTTTAAGAGCTCAGAATAACCGAGTTGATTATAAGAAGGGTAGCAGTATAATGGTGTCCCCTGTCGATCTATTATGTCTGGGGGGTTGTTGTTTTTTTTAATCAAAGATACTCCTCAGGGTAGGATTTAAGCCCCTTCTTTTTTTCTTTTCATTCACGTACTGTTTTGTAACGTGTTGGAGCTTGGAACTGTATCTTCAGACGTTTGGCTGCAGTGAACTGCTGCAGAAGACCTACACAGGACTGACTGCTTGGCAGCATCCTCGCCCACATTACCCAGGCCACTACCAGTAGTCCTCGACTTATGACCACAATGGAGCCCAAAATTTCTGTGGCTAAGTGAGGCATTTGTTAAGTGAGTTTTGCCCCATTTTACGACTTTTTTTGGCCACACACAACTTTCTTGCTAAGTGAATCACTGCACTTGTTAAGATAGTAATGCAATTGTGAAGGGAATCTAGCTCACCCGTTGACTTTGTTTATCCGGTCTTGAAAGGGGATCGCATGACCCTGGGACACTGCGGTGGTCATAAATACGAGTCAGTTGCCAAGCCTCTGAATTTTGATCACGTGACTATAGGGAGACCGCAACGGTTGCATATGTGAAAGAGGGACATAAATCACTTTTTACAACAATGCCCTTGTAACTTTGAATGGTCACTGAATGAACTGTTGTAAGCCAAGGACTACCCGTATTTCTGGTTGAGGATTGAAGTGCTTGTGATTTGCATCCCGCTAGAACTGGTTGAAACGGGACAAGCTCCCATACACAAATACAGGATTATAACGCTTAGTAAAGTTGAAAGGCCGTATCAGCTCAGTGGTTAAGGCAACAGGCTAGACACTGGGATGTTGAGGTCAAAGTCCTGCCTTGGGCATAAAGTTAGCTACAGTGTTTCCCCCGAAAATAAGACCCTTATATTTTTTTGAACCTTGAAATAAGCGCTTGGCCTCAGTGGTGAAATCTGAACCGGTTTACTACCGATTTGCTGGCTGTGCATGCACCAAATGCAAGGTGCGCGTACGCGCACTGCACGCCAAAAGGAGGCATGGGGTAAGTAGAACAGCATGCGGGGGAGGGAGGGTGATCAGCTGTGATGCACGATCTTTTTTTTTACTTTTAAAAGCATTTTTTTTACAACCTATTCAGCTGAATAGGTTGTAAAAAATGCTTTTAAAAGTAAAAAAAAAGAGGCTCTGATGATTGCGCGGCTCAGCTGTGATCGTCAAAGCCTCTTTTTTTAACCTTTTAAAAGCATTTTTTAAAAGAAGCAGCAAGCTGGGAAGCAGGCAACCGGGCATTGGGTGGAGTGGGGGAGGGATTTTTGCTACCAGTTCTACAAACCACCCGCTGCCATTGCTACCGGACTGAACCGGGAGCATTTCACCCCTGCTTGGCCTTATTGCAATGCGCTCAAAAGCTCGATTGGGCTTATTATCAGGGGATGTCTTATTTTGGGGGAAACAGGATAGGAGATCTTGGTCCAGTCCCTTAGTCCTAGGAAGGAGGCAAGGGCAAACCACCTCCAGAAAACTTTGCCAAGAAAATTGCAGGGGCCCCTGCAGGCAGTTACCAGGAGTTAACCCTTGACACGAAAGCACTACTGTACACATACCAGAAAGACACCATTCCCACAGAACTGAAAGCATGAAACTACTGTGGCGTGCATGGAACAGCCCGATGAATCGTGCCCTCTGTGTATGTTTATACAGCTGTAGCTTCCTCCAGAAATATTTGCACTAGGTTTTGGGTACAGTGAGTTTTGAAAAGGATTTCTGTGAAGCAAGCACAGGGTCATCAGTGCTCTCCAGATGTCATGCCTGCTGAAAAGAAGAATCTCACCTTTCCATGCCTGTTGTGATCCTCTGTTGTGTTTGTGCTGATGTCTTTTTTGCATGTGCATTTGGAAATTAAAACAGCGAAAAATGAATGCCTTGCCCGCCTACAGTACACTGTTTGCATTTTCAGATCTTTGACATTCATGTTGAGCATGGGTGAAGTTCCAAAAAGAGTTCCTGGTACACAAGTGGACATCAATACTTTAATGTTAGCGTTGGTTGCTTTATGGAAAGATGTCCCATTTATTCTGGGCATTGGTTTACAATTTACAGATAATCTCAAGTCTCCCAAACTTCTACAGCAGTCTGCAGGGATCTTCTGTTCCTTTTTAAAACAATTTTCCTTCTCCCTCTTTCCCCGTCAGGGCCATCTCCCCAAAATTTTGCAAAGCAATTTTCCTGCTGTGACATGAACAGTCCTGGATACCATCTCCATTTCCTGATCCCAGGATGCCTATAGGTTCTAAAGAATGGCCTAGAGCAGGGATCTCCAACCTTAGTAACTTTAAGGCTTTGCTGGCTGAGGGATTCTGAGAGTTGAAGTCCACAAGTCTTAAAGTTTCCAAGGTTGGCGACCCCTGTCCTAGAAAATATATTGGCCAATATATTGTAGCTTCACCTTGGAGCAGAATATCCATGTCACGCAAAAGGAGTGTGTACGTGGGAGCGGGGGGATTAAAGATGTTTGAGAGCAGCTGCTGCTACTACTAATCCAGGAGTTGCATTTTTTTTCCTTTGGAAATTCTTCATACGAAATGTTCGAAAATATGACAATATCAGCACCCAAAGCATTTAAAAAGAGGTAAAAAGCAAACCTGCCCAATTATACCCGATTATATTATACATAGATATTATACGGTTATATATATTATTATTATTAGTATTATTATTAGTATTATATATATATACATATATATATATATATATATATATATATATATATATATATATGTTTTCTGAGGTTTTCACGTGTAAAATTAGAAGTGTCTTGGCGGCGTTTGACGAAGTCTCATTCGTCATCTTCAGGCTTCAGCCGTGCTTCTGGGAGCACGTTGAAGCCTGAAGATGACGAATGAGACTTCGTCAAACGCCGCCAAGACACTTCTAATTTTACACGGAGAAACCCTAACAACTAAAGACCTATATATATATATATATATATATATATATATATATATATATATATATATATATATATATATATATATAATTATATATAATTATATATATATATATATATAATTATAATATATATATATATAATATATATTTTTATAATTAGTATTATTATTAGTATTATATATATATACATATATATATATATATATATATATATATATATATATATATATATATGTTTTCTGAGGTTTTCACGGGTGTTTGTATATAGGTCTTTGGTTGTTGGGTTTTCTCCGTGTAAAATTAGAGTGTCTTGGCGGCGTTTGAAGTCTCATTCGTCATCTTCAGGCTTCAGCCGTGCTTCTGGGAGCACGTTGAAGCCTGAAGATGACGAATGAGACTTCGTCAAACGCCGCCAAGACACTTCTAATTTTACACGGAGAAACCCTAACAACTAAAGACCTATATATATATATATATATATATATATATATATATATATATATATATATATATATATATATATATATATATATATATATATAATTATATATAATTATATATATATATATATAATTATAATATATATATATATATTATATATATTATAATATATATTATATTAGTATTAGGAAACAAGGCTGGAACAGTGATCATTAGCAATGCAGAAGCATTTGGCCAGCAAGAGCAGCAGTTCTGCAGGCCTGAGATTTCTGAGGTAAAAGTAAAAACCAGGGAGTCTTCCCTGCCCAGAAGCCAACAGCTGAAGGCAGTATTTTCAGAAGATCAAGCTGGTCATTTCACATCAATAATTATTCCTATATCACTTATTCCATGGCAGCTATGTTTCTGCATAATGCTTAGGAACAGGATAGCATGGGCAAGTCACTTAGCATCAGTTGAGCAGAGATAAATTGTTTTGACCATTTCGCTGTTTCCAAGACTACCATCTTGAAAAATAGGAGGGCCTAAGAGGACCACAAATTACAACCATTTTACAATTTTCAGTGCTATAAATAGCCTATATGTAGTCCTCAAGTTATGGCTATCATGGAGCCTGCCCATCATGGTCGTAAGTTGTGATGCTTGTAAAATGAGTCACCCATGTGATTGACCCAATTTTACAACCTTTTTGTGGTCATTAAGCAAACCAATGGTTCGCTATAGTCCTGTTTTGTAAAAAAAAAAAAATAGCGTTTACTTCCATTTTTGGAGAAAACCATCATAAAATGAGGTACATGATGCAAACAATTCAAAATGAGGGGCCAGTTACCATGTGCCCAACATGCCCTACGTGTGGTCACATGACCACAGGGGGCAACACTGGAACTTCAGAACCAGGTCGTAAGTACCCCGGGGAGGGCTACTGTAATTTCAAAAAAAGGTTGCAAAGCAACCAATTGTCAAGTCAAGGGCTATCTGTAAACCGACTCAATTCCTGGTGGCAGAACAACATAGACATTGGAGATGTTCTAAGCTATACAGCTTTTCATCCCAGAATGCAGTTATAATCAAGAAGAATCATTACAAACTATTCCCTCACTCTGGAAACAAGTGGGAAACATCTGCATAGGAATCCATAGAGCAGCATAGCTTTTCAAAAACCCACAAGGACTTCCATGGAACATCAGAAAAGATCCCAAGATAGAACTTTTGGGATGGAACGCAACTGACCATGCATCCTTCAGACTCCCTTGGCAACAACAAATCTGATTGATCAGAGAACACTGCCCATCATTACTAGACTGCAATGGGACACATCCAATTTTTACAAAGTTATAGCACCCTATGGAGCTCCTTGTCATTCAATAAAACATCCTATGGGCTTCATGGGATCTTGTTGCCTTCCTTTCTGACACCACTTCTTTGCATAGCCCCACATTCTCTTGAGCATCTCAAGTGCAAAAAAAATAAAAATATTGCATCTTCTACTAATAGCGCAGCAATTGCAATTATTGTAGGATGTGCCGCCAAACATTATGGATACTGATTTCCTTCAACACACAAACATTTATTTAAGGAATATTTTAAAAAAGAAACTAAGTAGCAATTTGTTGTGACCCAGGCCTAAGTAGGTATTAGGAAACTCAGTCCGTGAAAAAACAAACTTTATTCGAGCAGCTGAGAATTCCCAGCATAGTTCAACTAAATTAAAGCAAATTCCTCCTAACACAAATTCCTCAGTTCTATCGCAAACCTTGGTCCAATTAGGCAAACTGCCAAAGGCCTTTCTCGGCAAACATTCAGAAGTCACAGATACAAAAATAAATGCAAGAAGACAAAGCTACCACCATTGTTTTCCGGCAAAGACCAAATGCCATTGCTGGTCTGTTTTAAGCCTTATGGGAGGGGCCAATCATCTCTTGGCCCTACTCCCAAGTTGTCCTCTTTGCTTGAGCTGCTCTTGCCTTCTGGCAGCTCTTCTCACGTGTGCACTAAGAACAGGCTCCTCCTGTTCCTCTGCCTCACTACTATCAGTCTCTGGAGGCTCTGGAGTCCGCACCTCACTCCCCGATGGCCCTGGCCCCACCTCAGCCTCAGCCAGCTCCGGCAGGCTGCTGGCGGACCACAACAGAATTCTATATCCACAAATACTTCACTCATCTAGCAGTTTTTCTTAAAAAATGTAACTATGTAGCAGACCAGTAGGGCTACCAGCAACAGCAATACCCTGTTGTGTGGATTCTGTTTTGTTTTGCATGATTTAATCCTTCAGAATCTGCAAACTTTCCTGATCCCATACTGGGTGGCACAAACAGACCTATTACTTTGTTTAAAAAGCAGTAGCCACCTGCACAGATTATTATCCACCTGGAGATATTCCATTTCTCACGGATGAACTGGACAACATGGCCTCATTTTAGAGGAGCAAAGGGGGTGGGGAAGAGACACACCATGCAAAGCAACACAGCACAGCACTAAGAAAAAGTCAATATTCACCTATGGGAGACCAAATGGCTTCCAAATTTAAAACTGGAAGATGATGACACAAAGGAATAAGATATAGCCAGGGAGAAGAACTCCCAAAGCCATTCACACCCCAGAAAATGCTCATTTTTATTTTTTTGCAGAGATTGAAACCAAACTGAATTAAATATACTTGGCTTGGATGGCTCATGGGAAGAATGGAATCTGAAGAGCTGCAAGGAAGAGAAAAATCTGAGGTTCACCATGGACAGCTGTCGGGACATGGTCTCATCTGATAACTTGCTCAAGATTGGGACTCTGAAAGGGCCCAGTGTAGAATATCTGCATAGAATCTGGTGCCGATTGTGGTTATTATTGCTCACAAAATGCGGGCCCATAAAAAAACCCATTTGGCACTTTTGTCAAGCCTTTTTCCAAATTATCCCCCTCCCGTTTATACATATGGAATTAGGACATGCAGGCATCTGAATTTTCACCAAGAATGTATGAATGTTCATATACTTCACACCAGTTACTCCTTTACCATGAGTAGTAGTTCATTGGTTAGCCCATGTGCAAAGAAGCCATTTGAAAAATGCTGCAAAGCTTTGAATGACTGGCATTGATTCTTTGTACCATCCATGTCCTCCACTCACTCTCTCATAGCTATTGGCTATATACGACTCTTCTTGGAGGCAAGCCATTGTGCGTCAATGTGTGTGTGTGTGTGTGTGTGTGTACTAGTACACACAAAAGGAATGCAGTTCCCTATGCTTGCCCCTCTGCAGATTTCAAAAGAAGTCTTCCCTTGCCAGCAAAGAGAACTTCGACACCAAAAGGACTTGTGCTGATTTATGGGCATTCTCAATAGCAAACAAGCAACGGTGTGTAAAATGAGGACATTTTTCCGCATGAGAAATTAAGGCAAAGCTGACAAGTTGCTTGGCAGGAGATGGCAATTCAAGGCTGCAGTGGTTCAAGGCAATGTTCCCATCCTGGTCTGAGGTTGTGGGATGGGGGTGGGGAGTTTGAGCCAGAGGAAGAGGGAGGACATAAAACAAGTCACTCTTCTGCACTAAGGACCATTAACACCACCGCCCATTTAGAAAATTTCATTAATTAGCTTTCATGTGATTTATGTTCCCCCAGGGAGGAAATGAAGCAAGAGCCTAAGAAACCTGCATCTTCTGTATGGGTTTCCCCCGCCCCCAAAAAAGTTTTCTACACATTGGAGGCTACTTCCCAGAAGTTGGTCATAGTAAATGGGAATCATACACCTTTGAAACCACAAAAACAGAACAAATGGGTTCTTGCCCCCCATCCTACCCCTAAATGCCAAAACTCCCAGCTAACTAATTCTTATTTCTCTGGCTGGCAGCTGCCGACATTGCATGCTCCACAAATTTTAAGGACTTGTTGGAGGGAGTTAACAGTCATGGCCCTCAATTAATGACTGCCCTATTTAATGACTGTTTAGAGTTATAACCAGTGGTGGGATTCAAATAATTTAACAACCGGTTCTCTGCCCTAATGATTTCTTCCAACCACCAGTTCACCAAACTGCTCAGAAAGTTAACAACCGGTTCTCCCGAAGTGGCGCGAACTGGCTGAATCCCACCACTGGTTATAACTGAAAAAGGCAATCAGTAAGCAAGAACTACCTGTATTTCCTTCCCGGATAAGCAGCACTACATAGAAGGCAGAAAAGGAGTAAGAAATATAAGCCAAAAGCATGAGATAAGGGGAAAAAAAATGAAACTACTTATATCTAGTTCTTCACATCTTTCTATCCTTGCAAATCATCCTTGCTTCCACAATGCCTCACATAACGTATTTTTCGGAGTATAAGATGCATTTTCCCCCTCCCCCAAAGATGATGGAAATATTGGTGCGTCTTATACACTAAACACAGCCATTTTTGGCCTCCTGAAGCCCCGCCCCGTTCGTTCCATTTTTGTGAAAACAGGCCCGTTTTTTGCAAAAACAGGAGCGTTTTTGCCCTCCCCCAGCCCCCGGGAGCACTCTGCAGGCCTCTCAAATCCTCTGCATGCCTCGTTTTTTGCAGAGGGTTTGGGAGGCTTGCAGAGTGTTCCTGAGGGCCAGGGAGGGCAAAAAAATTTTTTTTCTTACTTACCTCTTCGAAATCTTGGTGTGTCTTATACACCGGTGCGTCTTATAGTCCAAAAAATACGGTAATATGTTCTTAAAACTTCATTCTTTGAGGCAAATTCATTAATTCAATACAACCACAAACGTTTTGGATTTTCCCCTCTTCACCTAGGTATTACCCCCTGCATTTTTTTTGCAATTTGATCCTCATTCATTCTTAGTAAGTGAGATGACCTTGGCGGAAATATACAAGAGGCCTTACCTAGGTGAAAGGGCTGAAAGATCTTTTAGGTCCTGAGAAATGAGAGAATATTTGGAAGCTGCTCAGGCAGGTGCATCCTTAATTCATAGTATAAGAAGATGGAGGAAATACACATGCTCAGGTTTTCAAGTCTCTGTTAGTCAGCCAAGCTGGATGAAGATAGTTTTAATCTTCCTGTGAAATTAATTTCCTGGTCCTTAGTGAGGCTGACATTGATAATTAATGTTCAGATCCATAGTCCTTACTGCATCCTGCAATCGGCTGCAACCCTGAGCCAATAATATGGCATCAGCTACTTAAAAACATGTACGTTCACTTCACCAACTAAGATACCTTTAAAGTCACTACACTTTTTATACATTTATTCATGAATAGATCAAGCAAATAAGGGAACATCCATATTTGTCATATTCTCTGTTAAACCGTTCATCAAGCATTCCATTTTTATCCATGTTTTTCTTCCATCATATACAGGTAGTCCTCCACTTATGACCACAACTGAGCCCAAAATTTCTATTTCTAAGTGAGACCGTTGTTAAGCAAGTTTTGCTCCATTTTACGACCTTTCTTACCACAACTGTTAATAATAATCATAATAATCATAATAATCATAATTTAATTTTTATACCGCCCTTCTCCCGAAGGACTCAGGGCAGTTAACAGCCAGATAAAAAGTGACTCACTGCATGTCTTAAGTTATTAACATGATTGTTAAGTGAATCTGGCTTCCCCATTAACTTTGCTCATCAGAAGGTCGCAAAAGGGGATCACATGACCCCAGGACACTGCAACTGTCATAAATATGAGCCAGTTGCCAAGCATCTTGAGTTTTGATCATGTGGCTATGGGGATTCTGCCATGGTCATAAATGTGAAAAATGGTCATAAGTCATTCTTTTTCAGTGCTGGTGTTAAGTTTGAACAGTCAGTATGGTAAATGAACTGTTGTAAGTTGAGGACTACCTCAAAGAACATTTGTTCTAGGATTTCTCTTAATCAACAAATGCACAATAAATTTTGCCAGTTTCATATTACTACACTGCCTATACAAAGCACTTTTCAATGTTGATCATTATCTCTTGCAGTCTTTCGATCCGAATTCTGCCAAGTAACTCCCAGGAACCCGTAACAAATTAATTTCACAGGAGTTTTACATTCACACTTGGCACTTTTTCCTTTTTACAACAGAGCAAAATTAACATTCCTCCAATTAACAGGCATGGATACAGATTTCATACACACATCAAACAAGCTGCACAGTCACTCCGTAATCAAATCACATTCACAATGTAATATTTCTGCAATTATGCTATAACTACCTGTGGCTTTTCTATTTGTCAACATTTTACAGTGTTTGTCATCTTCTTTCCATCATGTTTTGGATACTAATATAGCATTCATTTCAATTTCACTCTTCAACAAATCACCATCGTTCTTCTACAAATGTCTAAAATACTTCTTGCATTTTCTAACTTTAGTTTCATCTAAACTATTTCAGCACTTAATTCTAAATTCCATTCATTTTGCTCCTTGTTTTATCCTCCCAATCTACTTCTAATTATTTTTTATTTTTAATCAAAATCTACATTTCCCTCCCTCTCCTAATCATAATGCCTCCTTAGCCTCTCTGACCACATTCTCGCAAGGAGATAGAGAGAGAGAGACAGATTCCTTGTAAAGAATATAATATCTCTGCAAGAATATCTTCCCTTCATCCTCAACTTTTCTCCCTCTTGCATTTTTTTCTCATCCATGTTTCCCCAAAACTTCATTCCACCATACATCCATTTCTACACTCTTTATTAATGTAGCTCCACACACATCTCTGCATCTCTTCCCTCCATTGTTCTACTTGCTTCTTTTTTTCCCTTCCTTATCCATTTTCTAAGATCTCCTCTTGATTCTACCAGATAATGGTCTATCTCATATTCGGAACCTCTCAATACCCCTATATCATTCACTAATTATTTCAATCTGCCATCATAAACAATCAAATCAATTATGCTTTTAGCTTTACAGTCATTTTTCCATGCGTATGTATGGATTGACATGCTTAAATCTTTTCTTTTCTAAGAGGGCACTCATCAAATAGTCACCATGGCCATTCAATATTAGGTCTTCATTTGATTTTTTCATTCTTGCACATTTATTCATGCCTCCTTACAAATCATTTCCCCTACCCTATCATGACAATTCAGAATACTGTGTAATTTTTCCCAAAACTCGTATCCCACTGGCTAAGTGATATAATACATTGACACATGTACTACTACAAACATCACTCCAACAGTATTCAAAGTTATGAATATAAATCCAGTCAGAAGCATTCAATAGTTAAGACTGACAATGGTTGATTAATTAATGTAATGTTGCATTTGATGTCATTTTTCTTGTCAGCTTTTTACAACATGTCATAAAACAAAGAATCAAGAACATTCTGATGTTTACAGAGTGCCCTCTACTGACTACAAATAGAATAAAAGTACTGTATTCATGTCTCCTCTGAATCAAGTTTGTAGTGACTAAGTGGCATGAACATGCATTTTTCTTGGTAATAATACAAAAAGCATGTTTCTTTATCTTATTTGCAGACTTCTTTTTGGCTTCCCAATCTGTATACAACTCTGGTACTATATGGTGACTCTCCATCTAAGAAATTACCGTATTTTTCAGAGTATAAGATGCACCTTCCCCCCACCCCAGAGGCTGAAAATTTGGGTGAGTCTTATACGCCGAATGTAGTTTTTTCAAAGCTTTTTTTCAGCCCTAACAAGGCGCTAGTGATCTGAACTTTGCCTGCTCCCTCTGACTCTCAGCCGTGCTTTAGACACTGTTTTTTTATCCCCAAGCAGTTGAATACCTGGAAGGCAGATTTTTGCCTCCCAATTTTCCTCCCCAAAAACTAAGCTGTCTTATACTCTGGTGCATCTTATACTCTGAATAATAAGTCTGACCATGTTTTAGATTTTTTTCAGGTCAAAGTTGGCTAGGTGCTGCCCATTAGCTGGGCATAAATAGGATACCCTGAGGTAAGTCTCACAGTCCACGAGAGAAGATTAAAATACTTTCAGAGAAGTTCCATGGCAAATTAAATTCCTTTTTTCTTCTGCTCATTAATCTGCCTGGATCACTCTGCTTTGAGCCATGGAACGTTGCAATTCTGTCTGCGAAATTAGGTCAGAAAAGTTTATTTCAGGGTCTTTGCCAGTTTACTATAGTGCCTGGAAAAGTTCCAGGCATAATAAAATATCTACCCCAGATACCTGGGTTTGTAAATTGAGATTCCATTTCAATGGGCCAAACTGAGATATCTTGGATGGCTGCAGATAAATGAATAATGCTGAAGGCTGGGAAAGATATCTTCATGACAGGTGAGAAGCTGGTGCCATTGCTGGTCGAATTTTTTAGTCATAATGCCACTTCAAGGAATAGCCAGGTTTCTGCTGAAGAAATCAAAAGGCTGGATTGTGAAAAAAGGGGAGAGAGAAAATACACACAAAATGAAATATTACCCTTCCAAAATTCATTAGTAAGTTATACCACCCAGGGTCCAAAATGAGCATATTTCCCAAATGCAAGGTAAACAAGCAAAGAATTGTCATAGACTTTCAGTCATTTTGCAAGCTGGTTTGTCAGCAGCTCATTGCTTAGTCATGAATAAAGGACTGTTTTCTAAATTAAGAGTCCATTAAGCCCAACTTCCCAGTTCAATTAGGTGACCTAATTCAGTTGACTAATTATCTTCTAGGGTACAGGTGTCAAACTCGATCGCGTCACATGACACATCGTGACTTTTGTCTTTGCAGAGTTGGAGTGGGCGTGACCTGCACGTGACGCATCTGGCCCTCGGGCCGCCAGTTCGACAGGCCTGTTCTAGGGGATATTTTACTTCAGACACATTAGATGATGTGAAAAAAACTGGGAAAGGGGGGAGGAAAGAGAAGAGGAGGACGACCACCAGCAGGGTAGATGGACTTACAACAGCAATGACTGCATTATTGGGAGATTTCAAGGAACAGGTTAGGGATAGATCATCATGAGGGAGGGGTGGAAACTATCATTGTGGTCACTAGGAGTCAAAAGCAACCTAATGGCACACAATCATCAATCAATCAATATAAAGAGTGCAATGTATGATTTCATCAATCTCTTATGCATTTGCCCAGTGTTGTGACTCCAGCCCCCGAACCATTGCATTCATTGGTGAATGCAATGAAGTTTATCAGCTACTACTTTCCACCCATTATAAGAAATTCAATGCGGCAAAAATGTCCAGGTTATGTGCAGAAATGAGAATAAGATGACAATAAACTCCAGTTGATAGTTTTTTTTGGCCCAGTCACCACTTCTCAAGTTTCACAGTGATGCACTTTGGTTTTGGGGCAAGAGAACAATAATTGTTCAATTATATTTTTGACTCCTGTGTCCCTTGTAGAGGAATAAGATATTGTTACTGCTTGTGTGACATATGTCAGTTATTTCAGCTTTTCTCACCCCAATATGTCAAATGGCTGCAACAATGTGGGCAAAGTATGCAATAAATGAATTGTAGCTTTATATTATTTATTTATTCATTTATTTATATTATTTTATTTACACACATATACCAATGACCAATGCAAACGTTTAGGGGCACCAACCTTATGTATTCAGTTTCACCTGGTCAGCGCAGAGGAGAAACTTTTGGAGGTTTTCAGAACATTTGATTGAAGAACTCTGATTTGCCTTAAGGCACTCCTCGAATGCAGTAAACGGCTCAGCACAATCTTGGCGAATCTTCTGAACAATTGGGCTACAATAAAAGTCCCATAGAACATGGACAAAGAACAGTGGATGAACTTAGTAAAAATGTTGGGAATACGTTGTTCTCACAGCTATGAAGTTGCAGTGGCTGCACACAGAAATGTTATGAAATCTACAGGCAGATAATGGAGCGAATGTTCCACAATTAATCAAAGCTGATTTCCCCACAAAGGCAAAACAGCACTCCAGCCCAAGGGAACTTACTGGGATGATGTACATTTGGCCATGTCAAGTTTGAGTTGGTGACAGTCCTGCTGCCAGGAAGAAGGGTTAGCAGCCACACACCGGCCATATTGCTCGGCTTCTTTGTGGCAATACCGCAAGGTTATTTCCAGAGCTGCCTGCCTGTTGAGAGGGAGACAAGTTAAAAAAAAAATCCTGAATGTACACTTTGCCTTTCCACCAAAGACAGATAACGACAAAAAGAAATGCAAAAATGTTTAGTATACCTTTAAAACATTAGGAAAAACACATGGAAGTGGTTACTTCTAACGGATTTAAACACTGTTCAGAAGCTAGCCCAGTTTACTCACCAAAAACCTGCCAGCACACAACTGGTTTCCCCTCTGTTGGGACTTCAAAATTTAGAATAGAATAGAATTTTTTATTGGCCAAGTGTGATTGAACACACAAGGAATTTGTCTTGGTGCGTACGCTCTCAGTGTACATAAAAGAAAAGATACCTTCATCAAGAATTCTAAGGTACAACACTTAATGATAGTCATAGGGTACAAATAAGCAATCAGGAAACAACCAATATCAATATAAATCGTAAGGATACAAGCAACAAAGTTATACTCATGCAATCACAAGTGGAAGGAGAGGGGTGATGGGAACGATGAGAAGAGTAGTGCAGACTTAGTAACTAGTTTGACAGTGTTGAGGGAATTATTTGTTTAGCAGAGTGATAGTGTGTGGCAAGAAACTGTTCTTGTATCTAGTTGTTCTGGTGTGCAGTGCTCTATAGCAGGGGTCTCCAACCTTGGTCACTTTAAGACTTGTGGACTTCAACTCCCAGAGTTCCTCAGCCAGCAAAGCTGGCTGAGGAACTCTGGGAGTTGAAGTCCACAAGTCTTAAAGTGGCCAAGGTTGGAGACCTCTGCTCTACAGCGTCGTTTTGAGGGTAGGAGTTGAGACAGTTTATGTCCACGATGGGAGGGGTCTGTAAATATTTTCACAGCCCTCTTTTTGACTCGTGCAGTATACAGGTCCTCAATGGAACGCAGGTTGGTAGCAATTTTCTCTCTCTCTCTTTCTCACTCGGGCTATTACACAGCCTTGTAACTTGCAGCAGAGTTTCAAAGATAACGTCTGCATTATTGCGTAAGTTTTCCTACATCACCGCCTACCATTTACTGCCATGGGTTGGTTGTCAAGGTCACCAATTGAGGCAGCTTTAAAAGGAGATCCAGCAAGGCTGCTACTGTGTCATCACGTATAAAGTAACAAGTGCTGGAAATCCGCGGCCAAAATGTTCCCGTCTGCCGCTCTCCTGGTTTCCCAAACACCTGCAGGCAACAAGTCATCGGGTTATGTGTACATTTAATCTGATCCTGACGGTAAGTATTATAGATTGAAATCTCTGCAGATGCAAGTTAAAGACCGAGGAAGGAAAAAAAAAAACACCTGAGTTTTCCCTGAAATCAGAAAAAGGGTTTCGGAGCAGAGCCTTAAAGAAAATACAAAACTCACATGCCGCACTCGGCTCAGCAAAGCCACGCTCGTTTCTGCCTTGTCCCCAACGCGCATGCTCCCTCCCCACCACCGGACCTCTTCTGCGCATGTTCAAACGAGCCACGAGCGAGGGCGGAGCTTAAAACTCTGTCACCAGGACACGAGAGAACGCCTAGCGGTTTCGCGCAGGCGCGCGGTCGGGACGCCTCCGTCGCTTCGCGGAGAGCCACGTGTATAGCTCATTCATAAAGGGGCGTGTGGGTGAAGCGTTGGCTCTGCCGGCGCTGGAAAAAAAAGGACCGACGCATGCGCACCTTTACCTCCCAGGCCGGGAGCATGCTCGCGCAACGCGCTTCATTGGCGCCTACCCCGGAAGTGGAAGGAAGCGCGGCCGAAGCGAGCCGGCGGCGGCTCACGGAAGAAGGATGGTGGCAACGGCGGAGGCCGGTCCGGGCCCGGGCCCGGGCGACGAGTTGGTGCAAGACGTGATTCCCTATCGGAGGCGGTCGCGTCTGCTATGGGGGACGGTGTTGCCCTTCTGCGTCCTGTACCCGCTGTGGCTTTGGGTTTGGGGGGCGAGCGCCTCCGCCTGGGCTTGGGGATCAGCCGCCGGCACCGAGACCCCTGAAGCCGCGCTTCTTTTCCTCGCCGCCATTGGGGTCGTCCACCTTCTCACGGCCTTAGCCGGCCTGTGGAGCGTCAACGTCCACTGCTTGCTCTACTGCTGCTGGGTCAGTCTCGCGCCGGGCAGGGAGCAGGGGACCCAAAGGGCACCCGGGAGAGGGGCGCGCGGTATGGCGGTGGGCGGGCGGGCGGGCAAGGGGGCATCTCACCTTTGCGCAGATTGGCATAGCTTACTCCGCCTGGGGCTTCTTAGATCAAATCAGGGGAAGTGGCGAGAAGCAGCCTCTCATTCCTCCCTCACCACCACCACCTTTTGCAGGCTTTACAGGTGGTCCTCGACTTACAACAGTCCCTTTAGCGACCGTTCGAAGCTACAAAGGCACCGCAGATAGTGACTTTGTGACCTGTTTTTTTCACACCGATGACCATTGCAGTGGTCCTGTGATTTCCATTCGGATGCTTGACGGCTGAACTCGTATTTCTGACGGTGGCAGTGTTCAGGAGTCGTTTTGCGACCTTCTGACAGGCAACATCAATGGAGAGCCCAGATTCATTTAACGACCACGTTACTAATTTAAAACTGCAAGCGATTCGCTTAACAAATAGGGCAAGGAAAATCGTAAAATGGGACGAGTTCACTGGACAAATTTTTCACTGAGCAACGGAAATTTGGGGCTCAATTTGTGGTTGTAGGTTGAGGACTACCTGTACTTTCTTGAAGAGGTGTTGGTGCTCAGGTATGTCTAGAGAGGTTCCTTGGGGCGGGACAGGGGGCTCTGGACTCACTGATAAGATGGTCAAACTTTGCACTTCTCTCCTGATGGGGGTACCAGGAGTGAAGCCAGTAAAGCCTGAGTCTTAAATCCAAATGCTGTTGAGACTGAAAGAAGAGAACAGCTGTAAAGCCTCGTGGAGTCACTGGGATTTTGCTTCTGTATTGTGCTTCTACTTGAGGCTTTGTTATGAAAACAAATATGACACATTTGCTGAGGCACACACTTTTGTTAAGCTTACTCTTGTTTAAATGTCCTGACTATAGTTTTAATGTGCTCAAATTATAGTGAATAGTTTTCTTTTTGCATGTAAAGGCAGTTTATTCTACATACATCCTTACTGGCAAACATTGCTTATTTTGGAATCTAGGGATGAAACAGAATGCCATAGGAAGTGTTCATTTGAATTTTAATGAATGCAATTGAATTGGAAGTAAATTGGCTTTGAGATTCTTTTTTTTAAACTCATTGTTATGGATGAGATATTTGAGATTGCTTGTTTTCCTTTTTTTAAATAAAGTTTTTTTTAATGGTTGTGTTTTTAAAAATAATAGTTTTAGTCATGATAGTTTTATTTAACATATTTTTAATATTTTTGTAAACTAGTGTTGCTTTCTCCGTGGAAAATTATTTTGGGAAGTTGTGGTTTCTTGATTTCCAAATGGGAGCACTTGCTTATAAGAAGAAACAAAAAAGTGGTGATTCTATTAAAGTTTTGCACCTCTAAACAAAACAAAAGGGAAAATGTATCTGAGCACATCAGTCATTTTCTTGGTTGAACTTGATTACCTATTGAATGACAATTTCTCACCTCTATTCCTTTTTAAAATTCTCTACAATATTTATCTTACATGAACAATGAAGTATTTCCTAAAAGTGAGTTTCGTAGAGCCTATCAATATCAACATATACATTAGTATATTTCAGTGCCCAGTTTGGAAATTACAGAATAACTGATCAAACTGTCACAGTGATACAGAGACTTAAAAGTAGATTTCTAGCTTCTCTTTTTTTTGGGAAAATTAATATAAATATAAATGCTGCTTGTGGTTTTGCTGTGTTAAAGCTTCATTGCAATAGTGGTTGGAGAAGAAATTTGTACAAGAAAGGATGCTAGTTCTTTTGCTAAAGGCTTATCTAATATCTGGTAAAGATTAGACATTCTACTGTTGTACTCATGATAATAATTTGATTATATTTGCCTCTTTAACAGGAATCATATGGCATTACTTTCATACGGTTTTCATTGCTGTCTTTGAAAGAGACAAAAGTCTGTAATTCATGGGTTTGTTTTCCCAAAAAATCCCAGTTTCAAAGTCATAGAACAAAATCTGCCCATGACTGAAAAAATATTATCAGTTGGAATGGACAATACTGCTTAAAATGAATTGGTATATTTCAGCAGTAGGACAACAGACCAACTGGAATCATAATCTGAATTTAGTAACTGTTGGTGTCAGGGGTGTTTGCCTTTAACAAAGCATGTACCTTAATAGAATGTAGCTAACAATGACTTTGATCTTAGGATAGATTGATTCAAAGAAAGATTATGAAACTAGCTTTCTGCCTCTTATTGTTGTTTAGTGGTGTTCCTCAATTATTTTCTCACCCATAACCACCTGCATTGTTTAGAAGGCTTCTAAGTCTTCCAGACAGGTCATTTTGCACAGTTCTTATTATATGAAAACCTAAACTGCACGAATCAAGAAGAGGGCCGTGAAAATATTTACAGACCCCTCGCATCCTGGACATAAACTGTTTCAACCACTACCCTCAAAACGACGCTATAGAGCACTGCACACCAGAACAACGACACAAGAACAGTTTTTTCCCAAAGGCCATCACTCTGCTAAACAAATAATTCCATCAACACTGTCAAACTATTTACTAAATCTGCACTACTATTAATCTTCTCATAGTTCCCATCACCAATCTCTTTCCACTTATGACTGTATGACTGTAACTTTGTTGCTGGCAATCCTTATGATTTATATTGATATATTGACCATCAATTGTGTTGTAAATGCTGTACCTTGATGAACGTATCTTTTCTTTTATGTACACTGAGAGCATATGCACCAAGACAAATTCCTTGTGTGTCCAATAACACTTGGCCAATAAAAATTGTATTCTATTCTATTCTATTCTAATGGAAGAAGCCTTCACTAATTCTTAAATGATCTGCTGAGGGAGAGGACTAAACTATAACAAACATCTAGATATTGCTTTGCACAGTTGCTTTCTAGAATGGATACATTGCCATGGTTCATTCATTTTAAGTATTAATATGTTCTGTGTCTGATTATTCCAGAAATGTCAGAGGTAAATTGCAGGCTTCCATTAGTTATAATACAAAATATTAAGCCAAGAAGTTCTTCAAAACCCCAAGCAAAAGCAGTCGAATCAAGAATTAAGATTTTTTTTCTTTTTAATCGGACAGTGCATGCAATAAAGTCATAGGCTAATACTTGAAGCTCATTTGTTCAATGCCTGATGGGCTTCTTTTGAGGAGAGCATTTCAGAAATGAGACACAACTGTAGAAACAAGTTTCTCCCTGATGCTACTCACTTAGCCCAGGGGATGCTGTCTTTGATGAACAAAGGAAAGAAACTACAGGACTTCTTTGCAAGTGGCATGGTTAATGAATCCTACAAAATGATGGAATTATTTAAATTTCAAGTTAACAAGTAAAAGTATAAACATAATTTGGATACATGAAAAGAGTAAGTAAAAAGGAATATTAGGACAGGGACGGTAGGCATGCAGGTGCACTTATGCATGCCCCTTACAGACCTCTTAGGAATGGGGTGAGGTCGACAGTAGACAATTTAAGCTTAAAGTTTTGGGGATTTGGGGAAGAACCTACAGAATCAGGTAGTGCATTCCAGGCATTGACCACTCTGTTACTGAAGTCATATTTTCTGCAATCGAGTTTGGATCAGTTTACCTTGAGTTTGTATCTATTATTTGCTCATGTATTGTTGTGGTTGAAGCTGAAGTATCCACTGACAGGTAGGACATTGTGGTTGATAATTTTATGTACTATGCTTAGGTCAGATTGAAGCCTGCATAGTTCTAAATTGTCTAAGCCCAAAATTTGGAGTCTGCTGGCATAAGGTATTTTATTGCGAGCAGAGGAGTGGACAACTCTTCTTGTGAAATATCTCTGGATTCTCTTGATTGTATTTATGTCCGATATGCAATGCAGGCTCCAGACAGATGAGCTGTATTCAAGGATTGGTCTAGCAAATGTTTTATATGCTCTAGTTAGTAGTACAATATTACCAGAGAAGAAGCTACGCAAGATTAGGTTAACAACTCTTAGTGCCTTTTTGGCAATGGTGTTACAGTGGGCTCTGGCACTTAGATCTTTAGATATGGGTACTTAATGAATATTAATGAAATATTACAGTAAAAAGAATCTATTGTAAATTGTTAAAATTGCAAAATAGTTATAGAAAGCAAAATTTTTAAAAAATCTTCAGGGATTTGTCTTATTTTAGCATTACTACCATTTGATCATATTCATGTCACTTAGTTGCATCAATTTTTTTCTCTATTGTAATGAGCCTCTTTTTTCTAAACGTGTACTGTTTTCTTCTGACAGCATCTTTTTTCCATTTTGCATGCACAAAGATTAACTGCCTAAAATTTCCAAGTGCAACTGCATGTGTGCTAGCCTCATATTAACTGAATTTTGGTTGTGTTAAACATTTGATATCAATTTACAATTCATATTAAACTGAATATTGCATTATTCAGACACACTGATTGCAACCTACCTATTTCAAGTTTAGATAAAGCCAGTACAATTACCGGTAATACAAATGTAGCTTTACCCCCAAGTTCAGCTGTTTCTTCTCAATTGTGGAGAAAATACTAAATATTTGATCCAAATTTGATCCAAATTCTGAAGACTGATTGTTCAAACTATTTGTCTTTCAGGTGCGCAGTCCAAGGAATGCCACCTTGGCTAAAGTTGTGCCAACGCCAAATAATGGTTCCGCAGAACTAGTACCACTCCAGCGAGATCAGGTGAGAAATTAAATCATGGTCTTCAATTGAGGAAAAGTTCCCTTTTCTCATCAATTTGTTTTATCTCATTTAAGTTTGCTGATTTTGACTTAGTACTTTGTGCAAAGAAAAAATTAAGGTATCACAGAAATATGGATCTGATCTCAAACAGGATAGGAATGTGTAATTAATGGCTTGAATCCTGAATTGAATCTTCACAAAGAGAAGAGCTTATTTCAACCATCGAGGGATTTCTAATTTAAAGGAAGGAATACCTTACTTATCCTACTTTCTCTTAAGATTCCTTCCCGTCTGCAGCACTTGTCTCAACAGATCACAATTGCAGTACCTACCATACTACTGGAACAATATTCTGGCAGTACCACGAGTTCTGAGTGGGATGAATGTGAAATTTGACCAAAAATGTTTCTCCCCACTTTTCCACTGATACTCTCTTTCCAACAGATACAAACATTTGCTTTTACGAAAATTAAATTCATTTGTGACTAGCAACTTTATTCTTTTTAAAGCTGCAAAATCACAACCAGGTTGTGTGCTGGGTTTATCTGTTTATATTTGCCTTGGCCTGTTGTAGCAGGGAGACTGGTGGGCAGCTTCCTCATAGTGCAGTGATGGCTAACCTTTTTGCTGTCACATGCCAAAAGTGGGGGGAACATGGGGCGGGGTCACGCGCATGTGTGCCCACACCCATAATGCAATGCCCCCCACATGCCACGCCTCCCGCACATGCCCGTGCGCTCCTGCTCTCCCCCTGCCCCCATGCAAGTGTGCACGTTCCCCCCCATGCTCCCCACCCACCCCCCATCCAAACGTGGACGTGCCCCCCACCCACTGCCCATTTTGGGCCTGGCAGGCCTCTCTGAAGCCTCCTGGGGCCAAAAACAGGCCATAGGAGGGGAGCACCACTCCCCCTTTGCTTCCCCCACCCTCTGCACATGCGTGTGAGACCCCCTCCCACCCCTACGCATGCATGCGAGAACCCCCATGCATGCGTGCGCGTCTCCTGCATGCACCCTGCACCAGAAACCCGAAAATCAGCTGGCCAATGGGAGGCGTGCATGCATGCACTATAGAGCTGAGCTGGGTGACAGCTCCTGTGCCCACAGAGAGGGCTTTGCGTACCACAGGTGGCACAGGTTTACCATCATGGTCATAGTGTGTCACATTTAATGGCAGAAATCTCCAAACTGGCTCCATGTACACAGAAAGTTAATTTGTGTGTCCCTTCTAGGGAGAAGATGGAGAGGAGGTTCTTTCCTTTGAATTTCAAAAAATCAAATACTTTTGTGAACTAAGTGAAAGCAAAAAATTCCTTCCTGTGGCATTTCCTGTGGAGCACCCACTGCAGTATTATCAGAAT
This sequence comes from Ahaetulla prasina, assembly GCF_028640845.1. Lineage (NCBI taxonomy): Eukaryota > Metazoa > Chordata > Lepidosauria > Squamata > Colubridae > Ahaetulla > Ahaetulla prasina. Next base: position 171,378,466 of record NC_080540.1, read on the forward strand.
GCTCGTGGCTACCAGGAAGATAAAGAAATCAAAGCAGCAGAAAAAAAATATGGCACCAACAAGTAAGTAGGACAAAGGTGGGCTACAGTATTTATCTGTAATATTTATCCTAAACTTAAATTTATCGTAAGACAAGAATATCTAAGCTCTTGACCGTTGGATGTTCAGTTTAATTAGCTTATAGCTATTGACAGCGTGTTGGTGATAGCATTGATTGCCAGATGGATATGGACGTTTCTAGTTAATAATTCACAATAGAAAAAAATAAATATTTTATTGCTTCTTACTGCACTTTATTCAGCTGATGTGTTGCCGGTCCACAGTTTCATCTGACTATCTACATTAAAGTATATGTCTGCCAAAAGGCATTTTTATCCCCCAACATTGACTTACAATTCTATCATTTGTAAATTAACTAAGCTGAATATAGACATTTAACAGCCTTGAGATTAATTGCTCTCTATCTTTGCCAAGGTCAATTTTATTCCAATCTTATTCAATTGCATGAGGTGAGTCTACGACAACTTGCCACAGCCCACTTGTGGTCAACTCGCTTTGGCAAACTCACCGCGGGACAAGAGTTACATTAATATTGAAGAAATAGTGGAATAGAATCGTTTTAAAAAGGGTGCCAAAGGAGGGATAAAATGAAATGTGCAAAAATTAAAATTAATTTTTAATTGTTTTAAATAATTAAATTGAACTGTTGAATTGTCCTGCAGTGAGTTGGTCATGGTGAGTTGGCCAAAGCAAGTTGTCCCATTCCGGCATGAGGTTGCATGAATCCTAAGTCCGTTTTTACTCATTTTGCTGCCTTTCCACATTTCCAATAGCCCATCTTTCCATCCTGTATGTCTGGAAGAATTTGTGGAAGAAAGTTCTTCACTTCGTTCATCCATCCCCTTATAACAAGCTGTCTTATCCTACTTAAAGACCCACTGTGTTCAGGCATGCCTTTGTAATTAAAAAATATATATTAGCGCTCTCAAAGGCATAGATCTGCTTTCCTTACCCAACTATAGACACAATTTCTCTCTTTATTCCCACTTTATAACTTACTTGTCTTAAAAGCTAAAGCAAACAAAAAAAAACAACCCTCAGTTTCCACAGCTGTAACCCAGTTTTCCTAAACTTGGCACTTTCCCAGTATCCCGAATTACAACTGCTTTTGTTGTTACCCAGCGTGCCAAACATTGATGTGGACTGGGGATATGGTAGGATTTTCAGCCACAATGTATATGAAGGTATCAGATTAGCAAAGGCTGCAGAAACAAATTAGTAATGCAGTCACATCACCGAGTAGGAAGAACTCTGAACCTGTCATGAAAACTAAAATGGCAGTTCTCCCCCCCCCATTATTCCAGTGTAGTTATTTAATTAGTTATTAATTATTAAGTATTGATAATTATCCACCGATGGTGAAAATTGCGGGTCTGACAATGACAACTGAGGAGCAGTCCGGGTTAAGTGGTGCCTGAAGCTTTAAAGTTCTGAGCTTTGAAGGACATTTGATGAAGCCAAAGTGAAAATAGAAGAGAGCGGGAAATGGGTAAGGAAAATGAAGCCTTCAGGATCCAAACCAGAGGTGGAGATTCTGTGACCCTCCTTGTCATCTTTCCCAGAATACTGAAAGTTAAATGCAGCAAAAGTTACTGAAAGTTAAATGCAGCAAAAGTTACTGAAAGTTTTGCAAATTGAGTGGGCTCAAGAAAGGGTGAGTGTTCAAATGAACAAGGATTCTGCTTTTCACACAGGGCAGAAATGGTTGTGCCAGAATTCCTGGAACTCTTCAAAGAGAGAGCAACAGCTCCTTTCTTCGTCTTTCAGGTAATAAAAGCTGTATGCCAAGGCACACTATCAAGTGTAATTTTTTTTCTCTTTTTTTGCTGTTTGGTTGTTTCTTAAAGGGATAAGCAAATGCTGCTGTCATTCAAAGCTGTTAATTCCCAGATCATTATGAGTTGTAAGCTTTTTATTTATGCAATTGGCTGGCTAGTGTGGACTTGTTCAGATGTCCTCAGCAAAGGAAGTGGAAATATTTATATAAATATTTCATTGTGGCTCCTAGCTTCCAAAAAGTTGCCGAACTGCTTGATCCCTAAAATCCTTTGATTCTGCTCTTCACAGGTATTCTGCGTGGGCCTGTGGTGCCTGGATGAATACTGGTATTATAGCGTCTTCACTCTTTCCATGCTGGTAGCTTTTGAAGCATCCCTTGTCCAGCAACAAATGAGGAACATGTCTGAGATCCGAAAAATGGGTAACAAACCCTACATGATCCAGGTAAGCAAGGGCAAAAGATAAAAAATTCAAGTAAAACTTGAAGACTCCAGTGCTGCCTCCTTCTCCCTTCCCCACTCATCTGCAGAGATTCTAATGAACTGTTAGCTTCCAGAATACTGGAGGTCGTTGTTCAGGGTGATGTGAATAAAAGTTGCTGTACTTGTTAAGTGGGCTTGCTAAGAAAGAGGAGCTGTCAGAAAAAGCACAGTGATTGATATATGGGATTTTCAATAAGACAGGAAGGGTTGCCGGAACCTTAGAAGCTAAGATAGAAAGGTGCTTAGTTATCAAGGTCTTTTTCATTTGTCATCCAAATCTGTACATTTTTCTCCCCTTCCAGTATTCCCTGGCTTCTAAGACATCTCCATGTTTCTTGGCTTTGTAAATTTATTGGTTTCTTCTGAGAAAGCAATTATTAAATTTTGAATAAATCTAGGAACAGGCTAAATTTTCAGAGAAAGTGTATATTCATTCCATCCATTTTTTATTCTTACATTATATTATTTTTATGAACAGGTTCTTTTGGTTAAAAGCACCATGAAAGTTACATAGGTGGGTGTTGCTTCTCCAGAGCTACTTCAGCCCAAGGATCCAAAATATTATTTTACTGCCTCTTTATTTTTCAGGTTTACAGAAACAGGAAATGGCGGCCAATTTCCAGTGATGAAATAATTCCAGGAGACATTGTTTCAGTCGGTAATGGAGGTCTCTTACTTGTTGCAAATAAAGAACTAACTACCTACCTTTTTCTATTTCAAAGTGTTTTTGGCTTTTGTCTGTATTCGGATACTCCTAGATATCAGTAAAACTGCCAGGTATTGAATGAGGATTACGGCAGAAAGAAGTCTGTCTAGATCTGTGAGGCTACATTTTCTGGCATAAGCTGAATTTAGGTTAATATTGTTATTAAGAGGAAGAACTTGCTTGTAAAAATGTTACTTTTATGTCAAAAACTGAGGTGTTTTTTTTTCTTGGCTATTCCTTTTGTAACTTTTTCTTTTATTTGTATTTATATCCCGCCCTTCTCCGAAGACTCAGGGCGGCTTACAATGTGTTAAGCAATAGTCTTCATCCATTTGTATATTATATACAAAGTCAACTTAATTGCCCCCAACAATCTGGGTCCTCATTTTACCTACTTTATAAAGGATGGAAGGCTGAGTCAACCTTGGGCCTGGTGGGACTTGAACTTGCAGTAATTGCAAGCAGCTGTGTTAATAACAGAAAGACTTAGTCCGTTGAGCCACCAGAGGCCCTTTCTTTGTGAACTTGCAGAAGGCAGCATAGAACACAATGTAAGCCGCCCTGAGTCTTCGGAGAAGGGCGGGATATAAATGCAAAAAAAAAAAAAAAAAAAAAGAGGCAGAAAGCATTTGGGCCTCGTTGGAGAGACTCCAAAGGCATATGACATACTAGCAAAACAGGATTGATAAGGATTAGGATTGATAAGGATTAGGATTAACCCTAACCTTTTCTTGCTGTTCAGTGGGAAAAATCATCCTTCATTTGTGCTACCTAGACAGGCTGAGCTCTGCTAAGATGAGGAAAGAAGAACAGCTTGCAAGTCCTTCTCAATTCTTAGAGTAATCTAGATCCTGGCTAAGTCCATATTTTGTCACAACTCCTTTCTGAGCATTCAACTTTTTATTCCAGGCCGCTCTCCCCATGAGAACCTTGTACCGTGTGACATGCTGCTGCTGCGAGGAAGGTGTATTGTAGACGAAGCCATGTTGACCGGAGAGTCAGTCCCTCAAATGAAGGTTTGTGTTAGGGTTCCAAGTAATAGACCCATAGACCCATAGAAAGCAAAACTCCAAGGCGGGTAGGTTCCTCAAAGGATAGCTTTATTGGATATATCATATTGGCATGTATCTGGTGAAAACTGACTCTGAAGGCTCCCATGGTTTTCACCTAATTAAAAGTAAAAGTTTGTCACTTTCTCAGTCAGTCAGTCACATGGTCCAATCCTGGCGCTGTCTGGTTTCCTGGTGACATCACTCTGCCTTCCTCTACCCAAGTGTGAGAATGTCCTTGGTTCCCAAGAGAAAGTATTTTGCTTTGACTACAAAACCCCAGCTCTCTAAAATCCCCCCTCCTTATCCCTCAGATCCAGTGTGGCAACACTGAAGCATCCAAGATGGCTTCGGTCAGGTCAACTTCAGGATTGACAGTTTGCCTGTCAATGACTATAATTTGGTCAAGTAGTGTTGTCAGAATGCCATGCTGTACAAGCTGTTTCCTTGAGTCAGGATGAAGGGGAAAGAATGACGTCAGGTAGACTGCAAGAATCATTGTAAAAATCAAGCAAGACAAGGAAAGAGACTAAACAATGATTTCGCATGAGTGTAAAGTATGAATTGAAGGGAGATTATGAAGAAGTACCTTCTGATATTGGAAGAACCAACATTGCCTATTGGTTGATGGGCGGGAAATAATAGAGGGTTACATTCTTTCACGCAGAGAGAGAAATTATTAAAACAAGGATAACTGCTAAATGTAATTTCATTTAATTAGCTAAGTGTAATTGAATGCTGGATGATAGGATATATGGGATGGTTGTAATACACAATAGTAGTAAATAGGAGAAAATATGCTGGCATTTCATTGCTCGTTTCTCGTTGCAAATGAAATTAAACAGTTACTTCTATCTTATACTTTTAAATATTCATACAGGATGGCATACATTGAGAAAAAATGCACAAAATACACAAAACTGATACATTAGTAAAAATGCTATTGTATTAAATATTATTTAATATTAAATATCAGAACACCCTCCCACCACCTGTATTAAAAACTCTTTGTCTCCCCATCTTGGATCTCTCCATCTCTTGCAGTTTTATAATGTTCTATATTTTTAAATTTTACATCTGAAATTATTAGGATTTAATGTTTTATTGTACTGATGAAATCGTATACCACTTAGTTCCCCTCTGTGAGGGAAGTGGGTATTTAAAAAGTTTGTTATATATAAATATAATAAAGTAGAAAAGTTCAGACTCTCTTTGTACAGCTGCTTCCCTATGGAACTTAAAAATTATGCTTTGCTCTCGATCAGGGCTGTCAAACTCCTGGCCCACAGGCCGGATGCGTCACACACTGGCCATGCCCATGCCCAGTTTAGCAAGGTGGGGAGAAAAGTCTTGATATGTCACTTGATGCTGCTGTGACAATGTGAGTTTGACACCTCTGCTGTCAATCATAATGTATCTGATTCTGGAGCCAACTCTCATTTGAATAAGGATAATTCTTACATTCTAGAAAATATGTAATTTGTGTAAGCAAAAATATAAAGAGAACTCAGCAAAGATTGGCTGATTACACCTCTGCCTATCTCAGCAAATTTTGTGTTATTCGCTTGCTGTTAACACTCAAGTTCTGTTTTGTCCTACAGGAGCCAGTTGAGGATTTGGATCCTGATCATGTCCTGGATATGCAAGCGGATTCCAGGTTGCATGTCATTTTCGGGGGAACAAAAGTTGTGCAGCATATCCCACCACTAAAAGCCAGTACTGGCCTGAAACGTATGTAGTGACTAAACCAGCGTGAACAAAATTGGGAACAGGGACAAGGAAAGAGATAGAAGAAGAATCAATAAATTATAATTTCCCTTAGAAAAACATTTTCTTCTAGAATATTGTACTCATATAGTGCTTTTCAGATCACTTTTGTCAGATTCTGAGAAAGAGTAGTGCAACATATCGACTGAATTTACTGATAAATATAGCTGGTCCAAGTAGGCGCTTTTCTTCAACTTATAACTTCTGCCTTTTTCATTTGATATAAGATGACTTTTAAAAAAATTTTTTGCATAAGTGTTGTAGTGTTCACATTTGCTGGGGGTGGGGAGGGGTTCACCCAAATTCCCCATTTAAGCTTTATAGAGCTGTTTTATAGAAATACACAATATTTTCCTTTCTCCCTTCTGCAGCTGTTGATAATGGGTGTGTGGCCTACGTTCTGAGGACAGGCTTTAATACTTCTCAGGTAAGAACCTCAATGCTTTTATGTGAAAGCAGTCATGCATCTTCATCCTGGGATTCGCTCCTCCAGCTCAAGAAGCAGAATTTGTAATTCGGAGCTCATGCTTCTTCCTGACTAATTTACAAATCTAAGACATATATCTCTACAACCCAAAGTCCTTTAAATGGAACTCGAAGCAAAGATGAAATTGTGCCGATGTGATTGCTGTTTATTTTAAAGAAAGCCCATTGTCTGAGGAAATATGGAACAGTTTTCAAGTCTTCCATCTGCCTTCTACTATTTGGTGTTATTTATTTTTAATTTTATGCTTTTTAAATTCCTAAACCTTAGTAAACTGTTTCTTAAAACATTAGGGTTTTAAGGGAGTGGTTTGGTTTGCTGGCAGGGTTTTGAAAGCCAAAGTACATCGGCTTTTTTTTTTTTTTGCATAATACTGCAGGGAAGGAAATTCCATAATTCCATGAGGAATTGAGTTGCAGTTCAATATGTGTAGAGTATTCTAAAATGGGGAACACTTCTCTGAGGATTTAGATACTAGTCACATTTTTTTGTTCTATTCTGTCAATAATTCCTCTGAACTGATTATTTGTTCTCTCTCTTTCTCTCTCTCAGGGGAAGCTCTTACGTACAATCCTCTTCGGGGTGAAACGGGTAACAGCCAACAACTTGGAAACTTTCATCTTCATTCTTTTCCTCCTCATCTTTGCCATTGCTGCCGCAGCCTACGTATGGATCGAAGGTAAATTTGGGCCTCTCTAATAAAGAAGAGAATATAGCATCAGTAGGAATGGCAAGTGTGTTGATGAGCTACAAAAAGGGATACTCAATTAGAACGGCTGCATTATTAAAGGGATAGATGTCTTACTGATTTGGTTGCTTTATTGAAGATATCGGTTGTTCTTTGCTGGATTCCACAGCATTCTAGCACATTTCTGTACCCGGATGGAATTTTAAAAAGACAATATTCTTGATACATTTCTAAATCGATTATCAAGGGATTATCAAGGGAAAATGTTCAGAAAATGTTCAGGTTTAGTATCATGCAGATACTCTCCGTAGATAGTCTGGTCTATAGATTAAAACTTTGAGGTCAGAAGACACTTGATTACCCCTGGTGTACTTATAGTTTCATTGTGTCCTAGCATATGTTCTGGGACTTAACAATCATCTTAGTCAATTGTGCAGCCATAATATGTAAATGTGTGTCTCTGTTCCTTTTTCCAAGGCACTAAAGACCCCAGCAGGAACCGTTACAAGCTCTTTCTGGAATGTACTTTAATACTAACCTCGGTTGTTCCCCCTGAACTTCCCATTGAGCTTTCCTTAGCCGTCAACACCTCACTCATTGCCCTTGCCAAATTATGTAAGTTCCAAGACTCATGGGAGAATGAGATTGCAAACTTTGAATGTGTTAAAAAGTTTAAAGACAATGATATTTATGTTTCTGGGAAACACCCGTCTTTTACACTGCAAATTATTTTGCTTTAGTGACTTGATTGACTGGGACATTGTGGTTTGTGATACTGCGGCCTTAAATGTAAAAATGTGGTTTGTAAAACTATTAGCAAACTGTAAAGAGCTTTCAAGTATTTCCTTCACCTGATCAACAAAGCAACTGAAATCTTCTCTTGTAATCTGTTATGAATTTAAGATGACATGAGGAGTTGTCACTTTGCACACCTACTTCTTGCCCTAATGCAACCTCTTCAAAATATTGACCAGACGCTCCCAGAATTCTCACAAAGCATGGACAACAGTTCTAGGAATAGTAATTTAACACTCAACAGTGGTAAAAGTTTGTGAAACCATTTTGAACTATTTGTAGTCCTGCACAATTGTAACTTAACAATGTGCCAAGTCCTATTAATAGACGAAGAAATTCTGTTTAAATAAAGAATACAGACAGAAAACTATGCCACATTTTTATGGAACACACTGAGCCAATGTTAATTAGCGAAAAATATATGAGTTTGGTTGAGTGATAAATTAATTGTGATTTCTAGTCAATGACTCTGAGTGGCCTTCCCCTCTTAAAAAAATATCCCATGGTGTTGGTTGCTGCTATTGGAATATGCCTTTGCTGCACATGTTTCTGGATGTCACACACCTCAATTAGAAGGGATCTCCAAGAGTTCTCGTGTTGATGCTTATGACACTGCAAGGGCTACAGATTGCCAAAGATGTTGGCCTCTATGAATCCACATTCAGGCATATAGTGTGCCAATGGAGAATAAGCCAAGCCGGGTGTTCTGTCTCCTTCCCCACTTCGGATCAATGAGCTGGCCTTCAGCCAGGGGATTCACGGCTCTTATCAGTCCTGGCAGAGAAATCGCAGCTGCCTGCCAAAGTTCAAACAAGTGACTCACAGAGCAAGATCTCAGCTCTTTTTGAAATGGTTCAGCTAGCTTTTGCTTTCCGTGGAGTGAGAGCAGTCCCAAAGCTCCTTATATATCTTGTGGGGTGGGGCTCCTGCCCCACTCTTCCCTTTGATGATGCCGCCTCTCTAAACTTCTGAAGCGCGGGTCGATCCAAGCTTGATTATTATCAGCTGGGTCTGAAGGCGTAGCCTGGGGAAGGGAGGAATCAGGGGATGACGGCCTAGTTACGTCCTCCAACTGGTCTGGTTCTAGCTCCTGGAGTCGGGCCAAAGGAATCGGTGCTCCCGAGGTAAGCCTTACCGGCCCTTCCCCCTCACTCTCGGAGTCAAATGTCGGGCATGGGGCCAGGTTCGGGGGCTGGAGTCTCAACAACACCGGGACAAGTTTGAAATTTTTTTTTTAAAGAAGGAGAAATTATTTCTTTTTGCTATGTTTAACTTTAGTTGTTGTTTTTTTGCCTCTGCTAGGATAATGGGATTATTTTATACTTGTGAAATACGGATATGCTTATAGAGTGGAGATATGGGATATGTACTTGAAGATAAGAGATTATGTAGAATATTGTGCATTAGGCTTGTTTTTTTTATAAACGGGAAATGGTCCCTTTTTGTTTAGTTAAACTTGAGTATTTTAACTTTGTTTACATCAAAATGCTGGGACCATTTTATGACTTTTAAATGGGATTTTGTTACAGTTAAGAGGTGAGATGTGGCATATTGAGTTTTATATATGCTAACTAGGGTTAAAAACTTAGAGCTCTGATGGATCTTTTACTGATAAGTGGACTGAAGACCTTATGTGATTTGCCTATTGGTAAGAGATGGGTTATGGGATTAAGCATTTTATATGTTAGCTAAGTGGAAGTTAAACAATTAGAAAATTGTTTATTCTTGCCACAAAGAAGGTGGGGAGTCCTTTTCTTGGCATGGGGTCCTTTTTATATATTTTTCTTGCTATTTTTTTCCTTCTTTCTATTATTTTTTTACTGTTTTATTTAAATTTTTAATACAATTATTTGGGAGGGGGAGATTATGCCAAGCCACTGTTACTCTTTCCAAGAGTAATTAATCAATAAAAACCATCCCAAGACACAGACAAACTACTCTGAAGGCCAAAAACAATCTCAAGATAGCAGCAAAGGATTGGCAGACCAGCTTTGTATTGCCGGATGCCCCTATTCAGGAATCTTCCATAAGGAGAACTGTGAACAAAAATGTAAGAGCATTAGGGGGAAAATCTCTGCTGTCCATAAAGAACCTTTCCATTATTCTTATGTTTGTCAAACATCACCTGGTTATTGAAAAGTATTCTGTGGACAGATATGTGGAGATTTTTTTGGGTTGAGAACTGTTATGCTTAGAGAATATGAAAAACGGCACTCTAGCAAAAATCATTAGTAAATTCCACAAGAGAATGACCAAATTTCTGCGCATGAGCTGATGAATGTAGCTTATGCAAGGTAACATACTGGCTCATTTGCAACAAGACTGAAAAAGAAGAAATGTAATGTTTTGGAGGGGCCAAATCAAAGGCCTTGCCCTAACCCAGCTGGAAAGCTAGAGCGTGATCTGTCATGGAAGACAATGCAAAAACATCATTGAGCTGAACTAGTTTTGTAAAGTGGAATGAGCCAGAATACCGCTGAACTAATATGCCAGATTTATCAATGTATAGAGGAAAAGATTGGCAGAAAGCTGCTAAATGAGGCATCACCTAAAATTTCAGGTTTTTCAACAAATACAATATTGGCTCAGTACCTTCAGTAAAAAGACACGGCACAGTTTATTGTTTTGTAATTCGTTTAAGTGAAAATTCTGTCAAAGCCTTAAATGAAACTCAGAACACACTGTAGGCTGCAAGCTCTGGACAGGGGTCTCCAACCGTGGCAACTTTAAGCCTGGCGGACTTCAACTCCCAGAATTAAAAGTTCGCCAGGCGTAAAGTTGCCAAGGTTGGAGACCCCTGCTCTAGGATTTTGGATACCTCTAAAGGATTAACAAACTTTGAATACTGAAGTTGGAGAGGGTCACCATAACGATTCTCGATGGATGTTCTTGGCCTGTTCCTGCTTAAATTGTTTTATTATCTCTGGGATTTCTAGGTCATTGGATTGAATGAGAAATATGCTTCCTTGTTAACAATGGCGAGAGAGCTATCCCTTTCTTTTCCGCTCAATTCCATCTTTCATTTTTGGGGAATCGAAATCATACTGGCCATAATTTTCTGCTTGTCTTATGTGGTGGCCTGGGCTCATTCAGATATATAGGACGGAGATATTTTTAGATTGGTAAACACAATGTGAGTGATGGGAGCAGATAGAGGGTATTTATAAAAAAGTAAAAAAAAGAAAAATCAGACTTTTATTATTGCATGCTCACCCATATCTGTCTTTTGTCTCTTGCAGATGTTTATTGCACAGAGCCGTTCCGCATCCCCTTTGCGGGCAAGGTCCAGATTTGCTGCTTTGACAAAACGGGCACACTCACCAGTGACAACCTTGTGGTGAGAGGTGTGGCTGGGTTTAGGTAAATCCAGGCTGAGGGATTTGTTTGGAATTTTTTCGGGCCCCGTTGACCCGCCCACGGTTTCCTTTTTGTAGTTTCCTGATCATAAAGAGATCTCCACAGGGATTACTTGTATTTAAGTCGGGAGCCAATTGTTTGAGCCTGTGGCCTTTTGATCTTATTGTAGAGAGGGGAAAGAAGTGACACCTGTGTCAGACATTCCAGTTGAGACTCATCGGGTCATTGCCACGTGTCATTCCTTGATGCAGCTGGACGATGGGACCCTGGTGGGTGACCCACTGGAGAAAGCCATGCTAACTGCTGTGGAATGGACTCTGACAAAAGGTAGGCTGGATTAGCCCTTGAGCGCCCTAGAGCAACTTTTCCTGCTCTCCGTTTTATAAGACCACAGGCATTTTACAGAAACGTGCAGTAGATTTTCTGAGTTGCAAGGATGCCCATCTCTCTTCTACAATAACAGACTTTATTTGGGCCATGGACAGAGAATATGTCTCAAATATACAGAGTAACTTTTTTTTTTTTTTTAAAAAGGGGGCGTTATCTGCACTTTCGTTGTTGCAATTTGTTAATTTTAATCCTACATTATCAGCCCAAAGTCAAGTTTGTAAATTCACTGGCCATATAAATAGTAACCGGGAAACTCACAGTAGGTGAAACTTAAACTCGTCTCTTAAATAATGTCCCATGGAGCCATCTACTGTGAGCTTTCCCTGGCAAGAAAATCAAGCAGGAGAAACAATTTCTAGCTAAATGGTGTACTGATGGGTCCTGTTAAAAGCAACCCCAAAAGCAGCTTTTCAAGATTTAAGAGATGCCCACAAAAGTACAGTTGATGTACTGAGAATATCAGTGTCACTTTGCTGGTTCAAACATCTGTTATCATGATAGCTTTTTGACGTTATATAAACGTTACATATTTGCTACTTTCCCTTTATAAGTTTTTAATGAACAAAAATATTTAAAACATCTCCTTAACTTTTATGTTGCAAGATCCTTTCCCCTAGAATGAATTATTGCTAAGAAGCAAATCAGATACAGAATTTTGATCCTGGTCAATTTAGATCTATTTCACAGTTTATTATCAAAAAGAAAAAAAAAACCCTTTTCTCTATCTCTTTCCTTATGCAAAAAAAAAGTTTTTTGCAATGTAAGTGAACCAACACATGGAACTACATGGTTTTCCCAATATAAGCGTGTACATTGCAAAACATTACATCTTTCGCAACCAGTTCACCTTGGGGAATATTCAAATCACCAGTTTCACACCATTCTCCTCTATTATAATGAACTAGCAATATCACTCTAGCAAAACCTACTTTTTTAAATGTCCTGCTGATCATGCCTCCACATTTGCCTATTGTTTTGTTTTGGTTTTGTGCCTTTAAGTCGGTTTTTGAATCCTAGTGACCACCTGGACTAGTGCCTGCAGTTTTCTTGGCCAGGTTTTTCGGAATTAGTTTGCCCTTGTCTCCTTCCTAGGACTAGCTCAAGATCACTCAAGCTGGCTTTGCATCCAAGGCAGGACTAGAATTCATGATCTTGTGGTTTATAAACTGATGCCTTAACCACTACACCAAACTGCAAATATTCTATGGATCGCTGCCTGAATTCCTGCCACTCTTGATTCTGGAGACTCTGCATATACACTGAATATATTTTATGGGTCTGGGATGCCCAGTCTCTGGGAGTGCCTCTACTCCTGTAACATGATAGGGTCCCATGGTTGAAGAAGGGGACAAGGTGTCCTCCTGACATTTGGATAAACGGTACAAGCAAGGGCTCCTTTTGTTTCCAAACCTTCCCCACCCCCACCCCCCTGGAATCCAAAGGGAAGATTACCGCTTGCAATGTTGAACCCTTTCAGGATTTCCCGATCTCTTTGTTTCCAGATGAGAAAGTTTTCCCCCGAAGTATTAAAACTCAGGGACTGAAAATTCACCAGCGCTTTCATTTTGCCAGTGCCCTGAAAAGAATGTCGGTCTTGGCTTCCTATGAGAAAGTCGGTTCCACTGATCTGTGTTACATTGCAACTGTGAAAGGGGCCCCGGAGATGCTGCATAAAATGGTGAGCTCTTGTCTGCCAATTCCTTCCCTATGGGCATGTTACTGCATGTTACCCTTTTTAAAAGCAAATGGTTTCAAAATATTTTACACGAAATGGTATATACATTTTAATGAACATTTTTTCAAGTTGTGAATAGGACAGGACAGGACAGGACAGGACAGGACAGGACAGAACAGCTGGAAAAGGGACCTTGTGCTCTTATAGTTCATCTCCCTGCTCAAGCAAGAGACCCCATACCATTTCAGACAAGTGGTTGTCCAGTCTCTTCCGGAAAGTCTCCAGTGACGAAGCACCCACAATTTCTGAAGGCAAACTGTTCCATTGTTTAATTGTTAACCAGTGGAACAGTTAATGGGGTTAATTAATTACGTGCCCATGACATTGATGCCTTGAATGTATGCAAATCTGAGTTGCTTTGGCATGAGAGATTCTTAATGGCTTTTTGGAGAGCTGCACAAAGAAGCTTGCGTTTGTTGCGTGTGCCTAATTGTTGATGATATTTTAGTTGGTCAAACCGGAGAGGGTTGGGAAAGAAAACTCCCAAGTACATCATTGCCACATACAAGTGGAGAAATCGGTGTAATTACCGCAGAAAACCATAGCGTGTGCATTTCACCCCCACCCATGTTTCCATTTGAATGGTCATCAGTTTTAATTGTGAGAACATTTTTCCAAGTCTTGGAAGATAATATTCAGAATCCTGTGATGTAATATTAGATGGGAACAGAGTGAGAACAAAGTCTTGGCTTTCCTTACCAGATTTGAACGTGATGCAAGTGTGTGAAAAGTTGCACTCAATGATCAGCTGTGCTGCAATACTCTGGAAAGGAGAATAAGATGGAGGCAATTTTCTGTTGCTGGTTACTCCAGTGTCTGATCTACTATACTGACTCTTAACTTGATTTATTCATATGCTCTATATTCTTGCTACTGAGAGACGAATCCTTCATAAAGTTGATAAGCCTTTTCATAATGCCAACTAAACTAGTATCTGTTGCAAGTGGGTTTTTTTAAAAAAGACGTAATAATAATGTTGTATTCTGTCATATTTTTTAAAATGTGTAGCAGTTCTTCAGGACCGGACTTTTTTTTTCAGAACAGGGAAGGCTAGTTGACAAACGGTGAGCCGAGTGTCACAAGAGTTACTTTTCAGGGTTAGCTGAAAGGCTCCTGTATGTAGATTGGTGTTCTACTAAACGCTCCTCATGATCCATGGGCTGATACAGGTAGTCCTCGACTTATGACAGGTCTTGCATTTACAACCCTCACAGCATCCCCGTGGCCATGTGATCAAAATTCCGACCCTTGGCAACCAGTATGCATTTATGATGGTTGCAGTGTCCCAGGATCATGTGATCACTATTTGCAACCTTTTCAGTCAGCTTCTGACAAGCAAAGTCAATCAGGGAAGCCAGATTCAATTAACAGCCCACCCCCCCAGGTGCAACTCAGTTGCTTTCCTTAGCAGCAGAAATTCTAGTCCCAATTGTGGTTGTAAGCCGAGGACAATCTGTATTTGTCCATTTGATCAGCGAACTCCTATTTTGTATAGTAAAGTAGAACAGGTGCCTCCAACACTCCTGGTTCCCTCCAGCTGTATTAGGACTATTGCTCCAGTATCCTCGACCATAATTATTGGCTGCTAATTTGGCAGCCATAATGCCAACATACCTGGAAGGATGCCCGTTTGGAGCAATATAACCTTGGCTGACTTTTCTCTTCTGTAGGTGGGTCCAGTTAGGAGGACCCTGAACGTCTCGGTGCACATACTGGAAGTCTGTTTTGTATCCCATAGTGACATGTGTGCCCTTCCTATCTCCACACCCTTCTATGTGAATGCAACTGTGAGTTGGCTTAGTGGTTTTTCTTTCAGCAGTATTTATTGTAACGGCTGCTTTGTTTTTGTGCAGTTCTCTCAGTGCCCAAGTACCTATGATGCTATTCACACAGAGATATCACGTGAGGGAGCCAGAGTTCTGGCCCTTGGCTACAAAGAATTGGGGCACCTCACTCATCAGCAGGTAAGTTTCAAGTCTTCCCCCACAGCTTGTATGTGCCATAAGATACATTGGTGCTTTGGGACAGGGGTCTCCAACCTTGGTCCCTTTAAGACTTGTGGACTTCAACTCCCAGAGTTCCTCAGCCAGCTTTGAAGTCCACAAGTTTTAAATGGACCAAGGTTGGAGACCCCTGCTTTGGGACATACAATCAATGAATGATACTGTGTCTAACTTAATAATCCCGCTAGATTTATAGGTAATGGCTTACCTGCTCCCTTTTTAAAATGGGGTGTTCCTTCCGTTTACGTCACACTTTGCGTGGGCCGGGGAGCAATGTGAGCAACCAACTTAATTGAATTATTCCATTTTCTTCTTGGTAGCAAACCATCCTCTGCATATTCTGAAGGTGTCATTGAGGACTGACAGAAGAGTAAAGCTTGTCAGTGCCTCCTTTCTTAATGTGAAGCCTCCCTCTCCTCTAATTGGGGGAAAGAACTACAGAATTTTAAATAAGCAGAGAGAAGGCCGCTTCTCATTCATGTGGCAAATTTACGATGAAGTCTGCTTTTGAGGGGCAGGAGTGCTGGTGGCTTAGGCACTATTGTGATCAGTGGTGGGATTTAACCGGTTCGTACTGGTTTGCATGAACTGGTTGCTAAATTACCCCATACCCGCTATCAAAGTGGATCCGCTGCACTGCAATGGAGAAACGGGAAATGGAACGCCCATCGCGAGGGAAGGAGAAGAACGCTTTCCTCCTTCCCTTGTGCCAACCGGTCCATTTCCTGTTTCTCCATTGCAGTGCAGCTCCCAGGATCCACTTTGGTAGCGGGGGGGGGGGGGTTTGGATTTAACACCTGGTTCGCCCAGGGTCAGGTTGGCCGTCATGGAAAGCTCGTCCCACATGTGCAGGGAAGCTGGAGGATGGAGATGGACCACACCTCCCACGACAGCCATCCTGACCCTGGGCGGACCGGTTGTTAAATTATTTGAATCCCACCACTGATTATGATGCTGTACTCGAAAGGCATGTGACATCGTTGCTGCTTGGAAAGCTGCTCTGTAACAGATGCACAAGGCAATGGAGAGGGTGAGGGAGTTAGAAAGAGACCAAGAGGGCAAAATAATAAGCCGTAGAAGTGCAGGCAGCATGGCCTTGGATAGCAAAGCCTTTCTTCAGCGATTGCAGTACTGTACAGAACTGTACAGAGCAGGGGGTACGGCCTGCTGTCACTGTAGACCAGGCAACGAGTAAGCAATAGGGAGAGAAACAAGCAAAGAAAAAACATGAATGGAGCAAGTGATGTGAATTAGCTTCCTGGATATGATGAGAGTGTTCTGTGATATGAACCCTCCTAAATTGCGATGCACTGCAAAGTTTAGACTGAGAAATAAGCTGAGGACAGATGGTTTCCATTGAATTTAAAGAGCAGGGGATAGACTGGAGAAAAGTGGGGGGAGGGAAGGGGGCAGTTGTGTTGGAGTGGGTTATTCTAGGAAGGGGGCCTACTGGCAGAGGTTGTATTCATGCATTGTATTATGGCGTGGTTTGCTTTGTTGAATTAAAAAAAGCACGTTGGTTATTGCATGGAATGCAGTAGGCCCAAATCAATAACCAATTTGAAGTCAAGGCCCACTTAGGTATATTATTAACTCAGGATAAACACAGAATGAAAGTAGAATCATAAAACCTGGAAGTCATAAAGATGCTGGAGCAGGGAGGAAAAAAAAAATTTAAATGTAATCTGGATTCATTTCTTAAATACACTTAAGTATGTGACTTTTAGAAAGGCATGCACTAATTTCCAAGTTATCATTTATTGGGGGGGTTTGAGGTTGGGGAGTGTTATATTAATGTAAAAATGTCTTAGCTATAATCACCTTTTGTGTTTCCTATCCAAAGGCACGAGAAATAAAGCGGGAGGCCCTGGAATGTGACTTGAGGTTCACAGGCTTCATTGTCGTTTCCTGCCCTCTTAAAGTCGACTCAAAGCCAGTTATCCGTGATATCCTGAACGCTTCCCACCATGTGAGTTGTGGCTGAGAAACTCTGGAAGGAACCGAGAAGAGGGGCCTAGGCAAAAGTTTGAGCCAGTTTGCATAATTTCTCTACTGTTCCTAATTCTTCACGTTTGTTGGATCTGCACTACTCTTTTGTCACCTCCTCCAACCCAAAGAAACATATTATAGTATCTTTTTGTCTACACGTTCTTAGATAAATTGGCTAGGCAGCAGAATAACTCTTAAAGAACAGTCTATGGAGATTCTCAGTCATCCAGATCAGGGTTGTTCCGAAGGTGTTTTTTTTCAAGAGGCAACTGGACTTTCTTGTTTTTCTTTTCGCTTCTCATCCAAGAAGCTTAAAGAGGCCATCTATGTAAAAATTGAACAGCCCTCTCTCAACAGAGGGGGAGGGATGTGACATCCTTTATCTCCACTCTACAACACAGTCCTTTCAACAGTTCCAAGAAGGCTCCACACCAATTTGCACCCCTCAGGTGACCCTGATGACACAGATAAACCTCCAGGTGATCTTAACAACCTGCTAAAAGAATGCAAGTGTCCAGGTGTCTGCAAGGAGTATAAACCCTTCCGCTCCCCACCATCCAGTCAGAGCTGAAGAAGCTTCTTGGATAGAAGCGAAACGTCTTCAAAGAAAAACCAGAAAGTCCAGTTGCCTCTTAAGAAAAGCACCTTTCGGTCTTAAAAGAACAGCTAAGCAAACAAAAAAAAATTCCTGCAGGAACAGATGAAAAAACAAACAAACCTCCCAGTCAGATATCCAGTTTTCCTTAGGGAACTGAGCAACCCTTGGAGAGCTCCCAGGCTTGGTTGGAGCAGCCCTGCCAGGCTGTTTGTTCTCAGCATCTGTAGGCATATTTCTACTATGGAAAGTGAACGGTTCTTTTGGATAGTATATATTTCTCCTGTTCGGAATGGAGGACATAGACAAGCACAATGTTTCCTTTTTTGCAGCATGGTCATTCCTTCTTTACCTCATTACACATGATGGGAATTCCTTAACTGAGAGACAGAGGATCAAAACCATCTTTCCAAAATCGCTTGGGGAGGGGGGGGGGAGGAAACATACTGATCGGCGTTTTTAATTAGCACATGCCAGTATGCTGCTTGCTTATGCACTTTTATGACAGACTGCTTTTTCAAGCAGTGGTCCTGAAGCAGATTGCCGTTTCCGCAGAGCAGCTTCCCCGCACCTTGCCTGTAGTCAGGTGGCACAAACCTGCCCTTTAACCCCACTCTACAGGTAGTGATGATCACAGGCGACAGCCCACTGACAGCTTGCCACGTGGCCCAGGAGCTGCACTTCACTCAAAAGGAGCAGACGCTCATTTTGCAGCCACCTAGTAAAGGTAAAAAAAAAAATCTCTGGGAGAAGGAAGGGAGGGAGAGAGAGAGAGAAGACAGATGCTGCCACCACATTGCACAGAGCATGTGATCACTTTATGCAGCATTTGCTCTATAGGACAATATAAGGCCATCATCTAGCCCAGGGGTGTCAAACTGGTGGCCCACGGGCCAGATGTGTCATGCGCAGGCCACACCAGGGGTGAAATGCTCCCAGATTGGACTGGATTGCGTGATCCGGTAGCGATTGTGGCCGGTAGTTCAGCGATCCGGTAGTGATGGTGGAGCAAAACTCCACCCACCCGCCCGGGTGTCATTACTTCCTGGTTTTAACCAGGAAGTAATGTGTTTTTGCGCAGAAGGTTTTACCCATGCGCAGAAGGTCTCGCTCACACGCGCACGCAGCACATGCACTTCCAGACATGAAGGGAAAAAACATTGTGATACGTAATGTGATGCAATGTGACAGCGCAAGTTTGACACCCATGGCCTAGCCCCTTTTCCTGGGAGTCAGTAAAATCACAGTGCTATTTTGGTAGTTGCTGCTGCCTGTGGTCTTCAATGGCTTTCCACTGGGTGATTGGTTTTCAAGCTGCGGTGTCCAGGAGAATTATTCCCCTGGTATCCAACACTACTACATTCCCTTGATGAGTGCTACCAAACAGAGAAGCACCTCACTGTGCTTAATTCCCTTCTCTTCTCTAGGCTCCGGTTGGAAATGGCAGTCCATCAACGACACTACGGTCCTCCCAATTGTCCCAGACTCACTGCGGGAACTGACCAGCAACCACAATCTGTGCATCACAGGGGAGGGTCTCGCTCACCTGCAAGCTACAGACTCGCAGCTGCTGCTTAAACTCATTCCACACATCCAGGTCTTCGCACGTGTTGCACCCAAGCAGAAGGCAGGTGGTCTTTATCTTTAATGCCCAGCCCAACTGCTCCTTGGCCGATAGCCACAAAGATTGTGTGGGTTTTATTTTTATTTTATTTTATTTTTAATGATGGCTTGGTAAACCTTGCCTGAGAATAGACGCATCTCTTCCAGAATAGTGGTAAAGTGTTAACCATTCTCTGCATCAGCTGCGGAGAAACTGGCCTTCCAGCTGGTGGTGCTGACTACAGATTCCCAATCCATTTCAGCAGCCACAGGTAGTCCTCGACTTATAACCACAATTGGGCCCCAAATTTCTGTGCTGAAGTGAGACATTCGTTAAGTGAGTTTTGGCCCATTTTATGGCCTTTCTTGCCAAATGTATCAAATGAATCGCTGCAGTTGATCAGCTAATAACCTAGATGTTGGCTTCCCCACTGACTTTGCTTGCCAGAAAGTCGCAAGAGGGGATTTGTTCACATGATACAGCAACAATCATAAATTGCAACCGGTTGCCAAGAGTCTGAATTTTGATCACGTGACCATGGGGATGCTGCAAAGGTCGTAACTCTGAAAACTGGTCATAAGTCACTTTTTTTCAGTGCCCTTGTAACTTTGAACGATCACTAAATGAACTGTTGTAAGTAAAGGACTTCTTGTATAGTTAAATCTAGCAGTGATGGGAGTTGCATTTGAGCCAGATCCGAGAAGCCACTCATTCCTGTAAATTCACAGCTTGTATAGTTAAAACTAGCAGTGATGGGAGTTGCATTTGAGCCAGATCCGAGAAGCCACTCATTCCTGTAAATTCACAGCTTGTATAGTTAAATCTAGCAGTGATGGGAGTTGCATTTGAGCCAGATCCGAGAAGCCACTCATTCCTGTAAATTCACAGCTTGTATAGTTAAAACTAGCAGTGATGGGAGTTGCATTTGAGCCAGATCCGAGAAGCCACTCATTCCTGTAAATTCACAGCGTACTCCCTGGATTATTGCAAGATTTTAAAAAGAAAGAACGGAGAAGCTGTTGGACAGTGAAATTCCAGAAACACCGTGAATTTCCTGGAACTGATTTTAAAGCAGCCACTGCTTGTGGCAGACCTTTCTTTCCAGTGAATTGCTGTGTCAATAAATGAGGGAGACACTTGATACATAGGACCCTGATGTATTGGGAAAGCGAGTGTTAAATACAACACAATTTTGTGCAATAATGCATGAAAATGAAAACATTTCTTACCAGAATAACTTCTGTGTTCATCGTTGAAAAAATGAATGGAAGAGCACATACCTACCAGAATAGAAAAGAAAAGAAAAGAAAAAGAAATAGAAATAGAAGTAATAGAAACAGAATAGAATTCTTTATTGGCCAAGTGTGATTGGACACGCAAGGAATTTGTCTTTGGTGCATACGCTCTCAGTGTACATGTATGTATCCACCATCACACTGTTCTCTTTCAGGGTCAGCAATGTTAGGTAGGAACCAAAACAAGTTGACTCACTATGATATATTCCCATGTATTTTTTTTAATAAATTTGTTACCTGCCATAACAAGCCACAATTTTTAAGTTAGGCAGAGCTATGGCCTTAGTGGAAAGGGGTCTTAAGATTTCAACCTGTTGACTTGGAATGTGACTCATCTGCACATCTCTAAAAAGATTCAGTGGATCTTTTCAATGTGTATGTATTTATTTCTTTGCCGGTACTAACCTTATTCATGACTGTTAAACTTCTTCTTTTTTTTCATTTTAGGAAATTACAGGTAGTCCTCGACTTGCAACTGGTCATTTAATGACTGTTTGAACTGATAACGGACTTCCCCAGAACTACCTATAATCTCTTTTTGAAGTTAGGACAGCTTCACACATTCTGCAGTCTTATGATTACGTTTTGGGCACTTGGCAACCAAATCACCTTTATGATAGTTAGTGTCATCCCATGTTTACATGACTGCACTTTGCAACTTTTTTGCTAGTTTCCAGCAAAAAAAGTACCCATTGGAGAGAATGGCCTTTCTTAACGACTGCTACCAAAAAAAACCCAAAAAAATACCAGATGTAGTCATATAGTACCTTGAGTTACAACTGTAATATCTTATGACCATAATTCTGGACTTAATTATGGTCATAAATTGAGAACTATCTGTACAGAATTGCGAACGTTGAGAACCTATGCCCTGGGCCATTTTATGCAAATTTTAATAATAATAATAATAACAACAATAACAACAACAGCAACAGCAATAGCAACAGAGTTGGAAGGGACCTTGGAGGCCTTCTAGTCCAACCCCCTGCCCAGGCAGGAAACCCTACACCATCTCAGACAGATGGTTATCCAACGTTTTCTTAAAAATTTCCAGTGTTGGAGCATTCACATTTCTTTGTTGATTCTTTCTTTCCCATGATAGGAATTTGTGATCACAACACTGAAGGGACTTGGCTATGTGACTCTGATGTGTGGGGATGGCACTAATGACGTGGGGGCTCTGAAGCATGCGGATGTGGGTGAGTGTTAATTCATTTAAAGACTGTTATTTTGATGAAAACCAGGTCTGTTTATTGTGAGTTTTAATTGCTTACTCATTAACTTTCCATGAATTGTGATTCTTTAAAAAAAGATACTTGATTTTGAAGTGAGTCATGCACTCGTTGGAACAAGCATCGGAGAAGCATTCTATTCTCCCCCAGGAGGAGATGCCTTGTTAGAAAATGTGTGGCTGTAAATTGTAGGTTATCTGCTGACCAATTACAGTCTAAATTATTTAATTGTCACTGTCTTTTAACTGATTGGACTACTTGATTAAACAGTATTTCTTCCCAACTAATTGTTATCGATATTTCTGCAAGGTGAATCAATTGGTTTGATTGAAAGTCCCATCAGTGCGAAGTTAAACCAATCACCCTGTTTAAATTTATTTATTTATTTAATGCATTTATTCATTGTATTACATTTATATATTTATATTATATTTATATTTATACGACCAAATCAAAATTGTATTTATGCTTCAAAATCCCTGTTAAAAGGATCAGTTTCCATATTTCTGCATTTAATATAGTTTTTTTAATTCCATATTCTGTAAATGATAGCAGATAGAGCATGTTAAATATTATTAATATCCATGTTTCATGATCATCGGTTTCTGACCCATTAAAACAGCTGCCTGCAATTACTGCAGGTTCTAGTCCCACCAGGTCCAAGGTTGACTCAGCCTTCCATCCTTTATAAGGTAGGTAAAATGAGGACCCAGATTGTTGGGGGGCAATAAGTTGACTTTGTAAAATATACAAATAGAATGAGACTATTGCCTTACACACTGTAAGCCGCCCTGAGTCTCCGGAGAAGGGCAGGATATAAATGTAAATAAATTTTTAAAAAAACGTTCATATTTTGCCTTGTTTTCAGCTGCTCTGAAAATAGGATAGGATAGGATAGGATAGGATAGGATAGGATAGGATTTTTTATTGGCCAAGTGTGATTGGACACACAAGGAATTTGTCTTTGGTGCGTATGCTCTCAGTGTACATAAAAGAAAAGATACCTTCATCAAGGTACAACACGGGAACTCACGGGAGGATGCTTGTGTCATCAAGGATATGATTCATTCTTTCAGGTGTGGCTCTACTAGCCAATGCCCCGGAGCGAATCCCCGAGCGCAGAAAAAAGCCTCGTGATGGAGTGGCTGATGGGAGACCTACTACCTCCTCCGCTCTTGTTGGGAGCAACATGAGGCCCACCTCCCGAGCTGCCAAGCACAGGCTCATGTCTCTTAGGGAGGAGCAACTTGCTGTACAACGAGTAGGTTGTTAGATCTGTTTTACTTTTCTTATCTCTTGCTGCTGGCTTCACTTATGCTTCTGGCATAGCTTTTCCTTTGTGAATTGTTGGTGGAGGGCGGGGGGAGTGAGGGGAAAGACAGACCTCCATTTACACTTCCTTATTCAGTGCAGGTAGAAACAGTACTCAAATAAATTGGAATGGTAAGAATTCCAGCTCAGCACAGCTGGAATTTCTTAAATTCCCAGTGATTTTGGATTAAACAGGGTTTATGCTCTTATCTTTCCTTTTCCTGGAGAACAGCTTTTCCGTATCGGGATTTATTCTAGAGATAGAGAATATCTCTATTGACTTATGACTGTTGTGTTTTTGTTTGTTTGTTTGTTTAATGATGATCTGAAATTGAAACAGCCTCAGAAAGGTTGCTTTTTGGCCATCGCGGAACATTACATCACCAGTCTTAACAGTCACATGATCGCAATCTGGATGCTTGGCAACCTATTTGCACTTATGGCCAATTACAATTGTGTGATTGCCATATGCATTCTCTGTTGGCTTCCCCAGAGAATTAATGGGGAAGCCAGCAGAGAAGCTTGGGAGTTGTCCCTGACGGCTGGCTGAAAGAGCTATCTGCCTAGGGGAGCTGAATTCTATGTTGGGATGCAGAAACAGAATTCATATTCTGAAGATATTGCACCCTGCTGGAGATGTCCTTTCTGCACACAGAGGGGAGCTGAACTCTTTTGGCAGGCAGCGTTTTCAGCCAGCTGCCAGAGACAAGAGGAAGTCAAAATGCAAGCAGAGAATGTAAAGGCAGGGCAATGAAGGTAAGGCGCCTGGGATGTCTTGGGGACAGGGTTGGTACTGGGAGGCTAGGCGCAGGCCATTTGTAAGTGTCTCTCTGCTCGGGCTGCTTGCCCCCTGCTTGGATTTTGGCAGGGGGAAATACCAGCTCCTGAACAGAGCCTCCTGGGGGACCCCACATTCCTTACTTGGGACTTGGCTTAATGAAGTAAGATAGCTTAACAACCACAACTGGCAGTGCCGGGATTGCGGTCTTGAGCAAAGCATTCATGTGAGTGTCTCGCTTAATGAATGTTGAACTCAACTATTAAGATTTCGATCCAAATTATGGTTGTAAATTGAGTGCTTGTAGTGGTATGGATAGCTTGATAGGGAGCTTGATGTACACTGAACAAGGATATTTCTTACCCCTCCTCACCCCCTTGTTTCTGGCAGGAGAGGATCAGCCAAGTGCTAAAAGATTTGGAGGAAGAGCAAGTACCTATTGTGAAGTTGGGTGATGCCAGTATTGCAGCTCCATTCACCTCTAAGCTTTCCTCTATACAGTGCAGTAAGTATGGGAAGAAGGAAGTCTATGCTTAGGGTGGAAAGTTGTGCACTTAAAGGCCCCCGCCTCATTTTTACAGCAGTTCTATATATTTCATTTGGAAGTTTTACAGTGAAAGTAGATAATAACCGATGTGATTTTATTTTCATGCTGTAACCAGCAGAATCCTGTATGCTGAAGGGCACTTCTGTCTCTTAAGTCTGAGTTGTGCATCACAACTTAGAAAACCTAGACTGAGCCTCCTTAGAGAAAATTCTGTGAATAGAGCAGAGCTGGAGGAAAAAATGTCATCACCTTCTCTGGCATGCCAGAGGCCTTCCTAGGCAAAGCTGGCTGAGGAATTCTGGGAGTTGAAGTCCACAAGTCTTAAAGTTGCCAAGTTTGGACAGCCCTGGCCTAGGTCTTCCTAGGCAATGAAAAAAGCACAAAGCAGGGGTGAAATCCAGCAGGTTCTGGAGTACCGGTAGCGGAAATTTTGAGTAGTTCAGAGAACTGGCAAATACCGCCTCTGGCTGGCCCCAGAGTGGGGTGGGAATGGAGATTTTGCAATATCCTTCCCCCAGGAGTGGGGAGGGAATGGGGATCTTGCAGTATCCTTTTCCTACCATGCTCACCAAGCCAAGCGCACAGAACCAGTAGTAAAAAAAATTGGATTTCACCACTGGCACAAAGTAACAATCTTAAGCAGAAACCTTCTCTCATCTTATGCAGTCTGCCATGTGATCAAGCAGGGCCGTTGTACACTGGTCACCACACTCCAGATGTTCAAGATCTTGGCATTGAATGCACTCATCTTAGCCTACAGCCAGAGTGTCCTGTATTTGGAAGGTGTGAAGTTCAGTGACTTCCAGGCTACACTTCAAGGCTTGCTCCTGGCTGGCTGCTTTCTTTTCATCTCCCGATCCAAGGTATGACGGATGAAGGATGCCTTATTGCAGGTTGGAGGGGAAGATAGGAAATGTGGTCCATGGGGTAGGCAATAAGCTGGCCATAAAGTTTGGTTCTGTGGCGTGTAAGGATGTGCACAAAATCAAAAGAAAATGCAGGTAACTGTTCTCGCTCACCAAATCATTCATTCAGTGATCAGTCTTTGAAGTTGCAGCCATCGCAGTGTCCCGATCATCATGTGATCGCAATTTGGGTGTTTGGCAACTGATGCATAATTATGATGGTTGAGGCACCCCAAGGTCACCTGGTTGCCATTGGCAACCTTCATAGCTGGCTTCTGCCAAGGAAAGTCGGGGAAAGTCAGCAGGAAGTCGCAAGTCATGTAAGGTCACATTTAACAACTGCAACTAGAACTGACAATAAGATGCCCTGGTCACATGGCATCACAATTAATATTGTGCTGCTTAGAGATAGAGTTGCTAGTTCCTGTTGCGGTTGATAAGTGAAGACTATTGACATTTTTTTTCAAACCATATTTTAGGAACTGAAATTTAGTTTCAGTGGAACAAAATTCAAAATATTTCAACTGTTTTTACCCTGGGGTAAAATTTGGGTAGACACCTATGCTGAACCAAATTACAGAAAATTTGGCCAAGGAAATGGTTTTAAAAATAGTTTGGGAACATTAAACTAATCCACCCACCCCCATAGGAAACATTGTACTCATCCACTGAAAAATATGATAACTCATCCACTGAAAAATAGATATTTAGATCAGAATTTGGTATCAAAAATACCTGCTGCTTTTCTCAATAAAAGAATAGAACATTTTCTCTGAACATTTTGTTAATGTTTTGATTTTTTTAAAAAAAGAATTTCATCCAATTTTTATGGGCACTTGAACCCCCTAGATCAGGAAATTGATATATTTTCTTTGCCTTTTGTGTGGGTGGGGTGGGTGTCTTGTCTGTCTCTAACATACCATCAAAATTAAATGTGTTGTTCATTGCTTATATTTTTGCTTGCACATAGCTGTAAAACGAGACTGCTGGCATTAATTAAAGTGCACTAGTAACATTAATGTAAAAGCAAGGGGAAGATATAAATATCACCACTGATTCTGGCTACTGCAGTGACTTGGTTGTATAAAGTTGGGGGATAAAGCAGCACCATCGCAATGCTTTAATACAGTATCTTTGAAACCGACACATTTTGTTTCACGCTCAACAAAACTGCAAGTTTTGCTCTGATCTTGAAACCTTTTGAAACACATCTTTTGCTTCGTGCCAAGAGCATCCAAAACATAATCCAAGATTGAGTGTTTCAAAGTCATTTTTTTCCACACAACTGACATTGTCAGTCTCCCTCTCTCAGCTCTCGTAAAAAGGCAAGGGCAAACCGAAACCTTCCAACAATCTTACCAAAAAAAACCTACATGGACTTGTCTAGGCCAAGAATCTCCAACCTTGTCAACTTTAAGACTTGTGGACTTCAACTCATAGAATTCCTCAGCCAGCGGAATTCTGGGAGTTGAAGTCCACAAGTCTTGAAGTTGCCAAGGTTGGTGACCCCTGGTTTAAGCTGTCTCAGGTGTCAAAACTGGCTTTGAAAATTGATGGGAATTACTTAGCTTACACCACGTCTGTGTGTGCAATGTTCAAAATGGATTCGAATTGGCAAAGATAGGCTTCCTTTTGATTTCTGTGTCTTAATTCTTCCAGCCGGTTGACAGGCCTTTTCTCCTGGGGGAGGGGGTCATTTTTCAAAGTAACTATCCTACAGGATGCTTCCCAAGTGAATAATAGTCAGGCTCCAAACTTCCTGTAGAATTCTAACCCTGACCTGTTTCTTCTTGTTTACAGCCTCTGAAGACACTCTCCCCTGAGCGTCCACTCCCTAATATCTTCAATTTGTACACAGTTCTTACAGTGCTGCTACAATTTATGGTCCATTTTGTCAGTCTGGTATATCTGTATCGAGGTGCGCAAGCCCGCAGTGAGCCCAAGTGAGTGCTGCTTGGATTTAAATAACGAGGGTATAAAGTAAAGAAGTAAAAATGACAGTTGTACGAAAATATAGATGTTCTCCAGACGTGTTGCCTTCTGATCCCAGAATTTTCAGTGGTTTTCAGAATGCTGTGAGTGGGAAGTCAGGTGATCCTGACGATACTCAAGCCTGGAAGGGCTGAGAAAAAATATTCAAGGCTCTTTCTGTTTCTTTAAGGAAAGAAGACTTTGTGGATCTCTATAAGGAATTTGAGCCCAGTCTTGTGAATAGCACTGTTTACATCATGTCCATGGCCATGCAAATGGCTACATTTGCCATTAACTATAAGGTAAGATGTACTTAGTTTTTATAATTTCATCATTGCCAATACCTGTCTCCTGATTTCATATAGTGCTACCCTTTTCCCCTCAAAATAAGGCATCCCCTGATAATAAACCCAATCGGCTTATTTTCAAAAAAATATAAGACAGTCTTATTTTTGGGAAAACACAGTAGGATCTGATGCTGCATTTCAAATGATATGCAAAGCAGTAGGTGCTATGATGAATCCAAATTTTAACAGGACATTAGAGAAATACTTCAAATGTCTAATTATGCCATGCGGAACAAGGAGAAATATGACCGTTAGTATAGATCAGGGGTGTCAAAGTCACATCGTAACGTGACATATCACAACTTTTTTCCTCTTCCCTAAAATGGGGGTGGGCATGGCCAGCGTGTGACACATCTGGCCCGTGGGCCACGAGCTTGACACCCCTGGTATAGAGCATATGGTTGAGCCCATTTTGTAGTTTGAATGTTATTGTTTTGGCTGCTGACTTTTAATTTGGGTGCTTTTTATTTTAGTGCATTTTAATTGTTAGCCATCCAAAATCATATATACAAGATGGGTAGCAATATAAATAGGTATTTATGGAAACTGGGATCAGGCCCAGATTTCAGAATGTTGAAGTCCATTGTCCTGTCTTAAGTGGAATGATCCTAGAAAAATAATTTATTGTAAATAGATTAGATGGTCCTGATGGCAGTTGCATACATAATAAACTCCCAAGCTTTTACAGAACTCCCATCTAATCATGACAGATCAAAGGTGCCAGGCCCTTTTAGCAATTCCTCAGTCCTGTTTGACTAAGATGGGTTGGATGCAAACTTGCACTTTCACCTCTAAGCAAAAATTGTGCTCCCATCTGTGATAATAAAGCTCACAGCGAAGGTGAGGCTGTTGTCACATATAGCCACAGGATTATGACATGAAAATACCAGTTAGTATTGTAAGAAAAGTTTTGCCAAAGGAATTATATCTTGATCAGCAATAAAATAGATAAGCTTTTATTGTTTCTACTCCTAAATTACTGATATGGTTTGCCTTCTGTTTATTTATTTAGGGCCACCCATTCATGGAAAGCCTAAGAGAAAACAAACCTCTGCTATGGAGCATCATTATTTCAGGATTAGCAATTGTCGCCCTTTTGACTGGCTCCTCCCCTGAGTTCAATGAACAGTTTGGACTTGTGGACATCCCAACAGAGGTAAGTAAACAAGACTTTTGCTAAGCTTATCCCGATTTCCCTTTTTTCCAGTTAGTTGTAGAAATTAAAAAGGGGAAAAAAAGAGAGGAAAAAAAACCCTAGACCGTTAACACTGGGTTTGAGAACTTCAAACTGTTTTGAATTGGAGGTGTTTTAATGAGTACTTTACTTCCAGCAAATGCAAAGTAGTCTCAGGATTAGAAGGTCCAGTGTGTTATGAATCAGTAAACTACTGCACCTGTTGCTTGGTTATAATTTATCTTAGAAAAATTTTACTTGATTTAGGGACTTGGTAGAACAAACAAACAAAACCCAACAGGGTTTTTTATGTTCAGGGCAAATGATAATAGAGGCAAGGTATGATGGGTTTGCGGGGAAGAACTGAAAATTACTAAGACGCATATAGTAAGACCAAGTCTAGGCAGCCTTGTGTACTCCAGGTGTTTTGGAATAGGAGTTGCAGGCCTAGCGATGTAGTGAACAGCAAGAACTGTAGGTGTAATTGAAAACATTTAGAAATCTTATATTGCCTAGCTCTTGGCTAAATTATGTTTTTAAAATTTCTTGAGTTAATTTTCCATGCAACTACTGGTAATAATGAGTTTAAAAATATAACTAGGAAGGTTGTAGCTATATTCTACCAGGCTTGATATATACTAGATTTGAATGCAATAGGGAAAATGTTCTTTCTTGGTACATCTTGTTTATATTTTTCTATTTCAGTTTAAACTAGTGATCACTGGAGTTCTGGTGGCCAACTTCTTCATTGCTTTGCTCATAGACTGGATCCTGCAGTTCTTATTAGGCAGCACAAAGCTCAAAGTGCCTTCTTGAGACTCATTCTTCTTCCTTGGCAGAAGTGAAGCAAAGGACAGCCAGAAAGAGACGCCATCGAAATACAGCACTACAAAAGGAATATTTATTCTTTGATAGCTGTTTTATTCCAGTTGGGGACTGGCAAGCAGATTTTTATTGTGTTAAGTCTGGAAACCACAACAAAAGTTGTGCAGGGGCCTACATTAATCTTCACAGGTCTGCCAAACAGAGCAGCAGTTGTTAACCTTTGTACTGCCTCTTCCCTCCTCCTAGAAAGGTGGTCATGAGATTTGATAATAAAATGGCAATCAGTGCATTTTGGAATATGCAGGAATGTTTTTCTTTCATTTAATATATTCTTAGTTCCCTCCTCCCCATATGAAATCTTGACGTAATGGTCGTATTTGCAATCCTCTAAACAGATTTCTGCTAAAGAAGGTTGTTGTGGAGCATTATCTTTCATTTTTCATAAACATACTTTATTGGCAGGAATACATGTTTCAGAATGTTTGAAATGGTCAGAAATAAGTACAAAGATAACTTTGTTGGTAGAATAAGCCTCTTATTTTTAGACATTTTCCCCCAAAGAAAGTAGATATGATGCTTGAAAAAACTATGTACAAAAGTAGTTCTACTCGTACCTATAGCAAAATATAATTTCAGCAGGATTATACCAGTTTCAGCTAGTAAAGCAGTGCCCCCCAACAGCACAATCCCTTTGAGGCAGGCACTTCATCAGCTAAGTTGAGTCAGCTTGACCACCCATAAGCCCCAGTGGCAAGAACGCTCAAGAAAATGACTGATGCTATGAAATGGTGGGTGGGAGTCTCGCAGCTGCAGTTCTTTCAACTACAAAACTGTAGTCATACTATAGAAAAGCAAAAAAAATATGGTTACAAAAAAGCAAGACTTCTATATTCAAAACCAGAAGGACTTGCAGCTCAGCTATAATACATGAATACATTTGTAAGGAAACGACACATTTGATTTTGCTAAACAAAATGATTTAGCTCTGATCTGAATGGAACAAGGATCCAAGTCTGAATTACTCTTAAATTTTGCTCACCTCTTTCTCAATGTCAGCAAGAGATTTGATGTGGAAGTTTTTAAATATAGAAAGTGCCTAGAAAATAAAAGCAAATACAATCATTAGCCAATCTAGACTGTAATTTATAGAAATTATTCCTATCAATATTGATACAACTTAAGCTAAATTCTGCACTAAGTAAATTCAAATGCCTTCCATTCTTACAATTCTTTCTTACTGCTAAACAGCTACAGGAAAACATGTTTTCTCATTAGTAACATTTAATCTAATTGAATTAGGTGAGAGAAAGCTCACTGAAGTCTTCTGGTAAGTTTTTAAAAAGTAAAAGTAATTTGACAGCTGTCAGAACTCCAGTTGACATAAGTTGCACTGTTTTCCCCAGTATATTATCTGTATTTTGTCAACCAGTCATTCTTTTAAATTATATTTATTGGATTTTTTTTCACATACCATCTGTGCCAAGACCACTTCTACAATGCTGACTGGGAATATTGTGAGTGGTAGTTTCAAGTCAGTTGGAGAAAGCCAGTCATTTATCAGTCTGGGAATGGAATTCAATATATCATTGGGCTGGGGAGTTATTTCCATACGTATCTGGAACACCTTCAAGCTACTTTCAGTTTGGAGATCTCTTTCTAGAAACTGACATTATTCTGGACTGAAATGGCCCAGAGAGAATATTCTTTGCAAAGTTTCATTTCCAGAATAATGAAGTTTGCATAAGAAAAATATATTGTTTTCACCTATTTTTCTCCTTTACACTGTTACATGACTAATAGAAAATACTTACAGTGGCACCACGAGTGACATTGTTCTCAAATTTAGGATGCAAAGTAAAAGGGACCCCATCTATAGCTAAGAAGGAAACACACACTCAAGTTCAGATTGCCAAAGGGAAAAGCAACAATAAAGTGGGTGATTATTTACAGGCCATCAAGGTGACACCCAACAAATCATAAAACTGTAGTGGAAGGTTAAAAACTTGTTACAATAGTAAATAGTAAAGGGTTTAAAATATATAAAATGTAACATAATTCAAACACCCACTTTACAGGAACACCTTCATAGATTTTCTAAACTCAAGAAAAAGCAACACAGAAGGCTCTTTCTCCTGTACTGTACAAGAAATCGCTCTGCAAAAGTAATGTTTTCAAGGGGCCACTCCGCCAGTACTTAGAAAATGTGACATAATTCCCAGGATGAATATCTAAGTGCAATAATTGATGTACAGTGTAGGAAGCTGCATCACTATCTGCAGCCTCATTTCAATAGAATTCCAGAAAGCTGCAAAACAGGCAACTCCAACAATAGAGGTAGTCCTCAAATTACAACCATTTAGTGACCATTTGAAGTTGCAATGGTACTGAAAAAAGTGACATGATCGTTTTTACACTTATGACCACTGTGGTATCCCCATGGTCATGTGACCAAAATCTGGATGCTTGGCAACTAATTCATAGTTATGACAATTGCAGTATCCTGGGTTCATACGATCACTTTTTACGACCTGACAAGTAAGGTCCATGGGAAAACCAGATTCACTTAACAACCGTGTTACTTAACAACTGCAATGATTCACGTAACAACTGTGGCAAGAAAGGTCATAAAATGTAGCAAAATTCTTTTAACACTTAACTTTCTCACTTAGCAACAGAAATTTTGGTTGTTAAGTCAACTACTGTATTTAATAGGCCAAGAAAATAATTAACAATTAGTATAGTTTTTTTCCAATGTTCAATTGCTATATCATGTTCCACTAATCAAACTGTCATCCTTCAAACTGACCTCTTATAAGACTGCCTCCAGAAAGGCTGAGGCTGGTGTCAGTAATGCTATGAAAAAAATCACGGGTAATGCAAAATTAAAAAGCACTATAAAGTTGATCTATCAAAGAGTGCATCTCCTTCTAGAATACATTGCATCCCAGCCCCCATACCAATGATCATTTTGGTCTGGATTTATTTTTACTTTGTTCACTTTAATCTAGGACCTTACTAAATTTGAACAGATAATGTAATATAACTACAGACATTAAGCACATTAAAAGCACCTAATTCTGAATAAATTTCCAGGCGCTTCATATGCCAAAGCATATATAAAAGCATGCCCGAGTCTATCCTTTTCTAGTTCACATTTTATGAATGGTCCAGAAGCTGTCCATAAATTAATCTGAAGTAGAAGCAGGCATCGTGTGCCAGTTGAAACAAGCCTAGATTAGGGCCAGATCACATTCTTAGACACCAGAAAACCAATTTAAAAATTGTTTTCTGGAAAACTGCAGACTACCTCTCATAACAGCTACATCAATATAAACCGCAGGGACAGTTAAAATGCTATGGAATATTCTGAGTCTAGAACAGTCAGTTTTACACATTCCTATTATTAAATAAAACATAAAATAAATATCTTGTGAGACTTCAGAACAATAACCCACAGCCAGTAATGGAACTGTTGTAATTAAGTGGTTAAAGATGTCTTTCCACGTATTCTAGAAAACTAGCCACCACCCCTTCCCTCTGAGGCCTATATTCTGATTCTTGATAATCAGGATAATCCAGATAGGTCTGGAGTTAAAAGGACTCCCAATTTCAAAACTGCTTTCTTCCTGTAAGCAAAAAAAACCATCCCCTTCCTGCGAAGATATATTAATCTTTAACCATGGCATCAGTTCTATTCTGACAAATGTAAACAAAGGAGTCATCATATTACAGGGCTATATATAACAAAAGTTCATGTTTTGCCTTAATTATAAAAAAAACCTATGGGACGAATCATGCCAAATTTCAAGAAAGAATAAATATACCCACTGGAACATTTCTTGAAGTTCAGTTCTATGGTTCTTTCTCCCAAAAAAGCAGAATACTCTTCACCTCCTTGAACAGAAGCTACTTACCTGAAATACCACAGGCATTTGACGTATCATATATAGATTCATTTTTCTTAATGGTAGTTTGCCTTTTGGAACCAATAGATAGAGAGTTTTCACTGAAAGGATTAAAATGAAGGATTAAAATGAATATATATATATATATATTTGGGGGAGATATATATATATATACATATCTCCCCCAAAGACAAGAAACAGTCCTTTCAGCAAGCAGCAGCAGCTTGCAACATTCTCTGTCGGCTTCTCCAACGACTCTAGGAAGCTGGTAGAGAAGATGCCATATGGTGATCACATGATTATGGATGCTTGGCAACCTGTCATTAAGTGCAAACAAATTGCAGAGCAGCCAAATTACAATCACATAACCATAGGAGCGGTGGTGCAACATTTGGTAATGGCCAGAAGTGCATTACAGGCAATAAAG
This sequence comes from Ahaetulla prasina, assembly GCF_028640845.1. NCBI lineage: Eukaryota > Metazoa > Chordata > Lepidosauria > Squamata > Colubridae > Ahaetulla > Ahaetulla prasina. Next base: position 171,412,665 of record NC_080540.1, read on the forward strand.
CACTTTTTGGAAGCCATAATTCCAGATCATTGTTAAAGAAACGGCCTTAAATCAGAATCATTTGCAAATTTTTTTGTCACTCTCCAGGAGCAGAGTCTGAATCCTTGCAATAGACAGTTTCTTCTGCCATGTAGACTATTCATTTGAATTAGGATTCTAAAAATCATTGTTAAATCAGAAAAAAAAGCAAGTTTGTGGGAGATAATATAGGGCTAAAGAGTATATGGTGAAACTAAGATGATGACTTAACAGAAACAGAAGTCCTAATCATATTGGCAATAAGAGCAAGTGAACACAATGGGACATGCAATAGAACAGAGGTAGTTCTTTGACTTGCTTAATGACAGTTTTAAAATTAACAAAGGCCTTGGAAAGAGTGCTTTACAGTCTGGTAAAGCAGTCCCAACTATTACAAACATTGCATGAACAAAGAGAAAGCGCCACACACACATTTCAATCATGTGATCACAACCTGGATGTTTGGTAACCTGTTCGCACTTATAACTGACTACCAAGTGCCTCACAATCATAGGACCTCCCAAGGATTTCAGCTCCAGACATGCTTGCAAAGAACTGAAATCTTTTGTGCCTGCTTCCCTGGAGCTAAAATCCTTCGTGCTTGCTTGCATGAAGCTGAAATTCTTTGGCAGTGAGCTTTTTCAGCCAACTCCTAGACAAAAGTAAGTTGAAATCCAAGCAGGATTTTCAGCCCGAGGGGAGAAGCAGCACAGTAAGGTAAGGAACATGGGATGCCTCAGGAAAACAATGGACACCCTAGGAGGCCCAGTGCAGGCCACACATAAGTATCTCCCCGTTGTCCTGAGACTCCTGCGTTGCTTGCCTAGGACTCAGTTTGCTTAACAACCCATGAAAATGTTTTAACAACTACAATCGGGAGAACTGAGATTGCCACCATTGAGCAAACAGTCACCTGATATCTTGCTTAATGACCACTTCACTCAGCAACCAAGATTACAGTCCCAATTGTAGTTATTAAATGAGAACTATTTGTAAGCATTGATAAGCTTCTGGTTTTTTTGTAACCCAGCACAAAAACTTATTGATCAGATTTGTACTGGGTATAGAATAGTTTTTTATGTGTATGCACACAGAGATCAATGAACTTTACAAACCAACATTCTACTTTCTTAATTTTTGCAGTAGTTATTAATTTATTACTTGTTATATTTTTTGCCATATAAACCATAGCCCATCTTCTCTTGTACTGTTAGTTCTACAGGACATTGCCACCTGTTGATTGCCCTTTTTATCTAAATTTCCAGGGCACTCCAACATCTTTTAATTGCAATATTTGTTAGACAACCAGGATAAATCTACCCCTATAAGTAGCAAAATTCTGGTACATTATGTGCAAGCTTTGCCCACAAATGGTAATCAACAATTATTGATGTTAGGGGTTAACATTTTACTGAACTTATTTTTATGGGTAAATTAACTCCTGCCGCTTTTACACAACTAGTATATCTGAGCTTGTCCTTGTCTTTATCAGAGACATGACATGAGGTTTAATTAATTTACCCCATGAGTGTAAGTTTCACAAACTTTTAACCTAGTGCACCATGTAAAATTATCCTCACTTTTTTTAACAGAATATCTAGTTTCTCTCTATTGTTCTCCATTGTTTAATCTAAGAAAAATTCTAACATGGGTACTTCCAGAAGTAGACAAACACTGATTATTTATTTCTTCATCTAGCATTCTGAGATGCAACTGCAACAATCCTAGGAAGGTCTTAATGTTAAAAAATCTCTTCCCAATATTGCTTCAGATCCTGTCTTTCTGATTCTGCTATCATCAATCTTTTTATAGGCCTTTTTTTTTAGTCCTACAAACTCACTTAAACTGCTTTTTGCCTGATTACAAAGTTATCTTGATTCATATCTAGTTTGAATGATGGGTAAATTATTGGAAGCAGCCAGCAGTATCATTACATAATGTTTTTGCATTTTGTATTAAATACATGTTACTGAAAAAACATGGCAAATCACACCAAAATGTACACATTCTATTATATCATGAAAAATGATCAAAACTTACTTTGCTGTTTCTAATGAAAGCTGGTTCATTTCTAGACTGAGGCTCCTTGGTTTAGGAAGGGGTTTAGGCTTGTTTATGTATTCCTTTTTACACCAAAGGGCAAAACCACTTATTTCCCTAGGTGGAAGGAATACAAATAAAGATTGTTAAGTCTTTCAAAGCTGTGACAATGTGTGAGAGCAGAGGATATGGATACTAGCACCTCACCCAATGCGTATGTAATTTGGGATCACTTTGCTCTTGCTGCTTAGCATGATGTCACACACAGCTGTTTCTGCCACACCCATTGGTATCAGCTTGATACATAGCCTCTTCTTCTTGGAGACAGAGGTTTCTACAATAGGAGGAAGAGAAATAAGGCTGCAATCAAAGGACATTGGAACAACAGGCATCCTGCCTTCAGAAGTAGGAAAATCACAGTATGCATCCAAGAAAGGCACAGGGAGAACTAAACATCATTTTTGATTGATAATGCTTGAACACAACCCCATTTAATGTAATAAAATCCGTACATTATTCCATGAAGGCTATTTACAATCCACTTCCGTGTCATTTCCAAATGTGTATATATCAGATGCTCTAAATTAAGATGGAAAATCTTTTTGCAGTGGGGGAATGCATTTTAAAAATTAACAATATTCTGCAATGGTCATGAGAGCACAGTAGGAAGTAGTTTTGGCTTATTTTCTGATGGATTCAGTAAAATAGAGGACTTCAATTTAGATATTTCTTACTTAGAGATAGTCCTTAACTTATAACCATTTGTTTAGGTACCAAAGTTATGATGGTGCTGAAATAAAAATAGCAAATTATTTGAAAATTTACTAACACAAATATCCAATGCAGAATATTTAAAGCACAAATTGTTTTCACATGATGCACATAAGTTTCTTTAATGACAAAGCATACCTATTATAAAATGCTACACATATGAAAGATGCATGTATGCATGCTTAAATGTGCACTCATGCACACACCCACACACATTTGAAGATTCAAGGGATCTTCCAACTGGCTTTATGGAAATGATTCAGGAACAGAACAAAATGTATCTAGATATGGACTAGCAAACTTCATTTTCAAATATTATAGAATTTAGCATGTGAATTATAAAATAATACTCCTATAATAGTAGTTCTCCATCGATTATAATTTGATTTTTTGAATAAGGAATCACTATAAAGAAATATAGTGCTAGGAATCACTATAAAGAAATTTCAACTACATAATAATCACATGGTAAGCTTATATATTTAATTAAATATATTAAATTTCCTATTTTTCCTATAAATTTAAGTTAAAATAAATTTACACATAACTATGTATGTTTAGTAAATATTCAATTAGCACATACATACAAGTTTTTGTATTTTTTTGCATACAAAATCAATCTCCTATAAAAAAGAATGGGTTAATGAACGTTTGCCACAATAATGAAGTTTGAGAGTTTGTCCCAAACACAAAGTTACATTGGAAATAGATTTGGACATTATGTTCATTTTTATGATTCACCATTATAACAAGAAAAAAAAACCATTGGCAACCCAAAATGTTGCTTTATCACGGTTACAAAAAACGAAACTGAATTCATGACCACTCACACAGATTGTTCTCAACTTATAATGATAATTGGGACTGGAAATCTGGTTGTAAGCTGTTACAGTTGTAAATCAAGGCACCCACATGACTGTAAGTAATTTTCTGGCTTCTTTTAGGACTGTCATTAAGCGAACCCATTTATTTGAATGCGTGTTTTTTTGCCAGAAACTGGCCACAACCAATCATAAAGCTGACCCACCCAAAATGCTATCAAATGACTGCTACGTACAGCAGGACCATTAACAACTTCTGGGAGTGCTTTTTGGGCTTTAAAGCATCTGCTGGAAGTGAATTATGTGCCATAAACACGCATTTGGTGGCCATTGTAACTTTTAACGGTCATAAAATGACTGGTCATAAATCAAGGACTACCTGTAATGGAATCAAACACAAATATGTACAAACAGATGGGCACCTCTCACTTTAAGGAACAGAAGCATAATAATAAACATTATTCCATTAAAAAATGGAAATAAACTCCAATAAATCCCATTAGAAATTCTATTGTAGGTCACATTCATTTTAAATTTTCTTTCTGATACTTCAATAATAATTTTCCATGTTTATAATAATTATAACTTGCAATATTCAGTAGTTAGGGCTACAGGTTAGCTGTTATGATTGCACATGGTTCTTCCCTAAGCTACATGCCACTGTTTAGGAGAAGACATATTAGATTGCTATAGGTTTAGAACAAAACAGAATAAAATGAGCCAAATAGCCAGGCAGACTCACTTAGATCCAGAAACTCTTTAACATACATATATCCAGAAGGTAGTGGTGATTTCTCACTGAGGATTACCACATCATATAATACATCTCCAGTTGGATTCTGGAAAGAAACAGATTCCAAAATAGTCACCAATCACACCATCTGCACCTAGCCTCAATTTCAACCTTCTTAACAAAGCATCCTTCTTACCAAAGCATCTACAGATACAGTAAAGCAGAGATAATATCCATATTTTTGTCCAAATCCTTTTCCAAAGTTAGCAGGTGTTCCTTCCACAGTTGCTGTGATCTAAGAAAAATGAGGGGAGAAAAGAGACTTTCATGAAGCAAGGCAAAAAAGCACAAGCAATAATTCTCCCAATACAGGTAGTCCTCGAGTTACAAACGTAATAGAGCCTGCCCATTCCATTCATAACCCAAGGATTCGTGGGAGTGAATCTCGTACCTTGAACGTGATCACTCCCTCCTTTCACCCACACATTTGCTAATTGAATGCATGGTTCATTAAGTCCACATGAGGTATTTCAGGGTGGAGGTCATGGGAGGCCTAGTGATGGAACAGGCCACCTGCTTAAAACCACCCAAGGCTTCCCTGACCCACTGAAATACCTCATGCTCCCCACAATTACTCCCCACCCCAACCTGCCGCATTGTGTCACTTATCGTGGGAAGATCTAGCAAGCTGTCTCTTCTCCAGCCTTTCACCCCACCTGAGCTCTGTTTTGGCATGCACAGGCCTTGTCCAACACTTTGCAGTGCAAAACGGAGTTTCGGAGGGGTAGGTCTTGTCAGCTAGGGAATTCCAGCCCCATGGCGAGATAGGTAACAAATAAATTTAACAAATAAATTAAAATATCATCTTACAGGACCTATGAGGAAAGCCTTTTTTGCCATGGTCCCCATCCTGTGTTGGCCTTCCAAAAGACCCTCATTTTGTTTAATGAGTTTAGTGATCCTGTGATACAGTGGGACCTGTCAGATGGTTATACAGTATGACTATTAACTGATGCACTTTCTGTATACAAAAGAGCTGCCAAGGACCTTTGACTTTACATGGGATAGTGACTCCCAGCAGGTTATCATTATGAAATGATATTACTGGATGGGCAAATTCAACTTTAGTAAGAGGTTTCTAGTGTATCCTAAATTCACACTATACAAGGCTTTGCATGTGATTACCAGTATTTTGAATTAAGACTGAATGCATAAGTACCCTAGGTAATTTAATGGCTCCAAGAGTTCTCCTGCAATGGCTGGACTACTGCTATCTCATTCTAGTCATTCTAGACTAGTTGCAGATTCCAGGCTGGCTCCAAAAATTGCCTCATTTAGAGGGTATTACAGTAGCCCTAATTGGATCTGATTGCTAGATCCAATATTTACCAGGTAGTTATTATATTACAGCAACCCATTCTTTGCAGCACTAAGTCTGATATGTCCCATCCAAATCCTAGCGGCTTCCATGCACGATTAAGGGTTTGTATAACACCCCTGGCTCAGTCTCGAGACATGGCATACAGCTGAACGTGGCTGGCGGGCTGACATTTCATTAAAAAGATTTTGCCCAGCGGTCTATATATGGGGGAGAGTGCTAACCATGTGATACCCCATCCTGAATGATCCAAGAGCTGCAACTCTCTGTGAAGACTGGGGCAATCCTCTCAGGTAACACCCAGCTCTTGTAGACGGCCCAGAACGCATAAAAAATGTGTACATGTGCAGATAGATAGATAGATGGATTACAGAGAGAGAGAGAGAGAGAGAGAGAGAGATTAGATAGATTTAGAGATATAGACAGACAGACAGACAGACACAAAAATGTCCAGCAGGAGCAAGAGGGCACTCAAATTATGGGCAAAGTTAACTGACTAAAGCAGGGGTCTCCAACCTTGGTCCCTTTAAGACTTGTGGACTTTTAACTCCCAGAGTTCCTCAGCCTGCTTTGCTGTTTCTGTCCCAGAAACCGGTCTGTATCATGGTTAACAGGAATGGAGCCATTACCAATCACAGGTAGTTGGTTTATTATTTAGCTTCATTCATCGGGAAAGGGGTTGACGCAAATTTATCGTTTCAGAGGGAAGACTTTTTCGCAGAGTTTGAGAAGCCCCGCCGTAAAACTCTTTAACCTTCAAGGTATCATGCTATTGGCTTAAGAACGGGCAGGCAGCCACCTTTTGGCTCAAGGAAGCTTTTCCCTTCCTTGTACTAAGCAGTAACAAAACCCGCGTTTCTGGGTCTGGAAACCTCCACTCAAGCTTCCGACTTCTTCAGTAACTGTTCCGTCTCGTCTCTCCCCCTTCCCCGCGCAGCCCATTTTTAAAGAAAGAGGCCGGCAGAACCGGGAAATAGGAAGCTAGAGCGGTGAGAAGGGCCAGCAAAGTAAAGTCAATAATTCGGAATTAGCTCCCCTCCTTTTATTTGAGCCTCCCTTAAAAGGGAAGAAAGACGGCGAGCCTCGCCCTCACTCCCCCGCCGTGAAGAGCGGTTGCCCTCAAGAGACGGGGCGCTACATGGCAAGGAGATGAGGCTGCTTTTCTCACCGGAATCCAGCCAGCAACCGGCACGTTAGACGAAGTCCAACCCAGCCCGGTGAGCGGAACGGTCATGCCAGCTCTAAGACGGCTCGACCGTTTTCGGATACAAGAAACCGGTAAAATACGAAAAGGAAAAAAAAAACCCTGTCCGCGAACAGCAACGTCCACCGTCGCGGGAGGCGAAACGAAAGTCCTCTCGAGTTTTAAGACACGCCTCTCAGAACAGACGTGAGGCACCGCGTTTATAACGGAGTCTGCTCCGATTGGTGGGCCACTTCTGCGGGACCATCCAATGAAAAGTTTGCGCTTGCTTTGTTTGGTTTCTCGTCACAAAACCGGGAGAACGTTGTGCGCACGCGCCATAGACGATCTTTGTTGTCCATCCCGTCCGTCCCCCAATTTTTTTTAAATCCTTTTACTCGCTCTTTAGTCTCCCTTTGAATTTAGGAAGGGCTTGTTAAAGCAGAAATTCTGGAGTTGAGATCTTTAACGTTACTGACCCGAATGCTAGAGGGAGGCACCAGCAAGTTTAAGGGGACCCGGTTTAGATGTTTGATTTCTACTTCCAAGTTTTACAGGCAAGTCCTAGGTAATTATGGTGACTAAAAAGAAAAGCTCTATATGAAGATTATGCTCAGTTCGAATGAAGGATTTCATTTAACAGATTAACAGAGTTGGAAAGGACCTTGAAGGTCATTTAGTCCAACCCCCTGCCCAAGCAGGCGACCCTACATCTGCCTCTACCTAGGATCAAACTCACAACCTGATTGTGAGGCAAGAGCTCCAATTGCATATTAAATGTACAAAACATGGATGCATAGGTACCTACTCTTCTGAAACTGCCCCCTCCCCCCATGAAATTCCTGTTTCAGGGATTCCTGAAAACTTTTAAACATTCCACTTGGAAACCAATATTTGCCTGTCTACGTAGGAATTGATTTTCACATCTAGGAGTATAAAATTTATTTCTGAGTAGCATCAGAATATTGAAGACAGTGCACAAGACAAAGCAGCTAAAACTACTGCAAGACTTTTACACACCTGTCTACTATTCATCAAATGTTCATCATAGAATGGAGAAAAATATGCTCAAACACAGAATGAAAAGCTGCTATATCTATCTGTTGTTCTCTTCCTCCCCTGCACTACCATACATTGATGGAGATCAGCTTCTTGCTCTTTTAAGTAATAATGGCCAAGCCAATATTTAAGTTGGCCTACGTAGATATTTCCAAAGTCAGTTTTAGAAAGTCAGATGAAGAATGTCTTGAAGAAATGTCTGTTAGCAAAATGAAACTGACACTTTCTTTAATCCTTTGGAGGTGGCAGTACAGATGATTTTGTCTGGAAAAGCCTAAGAAGTTTTCGGGCTGGTGATTTCTCTAATCTCAGGAAAGTTCTAGATGCTGAAATAGAAAGAGTATTGTATTAATTCCAGATAGTTATGTTATTAACTGAATGTTGGAGAACAGCAAAATCATGGAACCTAACAACACTAAAAAAAGTCTTAACATAGATCTGCTAAGCTTTGTGGTCATGTAATTATTTAAAAAATGGGTACTATTGCAGATATTAAGGATAGTTGTTGGAAATGTGACCTATTTGTTTTGGAGAAGGCAGCATTTTCTACTAATTAAAGAATACAGCAATGTTTACTATTATAGGAAAGATTTTCTGATATTTTACAATAATAATATGTACTGATAAAGTAATGAATTTATTGGTAAAACCTATGACTATTGATAATATAAAATATAAGGCAGATATTTTTCTCTTTTTTTTAGTTTGTATTCTTTGTTAGGCATTGTTTAATTTATTTTGTTTTGTTTTCTTTTGATTTCTCTTTATTAAGTTTAAAGTTTGTTTTAATTATAAGGATGTTAAATAATAAAAATATTTAACAAAGCTTCCACATTTGTGGAAAGATAATTGCCATTTTTGCAGCCTAAGTTAATTGTGAATTCAGACATAATAAACTATAGTTAAAACTACAAACTGTGGTTTTGTTTTCTAAGATGTATTTAGGCAGAAACTAAGCAACACATTGGGTTGGTGTTGCATTAATTGAAGAATCTCTATAAATTGAGACACACATCTTCCCAACAAAACTCATGATATAGCTAATGTAAAATCAGCCCGAAATATATTTAACCTTTTTCATACAGTTTGTTTTCTATTTCAATGGATTTACTGTATAACTAAATCGGTTAATGTAACATACATTTTCAAGATTATATTATTATAATCCGAATCTGTTAATGTAACGTATCTCTCCAACGTGCAATGCAGCAGTTCTCTTAATGGAGAGTAAAATCAATATGACCTGAATTGCATTAATATCAGCAATATTGGTATTTGGTTGGATCCAGAGTAATCTTGCTACAAACCAAAAAAGCTAATTCTGTTTTACAGAAAATAGAAATATAATGTAGGAAAAGAAGATTTTTCTAATGCCCAAACTATTGTGACAATGTCTTATACAGTACTGTATAAGTTCCCCCATTATCCAGAACAACTTTTCAGGGTAAAACAGTAAGCGTTCATGTGTTGTCAGTTTCCATTCTATAAGTCATGACAAAAAAACCCAATATTAATAAAGTTAATACAATTACATCCTATGAGTTTAATATTTTCCTTATTATTACAATAAAAATTGAATTTAACTTCCAGTGCTTGATGATGGGGACATTTAAAAATCTAAAACCTCATAACAATAGAGCTGAATATCAGCTTGAAATAAATTGATAGGGTGGGAGAAGAACAGAAATTCACTTTCAGTGTTTGGGTTACCTGAAATTAGACTTCAAATAGACTGAATGTGTACATTACATACAACAAATTAACCCCTCTTGTAACTTATATGCATGGAGAGATTACCGTATATACTCGAGTATAAGCCGAGTTTTTCAGCACGTTTTTTGTGCTGAAAAACGTCCCCTCGGCTTATACTCGGTCTCTGACTTATACTCAGTTTTTTTTTAAGCCCCTCGGCTTATACTCGAGTATATACGGCTTATACTCGAGTTTTTGTTTTTTTTCTTTTTTTCACATTTTACCGGACGGCGCGGGGAAGCCCTGCCGGTGCAGTGAGAGGGCGGGGCGGGGGAGCCGCCAGCCTTCTCAGCTGAGGGAGGGAGGGTTTCCCCAACCGGTAGGTGCCTCATTTCCCACCCTCGGCTTATACTCGAGTCCCCAGTTTACCCCAGTTTTTGGGGTAAAATTGGGGACCTCGGCTTATACTCGGATCGGCTTATATTCGAGTATATACGGTATTTTTTGTTTTGTGCATTGGTTATATGTATTAGGCAGAGTCACTGGGATTTATGCAGTGTAGAAATGTAATAAATATACCAAATAAACCTTTGATATAAATGTTATATCAATATCAGTTATACAAAAATAATAGCCACTCCATGACTTACCAAGTTGTGCTGATAGTTTCTGGAGATATAATGTAGTATCTTCCACATAGGTCTGACAAACTTTCACCATCTGACTGATTTCATCAAGCTGAAAAGAAATATTATTTAAAAGGGGACAATCCAGCAGAGATTATCTATTCTGACCCTTTAAATGACCACTCCCTCTATTATTCTAAACTAAATATTACTGGGGTGCATCATTCAGCAGAACTTCCAGATTCAATCAAACAATGGGAAATGTTTAAGAAGTTCCTTCCTTCTTAGACTTTTGGTAGCCTCCTTCAAGAATTTCATTCTAAGCTCAGCAAGGTCTGATTGAAAGATTTATCCATTTTGTCTTGGAAGCTCATTATTGCTTACAATCATCTGACTCCTTCACCCAATCAGAACAGAAAGGATAAATTATCCTCTTATTGTGTGCCTTTCTTTATATCAAGATTCTGAATGGCTAATCTCCCATCCCTAGTTTTTTCCCCAAACTAGCCAGCACAAAAGTCATGTAATAACTCATTTAAATTGATATTCTCAAATATTTAAAATATTCAAGTAATCAATATCTGTGAAATGCACAAAATGACAACAATAAGGAAACAGCACAATAGCAATCAACACAGAACTACTGAACATGATAAATAGTAAAAAAAAAGTGAAAAGCATAAAGCAGTTCTTTTAAAAACTTGGAAAAAAAGGTTTCACTATGTTTTTTGTTGTTGATTGTCCCTTTTCCTTGTGCAATACCCCTTTTAATACCCTCTGTTCCTCTTACATGTTTATTGTCCCTGTTGTGGTCTGCCTGCAGAGCTGGCAGCAGAATCGGACAGTGAGGAGGCTGGGGAGGAACATGGGCCAGTCCTGGAGTCTGGGAAAGACTTGGACGAGGGCTCTGCATCTGGGACAGAGATGGGGCCAGGACCATCTGGGAGTTATGTGCGGACTCTGGAGCCTCCAGAGTCAGACATCAGCGAGGCAGAGGAACAGAGGGAGCCTGTTCCCAGTGCGCGCATGTGCAGAAGGCAAGAACAATTAAAACAAAAGGGACAACTCATGAGTAGGGCTTGGAGATGATTGGCTCGTCCCATAAGACATAAAGGAGGAACAAAGGCACGTGAGCCCTTTGCAGGAAGCAACTGTTGCTCGTGCTGGCCAGTCTCAAGACTGCAGCTCTGTGATGACTCTGTGTTCCGTGTGGCTTTGCAAAGTGAATTGCCAATTAGGTCTTGGCAGTGTGTCACAGGAGGTAAAGGTGGGTGTTTATCACCATTATCCCGAAGAACTGTGGCAGACTTCTGTCGGACACTTTACAATTATTTGGGACTCCTCTGTGAATGAACAGATTGGGAATGAACAGGCTCTGAATGAGCAGAATTCACAGCCATGGAAATAAAAAGAGGGTTTTTGCACATCTATTTATTTGCTTTGTAATTTTTATTCCTTAGAAAGATGATGGATTTATACCTTATAACTGGAGCGTCCCAGTTTATTATTTGGCCTTGCACTGCCTCTCCTAGTCAATCCTGACATAATTTCTAATTCTAGTACATTATTTGCTTTGAGTTTTTTTCACATTGAGAAATTCCTAATCATTATATAAATCTCCAAGCCATGGTATCACTTAGATGGCTTCACCCACATCCTCACTGTCTATTCCTCATGCCCAAGAAAAATGTTGCCTCTTTCCCTGACAAGTGTACTGTTCAACTGCCTTTCTACCTCAGCAATCTGTGTTTGATTATCATTTTACTTCTGTTATAAGGTTTTCAGTTTCTAAGTTTTTCAGAAACATGTAGAATGGCAAGCTATCCGCATGGATACTTTCTGGACATAATTTAATCCATCACTTTGACAGAATCTATTGCTGCGAATCCTGGCCACCTAGATTATCAAGTCCTCCAACTTGGTATTACCACTTGTCTACTGTTTCAGGAAGATGGAGAAGAACCAAAATATACATGTAGTATAAATGCTGCTTTGAGTGAACTGCTTTAAGTTCTCAGAGGAAAGAACTGTGTGCTTTCAATGCAAGGTTCTTTCCATCACTTACCGTATATACTCGAGTATAAGCCGAGTTTTTCAGCACGTTTTTTGTGCTGAAAAACGTCCCCTCGGCTTATACTCGAGTATATACGGCTTATACTCGAGTTTTTTTTTTTCTTCTTTTTTTCACATTATACCGGATGGTGCAAACTTGGCGGGCTTTTGCATTAGCGCGGGGAAGCCCTGCCGGTGCAGTGAGAGGGCGGGGCGGGGGAGCCGCCAGCCTTCTCGGCTGAGGGAGGGAGGGTTTCCCCGACCGGTAGCTGCCTCATTTCCCACCCTCGGCTTATACTCGAGTCCCCCAGTTTACCCCAGTTTTTGGGGTAAAATTGGGGACCTCGGCTTATACTCGGATCGGCTTATATTCGAGTATATACGGTAATTATTGCACCATTGTTTTGACATTCCTTACTGCCTTTTTAAAATTAAATTTTAAACGGACAGTAAGGAATGACAAAACAATGGTACAATAACTGATGTCAAAACTCACCACTCCCTCTAGGCAATAAAAGACTTCTGTTTGACAATCCAGTATTTTCTGATAGTCTGGTTTGGCTTGAAGTACATGGGCTTGGGATGCCCCAAGGTAGCTGCAAGATTCCTCTGGTGCTTGTTTCAGCTCGCATGACTCTAGCTGCCTTAAAAGATAAAAAAAAAGCAAATCACAATAATTAGTACTTACAGGGTATGTGATTGTCAGATTCTGACCCAACCCTCATTCATTCATTCTAGGTTCCCAGTCCTCCCTTTTTTCTCAGCTAGATGCCAACCATCAGTTCCCAACAATATCTGACTTGGTAACAGTTTTTCCTTCACCTTTTGGGGGGATGAGAAGGGAATCCTTCTCTACAGGATAAAAAAAATCAAATCCCTTCACTGGTACAATATTACTATCATGTTTGTTGTATGTTACCAAACCTGGCATAGCCCTTAGACTTCAAACTCCAATTAACAATTATAAGGTTAATAAAGTAAGGAAAAAATTCTGAGCAAGCATTAACCAAATTATATATCTATCTTGACCCCTTAGTTAAAACTCTTTACCGATCCTCAAAAGTGGATCTTTGTCCTTATCTTCAACAACTCCCCAACCTCCTATCTTCCCCTTCTAGAAGTTTCTAGCTTCCCTTCTTGGTGAGATGAAGGATAGCTATTTCTTAGCAGCTAGTCACTAAAAACAATATCTATTGCTTCCCATTTCAGTTCAACCACTCTGAAAAATTCAGTAGCATCAACCAATTTTTGACCAGTTCACATTTTACTGCTCCCTCACTCAAATTGCTAACTCTAGATTATTTGGAAATATTAAAAAACACCAGTTTTACTATTTGGGGTTTACCTACTAATGGCAATTAAAATGTGTGGGCCTGTCCATACTCCCTTTTTTTCTGCTCTTGTCCATTACGTTACATTATATAAATTTTATAGCCTTTGACCTTGTAACCCTGCTTTCAGAATAATCTAAGGATAAAGATAGCCAATATTCTAACCTGGATATTTCTTCTATTTTTTTCTGGTAAGACAGAAGTAGCTCTTCCCAAGCTTGATTCTCTGCTGAAAATCTGTTAAAAATATAGATTATAATTAGCTTTAGCACCAGAGACATTAGTGCTGTCATTTGCTGTCATTAACTTGAAGTAGCCTTAACAGAAAGGTCTCTTGAGAATTGTATATGGCACTACATGGTCCATCAATACTGTACACTCTTTGTCTTCCATATTCTCATGGGATGTTCATAAATCAGTTTCATTCAGCTAAGACTAATAAAATTAACTCAATTTTCATGTGATGGAAACAGATAGAGCTAATCCATAGTTTTAAACAAATTTGGGAATCAGATTTATGCAAGTGCTTGGATGATACATTATGCAATGCTCATGAGGTCTTGAGAATTATTACCTACTTTAATACAGGAAGTCCATCTCGCCTATAACACATAACTACTGAAATGCTGGAGGGGTTATTATAATCAAAATGGAATTTTCTTCCATCTTTAAAAGTTCAGTCAGTTTTATAGTTTCTTAATGAACATGGTTCAGGGATGGATGATATATGGCTTATAAACCGAATAATCTCGTCTTGCTTCCAGTTTCATTCTGTTTTAATAGAGAGATAACAGACTTTAACCAATGGGGTTTTTTAAAGTAAAATTTTAGTAAATTAATAAATAAATACTAACAGGAAAGCATTCTTTAAAGCTTCTTTCCCTTGTAGGAACAGAAAATGACATCAAGGCATTAAAAGATTCAATGAATGATTGAATAGGCTACATTTATAAATAGAAAACGCTTATAAAGCATGAAATCTTTTATTAGTCCATGTTAGACAAGTATTGCAATTACATTATAAAGCATACCATATCAGATTTAGAGGGTGGGAAAACAGTTCAGAAAACAATGGGCTAATATCACTTGGTATTTCACAAAAAGAAAAAAGGAAAAGGAAAAAGGAAAAGGAAAAAAAAAAGAAAAAGAAAAAAGAAAACCAAGAGCAAATAAACAATGGGGTTCCAGAGAAAAAGGCACATCATGGAAATTGCTGTGAAATTTTGGTTCCAATTACTCAAGTACATTTTGATCATTAAAAGCCTGAATAACCTTCATGATTAACTGGATCCAAAAGTCAACATCCTCTGAGTCATCTGCTTTTTATAGATATGTAGAGGACTCTAGAATGCTCCACTAGATTACTGCAATGTGTTATATTCTAGACTGCCCTTGGATACACCTTAGAAACTTCAGTTACTTCAACCTACTGTGGCTGAGGTATGACTGCAATGAGGCAATACAAACTTAATATTCAAGTTCTTCATGGTCTTCACTGGCTTTCAGTTTTTTTCCAGTCCCAATTCAAGATGGTTGCTTTAACTACAAAGCTTTTAACTTTTAATTACAAAGCCATTTACAATTTAAAATCTGAAAAATCATCTCTTCCCGTTGTATCCTACCCATAACATAATTGAAAGACCTGCTCAGGATACCTTTCAACCAAGGGCCATCTTTCTCATCTTTCTTGGCACAAGGTAAATACTGTTATTTTCCCAGAATTTATGTTTTAATCCTACTGTGATTTTTAATTCTTTTATTACTGCTTGCATTCTCTATTAATATTTTAATGTTTATTTTTCAGATTTTATTTTGTATTGTATTCTTGTAAAACTTTTGTTTTTATTAATTGCTTCCAACCTACTGTTTTAACTTCAAGTGTAATGTTTAATTGTTCCTTTGGGGATTCCTTTTCATGGGAAGCAGTATATACATGTTTTAAATAAATACACGTTTTTATTCTCTCTCATATGGGCATATTACTGATATCTTAAAAAGAGAAAGAGTCCATAGTTGTTTGCACTTGTTCCTGGAGCAAATTGCACATCATCATTCCACTTACAGCCTTTAATCATGCATCAACGTATTATGCTAATGAGAACAAATATGCTTAAGGTTCATTCTCATTTGCATGGCAATTAGTTCAGATATAATGCTGAATTATGTTTAACCATGAGAAGGAAGAATTTGGACTAGATGGGAAAGAATGTTTTAGCCTACAATCACATGGCTAGGTCTAATACAGCACTATTTTAACCAACTTTCCCTTTAGAACAAACTAAGCAGTACTTAATGACAAAATGAAAAGACTTTCATTTTAGAACAAAGATAAATCAACCCTTTACCACTTTATTGTCCAGGAAAGGCAAGCTTTTCCTAGCTAGGAGTAATAATTTGTTCTTTGACCTCCTAGGGTTACAAAAGTATGGCAGTGAAGCAGTGATGTAACTGGAGGACATAGAATCTCCTCTTTTTATGGCCACACTTTCTGTCGTAAAATATTACTACACTAAAAAAACCAACCCTTCCCTAGATACTTTAATCAAATTTATTCTCCATTGAAAATCACCAAGTTGAGTTGATCACTGCAGCGCCCATATTATTATAGCACATTTGGGTTTTGAGTCTATCTTACCTCGCAATGGTGTCCTTTAAGGTAGTCACCAATTTATTGAATGCAGGATCTGAGAGACCGCTAAAATAGATAGAAGATGCAGAGTTAAGACACTGTTAGCTTATAGGAAATCACAAATTGGTTTCTAATTTATTCTGCTGTGTTCTTTCTATAATGTTAATATGCAATTCTTATGCAACCAGCATACAAGGAGAATATCGGTAGCTTGGGGGTGAACTGTTGGGTTATTGTAACTCTTTAAGCTTTGTCATCTAGAAAGCAGATCTAAAGTTTTAGTGTTTGTGTGAGAATGCTACTGCTTCTAGACATTACATCACAATCTTAGCTAAGAATCCTGAGTACTGAATTCATGGGTGTTCCTATGATTTCTTAATATATTTGTCCATTGAACTGAAAGACAAAGATTGATGAATGTCATGATTCTGGGTTTCAGTATATTCTGTTAGGTTGCATGTGTGTTTGTGTAGTGATGCTGCAGTGGTTTTTTTAGATACTTCTAGATCTATGGGCATGAAGAGTTCTATGACATCAAGTGAAGTCATAACTTCATCTTCTTCTATTCTTAGGCTCTTGATATTGTGGAAGCTCTGTAATGGAGCATTAATAAGAGTATTTCCTCCCATCTGCAAGATGTCCATGTTTCTGGTGAGTTCTTTATATGCATTGTAGGTTGAGGACTCCGATAGTAGTATATGTGGGATGTCATTTTGGTATGTCCATAGAAGTCTAGGAGGGCAGATCAGCCACTTTTCATCTGCAACTTTTCTTTCATGGTTTGTCCTTTCTTGCTTAGAATATTGAGAATTTTCTTGATTTGGTTGTCCATGTTCCATATTGAGTCGTTATTTATGGGATTGTAAGGTTCTTTATCCTCAGTAGTTCTCTGGCTTTCCATACATATTGTGTTCTGTTCATAACAGTGGTTTGGCTTCGTCTGCTGGGACAATAGTGATTTTTCCTGAGGCAGCATTACCACTTTGAAAAGTGGCTTTAGATAGTAAGATGGGCAAAATAAACAAATATCCCAAGTACAGGTAGTCAACTTACAAGCACAATTGAGCCCAAAAGTTGTGTTGCTAAGTGAATATTTGTAAAAGTGAGTTTTGCTCTACTTTACAACTTTTTGGCCACATTTGTTAAGTGAATCGCTGCAATTGTTAACTTAATAACAGTTCTTAAGTGAATCTGGTTTCCCCATTGACTTTGCTTGTGGGAAGATCGCAAAAGGGAATCACACGGCTCTGGGACACTGCAACCGTCATAAATGCGAGTCAGTTGTCAAGCACCCAAATGTAAATCACATGACCATGGGGATGCTGCAACGGTCGTAAATATGAAAAATAGTCATAAGTCACTTTTTTCAGTGCCTTTGTAACTTCGAATGGTCATTAAATGAACTGTTATAAGTTGAGGGCTATGTGTAGACACCATTTACAATACAGTCAAAAGCCTAGGAAGGAAGCAAATAGCCTAGAATATATCTACTCCTGCAATTAACCCCCTAATAAGCAGGAAATAGCACCACATGAACAATCAGGGAAGAAACAACAGCCTAGTCAAGAAACCATCAAGGAGGAAGCCACATCCCCACCAAGACTGACAGGACAAACTGTTAGATAGTCAGCAAACTCCAGTCTCCCTTGCACTGTTGTTATATAGACCAGTAATTAAATGTCTGCAGGAAAATAACCAAGCTCAGAGATCACCAACAATTCAAGAAGTACATAAGTAGGTGTCAGGTACATGACTATAAGAACATGTTTTAGTTGGAACACATAAAAAAAAGATTAGTCATTTTACCATTTGGGGTCATCAAAGCATTTCTGCACCATTCCATCGAGGATCAGTTTCTTTATATGGAGCCTCAACTCTTCTGAAAGTGAGCTCACTGGAAAAGATAATGAAAACCCAGAGTGAATAGGATGAAATGTTATATGAGAGATCACTAAGTGGGGGAAAAGTGAGCTTTCTGTATTCTACTAAGGCTGAAGGACAAATTTTCCTGATGGTCTACTACCATTGATTTTCTCTTGTAATACATAGAAAGGAGGAAATATTGGTTGTATTCCTAAATAAAGTTTCAATTCACATAATGGGATGCCAAAGGTAGTTTATAACAGAGAAGAATCAGTCATAGCAAGTACATGTCAGGCGTGAAAGATCAGGACTGCATATGAAGTTCCAATTAAATTGATTTATGGTTAACCATGCCTATGCACAGGAATCTACTCAACTAATTGTCAGCAGTATCTTGGTGTTAGATAAGGGTCAACAGAGTTCAAGAGGGGTTGCACTTAGTCCATTTGTGGTCACATAGACTCTAGACCATGAGTGTCAAACTCAATTGTGTTACATGACATATTGTGATGTATCATGACGTTTTTTGCCTTTGCAGACCCAGGGTGGGTGTGGCCTACACGTGAGGCATCCGGCCCAGAGGCCACCAGTTTGACAGGCCTGCTCTAGACTGATTCCTCATTTGACTTTATTCTCAGGTTCTGCTACACCTTCTATAGTACAATTGTTTATATGCCTAATCAGTGTCCTGCTGATAGACCATTGATCCACATTTCCAAATCTTTGCTAGTTGCAAATACCTGCATGATAATGATCTGAGGGTTTTTTTTTTCTTCTTAACTGCTATGTTCAGTGAAGACCAAAAGCCAAGTTAATACATTTAAGAATGAAATATGGCAGATTTCCTTCAAAATTATCTGTCCGAAATAATTTGGACTGGTTTTTAGGTTGCCGAGAATCAATTTCTCAGAATATTTGTTTTAAGATCAAATAGTCTTGACCAAATTGATTCCCAGGTGTTCTTCAGATGAGACATAACCCTTTCTCCCTTGAGGTAAACCATACATAAAACTTACCATTCTGCTGAAAAATTTCAGAATTAAAGCCTTCCATGTGCCCCAGAGACTGCTCAAGCTTTTGGGCAGAGTACTAACAGGAAAGAAAATATTTAAATTTGAATGTATTTGATCTTTAAATGTTCACAGAAACATACTAAATTTTAACTTTTCAACAATGCTACTAAAAATAAGAGAACTTTTAGCCATATACTGTGTGTACTGCAACCAAAACCCCAATCAGACTTCAGTAATCAGAAGTGCATAAATCAACTACCGTATATACTCGAATATAAGCCGATCCGAGTATAAGCCGAGGTCCCCAATTTTACCCCAAAAACTGGGGTAAACTGGGGACTCGAGTATAAGCCAAGGGTGGGAAATGAGGCACCTACCGGTTGGGGAAACCCTCCCTCCCTCAGCTGAGAAGGCTGGCGGCTCCCCCGCCCCGCCCTCTCACTGCACCGGCAGGGCTTCCCCGCGCCGTCCGGTAAAATGTGAAAAAAAGAAAAAAAAAAAAACTCGAGTATAAGCCGTATATACTCGAGTATAAGCCGAGGGGCTTAAAAAAAAAAAAACTCGAGTATAAGCCGTATAGACCCGAGTATAAGCCGAGGGGACGTTTTTCAGCACAAAAAACGTGCTGAAAAACTCGGCTTATACTCGAGTATATACGGTAGTTCTCAATAACCACATCAATAAAATTAGCACTTTCTATAATAAGAACTTCATTGCTAATCAGGACTCATTCTGATAAGAACCTAGTTTAGATAGTGGCTTGTGCAGTCTTACAATATGTAGGTCTCCCCCTTGCTGTGTTCATCATGC
Organism: Ahaetulla prasina; assembly: GCF_028640845.1. Classification (NCBI taxonomy): domain Eukaryota; kingdom Metazoa; phylum Chordata; class Lepidosauria; order Squamata; family Colubridae; genus Ahaetulla; species Ahaetulla prasina. Next base: position 171,432,684 of record NC_080540.1, read on the forward strand.
TACCATCATCACTGTATCCACACTCAACAAAGAAAAACCCTGTATAGTGAGTCACTACTTTTTCACAGTGGCAACCCCATTAAGATTTAACTTGAACTTTACCTGGAAACTAGAAAGGAGGAGTGCTGCCATTCTCTCAGCCTCTGGCAAATCCAGGCTGATTGCCTTACTCAATTCTGAAAGTTCAGCAAAATGATATTATTTCAGTTTGGGAAATATGTTTTCAAATTACTATATTTTAGCAATTGAACACTATGCCTAATGTTTTTAGACAATTTACGTTTTTACAATCCACAAGCAAACCTTACTAAACACAGTGGTACTTATCTCTGAACAGGTAAGCATTCTAACAAGAACAGAGCCTTTCTCTAACTTGGTGCTGCATGAGAGTTGATGTTTACCATCTTTAGAGAAGTCCAGGTTGGAAAATGATAAATTAAATAGATAAATAATAAATCAAACGAGAGAACTTTATGCCCCCAAATTTTTCACAACTTCATTAGTAGTAACTTCATTACTACTTCATTTACTTGGAGTTTGTAAAGAGCATTTTTTGAAAATCATGATGCAATGATTTAAGGGCAGGTGAACATTGTTTTAGACCAATATCCACATTGTTTTAGGCAATATCCACAACATCTTCTCTGAAACACCTAGAGCCACTCAAAATGGGTAAAACTAAAGGTTCTGAAAATGTGTCTAGTGTTTTGGTGATCTAAGGAATGCATAGTCTTTAGACTAAGGCAAGGGTGTCCAAACTTGGCAACTTTAAGACTTGTGGACTTCAACTCCCAGGAATTCTGGGAGTTGAAGTCCACAAGTCTTAAAGTTGCCAAGTTTGGACATCCCTGGGCTAAGGCATACATTCTGCTAAAAAAGTCCAAACCTTCAGTACACAAAAAAGTGGACTAAAACTTTCAGTTCTTCCAATCTAATGTTGAGGGTTGTTGGCCTGGAGAAGTCAGAAAGTCCATTTAAAAAAAAAAATGCAAAGCCCAGTATTATGCAGCAACCAGTTGGATATTCAGCTGGAAACAAATTTTAGGCTGCCATCTGTTTAGGGATAGTTCACATAGCTTCTTCCAGAACTCAACTCATGTTGCCTTCCTCCTACCAAATTCATCTTAATCGTTTGCGTCAAGGAAACATACCCAAAATATCGACATGAAAAGGTGGCAGTGACTTCCGACGATTAGCACCTAGTTTCAGACTGAAGCGACTCATGGAGCGACGTGCAACTTTTGGGCTAGGGAGCTGTCCAAAGGATACATTAAATGAAGTTGAAGCACCATGTATTTCAGGATCAACACCCTGCAAGGATGCTTTTTCAAGCCCATGGGAACACTCATTCTTCCGATTATATTCTGGACGGCATTTTTGATTGCTAGTCTCAACCAACATCGCTGAATGGCTGGCTGTCATTTCAAGTGGGATCGCACTGCTACAATTAGCAATATTTTCTGGTTTCTCGTGGTTATGCATATTTTCTACAAAGAAGGAAAGTAGAGAAAACATGCCTCATGTAAAAACCAAAATATTTCAAAGCAAAATGGAAAGAAATTCAGCATGCAACTAAGTTTTTTCAATTATATGAATTTAAAATGCATGCAAACATGTTGTAAGCAGAACACACATTTCATGATGTTGGCTATTTTTTGGTCTGTGCAGAAGGCACTACAGATAAAATCAGCAAAATTCTCCACAAACACAACATCAAGACAGTCTTCCCCGCCCTACCAGTATTTATAGAGAAACAGCAGTTAAAATCCACACTTTGCTCACATAAGAACAAAGCCAAAGCCTGAAGATGATGAGTGAGATCTCATCGAAACGTTGCCTAAATACTTCCAATCTTACACAGGAAAAGACCCGAACATACCAAAACCTGCATATATATGTATGTATGTATGTATGTATGTATGTATGTATGTATGTATGTATGTATGTATATGTTTTCGTAGGATTTCACAGGTATAGGTATGTAGGTCTTGGCATTTTTGGGTCTTTTTCCGTGTAAGGTTACCTTACATGGGAACAACCTTACACGGGAAAAGACCCGAAAATGGGTCTACTAAGGCCTACCCATGCTAACAAATAATTATGAGAACCCAACCAAATACACCATATTGCCAATTCATAGATCACTTTCTAAACCAGCACATCTCAACCAGCCCAGCAGTTACTATTAGCACTTTTATGCAAATTCTAAATATTGGTTCAAACAGAAATGGTAAGGCTAATTGATCCACAAACCAATTTATGGTTTCCCCCCACATTTCTTATCTGTATACAAGGAGTCCTCAACTTACTAATGGCCCTCACATTCTGCTAAACTATGGTTTGCTTTATATGGCTTGTTGAGGTGGGTTCAGACATTGTAGCAAACTGTAATTGACAGTGACACATACTTTGACGAAGCAGTAAAAGAAGATCAAACAAAAAATTGTATTAATCCTTTTACCCAATGTCTCGGCCTTTTTTCTACATACAGAAGCAGACTGCATGTCTTGAGAACTGATCTGAAACAAAAAAACATATGTATTTCTCACAAAACATAGAAAACATTAGATTCTCCCCCCCCTCAGGCATTACATTAGAAAATAAAAATTATCTTGGTGTTTCTGCTGTGATAGAAAACTCAATTTTTTTATTTCTCCAAGAACATTCTCCTTATTCAAAATATTCAGGACGCTTGAAGATTCATGTTTCTTTTGCTGAACTTTACACAATACAATTGCTTTCCAAATTAGTCCCATTCCATAATATTTATATGGAGAGATCTACAACCTATAGTAGAATTTTCACATGATTTACTGCTTCAGATTATAGAAAAGACATACAAATGGGAAACAAATATAAAAATAAGCAAAATTTTCTATGCTTAACAAGAAATGCATAAATATTCCATCCACAGCTCTTTAAAGATCTCTGTAACTTCATTTAATCTGATACTCCTTTTTTCCCTTAGGTAATAACCAACCCCACATAAATAAATTGAATATGGACTTCCGCTTGGCTCCGCTTCATTGATGGCGGTCTTTTTTAGACCGCTAACCCCGTAGTCCATAGAGCTGCCAGGACAGCGCAAATCAGCTGTCCGGCGGCTTGAAAATCTCCCCCTCGGGCAAAGAGGGAGAGATGAGCATTCGGGCTAAAGTTGAGCCACCTGGAGAAGCCCCAGAAAAGTTTCTGGAGGCTTGAGGGGAGTGCTCCTTCTATAGCCTGAAAGAAGCTCCGGCCTCGGAGGGCATCTGCCTTTTGGCAGAAAAAAAGTAGCGTCCAATCTCTACGGCAGAAATGGATTTGTGATGGATTGTAACGCGGATAGAGCAGAAACTGGAGTTCTAGCATTTGTTTGCAAGAAGATTGCAAGCCCCTAATAGAGGATACATTTGTTGCGAAGATAGGAGAGAAGAAAGCAAATGGCGTTTTGTGAAATGCAAGCAAATGGCGATTTGTGTATTGGAAACGAAAGCTAAGGAAATGCTTATTAACAGCCAGTGTGGAACCAGGAGATATATAAGAAGACTAAATGGAAGAAATGAGAATGTTATGATTTATATTTTTTCTTCTTCTTTGGGATTATAGTGATTTAGAAGAAAAGTTTTTTGAATCTTTCCCTTTTTAACCCTTTTTTGTCCCCTGTTACTGGGTAGGTTATATATTTTAAAAATGGCTTTTAAGCAAATAGTACCAAAAGCCACTAAAATCTTTGAAACTTCTTCAGTTCAGATACGAAAATTAAAAAAAGACATTAAAGAGGAATTAAGAAATTTTTTACAGGAGTTTCTGGAGACTCATCTTTCAGAAATAGATCAAAAATTTGATGAAATAGAGAAAGAGATGTTGGATTTTAAGGAAGTGGTAGAAGAGCAGATGAGGGAAATGAAAATGGTAAAGGATGCAATTTCGCAAATATTAAGGTCTTATATTCAGATAGAGGATAGTTTGGAAGAACTTAATAAAGTTAATTTAGAGTTGCAAAGGAAAATAGAGGAAATTCAAAAGAATCAAAACAATTGGAACTTAGATAATAAGATGGAAGATATACAGGCTAAGGTAGATAGGGCAGATGAAGAAAGAGTAATATTACAATATAGATTAATGGAATATGCCATAAGGGTGAGGGGATTGAAGGAAAGTAGGAAGGAAAATTTAAAAGAGACTTTTATGCAAGTTTTTGCTCAGATAAAGGGTGTGGAGCCAGAAGACTTTGAGATTAATATTGAAAGAATTTATCGTGTTAATTCTTGGTGGGCAAGACAAAATAGATTACCGAGGGATATGGTTATTTATTTTACAACTAAAAAGGTTAGGTATGAAATCTTGCAAGCCTTTTATAAAAATAAATTTCAAATATTGGGACAAGATATAAAAATGATGAAGGAAATTCCTTCTAAAATGTTAAGAAAGAGAAGAGAATTTGCTTTTTAAGTGGAAATGAGTTTAAGAAACATGATATATTTTAGATGGGAAGTTCCAATGGGTTTGTCAGTGAATTTTAAAGGTAGAAAGTATTTTCTTAATAGTTATGAAAGCAAGACATTTCTATATTAATGTTTTAAAGAGTGGGAATCCTTTGTTGTTAGTTGCTAAGTTAACTGGTTTGGAGATGATGGAAAATAGAATAGGAGAGGGGAGGAATGTTGTGAATATGTGAATATGATGATTATGGTTAATTTCTAGAATTGATTTGTTTAGGATATAAATTATATGATTTTTGTTATTTGTTATTTGTAAAGTATAAACCTATGGGATGATACTATTTAATTTTGAAGGATGGAAAGTAAAATTTATGAATTTAGATAATGTTGTGGATGTAATGATGTTAATTGTTTACTGTTATATTTTGGATGTAACTTAAATGATTATTCGTTTTAAGTGATACGCTTTGGATATAAGTTTATAGACAGCAAAAGTTATGAAGTTAAGTTGGAAATATCGTATCTGAGAGACTTTATTCGTAATGATATTTGACTGATGAAGTAATATTGGAAGATTGGACATTAAATGTTATGACAATTGAAGAAATATGTAAGTGATGAAAATTTGAACTCGAGAAGATGGACTGTAATTTAAGAAATGGACTTTTGAAATTTGAAGGAATATACAAGTGGAGAAAATTTGAATTTGATAAGATGGATTAATTTTAAAAATGGACTAAGAAGAAATAATATATGAAGGAAAGATTGTATTTGTTAAGTTCGGGAAGTAACGAGGCTGGAGACCAGGGTAGTGACAACAGCTCTTTAATATAGGGTGAACCCAGCAACAGGCTGGGGGAAAAACCTCTCCTTTTATACAGTTCTGCTGGAGGCTTTGACCAATCAGCAACGTGCTGATTTCCCGCTCAAATATTTAAAGGTACAAACATGAATACATAACACTCCTCCCCTCCCAGAAAACACTTTGCTTCTATTTACATATTTATTTACATGTTATTTTTCGACGTAGTCACGCAAATAACCTGGGCGTCTCCTAGTTCTTTCTGACCTGCGCGGTTCAGTTCTGGGTGGTGTTTTGAGCTGGTCGGAGGGGCTGTTTTCTCCTCCCAGCTCTTTCTCTGGGCCAACGGGCTCCGGATTATTGGCCGACTCTTTTTCTTGGCCATCCGGCCTTGGATTAATTTTGGAACTTTCCCTGCTGCTTCCCTCGGGGACCTGATGGCGTCGCTGGAACTCTGGGACCTCAGCTAAGTCTTGCGCCTCCTCCGGGTCATTGTCAGCTGTGGATTCAAATTGGTATTGGTCATGATCTGTTTCCTTTGGTTCGGTTTGGTCAGTTATTCGTTTTCTTAACTGATCTATGTGGCGCCTCCACACTCGGTTGTCTGGTAGCTCTACCACGTACGATTTTGGGCCGGTTATCTTTATTATTTGTCCTGCGAACCAACTAGGGCCGTCCCCATAGTTTCGGGCCCACACCCGGTCACCTATGCTCATTTCCCTTGTCTTTTCTAGTTCCCCCTTGTAACCCTCGGGTGTGTAATGGGGGTTCAAACGGTCAAGTGGGCACCGGAGTTTCCGACCCATTAGCAATTCAGCTGGGCTTTTCCCGGTGGCCGTGCTTGGGGTTCTGTGCTGAATGGCTAGGAAAAAGTCTATTTTTGTTTGCCAGTCACCTGGCTTGAGCCTGGACAATGCCTCCTTAGCGCTCCGGACGGAACGCTCTGCAAGGCCATTCGACGCAGGGTGGAAAGGCGCAGAGAGGGCATGTCGGATGCCTTCCTCTGCCAGGTATTCTTCAAACTGGGCTGCCGTGAATTGGGGCCCATTGTCGGACACCAGAGTGTCCGGCAACCCGTGAGTTGCGAATAGGTGGCGCAGAGTTGCGATTACTGCTTCGGCCGTAGTGGATTTCATGATTATGATCTCCAACCATTTGGAAAATGCATCCACAACCACTAGGAATGTTTGGCCGTGGAAAGGGCCAGCAAAATCAATGTGGATTCTTGACCAGGGCCCTTGGGGCTTTTCCCATTCTCTGACTGGGGCCGTTGGGGGTAGAGGTCTGGACTCTTGGCAAGCTTGGCATTTCCCTACCCTCTCAGCAATCTCTGCGTCCATGAGTGGCCACCATACATAGCTTCTAGCTAACCCCTTCATCCTTACGATCCCTGGGTGACCCTCGTGGAGGAGGTCCAATACCTTTCCCCTTAGCTTATCAGGAATTATTACACGATCACCCCATAACAGGCACCCCCCTTGAGCCGAGAGCTCATCTCGTTTTTTAACAAATTCTTTGAACCCTTAAGCCCGGCGCAGCGGCCACCCTCTGTACCCAACCGAGTACAGTCCTTAACACAATGTCGGTATGATGCCGAGCCACTTCCTTAGATGTGACTGGGCCAGAGTCCAACGAGTCAATAAGTAGGATGGGCGTCCCCGGAGTGGGGTCTTCGGTCGCCCCTGGTAGTGGGCATCGGCTTAACGCGTCTGCATGCCCCACTTCTTTTCCTGGTCGATGCTGCAGCTTGTACGAGTAAGCGGCTAAGAATATAGTCCAACGGGTCAAGCGTGGCGAAAGTGCCACAGGCGTTGGCCGGTCGCCAGCCAGTATCCCTAGTAGCGGTCTGTGGTCAGTCACGATTTCAAAATTCCGCCCAAAGACATACTCGTGGAATTTCTTGACCCCTGATACAATGGCTAGAGCTTCTTTGTCTAATTGGCTGTAGTTCCTCTCTGGGGAGGACATCGTTCTAGAGTAGAACGCTATGGGGGCTTCTGTGCCGTTTGGGAGTCTATGGCTGAGCACAGCCCCCACCCCATAAGGGGAGGCATCGCAAACCAGTACTAGGGGTAATGAGTCGTGATATTGGATGAGCAGGCTATCACTTGAGAGCAGGTTCTTTACTGCTTCAAAAGCCCTATTTTCTGACTTTCCCCAAGACCAAACAGTATTTTTTCCTAAGAGCCTATGCAGCGGTTCCAAGAACGGTTGCTTTGTTCTTTAAAAGACCGCGTAAAATTAACCAATCCCAGGAATGCCTGCAGCTCTGCTTTGTTTTTGGGCGCTGGAGCCTTCCTAATTGCCTTAACCTTGCTCTCAGTAGGGTGAATTCCTTTCTTGTCTATCCGTAGCCCAAGAAATCGACGGATTCGACCCGATCTGGCATTTGTTTGTCTTGACTTTTAATCCGCTGTCCGGAAAATGCTCAAGACCTTTCTTAACCGCCTCCCCAATTCCTCCATATTTTCCCCTGAAATTAGGACATCATCGAAGTAGGGAACTACCCCTGGGAGCCCCTGCAGTAGTCGTTCCATCAGGTTTTGGAACAGCCCTGGTGCCACACTGACCCCAAATTGCAATCGGGTGCACTTGAAGGCCCCCCTGTCTATCGTTTGGGCTTCGGCTGTGCGGGCGTCTACTGGCAGTTGTTGGTAGGCTTGGGCCAAGTCTAACTTTGCAAAGACTTGCCCTTGCCCCAAAGAGTGCAATAAGTGTTGCACCACTGGAACCGGGTAAGCGCTTTTCTGTAAGGCTTTGTTAAGCGCCGCCTTGTAGTCAGCGCAGATTCTAATTGACCCGTCCGGTTTTATGGGGGTGACGATTGGCGTCTCCCACTTTGCGTGATCGACTGGCACCAAAATCCCCTGATTAATGAGCTTATCCAGCTCCTTATCGATTTTTGGATTTAGGGCAAATGGGACTCTCCTCGCCTTAAGCCTAATGGAGGCTACCTGGGGGTCTAAGTTGAAGGAAATAGGGGTCCCCTTGTACTTGCCCAGGCAGTCCTTGAAGACATCTTCGAACTCGTTAAAGAGAATGTCTTTCAGGTTACAGTCACTTCTGTAGATGCCAGTCACTCCCATGCCCAGGGCACGAAACCAGTCTAGTCCCAACAGGCTGGGCAGAGTTCCTTCGACGATCGTGATGGGCAGGGTCTTTTTATGTGGACCGTACTCGACTCGGACGGAGGTGGTCCCTCGAACAGGGATGCGATTCCCCTGGTAGTCGTGCACTCGTAGCCGTTGTGCTTGCAGGTGGCGCTTCGCGACGGACGGCAGCGACTTCGCCAAAGTGTCCCAGGACATGATGGTGATCGCTGATCCCGTGTCTACTTCAAGCCGGCACCGTACACCCTCTATTTTTGGCTTGGTGAAGATCTTCTTCTCCACTTTGGTCGAGGCGCGGCCTATGATCACAGTTGTTTGGTTGGAATCCGCGCCTTTTTTGTTTGAGCCAATCGCGGGCCGCCTTGCCGATTCCGCGCTCTGATTCGTCGATTTGAATTTTCGGCGGGAAGGTTGGGCCGCTCGACAAACTTGAGCTAGGTGCCCTTTCTTCCCACACCGCCGACACGTCGCGTCTTTAAACTTGCAGCGTTGGCGCTGGTGTTGACCCCCGCAGCTTCGCGTGATTCGTCTCGGTCCCCTTTGTCGCGTTTCTCTGTGCGGCAGACCCCTTCCTCGTCTTCACCGTCGGATTCGGTCTGAACCTCCTCCTGGTGCACCGGAGTTGCCTTCGCGCTCGCCTTTTGTGGGACCGGCTTCTGCAGTGTCTCTGCCGCTTGGGATGATATTTCATGTGCTCTGGCTTCGTCCAGAGCGTTGGCTAGCGTGAGGTTGCTCTTTGCCAGCAGCCGTCGCCGCAATCGGATGTCTTTGACCTCGGATGAGTTGCTCGAAGCACCTCGCCTAGGTCACGGTATCCGCAGTCCTTGACGCCTTCTTAGGGCGCCATGTAGTCGCCATGGATTCGCCTCCATCTGCCTTCGCTCTCCAATTCAAACCGCCGCACGTATTTGGACGGCGCAGCGGTGGTTTCTTAGTAAAGTCTGTAAAGTTGGCCACGACACCGACTGCAACGGCGTTGGCTCTGCCAGGGCTTCCGCGATGTCGATGACCTCCGGACCGCAGTGGCTTAGGAAATAAGCCCTCTTCCGGTTATCTGGAACTCCATGCAGTTCGTTGGCTTCTAGAAAGCTTTCGAAACGGGTCATATACGTCCCCCATTTCTCTTTGGCCGGGTCAAACGGTGCGGGCGGAGTGTAACTGGCCATCTCCGTTTTTCTGCCCTGGGTTTGCTGGGTTCGGTTCTATCGTGCGTGCTTCAGCTCGGTTCTTGTTCTCCTTAGCCTCGACATCCCACCTTCGTCGCCAATGTTAAGTTCGGGAAGTAACGAGGCTGGAGACCAGGGTAGTGACAACAGCTCTTTAATATAGGGTGAACCCAGCAACAGGCTGGGGGAAAAGCCTCTCCTTTTATACAGTTCTGCTGGAGGCTTTGACCAATCAGCAACGTGCTGATTTCCCGCTCAAATATTTAAAGGTACAAACATGAATACATAACAGTATTGGTATTGTTCCTTTTCTTTTTTTTATTACTCTTTCTTATCTCTTTATTTTTATTGTAAGGGGATTTAAAGTTTTAGAGAGGGGTGGGAGTTTATGTATATTTTGTATATTTTAGCTTGTGATTGTTGGTTATAATACCTGGTATTTGCTCTGGGAAGTCCGGGGGGGAAGAGGGGGGGAAATGATACATGGATTGGTTATTAATGCACAGTAATGATTGAAGATATGAAATTAAAATTTGAAATGATATTGGGGCTACTCGACTGCCATTTCAGAAAGAAAGGGAGAGAGGAGTAGAAGGAGGGAAGAAAGTAGGTAGGAAAGAGTTGAGAAGGAGGAGGGGAATAAGAAGGGTAGAAAGGGTAGAAGGGAGGAGTGGAGAAGGAGGAGAGGAAGTAATAAAGTGAAGGAGATGAAGGAAGGGGAAAGTAGTAGAGGGTAGAAGGAGGTTGTGAAGAAAGGAAGTGGCAGTCGGGCAGGCCCGAATCAGCAATAAATAAAAAATAATGATTAATAATGGATAACAGATTGTACATAAATATGATGTTGAAAAATGGAAATATTTTTTTTTATAATAAATAAATCGAATACATAGTTGGACCTATCAGATACTATCTGGATCTATCAGCCTAATTTTTGCATTTCAACCCCTGCACGGTAAAGAACAAGCAATTGCCTTTGTTAAATATGCAGACTCTGTTCTGTTTTATAGATGATTGACACATCTTGGCCCCCCACTACATGTTGAATTATTGATTACTGCTACAGAATTGCAGGAAAATGTAGGGCTTAATTTGAATTCTAATATTTCTTACTAAAGCATTAAAAGTGCTATATGTTTTAAAGCTTTTAGGTAGTTTCATTTACCTGTTGAGCCAAGGCCTTTGGAAGAATACCTTCTGTGCTGAAACATTTAACAATAAATAATTCTCATTAAGCCTAGTTTCCCATCCTTTAAAAACAAAAATAATTAAATAGCTACTGTCAAACATTGCTTTTAGGAATTTTGCAGATATTGATTCAGTATCCAATCATTATGTGTCCAGTTATCATCATCATTTTTCCCCAGCAATTGCAATACAGCTTATGGAACTAAAGCCAGAAAACCCAAATTCCAAGTGAGGCTATTGATAAAGGAGAATATTCGAAGCTCAGGGTTGACATGAGGGATCCTTGGTGAGCTTGCTTGTTTTCTTGCAGATGTTTCATTTCTCAAACTAGGTAACACCATCAGTGCTAGTAGTGAGGCTCTTGAGTTGCCTACAAAGAAAATGTCAGCAAGTACAGCCTGTTCAAGCTAAATAAAGTTTTGTTTATATTTACCACTGGGCCTTAGCAAGACCAAGGAACATGAAATACAAGGTAGGAATGGCCAAGAACATTTGACTATAAGGAGCTCAAGAGAGCTACCATATCTGGGCTGCAAATATCCAGAGGACTGATAGAAATGTAGTGGTTGCAAGGATCATTACAATACAGATACATTAGGTTTACATTAAAGACATTAACAGTCCTACCATGCAGCAGCCGCAGAAAGCTGCTTCAGTCAAAAGTATCTTGGTAAATATTGCAGATAAGCACAGCCTACTTTTTGCACATCAACTACCTTTTCATTCTCTGCCACTTCCACTTTTAGCACCGAAAAATATAAATATCGGTAGTCCTCAACTTATGACCACAATCAAGCCCAACATTTCGGTTGTTAGACATTTGCCCCACTTTACAACCTTTCTTGCCACATTTGTTAAGCAAATCACTGCAGCTGTTAAATTAGTAACCCAGTTGTTAAGTGAATCTGGCTTCCCCACTGACTTTGCTTGTCAGAAGGTCCCAAAAAGGGGATCACGGGACACTGTAACCGTCATAAATATGAACCCATGGCCAAGTATCTGAATTTTGGTCACGTGACCATGCAGATACCACAACGGTCGTACGAATGAAAAAATGGTCATAACCAATGGTGAAATCCCAATTTTTTTACTATCGGTTCTGTGGGCGTGGTGTGGCTTGGTGGGTGTGGCAGGGGAAGGATACTGCAAAATCCCCATTCCCTCCCCACTCCTGGGGAAAGGATATTGCAAAATCTCCATTCCCACCCCACTCCAGGGGAAGGATACTGCAAAATCCCCATTCCTTCCCCACTCTGGGGCCAGCCAGAGGTGGCATTTGCTGGTTCTCCAAACTACTCAAAATTTCCACTACCGGTACTCCAGAACCTGTCAGAACTTGCTGGATTTCACCCCTTTTTTCGGTGCCTTTGTAACTTTGGTTATTATAGGAAAGGCTGTAAATCGAAGACTACCTGTCAAGCGATGGAGCGGCGAATCTGGGGAATGACCACCTTAGGTTTACAAGCCCCGCCCCCCCCCGAATGCTCGGGTGTCCAATTAGCTTCCCGCGGTTAGCTTTACCGTCGCTTTACTTCTCCAAAAGGGGAGGGCCGCACTCGGTGGAGGCGCCATGACATCACCGCCATGACCACACAAACCGACATTCGAAAGGAGTCGAGCCGTTAAGAAGCAACCGGTTTTCCCCAGGATTTCAAAGCTCCCAGAAGAGCCCGAAGAAAAAGACGCGAAAAAATGAAACCTGGAAAGCGAGGCGACATCTTCCACTTACCAGCCCGAACGGAACTTCTCCTTCCTCCGACTCCGCAACTCCTCTCGCCTTCGCCTGAATAAAATCAAACGAGCCCGCCACAGCACATGCGCGTTTACAACCTGGCCGTCCGCCAAGTGTTTTCTAGGACGGGCGGGTTTTTTTTTTTAAAAAAAAACCCACCAAGGTTGCTTGAGCGCATGCGTATTATTTTTTCAGCCGCCGGCTGTGGACCGTAGAGCCAGAACTGTTTGGGAAAAGAGGGTGTAACTTAATTTACTAGCCTCTTGTCATCAGGCTTAAGTTTGTTGGACGCGTTTGGGTCAGCTAAGGAGCAGACTGTCAAAGAGAAAAAACACTAAGACAACTTTGGGGACATCTAAATACACACACCCTTTTATCCAGGGCCCATATAATCCAACGCGTTGGAGGAGTCTGGTTGGACAACTCACCTCCCCACATCTCTAGAGGCTTATTTCATCCCACTGCTTGTTTTGCAGTGTTCGCAGCATGAGATTTAAAAAATGCTTTTATTTGGGAATCATAGAATTCTAACAAGAAGAATATTTTCTGCCCACTCCACCTCCGAGAGGAAAAACGGAGAAATCCAGGATCTCTGCACTTGTAAAGCGTAAGTTCTATCAGCCAAAAAACAAGGGAAGTCGGGTTTGTTTGTTTTTTTAAAAAAGGTTTCAATGTATATGAAAAAGTTACTCTTTTTCGTATTAAACATCGTGCTGCAGAAGCAACTCATCCTGTTGCCGTTGCAGGATGAGGGAGGGTCTTCTCCTAAACACATCGGAGAGCTCGAAGTTGGTAGCATAGGTCCGCTTTAAATTACCTGGCCCCGCCACGCTTCTGCCTAAGCCTGTTGGTTGTAAACAAAACCTTTTATTTTCGACATTGCACAAAAAAAATATTCCCACTGCTGGCCTGAGAACAAATTTCAGATTTCTCTGTTGATTTCTCTAGGCAACTCTCATCATCATTCCAGATCGGGAAATCGGTCCCTTTGCATGTTTTTATATCGATAACCCGAGGGTGGTCTGTCATACATTATCTCAACTTGTATTAACGTCTGTGTTACAGTATCTCACATTTTCATTTCAAAATGAAAACTCTGTTAAGTTATAACTTATTTCTATGGTAGATTTCTAAAATTTGCATTCAGTTTGTTGGGTCTTCCTTGTCATAAGAATTTTAAAGATCCAGGAAATCCAAAATTTGATTATTAAAGCTGTCAGAGATAAGGTGAGGATTGATGATCTCTAATACTTCATGGTAAAACAGCATCACCAGAAAAATGAAATCTGCAATTACAGGCATTCCTTAAAAGCAGGGCTAGGCAGGAAAGGTCCTAAGGAACTTTGAATTCATTTCACAATGTTAAAATAAAATACAGTTTATCTTTTTATGACTCATCCCAAAGGTGCTTTTTCAAGAGGCAACTGGACTTTGTTTTTCTTTGAAGACATTTCACTTCTCATCCAAGAAGCTTCTTGGATGAGAAGTGAAATGTCTTCAAAGAAAAACAAAAAAGTCCAGTTGCCTCTTGAAAAAACACTTTTGGGAGAATCATGACCTGGATGACTGAGACTCTCCATAGACACTTTTTAATGACTTATTCAAAAAAGGATATTTTAGTGCCTTTATAGTCAGAGTAGCCAGAATGTGAAAAAAGAAATTGAGGTGACTATTGGAAATTAACACATTTGAATCAATCTCAGGAAACAGCCAAAACAAGAATTTTTTCTCTGTTCTCTGTTTTTGTTTTGTTTTTTCAAGTCAGGTGTCCAAGTGCAAATGCCTGTTTGAAAGATCTCATGCCGGAGAAATCAGAAATAGCTTTTGATTGATGATCAACCATCACTGGAGGACTTGGAAAGCTATCTAGGTTATCCACTTCAATCAAACAAAATAGCCCCTACTACTAATAGTCTTAACCAGCTCATCTGAGAACATGCTAATGAATATCCATATAGTTAAAAAACATAACCAAAACAGATGTGATCCTGCTGCCCATCATTTCTAAGCAAAGGTTGAACACAGTAAGTATATAGGTCTTATCAACTGTCACATATCTTTGAACTCAAGGAAGAGATGAATTTTAAATGAGTACATAAGCCAAATCCAAGGTTCATCACTGAAATAAAAGGTTTAGTTTGGACATTGCTCTGCCAGACTTTTCTGCAGCAGTTGATAGGCAGAGCATTATTTCAGATTTTTAAAATGACTGTCTCTTTCTTATTTGAAAGAATTGTTTACATAAAAAGAAACACAAAATATAAAGGAAACTCACAAGCGTTTCAAATGCTTCATGAGTCCTCTCAACTTTCAAATCTCAATTGTCATAACTATTAACATATCAGTCAGTGGTATAACTGTCAATGCCCTCCTTCTACTCCTTCAAACACAACTGTTAAGACAGTGTTTTTATTTATAGCAGCTATTCCCATCTAAGCAGCCTCCAGAAGGTTCAGATTATAGTCCCCAACATTCTGAATACCTGACTGAGGAAGATCAGTCAATTTCATCTTAGTGATGTTTAGCAATGGATCATGTTAATAAGCACTCTTCAAAACTGTTTTAAGTGCAAAATATTGATGATGCAATTGGAGGGAAGAAATGTTGGATACATTTTAAAAGTTCTGGTCCATCTATTGTTTGGTACTGATGGAGCTTTCCCATAATGCTTAACTCCAAAAAGCAAAATATATGCTAAAATGTAACAACAGCTAAGATTTGAATCAGATTTTTAACAGATGAACAGTGCATTCATATGTGGAAGTAGTAACCATGGCAAGAAATTTCATCAACTTTAGTTACATTAATTCTCAAGACCGTCAGAGCTAGAGGGCCAAAGGGTCTCCAGTTACATAGATGGGATATCTCAGAATAGACATACAAAAGACTGCAGTGTGAACCAATCTCTTATTTTTACCCCAATCTATTGGTAAATACCATCCATCAACATGAAGGAAATCTTGGAAAAAGGCAGAAAGGAAAAAAAGACTTTGGAAGTTTATTCTTTGATAAATTTAAACTGAAAGTGATGACTTTGCTACTAACATTTTCCTAGATGTACAAAAATCTATTCACAGACAAGTCTGTGTATACTCTAAGACATTAAATTAGAGCTACATGAGAGTGACAGAAGATGAAGTTTCTATTCAAAGAGCAAAGTCCAATAATCATTTTGGTAAAGCAATAGCCTGTTCTGGTTAATGAGTTCAAAGATAGAGTCTTCCTCTAGAAAATTACAATACAGATAACGCATACAATTACAATACAAGAGGGGCTATTTGTTAGTAACTAGCATCTAAAACAGAATTTTTATAGTAAAAACACATAGAAATTAAATCAGTTGCATTTTTTAAAACTGGAAAAATGGAGTCAACTCTTAAGCATAAAAGTGGTAATTCATTTTTTTTAAAAAACAATTTGTTTTGGTAAATGAAGCCAGTTCCTTTAGAACCCAAAGGGCAGAAGTAAGAAGAACTCAAGCACATCATGCCGAGAGGTAGAGAGGTGTCCATATATAATCACAATCTTCCATTGGTTTTCTTTTTTCTTTTTATTTTATCTGAGGTAATTAGCTGTGTGTGTGTCAAGTTGTAGAATCAAAAGTATTGGCAAAAAAAGAGCAACATTGACAAGATACACTAATGACCTCTTTCCTCTCCTCAACAGGTCCTAAAACATTTAATTAGATGCATCTGAATTAATGCTTCCTGGATCTCCAGTAGGTGAAGTGATTGATGAAGGGGTAGTAGCGTCCTGCCAGCTGCCATTAGCCTGAAGAGGGAATAAAGGCATTTTGTTGTTAAGTCCACAAGATGCTACTACTTGCCTCTTAAATCACTCTGATTATGATTTCCCAAATCACAATAGGAGAGCAATATGCCATGTGTAAGACACAGACTTTGTTCCATTATGATTAGTCTCATAGTAAACATCTTTACACGTAATTCACTTTCTGGGGCACAGAAGGTAAAATATGGAGTGAATGCGGCTTCTGCTGCATTTGTTTCATGGCTTCTCTTTCTCCCAAACGGGACTCCTTTCCTCTTGCCCAATTTCTCCAGCTAATTTGTCTAAATAGTTAAAGCTTCACTGCCTGTTGATTCTCAAAGAATTCAGAGTACAGGATGGAAGAATACACTCCCACATATCTTTCTGTTCCCAAATGCAGACTTGGGGGATAGGAACCAATCCAAGGCCATGTGTGGATTTCACTGGAGGCTAGTTGCTGTGCATGCTTTTGCTTTCTCTCTCTCACTGTCTCCTGCAGTCTCTTCTTTCAACTGGGAGCACTCTCCTCCAATAGGGGGATTGGAAGATGCTTCCTTCTAATTCACTGGGCCAATATGGATGAGTAGGTGAGCCAGCTTCTCTTTCTGATCATCCCTAACCATTCACGGTTCTTCGCAGTACCGTGAATGATACAGAGAAAGGTTTTCTTATAGTTTAAACATGAGGGATTTTTAAAAAATTCCCTGAATAATAAAACCTGGAACCAGGATGCCTATTTCCCCACTCTGAAGCAGCAGTCTTATGGCAATAAACCACAGTTAATGCCGCAGTAGAGTTCTATTATAATTGCATCTGCAGAGGTAGTTACATTAACCAACACTGCCATGTCAGACTTCCGCAGCTCAAGACATTCAGTTTCAAAATCAGAAGCTCCTTACATCAATGCGCTGTGTCGAATATAAGGGGTTTCCCACAATGCTGTCATATCTTCCTGCCTGGTGTATGACATGGTGTAAGGAATCCATCTGTAACAGTATGACCAATTTGTCAAGCAAACAAAAAAGTGCCAAAAGAGTTATGTAAATGCTATATTTACTGCCCCAACCCCGTTAACTTCCTTTCTGTGACCTTTTAAGGTTTTAGTGTCCAGCTGGGCTGCACATTTATTCTCAACTTACAACTACTTATATTGCTTTTCTGCATGTTATCAAAAGGAGATTGCTATTAGCATGATAAGTTTTTATCAGAATAATGAGTTTCTCTAGGCCCACAATAACCCACATTATTTTTTCAAAATAATGAGTTTCTCTGGGTGTGGAAAAACACCCAAGATCCCATTCTCTTCCCCTGGAATGTATAGCAACATTTATTCTGTGTGACTGAACATGTATATGACCTTTCCCTCTGAAATCCAGGAGAGAATATTAACATTACAGTAATGGACATTCAGGCCACATTCAGGTAGTCCTTGACTTATGACCATTCATTGAAGAACTGAAGTCACAATGGCATTGAAAAAAAATGAGTTATGACTGGACTTTATGCCCATTGCAGCATCCCTGCACTCACAGGATCAGAATTTGGGTGCTGGAAGTTCTGGTCCTAATTGCGGTCATAGGTCAAAGAGTACCTGTATACTAATCAGTGTCTATACTAATAGATTCAGGTAGTCCTTGACTTATAACCACAATTGGGACCAGAAATACAGTCATAAGTTGATACAGTCGTAAGTTGAGGCTCCATGTGGCCAGAAGTTTTTTTCTGATATTTTTCACTATTGTCATTAAGCAAACGCAAGGGGATGTTAAACAAATTGGTTCATTCAAATGACTTTTTCGCTGGACACTGTCAAAAAAGTCACAAATTGCAGTTGTGTGATCCCAAAATGCTACAACCAGTTGTAAACCTGTGACAGGTTGCCAAGTATCTTACATGCCATTATATGACTGGGAGAAGAGGATCATTTACAATGGCCAGGGGTGCTCTACTGGCTGTCAAGGACTCATTCTGTGATGTTATAAATGGGAACAGTCATTAAATTACTGGTAATAATTCAAGGACTACCTTTAGATATTTTACTGTAATGCCTTCAGGAAATCTTAAAATCTGTATACCTTACAATGGGCACTTGGATTGAAGTATTTATGGGGATTAAAATATTTATGGCTGCAGAAGATTGTTAACTTGACATAGTTCCACCTACCTGAGACTGCACATTGGCTCCCACTGGTGAATTCTGATAAGAACTGAGTGACTGCAGGTTTATAAAGGAATCTCCAGAATTTGTCATTTTAAATGACCCAGAGGAACCTGAAAAGGAAAAAATAAGGTACCTAAAGTTATGTGTGCAACCATTCATTTTCATGCAATTTGTCCTAAATGTCCTAAATGCAATTTGTCCCAAGCAGCTGTTGAAATCTGATTCCACAATCTATCACTTTCTATCATGTAGAGTACTCAATTTCTAGGGCTTAGTGAATAGATCTTGACCAAAAACAGTTCAGATTATTTTATGAATCCAATTCAAATTCTTCTCACTTTCCATTCTGCCATCTTGGTGTAATCGAATAATCGGGTAAAAATGATCGATCAAGTGAAATGGTCATTAAGTGAACACAGGATTGACAGAGATACTGAAAAGATCACTGGTTGGTGCTCTCTTATTCAGATAAAGTTCTTGTGCAGCTACACTAGCACTATTCTCGCTCTGGTGTGCCTTGTTGCCAGGTGTACAAAATTTAGTCAAAAATGTGCACACTGGTCAGAAAAGAGATATTTTATTACCATCATATTTGCAAATGGTTGCTAGTTGAGGTCATTGCTAAGTGAGGAGTGGATAAAATTACAAGCTATCCCCAGAAACTTAGAGGTTTCTTCAAAGGCCACCATGTTCTTTATATATAAAGTGGTTCAGAATAAGACCAGAGGTTCCTGTTGTGTCTTGCCCGCCCTCAGAGCAGCCGGGGCCTTCTTATCTGCTCCCGAACACGGAGGAATGTATGCCTCCCGGCCCCAGTCCTGGCTCCATGCCCAGACAAACTGCAGAAGAAGGAGCACCTCCCGGCCCCAGCCCTGACTCCATACCCAGGCAAACGGAGCAGCTAGACCCCTCCCCCTCCTCCACAGAATGTGAGCCTGAGGAGGGTTTATTACCAACAGCTGATTGGAGTGACGCTCGCATCAGAAGATTGGATAGGCGGAGGCAACAGAAGGAAGGGAGGGGCAGGCCTTAATGAGTGCTGAGTCATGGAGCCACACCCCATGGCCTATATAAAGGATCTGCTTTCTGGCAGTCTCTGAGTCAGGCAAAAGTCGAACTTATCTTGCTGAAGTAACTTACTGGTCTCCTGCCTGCTCTGAGGACTTTGCTAGGACTTTGGGCAGAGCTGCAGAGGCAAGCCTGATTCGGATTTCCCTGACCCGGCCGTCAGTGGAGGGGTGGGACACGACAGTTCCCATGTTTTCTCCATTCAGAGTTCCTCTGCAGTGTAGCAAACTCAATAACACTTCCGGTTGTTAAGTAATAAAATATTCCAGGACGCCTTGTTAGTTTGATGCAGCATCTCATTCAGGAAGGATGAAATTATATTATTACCTCAGATATACCACTGCAATCTAGCTTTATAAGATGGATGTGATTTTTAAGTGAGATTTTCTGCTTTTAAGAAGACTATGGGATTCAATAAGTTAAACACAGTTTAAAATATGCATCTGGTTTTTTTTAAATAACAAATACTACAGCATACAACTCTGATCTCAAAGCATAAACTTCCTGTTTGGCACCGTAGGTGATGGCGGTGATCTTTACGATCACCAACCTCTGGATTATGTGGAATCGCTAGGACAGCTTAAATCTGCTATCCAGCGGTTCGAAAAACCCTCTTTTCGGGAGAAGAAGAGATGGTGAGCTGAGGGCAGAGGTTGAATTTCCCTAAAACCCCTGAGAAAAAAGGGGTTTGAAGGGTTAAGTTCCCTCCAGCAACCCGAAGTGCTCCAGATCCGAGGATTTTTCTGCTTTGGCGGAACCAATCACCACAACCAAACGCCGAGATTTATTTTGGACTGCTGGTAAATTGCATGTTATTTGCTACTTTAACTCTTTTTTTTTTTTTTTATTATAAAAAGTTTTTATTGGTCAAAAAAAATTTTATGCAAATACATATCAGGTATGGTAAATTTTCATTTTTCTTATACATAATAAGAATTTTACTCAAAATTTTAAACACATACAACAGCCATATGGCAAGCAGGTGATACGAAGTAGCTAAGTTTCAATCTTACACAATAAGGAAGGGTCAAGAATAATCAGAATATCATACGAAAGAGAATAAGGAAAACCAACACAATACCAAATATCTTTGTCACTTCCTAGTTTTGGATCCCAGAACTCTGGGTTCAGCCTGACCCAACTCCAGGGCCGCAACAGCGGCAGCCGCCTCCGCCCCATGGTCTATAACCTCCCCTTCTTCAATTCCTGGGTCATCTAAATCCAGGAGGGCTTTGTGTTCCTCCACGTAGGCCGCAGCCTCCGCAATTGTACTAATTTTTTCGTAATGCCCTCCCGGAAAATCATCAATCCTCTGGCATCAGCCATCTGAAGCCCACTCCTTCTGGTACAATTTGCTTGATAAAAATAATATTTCTTTCTCATTTCACGTACCTGTCTGGGAATCTGCCTCAGAATGGCTATCTCCTGCCCCTATAAGTCAGTGCCCCACTCCTATGTTTTCTAAGGATTTCATCTCTCGCCTCTTTTCACAAATTTGACATGAACCTCTCTAGGAACTGCATGCGTATGCATATTGTGAATTAACTCTATAAACTCGATCCACATCCCAATTCATAAAATCAACACCTCTCCCAAGAAATTCTCCCAACAGTTTAGTCACAACATCTCTCAAGTCTTCTTGGTCCACTTCTTCCAAATTTTGAAACCTAAGAAAATAAGACATTTTATCCATCTGTAGTCCAAGCACAGCATTGCTTGTCGTCTCCCCCTTTTTCTGCACTGCCCGCATCTCACCCTCCAGACCTTCCACTTTCTGCTTATTTTCTGCTGAGACTTGTTGAGTATCCTTTAAATCCTTTTGGATAGTCACAATTTCTGCTCTTATTTCATCCAGTTTCTTGTCCATATTAGATAACTTTTCCAGAATTCTCTCCATTTCTCCAGCAGTTGGTCTCTGACCTTTTGCCATTTAAAAAAAAAAAATTTTAAAATCCTCAGGCAAGCACAGTATCCTTATAATTTCCTCCGGATCCACCAGGGGGCACTCACAGGAGCAACGAGTCCAGAGTACAGTTAGTCAACCAGGAAGTCAAGGGAAGTGATGTCATCAAGATTCTCATAGTGAAGGCGGAAGCTGGACGCCACCATTGTTCCCCAGAGGGAGGGGGGGCCTCAAACCCTCCCTCCTAAATTTCTCCATCACCTCTTTCTCCAGAGCTCCACAAAACCGGTAATCTTGTTATTTTAAGTTCTCCTCTCTCCAGTGATTCAGATTCTTCCAGTCGCAGGGGAGAAAAACCCCCGCACTGGAGTACTCCACTCACATTTGCCGATATCCCCTTCCCTTCTTCATTCCTCAATTCTTCTCCGTTCCCTGTTCACCACCAGGCTGCTGCAATTATAAATCCAAAGCCCCGGTGTCACCGAGCACAGCGGCCCAGGCGACGACCAAAATAATGGCCGCGGCCTGTGGCCTCCGAACCCCGCCGAGCCTAGGACGCGCCAGCATCGGTCCCCCCAGTCCTGTATATCGGCTGGGAGACCCCTGGCGAGCCGTCCGTGCGGCAGGTGTCCTTTCGGAACACCTGGCCCCTGAGGGCCTCGGCGGCGGCCGGATTCGGACACTGGAGGCAGGAGAAGCCTTCCAGACGTCCGTTGCCACCGGATACCGGAAGTCGTCCCTACTTTAACTCTTTAACTCTTTGCTGCCTGCTGATAGAATCTAGGGGAGATTTTTAAATATTGCTTTAAAAGACTGTGTTTCTCAGAGGTTAAGAAGATTTAAAGTGAATATTAAGTTGGAAATAAATCAATAATTTTACAGAAGATGGCAGCCAAACAATTAAAGTCTACTGTAACAAAGGGCTCTGGAATTTCATCAGCTGGTGCCTCTCCAGCTCATACAGCAGAGACTAGAACATTGAACTTAGAGGCGGTACAAGAGAACTTAAAAGACTTTATGCAAGAAAAATTTAAAGTAATAACTGATGAGATGTCTGAAATGAAAGAGCAGATATTAGAAATTCAAGTGGGAAATAAAGAAGTTAAGGAAGGATTTGTAATTGCAGTACAAAGTTTGGCAACAAATGTGATTTTATTAGAAGAGGAAGTTGAAGAAATTAAGCAACATAATTCAAAATTAGAAAATAAAATGGCTGAATTTCAAAGTAAAATGGAAAAAACAGATGATGAAATAGTTTTGATACAATATAGAAATATGGAATTTGCTCTAA
Organism: Ahaetulla prasina; assembly: GCF_028640845.1. Taxonomy (NCBI): domain Eukaryota; kingdom Metazoa; phylum Chordata; class Lepidosauria; order Squamata; family Colubridae; genus Ahaetulla; species Ahaetulla prasina. The sequence goes on from NC_080540.1 coordinate 171,455,294, forward strand.
GAATCCGTGGTCTGAAAGAGAATAAAGAAGAGAATTTAAGGGAAATTTTTTCTGAAGTATTTGCTGAGATATTAGCAGTTTGTCCAGCAGATGTGGCTTATCAAATTGATAAAATATATCGTGTGAATTCGTGGATAGCAAGGCAAAAAAAGTTGCCAAGGGATGTTATTTATTTTACAAATAGAACAGTGAGAAATCAGATTTTGCAAGCCTCATATAAGGGGGAGAAGATTCAGATTGCTGGTCAAGGTATTTTAATATTAAAGGAAATTCCACCAAAAATGTTAAGGGCTAGGAAGGAATTTGCCTTCCTGGTGAATGAACTTAAAAAACGTCAGATTGAATATAGATGGGATATTCCAACTGGTATAATAGTATATTATGCAGGGAAAGTACATTGTCTCAATACAGTTGGAAAAGCAGGAGAATTTTATGTTGAGGCATTAAAAGTTGGAAGTCCTCCTCCATTGGAAGCTAGAAGAAGAGAGACTGAGGTGAAGGAAAGAGAAGTGAAGCAGGTACAAGAACAGATTGTGATGGAAGAAGATTTATTACAAGTGTTGGAAATACCTACAACGGGTTCAGACTCAAAAGAACAAAGGCTGACGAGCTGCTGCTAAACGCAAGGAACAAGAGATGAAGGCACAACAACAACTGGCAACTACTACAATGGAAACAGTGGGAGGAGCAAGGCCTAAAGCAAAATGTGATCTGCGGCTAGTGTTCCAAAAGTTTCCTTTGGCCGATAATGGCAATTAAACTATTATCTTGGAATGTTAATGGTTTGAATTCACCGCAGAAGAGAAGGAAAGTATTTCACTATTTGAAACAATTTAAAAATGACATTACCTGTTTACAAGAAACACATATTAGATCTTTAGACCAGAAATATTTGATAAATTCAAAACTGGGAGTACATTTTGTTGCCTCCTCTTTGGAAAAAAAATGGTTTAGTTATATATATAAAGAAGGATATATCAGCAAAATTAATTGAGGTGGATAAGCAAGGAAGATACATTGCTATTGAACTTTTGTTGGAGGGAAAGAAGACATTATTAATAGGAGTTTATGCTCCGAATCAACAACAAGAAAATTTTTTCAAGTTTTTACATAAAAGAATAGTATTTTGGGATTATAAATCATATATATTAATGGGTGATTGGAATGGTGTGTTGGATACTCAAAAAGACAAAAAAAATTTAAGGAAGATATCAAGCCGGGCGAAATTACCAAAGGCTTTTTTTGAAATGATGGAGGACTTGGAATTAAGAGATATTTGGAGAGATCATAATACAGAAAAGAGGGATTTTACCTTCTTTTCTGACAGGCACCAATCATTCTCGAGGATTGATTTTATTTTGATTACTAATGATTTGTATTCTAGAGTGAAGAAGACTATGATTTGTTCAAGAACTCTATCTGATCATAGTCCGTTTGGATTGAATTTGATCGGGAAAAGGAGGCTAGGAGATCATGGAGGTTGAATGAGAATTTGTTTAAATATGAACAAAATGTAAATGAATGTAAAAAGCAAATGAAAGAATTTTTTATTATGAATATGAAAAAAGAGACATCTATAGAGATGATTTGGGACGCCAGCAAGGCTTATATGAGAGGAAATCTTATACAAATGAATATTAAATACAAAAATAAATTGCAGAAAAAGAAAAAGAAACTGGAAGAGGAAATTAAAAAGAAAGAACAATTATTGATAAATAGCCCAGGAAATAGTAAAATAAAAGAATCAATAAATATATTAAGAGGTCAGTTTTAATATGTTGATGGCAGATCAAGTAGCAATTAATTTACAATATGTAAAACATAATACGTTTAATAATGCCAATAAGCCAGGAAGATGGCTTGCCTATTTAATAAGGAAAAAACAGAAATCACGAACGATTGATAAAATATAATATAGAGGTAAGGAAGTTTATCAAAAGAACTTGATTAAAAAAGCATTTTTAGAGTATTATAGTAAGTTATATTCTAGGGATATGATTGATGATACAGAGATAGAAAGATATTTACAACAACAAAATATTTGTGAACTTACAGAAAACCAAAGAGAAGAACTGAATCAATTACTTCAGAGGAAATTTTGTTAGCAATTAAGCAACTTAAAATCGGTAAAGCACCAGGTACAGATGGTTTAACAGCTGTTTATTATAAAAATTTACAAAATGAGATGGTTGAACCACTTAAAGAGTTATTTAATAAAATTCAAATGGGAGGAGATGTTCCCCCTTCATGGAGGACAGCCTTTATTTCGTTAATACCGAAGGAAGATCGAGATGGTATTAAAGCAGAGAATTATAGGCCTATATCACTTTTAAATACTGATTACAAGATATTTACCAAGATACTTGCTAATAGATTAATGCCAGTGATGAATCAAATAATTCATAATGATCAGTCAGGATTTATTAAGGGTAGGCAGATGAGATATAATGTGAGGCAAATCGTAAATTTACTTGAATATTTGGAACGAAACAACCAAGTCTCAGCGGCATTCCTTTTTTTGGATGCTGAAAAAGCTTTTGATAGATTGGATTGGCAGTTTTTGTTTAAAGTAATAGAAAAAATGCAATTTGGGGATTATTTTATCCATGCAATTAAAGCAATATATCAGAAGCAAACAGCACAAATAATAGTAAATGGTGGGTTAACAGAAACTTTTAAAATTGGGAAAGGGACGAGACAGGGATGTCCCTTGTCCCCATTACTTTTTATTTTAACTTTAGAAATTCTTCTGAATAAAATACGTGGTTCCGATCGAATAAAGGGAATTAGAGTTAAACATCAAGATTATAGATTAAGAGCTTTTGCAGATGACCTGGTTGTTACTGTATCTCAACCAATATACTCAGTTACTGGTTTAAAAGATATAATTGGTCAGTATGGCAAAGTATCTGGATTTAAGGTGAATCAGCAAAAGACAAAGATGATAACTAAAAATATGAATATACAACAAAAAGAAGAGTTAGAAAGAACTACAGGTTTTGAAATTGTTAAAAAGGTTAAATATTTAGGAATATATATTACAGCTTCAAATGTTAAATTATACAAAAATAATTATGAGGTATTGTGGCAGAAGATATGGAAAGAAATGGAGAGTTGGAAGAAGTTACAATTATCTTTGCTGGGAAAAATAGCGGCTATAAAAATGAATGTCTTGCCCAGGTTTCTATTTTTGTTTCAAATGATACCGGTGCTTAAGAATGATATTAAATTACAGGAATGGCAAAAGGGGATTAATAAATTTGTATGGATGGGCAAAAAACCAAGAATAAAATTAAAAATAATGTAGGATACAAGGGAAAGGGGGGGGGTCTTAAAATGCCTAATTTAAAATTGTATTATGAAGCAGTTGTCTTATCATTAATTACTGATTGGATTAATTTAACTGAGGAAAGAGTTTTGAATATAGAAGGTTATGGTTTGTTATATGGGTGGCATGATTATTTATTATATGATAAGAAAGTAGATAAAATATTTAAAAATAATATAATTAGAAATGCATTATTGAGGGTTTGGAGGAAATATCAATATAAATTAGATGGAAAGATTCCAATATGGGCAATCCCGAGACATATGATAGAAAATATAAATATATATCAAAAGATGGAGGTAGTTACCTATAAAGAACTTCTTTGTATGGAAAAGGGGGAATTACAATTAAAATCTAGAGAAAAGATGGGGGAAGAAGGGAAAAATTATACATGGTTCCAATATGGACAATTACAAGCTAGATGGAAATTAGATCAAAAAATAGGTGTTAAGCAAATTGAGGATAATTTGTTAAAACAAATGAGAGATCAAGGCCAACAGCATATTAAGAGGTTGTATAATGTATTAGTAGAAATAGACTCAGAGACTGAACTGGTTAAGGATTGTATGATTAAGTGGGCACAAAATTTTCAGCAACCGATAATGTTGGAAACTTGGGAAAGAATTTGGGTGAGGAATGTTAAATTTACACAAGCGCAAAATATGAGAGAAAATTTTTATAAGATGTTTTATAGATGGCATTTAGACCCCAAAAAATTGTCATGTATGTATCCTAATGTACAGGCTAAATGTTGGAGATGCGATTGTGAAGACGCCACTTATTACCATATATGGTGGACTTGTAAAAAAGTTAAAGCATTTTGGATTAAAGTATGGTGGATCATGCAGAATATTTTGAAAAAGAAGATTAAGTTTACCCCGCAGTTCTTTTTACTAGGAATAATTATGGATTGTACAGCTATAGAGACTAAATTGATTTTGAACTTAATAACAGCCGCAAGACTTTTGATTGCTCAATATTGGAAGAAAGAAGAATTACCTACAATTGAAGAATGGACACTTAAAGTATCAAATCTGGCAGAAATGGCAAAAATCTCTGCTTACTTGAAAGACTATACACAAGAAAAATATATTTTAGAATGGAAAATGTGGATTGATTATATTCAAAATAAGTATCAGATAAAAAAATATCGAATAGCATATGAGTAAATTTAGGAAATATTTTGTATTAGATATATTTCTGAAGGAGAGGGGAATTGAGAGTGTGATTAAGTGTGGAGAGACTAGAGATTATAATTTAGAAATTATTTTAGATTATGATTGTTAGTTTTGATATCCTGCATTTTGTTCTGGGAAGTCGGGGTGGGGGGTGGGGGGTAAGGGGGAGGGGAATTGGGGGGTTGAGGCTAGAGATGGAGTGATGGTTAATGTACAGGGATTATTGAAGATATAATTAATGTAGGGTCGGGTCTGCCCAGTTACCATTTTAGAACGGTGGGGAGGGAGTAAAGAGAGAGTAGGAGGTAGGAAAGAGGAGAAGAGGAAGGAAGAGGGGTAGAAGAGGGAGAAGGAAGGTGTAGGGTGGAGGGAGGAGAGGATGTAGATAAGAGAAGGAGAGGAAGGTCTGGAAAGTAAAAGAAGGTAGAAGAGGGAAGAGTGTTAAAAAGGGGGGGGTGACTGGGCAGGCCCGACTAATTGTATATAACTGTACATTGAATGAGTTGTTTGACATGATTGTAAAAATAAAACTTTTTTATGAAAAAAAAAAGCATAAAAATCAATAATTTATATTACTAACTCAACAGCAGGTACCCAAGTAGTAACATATTACTATTGATAATCAATGATATTACTAATAATATATAATGTATAATAGTTGGGATAGATGAGAGGACTGGTGCATATTTCTGAAATCTGACTGGGCTTAAGGGAGGGAGGGTGTCCCTCTCAGAGCTTTGCCCAACCAGGTTTCAGTGTGTGTTTCAGGTGTGGCATCAGCTGATATCTTAGGGCAGGAGTGGGGCTGTGGCCCCAGGTTATGTTATGTTTTTTAAGTTAATTTTTATAATAGTAAAATCTAATATAAAAAAAAGCGAATAGAGAGGAGTAAAAGGTGCAAGAAAAAAGAGAGAAAAAAATTAATATAATAAAGAGAAAAGATATACAGAAGAGGTTTCATCATAACAAGTATTAAACAAATTTAGTAACTCTTCCTCCTCTCTAAAGTTACAAACATTTATCTCTTTATTATATATTCCATTTATCTATAAACAAATCTGTAACTCATCCTCTTTTCAGTCCAGCAAAGTCCATAAATGGTAGCCAGATGTAACAAAATAAATAAATAATCTACATGCACCTTTTGCAGAGAAAAAGGTACAGGTAGTCACCAAGTTACTATGGTAATTGAGACCAAAATTTCCATTGAAAAATAATGCAGACACCAAGCATGACATCACATAAAGCAACTGCAATCCTGGCAGTCCTCTTTGCCATCGTTAGCCAATGATACTGGTCATCCATTAGCAAGGATCCACTGCTATACAAGCCATTCCCAGCTTGGTCCTTCCCAGCCCTGAGCCTCAATAAATAAGGGACTGCCTGCTCTTCAACTCCCCCCACCTGGCTATCTCCCTACCCATCTCTGTCCTTTGGCTGTTTTGTACAGTGGTACTCCTTGGTGCTGCTTGCAGCACAAAGGCTGAACTACAGTCCTGAGGCAAAGGTCAGCTAGGCATGACAAAGCCTATGGAGCACAGGGTGGTAGGGGCAGCTAAGGCCTGGCAGCTGAGGTGGGCAGTTGCAGTATGAAGCTTGAAGTACTCCTCATCAGTGATCTTGGTGCTGTTGAGGTTAAAACAGAGGCCCAGGAATGGTGGTGGCCAGAGGAGACTGCTGAAGGCACCAGGTTTCTAGTTGAGCCATAGCACCACCAGCACCAGTGAGGAGTGCTACTATGTAGGCCAGCGAAGAGAGAGGAGGAAGATAAGCAGATGGAGGAAGTTGAAGTGCTCCAGCAATCATAAGTGTAGGCAGGCTGCCAAGCAACCAAATTTTGATCACATGACTGGGGGGCGGCCACTGTAATAGCTGTAATTTCAGGGACTGGTGTAAGTACCATTCATTCAGCAGAAAATGAAAATGAAACAAATGTTGAAACATAATGTTTTATGGAAAGTCATTAACTCATACTTTAATGAATATATATGGGATAGCAAAACAATATGAATTCCCAAAATGTTTCAAGCAAATTTTTCGTCAGAGGAAACAGAAAGCACTAAATAACATATCCTATTGTCTAATCAGGTTTTAATTCAAGGGGGCCTTTTTAATGTTTTTAATATAGTTTTAAATTAGTTTTTTGTCTAGTTCCTGCTACTGGTAGTTACCTTGAATACCAAGTGACTCAAAGATGTTAAGAGCTGAAATTGCTTCAATCAATTTTAATTCACTCAGAAGAGTCTGCTTGTACTCAAGATCTTGATTTTTTTCGTTATTATATCCTAACGTAAAGCAACTAGGAAGGCTGAAAATAACAACAAAAGAACATAAACATATACCACTTACAAAAACACCAGGTTGATTTACTCATTTGTTTTCATTGTCTGAGTAGTGTTATTTTTTTTATTGCTGGTTTCCCCAGCAGGTGTCCTTCTTTAACTGCAGTCTTTCTATACTCACCAGAATTTGGGGTTGGGGGAGAGCTTGTTTGGTTCCCCTGAGCCACCACATTGGTAGCATCCACTGCTGTTTTGGCTGCATAAATATTGGCCTCTTCCTGGAATTTTCCCATATTTTTCTTGTAGCGGATTCTCTTGTTACCAAACCAGTTGGAGACCTGTAACACAATAATAACTCCCATTAGTATGTAAACAATTCATACTATCTCGTCAGTTAATATTATCTTTAAAGGGTAGGAAGACCAAGTAAGGCTACCATGAAAGTGGACAAAATATAGTCATCTTTAAGTTTCTATAGCATCCAGCCTGGTAAGTTTGGTGTGGTGCTTAAGGTGCTGCCCTATGAACCAAAAAAACTGTGAGTTATACTCTCACCTTAGGCAGGAAAAACTGGCTTGGTGGGTGTTGGCCAGTCATTCTTTCTCAGTCAATTCATTTCACAGGATTATTATTGTGAGAAAAACAGGAGGAAGGAGTATTTGGTAGATTGCTGCCGTGTGTGTGTGTGTGTGTGTGTGTGTGTGTGTGTGTGTGTGTGTGTGTGTGTGTGTGTGTGTGTGTGTGTGTGTAAAGTGAGATAAAAATAAATATGCCACATCTATTTAAAGTATCAGAAATCCTTTAGCAGAAACTTGAATTTGTGCTTTAAAAGTCTTCTAAAAAAGATATTAAAAACTGCTGACAAAAGTTGACCTTAATTTTTATTTTTGTTATTGCACTATATGCCAGCTGCTCAATGTCTTTGTTGTATACCAATAAAATCCATATTACAAATATATTAATTACCATGATATAAAAAAGTAACAATAAAATGGTTTCCAAATTAGGTAAGAACAACTGAAAAACCAGCTGAATATAAAAATACTGATAAAAACCACGAAAATACATTTGATTAATATACTCTGACATCTCAGTACATTAAAATATTTGATTAAATAGAAATGATTTCATATGCATGCAGATTATTAACAAGGGAACTAGATGAATTCCCTTTGGAATTGAGTTCAAAAGGCATCCAGAGCCAAGTCATAATTTTGAGGGACTGTTGTTCTAATGCACTTTAAAGCACATACACAGACCTCAAATACCTTGCTTTTGATCCATTGAGTCAGAAATAGCTCTGAGAAAGGTAAGTGTGAGGGACAACTCTGCATTACAGGCAGGTTCACATGACTTGTTCTACTACAAATTCATGCTGCCTCTGATCTACCGTATTTTTCGGAGTATAAGACACACTTTCCCCCACTCCACAAAAGAGGCTAAAAATTTGGGTGCATCTTATATGCCAAATATAGCCCTGCCACCCACTGGCCCCCACTCTTTGGCCTCCATGCATCATCTTCCTGGCTGCAGAGATTGCCATAGACAATGGCTTGCATTTTTGGGCTCCGCACCTCGCATTTTCAGCCTCCAAATGCTCTGTTTGAGTCATTCAAGGCTGTGGGGATCACCGCTGATTGCTGCCTCCATGCATCGTGTTTTTGGCCTCTGCGCATCACGTTTTAGGCCTCTGCATGCCCCATTTTTGGCCTCTGCGTGTTGCATTTTCGGGCGGTACGCACACTCACAACCAGCAAACTAATGTCCTGAAGCTGACCAGGTTAAGGACGCTAGCCAGAGAAATACCTGGTAGGCAGAGGCAGAATTTTTTCCCCCTATTTTCCTCCCCAAAAACTAAGGTTTGTCTTCTGAGTGTCTTATACTCCGAAAAATACAGTAATTTCAGAGAGTATGGCCATAACATATTCTGTTTATTTCTGTGCAAATCCACACTAAAGGAACTTGTTAGTATTGGTTGCTTTATATGTAAGCTAATAATTTTTTTTTCCAATAAATTAACCAAAGACTATGAGCTTGGTTGATTGCTTGCAGATGTTTCATTACCAGACTAGATAATATCTTCAGTGCTAGCTAGCACTGTTCTAAAACCAAGCTCTCAGGGAGCATTAAGGACTCCACAATTGAACTGTGAGAGACATATATTTTCTTCTATTAGTCACCAAAGAAGAGACTCTTAAAATCTAATGGCAGACTTATGAACTGTAGCAAAACATGGATTTTTAATCTAATGAAAGTCACTGAAGATTAGTTTGTACGATTCTACCCACTTTGTTGAAATGTAGGTACCTAGTTAATTTAATAAAAAGCCATTCTGAATACACAAATCATGTGGCAAGGTGTAACCATTTATAACAATGTCCGGGACAAAATTCCACTGCTTTGGACTCATAATTCTAATTTTGTGAAGTTTGATTTAAAATTGTTTATTAAATTATAAAATCATGACCAAGAAAAATACTGAATTAAAGATCCTATTAGGGAATTTAGGTATTTTTTAAAATTAAAACAAAAGCCCTACTAATAGTTTTCCCATTAATAGACAATTCAACAAAAGTAAAAGTAGCATGCTGGCCAAGAAAAAAAAAAGAATTTGAAACTCCCTATTAAAAAGGACCTTTATTAGTTTTGTTCAAAACTACAAAAAAAACATGCAATCTCTTGAATATTCAAGAACTGTCACTCATGTATATTTTAAAAAGAATATGGAAGTAGCATAAAAATATGATATGTAAATTAGATTTTATCAGGTGAAGAGATGGTATTAGATTGTATCAGGGCTTCCCAAGATTGCTGGAATGAGGAAACATCATTGGTCCCTCATTTTTGGAAATCAGAAATCCATCTGTTTTTATCTACACAGCCTACCTGTGAGACCGTAATGCCTCCTTTCTTTGCTAGTTCTTCTTTGGCTTCTTCACTGGGGTAAGGATTACTCAGATGAGAATAAAAATATTCATTCAATACTTCTGTTGCTTGCTTGCTGAAGTTACGTCGCTTTCGCCTGAGAATAGATTGGAATTAATCATAAAGCCCAATATTAAACTAAAATATATTTATTTAGTTGTTAAATTTATTTGCCGTCTATCTTGCCATGGGCTACTCTAGGCGGCTTACAATGCTAAAAAGGAAGTAATGAAAAGAGTGTGAACAGAACAGAAGATAATAGAGCAAAAAAATAAACAATGAAAAATAATACAGTGAGAAATACAACTATATGATTACCAAAAAAGAAAGATGAACAGGTAGAGAGCAGAGAACAAGTGCGGGAGCGGCTGGAGTCTACCATCAATTCAGCAGCCATCTCCAGCATGGAATTCCCCCATTTGGAGCCCAGGCCAACCAGCGCAGCCAGATCTTTAAGCTCTTGTGGAAGGATAGGAGGGTTATATGAAAATAAAATATAGACTATCCCAAAGACTGGAGGGAAAGTCAGTAGGAATTACAGGAAAATTATTAAAAGTTTGAGTATCCTGACCAAACCATGGGATGACTACTCTTGCTTAAGCTTTCCAAAACATCATTCATTCTAAAGCAAAAATTAAAATATAAATGCAAAAATATAAGCAATAGAACTTTCATGGCTTTAGCCAAATAGAAATCTAAAAAGGGAGCATGCTATAATTAAAAGTTGAAACTAAAAGTACAAGATTACTGTTCTGCACATATTAAACAGTACTTCCAAAATGATCTACGAATATAAATAAAAAATTCCCCAAATTTTAAGGTATATAATTCAAGATTAAAAACATTAATATTCATACCACAACTGCCTACAGATTAACTAGTGTTCCTGAGTTTTATACCTTTGGTTCCCATCCCATCCATCATTACTGTTTTACCCTTAATAGATTTCTAAAGAGCAAGGTGGCGGCAGGTGGCATCTGTGGCTAGGGGGCCTTTGCACAGATTCACCTATTGCACCCTTTCCTGGATCATGAGGGCTTATCCATGCCTTGGTCATCTTCCATTTGGGTTACCACAGTGCTTCTCAAATAGTGGGGCGTGCCCCCCAGGGGGGGCGCGAGGCTCCGTAAAGGGGGCGCGTTTGACCTCGACAAACACTGTCATAACAAGCTATTGATACTATTTACAGTCGCGCGGGGGGCGCGAAAAATGTTTTCTTCTTCCTAGGGGAGCATGACAGAAAATAATTGAGAAGCACTGGGTTACCACAATGCATTCTACACTGACAATCACCTGGAAACTTCAACTGGTCCAGAATGTAGTAGCACACATGATAATGGGTGCCCTTGGGTTTGCATATGCAATGCCTCTGTTGCATGAGGCATTACATATACAACGTGGAACATATGAAAAATGTCCAGTACTTTTCCAGGTACAACTCAAGGTGCTGGTCATCACCTTCAAAGCCTTATGACACAAGGCCAGGTTATATGTGGGACTGCCTTTCCTAAGGACATCTACCCATCTTACCATGTCAGGGTAGGCATGCTCCTTGCTCCTAAATATTGCCATCTGATGGAAGCTAAGAAGCATACTTCTGCTATATGAACACTCTACATCTGAAGTTCAGCAGCTTTTCACCCTTTTAGCCTTCTGTAAAGCTTTGAAGACCTGGCTTTTCCACCAAGCCCTGGAATAACTGACTATAAGATTAGCGCCAGGTGTTTTTTGTTGTTGTTGTTTTAATGCATTTATAACATTTTTAAGATTTTTATGTTATTTTACCTTTGACTGGAAGCTGCTCAAAGTTGGTTATAAGATGGGCAGCTTTATAAATGTTTTAAATTAATAAAACGTTAATATGCTCATGTAATTAGAAAAACCAACTAGCAACTGATAGGAAGGGTTCTCCAAAACCGTATGAAACTATGAAAAGTTCAAAGTTGACAGCATTTTTCTAACTCAATACAGTGGATTCCCAAATTGTGCAAACATGGCAAATATAATTCAACTGCCAATGTTCATATAATCTCAAGTATTCACCATCAGTGTACCTAATCGTGAAATCTGTTAATTGCACCCCCCGAAACTTAGTATCATTACTGTTGAACCCCAAATTTAGGGCATAAAGAAGCTTAAACAGCAATGATTAGGAATATAGTTTATTTTCTGTATTTTCAATATGGTATTAACTTGCCTTTTGTGCCTACTGTAAAATGCTTATATATTTTGTATTATCAGTATCTTGGACATGGAAAATAATCTTGATCATGTATTACCTTGCATCAAGAAATCTTGAACGCAAAATCATCACTGCCTCGCACGTACTTTGTTTCAGCTGCATCTGTATGGTGCTGAATTTTCCATGAATTATATTCACCATACGCTCTATTTCTTTGGGCGAGATTGGCCTTGTTCTACTCTGTTCCCGAAGGAGGTTCATAACATGAGTGGTGAACTCACTGCAGGCCTGGAAATAAGTATAAAGTAAGTACATGTAATTGAAGCGAAAGGTTTCTTGAATCAGATCTGACTGCATAACTATAGGTAGTCCTCTACCGATGACCACAATTGAGCCCAAAATTTCTGTTGATAAGCAAGGCAGTTGTTCAGTGAGTTTTTCCCATTTTACAACTCCTTTTTGTCACAGTTTTAAGTGAATCTGGCTTCCCCCATTGATTTTGGTTCTTGGAAGCTCCCTGGGAAGGTTATGAACAGTGATCACATGACTCTGGAACAGTGTAACTGTTTTAAATACATGCCAGTTGCCAAGTATCTGAATTTTGACCATGTGACCATGGGGTCATAAGTGTATAAACTGGTCATATCACTTTTTTCAGTCATTTTAACTTCAAACAGTCACTAAAAGAATGGTTGTAAGTGGAGGACTACCTGTATCATTTAAACCATAACTTTAAAACTAGACTAAAAATTCAACAGTAAACATGGATTTGATATTATCATTCTGGGTTTGATATTTAATAATTACTATATAATATGCTGTAGAATGTATTAGATAGGTCTCACTAAAAAAATGCCTATAGTTATTTCTTTATAATAACAAACATATATCCAACTGTTTTCAAGTTGTCAAACATATTTCTATATTTTTTATTTATAGCAAGATACTATATATGGTAATGAAACAATGCTTTTAACAGTAGTAGTAGTACAATATAATGAAAGGGAAATATTAACAGTCAACTTAAATAAAATCTCCCTATGAAACTGTCAGCTTCTGGGTAAGAAAAGCTACTATTCATGCAAAATTTGGTAAAATGGAATACTTTTGAAGCAAAAAATTCATAAAACTATTGATGCAGGTGCATGTAATGCAACTGAGAACCAGGTACGGTCACTCTCTTGAACTTTTTTAAAAAAGACAATCCAATATTACACAAATTATGTATATTTCACACAATAGTTGGGTTATAGTTTTCATAAAACTGAATGCTACCTGAACTGCGACCACAAAGGAAAAGCAATTAATTGTTTTAAATTGAGAGGGTAAAACAGAGAGGATAACTCTTCCATGCAGAAAGATCACCTGTTCATATTTCTCTAGCTCAGAGTGGTATATCTGTCGGATCTGTGACAGCTTGGCCCTGTAGTCAGAGTGTTCAATGCTATTGTCATTTGGACAGCCACCTGATGTTGCTGCTATTGCCGCTGGTCCTCCTCTTCCCCGCTTCTCAGGCCCGGAGACACCCTCAGCCAGCAACATGTTATCTAGTCTCATTAGCTGAGCATCAGGGGGATCTTCTTCCTGAATACCACGTATACTTAACACTGGATAGATATAAATAAGGAGCAGACAATTAATTATTATGCAATATTTCCCTCATTTTCTCTTTGCATAGATATTAGTAAACATGATTTCATCCTTATTAATAACTTTTATTGTTTTATCCATGTATAAAATACCAAGAAAAATAAAATAGGAAATTAAGGGAAGCAGAAAAGGGGGGGGAGAGAAAATATGAGTTACAAGGGAGGAAAGAAAAAGGTGTTAACTTCCAACTCTTTAGCACAGTACATGTTGATACAATCTCAACTTTTTGCTTTTACACGTTAGTATATAACTAGCCATTTCTATAATAAATCTATCTAATCGGCAAAACCAAAGTCAGTTTCATTTTTTTTTCATCACAAGCACAAAATCTAGAAGTGATATCTATATAAAAAAACATAAATATATTCTCCTCTTTGAATAATCAATTTAACCATTACTGCTTTATCTTCCTTGATGTTGAAATAATATGTATTGCTATTTGCACTTGATAATCTTTATAAACTATCACCATTTATATTAACAAAGTTCACTGTATTCTTTCAGATTCTTTAAAGGGAATTTTTTTTTCATCCATTTTAAAATACTGGTTTTCTTTAAAAACATTTCTAAAATTAAAACATTCTAATACATCTTTAACTTTTTCTTAGTGTACATAAAGTTCACTTTCAGACTAATAAAATTCCAACTAACTCCAATTAACTCATTAAATTTAGATCACTCCCTCCAAGTTACCCCCATAGAATAATTGTTTTCTTCTTGTATACATGCTTTTTAAAGCTCTAGATTTTACTTTGAACTAATACATCTAACACATCAATGCTACACACTGATCAGAACAGGCCTTTTTTCCCCCCTCCCTTCTGCAAAGCGGACACTATGCATGCCTCCACGTTTGGAATTAGCAGTATTTGTGCTGCCCCAAGGGGCAGAAATGCCAGGGGGCAAGGCCAGTTGGCAAGGGTTCCGTGTCCAACAAAGGGGCCAGGTAGGGGCCTTTCTCCCCTCCCTCTTTTGGGCAGTTTTAGAAAGTAAGGGCTAGGAACTTCAAGCCAGGGGCACCCCACAGCCCCCACCTCGCCCACCCCTGCTGGCAGATCTGGGCTGGGTGGCAGTTCAGCTTTCCTGGCTGGCTGCAACCTCCGACCCCCACCTGTCCTGCCCTTCCTTCCGCAGCTGGTGGCAGAGAGGAATGAGAGTCAGGCGGAGCCACTGCCACTCAGTCCCCTCCCCCAGCCCGCATCTCGCCCCCGCCTGAACTCTGGAATCAAATATCTGCAAGAAGAAAACCACGCTCAGAAAACATCAAGAATTCAACAAGCTTAATTTGCTTATGTAAACATTTTAATACCGCCTTACTTTAAGCAGCTCAAAACATTTTAACAAGAAATTTAAAAAATCATAAAATCAGTGATGGCTAATCTTTTAGAACAGTGATGGCTAATCTTTTTGCCATCGCGTGCCAGGAGGGGTGGGTGGGAGGGTTGTGTGTGCGTGTGCCCACACTCATAATTCTATGCGCCCCGCCTCCGCGCATATGACCCCCCATCGCTCCCCCCACTCCTGGCATGCAATAGCCTGCTAGGCCCATTTTTTTCTCACCTGGCTCCAGAGCCTCTCTATGGTCTGGGGAAGGGGAAAACGGCCTTCCCCACCCACCCGGAGGCCCTCCAGAGGCCAGAAACAGCCCGTTTGTCAACTTCCAGTTGGACTGGAAGTGACTTTTTTTGCTGTCCCCAGCCTCCAGAGACTCCTAGAGAGGCTGAATTCACGTGCCCACTGATATGGCTACGTGTACCACCTGTGGCATGTGTCACATAGGTTCGCCATCACGGATGTCAAGGTTCCAGAAAAACCTCTTCTGCATAAAAAAAAACTCAGAAGCCATTGTCTTTCAGAGTTCTTTACTAGCATGAGGAAACTGGCACACGATGAGTGAAATTCCAAAACTGAACTTCCGGATTCTTTTCCCAGTTATACAAACCCCAAGAGTCCCACCCCCCTAGCCCCTTTGCTGGTCACATGGTCCCACGTTCTCCCAGTTCATTCGAATATCTTCTCGCCACTCCTCCTGCAGATGTGAACACCATCCGACCTTGACCGCTTGAAGAATGTTACCATACCCCTCAACCCCCCTTCTTCCCCTCAGGGGAAAAATGTGGCAGCGTCTGGAACCCTAAAGTCTAGTATGGTTTCCAGACCTGACACCTAGAATATTGCAAAAGCAGGCCAGGTTCATCCTCCATGCCACAATCCAATTGGATCAGTATGATATTAATGGCTCTGTAAAAGCAAGCAAAGTGCAGACTTTCCATAACTGATTAGCATGTGGGTTATAAAGTAGGCTAGCAACAGTGATCAGGATCTCAACCTCCTGTTTATTTTTTTCAAGCCAACTGGGTTCAAGAAATAGAAACGGCTATGCAATGACAATATCCAACTGAGATTCAGAAATGGGGTGGCTGAAGGCCAATAGACTGGTCTATGGTAGCTCTGAACATGGAACATACATAGCAACACTAATAGCATAAAGCATGCTTTTTTTTGGATAGCTTTGAGCTAGTCACTCCCTCTTTCCCCAAGGAAGGAGGAAATGGCAAGTCACTTCCAAAAAATTCAGGGATCTATACCGCCATTTGCCAGGAGTAAAAAGCACCAAATTAATATTCCTTTTATTCATTGTCTATCCACTGCAGGATGAAGGCCTCTTCTACATGTTTCTAACCAATATTGTCTTGAGCTTTCTTTTGCCAATTGGGCCCGCAATACTTGCTAATGTCGTAGATCCATCTTGTTTTAGGTCTCTTTTGTGGATGCATTTTATCAAGTGGGATCCATTCTGTGACTGCCTTGGTCCACCTGCCATTAATTCTTCTTAATATGTGACCAGTCCATTTCCATTTCAATTCTTTTATTCTCTTGATGATATCATATACTTTCATTTGTTCTATAATCTATGTGCAGGTCTTTTTAACTTGTCTTGTAAACCAAGCATGTAACTTTCCATGGCTCTTGGCGCCAATTGTAGCTTTTGTATTGATTGTGAGGTTGTGTCATATTTCATTGGCATATGTTAGAGCAGGTAGCACACACTGATCAAAAACTTTTCTCTTCAGGCTTAGGGGGAGGTTGTTCTTGAAAATTATGCTTAGCTTGACAAATGCTTGCCAATCACATTTAATACTCTGTTCAATTTCCTTTATTGTATCATCTTCCATTGAGATCCATTGACCAAGGTATATATAGTGGTCTATTACATCTAGTTCTTTTCCAGATATAAAAAAAATATTTTCTTTGATGAATTTATTAAACATAACCTGACTCTTTTTCAGGTTTACAAATTAATAGGTTTTAAAAGAAAGAATCCAATTACATATGTTTGGAAAAAGCACTCCCAGGTGAAAAATATTGTTTCCAATGAATACTTTCAGCAGTATAGCAACACCACTGGATTTTTCTATGCTATATCCATCATTGCAATACCATCAGTTGTATCAGAGCATTGAGAGAATCTACACTTGGGTTCCTATGACTAGTCAGATCATCAAACTTCTAGACAGCCTTTAAAAAAAAAAGCTAAGGCATCTAATTCATGAATAATTTTTATTAAGGCCTAAAGCATTAAATTAAATTGTTCATTACAGCCAACAATGTGGGTTTTTTATTGCATGTTAACTCAAGTTACTATGTAAGTGAACTAGGTAATATTTTTCCAAACAAAAGAGTAGATTTGTCTCTGTTAATTAGCGGAGAGAAACTGCTATCTTCATTAAATAACCTCAAAATATTACTTGAACCAATTACTTTAATATTTATCCCAATCATCTAATTAATCAATTAAATTAGTAATAGTTCAAGAAATCTTTCCATTGGTTGGCAGACTTAATTTTTATGGATGTTTTTAATGGACAATTGTGAGCACCATAAAAACCTAAGAACCTGTGCAGTCGTATATACTAATATGCCATGGATTGTTCTGATTCCTAATCATAACACTCTCTACATATTCATTAAAATGGAAAATAATTAGGCTGAGCCAAGTGAAATTCCCATCATTTCTAATTAGCTCTTAATTAAAACACATCACAACCTAAGGTACTGAGACCTCAATCAATATGCAAATGCAATCATTGCAATATATTTACATATCATTAATTAACATGCTGCAGTGCTGTAATGAACTGTATGAGAGCACTGGTGCCAAAACAAGAATGATATGCAATTTGTTGAGGCTCATTTTCCAATCCAGATTTTTCTCTTCCATACGGCAATAAAGCAGCAGGGCTCATATTCCTGGCTTATGATAGAGCATTTTTTGTTAACAGGAAGGAAAAATATATTAACTGAAATATGTAAGCAGAAAATACAGGATGTTCATGCCAATAAAACTGATATAGTTGTTCGCACGTCAACCAACTACTGGGAAATTATAAAGTTCTATGGAAGACAACCTGATATTAGAAAGACAAGAGTACATCTCATTAAAAGAACTGGTAAGGTTTTAGCTTAGGTTTGAGGGATATATGAAGAATTACTATACTGCAAAATCTGCCTAAAATATGTTTTATAAATCTTAATGTAGAAGAGGAGGTATAAGAAATTAGAGAACTTTCCACTTGGTCTCTTGTAGATCTTCTCACTTTAACCCATCCCTCAGAGCGTTCACTGTTATTATCAGTTGTATTTCCATGCAAAGTAAGAAGGAAAAATCTCTTCAGCACCTTCTCTTCTGTGAGAGGTACGGATCGAAGTCTCCCATTAATATGTCTCAGCTGTTGCTATACACGTGAGGTAGAAAAAGCTTTAATTAACTAATCTGCATAGACCTCAGCAACTTGTATATTCTATAAACATCCACGCTAGTGAACCTCAAGTACAGCATCTTCATATCATAATCAGCCATTGTTCAAATAATATATAACCTGTCTGCATTACTGTTATTTTGGCACAACAATGGTTGGATGACCCTAGATGATATTATAAATCATTGTGTAGAATCACCTCACTTGGCCGCTGAGCATGTTGTCCTTGCTCAGTTCAAAATATAGTTCCAATTAAAAATGGACTGCCTTCTAAAACACTGAACATTCTAATTTAACATAATAATAACATAATAACAGATTTGGAAGGGACCTCAGAGGTCTTCTAGTTCTAATTTCATATGGCTATTGTGAAGTCTTATGTACTCTTACTTGGAGGATGCCGCTTTAAGATTATTTTATAAACATTTTCAATTTGCTTTTCAAAGGTTAAAATAGAGATTTAAAACTGTTTCTTTCTGAGTAAATGCACATAGGATCAAGATACATATTTAATGTTGTTAAAATGGTATTACCACTGTCAAAATGCATGGAAATACATTTAAATAGATGAAAGATAATTTTAGCATCCAATTGGATATTAAATAGTTACATCTTTGATTTTTATAGCTGGGCTTTTTTTTCAACCTATTGAAAAAAAGGCATCTAAATAGCAACCACAAAACTTGGGGAAGAGTTTTATTACCAAAACTACCTTAGGTCTAGTTCATATATATCAAGCTGTTCTCTTCAAGCCTAGTGAATAAGTTTCAACAATAAATAGGATAAATGCTGAGACAAAGGTGATAGATATATATTTTTGTATTTCTATCCTATTTACATTGGTCTACAAGGAGAAAGCCTTGGAAATGAAAGTAGCTTAATTTTACCAGAATTGGGTTACTAATAAAAGAAAATTAAATCCTGAGTATTAATTGGCTCCAGTTTCCAAGATACAGCTTCAGGTCAAATAATTCAAAATTATGAGTGGGTTTATGCTCCATAACTTTTCTTGCAAAATGTGATATAGCAATGAGAATGATGCCACACCTGGCGCAGTGGCAGGTTTAAAAATTAATAGAAAAAAATATAAATTGCTAACAAAAAACCTTACAAAAAAAAACAAGAGACAGAATTAGAAAATAGTATGAATATCCAGATAAAAAAAAAATATTTAGGGATTTGGCTAACAGCAAGAGGCTCCTCAATTAAAAAGGACAATTATGATAAATTAATACTGCAAATTGGAAAAGATCTGGCAAATTGGAAAAACCTACAAATTTCATGGATGGGAAGAGTGGCGGCAATAAAAATGAATATCCTGCCCAAAATTCTGTAGAAAAAAGGTTTTTTTGATTTATTAAACAGATTGATTTCAAAATTTATATGGCAAGGGAGAAAACCTAGAATTAGATTAAAAACTTTACAAGATACCAGGGATAGAGGAGGAGTAGCCCTTCCAGATTGGGAGACTTATTACCAAGCAGCATGCCTAACATGGTTAAAGGAATGGATGGAGTTAGGAAATAAAAGAATGCTAACAATTGAAGGCCACGATTTACAGATAGGACGGCATGAATTCTTATGGGGTGAAAATATAAAACCCATGGGTATTTTAGAAGACATATAATTAGGAACTCACTACTATTAATTTGGAACAAAATCAAAAAGCAACATTACATGAGAATACCGTTTTGGATTTTGCCCAATGAAACATTTAATAGACTGGACTAAAATAATTAGATACAGGGATATACTAAACGAATTGGGAAAATTAAAAACAAAACAAGAATTGGAGCAGGATTTGAATAGGGAAGTCGAATGGTGGACTTATTTAGAAATCAGATTAAAATACATAGAAGATACAAAGACTAATCAGATACAACTGAAGCAAAACAAACTGGATAAAATTATATACGGGAGGGAACAAAAATTAATTAGTAAAATATATAAATTCCTGTTACGGTATAAAATGGAAGAGGAAATAGTGACGGATACGGTGATCAAATGGGAAAGGAACTTCAATCACACAGTAGAATTACAGAAATGGGAGAAGACGTGGAGAATAAATATGAAATTGACAATGTCAACTGCATACAAGGAAAACTAGATGAAAATGTTTCATAGATGGCATCTTTCACCAGCTAGAATAGCAAAGATGTTCCCTAGTAATTCACCGAAATGTTGGAAATGTAAGAGTAACTATGGAACATACTACCATCTCTGGTGGACTTGCCCAGCGGCAAAACAATTCTGGGCCAAAGTTAAAAGCTGGCTAGAGGAGATAACACAGAAATCAATAGAGAGAGAGAGCCAGAGCAATTTCTACTAGGGATTCCCATAGGAAATTACACAAAGGAAATACAATATTTAACATTACACATATTAACAGCAGCCTACATAGTCTATGCGCAAAATTGGAAGAAGGAGAACCCACCAACAGAAGACTTAATTAAAAAAAAATTAGAATGCACAGAGATGGACAAACTAACAAAAGAACTCAAGGAGAAAGAGAATACAGAATATTGCAAAGTGTGGTATGGATGGTATGAATGGTTGGAAAATAGGAAAAATGAGAAAGAGGAATAAAGGAAAATTTTGAAAATCAAGGAAAAATGTAGACAAAATAAAGGAAGATAAATAATAAAAGTAGATTAAGACAAAATTAAAATATGTGTAAATAGTAAGAAAGGACCACTTCGAACGAGCTGATAAAAAAAGTGATATGTATATAAATGTTGTATGTTTGTGTCTTGTTTAAATGTGTTTAAAGTTTTTTATTAAAAAAGAGAATGGTGCCACACCAATCATTATAAATTTATATTTTTAGTGATACCAATAACATAACTTTCCATTCATTTATTGGTTTTTCATGTAACATTTACAAGCTTTTTGCATGAAAAACTGATAAGCTCTAACATCAGATTTAAACAAGGTTCCATTTTTATTCGGTATCTAAATTGCGCTTTTTGACTTTTCTCTTGTGAACTGCAGTAGAATCATCCCTGGGGAGATTCCAGCAGTAATCAGCAAGCATGGATGGACTCCATTTCCCTTGGTATCTCTTCTCCATCGCTATGATATCCTGGTGGAATCTCTCCCCATGCTCATCACTCACTGCCCCACAGTTCAAAGGGAAAAATAGTCTAAATGCAAGTGTAAGAAGTGAATTTTCAGTGACATGTTTGCACCAAGTGCTTTATAGGACTTAAGCAAAATTTCCACATGTTTTTCATAGTCTTCTGCCTTGCTGTTCCCAAAATGAAGATAAATTTATACACTTCCATGTGGTACCATTTTCACTGTTCTACTTTGTCGAGAAGTTACAAAGCATCATGCTCATTATTTATTTTTATTTTATTTATTTTATTTGATTTTTATACCGCCCTTCTCCCGAAGGACTCAGGGCGGTGTACAGGCATTAGGCACTTCCCTCCCTTGTAGGCAAATATACTCGCCTGTGTATAAATCTTTATTGTGAAATATCTTGAAAACTTTAGCCAACCAGCACCTTTATCACTTGTTTTCTAATTCATCTAATCAAAATATGTAAAATTAACAGATTTTATCTTAGAGGTTGATAATTTCCCAAAATTTGTAGACCAGTGTTACCTTCAAATTATAGAACACAGTTGGTCTTCTTTTGACAGTAAACTAAAGCAAGGTAAAAAGCAAATCGTCTTTCTAGTTTCCATCAGTTTATCATCCCCATGCTTACTTTTCTTAATTACTCAATTTCTGAATAAGACCCAAAGTGGTTGGAACAATACACCGACGGATGGTAAAATAAGAGAAAGAAAAGGATTCAGCACCCATCTTCCATTAATGCTGTCCAGAGCATCACTTTTTTATAATGTTTTATTAAATATTACAATTATACAAATAAACTAATACAAATTACAAAGAAGAAAAGTTCCCTCTTGTTCCTTCTAGGATCCAGTGATCAAATTACCATTTTATCAAGTTTCTTCAGGAATCCAAAATAATAGCATTCTTCCACAGAACTCCCAATACTAATTTCAAAGTTTTATTTCAAATTGATCTAGACCCGTATTCCATTCATAACTTTGAAAATCAACATTCTAATTAACTTTTTGTTATTTTTTTAAGGGTGTGTGTGTCCTTAAACATATCTTTAAAAATTATTTTGCTAAGGATTAAAACAAACTCACCTGATGTGTTATAAGACTTGTAAATTTCAAAATTCTTAACAGCTGAAAAGCAATTAAGCAAGCTGTAAACATGATTAAAATGGGCGTTGGCTTACCTGAACGCCCCTTCTAGGAGAGGGGGAAACGGCGGTCAGATTGGGGAAAATCCTCTGGCTTGCCGTAGGACCGAGTCTGCAAAAAAAACTTTTAGTAGCTCCGCCTCCTGTAGCCTTCCAGCTTTTCGGCGAGGAGTTGACTGCAGACTGGAGTGTCGTGCTGAAATGAGAAAGAATTAGTGGTCCCCCACCCCGACGGTCCCAATCCTCAGTCGGCCGACTGCATAAGGGAGGGACTGACCGCCGTTTCCCCCTCTCCTAGAAGGGGCGTTCAGGTAAGCCAACGCCCATTCTCAATGTCGGGGGAAACGGCGGTCAGATTGGGGACATACCCAAGCTTGAAGTCCACACGGGTGGGAGGAGGCCGAATGAGTCATGTTGAAACTTCGTGAATTGCCTGAAGCACTCGTCGCCCAAAGGCCGCATCGGAAGCTGCGTATGCATCAAGTCGATAATGTCGTATGAAGGCCGTTGGACTGGACCAGGCCGCCGCCCGACAGATCTCATCGATTGAAGCTTGAGTGGCCCAAGCCGCAGAGGTAGCAGCGCTCCTGGTCGAGTGAGCTGATATGCCACGAGGCATCTGAGCCGGATGTCCTTCGTAAGCCTTGATAAT
The DNA here is from genome assembly GCF_028640845.1 of Ahaetulla prasina. Lineage (NCBI taxonomy): Eukaryota > Metazoa > Chordata > Lepidosauria > Squamata > Colubridae > Ahaetulla > Ahaetulla prasina. The sequence goes on from NC_080540.1 coordinate 171,478,479, forward strand.
TGTTGCTCTTATCCATCTGGATAAAACAGATTTGGTGACCTTCAACCCCATGGAAGATGGTTGGAATGACACGAAAAGTGACTCAGTTCTCCGAATTGATTCCGTACGGCTGATGTAAATCTTCAAGGCGCGCCGCACGTCTAGGGTATGCCAGATGAATTCCTGAGGCCGTTGAGGACTCGGGCAGAAGTTAGGTAGGACCAGTTCTTGAGATCGATGGAAAACCGTATTAACCTTGGTGAGGAACGTTGGATCCAAACGTAAAACTACTCTGTCTTTGTGAAAAACACATAGATCCTTTCTAATCGAGAGTGCTGAGAGTTCGGATACCCTGCGGGCTGAAGTAATGGCCACCAGGAACGCAACTTTGAAAGATAAGAAGCGAAGGGATGCTTGTCGTAATGGCTCAAAAGGACTCTTGGTCAAAATGGAAAGAACCTTGTGTAAATTCCATGAAGGGAACCTGTGAACCACCGGAGGTCTCAAATTAGTGGCTCTCAAGGAAATCCCTGATGAGGGGTTCCTGGATAAAGAGTGTGTTGATCCGCAAGTAAGAACCGAAGATATAGCCGCTAGTTGCCGCCTCAAAGTATTTGGTGATAGTCCAGCATCGAAACCCTCGTGGAGAAATTCTAGTACTTGGATAACAGATGCTGAAATAGCCGATATGGACCGTGTTTCACACCATGAAGCAAACGCCCGCCAAGTGGCCTGATAAATACGCGATGTGGAGTCCCGCCGGGCAGCTTGAATGACTGGAATAATCTGGGAAGGTACCCGAGCCTCTGTTAGCAGGCTCCGCTCAACCTCAGGCGGTTAGGCAAAGCCACTGAGGATCCGGGTGAAAAACGGGGCCTTGACGAAGAGCCACTTTGTGTTCTGGAATCCTCCATGGGGCTTGCACCGAAAGTGACCGGAGATCGGCGAACCAGGGCCTTCTGGGCCAAAACGGGGCGACAAGAACCAACTCGGCCTTCTGTTCCAGAAGCTTGCGGATTACCCTGGGAATTAGAGGAAGGGGAGGGAAAGCATACAGGAGACCCTGAGGCCAAGGGCTGCGTAGGGCATCCACTGCCTCCGCTCCCCGTGACGGGAACCTTGTAAAGAAACGTGGGAGTTGATGGTTGGAGACTGAAGAGAACAGGTCCACCAGTGGGAGGCCGAAACGATATGAAAGGTCGTTGAACAACGAAGTTGTGAGGGCCCATTCCGATTGGTCTATAATATTCCGACTCAGGGAGTCGGCCGTAATGTTGGTTACTCCCGAAATGTGCTCGGCCTTCAGAGAGCATAGGTGAGCCTCTGCCCAAAGACCTATTTGGAAAGACTCCTGCAGGAGAGAGAGAGAATGTGTTCCGCCCATGCGGTTTACATGGGCCTTTGCCGTAGTATTGTCCGTTAGGATCAGGACGTGATGGCCGGAGATGAGAGTCGAGAATGCTTGGAGTGCTAAGGAAATAGCCCGAAGTTCCAGGAAGTTGATGCTGTGACTGGCCTCGGATGCCGACCATTGACCCTGCGCTAGATGCGAATCCAGGTGAGCCCCCCAGCCAAAGAGACTGGCATCCGTGGTGATGGTTATTCGTGACGGTTCCCTGAAATAGGACCCCCGGTGAATGGCTGGAGAAGTCCACCATTCCAAAGACTCTCGAACTTCTCTGGAGAGAGCTACCGTCCTGCAGGACGAACTGATGTGGTGGCGCTGATGTGGAAGGAGCATCCATTGAAGGGGCCTGCTATGGAGACGAGACCATGGTATGATGTCGTATGTAGAGACCATTTTTCCTAGCAATTGGGACAATTGGATAAGGGGAATAGGGCCTACCCACTGGCAATGAGAAGCCAGGTTGGACAAGCTGTTACGCCTGTCCTCTGAGAGAAAAACCATGGGCGCCTCCGTGTCAATAATTGCCCCAAATGAACAATGCGGGTGGATGGAGAAAGGTGACTTTTATTCCAATTGATGGAAAACCCATGATCCTGTAAGATCTGGATAGTAGAAGATACATCAACCTCCAGATGATAAAGAAGAGGACATGATTAAGATGTCATCAAGATAGGCTTGAAGCCTAATGGGTGTGGAACGAATGTGGGCTAAGAGGGCTGATAAGATCTTTGTAAATGCCCGAGGGGCTGATGATAACCCAAAGGGTAAAGCCCTGTATTGATAGTGATTTCCCTTGTAACAAAACCGGAGGAATTTCCGGTGGGAAGGAAGGATAGGGATGTGTAGGTAGGCCTCAGTTAAGTCAATGGAAGATAACAGGTCACTCGGACGGATACATTCCAATATGGTCCGAAGTGAATGCATCTTGAATTTGTGGTAAACTATGTGACGGTTGAGGGACTTCAAGTCATGAATTGCCTCCATCCCCAAGACTTACTGACCACAAATAGGCGAGAATAAAAACCTTGACCCCTTTGCTCAGATGGTACAGGTTGGATGGCTCGTATGGAAATCAAGTGATTGATGGCCTCAGACACTAGAGACCTGGTAACCGGATTACGAGACACGGGGCAACGTAAAAAGGTGTTCGGGGGGTGGGACAGAAATTCCAGGGATAGACCATATCTTATCGAGTTTCTGACCCACTTGTCAGAAGTAGAGGCCTCCCATTGAGCCGAGAAATATTTAAGCCTGGCTCCAATGGGGAAGTCCGAATGAATCTCATTTTGAACGTCTGAATCCCCTCCCCCTCCCACCTCGAAAGGGCTTCTTGTTGGTATATCTAGACCCCTGCCTAACCTGCCCGTCTCGAGGTTGGGGTCCTCTGGGTGGAGTGAAACGTTGAGACCGGGGGAGAAAACTTCCTGAGTCGGATGGACGAAATGACTGGGAACGAAAATACGGCTGCTGACGGATCTCTCCTCTTCTCGATAATGAAGGCAGTATCTTCCGTTTATCCTTAGTTTCTATTACTATAGGATCCAGGGAGGGCCCAAAGAGATTGGTCCCTGAGAAGGGGGAAGATGCAAGTCGCCATTTGCTTTTGTTGTCAGCCTGCCAGTGCCTGAGCCAAAGAAGTCGTCGAGAAGAGATAGCAGAACCCATGGCTTTGGCTGAAAATTTTACCGCGTTGAGTGAGGCATCCGCTGAAAACTCTAAGGCGGCTACTACTTTGTTTATATCCTGGTGTGATCTGAGATCTGATGAAGGGATTCTGCTCTGCAGCTGCTTGATCCATAGGAGAGCAGATCTGCTAAAGAAAGAGGCTGACGTGGAAGCTCTGATAGCCCAGGCAGAAGATTGATGACAATTCACAATCGTACGGGCCGCGCGCTTCTCTTCTGGGCGAAGGGATTCATCCGCCTGTCCTGCTAGGTGAGCAGTGGTTGTAAGAGCCACCACGGGAGCGTCTACTGATGGTACTTGCAATAGCTTATCCAGCTCCGGAGCTACATTGTAGAACCTCTTGTCCGCCGAACTCGGATTGGAACCGGAACCAGGAGACTGTAATTGGTGTTCGACTACATCCAGAAAAAGTTTTGGGGCTGGGATGACCTCCGATACCACAGCTGGTTGAGCAAACAAATGGCCCGAAGGGTCCTGGGACGATTGGGCTGGTGGTGAGATTCCTAAACCTGTGGAAGTTTGTGCTTTGTACAGCAAGGATCGAAACAGATGTGGTTTAAACAATCCCACGAAGGAGGGCTGGTCTGGGGCCAAGCCCTCATCGTCCGAGAGGGCCAGTTCACCTTCCTCTTCATCCGAAAAGGAACCCTGGCTGACGGAATCCGGGGAGTGTTCTTGCGCCTGATCTCGATTAGTCGATTGTCCAGGCAGATCTGATATGGGAGACGCACGTTTACGTGGCTGACTTTCTGGTTGATTAAATCCAGAACTCTGATGAAGGCATTGAGCCATACCCTGTTTAATAGCCTCTGATATATACATGCCGAAAGAATCTGGCAATTGAATAATGGGTTGTTGTGGTAATTGATTATTATTGGGTAGTGCAGGTTGTGGCAGAATTGGTAAAGCGTTAGTGGGAGCAGAAAAACCAGCACATGGCAGAGATGAAGATGGTAGCATCTGACAGAGGGTTGCTGGTCCTGCTTGTTCTGCAAAATTTTGAGGCATGGGAGCAGCTGGAGTCAACTGCCTGAGTGGCTGTTGATCAGAATTGGAGGGCACCGGAAAGAAAGATGACACCTCCAACTGGTTATGAAATAGGGTGCCCACTTCAAATGGAGGGGTAAAGGCCGTGGACCTAGAGCGGTCAGGTGACCAGGCTCCTGCAACTGGAAGGGTTGCGGGTGTAGAGATTGTATTGGAATTATCCGAAGGAGTAATTGCCTCAGAACTGGGCCTCTTAGTTTTGTCAGCCTTCTTCAAAGATTTGGAAATAACTTTTTCCAAGGCCTTGTGTCGGCGTTCTTCAGCCCGGGAATTAGATTTGGGAGGCTTATTCTTACTGGATGATAATATTGTGAGGGAAGCCTCTGATGTGCCCTCTCCTGGATCGCTAAGATGGCGGCTGCGATCCTTGTCATTAGGGCCCCTAAGAGAAATTTCTTCCGCCATTTTGGCGTTTTCCCGCCAAATTAAACTTCTATGGTTGAGGTAACCATTTTTATTAAAAATGTTTTACTCACGACCTTCTGCAATCCCAGCTGATTCAGCTTCAAATGATTCCGCTTCGTTGGGCCGACAGCCGCAGTAAAAAAATATATCTCAGTCAGATCGCTCGCCTCAGCGGCTGCAAAAACGCGATCTATTTTGGCGCGCAAATACGGCAGAGGCGCAATCGGCTGCTTCTTCTAAGAGCCGCTCTGATACTCCCTTTGAAGTGTTGAAAGCGCCAGGTATAACGATCTCTTAATCGCTCGCCCGAAGGCTGCTAACGCGATAATGATCCTGGGCTTGAAAAACCAAGAACAGCTGCCTGGGCAAGAACTGCTGCCTGCTCGCTTAGATTGAGCGATGGCGAGCCCTCTGGGAGCGCGGCGGGGTAAGCCTGCCTCCGCTAGCCCAGGGATAGCCGGCTTGCCTCTGAAAAAAATGCTTGCAAGCCGGTCCTCAGCGGAGCTTGTTAAACCGCTCGATACGCTGGGAAATAAGCAGGCACTCTTTCGCTCTAAATTTAGACAAAAAAACTAGCCATAGGTGGAAGGAGACAGCAACGACACTAGTGGTCCTGGCAAGGACCGAGTCGAAAAGCTGGAAGGCTACAGGAGGCGGAGCTACTAAAAGTTTTTTTTGCAGACTCGGTCCTACGGCAAGCCAGAGGATTTTCCCCAATCTGACCGCCGTTTCCCCCGACATTGAGAAAATAAGGATCAGCAGAGTTTTATGTTCAGTATCAGTTACATTGTGGCTATAAGCTTAGGCGGAATCCCTCAACTCCCCCCTTTTCTGCTCATGAGCTAAATGCAAAAATCCAGTTCCTGCAGGTTACTCAAGAGGACTAACTATCCAGAGTGCACATGGGCAGTCTCAGGAGTTTACCTTTGTCTGGAGATAGTTGGCTGGCCATAAAAAAAAACCCTTTTCCAGAAACTAATCTCACCACAATGCAATCTCTACTCCTTCAAAGATGTCTAGCTCACCACAAAACAAAGCATCTCTATGTGATCAAAATAGAGACAATTTGATTGGCCATAAGCAACTCTAAATTAACGTAATATGGTGACAGTGGAGAATACTTTTACCCAAAACTACTTTAACATATGTTCTTTTTATCATACTGCTACAACTATTCATATTTTTCAATGGTAATGCCAAATGTGCTTCTATAGTTGTGCCCTTATTTCTGTCAAGGATAATTTTATTTTATTTTTTTAAAAATGCTTTATATCCTGCTGCAACAAATAATGGAATAAGATTTTTAATTTCAAGTAATTTTCTTCATCCAACTTCATTAAAGATAGCTAAGAGTACTTCAGACCCAGATAATTCTGACAAAGTCTGAACTATTAGTTTAGTTGTACTTACAGCTGGAGTCAGATACATTTTCAATACTGTATTTGCCTGGCCAAAATCTGAAAATCTAGCCAAAAGGGAGGGTCATTCCAATGGTCACACTAGACTATCTTATTTTGAACCCCTTCCACTAGCACATATACTGTATTAATCTAATTTATATTAGTGATTTTTAAAAAGAAATAACATCTGTATTTCCAGAGATTATTTTTCAGACAGACATGTTGCAGCCAAAAATTATATTTTGTTGAATACAGTTATTTTTTCTTGTCGCTAAGCAGCATACTCAAGCATTAAGATGTAAATTAATTCTTTTTTACTTTTCTATTCTCTTTAAAATAAACATGGCCACAACGTTTTACCAGGCTTGCTGAAACTGTGATATGCTTACAGCAGTCCACATGGAATTGCTTCACAGACATATCTAGGCCATAGAAGCAGGTTTTTTTTTCTTAGCAGAACCTTCTGCAATTGTTTTAACACATTTCACTTTCTGTGTTTCTTCACTAAAGAAAGAAAACAAAGAATATTGTACACCAGGATATTCAGGGATCAGTGCATTCTGACGACATCCCCTCACCCAAAAATACAATGTATTATTAAAATTAATATAACAACCTTGTATTAATTCACACATTTAAAAATCAAAGCCAAAATGCAAAAGAACAATCAGAATATATAAATAGGAATAACGGAATATCTTTTCTGACAGAGAACCACCACACTGTTTTGTTCTTACAATGTTAATGGTAAGAATGCGGATGTTAGAAGATAGCAAAGGGAAAGACAATGAATGTGATTATAAATAAAAAGCCACATACTTTACATTGATTCAGAGTTAAAACCAAGCTTGGGCCCCTAAATAGTTAAAACTGAGCATCAGCCCTATTACTACAGTATGATCAGGTCTTTGTTTGCTCAAAGCCATAACATCTGCTCTCCATAATTTAAATAAGGAACAGACAGGCCATCAGACATTCAAAAACCTATGAGACCTAAACAAATCCTCTGTAACTATGGGGCTACAATCCCTTGGTTCAAATATGTTCACATTAAAATGAATTGCAACTTGAGGGTTTTAAAAAATACAAACTGCCCAGAGAGGTAAGTTGTAGCAGGAAGCACATTTCATTAAAGTAAAGATTTTGAATCGGTGCCTTTTCAGGTGTGGAAAAAGAGAAATTTAAAAACGCACATTCTAATTTTGCAGAGCTATCCTGCCATAAAAGGCAATTGCTATTATAAGAAAGCGATTGGTAAAGTTCTCATTTAATGCAAGCAAGCCCTGGTTCCTTTTTGTGCAGTGTTTCTATGGACTAGAAAAGACTCAGAAAAATCAATATAGCCAATGCTGACTCTTTTCTTCTAGGATTTCAAAAAGGAAAATCCATCAAGAATATTGTCTTTTACTGGGCCATCTCTTAGTATTCATTTAAATTACCTGGAAAAAGCAAAGCTATCTGCCTGTATTACATATCAATGTATAATACTGATACATTATTATACATATATAATAATGTATATATAGAATATGTATATCATAAAATTAGAATTTGCAAATCATTTGAAATTTGGCCACTAATATCTTCCATGAACCACTAGTCTTAGGAAATGAATAAAATGTACGTGATCTGAGTGAACAATAAACAAATTTAAAATGAAAAATCTAAGACTAAATATAAATATTGACAGACTGTAAGGGCATGGAAGAGACATATTATTTTTCATTGTGCATTATCTCCATTTCTTGTTGCTTCTTTAATTTATTTATTTAATGGTAAAATAACAAGGTTCTGAAACTTTAAAATATATGAAGCCCTACAATGATACAATCTGTGTAATTGTTTCTATCTGAATAACACTACGACTGCCCACTGCAACTTGGCTCAAGCAAAACAAGAAGCAAATCCCAAAGCAAGTTTTGACAGGGTTGCACGTGGTCAAGCAGGACAATCTGGCAATTCCTAGTTTTATCAAGTTTTGAAAATCTTTTTTAAAAACATCTGTAAAATTATATAGCAGATAGAAAGATGACTAAATTTATCACAGAAAAGAAAGCCCCTACTGTATCAGTCCTCAGTTCTTGGTTCTCTCTCCTTTAGAAGAATAAGTTATCTGAGGTAAAATCTTATCTCAGTTATGAGGCAAGAATTTCAGGTACGTTATTAATTTATATAAGGGTGATTATATGTTTATTTTACAGTCAATAGTAGGATTATTGAAATTTCTGTTATCACACCTTGAATACCTAAAGATCATGTGAATTAAAAATATGCTTAGAATAATATAATGAAAAGAAATGTTTAGGAATGTAAAACAAAAGGACAATTCATTACAGACCATTTATTCTGAGCAGTATCATTAGAATGAGAGATAAATGAAGTTAGTATAAAAGTTACAATCCATCCCAAAATTGTTCCATGCAAATTCTACTGAAAAAGGGCTCAATAATACTACTTGTTCGTCTATTGTAATACTAATATCCTCATCACACTATTTTTGCTCACCAAACCCTTAGAAATGGTAATTCTTACCACTGATGTTCTGAAACAAAGAATGGTACATAAAGTAATCAATGCCCATCCAACTTATTAATAGGTGGAAACAAAAGGCATTTAATTATATCTCTATTTATGGTTTTTTCAGTTTAACCTTCAAAATATCTGTATTCAAAACTGGGAGGGGGACCTACAAAACTCGCAAGGAACTACAACTTCCTAATTACTGCAACTTAATTTCTGTGAGAAAGGAGGAAAATCCAAAAAGCAGAATTAAGCAAAAGTCTCAGACCATGGAGAATGGCCTACCTTAAGAGTTCCAATGAGATTCTAAACACCTATTGGAAGTTTGGATTCACTATCATTCCTGTGGAACTATCACTTAGCCAGAAATAAATTAATTTGGATGACAAAGAGAAACACTGAGATCACCAAGGTATATGGGACTGATTCAGAAATGGCAGAGTTGCCCTATATGGAGATACCCCAAGTGCTAATTCTAGAACAAGCAAAGGAAGAGAAGATTTATATGAATAACTGTTCAGAAGGGGATTGCAGAACATGCAACTTTTTTTCATTCCTGCATGACAATTTTTCTTCTTCTGGGTAATTATTAGAAGTATAGGAACCCTATCCTCCTGTACATTTGGCCCACAAATATAAGCAATTCGTATGTTACCCCCATATGGCCAGAAGACAATTCAACCACCCACTATAACTCCCAGGGAAATAAGCATTCATTCCAGGTAAGCAGCTATTCCTTACTTAAATCATTCTCTGGGATGAAGGACAGGCTAAAAACCCTTCATGAAACTTATTTACAAGGACACATGAATTATTCACTAAAAAGGGAAAAATCAGTATGTGAGATATGCCATTCACATGAATTTTAGAAGCCCTTCAGTCCAAATGACAGCCAACATTATCTGCTATTTACAGATCTTTATGTCGTGTCACCTGAGACTGCTAAACGATTTTATGCCAGACACAGCATAAAAGGCATCACCTGCTATTATCATGGTGACTGTGTTAATATGAATGATATGCAAATTATATTCATTATACAGAAATTAAATTATACAAATTAGCTATACAGCTCTCTAGAGCAAGACATTTCCATTGTGGCCTTTGGTGTTCAACAAGTTGTTTATCCCATAAAATTGTTTGTCTCTAAAAAGGTTAATTTTACATATAATAATCATCATACTAAATTCAAATTCAATCAAAAGAAAAAACACAAGAAGTTTAACATAGCAGAATAAAACATTGAAAAACGTGATTGAACATCACTTGTCACTGCACAGCTGATAGCAGTGGGTGATATTAAATAAATACCATTAATAAAATTAGCATGGCGAGAGGGACAGTAAATTCAGGTTGATATCAGTTTGATTTCTTGACTGATGAAAATACACTATGTACCTGTTTATGTTTATTTTAAAAAGGCAAGAGAAACAAAAGACTTCTGAACCCTTAGTATTTTGTTCAAAACCAAACACAAAATATTGCACAAAGTTGTACCACATTTTGAAGCCTGAAAATATTCAGTACAAATAATTTAGGAACAGAATCCTAAACAAAGATTTAGCCTGCCAAAGTCCTAATTAATTCATAATTATTGGTTCAAATATCAGCAGTCAGTTTAAGAACTAGGGTATTTTTGTACATTAACTATATCTAATCTATTAGCTGGAACTATTCGTTTCCAGATAAAAAAATGAAAATGTGAACAAACCTGTTTTTTCTTTAATATCACATAGCACACTGAAAAGAGCAGGTTTCATTCGGTGGCAATTCAAGGCGTGTTTCCTAAAGAAACAGAGAAAGGAAAAACAGAATGAATGACGAAAAGAATAGAAAAATGAAAACAAAGGGATAAACGAAGAGGCAATGCATTTCATTCAAAAGCTAGAAACCATATTGTACTAGGAGAATGGTCTACTGGGTTCATTCACGGCCTGCATTACATATATTAACTAAGCATCATGAAACTTAAACTTATATAATTAGATGGTGACTTTCATTTTAAAAGCACGTGGAAAGCCTCAAGGCTGCATTTGTATAATATTATCTTTCTTACATTTCTATTAGCATGGTTGTCTGCTTTAAAATGAGATATACCTAGAAAAACAAAAAGAAGTATTTATCATCCTAGTTCTTAACTTTGCACCAACTATGTTACAGAACTGTGAGAATATCAACATGATATTCACTCAAATAAAGCCTGAATCCCACCCATCTTAAAAGCAAACACCAACCTGGATCTTCCACTGAGGTATTCACACTCCTTCTAATGGGCTAAAGCAGGGCTGTCAAACTCACGGCCCACTGGCCACACCCACACCCTGTTTAGCAAAGGGGGGGGGGAAGTCCCGATATGTCACATGACGACGACGTGATGATGGAAGTTTGACACCCTTGGGCTAGAGGAAATGTTCACTATTGTCATTCTTGCTTTTATTCAAGACCAATAAATTCTACTTCTGATGTTACTGATTTCATTGTGGAATTAACTGGCTAGAAGACAGATTTGAGAGTTACTTGTTGATCATGAAAATAAAAGAACAGAAAAATATAATATGTAGGAATCCCATAACATATACTGAGCCAGAGTGTTGGACTAACAACAATAGTTCAGAATTCTTTGCTGTATTAGAATTCTACTCTCATGATATTTTGTTCAGCAATAGTATAAACTTATATTACTATTCCAAATATATCTGGAATGACATAAAATAGTGGGGGAATACACTGTAGTGGTCAGTCCATTTATTCTAGCAATGATACTGGTTTCTACAGAGTAGTCCTTGAGTTACAACCATAATAGTGCCTGCCCATTACAGTCACAAGTATAACAGTTGTTAAGTGAGGTGCCCCCATCCCTGCTTTCCCCAATGCAGATATTAACCAATCACATAGGTTGTTAAGTGGAACAAGGATGCCTCAGGGATAGGGGAGGCCTGGGAGACTTAGTACAAGCCCAGGCTCATCTGCCCTAGACCTTCCAAGCAGTGGTGGGTTTCAATTTTTTTTACTACCGGTTCTGTGGGCATGGCAGGGGAAGGATAGTGTAAAATCTCCATTCCCACCCCACTCCATGGGAAAATCCCCATTTCCTCCTGATCAGCTGGGACTCGGGAGACAGAATAGATGTGGGCAGGGCCAGTCAGAATTTTTACTACCTGTTCTCCGAACTACTCAAAATTTCTGCTACTGGTTCTCCAGAACTGGTCAGAACCTGCTGAAACCCACCTCTGCTTCCAAGGTTTCTTCAACCTCGAGGCACCTTGTGCTCTGTTCTCCACCTCTTGGGGTCCTCACAGGCTTTCCCACACCACCACTGGGTCCTATAGGTTTAGGCTTGCTTTCCACCCAGCCACCCAGGAGAGCCTCAAGTCAACTGCAGAAGCTACCAGCATACAAGAGGTAGCTTTCAGGCCTCAGGTTTTCCCGACTCCCATTTAAGAAAAAATGGCGCCCCCTTAAAAATGGATCCCACTTTAAGACTGCAAGACAACTGCCTGCAGAATAGCACAAGGTTGCCATGAGGCTGCCTCAGCAGGAAAGCTCTCTCAGAAGCTGTAGAAATAAGAAAGGTAAGTTGGGTGCTGCTGTGCCCTGAAATGGCTGAGAAGCTGATCAAGTCCTGCAAGTCCATGCGTGGCTGAGTGCTGGGGTAGAAAGCAGAACAAGACCTGCAAGTTGCAACAATGTTGTGTGCACCAGTAGCTTTTCCAGTCGGCTTGAGGCCCCTTAGATGGCTGAGAGGCTGGGTTGGGAAGCAGGCCAAAGAGTTGTGGGGACTGTGGAAGGGCAGGATAGGTGGAGGAGATAGGCAAAGAGGACTCTGCAGCATCCATGTGGTCAGTTGTAAGAGTGAATGATCATGGGGGTGCTTTGAAAACAGATTTTAGGGAGTCTGTTGTAACTTCAAACTGTCACTAAGCAACCAGTCAACCACAAGAACACCTTTATGAAAAGTATGCTATCTTATGAAATCCCAAAGAGCTTGAAAAGGCCTCCAAGTGCCATTTTTAATAATTAACGTTTAGATCAAAAGATACAAGTTGCACTTCTGACCAAATATGTCCAACAGTATTCCAGATGTTTTGTGGTATTTCAGGTATGAGACTATATTCTGTTCCAGATTTAGTTCCAGAAAACTTTCTGTCCATCCCCAGTTCAGCATGTTCCAGAGTTCTTGAAAAAAGAACTGTGCATGTCTAAATACAAGTGTCTCACAAATATATTTAGGGAGGCCCTTCCAAAGTTGCTGCAGAAACATAATTTCTCCCCCTAAAAATGTAATCATTATGTCATGTATCATTTACCATACAGATTTAGCTATAGTTCTTTTTTCCTCTTATCTCATCCGTTTAATTTCTTTTGCTATTTCTTACTCCTTTTCAATCTTCGTATGATTTGCTTATCCTAAAAGGGATATGTATATGCAGATGCATCTTATGCATAAAAAATGGTCATATATTGCTACCCAGCCTTTAATTCCCAAAATGATTTCTGAAAGTTCTGTAATATAGAAAGATTTTTATAAAAGACTGTTTATAGTTTCAGAATTTTACAATTCCTGTATCTACAGTAGAAGACAAACTACTGTATTTTTCAGACGATAAGACGCTCCGGACTATAAAACATCTACCTTTTTTGGTGAGAAAAACAAGAAAAAGAAATCTGCCTCTGCCTCCCAGCAATTTTGCCTTGTTGCAGCAAACAGCAAACAGCCTGCTTTACTTTCATTTTCGTTTTCAGCATAACTTGATTAGCATAAGAAAAAAAATCAGCTCCCAGCAATTTACCTCCTTGCAGCAAGTAGCAGAAGCCCACGCAGCAATAGGCAATGGCAATCCCTGCAGCCTGAAACAGCTTAGAATAGGGAGGCTGATCGAAGGGACAATCAACTTGTGCCAATTAGGCTGTGCTGAAGCTGAAATGGGCTGTTTCTTCTTGCTGCTTGCTGCAAGGAGCTAAATTGCTGGGAGGCAGAGGCCAAAGGGTGGGAGCTAGTGGGTGGGCGGGGCTACATTTGGTATACAAGAAGCACCCAAATTTTCAACCCTTTTAGAGGGAGAAAAAGTGCCTTACACTCCGAAAAATATGGTAATTAATGCAACTGTCAAATAAAAGGCCAAAATATATTTCATTTTCAAAGGGGCACTGAGAATTTCATATTGCTTGTATCTTTGGTTCTCTTCTTGACTTTTAACCTAGAAATTGATGGCTCAGTTTGTTTCGTCCACGGAAAACTCTGGGAATGGGATAGACACTGGCAGCAGCAACTTTTATTTATATCTGTAAAAGGATGCTAATAGGTTTTATTTTTTTCCCCAAATTTCCATTGTATTGCTTTAGAATGTAGCATTTTCTTTCCCTCCTAGCTTATTAGCATCTGAATTCTTAAGTTCAAAGTTATGAAAAGAAACATCCTTGGCAATTAGACACTTATACAGGATAATACAATTATTTAAGAACACTTTCTATTTTTAAGTCATTTATACCAGTTATATTTGGAAACAGCAGTCAGAAAGCAATTTTATCCCAATGGAACTAATCACACTTTTCAGGCAGTAGTATCTACATCTTACTTAGCAAATATCTTCTGTGAATCATGACACAAACACAGACTCCAAATCAGAACTGATATACTTGTATAACAGACAACTTTCTCTTACACATTTCTGGCCAAATCAAGAAGATTTTGTTCTAAAGCAATCAGTTTGTTTACATTTTTTATCTTTCCTAAACAAAGAAGTTATAAACCAAAATATATTGTATCAAAGCCTTTTGCAATAACTGTGGCTAGACTTCTGGTTTTATAAATTTCTATCTCTAGGGTAGAATTCTCAGCTTTGTATGAAGGTGTATCATCCCAGAACAGCAACCTGAACTGAGACAGATTGCAGGAAGTCCTCAACTTAAAATCATTCATTCAGTGACTATCAAAGTTACGGAGGGGCTGAACTAAGTGACTTATGACCAATTTTTGAAGTTACAACCATTGCAGTGCTCATGAAGTCACATAATCAAAATTCAGATGTTTGGCAACCTGCTTGCCTTTATGACCACAGTGGCGCTTCACTTACTCCTACCTTCCTGACTCCCACCAATCTATGACGTTTTCACCTCCTGAACTCTGCAGCCTCCCATGGCTTCCAAGAATGGTGGGGTGGAAAGAAGGACAAAGCATTCAGGTAGTGGTATGGAGGGAAGATGACCCAAACTTTCTGGGAAAGTGGTGGGATAGGAAGAAGGCTCAAGTCTTCCAAAAGAGTGATAGGGCAGGGGGAAGATCTATATGCCAGGGAGGCTCCTGGCCCATGACAGGTTTCTGCATGCCAGTAGGCACTGACCCTCCCAGGGCCTTCCTCGCCCCAAGGCACAACTGCAATGGGGGAGCTGAGATTGCAGTCATTCAGTGAGATGGACACATGGTCACCTGAACACTCATATAATAACAATGATTTATGTATTACCAATTTCCCAAAGGATTCAATGTTACAGTACCATACAATAAAAATGCAGGAATTATAACCACTGACAATCTAATTCACATGGGCAGTTTAGTATCTTGAGCATTGCTCTCCTTAAAGATTCCATATAGTAGACCTAGCTGGGTAGGATAGACAGTCGTGCAGAAAACTGAAAGCTAAGCTTTTTCTGCCATGGCAGCTGTCCAGTGGAACATCATTACCCCTCATCTCCAAAATGAAAGAGATCCTCCTTGACATCCTTCCAGAGGTCCCTTAAAAAGCAGCAGGCCTGGGGATCTCAAGGCAATGGTGAATTGATGAGATGGCTGCATTGTTTTAATATCAATTCTATTATCAATAATAATTTGGGGGATGTTTTTAATTGTAGTTATTTTTAACATTTGGATTTTATGATTGTTTTTATTGCAAGCCTCCCTTTATTGTGAAATAGGCAGCTATATAACTGTGAGAAACAAACCCTATTCAAACTGAAGCATTCTCGGGTTTAACTACTCTCCCCCCCCACACACACACACCAACTCAAATCACCCATTTAGAAAGAAACAGAACCCCTGTGCCTCAGGGAGTCTATCCCAATTTTTGCAGATAATCAAAAGAATATTCGTGGCATTAAAAAATCAAGAGGGATGCACAACCTCTACTTGAGGTCTGACGTTATCAACTAGCATGATCGATATTGTTTTTCTCCTATATCCAGTCTGAAGAATATTCAGAAAACTCACTTCATCAGGGTCCCTGCAGCTAAATGTCTACTACTTTCTCCAATACATTGCCTAACAACTATTTGATCATCATATTAATGGCTGTCCAAAGTAGCTGATTTGAAAGAAGGGATCTTCAAAAGGTGCGTCTCTTAGGTATAACTCCCTTTTTCAATGAACCATTACAGCATCCCAATTCTAGCAACATACAGTTCAATTTTCCTACCTGCAAAAACAAGCTTCATTTAGCATGGATCAAGTTTACAGGTAACAAGAGGCCTTGTTCAAATTCTAGGTATTTAAAAGTTCAAAAGAATTTGAGAATGTTCCTCTATTGGCCTCGACCTCTCACTAAACTAGACCCTTTCTACATGGAGTCAAACTTAGTATAAATGTTGTAAACATGTCACAGCAATCTGCTGGAGGACCTCCTCCCTATTTTTCCTAAAATATAATGCATAATCTTGAACACCACCACTGTACCTGAGTCCAAAGTTACCTTGTCATATTATACTCCCAAAAGGTGGGCACATATCTGAGATTCGTTAGTGGCACTGTTTTCCTTCATTAGTGCTCATTGTTTCAGTTCCTATACTTGACTTACAACCTTTCATTTAGTGACTATTCGAAGTTATAATGGCACTGAAAAAAAGTGGCATGAACATTTTTCACACTTAACGACAGCATCCCTATGATCATGTGATCAAAATTCAGACGCTTGGCAACTGACTCATATTTATGACAGTTGCAGTGCCATCGAGTCATGTTATCATCTTTTGCGCACTTCTGAGAAGCACAGTCAATGGGGAAGCCAGATTAATTTAACAACCGGGATTACTAACTTAACAATTGCAGTGATTCATTTAACAACTATGGCAAATGGGGCAAAACTCACTTAACAAGTATCTCACTTAGCAACAGAAATTTTGGATTTACAGGAAGTTCTTCAGCATTATAGCCAGATTTTGTTTCCACTGCTTTTTTTCTTGAAGATATGTCTTATGGTTCCAGGAAAAGGCCTTGGTAATACTGCTCAGTCTTAAAAGTTTTGTCAAGGAGATTGGCACTGCACCAGCCTTGATTTTATTTAGCATGGGCCAAATATCTTTTTTATTTCCCTAAGTCCGTCTGATATGAATATTTCTTACGGCTGGTTCTAACAATGTTCTTTTATTCTGTAAGCTCATTTGAACAGTGGGATATGAAAATAAACAGTTTCTTAACCATGAGATCACAATTACAAATGCTTTTAAAAAAAAATTTACTCAGTGTCAATTTATACACATATAATATGCAAATGTTTTAGGTTTTTGTAATGTTTTATGGTGCAAAGATTTTTCTTTTGCCATTTTATAGTTGAGTTAAATTAATAATGTTTGGTGTAATCTTACTACAGATATTTTAGGCTATGCTACTTTGGATGTTTTTTATGATAATTTTATGGAACATTATAGTTAGTAAGATAAGAATACTAACGTAAAAAATTTAAAAAGTAGAAAGTGCGGAAAAGAGAGGGAAAAACTAAAGAAAATAGAAAAAAAATATAGAATATAGTTTTAAGGAAAGAAATATATAAATATATAATGACATGTACAGGTAGCCCTCAAGTTATGACTATAGTTGAGACCAGAAGTTCCATTCCTAAGCAAGACAGTTGTTAAATGAGTTATGCCCAATTTTATGACCTTTTTTGCCAGAGTTGTTAAGCAAATCACTGTAGTTGTTAAGTGAATTGTGTGATTGTTAAGGAAATCCAGCTCTCCCCATTGACAGCTGAGAAGGTTACAAGTTAGGATCATATCACCCTGGGATGCTGCACCTCTCATAAATACATACCAGTTGCCAAGTACCCAAATTATGATTAGGTGATCATGGGTATGCTGCAATAGTACAGTTGTAAATTACTTCCTTTCAATGTCATTGTAACATCATTAAACAAAAGTTTGTACTTTGAGGAGAACCTGTACAAAAAATTTTAGTAAGTTATCCTCTTCTCTTAAAATACAACAAATGTATCATCTCTTATCTTTACAGCTTTTAAAGTTGTACAAATCTTTAAAACCTCATAATTCAATCCTGGTCAACAAAATTCCAGTAAGAACTGCCAGAAGTAACAACATATCTATTTTAACCTTTATCAGGTAAACTAATTTTATATTCCTTCCTATTACTTTTAACAATCTTGATCTTTTTTTTACATTTCTCCCCTTTACTTTGAACAATCTTGATCCTTAATCCCCTCAAATAATCTGTTAGATTTTGATTTCTTCTCATATTATCTTTGTCCCTTTTCACAAAATTCTTCAACAATTTAACAAATCTCTTTTGGAAATCCAATATAAGAAAATTATCCAGGTTACTCTTTTGGTTTAAGACATTAGCAGTTTCATTTGTATCTCTCCTTCCACATCATACCATAGCCCATCATTTTTAAATCCACCTTCAAATCAAATATTCTTCTATATTAGTAGGACAAATTTAAGTGTTCTTCTCCTTGAATTGTAACATTTAGTTCCTTTAGTTCTTTCAAGTGTCAAAACTTCATTTTATTGTATATTCAAGTATTTAAAACAGCAGGCTTTTCCCATGAGAAGGATTCTTATAATTAGTTTCAAAATCTTATTTCAAAACCATCTGGACCAATAGTCCATTTGTAACTTTCTAAAATCAATGTTCTTTTTGATATTTATTTTTTAAAAAGATTTTAAGTTCTTATATTTGTATTTAAAACTTCTTTCACTAAAGATTGAAGGAAATTCAATCTTAATTTGCAATTAAACTTTAGTAAAAGTTGCACTGCTGGTTAATATCTGAAAAGCAATTAACAAGCAATTTCCAAAAGTGATTAAGGAAAGAAATATGCAAAGCCAAAGTCCTTTGAAAAGGCAGACCACTGTTTGGGCAAAGATGGTGGTCTCTTGTCTCCCTGAGCTCTAAACTCACTGGAAACTGCTGTCTGGCAGTCTCCTAATGAGAAACCACTGTCTGGAGCACATGTGTGTGAGTACAAATCCACTCCTCCAGAGAAGAATCCCCAAAAGCCAATCCCTTTGTTGGATCTTCATTCCATCATGGTCCTCTGCTTTAAGTGGCACCATCTTCAGTTTACCAACCCTTTTTTGGAAGTCCAACAGAAATCCATTCTGCAGTCACAGACTTCTTGAATGCTAAGGGAACTCATACTTTGAATCTGAAGGGAAAAAGGTGTTCTGGTGTGCATAGAAGCTTTCGTGTAATACCCATTTGCAATTCCTTGAAGTCTGTCTATTTTTTTAAGTTCACATGACCTCCTTTTACAGCTGCAGAATGATCCTGACAAAAGATCTATGGAGTTGATGTTCTGAAGAATCCTTATACTTCAAATCCAAATTGCTTCACAGCCCGATTCATTAGTTTTCAGGAATATACAATATGAAGTTTAATTTTTAAATAGAACAGATCTGTGCATTTTTCACATGTATTGTTCACAATGATAAAAAAAATAATTAAAACATTCCTAGATTGGATTTCTCATAGCCTGCAACTATTATAAGCTTTCCCTTTTCTTAATTGTTTCAATGTTAGAAGCCTGTTATTAAAACACAGCTGCCTGCAATTACTGCAGGTTCTAGTCCCACCAGGTCCAAGGTTGACTCAGCCTTCCATCCTTTATAAGGTAGGTAAAATGAGGACCCAGATTGTTGGGGGGGCAATAAGTTGACTTTGTAAATATACAAATAGAATGAGACTATTGCCTTATACACTGTAAGCCGCCCTGAGTCTTCGGAGAAGGGTGGGATATAAATGTAAACAAAACAAAAAATATATATATATACCTTACCTCACAGGACAAAACACTATAATCAAAAATATTTTTGACCAAAAATCTTGCTTACTTTTTATTTCACCTTTTTATTTATTTATTTATTTATTTATTTATTTATTTATTTATTTATTTATTTATTTATTTATTTATTAATTAATTAATTAATTAATTAATTAATTAGATTTCTAGACCGCCCTTCTCCCGAAGGACTCAGGGCGGTGGACAGCCTTATTTAAAACACATAGGTACACAATACAAATCCCAAATTTAAAATACATTTAAAATGAAATATTTAACTGGCCAATTTAAACTAAAACGGTCAAGAGACCGATATAAAACCCTTAGAATATAAAATTATAAATAGATTAATACAATTAAAATTCAATTAAAATTAAGTTAAATTAAAATATTAAATTAAAATAAATATTTAGGCTAGTCCCGCCCGATTGAATAGCAGAGTCTTCAGTTCCCGCTTGAAGGTACGGAGGTCGGGAAGTTGGCGTAACCCTGGAGGTAACTCATTCCATAGGGTCGGTGCTGCCACAGAGAAGGCTCTCCCCCTGGGGGTCACCAGCTGGCACTGTTTGGCTGATGGCACCCGGAGCAGGCCCGCTCTGTGGGAGCGCACAGGTCGTTGGGAGGCTATCGGTGGCAGAAGGCGGTCTCGTAAATAGCCCGGTCCTAAGCCATGGAGCGCTTTAAAGGTGAGCACTAGCACCTTGAATTGCACCCGGAAGGCTACCAGCAGCCAGTGCAGGCCGCGCAGGATAGGTGTTATATGGGAGCAACGTGATGCTCCCACAATTACCCACGCAGCCGCATTCTGGACTAGCTGGAGCCTCCCGGTGCTCTTCAAGGGGAGCCCCATGTAGAGAGCATTGCAATAGTCCAGGCGAGAGGTAACGAGGGCGTGAGTGACCGTGCATACGGAGTCCCGGTCAAGAAAGGGGCGCAGCTGGCGCACCAGGCGAACCTGGTGGAAAGCTCTCCTGGAGACGGCCGACAAATGGTCTTCAAAAGACAGCCGATCGTCCAGGAGAATGCCCAAGTTGCGCACCCTTCCCCTGGGGGTCAGAACTTCACCCCCCACAGTCAGCGAAGGCGTAAGTTGACTGTACCGGGACGCCGGAACCCACAGCCACTCTGTCTTGGTAGGTGAGTTGGAGCCTGTTCCTCCCCATCCAGACCCGCACGGCCTCAAGACACGAGTCCATCACCTCGACAGCTTCGTTGGGGTGATTCGGGTGGAAATGTACAGCTGAGTATCATCAG
Source organism: Ahaetulla prasina (assembly GCF_028640845.1). Taxonomy (NCBI): domain Eukaryota; kingdom Metazoa; phylum Chordata; class Lepidosauria; order Squamata; family Colubridae; genus Ahaetulla; species Ahaetulla prasina. The sequence continues at coordinate 171,499,184 of NC_080540.1, forward strand.
CGTATAGATGATAATCCACTCCGAAACCACGGATAACCTCACCGAGCGGCTTCATATAGATGTTGAACAGGAGAGGTGAGAGAACCAACCCCTGAGGCACCCCACAAGTGAGGGACCTAGAGGTCGATCTCTGTTCCCCTGCCAACACCGTCTGCGAACGGTCAGAGAGGTAGGACGAGAACCACCGATAAACGGTGCCTCCCACTCCCAATCCCTCCAACCACCGCAGCAGGATACCATGGTCGATGGTATCAAAAGCCGCTGAGAGATCTAACAGGACCAGGACAGAGGAACATCCCCTGTCCCGAGCCCTCCAGAGGTCATCCACCAACGCGACCAAAGCCGTCTCAGTGCCCTAACCAGGTCTGAAGCCGGACTGTAACGGGTCTAGAAAGACAGTTTCCTCCAGGTATTGGGGAAGCTGATATGCCACCACACTCTCAACAACCTTCGCCAAAAAGCGAAGGTTGGAGACTGGATGATAGTTCGCCAATACAGCTGGGTCCAAGGAAGGCTTCTTGAGGAGGGGCCTCACCACCGCCTCTTTCAGGGCGGCGGGAAAAGTGCCCTCCAACAAGGTGTTGATAATTCCCAGGAGCCAGCCTCGTGTCACCTCCCGTGTGGCCAGTACCAACCAGGAGGGACACGGGTCCAATAAACATGTGGTGGGATTCAGCCTAGCCAACAACCTGTCCATGTCGTCAGGAGTCACAGGATCGAACTCAGCCCAAATAATATCCACAAGACTTGTCCCCGTCCCCTCCCCCGGATCTATCCAATCAGTGTCCAGCCCGTCCCGAATCCGAGCGATTTTATCGGACAGATACTGTACAAAATCCTCAGCACGCCCCTGCAAGAGGTCCTCCCGAGCCTCCACCTAAACAGGGTGGCTGGGCGGTTATCTGCCGACGCGATAAGAGTGGAGAAATAGGTATGTTTCACAGTATTGCTCTCACCTACCTCATATTCAAAATCTTTCCCTTCCCAGAATCTCTGTTCACTGAACAACTTTGTCTTCATTTTTTAAAGGGAAATATATAATGGCTTGACTCTACATTATTTTTATGAAAACCACCCAAAGGGCTGCAAAGATCTCTAATTTCCATATGCTGCTGTTAAATATATATTTATAAAATATTAGTTGGTTATTTTTTTTTCAAGGCAAGCTGAATTCTTAGGGAGTACATGGACACAGTCATTAAGGGCTTTTTGGAAACAAAATTGAAGTGGTTTTATCCATACTTTCTAGGATATTTTTTCAATACAACAGTCTAGCCTACATTTCTGAGACTTCCTAATAATGATCTCCTATTCAAGTATTAATCCAGCCTGATGCTGCTTATCTTTTTAAGATTTACCAGAAACGTTTTAAGAAAACATCAAGATTCAAATATTTAACAACCAGCAAAATATGCACAAACTTCTATTCATGCTAATGCCCCCACTTCTTCAGGAAGGCATCTACTGCATATATGGAAGATAGCAGTTTCTGACTGCTTAATTTCATGGAAGGTCAGATACAAAACTTTGGCATGACTACGAAACTTTAATTCCAACCAAGTGCAATTTCAAAATGGAATCACTTCCACAAAGAATAATTTTGCACAATGGCAGCTGCTAAACAACACATCCATGAAGGCTCACATTGTCAACAGACAAAAACAGCCATATTAAGGGAAGAATAGAACTGCCAACTACCTTGTGCAAGGTTATTACAGGACAGCATAAAAATCAAGTTTCTGACTGAGGAGGGTAACAATCAGATTTCTGGTTTTTGGACTAAACAGTCCTCAGAAATTAGCAACAGGTATTGTGAAATATTATAATACAAAATTATTCTATGCTGCTCTAGATCCTAAAGTTGAATACTGAGAGTTGTAGCAAGTTGTCATACCATATTATATACAATGTGTGTATGGCATTTTGTGCAGTTACATCCAGTACTGCAGATTTCAAGGTTAATATAAGCATGTTTGGACAAATCAAATGAAAATATTAATAAGTGACTAAGAATAGATTTCACGACATTCCCGTGATGATTTTCTTGGGGGACAGGAGCCTTCTCTCCTAAGTGAAGTAACATCTCAAGTTCCACGACTTGAAGAATGTGTCTTGATGTTCTGCTGCACAAATACCACCCTGACTCATGCTGCACCTTCAGCCAATTCTTTCAGCATTATGTCACGCACAGCAAACCACAGGAATGTAGGAACTGACATATGAATGAAGAGAGGAAAAGAAGGGAAAACACTAATTCAGGAACAAGAAAGGCAACTTTCTGGAGGTATACTAAAAATGTAATTTGCATGCAATACTGTATTTGGAAATTACTTTGCTGTAGAGCAAAGGATAGAATATTATTTCACTTTTAGGTGACACAGTTACAGATTAATACCAAATAAATTATAATTTTAGTGTACCTTAGAAGTGTTAGTTTCTGTATGAATTAATTGACACATAACATGTTTCACACTATATACATCCAGTTTTGTTGCTTGTGTTTCAACAGCTATCTTGAGCATGTGTCAGAGTTGGAAAGTAAATAAATAAAAAAATACTATTTTTGCAGGCATCTGTATTAAAGGCTTTAAACTACTTTAACTACTTGCAAAAAAGTAAATGTTCCTTTTAACAGAAGCAATTTGTGCAAGTAAAAAGGGCTACAACTCCATGTTACCTGAACTTCCTACAGATTTTAGATATATGAATGCTCAAAAAATCCCATCGAACTGATAGATGCTATCAGATCTCTGTGCTGAATTTAGTAGAGCTTTTTGGGGGGGCAAATAAAGCAAAACTTTGAGCTGGAAACTAATATAAGAAATATATATTCCCAAGAAATATATATTCCCAAGAATCATGACTAAACCTTGATCTCCTTAGTGTTCCCTTGTTTAATCTAAATCTAGTTTAAGATCATTCAGTCACTGAAATAGTATGGAAACCTTTTTTAAAATAATTTTGTTATAAAAATAATCATTACAGGGTAGTACACACTTCAGGAATATTCTTTCAATTTGTGTACCAATATAACACCTGCATCAAAGCTACAATTCAGAATATTATTTGGAATATTATCAACTATTCTATAAAATAACAGAATATTTAATATTCATAAAATATTACTCTTTATTAAAAATGAAATCACGTCCTTCATCAGTAGCAGAATAACAATAAGAGTGGTAATTCTCATTTCTGTGGTGTTTCTACATCATGCAAGCTACATCCCATAATTAATTCAATCATATGAAAAACACAAAGATATACCCCCTTAAAAGAGGATGCATTTCTCAAGCTGGAATTTTAAAAAAACATCTTACTCTTCCTAGGGTTTTCAACAATAGCTTCAGTTTTGAACCAGATTCTATTTAGTTCATGCTTTTTATTATACATCTCCATAAATATCGGGGGGGGGCATAAATAACATCTAGAGATTCGGCATAGATCATTCCTGCAATTTTTACCATTGTCTATTCTCTAATATTTCAATATTTTGATTAATTTAGGGTGAAGTATACACAGAGATTTACTAGAACTCTGAGAATATATAACACTGAATATATAGTAGTATTACCCTAGCATAATACTCGAACAAATGTGCTACATACATCTCAACGTCATGCAAATCTAAGCATTCATAAAGCTCAATCCTATGTAGTTTTAGTTAGAAGAATGTCCCATTGTGGTCCATGAATCAGGTTTCCAAAAAGGGTTTCAGTAGGATTGAATTTAACTAATTTGATCCCAGATTTGAAAGTAATTTGTAGGCAATTATTTTTAAAAAAGATCTCCCAATTAACATGCAAATGTAAGTAGTTCTGCAAGAATGATGCAGAGGCAAGTCTTTTACTTCTCTTTGTATACATCCACTCTCTATGTATTTACCACTCCAGCATCTCTAAAGAGAAGCAGATAAAATGAAGAAGAAAAAAATTCCCAGACTCCACTGAAACCTAAGAAACATCAAATGGCATGAGCTTATTTTCTTCTCTAGTCTATCTTCAAGATTTCAAGATGCTATTTGTCAACTGTAGCACACAATTGCAAAGAAATAATAATTACCTCTGTTCCTATCTATAAAAATATCTCCTGCCTGGTTACCTTAAAAAATTAATATTGTTTACTGCGAGCCACTAGGAAAGCATTTCACACATCAGATCCAGATTAAATTATTTTGTTCTACAAGTCAGAAATTTAATGGCAAAAACAAGAGTAGAGTTCTGCATCCTATACTATATGTATTAAATCCTCAGCCAGAAAAATGGATTAAAGATATAGACAGTTATACAACTGACTGTAAAAGGTACTGTCCAATGAAAATGTTCCACTAAAAGGAGCCATTACAAGACAGAAAATATTGCTATGGTTCAACAATATGCTCATTTTGTGGGGAATAAGTATGAGCTGGGTACTCCTGTCAAAATGCAAGTAGACAAATGATGCAGCAAAAAAATTGACTCTTTACATATTTATTGGGGGAAGAAAAGGAAAAAAACCTCCAATGTTATTTATTTATTTATTTATTCATTCATTTAATTTGTATGGCTGCCAATCTCAGACAAACTACTCTGGGCGATGAATAATCATAAAAACAATTATAGTACCAAAATAAATATATATAGCAACCAAGAAAAATTATCCTCATAGATGTCAATAAAACCAGGAAACAGGGGAATTTCACACACACAGGCCCTAGGCTGTCTCAAGATCTCAAGGGCTTAAGAACCAGATCTCAAGGGCTTAAGAAAGACCAATAGGATCAGGGTTTTCCTAATTTCTGAAGGGAGAATTTCCCAGAGACCAAGGGCTACCACAGAGGATGCATGTTTCCTGGTCTCCGCCAGTTGATAATCCCTGGCTGACCAGTCTCGTAACAACTCCAACCTGCCAAACCAATTTGGATGGGTAGAAAGAACTGAGAGATGATGGGCCATCAGTCCCAAACCATGAAGGGCTTTAAAGGTGACAACCAAGATCTTAAACTGCACCCAGAAAGACACTGGCAACCAGTGCACTCATGCAGCAATGGTGTTAATATGTGTGTGTTGAATATCCAAAATCCTTTACTGTACTACCTGTGCAGCTGCATTTTGCATCAGTTGAAGCTTTCAAATGCTTTTCAAGGGCAGCCCCATGGAGAACACATTGCAGTAATCCAGATGAGAGGACACAATGGCCTGAATGACTGTGATCAATTTTCACAGCTAAAGAAAACTGCCAAAGTCTGTACATGTTAAATCATGTATTATATGGTTCCCTCATCTTGCAACAACTCATATTTACAATCCCACCATTCAAAGTGCTTTAGGCAACTCTGTAGTTGAGTTTCTAACTGAGCTAAACAACCACTTTACCAGTCACTGAAATACAGAACAGTTCATTAATTTATCTAGCCTAAAACTACTGATAGTCACAGGCAATCTTTGCACAAAAATATTTTATGCAGCTATTTGGAGATGTTAAAGGGTAAACTAAAGAACATCTGCATACATAAAAGTTAAGAATAATGCCAAGCAACCAGATAGAGAATATATTGCTTTTAGTCCCAAATTTAGCATATGTAGGTAAGTTAATTAAAATATTTGGGGACAGTAATTTTATAATCTATTTAGTTCCACAAACTATTAGTGAATCAATTTGGATATATGACATAGCTTCTTAATCGCAACAAACTGCCACTCTTTTCTGGGTTAGTCACCATTTAGGCAGAATGCTGAACTAGTTACTTAAATTAAAAAAAACCAAGCAAAAAGCCTTACATGCTCATTCTTTGCTTTCATCTCTGAAACTGTAACCTTAACTGAAAAATAAAATTATATATTGAATTTAAACTCACTATACATGGAAATAAATTCTACCAAAGTAAGTAAATGCAGCTAATAATATTTAGACTAAATACTTCTAAGGCCAAACCAAATTAAATATATTCAAATAAGAAAAGATAAAGATCTATTTTAATTGTTTTGAACTGTCAATGATACATAACACTAACTAAAAAAAGTTTCTTTAAGAAATGATCATTCAACAAGTTACCAATGTGACAGCTATCTGTTCCTCATGTTTTCAGGCTGGCTACAATATATGTAATTATGGAGCCATCCTATCCTCACAATTTTCCTGAAGGCATAGAAAACCAAATTGAATTGCCTTTGAAGCTGTGCCAGATCCTATAGCAGAAAGTAATGAGGCAAATCCTCAAACAAGAATACTAATAATAATAATAATAATATTTATTATCCTTATAAAAGGCAATCTGTATAGCTGTTTTTATTGTATTTCAAACGTTCAGCTCTGTTTTCAGATTAACTTGCATTTCAATTACTTCCCTAGTTCTTGCAGATTTATTCTTGGTCATTACACTACTTTGTTAGTAGTTATTGTTATTTATTATTTTGTATGGTGTAGCAAAATGCTGCATAGTGCTCTGGTATTGTATATTTTGATACAAATTTTATATGTTTCTATGGATTCCACGCATTATACTGCAGTTTATTAATAGTGCATAACTGTGACTGCCTCAACTCTACTGACCACATATAGTATTGACAAGAAAACAAAATTATCCTGTCACAATTTTTCTCTCACTATCACAAGCCACAATATTCTAAAATTGCTTCTGCATAAAAGGCCATTAGACAATTACTCTTTTCATTTTGAACATACATCCTTCCTAAATAAAGAGTACACATGCCTGATTATTTTTTCTCCTGAGTTCAGTGGTCAAACCCCATGCTAATTCACAATTGGCATAACCACAGTTGGCTGAAGTTGATTGGTTTCTTATGCTAAGCCATAAATTGTTTTTTCAAACCATAATAAGAGTTCTCACAAAATGCAGTTTCATTTTAGCAGGCAGTTTCATAAACACATGCTGATTTTATAAAAGCCCATTAAGATTACAGGAGCCTTTTACCAAATCCGAATAACTGTCACCCAATCAGACTAACCAATATTCCAAGACTCAGGGCTAAATCTCTGAGCCTCCTTTTGTATTACCCATTTTAGTGCTGCCCATGAGCCACTTGTCAAAGATGCCGAAACCGACTTGGTGAGGTTTAGGCATCTCAAGCCTACCCAGTGTAATCGCAAGAAGCCAGTCCAGAGCCAGGTGCTATTGGTTTAAAACGTCCAATGCTTCTCAAGCTTTTGTCTCTTCTTTCACCAAACCTAAAGTTTCAGATGTGCCCAGCTCCTGCTTGCTCTGACCCTGGCCTGCTAAACCTGCCTCAAATCTCTATAAATTCTAATATGTATATATGTATATCACAGGAGATATCGTGATCTTCGAAGATCCAATATTCCTTGCTACTCATCAGCTCCCAGCTCAACTGTCGCAGGCCAAAAAGCGTGTTACTTCAAACTAAAAAGGGCAGGGGGGGGGACCGCTCTCCCGCTCCCCAACCCCACACGTAGGCAATCTCGTTTCAGGATCTCTCTTCCCCGCCCTGCCCCGCCCACTCCTATGCCCGGAGCCAGAACGTATCCAGGTATTTCTCACCTGGCCTGTGCTTCATCCAGGCTCTGGTCGGTGATGGCCATAATCTGCTGCAAGATGTCACCTGTGTCCTGAAGTCCGGGGGCTGGCTGGGGTGGGCCTGGAGGCGCTTGAAGTCTGTGGGGCGAGGGATCTCCGGCGGCCCCAGGAGGAGGAGCGAGACCCGCCAGCAGCCGGGATGCCTCTTCCATGGCCGAGGCGGGGGAGGGGGGGAGAAGGGCAATAGAGGGAGGGAGCCGCCTCGGGCGCGGCGGGAGGGGGACTCCGGGAGCCGCTCGAGCCCCTCCGTCTCTTTTCCCCCCCTCAACGTATACACGCACACAAACACACACACATATACACACACGACTGACACAGAACAGGCCCCACGGCTCCTCACTCGCGCCCGCTCCGCCCCCGGCCCCCGCCGCGCGACGGGGCTCCGCCTTCTCAACTGTCGCCTGGCGCAGCGGCCCAGCTCCTGGAGCTGCCCGCCCCCTTCCGGGACAAAGCCAGTCTCTCGGCGGCTTCTACACAATTGCCGCCTCCGGGAGAAAGGGGGTGGGGCTAAGAGCGGTGAACTCCCAGCTCGAGCCGAGTTCAGCCCCCCACCGCCCCACCCCCCACCGCGCGTGCCCACCCGCCGTCCCGCCTGCCTTCCTAAGCTGCGTCCCGCTTTGAAAGCGAGCGTGGGGGAGGGGGGAGGGAGCTGCGACCGTTGTGCGGCGTTCTCAGCCTCTACCGTCACAATCCCACCCTCAGGTTCGAAAGTTGAGCCTTTCCACCCCCGCGCTTTCAAGAATGGATGTTTTTGTCTGTGTTACAGTTTCTTATGCAAAGGGCCAACCTAACGACTTTAGTCACCGGACCCCAAAGCCTGGTGCCTCGGTCCCTACGAGAGAATGAAACGGTTTTCCAACCGCTGCTTTCTCGCGTCACAACCAGCATTGTTACCTCCAAGGCTGACCCTTGACTTAACACGGCTTCGGCTTGAGCTACCCCCTCAATGAAAAAGTCGCTTCCCGGCTGCTCCTAGTAATACACTCGGCTTAAACCGCGGACTCGACTCTTTCCTCCGACCGACCCGACTTCATCTCCCAAGCAGGTTTTCCACTACCTTTCGAGAGCAGTTCAGCGATTCACCTTGGTAAAATAACGACAAATGAACGTAACGTAATTAAAAACTGGGGAGAAAAGTGGAGGGCAGAATAGAAGGGGGGAAGAAAAACACAAATTCCAAAACCAAACGTGTGTATTTTTTAATATAACAAACACGCAAACTTGTGGGTAAAGACTTTTTCCCTTAAAAGAAGCCCTAGCCGTATTTTAAATATATAAATCAACGGTATCATTAAGATGAAGCTTGAAAAACACCGGCATCAAGAAAAGCAATGTTTTAGAAACACTAATATGGGGTCATTTTTATTTATTTATTTGTCAAACACAACAGTATATATAAGTATACGCATGAAATAACCATACGAATTGGATACAATCAAAGAGAACATTAGGACAGGAACGGTAGGCACGCTGGTGCTCTTAACATTGTTCATAACCAACTAGCTGCTTAATCCTAAAATAGGTTTTGGTACATTGAACAAGTTATTAAACTGGTGCCAATTAACCTAAAAACGTGGAGACATTTTGGCAGCATATTAGGTTTAAGCTCTGAACTAAATGTTCTTACAATTCTGAATACAGACCTTTTTATGAGTGCAGTATGTAGTAATATACTACTAGCCCTTTCATAAAGTGATGTTATCTATGAAAAATCTACTACTGGATACATTTTTCATATACAACTAGACAAATAATATTAGAAAAAAAACATGTACAGAAAGAAAATAGATCTGGCACATTAGCATAGTAGTTATTTGCTTATATAGTAATATCTTTAGCTTCTAATGGTAAAGAACCACTTCAGCGTATGTAATCTTTTTTCTTTGACAACAATGTGGAATTGAGTTGTTACTTTCAGGATTTTTAAAATCCTTTTAATGTGATTTTTTTCCTTTTATTAAAAGTCTTGATATGTTGGATTTCAATATAGTGAAGTTTATATGACCATTCAAGATTATAGTACTGACATTTTATTATTTAAATAAAGTATTAAAAATACAGGGGAGAAAAAAAATAAGATATTCTGTCAAAATTAGTTACAATTTGAGATACCAATATTTCAAGCATTAAAATTGTAATAACATTATTTAGCTTTTTTATTTACAGTTTATTTATTTATTTATTTATTTATTTGATTTTTATACCGCCCTTCTCCCGAAGGACTCAGGGCGGTGTACAGGCAAAAATAAAACAATACAATATACAGATTAAAATATTAAAATAGTTAAAGGAAGGTCAGCTTTTCAGTATAGCCAAAAATCCTGCTGTTTCCTGGTGGTCTTTCATCAAAGTACTAATTAGGACTAACTTTTGTTTAGCCAGTTCAAGATAGGCTAAGGCTAGCCTGGTGCTGTTACCTTCTCAAATTGTACTTCTATTATATATTATATTTCGGATAATGACAGTTATTAATGTAGTATAGTGGTTCAAGTTTCTGGACAAAGATCAGCTATGGAATTGTGACTTTTGGCCTGTTATTTTCTTTGAGACCAATCTGTGTTATTAACAGGCTTGCAGCAGGCTTCAAATGGGAAGGACATATTAAAGAAAAGGAATCCTTCTGGACAGCACCACATTTAAAGGAACAAGAAAATTGGAGAGAGTAGGGGACCTCAGTCTCATTCCTGGTTGCATCCTGCTCTCACAGGTAGTTATTGGGATAAAATTAGAGGAGGAAGTATTGTAAATGTCAGTGAACTCCAGAAAATAAAAATACTACATCTAACAATTATAACTAGGATCTCCAGGTTTCCTATGGTTATTATTAGATACAGGAAACAATCAGGAAAGGATGTGACCCTTAGTGTCTTGATCTATTCATAATTGATGCATGAGGAGACAAGCACTAAATATACTCATTTTAACTGCTATGTTTATATTTCTTGTTTTATTTGAAAGTTTGACTTGTTTTATAGTTTACTTATAAAGTGGAACTAGTAAAATAAAATGTGATGTCTTAGTGATCCAGTCAAAATACAGTATCCTCATTCCATTTGTTTCCCTTTAACTTTAGATTTTTCCCCCCAACAATCAGTATTCCACTTTGGGATCCTTCACTCTTTTTTTCTACCATATTTTTGTACTAAATTAAGACCAGCCTGCTAATACATCTTTTTCATTTTCATACCAGCATTTATGCATGAGCCTCAGAATAAATAAAAAATAGTAAGGGTCCTGCCCTGTCTGAATAAAGGCATTTTGTTTCTCTAGCCCCCAAGCAGAGTAAGAGGGCAAGAGCTGGCTACTACTAGTATTATACCACCAATAACTAGTGTTTCAATTTTTCATCTATAGTTCTAGAAGTAATACATAACCATCAGATCTAGCAAATGCTGGGTGATTTCTTTTTAGTAATCATTATGTAATTCTTTTTCAGTGTGTTATCCAGCTATTATTTGTTAAATCTCCATAGCTTAGAAAACTGTAAATCCAGGAAAATGGTTTATTCAATAAACCATGAATAATCAAACTATGTACTTAATTATTGATCATTTAATTTTTAAAATCTCTTTTAAAACCATTAATATAGTGAGTATTAATGTTATGTACTAAATTCCATAGTTGTTTCTATGGAATTTGTTTCTTAGCTTTTTAGTCAAAAGGATTCCCAAAATCACTTATATAGGATAGTGTTATCATTATGAGTGGCTACACTGTCAGGCTAACCAACTAAAAGACATATAATACACAAGGAAGGATCCAGGAGTGGGGGAAAGTTTTAGATTACAGGCAGATGACAAACTAAATTACATACTACAAGTAGTCCTCAATTTACAATCATTAGTTTAGTGACCATTCAAAGTTACAATAGCATTGAAAAACCTGACTTATGACTGTTTTTCAAATTTATGAACATTGCAGCATCCCCATGGTCATGTGATCAAAATTCAGATGTTTGGCAACTGGCACGTATTTATGATGGTTGCATGTTATGAAATCATGTGATCACCTTTTGCAACCTTCTGACAAGCAAAATCAATGGGGAAGCCAGATTCATTTAAAGTGTTATTAACTTAATAACTGCAGTGATTCACTTAACAACTGTGGCAAAAAAGGTTGTAAAATAGGGAAAAACAACAACTGTCTTGCTTAGCAACAGAAATTTTGGGATCAATTGTGGTCGTGTTCAGGACTACCGGTAGTCAATCATATATTTAGCAGATTGTATGAATCCATCCTATGTGACTAGTTTATTGTTCAGTGTGGTATGAAGATTTTTAAAAACTACGGTTAAATTAATCACAAGTAACTAAGTTATCTTTGAAAATTACATGAAACTTCAGATGATATGAAATGTAGCAGATAAAAGTTATCACAAGCACATAGCACCGGTTCTGTGAGCTCTATACTGACTCACAATACATTTCTGGATGCAGTTAAAATCTTGTTTCAATCTATTAAATCAAGAAGCTGATCTCTCTGATATGTTTTTCATTGGAGAAGCTATTGGTCCAGTGAAGTGATTGCCTCTGTCCTATAGAACCGCCTACCTACCCCAAAGCCAGGCTGGCACATTCTGATGGTAAACTAAAAGTTGTTTTAAGATTAAAGAATTTCATTAGAACTTTTTGACAATGATGGAGAGGGTGCCTTTTTATTGTAGTTTGTTAGATTGGTTACGAGTTTTATGTTAATGTTAATTGTGATGTTATGGCTCATGAAGTTAGCATCACAAATTTATTATGTGGTTATAAAGGTAGACAGAAATTGCAAATAAATAATATTCAGATGAGAGAAACAGTTCAAAGAGTCTAATGGAATTATTGCCACTAGTTGAGAGATAGTGAAAGATAACTGATATAGCAGAATCATGGAATTGCAAACCGTACTTTCCTTTGTAGTTTGTTAAAATATCATTTTATTAAACTAAATATATGTCTGCCTTCAGGACAGTTTGATTTCATAAAGGAAGACAATAAAAGCATACACAGTTTCTTTATAAACTACTGCATAAAGTATTAAGAAATATATGTAACCATACAGGGCCCCTGAGACTAAGAAAGAGATATCAGCATTCTTGAAATAATCCCAAGGATTACAAATGTAAAAAAGAGACCTAATATGGTAATTCAACAGATTTTAGAAAATGATATGACATTGGGCTACTGACAGGCAGCCTTTCTTACTACAAGATTATGAAGTAAGTCTCTCATGTGACATAAAAATATAAATATATATTTATAAAGAAATGAGACTTTTTAAAGACTCACTGAAGCTTCCTGATATTGCCTGTTCTTTAAAATATTCACTTTTTCCTATTAAAATTTTTTTTACTTTGAACTTTATTTTTACAAAATACTATATGTTTTCTGGCCTATTTTACTTTTTGAATTATGTGTCACATTTTCTAAATGTTTCTTGAAAGTATAGGTTCATTTGCCCAAGCCTAGTCAAACGCAGGGTAAAAATACAATATTAATTGTGACTTTCCACGTTCTCTTAGAACATTGCAACCAGACTTTTAAAAACTTTAAAATGCAAGAAAGAAAAAATGATTTAATTTTTAGTAACAAATCTAATATTTTAAGATAGGACTGAAAACATTAATCCAATTCAACAGAAAAAACTGTTGGGAAAATGTAAAATTGGTTACATACATTAATAAAATTTCAAGCTGCTGATGTTTCTATGTTGAGGTAGAATTTAAATTACTTGATAAAAAATATTCAGTCAATTTGTTTTCAGTAGTAATGGGTAATAAATTTCAGATAAAGCCGGAAAATATACTTGTCTTACAAATAGAATAAAAACATAATTTTACCAAAATGTAATAAGCATCAAAATGAATTTTTATAAGAGGATGACAGCAAAGTATGATTCCATTACTATAGAAGACTTAACGTAAATCTTATTGCTTGTACTATAATATTTTGAGCATGCTAATTTTAATGTTTTGCTTTCTTACTTTATTTCCTTATTGTATAATATTATAATATACATGCAATAAAATATTTGGACAAAAAGATAGAAATCATATCCTACAAATAAGCTGCAGTAAGATATTTACAAAGATTATCAAATATAACCCATTACATTCCTATGTATGATTTCTCCATGTTTTCCATTCTTTAACAGGAAAGTGCCAGTACTTACTGAGTCCAATAAAATGTATTTTCTTGCTTACTCTCTTTCATTACTCCTTTTCATTTACAGTATATTCAATAGATACGTTAGAACAAATCATATTTTCAGCTATTTCAGGGTGGAACTCATGCTTCTTACATTTCCACATTCCCCCCCTCCCCCAAATTTTGGAGATCTCTCACTTAAACCACATTTTTCTAATGTCTCTAATTTTATCTATTACTTGCATTTGCTCGGCACAGATATATAAGAGTTAAATGTTGCATATTTCTATGGTTCACTAAATTCATATTTTTAATATAAACAATATTTTTGAATTACAAGGGAACACAATTCTGTTCATTCACATTAGCTCAGGTCCAGTTATTATGGTGAGAACAGAGAAAGCTAACTGCTATAAACATGAAGGCTTGATTGATTGAGAACATTACTCGTGGTTATTGTTTTCCCTATAGATTTGAAGCTTGAGTCAGTTCAATCAATAAATGCACCAATATTAATAGGAAGGTACAGCGCTCTGCCTGGAAACCAAACATTATCCTCTGCAGGGAAGCCTGGAGTGTGCTGGGAACTCACTCAGCAACTACTTCTGCTGATTCCATGAAATTTTCTACATATGAATATTAACAGACCTCTAGCTCAAAAAGGTAACAGGAACTGCAGTTTTTCCACTTAGGCTACTAAAGTCCTGTTAAAATAAATGAAAATGAAAATATTAATTATTAATTAAACAAAGTAGGTGCAGGTCATATTCATATATGCTGTAAGGTCCATCAAGTCCAGATGTAGATACAGAAAATTTATGATATCTTTAAAAAAGAAAGCATCTTGAATTGTTATATATATATGAGGGTAGGAGAGAACAGCAACCATAGTTTCAAGATAAATACTTAGGTTCAGTTGTTGAATTCACTTACTAGATTTTAAACAGAACCTGTCAACTCTCCACATGTACATCACTTCATATTAAATCAACGGTAGTAGTAGCAACAGCAAAAATATTTATGAAGCAGTTGTGAATTAGATTAGAATTTGGCACAAGGTTTAGGAATGACAATGTTTAACAGGGATGAAAGCAGGTGAGGTGGATTTTCTGTCAAATCTAAGGTTACAAAACCTTTTCAATCATATGTTTAAAGTAATTTAGTTACCTTGATAACATGCTGAAAAACTAGACAGTACAAGGCTATCAAAAAATTCTGATGGAATAGTAATAGTAGTACAGTTCAGTTGAATTGCTAAAAGTAAACAAAAATAGTACAGTGCAAGAACAGGGCTAAGCAACGAATGGTAGTGCCAGTATAATAAAGAGGGGAGGGAGAATTAACATGACTAATGGATGAATGATGGTGAACAGGTGTATGGAGAAAATGAATGTTTGTCAATTACCAAAGAAGAGCAATAGCACTGGTTGAAGCTGTTTCTAGTAATGTGTTTTGCATCTACTTGGGTGATTGATGGCTGCAGTGGACAAACTACTATGGCAAGCTGTAGAACATGATTGCTAATCCAAAAATGGTAGCCAGAAAAATTGGTAATGTTCAAGTTAGTAATGCTAAAGGAAATGTATTGATTGTTGTCAGATATCAATGGACCACAATTAACCTACCTATAATTTCTAATGATGGAGATGCAGCAGTTGCTAACTACAGAATTGAAAAAGCATCCAAGAAAAAATAATTATAAAATATATTATTAATCAGAAATCCCAAGAAATGTGCCCAATTTCTTCAACTATTGAGACTGCAATAAAAATCAAACTACAATAATATTGTTCTAATATATATATAATATCAATATATCCCACTGAAATTTGGAAGATAACAACATGGATAGCACACACACATAAAAGTTCAATATATTCCATTGGTGCTGCTTATAAAAGGTTCTTGGCATTGGCTACTTTGATTTAATGATATTGTGCAAAAAAGTAGCCTGCGCATGCTACAGGATATTTTCATAGACAGCAGGATATACTTTAATAGCCACATTCAGCACTGTGCCAAGACACCTATGTACTGGATGCCACCTAGAGAGAAAAGAAAGAGAGGCAGACTTTCCAAAAAGCAGCAAAAAATGCTACAGAAGATCTGCAAAACAAGAGAATTGTCCGGGAAGAAATGGAAACTGGTGCAGCTGATCAAAATGGTTGGAGAGCAATCATTGCCCAAACTGCTCTACAGCACAGGCAGATCTGAATGGACAATTCATGAGTCAGGGACTGCCTACAAGTTACCATTAAAGTATGACTTTATGGTGCAACAGAAATAGGATTTGTTTCCAGAATTTTGGGTAGATGGACATACATTATGCAAAATAATTTTATCACTCCTTTTATTTCATTTTATAATACTGAGAGCTTCTTAACATTCAAAACAGTTAATTTGCAATAGTCACCAATTTCTATCTTAAAACCAGGAAAATAGATGTCATGCCAGAATCTGAACTGGGTCTTCCCAGCATATTTTGACATGTTTTAACCTGTCAAATTTGTTGCCAAGAAGTGGGTGGAAGCTGTTTTAGGGTGTATGAAATGGTGTTTCATTAGACTAGGATTATGTATTGTTTCCCTTTTTATCTCAAGCTTTTACATTTCTTAAAAGGTAGAATGGTTACAACTAATTTTACAGCAGATGAAGATCACTTTTTTCCCATGATTTGTTATACAAATAATCCTCCAGTTGCAACAGTTCGGTTAGTGATCAAAGTTACAATAGTACTGAAAAAAGTGCTATTTTACATTTACCACCATTGCAGCATCCCCATGGCCATTTGATCAGAATTCTAACACTTGACAACTGACTTATATTTATGATGGTTGCAGTATCCCTTGGTCATGTGATCCCTTTTTGTGATATTCTGAAGCAAAGTCAATGGGGAAGCCAGAATTGCTTCACAACCATGTCGCTAAGTTGACAACTGCAGTGGTTTACTTAATAAGTGTTTTATTAGATACTAATTTCCATAATTTTCTAACTCAGATTATGAGTTTTAGTATATGTTTGGATCCTGATACTGTTCATTAAACCAAAGGTGCTATGTATGTTTTTTCAAAAATTCTCAAATTGGAAACTTAATGCCAATTGTTGGTTTCCACTTTTTAGTATTTGACAATAGGCAGGTATGATGATATAACTCCAGAATCAGAAAATTGAATTCTCCCTTGCTTATCAGTATTACCAGAATTTTTGGTAAAGATATTCTTATAATTGAAGAAATCCATAGACGTTTTCTAAACAAAGAACGTATGTTTTGAAAATATTTTCCAGAAATATACACTGGATTTATAAATTAATCTGGAAATAATATTCATTTTTAGAGTGTTCACTTTTTCTTCAAAGGCTAAGGTTTAATGACCCCCATCAATTTATTAAAAAACCTTCTCTATATTTTATTACATGCTACTGAATTATATCATTTGGTATACACATACCTAGACTTTTAATGGATTACCTGCATTTAATTAGACTTATATTACAGTTATAACAAAAACATAAAGAGAATACTCAATGTGCTAATTGTCCTATTTCATTGATTAATGCTGATACAAAGATTATAATACCAGTTTTAGGAAATAAATTACAGCAAGTGATACATTTCCCAACTAGTGTTTATTTTGTACTGTTTTTAGTTGTTTTAGAATAGTTCACCACCCAAAGTCAGTTGTCTGAGATAGGCAGCTATAAGACCAGTGGTTAGAATGCAGTATTAGAGGCTAACTCTGCTAGGAGTTCGATCCTGACCGGCTCAAGGATGATTCAGCCTTCCATCCTTCCAAGGTCAATAAAAGGAGGAGCCAGATTGCTGACTCTGTAGAGAGGGCTGAAAAGCACTGTGAAGTGGTCTGCAAGTGCTACTGCCATTGCTATTGAAATGAAATGAAATGAAATGAAATGAAATAAATAAATAAATAAATAAATAAATAAATAAATAAATAAATAAATAAATAAATAAATAAATAAATAAATAAATAAATAAGGCAAAAAGCTGAAAAGCCAAGATTGGCAGGAGTTCCTACCAGTGGGAAAAATTACCTATCCCGGCTTCACAGGGAGGCAATATCAAGTTGTGTTGAGACACAATTGAGCTAAGAGTAAAGCAACTGAGCTAACCAATTTAATGATGATATGAGCTCATAGGGACTTGGTACCAATCTGGGAGCACTGCCAAAGCCCTATGGCCTCACTCTGTTCTGCACAAGGATCAAAATAGGACATTATGGGCTGTTCTCCAGCAGCTAATAGCATTTTTAAGCAGCAACTAATAACATTTGTTTATGTACCATGGAATTACATGTATTTTTGTAAATGATACCCCTCATTTTGCAGAGTGAAGGAATTCAATCTACTTTACTGTACTTCACTTTGCACATACTGTACAGTGAATAGATCTAATTTGTTTAGATATGACCCCAATTACAGAGTAAATACACTTTTTATCCAGTTAAATCTAATCTCCTTTGAGTGTGAACTATAATAATACTGGAACTCTCTGAATATATATTGGCATTAAAAAAACTCACTGGGAAATTTGAAAAAGTTTATTATTTATATGGAATTTACTTTAAACAATAGAAAATAGAGTTGATGGGATGGTGATAGTGGCTCATTGTGAAGATCTTATTTTATTTTTATTGACTTTTTAAAAACAGCCATTTGCAGGGGGATAATAACCAAAAACTATCAACTATTGATATTGATAATAACCAAAAACTATCTACTATTGACCTCACCCCATTCCTAAGAGGACTATAAGGGGCGTGCATAAGAGCACAAACGTGCCTACCATTCCTGTCCTATTGTTTTTTTTTCTTTTAAATATATGCTTATACTTCCTTATATACAATAGGACATATAAACATATATGTTTATATACTATATAATCTTTTTGTGTGATGCTTATATATTGTTACGACAAAATAAATAAATAAAATAAAATAATAATAACAGAATAACAGAGTGGAAGGGACTTCTAATTCAACCCCCTGCTCAGACAGGAAATTCTAATCCATACCATTTTAGACAAATGGGTGCCCAATCTCTTCTTAAAAACTTGCAGTGTTGGAGCACTTACAACTTCTGGAGGCAAGTTGTTCCACTAACTAATTGTTCTGTCAGGAAAATTCTCCTTAGAGAGAACAAGGTTGCTTGTTGGGATAGCCGACAAGAATTAAAACCAATAGAAAATTGAAATGATCTTTTAAAAAGAAACAAAGCAAACAGGTTAAGCTTGTGGCAAAAATATTACCATAAGCAATTGAGTTGTTTTCCTCAGCTTTCTTTGGTCCTTAAAGAAAGTGATATTTTATAACCAAGAATAGCTGAGACTCAGTAAATTCAATAGTAATAGTAAAGTGCAAAGCCATAATGGTCTGAATAACAACTGGAATCTCCCTCAGTGTTCCCTACAGCCTTAAATTCCTTAAAAAAATCCAAGAGGTGGTTGAGACTATTTCCTTATCGTAGAGAATAATCAGGGCTTTGACCGAATCCTTGGTTTCATGATAGAAAAAACAATCCATACTTATTTAAGCAAAATCAAACCATATCCTGTTCTTATATACATGTTGTTAATGTACATTCTCTTATCTATACATAATCACACATATTTTTTTCTAAAAAAAGCACAAAAATAAGACACTTTAATTCTTTTTGGGGTTGCTCTTCTACCCTTTCTTTCCCTTCGTTTCACAACAAACCACCTTCTCCTCTTTTCCCTCCCTCCCTCCTCACCTTTCCTACCTTCTTCTTCCTCCTCTCCTTCCTCTTTCCTACTTCCCCTTCCTAAAAAAACTTTTTATAAAACAAAACAACAACAACCATGCTCTGTTTAGTCTAGCGTTATCCTGATTATTGACAGGAAGACTAGGAAGTCCGAATTCATTCGCAGAATGGCTACCAGTGGTTGTTGAAGTCTCCCAAAACAGCTAATCTTGGGTACTGTGGTACTGTATTTTAAGGTTTCTATACTAACTCAAGAGTCAAAGATTTGACCATCAGCATTGATAGTATACAAGAGAATCCCCATTCTGTCCCAGCTACCTTCCCTTACCCCAAACTGGCAGATTGATGAACAGAACCTGTAGATGATAGAAGTACAATAAACATTAGCAACTCTATCTCAGTGATCCCTCATCCTTCCTTGTCTTTGTTCATGTATTTGGAGAGAATTCTTGTTAGCAGTGCAGGAAAAAATTAACTCTATCATGTTCATGTGTATTTTGATAATGTATGTTGAACCATCTTTCTCCTAAATAATTAAATCTTGGAGTCGCGTTTGGTGATCTGGCATTCAAATGGAGTATTTATATGTTATATGTTGATCATTAAATTCTTTGATAACCGACTTTTCAATTTATTTTTCACAGCAGTTTTGTCAATATTATTCTTGTAGTATAAATGAGATGTTTTACATTATTTTTCCCTTTTTGATTATTTATGATACGAAAGTATTGCAGTTTCAGAGAATTTGTCAGATTCTTCTGCCTAGCATAATTACTTTCTTTTTTTAAAGCAAGAAAATCTATTGATAAATGCCATTAAAAGCTGGTTGCAAGCTATTCGTACTATTGGTTTCAACTGATAGAAATGATGTAATCAAAGCCCATATGGGTTTACTCAACCAACTGTTCTCCCAATTGCCTCTCCCAAAATGAAAGCTTTTGTCAATTAACCTTGGCTGGATTATTGCTTTTTTTTTTAAAGAATGTATATAAATTATGAGGCAGCTGATGTTGGGTTAGAAACAAGATTTATAAACTGAACTGAAATACAAAGTCTGTGCTGCATTCAGAACATTTTTTCTATTCCATCTGTGAAACAAAAACCAGAGTACCACATATGTTTTATGACACTCTGTGTGTGTGTGTGTGTGTGTGTGTGTGTGTGTGTGTGTGTGTGTATAGGGACGCGGTGGCTCAGGGGCTAGGATGTTGAGCTTGTCGATCGAAAGGTCAGCAGCTCGGCGGTTCGAACCCCTAGTGCTGCCGTGTAACGGGGTGAGCTCCCGTTACTTGTCCCAGCTTCTGCCAACCTAGTAGTTTCGAAAGCATGTAAAAATGCAAGTAGAAAAAATAGGGACCATCTTTGGCGGGAAGGTAACAGCGTTCCATGTGCCTTTGGCGTTGAGTCATGCCGGCCACATGACCATAGAGACGTCTTCGGACAGCGCTGGCTCTTCGGCTTTGAAACGGAGATGAGCACCGCCTCCTTGAGTCAGGAATGACTAGCACGTATGTGCGAGGGGAGCCTTTACCTTTACCTATGTATGTATATGTATGATCAAATTTGTCATCTCTGAATTAGGGATCAGAGGGAATAAAAACATTGGATATATATTAAAGATTACACAGCTGCCCCAAATCATCCTCTGAACAATCTGCTGGGCTTAACATCAACATGAACAGAGACTGGCAAAGAAAAAATTACATTTGTCCATCTTTTTTATTGCTGCCTCACAAGTTTATTTTGAAGTAGCAATTCTCACTTCTTTGTGAGGCTAGAAATAAGATATATAGTAATTGTTCTTTCTATTAATTTCTATTAGAAATAGTAGTACATTCTCCTCAGCTTTCTAAAAGTTTTTTTCTCTCTTCCCCCCTTCCCTTTGGAAGCTACAGTAAGACAAGCTTTATAACCAAGAAATAAGTGTAATGGAACCCAGAAGGAGGCAAAAAACCCCAGTCTTCAAAGGAACATAATATAAGCCATCTATTGTAGCTGCCAAACCTAATCTGGTTCTTAGTTAAATAATAGCTTTCATATACTTTCCCCCTTTCAGGTTATTCTCTAGGTGTTTTACACTATATTCCCTTTGCATGGAGTGGATTGAAATGGCTATACCTAAACCATCTTTTTCCTTCCTCATAGATAATCATGTATTAGCTGGATAATGAAATGAAGAAGAGTTAAATTGTAGGGCAATAGTTCACACTGATAGTGCTGAGAGAGCAGAGGGGAATCATTTTCTAGCTTGTGATGAATTACCGGCGCTCATAGGAAATGGACAAGGGCATAATTAACAAGAGAATTCTTGCAGGTCAGCATAAAGGGAGGCATTTTATTTTCAGGTGGAAGCTGGAAGCCTGCAACTGACCAAAGGACAAAGACCTGTATTTTTATCTTGTGGATTCACTCTTTCCTTATGGTCTTATCTCCAGGAGTTTCTATCATTTGAATAAGTTTTGGAATAACAGGGTTAGGGCTTTGACACTGACATGAAAATGGTTGTATATTATTTGATGCCATTGACCCATGAAATTTGTTAGAATTTCCATTATGGATAATTACTGCTATCATGAGAAATGATGCGATACACCATTTCAACAAAACACATCTTGCTCCATGCTTGCTCGTGCAATTTGGGGATGTGTTTGGATTATTATTATTTTTCCTGTCCTAGAAAAAGACTCAGGAACTTCTAATGCAGCCCTGCAGGGTATATAACTTTAATTAATTGAATGTGAAATTAATATTTGATGTGTCAGCCCTCTTGCCCTAGCTCTGTCCTCACATCAGAGCCTCCATCTTGAGATCAGTCAGCCACCGAGACAGGCTGAGGCTACATCAAAGACTCCAGGAGGAACCTAATAATTTCCAGTTTAAAAAAGAGCAAGCCCTCTATATAAATATGCCATGTGACATGAAGAAAGAGAGTGAGGGAGTTTGATGAGTTGGGGGGTCCACGGCAGTACCACAGAAGCCTTTGTTCTCGCCTAGTTTGAATCTTATTGACGCAGAGACAGAAGAGGCAGGGTCCTGTGACTTCACTGCCATTTCTGCTTTGGCTGCCAGAGAGAACAGAACCATGTCCAGCAGCCAAAGCCTTCTTATTTTCGATCCAGTCGGAATATTCCACGAGATCGGTTATCTCCAGTAATCTCCACCATAGTGGTAAAGATCATCACAGTGAGAAGTGGTGGCAAGGAATCAACACCTAAGCCTCCTATTCCCTGCTCCTTGATGCCCCAACAGCAACCACTGATTTATTTATTTATTTATTTATTTATTTTGTCACAACAATATATGTAGGTATCATACAAAAAGATTATATAGTATATAAACACATATATGAGTAAATATAAGGAGGTATAAGCATATATATAGGAAGAAGAAAAGAAAAACAATAGGACAGGAACGGTAGGCACGTTTGTGCGCTTATGCACGCCTCTTATGGTCCTCTTAGGAATGGGGTGAGGTCAATAGTAGAAAGTTTTTGGATAAAACTTTTAGGATTATGGGAAGAGACCACAGAGTCAGGTAAGGTATTCCAAGCACTGATGATTCTGTTACAGAAGTCATATTTTCTGCAATCTAGATTAAAGCGGTTGACGTTAAGTTTAAATCTATTAGTTGCTCTAGTATTGTTGCAATTAAAGCTGAAGTAGTCTTTTTGCTTTTGTGTGAAGGTAGCAACTCTGTCAGAAGAGGGAGAATAAATAGCCAAGAGAGATGTTCATGAAAGGATGAACCCTTATCTTACCATGAATATCCATCAAGTCTAGAGATGCAGAACTGCTGACTTTCTGATAACATATAGCATTCCCCAAACTATTTTGCCAATTCTAAGGACTCCTGGCAAAATTTCTGCTGAAATGAGATACTATTTCCCACAGAAGACTTTCTGTTTTCTACTGTTTTTTATATCTCCATTCCCGCTTCTATTCAGAGATTTTATACGTTTAATATTTTGCATCTGCAACCCTTTACTGAGGAAAAAAAATAATTATCTCCAAATCAATCCCATTGAAAGAACTTTTAAGGCTATGGGTTTTCACTATGGCAATCTCAACTTTGAACTGAGAGTTATGTTAAACATTACACACACACACACAGAATCAGAATATACGACCACCTAATAGCAATTTTTCTCCAGTTTCAGTCTGCAGTTTTTTGTATTTGTTGTTCGTCATACTGAGTGGTGGTTCAGCCTTTGATCTTATTATTATTATTATTATTATTTATTATATTTGTATACCGCCCATCTCCCGAAGGACTCAGGGCGGTTCACAGCCAATAAAACATAGAAAAACATATAATACATATAAAACAGCAAAAAAGAATAGAAAATTAAATTCAATTGATGCCCTAAAACTTTTAAATACAAATTTAAAACCCCATTTAAAACCCCTGATTTAAAAACCCCAATTTAAAACTACGTTCAAGCTAGTCCTGCTCTTCGAAACAGAGCACATTATGTGTGCACATTGCTCTTAAAGGGGAAAAAAGGCCACTGTCACCACAATAACATTCCTACAGATTTTATTATGCATGTTTTAATCACAATAATAGTATAAAAGGGAATGTCTTTTTCAATGTGGAAAGATAAACCATTGCACAGAATTTAAATCATACCAATTTTGATGTTTAGACACAAAAATGAATGACTGCATCTTTGCAATGGACAGAATAAAAGGTATAGCTAAACCACATATAAAATCCCCTCACCAATTACTGGATGACAATCTATTATAAGCAGAAAAATAATGTTGTTCAACTGCCCTTCCAGTTTATGTAAGATGGCTACTGAAATGAAAACAACTCATGTGAAAGTTTTGCTCATTTTTTCAGAAAAAAAAAGTACCATATGTGCAATACATTTTACCCTGCTTTTTAGTAGCAAATGGGAAGAAGGAATAGGTTTTGGATCAATCTGTTTAGGCTGCATCTTAAGATAAAATTAAGTACGAGAAGGAATGTTCTGTAGAAATTATCATATTACCCATAAAATAGTGAAGTAAAGTGAAGGTAGAGTTGCAGAGGCCCTTGGAGTAAAATTCTAGTACAATTTATCAAGTCAGAGTACAGTTTATTGGAATTTACTTATTTTATTGTCAGGTTTAAACCTTGGATATTAGAGCTTCCCAATAGCTGATGGTAACAACCCGAGACGAATAATGACACAGGACAGGACAGGATACCATGGTCCCTTCCAAGTATTACCCACTTTCTCATGTGCTTGTCAGCATTAATCACTGTATATCAAAGTCATTTATTATATAGTATCTTTACTTTCTTCATAATGTTCTTTGCCATTGCTTTGCTCCCACAAAATTGTTTTTATGTAATGGTTCTGTTGAAGCAGATTATCCCCAAATCCATGATAGAGTAACTTGTACTTATAATTAGATAGTCCTGTACTTGCAACCCCAATTGAGCCCAAACTGTCTGTTGCTAAGCGAAGCAATTGTTAAGTAAGTTGTACCTCTTTTTTTAAAAAATTTTTGACCCTAGTTGTTAAGCAATTCACTGTAGTTATTAAATGAATCATGCAATTGTAAAGCACACGTGCCTTCCCCCATTGACTTTGCTTGTCAGAAGCTGGCTGGGAAGGTTACAGATGGTGATCACAGAACAGTGCAACTGTCATAAATACATGCCAGTTGCCAAGAGCCCAAATTTTGATCATGTGACCATATGGATGCTGCAATGGTCATAAGTGTGAAAAATGGTCATAAGTCACTTTTTCAATACTGTTGTAACTTGGAACAGTCACCAAACGAATCATTGTAAGTCAGGGACTACCTGTTACTATATTATTAGTAAAACATACAACATTTGTGCTTTTCACAGTTGGTTATTACAGTGAGTGGGTTGGGTTTTTTTAACACGAAAGGCTTAAAGCAAGGAAAGATTATTGAGCAGTACTGCATTCTTTCTCCTAATAAAAGGAGTATTTATTGAGAATCGTGTGGAAACTTTAAATAGTTGTTCAAACCATTCAAATATGAAAAATTAGAAAGATTTCCAGTATCCGAGTTTTCCTTTTGGCACTACCATTATCCACCTGCCAATGAAGCAAGAAAAGATGATTATAGGAGAAAATCATCGAGAACAATCCTAAACAATTGTTTCTAATCTATCCACCCTGAGAGAATAGAGGCAGCTGCCTCTGGTTTATAGTTCAACAGTACTTGACTATCTTATCTACCAACAGGGTATCATTACGTTCCCCATAAAGTATAGGAAGATAACAGCTGCCAAAAGTAATTGTTCCCCCAACTGATGTTATAGTAGCTGTTTACTATGCATGCTTAGATGCTTTTCTAGCACGGGGATGGCAAACTGGCTGCCTGCAGATTAGATCCAGCCCACGAAAAGCAACATTATCCACTATCCAGCCCCTGGTAGCTCTTCCTAATTTTAATCAAAGTAAAAAACTTGGATTCATTTCCAAAGATGCTAACTAAAGACACTGCATATTAAAATTGCACCTTTTGGGTTTTGTATGTACTGTCCCAACTAAAACCAAGTTGATATACTTTTAAGAACAATGGCACAATAAGGACCCCAACACCAAAATCCAAGACTAATGTTGCCGAATGATCATAACAGAATAAGGGACATTGGAGGTCTTCTAGTCAACCCCTTGTTCAAGCAGGAAACCCACTGCACATACTGTACAGTGAATAGATGTAATTTGTTTAGATAAGACCTCCAATTACAGAGTAACAACACTTTTTATCCAGTTAAACCTAATCTCCTCTGAGTGGGAACAATAACAATACTGCAACATCTCTGCATATATATTAGCATTTTTTTAAAAATCTCACTGGGAAATTTGAAAAAAACATTATTTATATGGAATTTACTTTAAAAAGTAAATAGAGTTGGTGGAATGGACATACCGGCTCATTGTGAACTCTTATTTTATTTTTATTGACTTTTTAAAAGCCATTTGCAGGAGTATAACAGAGTTGGAAGGGACTTCTACTTCAACCACCTGCTCAGGCAGGAAATCCTATACCCATGATGGTGAACCTATGGTACACGTGCTGGAAGTGGCACACAAAGCCATCTCTTCAGGCATATGAGCCGTCACCTGTTGCTCTTCCGCGTTCCAGTGTGCCAGCCAGCTGGTCTTCATGTGCATGCCGGGCAGCTGCTCTTCCAGTTTCCAGCTGAAAAGGTTCACCAACACTGTCCTATGTCATTTCAGACAAATGGCTGTCCAATCTTTTCTTAAAAACCTCCAATGTTGAAGCACCTACAACTTCTGGAGGCAAGTCATTCCACTCTTACAGCTAAGCAGTGGGAACTATATCTTTTGAGTGTTTGGGGCAACAGTATATAAAACTTTATTGTTATCCTTGCAACAATAGAAGATATTACTGTACATTAATAATCAATCCATATATCATTTCCCCCCCCTTTCCCCCCCTCCTCCCCCTTCCCCCCCGGACTTCCCAAAGCAAATACTGGGTATTATGACCAACAATCACAAGCTAAAGTATACAAAATATACATAACCTCCCACCCTCAAAAATTTAAAACTTTAAATCCCCTCACAATAAAAATAAAGAGATAGGAAAGAATAATAAAAAGGACAAAAGAAAAGAAGCAGTACCAACTTCACATATTACTTCTTACAATCCATTTTTAAAATTAATCCATCTTCTCAAATTCAGATTTTTCCACTTGTATATTCCTTCAAATTTCATAAGTTCTTAAATTACAGTCCATCTTCTCGAACTCAAATTTTCATCACTTATATATTTCTTCAATTGCCATAACATTTAATGTCCGTTCTTCTTACAGTCCATTTTAAAAATTAGTCCATCTTCTAAAATTCAAATTTTTCCCCCACTTGTATATTCCTTCAAATTTTATAAGTCCATTTCTTAAATTACAATCCAGCTTCTCAAACTCAAATTCTCATCACTTATATATTTCTTCAATTGTCATAACATTTAATGTCCGATCTTCCAATACTACTCCATCAATCAAATATCATTTCGAATAAAATCTCTCAAATACAATATTTCCAGCCTAACTTCATAACTTTTACTGTCTATAAACGTATCAATTAAAACAAATAATCATTTAAACTACATCCACAATATAACAGTAAACAGTTAAAATCATTACATCCACAACATTATCTAAATTCATAAATTTTACTTTCCATCCTTCACAATTAAATAATATCATCCCATAGGTTTATACCATACAAATAACAAATAACAAAAATCCTATAATTTATATCCTAAACAAATCAATTCCAAAAATTAACCATAATCATCATATTCACATCTTAAACATTCCTCCCCTCTCCTATTCAATTTTCCATCGTTTCCAAACCAGTTAACTTAGCATCTAACAACAAAGGATTCCCACTCTTTAAAACATTAATATAGAAATATCTTGCTTTCATAACTGAATTAAGAAAATACTTTCTGCCTCTAAAATTCACTGACAAACCCATTGGCACTTCCCATCTAAAATATATCTGATGTTTCTTAAACTCATCCACTAAAAAAGCAAATTCCTCTTCTCTTTCTTAACATTTTAGGAGGAATTTCCTTCATCATTTTTATATCTTGTCCCAATATTTGAAATTTATTTTTATAAAAGGCTTGTAAAATTTCATACCTAATTCTTTTAGTTGTAAAATAAATAACCACATCCCTCGGTACTCTATTTTGTCTTGCCCACCAAGAATTAACACGATAAATTCTTTCAATATTAATCTCAAAGTCTTCTGGCTCCACACCCTTTATTTGAGCAAAGGCTTGCGTAAAACTCTGTTTTAAATTTCCCTTCCTACTTTGCTTCAAGCCCCTCACCCTTATAGCATATTCCATTAATCTATATTGTAATATTACTCTTTCTTCATCTGCCCTATCTACCTTAGCCTGTATATATCTTCCATCTTATTATCTAAATTCCAATTGTTTTGATTCTTTTGAATTTCCTCTATTTTCCTTTGCAACTCTAAATTAGCTTTATTAATTTCTTCAAGATTATCTTCCATCTGAATACAAGAGCTTAATATTTGCGCAATTGCATCCTTTATCATTTTCATTTCCCTCTTCTGCTCTTCCACCACTTCCTTAAAATCCAACATCTCTTTCTCTATTTCATCAAATTTTTGATCTATTTCTGAAAAACGACTCTCCAAAAACTCCTGTAAAGAATTTCTTAATTCCTTTTTGATTTCTTCTTTTAATTTTTGAATCTGAACTGAAGAAATTTCAAAATTTTTAGTGACTTTTGGTACTATTTGCTTAAAAGCCATTTTTTAAAAAATATAACCTAATAACGGACAAAAAAAGGTTAAAAAAGAAAAATTCAAAAAACTTTTCTTCTAAATCACTATAATCCCAAAGAAGAAGAAAAAATATAAATCATAAAATTCTCATTTCTTCCATTTAGTCAGTATCTTCCTATATATCTTCTAGCTCCACACTAGCTGTTAATAAGCATTTCTTTAACTTTCGTTTCCAGTACACACATTCTACAAAACGCCATTTGCTTTCTTCCCTCCTATCTTCGCAACAAATCCTCAAGGGCTTGCAGTCTTCTTACAAACAAATGCTAGAACTCCAGTTTCTGCTCTGTCCATGTTACAATCCATCATAAATCAATTTCTGCCGTGGAGACTGGACGCTGCGTTTTTTCCTGCCAGAAGGCAGGAGCCCCCGCAGTCTGGAGCTTTTCAGGCTATGGAAGGAGTACTCCCTTCAAGCCTCCAGAAACTTTTTCTGTGGCTTTGGGTGTCTCAACTTCAGCCTGAATGCTCATCTCTCCCTCTTTGCCCGAGGGAAGAGATTTTACAAGCTGTCGGACATGATTTACAATGTCCTGACAGCTCTACAGACTACGGGGTTAGCAGTCTTATCAAGACTGCCTTAACAACGAAGTGGAGCCAGACCGGAAGTCGCTATCAACACAATTATTGTATTCACAACACGTTTGCAACACACACAACTAATGCTATTAACCAGATGCTTTAAAGAAGATGATAACAATTGCAGCTACCTAGCCTGGCACGTACATATTTAGTGCATTTGAGAAATAATAAACACAAAAAATACCTCGACTTACAACCACAGTTGAGTAAAATTTCCATTGCTAAGCAAAGTTAAGTGAGGCCCCATTTTAGAACCTTTCTTCCACAGTTGTTAGGTGAATCAGTGCAGTTGTTAAGCTAGTAACACATTTGTTGTGAATCTGGCTTCCCCATTGACTTTGCTTGTCAGACAGTCACAAAAGGTGATCACATGACCTTGGAACACAGCAATTGTTATAAATACATTCCAGTTGCCAAGCGTCCCAATTTTGAGCAGGTGACCAGAGGGATGCTGCAACAGTTATAAGTGTGAAATCGGTTATAAGTCACGTTTTTCAGTGCTATTGTAATTTCAAATGGTCACTGAACAAATGGTTGTAAGTCAAGGACTACCTGTAACAGGAGGCAATACAACAACTTTCTCCAATATGGTATCTCTAGATATGTTAGACTAGTTTGCCAAAGGTTTGAGGATTTACTGTTCCAACACACTGGGTGGCCCAAGAATAGGAAAACTACAATATGTAATCAGGAAAAAAATTGCCTGGGAAAGATTTTTGTTTGATGGAGCATTCCTTACACAGCCCTAGAGCTGAGCATATCTATCCGTTTCCCATTCCTCAACTTCTACATTGTAAATTCTATACCCAATTTACTACAAAAAGTACCTCAATTCACAGGCATTTTTTGTCTACAAGGATCATAAACCTGCCTCTGGAATTGTAGAAGTGAGAATATGAAGTAATTCAATACTCCAAGAAATCTTCTTTCCTGCATCTTCAATCGTAATGCCTCATGTTCTGTACTAACTGACTACTGGGAACAATCCTTCTCTGTTTATCTTACTCTTGGACCATCACAATGTTCTTTTGAATGTTCTTGATTTTCTGATAAAATACACAATTGCTTAGATTTTCCTAATGTGAAAAACCCTGTGCATGGCCCCTGGAAATAGGGTGTCTAAGGATTAAAATTAATTGAACTAAATTAGACATAGTTTAGAATAAACTTTGCTAGAATCAGGATTCATAAAACATATATAAACATGTAAATAATTTTAATCAGCTTTGCTGTTCTCCTTGGAATTGTTTCTCACTAATTTCCTTCCATTTCTTCTATGAAACCAGATGCAATACCATTTTCATCATCTGGAGTGTTTTCGGATGATGGTTTTAATCTTTGCCTATAATGACAATAGGTTTTTATTATCACAAACCTCCTCATGGCTCAGTTGCTTGCTAAAACATTTTTCTAAAGAATTAAGAGCTGAAACGTATTTGATATTTTAAAAATTGATTAGTGGAGTCTTCAGGTCCAAAAAAGATGTCCTAGCATTATCCTTGGCAATGAAATGATTATGACGAGTTCAGTAAACAATGGTTAAAACAAGCCACGCTTTAGCATGATACATTCTTCTCTTTCCCTTCTACACGAGTCTTCAAGGGCACTTGACTCAAAGGGTACATGATCTCAAGCCCCAGTTCCCAACTTCAACTTCTAGCTGAAGAAAATTCATAACTGTTGATTCAATGCATGTGGCCCACATGTTGCTCATCCCAGCCATAAACAATGGATTCCAAACTAAAAAGGTTGGATTAGCTCCATATCCTAAACCAAACCAAATAAACTTCATTATAGCATAGCATGATGTACATATCCAGACATATCAGTATATGTGGCTTTTCTCTGCAAAGTTTCTTTCCCCAAATAAACATATGGAATATTTCAAACAGTAAGTACCGTATTCCAGGAGCTTTGCCGAGGAACAGGCTATGAGAAATACAAGCCTTCTGATGTACATTCTCCAGGCCTAAATGTCCTATGCAAGGATACTGGGTCAACTGAAAGATGCATACAGTGCTGTTTACTTATACCATTTTTTAAAGTACACAGCATATTTGGCTGCATTATCTGTTTACACATCATAAAACTATGAATTCAGCTGTCTGGGAAAATGGGATGATGGCCATTAATTTTGTTGGTTTTAATTGATAAAATCTAAGGCTACCATAGACAGACAATTTGATATAGTGGTTAAGGCACCATTTTAGAGACTGGGAGACAATGAGTTATAGTCCCGCTTTAGGCAAAAAAGCCAGCTGGGTAACCTTGGACTATTACCTCTCTCTGTCCTAGGAAGCAAGCAAAGGCAAACCACTTTCAAAATCTTACCAGGAAAACTGCAGAAACTTGTCCAGGTAGTCAGTCATAGGAGTCAAGACTGACTCAGAGGATCACACACACACACACACACACACACACACACACACACACACACACACAGGCTAGTTGTCATAATGGCTATATATTATTTCTAAGAACAAAAGTGCTCAATGTTTAAATTAAGAACAAGGGAGGGCTATCTTTGTGTACTGTTAGTGGCCTTTCCACAGAGGCTTCTGACCACCCAACATCAGAATAAAATAAAATTCCACTGGCTGTTGGTATGATCTAGCAGGGCTCTTCTTCCTTTAAATGAATGTCAATATGTTCAATTCATAGGCCACAAGACTAAATTGTGCCTTCCAGAAATAGATGACATTAGATTCCAATGCATTTGATTTGGGCCTATGGTGCTTCTTGAACTAGTAAAGTGGAAAATAGTTTCAGTAGATAGATGATTTTGGATGAATCATTCAAGGAAGTATAAGGAGTTGATAGAAACAGACTATACCAAACACAAAATGTCTTTTGTTGCACAACCTTCTTCTATTTTGTCATCTGTGGTATATAATGAATTTTTTAAAAAATAATACACCAACAGTGGAACATTCATAAGGATCTTTCAATAATAATCTAATCTATGGAAGAAAATATTTCATCTTCTGTTTCCTGTGCATAGATTTGATTATTATTCCAAAAAAATAATATTATCAAAGATTCAAGTCCACACTGTACAGTAACCCTCAGTTTACAACCCCAATTGGGACCAGAATTTTTGTTGCTAAGCAAGGTGGCTGCTAAGTGAGTTGCACCCAATGTTAGACTTTTTTTTTGTCATGGATGTTAAGCAAATTACTGTAGTTGTTGAGTGAATTACCTAGCCATTAAGTGAATATGGCTTCCCTACTGATTTTGCTGGGCGAAAAACAACTGTCACTAATGATGATCAATAACCCGAGATTCTGCAACTGTTGGTTAATAAATACAGAATAAATACATGTTGATTGCCAAGCGCTTGAATTTTGATCATGTGACTGAGGATGGTGTGATAGTCATACCTGTAACACAGGTTGGAAATTACTTTTTTCAGGGTCATAATTTCAAACAGTCACTAAACAAATGTTTGTAAGTCAAATACTATATACTTTAACCCAGGTGTCTGCAAACTTGGCTGTTTTAAGACTTGTGGACTTCAACCCCCAGAGTTCCTCAGCCAGTTGAAGTCCACAAGTCTTAAAAGAGCCAGGTTTACAGACCCCTGCTTCAACCCAATTATAAGGAGTGACAGGTAACAGTCTAACAGCTTATTTAACAGAATGTTTCAGTTGAGCTTGTTTTTTTCCCTAATGCCCAGTTTGTGCTGCTGAAAACATTTGCTGTCATTCTAATCAAAAAGCTACAGGAACAAAATTTAGATAACCTAGTTTAGCTTTATGTTGGGCAGTTCAGATTTTCTTTCAGCAGGATCAAAAGAAATGCATGGATGGGAAGAAGTGACTAAAAAAATCCTTGTCATAATAACATGGAGTTGTAGTATGCATCAACATCTTGGAAAAGAGGACAACATAAGAAAATGTAAATATCAGTAAATTTAGAGAAAGCACATAATAAAGTGAACAGGCAGAGAGCAAAACCTGAATGTATGATATCCCCTTGATTGATTAGTATCTTTATGGATACTTGCTCTCAAGAGATATGGTATGTTCTGTCATGTCATGAATGTTTATATATGGATGATGAGAACCCTGCAGCAAATATTATATAGGTTGTGTGCTGCAACCAGGGTCAGAAAATTAATGTATTAAAACCCAAGCTAGTTGTGTTTGACAGATAGAAACAACTCAAGTAGCATCGTCCTTCATGGGACTAAATGGAAAAAAGATAAGGAAAGCTTCCTATGCTAAACTTTAATGACCTGATTTGTATCATGGGCTGCCATGGTTTAGCCAGCTCATTAAATAAGTCACAGTTAACTGCTTCAAACAACTAGATCACAAATCATGAATTATAACCCACAACAGTGACATGATGGCCATGCTCTTCCTCTCAAAGCAATCTGGAAAAATGTACAAAAACGATAAAGCCATTTTCCACAAAAATGAACACCCGTAACGCAAAATATAAAACAATGAAAGAACATCAGTTTAAAATAGCATTTGGTTAAAAGATAGCCTAAAAGTCCGTTCCAGGAGCAATTATAATACGGTAGTACTGGGTGAATATTTCAACTGACATTTAAAACAAGACAGTTGGTATTCATCATATTTCCCCTGGCATGAAAGATCCCAATTAAGGTGTTGTTATTGAGAAGGCCAATAATCGTAGCTACTCTCCTGCAAACCAGAGCTATAATCAAAACTTTAGTGGGTTACCCTGATTATTGACTTTCAGGTAGAAATATGGCAGATTAGCACACCTCTGTGAAATAGAGGGGTTGATGCAGGGGCAACCTTCCCCCCCACACCCATGAATGAAGCCTCTCCAGACAAGGAGAGGCCATGAGATTACCTACATGTGATCT
The DNA here is from genome assembly GCF_028640845.1 of Ahaetulla prasina. Classification (NCBI taxonomy): domain Eukaryota; kingdom Metazoa; phylum Chordata; class Lepidosauria; order Squamata; family Colubridae; genus Ahaetulla; species Ahaetulla prasina. The sequence goes on from NC_080540.1 coordinate 171,533,335, forward strand.
GGGAAGGGGCAATTCCTCGCAAGGAAGCCTGAAGTATCGGTGGGACTCTGCAGGCAACTTGTGAGTAGAGCACTGAGCAGAATACTAATACTGGATTGTTCTACTCCAGACAGAGTCCTGGTGGATTTATCAGCTGAAGTTGGGAATAAAGAGCAAAAACCAATGTGAGGAAAATAAGTTCTTGGGGGAGTGGAGAGTGTTAGCAAGATAGAAACCAAGAATGTGTGGTAACCTTGAAGTGCTCAATTCTCAGTAGCTTGTATAAAAATGTTTATGGCAATGTAACTTGATGTTTCTTTTTATTAAAACAATAATTCTTTCTTGAGGATAGTAATAGTAGAAAGGCAGGAAAGTAACTTGAAGTTTGCTAATCATGAATATCTATGCTTACATCATCTATTACCTATGCCAGGGGTGTCATGGCAGTGTCACGTGACATATCGGGATTCCCCCCCCCCGCTTTGCTAAACTGGGTGTGGCCATGGCGCATCCGGCCCACAGGCCAGGAGTTTGACAGCCCTGACCTATGTATATGTATGACTGTATCATTTTCTCCCCCTTTCCTGATATCTATAACTATAAGTGCATCCTTTTCTATGTAGGAGTCCGTCCCATTATTTTCTGGAGGAAATTCCTCCAGTGCATACTGTTAAATAAATAATTACTGCAGTAAGGCTTGATTATTGGTTTTTGAGTCTTACATTTGATTCTACACCAAGAAAACACATTATGGTTACTTCAGGATAATGTTCAACACTCAGGTTTTCTGGCTGATTTGACAGATGTTACAAATCTACTGTAATACTGTTTAGTATATACTGCTCCATAGTGCTTTACAGCACTCTCCGAGTACTTTATAATGTCAGCATATTGCCCCCAACAATCAGGGTCCTCATTTTACCAACCTGGGAAGGCTGAGTCAACCTTGAGCTGGTCAGGATTGAACTCCTGGCAGTGGGCAGAATTAGCCTGCAATACTGCATTTTAACCACTGTGCCACCAGAACTCCTGATGATAAACCAAAAATTAGTCAGCAATCAATTCTATTTGAAGCAAGGCAGCCTTAACAGTGTTAATTCTAACTACTCATTTCAGATAAAATGTTAAGGGAAAATTCCTAATTCTGTCTCATTATTTTTCTCATTGAATAACATACTTTTAAAGCTTGGGATTTCCTTTCATAGTGTTCCAAAACTGGATTTCGGATTCCAAGTGAAGCAATATTTGCAGCTCAGGAAATATTTCTAACTTCCACTAAATGCATCTATAGGTACAACTAGCAAAATGAACAGTATTTCCTCTGTCTTACCCTATTTTAATCATATCTCAAGTGCTGTAAAATGTAATTAATGCTTATCCAGCTTCTATTCCTGATAGAATAGAATAGAATAGAATAGAATTTTATTGGCCAAGTGTGATTGGACACACAAGGAATTTGTCTTGGTGCATATGCTCTCAGTGTACATAAAAGAAAAGATACGTTCATCAAGGTACAACATTTACAACACAATTGATGATCAATATATCAATATAAATCATAAGGATTGCCAGCAACAAGTTATAGTCATACAGTCATAAGTGGAAAGAGATTGGTGATGGGAACTATGAAACGATTAATAGTAGTGCAGATTCAGTAAATAGTCTGACAGTGTTGAGGGAATTATTTGTTTAGCAGAGTGATGGCCTTCGGGAAAAAACTGTTCTTGTGTCTAGTTGTTCTGGTGTGCAGTGCTCTATAGCGTCGTTTTGAGGGTAGGAGTTGAAACAGTTTATGTCCAGGATGCGAGGGATCTGCAAATATTTTCACGGCTCTCTTCTTGATTCGTGCATCTGTTGATCTGTAGTCTTCCTATATAGATCAATCCTTGTGGATGAATGTTACCTGAATTTATTTCTTATAGGTACATTAGATAATCCCATCCATCTGCAGATGGATAATGGTGCCACTATAGAAGCAGCCTTGTCCAACCCATTGGCCTCCAGATGGGCTGGGTGACAAATCTCTTCATTCCCCAGCAGCAGAATTGTCATTCAGGATGCCATGAAATGTATCAAGGCGCTCAAGATGTTTTCATGTTCATCTAAAAGAATTCCTGACTTTAGAGTGCCCATCTAGCCCAGATAACAGCATCGTTTTAGGATTAGGAGGAAGAAAAAGAAGAAAGAGAAAATAAGAGAAAACTGTAATTGAAAAGGCAGAAATAATAACTTTTTATTATTCCACAAGTTTCTTCTCCAATATGTGCTAATAGTGCCATGGAACATTTTTCTTTTTCTTGGAGCACTTATCCAACAACCACTTGCAAAGCCCATTCCAGCCTTACTTTCACTGCGACTGCTTAAACCTGGAATATCCCAAGCTAAAATACAGTATATTTTCTCTGACTTCCAAAGAAGCAAGGGTAGCAGCAATGAAGAGCAAATCAAAATGAACTCAAGTCACAACAGCATTCTGCATTTTAATGACTGGAGTATCAAACCAGAGTACAGAGGTAGTGAAGTGTTTAGCAGGTGCTTTCTAGCATGGATTGGCTTACACAACAGAGAGGTGGATTACAGATACTTCTAGTTAGCTTGACTTTTGACAGTAAACTATACAGTGATAAAATCTACGTTTCAAAGTGCCAGTGCTGTGATGGAATGACTTTATTCATAATTAACTTTACCACGATTTACACAACTGAATTTTCTACATGTGCACAACACTGAATCATTGTGCACAACACATGAGGCTATAATTATATGATATACTGTATATAAACCCACCCGTGTTCGACTGCCTGTTATTGTTGCAGGATTCCCCACCCCAAAGCACAGCCATTTCTATTTTTGTTTTAATGTGCTTGTGTATACTGTTGCTGTTAACTATTTTTACAGCTGCCCAGAATTGTGTACATGGCAACCACTGTAGAAATTTAAATAAAATGTAGTTAATGCCAAATGTATCATGTGAATGCAGCCAATGACTCATCATATCTTGAAGTGCAATTTGAAGCATTAAAAATGGAAAAATGCTGGCAGAGAAATAAAAAAAAACACTAATTGCATATAGATAAATGTCCTCATTTCCCAGTATACTTCTGTATGCAAATGGAAAATTAAGATCTAGTGATGGGTCTCTGGTGATTTGCAGTAGGTCCAGAAGGATTTTAGGCTCTTAGTTATTTAATAACAAAAATAGCAAAGTATTTCCTTACCACTGCTTGAAACAAGGCTGCTGAAATGGAGAAACCTTAAAAATGGATGTTTCTGAAAGCATTGAGAACTCTTTTAGAATCAGAGTTTTAGAATTTTAGAATCCAAAAGAATGTCTTGGGTTCAGAATTTCTTGAATTCCAGTATATTTAGCATCAGCTCAAATTGATTTCATGAGTTAAATCCCACACAGTACAATAATTTCTTGGTTTTGTTAGGTTAACTTGAATTATTATTCACCAAAGTGGAAAATTCTGAGCAGTGGATAGTTTGGGGTAATGCTTTGTATCACAAACTTTAATTTAAAAAAAATGAAGCACCAGAATATATAGATTTGGGGGGAAATAAAAAGGCAATACTATAACAAATGAAAGTACCCAACGTAATGTGAATTGCAGTTTTTGATACTTCATAAATGGTTGGTTGTATGAGTTCTGGATTCTAAAATAAGTGCAAGTGCATTGATCCAGGTGAGGAAAATTACAAAATGTTAATGTATACACACATTGTCAGACAATCAGTCTGTAAGGTTTAATAATCTGGGATGCAAATATCTCTGGCAGCTGTGAAATACAGAGGGGATAGTATTCCCTTTATCGCCATCTGGTGGGCACCTGAATTTTTGCAGCTCTATGGTGCAATTACATCATAGAGCTGCATTTACACCTGGGAGAAACTTGTGGCAAAAGGAATCAGTTCTCCATGTGAGGATAATGTGTTTGTAAATATACAAGTGATGTAAGTATATATGTGTGTGGTATGCATATATATTGTAATAAAGTGAAACAACAGCAGTCTGATACATTTATTCAGACATCAGAATATGAACCATCTTACTGGATCAGATCAATGGCTCTTATCCTGTTTAACATCCTATATTCTGAAGTAGCCAATCAGAAGCTCATCAAATTTCAAAGGGAACACATAAAACACTGCAATTCTTGCTTTCAATGGTCCAACCAGTGGATATCAGAGGAAATTCCTTTTGAGCCTGGAGCTTGTGAATGGCAATGAGGATTAGCAGCCAACTAGCAATTAATTCTATATTCATTTAATTTCCTTTGATGTGGTCAGTCATATGCTAGCAGGTCTCCTGTCTGGGCAATCTAGATCACTTGGAAGAACCATTTTTGGAAATTGGGAAACTGCTGGGCTCCAAGTGCTGCAGGACTGACTTCCTCCCTTCTGACCAGTGGGCTCTGCATTTCCATGCCCCTTTTGTATATGGGGAGCGATAATGTACTTCACTGGCATAGCCTGATTCTTCCCTTTTTTAAAATTGTGGTTGCTTGGGCAGAAGAATATTGATTTTGTGGGAGATTGATTGTAAATTTTCCGGGTGTGTGTGTATGTGTCAGTATTCGTACGGGGCTACAAAACTAAAGGCTCCACAGGACCCATGTGGCAATGCCTTTTAATCATACCCAAGGTCTTGAGACATTTCTCGTCTTCTGGAGGTTGGCAATTTTGTATTATTTCTTTAGAAGCTGAAAGTTTTAAAAAGTTGAACCAATCCATGCCCTGAAACTATGCTGCATTAACAGTGTACACAGGCAGCAACAGTAACTGGCTCCATTATTGAGGAGGTAGGCTGGGGGGGGCAATGCTTTTCCTACTGACATACTTTCCTCCTACCTCAATTATGGGAAGAAAGCATAATACTGCAGTTATGAAGAAGACTCTTCCTCTCCATCTCCAGGGAGGCATAAAGATCCTCTAGTCTCCAATATCAACACCATTATAGTTGTGGCTGTATATGCACTTAGGTGTCTTCAGATCCCCTAGAACTATTTAATGTAATACGTTAGGCAACAATATATCTTGAGTGAACCAATAATTGGCAACCGGGCCAAGGAGGTCAGCTTCCTCGATGTGTGTGGAGGAGTTATATGGTGATGCTAAAACCTTAGCCCAAATCAATTCAGGGCAAGGTTAAGGTCTCTTCGCTAAAAGTTATGGATCATAATGTACTGCACTAGTGCAACATGGATTGGAAAGTAAAGGAGACTTTTTTTCAACTTTGCACGCTAGGGCTGCGAGTAGGTGTGGCTGGTCCAAAAAAATCAAGTTGACTTCAATGTCTAGGGGAAGATTACTGTAGAACCTGGGTCTGTCTTCTCCTGGTCCAGAATCTTAACCCCTACATTGTAGTGTGGCTTTCTCCTAAAGATAAGCTATTAAATGCAGAGGAAGATGTTGATACAGTTGTCAACAACGTTATCTGAGATGATGCCTTTGCAATCCCTGTTAAAATTTATGAGAGCTGTTAGATAAAGGAGTCCTTGCGGATTTTATCCATTTCAAGGTATTGGGCCAGCTCTGTCCAAAGACATTTATGTGGTCCTATGGCCAGCATGACATCATGGAATGCTGTTACCTTACCACCGTAGTGGTATCTATTTATCAATTCACATTTGCATACTTTCAAACTGCTAGGTGGACAGGAGCTGAGGCGAGAATGGGAGCTCACCCTGCTGCATGGTGCTCAGGTCTCAAACCTGAGCTGCCGGCTTTCCACTCGACAAGCCCAGCGCCATAACCGCTGGGCCACCATGAGAGCTGTGCCTATGTTCATATACAACTCTTGTTCATTTCGGTGGGACTTGCATGGGAAAGCATACTGCATGGGGCACAATGCTTCAACCATTAAACTTGAAGCTTCAACCATAACACAACAGCAAATGACATGCACTGTGGCCAGAAGACTTTAAGTTCTCTCTCCAGCTTTTTCCATTAAAGGTATCACAAAGCAGAGCAACGCAAAAGATGTCTGCCTCTCCAAACCCCTAAAGAATTAATCCTGAACTTTTTGGCAGCTTCCCAGATTCATACATAAAGTGAACCAGGGCAATGGTTTTGGAATCTGGCAGAAAGCCATCTCCCCAAGGACTATTTACAAGCAAATGGAGATTAGTTGAAGGAAGCATGATTCATTTTTATGAAGAGCTAGTAAAATTGTTATTACACTAATAAAGTATTATAGAAGACTAAATGTAAGGTAGTAAAAAAAAAGCTGCTTGGGATATAATGCAAATCTTTTGAGCCATGTCATAGAGTACATTAATGAACACTCGTACCCCAAGGCCAAAAGAAAGGTCTTTCCGTATAGGTCATCAACCACCTCTTGCTCTATCTCTGTCCCAACTTGATTCATTTCTAGGATGCCTCCTAGAGTGGCTTTAATTGTACAAATACCTTACATCACTCACAGAATTGCTAAACAAGCTTTTCTATGAGTAAATCCCCCCCCCCTTTATTTTCCCAATCACTTCCTGGGGGAAAAAGTCATTAAAATAGGAACAATAGCAAGGCTGTGCAATGCCTTTTGACTGTGAGTGCCAGAAAACTTATATTTGGGGGTGCGATCTCATCCCCCCACTTCTCTTTTATCTACAAATGGCTTTTTTGTACTAAGCAGAGCTGAGAGGATAAACTGAGTCTTAGAGCTCAAATGGAGCATGTTAAAAGCTTCCCAACTGCCTCTTTTCCAAATGTGATACATTGCATATTACTTCCTGTCTCCAAACAGTCCAACAAGGGACCTCATGCTATGGGGAAATGCAAGAGATATGAAGGAAGAGGCTACAGAGAAAAGAAAGGAACAAGGCAGATGACCATAACTGGTTCTAGGCTAGCTTTCCTTAATGTGGTGTTGTCCAAATGTCGTCCAGTTGTCATTTTCAACATCTCCAGACAGCAGCACAGGTGTAGTCTGACCACATCCAGAAAGAACCAAGTTAGGAAAAATTGTTCATGGCCATGAAATGTCTTGAAATTGCAGATGCAAATCAAACTAGTGTTAAAGATATATGAACAGGTCAGATTCTTTTTCTGGTTAGCCGATAACCTTCTTCACTGCTAGTTATCTGCTTTCCTGAATTTAAAAGCCTCACTCGAGGGAGGAGGGATTTTTTAAAAAAACAAAAATAAGCTTCTTTCTGTACCAAAGGTGCTTTTTCAGGAGGCAACTGGACTTTCTGGTTTTTCTTTGAAGATATTTCATTTCATCCAAGAAGCTTCTTCAGCTCTGACTGGATGGTGGGGGATGGAAGGATTTATAGTCCTTGCAGACAGCTGGACATTTGAATTACTTAACCTGGATGACTGAAAATCTCCATAGACACTTTTGCCCATACTTAACAAAAGAACACATTATGTACAAATATAGGCTAACTGACTATTGCCAAAGGAAGAATGAAATTCTTCTTGGCTGTTTTAAAAGTTTGAATAATTGTATGGACAAATAGAGGGAAGATAGTTGGACTTTGAGTCAGATTATCACATTAAGCAATATAGAAGATGATAAACAACAATGACCAAATAGCAAGATGCTGAAAGAGGAGTGAGCTCCTACTTGCACCTAAAAGAAAGGGATGAAAATGGAAGGTCAGGAAAACTAATTTAAAACTCTCCCATTGTTTATATCAGAATTAGAAACAGGAACACAGTTAAGTGAGTGCCATTGTTCACCTCTAACCCAGTGATGGAAATCCAGCGAACAACATCAGTAGCTGGGACTAAAGCCATTTTTGCCACTATAAGAGCAGTCTTTTTCTAAGCCCAAACCACTTTTCCCTCCCAAAACACAACTCATTAAGCCAGTCTTATTTCTAAAACAAGGTTTAAGGCCGAAAGCCCAGTTAACTGTTTATTCATTAAACCATGGTAAAAGTATAACATAGCATAGTCTAAAGTCAGCCACTGTATGGTGGCACTGGGCGCTTTTTGAGAGTCAGTACATTGTTATAAATACAGAGATGTTAATTTCTTGGTCACTAAGATATACAGATTTCTTGTTTCAGATGGATGGGTCTTATCAGAAACTCTGAGGTACTTTCTTTCAGGAATTTCAGTTTGGGAGATCTACCTTACATAGCCACATTTAGATGGGAAAAATGTAGACCATCGCTAGATGGCAACAAAGTCATACAAAAAACCCCCTCTTTGCTGTCATCTTAATGATTATCTGGATTTTTTAAGCCCAGATTTAGGACCCCTAACCTTAAGCCCTAGACCTCAGCCAATGCCTGAGAGAAGAAGCCCTCCATCCTGTGACCACTGAGGAATATCATATGGAACATTTGCCATGGAACATTTCAAGGCCCCAGAAGATGCTGTTTAACGATCAGCATGCTAATCTCTGTGAAATGACAACCCCATGAGTAGATACAATCTGTATGGACACTGCACCTGAATATCAAGAATACAGACATAAATTTCTTCCACAGAGTAGGAAATGTGAACATAATCAACCATGGCTGGAAAGGTTACCTGAAATATTAAATTGTGCTTTAGTGGTTACCTAAACTGTATCACAACACCTCTGGGCATCACACGGTATGTTAAAAAGTGGTCTTTATGCATTGAATTATTTCATGCATCTGTTGTGCTATCAGATCTGAGTATATAATTCTTCTCACTGCCTAAAATTTACCTTGGAGTTAGGTAAAGCTGGTACTGTGTTCATCTTGATTTCAATTCTCCCTGAGTTATACAGATGGGGGGAGGGGGAATAAACGTTTAGCAGAAAAGCTTGTTCAGTTTGCAACAAATTCTTAAGGGTTCAGTACAGAAAACAGAGTGCAGGTTTTGCATCTTCAGAGAGAAGCCATGCTAACATAAAAGCGAGTAGCAGCTGAAAAAAGCCAGGAGAAAGATTCTTCATCCTTCACAGAAGCATTTCAGAGATGTGCTTTGATATGGCGGAAGATACAATCCCTCAACTAAATCAACCCAGTGGTTAAAAAGAGCAGTTCACGAGAATGCATACACATGTATCTCCGTATTTTTGTTCCACCAGTTTGTAAAGTTTGTCCAAATATTTGTGTTTAAGAAGCAAATAAAGTTTATCTTAAGGGGCCACCCATGGTTTGTTAGATAGAGATACAGCAAGCTTTGCTTGTTAGCCTGTGGAAGGAGGGGGAAAAAAAGGAAACCCTTTAAGAAGCTGTGGTGGAAACCAATTCTGAACTGGTTCTCAATGCAACAGAGTGTTTAATGTGTCTCTCAAGCCTGTAACAGGCCAAATGCACTAATTCCATAGCTCAAGGTGACTGACAGTCACTGTTTTCCAGACATGATTCAACAAGAGTTTTGCTACAACAGCTTCTGCTAGGTCACACACACTGTTGCAGCGTGGAGCTATAGATCAAGAAGGCAGCCCTCTATCCCCCCCAAGCAGTCCACAGGTAATAAAACTGTCCAGGCCTTGTAGGCCTTGTTTACCAGCTTCGTACAAAAGGGCCACCCGCAGATCAAAACCAACAGCTTCTGACAATCAGCAGAGAGCAACCTGAAACTGCAAAGTTAAAGCGTGGAGTCCATCACTGGATGCCCATTCTGAGACAGGATCCGATGCTCTATGGTGCTAGATTTCATTGAGGCAGGGGAGTACTTTGGCATCCTGCGGCAGGCAAAACAAAGGATCTTCCGGAAGGTGCTTCGCATCTCATTGTCCCGGTAGGAGTAGATGATGGCATTGATGAGCGAGTTGATCTCCGCCAGCAACAGGAAGTATTTCTCTACCGCCAACACATTGCAGCTCTTGCAGCCGAGGCCGTCCAGCAGAAGAACCACCTGCCCTGGCGTCCAGCAAATCACAAAGGCACCTAAGACAGGAGAGAGGAATCTATGAAAAAAGAAAAGAAAAGAAATCCACAGCAATTCACAAGGCTTTAAGCAGTGGCACATTCGCCAAGGAGAGAGAGGTGAAGTGGAAGATACTGCTGCCAACTTGTTCTGAATGCTGAAGATGCATTGCTAACTACAGTATATTACCTGATTCATGGCTTCCCCGTTCTAACCCCTTCAGATATATAGATATTATAGCTTCAATACTGGATGGGGATTCTGGAAATTCCAGTCACAGCATATCAGGAAAGACTAGGTTAGACTTTTGCCAGAAAGGAGGGAAGAGACTAGCTGGAAGCTAAGATTTAGGCCTGGACCCAAGGAGGCAGAGTCCCCCTTCATAGGAAGGAAGAATGTATATTCTGGCACTTCCATCTATTATCTTTCCAAAACAGACACCAAAAATGATTTAAAAGACTATCACATATGGGCTTTTTAATTATTTCTGGATTTTTTTAAAAAAATCCTGCCTTTATTATTTGTATAAATAGCTCTAGGCAACGAATATAGCTAATACTCACTCTTTCCTCCTCTTATTTCCCCCACAACAATAATCCTGTGAGGTGAGTTGGGTTGAGATGGACTGGCTCAAAGTCACCCAGCCGGCTTTCATGCCAAAGTGGGACTAGAATTCACAGTCTCCTGGTAAGGCACCTAGCCTGATGCCTTAACCACTAGACAGAACTGCCTCTAATTTGATTTAGTTTAGATTAGAAAGGAGGTGGATGATGGAAGAAAATGATGCAACATGACGGCCAGGGAACACACGGGCAGGAAACATTTTCTCTTTCTCTCATACTAGTGGAACAGTAGGAGTTTTCTCTTCTTGAGAAAATTCAGAATCAATAAAAAAAAACTTCTGATGAAACCACAGAATCCATTGCTACAGCCATCAATTTAGAAAGTTCTAAAGGGGGACCGCAGTGGCGATGAGTGAACCGTTGAAAGACCTGAAAAAACAGGTTAGGGACAGATCTTCAAGGAGAAAACTATGTGGTTGATCAGTGTCACAAATGAACTGATGGCACATAATCAATGAATGAAATCAATCAAAATTTATCTATCAAGAGCTAGTGCCTATTATATACTATTTCCAGAATCAATGCAGGACAGCCTTAAATATCTACTACTAGGGAGCAATAGCTAAAGTTGGTTATTACTTTTCCATAACACATACAAAAGTTTAAGAGAGAATGCTGAATAACATAGGCATATTGCATGATCCATCGGGGCTCTTAGTATTTTCCCATAATGCAAATCAAAACTATGTTTATTAATCATATCTTCTGGTTGCCTGCTTGTTTTCCTATAAGGAGAGAAACATTTTATTTTACTGTTTTATTAAGGAAGCTTATATGGCCACCAAACTCTCGGTGACTCGGGTGGCATACAAGGACACACTTCATGGGTGTGTCAGGGTGCAGCCCTGATTGCTTTTCATGTACACATTTTGTTTGGTTCTTGAACGCTAATAAAATCTATGAAGCGATGTATTTTAAAAATAGAGTTGTATCTAGAGGAACTGTTTAACACTTGGCAGCACTCTAGATATGTCGAAAGCCAAATGGCTCTAGCTTTAAACATTCTTTTGAGACATGAGAGGACAACCAGGAGTTTATGGGCCGAATGTGACTGGCCGCTTCAGTTTCTTCCTCCTTGACCTTGGATAGGATGAACAATAAGGATTTTGAGCGGCTAGTTCAGAGCTCAGAAATAGCACTAGCCCTTAGACTTATGTACCACTTCACGGTGCTATACAGCCGGGTCTAAGAGGTTTGCAGAGTCAGCATAGTGCCCCCAACAATCTTCTGGGTCCTCATTTAGACTATATGATGCAGAATTTAGACACAATAACTGATATGCAGCAAAAAGAATTTTAGCAAAACTATTAAGTTTGTATGAAATATTAGAAATGCCAGGTGGAAAATGTTTTACCGCCGGTATATTATTTCAGTTGCTAAAATGGACATTTTCTAAACAAAAAAGGTTGCAAAATCGAGTCAGTCCATGGGCAGGCTCCATTACGGTTGTATGCCAAGGACTACCTATAGTGTGTTTTTTTTTAAATGAAGGAATTCAATCTTCCATCTTTTATCTTCACATGCTCTTAACTCCTTTTTTAGAAAAGCATATTGAATCAAACATTGCATGGAATTGAATAATACAGCTATACATCCCTGTTCATTCCTCTATTCCTACTGTTCCCATCCTGCTTAAGCTTCACATTCATTATTTAGTTGAGCCCTACATACCTAGAATGGCCTTCTCCCAGTGGTGAAATCCAATTTTTTTTTACTACCGGTTCTGTGGGTGTGGCTTGGTGGGCATGGCTTGGTGGGCGAGGCAGGGGAAGGATACTGCAAAATCTCCATTCTCACCCCACTCCTGAAGGAAAGATATTGCAAAATTTCCATTCCTACCCCACTCTGGGGCCAGCCAGAGGTGGTATTTGCTGGTTCTCCGAACTGCTCAAAATTTCCGCTACCGGTTCTCCAGAACCTGTCAGAACCTGCTGGATTTCACCCCTGCCTTGTCCCCAATGCTAGAAGCTAGAAGCTAATCACTCATTTCACAAAGCCACCCTGGCTGCTTCAATTTCAATCACTTTCCAAAGGTAGCCCCACTCAGAAGCTACCTTTCCTGAGCTAACAAAGCAGTTTTAAAAGACAGTTGACATAAGACATAGGTTAGAGTGATCCAGCCTTTGGCTTTTGAGGAATTCTGGTTTTCCAAAAGCTGTTGTAGAAACATGTTTACCTTATTTATTAATTAGATTTATATCCAGCCCCAATCATAAGATATAAGATACCTTACAATAATAAAACAAAATAATCCAGCAAAAATATCATATAAATATTTTAAAACATCACAAAAGAAATCCCAAAATCCCTCTAGAAAAGCTTTCTATTTCCCCCCAGAAGGTAGATAATATCTATGGACTGAGAGAAGACATTCCAGAGGCTCTGCTCCACCAAAGAAAAATGCTTCTAAGCTACCCCTTAAGGGCTAAAGGAGCAAGATCCCAAACATTAATCAGCACCACAGACGGGAGGTGATTCCCCTCCCCACAATGAACAATTTTTTATTGGTATAATCATCATAAAAAGTTATGGAAGGCATAAATCAATTACAGGTTGTCCTTGACTTACAACCAGTAACCATTCAAAGTTACAACGCCGGTGAAAAAAGTCACTTACGGATTTACAACTACTGCAGCATCCCCCACCGTCACGTGATCAGAATTTGGACATTAGACAACCGGTATATATTTATGAGGGTTGCAGTGTCCCAGAGTCACGCGATTGCTATTCACGACCTTCCCAGATGACTTTCACTAAGCAAAATCAATAGAGGAGTTGGATTCACTTAACAACTATGTGATTTGCTTAACAGTCCTGGCAAGAAAGCGTGTAAGATTGGGCGTGACGCTCTTTACACCTCGGTTAGCAACGGAAATTCTGATATCAGTTGTGGTTGCCAGTCGGTGACTATCTGTAAAAGAGATGCTCTGACTGAATTACGGAATGCCCCCTGGAAAGTTTTTATCTACCTGCACTTTGGGGAAGACCTGGGGCTTGAGAACCTTCAAGAAGACCAAGGAGCCCCAAAGGAAGGACCCTAGTGGAGAAGACAAACCCACTTGCTGAAAAACTTTCAGATTCAGCTTGTTCTGGAAACACCTCAGTATCTATCATTCAATCTCTGACAATATTGTATTCTGCTCATGTTTTAAATTATTAAAATCCACAGACAATATATTTACTACTTTATTAATAGGATAATACAACTGAAAACAATCAAGTGAGTTCAGGAAGATTATTGGCAGATATGAACGGCCAATTCACTTATGCAAAAAGTAATCTTGGAGAACGCCAAAGCTAGATATTGTAAAGCTTCCTTAGCTATACAACTCGAGCCAAGCAAAGCAAGAAAAAGGAATTTATTTTTCTTCACTAGTTTATTAGAGGTTGAGAAACCTTTCAAGGATGTCATAAATTTCTCACCAAATTAGGATGAAGATGAACACAGTAAATTTTCAGCCAATGGGGTCTATGATTTTCTATCCATGGGTCTTGAAGGCTCCCGAGTCCAAGATGGGATGGACTCTTCTCTCCAAGCAGGAGAATTTTCTTTCCAGACTTTCCAGGGAAAATATGAGAAGCTGAGGAACTGAATGATACCTGTACACTAACCCCCCCCCCCTCAGATAGGATTACAGGCTGCAGGAATTATATCCAATGAGCTTGTCTCAACTAGTCTTATTATGAACTATGTGGTTATTTCATTGTCCTTTACTCTTAAAAACACTGTATACTATTTTTTCCCAAGGAAATTGCCCTTGTTACAATAAGGTAGAACTAAGCCCTTTTGGAAGGAGTTCACTTTTGAATATTTCCTATTATAAAGATCCTACATCCAAGAAGAAAGTGCCAGGAAGTTTGAATAGAATCAACACTTGCAGAAATAATAAAAAAGGATCTTATATATGAAATAAGTCAGTCTGGTGTAGTGGTTAAGGCACCATACTAGAAACTGGGAGGCCATGTGTTCTAGTCATGCCTTAGGCCCCTGATTGGCCTTGGGCCATTCACTTTTCCAGCACTAGAAAGGAAGCAATGACAAACCACTTCTGAAAAAACTTGCCAAGGAAATTACAGGGACTTTTGCAGTGCTAGTAGTTTTTTTCCAACATTCTTATCAAGATAAAAGGTTTTCCCCCCTCAAATATCCTAGTTGTTTATGAAATATAGCCTTGAGCAAACACTTATGGAATAAATCCTACTGACAACCATGCAACCTTTAGAAGGTTAGATGGACATCATCTATCAATCCATTCTGTAGCACTGAAGGCACCAGGAAGGGACTTGGTCTGGAAGATCACAGGAGGTCACTACTGAAAAACCCACAACCAGAGTCAAACCAATAGTGGGTTTTAAATCGCAGCGCTACTGGTTTGCTATTGGGAGCACGTGAGTGCGTGTACTTGCTTTGTGAGCACGTGGCGTTTCTGCGCATGCGCGGAAGGTTCTGCACATACGCAGATTGTTTTTGATGATATCTGGGTGGGTGGGCAGAGCTTCTGGACGCTGCCGCTATCAGTTCATTCAAACTAGGGTGAACCGGTAGCAACCCATCACTGAGTCAAACCCTTATGACCTACTTTTAGTCTAAGACTTTTTCCCAGTAACCTTATAAAAAGTTTTTAAAAGTTTAAAGTTTTTTTTTTTTTAAAGTGAACAGGATGGGCATTTTCCAAAGAAAAAAATTGCTTCTCATGAAGAAGACCTCTTTATTTATTTAAACACCTTTGCATAGTTGCCCATCTCACACAGTGATTCTGCTGGTTGATATTGGGATGCCCCTCCATGTATAAAAACTAGATCAAGCTGTTATTGAAGACATAGAATATTGCACCTTTTAAAAACTATGGTATCAGCATACAGTATATGTACTTACACAAGAAATCCAAACATACACAAAAATGACCGCTCTTGCTAACCTATTTTTAAGTATTTCATTCGGTTGATTTTTATCTTCACTTCAGTTCTGACACAATGCTAAATTATATTTTAGTGTTCGTGTTTTAGAAGAGTCCTCACTATCCATTCTGTTGATGCAGCTGCAATGACTTCAGAAGTGTTCCTGCTTTTAACTAAGCACAATTTACTATTACGTACAAAATGAAAAATACGGTTAATTTTAATCATGGTTTATTGAAATAATCCACCTTGAACCTATCACAGTTTATAAAATGAATTTAACTTGGTATTTAACAATTTAACCATTGTTAAGCGGTCACAATTTAGGGATCAAAATGAACACAATTAATTATTGTGAATGCTTATGGAAATGCTTTCACATAACTCAAATTCTGCCATGCCCCATTCATAGTCTGCTCGACTGTATATCAAGTAGAGTGGAGGCTTCTATTTATCCCCACAACTGCAATTCATTTCTGCAGATAATATACTGGATGAAGAAGCCACATAAGCCTATTCTTCAACAAAGCACAGTACTTCCTGAACACCACCATACCATGACTGAATTTGAATATCACACTGAACCAAGGTTGCTCAGCACACTAATTCAGAAACCACAGTTAAATAAAAATGACTCAGCTTATATAAAACCAAAAAACATCATAAACACTTCTCAGCATCTGTGCATGTAAACCTAGCTTCTTGGCGTCTTCTAAATGTCATTCTTCCTTTACTGTCTAGTTCAGTGATATCTAACCTTTTTGCCATTGTGTGCCAGGTCGCACATGTGCCTGTCCATACCCATAATTCTATGCGCCCTGCGCATGCATGCATAATTCCCCCCCCCCGGTCCCCTCGCTCCTGGCATGTGATGGCCCGTTAGGCCCTTTTTCTCTCTCACCTGGCTCCAGAGCCTTTCTAGGAGTCTGGGGGTGGTGGTGGGCGAAAACGGCCTTCCCCACCCCCGAAGTCCTCCGGAGGCTGAAAACAGCCTGTTTGCCAACTTCTGGACCCACCAGAAGTTGGCAAATAGGCTGTTTTCGGCTTCCGGAAGGGTGGGAAAGGCCGTTTGCGGGGGGTCCCCCCAGACTCCTAGAGAGGATCTGGAGCCAGGTGAGAAAGAAAAACAGGCCTTTCCCACCACCCCCCGAGGCAGGAAACAGCATGTTTCCCTATTTCTGGTGCCATAGGTTCGCCCTCACGGGTCTAGTTCATTATTCAGCTATTTTTTTAACAACAGTAAATATTATGGATTATAAATTCTAGGGGAAATTTGCATTTACTTCTTGATTTTATTTATTGATGGTGGTATGGCCTATCAAGGCCTAAATTATACAGTACATGACACTAAGTAAGAACAGCAATAAAACAAAACCACAGACATTCAGATCTGAAAGCAACTTCTTGCATGATGGGGCAGATGATAGGGCCTACAACTGTTATTGCAGCCATCACAGCTACTGCCACTTAGATAAATGGGCTTGATATCAAGGGACAATCTGGAGCCGCACAACTAGCATATACTGGCTGGCCTCACCTTCAAAATGCCAGTTCCTCTTTGAAATACCTCTTTGAAGGTCTCTGAAGCTGGCAGCAGTAATGTGGCAGTCAAACTGATATGCACAAAGCCCATGCAAAATGTCATAGCTGGAGAGTTTGCAGTTGAGGAACAGTTTACTAAATAACCCCATTAAAATTTATGAAATGAGCTAGGGCTGAAACTTTCAAATGTTGAAAGAAAATAATCAGCCAAAACAAGCCCCAAAGCTGCCATACTCAGAAAACAATAAAGATCTATTTTTTCCCCCGACTTCACATGCAGATTGTTAAGAAAAGCACATTCCTTCTTTCCTTCCTTTCTTCCTTCATCCATCCATAGCAAAAGAAAGAACAGTTCAGGTTTCCATTTGAGAAACGATGTTAATTTGCCCTCTGGTCTAGTCATGCATTCCTCCTTCATCCTCTCTCCCAGCAGGAACCTTGCCACACCTCCACATACGTCTACACAAAGCCAAGACAGCTCATCATAACAGGGGGAGCAACCCCCTGCATTCTTCTGGCTGTCTCTTAGTCCTCAGGGAATGATACAGCTTGAGCAATTATCAGTTAGAATATGGCTCAGTTCCCTGTAACTTCAGCTAAGGCAAAACAGCCTCCTGCTGCGTTTCTTGTGCACAGCAGAATAATCCATTCAAATAGCACAATGAAGGAAAGAAAAAATATAACAGATTTACTGAAGTATAAAAGCCAGTGGTTCTGATTACTTCTAGCTTGGCTTTGACTCTCAAGTTATTTGTTCAAAAGATTCCAACAGCAACCATTTTTCAAAGGGCCTTGATGGGATTACATATTTTTTAAAGATGGAAGTTCTTGTTTCAGTCCCCAGCATTTCCATTTTTTTTTAAAAAAAAGAGGCAGTTGTGTTCTTACATAGGTGTATTCTGGCATTCCCAAAACCATCATCATGTCTAGGATGACATGTGAAGAGAAAATGCTTGCTCTGCTCGTATTAATGATGTTCCAAACATCCTGTTCTCATAAAAAACAAACCCTGAAGGAGGAATACTTTTTTTATCTGCTGATACGTTCCTTCTAAAACAAAAGAAGCTAACTGGCTGAATATAAGAACATTGTGTTATATAGAAGACATGGGCCTGGAAAGAGTTATTTAAGAACAGTGTGGTAAACAAGAACATACAAGGTCAAGAATGCCATCTATGGAATTGAATACAAGAGTGGGTGATCGTTTAGAGAGAATGAATGAGGACTGAATTGCAAAAGTAATACACAAAGGTAGAATGAACAAATTGGGAGGAAGGAGACCACTGAAAAAGTCAGAGTTAGAGGAAGCTGATGAAACTCTTAAGAGCTGACAAGAAGCAACAATGGTTTGTACAGACACAAAGTTATGAAGGCGTAAAGTGAAGGGTGTTCATAGGGGTGGTCCTCTTTCAACGACCATTCGTTCAGCAACTATTCAAACTTAACAACAGCAATGAAGAAGTGGAAGTTACAATAGGTCCTTGTACTTAGGGTCATCACATTGTCCCATAACTCAGGTTTGTGACCTTCCCTCCTGCCTTCTGACAAAGAAAGTCAAAGGAGAAGCTGGAAGGAAGTTGCAAATCACAGTCGTGTGAGGTCCTTACTTAATACCTACATAGGCAATGCTTAATGAGAGCAACAGGGACTGCTGGAATTGCCATCACTAAGCAACTCAGTCACATGGTCTTTTTGACATATGATTGTATCATTTAACAATGGCGTTTCCGATCCCAATTAGCATTCTCTTGTGTGAGAATGACCTGTATAGGTAAAGGACTCTGCGGATTTTACTCTGCTAGTTGTTGCCAATTATAGGGAGTGCTGCTCATCTCCATTTCAAGAGCCATTGGGCCAGCTCTTTCCAAAGATGTTTCTGCAGTCAACATGACATCATGTAGCACTGTTAACTTCCCACCAAAGTGGTACCTATTTATCTACTCGTATTTGCATGCTTTTGAGCAGCTAGGTTGGTAGGAGCTAGCGCAAGGACAGGAATTTACTCCATCATGGGACACTCAGGTCTCGAACCCGGGCTATCAGCTTTCCAACTGACAAGCCCAGCTTCTTAACCTTTGAGCCATCGTGCCACCTGTTATCTGTATAAACTAAATTAAATTCCCTTTCTTTTGTCTTTAATTTTTTTACTCAGTACCTCTTATACTTTTTCTGTATTTCTTTACATTTTCTACAAATAATGTTTATCCTAAAATGGAAATGTGTTGGGTATGTATGGATTCATATGTCTTGCTGAAGGAAAGAACAAGCATTTGTGTGTGTTCATAAAGAAACTCCGATAGAAGGAAAACTGGAGATAGAGTAATTTTACTTACTGAGGATAATGATGACTGTCTTGATGAGGTTGATCATAGTTTCATTGTAGCGTGGGTGGAATGTAGTATGCTTAGACATCCGAGCCATCTTCCTCTTGACGTAGATGAATATGTGAGTGTAGACAACCACCATAATGAGGAAGATAAAGAGATTGGAAAGTGCCCAGAAGGTCAAATACCTGCGGCTGTAGAGAGGAGCCATCGTAGAGCAATCATTCAGCTGACACAAACAGTGCCAGCCATAGGAAGGGATAAGACCCAGTAGCAGGGCTGTTATCCAAATGCAGCCAATGAGAATAATTACCCTCTGATTAGACATCTTGCTATGGAGCTGCATGGTGAAGATTGTCTGATGACGCTCCACTGCAATGGCCAAAAGGTTGACTACTGAGGCAGTCAGGCTGGTGTCCAAGAGGCTCTGCCTGATAAACCAAGTCTTGAGAGAGAGCTTAGCTGTCCTTGGCCCCGTGTGGAACATCAGGAACATGTATGCAATCCCAGCAAAAAGATCAGCTGCAGCCAGATTCCCCAAGAGGTAATAGATAGGATAGTGGAATCGCTTGTTGATAACAATGGCTGTGATGACCAGCAAGTTGGTGAGCAGTACAATGATGCTGACTGTCAAGCCAAGGGCAACCACCAAAATATCCTTGGGTCTCCATTCATGGAATAGCTCTTTACCACTGTTGTTATAGAAGAACTCCACTGTCATATTATAATAGCACACAGTCATCTTTCCAAACAGTCAAGTCCTGATTGAGAGAGAGGGAGAAACGAAATGACACAATCTGAGCCTTTAAAGAGAGAACAGAAGATTGGGGGAGGGGGAGAGAAAGAAATGAAGACTTTTGTTTACACAATCTTAACTTTTATAGAGAGGATAAAAGACATATCTAGCTAATGCCAAGTCCTCTGCCCACATTGGACTTAATTTACTTGCCAATCTTCCACTCAAGAAAATCCCAACCGTTAAGTATCCCCATGATACAATTATTACCATATGTCCCAATTCACTGAAGATAAACAACCAAGGACTGCCAGTGCAGCCGCGCGGGTGATAGAGGGAGCCACTCGTGGCTCCCATATAACACCGATCCTGCGCAGGCTGCACTGGTTACCTGTGGTTTTCCGAGTGCACTTCAAGGTGTTGGTTACCACCTTTAAAGCGCGCCATGGCATAGGACCGGGATATCTTCGGGACCGCCTTCTGTTACCACATGCCTCCCTCCTGCCGGTACGCTCTCATAGAGAGGGCCTCCTCAGGGTGCCGTCAGCCAAACAGTGCAGGCTGGCGACCCCCAGGGGGAGAGCCCTCTCTGTGGGGGCACCTACCCTCTGGAATGAGCTTCCCCCAGGACTTCGACAACTTCCAGACCTCCGGACCTTTCGCCGCGAGCTTAAAACATATTTATTCTTTCGAGCAGGACTGGCTTAATAGGGTTTTTTAAATACGGATTTTATTGGGGTTTATTTTATATTTTGTATAGTATTTTAAATTTAGGCTACTGGAATAAGTTTTTTAAATATTGTTTTTATTGAAATGTATCGTTTTTATTTTATCTGCCTGTTCACCGCCCTGAGTCCTTCGGGAGAAAGGCGGTATACAAATTAAATTATTATTATTATTATTATTATTTTCTCTTCTACCAATAGTTGAGAATGATCTTGAAGAGTACCCGCTTCATAAATATTATATGTCTTCCATGTATGTAATTAGAGGAAGGAAATCCAATACTCTCCAGTTATGTATCTCCAATTAGCCAGGCTACTTGTAAGGAATGATGGGTGCTGTAGCCTAAACGATTTGGAAAGTGCCAGGTTACATACCTCTGTTCTGTCCAAGACTGGCTGTTCTTTACAAAAGCTTCTTATTTGTCAGGACAAAAACAGCAACATTGCCGGTGACCTACAAAGAGCAAAAGAGAAAATAAAGAAGAGATTTCCCACATCAGGGTAATGTTAATAATATACTGTAGGTAGAAACCACAAGTTTAATCAGTTAGGAGTCTTCAACCTTCTTAGATTTGGGACACATGTTCTTAAAAACCTAGAACCCATTGTTTCTTGTGTTGCCCTTTCTTTTCCCTTTTCCCCTTTTCAAACCTTCTGGTTTTCAAAAAAGCAAGTAAAATGAAATTAAGATGGTGATAGTAACACTGTTCTGATCCAGCACAAGTGCTCAGTAAACAGACCAAAAAACTGAATGCTAGTTAATTGAGTCGTGTAACTTTTTGCCAGAGGTCATTCTTGCAGAAATGTAAAACGCAACCTTCCTATATAAGGGTACAAGGAAATGTGACAGTTAAATTCAGTCTCTTCTGTATTATAATACATTATACAAGACCAAGTTTTAAAAATCTGTTTATACAGAATCATTAGCTCAGGAAGTTTACTATTCGTGGTTTTTTTCATTATAAGTGTGCAGAAGAGAGTAATAGTTAAATATAGTTTCATGCCACCCTTTGCTTTCCATCTTCTCATTCCCATCTTCTCTGTGGGCATAACCAGGTTATTAGTCTGCATGCATCTTGCACCAAAATCCAGTTATTTTTAAGGTCTGGAAACAATCTGATCTTTGGAAGAGGCAATGGAGTAAATTAGGTAAAAAGAAAAAGAGGATGGTAGTGGGTTTCATGTTGTTTCCTAAGAAAAAGTAATCTTGATAGGGGAGGAATTTAAGTAAAATAAATTAGCCCCTGAAAAAGATATTACTATGACTAATTATTATAACCATGCATAAATTAGTCAGCATATTTCCTACTTTATTTTGTACTTGGTCTGGAAAGGATCTGGTTGTAGTCTATCTCTCCTAACAATAGTTGGATGATGCACTATATCTTATTCTGTTACTTATTTAATAATGGATGCAACAGAATTAAATTTTTATGGACAAACGCCTAATGGGGTAGCTGATCCATGGGGTATATGCATACCATGTTTATTACATTCCATTTGGTATTAGCTCAAGCAGCTACAAGCAGGAATACAATATGTACACACACACACATACACACCAGTGGTGTGTTGATACCGGTTCTGACCTGTTCTTAAGAACCGCTGGCAAAAATCTGGCCAAGTTCGCAGAACCGGTAACGATGCCCAGCTGATCACGCCCCCGAACCGGTTCCCTTGGCCGAAGAGTATCTTATCAATTAGCAATTATAATTGGTTAAAAGCCCACTGCATTTGTTAAGATCTTCTGAGATTGCCTGAAACCCTTTGATTTTGGGGTTAAGCAATGTAAGCAAAAATATGCTTCATAGTGTTTTGAAGTCAGATGAAATTTTTTGGGGGGGCGTCAGTCCCAAAAGGTTCTATCAAACTCCTCCTAACATGGTCCTCTTATAATGTCACCTTTTGAAACAGTCTCAGCTTTCATTATAAAGAAAAAGGAAAAAACAACTACCAGTTTCTACTCTGGGAATACAATGAAATTGCAGGATGTAAATGCCCAAAATATATCCATTTACAACTAAAAAGAAATACCTAAAACAAGTACATGGACCAAAATGGTAGAGATCAGAGAAACGGTTGAACTGTAAACAGACCAGATAGCCTCTCTCAACACCCTTGTGCCTGTGATTAGCAGGTCCTGTAGGTAGGTAGGTAGGTAGGTAGGTAGGTAGGTAGGTAGGTAGGTAGGAAGGCAGGCAGGAAGGAAGGCTTACTGATATAGATTACAAAACTCAACTTTCTCAATTTAGAAATTAAATCAATTAGGCTTTAAATATTCGTAGTGCAACTATGTAGCATTTCAGACTTGAAGACCAAAAGTTACTCTGAAATGCACTGAAGTACTCACATAGTACATACTACTTAAATTTCCTTAAAGCAGCTACATCTTTCATAAAATGCATGGGTGGTCTCTGCAGCTTACAGCATGATCCTGGGGAAAAACACATTTAAACTGTTGCAGTGAAGTCCTTTATGGGCACCCCCATACTCTCCAAAGCAGTTTTTAGCATCCTACAATAATGCAAAGTGCTGTATGTCTTCTTTCATAATATCTGATAGACACACAAACAACTCCAAACCCAGAGTTATTGCTTTCAAAAAGAGAAGAACTAGTACAGACTAATATAAAGTAAGAAAAGAAAAAAAGAAATCAAAGGGTAAGCTACAATTGCAAGAAGTGGGGGTGAGGCAGAGAAAATAGAGCTTTTGATCTTTTTTTACAGCAATTATTAAGTCCAATGATATATTTATGTCTTACTCTATGGTTGCAACATAACTCTTTTCTTTCTATAATCTATTCTGTCTAATAACCAAAACAGTAAATGTTGCCTAAATGTCTAATCTGTAGTTAGAGGGAATCAACTAGACAAAGTGTTTTCCATTTTAGGCAAAAATGTTCAGGTTTGAAGTAGTAGTGGGGAAGGAAGCACATGAACAGAAGGATGTGGTTTCCAAAAATGAGAAGCTGATAGGAGATGAGGAATAACAGGGAGTATCACACTAGCCTTCACTTCACCCACCAAGTTTTTGCTGAAGATGCAGAACCCTTGGGATAAGACAGAAGCCAAGCTGGGGAGGGAAAATGCCCATATCTGATAAGAAACCCTTCCTCAGAAATATTTCCTCCCTAAACTGGATATGTAGGAGATGGAGATGCTAAAAGATTTTCTGCAACCACAGCTGCTCTGACTCACAAAATATCAAAAAATAATGCTGCTTTGAGTTTTGTTTATCATTCTGTAACAAAACTGCCATTCCAATACATTTTCATGTATTACCAGCTGCAACCGCTATCCTTTTACTGGCACTCATTACAAGTTAGTAACTCCCAAGACAGATGCCTGTTAAAAGTCTCAAAGGGTGAAAAATATGTAAATGGAATGCTGCTATTGCCAAAAAAAAACCAACACAACAACTAAAAAAACTAAAAAAAAAATCTAGGTATAAGGTTTTGGCCAGAGTTCTCCTTGGTTAAGAATGTCGACAACTGTAGTCTAATTTCAGGCTGGACAAAACTAGCTAAGTGTAATTGCTATGTAGTTCTAGGAAACCTACAACTGAGTTCATGCTGCTTGCTAAGCCAACATTTGTGTAACCATGATTTATTGAACAAATTAGCTTGCTGGACTGATATAGTGAACTAAGGTAGAACCAGACAAAGGACATGATAGATGATCATGATCCAGATCCATGGCCCTGAACATTCCACTTCCAGATTTTGTCTTTAAAAAAAGGGAAGTACTGAATTACGAGCATCTAATCCAGAGTTGTCAAACATATTTCACGCCCATGCCCGGTTTAGCGAAGGGGAAAAAAAGTCCCGATATGTCACATGATGCCACCGTTATGATGTGAGTTTGACACACCTGATCTAATCCGATAATCTCGTATCGGTCTAGATTACTAGGTAAATCAAGGATCTCAGGGTGTAGAGTTCATAATTTAGTCATGCTGGTTAGCTAGGGGAACTAAGTAGAATCAACAACAGGTAGTCGTCAGTTTACAACCACAATTGAGCCCACCATTTATGTTGCTAAGTGAGATATTTGGTAAGTGAGTTTTGCCCCACTTACGACCTTTTTTTGCCACAGTTGTTAAGTGAATCACTGCAATTGTTAAGTTAGTAACCATGGCTATTAAGTGAATCTGGCTTCCCCACTGACTTTGTCAGAAGGTCAAAAAAGATGATCACATAATCTCGAGACACTGCAACCATCACAAATATGAGTCCTCTGCATTTTGATCACGTGACCATGGGGAAGCTACATTTGTTGTGTGAAAAATGGTAATAAGTCACTTTTTTCAGTGATGTTGTAACTTGGAACCATCACTAAATGAATTGTTGTAAGTTGAGGACTACCTGCATTCTGCATAATTGCTCAGAAGTTATGATTTAAATCTTGAGTTAGGTCTTGGTGGTTCATGGCCACAAAAGGTATTTAAAGGGGGTGCGTGGTGAAGAAAAGGTTGAGAACCACTTTACTAGGGGAAAATTTGAACTTGCTTGAGCCAATAAAACTACAGTAGAACCTCTGGTCATGAACGCTTCTGATCACGACCAAATCGGGTTCTGACCCAAAAATTCAACAAATTTTTGAATCTGGTCATGAACAATACTCGGGTGGCAATCAAACACGGCTGCAGCCGATTTCCCATTCCACGCCATTTTTTTTGTAAGCGCCAAATTTCTTGTTGTTTTTGTTAGGGTTCAGGTCATGACCAAATTGGGTTGTGACCAAAGTTATGGAACAAATTATGGTCGTAACCAGAGGTTCTACTTGTATGGCAGAAGTGAATCTTGAGCCTGGCACTTTCAGTTTTGCACTTATAATTATCTATATATTTCTGGACAGTCAAAACAATTAACTTAAATTGAAACCAGCATGCAATGTTCGCCAATGATACCTTTGCCGGGGGGAGGGGGGAAAATTAAAAGATTTAATCCAGTTGCACAGAAGAATTCTTGAGTAAAGCATCTCATTTCCGTCTTCCATTTGTTTACATACTATGCTATTTCACAATTTCACAAAATATACTTTCATAGCCTGATTAGTTCATCCCGAGCTCAGGCAACTCAGCAAGGGCAGCCAGATGCCAAGGAAGAATTTGAATAAACAGATTCTGGGATAACTTTGGGGATGACTCCTATTACCCAATACGATTGTATCATTGTCCTGGGCAAAGGAAAGAAATTGCAATTACAGGTAGTCCACAACTTACAACTGTTCAAAGTTACACCACCACTGGAAAAAAAAAAACTCGTGATCATTTTTCACACTTGCTACCATTGCAGTATCCTCATAGTTCACGGGATCAAAATTTGGATGCTTGACAACTGGCATGTATTTATGACGGTTGCTGTGTCCCGAGGTCATGTGAGCATCTTTTGGGATCTTCTGACAAGCAAAGTGAACGAGGAAGCCAGATTCATTTAACATCTGTGTTACTAACTTAACAACGGCATTGATTCACTTAACAACTGTGGTAAGAAAGGTCATAAAATGGAGCAAAACTCACTTGCTGTGTTGCTTAGCAATGGAAATTCTGGAATCCATTGTGGTCGTAAGTCAAGGACAACCTATATAGCAGGGATAATGGAAAATAGCTATATCTTTCATATATTCTCTTAAAGATGTCGTGTTCAAACTGAAACAATCCAGAGGTTCTGGATTTGAAATGCAACGTATCTTGAAACATATCAGTTAGGAAGAACTACTTTAAAGAAGATGGGAAAAGGTGGCTCTTTTGACTGCCCTCCATTTTATAATCACAACCTTGTGTGGTAGGACACACTGAAAAACAACAGGCAAAGGTTGTTTGGGATGAATTTAGTGCAGAGTTACTGAACTCCTATTGACGCTGTAGTTGGGTTCTCACATTCTGCTAAGCCAAAATTATGCTTTTCAAGCTACAATTGCTGAGTTAATGCAACATCAGATCCAAAGAAACACACTGTGGTTTAATATAATGTGTGAACCCAGCAAGTGGGTATTTCAGTTAAATCGCAATTTAAATCCAGGAATCTCACTATCCTGGAATGATAGCATCCATAATTCTTTTCTAAGAACTGATAGAGCTGAAGTTCAAAATACCTCCCCCATATTAATATTTTAAACTCTTCTATCTGCTTAATATCATTTCAAAATTAGTTTTATGTTTGCGTTTGTCTTTATCTATACTTGATAGCAAATATTCAACAAATTTTTGAATCTCTATTATAAAGCAAAGAAAAGATTTTATGTGAGTTTCTGGTAATATGTCACCTCTTTATATTTCTTGCAAGCAGTCTATACATGGGGTCAGAATTGATGGATGCCAAAAAGGATTAAATGGAGATCTGTGACTAAGTATGGGAGAAGGACACCATCTGGAATTCTTTTTGTTGTGTTACTGAGGATCACTCTTCAGAGGACCTTTGAGGTGATATTCAGTTTATAGGTGTGGTAGAGTCCAGTAGTGTTTCATTCTGTGATCAGAACATTTAATTTGTAAACAATATAAATTATTTCTCCAGAGAAAAAAGAGCTGGTAGAGGTTTTGCTCTTAGACATTTAGGGGATTCTTGGATGTCATCCTTGATTTCTTCAAGATTTCACAGGCCTCCTAAGTGTACATCACAGCCCCCCAGGTTGAGAACCACTTTGCCCTAGAGGAAGTATAGCGAATAGGCTATAATGTGAAAAGTGCAACAGGATTCTCACCAGGTGTGCTATTCAGCAGGTTCTGACAGATTATGGAGAACTGGTAGAGGAAATTTTGAGTAGTTTGGAGAACTGGCAAATACTACCTCTGGCTGGCTCCAGAATAGGGAGGGAATGGGGATTTTGCAGTATCCTTCCGCTGCCATGCCCACCAAGCCACATCCCCAAGCCACACCACGCCACCAAACCACTCCCACAGAACCAGTAGTAAAAAAAACTGAATTCCACCACTGATTCTCACAGTGATTGCATCTGAATGGTATCAGTGATATCAAATGTCTCAAGATCATTTCCATAGCCATTTACACATTTTATTGATCAGATAGTTTCTTATTTTTTGTATCACTGCCAGAATATTCCCCAGGAAACCTCCCTCCCCCACTTTATCTCTATATAAAATGAGATTTTCAGAGTTAAATTCTGGCAAATAAAGCTGTTTAAATTGACAAGGACATAGTGTAGGTTGACAATTCCACCCTGCCAGGGTGCAAAATCAGTGTACGAAGGGCATGCCACATGTAGTGTCATATGTATGTGTCCTCAAAATTTAACTTGGTGAAATCCAAATTTTTGTACTACCAGTTCTGTGGGTGTGGCTTGGTGGGCATGGCAGGAGAAGGATACTGCAAAATCTCCATTTCCTCCCCATTCCTGGGGGAAGGATATTGCAAAATCTCCATTCCCACCCTACTATGGGACCAGCCAGAGGTGGTATTTGCCAATTCCCTGAACTGCTCAAAATTTCTGCTACTGGTTCTCCAGAACCTGTCAGAACCTGCTGGATTTCACCCCTGACTTTAACCCAGAGGAAACAATTTAACATAATAATGCAGGGCAGTACCTTTAGAAGCCATCATTGCTAGCCAAATGACATTAGCTGCTCTTTCTCTCCAGCCCTGTCCTGGGATATGAGCTGATGCCAAACCTGAAACCCAAGTAGGCATGTTTCCAAAATGCTATACCACAACCCAGATCTCAATGCCATCTCACTCAAGACACAAGGGAGGGTCTATTGTAAGCAGGCTTACCCCTCAAAGCTACCAGCCCGGTACCTGAAAGGAAAAGGGGAGGGTGGGAGGCATCGGAAAGGGCGACCCCCCCCCAGCTCCAATCCGTATCGATGGAGAGCCCTCCCTAGCTGCAAGCAACAATCATAGATCCAAGAAAAATCAAGATAAAAGAAACAACTTTACCTGAAAGGAAAGGAAAGAGAACCAAAATCCAAAATAAGAAAAGGATATCCAGGGAATAATATAGTTCAGCTCTAAAGCTCTGGAGCTAAAAATTAAGC
Organism: Ahaetulla prasina; assembly: GCF_028640845.1. Taxonomy (NCBI): domain Eukaryota; kingdom Metazoa; phylum Chordata; class Lepidosauria; order Squamata; family Colubridae; genus Ahaetulla; species Ahaetulla prasina. Next base: position 171,561,962 of record NC_080540.1, read on the forward strand.
GACCATAGCTGAGGCTGAGTTGAAAAATGCTGGGGAATGTCACCAGGGAGGCGGATCCTCAGAAGTTTTTTTCAACTCAGAGACCATAGAGCTAGAGACTGGAATAACCCAAATGGCGCCTCCCATTGCCACACTATGGAGAAGCTTCCTTCTATAATGCATCTTGTTCACTTCTTGTATAGAAGTGTGCAGCTTGTAACCGAACATTAGGACATAACACATTTTGAAGCAATACTCATTGCCCTCTAAAGACGCACAGAGAAACATAATTAAGCCCAGAATCTGAAATTATCTCATGGCCACTGGCTATGCAGTATTGAATTTTCTTTAGTCATCTACTTTATTTGAGCTTTCTCTCTGGCAGGCTCTGCAATGTGCTACAACACCATTTCAGTCAGCAGAAGAGCATCAGCCATTACTTTACATCAACTGATTGCTTTCTTTTTAAAGTGCTGAGTGAGTTATGATGAAAATAACTAGAAAGGGCCAGATGGGTTATTAATACCTGACCACCCCTCACAGGACTTTTAAAATCTATTGTCTCTTTTCCCAAGTTGGCACCTTCCAGCTGTCCTAGCACATCTGGAAGATACCAATGGGAGAAAGGTAGATCTTCCTAATGCCAAGATAATGCTGAACACAAATCATAAAGCTTGGCAAAAGAGAAGAGATTGCAATTGGTTCATTTTCCATTGACGTCATAATGGCAGCAGTTGTCAAAGGGATGTGACTAAAGGGTTTGGTGGAGTAGGCAGATTTACTTTTAATATTGAATGGACAAGGGTTTTTTTTCCTTAAACTAGTCTTCTAATGATCTTTTTAATCCAAAGGGTCCTTTGGATGGGCCAATGCCACCAATTCAGAGGGGAAGAAAGGACAGATGAGCGAGTAAGAATCTCCCTAGAAATGTTCTTTCCCTCCTTACTACCTTTTCCATTAATGTAGTGGTGAAGAAATAACAAACCTCCAAAAACCGGGATCTCTTTTTATTCTATTTCTGGCTTTTACTTTGTATGAGGTCTCTAGCCATCCTTTTAGGATGGGAAAGCAAAATGCCGATCACAGTGAACACAACCAACCCCAACCAACTCATTTCATAGCGAAGCGAAGCAAAAACGTGAACAATTTGCTGAAGAATTTGAATCTAAGGTGGAGAAGGGGCCAAACTTCTATTTCACAGAAGGTTAAACTGTGGAGGCTAAAGAAGCAGCAGCAATAAGTCCAAAATCATGCATAATAGCAAAGGTGAGGTCAGAAGCTGGAAACACAAATCAGTATTTCTGAACCTATAACTTTTCCAGCAGTGAGTCATTTCCAGAAAGGCATGAGACAACTAATAGATAATTAATTTACACGAATATTGGAGCAAAGGATTTGGAGGTAGGTTTCACAATTGCTATCCCCCCCCCCACTTTTTTTTTTACTAGTTCTTGTACAGTATGACTCCTTTGGCATGCAAGTAGTTTGTGGCTGGTGAACGGGTTTCCATTGTGATTTACTGAGAAGTACTGAAGGCACTTTCAAAGAAGTTTCATTGCCATTTTCCTACACATCCCACATTTTCCTCTGAACAGGTTTTACTGGGGTGATGATGGCGGTGTTAACAGTGATTTCATTTTCCCCGAAACCTGCCAAACGTGTTTAAGCAGAGGTAGCCCCAGAACAAGATGTACAAGACACCAGCGCTCCTCCGCCCTCCATACCAAAGGACATTCCTAGTTTGTAACCAATGGCTTCAAAGCTTGAGGGACCCAAAACTGCAGCTGCAAAAATGGAGGCAGAATAAATGGACAAGGAATTCAGATATCCCTCTTTGAAATGCAGGGAAGGAGAGATAAAAGTTGGAGTTGTTGACAGGTAAATCCTTCCCTGATTTGCAAGGATGCCTGTCCTTGCTTTGCAATTAGCAGCAGCTGACCTTGGGACTTAGCATAGGGTGGGGGTGGCCACAAACAAGACTAGACTCAACAATAAAAGGATCTCACTGGTATGATATGACAAACAAAGAAGCCGAGAGCTGCTATTCAAAAACAGGCTGCTCAGTTCTAGCTTCTTAGATGTAGTTGAAAAGAACAGACAGTTTATGGATTTACAGCAGGACTTGAATCCCAATATGGCCAAGAGGAGTAAAAACAAATAAAATTCTGGAGTTTATTTTTTGCCATGTTGGAACACAGTTGTTATTCAATGATCGTTGGTTTTTTTAAAAATTTTGTTAACTCAGTACTAAAATATTTCAAAGACTTATGTATCTAAGGTATTTCTAAGATATTGGATACTTCTTTGTATTCCTGTAGAGTACGAATACACAGTAATTTGGGGCTTTTTTACATTAAATGTTAAACCTTATACTTCTGCTAAATATTGCAGCTTCTTTTTTCAGGAGTGTGCTATGTTTGAGAAAGTTAATATTACATACATCTACAGATGTTATAAATTAATAACATCTCCCTATATTTAATTGTCTGATTTTATTATTCATGAGTTAAGTTTCTATAATTTTACACTTTTTTTACTATATACTGTACTTCTATAAATAAGAAAAAAGGGACAATGAACATTCTAGTTTAAAAATGTTTTAGAAATAAAAGTTTTGGGGAGATATTAATTTCTAAAATATCCAATATTTCTCCTATTTTTAACTGTTCATGTATTTTTTGGAAGCCTGTCATTTATTTTGTCAATAAATTACTGTTTTCCAATCATGATTTTATTAACTGCTAATTGTAAGGGTTTTTTAAAATTATTCTCTGGTTTATGCATTTGCCTTGTAGTAGTTCTTTCAGAGCCTTTCATGTTATTTTAAAAGCTTCGCATAATTTTCTTTGTTCTGCTGCTTGATTAATATAAGATTAAAACCCTAAGCACTAGAACAAAAATCTGTGTCAATATTTAACTACAGAATTGCTATAGGTAAAACTATGGCCTTTTCAAAATTAAATGTCTCATGTCAGGCCCTCCCTATGGAGATCCTAGAAAAAGTTTTTTACAGAATGGTAAAAGAATGATGAAACACTGTATTCAATTCAAAAACAAATCCAATGTTCAATAGATAGATAATCTAGTTCTCGGAAAAAGAGAGAGGAATCTATCTCTAAATTATTTTCTCAAACTAGATCATCCCATTCCATCCATTTTGAAAGATTTATTAAATATATATGCTGCCTATGTCATTATCCAAAATAACATCAGTGAGAACAGTGTATAGATGTTGAAAATATGATTTGAATAAGTACTTAAGCCATTTATTCTTTAAAAAGACATCTAGAATAACAAGCAACATTATGAACAAGTATAGCTATGTAGCAATTCTATAACATGCATCTACTTTAACATCCCGAATGATCTTTTTGAGTTTTACAATCAATATAGAACTGGCCAAATAAAAATCAATTTAGATAGTCCTCAACTTACAACCATTCATTTAGTGACCGTTCAAAGTTACAATGCACTGAAAAAGTGACTTATGCCTGTTTTCACACTTACAACTATTGCAGCATCCCAATGGTCATATGATCAACATTCAGGCACTTGGCAACTTGCATGTATTTATGATAGTTTCACTATCTTGGGATGATGTGATCACCATTTGCAACCATTTGGAAGCTAGCTTTCAACAAGCAATAGAGGAAGCTGGATTCACTTAATGACTGCATGAATCACTTAATAACTGCAGTGATTCACTTAACAACTGGGGCAAAAAAGGTTGCAAAATGGGGCAAAACTCAACTTAACAACTTTCTTGCTTAAGAAACAGAAATTTAGGGCTCAATTGCGGTCGTAAGTCAAGGACTACCTGTGTATAGAATAAGATTTTTATAAGAATTCTTTAGCTCGTAATAAATAATAGAGCAGCAATTAGAATATAAAAAATTGTGGCTTTGTGGAATCATATGAACTATTTTTGTGTAAAACAGTTAAAATAATTTACAAATCACCCATAAACAAGTTTTGAGAGATTAATATTAAAAGTTACCTTTCTCAATGTAAAACACAATCTCAAAAATATATATGTTATTACTGGAAATATATAAATGCACAGAAAACTCTTCTCTAGGTTTGAAAAATGCATGGGAGATTGATCTGGAAAGCAGTTTATACAGTATTTAAAATTTTTGCATCAATGGCATTTAAATGCTTCATAAAGCATTGCCCTGGTATCCCAAAATTACCTCAAAACAACAATTATTAGCTGTTTAACCTTCATGGAAAAAATGTTTTTGATAAATTGAATGTTATAATGAAAGAAAAATAATAATTTTACATATGAATTTACATATATTTGATGGAAAGGATATGGGGTAAAGTATTTATAAGTATAGTGGTTAAGATACCTGTTGTGACCCAGGCCCAGGTATGTAGTAGTAGACGCAATCAGTTCAAAAACAGGCTTTATTAGAACAGCTGAAAATTAACTGTTGTTTGGGATGAGTTTGATTCTGTGGCTCTCGAGGACGTGGACAGGTTGCTGGGGAGGCTGCATGCCACTACATGTTTACTGGACCCGTGCCCCTCCTGGCTGGTGCTGGCCACTCAGGAGGTGACACGAAGCTGGCTCCGGGGAATTATAAATGCTTCTCTGATGGAGGGGATCTTTCCCGCCGCCTTGAAAGAGGCGGTGGTGAGACCCCTCCTCAAGAAGCCTTCCCTGGACCCAGCTATTTTGGGTAACTACCGTCCAGTCTCCAACCTTCGCTTTGTGGCGAAGGTTGTAGAGAGTGTGGTGACGTGGCAGTTCCCCCAGTACCTGGAGGAAGCTGTCTATCTAGACCCGTTCCAGTCCGGCTTCCGGTCCGGGTATAGCACGGAGACAGCTTTGGTCGCGTTGGTGGATGACCTCTGGAGGGCCAGGGATAGGGGTTGCTCCTCTGCCCTGGTCCTGTTAGATCTCTCATCGGCTTTTGATACCATCGACCATGGTATCCTGCTGCGCCGGTTGGAGGGGTTGGGAGTGGGAGGCACCGTTTATCGATGGTTCTCCTCCTACCTCTCCGACCGGTCGCAGACGGTGTTGACAGGGGGGCAGAGATCGGCCGTGAGGCGTCTCACTTGTGGGGTGCCTCAGGGGTCGATTCTCTCGCCTCTCCTGTTCAACATCTACATGAAGCTATTGGGCGAGGTCATCAGTGGCTTTGGGGTGAGGTATCAACTGTACGCTGATGATACTCAGCTGTACTTTTCCACCACGGGCCACCCCAACGAAGCTGTCGAAGTGCTGTCTCGTTGCCTGGAGGCTGTACGGGTCTGGATGGGGAGAAACAGACTCAGACTCAATCCATCCAAGACGGAGTGGCTGTGGATGCCGGCATCCCGGTACAGTCAGCTGCAACCGCAGCTGACTGTTGGGGGCGAGTCACTGGCCCTAACGGAAAGGGTGCGCAACTTGGGCGTTCTCCTGGATGGACGGCTGTCGTTTGAAGATCATTTGACGGCCGTCTCCAGGAGAGCTTTTTACTAGGTTCGCCTGGTCCGCCAGTTGCGCCCCTTTCTTGACCGGGATGCCTTATGCACGGTCACTCATGCTCTCGTCACTTCTCACCTGGATTATTGCAATGCTCTCTACATGGGGCTACCCCTGAAGTGCACTCGGAGACTCCAGCTAGTCCAGAATGCAGCTGCGCGGGTGATTGAGGGAGCACTACGTTGCTCCCGAGTAACACCACTCCTGCGCAGTCTGCACTGGCTACCTGTGGTCTTCCGGGTGTGCTTCAAGGTTTTGGTTACCACCTTTAAAGCGCTCCATGGCTTAGGGCCCGGGTACTTACGGGACCGCCTGCTGTTACCACATGCCTCCCACCAACCCGTGCGCTCTCACAGAGAGGGTCTTCTCAGTGTGCCGTCCGCCAAGCAGTGCCGGCTGGCGGCCCCCAGGGGAAGGGCCTTCTCTGTGGGAGCACCTACTCTCTGGAACGAACTTCCCCCCGGTTTACGCCAATTGCCCGACCTTCGGACCTTTCGCCGGGAACTGAAAACTTATTTATTTATCCAAGCGGGACTGGCCTGATTTTTTCAATTTTTCAATTTTCAATTTTTTCAATTTTAAATTTTATTGGGTATTTTATATGGTCAATTGGACGGTTTTAATTTCGGCCTTTATTGAATAAGTTTTTTAATTGTTATTTTAGTGTGTATATTAATTGTTTTAATGTAGGCTGTACACCGCCCTGAGTCCTTCGGGAAAAGGGCGGTATAAAAGTTTAATTAAATAAATAAATAAATAAATAAATAAACTCATTCTCACAGTAGTCCAAACTAAATCAAAGCAAATTCTTCATAACACAATTCTTCAGTCTTATCACCAACCTTGGTGATAAACTGCCAAAGGCTTTTCTTGGCAAAAGTTCAAAAGCAGATGACACCGACAAGAAATAAATGCAGCAAGACAAGGAGCAAGGCTATCAATGTTTTCTGGCAAAGAGCCCAAACGCCTTTGCTGGTCTTTTAAGCCTTATGGGAGGGGCCAATCATCTCTTGGCCCTACTCCCGAGTTGTCCTCTTTGCTTGAGCTGCTCTTGCCTTCTAGCAGCTCTTCTCAAGCATGCATTAGGAACAGGCTCCTCCTATTCCTTTGCCTCACTACTGTCAGCCTCTGGAGGCTCCAGAGTCCATACATCACTCCCAGATGGCCCTGGCCCCGCCTCTGACGCAGAACCCTCATCCGGGCCTTCCCCAGCCTCCAGGACTGGCCCATGTTCTTCCTCAGCCTCATGGCTGTCTGACTCAGCTTCCAGCTTTGCAGGCTGCTGGCAGGCCACAACAATATCAGGCTAAAATCCAGGAGACTATGAGTTCTAGTTCCACCTTAGGCTGACCTTGGGCCAGCTCTCTCCGCCTGAAGAAGCATCGGTTCTGAAATCTTTCCACGAAAACTGCAGGGACTAGTCAAGGCAGTCGCCAGGAGCTTTGGTAACTAAATTATTAATTGCTCAACATTGAAAATAGTTGGGTAATTTATCAATTTTTAAAAATTGAATAAAATTTGGTCAATAGTTCTACTTGAAAAAAATATCACAAAGTTCCTAACTTGAAAAAACTGGATGACAAACCCTCATTTTGCAGGCTCTAATGAGAGAATAATTGATAATAAATCTTCTGTCAGCTGGATATGTAGAAATTATAATATGATTTGTAAAGAAATAGAAAATGCTGATGCTGAACTGGTAAAATGCCAATTAAAATGTACAGTTGATTAAAATAAAATATATAAAAAAGAAAATGTCAGAAAGAAAGAAAGGAAAACAAGTTTTGGAGACCTGCGAACTGCATGCAATTTTATGGTTGTTAATTTACACTGAAAAGCTTAAATGAAGAGGAACTTTCTTACAGAAATGTTTAACAATGCATCCTAGAAGTTTCTTATACTGTGCACTTAGGGGGTTTTTCTTAAGAAGATGGATATTATTGCATAAGAACCTGCTGGATTTCAACGCTGCTTCAAAGCATTGAAGAATTATAAAGCATACACAGTTCAAACCTGGGGGTAAAAATGAACTTTCAAACTAATATGAAGTCAGAGTTGAAAACCTGAATGTCTGAGAACATTTGTTTCACCCCCCAGCCAACTACATCTCAAATACAGAGAAGTGTGAAACCAGAATGAAGTTCCCCCAAATGTTTGCTCTTTTGGCCATCTTTGAATCATTATATTTGTCACCTCAAATGTTGTGGTAAATAATGTTGTGGTAATAATCCATTCCTGCAAATCCTCCTCCCCCCAAATATTAATCTAATCATTAGAATTGGAGATGGACAAGAAATAATTATATTATTTATTTTCAATAATGAACATTTTTTCTCTCTTTCTCTCTCACACAAACGAAAGACTTCTACAATTCTGCAGTATCATGAACTGCCCAGCGCAGGCCAAAAGCCTGAACAGTTTTGAACTCTTCCACTGCTTGCACAAATCTGGATAAGTTTAAAAAAGTTGCGAGTCCTTCTCTCAGTTGCTTGCAACACCTTGGGAATTGCAACTCACTGTTCAAGAAACCCTGAACTAAAAATGTTTCCAATATCTTAGAATTCCTCTCCTTCAATCCTAGCTATGAGGGTGACATATCTATCTCTGTCTTAAATCAATTGATTAAATTATAAATTTATGGTTGTTTGAGGAGTTGTAGCAGAAGTATTACTAAAGGTGATAAATTCATCCAAGGCTTCAGTCTGAACCTGACAGATGATGGAGGACCATGGAGGATGTGTTATGAGCCAGATAATATTCATTACTGACAAATGAGAATAGAATGTTCATTATGTGGTGTCAGGAATGCTTTCATTGGCTCTCAAGAGAAATAATGACCTTTGATGATTTTTTTTGGAAAAGGACATAGGCCTTTTCCTATCTTTCAAATGGACGAGAATAGTGACTCCCCCCCCCAACCTTTTGAGCATCAGGGACTGGTTCCATGGAGAGAGGGTTTTTGTGGACCAGAGTGGGCATGGCTTCGTGCGCTGCCTGCATCCTGTGAATAGAGTGTTGCTTGTTCACATGGCCTAGTTTTTGGTATGCTGCAGACCGATGCCGGTCCTTGGACCAGGGGTTGGGGACCCCAGACTAGAACTCTGACCACATGACACATGGGATGATGGGAATTCTCCAACACACCTGGGGAGTGCTGGCTGAAAAAGACTGATGCCAAATAAAAAAAAACATGCAGCATATATGGATATAAATATTAAGGCTAGTTCAGGATAGTTTCCTCTTTCTGGAGAAAAAAACCACCACTCTCTTATTTCAGGTTACACCATTTCACCCAGTGGTGGGATTCAGCCAGTTCGCACCACTTCGGGAGAACCGGTTGTTAACTTTCTGAGCAATTTGGCAAACTGGTTGTTGGAAGAAATCATTAGGGCAGAGAATCGGTTGTTAAATTACTTGAATCCCACCACTGATTTCACCTCACAAGCAAATATTTTGAAAAAAATAAAATAAAATTGACTTAATCACTTCACAACACTATCCTAACCGGTATCAACTATCTGAGTACTCTACTCAATTAATCAGCTGAAATCTTCTTCATATTGAGTGTATTGAGGGTATTCATCTATGTGAAAGGACAGACTCGTGTGGAAGGAGGAAGAGACTAGGAAATTAAAAGAGAAAATCCATGTTCAGTCAATATACTCATCTAGGCCCTGTACATCTGGTAAAGGTAAAACTAAGAGTAAGGCATAAAGACACAATGGCTTTTACCAGACTAAGGAGCCTGCACTCCTTATGTCCTTCAGATCCAGGAGGGTGGTTTTATCCAAGGCTAATTCTTCTTTCTGGCCTCCCAATACAAAAAGAAAAAGCTACAGCAACTCCTAAATAGGTTTAATTTAAGTACAGCATCTCTTCTCCTTCCCTACTTCTCTTTTATGGGCATGTTGACCAGAGGATCTCCCCCACCCAAACAGTAAAAACAGTATTATTTTTTAATCTGAAAAAAAAAATTAAGCCAGGATTCAGCAGTAATTAGCCAATGAAGAAATGGTTGTGGTACTTATTACACAAGAAATCAGGCATAGCTTTGATTTCCTGATTCCTTTGGTGCCAGGCCAGTGGGCACATTCATTTATTGATAGATTTCATTTACATCCCACTTCTCTTCTATACAACAGGACTTCTACTTTATCCCACAGCAACAATCGTATGACACAAACTGGGTTTAGAGACAGCAACTTGCTCAAAGTCACTGTATAGGATTCCATGGCTGAGGGACTCCCTCATGTCAGCCCAACGTTTAAAGTGCTACCCTGTTTCCCCCAAAATAAGACATCCCCTGATAATAAACCCAATCGGGCTTTTGAGTGCATGGCAATACAGGCCAAGCGCTTGTTTCAGGGTTCAAAAAAATATAAGACAGGATCTTATTTTCAGGGAAACACGGTACCACTCAAGCAGCCAAAATATATCACATAAATACTTTCTTCCGCATGGTTTGTACCACATTACCTTCAAACTTTATGTGAACACACCCTAACCTTTTGAATTAGCACCTGTGATTCCTGGCTCCATTTTAACCTTCAGCCAAACCTATGCCTAAAAATCCTGGCTAGCTGGCAACTTTCTTCCAAATAAAGGATTCAATGAACAAACAAATCAAGTTCCGCTCTAAGCGTGGCTTCCAATATTATCTTTCATGCTATCTTATTGCTGTACATAGTTCTGCAACTCCACTTAATGGAAAAATAACACACAAAAGAGGAACCCTTATATACAGCATGGAAATAAGAGAACTAGAATTGTTAGCATGAAACTTCAGTGTTTGAGGGAATGATGGATGCAGAATGATATGAGTGATTCCCCCTCCCCATCAGAATAGTGCCACCACCCAATGAAAATCTTCGCCCATCTCTACTAACCATGTGGACCAGAAACCTATTTTCTACAAACCAATCCCGAGATTCTTAAAATCCCAACCAACTGGGAAGAAGCCATTTCTTGCCCCATGCCTGATGAAACCAAAATATCTTCCTTCTTCCTGGACCAGAAGAACCGAAGCCGTTTTTTAAAGCTGTATTTTCCCAAAGCGAGTTAAGACTCGTTTTCCAAGGCTAAACCTTTCAATTAACCCGAATTTCCCTGCCCTTCCTCCTTCCCGAAGTCGCGAGTTGCGAGAGCGGGTTCTGCGGAGGAAGACCCAGCCAGCATCCCTGCCTACTTACTTGGAATTCTTGGGGAGCAGTTCTTTCCCGAGGGAGGAACAAACAAACAAACAAAAAAGCCCGAGAAAAGACTTCTCTATCCTGCAACAGGCAAGAGAGGCTAAAACAAATTACAGCGGACCAACTTTCATTGTTTCAAAGCAAGCTGCTGGCTGGCTGGCTCTTTGCCCATGCAAACTTTCCGCGCCCTGCTGCGACCCTCCCTTTTTCTTTGCATTGAAGCGGAAAGCCCTTACCTGAGCACAGGAGCACACACCTCCGACACTCCGGTGTGGCCTTTTTGTTTCGTTGTGTTTTGTTTTACCGCTGATCTCCCCACCCCTGGGAGCGAAGGTGCTTGCTTGAAGGGAAGCCCTTAGCCATTGGGTGGGCAGCTTCGGCCTCTCCTTTATTCTCCTTTCCTTGGCTTTTCAACAACACAACAAAAAACAAAACCTGGAAGGAAAAAGCCGCCACCACGCCGAGTAACCTCTTGTCACCGTGGAAGCCTTTGGAAATGGTGATTCTGCAAAGCAATGTTGCGAGCTCCCTCCTTCCCTCGGCCCATCCCTCTCTGTGGCCTCCCCGAGGCCCGCCTTCGTCTTCGCCTCCTTAGCAGGAGACCTGAGCCACCCAGGAATTGTAACCTGAGTCTAGTTAACTGAACGGGCCTTTATATGATTGTTGAGGTAGCTCAGCCTTTGTGGTCTCTCGAAGATCGTCCAGTTTTGCCTGGAAAGCTGAAAAGTTGATTTTTTTGGGGGGGGGCGCTCTGCGAAGGAGCAGGGAGAGGTTCAGTATTTTGGCTGGCTTGGGAAACCCCAACAAGCCTGGAGGAAGAGATAAAAAGGGCTTCTTGCTAAATGAGGCTGTGGAGTGAAATGGAGGAGGGGGTGTAGGAATCTTTACTCAGCAGAGGGGTTTGGTGGGCAGAGGAAGAAATGAATCAGTGGAGTTGGGATTTTGATTCTGCTCCCAGGTTTAGAAAGCAAAGGGTCTAACCTGAGTACTTCAGCTGGCCCTTTAAGATGTAATGGACTACAAAGCTCATCATCTCCAACCAGTAGGACCCATGACCATGTTGGCTGGGAATGAGGGGATTTACTTCCAACACATCTCTATGTGCCCTGTTGGAGAAGGATGTTCTAAAGAATTTTGTGTCACTATGTTTGCATGACACATTTACCCCTGGTTAACTGAATTTAGTTTAATTCACCAATATTCTGAGTCTCTGTGACATAAACTAATCACAAAGGTTTGTTTTCCACTGTGCACCATGCTAAAATATCATTGCCTAGTTGTGGTTCAGTGTTGGGTAAGCACAATGTGTATGTTGAAACAACATACAACAAACTATAAGTCTATTAAACCTGTGGCTGAATTCACATAAGCCAGATCCAAGCAAGCCATATTATGATTCATAAACATAGTAATATATGAATCAGTCACTGTAGATCAGTGGTAGTCAACCTGGTCCCTACTGCCCACTGGTGGGCGTTCCAGTTTTCATGGTGGGCGGTAGGGGTTTTGTCCGATACTGAAGCACTTTCCTTTTTTTTAATTTAATTGGCTTTTTAAAAAAAAATTCATAGCATTATTTAAAAACATTTTCATTAAGTTTTCATAAAATTCCCCGTGACAATTTACATTTCTGAAAATATACTATTTGTATTGCCTGCACATAAGTTTAGTTCACGTTACGTAAGTGAAACTAAATGGCACTATAGTGCAACCGCAAACAAAAGAGCCTCGTCCCAGAATAGCTCGCGCATCTCCCCCCCCAACCGGTGGGCGGTTAGAAAATTTTACTACTAACAGAGATACAAAAGTGGGCGGGAGGTACAAAAAGGTTGACTACCCCTGCTGTAGATTATTCAACAAATCACCAAACAAACAAATTAGTACTATGTATCAGCCTGCAAATTATTATTCTTGTTAGGTTTATATCCCTTCTTAAATTTATGTTTTAAAAAAGTTATGTTGACGCTTATCTGAGTTAGCACATCAAAGGAAAAGCATGGTGAAATCTGGTTTTGTGTGTAGTGTTTGTATGGACTTTTCCATTAAGTTCCAAACTATAGTTTGTAATTTACCATGAGGCATGGTGGCTGATTGAACAAGTTATATTATATGTAAAAAGACTGTGACCTAAAATATTAGGGACTACCTTGTCCCAAATAATTATGTTCCTTCTGTGAGGTTATCTAGAAACAGCCTACTCAAGGTTTTGTCCCCAAAAGAATGTGGGACAGAAAACAGGCATTTTCTGTGGTAGCGCCAAAATTGTGGGATGTGAATCATAATATTCAGAAAAGAAATTAAAAACAATTCTTGTAAAGTAGGCCTACAACATACTGGGATACCTAATCTGATCAGAGCAGGTGACTATTATATTTTATGCTGGTTTGATTATTTTTGTATTGGGGCAGGATATGTTTTTAAGAGATCACTTTTTACTTTAATATTAGTGTGCTCACTGCCCAGAATTGATTGAGTGGAATGGTACAAAACATTATTAATACATACATAAGTATAATGTGAACTCTTCCCAATTTTTTGTTTGTATATGCCTTCAGTTTTTGATGCCTGGCAACTGCATTGGTTAGTCTGCAGTTTTCTTGGGAAGATGTTTTTAGAAGTGGCTTGTCTTTTCTTCCTTCATGAGAGAGATGGAGTAGCCCAAGTCCCCCAGCTGGCTTTGTGCTCAAGGTGGGACTAGAACACATGGTCTCCTTTATGCCTTAACATGCTATATCAAGCTGACTTTGCTGCCCAAGGATGCTTCAGGTTTCTTTCCGTTTCTTCTAAGAAATCTAGGTTATAGTTTAGCTTCTAGGAAGGCTGTTTTAGGAAGGGTATGCTGGGAAAAAGAAGTGGAAGGAAGTAGGGGATTAAAGTGGTGCAATCTGTGATTAGGAATTGGTGTGGCTGCTGCAAACAGATTTATGAGAGGATCAGTCATGTGACTGCAGGAAATCCCACATTTTAGGCCTTATGAAATGTCTTTATTTGGGAATAAGCCCCATATGAATTTCTGAGGGGGAAAGTTATTTCTGAATGCAGTGCTTAAGATCAGCTAAGAAGCCCAGCTCTTTCCCATGTTTGTTTGAAAATAAGCCCTTGCTATTTCAATGGGACAGGCAAGCAAGGCCCATGTCTATTTATTCAGAACGGTGTCTTGCTGTTCGCAGTGGAGCTAATGTCCAGGAAAATATGCCTAAGCACACTAACTTGAAGAAAAGCAAGCTCACTTGAAGAAAAGCAAGCACCGAAATAAGTGAGGCTTGCTTCCGCACAAATAGATAAGGTCATTGAGTTGAAGTAGCCAAACTAGCAAATTTAAGGCTGCAGTCTAATGGTGGATAATGGGTTGCTAGTTTGAAGCAGGACAGTCTGATATGATTCAATTGCAGTTTTAAGTCCCGACGTTATATGCAAGAATAAAAGAAACAGTTATATTTATGGGTTCCCTTACCTGTTGATCAAATGCAAGTACAGTAGGCTGAGGAAATGGTGGCCTTTTATACACAGGGAAGGGAGAAAATGCCTTTTAGTTAGAAAGCATGGACAGAGTGAATAATTACTAATACAAGGCCATACTTAAAACAGGCTGCACATGTCAAATATTTTTCTTCAGTCATGACAGTTAGATTCAAAATCTGGTACAAACTAGTTCATCATGTCAAAAGTTTGGTATTTCTGTCCCATATGATTATGTAAATACAAATTGGAGAGATGACAGAGTTTATTCCTGTCATAGTACAACACTGTTGCAAGATCTGAAGAACCAGGTTGGGGACAAAGCATCATGGAGAAAATTTATCTTTGTCATTGCTGAGAGTCAGCATCAACTTGGTGGCACCTAATTGAAAGCAAGAATAATGCAATAATTCAATACTGTAGCTGAGGCTAATACAGGTACATACAAAAGGGCTGTTTGAGTTTAGTTCTATAAATCTCTTGAAGCCCAATAGGCTACCATAGGTTTGTGGTCAGGATAAAATGAAGGGAAATTCATACATTTTGTAATCTTAATTTCTCAAGAGAAAAGACTGGATAGAAAGAAAAAATAAATTATGCCAGTACTACTACTACTACTCCTTTCCTAGTATCATGTTGGGACTTGCTTACTCTGACGCAGTTCCTGAACCTGCTTTCCAAGCACTAAGGTGATTGCGACATAGATCACACATTGCACTAAACCATTATATGGTTTTTGTTGGTTTTTGGCTTAGGATGTTGTGCCGTCATCAGCCTCTTACAATATATTCAATAAAGAATACACCATGATGAGTTGAGCGGATGCAGAAACCAGGTTTAGGGATTACTGAGACTTGAAGCAGACACTGAAAATGATTCATCTAGCTAGCAGATCTCAGGCTTTTTCATCCTTTGTGTATTATTGCAGCTGGTAGCATGTCCCGCATTCTGTCACCAAGACAGATGGGGAGTGGGAGAGGGAGAGAGAGGGAGAGGGAGGGAGGGAGGGAGAGAGAGAGAGGAGAGAAAATGAGAACTAACCTGTTGCTCTCTCAGTATGTTCAAGTCTGACTGGAATTTCTGGGAATTATCATCCCAATCCATCAAGAAGGCTCTAATTAGAGAAATTTTGGGGAATCTTAGGAGTTTTCAACAGACAAAATTGTTGTATAGCATTAAGTGCTTGAAGTACTGATTAAAAGCCCTGTGTGCTCTCTCATTATGTGCCTCCTTATTACTGCTTTTAAAATTATGGTAGCTGATTTCGCCTTCAGAATTTGCTTCAGCTCTGCTTTTCTTTTGCAGCACCTTATCTGCAAAGGACGCTAAATCAAACCAAGTGATGTTCTCCTCAACCCCCCCCCTCCCCCGCTCCCAGCATCCTTCCAATGCTGCTGTTTTGCTTTTGGTAGAAGCTCTAACATTAATTTTCTTCTGCTCTTCTAGAGTTCCCGCTGGGGTCCCATCCCCCATTCTTGAACAAGTCAGTGAATTATAGCACTCCTGGCCAAAAATTTCTGCAGGGCATGCAGGAAGTAGAATCGTCGTTGGGTTTTTTTTTTTTTTTTGCCTTTTCTTTTTTCTCTAGTAGCGGGCCGTAGGGGTGTTAGGACTCGCCCCTCCCCACCACCACCTCCCCCTTACAGCCAGCTGTAGCATAGAGTAATTTAAAACCAACTTGCTATAATAGCTGCCATATGCGTGAGGTTTCTCCATTCATCTCCCCTTTCTCAGGGTGTGAGTCATCCAATTCCAGGCTAAAGATGACACAAAATAAAGATTTTCTGAAAATAATAGTAAATAGCCAGGATTTTTCTCTTAAGAATGATGGCAAATGTAACCTGACTGAAAGAGGGTGGAACATTATCTAGATGGATAGGGGAAAAATATCAAGTTCCTAGGCATGTCAGCATCAGAATCTGAGGATTTAGAAAACAGCTCTTCTTATGTAAATGTTGGAAGAATCAATATTTGGCTCTTGATCTGTACTTTCTTTAGTCTCTTGGTATTTGTTAGAGCAGGAATAAGCCAGTATTCTAGGTTCAGATATGGTTGGTATAAGTAGGATTTGTGATTTTTTTTAAAAAAAAACCATTTTTCTTTGCATTTTGGAGCTAAGCCCAAACCCAGCAAGTTACATCACTTTGTGTTACATATAAATTTTGCAGTTAGCAGTATGGTATACAGTTGCTCACTCAATAATTGTCTTATAGAAACAGTTAAATCAGCAATTCAAAATCACTGTAATTCGTTGTGATGATATTTCTGCAAGAGAATGTTCAATCATTTCTAAAGATCTAAGTGCCAGAGCCTACTGTAACAACATTGCCAAAAAGGCACTAAGAGTTGTTAACCTAATCTTGCGTAGCTGCTTCTCCAGTAATATTGTACTACTAACTAGAGCAGCGGTTCTCAACCTCTGGATGGGGAGAAACAGACTCAAGCTCAATCCCTCCAAGACGGAGTGGCTGTGGATGCCGGCATCCCGGAACAGTCAGCTGCAGCCGCAGTTGACTGTAGGGGGCGAGTTATTGGCCCCAATGGAAAGGGTGCGCAACTTGGGTGTCCTCTTGGATGGGCGGCTGTCGTTTGACGATCATTTGGCGGCCGTCTCCAAGAGGGCCTTTCACCAAGTACGCTTGGTTCGCCAGTTGCGCCCCTTCCTTGACCGGGATGCCTTATGCACGGTCACTCATGCTCTTGTCACTTCCCGTTTGGATTATTACAATGCTCTCTACATGGGGCTGCCCTTGAAGTGCACCCGGAGGCTGCAGCTAGTCCAGAATGCGGCTGCGCGGGTAATAGTGGGAGCAACTTGTTGCTCCCATGTAACACCACTCCTGCGCAGTTTGCACTGGCTCCCTGTGGTCTTTCGGGTGCGCTTTAAGATTTTGGTTACCACCTTTAAAGCGCTCCATGGCTTAGGGCCCGAGTACTTACGGGACCGCCTGCTGTTACCTTATGCCTCCCACCGACCCATACGCTCACACAGAGAGGGCCTTCTCAGGGTGCCGTCCGCTAAACAATGTTGGCTGGCGGCCCCCAGGGGCAGGGCCTTATCTGTCGGAGCTCCTACGCTCTGGAACGAACTTCCCCCTGGTTTACGTCAAGTGCCTGATCTTCGGACTTTTCGCCGTGAGCTGAAAATGCACCTATTTATTCAAGCGGGACTGGCTTAAAAGTTTTATTAAATTTTAATTGGGGTTATTTATATTTTAAGGTTTGTTAAATTGTTTTAAATTTCGGCCACCCTGTAATATGTTTTGTTTTAATCTTGTTTTAATGTGTATATTGTGGATTTTTATTTGGCTGTACACCGCCCTGAGTCCTTCGGGAGAAAGGCGGTATAAAAATCAAATAAAATAAATAAATAAATAAATAAGGCATCCCGGTCGAGGAAGGGGTGCAACTGGCGGACCAAGCACACCTGGTAAAAAGCTCTCCTGCAGACGGCCGCCAGATGATCTTCAAACAACAGCCGTCCATCTAGGAGAACACCCAAGTTGCGCACCCTTTCCATTGGGGCCAATGACTCTCCCCCAACAGTCAGCTGCGGTTGCAGCTGACTGTACTGGGGTGCCGGCATCCACAGCCACTCCATCTTGGAGGGATTGAGCTTGAGCCTGTTTCTCCCCATCCAGACCCGTACGGCTTCCAGGCACCGGGACAGTACTTCGACAACTTCGTTGGGGTGGCCTGGGGTGGAAAGATACAGCTGCGTGTCGTCAGCGTACAGCTGGTAACTCACCCCAAAGCCACTGATGACCTCGCCCAGCGGCTTCATATAGAAGTTGAACAGGAGAGGCGAGAGGATCAACCCCTGAGGCACCCCACAAGTAAGGCACCTCGCGGTCGATCTCTGCCCTCCTGTCAACACCATCTGCGATCGGTCAGAGAGATAGGAGGAGAACCACCGGTAAACAGTGCCTCCCACTCCCAAGCTCTCCAACCGGTGCAGCAAGATACCATGGTCGATGGTATCAAAAGCCGCTGAGAGATCTAATAGGACCAGGGCAGAGGAACAACCCCTATCCCTGGCCCTCCAGAGGTCATCCACCAACGCGACCAAAGCTGTCTCCGTACTATATCCGGACCGGAAGCCAGACTGGAACGGGTCTAGATAGACAGCTTCATCCAGGTACCGGGGAAGCTGCCATGCCACCACACTCTCTACAACCTTCGCCACAAAGCGAAGGTTGGAGACTGGACGATAATTTCCCAAAATAGCTGGGTCCAGGGAAGGCTTCTTGTGGAGGGGTCTCACCACCGCCTCTTTCAAGGTGGCGGGGAAAACCCCTTCCAACAATGAAGCATTTATAATTCCCTGAAGCCAGCCTCGTGTCACCTCCTGTGTGGCCAGCACCAACTAGGAGGGACACGGGTCCAGTAAACATGTAGTGGCATGTAACCTCCCCAGTAGCCTGTCCACGTCGAGAGCCACAGAATCAAACTCATCCCAAACAACCTCAACAAGACGCATCTCCGTCCTCTCACTTGGATCATCGCAATTTTGGTCCAAACTATCCTGAAGCTGAACGATTTTATCGTATAGATAACCACTAAACTCCTTGGCATGTCCCTGTAAGGGGTCATCCCACCCCTCCTGATGAAGGAGAGAGCGGGTCACCCAAAACAGGGCGGCCAGGCGGTTATCTGCCGACGCAATGAGGGTGGAAAAGTAAGAACGTTTCGCCTCCCTCAGTGCCACTAGGTAGGTCTTAGAAAAAGACCTAACTAGTGTCTGATCAGCCTCGGAACGGCTGGACCTCCAGGTACTCTCTAGGCATCTTCTCCGGCGTTTCATCTCTCTCAACTCCTCAGAAAACCAAGGGGCCAATTGAGATCTACGCTGGGTCAGAGGCCGCAAAGGCACGACACGGTCCAAAGCCCCAGCCGCGGCCTGTTCCCAGGCCGCAACTAGTTCTTCAGCCGTGCCGTGGGCAAGATCCTCAGGGAACGGCCCAAGCTCCGTCAGGAACCTCTCAGGGTCCATCAGGCGCCTGGGACGGAACCAACGCATTGGTTCCATCTCCCTGTGGTGGTGAGCGGCAGTCCAAAAGTCCAGGCGAAGGAGAAAATGATCTGACCATGACACAGGTTCCGTCACTAAATCTCCTAATTCCAGATCATTAAACCACTGTCCAGAGATATAAATCAAGTCCAGTGTGCCTCCCCCAATGTGTGTAGGGCCATCAGTTACATGAATCAGGTCCAAGGCCGTCATGGAAGCCTGGAACTCCTGGACCGCCGTTGATGACAAGCCGGCTGATGGCAAGTTGAAATCCCCCATGACCAAAAGTCTGGGAATCTCAACCGCCACTCCGACAAGCACCTCCAGTAGCTCAGGTAGGGCTGTAGTCACGCAGCAAGGAGCCAGGTACGTGATCAACAAACCCATCTGATTCCTATGGCCCCACTTCACAAGGAGGGATTCACAACCGGCTATTTGAGGCACAGTGGACTTCCTCGGCTCTAGACCTTCTCTAATCAAACCGCCACCCCTCCACCCCTACCTTGGGCCCTCGGTTGATGGAATGCTCGGAAACCCGGAGGGCACAGTTCAACCAGGGGTACACCCCCTTCTGTGCCTAACCAGGTCTCCGTAATGCCCATAAAGTTCGCGGACTCCCTCTGAGTAAGATCACAGATCAGGGGGGCCTTATTGACCACGGACCGGGCATTGCACAACATCACCCGAAGACCCAAGCTCTGAGGGTCTTGGCCATCCGGGGAACGGGTAAGGACTAAGGGGCCGGAGGACGTGATCGCTTTTAAACAGCGAGTACGTGCTCCCAAAAAGCAATACGGCCCCTTGCTTCCGCCATATCTGCCCCTCCCACTTACCGTACAGATGGAACGACCCTCAACACCTGGAACACACCCCTCCCCTTCCGCCTTCGGACCAGATGGAAGAATGCCGCGAGCAGTCCCAGGGACTGGACATTCCCTCCCCGACGAGTTTCTCCCCACACCCGTCTCTTCCCTCCTCCCCCTTAAAAAACCCTTTTTAAAAAACCTATTTAAAAACCCCCAGAGGTTCTTCTTCATCGCATGCCACCTCTCTGGGTCCCAAGACCCTTCGTTAAGGCAGGCCCTCGATAACATAGAGGGCCATTCCTGCGAGGCGGGGGAACCTCGCAGTCGAAGAAGTTCAGGCGAATAGTTCATGAAAAATTATAAATAACAGCAGGAAAAAAGGGCATCCCTGGTCGGTACAATTGCAATTGGTCATACACCATCCCCACCGTCTGCTACATCCCTAATATATTGTTAATTGTCCACAAACGACGCCACGAGGACCAATAATGCCATCTCTTCACTGATATCACTGAGAGCCACGAAAAAAAAGAGCCGCAGGTGAAAATTATGGCCGGGAGTCGAGCCATGGCCAAGAGTTCAGGCCGGGAATCAGCCGATGACTATCACGGCCAAACGTCAGGCCCCACCATTCCTAAGAGGTCTGTAAGGGGCGTGCATAAGTGCACTTGCATGCCTACCGTCCCTGTCCTAATATTCCTTTTTTAATTACTCTTTTCATGTATCCAAATTATGTTTATACTTTTGCCTGTTATCTTATATATGATTGACAAATAAATAAATGTTCATACATATCCTCTACTTAATGGTACAGACATTTACCCTACTATGACTTATTTCATAGAAGACCTTCCAGTCAGTAGTGGAAGATTGTCTAATTGATAGACAATCTGTGACTACTTTTCCACTAGATGGCGCTCAGTGAGGCTTACAATAAAAAAAAAACAATAACCCATAAGAGCATTTGTAAAAAAAAAAATGCTACTAAAAGCATCAACAGCAAAAACAACCTAGACCAGCCTTTCCTAATCAGAACTCTTCAAAATAAATCTAATCTAATCTATCCAGAGAATAATAGATTAGGGCAGGGGTCTGCAAACTTGGCTCTTTTAAGACTTGTGGACTTCAACTCCCAGAGTTCCTTTGCTGGCTGAGGAACTCTGGGAGTTGAAGTCAATAAGTCTTAAAAGAGCCAAATTTGCAAACCCCTGGATTAGGGAAAGTTGCTACAAATGGTCCATATTGCCAATCAGCGGAAAACGTGTTCAGGAAACAGTGCCAACAGGGTCTCCAATTTATAATTCAATTATGATAGACTATAATTTATCTATAAATTGGAAGTGCCATTTGCATTTTTACCTAGCATTTTTTTCACTGCTTGCACTGTTCGTCAAGGCTTATGAGAAGTGCGAGGAGGAGGAGGAGGAGGAGGAAGGGGGTGAAGCTATAAAATTGTCTTCCTTTAGTTTAGTATCCTCCACATGTGAAACACTTTAGTGCCACCTCTTGCCTGCTCTGCTTTTGTCTCAGTCTCTTTAACAGCTAATACTGGATAGAGCCAGGGGTATCAGGATTTCCCTCCCCCCAATACCTCCTTTAACAACTACCAGGATTCCTACCCCAACTGCCATTTTTTTCAAAAGTAAAAAAAGCAAAACCCTGATATTTTGCAAAGCAAGGTTGTAGTCTCCAATATATTTCTGTTTTCAAGAATCCCAATGCTCTGTCCAGGGAAGGGAAAACAATACGCAGACATCAAAATGTCTCCTGGAGGGAAGCATTGAGAAAGAGTTGTGTATAATCTATAAAAGTCCAACTTTCCCATACCGGGAGTTGAACCCGGGCCGCCTGGGTGAAAACCAGGAATCCTAACCGCTAGACCATATGGGAGAGCCTTTTAATAAGCTGAGTGACTGTGTGCTTTGTAGTTGGCTTGGTCTCTCAAAACTAGAGCAACCAGATATTTGAATAAGCAAAGGAAGGTGTCAATTATTGGAAAGGAGAGGGGAAGGGGGAAGAGGATATGCTAATTGCTTACCTTTCTTAATATTTATGACAAAAAAATTACAGCCAAAAACATGTAGATGTACATAGGCTTACATTTATATGAAATTACTTTTTCCAACATCAGTAAGATTAGTTTTTCAGTTGCAGTATTTTTCCACTTAATCTTTATTTTCGAGAACCTACGTTAGCAATAATCGTCAACAATGGCATAATTTTCAAATTTCACCATAGAAACATACGATGAGTCGTGATCAAAGCCAATTGCTGGAATCAGGAAATAAGGTAAATTTAGTTTGTTGAATCTGTCACTGGGTGAAGATAAAAGAAGAAACAGGCAATGTACAGGGTCACAGTAAATGAACATGTGATGGCAAGTTGTGAAAACAGTCCAAAATAAAATAAAATTCAAAAAGACATTAAAAAAGCTGGACAATAATTGATTTTAAGATTGTTGTCCTCCTTTTGTGTCTGGTAACCTTATCTATGACATCTTTTGTAAATGGACAAGTCCCCTGTAGCCATTTTGCAAATGGTCTAATATGGTCTCCAAATTCCTATCTAGCCCAAAAGCTTAAGGATATTTTTACTGAACAGGTAGTCCTCGACTTACGACCACAACTGAGCGCAAAATTTCTTTTGCTAAGTGAGACAGTCATGAAGTGAGTTTTGCCCCATTTTACGACCTTTCTTGCCATAGTTGTTAAACGAATCACTGCAGTTGTTAAGTTAGTAACATGGTTACTTAAGTTGTTAAGTGAATCTGACTTCCCCATTGACTTTGCTCGTCAGAAAGTGGCAAAAGGGGGTCGCCTGACCCCAGGATATTGCAACCGTCATAAATACAAATCAGTTGCTAAGTGCCTGAATTTTGATCATGTGACCACAAGGATGCTGCAAGAGTTGTAAGTGGGGAAAATGACCGTAAGTCGCTTTTTTCAGTGCCATAACTTTAAACGGTCACTAAGTGAACAGTTGTGAAGGATTACCTATACCAGTGACGGCGAACCTATGGCATGCGTGTGCCAGAGGTGGCACGGGGCACCCTCTGTTGCCACGTGAGCCGTTGCTCCAGTTCAGCTCTGCCGCACATGCGCTTCCTGCCAGCCATCTGGTCTTTTGGTCTCTGCCATGCAGTCACGGGAGGTGGGGCATGTGCGGGGGTAGGGCGCATGTGCAGGGGGCATGCACACATTGCATTTTGGGGGTTTGGGCACGCACAGGCATTCACGCACACATGCTTTCGGCACTTGGTCCAGAAAAGGTTAGCCATCACTGGCCTATACTTTTACAGACCTATGGGAAATTTAAGTTCAAATTTTTGATCTATCTCTAATAGCTTTTAGCCCTTATCTGTCTCACAAGCTGGTTCTGAGGATAATAGAAGAACAGAGAGACCAATGGACGTTGTTTTAAGCTCCTAGAAAACATGTTGGATTTGATTGTAATAAATAGGCACCAGCGCTTCCAGGAGAAACTAGACTAATCTGGGGAGGTTTGCGTCCTCCGGGGAAGCTTATATTTATGCATTTATTGCAGCGAGCGGTTATGAGTTAAGGGCTGGTGAAATGAAAAAAGTTCTGCATGTCATCTAGTAAAGCTAATATAATGTAGGTCACAGGCACAATATTGATGTTCATTTTCATTCCACCTTTTTTCTTTTTATCTTGGCTTACTTTTTGGCACCTAAGATCTTGCTTAGTTTACCTCAGCAAGCGTTGACCTCAATGCCTTCCTGCTGCGACCAAGCAACAAGGCAAACATCCATAACAATATTCAGTCTCCAGAGTGTCACAGGCTATTATTTTGCCCATACTTGCTACTATTTTAAAACCGTACAGATCATGAGCCTCCTTATTTGTTCATTTGTTTATGTATTATATATTGAGCAATTTGTCTTACTAGTTTAGTACTGGGGGAAAAAAGCAAGCTGTAAACTAAGTAAACCAATAACTGCCTGCAGAATCACATAACAAAGGAAAGCATGAATGAAGAGCTAAATCTTCAGCAAAAATAACCAGTGGTGGGATTCAACCGGTATAACAACTGGTTCGCTGAGCGTGTGCTTCGCACATGCACTGTTGATTTCCAAACAGGACTAAAACTTACCTTCGACTGCAGCCCCTGTGAATAAAATAGCTGAGGCGTGGCAATCCGCTCTGCCACGCCTATCAGCTGGGCTTCAAAAAAAGAAAATAAAGGCCAGTATAGCACAGGGGTGGGCGGGCAGGCCCACATGATCATCAGAGCGAACCGGTTCGCTCTCAGCTGATCGTCGGAGCAACTGCCTTCCCTGAACTGGTTCGAATAGGCTAAATCCCACCCCTGAAAATGTGGTAACCAGAGGTGGATTTCAGCAGGTTCTGACCAGTTCTGGAGAACCGGTAATGGACATTTTGAGTAGTTCAGAGAACCGGTAGTAAAAATTCTGACTAGCCCCACCCCTATCTATTCTCTGCCTCCCAAGTCCCAGCTGATCGGGAGGAAATGGGGATTTTGCAGTAACCTTCCCCTGGATTGGGGAGAGAATTGAGATTTTACAGCAGGGGTGTCCAAACTTGGTCCCTTTAAGACTTGTGGACTTCAACTCCCAGAGTTCCTCAGCCAGCAAAGCTGGCTGAGGGACTCTGGGAGTTGAAGTCCACAAGTCTTAAAGGGACCAAGTTTGGACACCCCTGTTTTACAGTATCCTTCCCCTGCCATGCCCATCAAGCCACGCCCACCAAGCCACGCCTACAGAACCGTAGTAAAAAATTTGAAACCCACCACTGGTGATAACACATAATAAAGCCATTATGATGAAAAACGATAACAACAACATCCCGTACAGTAAATATTGACAAATGCATTCACCCATTTTATTGGAAAGTATAAGCACGAAGATGTTCTTCAACCACCACTATGAGATGTAGTGTAGAGATTTTCATTTGGCAAAAGGCAGGGTGTTCCTGACAGGATGGGACAATACTGGAAGAGCTTGGTTTCTGTTTTGTTTTGTTTTGTATGGTATAGTCCGATGGTCACAGATGAGGATTCTGCAGATTAACAAATGATTTCTATTTCAAGTGAATATGTTTTACAAACATACCATTATGACTACGCTGTAATGCTATGTAGATCTGACCTTGAAAATTGAGATGGGATAAATGAATTCTTAAGGTGGAGTTTGAGCAAAGATTACTTCGTACTGGGAAAGAAAGAAAAAAGAATGAGAAAGAATTTCAAAATAACCCCACCTCAATTTTGTTTGGCATATTGTAGTTGGAAAAAAAAAACACTTCTTGTCAGACTTTCTTCTGCTACAATGCTCTACAACAACAAAGGACACCCAAAAGTGTCTGCTGACTCTGTTTCTTGACTTCACCAACTTTGATAAACAGGCAATCATTGAGCAAACAAAGCATGTGGAGTTTTACAGATGATGCAACCATTATTTTTTTTGCCATATTGAATGAAACTAAATTATAGTACGGGTTTGACCTGAGTAATTGTATATAAAATAAGTCAGAATTATCTGGGTACTCCAATAGATGTTAAGGTAGGCACTTTTGACCATATGGAAAGTACAACATGGGCTGTTGACTCAATCATCACAATGGCAGGATCTTAGCTTGTTAAAATAGCTTTCCAGAACCATTGTTACAGGGCACTGAAACTTGCTAATATGAAAGTGCTTCTGCATTTGAGAACAGTAATTTGATTTAAATGTTTTGGCCAGTCTAATAAAGATGGCTTGACTACTCAAAAATACAGTCCTAGATAGTCCAATCTGACTTCCCAGTTGGATCAATTGCACACCGTGTTCAGTTATTGCTTGGTCATCCATCATGTTTGTTTTTGTGTTTCAGCATTGACAGTTTGCAGAATATGACACCACTGATAAGTTCTCTCCTGTGTAGATTTTGTAGGAGGAGAGCTCCTCCAGCTCCACAGGAGCCTAGTAGCACCTTTTCCAACTGAGAAATTGTATTCAGCTTTTATGAGATGCGGCTCACTTCATCAGATGCATGGAGCAGTTAGAATGATATAGAATTTAAATTGAGGTGGAGCAGGGGTACATTGAGGGGAGGATAGGTTGAATATACAGATAACGGTAGTGATCTAAGAGAAGGCAGTCTTTCATGTGTTTAATCCCAAACTGAAATATTTTGTATGTTAATTAACAATTGATGCTAAAATCTCTGTTTCCTTTTCTTAGTGGATCTATACCCTGGTTGAGAAGAGAAGTCCATTTCCCAGCTCTGCACTGTTTTCTGTTGTCAAACTATCTAATGGATTTCCTCCTCCCCTTCACTGTTCACATTACTGGTGAGGAGACTGTTATGATGTTAAGTAGCTACATACAGTATTTGGAAGGCTATACAGTATTTAGCTAAAATTGGGAGACTTAGGGGAGAGTTAATATTTTCTGAAAAATGAAAATAGCAATAGCAGGTAGACTTATATACTACTTTACAGCCCTCTCTAAGCGATTTACAGAGACAGCATATTGCCCCCAATTATCGACCTCAGAAGAATGGAAGGCTGAGTCATTCTTGAGTTTTGGTAGAATCAAACTGCTGACAGTCAGCAGCCTGCAATACTTCATTCTAACCACTGTGCCACACTGTCTTATAAAGTGAAAACAAAAAATTGGAAACTTTACCCCTGATAATTTTAGCTTTACCTGTACTGAAAAACAGAATTTGATGGTCTTGAAGTTTTGCAATTTTACTACTACTTGCAATTAACTATGAAGATTTTGGGATATTCTGCAAATAATTGACTGGAGTTGCAATCTACACTCATTTAGTTTGAAGATCATCATTCTAGTCGATCATGTATATAAACCTAACTTGCCGTTGAAAATTAAGGTTTGATTACATCAAAATGTGATCGTCTCTAGGCATTCTGTCAACTTTAAAAAGCAAACATGAATTCTTGCTATAGTAATTGGGATTTGTTTGAATAGACCCTGTTCTCCACTCTGGATTGCTGATTGTATGCACATCTTTCTAAGAGTTAATCTGTCTTGTTTCACTGGAACTTGAGGTGCATTTTGAAGAGCTGTTTTGTTTTTCTTCTTCTTGAGGGCCGTGTTTACCTCCTTCTCCAAAACTCATTCAAATTCATAAAGCACAGCTTGTTTTCACCTCTTGAATAATTCCTGTAGCTCTTTGTCTACAGCAGAGGTTCCCAATCTTTTTTGCCCGCGGCTCCCCCGGAAATCCGACCTGCAACTGCGCAGAGTTTAAGAAGATGTTTGTTCAGTTCTGGCTTAGTATGTTGGGTGAACTGTGCAGTTTGTAAGCCATAGTATAATATGGCTTTAACACAACTAATTTCTGTATAAGCAATGATAAGCAGATGCAGACAGAGCTAATATACTTTCAAACTGTCTTCCCAAACCTTGTGCACTGCAGATATGTTGGCCTATAATTGCCAGCAGGGTCACAGTTTATCACATCGGTAAATCAGAAGTTTAGCGAAAAAAAGGTTTTGTAAACTGCAGTAGATTATTGCAATGTCTCACAATCAGCCAGAGGGTTAGATTGGAACTGGCATTTTTATCTACCTATTGAGTCCTTCCCAAGGATCTGGGTTAGGCAGAGGTTGTTGTTTAATGGTGTTAAAGGCATTGTCACAGGATGCAAGTTGTTCCAAGTAAAACTATCTTTTGCAATTGATTGACGATGATTTTGTCAGTGCCAATGGTGTTCTATTGGTGCTCCAGATGTTTTGACTTGCACCCAAAATGTCTTTTACTATTGGTGTTATCTTTGTTTTCTTTAGGGACGTGGTGGCTCAGGGGCTAGGACGTTGAGCTTGTCGATCGAAAGGTTGGCAGCTCGGCAGTTTGAATCCCTAGTGCTGCCGTGTAACCGGTGAGCTCCTGTTACTTGTCCCAGCTTCTGCCAAGCTAGCAGTTTCGAAAGCACGTAAAAATGCAAGTAGAAAAAATAGGGACCACCTTTGGTGGGAAGGTAACAGTGTTCCGTGCACCTTTGGCGTTAAGTCATGCCGGCCACATGACCACGGAGACATCTTCGGACAGCACTGGCTCTTCGGCTTTGAAACGGAGATAAGCACCGCCCCCTAGAGTCGGCAACGACTAGCACGTATGTGCGGGGGGAACCTTTACTTTTACCTTTAATCTAGTAATCTATTCATGTTTTTATTGCATTATTATGTTTTGTTTCTTGTATATTCAATAAGCTCCCATATTCAATGTGCATCGGTGCTTGTTCTTGACTTTTACATAATCAGTCATGCATGTTTTTCTTCTTTGATAGTTTGTTTAACTTGAACTACACCTCTGTCTTCATTTCTGCAGGGTAGGTATAATCTATCAATACCACTATAAGGATGTAATGCATATTGAATAGTTATCAATTCTCTTTTTTTCAGCCCAGTTCAGTTTACATCCAGATTAATAATCCCAGCAATGCATCATGTAGCAGATATGACTCAGGTATTGATGGCTTTGGTGGCGTTTCCACCATTCAATTTTGGCTTTAACAATTTTCTCACTTTTGGGATATATTATTTATTAATCACATTTTAACCTGGCCATGCTTGATATTATCAAACTGTCAATGCTCAGATACATATAGAAGTCATATCTGCCAGGGTTCTAGTCTCCCTTTCTGGAATACAGAATAACTATTAATTCATCGATTTGTAGATTTATATGGCAAGAGCCTTTTCTGGAAAAATTTAAAACACACCAAAGCATTTTGTTACATAGATTTTGACAACATAGTTTTTCAACAAGCTGTTAAAAATGTTTCAGAATTATTCTCACTATAACTATGGCTATCCAGGTCTGTCATCTCTAGCCAAAATCAGATATTGTCAATCAAAAATTACTTTTGGCCTGTCACTGTTCAGTTATAGTGAATTAATCCTAATTTATAAAGTCCCCTATTAAGTAGTCCTGTTTGAGATGAGACGTGGAACTTATCTATCTATATATCTATGGAACTCCATACAGTGAGCATTGATTGGCATTGAGAGGGCATTTTCCTTGCATTGGCTTGAGTGTGAGATATCTAAATTTATGTCTCCACTGGGGAAGTATGAGCCATACCATCTGAATCCATTGAGAACATACAAATTCTTTGCACTAAGATATACATCCCCAGAGGCTCTTTTTTCTCTTTTTGTTGTCTATATATCTAGAGGCTTTTTGACATTCTGAATGGAATGTTTTATCTTTCTGTCAGCTGTTAAGAAGACACTTTTCATTTCAAAGGAGATTATTGTGCTTTGGCCCTAAATGACTGCAGGCATGGCAACATCACCTTTCTTCGGTGAGCCAAATCTGATCCCAATTATCTGGAAAAATTATATGGTTCTGTTTCGACTACTTTTTTGAGGGAAAAAAACCCCTCTTTCGTTAGTTGCACCTAACTTGCAGGATTTTCTGCATTGTGGTATACTGAAAAAGAACTAAAATATTCCTTGGTGTGTATAGGTGATATTTGTCAGATTTTGATTTAGGATATTTTTGTGAACTAGTCTCTAAGAATTCTGAGGTGCATTATGCTCTTAGAAGCACATTATACATCATGTGCAAAAGTGGCAAATAAAACAGACTTCTTTAAAAATGAAAAACAGTCCAGGGAAATTAATTTTGAATGGATGAATGGTAGAAATGTAGAGGTTTTCAACTGTTTCCCTATAATAGATTGTTTTCCAATTCCAAATTACCCCCATCATCTCTGCCTTATGGATATCTGTCATAGGGAGCGATCATTTTTTAAAAACTGTGTGGAATTAGTTAAAGGTTGTATAGATTGTAGGAGTCAATAGTAATTCCACTCACAAAAACAAGTCCATAATCAACCCTCAATAAAAGGGAGTCTGTGTCTGAGAAATAATCAGGAACTTGTCTTATCGTCAAGTCAATAAGAGGCCTCCTGAAGGCCTTGCAGCTGGAGAAATCTTGATTGGAGCTCCAGCTGAGTTAAATGTGCTGACCTCTGGTGGAATTAGAACTCAGTGCAATCCCACTGAGTCCAGTGCTGCTTTAGTGACCAGCTGAGCTATCGGTAAATGTGTAACACAAAAGCAGGCGCCTCCGATCTGCAGGGAGGCAGGGGGAAATAAGGCCCCATGTCTGTAGTTGTGTGCCCTTTGTCCTATTTTGACCTGCTCTTCACCAAATAGCAACTGGCATAATTCTTACAAACAGTAGGAAACAACATGACCCACAGATTTCTTAAATGTATCACGTTAGAGACAAACTGCGTGTGATGTTTTTGCAGGGTGTGTTTTTAATATTTAATGTTGATTTAAAAAATGCAAATTGCCTCAGTTTACAAGGCTGAAAATTCATGAGGAGACTGTTTTCTCACTTGGCTTCTGATAATCAGGTGGTTTGAAGTGTCATCTAAATTCTTTTTTAATCTAGGCTTCCAGCCAGCATCCTCCCCACACATACCCCCATAGATGTCGTGCTTCAGCGAAAGTTACAGCCCACATGCTCACTTCCCGGTTACTCTTGTTATGCTTATAAATTGATTGCAGAGGCGCATAAGAGGAGGAAACCTCTCCAGTACATTAATAGTACTGAAATGATCAAGCCATGACGGAAAAGGAAACCTTTAAATTACACAGAAATGCAAAAAAAGAAACATCTCAAAGCAATTGCCACTTTTGCACATGCATCCAGATATTTACATAGAGCTTATGGCATGTGTTTTTTTTTGGACAATCACACTGGATTCTGCAGGATCAAGATGAAACCAAATCTCATCTAAGTTATAATACATTAGATAACAAGGAAGGAATCAAACCAAAAGCATGAACTGGTATGTGAAACCAGGACAAAAATAGCCTGGATATTTTGCATTCAGCAAGCAAGGATAACAACAAGAACATATAACATTTCTTCCTTATAACATATAATAATAGGTGGGAGGAACCACCTCATCCAGTACTTAAAAGAGTTCAGAAAACATAGTTGAGCATTTTAAAGCTTGGAGGAGGTGACCATGTGAGCAAGGAGTTTTTCAATTACCTTAATGGCCAGGCTGGGAAATATTGTACTTGGAAAGTTGTGCAAGATGGGGCAGTGTGGTCAAGCTTGAAAGTAGGCTCTTCCATCAGTGACATGGTTGGATCCAGGAAAACCTGCATCTACATACATGTTTCTTCAAGGAGAGGGCAAATCCATTGTGACACTTTCTGAATTTCTAGTAATGCCCCCAAAGAGTCCGATAAATTGAATGCATGGCTTTTGTTTCCCTCCCCAAAAACTCTCCTTTGTGAGGCCATTTATGTAGATAGAACTGGCAGATTCGAGACTGTACCATTACAATTTCATGCTATAATCTGAGGACATTGGGCTCAGCTTTGGAGAATTTGGTTTGTTGGCTCAAGCCAAGACACCGGAGATGGAGGATTGCCATCGATTGAGAAACAACACACCAGTCTCTTGAAAGAGGCTTCCTTTCACTTATCTCTTGCATTTTAAAAAGCCAAGGTCAAATGTTCAGAAGAAATGAAGTGTAAAAGGGAGGAAAAAAAGAGCTATCTTTAGACAGCCAAACAAGAGCTTTGGCTCTCTCTCCAGTCATATTCTCTGCAATGATCACGTTATAAAACTTGTATTCGAAAACCTAATATATAGCTAATTAGCAAAGCTGACTGTATTGATTTAAATTGAAATTCTCTCTGTGATGTCTTCCCTTGGGTTCAATCAACTTTTATTGAATTGTTAATTGTTGTATGTGAATATACGTATATGTTTCACAATCAGGGGAGGGAAGGGCCTTTTAAGTTACAGTTCACCATTATTATTTTGGAATGAACAGAGAAGACTGTCAATAAATATTTTTGAAGAATATCTGTGGTTGATACGTGGGATTTCAAAGTAATTGGCTTGCTGCTAGCAGTTGCTGGATTGTTTTGTTTTGTTTCTGTCTTGTATCCTAGCAGTTGGGTAGTAGGATATCTTCATACAATAGTTAGGGGAATATGCAAATGACCTTAAAGTCAAAGCCCATCTGTATATCCTATTAACTGGGTTATGAAGAGATTCCTTTTACCATTTCTACAGAACATGTCCTCATAATGCAGCCTTTCCTTCATACCTAGCCCATGGAGGCAAATTAAATTCATCCCTGTGTGTTCCAGTTTTAAGGTTGCATTTTCCTTTTTGGGAAATTGTTCTGGGGAACAATTTATTGGAACATAAGAACAGAGCCATGGTGGCTCAGTGATCAGAATGCAGTATTACAGGCTGACTCTGCTCACACCCAGGAGTTTGATCCTGACCAGTTCAAGGTTGACTCCGCCTTCCATCTTTCTGAAGTCAGTAAAATGAGGACCCAGATTATTGGGAGCAATATGCTGATGTTGCAAACTGCCCAGAGAATGCTGTAAAGCACTATGAGGTGATACATAAATCTAAGTGCTATTGCTATTGCTATTATGATACCCGTTCAAGGTCCTGGTGATAGACTGGCATTGGCTGAGTTCCTCATAGTTGGTTGAGCTGCTAAAGGAGACAGTTCCGTTTTGACTATTCTAACACAATTATGAAAATTCCATGGGTTATTTCTAGGTGCTGCCAACTGTGGCCATTCCAATATTGCCATCCCTCAGCAGCGCTTATTTATGCGGGTCATTTGAAATTAACAAGAGTTCTGTCAGATCCCCTTTCCAACTCAAGTGACAACAAGGAACCTCTCTACCAATTTTCTGGAAAATAGGTAAACTGTATCCAAACTTCTGACAGTTTGATAGGCTGGAAGTGTAAGGTTATGTAGGAAAGATCTTGGAAGGCAAAGGAAAGAACCACAGCAGGGGCATGGAGGAATGAAGACAGTTTAATCCACAAAGGAAATGGGGCATAACAAGCATATCAGAAGGGGCCCTTCCTATTTCTTTGGACTGTAAAGGAAATGGAGTAGAAATGTACCTTCAGACTTCCAAGGTTGTATTAATGTAACTTTACAATCAATTAGAATTAGTTCATCTTGGTCTGCTTCCTGACTGGACTATCTTGCAAGGCTGACAAGAGGCTAATCAGGAGATTAGGGAAGGAGGGAGGGAGGGAAGGAGGGAGGAAGGAAGGAAGGAAGGAAGGAAGGAAGGAAGGAAGGAAGGAAGGAAATTCTGATGCCACTTGCGAGCTTGACACAAGGAAACTCAACCGGGAAGTTGATAGGAAATCAAAAGTCACTCCTACCCCCCCACTGCTTTTTTTGCTAACCCACATTAGAATAGAATAACAGAATTAGAAGGGACCTTGGAGGTCTTCTAGTCCAACCGCCTGCTTAGGCAGGAAACCCTACATCACTTCAGACAAATGGTTATCCAACATCTTCTTAAAAATATCCAGTGTTGCAGCATTCGCAACTTCTTGAGGCAAGTTGTTCCACTGATTAATAGTTCTAACTGTCAGGAAATTTCTCCTTAGTTCTAAGCTGCTTCTCTCCTTGATTAGTTTCCACCCATTGCTTCTTGTCCTGCCTTCAGGTGCTTTGGAGAATAGTCTGACTTTCTCTTCTTTATGGCAACGTTAATTCTGTTTCTCCATTTAGGTAAGGAAATATTTATGAAACAATGACACAATGGGGCATGGGTTATCTAGTAAAAGATAATCATCAGATCTTACCATCAGTTTGGCCAAAATGTCTGACATCCCCTTGCCCACTCAGCAGGGGAGTTCCTAGTAGTTCTTCTAGCCAGAACGTCTCCCTTCAGAGACCAGCTCTAGGAAAGCTGAAGGTTAGCAAGGAATATCATTGGTCAGTTGAGTAATCAGTATTAGTTCCACATCAGAGAAGTGGTTGAATGTAGTGAATGCCCGAACAGTAATAAAAAGTGTGAATTAGCTCAGATGTGTGTCTTACTAAGACAACTGAAGCTTTGATAACAGCAGGAGCGGGCTAGAAGTATTCTTAGGTATGAAGTTTTAATTTACTGTAAGCCATTTCAAGTTTATAGAAAACGGAAAAGGATAATATTAAACCAAACGCTTATTCTTCAAGTGATCCAAATTACTGGAAGGGTTCAGTTAACGGCTACAACTCCTCCTAAAGTTACCATGACAACAGAGAACTCATTGATCCCAGACAACAGGAAATACAACTTATGCAATACTCTGGTACTGAGTAGGAAAAACGGTGGCATTCTTGTGGGTGATGCCAACTTTTTATCAAACATTTCCAAAAAGATGGCAACCATGTCTCTTGCAAAGCAGACCACTTTTCTCTCGGGGCAACTTTTACCTGATAAACCAGACAAATTACATCCAATGTTAAACCAGATCAACAAATCAAACACAGAACTACCTGAAAGGCATTGTTGGATACCCTGGGTTGGCAATTGTTCTTGTCATTTCTGCCCCAGATTCAGAAAACGCCCTTAGCTGACTCTTGCTTTAGTGAAAACAAGCAGAGAACATGCCAAGGAGCAGATTTGGAACAGATCAAGCTCAACTTCATTCTCAACCAGCTGTTTGTGGTCACCCCCTGCTCTATCATTTATTTTAAAAAAAGAACTTGCAAAGCTGCAATTCTGGCTTTGCTTAGACAGCAGGTTTTAGATTGTTAGCAACAAGAGCCCTGGAGATGGGCTAGCTTCATTGACTACAAATGCAAATGAATGTACCTTTCTCTGTACACAGCTGATTAATGAATGCAGGTTGTTGTTGATTTGTTTCTTACTACCAAGCAGGAGGGAATGTTGTTTGTCACAGAGAAAGGCAGAGCTGCTCAGAAAAAAAAGAAGAAGAAAAATAGAGCAGATGATTTGCAAGTAGAATTAAAGTTTTCTCAAAAGAGCCAATCTATTCATTTTTAATGTTCATTTCAATGTTCCCTCCAAAAGGGGAGATGGAGGGAAAAGCTATATACAAAGAGGTGACAAACTCAATATGATGGATGAGACACTTTTGCAAATTCATTATGTATAAGTTGGGATTGTAAGAATCCAATAAATGTCACTAAAGGGGTTTCTGAATTTGGTTACAGGTAGCTAAAAAGCATAATCTACTGAGGCATAAATCACAGATTGTTGGGCCGGCACTGAATGGAAACTCTTGAATAGGTTGACTGGTGAATCAAGTCATTCGTAGACCATCGACAGTGTTCAGAAGTTCTTCTATTTGAAAATTTAGTGAAGTGAGGAAAGATGGGGGGGGGAAGAAAAAGAAGCACTGATTTCCTACTCTCTGTGTTACAGTAAAATAAGGCATTAACATCAAACCACCGCCTTTTGCTTTTCCATTATAGTATGAACAAGTCATTTCTATAAAGATCTATCAGCCTAATCTCTAAAACCCAAAGTCAGAGTTTCATTCTTTTCAACATCAAGCACGAAGTTCAGAAGTTTTCCATATGGAAACAAAAGTACGTATGTTCTTTTCTTCAATCAAAGTTTTTTTTAAATTTGCATTTATATCCCGCCCTTCTCCGGAGACTCAGGGCGGCTAACACTATGTTAGCAATAGTCTTCATTCTATTTGTATATTTATATACAAAGTCAACTTATTGCCCCCAACAATTTGGGTCCTCATTTTACCTACCTTATAAAGGATGGAAGGCTGAGTCAACCTTGGGCCTGGTGGGACTAGAACCTGCAATAATTGCAGGCAGCTGCTGTTAATAACAGACTGCATTAGCAGCCTGAGCCACAGAGGTCAGTTTTTCCATTTCCGCCAACTCCATCAACTTCTGCAACCAATTCTTCTAGATAAGGAATACAATTACAACGCATATCTACTGGATTTACAATTTGCGGTATCCTTCCACACACTGAAAATAAAACACAGTTATACAAAAGGTTTGGATGGAAGCTGTAGTTTTTACAGATCAGTTATTGGGTGGTGACGACGAGTTTTTCAACATTTCCTATGTTGAATAAATACCATTTGTCAGTTGCCACCAATTTGTAGTGTTTACAACATCTGCCGATATCTTGATTTCGATAACATTTTCAGCTTCAGAGATATTTGAAATTATTAGAAAAGATTACAATTGCCTTTGAAAACAAAAAAGTCCACAATTAATCTTGTTATTGATCATTCTGTTTGATATGTGAATTTTAAACACTGAATGGAATAAACAATTGGAAACACCCATTTTGTCAAAAACAAAAGGGAGATGGAGGGAAAAGCTATATACAAAGAGGTGACAAACTCAATATGATGGATGAGACACTTTTGCAAATTCATTATGTATAAGTTGGGATTGTAAGAATCCAATAAATGTCACTAAAGGGGTTTCTGAATTTGGTTACAGGTAGCTAAAAAGCATAATCTACTGAGGCATAAATCACAGATTGTTGGGCCGGCACTGAATGGAAACTCTTGAATAGGTTGACTGGTGAATCAAGTCATTCGTAGACCATCGACAGTGTTCAGAAGTTCTTCTATTTGAAAATTTAGTGAAGTGAGGAAAGATGGGGGGGGGAAGAAAAAGAAGCACTGATTTCCTACTCTCTGTGTTACAGTAAAATAAGGCATTAACATCAAACCACCGCCTTTTGCTTTTCCATTATAGTATGAACAAGTCATTTCTATAAAGATCTATCAGCCTAATCTCTAAAACCCAAAGTCAGAGTTTCATTCTTTTCAACATCAAGCACGAAGTTCAGAAGCGTTTTCCATATGGAAACAAAAGTACGTATGTTCTTTTCTTCAATCAAAGTTTTTTTTAAATTTGCATTTATATCCCGCCCTTCTCCGGAGACTCAGGGCGGCTAACACTATGTTAGCAATAGTCTTCATTCTATTTGTATATTTATATACAAAGTCAACTTATTGCCCCCAACAATCTGGGTCCTCATTTTACCTACCTTATAAAGGATGGAAGGCTGAGTCAACCTTGGGCCTGGTGGGACTAGAACCTGCAATAATTGCAGGCAGCTGCTGTTAATAACAGACTGCATTAGCAGCCTGAGCCACAGAGGTCAGTTTTTCCATTTCCGCCAACTCCATCAACTTCTGCAACCAATTCTTCTAGGTAAGGAATACAATTACAACGCATATCTACTGGATTTACAATTTGCGGTATCCTTCCACACACTGAAAATAAAACACAGTTATACAAAAGGTTTGGATGGAAGCTGTAGTTTTTACAGATCAGTTATTGGGTGGTGACAACGAGTTTTTCAACATTTCCTATGTTGAATAAATACCATTTGTCAGTTGCCACCAATTTGTAGTGTTTACAACATCTG
This sequence comes from Ahaetulla prasina, assembly GCF_028640845.1. Classification (NCBI taxonomy): domain Eukaryota; kingdom Metazoa; phylum Chordata; class Lepidosauria; order Squamata; family Colubridae; genus Ahaetulla; species Ahaetulla prasina. The sequence continues at coordinate 171,599,069 of NC_080540.1, forward strand.
CCGATATCTTGATTTCGATAACATTTTCAGCTTCAGAGATATTTGAAATTATTAGAAAAGATTACAATTGCCTTTGAAAACAAAAAAGTCCACAATTAATCTTGTTATTGATCATTCTGTTTGATATGTGAATTTTAAACACTGAATGGAATAAGAAATTGGAAATCACCATTTTGTCAAAAACAAAAAGGGGGGGGGAGGGAACCATCAATGTCTTTCAAAACGTTCAATTTAGAACATGCTTATGCAATAAAAAAATATCAGATTTATTGGCCAATTGAATTTGTACGGAAAGCAACAAGTAAATCATCATATTCTTAGAGAAGCAATGAAAACAGCACTTCATTAAAGCTACTTTTTGCAATGTGTAAAATTGTTATGCTCAAAGAAGAAATCATTAGATATATCAATATGACTTTGAGACAGGGTGCAATACACCTGACATCCATTAAAAAAAAACTATGCACCTGTACATAGAAATTGATTGCGGGTGAATAGAAGTAGATTCTCTATGCCATTCTTATTCTAAAAGATTTATCCTTCTGTGCTGGAAAAATAAATTTACGACCCCAGTTACTCAGTGGATTAAAGACCTGATGTTACTTAGACATACGAGCAAATTGCTTACAGACATACTTTTTGTATTGAAGTTTATGATGAAATATGGTAATTCTTTATCAAAACAGTTAACTGAAACTTTAGATGCATATATATACAGTACATGAATGAGTAGCATGTACATGTGTTTGTGTGTGTGTGTTTTATGCTTTGCTTTTCCTTCTATCTTTTCCCCTTCCATTTCATTGAATAAAGACCAAAATGAAATTAAATGAAGCTAAACAGTTTGAAGGATGGAAGAGAAAGAATGGGAGCAGAACAGGTATAAAGGGAGGTAAAGAAAGAACAAGATGATATCAGGAGCAAAGCTAGAAGTCAAACATGCAGATTTGCTATTACTGCCTCTCTGAGAGCAATAAGGAACTGCTGGTTTTAAACACACCCACGGAGAACCAGTCTGCTGTAGCAGTTCAGGTTTTGGATCATAATCTAGCCCATCCTTTGAGCCAACCAAACTCTCTGCCCAATCTACCTCATGGAACCATTGTTAGGAAAAAGAAGGAGAGGAAACACTGCTTTGAGCTGCTGTTACTTGTTACCTGTGAGTAATATAATGAATAAATAATCAATATAGCAATAGCACTTAGACTTATATATACCGCTTCACAGTGCTTTACAACCCTCTCTAAGCGGTTTACAGCATCAGCCTATGTCCCCAACAATCTGGGTCCTCGTTTTACCCACCTTGGAAGGATGGAAGGCTGAGTCAACCTTGAGCCTGGTGAGATTTGAACTGCCAAATTGCACGCAGCCAGCAGGCAGCAGAAGTAGCCTACAGTACTGCATTCAAATCATTGCATCAATGATATACAAGTTATCCTTGACTTACAACTACAGTTGGGATCACAATCTTGGTTATTAAGTAATTTTATGACCATTTTTACTATGGTCATTAAGCAAATCATCATGGTTACTAAATGAATACATGAATTACATTGTCATTAAGCAATCCAGCTTCCCCAATTTACCCTGCTTGTCTGAAGCTGATAAGGAAGGTCGCAAATTGTGATTGTATGACTGCAAGGCACGCTGCAATCGTAAATGTCAGCCAGTTGCCAAACACCTGAATTGTGATTATGTGATCGCAGGGGTGGTTATAATGGTTGTTACTTCAAGATTGGGTCATAAATCAAACCATTGTTAAACAAATGGTCGTTAAAGTCAAGGATTACTTGTACAGGATTCCTTCTGCCTTGTATACCATGCAGGGTTTTTTTTTTTCCTGAATTGAGCCTCACTGTATTTGTTTAATATCTTATTATGTAATTCACCCTTGGAGAGTTTGTATTTAATTGAAGGGTGGCATCTAACTGCTGTAATTATACTCTTACACACTTGTAGGAGGAGATGAGAACCAATACATAACGAAACAAGGAAACTGGGAAGAAAAACACCTCAGTGGAGATGACAGCAATTCTCACAGTACTATCTTATGTCTAAGTATATTTATCCATGTTGTATGGCTAGTATTATTATCTTTCCCATCTTCTTTACTACACCCTTTTTGGTATCATTATATTATTATTATTCTGTTGTTTTGCATGTACATCGAGAGCTTCTGTACTGGAGACAAATTACTGGTGTGTCTAATCACACTTAGCTAAATAAAGCTAACCTCTCCTCTCCTCTCCTCTCCTCTCCAAAAAGTGTTATCAAACTATCTCTTCCCTTTTCCAGGTTGAAAACTTCACATTTCAATTCGAGACAACACAAGTTCAGTGCAAAGTCAACACTAGTACGTTTTATGAGTGGTAGCCCCAGTGTTGAACTCTTACTGCAATTGTTAAGTGATTATTTTGGAGTACCTCTGTCAAAAAAATCATGGTCTATTCTACAAAGTCTTCTACTCGATTTTCATGCAGGGCTGTACTTCTCAAGAAGTTCCAAAATCTTACCTTTGGACATGTATTTCATTTTCCAGGGAATATTCCAGGCTCTGGCTATGACAGTTAAGCCTGACACCTAGAGAAATTTATTTTTAATTTAAAAAGCCAAACAAAAATACAGAAATAACTGCTCTTCAGAACGTCAAAGTGTTCTGTGTTTCTGTAGAATACAGCAATTTTCTGCACATTAATCTTCCAAATCAGAGGTGGTTGGTAGTATTCTGGATGAAATAGTTCATGTGATGGCTGGACTGCTAAATGTTAATCTTACATTTGCACATTTGGCTAGCAGAAGACCACCAAAGCTTGTCTGTTTCTTTTCACTCCACAAACTATAAGCATTCCACATCTTCTAACTGGTCAATACAAAAGCATTAGATAACTGAAAAAGTGTCTAACTAGTTATTTACATTACACAATGCATTCAACAAACATGCCCTGTAAGTTGATGGTAGCATCTTGTAAGAACACCAGATCTTCAAATGGTTCCTTCCTAAATGATGTCTTCTGAAATGGTGCAAAGCAGAGGGTGGAAAAATGGTGACTGTCTCAACATTTCCTCCACATCTTCTTGTAGTTGCACTGCATGTTGCTGGGTGATTATGATTCCCTCATGACCTGTATTATCCATAAAATAACATCTTCCAAGACAGGATAGAAAATTAAAATTGTGTTGGAGGCATGTGGGTCATTAGAATAATGGGAAACCCATGGAACCAGCCATCTTTCATTATGCATTATTTATCCAGCAGCAATAATTGCTTTTTGTCTGGTGAGAATTCTGAGCCAAACCAGTTGCCTTTTCCACAACTGTAGTACTTTCCAGTCTTAGAGCAAAAAGGTGTTTATGATCATGAATTGATAACTACTCTTTGGCAACTTACTTTTTAAAGCCAGATACATTCCACTAACTTTTTAGTCCATCCCTACCTCTGTTCTACATGGCCCTTAGGCTTCCCATTATTTCTGGCTACAAGCCTATGCTAAAAAGAGCCCTGAGGACCTCCATGGGCCATTACTTCTAAAGCCTTGTTCTTTAGAAGATAACTTTGAAACTCGAGTGGATGTCCTGGTTGAGTGGAACCAGGAACATCTGGGCATCCTCATGTGTTTTGTCAGGAGCAGAACAGTATTTGCGCTTTTGCTCTTCAGCAGAAGGTTCCCAACAAACTTTTTTCTTTCCAGACATTAAGCAGAAAGGCCTCTTAAATGACTTTTTCAGACACTACAGGCATCTGACATTAAACCTGATACAGAAGTGGAGCGAAGCCTGCCTTCCCAAGACATAATTCTTGCCAAAAGGGGGGGAAAAGCATGTGGAGTCTGGTTCCTCCAATTGTTTCCTTTCTTACCTCATGAAATAAGAAGTCTTCAACTCACTGGGCCTCAGCCAAATCCTAAATGATTTGGAACATTACAGGGCTGCACAAATTTGTTTGGAGAAGGCAATTTCTGTCTATTTTTTGTTTTTACTGACTATAGGAAATCTTTCTTGGTAGAAAAGATCTGGGCTTTTGCAAACTCTACCTCAAGATGACTTCTGTCTCTGACGTATTATTCAGAGCCAAATCTTCTCCTTTCAACTTGCTCGATGCTAGATTAACAAAAATGCAATGAATATATTAAATTATACTCCAGGATACAAACACAGGGAGTAGAAACTCTGTCTTAGAAGATGTTATTGGCTCTATTGTAGCAGTCTTCTTTTTTGAGACAGGTGTCTAGCTACATTTGCTGATCTTCAATGAGGAAACAGTAGGGAGGAGGCAATATATATTAGATACTAAGAGAAAACTATCTCGGTCTTTCTAGGAAACTGTACACTACAATTCTGATTCTGTTCCCTTTCATCTATCCATGCTGAACCTGATATTCAACTTTTTAAAAACAATTTATATATTTAACACATGTATATGAGACTCTAGAAAGAGTGCAGAGAAGAGCAACAAAGATGATTAGGGGACTGGAGGCTAAAACATATGAAGAACGGTTGCAGGAACTGGGTGTGTCTAGTTTAATAAAAAGAAGGACTAGGGGAGACATGATAGCAGTGTTCCAATATCTCAGGGGTTGCCACAAAGAAGAGGGAGTCAAACTATTCTCCAAAGCACCTGAGGGTAGAACAAGAAGCAATGGGTGGAAACTGATCAAGGAAAGAAGCAACTTAGAACTAAGGAGAAATTTCCTGACAGTTAGAACAATTAATAAGTGGAACGACTTGCCTGCAGAAGTTGTAAATGCTCCAACACTGGAAATTTTTAAGAAAATGTTGGATAACCATCTGACTGAGATGGTGTAGGGTTTCCTGCCTGGGCAGGGGGTTGGACTAGAAGGCCTCCAAGGTCCCTTCCAACTCTGTTGCTATATTATATTATATTATATTATATTATATTATATTATATTATATTATATTATATTATATTATATTATATTATATTATATTATATTATTATATTATATTATATTATATTATATTATATTATATTATATTATATTATATTATATTATATTATATTATATTATATTATATTATATTATATTATATTATATTATATTATATTATATTATATTATATTATATTATTATATTATATTATATTATATTATATTATATTATATTATATTATATTATATTATATTATATTATATTATATTATATTATATTATATTATATTATATTATATTATATTATATTATATTATATTATATTATATTATATGGCTGCCTGCCCCATGTCATATAGTATTGGGTAGCTGACAAATTGTTGGAACAATTTTGTTTAGCTCAGATGCAACTTCCTAAGGATAAAAAGAGTACTAGTAATAGAATGCTAAAAATGTTGCTTCAGATTTTGTGAATTAGAACAAAAATCTCTGAACTGCAAATCTGTCAAGAATAACAGATTGGGACTTGGCACTCTGATGCATTGGCTTTAACTCCTTGCTCCCCTGCTATGGCCCCAACAACAAAATCAACCTTTCCAAAAAAGAGGAATTGGCCAGGAAAGAATTATTACTTAAAAGATCGCTGGGCCTTTGCATCTCCTAACCACAGCATAAATATCTGTTGGCAACAAGGTTCTTTGGTGTCCTAATGACCTAATGTTTACCTCATCCCCAACTAATGGGAGGCTTAAATTGTGGTATACCAGTGTTAAAGTTGTATTTTCTTTCTTTTTCCAATGGTGTTCCCAAGCTGCTTCAAACTATTTAAATGCTATTAGTTTTCGTTACACATTATCTTGGAGAAAAGCCAGCGCTTGTGGTGATTTAAAATGGATAAATGGAGACAATGGAAGCAAGCACAGATCTGTAATACAGACAGCACATATCATGCTTCTATAGTTTTCTGACAATCCATCTCAGCAGAGATGCAAGGTTATATGATGATTTATGGCGACAGATCCATGTTTGTTCTATTTGAAGTGAGAAACTGCCTAGATCAGCATCCCCTAAATTGATTTGAGTGAGGCCAAAAGATCTTGTTGGAGTACAATTCCCAGCATCCCTTTATTATCAAACATGATAGGGTTTGATGATACTATTACCAAACATGATAGGGGTGATGGTGACTGCATTTTGAAAGCAAAGCAAAACTTCCTTGCCAAATAAAATAAATTAGGGAAGTCTATACTGAATTTTCTGTTTGATCTGCTAGTTATCCCTACAAAAAAAATCCACGCTCCATGAATCAACCAGTGCCCTACCAACGTTAAGTGACAACTCTTTGAGCATGGGATAAGGAAGGTTTTTATCAGATGTTCTTGAGTGGCTCCACATTCAGATGAAAGAAACAAATGCAAATTAAAGAAAGAAAAGCTGAGAACCAGATCCAGACAGCTGCTTATAGTGTGCTGTTAAGATCTGGACTTTGAACAGCAACAGAAGGCTTCTTGCCAGAAATATTGGTTTGGATGTGGTCACAAACAAAGTATTATTTTGTAGAATAAATACCTCAAAGCCAATGGGGAGCACTCCTTGAAATATTATAAGGAAGGAAAGTAGGTAAATTTGCATTTACAAATTACAGGGTTTTAACAAGCCTTAGAAAATGTTCACCGTGTTGGTTCTCTGAGGGTAATGCATAAAATCTGTGACCCTTGGGTACCTCTATTGATTATGTAATGTTTTAACATTCTCAGTTATCAACCCTTCAAGGTAGGCAAAGGCATGAAGAAAGCTTGGCAGAAGAAGTTTCTGAAGCGACCTTCATTGTTACAGAATAGAATTACAGAATCGTGAAAGCCTCTCAGTTTTTCTCTGCTACGTCTTACACCAAACAAAATCAAGGCAGGATTATTTTGAGTTTCTTTCAAATGCTGGCCTCTTTCTCTGGACAGAGTGGTCTTTTCTGAAAGTCCTCCTTTTATTATTTGCTCATTCCTTTCCCATTCTCATTGCTAGATCCCTATTTCATCACATCTAAATGGCAGTTTTTTGACATACAGCTATCAGTTGTATTCAAATTCTGTCTCCCTTTGCTTAGGCAAAGAGTTTATTTTTTATTCCACCTTTAGTATTTTTATAAATAAGTCAAAGCAGCAAATGTACCTAATGCTCCTTCCTCTTCCTATTTGCTCCACAATAACCACCTTGTCAGGTGGGTTGAGCGAGAGGGACTGGCCCAAACTCATCCAGCTGCCTTTCGTGCCTAAGTCGAGACTAGAGCTCAGTCTCCTGATTTCTAGCCTGATGCCTTTTTGTTTGTTTCGCTTCATCTTAAACAACAGACACACACACACTCCTGGTATTTTGATTAGGTTTAGCAAAGGCATTGCCCAACTCAGAGGTTGCCACAAAGAAGAGGGAGTCAAACTATTCTCCAAAGCACCTGAGGGTAGAACAAGAAGCAATGGGTGGAAACTAGTCAAGGAGAGAAGCAACTTAGAACTAAGGAGAAATTTCCTGACAGAACATTCAATAAGTGGAACAACTTGCCTGCAGAAGTTGTAAATGCTCCAACACTGGAAATTTTTAAGAAAATGTTGGATAGCCATTTGTCTGAAATGGTGTAGGGTTTCCTGCCTGGGCAGGGGTTGGACTAGAAGACCTCCAAGGTCCCTTCCAACTCTGTTATTATGTTATGTTATGTTAATTTGCTTTGTATACCTTCTGTTCCTAAAGTACCCTGAAAAAAAGCTAGAAACGGGTGGTAATACTGCACCAACTTCAGATTTTGGGAAAGCCATCTGCTCATCACTGAGCAGATACATTAAAATTCTGAATATAACCATACTGTGAGGATTCCTGTACAGCTAAATTTGGAATTTTAACTGTTCAGAGACTACAAGTTATTTCAGATTAGATATAATGTCAGCTGTAGCTACTGGCAATAGTAATTCTTGGAATATAATAAATGAATGCTGTGTCTTCTGTCCAGCCAGATATACAAATGAGCTTGGTAACCTTTTCTTACGAAACAGGATAAAAATGGTTTTCCTGCTAGCATCTTGTCTTCTGCACGTTTACTAAAAGCTTTGCCTCAGTTATTCTATAGCAACCAATGGCTGCGATGATGGTTAGCCTTAAACAGAGAGACTGCTGTACTGTTGTGTTACAGAAATCCCATCTGTTGCTTTAAACATTGATTTAAAGACACAGTGGGCTGTACCAGATGTGGCTTCCAATCTACAAGAAAGTGAATGGCACTTCTACTTCCAATCAGTTGATGGTGCGGCTGAGCCTTTTAATTGTACTGGATCCCAGCTTCCTTCTGTTGTGATGGCAAGGATGCTGCCAACTGGTTGGCAGGAATCATCTTGGGGGGTAGGGGAGAATGCAGTTTGTTTCTCCTAAGGATTGAAATCATATCTGGCGATGCCCAGTTCCTTCAGCAAATGTGTTCCAACACTCTCTAGTTAAAACATGCAATAGAAAGTTGGGAAATTACAAAATGCGTACTTTCCACCTAAATTGGATTATTTTCTCCATGCCAAAGAAGACTAATGTTTTGCTCACTGCAGAAAGGCTGCTTCATTGCCAGAAAGAATGAATAATTGCAAACAGAAGAGATCCCTGGAGTATCTTTAAGATACTTTTTTTCCCAGGGTGTATCCAATCTCTGTATAATAGGGAGACCTACCAAGGCAGAGAAAATGACTACAAAGGGAGCTTAAGTCTTTCAGAAATTAAGCACTAGAGAAATGGAGAAATGTAAACAAAAATGGAGGAATTACCTCTACAAGCAACAAAGTGCTTCTTGCCTTGAAGGAAAAGCCCAGTGCAGATTATACTTTAAGAATACACTAACATGGCTTCTCTTTTCCAATTCTTTAAGATGCTTCCCTACCTACTGCATATGATGCAGGCTCCAATTACACTGATTAGGAAAGGAAAGCTTTCCAAGGCTATATGACAGCTTCTGTAAGTTTCTTTAAAGTACACACTGGCTCTAATCTTTATAAAAGATAGATGAACTTGGCAGTTTGTGCACGGTGCAGTAAGGGAACAAACCACGATAGATGCTATTCTTCCCTTCCAGCTAAGTTTGAATGAGAAAGAAGTCAGGAGGGGATATTGATTGGAAATTCAAATAGACAGCAAAGCTGAAAAGGAGGCAGACTGCTCAAACTATGAATCCAAATATGTACTGCTGCATCTCTTTCTCATATCAATGAGACTGGCAAGGCTAGAGCTGTGGCTGTATAATCAACATGTTTGTCCTTGAAACACGGAGATGGGTAGCAAAAACTTGTTCTCTTAAAAAGCAGAGGAATTGGGGAAGGCCACAGAAGCAGATTTTAAAAGTGCCACAAAACTATTATAGAGCAGCAATCTTTCGCAAATAAGGTTTTCTGGTAGATACTGTTACAGAGTGATATCCACTTTCTCATCTCTAGTACTGCCCCAAAGATGTCTCTCATTCAAATGAACAACTGGGAAAGTTCTAATTTTGCTTTAGGGGAAATTGCTGGTGCTCAGAAGAAGATTTGGAGCAAAGAAGCCTGTAGTATACAGAAAAGTGTATAGTCATAAAACAACAGTCTAAATATATATCTTATTTAAAAAAAAACCAAAGAAGGTCATGTCTAGGGGGAAAGAATGGAAACAGACCAGTTAGCCTTCCATTTTGGGACTAAAGCCCCTAGGCCAATCTAAGACTAATGTATAAGACTGGATCTGTCAATATCACTTTCCTCTTTCAAAGCAAACAAGCAAACAGCTTTGTGAGGGCCCAGTTTAACTCTTCTGGTCTTCCCTACAATTCACACAACACAACTCAGAAAGGCTGACCAGAGGAAAATATACAAAGTACTCACTTCTTCAGCTGGCAATGGAGGAAGTAAGAGTAAGAGCTCAAAGAGCATTTTGGTTCTCATTCACAGAGGATCAGTTTTTCCACAGCACACCTCCTTTATTCAAAGGTGAAATGGATCCAGGTGAAAGGCTACTCAGGTACTTTCAGCAGGACAGGATGCTATGGGAACAGGCACTAATTCTTTGTGAGTCATGGAGGGACCAACAGCCAATCAGAACTTGCCATGTGTCAGCCAGTCATTGGACCTGCTGATTAGAAACCATTCTTACTCATCCAGGTGGGCATAAAAGATAGTGTAAAGCATGAGCTCCGGTGTAGCACAAATGACTTAATGGCCTAGGGAGGAGGGTGAAGGAGCTTGAGGCACAGGTAGAGATTTCATGACTACTTTTGGTTGAAGGTAAAAGTCTAGTAAGAGAGAGAAAATCTTTCCTGATTTTCAAGTCAAATCAGGGAAGAGTTTAGGCCAATTTTAATAAACTAAGAGAAATAATAAGGAAGTTGCCATTAGCAAAAAGAGAACAATGAATGAAGAAAATTTAACAAATGGCTAAGAAAAAGCAGAAGAATTATTTGCCTCTGTCTTCGCAGGATGATTTGAAGCTAGAAATGAAGAGGGTACAGGTCAGTAAGGATGTAATAAAGGAATCTTTAGCTATTTTAAATGATTTCAAGTATCCAAGTCCTGATGAAATATATCCTAGAATTCTGATAGAATTGTCAGAAAACTCTCAGGACCCCTGTCAATTATCTTTGAAGACTCCGGGAAAACTGGGGAAATATAAGATGAGTAGAAAAGAGCAAATATAATCCCTCTCTTCAGGAAAGAAAGAGAGGTCCGATAATTATCAACCACTGAGTTGGACACAGCATCCTAGAAAGATGTTAGAACATGTAATAAAGTTGGCCATATGTTAGAACTTTTTGAAGACAATTCTAAGATTGCTAAGAGCCAGTCTGTCAAAAATAAATCACGTAAGGCAAAATTTATCTCCTTCTTTGACAGGTAAACTACTCTGATGTACAAGAGGAATGCTGTGGAAACAATCTACTTTGATTTCAGCAAAGCTTTTGACAAAGTTCCACATCTCACTATTCTCGCTATCAAGCTTCAAAAATATTGTCGCCATACAATAAGGTAGGTCCACAAACTGGCTGGTTAATCACATTCAAGGAATCAGTGTTAAAGCTCAGTTTTGGAGCCAATGTTGGTCAACATTTTTTTTTTAATTTGAATTTATATCCCACCCTTCTCTGAAGACTCAGGGCGGCTTACACTGTGTTAAGCAATAGTCTTCATCCATTTGTATATTATATACAAAGTCAAATTTATTGCCCCCAACAATCTGGGTCCTCATTTTACCTACCTTATAAAGGATGGAAGGCTGAGCCAACCTTGGGCCTGGTGGGACTTGAACTTGCAGTAATTGCAAGCAGCTGTGTTAATAACAGACAGACTTAGTCTGCTGAGCCACCAGAGGACCATTTTGATCTATCACCCAGATGGAGGGATTGATAAACTGCTTCAAAAGTTTATATGAAACAAGATTGAGAAGCCTGACCATTATACAGGACAACAAAATAACACTGAGTCTAAATTGGACTAACTGGAAGACTGGTCTGAGAGGAACAAGATGTACTTTAATGGGGAAAAATGTAATGTCTTGCATTTAGGCACTTTGAAAAAATGTGTTAGGCATATACAAAATAGGGGATTCATGGCTTGGAAAAACTAAACCTGAGGCTAACTTGGGTGTAATCTCTGACAACAAATCTGTCTTCTCCAGATACTTTTGCTGCTTTCCTCTGAACCCCCATCTAACCTGTTCCTTTACCAAGTTTTGAAGTTTCCAGCTTTAACACTGCAATAGCAAGAACAGGGAGGCAACATCTCCCTGAAATTGAGGGAAGTCACCCCTTCTAGAAGAATGAAATATTTTGAGAAATATTTAAAAAGGCAGAATATTATATTTCCCTAAAAGAGAAATAGTAATCTTAAGGGGGACAGAAACTCAACCCCTGCCCCCTGCCCCCTGCAGATCTTTGGTGCCCATGAAGAAAGACTGGGCCAACTTATCTACAAGACAAAAGACCTTCAGCTCCAGGGTAATGGGATTAAGACATGACCCTCCAGGACATAATAGGATCATCTAGCAGCAGAGCTCACCACATGGCACAATCTCCTAACGACATTGCATCACCCAGCAAACTTCAACCAAGCCTGGGAGCTTAGACAAACATGACCCCATAGGAATCTGACAACAGCCAATAGAATACATTTTCTTGCACAGGAACAGGAAGTTCAAGTTCAAAGCCCAAGAGAAGGTATAAAAAAACCCACTCTCAACTCCATGTGGCCAGCTGAACTAAGACCATGTGGTTGGTGGTTCTGTTCACCATTAAATCTTCTTTCCAATCAGCCTCCATGTTTTCAGTGTCTTTCTCCTGTCTTGGAATTGAACCAGATAGATATTTCTTCCAACAAAATGTAATGGCGGCTTAGACAACACGGTTAAGCATGAGATGCCTGAATGTTACTTCGGCAGTGATATTTGCCATCTACAGAAAACAGTATTCCTCTTGACAAAAACTGTAGCAGGAGAAAGCTAAGACCATGTGCAATGAGGGTCCAGCAGTTGTAATTTATGATCATCTGGGGAAAGGAGCATAAACTTACTCTGTGTCTGGATCTGCAGCCCCAGCTGGAAGTAGTCTAAATACTTTCCATTTAAATGCTTGAAATAAAATACGTATCTGTAGAACTGCATGAGCTCTGGTCCATGGCTGTTTCGTTCAAACATTAGACCCCAGGCTGCAAGGTTGGGCTGGAGGTCTTCGTTTTGCCTAATAGTCAGTGGGAGGAAGCAAATACTTGTCTATTCTCCCCCATCCCATACAAGTTAGGAAAGTTGGTTTGTGGTTCATGACTCTAACATAATATGTTAGTTTACTTATCTGAGATTCTGCTATTTCTTCAAAAAACACAGGATGGAGCTTAAAGAAACCTAACACCAATGGTATTTGAAATTCCCAGCAGCAGAACTCCCCCTGCTGGGAAGTTAGCTGGGATGCTGGTGAAGACTGATTCTGTATTATTTGTGCATAACATGCACTCATCATACCAGAGGGGAATCTTAGTATTGTTTAAATATACATAATGCTAATGACAATACAATCTGCATAAACTTCACAGTCATACACTTCTCTTTCAGCAGAGGAAGGTAATGCATATGCTATTTGGGGTAAATATTACTTGGGGGTTCATATATGCCAGGAATAGAGAGCTGGATCTGTGTACAAAGACAATGATGATATATATTCAAGAATCCACAACAGGAAATCAGAAGAGTGGGGTGGTGGTAAACGAGCAACACTAAATATTTATTTATCAGAAGGGTAGGAAATGAAAAAAATGAGCAACCACATGGCCTTTCATTTCTTTCCAGATATTCATCCATTTATAATGGCTAAGAAGACATTTGTAATATTTTTTTCTGACTAGGTTTTAAAGCCAGCGAATATGATATATTTATTTATTTAAAAAATTTATATGGCCACCCAAGTTAACCAAATAACTCTGGGTGGCTAACGAGTAGTCCATAGGGGGAAATATATATATAAAAATAAAAACCCTCGTAAAAAAATAAAAAGCACACATTTTTAAAAATCATAATGCAATACCAAGGCCAAGGTTATATTGGTCGTATAACAAACTCACAAAACACACACATTGGGCCATATTTTCATAGTCTTCTTAAAGTCCAAGATAGCTATCACTCTCTGGGGGGAAGAACTTTCCCATCAGATAGGTGCCACCACAGCTGACCTGAGAAATTCTCCAGCAAAATACAGAAATATCTGACTGTATCCCTTCCTCTGGCTTTAGAGGATTAGATTCTAAAACTAGATTTTAAACTCTAAAATTTAAGAGTCATCTCCACTTATTAAATGATTCATTAGCCTCCAATTGTGCCTTTGTGTTAATGTGCTATATGAACCTAGTGATTTTAGTCCTAGGATGTTGCGGCTTTTTCAACCAATCATGTTTAAGAATAATGTGTGAACCAAATGAATGTGTTATGTTCAAACTTATGGTCATCCAAATGCTAATAGATTCCTCAATGTTCTGGTATTTCTTAATTTATATATTTGGCTGCTGTATCTACCAACAGACAAAATAATATATGCCCATTTGGAGGTGCTTTTATATTTAGTTTTGCAAGTATATGTTGACAGAGACTGAAGACACCATGGGAGGAAACAAATCCAGCTTCCCCCATTGACTTTGGAGTCTCATGGGTGTGTGTGTGACAGAAAGCCCCAAGGGCCCGGGGGAAGAACAATCAGTCTTCTGATTCTTTGGAAAGCCTTCTGCCCCCCTAAGAGACTTTGCTGATAAACAGGTCCAGCTCCAGTGGGGGTAGGTCATGACCGTAGATGATGGCGATGGGTTCTGGCCAAGCAAAACTTTGGAGAACAATCCCTTTGAACTATGTTTTGCAGCATTTTATGGAATTAGGTGGAGGTGATTCATTAACTAAAACAAAATAGTTTTGCTTTTGCTGGGATGGTTTGTCTCAATATCTCCTAGAACTGTGATGGCGAACCTATGCCACACGTGCCGGAAATGGCACACATAGCCATCTGTCTAGGCATGCGAGCCATTGCCCGTTGCTCTTCTGGATTATGGCACGCAGGCTGTTGTGGTCCGTCAGCAGCCTACAGAGCTGGCAACAGAGTCGGACAGCGATGAGGCTGAGATGAAGCTAGGGCCATCGGGGAGTGAGGTGCGGACTCCAGAGCCTCCAAAGACTGATAGTAGTGAGGCAGAGGAACAGGAGGAGCCTGTTCCTAATGCACGCATGAGAAGAGCTGCCAGAAGGCAAGAGCAGCTCAAGCAAAGAGGACAACTCGGGAGTAGGGCCAAGAGATGAATGGCCCCTCCCATAAGGCTTAAAACAGACCAGCAATGGTGTTTGGGCTTTGCCGGAAAACAACGTTGATAGCTTTGTCTTCTGCTTTGTCTTCTGCTTCGTCTACATCTTGCATTTATTTTTGTGACTTCTGAACGTTTGCCAAGAAAGACCTTTGGCAGTTTGCCTAATTGGACCAAGGTTTGCGATAGGACTGAGGAATTTGTGTTGGGAGGAATTTGTTTTAATTTCAGTTGAACAACGCTGGGAATGAAGTAATTTTCAGCTGTTCGAATAAAGTTTGTTTTTTCACAGACTCAGTTTCCTACTACATACTTGGGTCTTGGTCACAACACAGGCCAGCTGGTCTTCACATGTGCAGGAGCACCAGAAACTAGAAGAGCAGCTGCCCAGTGCGCATGCATGCACCAGGAAGATGATTTTCTGGTTTCTGGTGCGCATGCACATGCAAAAGTCAGCTGGCCGGTGTCATGTGCTGGAACCTGGAAGAGAAAGGGGAGCAGAGCTGCTGGCCAGGGCGGGTGGGCTGGGCCTTCCCTCCCTCCCTGCCCAAGCGGGCTTCTTGAGCGGCCCCAGCCCTCTAGCCTGTAGCACTGACGCATGTCTGTGGTCTGGAGTGCCTGGCCAGCTCAGGAGCATGGGTCAGAGGGACATGGTTTGCTGGCTTGGCAGCTGGATGCCCCACCTGCTACTCATGCCACCAGCGGGGGTAAGGGGGCAGCAATGGTTCTCCTGCTGCCACTTCTGCCCAGGATGCTGGAGCAGCCAGGAGGAGGGGGAGGAGGAGCTGCCGACAGGGGAAGAGGCTGCGGGGGCCGGCCAGTTGCTCCTGCCCCTCAACCTGCTTCTGCTGCTGCTCTTCTGGGGTGGCGGGGGTGTGCAGGAGCTGAGTCCATGCGGGAGGAATGTCTGTCTGGCGTCGGGGTAAGAGGCACGGTGGCCAGGAAGCAGTCACGCTCCCTTGGCAAAAGTGGTGGGAGAGGGGGCTGCACTGGCCTGTCCTCAGTGGCAGGCTGGAGAGCGCTCCATCCTGGCCAGAGTTATGGTGAAGTTCTCCTGCCTGCTGGTCCCCCAACCTGGGTCCCAGGAATGCCGATGCCCTTGCCCTCTGGGACCAGGAAGGGGCTCCGGCCCAACTTTCTCTCCCTGTCCGGGGCTGCAGAACTGGTTCTTTGGTGGGGGTGTCCCACCACCCTGACAGGAACCAGGGTGTCAAGCTACCTCCGACAATATAAAAGGAAAGAATTCACCTTGACTTCATTTGGAATGAAAACAAGTACTTTTACTTTTACAGTCTGGTTAGCAGCCAAGCAAAGCTGGAACTGAGACAAAATATGGCTAACATATCATATCCCCCCAATTGTCCCTCCTCCTCCAGGAGGTCAGGCTGGTCTGGTCCAATGCCAACTCCTTCACGGCCCCTCGTGGTAATCTTCTTCCACAGGTCTCTGGATGTCAGTCAACTTAGGAATGCAGTGTCGGTTAGAACAGCGCGCGCTGATAACACTCAGTAGTTAATTATCCCTCCCACCTGTTATGTCAGCCGACATAAGTAATAGGCTCCTCTCCCTCACCCTGGACGGAGGCACGACACATCTCATTTCCTTACAGTTTAAACAATAAACATTTTACATTCTATCTACTGACATAATCATTCAAAAGTATATGAAGATTGGAGTGGAGGCTGACATTCGGCCCTCCTGCAACAAGGACGCCAGTCCTAGAAAGAAAAAAAAGAAGTTAGGGTTTGTCAGGATATTTTTTATAGAATTGTGCTATCTTCTCCGATGCACGAACATCTTCTTTGTTCACCCATTCAGCTTGGGATAACGGGAAGTGTTTCCAGGAAATAAGATATTGAATTTTATTTCTATGTTTTCTTGAATCTAAAATTTCTTTTATTTCAAAGTGTTGTTCTCCCTCTATGAGAATTGGTATAGGAGGGGGTGTACGGTTAGGACGGAAAGTAGACGTGTGTTCAGGTTTCAGCAAACTGACATGGAAAACGGGGTGGATTCTTCTAAGTGTTTTTGGTAAATCTAGTTGTACCGTCACGGGGTTGATGATTTTTACTATGGGGAAAGGTCCCACATATTTGGGTCCAAGTTTCTTAGATTTCTGAGTGGTTTGAAGATATTTGGTGGAAAGATAAACCTTATCGCCCACTTGATATTTGTTCTCAGGGGACCTTTTTTTATCTGCTTGTTTTTTATGTGCACGGTGAGCGTCGTCGATCGCCTTGCGAGTCATTTTCCATGTGCTTTGTATTTGATCTATCCATTCTGACAAAGAGGAAACAGTAGTTTCTTCCTTTGGGAGTTCTGAGATAGGAACAAAATCTTGACCTGAAGCTATTTTAAAAGGAGTAAATCCAGTGCTACTATGAATTGAGTTGTTGTAGGCAACTTCAGCAAAAGGCAAGAGATCTGCCCAATTGTCTTGCTGGTAGTTAACATAACATCGCAGATATTGTTCTAGTACAGAGTTTGAACGTTCACAGCTTCCATTAGTTTGAGGATGATGGGAAGAGCTTAATCCTTGGGCGGAACCAATGAGTCGTAAAAATTCTTTCCAAAACTGAGAAGTGAATTGAACTCCTCGATCTGAAATGATGCGATCAGGAACTCCGTGAAGTCTATAAATGTGCTGTACAAACAACTTTGCTAGAGTCTTTGAGGAGGGTATTTTCGAACATGGAATAAAATGGACTTGTTTGGAGAAAAGGTCAGTCACAACCCAAATAACAGTATTTCCTGAACTTTCAGGCAATTCCACTATGAAATCCATGGATATTTCTTTCCATGGGGTTCCTGGTCTGGCTACTGTTTGAAGTAGTCCAGGAGGTTTTCCCGGAGGTCTTTTGGATGATGCACAAATAGGGCAACTTGCTACATATGCTTGAATGTCTTTTTTAAGACTTGGCCACCAAAACTGTCTTTTAAGAAGATGCAAAGTTTTCACAATCCAAAATGCCCTGCCATTTTGGCATCATGGCATCGTTGTAGGATGGTTTCTCTGAGTGATAGGGGAACATATAGTTTTGTTCCAATCCAAGCTAGTCCATCACGGAGTGTGCATTCATGGAATGAGTTAAGTACCAGTCATCGGTGTTTAAAGCTTCTTTAAACGACTTGGTTAGTTCATCTGGGAGTGAGGGGTCAGCTTTGGAGTGGCTTCTAGTTATTGCTGGGGCCGCTAACTGTTGTACGGAAGTATTGGTTGAACCACCTCGAGCGAGTGCAATTGTATTGGGGTAAACGTGAGAGAGCATCTGCTAAGAAGTTTTTCCCCCCAGGAATATAATGTAAAGTAAAATTAAAGCGGTTAAAATATTGAGCCCAGCGGGCTTGTTTAGGTGAAAGTTTTCTAGGAGTCTTTAGAGCTTCTAGATTTTTGTGATCAGTCCAAACTTCAAAAGGATGATTTGAACCTTCTAAGAATTGTCTCCATGTCCGTAGAGCCCAATGAACTGCAAATGCTTCCTTTTCCCAAATAGCCCATCGCCTTTCAGTTTCAGTCAATTTTCGAGAAGTGAAAGCACAGGGTTGTAAATTACCATCAGCATTGTTTTGGAGCAGGACGGCTCCGACTGCTACATCACTTGCATCAGCTTGTATTACAAAAGGAACATCCATGTCAGGGTGCTTTAAAATAGGTTCGGCAAAGAGTCGTTTTAATTTTTCAAATGCAGCTTGACATTCCATTGTCCATTCGAGAGGTAATGATGGCATGGGTTTCGTGTCTCCTTTAGTTTTTAAGAGGTTAGTGATTGGTAAAGCAATTTGAGGAAAGGAGGGGATGAATTGATAGAAATTTGCGAATCCTAAAAACTTTGGAGTTGCTTGCGTGTGCGTGGGGGCCCATTCCAAGACAGCTTTCACTTTTCTGGATCCATTTCTAACCCATCAGCGAAATCGATACCCTAAGTAGTCTATTTTGGTTTGATGGAAATCACATTTGGATAGCTTGCAATATAGTACTGCAGATAATAACTTTTTGAGTACAGCTCTTACTAGTTTAATATGTTCTTCCATTGTTTCTGTATAGATAAGTATGTCGTCAAGGTAGACAAGAACTCCTTTGAATAAATGCTGATGGAGTATTTCATTTATTAGTTGCATAAAAACTGCGGGCGCCCCCTGCAGTCCAAATGGCAGTACTCGAAACTGGAAACATCCTAGTGGACAGTTGAAAGCGGTTTTCCATTCATCCCCCTCTTTATACGAACTCTGTAGTAGGCTTCGCAGGTCCAGTTTGGTGAAGAATTTTCCTTCGCTAAATGTGCTAACATATCTTTCATGAGTGGCATGGGATATATGTTTTCGGCACACACCGCTTAGGTTCCTATAGTCAACTATAAGACGAAAGGAGCCATCTTTCTTTTCCCGAACATCACTGGCGCCACACGAGGCCCAGCCGGTTGGATAAAGCCCGCTCTAGGTTTTTGTCTATGAATTTACGTAGCTCTCCCAATTCCTTTTGGGTCATGGGATAAGCTTTTGGCTTTGGAAGCTTTACCCCGGAAGGATGTCTATGGCACAGTCAATAGGCCTATGGGGAGGAAGTACGTCTGATGCTTTTCACTAAAGACTTCGCAAGTCCCAGTATTCCTTGGGTATTCTTTCTTCCCGTCTATCCGCTCAATCATTGCCCCTAACTTATCCTGGTGCAAGGTCACGGTGGGTTCCTTCTTGGGTTTCCTTTTCCTTTTCCTTTTAAGGCTTTGGAACGGAAACGTAGGACTCCCGTTCTCCAGTTAATATGGGGTTCCATTTCCAACCATGACAAGCCTAACAACAGGGGTTGGTCCATTCCTGGGGCTACTATGAAGTTCAGAATTTCGGTGGTCTCCTATTATCATTTCTATGGGTTCCGTTACGAAATGGGCGGGCCCTCCCCCTGCCACAGAGCCATCTAACTGGGCAAACGCTATGGGCCTACTTAAGGTTCTCAACCTTAGTTCCATTTTTTCTACTAGTTCGGGACTGACCATACATCTAGTGCATCCAGAATCGAGTAGTGCTAGCAGTTCCCCCTTATTACCCGAAGAGGGTACATGTAGATTAACTGGAATGTCCAAGGGGCCCCGTGCCCAACTCACCAGAAGGTCTTCATCGGACTCTGACGTGGTTTTGCTGTCGTCAGTATCGGTCGACCGCCATCCTCCTTGATGGGCGTGCCTTCTTGGCAACGCCTCCCCACTTTTGCTGGTTTACGCGCCTTAGCCGCTGGCTTCACTGGTTCCTTTTCACCACCAGAGGTCGCGCTTGGCATCAACTTAACCCTACAGTCGGCTGCTCGGTGGCCTTCTTTCCACATCTGTAGCACGAGACGAACGTGGTCTTCCTCCTCCAATCTAGGGACGTCCCTATAAGTCCCTTCTGGAAAACGGCCAAGGGATGGCCTCCAATGCGCTGTCTTCTGCCGCGGTCTTCACTAACTCGATTTCCATCTCTGCTGCCAGGGTGTACCAGCCATACAGCGTAGTTGGAGAGGCTCGTGCTCGACACAGTTCATAGAGATCTCCATTCAGGCCATCTTTGAAAATGTCTACAAGGGTCACCTCCGACCACCCTCTCATCAAGGGAACTAAATCACTGAACTCCTGGTTATAATCAACCACCGCCTCCTCCCTTGCCTGATGGTTTTCATCCGACCTTGGCCTTTTGCTCTGCCAGGGGGTCCTCAAACCTCCTCCTCAGTGCAGTCATAAAATGCTCGTAGTTTTGCAGTAAGGGGGAGTGGTTTGTATGTAGCGACACATACCACGCAGCTGCTCTTCCGGTCAAATTATGAGTCACAGCTCTCACTTGTGCTGCCTGTGACCAATAATCTTCCCCCCAGTCTATCATGTGGTCATTCACTTTCGCCAGGAACAGTCCCAACTCCTTCGATTTCCATCTCTGCTGCCAGGGTGTACCAGCCATACAGCGTAGTTGGAGAGGCTCGTGCTCGACACAGTTCATAGAGATCTCCATTCAGACCATCTTTGAAAATGTCTACAAGGGTCACCTCCGACCACCCCCTCATCAAGGGAACTAAATCACTAAACTCCTGGTTATAATCAGCCACCGGCCTCCTCCCTTGCCTGATGGTTTTCATCCGACCTTGGCCTTTTGCTCTGCCAGGGGGTCCTCAAACCTCCTCCTCAGTGCAGTCATAAAATGCTCGTAGTTTTGCAGTAAGGGGGAGTGGTTTGTATGTAGCGACACATACCACGCAGCTGCTCTTCCGGTCAAATTATGAGTCACAGCTCTCACTTGTGCTGCCTGTGACCAATAATCTTCCCCCCAGTCTATCATGTGGTCATTCACTTTCGCCAGGAACAGTCCCAACTCCTTCGATTTCCATCTCTGCTGCCAGGGTGTACCAGCCATACAGCGTAGTTGGAGAGGCTCGTGCTCGACACAGTTCATAGAGATCTCCATTCAGACCATCTTTGAAAATGTCTACAAGGGTCACCTCCGACCACCCTCTCATCAAGGGAACTAAATCACTGAACTCCTGGTTATAATCAGCCACCGGCCTCCTCCCTTGCCTGATGGTTTTCATCCGACCTTGGCCTTTTGCTCTGCCAGGGGTCCTCAAACCTCCTCCTCAGTGCAGTCATAAAATGCTCGTAGTTTTGCAGTAAGGGGAGTGGTTTGTATGTAGCGACACATACCACGCAGCTGCTCTTCCGGTCAAATTATGAGTCACAGCTCTCACTTGTGCTGCCTGTGACCAATAATCTTCCCCAGTCTATCATGTGGTCATTCACTTCGCCAGGAACAGTCCCAACTCCTTCGCATTTCCATCAAATTTCTCTGATATGGGGAATTTTGGCTTTTTCCTTCCCTGCGCAGCCTTGCTTGGTCAGCAGGTGGCGCCCGGCCCTCATCCAATTCAGCCTCCTCTGGGTGAGAGATTCCAGCCCTGGGTCTTCAGAAATCTCACCACCCTGAAATCACCTTAGCTGGCCCTTTGTATTCTCTTCCTCCTCTTCTCCTCCCACCTGGAGGACCGAATAGGATTCATACCTTTGGCGAGCTGCTTGCCTCACTTTCACTTCACGGAACAGACGAAGGCTTCCTCCAACTGGAGCTTGTCCCTTATCTCTTGTTCTGTTTCCGAAAGTTTTCTTTTCCTTTTCCTTTTCCTTTTAGTTACTCCAGAGGAAGCTTTTCGGTGCTTGGTTTCCACCTTCCTCTTCCAGTTTTAGTTGCTCTGCCCACCGAGCTCTGCAATCTTCCAGCTCAGGGTTAAAGTGTCAGCAGAAATTCCTCCGGACGCCTCCCCCAGCTCAGCCGGCAGCAGGCCTTCCATCACATTTGGGTTTTCTCCCCCCTCGGTATTGCGATTGCAATCCTGGTTGGTAGACATGATGTGAGTTCCAGCTTAATGTCAAGCTACCTCCGACAATATAAAAGGAAAGAATTCACCTTGACTTCATTTGGAATGAAAACAAGTACTTTTACTTTTACAGTCTGGTTAGCAGCCAAGCAAAGCTGGAACTGAGACAAAATATGGCTAACATATCATATCCCCCCAATTGTCCCTCCTCCTCCAGGAGGTCAGGCTGGTCTGGTCCAATGCCAACTCCTTCACGGCCCCTCGTGGTAATCTTCTTCCACAGGTCTCTGGATGTCAGTCAACTTAGGAATGCAGTGTCGGTTAGAACAGCGCGCGCTGATAACACTCAGTAGTTAATTATCCCTCCCACCTGTTATGTCAGCCGACATAAGTAATAGGTTCCTCTCCCTCACTTTGGACGGAGGCACGACACATCTCATTTCCTTACAGTTTAAACAATAAACATTTTACATTCTATCTACTGGTATAGTCATTCAAAAGTATATGAAAATCGGAGTGGAGGCTGACACAGGGGGGCAGGCAGGGAGGTGCGAGGACCCCCAAAAGGCCAGGCGGAGCCGGCATATGCGCACCAGAGAGCTGGTCTTCGTGCACGCATGTGCACCAGAAACCTATAAAATCTTGACCCATATGTAGATTTAAAAAGAGAAAAAAATCTATCTACTAGACTAGAGTAAAAAAACACTAAACTAGATTAAAATGTTTTTTTGTTTATATCTCATTGTCCATTTTTCTGTTAACTTAAAAATCGTATTCAAACATGAAGAAAAAAAACCTTAAATAAAAATAACCAAGTTGTTTGTATTTATTTTTCCTACCCATAATCCAATTTGGATGAATACACAAATCTTAATTAGTCTTTTAGAATATTTATGGATCTAGAGGAATCGGCAAATACGTGCACACTGTGTCCACTGTTTATAGGCCCAAGTAACAGTGAGATTAAAAGAAAATGTAGAAGCAGCTGGGATACCATCTCACAGCTAATAAAAATTATTTATGAAAGATGTATAAACAAATAAGAAAAATGTGTTTCCAATGTAAATTATGCAAAATAGTACAGAAGAAGACAGTGTCGCTGAAGAAATGCGGTTTTATATGTAGTTTTAAGAAAAATAAAATTTACAACAAAAATGAAAAAAAATCCAAGAGAAAATCTATGTGGTGTCTGTAAAAGACCAAGTGCTCTTAAATTGATAGCAGAAAAAAAAACCTGACTTTCGCACAGACTTCAAATAAAAATTGATCATAGCTCAAACCACAGAGAGAGAACATATATGATAAATTTCTAGTCTTTTTAAAGTTGTACTCTTCCCTAAAGAAGTTGCAGTGAAATATTGCAGTAAAATATACAACAAGATGATTTATCCATGGCAAAAAGAACTAAAGAGGGAGACGCTTGAATTGAATAATAGTTGAAAAACACTGTGTTGCCTGACAGAACAACCCTGAAGTCAATAAAAAGTCTCTACTCAAAAGCCCAGCCAAAGGAGGGGAAGGAATCTAGAGATTTTTTGACAAATTGACTTTTTGAAACTGTCAAGAAAACAAACAAATAACAAAAAGTTAAATATTTGCTGCTTCTAGTTAATACCTGTTCAGGATAAGTAAAAGCTTTTCCTGTCAGAACCAACCCCAGTCTGTGAGAGGAGAGGCTGCCTATAAATTAAACAGTATTTGAGTTGCTAGTGCCCAGTCCCTTTAAAACCTCTCCCCAGCTAGTCCAATGATGTGTAAATATACATGTTGAACAAAAAAGCAACTGAATGATATTAAACTCTGAACATGTTAAGAGTATGAATGAACAAACAAGCAGTTTTGTTTGTTTAAAGTTACATACCTTTAGAGACACAACAAAATAATAAGAGCCCTACTTAAGGAGATCATTTATAAATATGGAATTTTGCAAACTAAAATCAAATCCAGTAACAACCCACATTTTGTGGCCAAAATTGTGTAAGTTTTAACAATAAAGTCAAAATTGTATTTGTTTTGTTACCTTTCTTTTTGCAGTCAGGTAGAAAGAGCTAAAGAGCCCGTTAAAACAACACTTACTGTAACTAAAATAGAACCCTACTTAATTACTTGCAGACACAGCCAATTGCACAATTGCATGTAAAACCACTTTAAACAAAAGATTGGGGGGAGAGTCCTTTGAGTCCTGTGCAAGAAGCCATACCTTATAGTGCAAATGCTCACTGTCCTCAAGTAGAAGGAGTAATACAGTACCTGTTGCAGCTGTCTGCTACTTTATCTTCTCCTTCCAGAGATGTCCAATAATACCAGCCAGTAGGTTTGGAGTAACCTGTTCATCCACACAGAATTGAGTTCTGCTAAAACCCTGGAATGATGAATCTCTTCAGTTGAAGTAGGAAAAAAAACCTCCCAGCTTTTCCTGACCTTTATCTCTCTCAGGTACTTTAGAGTCAAGTCCTAAGTGTATCATAGATATGAAAAAAAGAGTTCCACTCCTAGAAAGGCAGAACTACTTGAAAGATTAAGACTCTGTATTGATGACTAGAAGAAAAAATTCTGCGTACTCTCACAAGTCAAGAAAGCAAGCCACCAACACCAATGAAGTTTTCTCCACAGTCAAACTCATACTTCTCCTAAGAAGGAATCCAAGTGCCCCACCCTCATAAATGACACATTTACCTGGAGCAGGCTATTCAGATCCATCTCAAAACAAAATTGTGGTACCTGTTTTCCTGCTATAGCCAACCGAAGCTTGGCTCAGATCAACCATACACCTAGGAGCAATTGGAATGTCCAGCTAATGATCAAGCTTCAAACTCTCTGAACCCTTCCATAGTTTATGAGCAAGTCTTACTCTTGGTTATCCAATCCCGGATAGTTGAAAATGTTAGCTTTATTTGATTCTTCATAAGAATGACACTCAGGGTCTGTTGCTGAATCCAATGCCAACCTGTGATAAGCTCCTGCAGTGCCGAAATTTGCCCCATTTGGGGCAAAGACAAAGTCGAACTGGAAGCGGCACTCTTACTGGAGTGAAAAATCAGAGTAAAGAAGGCAATCTTGCGTCCATTCTCCCGTAGAGATGTCAGAATAGAATAGAGCTGGAAGGGACCTTG
Source organism: Ahaetulla prasina (assembly GCF_028640845.1). Classification (NCBI taxonomy): domain Eukaryota; kingdom Metazoa; phylum Chordata; class Lepidosauria; order Squamata; family Colubridae; genus Ahaetulla; species Ahaetulla prasina. Next base: position 171,624,208 of record NC_080540.1, read on the forward strand.
GAGGTCTTCTAGCCCAGTCCCCTGCCCAAGCTGGAGAATGATGTGGGGTACAAGAATGAGAGAATACCCCTAGGATGAAATCTCCCAAGTGACTCATTAATGAGGTTTGATACTTACTGAAGTATCTCAAAAGTGTCAAAAAATGAGGAGTGAAGGCCTGGGATCCCAAACGTCATTTGTTCAAAGATTATATTTTTAAACTTCCTCTGTAAAAGCACCCATTGTACAGAGGCCTCTGTTTTTCTGTCTACACTGCTCTATGCTTCACTGTACCCTGTCTGCACAGAAGCATAAAACAGAAAACTGCAAAACGCTTTGCTAAACCAAAGCAAGAAATTATATTTAGCTCTGCAGGATGCGGTTAGAACAGTAGCTAGAAGCTTGTTGCAGGAAGACCCTTTGCTGGAAAAGTAAGGCAATGTGATATTTATTAGCTTGGGCTGGGAGGCAGGCAGTGGTCTAGTAGTACAGGTCATGCTCAAATGAACAGCATCACATGTACTTGTGCTGTTCCAACCTGAACACCATTACTTGTACATGTGCCATTTTGGTCATGATAAGAAATTTGCAGCCAATCATTGTATTGCTGTTTTGAAATTTCTGTATCTGAAATTCAGAAATAAAGTGGCAAATTTCCACTTTCCTTGACTGCTTGATTGATTAGTCTTTGTGCCTGATAAACAAATCCCAGATTGACTCTTAACCATCACCCTCCCTTAATGACCAGTGACTTAGAGATTGTTGAAAGTCATGACAGACACCTCCCCCAGGTACTTACTACCCCTTTTCGAAATTATGGTTGCTGTAGCACCCCTGCAGTCATTTGCCCTTACAACTGACTGCACGGATGTTGCAGCAGCCTCTCCACCTCCACTTCCCACCCCTCCACATCCTTCCACGCTGGTGCCCCACAGGCCTACATCCTACTCACCTGTCATCCATCACCCAATTGCCTTTTAAAGATCTCCAAACCTCATGTTCGGCATAGAGGGCAGACCATTCATCCTTGAACTATGTGGCTGCCATTTTCAGCATGGCCAAAATTCCTCGTGGTCATGCTGAAATGGCAGCTACTTCCAGAAGGCAGACACATGGCCCAGGAATGAATTGCTGCATTCTGCTTCTCTAACTCAATCTGCACAGCACTGGAAAGCTCCAGTTTTCCTCAGTGCTGTGCAAGCCACTTTGAGGCAGCAAAAGTGACTGTTACTTCTCAGCATGGCCACTATTTCTTGCCTTTACCCCAAAATGGCGTAGGGACCAAGAAGGGATGACTGCTTTGCTCTACTTCCCCAAGGTAGTCTGCACAGCACTGAAGAAAGAGTTGCAGAGTTCTTCCATAGGTACATGCACCACTGGAGATAGGATGGAGGAGGCCCAAGCCTTGTGGCGGCCCAATGGGAGGGTGAAAAGCCAGAGGGGACCTGGTAGGGGAAAAGCAGGAAAATGGAGACCAGGGTATCTCTGCAGGTGGGGGAAGCCTTGGGAGGCCAGGCCAACTGGACCTGGGCTTGTGCTCCAGGGCCTCCCCCATCCAAGGCACCCTATGCTCTGCTTACTGACCCACAGTTAAAAATAATCAGGGAGTGGGTGGGAGTCATTTAGCAAGGCCATCTTGCTTAATGACTATCAGTGCTTGCAGCTGTAATGGACAGGCTCCATTACAGTATAGGTTGAAGATTACCTATTCTGCCTGCAGATTTTTCCAGTTCTCTCTGAATTGATAATCAGGTGGTTCCCCCTTCATTTGCAAAAAGAGCAACAAATACATTTGTAATGGTTTCCCGACAACTCGCACACATTCTGAACGTGTGTCAATTGGCATGCACTGCTTTACATTTGCCTAGTGATTTGCAAAATATTATTTAGACTAGGTTGTTACAGGATGGTCACAAGAAAAAAATGATTCTTGGAACTGTTAATGGGGTTATTGAAAAGCTTCAAAAGCCACTAGTTCATCAGAGCAAGACTTCACTGTTGCAGGGCAAATTCTATGAATGGGGCATTTGAACATCTCTATGAGAGACGTTTGCCAGCAAAATTACATAGGCACACACGTATTTCATGCATATACATAGAATCAGAAGTTTCAATTAGTGGTAGATTCCCATAACGATCAAGCACACATCTGTTATTGATTTGGGAGCTGAGGCCGCCATGGCTTCTTCAATCTGTCCTCTTACCAACTCTTTCTTTTACAATTCTCATACAGTGTTGTAAACACATTATGTTTAGGTATAAACACACTTTGTGGTTTGTAAACCATGATTTTGGCCTTAGCATCATGTGTAAACCAAGCATTAGAGCGTCCTAATCAAATCAAGATTAAAACACACCAGAGTATTTAATGCACTGTATGAACTCAACCAATTACGCTCAACCAATTATGTTATACAAAAAGTGAGAAGAGATGGTTGATGGAAGTTAAGAAATATATATAGTGGGAAGTTGCCTGTAAAAATTCATGCCTAATGTCCTACTGACAACTCTACACAAAGAGAACCTTATAGGTGTTAACATATTCATAAGAAAATATTCCAGCAACATCACATCAACCATCTACCTGCCCTGCCCCATCTCCTTATCCAGGCATTCTCTACAAGAAACATACATTACCTTCTTATATACACTCATTCATACTTTCCTCCTAATATTAGCAATTCTCAGTAGAGAACCACTACATTGTTTTGCCAATACTATTTTTAGACCATTCTGTACAAACGGATAATAAAAAGCGCAGATACATACAATTAATACAGAACTCAGCTTCCCAAAAATAAATTTCATTTTTTAAAACAAGTACATTTCCAGGATTGATAATGCCTAAACATGTTGTTGCTCAGAAGCTAGAGAAATGGCATTTCAAGATTTCAAAGGGTGGCTGGGGGTGTTTGCACAATTTACATAGAATTTATCTTTCTTTAGTGATCATTTTGATTACTTTCTGGATATATGCCATTTTTTCTGATAGTAATCTGATAAGAACGTCCATCATTGGTTTCAACACAGTCACATTATCCTTGTCAAACATAACCCTGAACCATCTTAACGCTCATACCATGTATTAACATACTGCACAAATATGGCCACTGGGAATAGGCGTACCAGATATTTCCAAGGCTCTGTCCATTTCTGCAAAATTCCTACCACTCTCCCTAGGAATGTTTTGCTTCTCCACAGTGCAGTACTTTGCAGTAATACTCCCTGTTTGAAAGCCTGCTTCACGGGGTTTACAGTTTCTAGTATCTCAGTGGCTCAGCTCTACTTCATCCCTTTCTTCGGAAACAGTCATATAAATACCTCATTCCTCCTAGACTAAGCCAGGGCCAGTTTGTTTGCTCTCCAAATACACTAGAGTGCCCTGATGTTTTGTGATGTATGCATTTCAGAATATCTCCAAGAACTGGGATTTTAGCCCTTTGTCCAATTCATTTCCCAAGCAATATTTTAGCTCGGGATTCAGTCTTATTTTCTACCAGTGCATCCAGAGGCTTTTCCTGGAGAGCTGCCCCAAGCTGAGCTTGATAATAATCTTCTGTTCCATTTTGAGCCTGCAGCTTGGAGACAATCCTAGCAGTTTCTGGTGTGATCGAAAAATGTTTACGCTTTCCAGAGATATCAGGTGAGGCACTGCGTCTATTTGGGCTTGTCTCCAACCGGCTACTGGCTGCCTCTGAATTAGACAAAACAGCAGTCAGCAGGGACAGACTGGAAACTTTGGGGATGATGGTACGAGGGTGTTTTACTGGCATCCGGTTGAAGCGTCCCCTGGATTGAGGGTTGAGAGTAACTTCTGGATCAAGTATAAAGTCTTGCAATTCTGTGTCATTTGTCCTGTTCAGCTCTGGATGAGAAGCAAAAAGAATCTGATAAAGAATGAGGAAAGGCAATTTGTTCCATGTATCCCCCAGCAGCCCATGAGTTTAAAGGTACAGGGTGTTTTTTCTAAAAGCAATGAAAGATTAGCTGGATTCTTTGAGGAAGCACTTTATTATCCACCCTCTCTACACATTTTGACTGATATAAGATAATACAGATCTTTTACAATCAGGGCAGCAGTGTTGTTGTTGTTTTTTTGCATGTGCCACAAACTCTGTTATAGGTATTTCATAAAAGGACCAAATCCATCAACCATCTATGTTTTATAGCTGTTTTATTTTTTATTGATGTATCTGCATCTCAGATTCATATCATTTAATGCTATTTACTATCGTAAAACTTAAGAGACCAGCTGAACCTGCCCAAAAGTTCCATCCTCAACATCCTCCTTTACATAATAGTTAATCAGGACACTTCTGCAAAACATGCCATAGTTTTACTTCAAAGAATGTCAGATAGAAAGAATCAGGACTATTAGAAAAGTTGCAGTATAGGAGATTTATTCAAGCCGATACACAAGAATCTGGTCAACTGAATTGTTGCCAGATAAAAATCAACAGAATTCAGGAGGGATTGGACTTCCATCACTTGTGGGAATGCAAAGACTCTAAACTGATGATGCACTTAACTCTGCCTCCTAGCTCCACCTGATCTACTCCTACAAAGAATTTAGGGGGCTATAGTTGATGGAAACATGAAAATCCTTGGCCTTACCTACATAGAATTGTTTTAAATTAAACCAAGTCAGCTTTGCAACCAGGTAAGTAAATATGATCATTTTCCATTTTGTATCTATACGTGATTTTCATATAACATAATTTAAACCTTTATAAATTTCAGCATTAAGATATCCCGTAGCTGTGTATCCTTTAGGAGAATGCTGTCACTTTTCAAAACTCTTTTGGATTTTGGAAGACAAAATCATCCTAATTAACTCAGTTTAGTGGCATAATTAATTAGAATTTCAGAACTGCCTTATGCTGCCGTTTCTCATCCTGAAGAAGATGATATTTTAGATAATTAATCATTTGGGAGAGAATGAAGATTTCTCAACATTATATTTTTTAAAAAAATGGTTTGCTATAGAAGAAAAATTACCTACGGGGTTGACAGTTTGCTCCATGCTGTCTTTCCGCTTGACCTCAGTGAAGGAGCTGTCCTCACTTTCACAGTCATCTTCACCCAAACATAGCTTGGAGGCAGAGCTCTGTTCGGGGAAAAAAAAATGCTATGAATGAGTTGAATTGTGTTCCTCCACCAATTTTACCTACTGTAATTGCAGCAAGAAAGCTTGTGTGAAGAGATTGGTAGGGTGATATTAGACATTTTTATTTTCTAGAGTAAAATCTGTGCTGCTTTTTGAAAAACAAAAACAGTGTTATAGGTTTTCTAAACAGAAAACATCCCTTGTATTTCAAATTTTTATTTCTATTTATGATAATAATTTTAATGGTACCTTTAAATAGAAAAATAAAGATGTATTTTGAGAAAACAAAAATGGCAGAATATCCACTCAGCCCTTTAGTTCTGCTAACACTGAGAATCTATATTTTAGAATTTAGAATAACAGAGTTGGAAGGGACCTTGGAGGTCTTCTAGTCCAACCCCCTACTCAGGCAGGAAACCCTATACCATTTCAGACAACTGGTTGTCCAATCTTTTCTTAAAAACTTCCAATGTTGGAGAATTCACAGCTTCTGGAGGCAAGTTGTTCCACTGGTTAATTGATCTAACTGTCAGGAAATTTCTTCTTAGTTCTCGTTTGCTTCTCTTACATATTTGAATTACATCTTTGGTGTAATGGTTATGGGGTTAGATCAGGGACTTAACCAAGGAAACTCATTCTTACTCCAAACGCGAGCTCAAGACTTTCTTATTTCACCGTGCGGGACTAGCTTGATGGGAAATTTTAGTGGGGTTTTTAGAGTGGTTTTGTATTGTTTTAATTTTATTAGGCCATTTATAATCAGTTTTTTAATTATGTTTTAACTTTTGTCTTGTATATGTTTTTATTGGCTGTAAACCGCCCTGAGTCCTTCGGGAGAAGGGTGGTATAAAAGTTTAATTAATAATAATAATAATAATAATAACAACAACAACAACAACAACAACAACAACAACCTAGCTTACAGGATTATTGTCTGGGTAAAATGAAGTGCAATTCCTATATAGGTTCCCTTTATCTCCTCTAACTATGATATTATTAATACTAATAACAATTAACAGCTGATTATTATTATTATTCTTAAATTATGCAGCCTTTTATAGCTTCTTTGGAATATATCACACAGGGCCACCTTAGAGAGACAACCATGGAATGGCTGTCCATGTGCTTTATGCACAATGAAAAAAGTGGCAGTGTTTTTAAAAACATTTATATAGCCTTGCTCCATCTTATAAGAAACTCATGATGGCTCCCAATGAAAAATTAAAACAAGATAAAAACCACATTAAAACTATAAAAGCCAATCACGTTAAAAACAAAAAGTTGGAGCCAAGATATGCATTCACCTTGCCAGATCTTCAGTGTTTTAGAGAAGGCTAAGAGCTTATGGGCCTGTTGAACTTCAGGGGGCAGAATGTCTCATAGGTCAGGGGCTGCCACAGAAAATGCATACTTCCTAGCTCCTATAAAAGGACAAAATCTAAAGGAAAGGACTAGGAGTATGCCCACCCTATCTGATCTTGTAGGATGGGTAAATGTCCTTAGGGAAAGGTGGTCCCTAAGTAATTTGGCCCTCTGTCATACAGGACTTTAAAGATGCTCCGAATTACTCCTGGAAAGAAACTGGAAATCAGTTCAGCTGAAGCAACAGAGGTGTTATATGTGCAAACCCAGAGGCACCCATTACCATGCGTGCTGCCATGTTCTGGACCAGTTGACGTTTCCAGGTGGTCTTGAAGGCCAGTCCCATTAGGAGTGCATTGCAGGAGATGACCAAGGCATGGGTAATCATGTGCAAGACCTTCTGGTCCAGAAAGGGGTGCAATTGGCATACTGGACCAATCTGGGCAAAGAGCAGGAGCTGTGAGTCCAGGAGGATCCCAAATTGCACACCAGCTCCGTCTGGGGGAGTGCCAGCCCATCCAAAGTCAGATGAAATATCATCTGGACCCAGAGGACTAAAAGCCCATAGCCACTCAAGGTTGGGTAGCTTGAATCCAGTTTTCCATTTATCTCAGTCTATGGCTCAAAGAGGCTCATTTATTTCACTTAAGGCCAGGCCATCCCCGATTCCTACCTCAAAAGATGCATTGGAAAGTCTTTGATTGCTTGTAAGAACTTCATTAGTATTTTCCTGTTTCAAAGAGTTTTCACAGTCACAAGGCAGGTCATCCATCCCAAATATCTTTTCATAGTTCAGGATAAGAAATTCAACCAACTGGGACTGGTATCCTGAATCCACCAGGCATGACAAGGACACATCATTATTACAGGGAGGGCGGATTAGAGTAGGACCAAAGATGATGCCCAGGTTGTTGGGGGACATCTTGTTCTCCTGATATCTTTCAGCCACCCTTGAAAAGAAAAATACAGGGTTAGAAATGGTTAGAAAGTTTGGGCAAAATAGTTTTTCATTTCAGAACATAATGGCGTATAGATTCCAAACTGTGTTTCCAGCTGGTTTTTGCAGTTGCCATGCCAGTCACTTACCAGAGATCCTATCCCAAATGTGTGTATGTATGTATGTACACATACACACATATACACATACATACATCTACACGTAAAAAAAATACACACTTTCTTACATACACATTAACTAATAGCCATTATACAACTTTACATCAATAATTGTGCAGGGGCGGAAATGATCAGAAATAAAATGTAGCAACATAAACGTCAACCAATGCAGTATCTCAGCAAATTGTCATCTGGAAGGAAGAATGTTTCCCCTATATAATAAATAAGAAACAACTCACTTCATCGTATCAGTGTGAAAACAATTGTGCTAACATACAATTGTGGAATCTCTTCTTTCCTACTGGTTCTTGCTATGTATTTCAGCAATCCCATCCTCTATTCTACAAACGTCTTCTTCATACCATAGTTTATACCAGACTAAGAACTTTCACCATGGTTTTTTGTGTTACTCCAGAACCAATTCTGTGTTACCATGCTATTATCTGCATTGGGCAGTTAAATCCATTAATTTCTACCTCTGCTGTAATATATCCAAAATAACAAAAAAAAAACTTTTTTGCTTTGTTTTCAATTAGAATAGAATAGAATTTTATTGGCCAAGTGTAATTGGACACACAAGGAATTTGTCTTGGTGCATATGCTCTCAGTGTACATAAAAGAAAAGATACGTTCATCAAGGTACAACATTTACAACACAATTGATGATCAATATATCAATATAAATCATAAGGATTGCCAGCAACAAGTTATAGTCATACAGTCATAAGTGAAAAGAGATTGGTGATGGGAACTATGAAACGATTAATAGTAGTGCAGATTCAGTAAATAGTCTGACAGTGTTGAGGGAATTATTTGTTTAGCAGAGTGATGGCCTTCGGGAAAAAACTGTTCTTGTGTCTAGTTGTTCTGGTGTGCAGTGCTCTATAGCGTCGTTTTGAGGGTAGGAGTTGAAACAGTTTATGTCCAGGATGCGAGGGATCTGCAAATATTTTCACGGCCCTCTTCTTGATTCGTGCAGTATACAGGTCCTCAATGGAAGGCAGGTTGGTAGCAATTATTTTTTCTGCAGTTCTAATTATCCTCTGAAGTCTGTGTTTTTCTTGTTGGGTTGCAGAACCGAACCAGACAGTTATAGAGGTGCAAATGACAGACTCAATAATTCCTCTGTAGAATTGGATCAGCAGCTGACTAGGTTGTCTCTTGCATCTAACCATGCCAGAAACATATCCTCAGAAAAGCTCATTTTTTGATGTGGTCTTCATCTTATCCTGAATGAGCATGTCATTTGGTATAATGAGGAGCTGAGAGAGATGAAGTGCCGGAAAAGACGCCTAGAGAGCGCCTGGAGGTCCAGTCGCTCCGAACCCGACCGAACACTAGCGAGGTCGCATATTCAGACCTACCTAGTGGCGATCAGAGCGGCGAAACATAACTATTTTTCTGCTCTCATCGCATCGACAGATAATTGCCCAGCCATCCTGTTTAGGGTGACCCGCTCCCTGCTTACGCAGGAGGCTCGAGAGGATCCCTTACAGGGGCGTGCTGAGGATTTTGTACAGTATCTGTCTGATAAAATCGCTCAGATTCGGGACGGATTGGACACTGATTGGATAGATCCAGGTGGGTTGGCGGGGACGAGTCTTGAGAGTTTTATCTGGGCTGAGTTCGAACCTGTGACTCCCGATGACATGGACAGGTTGTTGGGTAGGCTGAATCCCACCACATGTTTATTGGACCCGTGTCCCTCCTCGATGGTACTGGCCACACGGGAGGTTACACGAGGCTGGCTCCTGGGAGTTACCAACGCTTCTTTGGTGGGGGGCATTTTCCCCACCGCCTTGAAAGAGGTGGTGGTGAGGCCCCTCCTTAAGAAGCCCTCCCTGGACCCAGCTGTATTAGCGAACTACCGTCCAGTCTCCAACCTTCGTTTCTTGGCAAAGGTTGTTGAGAGTGTGGTGGCATATCAGCTTCCTCAGCACCTGGAGAAAACTGTTTATCTAGACCCGTTCCAGTCCAGTTTCAGACCTGGGTACAGCACCGAGACGGCTTTGGTCGCGTTGGTGGATGACCTCTGGAGGGCTCGGGACAGGGGAAGTTCCTCTCAGTTAGATCTCTCAGCAGCTTTTGATACCATCGACCTTGGTATCCTGCTGCAGCGGTTGGAGGGATTGGGAATGGGAGGCACCGTTTATCGGTGGTTCTCCTTCTATCTCTTTAACCGTTCGCAGACGGTGTTGGCAGGGGGGCAGAGGTCGATCCCGAGGCGCCTCACTTGTGGGGTGCCGCAGGGGTCCATTCTCTCGCCTCTCCTGTTCAACATCTATATGAAGCCACTGGGTGAGGTTATCTGTGGTTTCGGGGTGGATTATCATCTGTACGCTGATGATACACAGCTGTACATTTCCATCCAAACCACCCCAACGAAGCCGTCGAGGTCTTGAGGCCGTGAGGGTCTGGATGGGGAGGAACAGGCTCCAGCTCAACCCTTCCAAGACTGTGGGTTCCGGCGTCCCGGTACAGTCAGCTTATGCCATCGCTGACTGGGGGGGGGGGGAAATACTGACCCCCAGGGGAAGGGTGCGCAACTTAGGCGTTCTCCTGGACGATCGGCTGTCCTTAGAAGAACACTTGACGGCTGTCGCCAGGGGAGCATTTTATCAGGTTCACCTGATTCGCCAGTTGCGCCCCTTCCTTGATCGGGACTCCTTACGCACGGTCACTCATGCCCTTGTCACTTCCCGCCTGGACTATTGCAATGCTCTCTACATGGGGCTCCCCTTGAAGAGCACCAGGAGGCTCCAGCTAGTCCAGAATGCGGCCGTGCGGGTGATAGAGGGGGCACCACGTTGCTCCCATATAACACCCATCCTGCGCAGCCTACACTGGCTGCCGGTAGCTTTCCGGGTGCAATTCAAGGTGCTGGTTACCACCTTTAAAGCGCTCCATGGCTTAGGACCGGGGTATTTGCGAGACCGTCTTCTGCCACCAATTGCCTCCCAACGACCTGTGCGGTCCCACAGAGTGGGCCTCCTCAGGGTGCCGTCGACCAAACAATGTACGTTGTCGGCCCCCAGGGGGAGGGCCTTCTCTGTGGCAGCACCAGCCCTATGGAACGAGCTACCTCCGGGGTTACGCCAACTCCCCGACCTCCGGGCCTTCAAACGTGAACTAAAGACTTTATTATTTCACCGAGCGGGACTAGTCTAAGAATGTATTTTAGCGAAATTTTAATGGGTTTTAATCGGTCTTCGACCATTTTAGTGATTCGGCCACTAAATATTTGTTTTTAAATTGTTTTTAAATAGTGTTTATTTATTATATTTATATCATAGTGTTATGTGTATTTTAATATTGGCTGTACACCGCCCTGAGTCCTTCGGGAGATGGTGCGGTATAAAAATGTAATTATAAATTAAAAAATGTAATTATAAATGTCATTTTTAGCTGTACTGTAACATCTTTCCCCTTATTTATTTATTTATTTATTTATTTATTTATTTATTTATTTATTTATTTATCGAGTACGTATTAAATAATATATATAAGTATAAGCATGAACTGAATACATAAAATGAATACAATTAAAGGGAACATTAGGACAGGGAGGGTAGGCACACTGTTGTTTTTATGCACGCCCCTTACAGACTTCTTAGGAATGGGGTGAGGTCAACAGTAGATAGTCTATGGTTAAAATTTTAGGGGTTTGGGGATGAAACCTCAGAGTCAGGTAGTACATTCCAGACATTGACCACTCTGTTGCTGAAGTCGTATTCCAATTCTCTGCAAGGGCAGTCTCAAGATGTCAAAAATCTGTTGGGTTTTATCACTTTAGAGGAAAATTAGGTGATTGACAGTAACTGGGAGCAGACCCAAAGGTGCTTTTTCAAGAGGCAACTGAAGTTTCTTGTTTTACTTTGAAGACGTTTCACTTCTCATCCAGGAACTGAAGAAGCTTCTTGGATGAGAAGTGAAACATCTTCAAAGAAAAACAAGAAAATCCTGTTGCCTCTTGAAAAAAAGCACCTTTGGGACAACCATGACCTGGATGACTCAGAATCTCCATAGACAACTGGGAGCAGAGATGAGAGAGGCAGCATATGGGTGCAAAAGTGACAGCAAATTTCATGCTCATTTAGTTTTCTCGAGACTCAAAAATGGATGGATGGCACTGTAATTCAAAGCTCTTGCAGACACCGAAACATCATGTTTTCCTCTCACTCCTGAGATTTCTGTCTAACCCTAAAAATAGTCCTTTGATTGCACCTTTGCAGCAAGATAGGCAAATTGCTGGCTGCATACAATAGAATACACATTATCTTCTTGCAGCTCATGGTTGTTTTAGGCTGGATAGAAACAGCATGTGCAACCGGAAAGGAAAATGGCTTCTAACTTTTCCCTCTGCTTTCTTGGTTCTGCACCTTCCAGAAAAATTGCTTCTTTCCAAAGACTGCCAGGGATCCATCCTGGGTTGCGGCTTCCCAGTTTCGAAGCATTCTGTCCCAAATGTCCTACTGCCATCTCTATTGTCACCGATGACATTTCACGCACTCTCCCACCTTCTCCTCTTCTGCAGTGGGAAGTTGTCACAGGAGGAGGCAGAAGATTCCAGAAGCATGCACACATACAGGGATACATAGATGAAATATGATATCCAAGTAATCAGCATTTTTCCTTTGTGAATTCCAAATCTATTGCCAGCCTGAGTTGGAAACTCACGCACAGGGAAATATCAACCTCCAGGAAGCCTGTCTTCCTTGACATCTATACTGTCCCATTTCTGAAGGCTTTCTTCCAAAAGAAAACATTCCATTTATGCAAGTCTACTCCTGCTTGCTAACTTTCCTTTTTTACAAGGGAATTAAAGTATAGTATTCTTCCAGTTGTTAGGCACAGACGCAGCCTTCATACAATTTGCACAGTGTAAACAACTTACATTAATGTTTTATCTCTCAAATATACTATCTAAACCTAGAAAGCCAGTTTGGTCTAGTACTTAAGGAACCAGGCTAGAAACCAGGAGACTGTGAGTTCTAGTTCCATCTTAGGCATGAAAGCTGGCTGGTTGATTTTGGACCTACCCTGCTCTCTCAGCCCACCTCACCTTACTGGGTTGTTGTGGAAATTAGGAGGAAGGAATATTAGTTATGTCCATTCCCTTAAGTTATTTATAAAATGTGGGATAAAAATATCTAAAGAAAAAATACCTGCTGCTTTACTATTTTCATTATTCTCAAAATATTTCTGACTTTCCTTTCTAATTTTTTTCCTGAACATTAACATAATATTTATTGCAGTCCCACCCTATGACATTTCATTATCCTTCTTTGCAGCAACATATTCTTAAATAGCTAAAAGATTCTGGTTTCAATTTCATTGAAAATAATTCCATTGTTTTTATTCTTAATTCTATTCGCCATGCTAGAGGCTTCTTAAGCTGTTTTTATCCACTTCCAAAACAACTTTAAGTTTCTATCTGCATTGCACTTTGTGTTCCTCTTCTAATTTTATTGCTCTGTTTTAAGCTACTTGTCTCCTGTGCAGAAACCAGCCAAAAATGAAACTGGCTTAAGAAATTGTTTTCCATTTCTTCCTTTTTGGAAATGATGCTGCCAGGTGTCCTGTCCAGATGGTCCTGTCCAGACCTGATTGATAGATTCCCCTAGTACTTTACTCTTCTCACCCATGCTAGAAAAACAACCACTGGGCATTGTCTTTCTTTGGGTGGGTCTGAGGATGTGGATCTTCATGGAAAGACATTTGTATCAGCCCCTTAGTTGATTTCCCTTTGTATTCAGAATCTTCCCATTTAGCACATCCAGCTGTGGACCAGTGGGGAGGAAAAAGGAAAAGAGAAAGGAAACGTGTATTTTTTTATCATTCTTCCTATGACTCCAACTAAAGGGGAAACTGGCAGGACAAAAATGCAGTGTTTCACCCATCTATGACAGCAAAGCCTCCCTTCAAAAGGAGGCGGATAACCCAGCAGCCAAGAACAAAGGGCTTGGTGCAATGACTGACTAAAGAGGAGGAGGCAATACCACTACAATAAAAGATTGGGGGGGAATTGCCAATTACAGTTTGAGAGTGAGATCATGCATTCCTATACTTGTAAAATGGTTCAAATTTTTTCTACAGGTTGTCTTCCTTTTATTCTTACATTCTGCAGCAATCATATTCATATATGCATTTTTTTTCACCCTTAATGTCTTTCACCTCATCATTCTACCAAATGTCCTTTTTCATACTTTCCATTAATATACTTCTGTGCCACTTAAAATAATGTTTTTTGCTCTATTCAAGTCACTGCCCCATTTTCTTAACTTACATCAATTTTTTAAAAAAGGGTATGATTAGAATTCACTGGTAAAAGTTACAGTTGATTTGTTGGCAATAAAAATGATATCCAGATCAGATTAATTTAACACAGCTAATTTGTCCTACAAGACAAAAGCTGCATATTCAATGCTATTTCTTTCATTACCTGTACAGATGAGCAATAAGATGCCTTATAGTATTATAATTTGTTGCTGGTAATTTGCTCAGCAAATCCTTGGTGGTCTTGATGGGATCTGTCTCAGAATTATCCCCACTTTTTTGCAAATTTCTTGAGAAAGCCATGAAATCTTCATAAAGTTTAAATGGAAGCACAGGGCTGGAAAGCTGTAGCCAAAAAAAAAATGCAAAATATGCATCATAATATTTTACTGGTGCAGATTCCTTGGGTTTAAATTTGATCACAAACATTACTAGATCCTGCCATGTTATCCCACTTTCAGAGAATAGTTCTATCTCAGTGTTCTCACATCACATATATATTTTAAAACAAGAGTTCCAAATTTGAGAATGTCAGATAAACAGAGCTGTTGAACTTTAATGATCTCCCTTAAGGAAGATGTGCCCATACCATGAGCTATCTTTTATGCAGCAGAATTCTATGCATTTCAATTTTTTTTAGAATTTTACATCTTTCCTTTATGATCTCAGACATACATGCGCAAAATGAAGAGGAACAACTAACTTTTAGAAAGAAAAAAATGATAATAAAAAAATCTAGACAAGTTACAGCATAACTGAGCTGGAATAAATGGGATGAAATTTAACAATGGGCTGAAATACAGTAAATATAATGAAAATTAACAGGGTGAAATGTAAAGCCTGCACGTGGGGAGAAGAAATGGAACATATAAGAATAAAAATGGGAGACCTCATTTGATGGTGCTACTGGTAATCCTTGACTTACAAATTGAACCCAAAATTTATGTTGTTAAGTGAGAAATTTGTTAAGTGAGTTTAGCCCCATTTTACGACTTTTCTTGACACAGTTGTTAAGCGAATCATTGCAGTTAAGTTAGTAACATGATTGTTAAGTGAATCTGGCTTCCCCATTGACTTTGCTTGTCAGAAGTTCGCAAAAGGGGATCACATGACCCCAGGACACTGCAACCGTCCGTCATAAATATGAATCAGTTGCCAAGCATCTGAATTTTGATCACGTGAGCATGGGGATGCTGCAAAGGTCATAACTGTGAAAAGCGGTCGTAAGTCACATTTTTCAGTGCCGTTGTAACTTTGAACAGTCACTAAACAAACCGTTGTAAATCGAGGACTACTTGTACATGTCAAAAGAAATGGGATGTTTCTTTTGTAAATCACCAGTAGAACATGAAACAGTATGATGCCGCTACTAAAAAGTTGAATCAAATTTGAGGATATATTTTGTGAGCTTTGCAGATTTGTGCACTCAGATGGACAGCTATATAGATACTGTTGTGCCTCGTCCGCTTTCCCCGCAGCCGGGGCCTTCTTATCTGCTTCCGAACGCTGAGGAATGTCCTAGCATGCCTCCCGGCCCCAGCCCTGGCTCCATGCCCTGACAGGCTGAGGAAGAAGAAGCGCCCCCAGCCCTGGCTCCATGCCCAGGCAAATGGAGCAACTAGACCCCTCCCCCTCCCACACAGCATGTGAGCATGAGGAAGGTCAATTACCAACAGCTGCAGACTGGAGTGACCCTCGCTTCAGGAGAATTGATAAGCGGCGTCAACAGAAGGAAGGGAGGGGCAGGCCGGGATAAGTGCTGAGTCATGGAACCACACCCCATGGCCTATATAAAGGATCTGCTTTCTGGCATTCTCTGAGTCAGGCAAAGTCTACCTTATCTTGCTGAAATCACTTTCTGGTCTCCTGCCTGCCTTGAGAACTTTGGCAGAGCTGCAGAGGCACGCCTGATTCGGATTTCCCTGACCCGGCCGTCAGCGGAGGAGTGGGACACGACAGATACTGTAAATGTATGAACAAGTCCAGATCACAGGAGTATTGTCCCACTTTACTCTGCCTTAGCCAGGTGCACATGGAATGAGTTCAGGGAATGGCTACCAAAACGGTAAGAAACCAAATCCTATCCAAAATGGTTAAAGGAACAGAGTATGTATAGTCTGCAGAAGAGAACACTGAGGAGCGAATCCTAAGCAGTCATCATACGGCACAGTGAATGGACTTCGTTCTCTGGAGGCCAAGATCAGAACCTTATTTTTTGAAAAAATTTTGTAAAATGGGAATGGAAGTAAAAAATAATAACTAGTTGCCAATGAAGATCCTTCTCCGATGCAAACCAGGAAAGAGATTGTGCTTTTAAAAAACCAAGGGCAATAAGAATAGTTGCAAAAATATAAGAGTACATCTGGAAAATATTAGGCAAACTGCAATTTATATGATGTCTATGAGTCAATCAGTCAATCAAATTAGACCAGCATATACGAGTCCCTCAGATTGTGAAAGCTGGGGGCAATGCAAGATGTTTATTATAAGGGAAGGAATAACTCTGAGCTGTCTTTTAATATCAGTGTGTTTCTGGAAAAATGTACCTTGCGAACTCCCACAGCTAAAGAGACACATCTCAGAAAACCACTTTCAGCTGTAGGGAAATGGGGTGCTAAGGGTGCTCTCTGTTTTCATTCCTTACCTCCTTAAGGAA
Organism: Ahaetulla prasina; assembly: GCF_028640845.1. Classification (NCBI taxonomy): domain Eukaryota; kingdom Metazoa; phylum Chordata; class Lepidosauria; order Squamata; family Colubridae; genus Ahaetulla; species Ahaetulla prasina. Next base: position 171,640,704 of record NC_080540.1, read on the forward strand.
ATGTTTAAGGACTCCAGTGATGTCATGAGGTGAGTGTTCTGACAGCTCCACCAACCTTCGGCCATTCTCAAAGGCTTGGCACAATCTCTCCATGCGTGCTTTTGCCCCACTAATGCGGTATATTCCCTACATTGAGGAGAGGCAAAGAGAGACCAAATCAGAGGAAGCCGGTTTGATGAACAACACATATACATAGGTGCCCAAATGACAACCGGAACGTCGATCTGATTCAGAAATACAGAGATGCAGGTGGAGGAGAGTCTGAAATGCTAGCATGCCAAACTCTGGTTAATTTAGTATAGAAAATATACTTCTGCCAGCTCAGAAACCTGGAGATATATTTTGTTCAGTCTGAAATTCAGAGCTAACAGCAGGATGAAAAACCAGCATGTAACAATAACAATACATGTAAGGATCCTGAAATTACAATAGATGTAAATTCTGTTCTATATGCAGACAAAGGTATAGTCAGACATGTTAAACAGCTTGCCATTCTCATTTTTGAAGAATTGTATGCTTCCAAAGAAATGGACTAATATAAAGCATGCATAGGTGACTTAATTAATTCCATCTTTGTATTAGGAATGGGAATGAAAATTTTGTTCCTGCTCTTATCTTGAAACAGGAATAAACTTGGAATGTACGCATAGAAGAATGAGTTACCTGTACTCCCAAGGCACGAGCTTCTATCTCTGATGTACATTTCATCACAATAAATGGCACCTCCTCTGGGAAATCCCTTGGCACATCGCTGAAGTCAATTCCAAATAGCGATGCCCGGGCTGGCAGTTTTTGATGACCACAATTGATGAGAAGAGTCTCCAGACACTTTTTATGGCAGGTCAACAGACACTGTGAAAGCAACCCCAAAGTATTGGATCAGTCTTAACAAATAGCTATTTCTTAAACCACAATATTTTGATCTTTTGTAAACGGCCACCATTTTGTGCACTTACATAACACATTTTCTTGCTTTACTATATAGAAACATGAAGTCTATTCTTCCCAGTACTGAACTGAAGAAGTGGATCCAAAATTCAAATTGATGCTTAATGTCTGCTGAGTTTCAATGAACACAGAAGGAAAGAACAAAAGTTGGACCTTTTCAAAATTCTAGCCTAGTGTGTTTTTTATAATGGGCCAAAGATATGTTAACTAATTCAGATTATGTCATTCAGGAACATATTGACTGAAACTAAAAGCTTCAAGTTTTTTCAGCTCTTACTATTCTTCAACAATATAAATACACTGTTTCAAAAATGTATTGTATCTTAAAGAAATGAATATTCTCCCGGATACTTACTACTCTTGACAATCTCTGCAATCATTTTGAATGACCACAGCTTAAACACTGGATCTGCAGAGATGCTTGTCATAAGGCCAGAAATGAACAAACAACAAACCATGATCTAGATCTAGATCTAGATCTAATCCCAATTGGGATGGGACTGGCCTCCTTTATTCCTGCACCCACCTGGCACATTACAAGTCAGAACAGATACTGGATCTTTCCTATGCCTGTTATTCTTACATTTCCAAATCAGCAGTCAAGTCAAGTCCCACTGAAAGATATGTAACTACTAGAGGATTAATATGGGTTGGGGATATGATTTCATGCTCAGTGGATTGCATCTCACGGCAGAGTATTGAATTAATTTAATAGATTTAGATGTATACCTATTTATTTAAGAGTTAGCTTTCTTGTGCTTACCTCCATAAATGTAAGTATGCCATTGAAGCCTAAATAACAATTACTTTCACACCTTTTTTGACTACCAATGTTTTTGTCCTACGTTGCACTAATGAGAGTGGGAGGCTGTTTGACCATTTTGCAGGAAAACGGTTCCCTTTATGTTCACTTACTTCTTCACATTCGATACCATTGACCATGAAGTTCTCACACTCTCTGCATTTTGAAGGGCCCCTCAGTTTTCTCAGCCGATGAGTCTGAGCAGCACTTGACAGGATTATGTTTTTAAACTGATAATGGGACAAGCCATTTTCAGATGTAACATCATTTAGATCTGAAAAGAGGATGAGGTCCATTATTCTCTATTAGATAGAATAGAATAGAATAGAATAGAATAGAATAGAATAGAATAGAATAGAATAGAATAGAATAGAATAGAATAGAATAGAATAGAATAGTTTATTGGCCAAGTGTGATTGGACACACAAGGAATTTATCTTGGTGCATATGCTCTCAGTGTACATAAAAGAAAAGGTACGTTCATCAAGGTACAACATTTACAACACAATCGATGGTCAATATATCAATATAAATCATAAGGATTTCCAGCAACAAAGTTACAGTCATACAGTCATAAGTGTAAAGATTGGTGATGGGAACTATGAGAAGATTAATAGTAGTGCAGATTTAGTAAATAGTTTGACAGTGTTGATGGAATTATTTGTTTAGCAGAGTGATGGCCTTCGGGGAAAAAACTGTTCTTGTGTCTAGTTGTTCTGGTGTGCAGTGCTCTATAGTGTCGTTTTGAGGGTAGGAGTTGAAACAGTTTATGTCCTGGATGTGAAGGATCTGTAAATATTTTTACGGCCCTCTTCTTGATTCGTACAGGTCCTCAATGGAAGGCAGGTTGGTAGCAATTATTTTTTCTGCAGTTCTAATTATCCTCTGAAGTCTGTGTCTTGTTGGGTTGCAGAACCAAACCAGACAATTATAGAGGGGCAAATGACAGACTCAATAATTCCTCTGTAGAACTGAATCAGCAGCTCCTTGGGCAGTTTGAGCTTACTGAGTTGGTGCAGAAAGAACATTCTTTGTTGTCCTTTTTTGATGATGTTTTTGATGTTAGCTGTCCATTTTAGATTTTGCGATATGATAGAACCTAGAAATTTAAAGGTTTCTACTGTTGATACTGTGTTGTCTAGTATTGTGAGAGGTGGAAGTATGGAAGGGTTTCTCCTAAAGTCTACCACCATTTCTACGGTTTTGAGTATGTTCAGTTCCAGATTGTTTTGGTTGCACCACAAGGCTAGTCGTTCGACCTCTCGTCTATATGCGGATTCGTCATTGTCTCAAATGAGACCAATCACTGTTGTGTCATCTGCGAACTTCAGTAGCTTAACAGATGAATCATTGGAGATGCAGTCATTGGTATACAGAGAGAAGAGAAGTGGGGAGAGCACACAGCCTTGGGGGGCCCCTGTGCTAATTGTACAGGTATTTGATGTGATCTTGCTTAGCTTCACCTGCTACTTCCTGTTTGTTAGGAAGCTTGTGATCCACTTACAAGTCTGTTCCGGTGCTTGTAGCTGGTTTAGCTTAGTTAGAAGAGTGTCTGGAATGATGGTATTGAATGCTGAACTAAAGTCTACAAAGAGGACCTAGATGTGATCATTTCCCCCCTAAAGAACAATGAATATTTGCTGAAGAGCAACGTACAGATTAAAAAAAAACCCTGGTGAAAAATGAATATGAAAATATGTAAGATATGCCCAGAACTCAAAGTCAGAGGAGTTCCAAAATCACAAGACAGATTTTGAATGAGGAAGCACACAAGACAATAAGGTAAATTGCAAATAGGTTCAACATAATATTAAAACAGATTAAATCAAATTAAAATATCTCACCCCCACTACTAAATAAGAGAAATCCTGCGCATGGTCAAATATGTGATGTGATTCCTTCCATTTGGTACTTACTAGGTCAAATGTTAAAGTGCAGACCCCAACCATTACAAGTTTCCTATTTTGTGATCTAAAAATGTAGCATACATACTCCAAGGAAAAATATTCCTTTAATAATTTAGCATCCCAAAGGGGAGGGGTAGTTTCATAGCTGAATCTCCCAGTGGATAAAATAAAATATTAGATATAGCAGAGAAGTGTTACATCCTACAATGTTCACAAGAGCAGTCTCCAAATGCAGTGTGAAAAATCACACAATTGAAAACCTGTCAAGCAACAGTAGTAATTAATTTGTTTAGATTTACAATTATGTCAATTACTTTCATAGTGGATTGGGGAACCCCAGGAAAAAAAAAAGGATAGGCAGTGATAGATGGGGGAGGAAATATTTCCTCACTGGTTCTTAGATGATGATATATTATGATTGATTAGAAATTCTGGCTAGAGGAAATAAAAGATCAAGCACTACACTGTGAATGACAGTTCCTGTCAGAGTTTGAAGTCAATAATGGTTAGTGCCCAGAAGAAAAAGGAAAAGAAGATCTGAAAGTTGAAAAGTCAGAGCAGACAACAGCACAACATCTAGCATAGCCTGACCACAGGAAGAACAGTGATAAAAAGGGAAGGTCTTCTTAGGGCAGAGTTTCTCAATTGTGACAACTTGAAGAGGTATGGACTTCAATTCCCAGAACTCCCCAGCCAGCACAGCTGGCTGGGGAATTCTGGGAGTTGAAGTCCACACCTCTTCAAGTTGTCACAATTGAGAAACACTGTCTTAGGGGAATAAAATTCCAGAGGTACTTTGACAGGAAGGTTTGAGGCAGTTGATTTCAAATAGCTGTAAGTCTTTAAAAGAGAGACAATGGAAAGCTCCAAGTAGTGTTATTGGTAATTAAAAACATTCATGTGTGGTAGAATTGTGTAAAGTGGGAACCCCAACATGAAGAATTTTCTTCTACTACGCATGCGTGGGAATGGCGGTGACCTGAGAATCATGCAGGCGGTGGGTCGGCGTTTTTTCTAGCCGCGATGCCTCGGGGCGGTTTTTAAGCTATCTGGGCCTGCCGCCCCGTAGAACATCTTTCCGGCAGCCGAAAGGAGATCTTTGGGTCTTGTTAGACCCTCGGCTGCCGGGAACGGGGCTGGAGAGGCGGGCGAGCGGCGGACGGTTGCCGGCGGACATTTTGGCTGGGCGCAAAGCGGCACCCGCGGAATAGAGCCGGCTTGCGGTTCCGTGGCGAAGCGGTCGCTCGGACATCAGCGGCCAGTTGGGTGTGCGATGTGTTGGCCAGCAGCGGTATCGTACAGCGGCAGTGATACCATCAGCGGCTTGGATACCAGTAGCGGCATTGATACCATCGGCGGCAACGGTAGATGGCGCCGGCCATTTTGGAGGGGCGCGGAGCGGCGCTCGTTAGGAATGGCCGGCCTAGATCGTGGTTTGCTGCTGCCGGCCGCACATGTCATCAGCGGCTGGTTGTTTTGCCGCTCTATCCTTCAGTGGCATTGCTCAGCGGCATGGTTTCTATGACTCCACCCATCTGATGGTAGAGGGCGGCGTCCATTCCGGTGGGGTATGGAATGGTATGGATTGTCGCCCGGTACCATTGGTAACACCTGGGATCGTTTGACTGCGTTATGGCCGCATTTGTTATCAGCGGCTGGCGGCTGGATTGTTTGCCGTATTATTTTCAGCGGCATTGATACCAGCGGCGTTGGACACAGGTAGCTCAGACATTTTGGAATTTAGAACTTTAGCTGACTTTTATACATACCATCATTTGACATCTGCGGCTGAAAACTTTTTTTCCTGTCCCCGGTATTTATTTATCTATGGCATCAACTTTGGACGGCCTCGGACCTGATCATGGGCGGCACCAGCAGGCAAAAACTTTTGCTGTATCCATTATGGGCGGCATTAAAGGGCGGATTCCATCAGCCGAACTTCCATCTTATTTATTGCCCTTACCGGTCATTTGGCCCTGGTTTTGTGACTGTCCTGACTTTGTCCGTAGGCTGCGATACCATCAAGTGGCTAGGGAACACCTTTTTTCCCCCCACTGTTATTTAATCCTTTCCATGAAATATTCGTCGGCTGACCTTCTCCGACTGCGAGGTTCCCCCGCCTCGCAGGAATGGCCCTCTGGGTTATCGAGGGCCTGCATTAACGAGGGGTCTTGGGACCCGGAGAAGTGGCATGCGAGGAAGAAGAATCTGTGGGGTTTTTTAAATAGTTTTTTAAATAAGGGTTTTTTAAGGGGGGGGAGGGATTTGACGGGTGGGGGTGAGAACCCGTCGGGGAGGGATCCAGCCCCTGTGCTAGTTCGCGACACTATTCCATCTTGTCTGAAGGCAGGGGGGGAGGACGTTCCAGGTTTAGAGGGTTGTTCGATCTGTACGGTAAGTGGGAGAGGCAGATATGGCGGGGGGGAGGGGCCGTACCGAGTTGTGGGAGCACGTGTTCGATGTCTGAAAGCGATCGCGTGCTCCGGCCCCTCAGTCCCTACCCGTTCCTCGGGTGGCCATGATCCTCAGAGCTTGGATCTTCGGCTGATGTTATGTAATGCCCGGTCCGTGGTTAATAAGGCTCCCCTGATTTGCGATCTTATTCAGGGGGAGTCCGCGGACCTTATGGGCATTACGGAAACCTGGTTGGGCCCAGAGGGGGGGGGTCCCCCTTGTTGAGATGTGCCCTCCAGGTTTCCGAGCATTTCATCAGCCGAGGGTCCAAGGTAGGGGTGGAGGGGTGGCGGTTGTTATTAAGGAGGATCTAGAGCCGAGGGAGACCACTGTTCCTCAGATTGCCGGCTGTGAATCCCTCTATGTGCGGTGGGGCTATAGGAATCAGCTGGGCTTGGTGATCGCGTACCTGGCTCCTTGCTGTGTGACCACAGCCCTGCCTGAGCTGTTGGAGGTACTTGCTGCTGTGGCGGTTGAGACCCCCAGACTTATAGTCATGGGGGATTTTAACCTGCCATCAGTCGGCTTGTCATCGACGGCAGCTCGGGAGTTCCTGGCTTCCATGACGGCCTTGGACCTGATTCGAGTAAATGATGGCCCTACGCACATGGGGGGAGGCACACTGGATCTGATTTATATCTCTGGACAGTGGTTAAATGATCTGGTATTAGATGATTTAGTAACAGAACCAATGTCATGGTCGGATCATTTTCTCCTTCGCCTAGACTTCCGAACCGCCATTCACCACCGCAGGGAGACGGAACCTATACGGTGGTTCCGTCCCAGGCACCTGATGGACCCCGAGAGGTTCCTGATGGAGCTTGGGCCATTCCCTGAGGAACTGGCCCACGGCACGACTGAGGAACTGGTCGTGGCCTGGGAACAGGCCGCGGCCGAGGCCTTGGACCGTGTCGCGCCTTTGCGGCCTCTGACCCGGCGCAGATCTCGACCGGCCCCTTGGTTCTCCGAGGGGCTGAGGGAGATGAAACGCCGGAGAAGACGCCTGGAGAGCACCTGGAGGTCCAGTCGCCTGTTGATCGACACTAGTTAGGTCCTATTCTAGGACCTACCTAGTGGCAATGAGGGAAGCGAGGCGCCCACGCCCACCCTCATTGCGTCGGCAGATAACCGCCCGGCCGCCCTGTTTTGGGTGACCCGCCTCCTACATCAGGAGGTGCGGATGATCCTTGCAGGACGAGCCGAGGAGTTTAGTGGTTATCTATACGACAAAATCGCTCAGCTGAGGGACGGTCTGGACCGAATTTGGGATGATCCAAGTGAGGGAGAGGAGGCATGTCTTGTTGAGCCCATTTGGGATGAGTTTGACCCTGTGGCTCCCGAGGACATGGACAGGTTGTTGGGGAGGCTTCACGGCACGACATGTTTACTGGACCCGTGCCCTTCCTGGCTGGTACTGGCCACTCAGGCGGTGACACGAGGCTGGCTCCAGAGGATTATCAACGCTTCTTTGTTGGAAGGGGTTTTCCCTGCCGCCTTGAAAGAGGCGGTGGTGAGACCCCTCCTTAAGAAGCCCTCCCTGGACCCAGCTATTTTGGGTAATTATCGTCCAGTCTCCAACCTTCGCTTTTTTGCGAAGGTTGTAGAGAGTGCCGTGGCGCGACAGCTACCCCAATACCTGGATGAAGATGTCTATCTAGACCCGTTCCAGTCCGGCTTCCGACCCAGATACAGCACGGAGACAGCTTTGGTCGCATTGGTGGATGATCTCTGGAGGGCTAGGGACAGGGGTTATTCCTCTGCCCTGGTCCTATTAGACCTCTCAGCGGCTGGTCGCAGACGGTGTTGATAGGGGGGCAGAGGTCGACCACGAGGGGCCTCACTTGTGGGGTCCCTCAGGGGTCGATTCTCTCGCCCCTGCTGTTCAACATCTACATGAAGCCGTTGAGTGAGATCATCAGTGGTTTCGGGGTGAGATACCAGCAGTACGCTGATGACACCCAGCTGTACTTTTCCACCCCGGACCACCCCAATGAAGTTGTTGAAGTGCTGTCCCGGTGTTTAGAAGCCGTACGGGTCTGGATGGGGAGAAACAGGCTCAAGCTTAATCCCTCCAAGACGGAGTGGCTGTGGATGCCGGCATCCCGATTCAGTCAGCTGCAGCCGCGCTGGCTGTTGGAGGCAGTTATTGGCCCCAAAGGATAGGGTGCGCAACTTAGGTGTCCTCCTGGATGATCGGCTGTCGTTTGAAGATCATTTGACGGCCGTCTCCAGGAGGGCCTTCCACCAGGTTCGCCTGGTTCGCAGTTGCGCCTTCCTTGATCGGGATGCCTTATGCACAGTCACTCATGCGCCTGCTACCTCTCGCTGGATTACTGTAATGCTCTCTACATGGGCTCCTTGAAGTGCACTCGGAGGCTTCAGTTAGTCCAGAATGCAGCTGCGCTGGTGATAGAGGAGCTACGTAGCTCCCATGTAACACCGATCCTGCGCAGGCTGCACTGGCTGCCTGTGGCCTTCCGAGTGCACTTTAAGGTGTTGGTTACGACCTTTAAAGCGCTCCATGGCTTAGGACCTGGGTACTTACGGGACCGCCTGCTGCTACCACACGCCTCCCACCGACCCGTACACTCCCACAGAGAGGGACTTCTCAGGGTGCCGTCCGCCAAACAATGCCGGCTGGCGGCCCCCAGGGGGAGGGCCTTCTCTGTGGGGCTCACACTGGAACGAGCTTCCCCCGGGTTTACGTCAAATACCTGACCTTCGGACATTCCGTCGCGAACTGAAGACACATCTCTTTATCCGCGCGGGGCTGGCTTAAATTGGATTTAATGTGAAATTTTATCAATTTTTTAAACGGGGTTTTTAGTTTATGGAAATTTTTAATTTTAGGCTAATTTAAATAAGTTTTTTAAATGGTATTTTAATCTGTATATTGTATTGTTTTTATCTTGCCTGTACACCGCCCTGAGTCCTTCGGGAGAAGGGCGGTATAAAAATCAAATAAATAAATAAATAAATAAATAAATAAGAATCCTTGGCAAATTTTCATTAAAAACCAAGAAAATACGGAGTGTGCATTTGTAAGTTGTGGAGTTCTCTAACTATAGTCTTTTTCTCATCTCTGTTTCCTTTCCCAGGCTATGAAGAGTTCTGATTTGTTTTCTTATTCTGTTAAACCATAGAATTATTTTGCTTCTCACCATTGTCATAGGCTTGTATCAAATCTTTGTCTTCACAGTCTTCTGAAGAGGATACCGTTCCAGTGGATGGAGCTTTCAGCAACTTCTTGTGGCCTGAATATGAAATAAATGATCTTTTAAACAATTGTAGAAGCTGCTTAAAATAACCCCAAATAGTTAAATTTGACAGCACACTGAGTTCTGCAAAATTAATTTGTTATGTGAAAAAAACAATGTACTTTTCTAAAGCTAGCATTCATGAAAGATTTGTTTTCATTGTCAATGTAATGAAACTCAAGAATTTCCAAACTGGGGAGACATGCCCTTTCAACTATCAAATCAGTTCAGACATGTTCAACTATTTAAACTGACTGCCATTTTAAAAAATAAGTTTGAAAAGAATAAGGACCAACTATTGTCTGAGCCCCAGCCTCCCAGAGTTGATAGGCAGGTCTGAAATTTTAAGACATTTGTTGTAGATGGTTTATTTGTAGAAGTGGGGATTCTGCAATACCACAATGGCTGTCACAGTGGCTAGGAGCAGCTATTTTTAAAAAAAAATCACCAAAGAGCAAACTGGTTTGGAAGCTTCCTGTCCCACCCCAATTTTCTATACCTCGGAAGCTCAATTTATTTTATTTGGACAGATAGGCACATTTTCAAGCAACCGTGAGAGGTTTTTATTTTTTGAAAATGTTCACAGGGCCCATGAGGGACCTCAAAATAATTCTGATAATAAAGACGATGCAAAAGCTGCCTCTTTGTTTTGCAGTCAGTCAGTTTCTAATTTCTTTTCTTTTTTTAATTAAAACATTATTTTTAAAAGGTCAGGACCTTTCTACTGGTACCCTAATACCAGGAACGCCAAGCTTATTGTAATTTAATTTGCTGCAATCTACATATTTTGTTTTAGCACCTGATAACAAGACTTACATCTGTGGTTTGATTAGAATATAGGCTATGGCTGGGTTCACACATCAGAGAAGCATACTCGTAATAATCATGATTACCATCATAACAATCATGAAGTCCTAATTAAACAAACCACATTATGGCTGTGTGAATACAGCTGCCCAATAGCTCATACACAGCCCTTCTCCAGCACTCTGGCATTACATTTCCAAAATTTGGTAGCAGCATCTTGGACCATCTGGGATGATAAGAGGACCCACTAAAGTGGAAACTGGAGCAGGGTTTCAATTCCAGTGGTTTATAATCCTCACAAGCAGGCTGAAGAAAAACCAGCTCTGCCACTTTCTGTGACATCATAAACTCTTCTGGTGACTTTGTAGGAAGCCATCCAGCCATTGGTGCAGCAACATTCCCACAAAAGTTCATAATTCTGATCTCTGACTTAGTACATTGCACAAATTCAGCCATTATTATTGCAGAAGTGGAATCAAAGCACAGGTACAATTTCTGGTTTCTTCTTCTCTCTTTCACTTTAGGAAATCTCCCCCCCCCACCCCTCTAGTTTTCTGATTAGGTAAGCAATTCATCTAGCTGCAACAAGAAATGTGTCATATGTCCTTAGATCATTCACAGGGCTTCCAATACAGAACTGGTATATTCTTTTGCACTAATTTCATGATCTCAGGGCATTTAAAATGATACTGCCGCTATAATTTTTTTTTAAAATTCTTTTGTAGGATAAATTTGAATCAAGATGCCTAAAATGATTTTTGTCAGCATTAATAGAGAAACTAAGTTGCAATTTAAAATGTATTTTAAAAAAACCCAGGATTTATATATATTCATTTAAAAGAAAAACGGTTTCTATCTTCAAAATGTCCAATCTATTAAAAAGCAGTATCTGAGGAAAATAAGGCTATAGATTAGGAAAGAATGCCACTGTCTGTATGTAAGGTAACTGTAATTCATAAAGATTTCAGCTAATACTTTAATAAAACTTCCCTCCCTTCTTACATCCTACATCCTACAACATCTTGAGTCTCCAAAGACCTATGCAAGGGTCCTTTTTGTAGACTTTAGTTCAGCATTCAATACCATCATTCCAGACATTCTTCTAACTAAGCTAAACCAGCTACAGGTACCGGAACAGACTTGTAAGTGGATCACAAGCTTCCTAACAAACAGGAAGCAGCAGGTGAAGCTAAGCAAGATCACATCAAATACCTGTACAATTAGCACAGGGGCCCCCCAAGGCTGTGTGCTCTCCCCACTTCTCTTCTCTCTGTATACCAATGACTGCATCTCCAATGATCCATTTGTTAAGCTACTGAAGTTCGCAGATGACACAACAGTGATTGGTCTCATTCGAGACAATGACGAATCCGCATATAGACGAGAGGTCGAACGACTAGCCTTGTGGTGCAACCAAAACAATCTGGAACTGAACACACTCAAAACCGTAGAAATGGTGGTAGACTTTAGGAAAACCCTTCCATACTTCCACCTCTCACAATACTTGACAACACAGTATCAACAGTAGAAACCTTCAAATTTCTGGGTTCTATCATATCGCAAGATCTCAAATGGACAGCTAACATCAAAAACATCATTAAAAAAGGACAACAAAGAATGTTCTTTCTGCGCCAACTCAGTAAGCTCAAACTGCCCAAGGAGCTGCTGATCCAATTCTACAGAGGAATTATTGAGTCTGTCATTTGCACCTCTATAACTGTCTGGTTCGGTTCTGCAACCCAACAAGAAAAACACAGACTTCAGAGGATAATTAGAACTGCAGAAAAAATAATTGCTACCAATTTGCCTTCCATTGAGGACCTGTATACTGCACGAATCAAGAAGAGAGCCGTGAAAATATTTGCAGATCCCTCGCATCCTGGACATAAACTGTTTCAACTCCTACCCTCAAAACGACGCTATAGAGCACTGCACACCAGAACAACTAGACACAAGAACAGTTTTTTCCCGAAGGCCATCACTCTGCTAAACAAATAATTCCCTCAACACTGTCAGACTATTTACTGAATCTGCACTACTATTAATCGTTTCATAGTTCCCATCACCAATCTCTTTCCACTTATGACTGTATGACTATAACTTGTTGCTGGCAATCCTTATGATTTATATTGATATATTGATCATCAATTGTGTTGTAAATGTTGTACCTTGATGAACGTATCTTTTCTTTTATGTACACTGAGAGCATATGCACCAAGACAAATTCCTTGTGTGTCCAATCACACTTGGCCAATAAAAAATTCTATTCTATTCTATTCTATTCTTTATGAACTTAGTTAATTTTCTAGGCAAAAAAAGGAATATCTTCTCACCTGGGCTACATGTCGGTGAATCCAAGCTTTGGCATTCAGTGCTCCCTCCCAGGCTCTCTGTGTCACTGTAGAAAGATTGGTAGGCACCTGGCAATGGAAGGAAGATGGTTTTGTATATCAGGGCTCTCCAACCTTGGCAACTTTAAGCCTGGTGGGCTTCAACTCCCAGAATTCCCCAGCCAGCTTTGCTTTGCTGGCTGGGGGATTCTGGGAGTTGAAGTACACCAGGCTTAAAGTTGCCAAGGTTGGAGACCCCTGCTGTATATAACTAAGCTTTCTCTTAAAATATGAGAAGTGGATTGAGTGGCAAAATATTGGCTCCTGGAAAATGGAGAGGCCTTTGATAATGCAGAAGTTATCTAATCTGAGCACAAGCAATAACATTTGCCTCAGTTACTGAAGGATTTTTTTTTTTTTGGTCACAACAGTATACACAAATATCATCATAAATAAAAACAAGATATCATGAAAGAAATATATGTATATGTAAGTAAAAACATGCAACAACTATGTTAATTTGATATAATGAAGGGAACAATAGGACAGGAACGGTAGGCACTTTGTGCTTTTATGCACGCCCCTCTTAATTGTGTGGGGTTATCTTTTGTTGAGGTGTTCTGGCTTTCTCCCTCCCTTCACTCTCCACTCAAAAGATACACATTAAAGTTACAGTCCTAAACTGCAAAAAAATCCAATCATGGATGGCAGCAAAGATACCCCCATCCTGCCTCCTGTGCTTGGAGTGATCATTAGAGTTCTCATTCCAAGCATAAATGACCAGGCTCAAATTAATCTACTTTGGACATCTTATTCAAAGGTCTAGTTCTCCAAAGAAGGTTCAGTGCTGGGAAGGATGGAAGGAAAGAGAAGAAGAGAATGTCCATCAACAAGGTGGATAGACTCAGTTGCAGTGGTGATGGGTGCACCATTAAAAGACCTGATAAAGCAAGTTAGGGACACACTATTATGGAGAAATATATGTAGTCATTAGGAATCGACAATGACTTAATGGCACATTATTCAAGTACAGGTAGTCTTCGACTTACGACCACAACTGAGCCCAAAATTACTGTTGCGAAGTGAGACATTGGTTAAGTGAGTTTAGCCCCGTTTTATGACCTTTCTTGCCACAGTTGTTAAATGAATCACTGCAGTTTAGTAACATGGTTGTTAAGTTTTTTTTTATTTGCATTTATATCCCGCCCTTCTCCAAAGACGCAGGGCGGCTTACACTATGTTAAGCAATAGTCTTCATCCATTTGTATATTATATACAAAGTCAACTTATTGCCGCCAACAATCTGGGTCCTCATTTTACCTACCTTATAAAGGATGGAAGCAGTGGTGGGATTCAAATAATTTAACAACCGGTTCTCTGCCGTAATGATTTCTTCCAACAACCAGTTCACCAAACTGCTCAGAAAGTTAACAACCGGTTCTCCCGAAGTGGTGCAAACTGGCTGAATCCCACCACTGGATGGAAGGCTGAGTCAACCTTGGGCCTGGTGGGACTTAAACCGGCAGTAATTGCAAGCAGCTGTGTTAATAACAGACTGTCTTAGCAGTCTGAACCACCAAAGGCCCCGGTGAAACTGTCTTCCCCATTGACTTCATGATCCTGGGACCCTGCTACTGTTCTAAATATGAGTCAGTTACCGAGCATTTGAATTTTGATCTTGTGGCCATGGGGATGCCACAGTAGTCGTTAAGTATGAAAAAATGATCATGTCACTTTTTTTAGTGCCTTTGTAACTTTGAATGGTCACAAAATGAACTGTTGTAAGTTGAGGACCACCTGTAGGGAAGTAATTTTTTTGTAACCAGATCTAGACATCATATCCTGATCTAGCCAGACCATAGCAAAGATTATAAGGTGACCCCAAAGAAGAAGATAGAAGTGTATTGTAATGAAATTGACTGTACTTTGTTCACGGCTTGAGGGAGATGGCTTTCCTGGGGTTTCTTCTGATGAGTTGCTGAGATCAGCAGCCGATGAATAAATTCGAGAACAAGGTGCAATGTTTTTTCTTCTTCCAGAAGAGGGTGACCTGAAAAAGCAAAGGCCCATCAACTACTATCAACTAGTAGTTGACCACTATTTCCCCAAAAAACAGTTACAGATAATTGCTTATTAGCAGACATTTGGTTCCAAAAAAGTTTCACAAATGATAGTTGTCTTAAAGAACATTGCCATACCCGAGTACACACTTATGTTAACAGTAATCGTTAATGCTAGCCCCGAATTAGATTATAAACTCAGCAAAAAGCTGAGAAATATTCTAAGTGCATTTTTCAAGAGGCAACTGGACATCTCAAGTACAGTAAGATACATAAATTATATGTTAAATTCCTCATTTGGATCAGTATTTGCCTCATACATTTTTTTTCTTTAATCACGCCAATCTTTGCTTTAAAACTGAATGTTTTTCTTTCCCACACTTCAACATATGGTGTTACATAATCACTAATCATTTTGTTTAGAACAACGTCCAACAAAACCAGAAACTTTATATAACGCAGAATAGTTAGATGCAGTACAAAGTGAATTTTCCTTCATCAAAATTGCTTTGTCTCTTTCTATTAGCATCCTTGAGAAGGTCTATGCATGTGGTTGCTAGTCGTTGAGCCTGTCCTGATACCTCATAATAAATCAATAATCAATTGTGACTACAGTGCAACATTCATGAAAGGAAGGAAGCCTCCTCCCTCAACACCCTTACTAGTTTGATGCAAAATGGCATTCAGAGCCCCAGATGAAGCCCAAATGTTCTTTGTGCTTGCTTTACCTTAAACACAATACATTTAGAAAGGAGGAATAATCATGCCTAGAGCACATGAGGCTTCTATGCACAGCTTTGACTATGTCTCTTAATGCTCACTCTACAAGGGGAATTGTATGGAGGGGAAGGGAGTGGTGGGTTGAGAAAGAAGATGGTTCTATGATACTTATCTCAATGGGGCTGCACCAGAAGAGAGCGCTAAAAGTAACCTACAGCCTGCCAGAGATTTGTGTAATGCAGCATTTCAAGAGAAGTTAATTTAAGGCAAAATGCTTTCTTTCTTTCCTTCCTTCCTTTCGGATGGAATGAATGTGCCTATCTTTAAATTAATCCCAGATGTCAGGAATTATGCAAAAATAAATAAGCCCAATCTTTTCATTAAAAGGATGGTTGTAAATTTTATTGAGAGGAATGTGTGTGTGTGGGAGTTGTTTGGTTTGTTTTATTTCCAATGAAATAGTTTTAAATGTCTGTCATTTGATATGTAAATTAAAATGCAATGCTTCAAATTAAGTGGCAAATCTATTTTTGTCTCAAATGAATAAATGGTTTTAGCTGTTCTGTAGGTGTTATACAAATTCACGGTATCATTTGAAGGTGTCATAGCATCCTAAAACCCGAGAATCCCTAGTATAGTGTGCATGGTTATATTAAGAATTTATAGCCATTTTTAATATTCCATGGTTTTGATCCTTCAAAGTATTGCACGGGAATCATGTTGATTTAAAAGAGAGGTAATCTGGGAAGAATGCTTTTTTTTTTCCCCTTCAAGGTTTTATTACTGGGACAGTATTTCTTAGGGATTGGCCTTCCTGTCTCCTATTGAGACTCGTACTAATTAAGAACTTCCCTTGCAAGTTGTTTACAAAGCCCCTTGAATAACCTGCTATCTCCAGTGCCATCCCCTTTTCCCACAATGCTGGCCTTCTCTCATCCCAAGAGTGATTTATATAACTTTATCCTGCTGATTCTGCTACTGTAAAACACAAAGGACGGTGAACAAAGTCAGAAAAATTCACCATTATTCCAGCAGCCTTTTCCCTTGTCAAAGCAAGGGATGCTGGTGAGGAAAAGCTCAAATGCAATTCTTCCACTGCCATGTCCTGTGACCGTAGAAACAGACAGGTGGGTAGTTCTTCCCAATGACTTTTTCTCCTGAAGATGCACCCTTATTCCATAATTTCATCTATTGATGAATCATTTTTCAGAGCTCAATTATACAAACACTCTCCCTCCCCCACCAACTGTGGCATTTCCATCTACTAAACTTTCCTTCAAACATCCAATTCTGCCCGGATCCTTTGAAAGGACAATAGCTACTCCAATTTACATTCTTTGTCCAGATAATTTGTTTTACTATAAATATAATTTTCCCTCTAGAAAAATAGCTGAAGTTCAAATTATACAATATAGCACAGAGAACTTAAATCAAACATCTATCATTCAGGTTTAACTTTAGTATAAACCTATAATAATCCCAGAGATGTTTCATCCTTCAAATAGGACACTTGCTCAGAAAAAAAAAATCAAACATGTACTCTGTAGTGCTGTGGGTCTTTCAAAAATTTGGCATAATGGACTAATGGGAAGAATGGAATCCGGTTCCGGCTGGTGCTCATTAGAAACAGGTGGGATAGATTTGGACTCTTCTGACTTTCAAAAGATTTTTTTGGAGACTTCCTTGTGAAGGAAAAACAGAATAACAGAGTTGGGAGGGATTTTGGAGGTCTTCTAGTCCAACCCCCTGCTCAAGCAGGAAACCTTATACCATTCCAGACAAAAGGCTGTTCAATCTCTTCTTAAAAACCTCCAGTATTGGAGCACCCACAACTTCTGGAGGTAAATCATTCCACTGATTAAGAGTTCTACTGTCAGGAAAGTTGTCCTTGGTTCTAAGTTGGTTCTCTCCTTGATTAGTTTCCATCCATTGCTTCTTGTTCTGTCTTCAATGCTTGTTATTCCCTTGCTTTCCATTTTGTGATGGTTGGAGGAGAGATTTATAACTTCAGGACCTTCTCTCTCTCTCTGCCTCTGCCTCCCTCTTTCCTCAGCATGCTGTTCACAATTCCTGTCTCTAGGTATTATTTAAAATGTCTTTTCTGCCCCCTGCTGGAAATGGTGCCACATCTTGGTGTCCTAGCGCTTTTTAAGAATTTACTGTAGTTCTTATTTAGATGGAAGCTTTATCAGTTCATCAGTTTTCAGTCGGACAGTTGAGCTCACCAATGGGATCTGGCATAGTGTAAGGGTGTGAGGGAGTGGCAAACCATGATGGCATTATCACCACATGAATATATGATCACGACTTTAAGAAGCTTCTTCTAAAATGTGTATGTTGATCAAATGACTAGGTCTAAAAAGGTTAAGTACAAGAAATAATTGATGTTATTACTGAAAGAACTTGGAAGACTTTTTTTGTCTCTTGTCTCCTGAAAACACTTAATCTGAACTTTCAATATGCCAGTCACTGATAGAGATTACCA
Source organism: Ahaetulla prasina (assembly GCF_028640845.1). Lineage (NCBI taxonomy): Eukaryota > Metazoa > Chordata > Lepidosauria > Squamata > Colubridae > Ahaetulla > Ahaetulla prasina. The sequence continues at coordinate 171,658,474 of NC_080540.1, forward strand.
TCAAAGGAATCCTGGAACATGCATGTTTCGTATGCTAAAACTATAGGCGTTTGGGATGGGAAGCCTGTAGGCTGTTGTGGAACCTGTAATTTCTAGCATTCTTCACAACTGGCTACAGTGGATAGGAATGCTGAGAGCTACAGTATAATTCATCAACATCTGGAGAGACACACGTTTTCCCATTGCTGTAAATCTTCAGGGCCATGTAATAAGAAATTTCTATCGGGACTGATAAGAGGATGGGAATGTCCATGAATGGGTGGTGGGTCAGAGGACAGAAGAAAAAGGGCTATGCTTCCTTACCTCTGCCCTGCTGGTATAAATTCTTCAAATTTGTACACCTCAATGGGAAGCTCTTTTTTGGGCAGTTTTTGAATAAATTCGAGATATTTTTCACCAATCTTGTAGGGCTTGCAGAATTCAGTCAGGTTCTGGTATCCTACAGGAATCCGTTCTGCTTGAGCATGCTGGAGCTTGAACATCCTCAAGGACACCTGAAGAGGTACACATACAAAATGAATCCATTTCCTTGAATTTAGAATTATTGTTGACATCTGGAGAATCTATTACAATATTTTCCCTACTTACCTTTCAGTAGTAAGAGTTTGAAAATGCAACCAGTCTCAGTTATGAGTGCATTAAATTGACTTAAGTAGGCTATTCTGTTCACCCCTATTTAATAACTGTTGAAGTGAGAGAACCCTCCCATTTCTCACCCTGTCTTTGAAAAATGAAGTTGGGAAGTGAAGGAGGAAATCAAGAGAAACATCTAATCATAAATCACAAACTTACCCTCACCAGCATTTCATCTCCTTGATACATTAGCTTGCGAATGTGAGAGATAATTCTCTCTCGGACTTTTTTCAGTTCGAGACGACGATTGTTGGATTCAGAAACACAGCTTCTATATGTGACTTCTGATTCCTGAACCTGTGTGCATGAAATAAAAACTGCTGAAAGGAATGGAAAAGTTGACTTGGTTATACCAATAGTTGAAGTACTTCACAGTGGGGATGTCAGTAAGAACTGATGTGAATGCCAGTTATGCGCCCAAATATAAGGAAGCATCTATATTGTATAATTTATTTTAGGGATCAACTGAAACCATTTGTGCAGTTCAGTTCATTCTGACATAAAATAAAATTTGCAGCATTTGTGGCAGTTTTCCTACCTTTGGGCACTTTATGGCTTATTTCTGAATAGAAAAACTACAATAGGACTAATCCACTCTGGCATTAGAAATGTCCTCCATTTCTTCAAAGATTTGATGATTCACCTCAGTTGTTTCCAGGACTTAGTTGCTAGTCTCCATTATCATTACATTCTGATAGTCTTATTCATGATCATTATAGTGCTTGTTCCTTCAGTCTAAATCACAGAACCAGAGTCAGCAGAATCATATTCTTCCTCAGTGCAGACAAGCATTATATTCCTTACCTGAAGGGGTACAGTTTTAGCTCTCAGGAATAAATTTGGATTTCGGAATCACTTGCTAGAAAGTCATTTCCATAACTACCATATTGAACTGAAGACCTTATTATTTCACCGAGTGGGACTAGCCTAAGACATATTTTAGCAAAATTTTAATGGGTTTTAATCGGTCTTCAACCATTCTAGTGATTTGGCCAGTAAATATTTGTTTTTAATTGTTTTTAAATATTGTTATTTATTATATTTATATTGTATTGGTGTGGGTATTTTAATTTTGGCTGTGAACCGCCCTGAGTCCTTCGGGAGATGGTGCGGTATAGAAATGTAATTATAAATAAATAAATAAAAAATATTGCTCTTTTTAATCTGTTCATTTCCTCACCATATGCAATCTTCAACAATACATGAGCACACAATAGATTTAAGCTTAATGTGAACCGCTCCAATCTTGATTGCAATCTTGATTGATTGCTTGATTGCAATCTTGATTGCAGAAAATATGACTTCAGTAACAGAGTTGTTAATGCCTGGAATACACTACCTGACTCCGTTGTCTCTTCCCAAAATCCCCAAAGCTTTAACCAAAGACTATCTACTGTTGACCTCACCCCATTCCTAAGAGGTCTGTAAGGGTCGTGCATAAGAGCACCAGTGTGCCTACCGTTCCTGTCCTAATGTTCCCTTTGATTGTATCCAATTTCATATAGTTATTACATACTTATGATTATATTTATGCTTATATATCGTATAGTTATTTCATGCTTATGCTTATGCTTATATATACTGTTGTGACAAATAAATAAATAAAAAATAAAAAAAATATTCCTCCAGCTTGGGACTATGGAATTGCAGCAAATATATTGAGCCAGACTCCAAATCTTCTCACTGGTGGACAGCTGGGCAATTGTCCCTTGAGCAATTAACCCGGTGTCTGCAACTATTGCTAAATCATCATCTCCTTCTGTTATAAATATAGATCTATCCAGTGGTGGGATTCAAATTTTTTTACTACCGGTTCTGTGGGTGTGGCTTGGTGGGCCTGGCAGGGCTTGGTGGGCTTGCTTTGGTGGGCGTGGCAGGGGAAGGAAATTGCAAAATCCCCATTTCTTCCCAATTAGCTGGGACTTGGGAGGCAGAGAATAGATGGGGGCGGAGCCAGTCAGAGGTGGTATTTACCAGTTCTCCGGACTACTCCAAATTTCCGCTACCAGTTCTCCAGAACTGGTCAGAACCTGCTGAAACCCACCTCTGCTTCGCAGTCTTGACTACTTAATTTGTTCCACATTTCACCTCATTCGGGGAACTATTACTGATTTCTAAGCCACAAAAGCTTATTGTCCCTCCATTAGAGAAAAGTCAAGAATCCAGAGTTTGGTTCCTTCCAACTTTCCGTTGATCACATACATTCCCCCCAGCATCCAAAAAAACATCAACAAGAAAAATGTTCACCACAAAGTAAATGATGTGCTAGCTAAACAAACAAACAGTTTGAACTCACATAGTGTCGAATTCATTGTTTTCTACTGAATTAAAAGCAGCATGTTTTGTTTCTTGAAAGTATACCTTGTGAGGAATTCAGTGCTTTGTCTACCATTTATTTATTTAACTATTCTAATAGATCATCCAACTCAAAAGACTCTGAGCAGGTTACAACACATTCACATTATAAAAACGACAATAAAAAAATCAATGTTGTTAAAAGCAACAACTATAATCAGAAAGTAATCCTAAAATAGATGCCAATAAAACTTGAGCTGGGGTTTGAAAACCCAGTAAAATAAAAACTGATTTAAAAAGGAGCTTTACAGACCTCTAGGAATGATGAGAAAGAAACTCCATCCTATCAAAGGATTAGAAAAGGCTTTATAGAGGCCCAAAATCCATTTGAATTCCCAAATGGCCATTCACAATTACAAATTAAGGGGCCAGATCTTTCACATCAATTTTAACAGGTTCATAAGTGGGGAGATACTTCAGCAAAGGAGGCAAAATACTGGCCTGATAGTATTTATGGAGATGTTCAGTCATCCAGGTCATGATTGTCTCAAAGGTGCTTTTTCAAAACACAACTGGACTATGTTTTTTTTCCTTTAAGAAGAAGACATTTCACTTCTCATCCAAGAAGCTTCATCTGTTCTGAACTGATGAAACCTCTTGGATGAGAAGCAAAACATCTTCTTCCTCAAGGAAAAAAACATAGTCCAGTTGCCTTTTGAAAAAGCACCTTTGAGACTACTGGCCTGACAAAACTATGGCAGGTCAAATGACTTGAGCAGTATCTGCGGAAGTCAAGAATCAGAACAATTAATGGTACGACTCTTTATGTTCAGGAGCTGTTATTTTTTATTTCATCTCAAAAATCACTTCCGATGAGTTAACAAACTTTTACTACATGGCACTTTCCCATATCTGTATCCTTGGCATCCAGATAAATATGTGGTCGGCAACAGCAAAAGTCCACAGCAAGCTTACAAAAAGCTGTAATCATTTCTGTGTCTTCCCCATACATTGCTATATTATTTCCTTGCTGTCACAAGGACCTGAATTCTGAAACCTAACAGAGACCTGATTGAAGAGGCAGAGCATTTAACTTTGAAGTCCCAAGACCAATACCTTCAACTGAGCCTCATCTCGATAACGCCGCCGTTTTTCCAATTGCTTGTTTCCACTACTTGTGATAGCCTGGAACTCTTCTTCTGCTTTGGCACTTTGCACTTTGGCTTTTTCCAAATCCTCACAGCGCTGGAGGTAATGGAGGCGAGATTTGCGCATCGATGACAAGGAATCATTCTGCAATGAGAGGAGGCAAACTGTTGTTGGGCAGTAGCTCTACCATAGGCTTTGCTTTTGAATGCCTTTTTGAATTATTTGTAGTACAGGTAGTCCTTGACTTACAGCAGTTCACTTAGTGACCATTCAAAGTTACGCCACTGAAAAAAAGTGACTTATGACTGTTTTTCACATTTACGACCATTGCAGGATCCCCATGGTTTTCATCCAGTTTTATGTCACATGGCTATCTGCAGCTGGCATGAATTTCTCCAAAAAAAAACCAAAGGGTAGTCTGTCCCAGGACTCAGTAATAATGTTAATAATAAATGTCCTAAGTTATTCTATTTTTTGAGGCTTAAAGTGTAATTCTTGTAGCACAGGAATGCTTAGATCTGGCCTGTGGGGCCACCCTGGAAACAGTGGGGCACTGGCCCGCGGTGCCTCTGCCAGGGAAAACGGCGCTTGGGAAGGCCGCATGCGAGATATAAGTGACGTCAAGCTGGCCACACCCACCCTAACTTCCCAATAACCCTGATGCGGCCCTCAATGAAATTGAGTTCATTTAGTGACTGTTCAAAGTTACCACGGCCCGAAAAAAGTGACTTATGACTATTTTCCACTCATGACCATTGCAGCATCCGCATGGTCATGTGATCAAAATTCAAATGCTTGGCAACTGACTCATATTTATGACTGTTACACGATCACCTTTTGAGACCTTCTGACAAGCAAAGTCAATGGGAAGCCAGATTCACTTAACAACCGTATTACTAAGTTAACCACTGCAGTGATTCACTTAACAACTGTGACAAGAAAGGTCATAAAATGGGGCAAAACTCACTTAAGAAATGTCTCACTTAGCAATAAAAATTTGGGGCTCAGTTATGGTCATAAGTCAAGGACTACTTGTATTCTAAGTGGACTTCAAAATCCAATGTGTGTGTTAAAAAAAAGTACAGTTTCCTCATTTTGGGTGTCATACCTAATTCAGCCTCACAGTGTCAATCTATGCTTGATACTTTTTCATTTTTAAAACCATGTTTAATATTTTTAGAAATCATAAGTTTGCAGATCTTGACAAACCCATACAAGAGAATTGCACTTTAGCAAACAAAAAACTAAAACAAGTATCTAAATCAACTTTTGTCAATCTTTACATTAACTGTCATAACCTGGATACGAACATTGATGTAAAAGCCATATTCCAACCTAGATTTGGAAAGTTCATTTTGGCATCAACCATTTACACTTGCCATGGATGGATAAGTAGAATTTGGTAGTTTACCATTTATGTGTTTTCATCTATATCTTCGTAAGTAGAAGAAAAGGGTGGGGGGGGGAGAGGGATTTTTGCTACCGGTTCTCCAAACCACCCGCTGCCATCGCTACCTAATCAGCCAATCCAGTCTGAACCGGGAATATTTCACCCCTGGTTGATGTGACCCTTTGTCCATTCTTTTCCCTACTGGTACTTTCTAGGATAAAAACTCCCAGTCTCCCTAAAGAAGGTTTTCCTAATCTATCTCCCAACTGAACTTCCAGTGCCCAGAAATTTATTTAAAATCCTGAATGTATAGCAGCATTTATAGCACTTTAACACCTTTGGCCCATGCATATCTGTCTGTTTGCAACTTCATCTGCTCTTACCATCCTTTTCTGTTCTTTCTGCCACTGATCTTTGAATTCCTTCCGCCATTTCTCAATTTCATTCCTTTTGGCCCAAAGAGGCTACAAAAGAAAGAGGACTGTTAGGTGTAGATAGCAGGAGAGAATGTAGTATTAAGCAAGAATTCAGGGTGGAAAAAACCACCACCATACGCTGAATTAACATGAGTGCTTGCAGAAAATTAATCAAACCAATGCCCTCAGTTTTAACATTACATTTCTATTTCCGGCCCCCATCTTCTTCAAATACAGTTCTTCCAGCCACAATCTCTTTAGGAGCAAGATTCTAGTCTCATAGACTCATGGGGCATTTGAAATTGTTGCTCTTGCATAGCGGTGCTTTTATCTAAATCAGAAAAATGATGTACCTCATAATATTCTCTCAGATGCAATGTTCCAGCTGTTTCGATAGCTACATTCCCTGCCTTTATGTCATGCTCCATGACCATGGTATAGAGGCCCTGGAGAGGCATACCATTCTGGGGAGACAAAAGTATTGATCAACATGCTAGAACAGTCATGGAGATAGTCATTCCCAGGCTCTCTGTCAGATCCAGCATTCAAAGTAGTAACACACATCCCTTTTCATTTTTTATAGTATAGTGCAGGGGTCTGCAAACTTGGCTCTTTTAAAACTTTGCTGGCTCAGGAACTCTGGGAGTTGAAGTCCACAAGTCTTAAAAGAGCCAAGTTTGGAGACCCCTGGTATAGTGTTTTCCTTCTGCACTCAATGCCATTGCCACAATACCAGGCTTCACACCTGGGATTAGTATAGATTAGAATTCATATAGGAGACAAGAACGAAGCAACACACACACACAACAGCTGCTTCTCACTGCAGTGCAAAGGTGAAAGGAAAGGAAGTACACATTCTCAATGGTTTAAACTTGAGGCTTTTGATCCTTGGCATGAGTCTTGGGTAGTTGAGGCCTGTTTCCATAGCAGTCATTTGTTAGCCTAGGGAACTCACTAGGCCAGAGTTCCCCAACCTTTCCGGCTTTGTGGACTGGTGGGAGGGAGGAGAATGGATGGTTCTGCGCGAGCCGCAGGCAAGCACATGTGTTGTGCCTCGCTCGCTCCCCCCACCGCAGCCGGGCCCCTCTTATCTCCTGCCGGACGCTGATAGTACAGAAGAATGTCCTGGCATGCCTCCAGCCCCCAGCCCTGGCACCATGCCCGGACAAACTGAACAAAGAAACCTCCCTCCGATAGCATGTGCGCCTGAAGCCAGCCACGAGCTGGGATTACCAACAGCTGGAGACGAAATGATGCAATGGATAGATCCACACTTCCGGAGAATGGAGAGGCGACGTCAGCAAAAGGAAGGGAGGGGCAGGCCTGGATAAGTGCTGAGTCATGGAGCCACACCCCACACACGCCTATATAAAGGATCTGCTTTCTGGCATTCTCTGAGTCAGGCAAAGTCTAATCTGGATTGCTGAAGTCACACCTTGGATTCCTGCCTGCCCTGAGGACTCTGATAGGACTTTGGCAAAGCTCCAGAAGCACGCTTGATACGGACTTCCCTGACTCGGCCGTCAGAGGAGGAGTGGGACACGACAACATGTGTGTGCGCAGACCCATTTGCACAAGCGGTGTGCATGCATACCCGCCATTCATGCAAATAGAGTGTGTGTGCACACGCTCTCCCGCTGCTTCAGGCAGTTTTGAACAACTCATGGCCCAGTAGAGAGCCATGGCCCGGGCGTTGAGGACCCCTGCATTAGACTCAGTGCTTATGCATAAGACATAGTTTATGCTGACATCTTAATATGTGGAACAAGGATACTTGATTAAATTTTCTGTGTATCACTAACACTGGTGCTTCTCAGAGATCAAATTTCTTTTGTTAAGACAATGGTTGACAGCAACTGCCATATAATGAAGTAAACCTGACAGTATGAAGTTTTATGAAACCTAGACCACTTTCAAACTACCCACTAACCAAATGTTTGTAAGTCGGGGAGTATTGATCTCTTTGGGAAACTCTGTGATAGAACGTGGCTGAATGTTACTTAGCTTTCTTAGTTACGTAAGTTAAACTCTCTTACTGTTAAATGTAAATAATACTTAAAACATCATTGGTAAAAGGCTTTTGATTTATCAAGAGCACATACATTTATTTAAAATGTTTCATCCAATGTTTTGGTCACATGTTATCTTTTTATGAGGGTAAAGTGCATTTTGCCTCAACAACTACAATGGGACATTTTAATACATGTTAATTTCTATGTAAATAATTGTTGCCTATATTTCTGTGATTTAGGGATAAATTCATTATTAAGATTGTTATTAAAGTGGGGCCTGAAAATGAGATGTCTACATTCCTGCCCATAAATATAAAGGATGATTTAAAAAGAAAATGTTTGTGTTTGTGTACAAACTCCGTAACATTTGCAGGAAAGTAGCTTGATATGGATTGCAAATGAACGCACAGAAGAGAAAATGGAACCATTACCTGAGAAAAAATGATATTTCTTCCAGTTTCGGCTATCTTCAGAATGTTCTTTGCAAATTCAATTTCTGCAAACAACCAACACATGAAGGGATTGAATCTCCATCAGAAACCCATGATAAGAGCAGGAAGCTTATTTCTGCTGAGCTGGATAAAACCTCAAAATTTTGGAAATCTGTCTTTGTGGCAAAGTTTGTAAGTAGTGCACCCACTCTAATGCAAAATTCTGCTTCCTTGATCTCATGATGGCCTGGGGGACAGTCTCTTTACTGAAGAAATCTGGAAGTATATTATCTGAATAGGTAATCTATGAGGGGAAGAATGACGAGGTCAAAATCATCTGCCAAATTTCTATAAAGCATAGATGTTGACAAAAAATATATATACTTACCATAAGTAATACGTTTGTCTATCCAGTTCAACAGCTCCTTGATGTATTTGCACCACATTTTGGCATACCTTAGGGCTGCTTCTACACCACCTTCACATTTGAACAGCATCTCATCAGCTTCTTCAACTGAGAAAATTAACAGGTTGATTTTAGAACACAGCCAATGAAATCAGTATTTTCATTGACGAAGGGCTGGCCTATTAACAGTTTCAGAATTTCTTATTGCCCAAACAGAAAACTGTGCCCTTCTAGCTGTTGCTGAACCATAACTTGCAAATCTCTCACCATTACATATATTGGCTGAAGGTGTTTACTGCAATTCAGCAGTCCCTGGAAGGCCAAAGATCTCACAATCTGAGTAAGTTTCTTGTGTCAGGGATATTCAGGACAAACATATTTGAATCCTAGACCTGAATGCAGAACTACTCTGGCTAGATTCATACACTGAAGCAAGCCTTCATATCGTTTACAAGCTTTAGCATCTGTGAACACATTTGTTATAGTTTGTAAACTGGTTTATGTCTTAATACACTGTGTAAACCCAGTTTTATGGAAAACTCTAAGCCTTCTGGGGCTAACTGTAAGCCTTCTATAGCAATCTTTCTCTGCCCCCATTTTCCTCAGAGACTCATTACTTCCCCTTTTCATCTTTGTAATTTCTTCTGTTTTAAATGGTCACTGTGACAATACACCTCCATCCTTTTCCACTGCTTGATCTTGCTTTCCTCCCCATCAATCCTTTTATTTCTAGAAGCCTTGTTATCTTCTGCACAGGCCTCCTGATCTGTATAAATTATTTGAAACTGCCCTCAATTCACCGCTCCAAAATACAGTTTCTTCCTGCCTTTCAATCTGGCTTTCTAGCTGAAAAATCTTGTCTGAACCTTAATACGTGACTGAAACAGAGACAGTTCATAACAAAAGTCTCCTTTGCAAACATTCTAACTCTTCTTGGCCCTGATCAGAAGTTCTTATTTGGTCCCCAACGTGGTGCTTTTTGGAGATATATTAGACTACACTTTTGGTAATCACAGAACAAAAAACAGAATTATCCTAATGTAAATTATTTATTTACAAATCACCTTCACAAAAGCTGCCCAACTCATAACAATTCTGGACGAGCAGGCTGCCATTTTGTTCAGGTGGTAGTAGGCTATTGGTAAAAATATTATACAGCTTTATTTTTTGAATAGAATAGAACAGAATAGAATAGAACAGAACAGAACAGAATTCTTTATTGGCCAAGTGTGATTGGACACAGAAGGAATTTGTCTTGGTGCATACTCTCTCAGAGTACATAAAAGAAAAGATAAAAGATAAGATAAATGATAATCAAGATACTTTATAATTTCTTTGACAACACCTTTAGTCATCAAACTAAGACCTTCATAAGTTGCTGCTGATCAGACTGAAGCTTTGACTACTCCAGCTTTCCAAAATAGTCAATATGTGACCTGGAATCCAAATGTAGGATTTGAGGGCAACGGTCTGTAACACTTTTATTCCACCATCTTCAATGGCAAAGTACCAGCAAAAACCAATACATGGTTTTTTTGAAATGAAATGAAATCATGGAAATCAAAATTCATGCCAAATATTTCAATTAAATTCTTCCATAGATACCTGACATATTTCCTGGATCTGCTGCTTCCAAATTTCTTTCATATTTACAGAAAAGTTCATCTGTCTGCAAAATAAAAATATGTGGATTTTTTTAAAAAAATATTATTTTAGCGGGAAAGATCCCAAATGAAACACACTTTTGATAGACGATATGACTATGCATTAATTCGATAAACAAACAAAATGAAGATGCAATAAAGTTATTACAGAATCAATTTAATATGATAATGGCTGATCAGGTGGCAACAAATATACAATATGCCAAACATAATACTTTTTGTAATGTAAATAGACCTGGTAGGTTGTTAGCATACACCTTAAGGAAAAGACAAAAACAACGTACTATAGAAAAAATAGAATATAAAGGCAAAGAGAGATATCAACAGGATAAAATTAAAAAAGCTTTTTTAGAATATTATACAAATTTATATCTTAAAGATAATATATTGAACAGGGATATTGATAATTATTTGAAGGAATATAAGGTTAAAAATTTAACTTTAGAACAAAAGGATGAACTGAACCGGCCTATAACCTCTGAAGAAATTATTTTGGTAATTAAACAATTAAAAATGGGGAAAACTCCTGGTACGGATGGGCTTACAGTTAGTTATTATAGGAATTTACAGGATGAGATGTTAGGTCCACTTAAGGAATTATTTATCAGATACAATTAGGAGGGGGAATTCCCCCGTCATGGAGAACCTCTTTTATTTCATTGATACCAAAAGAGGAACAGGATTGTTCTAAACCTGGGAACTATAGGCCAATCTCACTTTTAAATAATGATTATAAGATTTTTGTTAAAATAATAGCTAATAGATTAATGTTGATTTTGCAGCAAAGAATTCATAATGATCAATCTGGATTTATAAAAGGGAGACAGATGAGGAATAATGTTAGGCAGATTGTTAATTTACTGGAGTATTTAGAAAAGAAAATTTTTATTCCAGCAGCATTTATTTTTCTCGATGCAGAGAAAGCTTTTGATCGATTGCATTGGGATTTTTTAGTTAAATTAATAGAAAAGATGCAATTTGGAGATGGTTTTACAAGAATAATTAGGGCAATTTATGGAGAGCAAACAGCACAGATTATAATCAATGGTAGCTTAACAGAACCTTTTAAGATTGCGAAAGGAACAAGACAGGGACGTCCTTTATCACCATTATTGTTTATTTTAACTCTAGAACCATTATTGGATAAAATACAAGGAGATAGAGGGAATTAAAGTTAGACAACATGAATATAAGCTGAGAGCTTTTGCAGATGACCTGGTGATTACTTTAACAAACCCTATAAATTCTAGTAAATCATTGTTGGAAATAATTGATCAATATGGGAAGGTTTCAGGGTTTAAGGTAAATCAGAAAAAGACAAAAGTGATAATAAAAAATATGGTCAGACAACAGAAAGAAAAACTAGAGGAAATAACAGGATTTGAAATTGTAAAGAAGGTTAAATACTTAGGGGTCTATATTACATCGTCAAATGTGAAATTGTATAAGAATAATTATGAGGTTTTATGGCAAAAAGTTCAGAAGGAGTTGATTGTTTGGAAAAAAATTGCAATTATCTTTGCTGGGGAGAATAGCTGCTATTAAAATGAATGTTTTACCTAGATTTTTATTCCTCTTTCAGATGATACCAATAATTAAGAAAGATAAGAATCTTGAGGAATGGCAGAAGGGAATTAACTAATTTATATGGGAAGGTAAAAAGCTAGGGTTAAAATGAAAATAATTCAAGATTCTCGGAAAGGGAGGTTTAAAATGCCCAATTTTAAATTATACTATGAAGCAGCTGCTCTCTGCAATAAGTGATTGGTTTAATTTAACGGAGGAAAGAATTTTGAATATAGAAGGTTATGATTTGCTATATGGATGGCATGCATATTTAATTTATGACAAAAAGTGGATAAGGCCTTTAAAAATCATGTGTTAAGGACTGCTCTTCATGTGTTTGGAAAAAATACTCTTATAAACTAAATTATAAGGTTCCTATATGGGCAAGTCCTAGACATACAATAGAGAATATAAATATAGAACAGAATCAGGAAATGATTACATATAAAGATCTTTTGTATACTGAAAGAGGTAATTTGCAATTAAAATCTCTGCACGTATTAAAAGAAGAAGGGAAAAATTATACTTGGTTTCAATATGAGCAACTACGTGCTAGATGGAAGGAAGATCAGAAAATTGGTATAGAGCAGAACGAGGGAAATTTGGTAAAGCAAATTAGAAATCAGTCTCAGGAGCATATAAAGAGATTGTATAATGTGTTACTTGAAATAGATTCTGAAAGGGACTTGGTAAAGGACTGTATGATAAAGTGGGCACAAAATTTTCAGGAGCCAATATTATTGGAAACTTGGGAAAAATTTGGGTTAGAAATGTTAAATTCACGCAGGCACAGAATCTGAGGAAAATTTTATAAAATGTTTTATAGATGGCATTTAGATCCTAAAAAATTATCGTGTATGTATCCAGATATGCAAGCAAAATGTTGGAGATGTAATTGTGATGACGCTACATATTTTCACATTTGGTGGACTTGTAAGGATATAAAGGCCTTTTGGATAAAAATTTGGTGGATTTTACAAAATGTTTTGAAAAGAAGATAAAGTTCCTGCCGTAATTTTTCTGTGGGGATTTATTATGGACTGTACAGTAATTGAGACTAAATTGATTTTAAATCTAATAACAGCAGCAAGATTACTAATAGGACAATACTGGAAGAAAAAAGAAGTACCTACAATAGAAGAATGGATATTGAAAGTTGCCAATTTGGCTGAGATGGCGAAGATATCAGCCTTTTTGAAAGACAATACGCAAGAAAGATACTTAAAGGAATGGAAAAAATGGATTGACTATATTCAAAGTAGATATCAGACTAAGAGTTATCAGACTGTTTTGAATGATTATGATGTATTATTTTGATTGTTTTGGGGAAGTTAGGAATTGATGATTGTAGGGGTATAATTAAGTTGGGACGAAATTTTTAGCATATGTTTGTTTTATTTTAACTATACTTTGTGCTCGTTCCGGGAAGTCGGGGGGGGGGAGGGGGGTTGTGAAGGGAGGGGGGAGGGGGGGTAAGGGGGGGAATTTTCTGTAAAACTTTTTGAATAATAAAAAAAAACCCAAACAAAATGATATTCTTCCCATCTAACCCCAATCAAATTAGTCACATACAGTGGGGTAAAAAAGTATTTAGTCAGCCACCAGTTGTGCAAGTTCTCCCACTGAAAAAGATGAGAGGGGCCTGTAATTGTTATCATAGGTATACCTCAACTAGGAGAGACAACATGAGAAAACACATCCAGAAAATCACATTGTCTGATTTGTAATGAATTTATTTGCAAATTATGGTGGAAAATAAGTATTTGGTCAATATCAAAAGTTCATCTCAATACTTTGTTATATATCCTTTGTTGGCAATGACAGAGGTCAAACGTTTTCTGTACGTCTTCACAAGGTTTTCACACACTGTTGCTGGTATGTTGGCCCATTCCTCCATGCAGATCTCCTCTAGAGCAGTGATGTTTTGGGGCTGTCGCTGGGCAACATGGACTTTCAACTCCCTCCAAAGGTTTTCTATGGGGTTGAGATCTGGAGACTGACTAGGCCACTCCAGGACCTTGAAATGCTTCTTACGGAGCCACTCCTTCGTTGCCCGGGCAGTGTGTTTGGGATCATTGTCATGCTGAAAGACCCAGCCACGTTTCATCTTCAATGCCCTTGCTGATGGAAGGAGGTTTGCGCTCAAAATCTCAGGATACATGGCCCCATTCATTCTTTCCTTTACACGGATCAGTCGTCCTGGTCCCTTTGCAGAGAAACAGCCCCACAGCATGATGTTGCCACCCCATGCTTCACAGTAGGTATGGTGTTCTTTGGATGCAACTCAGCATTCTCTCTCCTCCAAACACGACGAGTTGAGTTTCTACCAAACAGTTCTACTTTGGTTTCATCTGACCATATGAGATTCTCCCAATCCTCTTCTGCATCATCCAAATGCTCTCTAGCAAACTTCAGACGGGCCCGGACATGTATTGGCTTAAGCAGGGGGACACGTCTGGCACTGCAGGATCTGAGTCCCTGGCGGTGTAGTGTGTTACTGATGGTAGCCTTTGTTACGTTGGTCCCAGCTCTCTGTAGGTCATTCACTAGGTCCCCCCGTGTGATTCTGGGATATTTGCTCACCGTTCTTGTGATCATTTTGACCCCACGGGGTGAAATCTTGCGTGGAGCCCCAGATTGAGGGAGATTATCAGTGGTCTTGTATGTCTTCCATTTTCTAATTATTGCTCCCACAGTTGATTTCTTCACACCAAGCTGCTTGCCTATTGCAGATTCAGTCTTCCCAGCCTGATGCAGGTCTACAATTTTGTTTCTGGTGTCCTTCGACAGCTCTTTCGTCTTCACCATAGTGGAATTTTGAGTGTGACTGTTTGAGGCTGTGGACAGGTGTCTTTTATACTGATAACAAGTTCAAACAGGTACCATTAATAAAGGTAATGAGTGGAGAACAGAGGAGCCTCTTAAAGTAGAAGTTACAGGTCTGTGAGAGCCAGAAATCTTGCTTGTTTGTTGGTGACCAAATACTTATTTTCCACCATAATTTGCAAATAAATTCGTTACAAATCAGACAATGTGATTTTCTGGATGTGTTTTCTCATGTTGTCTCTCTTAGTTGAGGTATACCTATAATGACAATTACAGGCCTCTCTCATCTTTTTCAGTGGGAGAACTTGCACAACTGGTGGCTGACTAAATACTTTTTTACCCCACTGTAAATCTATATTTTAGCCTTTTATGGAATTCTGGATAACAACTAATTTTTCCTGCTTAATTAATCGTATTCCTAAAGTTTGAATATATGAGTAAATCATGTTGTTACAGGCCAAATGCCAATTCAGTATATCAATATGAAAACATCAGAATAAAAGGCATTCAAACGAAATAACAAAAATTCCAGATGTGCAATTTATAAATTATTCTGCTTCCCCTTCTGACCAACTTGGATGATGTTTTTAAAATCCTGATCAGTCACTGATAGAATTCCAGAGAGAAGATTTTCCTATCTTAGGTGGAGGGTAAGACATACTTAACTTTTATGACTTATTAGTCTGAAAGCATTTTATGGGCTTTTAAAGTAAAAAAAGCAAATCAACATATTTTAAATAAAATGAATTTGCATTGCTGGCCACCAATGAGGATGATACATTTTGAAGTCCCCCATGTTATCAGCCTTCCCATTTGACAGTCCTTCTATGCATTTGTTCATTGTCTAAAAATATGCTTAACGTATTTGCTTGGTCCATGCACTTGGAAGTCCACAGATGCTCAGATTGCATTCAGCCAATCACTGCTCAGTCTGAGCTAGCTAACGGCTCAGTAGAAAATGATGACCAACTAGAGCTCTTTTTGTTTTATGGTTGACTACCGATAGTCCTCGACTTACGACCACAATTGAGCCCAAAATTTCTGTTACTAAGACATTTGTTAAGTGAATCACTGCAGTTGATACGTTAGTAACCTGGTTGTTAAGGGAATCTGGCCTCCCCATTGACTTCGCTTGTCAGAAGGTCACAAAAGATGATCATGTGCTCCTGGAACACTGCAACTGTCATAAATATGAATCGGTTGTCAAGCATCTGAATGTAAATCACATGACCATGGGAATGCTGCAATGGTCATAAGTGTGAAAAATAGTCATAAGTCACTTTTTTCAGTGCTCATTCAGCGCTCGTTCAATTTTGAACGATCACTAAATGAACTGTTGCAAGTTGAGGACTACCTGCACTCACAAGCACAGGAACGAACTCACTAGATCAGGGTGTCAAACTGGCAGCCCGTGGGCCGGATGCGTCACACATAGGCCACGCCCACCACTGCTCTGCAAATGGGAAAAATGTCGCAAAATGTCATGTGACGGCAACTTGACGCAGCAAGTTTGACACCTGTGCCCCTGCACTAGCCTAATTTGAAAGCAATTTGGGGGAAAAAAGGGAAAGTGTATCTCACCATTTCTAATTCTATAAATAAGAAAGCTACTGAGGTTACACATGTGAGAAACTGATAGAGACAGACATGCAAAAATACTATGCAGTGCCCAACTTTTCCATCTTTTATCAATTAAGGACTCCCAAGAGCAGCTGAATACTTCCAGATTTCATCACCTCAATACATAAATACATGTGACACAGTCCTATTAGCAGATACATGTGTGATAATAGTTATAACTGAAAAAAAGTATTTAAAGAAATATGTCACCAACTAGATGTGGCAAGCGTATTTTCCTAAAGAAAATTGTATATCCCTGCCAAACCCACAGCTGGGTCAGATCGTGAAATTTATCTTGCAAAGGAAAATATATATATATATATATATATATATATATATATATTTATATATATATATATATATATATATATATATATATATATATATATATATATATATATATGTGTTTTCTGAGGTTTTCACGGGTGTTTGTATATAGGTCTTTGGTTGTTCGGGTTTTCTCCCGTGTAAAATTGGAAGTGTCTTGGCGACGTTTCGACGAAGTCTCATTCGTCATCTTCAGCCTTCAGCTTCGTGCTTCTGAGTGCTCAGTTGGTGAGCTGCATTGCTGTTGTTTGGCTTTGCGTTCGTGGTCATGCTCATGCAGCAGACTGACACCCACCATGAAGATGTAGCACGACCACGAACATGAAGCCAAACAACAGCAATGCAGCTCACCAACTCAAATCCCCCTGCAACTCAGACTAACCTGAACACAACCAAGCCCCCCCAAACAGAACACACCCCCATCCAATCAGAGCACAGCCAACCCCACCATCCAATCAGAGCACAGCCAAACCCCCAACCAATCAGTTCAAACCCCCATTAGCAGTTAAAAGGAAGAAACAGCTGTGATCACACATTGCTCCTAGAAGCACGAAGCTGATAACACCAGCCTGAAGATGACGAATGAGACTTCATCGAAACGACGCCAAGACACTTCCAATTTTACGCGGGAGAAAACCTGAATAACCAAAGACATACATACATATATATATTTGTTCTTTCTCAGATGACACAAAGCTTAGAAGCACATATTGTTAATACTATTTGTCAGAATTAAGATAACTTTTATTTCTACCTGTACTATTTCTGGCTGTGGGTTTGAAGATTCATCCCTGTTGTTGTCATCAGCATCATCACTAAACATTTCAATTGCCCTAGAAATTGGAAAAAATCAATAGGACAAATTACTTAAAAGGCAAAATGCACTGTTCTTCATTAGTACAAAACAGCACTGAACGGCTCATACCATTATGTAAAGCTGGGAGACAGAATTGAGCCCTAATGTAGGACAGCGAGTCCTTCTCTATTTATTATCCTCTAGGATTCTTTTCATCTCAATTTACCTCAGCCATAGCACCATATATGTTACAATTGAGGCTTTTCTGTACGACATTGCATTTTGCAATGGATAGTGAGTCTCTGAACATATATTGACAATTCATTCCAGTTCAGGTACCTCTTTGCTTATGGGATTTAGCTTGAGCAGTTTGGTTTGGACTTTCGCTTTCTTTTTTCCAGTTTGTCTTAGGGATGTAGTCTTGATGGTGATTGTCAGCATTTTAGTGTGTTTGGGGAACATGGTTTGTTCCAGTTGGTTCTTGAGGTTATCTAGGCAATGCTGGCATTTATTTAATCTGAGGTGAGCATTCGTGTTCGTGATCCTCCTCCTCCTCAACTATGAAACAGATCTGTGATGGCGAACCTATGGCACGCATGCCACAGGTGGCATGCGCAGCCATTTTTGCGGGCATGCAAAAATCAACTAGTTCAGCTCCACTGCGCATGTGCACATGCCTCCCAGTGGCACCTCCCATCGGCCAGCTGATTTTCGGGTCTCTGGCGCACATGCGGGAAACGCGCGCGTATGCACATGCACTTTTGGCACCCGAGGAAAAAATGGTTAGCCATCACTGACATAGATGATGCTAATCAGTTATAATTCTTGGCAGCCTTAGAAGCAGCATTTTCTAAGGGCTTTCCATAGAGACCCAAGAAAACATAAGGCATGCAATTATACCACAGACCAGAAGAACACAGAATCAGAACCAACTCAAAGCAGAGGATGAAACTAAAGATGGCTTTAGTGATGGCATGGCCTAAAGAAAGACCAAGCCATCATTATCCTCCCAGCAGAAAAAAGGCCACACTACAGTTATCCTGAACAAAACACAATGTATAAAAAAAGCCAATGAATTACTGGAGGGCAAAATAACCTGTATTCCAGTTAGAACCAATCCAATACAGAAACGAGACAACCTTCTCAAGATAACCCTGAAGAACCTAATCATGAAAGGCCAAATCACAAAAGAAGAACAGTGGCAGTGGGCTCCTCTAGCCTTTTTTTATGGGTATCAAAAACAAGGCCGACATATCTCTTCATGCAATCTTATCATTATTGGGGACCCCAACATACAACATCACTAAAAAACTAACAAAAAAGCTTGGACATCTTACAGAGAGGAGTAAATATTCTATCAACTCCCCACTACTGTACCTACAGAGAATCAAAGGCCTAATAACGTAAGAAGAGGAGATCATGGCTTTATGGTTCAATGTCAGAGCACTCTTTATATCCATAAACCTGGAACTATTGAAAAATTTATGGCAGCAGCACTACACACACATACACACACACACAACCTAATCAAATACACTAAGATCCAACTACTCAAAATGATGGACTTCACCAACCTCTGCCTCACTATCTATTTTCAGTTTCCTGTACAAATATACCAGCAAATAAACACCAGTGTGATTACCATTATTAGGATAGACAACAGTGACTATGAATCTGGTATATGGATGACACCTTTGTTATAATAAAAAAAAAAACAGGAACAACCAAAGAAGACACATTAAAAAATCAACAACATCTTCAAAGGAATAAAATTCATAATGGAAGAAGAAAACAACACGCTACCCTTTCCAAGTATTCTAATCAACAGAGGAAACGGCAGCGAACAAAAGTCTGTTGTAAAACTACTCATACCAACCAAGTGCTCCACTACAAAAGTAACAACCTAACCACCCAGAAGAGGAGGTGTATAAGAACATTATTCAGACGAGCACAAACACAACCCAGAACACCAGAAAAAGGAAACATACTGCCTATACAACATCTTCCAACAAAATGGATACCCACACAACTTTTGGAAAAGTGTCTGACTACTCAACTCACTACGGTACAATCAACACAAGCTATGAAAAAGATGCCACTACCATACATCAAAAGCGTCTCAAAAACAATCAGTTACAACCACATGGCATCACTATAGCATACAAATCAACTAAAACCCTCCAAAACATCTTAAGTAAATCAAATGTCCACTAGCCAAAGAATAAGAGCAGGAGGCATCTACAACATGCAGCATTAGGGCTATAACAGTCACTACATAGGACAGGCTGAAGACTAGCAGAGTACACCCATGAACACCAACTAGCAGCCAGAAGACACAATGAAAACTTCTTAATTTCACAGCATATGGACAGACTTAACCATAGTTTCATTTGGAAAACTAGAAGCACCAAGCTGAATCAAAAAATGCTAGGTAATTCTTTGAAGCTTGGCATTCAAGCAAATCAGCCATTAATAGACCCATAGAGACAAACAACATTTACACAGCATTCAAAAGAGTTAATAATAATAATACAACCAATAAAAAAGCTAAACCTCCCACCCCACCCAAAAGACCAGAATACCTTTTCGCCAGCAATCAATATCCGGATAAGCAGAGATTAACATCAGGATTAACATCAGACAAACAAACAAGCAGTAAACAGCAGCTTAATCAAGGAACTAGCTTGAGTTCCTCAAATTCTCAAACTAGCTTGAGTTCCTCAAACTCTCAAATCAGACAGTCAGTTTGGTGTAGTGGTTAAGAGATCAGACTAGAAGATTGTGACTGTGAGTTCTAGTCCTGCTTTAGGCACAAAGCCACTTGTATGACTTTGGGCCAGTCACTTCGTCTCGAGCATAGGAAGGAGGCAATGGCAAATCACTTCTGAAAAACCATTCCAGGAAAACTACAGAGACCTATCCAGCCAATCTGCAAGAATCAAACCCAATTCAATGGTAGTAAGAAAAATAACAAATCTTAAGAATGCAATAAGCTCAAAGCTGTACCCAGAATGTTAACAGCACTTTGCCCTCCCTTTGATTGGAGCAAGCAAAGGCATCTGAGGATGGGAAATTATACAATAGTCCTTCATTGCTTTAATGACAAAAGTAGTGGATCAACATTTCTGGAGGGGAGTGAGGTTTTTACTGTGTTTTTACTGTGTATGTAATGTGTGCATTTTTGTTTTTAGTGTGCGCCTAATGTGCACCTGCACAGCTGTAAATAAACTTACAATTTATTTCAAACCTGCAGAACTGGACAAATATGCATTAATTTACCTTAAAAAGAATAAAACTGAAAATGTCTTATAGCACCATCCATTTTTCCAAATGAAATTGTATGACATTTGTTCTAACTATAGATTTACATATGAATTTTTGGGGAAGGTTGTTGAGAAGGTGGTCATGTGGCAGCTCCAGAGGTTTCTGGATGAAACGGATTATCTCAACCCCTACCAATCAGGATTCAGGCTTGAATTTGGGACAGACATGGCATTGGTCGCACTTTTGGATGATCTCTGGCGGGAGCAGGATGGGGGTAGTGCATCCATCCTTGCTCTACTTGACCTCTTGGTGGCTTTTGATACCATCAACCATGGTATTCTCCTGGGGCAGCTTCGGAAGATGGGAGTGAGAGGCCTTGTGCTATCCTGGTTCACTTCCTTCCTCTGCGGCCGCTCTCAGTCAGTGTTGATAGGAGGGGAGAGATCCAGCCCTCACCCATTGCTTTACAGGGTTCTGCAGGGCTCGGTATTCTCTCCGCTTCTGTTCAAAATTTATATGGATGAGATCATCTGCCAACATGGACTGAGGTCTCACCAATATGCTGATGATACTCAGTTATATGTCTCGGCCCATGGTGAGTTAAGTGATGCTGTGTCCTCCCTCTCGCAGTGCCTAGAGGCTGTTAGAGGATAGATGGGGAGCAATGGGTTGAAACTAAACCCTTGCAAGACCGAGTGGCTCTGGGTTTGGGGTTCATTGGCTCAGGGAGAATTGCCACCTTTGGTCTTGGATGGGGTGGCACTACCCCAAACAGACCTTGTGCGTAATCGAGGGGTTTTCCTGGACTCATGACTCCTGCTCAAAGAACAGGTGGCAGTCATGGCCAGGAGGGCCTTTGCGCAACTGCGGGTTGTGCACCAGTTACACCCTTTCCTGGACCAACAGTCCCTACTCACAGTCACTCATGCCCTAGTCATTTCTCATCTTGACTATTGCAATGCACTGTACATGGGGCTGCCCTTGAAGAGCATCCGGAAGCTCCAATAGGTGCAAAACGCAGCAGCCTGCATGGTTTTGTGCAGATCCCAGTGTGCACATGTATTACCTCTCCTGCAGGAGCTGCATTGGTTGCCAATTTGCTTCCGGGTGCAATTCAAGGTGCTGGTTGTCATCTTTAAAGCTCTTCGTGGCTTGGGACCAGGTTATCTGAGGGACTGTCTCTTGCCGGTCACATCTACCTGACCCATCAGAGCAGGGAGGCAGGTCCCAGGGAGATACACCTGGTGGGACCCTGGAGAAGGGCCTTCTCCATGGTGGCTCCCTCTCTCTGGAACATCATTCTCCCAGAGATTAGAATGGCCCCCACTCTAATTCTCTTCCATAAGGCGCTGAAGACCTGGTTCTGCCAGCAGGTCTGGGGAACCCAGAGTGGGATGGAACCCATTAAATGGCTCATGTGATCTGCTGTCGCCGGGCTGGGGGCTGGGAGGTAGGAGTTGATTTTGTTATATTGTACTATATTAATTTATTTGATTCTTTTTGTTAGTTTTTATTGTTTTAAATGTGGTTTTATATTCTGAAAGCTGCCTTGAGTCACCATGGGCGAATAGGCAGCAATATAAAATAAATA
This sequence comes from Ahaetulla prasina, assembly GCF_028640845.1. NCBI lineage: Eukaryota > Metazoa > Chordata > Lepidosauria > Squamata > Colubridae > Ahaetulla > Ahaetulla prasina. The sequence continues at coordinate 171,680,860 of NC_080540.1, forward strand.
AATAAATAAATAAATGGCCTTTCAGTAAGAAATTGCCACTCATTGGTGTCTACAAAATAAAATCAGGTTTTTCCAACTAGCTGTCGATCCAGGTTGCGTGATGATAATGGCAACTGTAGTCCTAATATCTATACATCACAGCTTAGGGAATGACGCATTAGACTTTGGTGACATCTATAGAATAGTAGGCAACAAGCAAAGTTTATGAGTAACTCTTACATTTGTGAGCCACCACAAACTCTGGAGAGCAGATCAGGCTGAAAAGGACTATGATCTAACATATTGTACAACCTTTCATTGCCATGAAAACCACAGTAGTACTTAACAGTACCACAATAGTAGTTTGTTTGTTCTTCTGTCCAAAACAAACAATACAGGAATTGAAAATGCTAGGCAAGTGTATGCATGCCCCAAAGAAGAATATAACAAAAATAACAACAACAACAAAAAGTATGCCACCAATACAAATGACTAATTTATTAATATACTTGAAATCATGTTCGGGATTCAATACCAGACTTTTTTCAATGGAAGGCAACAGACTTCTTCTCTGCAAAGCGTCATATGCTAACACTCAGAATGTGTGTGTCTTGATGCAACCTTCAGATTGAAACACATCTTGAGGTCAAGGAAAGAAGTATCATTTCCTTGCAGAAAGCCAGTCCCAATAGTAAATAACTATTATAAAGTGCTTCAGCCCACCTCTACTAAATCATGAATTGCCGGACATTTAAATTATGCTCAACAGTTTGCTCTTTACATACATTTTAGTTGATTTACATCAGAAGAATAGCAGCAGAATAGTTCAATAGTATAAAATACTTTGTTCCTTAAACATTGGATGTGCAATATAGCAGTAAGTACCTCTATCACCACCTTCAATTCCAACATTTCTGTCTCTGTATCCTTGAAAAACATATTCGGTGTTATGTAAATTCAGAAAATTATGGTAGTGTCAGTTCTACAGCACAATCCCAATCTGTAGTGCTTGATTTTCTAGTAGCCGCTAACCACAGAGATGAGTGTTGACTCATGGCCTGGATCTTTCAAGTTACAAGAACTTATCTCCCCACCATCACATACCACATTCACATTAAGAAATGTCTTTAGTGCATGCTGAGGACAACAAAGACACAAAATACGCACGCATTTCCAATTGAAATTTCAAGGGCATCCAAACTTCGGAAAATCTCACTGTAGCGTTTTTTGTTTTCAGTTCCTTTTACTTGGCTGTTCAGATCTGAAAAAACAAATAGGAATTTTTTTTTAAAAAAAATCAGCAAGCAATAGGTTATTATTTAGCACATTATATGGATCTCCATTGATGCAATGGAACTTCCTGTTACTCAGCTCTCCTTCCTGCTTCATTCCTTCATACACCCTAAACCAATTTCAACATGTCATCCACAAGCTCCAGAACAGATTTGTGGAGTATGCGGCATGCAGAGTTTGGAAGGAGAGGAAATTCAAACTACTGGCAAATGTTATTACACCAGGGGATGGATCAGTAGTGGTTTTAGAATAGAATAGAATAGAATAGAATAGAATAGAATAGAATAGAATAGAACAGAACAGACAGAACAGAACAGAACAGAACAGAACAGAATAGAATTTATTAGCCAAGTGTGGTTGGACACACAAGGAATTTGTCTTGGTGCATATGCTCTCAGTGTACATAAAAGAAAAGATACCTTCATCAAGGTACAACATTTAACATTTACAACACAAATGATGGTCGTAGGGTATAATTTAACACTTAATGATAAGCAACAAAAGTTACAGTCATACAGTCATAAGTGGAAAGAGATTGGTGATGGGAACTATGAGAAGATTAATAGTAGTGTAGATTTAGTAAATAGTTTGACAGTGTTGAGGGAATTATTTGTTTAGCAAAGTGGTGGCCTTCGGGAAAAAACTGTTCTTGTGTCTAGTTGTTCTGGTGTGCAGTGCTCTATAGCTTTGTTTTGAGGGTAGGAGTTGAAACAGTTTATGTCCAGGATGTGAGGGATCTGTAAATATTTTCACAGCCCTCTTCTTGATTCGTGCAGTATACAGGTCCTCAATGGAAGGCAGATTGGTAGCAATTATTTTTTCTGCAGTTCTAATTATGCTCTGAAGTCTGTGTCTTTCTTGTTGGGTTGCAGAACCAAACCAGACATTTATAGAGGTGCAAATGACAGACTCAGTAATTCCTCTGTAGCCCCTGGGCAGTTTGAGCTTACTGAGTTGGCGCAAAAAGAACATTCTTTGTTGTCCTTTTTTGATGATGTTTTTGATGTTAGCTGTCCATTTTAGATCTTGTGATATGATAGAACCTAGAAATTTGAAGATTTGTACTGTTGATACTGTGTTGTCAAGTATTGTGAGAGGTGGAAGTATGGGAGGGTTTCTTCTAAAGTCTACCATCATTTCTAAGGTTTTGAGCGTGTTCAGTTCCAGATTGTTTTGGTCGCAACACAAGGCTAGTTGTTCGACCTCTCATCTATATGCAGATTTGTCATTGTCTCAAATGAGACCAATCGCTGTTGTGTCATCTGCGAACTTCAGTAGTTTAACAGATGGATCGTTGGAGATGCAGTCATTGGTATACAGAGAGAAGAGAAGTGGGGAGAGCACACAGCTTTGGGGTGCCTTCGCTACTGGTCGGAACTGAGAGTGCATGCTCTGCAAGTGCAGAGCATCCGTGATGACATCCCAGCTGGTAGGTGGGCGGAGCTTTCCGCCGCTGCTACTAGAAACCCACCACTGGGATGGATGCAAGAAGATTCTCAAGGTGGATGGATATAAGAAGATGGCTTAATCATATATCAAACATCATCGACATGGTTGTCATGAAAAACTGCACTAAGGCCTCACTTTCTTTTTAAACAAAAAAGTTGTTGAAACTGATTTGAAGGGTTAATATTGGTTGTCCTCCAAACCCTACTAATGGGCTTAGTGAAAAATCCAATTGGAAATAAAGATGGAAACCATATTTACTGTACATAGCTACTTTGGAACTCAATCAATCAGAATAGAGGTGGAAGGGACCTTGGAGATCTTCTATTTATTTATTTATTTATTTATTTATTTATTTATTTATTTATTTAATCACATTTTTATACCGCCCTATCTCCTGAGGGACTCAGGGCGGTTTACAGCCTGATAAAAACACAAATATAAATACAAGATAAAACACTAATTAAAAAACTTATTGAATAAGGCCGAATTTAAAATTATAATTAAAATAATAAAATCCCGTTAAAAACTAAATTTAAAATTAAAATTCTAGTCCAGTCCTGCGGAAATAAATAGATGTGTCTTAAGCTCGCAGCGAAAGGTTCAAAGGTCAGGAAGTTGACGGAGTCCTGGGGGAAGTTCATTCCAGAGGGTGGGAGCCCCCACAGAGAAGGCCCTTCCCCTGGGTGTCGCCAGTCGGCACTGCCTGGTGGATGGCACCCTAAGGAGTCCCTCCCTGTGAGAGCACACGGGTCGGTGGGAGGCAATCGGTGGCAGCAGACGGTCCCGTAGGTAACCCGGCCCTGAGCCATGGAGCGCTTTGAAGATAGTTACCAAAACCTTGAAGCGCACCCGAAAGGCCACAGGTAGCCAGTGCAGTCTGTGCAGGAGTGGTGTCACATGGGAGCCACGAGGGGCTCCCTCTATCACCCGCGCAGCCGCATTCTGGACTAACTGGAGCCTCCGGGTGCTCTTCAAGGGAAGCCCCATGTAGAGAGCATTGCAGTAATCCAGGCGAGATGTCACGAGAGCATGAGTGACCGTGCATAGAGCATCCCGGTCTAGGAAGGGGCGCAACTGGCGGACCAGGCGAACCTGGTAAAAAGCTCTCCTGGAGACGGCCGTCAAATGGTCTTCAAAAGACAGCCGTCCATCCAGGAGAACGCCCAAGTTGCGCACCCTTTCCATTGGGGCCAATGACTCGCCCCCAACAGTCAGCCGCGGCTGCAGCTGACTGTACCAGGGTGCCAGCATCCACAGCCAATCTGTCTTGGAGGGATTGAGCTGGAGCCTGTTTCTCCCCATCCAGACCCGTACGGCCTTCAGACACCGGGACAGCACTTGGATAGCTTCATTGGGGTGGCCCGGTGTGGAAAAGTACAGCTGAGTATCATTAGCGTACAGTTGGTATCTCACACTGAAACCACTGATGATCTCACCCAGCGGCTTCATATAGATGTTGAACAGGAGGGGCGAGAGAATCGACCCCTGCAGCACCCCACAAGTGAGGTGCCTCGGGGTCGACCTCTGCCCTCCCGTCAACACCGTCTGCGACCGATCAGAAAGATAGGAGGAGAACCACCGATAAACGGTGCCTCCCACTCCCAATCCCTCCAACCGGTGCAGCAAGATACCATGGTCGATGGTATCAAAAGCCGCTGAGAGGTCTAATAGGACCAAGGCAGAGGAATAACCCCTATCCCTGGCCTTCCAGAGATCATCAACCAACGCGACCAAAGCCGTCTCCGTGCTGTATCCGGGCCGAAAGCCGGACTGGAATGGGTCTAGATAGACAGTTTCATCCAGGTACTGGGGTAATTGACGTGCCACCACACTCTCTACAACCTTCGCCACAAAGCGAAGGTTGGAGACTGGACGATAATTATCTAAAACAGCTGGGTCCAGGGAAGTCTTCTTGAGGAGAGGTCTCACCACCGCCTCTTTCAAGGTGGCAGGAAAGACCCCCTCCAACAGAGAAGCATTAGTAATCCCCTGGAGCCAGCCTCGTGTCACCTCCTGCGTGGCCAGTACCAGCCAGGAGGGGCACGGGTCCAGTAAACATGTGGTGGCATTCAACCTCCCCAATAACCTGTCCATGTCCTCGGGAGCCACAGGGTCAAACTCATCCCAAACAGTCTCAACAAGACGGCTCTCCGACCTCTCACCTGGATCCACCCAATTTTGATCCAGGCCATCCCGAAGCTGAACGATTTTATCGTATAGATAACCACTAAACTCCTCGGCACGTCTCTGCAATGGGTCATCCCGCTCCCCCTGTTGAAGGAGAGAGCGAGTCACCCGAAACAGGGCGGCCCGGCGGTTATCTGCCGACACAATGAGGGAGGAGACGTAGCAACGTCTTGCTTCCCTCAATGCCACTAGGTAGGTCCTATTATATGACCTAACTAGTGTCCGATCAGCCTCCGAACGACTGGACCTCCAGGAACTCTCTAGGCGTCTTCTCCGGCGTTTCATCTCCCTCAGCCCCTCGGAGAACCAAGGAGCTGGTTGAGACCTATGCCGGGTCAGAGGCCGCAAAGGCACGACAAGGTCTACAGCCCCAGTCGCGGCCAGTTCCCAAGCCACGACTAGTTCTTCAGCCGTGCTGTGAGCCAGACCCTCAGGAAATGGCCCAAGCTCCGTCCGGAACCTCTCCGGGTCCATCAGGCACCTGGGACGGAACCAACGTATTGGTCCCATCTCCCTGCGGTGTTGAGTGGCGGTCAGAAAGTCCAGACGAAGGAGAGAGTGATCTGACCATGACAAAGGTTCAGTGACTAAATCTCTCAAGTCCAGATCCTTCAACCACTGTCCAGAGATAAAAATCAGGTCCAGCGTGCCTCCCTCAATGTGAGTAGGGCCATCGACTACTTGAGTCAGGTCCAAGGCCATCATGGAAGCCATGAACTCCCGAGCTGCTGTCGATGACATGCCGGTCGATAGCAAGTTAAAGTCCCCCATGACCATAAGTCTGGAGGTCTCAACCGCCACTCCAGCAAGCACCTCCAGGAGCTCAGGCAGGGCTGCTGTCACGCAGCAAGGAGCCAGGTACGTGACCAACAAGCCCATCTGACACCTATGACCCCACCTCACAAAGAGGGATTCACAGCCGGCAATCTGAGGTACAGTGGTCTCCCTCAGCTCTAGACTCTCCTTAATAACAACCGCCACCTCCCCGCCCCTACCTTGGGCCCTCGGTTGATAGAATGCTCGGAAACCCGGTGGGCACATTTCAACAAGGGGCACGCCCTCTTCTGTGCCCAACCAGGTTTCCGTAACGCCCATAAGGTCCGTGGAACCCCCCCTGGATAAGATCACAAATTAGGGGGGCCTTGTTAACCACAGACCATCCAGAGGTCTCCAACCGTGGCAACTTTAAGACTTGTGGACTTCAACTCCCAGAATTCCTCAGCCAGCTCTCTTCTAGTCCAACCCCTTGCTCAAGCAGGAGACCCTATACCATTTAAGATAGGTGGCTGTCCAGTATTTTCTTAAAAACTCTATTCAGAATAAAGAAGACCAGTGTGAAAGAAGGTGGTATAAAAGAAGGCTCTGGCCAGGAGTGGCACATGGTATGGCACACAGTGCAGTGGGGCCAGCTGGCAGCAGCAGGTAGGCGGGCATCCAAATTAGCAGAGATGGAAGAAACATAGCTGGATTGGGGAAGTGGAGGTAATCCCTCACTTTCCAAGAATAGCCTGATCCAGGTTGATCCTCGCCTAATGACTGAGTGGGATTTGTTCAATGATAGCAACTGGGATTGCTGGAACTGTTGTTACTAATTTGAGTGGTCATATGACATTTCTGTTAATGACTGTGTTGCTCAGCAATGAAGTTACCAATCCCAATTAGGATTGTTAATGAGGATTACCTGTATTCCAGAGTAATATGATTCTATAATAGTAATACTTGTACTATTTGTACACAGTAATACTACAATGGATAGGGGAGGAACCACATCTGACTCAATCCTACAAAGAATGGATAGGTCTGGATGTTAGGGCCAACTAAATGTGGGGATATTTCATATTTTGGACCTTGGGTGGGGTAGCACTTACCCATTCAAGAATGGTGTGCAATCTAGAATCTTTTTGGACTCACAGCACCTGCTTGTAGACAGGTAGCAATTATGATGAGCAAGTCTTTTGCATAAATTCATTTGGTGCACCAACTGCACTCTTTCCTAGATTGGGAGGCCCTTCAGACAATTACTTGTGATCAATTCAATTATTGCAATGGACTCAACTTGGGACTGCCATTTGAAGACTATCCAGAACCTCCATCTAATTTAGAATGCAGGGGTGGAGGCAGCGATAAGCATAACTCAGAATGCCCATATGACATCTTGACTTCATGAGCTGTACTGGTTGCCAGTTTGCTTCTGGGTATGATTTAAGGTGCTGGTTAACACCTATTTTATTTATTTATTTATTTTTATTTATTTATTTATTTGATTTTTATACCGCCCTTCTCCCGAAGGACTCAGGGCGGTGTACAGGCAAGATAAAACCAACAATACAATATACAGGTTAAAATGCAGTTTAAAAAACTTATTTAAATTAGCCTAAAAATTAAAATTTGCCATAAACTAAAAAACCCCGTTTAAAAATTAATAAAATTTAACATTAAAATTCCAATTTAAGCCAGCCCCGCGCGGATAAAGAGATGTGTCTTCAGTTTGTGATGGAATGTCCGAAGGTCAGGTATTTGGCATAACCCCGGGGGAAGCTCGTCCAGAGTGTGGGAGCCCCCACAGAGAAGGCCCTGCCCCTGGGGGCCGCCAGCCGGCATTGTTTGGCGGACGGCACCCTGAGAAGTCCCTCTCTATGGGAGCGTACGGGTCGGTGGGAGGCATGTGGTAACAGCAGGCGGTCCCGTAAGTATTTTTATTTATTTATTTTTATTTATTATTTAAATTTTTATACCGCCCTTCTCCCGAAGGACTCAGGGCGGTTCACAGCCTGGTAAAAATACAAAATAATACAATATACATACAATTAAAATATAAATAAAAAACTTATTGAATTGGCCACGGTTAAAAATTTAGAATAAAACCCATTAAAAACCCATAAGTTTAAAAACTAACCCAGTCCAGCGCAGATGAATAGGTGAGTTTTAAGCTCGCGACGAAAGGTTCCCAGGTCCTAAGCCATGGAGCGCTTTAAAGGTCGTAACCAACACCTTAAAGTGCACTCGGAAGGCCACAGGCAGCCAGTGCAGTCTGCGTAGGAGCGGTGTTACATGGGAGCTACGCGTAGCTCCCTCTATCACCCGCGCAGCTGCATTCTGGACTAACTGAAGCCTCTGAGTGCACTTCAAGGGGAGCCCCATGTAGAGAGCATTACAGTAATCCAAGCGAGAGGTAACGAGCGCGTGAGTGACTGTGCATAAGGCATCCCGATCAAGGAAGGGGCGCAACTGCCGAACCAGGCGAACCTGGTGGAAGGCCCTCCTGGAGACGGCCGTCAAATGATCTTCAAACGACAGCCGATCATCCAGGAGGACACCTAAGTTGCGCACCCTATCCTTTGGGGCCAGTAACTCGCCTCCAACAGCCAGCCACGGCTGCAGCTGACTGAATCGGGATGCCGGCATCCACAGCCACTCCGTCTTGGAGGGATTAAGCTTGAGCCTGTTTCTCCCCATCCAGACCCGTACTATTTCCTATAGTGTCCACCAAACCAGTTGGTTCCAACAGAGCTGGGGCTTTCTGGATTGATTCAGCAATTTCACCTATAGAATGTGTTTCCCCCTGAGATCTGGGTAGCTATCCTGAAGGCATTCTGGACAACCTTAAAGACTTGGCTCTTCTCTCAGGCATTGGTTGAGAGGCTCCCAGACTTCAATCACCCCAGGCTTGGGTGACTGCAAACTCTTGTTGGTATTTGACATGTTTGTGTTGTTGACTAGATTTTTGTTATGTTGTTACTATTATGTGTTCTTTTTTATTTATAATATTGTTTTGCTTTCATGCTGTGAGCCAGCCAGAATCAACTGGAGTCAGGAAAATATAATAATATCTGCAAGAAATACCACTTGCCTGCAAGCAAGAACTGGTGGGACCACAAACTAGACTAAGTAATAGAAAACAAAGAAACTAAAGTGCTCTGGGACTTTAAAATTCAAACAGATAAGTAATAATAATAATAACAACAGAGTTGGAAAGGACCTTGGAGGCCTTCTAGTCCAACCCCCTGCCCAGGCAGGAACCCTACACCATCTCAGTCAGATGGTTATCCAACATTTTCTTAAAAATTTCCTGTATTGGAGCATTCACAACTTCTGCAGGCAAGTCATTCCACTTATTAATTGTTCTAACTGTCAGGAAATTTCTCCTTCGTTCTAAGTTGCTTCTTTCCTTGATCAGTTTCCACTCATTGCTTCTTGTTCTACCCTCAGGTGCTTTGGAGAACAGCCCGACTCCCACTTTTTTGTGGCAACCCCTGAGAAAAGAAAAGTATCTTTTCTTATCTTTGATAAAAAGAGCTAAAAAAAAAATCTGGATAATGGACATTGCAATACCTGAGATAGCAGAAGAGAAGAAAAAAAAACCTAGAGAAAATCAGAAAATATAAGGATCTGCAAACAGTAGAGAGACTGTGGTAAAAGAAAACAAAGATAGTACCGATAGCGATAGGTAGCCTTGAATGCAATCCCAAAACATCTGGAGCACCACTTGAACACCATTGACATTGATAAAGTTGCCATCAGTCAATTATAAAAGGCAGTGGAACAGCTTACATCCTGCAATGCTCCCTTTAATATTATTGTTACAACATCTGCCCATCCCAAGGCATTGGGAAAGACTTGATAGGTAGATAAAAAAGCCAAAACTAGGCTAAGAATCTGGTTGACTGTATGACCAACCATAATAATCAAAAAATATCAACTGATATTCAGGCTGCTTTTGAATTCGAATGTGCACAACATTTGTACCAGACCAGAGTAAGCTTTGACAGATGACTAAACCTGCCAATCTAACCAGCTATCAAAAACTAAGCTTGCCTCCCAACCCCTTCCATATTAAGGAGAATGATGAATTGATGTCTTCCACCTCTTAATGACATTTGGTGGAAGGAAAGAGGCACAAAATTGGGGAAAATGCTCCATCCATCTCTATCCTTAATGAGCCCTATAAAATAAGGACAGAAATAGTATTTCTATTGGTATTGTGCCTGTGGAGGATAAGTCTCACCACTGAGAACAGGATATTTTGTGCTGTTGGCTGGTTGACAAATTTTTAACTTGATCATGAAGAACAACCTGTAATGTCACCAAATTCAGTCCTCTGAACTGAATGCTTATGCAACTCTACAAATAAGTTTCCATAAAAGAAAAAAAAACTGAATATAAAGTTATAAAATAGACTTCATTGCTTAATACTGTTAATAAACTACCTAATTAACTTACAAGCATTGGACATACTGACTAGAAATTTTGGAAGCTGAAACCCAACACCAAGATGCAGAAGGGACTACAAATGTGTAAACATGAATGCTAAAGTACAGAAATATAAAATTTAAGAGAATAGTCACACATTTATAACTTATGAGATGTGAGAAGACAAAGGCAGATAGGGTAGGCCTGGTGAGGCTCAGCATTCAGCCAGGTAAGGTCATAAAAGAACTGCTTTGAAAATGTCCTGGGTCTTAGAAAGAAGCCTACAGGTCAAACGCCCACAATTGCTTCTCTTTAAATGATGTAGATCATTACAATAGAACTTCCCCTGGTAACTATAAATAGATATTTTTCTTAAGGTTGATACAGCAGAAGACAAAAATTGTTGCTAATAACATACGGTAATATTTCCCCACATGCAGCAGTTTTTAGAGGCAATGATTTTAGAGGCACATATTGTGCACAGCAAAAGGACCAGCAGTGTGAGGCAGCAGCCAAAAATGTTAATACAATTCTTGGTTGTATAAACAGAGGCATAGAATCAAAATAAAGTGAAGTATTAGTACCATCTTATAAAGCTTTAATAAGACCACACCCGGAATACTGCATCCAGTTTTGATCACCACATTACAGAAAAGATGTTGAGAGTTTGGAAAAAGAGAAGAACAACTATGGCGATTAAAGGCCTGGACACAAAAACATATGAAGAACAGTTGCAGGATTTGGGTATGGCCAGTCTAAAGAAAAAAAGGACTAGGAGTGACATGATTGCCGTGTTCCAATATTTGAGGGGCTGCCACAAAGAGGAGGGGGGTCAACTTATTTTTCAAAGCACAAGAAGGCAAGACAAGAAGCAATGGATGGAAACTAGTCAAGGAGAGAAGCAACTTAGAAGGAGAAACTTCCTAACAGTGAAGACAATTAACTAGTGGAACAGCTTGCCTTCAGAAGTTGTAAGTGCTTCATCACCAGAGGTTTTTAAGAAAAGATTGGACAGCCACCTATCTGAAACGGTATAGGGTCTGCTGCTTGAGCAGGGGTTTGGATTAGAAGACCTCCAAGGTCCATTCCAACCCTATTTTGATTTTCTGATAATTAAGTATAAAATATAAAGCCCTGTTCTCCTTCTATTTTGTCCCTCTAGAACAAGTGCAGTCTAAGTTTTTAGAGCAGCTTTGCTATTTTATTTATGTATTTAAATTTATTGACTACCTAACTCCAATGGACTCTGAATGCATCCCAAATGCCATCTTTTGGCTGGAAGTGGGCATGACTAAAATGAAGGTCAGCTGTATCTGAATCTTTGATACAGAACATTTGAAATTACTGGGAAGGTATCGGTGGCCTTAACCTTGCAGTGGCTCAATTATTTAGTGGCTCCTATAGGATACCTTTCCCAATTAGAAACATAGAATAGAATAGAATAGAATTTTTTATTGGCCAAGTGTGATTGGACACACAAGGAATTTGTCTTGGTGCATATGCTCTCAGTGTACATAAAAGAAAAGATACGTTCATCAAGGTACAACATTTACAACACAATTGATGGTCAATATATCAATATAAATCATAAGAATTAGAAACATTGAATCATAGAAAAACTTTTATAGTGACAAGGTGGGAGATACTACCATCTGCTGTATTGGAGGTCAACATTGCCTAGAAGGAATAGAAACCCAGAAATACATCATCTTCCATTGTCCGTTCTATAGACAAATAAGGGATAGATTTATTTTTCCTTGAGTAGTACGTGATAACCTGATAGAGTTGACTTGGCTTATGCCCAACTTCTATTAAAGGATGATAGTCCCTGCATCAGAGCTAATGTTGCAACATCCAGCATAAGTGCTTTCAAACTTCAGCAGGTATGTACTGAACATGGGACTGGTTTAAATGCATTGATTTTATGCCTGCACATTTCTTATAGAATAGAATAGAATAGAATAGAATAGAATAGAATAGAATAGAATAGAATAGAATAGAATAGAATTTTATTGGCCAAGTGTGATTGGACACACAAGGAATTTGTCTTGGTGCATATGCTCTCAGTGTACATAAAAGAAAAGATACGTTCATCAAAACTTGATTCCTTTTTAATTTTGATAGAGCCCACCCAATTCTGCCTGCTTTTTAATGCTTTTTGTTTTTTAGCTTGAGGTTAATATAGAGGCCTGGCACTTTTAGGGCATTTTAGTAAGACACATCATTTCCTATATGAAAGTGAAGCCTCCTTACGTGTAACAGGTTTTTAAGTAAATACAGATTGGGTTTGCAAAAGAAAAAGAAAAAAGTGTGGCTGAATCATAAAAAGCCACACGATGTTCCATCCAACATATCTGTATTTACTTGAATCTTAAAGCCACACGAAACATTGGTTAAATAATATATTGTAACAATATCTGTTGCATGAAACAAAAATCTGCCAATTATGAGTACAGCAGCCAAGCTGCTGATTAGAGAAATCGATTCCTGTTTAAATAGGGGACTGTTTTGAAGACAGAAATAATCCTTGTGGCCCTGGCTGGTGACTGTAATGCTCTCCTGGACTTCACAGTAACTTTCAGTGCCATTGAATGCAACATTCTTTAGGATCATCTACTTAGGCAGTTCCATGTAGTTCTAAGAGAATCTCTGTTCTACTTCTTAAGAGTGTAGCAAAATTCTATTTTCAACATATCTATGAAATCAGTGTGGAACTTTATCTAAAGATTTGGCTTTGGATCATCTATGTGCAGATGACACTCAGCTCTGATACTTCTTGCTTCCATGCATGGGGTGAGGAGAATGAGGAACTCTTAAACCCCTTTGAGAAGTGTGGATTTTAGCATGGGTTGGAGGGCTCCTTCACTCTTCCAGCTCTTCTTTAACCATATCTCATGTCTACTTTTTATGAGATGGCAAGCATGCCACAAATTCTTTTCTGCTGGAATTTTTTGCTTTTTGTGTAGGTTCAAGTTCTCAGACAGAATAACAGTTCAGTGAAAATTTTCAGTATGATATGCATATGTGTGTGCTTGGGAGGGGGGGCTGAGTAAACCAAGGTTTGATCTAAATGTAGATCAAATTTTGCCCCTAAAAAGGCAAAATTCTGAGGAACTTGCCTTACCATTACTGTAAGCAGATACTTTCCAAACTTGGGTAAATTACCCAAAATTGGGGCAAAATAAGTTTTTTGGGGGAAGGGGGTAACAACACACAAACCCATTACCGAATCACAAGAGACTTTTAAACTGACTTGAAGTATTTTACCTACAACAGATAATTTATTTATTATTTATTTATTTATTTATTTATTCAAATTTTTATACCGCCCTATCTCCCAGAGGACTCAGGGCGGTTTACAGGCCGGTAAAAAATACAATATAATACAAGGTAAAACACAAAATTAAAAAACTTATTTAAATAGGCCAAAATTTAAAATTACAATTAAAATGATATAAACCCCATTAAAATTAAATTTAAAATTAAAATGTTAGTCCAGTCCTGCACAGATAAATAGATGTGTTTTAAGCTCGCGGTGGAAGGTTCGAAGGTCAGGAAATTGGCGGAGTCCTGGGGAAGTTCATTCCAGAGGGTGGGAGCCCCCACAGAGAAGGCCCTTCCCCTGGGTGTCGCCAGTCGGCACTGCCTGGCGGACAGCACCCTAAGGAGTCCCTCCCTGTGAGAGCGCATGGGTCGGTGGGAGGCAATCGGTGGCAGTAGACGGTCCCGTAAATAGCCCGGCCCTAAGCCATGGAGCGCTTTGAAGATGGTTACCAAAACCTTGAAGTGCACCCGGAAGGCCACAGGCAGCCAGTGCAGTCTGCGCAGGAGTGGTGTCACATGGGAGCCACGAGGGGCTCCCTCTATCACCCACGCAGCCGCATTCTGGACTAACTGGAGCCTCCGGATGCTCCTCAAGGGAAGCCCCATGTAGAGAGCATTGCAGTAATCCAGGCGAGATGTCACGAGAGCATGAGTGACCGTGCATAGGGCATCCTGGTCCAGGAAGGGGCGCAACTGGCGAACCAGGCGAACCTGGTAAAAGGCTCTCCTGGAGACGGCCGTCAAATGGTCTTCAAAAGACAGCCGTCCATCCAGGAGAACACCCAAGTTGCGCACCCTTTCCATTGGGGCCAATGACTCGCCCCCAACAGTCATTCGCAATTGCAGCTGACTGTACCGGGGTGCCGGCATCCACAGCCACTCTGTCTTGGAGGGATTGAGCTTGAGCCTGTTTCTCCCCATCCAGACCCGTACGGCCTCCAAGCACCGGGACAGCACTTCGACAGCTTCGTTGGGGTGGCCCGGTGTGGAAAAGTACAGCTGAGCATCATCAGCGTACAGTTGGTAACTCACACCGAAACCACTGATAAAGACTCTGTGATAAGTGATTTTGGGTAATGAAATGGGGGGAAAATGGGAAGCTCCTGAGTGATCTCAAAACAACAAGCTGGCCAGACTTTGTCCCTTTGTCTTTATGTCAGTAGTCAGAGGAGCAAAGAGAGAAGGCCAGTATTGTCCTCCTTCTCCTCCTCCTTCCTATTAGAAATAAAGAAGATCTACATAACATTCAAAAGAGACAATCAAAAAGCCAAAAAGGAAACAAAAAAAAATCAAAACACCTCAACAGCAATCAACACTCAGATGAGCAGAGATTCTCTCCAAAATGAACATTAGTCCAACAACCAAGAAGCAAACAATACCCTAATCAAGGAATAACCAAGCCAGATAAACAAACAGTAAACTACAGCCCAGTCAAGGAACAACCAAGACCGCTCCCAGTAACAGTGGCAGGGCCCCTAGTAGCACTGATGATGTTACCTAGTTTGATCATGAAAGGTCTGCACGAGAACAACCAAGCTCAGAGAGCACAGAGGATCCCACACACATATATATCATTCGCATCCTTACTTCACATTGTATATATTTGTGTGGTTGCCTACCAAAGGATATTTGTGATTTCTCTGAGGTGGAGTTGAAAATGTGTCAAGTCGTCTATTTCTTTGAAGCTCAGGAGGACTAGTGAGTTATGAGTTTCTGCAGATAGGGGAAAAAATTCCACAAAGCCAAGATGGGGATGGAGAGAGAGAGAGAAAGAGAGAGAGAGAGAGAGAGAGAGAGAGAGAGAGGGAGAGGGAGAATGTCCACGCACAATTCTACTATAGTTTCTACTAGAACTGAAACAAATATAAATCATCTTGGCTTTGTAACATAAGTAATATCGCGACATCACAAAGACCTGGAACTGCTTTAAAACTGTCATAGAATTCCTGTATAAATGTGCCATATGTCAGAACCTTACAGACTATATTAGGGTTTTAATCCAAGTTCACATGCCAGGATGTGAGTAGGCAGTAATCAAGCAATACCTTATGGCTATTGATATTCAGTCAGATTTGATATTTGTCTCTACAAAAGTACTTTTAAATAGCTCTCATATCCCTTCTAAATCTGGTGACACTCTCCCCACTTCTCCTCTGTTGGTAGCAGGGTGGGCTTTGAACTGCTTCAGAGTTTGAAGTGGAAGTAGCATAATGTGGCAGGACCAGACATTTTCCAGACTGACCAATAGCTCAATGGAAGTAAGATATGTTTGAGGGGTGATAAATGTATACATACACCTTATCTCTATCCTGCCTCTACTGCCTTTGATCACAGGGTGAATAAACTGCCTGATAAAGCCGGAAGAGCTGAGTACAAGAAAAGGCTTATTTTGACAGTAGATTTAGTGCCCTTTCGCAATTGCAGAACCTTACATCTCTAGTCAAAATAAGTCTGCCAAAATTGATCAGCTGGATAGAAATTTTTCAGTACAGTAATGGGAGAGTTCAAATCCCCTGCTCTGGGAGTTGTGAGATTCTTTCCTTATCAGCTGCCAACAGGCTGTTCAGCAGGCTTCAGGGAACTCCTGCTATGGGGAGAGCAAATAGTATGTCCTGCATTTTTCCCTGGAGGAAAAAAGAAAGAAAGAAAGAAAGAATGGTGCAGAAGAGACTTCCAAGAATCCAGGGAAGATTTTTTTTTTTGGTTTACATTTATATCCCGCCCTTCTCCGAAGACTCAGGGCAGCTTACAGTGTGTAAGGCAATAGTCTCATTCTATTTGTATATTTACAAAGTCAACTTATTGCCCCCCTAACAATCTGGGTCCTCATTTTACCTACTTTATAAAGGATGAAAGGCTGAGTCAACCTTGGACCTGGTGGGGCTTGAACCTGCAGTAATTGCAGGCAGCTGTGTTTAATAACAGGCTTCTTACAGCCTGAGCCACACCGCGGCCACACCGTGATGTGGCTGTATTAGCATAACTTGCCAATAGGTATTTAGTTGTCAGTGCTCCCTACAGATCACCTGACTTAATGCTGCCAGAATAGTTGGTGAAATGTGTCAGATTTTACCCACCTTGACAGTGCTACAGCTTTTCTGCCAGCTTGGGAGAGAGGGGAACAAGGGATAATTGGCAGAGAGGAGGATTAGGGGGACACTCTAAGAGATGGGCATGGAAAGGGTGGAAAAATCAAGATTGGATATATTATTCCCAAGGAAGACTGATATTACTGAGAAGGACAATTAGGAATGAGAAAATAAATGAGAGAGAAAGATTAAAGAGTGTGCTGAATGGAGAATTGGAGGAACTAAAAAGCAAGACCAAAAGTGGCAAAATTCCAATGTCTTTCTCAATCTGGTATCTTTAAAGTATCTTGGGATTGTTGTTTATTTGTAAATGGAGCATAGCAAATTTCTTTCCTTTTTGTAGTGCAGCTTTGGCTGCCACTCAATGGTTAAGACATAATATAGCATTCCATGGGCTCGCTTATGATATTGATGTCATGCAATCAATATGAAGATGACAACATAACCTAGATTTTTGATCTGTCAAATATCTTGGTCTATCTTTATTTTTTTTTTATGCTACTCTGTTTTATTCTCCTTATCTATTCTTCACAGTTTTAAATCTACAATAATTCGAATTTTCATGGTTAGTGTTATTAACTTGTATGTCTTTGTGTTAATAATCTTTCATAACTTTTTTTTTGAAATATAGCCATGCTTTATTTTAACTGTAGTTTGTTGATCAACCTATCATCACATAGTTCACACATCATACTAAACCAGAAACCCAAAATCAAACAAACTATCATGATGTGTGACTCTGACTGAACTCTGATTTACTTATGCTGTAAATAGAAGTGGAAGCCTCTAGCTGTAGAATTTAGAAAATGTTACTAGTCATGCGCTTATGATATTAACAGAGCAAAATCTTCATGTTTTCCTTCCCTCTGCCCCAGAAACAGGATGTGGTTGTCTTAAAAAGGGTTGCTTCATCAAGCAGCAATGGGAAACTTGTTCATTGGACAGAAGAAAAGCCAGCACTTCTCTGAGACCTTCTGACCCAAATAATATTTTCCTTGCCTTCCTACAGAACTATGTGGATTGTCAGAATAAATGTTAATTGGAAGAAAAAAGGAGGGTTATCTTTAATACCATCACAAAATTGGTTCTTAAAATAGAACATAGAAAAACGGGGCTGGGAGAGACCTTGGAGGTCTTCTAGTCCAACCCCCTGGTTGAGCAGGAGATTTTATGCCATTTCAAACAAACGGCTGTCCAATCTCTTCTTAAAAACCTTCAGTGATAGAGCATCCACAACTTCCAGAGGCAAGCCATTCCACTGATTAATTGTTCTCACTGTCAGGAAATTTCTCCTTAGTTCTAGATTAGTTCTCTCTTTAATGATCTTCCACCTGTTACTTCTTTTTCCAAGTCTTGGACAGCTTTGAAAGATTGTTTGCCTTTTCTTGTGACTATGAAAGGTTGGCCAAATTGATTCCAATTGATTCTTTTCTTTTCTTTTTCTGGAAATGAATAGTTTTGCGAATAATGGAATTATTACAAATCCTATTTGTTATTTGATTGCTGTGAGCCACCCACTCATTGACAGTTGGGTAGCATACAATCATATATTTATTTAAGGTTTTCCCAAATTACATCCTTAGGCTTTCATATTGTTTACTTGTAAGTATGAGGACATATTAAATGGAAAATAAGGAAGCTGAAATACTGTGATACAAAATGCTGTTCTTTGTATCAAGTTTTGTACTTGAACAGTATTGTTGCAGAAATATAAGTTACATGAGCCATCTGGCTAGTTTACAACATATAAAGTATTTTATTTCAAAAAAAAGACAGGTTGTCTTACCAAGAAAAGTTGAGTCCTTAATGTTTAATTCAGTGTTTTCTTTATGTATTTCAATATACCCCTTGTCTATACTTTGAGAGGAAGTGCCTGCGTTCTGAAATCATTCTTTATTCTTAATCTCTTGTAACCTCCTCCTCTCTTGTCAATCTCTGTCACACATACACACAGGTTTTACTCTCATTTGTACCTGCTATACAGGTAATCCTTGATTTATGATTATAACAGAGCTTGTCTATTATGGTCGTAAGTCATAGTGGTCATAAAACAGGTCACAACTGATCTAATTTTACAATCTTATTTTACAGTGGTCATTAAGCAAACCTATGGGACATTTTTGTCCGAAACAAAGAAAATGCTGGTTTTGGACAAAACAGGATGGAAAATGGTTCTAAATGCAGGCCAGTTGCTGAATGCCTGAAATGTGGTCATATAATTGTTGATTGGAACTTTGGAACTGAATTGTAAAAATCTTTGGGGTAACTTTGAACAGTCATGAAGTGACTGGTCATAAGTCAAGGATTACCTGTATGCATTTTCAAGCAACTCAAACTGTAGTATATCCAGTCTCTCATCCCTTTTACTTGTCCATACTACTAGTACATATCTAACCTGGCTCAACATTCTTATTTCCATTTTATTCTTTAATATATAATATAATATAACAACAGAGTTGGAAGGGACCTTGGAGGCCTTCTAGTCCAACCCCCTGCCCAGACAGGGAACCCTACACCATCTCAAACAGATGGTTATCCAACATTTTCTTAAAAATTTTCCGTGTTGGAGCATTCACAACTTCTGCAGGCAAGTCGTTCCACTTATTAATTGTTCTAACTGTCAGGAAATTTCTCCTTAGTTCTAAGTTGCTTCTTTCCTTGATCAGTTTCCACCCATTGCTTCTTGTTCTACCCTCAGGTGCTTTGGAGAACAGCCCGACTCCCACTTCTCTGTGGCAGCCCCTGAGATATTGGAACACTGCTATCATGTCTCCCCTAGTCCTTCTTTTCATTAAACTAGACATACCCAGTTCCTGCAATCGTTCTTCATATGTTTTAGCCTCCAGTCCCCTAATCATCTTTGTTGCTCTTCTCTGCACTCTTTCTAGAGTCTCAACATCTTTTTTATATCGTGGTAACCAAAAATGAATGCAATATTCCAAGTGTGGAATACCTTGGAATATTGGTAAGGTATAATGCCTTACCAAGGCATTATACCTTACCAAGGCATTATAAAGTGGCACTAACACTTCATGTGATCTTGATTCTATCCCTCTGTTTATGCAGCCCAGAACTGTGTTGGCTTTTTTAGCAGCTGCTGCACACTGCTGGCTCATATCTAAATGGTTGTCCACTAGGACTCCAAGATCCCTCTCACAGGTACTACTATTGAGCAAGGTACCACATATACGGTACCTGTGCATTTTGGTTTTTTTGCCTAAATGTAGAACCTTACTTTTTTCGCTGTTGAATTTCATTTTGTTAGATAGCGCCCAATGTTCAAGTCTGTCAATATCTTTCTGTAATTTGAGCCTATCTTCTGGAGTGTTGGCTATTCCTGCCAGCTTGGTGTCATCTGCAAATTTGATGAGTTCCCCATCTATCCCCTCGTCCAAGTCATTGATGAAGATGTTGAAGAGTACTGGGCCTAAAACAGAGCCCTGGGGTACTCCACTGCATACTTCCCTCCATGTGGATGTAGTTCCTTTGAGGACTACACGTTGAGTGCGGTTGGTCAGCCAGTTACAAATCCATCTGGTGGTGGTGCTGTCTAACCCACATTTTTCTACTTTATCTAGTAGTAGCTTATGGTCTACTTTATCAAATGCTTTACTGAAGTCCAAGTAAATTATATCGACAATATAATTTAAACATGATTGTGTATGCACTGATTTCCAATATAGAATATTTGATGAGGAAATTGAATGAATTTGGGGCCTTGGCAGATTTCAAAATAAACATACAGAAAACAACAATGCTGATCAAGAATATGTCTTCTCAGGATAGTGATATATTGAACAAAAAGTTGGGTTTTAGGGTTGAGAAAAAGGTGAAATACTTAGGGGTTATGATTTCCAAGTTTCATTTTTGCCAAATCCCCATATTAAGCATCATTTTTGTAGTTAAAACAATGATTACAGATAATCTTGATGGAATATCATGAAATAGAGTAATTCAGCTGTTGTTAAGCTGTTGTTATTGCTTTCCACCTTACGCTTAGACAAATTTCTATTAGTGAATTGTCAAAAATTGTCTTATCTTTAAAGAATACTTCTAATGTCTGCATAGAAATTAATATCTAAATATCTTGGTCTGATGGTTATTCCATTTCGTATATCATGATTATATAGGGAATCTGCATTCATCTACATATGGAAGGATTTTCACTCATATATGAGCTATATAAATAGGGAAGTATTGTGATGTACTATTTTCTGAGCATTCATTTGTTTGCCAGTGTCAACCTGATTCTGAATGTGTCAGAACTGGAAGTAATGTTCTAATGAAGGAAAGATGCTGATTTTTTTAGAACTTTCTGATATTTCCTGTGAAATGAGGTAAGAGGGTGAAGAAGAGGAAGTAGAACTTCTGCCTTCTTGCCAAGCACAAATTAAATGTAAAAACATACATTTAGAAGAGGCTATGGCCTGTTCTACTCAGGCATATATTTTTATGTAGTTCAATGCTGGTTTGAACTAAGATCAAGAATTGTATAATACAATTATACAATTAGTTGAACATTGTATGAACGAATCTAGAATCTGGGTCACACAATGTGCTAAAATATGGCTTGCATAACCAAGATATCTATGATTGTATAATTCAAGTCAATTTTAATCAAACCATAATCTGTAATTTACCAATTACAACAATCCAGTGCTGCTAAGCCACAATATGGTATCTTTGGTGTTGAATAACTGTATTCATGAAATCAAGCCAATGGGAGTTATAAATATGTTTATGTTAGAATAATCTGAAGACCCAACTCATCTAACAGAGAAAGCAAAGTATAACCTTTTTCTTATTATTTTTCCATTCATTTCCACATCATGTTTGTTTCAACATAACACCTATATTTTACAAATATACAACTGACATTGAATCCAAAGTTCAGTTCCCCCATTTGTCTATTGGAATATGGCAGGGGTCTCCAAACTTGGCAACTTTAAAACTTGTGGACTTCAACTCCTCAACCAGCTAGCCATAATGGCTGGGGGATTCTGGGAATTGAAGTCCACAAGTCTTAAAGTTTCCAAGTTTAGTGACCACTGGAATAAGGGGAGGATAGGTCATCAAAACTGGTATGTTTTAAATAAATAAAAAATAAAGAATATTTTGAAGATGGGTCATTTGATATTTTGCCTCAAATGGCTTACCATCAAGAAATTTCAAATTAGTCCTGATTTGCACCACTAATTAAAAAAAACAACCAGTTGTTCCTGATATAGTATTTGGGCATCTTTAGCCATCAAATACTTGATATGCTAAATATGAAATACCTTGAATTTAACAAAGTATAAAACAATAATACCCAAACAGAAGCAAAATGCATTGGTTTACATCCAAAGGTTACTTTTCTGCACTTGCTCATATATCTAATCATATACCTAATCCAATCTACAGTAAATAAAATATTTATTTGAAAGATTACTGTATTGGAAAGATTATTTTGAAATTAAAACAATCTCTACCAAACAAAAAATAAATAAATAGAAAATGGTCTACCAGTATCATATTCTCAGTGAATGTAAGCTAGCCACCCATTTTAAAGACAAAGCCTTTGGATCTTTGGTCTCAGTCACAGCTTAGAACCATACCTGTGTCCTTTTCTGCCATAATTGTAGAATATATTTCCTTCTGACTCAGGTATAGCTCATGTTTGGCTGGGGTATTCTGGGAATTGAAGTCCACACATCTTAAAGTTGCCAAGTTTGAGAAACACTGCTTCTAGAGCTTAGCAATAAGTGGTTTCTCATTGGGGAAACTCTTGCTTCAACCCACTTCCTAATCCTCGATTATCCACCCCACCCAGCCATAACCGGTAAGTTGCCATGTTGCCATAGTATTCTCAGATTGAGATTCCTAAATAGAGCAAAGGCGCATGCTGCTAGGTGATATCTATCTTTTCATTCTCCCTCTGATTCGTTGGGAAATGCTGATTGGATTATTTTAAATTCTCAGTGGCTGTGATGAAGACAATCAGCCTTTTGGGAAACTGGTTAATAAGGTTTAAAAAGTGGCAATGGTGAGTATGTGGAATATCTCTAGATTTCTTCATGTGTACATACATACATACATACATCCACTCTCATGATCCATTTTCATGATTAAAATTTTCTGCTCCATTCAACAATAAGTTATCCTTTTTCATTAGTCTTTGAGAATTGCGGTGAAAGTGCCTTCACAGAAAATAGTCATCACAATGATCTATTTGTAACTTGTTAATTAAGAGTTTAAATATTACAAATATTTACAATTACAAATAGATCGGTTGTAATTATATCATTTTCTTTTTTTTCTAATCCAGGGGTGTCCAAAGCAAAGCTGGCTGAGGAATTCTGGGAGTTGAAGTCCACAAGTCTTAAAGTTGCCAAGTTTGGACACGTCTGTTCTAGTCTTTTCATGGTACCTTATTTTCACATGCACATGGCAAAGGGCCACCTCTCAGGATTTCAAAAGTAAAATTTAAAAATAAAATTTCCCCAAATCAGATGGAGGGTAGCAACCCTTGGCAAAGAACTGAATATGACTTTTTTTCCCTCCTAAATTATTTCTTGCTTCTTACAAGCTCCTCTTCAGAAGACACATTTGCCGGTGGCACAAAATATAGCGGCAGGATTAGCATGTGGAATAATATTTGCAGAGCAAGTATTCCATCCAGTATGCAGGCATATATATCATGCAGTTAGGCAAAAAAAATAAAAAGGCCAGGAAATAAGTACTTCCAAAAATTGTAATTCTGAACATGGCTGACAGAGGATGAAGATGAAGAAGATGATGAAGGATAACACTTCATGGGTTGTTGAACACTTTCTCCTAAAACTTTTATTGTAGGGCCATAGCTGAATCAAATTTATAGAGATTTTAAACAAGTGTTTAAAAATTACCATGTCACACTGATTGTTTAAAAATCTCCATGTCACACTGATTGTTTAAAAATCCCCATGTCACATTGCAGTGTGTGTGTGTGTGTGTGTGTGTGTGTGTGTGTGTGTGTGTGTGTAGTTTTTCTGTCGAAGCATCTGGTCTGCCCCAATATGGGAGGGAGCATTCTGCTTACCTTTCAGTTCCAATCCAGGAGCCCTCAGGCAGTCGCTTTCACAACAAACTATTTTGTATCAAGTTCGAATGCGAATAAGGGTATGGCTAGCTGATTATTTATTTATTTATTTTGTCACAACATCATACAAAAAGATTATATAGTATATAAACATATAAACATATATAGGAAGAAGAAAAGAAAAACAATAGGACAGGAACGGTAGGCACGTTTGTGCGCTTATGCACGCCCCTTATGGTCCTCTTAGGAATGGGGTGAGGTCAATAGTAGAAAGTTTTTGGTTAAAGCTTTTAGGATTATGGGAAGAGACCACAGAGTCAGGTAAAGTATTCCAAGCACTGATGATTCTGCTACAGAAGTCATATTTTCTGCAATCTAGATTAAAGCGGTTAACATTAGAGCTAAATAGCTTGAAATAGATCTATACTAGTCTCCCTTTACACACACACCTTTCTAGCCTTGATCATTGTAGTAATTGTACTGAATCAGGTTTTATTTTCAGAGATCAGAGACCTCGAAGCAATCCTTTGTTGCCCTAACCTAAAAACTTCAAGGGTTTTGAACCCTCTGCAATGACTTGCTGTACGCTGAAAAAAGGCTTCAAAGTCCTTGCATAAAAAGGTTGCTTTACCTACCAGAAGATTTAGGCTCTGCCATGATGAAATCCTCAGCAGGACCCCCAGGTTTGGACCCCAGCACAAATCCTTGGATAACTCAGGAGCCACTAATTTTGATAGGCAGCCCCATGGACAATGCATACTTTGCAGCGTTTCTGAGCTCACAGCCACCGAAACTTCACTACTTCCTGCTGACTACATTTCCGTACAAAAAAAACTTACTTGTTCTTTCATTTGCATATTTTTCAGTTTACAAATAAGAGCCCCTAAAGTAAACCTAATGCATAAGGTCTGCCTTTAGCCAATGCAGATTGCTGCTCTTACTTTCTAATAAGAAAACAACCATCTGAAAGCTATACTATAAAACAGTGTTATACTGTTCTGCATTTTATTCCTTTCATGGCATTAGAACTGGGGCAGAGACAAGGCATACGTTAAGTTGTGATATCAAAACTGTGAATCTGTTTTACACATAGGTTCTGATCATACTTTCTTTATCTGCTTCGAAGTAATTTTTGAAGCAGATTTTTGTTTAGATTAGTTTATAGTTGTCCTTCTTCATAGTTACTATGCTGCACCATGTCTTCACCCAAACTGCAAACGTCTTGGTGAAAGATGGTTCAATGAGAGAGGCCGCATTAACCACATTGAAAAGCAAAGCAAAGAAATAAAAATATATTCAGCCCCAGAAGCCAGAAAGTATACATTGGCCCTGCCCTTGCAGATAACATGGCCCAATCAAATGGAGTTATGCTATCCATAAAGTGATGTCTAGTTTTTAATTACCAAAGATTCTCCAACTCTTTCTTTTTGAATTCCAACATGAAGAATGGTTGGGTAACTAAATACAAGATAAAAATATAAGTTCAAGGCAAATTCGCAAATACGAGGATGATGATGATAAGGATAAGCGCTCCTACGCTTCCTCCCTCATTGCGTCGGCAGATAACCGCCCGGCCGCCCTGTTTCGGGTGACCCGTTCCCTCCTTCACCAGGGGGAGCGGGATGACCCCTTACAGGGACGTGCCGAGGAGTTTAACGGTTATCTATACGATAAAATCGCTCAGCTCCGGGATAGCTTGGACCAAGATTGCAATGATCCGGATGAGATGACTGAGGCGCGTCTTGTTGATATCGTTTGGGATGAGTTCGATTCTGTGACTCCCGAGGACGTGGACAGGCTGCTGGGGAGGCTGCATGCCACTACATGTTTACTGGACCCGTGTCCCTCCTGGCTGGTGCTGGCCACTCAGGAGGTGACACGAAGCTGGCTCCAGGGGATTATAAATGCTTCTTTGATGGAGGGGATCTTCCCCGCCGCCTTGAAAGAGGCGGTGGTGAGACCCCTCCTCAAGAAGCCTTCCCTGGACCCAGCTATTCTGGGTAATTACCGTCCAGTCTCCAAACTTCGCTTTATCGCGAAGGTTGTAGAGAGGGTGGTGGCGTGGCAGTTTCCTCAGTACCTGGAGGAAGCTGTCTATCTAGACCCGTTCCAGTCCGGCTTCCGGCCCGGGCATAGCACGGAGACAGCTTTGGTCGCGTTGGTGGATGACCTCTGGAGGGCCAGGAACAGGGGTTGCTCCTCTGCCTTGGTCCTGTTAGATCTCTCATCGGCTTTTGATACCATCGACCATGGTATCTTGCTGCGCCGGTTGGAGGGGTTGGGAGTGGGAGGCACCGTTTATCGGTGGTTCTCCTCCTACCTCTCTGACCGGTCGCAGACGGTGTTGACAGGAGGGCAGAGATCGACCGCGAGGCACCTCACTTGTGGGGTGCCGCAGGGGTCGATTCTCTCGCCTCTCCTGTTCAACATCTATATGAAGCCGTTGGGCGAGGTCATCAGTGGCTTTGGGGTGAGCTATCATCTGTACGCTGATGATACTCAGCTGTACTTTTCCACCCCAGGCCACCCCAGCGAAGCTGTCGAAGTGCTGTCCCATTGTCTGGAGGCCGTACGGGTCTGGATGGGGAGAAACAGACTCAGACTCAATCCATCCAAGACGGAGTGGCTGTGGATGCCGGCATCTCGGTACAGTCAGCTGCAACCGCAGCTGACTGTTGGGGGCGAGTCATTGGCCCCGATGGAAAGGGTGCGCAACTTGGGCGTTCTCCTGGATGGACGGCTGTCGTTTGAAGACCATGTGGTGGCCGTCTCCAGGAGAGCTTTTTACCAGGTCCGCCTGGTTCGCCAGTTGCGCCCCTTCCTTGACCGGGATGCCTTATGCACAGTCACTCATGCTCTCGTCACTTCTCGCCTGGATTATTGCAATGCTCTCTACATGGGGCTACCCCCGAAGTGCACTCGGAGACTTCAGCTAGTCCAGAATGCAGCTGCGCGGGTGATTGAGGGAGCCCCACATTGCTCCCGGGTAACACCACTCCTGCACAGTCTGCACTGGCTACCTGTGGTCTTTCGGGTGCGCTTCAAGGTTTTGGTTACCACCTTTAAAGCGCTCCATGGCTTAGGGCCCGGGTACTTACGGGACCGCCTGCTGTTACCCTATGCCTCCCATCGACCCGTACGCTCCCACAGAGAGGGTCTCCTCAGGGTGCCGTCCGCCAAGTAATGCCGGCTGGCGGCCCCCAGGGGAAGGGCCTTCTCTGTTGGAGCACCTACTCTCTGACCGGTCGCAGACAGTGTTGACAGGGGGGCTGAGATCGGCCGCGAGGCGCCTCACTTGTGGGGTGCCGCAGGGGTCGGTTCTCTCGCCTCTCCTGTTCAACATCTATATGAAGCCGTTGGGCGAGGTCATCAGTGGCTTTGGGGTGAGCTATCATCTGTACGCTGATGATACTCAGCTGTACTTTTCCACCCCAGGCCACCCCAGCGAAGCTGTCGAAGTGCTGTCCCATTGTCTGGAGGCCGTACGGGTCTGGATGGGGAGAAACAGACTCAGACTCAATCCATCCAAGACGGAGTGGCTGTGGATGCCGGCATCTCGGTACAGTCAGCTGCAAACGCAGCTGACTGTTGAAGCAGTCATTGGCCCCGATGGAAAGGGTGCGCAACTTGGGCGTTCTCCTGGATGGACGGCTGTCGTTTGAAGACCATGTGGTGGCCGTCTCCAGGAGAGCTTTTTACCAGGTCCGCCTGGTTCGCCAGTTGCGCCCCTTCCTTGACCGGGATGCCTTATGCACAGTCACTCATGCTCTCGTCACTTCTCGCCTGGATTATTGCAATGCTCTCTACATGGGGCTACCCCCGAAGTGCACTCGGAGACTTCAGCTAGTCCAGAATGCAGCTGCGCGGGTGATTGAGGGAGCCCCACATTGCTCCCGGGTAACACCACTCCTGCACAGTCTGCACTGGCTACCTGTGGTCTTTCGGGTGCGCTTCAAGGTTTTGGTTACCACCTTTAAAGCGCTCCATGGCTTAGGGCCCGGGTACTTACGGGACCGCCTGCTGTTACCCTATGCCTCCCATCGACCCGTACGCTCCCACAGAGAGGGTCTCCTCAGGGTGCCGTCCGCCAAGCAATGCCGGCTGGCGGCCCCAGGAAGGGCCTTCTCTGTTGGAGCACCTACTCTGGAACGACCTTCCCCGGTTTGCGCCAAATATCTGACCTTCGGACCTTTCGCCGAATTAAAACTCACTTATTTATTCAAGCGGGACTGGACTGATTTTTTAGATTTTTTAAATTTCTAAATTTTAATTTTAAATTTTTAAATCTTCTGTAATTTTATATGGGGTATTTTAGGTTTGTCAATTTGACGGTTTTAATTCGGCCACCATTGAATAAGTTTTTTAAATTGATTTTTAACTTTGTATATTTATTGCTTTTTATCTTGGCTGTACACCGCCCTGAGTCCTTTGGGAGAAGGGCGGTATAAAAGTTTAATTAATAAATAAATAAATAAATTACAAATGATTATTTCAGTTTAAGGCAGAGGTGAAATGCTCCCGGTTCTGACCGGATCTCGTGATCTCATAGAGATCGTGGCCAGTGGTTCGGCAATCTGGTAGCGATTGCCGAACCACCAGTGACACCCACCACCCAGGTGTCATTACTTCCTGGTTTTAATGCGGAAATCCACACAGTGGGGACACACGGAAGCCCACACATGTGCTGCGTGTGGACTTCCGAGCCGTTAAGGAAGGTAAGTCGATTTCAACCCTGGTTTAAGGTGATCTTATTAGAGGACATTAGAGACAAACCAGGATGCCATTTGATTTTGATTTGGCGCACTGTGTGGACTTAACCCCTTGATTTAAAACTATAGCTTAGTTTGTTATATGAACCCAACCATAAATTATTGTTTATTCAACAAACCATGGTTTAAAAATGGCTTAGCACAATATGTGAATCCATTCATTGAATCTGCAAGGTGAATTTAGATATTTCAATTTACAAAGTAACTGTTAAGTTCGGGCAATGAAGAGGCAGGAGACGATACAAGTGACAACAGCTCTTTAGTTTATTGTGATCCCAGCGAAAACCAACAGGCAAAACCCCTCTTTAAATAGTAATTTGGCTGAGGCATCAGCCAATCAGCAACGTGCATTTTTCCGCCCAAATTTCCCTCCTAAAATTCAAATACATTACAGTAACAATAGGAACAAAGAATCTTTTACCACTAAAGATATACTTTATCTAAATATTGATCTTTCTTAAGAATTTAAACTTACCGTATATACTCGAGTATAAGCCGAGTTTTTCAGCACGTTTTTTGTGCTGAAAAACGTCCCCTCGGCTTATACTCGGGTCTATACGGCTTATACTCGAGGTTTGTTTTTAAGCCTCGGCTTATACTCGAGTATATACGGCTTATCTCGAGTTTTTTTCTTTTTCACATTTTACGGACGGAAGCCCTGCGGTGCAGTGAGAGGGCGGGCGGGGAGCCGCCAGCCTTCTCAGCTGAGGAGGAGGTTTCCCAACCGGTAGGTGCCTCATTCCACCTCGGCTTATACTCGAGTCCCCAGTTTACCCCAGTTTTTGGGGTAAAATTGGGGACCTCGGCTTATACTCGGATCGGCTTATATTCGAGTATATACGGTATTTCATCTGGCATTCCTTACAACAGTCATAAAGACTAGCAAGCATAATGAGATGGAGAGCAGTCTACCTTTTATGCACCTTTTGTACTGTAGTAACTTCCGCTCAGACATTTTATTATGCCCATTGGGTGTGTGTGTGTTACATCTTGAGCTTATTTTAAGAAGGCAGCCCCAGTCTCTGGGAAAGCCAAAATAAGAACAGTGATTTACTAGTAATGATTTCTTCAAATTAGGGACTGTCCCTGGTAAGAACAGTTGGAAAATATTAGCATTCACCCTCATGCAAATAAAACTATATTTTTAAAAAAATACTCGAATTTAATGCCAAGTCTTCTGCTTCTGATAGTGTCATCAATGTAATGATCAGAAATTTGGGCAAACTCCGGAAGACCGTGTTTGTGTGTGTGTGTGGTATGGTCCATGAGGGTGCGAAGAGTCAGACACAACTTAAAGACTGAGCAACAATAACTTGTACCTCTGTGGTGCAACAGCAGAAATTGCTCAGAACTTTCAACATTTGTTGAAGTCATGACAGCTGCTGTAATGTTATTTTACAGATTTTAACAATGTTCCCAAAGTATTCTGTGCAATAATCTGCCCTCTAGGATAATATTGAGGATTTCGGTTTACAATCTCCCACAAGAAGCTATTATCGTATATATTACACTCTGAAGACCTGACTGCCTTCAGTGCAACGTGTTTTAATTTTTTTGGTCAATTTCCTGTTTTTAATTTTTGTTAGCCACCCTGAGTCACATGATTGAGAGGGCAAATGTCTGCCTGCTGGTTCACCCATCTGTCCGTCTTCCATTCATTTGTGTCCAATTCTCAGACACCACAGGGTTGGTGGGGGGTGGAGTGTTGGTTTTTGTTCAGAAGTGCTTGTCATTGCCTCCTTCCTAGGGATAAGAGAAAATGACTAGCCCAAAGTCACATAGCTGGATTAGAAGAACTGTTAACTGAATGACAAGTGAGTCAGGAGGCGGAAATAAGGTCTTGAGCTTCTACTTCTGCATTCTTGAAGCCACAAAAAAAATACCAAACTCTCTTAACCCAAAGTTAATATGGCCGGCAAACCTCTGCCTAATTTTAAAAACTCTCAATAAGCAACTAGTTAAAAGGGATGGTTTGTTTGCTTTTTCCTGATAGGAGCTATCTAACTTTTTTTGGCCACCAGTTGGCAAGAAATAAGTGAAGGGCAGAAGGAAATGGTACAGGGCAGCAGTCCTCAATCTTTCCAGATTCGTGGCCCGGGTTGGCATGCGCGCTCTCCACTCGCACAAATAGAGCTTCGCGAGCGGCAGGCGCTTGCGTTCGCGCGCGAATCTGCACTCGTGCGAGCAGACGGCGCTCGCGCGCGCAGCTCCATTCGCGCGCGAACCCAAACAGCTTCCGCTCGCGCGAATGGAGCTTTGAGCACATGCACGGACCTCCCTGCAGCTCGCGCGATTGGCGCTTCACACGCACGCGCTTGCCCGTTTCTCCCGCCGCTCGGTTTCGAGCAGGCCACAGCCCGGGGTTTGGGGACCCCTAGTTTAGAGAAAGAGATGATATCAAAAACATCTTTTAAAAATCCCACTGCAGGCTTTGGTCCCATGCACTGGCAGCATACAAATACCAACAGGTGGTCCAGAAAGAATCCTGCCCACCATAAAAAACGGGGAAGGTGGGGTCACTCCTAAACTATTATATACAATCACACTGGGGAAAAGTCTGATTAGTTGATTACAACAATGATGATTACTCAAGTCACCAAATAACCTCATCTGGGATAACAAAACTCTTACCTCTGTTTTATAAAGCAGATAAACTGACACAAGTAGGATAGGGCTCTTGAAGGCTAATCAAAATCCATTCCTGACCTATTTACATTAATAACTCTGTTCATCAGGATGGTGATGAAAGGCTGTCTCTCCTTATGTAGTCACTATTTATTTTATTACATTTAGAGCCTGCCTGAGTCCAGATGATTCTGGGCAGCTTTACATTATAAAAAAATAAACATTAAAAGTTCTCTTTTTGAATGCTAAGCATGGAAAATGATTATTTCCAAGCCATATATTTTTCTCATACGTGTCCAGTGGCTATACGGATTAAGTTCAAAAAACTAGCCTGGGTTATCTAGATGGAATTATTGAGATTTCTTTTATTGCTAGTTGCCTTGAATACCATATGAATACAAAAGTGGAGTATCAGTTGAAATTCTATTGAACAGACAAACAGAATACTTTTATATGTATTTATTATTTAAATACATTTATTTAAATATTATTTATTACACTATGCTGAAAATTAGTTTTGGGGTCTCCGAGAATAAAAAAGGAACAAGAGCTTCATACATTCCTCAGAGAAAATAATGTTGCCTATCCTATCTTAGAAAGCCCCTAGGCAGTCAGAAAAGATACAATTGCTTCATCAAAAATGTCTGGAAGCAGTTTTGGAGTCACCACACTACTTCTTTGGAGGCAATCCTCAGAGAACAAAGAAGGAAAAGATTTGTTAATATGTGGCTAATGTTCAAAAGATAGCTAAGAAACTTTTCTGGCCCCAGTTGTTTTGTTTAATGTACATTTCATTTAAATAGTGACTTGGATCTCAACTTTAATACAGAGATTTATTTATTTATTTTATTTATTTATTTATTTATTCAATTTTTATACCGCCCTTCTCCCGAAGGACTCAGGGCGGTATACAGCCAAGATAAAAACAAACAGTACAAAATATACAATTTAAAATACTAATTAAAAAACTTATTATAAATGGCCACATATAACTAAAAACCCCATTAAAATTAATAATAAATTTAAAACCAATAAAAATAAAATTTAGATAAAATTTAGGCCAGCCCCGTGCGAATAAATAGATGAGTTTTCAATTCGCGGCGGAAGGTCCGAAGGTCAGGTATTTGGCGTAAACCCGGGGGAAGTTCGTTCCAGAGGGTGGGAGCCCCCACAGAGAAAGATCTTCCCCTGGGGGCCGCCAGCTGACATTGCTTGGCGGACGGCACCCTGAGAAGTCCCTCTCTGTGAGAGCGCACGGGTCGGTGGGAGGCATAAGGTAACAGCAGGCGGTCCCGTAAGTACCCAGGCCCTAAGCCATGGAGCGCTTTAAAGGTTGTAACCAAAATCTTAAAGTGCACCCGAAAGGCCACAGGTAGCCAGTGCAGTCTGCGCAGGAGCGGTGTTACACGGGAGCTACGCGGAGCTCCCTCTATCACCCGCGCAGCTGCATTCTGGACCAACTGCAGTCTCCAGGTGCACCTCAAGGGGAGCCCCATGTAGAGAGCATTACAATAATCCAAGCAATAATCCATTACAATAATTTAAGAGTAGGAGGTCCCACTTCTGTGACATGAGTTTCCAGAACCTTCTACTAAAAACTGGTGCTCATTGTGAAAAGTAAAGTC
Organism: Ahaetulla prasina; assembly: GCF_028640845.1. NCBI lineage: Eukaryota > Metazoa > Chordata > Lepidosauria > Squamata > Colubridae > Ahaetulla > Ahaetulla prasina. The sequence goes on from NC_080540.1 coordinate 171,713,450, forward strand.
TAGAGTGACATCACAATAACAAGTTTTTCTTCCAGGATTCTACATTAACTTAAAAGTTCTAGTAGTCCTTCTGGGCATCTTGTTGTGGTCCGCCAGCAGCCTGCAGAGCTGGCAATGGAGTTGGACAGCAATGAGGCTGAGGAAGAGTGGGCCAGTCCTGGAGGCTGGGGAAGGCCCAGATGAGGGCTCTGCATTGGAGGCTGAGGTGGGGCTAAGGCCATCAAGGAGTGAGGTGCGGACTCCAGAGCCTCCAGAGACTGACAGTAGTGAGGCAGAGGAACAGGAGGAGCCTGTTCCTAATTTACGCATGAGCTGCCAGAAGGCAAGAGCAGCTCAAGAAAAGAGGACAACTCGGGAGTAGAGCAAGACATGATTGGCCCCTCCCATAAGGCTTAAAAAAGACCAGCAATGGCATTTGGGCTTTGCCGGAAAACGACGTTGATAGTTTCGTCTTCGTGCATTTATTTTGTATCAGTGTCTTTGAACATTTGCCAGGAAAGGCCTTTGGCAGTTTGCCTAATTGGACCAAGGTTGATGATAGGACTGAGGAATTTGTGTTGGGAGGAATTTGCTTTAATTTAGTTGAACTACGCTGAGAATGAAGTAATTCTCAGGTGTTTGAATAAAGTTTGTTTTTTCACTGACTGAATTTCCTACTACCTACTTGGGCCTGGGTCACAACACATCTCTTGGTTGAACTTTGGTTGCAGATATATAATGCATTGATTGTCTATGGGCTGTCTCTGTTATATCTCTGGAACTCTGGTTGCTCAGTGGTTTTTTCCATAAAGTCTTGACAATCCATTTTCCAAAAAAACAAAGGTATGTTCCCTCCCTCCTGTTTACTATGTATGTATAATAATGCTTTTAAATGTGCTTATTAAATAATAAAGCTATATGTTTGTGTTTTCTCTGACAGCCTCCTTTCATGTGCTTTGGTTGCCAAATATGAAACCCTATCGGTTTACATCATTAATATTTCACTGAGGTTGTGATCATATATAAAATCATATGGGTTGTTAACTTTTTAATCCCTACACACGGATTTAATATTTAATATGAAATATTAAAACTCATTTAAATGGCTACCAACTCATCCTTGAACCAATAAAAAACTATACTGGCATAAAATGCTTTGTCCCCATTGCCAATTTCTGTCTTGCCACAGGCATACTACCATTAAATACAGAGCTTGTTAAGGAAAGAGATGGGTGGATACCCTCAAAGGTGTTTTCCTCAAACCAAATCCCATCAGCATGGGAAAACATGCAGTCACTGTCTTTAATACAGGGTACCCAGAAGAAGATGACTATTGATATCTGGATTTTATCGAACTAACAGGAGAGAAAGACTTGCAAGGGGGAAGAGGGAAGAGTGGGATGAAAGAGCTCCTCTGTTGTATCATGCAGTCATCACCTGTTAGTGTGGCTAATTTTACTTGTGCTTAAAAATAACTTGACAAGCATGCAGGAAGGTTGTAGAATGTAGCAGGAACCCTGCTGCCCTGTACAATCCTTGCACTTCTCTCAGCTCTCATAGGCCCATAGCGGATGCAAAGTATAGTGGAAGACTCCTTCTCATACTCCTTCTCATACCATCCCCACCCATTCTCAGACTCCTTCTCATACCATCCCCACCCTGGCCTCTCGGTTCTTTTGGCTGGTTTTGAACCCAGGAATAGTGCTAAGTCTATATTCAAAAGCAGCCAGGATAACAATTGCATGGTGTGGGTTTAGAGGACTGTGTGCCATGAAGTGCCAAAGAAAATGGCAGTTCTCTTCTTCCTCTTTCGCTGCATAGATTTTCTGCAGCCGTGGTTGATCATCTACTGTTCCAGATCTCCAAACCAGGATTAGCTTAGAGACAGCCCAATTTGAAAAACCCTGTCTGTCCCATTCCCATAATAGAAGTGTCCTTGAGAGCAGTGCCCATGAGGAAGTCCACCCCAATCTAAAGATGCCAATAGGTATCAGATTGGTTCATTTAACAGAGCCACCTGTAAAGTGGTTGGTGAAACACATCAGAGTGTATCCACAGCAAAGCTACTGAACGTTGTCTGCTTATTTTAACCCCTGAATGCATATGGTCCAGGTGAGGTAATTCAGTGTCATGAAGACATGGCAGAAAAAATGAGGCTTCTTAATTGCCTAACGGGACAGGCCCTCAGTCACCAAGTCCAAACGAAGTGATCATGAAGTAATCATGCTCTTCTCAGCATATTACTGTATCTGAGAGAGAAATGAGGCTGTGAAACTACTCCTGTAACTTCATGCTCCTTGCACAAAGTGATGGATATAAATATAATAAAATAAAATATTCTAAGAGATGACATTTGTCATAGGTCTCTACTCAGAGACCTATGACAAATATCATCTCTTAGAATAGGCTGCATACTCTCTTCTGTATGTTGATGCAAAGTACTGGGCACAATGTTCTAGCTCCATTATTGGTTTATTTCAGGGGTGAAATCCAGCAGGTTCTGACAGCTTCTGGAGAACTAGTAGCGGAAATTTTGAGTAGTTCGGAGAACCGGCAAATACTACCTCTGGCTAGCCCCAGAGTGGGGTGGGAATTGAGATTTTGCAATATCCTTCCCCCAGGAGTGAGGAGGGAACGGAGATTTTGCAGTATCTTTCCCCTGCCATGCCCACCAAGCCACACTACACCCATCAAGCCATGCCCACAGAACCAGTAGTAAAAAAAAATTGGATTTCACCATTGGTTTATTTGTTTTTCACACTTAATTTCCCATCTCCCTCAGAGGAGGTAGATTATAGTCTTTATAGTATTTTCTGAAACAAGACTTCCTTACCTAATGCTGCACATACTTCCTAGTTGGTGGAATGTAAGCAACAGTATCTTGGCTTGCAGGGTGATTTGTTGATTAGATATTCTTGCTTGCATAGAACAGCATAAGTATGTTTGAGATAAAACTGGCCTGGGATTGGCTAAAATGTATCCAAAGTGACCAGTAATGTGCCTACATTCAGCAGGAAATGCTGTATGCAACACAGTGCAACTAAAGCTGGCAAGCTAGTCTATTCTTTCTCTTACTTTAAAAAAAAAGCATTACATGAAAACTCTGATTGACCAAAGCCACAATGGACAGCAGAACTGAAGGACCATCAGTTAGTTCCTTTTCCTTTTTTCTTATGGAGTGCCTTTTACTTACTTTTCCCAACTCATTTTCTGCAGTTTGCATATCTTTACCTATTTCCAATCTGCCACAGCCAACTCACCACAGCCAACTTGCCATGGGACAACTTGCTATGGGACAAGACTTACACTAATATCAAAGAAATGGTGGAATAGAATCATTAAAAAAAGGATGCAAAAGGAGGGACAAAATGAAATGTGAATGGCAAAAATTAAAATAAATTTTAAATTATTTTAATTAAATTGAATTGTTGAATTATCTTGTAGTCAGTTGTCCCAGGCAAGTTTGACAAGGCAAGTTGGCCACAGATGAGTTGGCCATGGTGAATTGGCTGTGCTGAGTTGGCTGTGGCGAGTTATTCCATTCCGATAGCTAAAAAGAAAAGCATGATGGCAAGTATGTGGTATAGACAGACTCCCAGAATTAGCAATCCTGGCACAGGCTGAGATGTGTAGTAGTCTAATACATCTGAAGAGAACTTGATTCAAGTAAAGATGATCTTAATGTTTGTTGCCATTATTGTTAATGAAGCTCTGAGAGAATCTGACCATGGAAACTTACCATTCACACATGTGATAAGAGAGGCTATGTCTGTCTGGATGGTGCAAGCATTCAAAACTGGATACTTGCTGAGAAAGCAGGAGACAGACTGGAGCAATTCAGCCAATTTAATTTCAGCAGGGCCTGAAAGCATGCCTCCTGTAATAATAATCATAATAATGATTAAATCACCATCACTTTTATTTTGTGCCTTTGAGTCACTGTTGACTCTGGTAACTGCCTGGACTGGTCCCAGCAGTTTCCCTGGCTACATTTTCAGAAGTGGTTGGCCCTTAGCTTCTTCCTAGGGCTGAAAATGTAGGTCAGTCAGTTGGCTTTGTGCTTACGGCAGAACTAGAACTCATAATCTCTTGGTTTCTAGCCTAGTGCTCCAGACACTATAGCTAAATGTCTGTCAATAATAACAATATATAATATTTATAATTTGGCAGAGTGTGTATGCATTATTTCTTGCAATTCTCAAGCCACTATTTTTTGAGATGAGAGTGGATAGAATATTGTGTTCTGTGCCTCAGATCCTATGAATGTGTCTAAAACAACATATTATCTTAACAAATGCCCATTTCTAATTATGTGTTTGCCAAGGTAACATAAGGAAGCATTGAAAGATGAATTTGTAGAAGGAAATTATCAAGTTGGAAGAGTGGAACTTCCACTGATTCTTACAGATATTTACTTGGGCTTTGTCTGGTTAAAGCCAATTTATCTCCTGCCAGGTCAGGCTCAATTCTGATGTTTGAAGCCTTGTTGAAGCCTTGTTGGGAGATACACTGAATAAAAATTCGTTGCGAAGGTTGTAGAGAGTGCAGTGGCGCGACAGCTACCCCAATACCTGGATGAAGCCGTCTATCTAGACCCGTTCCAGTCCGGCTTTCGACCCGGATACAGCACGGAGACAGCTTTGGTCGCATTGGTGGATGATCTCTGGCGGGCCAGGGACAGGGGTTATTCCTCTGCCCTGGTCCTATTAGACCTCTCAGTGGCTTTTGATACCATCGACCATGGTATCTTGCTGCGCCGGTTGGGGGGATTGGGAGTGGGAGGCACCGTGTATCGGTGGTTCTCCTCCTATCTCTCCGACCGGTCACAGACGGTGTTGACAGGGGGGCAGAGGTCGACCGCGAGGTGCCTCACTTGTGGGGTCCCGCAGGGGTCGATTCTCTCGCCCCTGCTGTTCAACATCTACATGAAGCCGTTGGGTGAGATCATCAGTGGCTTCGGGGTGAGATACCAACAGTACTCTGATGACACCCAGCTGTACTTTTCCACCCCGGGCCACCCCAATGAAGTTGTTGAAGTGCTGTCCCGGTGTTTGGAAGCCGTACGGGTCTGGATGGGGAGAAACAGGCTCAAGCTTAATCCCTCCAAGACGGAGTGGCTGTGGATGCCGGCATCCCGATTCAGTCAGCTGCAGCCGCGGCTGGCTGTTGGAGGCGAGTTACTGGCCCCAAAGGACAGGGTGCGCAACTTAGGTGTCCTCCTGGATGATCGGCTGTCATTTGAAGATCATTTGACGGCCGTCTCCAGGAGGGTCTTCCACCAGGTTCGCCTGGTTCGGCAGTTGCGCCCCTTCCTTGATCGGGATGCCTTGTGCACAGTCACTCATGCGCTCGTTACCTCTCGCTTCGATTATTGTAATGCTCTCTACATGGGGCTCCCCTTGAAGTGCACTCGGAGGCTTCAGTTAGTCCAGAATGCAGCTGCGCAGGTGATAGAGGGAGCTACGCGCAGCTCCCATGTAACACCGCTCCTGCGCAGACTGCACTGGCTACCTGTGGCCTTTCGAGTGCACTTTAAGGTGTTGGTTACGACCTTTAAAGCGCTCCATGGCTTAGGGCCTGGGTACTTACGGGACCGCCTGCTGTTACCACATGCCTCCCACCGACCCGTACGCTCTCACAGAGAGGGACTTCTCAGGGTGCCGTCCGCCAAACAATGTCGGCTGGCGGCCCCCAGGGGAAGGGCCTTCTCTGTGGGGGCTCCCACACTCTGGAACAAGCTTCCCCCGGGTTTACGCCAAATACCTGACCTTCGGACTTTCCGCCGCGAACTGAAGACACACCTTTTCATCCGCGCGGGGCTGGCTTGAATTGAATTTTAATGTCAAATTTTTATCAATTTTAAATGGGGTTTTTAATGTATGGTAAATTTTAAATTTCCGGGCTAATTTAAATAAGTTTTTTAAATCGCATTTTAAATTGTACTTTGTATTGTTTGTTTTATTTTGCCTGTACACCGCCCTGAGTCCTTCGGGAGAAGGGCGGTATAAAAATCAAATAAATAATAATAATAAATAAAATAATAATAATAAAATGGTCTCTGGTTATTTCTGACAGAGAATAATACATCTAGTGAGGTATTTTGCCATCTAAATTGTAATATAATTTTGTATTACAAATAAATGCCCAAGTACAGCGAATATGTGAAATTGTTCACCTCATGTCTTCTAAATAAATTGCTTTACCCACAATGAAATGATATCACAATATATGGATCTGAACTTCTACCATTTAAGGCAAGGATTGATAACTTCATAACTTCTGGATTCTTGGACTTCAGTATCCATCAGTTTCTCCTTGTCAAAAAATTTATGGTTTTAATGGAAAGCTTCTGGAGGGCACTAATTTATTTCTTCCTGATTTAAGATACCATCTTATTTTGTAACGAAGGATGAATTATATCCTGTATTGTCTGTATTTGTGTTTTACACATATTGCACTGCACATATAAATGATACTTGCTGATATGCCATTTCACATAATTTTCACTGGATCCATTTTTTGCATTATCACTAAATATTTTTGACAGAACCATTGAAGAAATAATTATTTTCCTCCTGGTTCCTTAACTTAGCTTCTACTTGACATTTGCTAGTATTAAAATTAAACTGTCAGTGAAATAATGTACTATGAAAGTTCATTTTCGCTGTTATTTAAAATACTACTAGGGCAGTTTAGATCATTGGATCAGAAGGTAAGAACAGACAGGATGTAAATATAGTTTAGGGGAGATGCTGAAAAAAAATCTGATCAGGAGCAGTTCTTGGTTCCTGGGTGCCATCTGGTGAACCTTTCTCACATGCTTTATATTTATGCAAATAACAGGCCTCAATCATGATTTTTTTCAGTCTCAGGGCAATCTACAAAACTCAAAAAGCTCCTAGCCATTAGGCAAGCTGCAGGATGAAGTTGCTTTTCCTTTAGCATTAGCAGAAAGAAATGGCTTTCAGCTAAAGGAGAAAACTGCAGTGCCAAGTGCAGTTTTGTGCTGTGTGTGTGTGTTTCAGCCCCCATCTGTATCCTCATTTAGTCTTGGGAAATTATGATATTTAACTTCCCTAGTTTACCATTCTACCAAAGAGAGTTTTTTTGTTTTTTTTAAAATCTGGCTTTCTGCCTGAAACAACCTTTAACAACCATGCTGTACAATCAGACCAGAAATGCACGAACAAGGGAGATCAGAGCAGCAAAAAGAAGCTACTCTGAAAAGCTAAAGAATCAGTTTTCAGCAAATGAACCAGCAAACATGTGGAAAACTCTTAAAAATATCACCAGCTATGGCAAACCTCCTTCCCAGGCTGAAGGTAATCAACAACTGGCAGATGACCTGAATGAGTTTTACTGCAGGTTTGAAAGGAAACTACAGCCACCTATCTCCACAACCCCCATCTCAGACACACCAACAATAGCCAAGCCTCCTACAACTGACCCCATTTCATTGGGTTCACAACCCCTAGTGATCACAGAAAAGGAAGTGCAGGACCTATTTCACAGACAAAAGCCAGGAAAAGCTCCAGGCCCAGACAAGATAACTCCTTCTTGCTTAAAAGTCTGTGCTGACCAATTGGCCCCCATCTTCACCCATATTTTCAATAAATCACTAGAGATGTGCTATGTTCCTTCTTGCTTCAAACGCTCTACCATCATCCCAGTGCCGAAGAAGCCCACCATCAAGGAACTGAATGACTACAGACCAGTTGCTTTAACATCTGTAGTCATGAAAACCTTTGAAAGGCTAGTGCTTTCCTACTTGAAAACCATCACGGATCCGCTGTTAGACCCCTTGCAATTTGCATACCGAGCAAATAGATCAACAGATGATGCTGTTAATATGGCTCTGCACTACATCCTACAACATCTTGAGTCTCCAAAGACCTATGCAAGGGTCCTTTTTGTAGACTTTAGTTCAGCATTCAATACCATCATTCCAGACATTCTTCTAACTAAGCTAAACCAGCTACAGGTACCGGAACAGACTTGTAAGTGGATCACAAGCTTCCTAACAAACAGGAAGCAGCAGGTGAAGCTAAGCAAGATCACATCAAATACCTGTACAATTAGCACAGGGGACCCCTAAGGCTGTGTGCTCTCCCCACTTCTCTTCTCTCTGTATACCAATGACTGCATCTCCAATGATCCATCTGTTAAGCTACTGAAGTTCGCAGATGACACAACAGTGATTGGTCTCATTCGAGACAATGACGAATCCGCATATAGATGAGAGGTCGAACGACTAGCCTTGTGGTGCAACCAAAACAATCTGGAACTGAACACACTCAAAACCGTAGAAATGGTGGTAGACTTTAGGAGAAACCCTTCCATACTTCCACCTCTCACAATACTAGACAACACAGTATCAACAGTAGAAACCTTCAAATTTCTAGGTTCTATCATATCGCAAGATCTAAAATGGACAGCTAACATCAAAAACATCATCAAAAAAAGGACAACAAAGAATGTTCTTTCTGCGCCAACTCAGTAAGCTCAAACTGCCCAAGGAGCTGCTGATTCAGTTCTACAGAGGAATTATTGAGTCTGTCATTTGCACCTCTATAACTGTCTGGTTTGGTTCTGCAACCCAACAAGAAAGACACAGACTTCAGAGGATAATTAGAACTGCAGAAAAAATAATTGCTACCAACCTGCCTTCCATTGAGGACCTGTATACTGCACGAATCAAGAAGAGGGCCGTGAAAATATTTACAGATCCCTCACATCCGGGACATAAACTGTTTCAACTCCTACCCTCAAAACGATGCTATAGAGCACTGCACACCAGAAAACTAGACACAAGAACAGTTTTTTCCCAAAGGCCACCACTCTGCTAAACAATTAATTCCCTCAACACTGTCAAACTATTTACTAAATCTGCACTACTATTAATCTTCTCATCGTTCCCATCACCAATCTCTTTCCACTTATGACTGTATGACTATAACTTGTTGCTGGCAATCCTTATGATTTATATTGATATATTGACCATCAATTGTGTTGTAAATGTTGTACCTTGATGAACGTATCTTTTCTTTTATGTACACTGAGAGCATATGCACCAAGACAAATTCCTTGTGTGTCCAATCACACTTGGCCAATAAAATTCTATTCTATTCTATTCTATTCTATTCTATTCTATTCTATTCTATTCTATGTTATAAAACAAGCATCCAGCCATGGTGGCCGTTTTGAGAATGTGACTCTTCTAACATTTTGATGCTGATGTCTGAAACTCCTACTTTGTAACAGTACAATTATAGGCCCAAGGGACAGGAAAAATGGCAAAACAAGGAAGTTTCCACTAACTGGACCCCTGATAAACATGTTTTGGGAAGATTATTCGGTCATGGAGCGATGTATAAGTCTAAGTGCTATTGCTATCATTGTGGCTAAAACAGAGGGGTTGAAATCCAGAAAGGGATTTGTTAAACTGATTTCCAGCCACGATATATAATCGTGAAAAACAAGGACTTGAAGGCTTCAGTATGGAAAAACCTTAAGGCCAGGTAGAAACTCTTTCCTTAATGGATGTTGCTACTGTACACTTACTCCCCCCTCCATCTCCACCTTTCCACACTTGTGGCTTTATTTGCTACTCTAATTGTTGTGGGGATGACAGGAAGAGGAAGGAGTATCAGGTATGTCCATTGCTTTGTGTTATGAAATAATTATTTTATAATAATTGATAAAGTATTAAAGGTAGGATAAAATAAGATAAATAGTGGTTGGAGGTGTGTGGCTCCTTGCCTACTATAGAACTAGCCCAACAGACAGGCAAGGTTGTGAATGAGAATGTATAATTAAGGGGAAAAAAACAGGCAGCTGCTCCACCCCTTTTTATGTTCATGCTTGCTTATGTGTGTGTGTAAAGGGAAAGTCAACAAGTCTAGAATGCCAGTCCCAACTGCAATAATCTAATGTCTGGGGAGAAGTCAACTACTCATCCCATATAAACCTAAAACCATGTCTGCTTGTGCCTCACCAATTAGATCTGGTGCCTCTTATTCTTTGATATGTAAACCCACTGCTAATAAAGAATTGAAATTATTCTGTTAAAAAAGAAAAGAAAAGAAAAGAAAAAGATTCTCTTTTATACGAAAACAGTACTTCCATGAGGGAAAAAGCAAGGAAATGCCAACATAGGTTGCAAATACTGTAACTCCTCTGTTTCCTCATGGAACTGATAGGATTATATCAGCTATTTATAACATGGCACCCCATAGCTGTTACTAGTATCTTATGAGTATCACCTTGTTGATAGTATTTTATGATTTATGATTGTCCAATCACACTTGGTCAATAAAGAATATTCCATTCCATTCTATATTGTCCATAACCTCAAGAATAACATATCTGAAGTCTACCATCTTGTGGGAACCTTGACTGATTTGAAAAACATGGAAACACCATGAGGACTTGCTAAAACAGCCCAAAGATGAACTACAAATGGCAGATTAAGGATCAGATTTGAGATGGCTCTTTTAATACCCATAAACATGTGGGTATTTCAACCATTCGATTAAAGATTTAACTTTCTGTAGCTGCCATGTAATTTTGGATGCCCCTAATTATACTGCTTTGTTAAAGTGAGCAGTTCTATGCAGAATTGTGCAACAACTTACTGATTAATACCATACAACTATTGTATTACATATCCACACTGCCCTCCACATCAACTTTAAATTTTCAGAGGAGATACAGAATTCTGCATCAATCCACCTTTATCCCACCAGTTAGCCAAGAATCCCCCCAAAATGCCTTGGAAAACAATTCACAGAGAGAGAGAGAGAGAGAGAGAGAGAAGCACTACTTTAGGAAGAGGGAAGAAGAAAAAAGCAAGGTTAGAAAAATCTTCACAATATTTTTATTACAGAGATAAAAAAATATTTGAAATATAAAAATCTGTATAAATATGAAAGGGTATTATTGTTGCATTCATGGACTAGTAATTTAGAGAATAGTGCAATTGGAGTTTTAAAATTAATTGGCTACATTCAATACAAAATTAAGCCCATTTAAGCCCATGGATTTCACTCGGCTTGTGGTCATTAAGTGTTCACCTCTTAACCTTATTTGGTTTTAATGGGATAAACTTAAGAGTCTTTATTTAGCCCAGAAACAAGATGGTCCAGCTATATATGTAAAACAATTAATTACATGTAATTACAGACAAATAACTCCTAAGTCTGACATCTTTCCTGCATTTTAACAAATATATTAAAGCTTCGGAGTTAATATTATATTATATAAAACATAATTTGCTTACAAGGGTGGTGACTACTGTGCTAGTTTTTGGGAATAATAAAGTACAAGCTTTTTGCAATTTTATGTAAACAATCTACTCAGGCAATGGGACTTAGGTTATCCACCACCTCTCAGAAAGTTGCAAAATAAAAAGATTTACAATTTGCATTCAGGTATATATAAGAGAGGGGGGAGGGGGAGAGAGGGAGAGAGAGAGAGAGAGAGAAATCAATATTTAAATACATCTTTTTGGGGAGGGGGGAGAAATTAAATTCTGGGAACAAAAAAAAAACTGGTTGAAACAAAATACAGAATTTGAAATAAGTGATTAAACAGGCATCCTACATCACAGGGTTTTCATGGGTAATCACCTCCTCTGATCTCCTAGAGCAGGGGTGTCAAACTCTACTTCATTGAGGGCCGCATCAGGGTTGTGTTTGACCTCAGGGAGGGGCTGTGTGGCCAGGATGGGCATGGCCAGCTCTTGTGTTGGGGGCGCCTGTGGTGACCCAAGCACTCTTGTCAGCAAAAATGGGCTCCCGAGCTCTGTTTTCAGCTGCGATAGCCTCCAGCAACCTTCTGCCAGTGAAAACGGAGCTTGGGAGGGCTGCACACAGGCCACCCGGGCTCTATTTTTGCTGGCAGAGGCACTGCGGACCAGTCCTTTGCTGTTTCCAGGGCGGCCCCATGGGCCAGATATAAGCACCCTGTGGGCTGGATCCAGCCCCTGGGCCTTGAATTTGACACCCCTGTCCTAGAGGATGTTTTATTAAATTTGTTTAATAAATAATAGAATAATAGAAATCTTTCCTTCACTGGTAAGATTGGCCTCAGTTTGTTTCTTCTCTAAAAGGCCTTGAAGCCATGGTTTTGTCAGCAGGCTTGGGGACTCGATTTAGAGCCAATTAAGTGGCTTGTCTGATTTTGTTGTCGCCGCCATGTGAATTTTTAGTTGTAGATTTTTAATATTGCACTCCACCCAGAGCCATTGTGTATGAGTTGAGCGGCTAAATAAATTTGTTTAATAATAAATAATGCACAAGATGAAATTGACAAAACACACACCAGTAAATAAAAATCTTCCAGTACTTACCATCTTGCTGTAAAAGTTTCTGGAAACACTGGAATTTTTTATCTATGTCTCGTAGTTTCTTGGTGACTTGAAGGAGCCTGTTAGAGCAGAATTTACTACCACCCAGGGCTTCTGCAGTGGCCCAAATATCACTCAGGAGTTCTGGATTATTGGCTAAGGATTGAACATCCAGTGCTGATTGCTTGCCATTGCAAGAGTACCTGAAGTCATTGGGATCCATCCTCGGACCCTGGTTAGAGATTATATTCACCACTTTTGTTCCTCAGTGGTAGCAAATTCTGTATTTTGTTCTTTACCAGGATAATTTGCCAGCTCCAGAATCTAATGTAACACATGAACCCAATTAATTCTCAAACCTCCAGGTCTTTATGCTTTTCCTTGGTGCATTATTCTCAGTTTCCAGAAAGATATTCCTGTACTTTTCTAAAAATCTAACAATTCCTCTGACAAATCAGAGTCCGTTAAGGGCAGCTGAAAAATCTTCATTGTTCAAGTGAAGTTCAGGAGGACAGCGATCTAGGTAGGTCAAGGAACAGATGTCCTCAATCTCTCAGCATTAAAAGAAGACAAAGGTGATGGTTTCCATTAAAATGTCCAGCTCGACAGTTTTGTGAAATACAATCCCAGCTCAAAAGCAAGCCTTGCATTTTCTGTAGAGAGAAAAATATGCTTCCTCGAAAAAGAGAGGAAATGGTTCTTTACAGAGTTCCCCCAAAAGGTTATTGAACAAAAGTGATTCTAGAATGTGGCATTAATTCTGGAGAAAGGTGCCTCATCTTTCCCAAAAAGCGAATCTCCTGCTCACTTTCTCTTTGAAATGTTGTACCTTTAAGAGATCAGAATGTGTCCAGCTGCAACCTGCCATTCTTACTCTCGATTTCATCTGAGAACCAGATGCGGAAATGCCAGGACACGTCCCCTATCTGTGGAGAATGGATGAGCCATTTGGGTTACACACACAAGAATGACAGCCGATGCAGCTTTTCCACATTCCTTTTGCAGGAGTGATGAAATCAGAGGCTTCTTCCCACAGTATCTCTGTAGTATGAAAGACTGTTCCTCCTTTACTCTTTCTTTTTAACCACTTCCTACCTGAATCCCTAGGAAACAGTTTCAGGGTGTGGTTCCAAGGCCACAGATGGAAGGAGAACTTTCCCAAATGGAAATCACAATTGCATTTTTGAATTTGTCCTTGCAAGCTAAAGTGCAGAAATTTAGTGTGAGAAAGAAAAAAAAGAAAATAGTGGAAAAAAACTAAATTATGAACAAGGGAGATTTCCCTTTGCATCCTTCCAGTACCATAAATAAGGAAAGCTTTTTCTAACACAATACTCTGAAGAACTGAAGTTCCAAATACAGTAGAACCTCTGGTCACGAATGCTTCTGACCACGACCAAATCGGTTTTCAACCAAAAAATTAATAATTTGTTTTGCGACTGATTTCCCCTTCGGCACCATTCGGCACCACCCTTCGCACCAAGTGCGAAATTTCCAAAATTAGGTTCAGGTCACGACCAAATCAGTTTGCGACCAAAGTTATGGAACAAATTATGGTCATGACCAGAGGTTCTACTGTACCTAGAAGCCACCATGAACAGGAAATTGGCACTAAGTGTCTTATGACTCCCCCCACTTCAAAATAGAGACAATATTTATTGCAAGGTAGAGATGGACAACTCAGCTATGTCTTTCTACATACAGTGAATATTTGTGCATGTGTATTATCTGAAACTGCACACATTTTGTGGCCTGATTTGACAGCTGACATGGCCCTCAAAACAAACAAGATTACCTGTCCCTACCTTGCAGGGCTGTTGCAAGATTAAAACAATATATACTGAGGTAGAGAAGCTTTTTCAACTAAAAGCCATCTGTTTTCCAATATTAAAATTCTGCATCTTTAATTATAATGTTGTATCCTCTCTGTAAAGTAGATCCTGGATATTTATTATTTATTTATTTATTTATTATTTACATTTCTATACCGCCCTTCTCCGAAGACTCAGGGCGGTTTACAGCCAAGTTAAAAAGACATATACAAAAATTAAAACACAATATTTGAAATTTAAAAATCTGAATCTATAGGCCAAATATTAAAATAATAAGTAATAAAACCACCCATTAAAAATTACCCTTAGGCCAACCCTGCTCGGTGAAACAAAAAAGTCTTGAGCTCGCACTTAAAGGCCCGGAGGTCGGGAAGAAGGCGTAGCCCCAGAGGTAGTTCGTTCCATAGGGTAGGTGCCCCCACAGAGAAGGCTCTTCCCCTGGGGGCCGCCAGCCGACATTGTTTAGCTGATGGCACCCCAAGGAGACCCTCCCTGTGGGAGCGCACAGGTCGATGGGAGGCTATTGGCGGCAGTAGGCGGTCCTGTAAGTAACCTGGTCCCATGCCATGGAGAGCTTTAAAGGTGATCACCAACACCAACATATCATATGCTGGTTGGGGTTGAGATTTCTTAGAGAATGGGAGCTGGGCTAAGAGCACATGGTCAATTCATTGTTCGAAGTTAAATCCAGATTACAGCTTTCTAAAGCTAAACACAGTGCCATATGTGCTAAGATTAAGATGCTATTCAAATTCAGGAACAGAACTCTTTCATTTGTAAATAATCCAACCAAGAACAAAAATATTTTTATCAAAAAAGAAAACAAAAAGGTTCTTAACTAGCCTGGGAAAAGATAAAAACAAAATTAAAAAGCCTAGCTTGTTCTTGCTCTTGGAACAGATGGAAAAACCAACAGGTAAAGTTTTTTTTCCTTTCTTCACAGTATTAAATTAAAAAAAAAAGAGGAACCTAGCATCAATTTCAACAGATTTTAGATTGTTTCAGTAACACATGATTTAAGTTAGGAAGATAATATTTAAGAACACATGAAATAATACTGTATTAGGTCTAAGAAAGAAAACATTTTGACAATTGCATGAAAATATATCACGATAGAAAGAACTACAAGAAATTAGGCAACATTCCGTTTTTAAATTCTATTTAATTAAACAACAGGGTTACTATACACTCACATTGCAGAAAACAACAGGACCCATACTAATTAGAAATAATCACTGCAGCAAGTTAGACAAAACGATGTTTATAGGTTTTCATAATGATGATGTATTATCCATAATCTTGATACTTCAATGGATCTCAATTATTAGGAAAACAGCTAGAGAAAATTATTAGTTTAGCAGTACTATGAATCTCAGATCAAAATATAGCAAGAGGACAAACCCAAATTTCCTACAACAGGGTGATTATAATTAATTCTCAAAGGATTGGTTATATGTTCTCAAAGGAATCTGATAAAAATATGTGGTATGTGTCAAATGCTGTTTATTAAATTTCTTTGAAATAACAATTCTCACTCATTATTCCATAGGTCACAAAAGTAATATTATCTATGTTTCTTTTTTCTGCTTAACAAACAATGTACTATTTTTACTTCTCCAATCCAAATTCTGTCTACCCTGGCTTCTCAATAGTTTCTATTTTCAGATAAAGTAAAATGTACAGTCAGTCTCTAAAAACAAGAATTAGCTTTTCATTGATTGAAATATAGCATTGCTATGCTATGGGTGATGGTACTATAGAATTAAAATGTCCTGCCTTCATCAGGTTCCTAAAAAAGGATGTTTGCAGTTAGGAGAAAGAGTTATTTGCAAGTTGAGAGTGACCAATGAGTGACTGAAAGAAAAAGTGGGAAAGTCCTCCTATTAAAAAAAAAGCTAAAAAGACTGTAGAGAAGGGATGGTATTAGATCATCAATAAGACTTCGTTTATTTGGATTTATTTTTTTAAAAAAACCATCTTTATATACTTGACTATACTGCCCATTGCAGGGCTAGTCCCTTAAGCAGCAAGCCAAGCAATTAGAATTTAGAGTCACTTCAAACCTGAGACTTAAAACAGACAGAGACTTCCTGGTTCAGCCAGGAAGAAAAACTTTTTCTCCTGCTAAAACAATTGGTGGCAGCTTGCCCAAGAAGAACTGATTACTAGGAAGAATATAACCTGAGGAACTCTGACCATGGCAAGGGGATAAAGTTTGATGCCAGAAAATCAAAAGAAATGCTGAGAGTTGGTGACAAAGGGTCCCCCTCCACCTCAGAAAGGAGATCTGCTCGGAAAGTGTTTTATGATAAAGTATGCAAACAAAGATATTTTCACTTTTATCTTCCGTGGTTTCTGTTGTTATTCCAGGAAAGAAAGCTCAGTGCAGCCCCCATTGTTTCCTAGAGCTAGGCATGCTTGTAAAATCAGTGTATTTGGAAGAAGTTATTTAGATCTGAGGTGAGTGCAAGCACAGCACTTCTGCTGTTCATTGAAACATCTACTCATTTCAGACTTCTGCCTAAGCCCTAAAGCATAAAAATAAAAAGTTGTTGCTTCTTTAAGGGTCACCGTGTCTTTAATCATTTCACCCTTTCAAATAGACAAGATTTTTTTCCCCCCAGGCTCATCAGAAAGTCTGAAAAAAGAGAGAGATTGTGTGGTTTTGAGGTCTGAAGCTCTTCCGAATTATTTATAAAGTGTTCACAGCCCTTTTAAGTACCTTGAATGCATTATGACATACGTTCATTCCAGGTTCCAATTACGATAAACACTATATAGATAACTAATAATTTCATAGCTGCAAGTTTTAATTTCTTTTAGAAAAAAAATATTTTAGATTTTCAAATCTCGAAATACATTTGCAATTAACAATTTCTGTGTCCAACCACAGTGTGGTTGTAGATATTTAATGTTCATAGGTTCTCAAACCCTCACATTCACCAACCTGAAGTTCCAAGAAGAAACATCTCATCAGAAGACTTCATCCTTATCACCACCTTTGCTTCTTGTTTTTCTTTTGTTCTTAACCAGTTTGTACTTGAACCGCCGAATGGGATCAGTGATACTTCTCAGGGTCACATCCTCAGAGTCCTGAGATAAAAGGAAGTTCCTGTCCACCAAATCAGCTGCCTCTTGCCAGTTCTTGAAGCAATTTGTGCCTTGCTCTTTGATTTCTTCCACAGCATTGGGGGCAATGACTTCACCATTTGGTTTCAAAACTACCACCACAGGGGGATGGGTCACTGAAAATCTTAATGTCAGCTCCCTAGGAATGTTGCAGAAAGAAAGAATAGGTTTCAAACGTTCTGAGCTGGAACATGGAAAGAACATATTGGGGTTTTCATAGGACCATGATGGCAAACCTATGGCACGGGTGCCACAGGTGGCACATGGGGTCATATTGGTGGGCACGCGAGTGTTGCCCTAGCTCAGCTCCGGTGCGCATGTGCGTGCCGGCCAGCTGATTTTCAGGCCTTCCGGAAGTCAGGAAACAGGGCCAGGGGGCCTCTGGAGGGATGGGGTAGGCCGTTTTTACCCACCCCAGGCTCCTAGAAAGGCTCTGGAGCCTGAGGAGGGCGAAAAATGGACCTACCGGGCCCACTGTACCATCACATGCCAAAAGTGAGGGTCGTGCAGGGGAGTTGTTCGTGTATACATGGGCGTGCGGGATGCATTAAATTATGGGTATGGGCACACACGAGCGCAACCCCTCTGCACTCCCCCCGCTTTTGGCACGCAACGGCAAAAAGGTGAGCCATCACTGTCATAGGAGGAAAGCTGAAAGAGGTATCACGGACTTAAAACTGTTTTAGTTTTTTTTTTACAATTGTTAATTTGTTTGTATAGTTATACTAGGATGCAACGCTTGGACATTATCATCAATATATACAAGTCCCAAACATGTGTTGTCAATTTATTAAGAAGAGGTTTTCCCCCGGCAAAAGTGGGGGTGGCAAGGAAAGTCTTTATTAGAAGTCTAACATCTTTTTTTTTTTTTGCTGTTCTGAAAATAAATGAATTTAGAGAGATAGAAATGATTAATACCCCCAGTCTGCTGTGAGTAGGACCTTCTTTAGGTCTCTTCACATTTTCCTTGCCATCTTCCAATGTCTCAAAGTTACATTTACCAGACTGTATTTTTAACAACGCACTCTGATAATCTCTCCAAATTTAGCATGGATAGGGGTCCAGCTCACCCTTGGATCCTTCCCTAAAGCATTTATCTGTAAACTTCTTTCCCTTTCCCCAATAACAGGTTGGATATTTTACATCATGTAATTAATCTTCCTGCTTCCAGCAACAATATAGAGAAGAGACAGGGAAATGCAAAATATGCTATTACTATATTATGACCAGGATAACTCAGCACAGAGATCCTTTTTTCAGCATTAGGTTGTCTGTTCCTACTATCCCTGTTGTATGGATTAAATCCTGCTTTAGTAAGAGAGTGAAAAGAAAACATTCAGATTAGCAGTTGGAGAGATCCAGCATGAAGCTCTTGATTAGCAATGTTGTGTAACAAAGGAGCAGCAGCTAGAGAGAGTTGACACCCCGTCCTTACGTGTCATTATTGCCAGGATCCAGAATAGGGTTGCTTCTGAAGTTTGCTTAATAAGCTTCTTCACCAACATCTCTGAGCTTATCTCTATCTACCTACTTATGGAACTTTACATGGCAAACAGATATAAAATACAATCATACAGATCAGAGGTGGGTTTCAGCAGGTTCTGACCAGTTCTGGAGAACTGGTAGCAGAAATTTTGAGTAGTTCAGAGAACCAGTAGTAAAAATTCTGACTGGCCCCGCCCCCATGTATTCTCTGCCTCCCAAGTCCCAGCTGATTGGGAGGAAATGGGGATTTTGCAGTAAACTTCCCCTGGAGTGGGGTGGGAATGGAGCTTTTACAGTATCCTTCCCCTGGAGTAGGGAGGGAATGGAGATTTTACAGTATCCTTCCCCTGGGATGGGAATGGAGATTTTACAGTATACTTCCCCTGCCACGCCCACCAAGCCACACCCACAGAACCAGTAGTAAAATTTTTTGAAACCCACCACTGATACAGGTCCAATAAACAAATTGGGTTGAACTGTTGAAGCCCCTAAAAAGCACCATATCAGCTCTTCAGATAAACAACATCCACAACAGAACTCCACAAACTTCCCCACCCCTGTGCCTGGGGGAAGATCCACTTCTGGAAAGCTTCTGGAAAGCCAGCAGGGTCACGGCTATCTATATTTAAGGAAAGGGAGTCTGTTCCACAAGATGGGCACCATGACAAAGTTGGCACACTTCATGTGGTGCACTAGGTTGCTCTGCTCCGTTGATGGCATCCAGAGTATGCCCAGTCTGCTTGATCTAATAGGATGATCAGAAACCATCAAGGATAGGTGGTCTTGCAAGTAATCTGGTCCCATTCCAAGCAGAGCTTAAAGGTGACAACTTTTAATTGTACCCAGAAGCCCAATGGAAACCAGTGCAGCTCATGTAGCAGCAATGTTATGCTGTGCCCAATACTGCAAGTAACATTGCATTCTGGATCAACTGAAATTTACAAATGCTCTTCAATGATAGCCCCATGTAGAGCATATTACAATAGTTCACTTGGAAGATGAACAAGGCATGAGTTACCATGAGCAGTGGCTTCCAGTTTAGGAATGGGTACAATTGACTCACAAGATATAATTGTGCAAAGGCGTCCTACATAATGCCACCACCTGCACCTCAGGCAGGAGTTATGAATCTAGGACAACTTACTGATTATGTACCAACCGTGCCTGGGGTAGTGTTACCTCATTCAGAATTAATGATAAAAATCACAAAATACTTAGGACCCTAAAACCCACAGCCATAGAGTCTTGTCAGGGTTCAGCTGAGCCTGGTTCTTCCCAATCCAGGCCCACACAGCCTCCAAGTTCTGAAAAAACACCTTGCAACATCATTTGGAAGCCCAGAGCAGAGATAAAGCTCAATTTTTCTAACCTTGTACTGAAAGATGACCTAATATTAGTTTTCATGTTAAATAGGAGGAGGAAAGAGCTCTGTGGCACACTATGAAGCAAAAACCTCCCACGGACCCAACAACTGGAACCATCCTCACAAGAAGGAGAACCACCAAAGACAGGTGGACTCTCCCTCTCCCACAAGAAAGCATTCAAAATTATTTGGGCCCAACTGCTTGTGATCTCTTGGGAAGACTTAACCAATCAGGAAAGATTTGCGTCTAATAGACAGGTAATAGCGCTCATAGTCCCAGGGCCATGATCATTCTCTTGAGTATCACTGAATTAAACTCAGCTCAGATAAATGTTCAGGAATAAACAACATCATTTCCATAGAACCAGCAGAGTGGGATGTCAATTTCAAGTGAATCTCAGCATACGGTATTTTATTATTAGAGTCTCAAGATCTGGAATCAGTTAGGGTACTTCACTGACTGTGCCTTCTCCTCTTCCTCCTCTGAACACCCTTTGATGATGTATATTGAAGAACATACACATCTTCTGGTTCTGGAGTTTTATCCCTTTGGATATTGGATATGGTAGCACTATCACAGACAGACCCTCCAATCTGGGTATCCTAGACATATCACTTCTGTTTGAAGAGTAGGTGGTAGTCATGGTTAAGAGGGCTTTTGCACAGCTTCGTGTTATGTGCCAGTTGCTACCCTTTTGTGGATTGTTAGGCTGTACTCACTATCACTCATGCTCTGGTCAGCTCTAGAATGGATAACTGTAATGTGCTTGACATGGGGCTGGCTTTGAAGAACATCTAAAAGCTTCAGTTGGCACAGAATGCCCTCTGGAACATTATCCCCCCCTTCCGAGGAATAATATAACGAGAGGTGAGGTTAGTCCCACTTCTGTTAACCTTTCAGAAGGCCCCTAAAACATTTTTTTTATCCCATAGGGTTGTTGTTTGCCTGTAAGCATTGGAATTTTAATGTTTTTATTAATGTTTGATTGTTTTAGTATATTTTTATTATGTTTGATTATTTTTATTATGTAACTGTTACATAAAACTATTACGTAGTTTTGAACTATTAGCATGTTTGTATATCACCTGGAGTCAAGTCTATGTGACACTGGTGGCAATATAAATATTGTATACAGATAGTCCTTGACTTATGACCATAATTGAGCCTAAAATTTCCATTGCTAAGCAAGACAGTTGTTAAGTGACTTTATACCATTTTATGACCTTTTTTTGGCTACAGTTATTAAGTGAAACACTTGTTAAGTGAATCATGTGGTCATTAAGCAAATCTAGCTTCCCCATTGAATTGCTTGTCGGAATCTGGCTGGGGAGATTATAAATGATGATCATATGACCCCCGCGACAGTGCAACTGTCATAAATACATGCCAGTTGCCAAGTGCCCAAATTTTAATCATGGGATCATGAAGATGCTGCAATGGCCATATGTGTGAAAACTGGTCATGTCACTTTTTTTCAGTGCTGTTGTAACCTTGAATGGTCACTAAATGAATGATTGTAAGTTGACTACCTGTACTTAACTAACTAAATAAGAACTGGAGAGTATTAGTATCAATTTAGCTTTCCTTAATATTTTTTAGAAAGTTGTTTAATTCTGTATGCTTGTAGCTTATATTTGTTTGATGATGCTAAATATTGCTTTCATGCTTTTAATGTACAACCTGACTTTTAAAATAGCTTTAGTAACTTCTTTCCAGAAATTGAGAGCCAGTGGTTGTAGTGCAGCGGTCCCAACCTCCCAGTTCATGGACCAGCACTGCTTTCTGGCATGCCAACAACTGATGAAGCCCCATCTGTGGGATGCAGGTGCTGTGGTCTGTCAGCAGCCTATGGAGCTGGCAACGGAGTCGGACAGCCATGAGGCTGAGGTGGGGCCAGGGCCATTGGGAAGTGAGGTGCGGACTCCAGAGCCTCTAGAGACTGATAGTAGTGAGTTAGAGGAACAGGAGGAGCCTGTTCCTAATGCACGCATGAGAAGAGCTGCCAGAAGGCAAGAACAGCTCAAGCAGAGAGGACAATTCGGGAGTAGGGCCACGAGATGATTGGCCCCTCCCATAAGGCTTAAAACAGACCAGCAATGGTGTTTGGGCTCTTTGCCGGAAAACATTGATAGCCTTGCTCCTTGTCTTGCTGCATTTATTTCTTGTCGGTGTCGTCTGCTTTTGAACTTTTGCCAAGAAAAGCCTTTGGCAGTTTATCACCAAGGTTGGTGATAAGACTGAAGAATTGTGTTATGAAGAATTTACTTTGATTTAGTTTGGACTACTGTGAGAATGAGTTAATTTTCAGCTGTTCTAATAAAGCCTGTTTTTGAACTGATTGCGTCTACTACTACCTACTTGGGCCTGGGTCACAACAGGTATTAACCACTATACTTATAAATACTTTACCCCATATCCTTTCCATCAAATATATGTAAATTCATATGTAAAATTATTATTTTTCTTTCATTATAACATTCAATTTATCAAAAACATTTTTTCCATGAAGGTTAAACAGCTAATAATTGTTTCAGCTTTGCTGGAAAACAACGTTGTAGCTGCGTTTTCTGCTCCGTCTTCTGCTTCGTGTACGTCTTTATTTTTGTGGCTTCTGGACGTTTGCCAGGAAGAGCCTTTGGCAGTTTGCCTAATTGGACTAAGGTTTGTTAGATAACTGAGGAATTTGTGTTGGGAGGCATTTGTTTTGCTTTGAGTTGAACGACACTGGGAATGAAGTAATTCCCAGCTGTTCGAATAAACTTTGTTTTTCCATGGACTAAGTTTATTACTACCTACTTGGGTCTGGGTCACAACAGCAGGCAGCATGCAAAAGCATGGCCCTCTGGTCCACAGAAAAACCTTTCTCTATGGAACCAGTCCTTGATGCCCAAAAGATTGGGGGCCACTGGTCTACTGGTTAAAGTGCTGGCCTAGAGAGCAAGACATTTTGCGTTCTAGTACTGCTTTGGCAGGCCTGTCAAACTGGCAGCCTACAGGCTGGATGTGTCATGCACAGGCCACACCCATTCCAGCTCCGCAAAGGCAAAAAACATTGCAGTATGTCATGTGACGCAATCAAATTTGACACCTGTGTACTTTAGGCATGAAGGCCAGCTGGGTGATTTCTTTCTCTCTCTCAGCCCAACCCATCTTGTAGGGTGGTTGTTGTGGAGAAAATAGGAGGAGGAAGGAGTATTGAGTATGTTCGTTGCCTTGAGTTATTTGTAAAAATAATAAAGTTGTATAAAACAAATTATACAACTAAGTTGATGGATAAGGTAGAGACTTGGCCTGCTCTTGTGGGTTCTTTTTGCTGGAGGACCTTCAGCGGGGGCTGAATATTGTTTATTTATTTATTTATTTTATTAGATTTTTATTTTATTAGATTTTTATACCGCCCTTCTCCCGAAGGACTCAGGGCGGTGTACAGCCAAATTATAAAACAATACAATATACAAATTAAAACAAAAACTTAAAACAAGCATATTTCATAAATGGCCGAAATTTAAAACAATCAATTTAAAACCCTTAAAATTCATAAATAACCCTGATTAAAATTTAGTAAACTGTTAAGCCAGTCCCGCTTGAATAAATAAATGTGTTTTCAGCTCACGGCGAAAGGTCTGAAGGTCAGGCAATTGGCGCAAACCAGGGGGAAGTTCATTCCAAAGGGTAGGAGCTCCGACAGAGAAGGCCCTTCCCCTGGGGGCTGCCAGCCGACATTGCTTGGCGGATGGCACCCTGAGAAGACCCTCTCTGTGTGAGCATATGGGTCGGTGGGAGGCATAAGGTAACAGCAGGCGGTCCCGTAAGTACCCGGGCCCTAAGCCATGGAGCGCTTTAAAGGTGGTAGCCAAGACCTTAAAGCGCACCCGAAAGACCACAGGAAGCCAGTGCAAACTGTGCAGGAGTAGTGTTACATGGGAGCAACGTGTGGCTCCCGCTATTACCCGCGCAGCTGCATTCTGAACTAACTGAAGCCTCCGGGTGCACTTCAAGGGTAGTCCCATGTAGAGAGCATTGCAATAATCCAAACGAGAGGTGACAAGAGCGTGAGTGACCGTGCATAAGGCATCCCGGTCAAGGAAGGGGCACAACTGGTGGACAAAGCATACTTGGTAAAAGGCCCTCCTGGAGACGGCCGCCAGGTGATCTTCAAACGACAGCTGTCGTCCAGGAGAACACCCAAGTTGCGTACCCTTTCCATTGGGGCCAATAACTCGCCCCCAACAGTCAGCTGCAATTGTAGCTGACTGTACCGGGGTGCCGGCATCCACAGCCACTCCGTCTTGGAGGGATTGAGCTTGAGTCTGTTTCTCCCCATCCAGACCTGTGCGGCTTCCAAGCACCGGGACAGCACTTCGACAGCTTCGTTGGGGTGGCCCGGGGTGGAAAAGTACAGCTGCGTGTCATCAGCGTACAGTCATTTGTAGTCATTTGTCCGATACAGTGCAGTTGCATAGTAAGCAAGAAGATGGGCTAGATAATCTTCAGCACAGTCTTATGCCTAAATGTTTATACAGTATTGCTAAGCTGAGATGTCACTTTGGCTAAGATTAATATTTGAACCCAGGCATTATGACATTTGACAAACCACAATTAAATAAATCCTGATGATCTAACTCTTGGACCTTGAACCATAGCTTTTTCTTTTTAAAAAAAACCACACAAAGCAAAAATTTGTAAGCATGGGGATACGTATTATTTGACTTTGGTTTTGTCAGACTCTTTAAAGGGAATTTAATTTCTAATTAAATTAAAATAATTTGGGGCATTAGCAGGTTTCAAGATTAATAAACAAAAGATAAAGATGTTAACAAAAAGCATGAAGATACAAAATCAAACAAAGTGAATGAATAAAACAGACTTTAAAACTGAGAAGTAAAATACTTGGGAATAACTGCAACAAATATAATTTGTGTGTCATTTCAAAATAATTATATTAAGACATGGAACGAAGTTAGAAAAGATACATCAAGATGGGATAAAGTACAACTGTCACTGTTGGGCAGAATTTCTATGATTAAAATGAATGTTTTATCTAGAATGCTATTTTTGTTTCAGACAATACATATTTTGATAACTAATGTACCATTTTAACAATGGCTTAAGGATATAGCTAAATTTGTATGATGGGGGAAAAAACCTTGAGTTAAATATAAGGTTCTATAATATGGAAAGGAAAGAGATGGATTGGTCTACCAGATTTGAAATGACTATATACTGCTGCCTGCTTAGTTTGAATGGAAGAATGAGTATTTTTTTTTAAAAAAAAGATGGCTACTGGAGTCAGAAGGACATGATGTGAAATTTGGGTGGCATAGATATCTCTGGTTAAGCTAAGATTAATGTAGATTTCAAAAATCATTATCTTAGGCGGGCCATTCTTAGCGTATGGAATAAATATACACCTAATTTGTGCCCGACAACATCTTTGTGGCTTTCACCATAAGAAACATAGATGAGAAATGATAAGTAAATATAAATGGTTACTTCATCATGATGTACCATGATGTCAAGGGGATTGCAAAACAAAATCACGAGAAGATTTGATAATGGAAGGATATACTTGACAATGGTTTTCTTAAGGTACAATTATCAGGAAGTTTTAAAGCTAATAAAAGATTGTATAGTTTTGAACAAAGTAAGATTGATTTTGAAACAGAATTATGTACTAAGGATGAACATATAATTGTTCGTGTGTGTGTGTGTGTGTGTGTGTATACTTTTGCAGAAATATGAGAGAAGAATAAGTGAAAGAATGTATGATAAAATATATGATAACATATAAACAAATTGATGGAAAATAAGTGGTTCAAAGGATTTAAATTTGCATCATGTTCTAGCCTTAAAAAGTTTTTTTTATAAAATCCATTGCTAACTAGAAACTAGAAACCTTGTTTTTATATATGACAAATGCAACAAGACTATTGCATGCATAAAAGTGGAAATGTTCTAGATTACCCACAATGGAGAAATGATTGGTGAAAATGATAAATTTGCAGATGGCTACCTTAATTTTCTTGATCAGAGAAAAGACAATATATTTATGACTTGACTAGAAACCATTTGTAGACTTTTTGGATGAAACAGAAGAAATGCACCTATAGCTTATAGTTAGTTTGTAGACTTGAAGATGAGAAAAAATTAGATAAGAGAAAAAGAAACCTTTTTTATATTGTAAGAGATACATTTGCAATTATACTTGTATTTAGTGCAAAGGAAATCAATATCTTTTCTGTTTCTTTTTGTTTTTTCATTCTGCATTTTTCTTTGTTTTCTTTATCCTGTCTTGGTTTGTGTTAGTTTCTGTATTCTTTTAATAAAACTTATTTTAAAAAAGATAACTATTGAGTGCTAATATCCCCAAATGCTGCTTGTATATCTACAATGACTAGATAGTTATCAATCAACTACACACATTAAATATGCTTAATTCATTTAAATCAGGTCACATCACAATTTGTTGACTAACAAACAACTGACATAATGCTAAGTATAGAATGTAGATTATAGACTATAAAGGCTGAATCAAAGCCAAGCGAACCCATATAGTGGCTTAATATGCCTATGAGCCCAGCCTCAGTTCTGGCATTTTCCTAACTAAATTCTCAGATCCTTACTTTTTGAACTCATCCTGGAAAGGTAAAAACAGCCATCGCTTTGGCATTTTCTTCAGAAACCTGTCTTGCTTTTCCTCAGTGTTGTCCAGCGACACATAGATGAGAACTAGTTGAGACGCTCGCTCCATATAAAACTCATCTGTGAGTTTCACAAAAAATTCCTTCAGGATGGGCACAAACTCTTGGCATCGTGGACATTCACCAGAGCCAAAATAGAGGAGCATTACTTTGTTCTCTAATGTTCGGGTGAGCTCCCGTTCCAGCTCCAGCTCATCATTGTCCGTGTTGTTCACAACAAGGCTCTTGTGGAAGAAAAGGGCAGCCATGGCCACAAGGGGGCTACAGCGTTTAAAGAATCATTTTTAGGCTCTGCCCCAGATTAGCACTGAAAAGAAAAAAGGAAGACAACATTTGTCAATTATTTTCCCCATCTAACATCTTAACTGTATATCCCATCTTCTGCACTGAAGGCTCAGAAAGCACAATGACAAACCCCAAAACCGACAGTGTACACTAATCAGTGACATGCCTTTTCACTGTCAACAGGCTTTATTGTGTGTGGAGTGGGATGGGGACACAAAAACAGCAGCCAGCCCCACTGCACAGGAAAGCAGCATTGTTTTTAAATTAAAAAATTGTCTGGTCATCAGAAAGAAAGAAACAAGGCATCACAGAAGAAAAAAATAACCCAACCTCTCCTGTTCTGCTAATCTTCTACTTGTTCAACGGTTAAAAAGAAACATGGCAGTTTGTTCTATTACCTTGGCAATCTGCTGTTTTTGTTCAGCTAAAGAGATAGAGGGGCTTCATTTCTCCAACCTTTAATCCCAAAAGAAAGTACAATGAAAAGGGCACTAAAACCCAGATTCAAATCTCGGCACAGCTCTAGGGAGGTCTCTTTTTATTGCTGTCCTAGCCTAGTACTAACAATAATTAAAATGATTGGGTCAGAAAAAGTAAATCATTATAAATGTCCCTATTAAACGCTATTCTATGAGAGCAACTACTAGAGAGAATGGTTTGGCTGGTACTATGGTATACAGGCAGGCTGTTGAAAATCATTAGGTCTCGGCAATAGGAGAAACAAATATCTACATCTTAAAATAGAATATATATTAAACATGCCAGGTATAACGAAACCTTGCTGTTTGCTTTGCTACCTGAAACCTTTGCTACCTGCAAAAATTAACAAGGCATTCATGTTTTAATTCAGTCTGATTTTGTCTCACCTCAAAGCCACCTCATTGTCAAGAAGGTAGTAAGCTGTTATTTTCAGTCTTCAGACCACTGGGAAGGTCCTTCACAGTCCAAAAGGCAGTAATTTTGTTCCCATACTTTAATTCATGGCTGATGCTAATAACGTATCTTACTGAATCTACTTCCCCACCTATTAATAGAAGAAATAGCCTGTACTTTAATCTTCTTACAGTAACTATTTGGAAGGAATATGACCAATGAATTTGCTTATCATAAATCTCTTTATCATGCTAACAGATTAAGGCCCAATGATGAATCATATCATTGCACCTTTCATTAGTGTTTTTATTCTTAATGCTGACAACTTGTTGCACAATTGAATCAATTCATCAATTTAAAACATTTTTTTTCTCCTTTACATAAAAAGCAACTAGCATTCATTAACAGCAGTTTTTTTAAATTTTAGCAATATAAAATTAGGCTAAGAGAGGAAATAGCATATACAACTGCAAAATCAAGAAATAAAAAAAATATAAGCTCCGTCAGACTCACATGAACAGCTTATATTTGTGATCCCTAATAATAATAAGAAAATGATATTTTAACAAATCCAGAAGAACATCAAAAAGAAAAGGAAATGTTCCCATCCCACTGTGCAAAATAACCGAGAGAAGAATCTGGGGTGCGTGGTTTAAGATTAATTATATGTATTATGTAAGTTGCCTAGATTTATAGCTGTGATTGAAGTAGCCGATAAGCTTAAACAAGCAAAAAACCAAATATTTTTCTTTCTAATCAATTTACCTTTATATATGAGATACCTAAAATAGTGTCCAATTATTATTTTAATTGATAGGCTGAAGCAAGAAAATGGGTATCTAGGTTGCAAGCCCACCTGGGAGTTGGCCCTTTAATCTGACTGCTACTATGATGCAGCATTATAAACTGCATAATTTTGTAGGATTGACCTTGATGGAAGTAATATCAGATCCATAATGCAATATGTGTTTGCAATTCAGAAGTGTCCATGGGAATGGGGTGGGGAGAATGAGGGGCACAGCATCATGTTCCCATCCTTACCCCTTTGCATATGTGTTCAATGACAGTGGTGGGGCCTGGATTGTGTGCTATACCTGCCATCTTGCAACTTTTGACCTGTGCTGCAGATATTGTTTTATTTTTATTTATTTATTTATTTTTGTCACACAGTATATATAAGCATAAGCATGTAATAACTATACAATATATAAGCATATATATAAGTATGAGTATGTAATAACTATATTAATTGGATATAATGAAAGGAAACAATAGGACAGGAACGGTAGGCACGCTTGTGCTCTTATGCATGCCCCTTACAGACCTCTTAGAAATGGGGTGAGGTCAATAGTAGACAGTTTTTGGTTGAAGCTTTGGGGATTTTGGAAAGAGACCACAGAGTCTGGAAGTTTATTCCAAGCATTAACAACTCTGTTACTGAAGTCATATTTTCTGCAATCAAGACTGGAGTGGTTAACATTAAGCTTAAATCTATTGTGTGCTCGTATATTGTTAAAAATTGAAGCTGAAGTAGTCTTTGACAGGAAGGACATTGTAATAGATGATTCTATGAGTTAAACTCAGGTCATGTCGAAGGCGGCGTAGTTCTAAATTTTCTAGACCCAGGATTTCAAGACTGGTGGCATAAAATATTTTGTTGTATTCAGAGGAGTGGAGAACTCTTCTTGTAAAATATTTCTGGACACGTTCAATTGTGGTATGGGTTCCAGACAGTCGAGCTGTATTCAATAATTGGTCTAGCAAATGTTTTATATGCTCTGGTTAGTAGTGTAGTGTTTTTGAAGAAGAAGGCACGCAAGATTAGGTTTACAACGCTTAAGGCCTTTTTTGCGATGTAGTTGCAGTGGGATTTGGCACTTAGATAATTTGATATGAAAACTCCAAGGTCTTTAACAAGGTGGGGGTCATTTGTAAGGTAATGTCCATCAAGCTTGTACTTAGTGTTTAGGTTCTTTTTTCCAATATGTAAGACTGAACATTTGCTGGTTGAGATTTGGCGTTGCCAAGTTTTAGACCATTCAGATACAAAGTCAAGGTCTTTTTGAAGGGTAGTTGTATTGTTGGTGGTGTTAAATAGTTTGACATCATCAAACTTCTTCATATCTAACATAAAAAGAGGCAAAGACAAAGTTTAAATATTGTGCTATGCCACATTATGGGTTTGGCTTAGCATTTTATGTGAATCTAGCTATTATGAGTTGTTCAACATCTTTTTTTTTTAATTGAAAAAGTTTTACAAGATTTTTTCCCTCATACATCCCCTCTCCCCCCAACCCTAACCCTTCCCCTCCCTCCTTTCCCCCTCCCCCTCCCGACTTCCCAGAGCAAATAGAGGGTATCGTATCTAACAATGATAAACTAAAATATGCTAATTAACATAAAATCCCATCCCTCTTCTTGAACCTCAACTCCCCTTTTCCATAAATTGTAAATTATATGGGGAATATGGGGAAGAATATGAGGTAAATGTTAAATTTATATAAGGAAAGATGATGTTTATTATTATGTATGATGGATATATAAATATGATGGATTATAAGGTATAAGTGGAAAGAGGGGCAAATAACTAAGGCAGAATATCAGCAAATAGCCCGAGCCTGTAAAGATGAAGTGAGGAAAGCTAAGGCTCACAATGAACAAAGGCTAGCGACAAAAGTAAAAAATAACAAAAAAAGCTTCTTCCAACATGTTAAAAACAAGAAAAAAGTCAAGGAAACAATTGGCCCATTGCTGGGAGAAAGTGGCAAGAAGATGACAAGCAACAGGGAGAAAGCAGATCTACTTAACTCATATTTTGCATCTGTCTTTACACAAAAGGAAAAAACAATCCAACCTATCAAAAACAGCACTACAAAAAACAGATTAGAAACACAAGTTAAAATAGGGAAGAAAATGGTAAGTGAACACCTACGTCTACCCTAGATGAGTTCAAATCACCAGGACCGGATGGCTTACACCCCAAGGTTCTGAAGGAACTGGCAGACGTGATCTCCGAACCACTGAACTATATCTTTCAAAGATCCTGGAGCACAGGGGAGCTGCCAGAGGACTGGAAAAGAGCTGATGTAGTTCCCATCTTCAAAAAAGGGAAAAAAACAGATCCAGGAAACTACAGACCTATCAGCCTGACCTCAATACCGGGGAAGATTCTGGAAAAGATAATCAAGCAACGAATCACCGAACACCTAGAAGCAAACAAAGTAATAACCAAAAGCCAATATGGGTTTGTCAAAAACAGATCATGCCAGACTAATATTGCATTCTTTGACAAAATGACAAAATTAGTAGACCAGAGGAATGCTGTCGATATAATTTACTTGGACTTCAGTAAAGCATTTGATAAAGTAGACCATAACCTACTACTAGATAAAGTAGAAAAATGTGGGTTAGACAGCACCACCACCAGATGGATTCGTAACTGGCTGACCAACCGCACTCAACGTGTAGTCCTCAACGGAACTACATCCACATGGAGGGAAGTATGCAGTGGAGTACCCCAAGGCTCTGTTTTAGGCCCAGTACTCTTCAAAATCTTCATCAATGACTTGGACGAGGGGATAGATGGGGAACTCATCAAATTTGCAGATGACACCAAGCTGGCAGGAATAGCCAACACTCCAGAAGATAGGCTCAAGTTACAGAAAGATCTTGACAGACTTGAACATTGGGCGCTATCTAACAAAATGAAATTCAACAGTGAAAAAAGTAAGGTTCTACATTTAGGCCAAAAAAACAAAATGCACCGGTACCATATATGTGGTACCTTGCTCAATAGTAGTACCTGTGAGAGGGATCTTGGAGTCCTAGTGGATAACCATTTAGATATGAGCCAGCAGTGTGCAGCAGCTGCTAAAAAAGCCAACACAGTTCTGGGCTGCATAAACAGAGA
Organism: Ahaetulla prasina; assembly: GCF_028640845.1. Classification (NCBI taxonomy): domain Eukaryota; kingdom Metazoa; phylum Chordata; class Lepidosauria; order Squamata; family Colubridae; genus Ahaetulla; species Ahaetulla prasina. Next base: position 171,745,354 of record NC_080540.1, read on the forward strand.
GATAGAATCAAGATCACGTGAAGTGTTAGTACCACTTTATAATGCCTTGGTAAGGCCACACTTGGAATATTGCATCCAGTTTTGGTCGCCACAATGTAAAAAAGATGTTGAGACTCTAGAAAGAGTGCAGAGAAGAGCAACAAAGATGATTAGAGGACTGGAGGCTAAAACATATGAAGAACGGTTGCAGGAACTGGGTATGTCTAGTTTAATAAAAAGAAGGACTAGGGGAGACATGATAGCTGTGTTCCAATATCTCAGGGGTTGCCACAAAGAAGAGGGAGTCGGGCTGTTCTCCAAAGCATCTGAGGGTAGAACAAGAAGCAATGGGTGGAAACTGATCAAAGAAAGAAGCAACTTAGAACTAAGGAGAAATTTCCTGACAGTTAGAACAATTAATAAGTGGAACGACTTGCCTGCAGAAGTTGTGAATGCTCCAACACTGGAAATTTTTAAGAAAATGTTGGATAACCATCTGACTGAGATGGTGTAGGGTTTCCTGCCTGGGCAGGGGCTAGAACTTGGACTAGAAGGCCTCCAAGGTCCGTTCCAACTCTGTTGTTATGTTATGTTATGTTATGAATAGAATAGAATAGAATAGAATTTTTTATTGGCCAAGTGTGATTGGACACACAAGGAATTTGTCTTGGTGCATATGCTCTCAGTGTACATAAAAGAAAAGATACGTTCATCAAGGTACAACATTTACAACACAATTGATGATCAATATGTTATGTTATGTTATGTTATGTTATGTTATGTTATGTTATGTTATGTTATGTTATGTTATGTTATGTTATGTTATGTATTCTGAGGAATAATTTTTGATATTACAACATTGGAAGATGGGATATTGTTTATTACAGAAGATTGGACTTTAAACTTAATGGACTTAGATGAGAAGGTAGAATTATCAGCATATTTGAAAGATTATTTTTGAAAGATATATATAATGGAGATTGAAATAACAAAATACTAAATAGCTTTTAAATGAATAGAAGGTAATTGTGTTAGTATTAATAGTTTCCTTTTTCTTCTTTTTTATGGAAAAGGGGAGTTGTTCAACATCTTGTTGAAACTTTGTTACATTAATTTAATAAATATTTATTTATCAAATTTAGATGGCTGCCCACCTCTTCCAAAGTGATTCTGACTGGCATACAAGAGAACCAACAATTAAAACAGTCTTTCCAAAAGCTGTGGTTGTTATCTGTAAGCCTTTATGGCATAGATCCTGGTTACTTGAGGTTACTTGACTTATTTCCTGATTATTCGAACGGGTATGGTTAGTATACTCCGGGTTCCTTTGATTAAACAATGTCATGTATTATCCCAAAGGTGCTTTTTCAAGAAGCAACTGGACTTTCTGGTTTTTCTTTGAATACATTTTCGCTTCTTATCCAACAAGCCTGAGCTGAAGAAACTTCTTGGATGAGAAGCAAAACGCCTTCAAAGAAAAACCAGAATGTCCAGTTGCCTCTTGAAAAAAAGCACCTTTGGGACAACCATGACCTGGATGACTGAGAATCTCCATAGACAAAAGTCATGTATTCAAACCCTAGCAGCATGCCTTCTCTTTAGCAGTGCCTGCCCCCTGAGATTCAGATGGCTCTCACTTTGCTATTGTTTGGAACAGTTGTAAAAATTTGGCTCTTCATCCAAATCTTTGATGAGGGGAAGTAAGACCCTCTCACTTTGTTGAATTTGCCATATTTTATTTTATATCTTTTATTGATTTCCTTGTTTGATTTTTGTGAGCTGCCCAGAGTTGTTTAGAGTCAGGCAAAATACAAGTGTAATATGTTGTTGTTGATGATACCCATGCCTGACATATCCCAATAGAATGACACTGGTCATGTGGTACCTCCTGGAGAGCAATGTAACTGAAAACACCACACAGGATATACACTGTGTAAAAATAGAAAATCAACTCCCTGCCCCAAGAGAGTTACAGTATAAGTCATATAAAACCCTGTACTTGGGAATATGACATAAAAATGAGGGAATTTATTTTTAAACTCCTTGATTGCATTAAACAGTGGAGGCTATCATAATCAGCAAATTATGGCTAGCAGTTACTTTTTTTTGTTAACAGTCCTGGGCTACAAAGAGGACAGTGTAGTTCTTTGTGAATTTAATAATGTAAAACTGGGAAACGTTTTGCCCTAGGAAATCATGAATCCTGAAACAATAAATACTAATAGGAATTAGGAGTACTTTTGAAGTGAAGTAGAGTAAAGGTTACTGGAATGTCATCAATTCTTTGCATTCTAACTGAAAACAAAGATAAACTGAACATTGTGTTCTTTCAAAGTTTTGTAATTGTTCTGGTAAAGAAAATATTGCTGCAAATATGCTGTCAAAGAAATATGCACATTCTCTTGAAAATAAATGCCTCTTCAAAATATTCTTTATTTAGAAGACTTGTTCAAAGTGCAGGTCGTCACAAGTATTTCAAATTACAATGAATTATAGTTGCCACAGTATTGGTAGTATGGTTATGTATTATGGCAACTGAGGAAAAACAGTCTGTGGCCCATGGACGTAAAATGGGTCTATAATAATGTTTCCAAGCTTAGAAAAACAAACAAACCAGAAACATACTTAAGAAACATATGCAGTATTTACTATTTTTCACTGTGATCTGCCTTTGACAAATTCTACCAGGCATATGTGACCCTTGGCCCAAAATGTTTGTTTAGCTATGTCATAAGAGAAACTATCTTATGTCTTGGTTTTAAATTGTTGCACAGACTTAAGGATCCTAGGTATGAATAATCATGATAATATTTGATAAATAATCAAACATAAGCCAAACTGATGATAATTATATAAACAAAGGTTTGCTTAATCAATTAAGATTAATTAATTAAAAATCCATATTACTCAACCATATCTATCTGATAATGTTGCTTTATGGATAAAAATGGGCAATCCCTTGAGTGCAATAAATGACAAAACAAAGTAAAGAGACAGAGAGAAATAGTAATGATAAAAATTTGCACTAGACATGTGGCACATCTAATCATAAAATAAATAGTACTACAAAAATCAGATGAAAAACATACAAAAAGTGAGATATTACTTGCAATCCTATGGATCTTGACTTAAAATGAGTACAACTCTAACCAACTCAGTAGATATGAAGGAAATTGTGCAGGAAGCCTACAGTTTTAGGTAGAATATTTGCAGTTCTAGAACTTTTAGCAGTAGTGATGGGTTTGATTTCTACTTAATTTTATTTTTCAAATTTAGATACTGTCCATAGCAATAGCACTTAGACTTATATAATGCTTCATAGTGCTTTACAGCACTCTCTGGGTGGTTTGCAATATTAGCATATTGCCCCCAACAATCTGGCTCCTTATTTTACTGACCTCAGAAGGTTGGAAGGCTGAGTCAACCTCGAGCTGGTCAGAATCAAACTCCAGACTGTAGGCAGTTAGCCTGCAATACTGCATTCTAACCAGGGCTCCAACTGCTCATCTCACTGTCTAAGTCACTCTCTAAATGACTTTGTGCAGTTTACAACCAAAGTCCTCAACTTATGACCTTAATGGAGCCTGCCTGTTATGGTCATAATGGGTCATGATGCTCATAAAGCAGGTCATCATGTGACAATTGATTTTACAATCTTTTTTTGAAACAATAATTAAGCAAATTTTCCCTACTGTGAAATGAATGTGTGGATATTAAGCGAATTCTGTAGCTGTTAAGCAAACCTATTATTTTCTATGAAACATTATTGCCAAAAAACGGCAGAAACACCAGTTTTTGGCAAAAACTGATCAGTCACGTGACCACAGGATGCTGCAAATAGCTGCATTTACATGACTAGGGTGGGCAGCTGCTGAAACTTTGGAATCAGGTTTTAAGTAACTTTTGGGGATCCATCATAATTCCAAAAAGTTGCTAAATAATTGAATATAAGGAGTATCTGTAGCTAGTCAATTTACCTTAAACTACAATTTAAGGATGAGATAAGTATAGTGGCAAAAAACAAAACAGGAGTCTGGTAGCACCTTTTCTGACTATCACAACATCAGCATTATTACAAGTACAAATACTTGCACAAGAATATAATGGTGCCCTGCAATAGGATATATGCCATTATGTCAGCAATGTCCTTCTGAATCCTCCATAGGACAAACAGGATCATGTTGCTCAAAAGAATTAATGAACATATATTTGACAGCAGGACTCAAACCAAAGTTAAACTAGTATCAGAGTGTTTTAGTCTCCCACAACATGCTACAGTTAAAATGACATATGTTTTTTGGAAAAAATAAAGGGCAAACTTGAAAAAGATTTATAAAAATAGTTTTTTAAAAAAAATATATTTATAATTTTGTTTTACAAATGAAAATTCAAAGCAAAACCAGGAATAATAAATAATAAAAATATTTAAATGAAACAGTATATGTAAACTTACTTTAAAAAGACAATTCATTTTCCATATTTTTCATACGAATGACTGTGCATTTATGTGGTATCTTTTGTGCAGTAAATATTACAGAATTGCAGAGTTGGAAGGGAACTTGGAGGTCTTCTAGTCCACTTCCCTGCTTAAGCAGGAGGCTACGATTTCGGACAAGTGATTGTCTAATCTCTTCTTAAAAACCTCCAGTTGATGGAGCACTCACAACTTCTGGAGAAAAGCTGTTCCACTAATTGTCAGTGTCCAAAAAGCTCTCCTTAACTTTAGGTTTGATCTCTCTTTGATAAGCTTCCATTCATTACTTCTTGTCTTGGCTGCCCTCAGGTGCTTTGGAGAATAGATTGACCTCCTTCTCTCTGTGAGAGCCCTCAAATATTGGAGGATTGCTATCATGTCATCCAAGTCCTTCTGTTCCTTAGGACTAGACATTTCCAATTCCCACAACCATATGCTTTCGTCTCCAGTCCCCAAATCATCTTTGTTGCTCTTTTCTGCACTCTTTCTAGAGTGTCAACATCTTTATATCCATTTTATCCCTTCTGTAATTCTGCCTATGAAAGGGACATGGTGGCTCAGGGGCTAGGACGTTGAGCTTGTCAATCGAAAGGTCGGCAGCTCAGCGGTTCGAATCCCTAGTGCTGCCGTGTAATGGGATGAGCTCTCGTTACTTGTCCCAGCTTCTGCCAACCTAGCAGTTTGAAAGCACGTAAAAATGCAAGTAGAAAAAATAGGGACCACCTTTGGTGGGAAGGTAACAGCATTCCATGCGCCTTTGGCATTGAGTCATGCCAGCCACATGGCCACGGAGACGTCTTCGGACAGCGTGTGCTCTTCGGCTTTGAAACGGAGATGAGCACCGCCCCCTAGAGTCAGCAACGACTAGCACGTATGTGCGAGGGGAACCTTTACCTTAATTCTGCCTACAAGAGCACTGTGAGGGGGCACAACCTTGAAGACTAGTCATAAGTCCAGCTACCATCCTAACTTTGAATAGTTGTGGATCAGGGGTGGGTTCTATTTACTTATACTACCGGTTTGCAACTGGAGTGCATATGCTCCTGCGCATGAGATCGCAAAATATGACGTCAGGGTTGGTGGGCAGAGCCTCCCGCCGCTTTTACTACCGGTTCGCAAGAACCGGACAGAACCAGGAGCAACCCACCACTGTTGTCGTTTTAACCCAAAGACTGTCTGAAAACCATTTTTAACCTATTTTAGAATAGTTCACCACTCAGTCACTTGTCTGAGACAGGCAGCTATAAAAGCAGTGGTTAGAATGCAGTATTACACGCTAACTCTCCCCACTGCCAGGAGTTCGGTCCCAACTGGCTCAAGGTTGATTCAGCCTTCCATCCTTCCAAGGTCAGTAAAACGAGGACCCAGATTGTTGGGTGCAATATGTTGACTTTGTAAACCGTTTTAGAGAGGGCTGAAATGTACTGTGAAGCGGTATACCTCTAAGTGTCATTGCTATTGAGCAAGAGGCTGCTGAAGTCACATATATCAAAAGGCTTCAGGCAGTCTCAGAACTCAGCAAACCCAACTGGTGGGAGGGGGGGCCTTTAACACATCAGACAACAGTTAATACCGCAAAGGTATTAACCTAATAATTAACCTAATAATCCTAATACACTTATGTAACCTGTATCGGCATAACCGACTTGTCTTTCTCTCACGCCCTTCCGCCTCACCCCAATTCAAGCCCTACATCAGCCTAGCCGCCCTGCCGCATCCGATGAAGTTTTCATATCAAATGATCCAAGTGCCAAAGCCCACTGCAACTATATAGCAACTCTTAGAGTTGTAAACCTAATTCTGTGTAGCTTCTTTTCCAAAAACTCTACACTACTAACCAGAGCATTCAAAACATTTGCCAGACCCATTCTTAAATACAGCTCATCTGTCTGGAACCCATACCACATCTCTGACATTAATACAATTGAACGTGTCCAAAAATATTTTACAAGAAGAGTTCTCCACTCCTCTGTAAACAACAAAATACCTTATTCCACCAGACTTGAAATCCTGGGATTAGAGAATTTAGAACTCCGCCGACTCCAACAAGACCTGTGTTTAACACACAGAATCATCTATTGCAATGTCCTTCCTGTTAAAGACTACTTCAGCTTCAATCACAATAATACAAGAGCAAACAACAGATTCAAACTTAATGTCAACCGCTTCAATCTTGATTGCAGAAAATATGACTTCAGTAACAGAGTTGTTAAAGCTTGGAATAAACTACCAGACTCTGTGGTCTCCTCTCCAACTCCCAAAAACTTCAACCAAAAACTGTCTACTATGGACCTCACCCCATTCCTAAGAGGACTATAAGGGGCGTGCATAAGTGCACAAAAGTGCCTACCGTTGCTGTCTTATCGTTTCCTTTCAATATATGTTCCTGTATATAATGTTGTGACAAAAAAAAAAAAAGTGAGCCGCAATGAAATCGGTCGCGTGCGATTTGTTAATTGCGAAAAGCCGCTACGAGGCTCCCTTTTCGATGTTTCGAATCCAGTTCTGCAACTGAAACAAACAAACAACCCCGACAGGTTCAGAGGACACATCGGAACTCGGCGATCTGAGAATACGGTAGTTGGAAACCGCAGGGAAGAAAAACGGAACTTCGCAATAAACTCAAGGCGGCGGCGGCGGCGGCGGCGGCGACAGAACGCCAACGCCTCCCTCCATTGCGATGAGCCTTGTTGCCATGGTCACCGAGCGTGCTTTTCCAGGAGGCCTCGGCGCTCTTTCTGTTTTTCTCCCCTTCGCCTTCTCTATTGTAAACAGGGGTGGTGTTTTTTTTTGTTTTTTTTTTGCGGCAGCCGCTCTGCAACTCTATGATCGGAGGCGGAGCTCTCCTTGCCTGAGGTCCCTCCTCCAGTGAGCTTCGAAGGGGCACTTGTGGTCCCAGCGGGAGGAGGAGAAGCGGTCTGGTGGCGAAGGGGAACGGAGGCGTTGGCGTCTCCGAGGGTCAAGGCTGTAAAGAGAGCGAGGTACGGGAACAAGGGGGATTAACCTGGCGGCGGAGGACGGAGGGAGAGGAGACGGGAGTAAGCGGTGCCACCTTGAGAGCGAGGGGGCCGGCCGCGAGATGGAAAAGAAGCTGGAAGCGTCGCAGCACCGTAGCGGCGGGAGGGGAGCGGGGAATTGGAGCGTTGCTGTGGCAACGGGAACATGTGGCGGGGATGGAAATTCATGCCCAGGTTGGCGCCAAAAAAAAAAAAAAAAAAAGAGGGGGCCGCTGGCCAAGACACCAGAACGATCGCGGTTGTGGTGTCCGGTCAGCTGGCGGTCTTCACCTTCAGAAAGAAAGGACCAGCGCGTAAAATATCGTCCCTGTGGTTGTAACGTTGCCATAGAAGCAGGCGAGGCTGAAGGCTGCTTTTTCTCCGACTAACTGGATACCTTAGGAATCCGTTGAGGATTCTTTGGGGATCTGGTGATGGTGAAAGTTTTCATTAGGAGCTAAGGAATCCCAAGATTCCAGCCCTCTCTAAGCTATGGAAACTATAGCGGGGAAGGGGGCGGTGGAGGCCGATCGCTTTCAGCCTAGCCGACCTCACTGGGTTGCTGTGGTGGGAGAGTAGGTCTTGCCCTGCCTTTTTTAGACGGTCCTAAATGCATCCTGAATAAAAAATACTAAATTGTTTCGAAAGAACCGTGCTTTGCAGCTGCTGAATGTGAGATGGGAAAGAAACTGATCACCTTGGATCCTGAGATTTAATTTATTTTATGTGTAATGAGCAAAAATAAAGGCAGGGGCTTGCAACACAAATGAGACAGAGGCACAAGATGTCAAGATTCATTTATTAAAATGATGAAGTAGATAACAAGTTTATGGAGGCTGTTTTGCCCTTTGTGCTCTTTCAAAGGAGGTGGACGGTTGAAATCTGAGGTGATATTTTTATCTGATTTGGATTAGAAATCTAGTTTTTGATGTTTTTAGAGCAGTTCACTACTTTGGCATGGATAGTCTTTTTCAGGTAGATGTATATCTCTCTCTGAAACTTTATATATGTCTGTGCTTGTTGGATTTTGCCCGGAGTATCATAGCACATTGCTTTCAAGTACTGTTCCAAGATATTTAGTGGAAAATTTGCCCTGTTTCAACTTGGCTTATCTCCTATTACCTATAATAAAGCAGAATGTCCGTATTGTTTGCTATAAACTTTACTGGAAGAAACTTATCTAATTGGGAATATAGGCATCAATTTGATCTTTGTTTCTTATGGCCAAAATAGCAAAATCCTAGATAATTATAGAAGTGACTTTAATGTTTTCTTACAAATATTAGGAAATTTACTCTATTGAATTACAGTCTAATTTGATCTAGCATTCTGTTTGAATAAATTCTTCTGAGATGTTATGAGCAGTGTACTAAGATAACAGCTGTCTTTGGCACAGTCATCTGTTATTTATAGGAATGCTGCCTCTGAATATGGAAGCTCCATGTTTCCATCCTCAAATATCATATATCATCTTATGCAGTAGATGTAATTAATTACATATTTCTCAAGGTCCTTTAAATTTTCAACAAAGAAATTTACTTCCCATTATGTAGCTTGTTCAACTATCTGAAAAACTTATTTGGAAAGAAAATCTAAATATTGTACTTTTCTTTGTCATTGGAAGTTAATAATTCTGATCTTATCCTGTGGATGAAAAGAAATAAATTTGCCAGCCTTGTGATATTTAGCGATAAATATGTCGTCTCCTAGTTCTCTTCTTTCCAAATTAAATGTACTTTCCACACAGAACAGTCTCTTTAACCTTTCCACAAAGAACTTACTTGACGATTTATGTTACTTTGCACTGGGCATGTTCCACTTTGTCAATATTCTGCTTAAAATTACAGTCTTCACAAATACATGCAGTACTCCAGGTAAAATTTAACCAAAGCAGAATTGAATGGTACCTTTTATTTTAGTCACTGCACATTATAGGTGCTAATGTTTAGTGTGTTTTGCTAAATGGCCCAGATTTTTTTCACACCCTCTGCTGTCAAGGAAGATGTCAATCATCAGGGATCTATGCAATTGACTTTTTAAATATGGAACTCCCTTGTCCACTGAGTTCTTCTGCAGAATTAATGAACATCCATTTTCCTCCTTTATTCAGATTACGGTATCTCAGTTCTGCGCCTAGAGCAGAACACTGTGTTATTCCATTTGTTACTTCTTTTCAGATTAGCGAGGAGCCATTGAAGAACACACTTTATTGCGTCTTGATCGCCAGCTTTTTTTGAGATCAGCTAAGGTGGGTGAAGTTTCTCAAAGCAGATACTGTATAGCTTTATGCAAATTGCACACATCTTTTAGACTTCCGCTATCTGCACTTGATATATACAGAATAAATTCCATAAAGTTTACATATTTGAAGTTTGTTTGCTTTCAGCCTTGATGTTTTTTATGGAGCGACAAAGCTGAATTTAAGAATGGTCTTTGGGGAATAATAGTAAGTTATGGGGCGTTGTATAGATCACTTGTCTATTTCTCTTCCTTTGGAAATTTACTTAATACCTTTCCAAGATGTTATATCTGAATGTTTGAAATATTGTTCCAATAGTATATAGATTATAGAAAGGAAGCTGAAGTTTTGGATGTTTTATTCTGTTAGTATTGTCTGATATTCTTTTTTTAATCACAGCACACATTGAATGGGATGAAACAAGTTCAGATTTAATCCTGTAAGAATTGAGTTGCTATTTGCGAGTAAACATCTGTGCAACCTGATAACAGCAATAATTACTCTTGATAAGGTTGAGCTCTCCTAGAGAAGTTGATTGTGAATCAATTGGACTCCTATGCTTATAGCCTCACAAATAGCTGGTGAGTGCTGTTTCCAGGAGAGCCTATGCACAACTTTGATGGTGCACCTCTTATAGCCCAATGTGAACCAGAGTATTCTAGCAACACTAGCACAGACCTTAATTACAATTGGATATCTAGAGTATACTCCACATGGAACAGTTTTGGCGATGACCCAAAATCTACCCCTGACCAGAATATGATGCATAAACTACTGGCAAGTCAACAACGGGCAACACCCTCCTTGAAATTCCTGCATTGATTAGCAGTTGGCAGATCCAGCTCAAAAGTACAGAGAATCACCTCTAAGGTCTTGGATGGAATATCACCTGGATATGTCATGGACCATCTTACCATGATTGAATTTGCACAGCTGGTTCAAATATTTTGAGAAGACCTAGTAAGAGTCTCCACCCATGTGACAAATAGAAAGCAGGAATTTTCCATTGTGGCCCCCATTGTTTTGCTTTCATTTCCTTAAGAGGTTCTTGCAGCATCTTCCTTCTTGGCATTCCATAGATAAAACAAGTTTGTTCCAGTCTCCTTGTAATCCTAATACATGTTGAACGTTCATTTTGGGAGGTTGATTATTTTTATGGTGCTGCTTGTTGCATAATTGCTTTGCTATGCAGGTAGCTCTTGTTTAGTGATGGTCTTGTATAGCAATGGTTTGCAGTTATGATGGTGATGAAAAAGTAACTTTGACCAATATTCACAGTTTCATTTAATGACTGATTTGCCAGTTCCAGTTGTAGTCACAAAAGAAGAACTAACAGTATATTTCCTAGAGTCTTCAGATTGGGATGTTTTACAAACATTGTAAATAAATATTGATAAAACTTATATATTTATAAACTTGATGAAGTTTATTTTTATAACAAAAATCAAAGAACTGCATTAAACTATATTTAATTTTTGCTTTTAAAATTCTAAGTGAACAACTTTCTTGATCCCCTCAGATCATTCTTTGGCTATTGTGACAAAATATGCCAGACATTCTCAAAATTCATTCAAGGATTTGTACACACCTGGTTTGTTGCCCCAGATTTTGCCAATGTCCCTTTTTTCCTAGTTAAGTGTTTTGGAAGCAGCAGGAAACATCTCGGCAGAATAATACTAATTCTCATTAGTAGACCAAATGGGTTCCACCCCAATCCTTATATCGATGCTGATTGGCCATGCTGCATCAGTTTTATTGATTTGAAACTGGAAGACACCAGATAATTTACTTTTGCTGCTTTTGAAATCATTTCTTAGTATTTACTATGTGATATGACTGCAATTATCTAACTTGTAGTTTTGCTGATTTGGCTTACAGAATGTATTTTTTTAAAAATTGCATTTCCTTCCTAGCAGTTTAACAAGGGGTTTTGCAGTAAAGACAATAGTTTACTTTTCTAAATATTTATTTATTTATTTATTTATTATTCATACTTTTATACCGCCCTATCTCCCTAGGGACTCAGGGCGGTGTACAGCCATATAAAAAACATATACCGTATATACTCGAATATAAGCCGATCCGAGTATAAGCCGAGGTCCCCAATTTTACCCCAAAAACTGGGGTAAACTGGGGACTCGAGTATAAGCCGAGGGTGGGAAATGAGGCACCTACCGGTTGGGGAAACCCTCCCTCCCTCAGCTGAGAAGGCTGGCGGCTCCCCCGCCCCGCCCTCTCACTGCACCGGCAGGGCTTCAGTCCGGTAAAATGTGAAAAAAAGAAAAAAAAAACTCGAGTATAAGCCGTATATACTCGAGTATAAGCCGAGGGGCTTAAAAAAAAAAACTTGAGTATAAGCCGTATAGACCCGAGTATAAGCCGAGGGGACGTTTTTCAGCACAAAAAATGTGCTGAAAAACTCGGCTTATACTCGAGTATATACGGTATATATACAAAGTAAAACATTAATTTAAAAAACTTATTACATAGGCCGAATATTTAAAATAGAGATATAAATAATAAAACCCGATTTAAAACCAAATTTAAAATTTAAACATTTAAATAGTAGTGCCTGGCCTCAATTTGTTGCTCAATTACCTGAGACCAAATATTTATTTCAGAGGAACTTTCTTTTGCATAGAACAAATAGAATCATACCATAAATTATTTGTCAAAAACTTGTCTCAATTGGGATTTTACAGAACGTCCTGTCTGTAAAGATTCTTGTTTATTCAGTTATCTTCTGATCCCAAAATGTGAGTCTGTGCAGTGGAGGAATTACTCCCTTGATGATCTTAGAGCCTTTTTAAAAAAATAAAATGGTCTCTAGTTTCTTTTAGGGTTTGAATGTTAAAACCAGCACTTTGATCACATTGCTTAGACTACAGATAGTTCTCGACTTAATGACCCCAGTTGAGCCCAAAAAGTTCTGTTGCTAAGTGAAACATTTGTTAAGTGAATTTTGCCCTGTTTTGCAACTTTTCTTGCCACAGTTGTTAAGTGAACCACTGCAATTGATAAGTTACTAAGTGGATTGTTAAGTGAGTGTGGCTTCCGCATTGACTTTGCTTGTCAGAAGGTCGCAAAAGGTGATTACATGACCCTGGGACACAGCATAGGTTATAAATATGAACCAGTTGCCAAGCATCTGAATTTTGATCACATGATCACGGGATGCTGCAAAGCTTGTAACTATGAAAAATGGCCATAAGTCACATTTTTCAGTACTTTGAACCATCACACAAACTGTTGTAAATTGAAGACTACCTGTACCTGGGTTTCTCTTTTTCTTTGAGGAAGCTTTCACTTCTACTGCTGCTATTCTAGCATCCCTGTTGCATATTACACTGAAACTGAGATTAGGGAGGTGATCAAAATCAGATTGCATGACTTTGTAAACATTCAATAATTAAAATTTAAGGAAGGACAAGCTAATTATACTGATCAATTTCTGGATAAATTGCAGTTGAGTGACTAGTATTTCTGCATTGTTTACCGATGAAAATAGTAATTACATTTTTTGGGTGGAGGTAAACTCTTAGTGACAGTTGCAATTAAATTTTTTTTTTCATCCAGAGTAGATTACTGAAAAGTAATGCTTGGAAAAAATAGGAGTGGATTTCTCCATAAAAGCATTTGTGGGAGGACCATTAATTTCTGTGCTGAACATGTGCTCAGTTGTATCTTCCCTCCATCTTCAGCATATGTGTGACAAACTGAGCGTTTTTTTGCGTACAGCTGCAATTGGTAAAAAATAAAATAGAACTTGCAAGCCTTACAGTAGCCAAGTCTGCAGCAAAGAAAAGGTGAATGCTTCCCTATGTGATCAGAAAAGTGTTTGAAAATAAATTAGACCCGGGGTGTCAAAACTCATGGCATCACGTTGTCATCACGTGACGTATCACGGCTTCCCCCCTCCTTTGCTAAACCGGAGGTGGGCGTGGCCAGTACGTGACTCATCTGGCGCACGGGCCACAATTTTGATACCCCTGAATTAGACTTTGGCCTCTGACTTCAATTAAGAAAAGTAGGAAAGAATAGGAGAATGTGGTTTCAGGCAAAGACCATCTATCACTTATGTCCTGTTCTCAAATTGTTCATACTTCTCTACTGTATTATGCTTTCCATTAATACCTTCTCAAAATGTATTATTTAAACTAGTGTTTTGTTACCACATACCTTTATCTACTCACTTACATTACATTATAACAATATTATAAAGTGGAGAGGAAAGATCCTTGCCAAAGTTGTTGCAGGCACACAGAAAAGACTGCAGTAAATCAAATAACTACGATTCAATTTTTGAAAAAAGTACAGTGAACAATGTCAGTTTAACTTTCTAGATAATTTTTAATGGGAACCACAATTTTAGTACATTACAGCAGTGTTACTTGTCCTGGAAAGGTCTCTCTGAATTTATTCTGATAGCTGTGTACTTTTTATTTTCTCTGATAAAGAAATGTGGTATATAATGAGGATGCTGGACCAAGACCGGGTTCAAGTCTCTACTCGGGCATGGAAATTCAGTGGGTGACTTTGGGCCAGGTATTATCTCTCAGCTTCTCTGATAGGATCACCGTTAGAGTAAAATTGGAGGAAAGAGTATTATGTCTACTGTTTTGAGATATAGGTAGTCCTTGACTTATAACAGATCATTTAGTGACCATTCAAAGTTACAACAGCACTGAAAAAAGTGACTTATGATCATTTTTCACACGACCACTGAAGCATCTCCATGGTCACGTGATCACAATTTAGACTCTGCGCAAATGGCTTGTATTTATGACTGTGTGGCAAGTCTGAAGGCCCAGTGCATGTGCCAATGCAATTGCTGTGTCCCAGGGTCATGTGATCACCTTTTGCAACCTTCCGACAAGCAAAGTGAATGGGGAAGTCAGATTCACTTAACAAGTGTATTAGTAACTTTAACAAACTGCAGTGATTAACTTAACAACTGTGGCAAGAAAGATTGTAAAATGGGGCATAACACACATAACAAATTTCTCACTTAGCAACAGAAATTTTGGGCTCAATTGTCATATGTCGAGGATTACCTGTACTAAAGGAAAGTAGAATATAAACCAAATAAATAAATACTTTCAACTGCCCCTTTCATTTGCTCCTTTCATCTTTGTCCCATCTGTATTATATGGCCAGTTTGCCTATCTCCCTGCGATCATCTTCTGTTTATTTTAACTGTTTTTTACAATTAAATTACCCTAGTAGCTTACATGAAGCTTATCTCTTTTTCCAGAATGCACACAATTGGGGTTTGTACTGCTTCCCTTGGCTCACTGGGCCTCCTGCGATTCTTTGGCATGTCCTGGACATGGAGTATTGCAGCTGCTTTGGGCATTTATATTGGCAGTGGTGGGTGGAACTTTCTCCGCATCATCTTTAAGACAGCCCTGAGAGATTTACTGTAAGTACAATTTCTTCTTATGGTCTAATAATATTAGGATTGTTGTATTCATCAAAATGTTTGTTGCCCTAGAAAATAAATCTGTATAAACCTCAGTCCTTTCACGGGATGAGGATGTGAATTCTCTCCTGATCAAGTGCTCTGATAACTATTCTTTTAAAATACTACTGTAAATACTTTTGGCCTTCTCTTCCCAACTATCCTCCCAAATGAAAGTTTTTAAGTCACAGAAGTATAAACGGATGCTTATAATTAAATAGACTTTGTTGCCAGTGTTAAGTAGAAGAAGGCTGGGAATGATAGAACTCCAAGTCATTTTCTGTTTATTAAATCTTTTGGGTATAAAGTAAGCAAGAAAACATCCTGTGAAGGATTTACCAGTCTGTTCCAGAAGCCAAATACTATAATGTTTTTTTTATACATTTCATATACATCTTAAAGAAAAAGGCTGTTTTTGGGGATTCAGGACAGCTGATTGTTGAAACACATATTTTAAAAGGATAAATAATATTAATAAAGTGCTAATCCCCAGACCATACCTATTGTGATCAGCCGTCTTGTGTTTTTTTTTAAAGAAAAACATTCAATGAAAGTTGAAGAGCAGGAGACATGTTTGGGGCTGAATTTGTACATTATGTGAAGCCACAATTTACATAGTCATGCTTATTCAGTTAGTCATATCTAACTGAATAAATTAGATATGCTGGGTATATGCTAGCATATGCAATAAATATGAATCAAGTAACCTGTATTATAGTTTAGTATGATGTGAGCTAGGTCTTGTTTAAATCCACCATTCTCAGTCTGCTTTCTTTCTGGGAGGAAAGATTAGGCAAACACCTTACCAGCTGCTTTTTCTTTGATTTTTCTGTAGACTTGTGTACATTTGAGGAATCTTGTAACTATTCATAGTGTAAAATTCATGCTCAGCCAGTAGCAGATAATTCTTATTTATATATTGTAGAAAATATATGCCTGGGTCAAGATGGGAGTGGATTTCACTAATTGACTATAATGTTTATCTAGGAAATGAAATCTATGTGTCTAAATTTTATATGGACTAAATCTTACTATTTCTTACTATTTCTACACAGATGATTTTTTTTTTAAAACTGGGGCCTCTCCTCATCTGCCTAAGCTCCTGATTAGGACATTCAGAGTGGGGAGGAATAGATGAACTTTTAAGAGGTCATTTATCTCTACTAATGCTTAGTCCTCTGTGGAATCTTCCCAATACCTTTCCTATGTCTAACACTTCACTTTCCTCCTGCTCTGTAGCTGAATTTGGCATCTAGTTTTTTGCATGTCCCCTTAGGGTCTTTTTTCTTGTTAAAAAGATTTAGGGCTGCTGCTCTTACAAAGGCTGTTATAGTGACTGTCAGTGCCCTCTGGATCTCTACTTCCTCCCAGTTGCATGGCAAGTGAGAAATAACAGCAGAGAATAAAGCGCCTCTTAAGAATATGGAAAGGGCAATTCATTCTTGAAAAGGCTCCTCTGTTTCCTTCCTGGCACAGCTTGGGTCACTATGATAGGCCAGCTTTGCTGGGCATCATGCCAAGAGCCTGTTACTAAACCAGCCTCTCTTTCCTCATCTGCCTAAGCTCCTGATTAGGACATTCACGGTGAGGAGGAATAGATGAGTTTTTAAGAGGTCATTTATCTCTCCTACTGCTTGGTCCCCTGTGGAATCTTCCATGCTCTTCTTTAGCCAATCATAAAAGTACATCTTCTATTATTACCCCGCATTTGAGGAACATAAATGTGCTAAGTGCAGTTAGCTATTGTCTTGACCTTGTGGCAGTTTTCATGATATTTTTCTGAAATACAGAAATACACTGAAAATACAGCTTTTGAAGTGCACCACATTTTCATTCTGATCGATCTTTCACATCAATCAAAACAAATATATGTGGACAGGCAAATAAGATTTTCTGTGAAGTGTTAATGGGAATTACACAAGATTTTTTGTGTGCAATGCGATAGTTGTGATAAATATCATATTTATAGATACCTAAATAAATTGAATGTAGACAGATTGCTTGATGTTTAGAAGTGGATGTTGCATTGGTTATAACTTTTATTTCCATGTGTTCAGTTATACCAGATGTGTGTTTCAGTCCCATGGGAATATCTAAAATGGCCTTATACCAAATGAGTCATAATCCACTTGACTTCTCTAACAAATCACAAGTGGTCCAGCTTCTGGACCACAGGCTTTACCAGTCATGCTTTATAAGGAATTGAATCTGAGATCTTATTCCATTTGGGATTTATTTATTTATTATTTATTATTTAAATTTGTATACCGCCCTTCTCCCAAAGGACTCAGGGCGGTTCACAGCCAAGTAAAATGCACAATACATACAATTAAAATACTAATAAAAAACTTATTTAAATTGGCCATAATTAAAATTTGGAAGTAAAACCCATTTAAAAACCCATAACTTAAAAAACTAACCCAGTCCAGCGCAGATAAATAAGTAAGTTTTGAGCTCATGCGAAAGGTTCGGAGGTCCGGAAGTTGACGAAGTCCTGGGGGGAGCTCGTTCCAGAGGGCGGGGGCCCCCACAGAGAAGGCCCGTCCCCTGGGTGTCGCCAGACGACATTGTCGCGCCGACGGCACCCTGAGGAGTCCCTCTCTGTGAGAGCGCACGGGTCGGTGAGAGGTATTTGGTAGCAGCAGGCGGTCCCGTAAGTAACCCGGCCCTATGCCATGGAGCGCTTTAAAGACGTTCACCAACACCTTGAAGCGCACCCGGAAGGCCACAGGTAGCCAGTGCAGCCTGCGCAGGATAGGTGTCACTCGGGAGCCACGAGGGGCTCCCTCTATCACCAGCAGCTGCATTCTGGACCAACTGCAGCCTCCGGATGCCCTTCAGGGGAGCCCCATGTAGAGAGCATTGCAGTAGTCAGGCGAGGCGTCACAAGGGCGTGAGTGACTGTGCACAAGGCATCCCGGTCTAGAAAGGGGCGCAACTGGCGCACCAGGCGAACCTGGTGGAAAGCTCTCCTGGAGACGGCCGTCAAATGATCTTCAAAAGACAGCCGTGCATCCAGGAGAACGCCCAAATTACGCACCCTCTCCATCGGGCCAATGACTCGCTCCCGACAGTCAGCCGCGGACTCAGCTGACTGTACCGGGATGCCGGCATCCACAGCCACTCCGTCTTGGAGGATTGAGCTTGAGCCTGTTTCTCCCCATCCAGACCCGTCGGCTTCCAAACACCGGGACAGCACTTGATAGCTTCATTGGGGTGGCCCGTGTGAAAAGTACAGCTGGGTGTCATCAGCGTACAGCTGGTACCTCACACCAAAGCCACTGATGATCTCACCCAGCGGCTTCATATAGATGTTGAACAGAAGGCGAGAGAATCGGCCCTGCGGCACCCACAAGTGAGGCGCCGCGGGCCCACCTCTGCCCCCGTCAACACCGTCTGCGACGGTCGGAGAGATAGGAGGAGAACCACCGATAAACGGTGCCTCCCACTCCCAACCCCCCCAACCGGCGCAGCAGGATACCATGGTCGATGGTATCAAAAGCCGCTGAGAGGTCTAATAGGACCAGGGCAGAGGAATAACCCCTATCCCTGGCCCTCCAGAGATCATCCACCAACGCGACCAAAGCCGTCTCAGTGCTGTAACCGGTCGGAAGCCGGACTGGAGCAGGTCCAGATAGACAGTTTCCTCCAGGTGCAGGGGAAACTGATATGCCACCATACTCTCTACAACCTTCGCCGCGGCGGGTTGGAGACCGACGATAATTACCTAAAACAGCGGGTCAGGAAGGCTTCTTGAGGAGGGCCTCACCACCGCCTCTTTCAAGGCGGCGGAAGACTCCCTCCAACAAGGAAGCGCTCGTAATCCCTGGAGCCAGCCTCGTGTCACCTCCTGAGTGGCCAGCACCAGCCAGGAGGGCACGGGTCCAGTAAACACGTGGTGGCATTCAATCTACCCAGCAACCTGTCCATGTCCTCGGAGTCACAGGGTCAAACTCATCCCACACAACATCACCAAGACCGCCTCAGATACCTCGTCTGAATCGCCACAATTTTGGTCCAGACCGTCCCTAAGCTGAGCGATTTTATCGTATAGATAACCGTTAAACTCCTCAGCACGTCCCTAGCGGGTCATCCCGCTCCCCTGGTGAAGGAGGAGCGGGTCACCCAAACAGGGCAGCTGGGCGGTTATCTGCCGGCGCAATGAGGGAGGCGTGGGCGCCTCGCTTCCCTCAGTGCCACTAGGTAGGTCCTGGTATAGGATCTAACTAGTGTCCGATCAACCTCTGAGCGGCTGGACCTCCAGGAACTCTCTAGGCGTCTTCTCCGGCGTTTCATCCCCTCAGCTCCTCGGAGAACCAAGGGCGGTTGGGATCTGCGCGGGTCAGAGGTCGCAAAGGCACGACACGGTCTAAAGCCCCAGCCGCAGCCCGTTCCCAGGCTGCAGCTAGTTCCTCTGCCGTGCCGTGAGCCAGACCCTCAGGAAGTGGCCCAAGCTCCGTCCGAAACCTCTCTGGGTCCATCAGGCGCCTGGGACGGTACCACCGTAATGGTTCCGTCTCCCTGCGGTGTTGGGTAGCGGTCAGAAAGTCCAGGCGAAGGAGAGAGTGATCTGACCATGACAAAGGTTCAATGACTATTTCCTTTAAGTCCAGATCTCTCAACCACTGACCAGAGACAAAATCAGGTCCAGTGTGCCTCCCCCGATGTGAGTGGGGCCATCCACTACTTGAGTCAGGTCCAAGGCCGTCATGGAGGCCAGGAACTCCCGAGCTACCGTCGATGACGAGCCGGCAGATGGCAAGTTAAAGTCCCCCATGACTAAAAGTCTGGGGGTCTCCACTGCCACCCGGCAAGCACCTCCAGGAGCTCGGGCAGGGCAGCTGTCACGCAGCAAGGAGCCAGGTACGCCACCAGCAAGCCCATCTGACATCTATGACCCCACCTCACAAGAGGATTCACACCCGGCAATCTGAGGTACAGTGGTCTCCTCGGCTCTAGACTCTCTTTAATAGCAACCGCCACCCTCCACCCCTACCCTGGGCCTCGGCTGATGGAATGCACGGAAACCCGGTGGGCACATCTCGACCAGGGCACACCTTCAGTGCCCAACCAGGTCTCCGTGCGCCTATAATATCCGCTGCACCCCTGAATCAGATCATGTATTAGGGGCCTTGTTAACCACGGACCGTGCGTTGCATAACATCAGACGAAGGCCCAGGCTCTGAGGGTCTTGGCCATCCGGGGAACGGGAGAAGTCAGGGGGATCGGGGCACGCGATCGCCTGCAAACATCGAACGCGTGGCCCCCTATGTCGATACGATCCCCCCCCGCCATATCTGCCCCTCCCACTTACCGTGCAAATAGACTCACCCTCACACAAAGGAACACACTCCCCCCCCATAACCTCCGAACCCAATTGATAGTCGCCACGAGCATGCGCTGGAACTGGTTTCCCTCCCGACGGGCTACCCCCCTCACCCACCCTAACCCTCCCACCCCCACCCAACACTACCCTCCCCCCCCTTCCAACCCAGACCCGTCAGTTCCCACCTCCCTTAAAAGTCCCATTAAAATTCCCTTAAAACCCTATTAAAATAATTAATTAAAATCCCTGAGTCTCCTATTTTTGGCATGCCATCTCGGGGTTCCAAAACCCGTCCTCAAGATGGGCCCTCGATAATGTGGGGGCCAGACCATGAGAGAGGGAGTCTCGCAGGGCAAGAAGGTCAGCCGCTGTAAATGTCCGCATGATAAAAGTCCGCAACAGACCCATCCTGGACCTGTCAAGATGGAAATTGACGCACCAGTAGTTCCGAGTAGAAGACAGCCGGATATAGGTCTTGGGCGGTAGATGAACAAACCGCCATGATTCAGTCAGAGCTCCAACCCTCATCTCCAGTCCCGAGGGTGGTCTATGGGCTGGGGAGAGAGAGGATATAGTCCTACAATAGACAGGCTAGGATTGTCCAGGACAATCCTCAATTCCCCCTGTTGGGGACCAAAGGTCTTCAAAAGATCCCCTACCGACGAGGCATCTCTCTCCAAATCCGGGGGGGGGGCAAAGGATTCAAAAAAGGCCCCCTAGGCCGTCCCTAGGCGTCCTCCAGATGGTAGCGAGGCGTCCCTGGACCCGTGGACAACCTTCAAGATGACAAAGAAGGCGACCATCGGGCCTCTTCGTGGCCGCCAAGCCAGGCCTCCAGCTGGAATAGGCCACTCACCCGTCGGGTTTGCTGGGTCAAGCCACGGTTCGCCGGACCCAGTCAACCACCAACAGGCTAGGCCCTGGCCAAGCCGGTCCAGCCAGGCCGCCACCGCCGCCACCGCCACCGCCACTGCCGGGGGGAAGGAGCCTCCAGGCCAGGCCGCCGCCGCCACTGAAGAACTCGGCCGCCGCCGCCATTGTTGGAAAAGGCCAGGCTGCTCACACCACCGGCACCACAGACGAGGGGTAACAAAGGGGAGAGAGGTTCTAAGCCCCTCCCGAAGCAGGGCCAGGCCAGGCCGCCGACCACCGCCGCCGGAAAACCGCCGGAAAAAACCGGCTGCCACCGCCGCCGCCGTCGCTGGAAAAGCCGGGCCGCTGCCGCCCAGCCAGGCCGCTGCCGCCCAGCCTGGAGAAGGCCGGACCGCTGGCGCCGCTGGAAAAGGCCCGGCCGCTGGAAAAGGCCGGGCCGCCGCCGCCGTCGCTGGAAAAGGCCCGGCCGCTGGAAAAGGCCGGGCCGCCGCCGCCGCCGCCGCGGCCATCGTCGGCCGCACCGCCGGAGGGAGAGCGCTCCGGGACTCCTCCTAAGGGAACCCGGAGACGCCCCGCCTCAGTTTGCCCATCCTCCAACTCACCGCACTCTCCTCTACCCGGGCGGGGGGTCCAAGCTGTCAAAAAGACCCCCCCCCACCCGGTCTGGCCCGAAATAGGCCCGCCGCCGCATCAGCTGTTCAGCGGTGCGGCCGCCATCTTGGACATGCGCACATACATGAAGGGTGTTCTGAATTCATTTCCTCCATTGTATTTCATACCTTTTGCTTGATTAGTGAACAGATTAGTGAACAGAGATATAGATGCAGATGGAAGGGAACGAAGCTAAATGAGATTGGCTGGAACAAGTAGAAATAGTGAGGCCAATAATATCTGCCAGTTAATGATTTTTCTATACGTAGCATGTAGCATTGGCAAGCACAGGTCACAGTTGAGCTGGCAACCGCAATAATTGGTTGGAAATATTTTCCCAAAAATATAAGTTTATTGTTGCAGATGAGTGTTAAAAAAAAAGTAAACAAACCCAGATGCCTCCTTCATGTAACTCATTTCACTTAACACTTTTTGTCACATTTCTTATTCTCACAAACTGCCTAATACTTCTGTTTTTTTAATTATGTTTGTTTCATTGGAGCTGTCCGTTGTTGAAAATAGTCTTGAATGCGATGCTTACAACACTGAATTTAGACTGAAGTTTTTTGTTTTTTTTCATTGCTTGGTTTTATATGTCAGTAGCTCTGAATTGTTACGAGGAGGACAGGGATAGACAAGCTGTGGAGTGTGTTTTTAATGTAAGAATTGTTTAATCGGTTTCCTTGGTTATGTGCAGAATTATATACACTGATATAAATCTGAGTACTTGTACATGTTAGACTGTCTATTTATGCCATGTATATTGAGAGTAGTTCCAGTGGCAGTATTTGGAATTTAAATTCCTTTAGATGAGAGAACATCAGAGTTTTTGTCTTGTCCTTATGGGTTTTGTTTACAAGTATATAAATAGAGCATAGTGAAAACAGAAATGCTTCTCTAAATACACAACATAGCTGCTGTCTGTGTTTAGCCATCCCCCCCCTCCCCAAATAATAACTGTTTCAGCCAGCTCACTTTCATCTGCTAGAAGCAGCAAGCTTCTCCCGAGATTTTCTTTCTCAGATTCAAGTGGTTTTAAATCTCAGCCCTACATGGCACGAGACTGGGTTATTTGAAGGACTCCTCTCCTCAGTGACATCTACTCATTTTATCAGGTTCAGCAGAAGAGGCTTGTTGAGGGTTCAGTCCACTAGAAAGTGTCACCTGATGAGACCTTGGGGCCTTTTCTGCCACTGCACTTGCCCTATAGAACATTATTCCCCTTGAGATCTGATTGGCCCTGACCTTGATTACCTCCTGGAAGGGCCTGAAGTTGGAACATAGGACATAGAATATTATGGTTGGGAGGGACCTAGGAGGTCTTCTAGTCGAACCCGCTGCCCATGGCAGAATATCCTATACTGTTCCAGACAAATGGTGAGCCAGTCTCTTCTTAAAAACCTCAGGTTGTGGACCATCCACAACTTCCAGAGGCAAGCTTTCACTATCAAGAAATTTCTCCTTAGTTCTAGGTTGGATCCCTCTTTGATGATCTTCCACCATTACTTCTTGTCTTGCCCTCAAGTGCTTTGGAGAATAAGTTGACTCTCAAATACTGGAAGACTGCTATCATATCACCCCCAGTCCTTCTCTTTCTTAAGACTAGCTATACCTAGTTCCCTCAATCATTCCTTATGTTTTAGCCTCCAGATCCCTTATTTTTGTAGCTCTTCTCTGCACTCTTTCTAGGGTTTCAACATCTTTTTTTTTTTAATATTCTGGTGGCCAGAATTGGATGCACTGTTCCAAGTATGTTTCACCAATATGTAAACGGTGATCTTGAAACTATTCTCTTGATGCAACCTAGGACTGCATTAGCTTTTTTGGCAGCTGCAGCATACTGCTGGCTCTTCTTTAAGTGGCTGTCTACTAGCACATCTAGATCTCTCTCACAGTTGCTGCTGTTGAGCCAGGTACCACCTATATTTGTGCATTCGGTTTTTCTTGTCTTTGTGTAGGACCTTACTTTTCTCACCACTGAATTGTATTTTGTTGGATAGGGTCCAGTGTTCAAATCTGTCAAGATTTTTCTGAATTTTGAGTCTATCATCTAAAGCAGGGGTGTCAAACTGGTGGCCTGCAGGCCAGATGTGTCACATGGAGGCCACGCCCACCCAAGCTCCACAAAGGGGGAAAATGTTGCAAAATGTCATGTGATGGCAACATGACGCAGCGAGTTTGACACCCATGATCTAAAGTATTAGCTATTCCCCTCAGCTTGGTGTCATCTGCAAATTTGATGAGTTCACCCTCTATCCCCTCATTTAGATCATTTATGAAGATATTGAAGAATACTGGGCCTAAGACAGAACCTTGAGGTACTCTACTGCATGCTTCCCTCCATGTAGATGTAGTTCCATTGAGGTCTATCCACTAAGTGCGGGTCAGCCATTTGTGAATCCAGCTAGTGGTGATACTATTTATCCCACATTGTTCTATCTTACCAAGAAGTGCCTCTGTGCTTTTTCTATCTGATTTGGGAACAGGAAAGTGGGGTGAAGCCCATAATATCATTGTATGGCTCTTGAATTACCATGCTATCCCAGTGATCGTATTCTATGCTTTTTATTGTTTTATTGTTTTAACATTTTGTGTGGATGGCATATTTATTTTATTACTTTTTTGGTATTGTTTATATTTTAATTGGAAGCTGCCCAGAGTCACAAATGTGAGATGAGTGATTATATACTATAAATTGAAACAAACCAACCAACCTTCTGTAGCTGTATCCCATACATCAGTTTGTAGGATGCTACCTTCTTAAATGTGAAGGTATTCTATTTCATCACAGGGAAAGATTTTCCTAGATAGCAAGCAATTAGCATTCTTTTAATGACTTCATTAGGAAATATTTTCAAAATGCAGCAATAAATCCATCCATTTAGAAATGAACTTGATTTAATTTCAGGAATGTGAGTTTTGCATCACATTCTGAGTATCTTGATCTCCCTTCTTCCTTAGTTTTCAGTCCTTTGAATTGCCACAATATATTTGAAACTGCATAATAATAGATGACTAAATCAGTGTTTATATGGGTTGTTGAGCTTTTTCCCCCCTGGTGAAGTAAAATAAAATGTGAATAAATAGACTAAAACAAGAATTCTCCAAATTTATTTAAAATGTATTCTTTGGGGGGATTTCCTGGATACACCATTGTAATAACTTTGGCCTGGATATAATTGTTGGCCAAATACAATATAAGAGGTATTAATTATATAAAATCAGATTCTTTGTCAAGATGGCTGAGGATCTGACCAAACAGATGTCTCATGCATTGCATCTATGCCTCAAACAATTAAAAGCACTATAATAATTAATACTTCTTTATCCCTTTTTCAGAGGACTCTCGGTGCTTTTGCGGGTCAAATATGAACTGTATCATCACAGGAAAGCCAAAAGTAATATTCCCAAGATATTCCAGAAGATTGTTAGGAAACATCGCGACAAAGTGGCCTTGATTTATGAAGCTACTGATGACAAATGGACATTCCGGCAACTGGATGAATATTCCAACTGTGTGGCCAACTTCTTTTACCAGCAGGGCTTTCGTGAGGGTGATGTAATCGCTATCTTTATGGAGAGCCGGCCAGAGTTTGTAGGCTTCTGGTTAGGGATGGCTAAAGTGGGTATTGAGGCAGCTCTCATCAACTTCAACTTGCGACTTGATTCATTGACTTACTGTATGAAAACCTCAGGGGCAAAAGTCATCATCTTTGGTGGGGAGCTATCAGCAGGTATGATATATGTAGGTTTGGGTTTGACTTCCTAACCTTCACTGTTTTCATCCTTGCCTTGAAACTCTAGTATGGTGAGGAGAACAGAATTAATTTCTCTAGACAAAATGCCTGTTTGCCAGAGTGAATTATTTGCATTTGTCATTATTGCACTTGTCATTATTGGCATGGCTGTGGAGATTCTTAGTCATCCAAGTCATGGTTCTAACTCAAGTTAGAACTGAAGAAGGTTCTTGGAGGAGAAGCAAATTTTTTTCAAAGACGAAAACATGAAAAAAGCACCTTTCGGATTGAATTGGGGAATTAATCATGAAATGTTAATTTCAAACAAAGCTGCCATATGCTCACTGATATAGCAGAAGAAAGGGGAGAAATTCTACATTATTCGTGTGAATGTTGCTCATCATGAAGCAAGTGGAAACCAGATTGTTGCATGCTAAGATCTTAGACAACAGTTTTCCACTCTGCTTCCCAGAATACAGTCCAATCAGCACAGGGGAGAGGTGTGTGTGTGTGCCCTTCAACTCAGCCTTGAATCCTGGCGATTGCCTGGACAAGTCCCAGAAGTTTTCTTTACATTATTTCAAAAGTGGTTTGCCCTTTCTAAGGCTGAATGAGATTGACTGGCTGGCCAAAGGCTCCCTCAGGTGGCTTTGTGCTTAAGGTAAGACTAGAACTCAGCGTCTCCAACTTAATGGACCAATACCTTAACCAATAAACCAGACTGCCTCTCACACGGCACAGATACATATTCTGTATTATTAATATATTTATTTGCTTAGAAGATTTTCAATATGAGATATCTGATGTCATTATTATAAATGGATCTATACCTCTTATTCCTTCAAGATAGGGAGAAATTACTAGGTATATATTATTGCAAAAAAAAAAATCACAGTTTTAAAAAAAAAATACTGTAAAACAGAGGTGTCAAACTCATGTCATCACGACGGCATCACGTGACATATCGGGACTTCTTTCCCCTTCGCTAAACCAGGTGTGGGCATAGCCAGCGTGTGATGCATCTGGCCTGCGGGCCGCATGTTTGATAGCCCTGCTGTAAAAGATCTGCCTTTAAAAATGAAACGTATGCTAGCTGGCCTAAACCTTTGAGGATACTGTTATAAAACCTAGCTTATAAGGGGGTTCTCTGAGATTCCATAGCAAGGTTGGGCCACTTCTCTTTCCCCAAGGAGGGTTTTCCAAATTTTAGGAAGGGAAATTCAGACTTTTTGATTTGCTGTATCAGATATATTATTTGTTTAAAAAATAACAAAAAATAGGGGAAGACTGGATTTATCATAGTCTTTATCACAGAAATAAATAATAGTTCTTGATTTACAATTAGTTATTGTATGACTGAAGTGACAATGTCTCTGGAATGTAAAGCATCCCCAGCTCTTGTAAATATTCATGTTCCTTACGGGTCAGCTTTAGAACCAGTCATGGTGTGCCAATTTCCAGCATTTTTTCCCAGTTTCTGGCAAAAAATGTCCATTAAAGTGAATGAGTTTGCTTAACAACCCTGGCTTTTGCTTAATGAACATCACAAAAAAGGCTGGAAATCATTTTTGGTTATGTGGGCACTTCGACTTATAATTGTTTCCAGTCCCAGTTAACACAAGGATAACATATAAAATAGGGCCATATGTTTGAATTGCAACTATGGCAAAAGAATGGGAATTTCCTTTGTCCCTGAATGTAAAGTATATCTTGATTCCAAAGACATCTCCCACAAAGCATTCAGTACATAAATTCACTTCCTGTTAAATCTGGACTGTAGTCCTCTTGGTTGAAATGCGCTGTGTGTCTTCTTCCCTAACATTACTGCATGCTTTTTGGGGTAAATGGATGTAGAAAGAATATAAAACACTCAAAACAGTCCCTTTCCATATGAACCAATATGGGACTTTAGACAGTTATGTGTGTCCCTGTATGGCTTGAAAGAATAGTAACTAAAACAGAACTATAACATTTACCAGTAGTTATTCAATCTTATATACTGGTAGTCCTCAACTTACAACCACCAATGAGCCCAAAATTTATGTGAGAAATTCATTAAGTGATTTTCCATTTTAAAATTATTCATTTTTATGACTTTTCTTGCCACATTTGTTAAGTGAATCATTGTAGTTGTTAAATTAGTAACACGATTGTTAAGTGAATCTGGTTTCCCCATTGACTTTGCTTCTCAGAATGTTGAAAAAGGGGATCACATGATCCTGGGACACAGCAACGGTCATAAATGTGAATCTGTTGTCAAACATCCGAATGTAAATTACGTGATTATGGGGATGCTGCAGTGGTCATAAGTGTGAAAAATGGTCACGAGTCACTTTTTTTCATGTCATTGTAACTTTGAATGGCCACTAAGCGAACTGTTGAAAGATGAGAACTAGCTGTAATAGTAACCACATGAAGAACTGTGATGTTAATCTACATGTAGAAAAACAAATTGTTGCAAATTTTGTTTTTCGAAAACAGACAGTTTGAATCTGCAGAGTAGCAAGAATACTGCAATTTTAAAAAGACAAAACTTTTCAGGATATGGTAGTGTTTGGTATGGTGGTAAAATATTGCAAGACAGGATGTAATCTGCGAGGGGGTCATTGTAATTTGAATACTGTTATTGATTTTTTTTCTTACAGTTAGAGAAATGGGCACCTTCTATTTAAAAATTATAAAAGGACTGATTTTATGTTGCAGCAATCTCTGAAGTGAATGGCATCCTGGGAAAAAATATGACCAAGTTCTGTTCCGGAGATTTTAGACCTGAATCCTGCCCTCCAGATACCAAGCACTTGGACCCTCTGCTGGCGCAGACATCAAAATCTCCTCCAACTCATGTTTTAACCAAGGGATTAGATGGTATGTTTCCTTGCAATCAGCCTTCTTCTGGTGAGGAGAGAAAAGGGCCTAGGGTGTTGAGGTGTGGTACAGGGAGCGGTTTTATGTGACCTTTCCTCTGGATTCGTGTTATTAGTTGTCCTGGCCTAGTTCCACTGAGAAGTGGAGGTAAAAAAAAAAATCACCTTTAGGGCCCTTTACTTGGTTCAGCTGAGCAAAACAGGTTCTGACAACCTGGGATGTGAACTATTCTCGGGGAGATTTCCTAACCTCCTTGCTTTTGGATTGGTGCTCTGCATTTGAAGCAGCTGTCTCCCTGAGATGGGTATCTTGTCAAGTAGAAATAAGAAAGAGAAACTGAACTCAGCTTTGCTGCTGTGCTGTCTTCCTAGATCGGCTGTTCTACATTTACACCTCTGGAACAACTGGAATGCCAAAAGCTGCCATTGTGGTGCACAGTAGGTGAGGAACAGTACCTGCCCTTGGTTGTTATCTGTCAATATTCAATATTTTTATTTCTGGAGATTTTTAATACGTGGACAAATGAAGGAGGCCTTGGGGTGTGGTTACTTCTCCTATTGAAGGAAGATGCGTGCACGCACAGACACACAGCTGCAAACGCCCCTGGTATTACCATTTTGTTTCTGTGGAGAGTAAGGAAAATAGTCTTGATGGAAGTATGCAAGAACTATTATGTAAGCGAAAGGACTTTAAAGAAGTTAATATTTGGAAATGAATCAAGAACTCTTAGAACTCTGACTTCAAATGTGATCAGGCAGTGTAGCAATTAGAGCATTCGATTACTTCTAGGAGCCCCTGATTCAAATCCCCACTTAGTTATTACTAACTCCCTTCTATATAACTCATTGGAAGTATAGCTGTTTCTTAGTCTAGTTTTTTCACAGGTTTTTAAGAGGAGGGAACAAGTGGCAAGGATCATAAATTCAGCAATATTCAAAAGTAACTTTAAAGGAACATGTCAAACCTCACATAAGCATGAGCACATCACCTCTCTGCTATTCATTAATGCTGCAGCTCTCCCCCCACTAACACCCACCCCCCGGCACCTGCATAAACTTTTAAAAAAAATAGTGTGGCTGCTTTGAGAGTCATATTAATGAACAGAGCCTCGAAATTTCTCCAAAAGCCTGAGGATACAGGGAAAAGCTGCAGATGCCCTGTATAAAAGTACAACTGCAACTTCCTTGGGAGAGAGGCTTGATAGGGTTTGTTCGGTTCACGAGATCAGGTTCGGCTCTATTTCTTTATCCAGAGAGAAAGAGATAAAGGCCTAATTGAACAATAATAGCAAAGTAAATAGATGAAAAGTTAAAAGAACAAAGAGAAGTTTTAACTAAATAATAATTTAAGAGTTACTCATTGAAAAAAGGGTGTTTTTTTTTTTTTAAAAAGCAACCTTTTCCCTCTATCTTGCAACATCAGTTTGGGTGACTTGAGAACTCAAATAAACTTCCCATTGTTTTCATGTAATTGAGTCATTAGGTGTTTTCAGTTAACAACCACTCATTTAGTGACATTCCCTGCCAACTTCCCACAGGCAAAAATCAATGGGAAAACTGGCAAGGAAGGTCACAAGTCATTCTCCTAAGTCATTCCTGCTCCCATTGCTTTTTCTCCCAGGAGAAATATCTATGTAGCAGCGTGTGTGAGCCCAGGGGGTGGGGGGTAAGGCAGATAGCCACTTGCCCAGCCACTCTTGTACTATGGCACCTGTCCCCTGGCTTTGTGGCAGATGCTGCATCGGGGAAAAACTGCTTTCTCCATACTGCGACACCCCATAACATTCACCTGCCCTGTAGGCCTGCTTGTGAGCCGCTTCAAGGTAGGCTTGTTGTGACCAATGTTTACAGTTTCCTGCCTTGGTCCCTCATTGACTGCTTGTCAATGTCCCAGTCACGTGAGGTCCTTGCTTAATGGCCCACCATCCTTACGATGACAAAACAACTCCCAAGATTGCCACTGCTTAAGTGATGCAGTTACAGGATATCATGCTTTATAACTGTATCACTTAACGGAAATTCCAGACTCACTTCCTCTTGTGAAGTGAGGACCTGTAGTTTCTCCCTGAGATGTATCCATGCACTGCAGTCGAGGGGCCAACTGACCACTCTTGAATACTGTTACACTGCAGGCCAGTATTTGTATCACTGGTTTTCTGCAACTGCCCTTTGATCCTAGAATTTTCACAAATCTTTTGTGTTATCTAGTACCAATTAAGTGTAATTCTATTGATACCTATTTTTTCCTTTTATTGCAGATATTACCGAATTGCTGCTTTTGGTTACTATGCTTACAGAGTGACCACAGATGACATAGTCTATAACTGCCTACCACTGTACCACTCAGCAGGTAGGCTGGTATTATGGATGGAGGTTGGCATTGGTATTACCAGGGCACTCTGCTAATGTTCCCCGGGGTTCCTGGCAAGCATATTCTGCTGACCATTTTTCTCTTTCTGTCTCTTAGGGAACATCATGGGTATTGGCCAGTGTGTGGTTCATGGTCTGACGGTAGTGATTAGGAGGAAGTTTTCTGCCAGTCGCTTCTGGGATGACTGTGTGAAATACAAGTGTACAGTAAGGAGATCCCTGAACTCTTGCTTGTAGGCACCACAATTAGTAGTAGGTGGAAGCAAATGCAACTTGGGGAAGGCTGCTTGGCAAGACAGTTACACATTAAAATAAAAAAAAAGAACCAAGAAAAGGCAGCAGTAATGGGATGAGGGCAAATTGAGAAATTGTTTTGCTTACGATATACTGGTGTAGTCTTTCATAGCTGGCATCAATGAAGCAGTCATGTGCTTTCAGGCTGAATGGCTGTAAACTAGTTTTCCTTTGCCCTGACCAGCCACAGGTGCTGGCAAAAGGTCAGGGCAAAAGAAAATTAGACCATGGCCATTCAGTTTGAAAGCTCATCACTGCTTTATATCTCGCTTACAATTCAACATCACACTTTAATAGGTTATTCCCAAAACTTTCTTTGTCCAGCTTCTTGTCAATTGGTGTCTCAACCAGATTTAGAAAGGCTAAAAGCAATAGCAACCATGGAAGAGTAATCATTATTAAATCATTGATTCACAGCTATTGTTAAGTTTTCTTGCTCAGATAATTGCATGAAGTGGAATTGAGGCATAACCAGAAATCATTTATTGTAAATGCTACTAAACCTATGCATTAAATACACCTGCTGCAGAAACAAATTAATGACCAGTGGCAGAGTGAGAGGTCCAGAAGGTTAGTAGATTATGGCCCAGGAGCAGATCAACAGGCCTCAGATGCTGCCAAGTTCACCACATTGAGAGATCACCACTTTTCCTGGCTAGATGTCATTAATCTTTTGTTATTATTATTGTAGTTTGGGTAGTACACTTCAATCTGTAGACTTACTGGGAACTTACTTTTTTTTTTTTTTTTGCAAAAGAAGATTCCTATAGGACAGGGGTAACAAACCTAAGGCCCAGGGGCCAGATCTGGCCTGTGGGGTGCTTAGATCTGGCCCACAGGGTTGCCCTGGAAACAGCGAAGGACCAGCCTGCAGTGCTTCTGCCAGTGAAAACAGCTCAGGAGGGCTGCATGCAGCCCTCCCAAGGTCCGTTTTCACTATGAGAGGGTTGTAGGCGGTCAGTGCAGCCGAAAATGGAGCTCGCGAGGGCTGCGGGCAGCACTCCCAAGCTCCGTTTTCACTGGCAGAGGGTTTCAGGAGGCCGTCACAGCCAAAATTGAAGCTTGTGAGCCCATTTTTGCTGGCAAAGTGCTTGGGCCCCCATGGGCACCCCCGACACAAGTGATGTTGAGCTGGCCATGCCCACCCCGGCCCCCCAAAGTCAAACATAACGCTGATGTGGCCCTCAATGAAATTGAGTTTGATACCTCTGCTATAGGAAATCCCTTAATTTTCTGGATATATTTTCATAAGTTTGGCCATTTTGGATAACACAAGCTTAAGAAGGTTTGAGGTTTGAAACAAGAAGTAACCTCTATTCTAGTACTTTAATCCTGGTCTTTACTTATTCTGTCAATTGCCAAATTTAAACATGCTTTTTTGGACAATAAACCAGTAAACAAAAAAAAAAGCTTATATTAAAGAGTGGCCATTCTTGAGCAGTTTATTTTGTTTAATGTGTTAAAGATTGCCTTTAAGTAAGAAGCAGGAAACATTTCTTGCAGTTTGGAAACGTTGAGATTCTTCCATCTGTTGGAGTCTAACATTGTTATTGCCAATTGTAGAAAACAGGGTTACTAATATTACTAATACTTTTAAATCATTTAACTTGTGTAATTTATTTAAAAGATTTATTTAGCTGCCCTCTTATAGGGCATAACCCTAGGCAGAGTTCACTGTAGTAATAAAAGAGTAAAAACATAAAAAGCATTTTTTAAACGTTTTCTTGGCATCCCTATCAGCTTGTAACTATATTTATTGTGCATTTCAAATGGAGAATGCAAACACTGATACAGTTATATGAACATTTAGCAGGGCTATTTTTATGATTCCATAGTCAGCCATGTTATCTTTCATTAGTTATGGATGTATGAACAGAAATTTAGTTTCAAAAAAGAAAATGTTAAAATAATACATAGTATCAATAAAGCAAGCTTTCCCATTTCTAAGACAGTGGTTTCAGTCTCTGAGTTGCAGATATTTCATTAATACTTCTTTAAACAGACTGCTGCTTCTGATTAATCCCAGTTAAGATATTTCTAAATATTCTAATTATATAAACAAATCAGCTTTATAAACAAAACAGAACTATTGGCATTTTGCAAACTCAATTACTTTTTTCACTTTAAGCCAGAAAAACACCTTAAGCAAATTGGATCAAGATGCAGTGTACCTTGAATATGTTGCTTTATTATCCAATTTCCTTGGGGATTTGCAGGTTACTCTTTAAAATCATGTCTTTCTTGCTTTTCAAAGATCATCCAATATATTGGGGAGATTTGCAGATACCTGCTGAACCAACCAGTGCGGGAAGCAGAAATGCAGCACCAGGTGCGGCTAGCTATTGGAAATGGCTTGAGGCCCACCATTTGGGAAGACTTCACACAGCGGTTCCGAATCAAACAGATTGGGGAGTTCTATGGCGCTACTGAGTGTAACTGTAGCATTGCTAATCTAGATGGAAAGGTAATTGAGAAAATGTCTTTCTGTACTTTAGATACTTTTTAAAAAAACAAACACCAACCTCTTCATGCAAGGATGGGGCAAATGTTTGCAAAATCTGAAGCATGTGGGCTTTTTCAGTGTTACTTTTGCATCCTGGGAATGTACCATATTTTGCATAGCTACCTATTTGCAATGAAGGAGCGTGCCCTTTAAAAGCTCTTGGCTGGATGTCAGATCTACAGTGCTGTGACTGT
This sequence comes from Ahaetulla prasina, assembly GCF_028640845.1. NCBI lineage: Eukaryota > Metazoa > Chordata > Lepidosauria > Squamata > Colubridae > Ahaetulla > Ahaetulla prasina. Next base: position 171,779,315 of record NC_080540.1, read on the forward strand.
ATGAAGGAAGACAGCTGGGCTTTTAAAGTCACCGAAGAAGTGATTGGATTAGTAGGAAAATCCCTTCACAGAGAAGGTCACTATTACTGTAGGTATGACAACAATTTGTTGACTCCCAGCAAGTTCAGTTACTACCCTTTACTGCTTGTTGCCAGTTCAGAGCTAATAGCATTCTCTCTCTTTAATGCTGTGGGCTTTTATCAGTATTTGTTTAATTTACAGATTGCAAAAACAGGTTGCAGTAACGTGTTGCAATGTATTCTGTCCCTTAATGTTCCTGATTAGAAGTCTAGGAACCATGGAGACCTTTTTTTTTTCTCATGCCAGACCTCAAGTCTTTCCTCTGCTGTGTTATGTAGCACTAGAAACTTTAGCCTGCATGTTTTATTGATACACAGAAAATGAAAAGCAAAGTGTTCTTCTTTGCCTTTCCCAAAATCCCTATATAATACAAGGAGGAGAAAACTTTGCTGTTTTATTCTCCTTCAAATTTACATCCCATTCCTGGATTTTAAATACAAATTGCCAAGAGCCTGAGCAGGCTAACTTGGGCCCCCAGTGGGGGCATCCCGTTCTGGAAGTGGCTAGTAAATTAGACAGAGATTCCACTTCCACCCCATTTACAGATTGGCCCTTTTTATCTACTTTCTACTTTGTTATTTTTAATGTTTTAATTTTAATGCCCACTGTTTTAGTATATTTAACCTTCTAATTGTATTATTTAACATACTATAAGCCACCCAGAGATGCTCAATAGTGAGATGGGCAGCATTTAAATGTAATAAATAGTTTAATTTATATTCTACCCATCACACTATCGAGCAAATCTGGGTGACTTACAAACATCATAAAAACAAAGAGACAAAATATTAAAACATTTAATATTAAAATGAACAGAGTTAAATGACAAAAAAACCCCAATATTACTAGTTGGAGCTAGAATCTTTTTGCTACTCCACTAACCACCTCCAACATGGAATACCCCTAATCAGGGCCCCAGGCCAATTGGCAGCGCCAGGTTTTGCAGTTCTTATAGAAGGTCAAGAGGCTAGGAACAGATCTCACCTCAAGGGGCATGATATTCCAGAAGGCTGGAACCACGGCAGAAAAGTTCCTTCTCCTGGATTCTGCCAGCCGGAATTCCTTGATCGATGGGGTCTGCAGACTGCCCCTTCTGCCAGCGCAAGTGGGGCAGACCAATCCCAAATGTTCTTGTTTGCTTGTTCCCCTCAAGTGACATCTCACCATTCTGTAGAGCTTGGAAATTCAGAGTATTTTCCCAGGAAATGATCACCTCCTTAGAGAAATGTATGCAGCATTTGGAGGCCTCCTTTACTTCTAATATTTTTTACCCTTGTCAGGTGGGAGCCTGTGGCTTCCATAGCCGGATTTTGCCAAATGTATATCCTATCCGCTTGGTGAAAGTTAATGAGGATACCATGGAGCTAATACGTGGCACAAATGGCCTTTGTATCTCCTGTCAGCCAGGTAAATAAATCTGACAATGCTTTATGCTTTAATTGTTACTTGCAAAATAGAGGTTCCTACACAACGCCAATTCTCCAGGTGTTAAGCTGACCTAGTTATTGTTAATTATTAATGATTGTGCCCAATTTAATCAAGGGCAAGGAGAATTTACAGGACTGGAGAGGCTCCTTTTTGACCGGCTTTGTAGGCAAATACAAGTTGTCCTTGCTTAACAATAGTAATTGGCACTGGAATTTCTCTCATCAAGTGATGTGGTTGTAAAGTATGATGGCACATTACCACGCCACTTACGATGGCAGTTCCTGCATCTGGTTGCTATCATTAAGCAAATCCCACACAGTTTTGTTAAGCATGCCGTCACATGATCACTGTTTGCAACCTCCTGCAGGCTTTGCTTGGCAGAGGCCAGCAGTGAAGGCTGTGAATGGCAATCAATGTATGTGACCACAGGTACTGCAATATTATTATTGCAAGCCAGTCACCGAACTTCCGGATCGTGATCGCATAACAGTTGTAATTTTAGTCGCTAAATGAGTGGTTGTTAAGGACTATCTGTGGATGCCATTTTAAAGAGAGGAGATGATAGAGCATTGTTCAAGAGTACAAGCTATTAGATCTCTCAGCGGCTTTCAATACCATCGACCATGGTATCTTGCTGCACCGGGTGGAGGGGTTGGGAGTGGGAGGCACCGTTTATCGGTGGTTCTCCTATCTCTCCGACCGGTCGCAGACGGTGTTGACAGGGGGGCAGAGATCGACCGCGAGGCGCCTCACTTGTGGGGTGCCTCAGGGGTCGATTCTCTCGCCTCTCCTGTTCAACATCTATATGAAGCCGTTGGGTGAGGTCATCAGTGGTTTCGGGGTGAGTTACCACCTGTATGCTGATGATACGCAGCTGTACTTTTCCACCCCGGACCACCCCAACGAAGCTGTCGAAGTGCTGTCCCGGTGTCTGGAAGCCGTACGGGTCTGGATGGGGAGAAACAGACTCAAGCTCAATCCCTCCAAGACGGAGTGGCTGTGGATGCCGGCACCCCGGTACAGCCAGCTGCAGCCGCAGCTGGCTGTCGGGGGCGAGTTATTGGCCCCAATGGAAAGGGTGCGCAACCTGGATGGGCGGCTGTCGTTTGATGATCATTTGGCGGCCGTCTCCAGGAGGGCTTTTTACCAAGTACGCTTGGTCCGCCAGTTGCGCCCCTTCCTTGACCGGGATGCCTTATGCACGGTCACTCACGCTCTTGTCACTTCCCGTTTGGATTATTGCAATGCTCTCTACATGGGGCTGCCCTTGAAGTGCACCCGGAGGCTGCAGCTAGTCCAGAATGCAGCTGCGCGGGTAATAGTGGGAGCAACTTGTTGCTCCCATGTAACACCAATCCTGCGCGGCTTGCACTGGCTTCCTGTGGTCTTTCGGGTGCGCTTTAAGATTTTGGTCACCACCTTCAAAGCGCTCCATGGCTTAGGACCCGGGTACTTACGGGACTGCCTGCTGTTACCGCATGCCTCCCACCGACCCGTACGCTCTCACAGAGAGGGTCTTCTCAGGGTGCTGTCCGCCAAACAATGTCGGCTGGCGGCCCCCAGGGGAAGGGCCTTCTCTGTGGGAGCTCCTACGCTCTGGAACGAACTTCCTCCTGGACTACGTCAAGTGCCTGATCTTCGGACCTTTCGCCGTGAGCTGAAAACGCATTTATTTATTCAAGCGGGACTGGCATAATATTAATATCTATAATATTTTTAATATTTTTAATATTTTAAAATTTTAACTGGGGTTTTATTATTATATGGTTTATAATTTTAAATTTTAAACTTTTAAATGTGGCCATTTTTTTCTAAATATGCTCGGTTTTAAATTGTCGTTTTAATTGTATATTTCTGTGTTTTTTATCTTTTGGCTGTACACCGCCCTGAGTCCTTCGGGAGAAGGGCGGTATAAAAATTTAATAAATAAATAAAATAAATAAATAAATAAATAAGCCGTGCCCATTCTTCATGAACAATATTTAATCATGTTTTTAAACTACCTACACAACTTGAATAGTTGGAAGGTGGCATATAAGCAGGTAAACAAATGCGTAAACGAAGACAAGCAAATGACAAATGGAACCTTTGTGAAACAACAGAGTTAAGCACTGATATTTAAAAGTCAAGAACAAAAAAGAAGAGTGGCCTAAAGAAAGTCTTGAGTAGACACAGAAAATACTGTATCATATAGTAAAGTGATAAAAGCAATTAAATTAAGAAAAATACTAAAGAAAAGATTACCATACATAACCAGGTATTCAGTTTAGCAGATTAGTTAATTACAGATTATGTAACCTTGGTTTTCAGGTTATAGATACTCATGAATTTTGTTTGGGCTGCATTTGAAGCAGACAATCTTGATCTAAATTTCCATAACCAATTGAGATTCAGAATATATCTTTCTTTTTAATTCTTTTTTGAGGAGGAGAGCAGCTCAAAAGGCAACCATTACAAGAGAATGTATTTTTAGGACAAGACACATTAAGAAATATATATTTAGGCTTGAAAATACAAATACACAATCCTTTTAAAAATTCTTATTTTATAATGGAATCAAATAACACTTTATATTGAATATGCACTTTTTAAAAATTCAGCCTTTATTTCAGTCCTGCAATTTTCAGCTAGAATACCAGCTCTACGCTGATGACACTCAGCTGTACTTTTCCACCCCGGGCCACCCCAACAAAGTCGTCGAAGTGCTGTCCCGGTGCCTGGAAGCCGTACGGGTCTGGATGGGGAGAAACAGACTCAGGCTCAATCCATCCAAGACGGAGTGGCTGTGGATGCCGGCACCCCGGTACAGTCAGCTGCAACCGCAGCTGACTGTTGGGGGCGAGTCATTGGCCCCAACAGAAAGGGTGCGCAACTTGGGCGTTCTCCTGGATGGACGGCTGTCGTTTGAAGACCATTTGGCGGCTGTCTCCAGGAGAGCTTTTTACCAGGTCTGCCTGGTTCGCCAGTTGCGCCCCTTCCTTGACCGGGATGCCTTATGCACGGTCACTCACGCTCTTGTCACTTCTCGTCTGGATTATTGCAATGCTCTCTACATGGGGCTACCCCTGAAGTGCACTCGGAGGCTTCAGTTAGTCCAGAATGCAGCTGCGCGGGTGATTGAGGGAGCCACACATTGCTCCCGGGTAACACCGCTCCTGCGCAGTCTGCACTGGCTACCTGTGGTCTTTCGGGTGCGCTTCAAGGTGTTGGTTACCACCTTTAAAGCGCTCCATGGCTTAGGGCCCGGGTACTTACGGGACCGCCTGCTGTTACCTTATGCCTCCCACCGACCCGTACGCTCTCACAGAGAGGGTCTTCTCAGGGTGCCATCCACCAAGCAATGTCAGTTGGCGGCCCCCGGGGAAGGGCCTTCTCAGTTGGAGCACCTACCATCTGGAACGAACTTCCCTCTGGTTTGCATCAATTACCTGACCTTCGGACCTTTCGCCATGAATTGAAAACGTACTTGTTTATTCAAGTGGGACTGGCTTAATTTTTTAATATTCTAAATTTTTAAATTTTTAAATTTTAATAATTTTAACGTGTATTTTATTTATGGGTCAAATTTGACGGTTTTAATTTTCGGCCATTTATAGAATACGTTATTTTAACTATGGTTTTAATCTGTATATTGTTCTGTTTTAATCTGGCTGTACACCGCCCTGAGTCTTTCGGGAGAAGGGCGGTATAAAAATCTAAATAATAAATAAATAAATAAATAAATAAATAAATAAATAAATAAATAAATAAATAAATAAATAAATAAATAAATAAATAAATAAATAAATAAATAAATAAAGTATTGCTGCAGAAGACTTAAAAGATGTGTTAGGATAGTAAGAGACAAAATTTAAATCAAATGAATATTTGATAAGAATCAGATCAATTATAGAACTGCTAGATAAAAAGTAGTAAATTGTAATATTTGTGTCTCAATTTTTGTTGCGATGTTGTACCAAAGGTAATAGCGCACACAAAAAATCCACCCAGGTATCCACAACAGCTATAACACAGAATATGTTAACTTTTTTTTCCTGGAATGCTTCCTTTATTTAGGAGAACCTGGACTTCTTGTGGGCAGGATAAACCAAGAAGACCCCTTGCGGAGATTTGATGGCTATGTCAATCAGAATGCAACTAACAAGAAAATAGCTTATAATGTCTTCCAGAAAGGAGATCAAGCCTATCTTACAGGTATTCTTCATGCCCTTGTCTTGGTCTCTTTGTGTCCTAGAAGGATAATTTTGTAATTTTGAATTATTCATATATTACAGTCAAAATTATATAGTAATCGTAAGTTCCTCAGAAACTAAAGACCTATTCAAATATTTGAAATTCTTCCTTAAGCATAGACCTGTGGTAGTATTTAGCAACAAATAATATCTCGAATAAAATCATTTAATGCCACGATCAATTCAAAGTTGTTGCTTCTTATACATGCATGATTCAGGGAGGCAGTATTTTATAAACATAGACATGCTCCCAATATTATTTCTTTACTTAATTTAACTTAAAACTATTGACAATAGCGTAAAAGCACAATGCAGTGCAAATAAAACACTTTTATTGCCCAAGCTTAATTAACAACATTATTGTTGTTAATTATGGATGAACAGAATTACTTTCCAGTATGAATGGAGGTTGTTCTTCTACAAGGAGTTGGCCACCATTCCTGAGAGATAGTTTATGTATAATGTGGATGATCTTTCTTTCCCATTTACCGAACCATTTTTACATGTTTGTTCTTGATCCAACTGTTGTATCGGTAATTAGGAAACAATATGTTTATTGTATTCTAGTTCTCATTTGTTGGGGGGTGGGGCATGATGGCTCAGTGGTTAAAGACGTTGAGCTTTTTAACGGGAAAGCTGACAGCCCGGGTTCAAGACCAGGTGCAGCACAATGGGATGAGCTCCCGTTTTTGCCCCAGCTCCTGCCTACCTAGCAGTTTGAAAGCATGCAAATTAATAGATGAATAGATATCACTTTGGTGGGAAGGTAACAGTGTTCCTTGTGCCTTTGGCGTGTAGCCATGCCGGCCACATCACCATGGAAAATGTCTTGGACAATGCTGGCTCCCTCAGGCAAAAAGATAAAAAAGACTTGGACACAACTGGACACAACCTTTATCTTTATCCTCATTTGTTGAACTCCCAGCTGGGAGATAACAGTTTGGTAGAAGCACAGTCTTCTTGATAAATACTGAAATCCTATTCTCCTGCAGGAGATGTCCTCGTGATGGATGATCTTGGCTATATGTACTTCAAAGACCGCAGTGGGGATACATTCCGTTGGCGTGGGGAGAACGTTTCCACCACCGAAGTGGAAGGAATTCTCAGCCATATTCTCAGCAAGACAGACGTGGCAGTTTATGGAGTAGAGGTACCAGGTAATTTAGAATTTAAAAGCTCAGCAAGTAGGTCTGTCAAGTTCAGAATTAGTTGATACTGTTGGGAGACATAATAAAAAGAAACAAGAGAAAGGCACCTATAGTAACACCTGAAAACCATTCATTTATATTGATGTTAGGCCTTGAAAAAAATCTCTTGAGCAGGAGCCATAGAGTGATAGAGAGACGAGGGTGCAAACTGTTATGACAACAGTTATATTACAGGAACTCCAGTTATTTGGTATTTTTTCTGAAACTTGAGCAGAAGCAGCTGTCTGAACAGATGTAAAACAGGCAAAAATGACCACTAGTAGAGTGAGAAGTTCAACAGTTAAACAGAACTTCTGTTTAATAGCAAGGTATTTTACTTTGTTTTGTCACCAGCATTATTGCTCCTTCAGAAGCCTTTTTTGTGTTAGCTCACTTGTTTGAACAAATAGTTACTACTTTTGGTCTTAGAGCAAACACCAACATAGGAGATTTCTTTGTTTTGTTTTGCAAAGCTGCTTCAACCTTCCTCATGGAGAATGTATGACAGGGAACAGCTTAGGTGAGTTATTTGATGTAGTTGGCTGAGGTATAATATTTATCCCACTTTCTAGCCACTAAGTCTCACTCATATAAATTAAATATTTTTTTAAAAAAACCAAGTTTTTTTTTATTTTTTAGAAAACAAAACATACAAATCTTTGTTGAACAAGATATCAGTCGGGTACATACTTAAACATATTTCAAATTTCACCCCCTCATTATATCATTATCCAATATTTTCCCCTCTTCAAATTTTATAATAGCCCGTTTCTTTTAAAACATTTATTCCATCCCTTTATCCTGAAAAATATTTAACCAAATCTAATTCCCATATTTTTTGTCCCTTTTCTTGCCCCACTCAATTATCTCTAAAATATCAAAGACCTATAACCAAAAAGTAACATATAAGCAAGGTCAAATTCTCTCCTATCTTTAATCTCACCTTAATTAAAAGGTCACCCATCACTTATTTGTTTCAAAATCTCATTCAATGTAAAAAAAAGAAAAAAAGGAAAACAATTGAAATAGTAAAGAACAAACATTATCCCACTTCTCAAATAAAAACGAATTAAAAATATTAAAAGCAATTAAGAAAAAAACTCTCCTATCTTAAATCTCACCTTAATTAAAAAATTCCCATTTCAAATAAAAAACCTCACACAAAAACAAAGTAAAATCTCTCCTGCCTTAGCTCTCGCCCTAATTAAAAGGTCTCCCATCACTTAAAATCATCAAAATCCCTTTCCAAATAAAATAAAAAACAACATAAAAATGAACAAACAAAAACAAATATTTCTCTCCTATCTTAAGCCTTACCATAATTAAAAATCTCCTATCACTTGTATTTAAGTCTCTCCTATCTTGAACCTTACCTTAATTAAAAAAAATTTACATTTATTTCAAAATCCCATTCCAAATAAAAAGACATTGAGATCAAAGAAGAAGAAGAAAGATGAGAAAGGAACAAACAGTATCTCATTTCTCATTCATTAATCATATTCAATTTCATCATATTACAAAAAGCTTTCAATTTCACTAGATATGCTCAATAAAAGCTTTATCTTCAATTTTTTACAATTTCAGTAAATGTGCTCAAAAAAAAACCTGACAGGTTTATCTTCATCATATTTCAAAAGACTTTCAATTTCACTAAATGTGCTCAAAAACTGTATTTTCTTAACTTGTTAAATTCCTTTTCTTACTAAAGGTCCACCATCTAGGTACAAAAATATTTCTTTGGAATGTCCTGAAATCAAGAGAAACATTCCCCTTGTATATCTTCTTCTACCTTTAGGTGTCAGTCTTTAGTAGTTACATAATATTAGTTTCTATGTTGTTCTTAAGTATTATCATTCTTAAAGGTCGACCATCTGGTTGCAAAAATCTTCCTAGAAGATGTTCTAAAATCATGAGAACATTTCCCAACTGCTTTTCTTCTTCTGCCTTTAGGTGTCAGTCTTTACAATCCACAATTTGCAAAATATCCATTTTAGAGTCAAATCCTTTGTTTCAGTTTATTTCAATTTGTTACTTCTGCATTTCTTCTTCTGCCTTTAGATGTCAGTCTTTATGCTGTAGTTTCAATCCACAATAGCAAAGTCTCCATTTTGGAGCCAAGGTTCCTTTGTTTCAAATTGTTTCAATTTTTATCCTCCTTTCAGACCCACAAATGATTACAGTTATAATCCTTTATAACCAAAATTGTAAAGAGTGGAGGTGTTAAAGTAAGATCAATTATAATCAATTTTTAAAGTCCTGATCAGTTCCATTTTTTTCCTCCTTTTTCCTTCCCCCCTTCTTTATTGCAGTTGTTAGTCAATTAAAACTTTTAAAGTTCTCCAAAGTCAATTGTAGTTAAAATATTTACTTTCTCCAATTCAATTAGAATTCTTAAGATAGGTTACAAGCCCTCTTTTCCAGGTTTTAGGTATCCTTAATTATTTCCTTTCACTTTCATTTGCTGTTTCAATTAGCCGCTGTTCACAGGTTTTCTTAAAATGTTTATTGGCAAATCTTGCCTTCAGTGCTGATGGTGACTCACCTGGCTTCAATATCTTATTCAAATTGTGCTTACTTCTCCTGCCCATTCTTGTGGCCGCCCCAACTTCAAGCAGCTGTTGGTGGCTGTGATCCTCCTCGCTGGGTCGAGGGAAAAAAGCCGGAGCTATGGGGGATTTGCAACTCCCCCAACCGCTCAGGTGGCTCCCTTATTCTTTGCCGATCCTACAAGTCGGCTATGGTCCTAGACGGACCCCCATTTTGAGGGGATTTTTGGCACTTACCCCGGAGCTCCCGGGGTTTGTGACTGTTCCGTCGCGGCGTTGGCCACGCCTCATATAAATTAAATATTAGTACACTGTACTAATACTTAATAATAATAATAACAGTTACCATGCACAAATGGATGACCCAGGATCTTTTGTGGTGATTTACCAAGAACTTACCATATTTTTCAGAGTATAAGACGCAGCTTAGTTTTTGGGGAGGAAAATAGTGGGGTAAAATCTGCCTATCAGGTATTCATCTGGCTAGCGTCCTTAGTCTGGTCAACTTCAGCACATTAGTTTGAGCACCCAGGCTTGCTTTTTATCCCCTGCTTGGGAATAAAAAACAGCTTCTAAAGCACAGCTGATCTTTGGAGAGAGAAGCAATGAGAAAAGCAGGCAAAGCACAAGAGATCGCTTCACTCATAGCGCCTCATTAGGGCTGAAAAAAAGCTTCTAAAGCACAGGGTTTTTTTTTTAATAAAGTTTTTTATTTTATACACAAAGAAACATTTAATACATCAGTCATTCCTTCCATGTGACATCTCAGTGTTTTCTCCTTGACTTCATCTTCTTCGTTGTTTCTTCTATCTTCATTTTCATTTAATCTGTTACATTTTTCCACAAGTACAATATTCTAATTATACCATTTTCTTACATAACTGTTAGTTTGCTTATCTATATCTTTTTTCTCACCAATGGTAAAATTGATCCCATATCTTAAAATATTCTGAATGCTCTCTTTCTTTAATCATCAAAGTGAATCTATTCATTTCTGCACAGTATAATATTTTTTAATAACTATCCCTTCCAGAGGTATTTTCTCTGCTTTCCAGTTTTGTGCAAAAACAATCCTTGCTGCTGTTGTTACCTGTATAATCAAATATTTTCTTTACTAATTTTCTCTGGGAGGATACCCAATAGGAACAGCTCCGGTTTTAAATCAATATGTTGTTGTGTCATTTTTTCTAACCATGTCTTAATTTTAAACCAATGATTTTTAGCTCTTGGGCATGTCCACCACATTTTTTTTTTTTACATTTATATCCCGCCCTTCTCCGAAGACTCAGGGTGGCTTACACTATGTTAGCAATAGTCTTCATTCTATTTGTATATTTATATACAAAGTCAACTTATTGCCCCCAACAATCTGGGTCCTCATTTTACCTACCTTATAAAGGATGGAAGGCTGAGTCAACCTTGGGCCTGGTGGGACTAGAACCTGCAGTAATTGCAGGCTGCTGCTGTTAATAACAGACTGCATTAGCAGCCTGAGCCACAGAGGCCCTATATGATAATAAGATCCTGGTAACTGGTGAGATTTCCAACATTTAGCTGATTTATCTTTAAACATTTTTGCCAGTTTTTCAGGAGGGATGTGCCATCTATAGAACATGTTGTATTGATTTTCTTTATAGGCAGTGGACATTGTTAATTTATAATTCTTTTCCCATAACTGTTGCCATTTGTTTAAATCAGTTGAGTATTCAAAATTTTTCTAAAGCACAGCTGAGAGTAGGAGGGAGCAGGCAAATCTTCACTCCCTAGCGCCTCGTTAGGGCTGAAAAAATGTTTCAAAAAAGCTACATTTGGAGTATAAAACTCACCCAAATTTTCAGCCTCTTTTTGGAGGGGGGAAAGAATGTCTTATACTCTGAAAAATACGGTAAATAAGAGAATACAAAAGGGAAGCCAGATTGGAAAAGGAGGTGGCGGGGGGGGGGGCAGAAAAACAAGTTGCAATAAATATTTGCAGCCTGTTGAAATCATTTGACATACGTTTGCTGCAATAGCTGGCTGGTGTTAGCCAAATAAGTCTTCCTGTTGCAGTCACAGGTCCACTGACAAATGGAAGAGAGTTATTTGGAAAAGGAGAAAAGCAAGGTTCCCCCCAGTGCTTATTCTCTGCGGTTAGGCTCATTTGCTGGGGAGTTGGAGTGCACAGCTGGATTGGATCTGCAGTTGCCAATGGCTTCTTTGTGAAAATGTACATATTAGAATGGGCAGTCTTTATCATTTTGCTTTATGCTGGTCTATGACCACAGTAAACTTTTGCTTATTTCCTTTTTAAATTTTAGGAGTAGAAGGCAAGGCTGGAATGGCAGCTATTGCTGACCCAGAAGCAAAACTGAATCCTAACGTTCTGTTTTTGGAGATACAGAAAGCATTACCTCCATATGCACGGCCTATCTTCCTCCGATTTCTCCCAGAGGTTGACACCACAGGTAACACAAACTGAAAAAGATGCCTAGGTTTAAACTAAAAGGGCCAAGATGGGATATATACCCTGTTTTCCCCAAAATAAGACATCCCCTGATAATAAGCCCAATCGGGCTTTTGAGTGCATGGCAATAAGGCCAAGCGCTTATTTCAGGGTTCAAAAAATGTAAGACAGGGTCTTATTTTGGGGGAAACATGGTAATAGACACTAAAAAGATAATACAGAGAATTTATTTATTTTTATTAAATTTATTTGTTGTCCATATCACCACAAGGTGATTCTGGGCAGCTTACAATATTAAAATTGATAAAATCATAACAATAAGAATACAAAATTATAATTAAAAGTTGGGAGGGGAGGAGCAAGATGGGGGGATCTATTATTAGTCTATTATTGCCATTAACTATCTTTCAGCATGTGTTTTATGTCCAACCTTTCTGTTTTACTTCTAAACATTACTAATTGTTTTGCTGTGTATGGGTCTTTGAAATAAACCTTGAAGGAAGTCAGAAACGTGTTCAGAACTAGATAATTTCCTACTTTACTAGATAGTCTGGTGCTATGAGAGTTGGAGTATTTTCCTTGATTGGACAAAGCACTAGACTCCACAAAGAAGTTGTCTTTTAATTATCTTCCATATTCTTTTAAACTGAAGATGGTATTCTAGACATGTGAAGGGGAAAAAAAGAGGGTTCGCCTAACAACATTAAGATAGAAGGTCCAGATTATCTGATCTGCAGTGAATATGAAGCTTGCGCTGATATTCAAGAGCAGGTTTAGCTATTCTGTCTGTATGTGAATGTCACTTTCCCGTATTCCCCCTTTTCTTAGTAAAATCAGACATTTAGTTTGTTTTTTTGAAAGGAATTGTTAGGGAGTGTCCGCATGAAAGATCATGCAATTACATACTCACCTCTTGTGAATTGGCATTAGGTTTGTTGTTCTGGGCTTTGGACGAGAAGTTTGAAAGCACTTTCTATTTTCGGAGAGCTGGGATGAAGTGAGGAGGGAAAAAGACTCCTCAGCTAGACAAACAAGAGTATGAGAGGAAGTTCACTGATGGCAGCATATCATAATTATTTTATTGGGAATCCCTTGGAAGAGGAGGTCCACTAGTGAGATTTACGTCATCCTCCTGCTGCTTGAGAAAAGGACAGGCAATTGTGGGAAGTGGGTGCTTATGATAGAAGCAAAGCCCAGCCTGTCCCTTTCAAGCGATCAAATATCTGTGTGTGTGAGAGAGAACGAGAGAAAGAAAGAGAAACAGCGGAGGGGAGTAACAAGAATTGCAGGCAATATTGTTTGAAAGGGTTTCCTTTCCACCGTTTCTCTTCTCCACCCACCGCACCTGGGCCTGCCAGGCACCATCCGCCCCAAACCAAGCGGCAGGGAGGTTTCAGGACAGCGTTCTTCTAGCACCAGCCGCCCTGGCAAAGGTGAAGCTGAAGCAGGCAGGGGCCATGCAGGGCTCCTTCAATGGACTCCCCCGCCCCGCTCGGGGGCGGCCCATATATGAGGTGTGAGTATGGGTTGAGTTTGTCATTTCACCTTCCTGCCTTTTGCAAAGTTTTGGCTGCACGCAGCAGAAGCAGCAGAAGTCTTTCTTTCTCTCCCCCAAACTCCGCCAGAAATGAGTTTTTGTGAGACTCGTCATGCTGCTGCCTCAGCCTCTTGGAGCAGGACCCGGCAAGGCTTCTTGTGCCATTGTGCACATGAATGGCAGCACCGCCACGAGCTTCATCATACCGGCGCAGCTGGCGTTCTGCCTCTCGCAGTTGCGGCAGTATGTCAAACCTTGCGGCAGTGCCACTGCTCACGGGTGCAACGACATAAGCCTTGCAACATCCTGCTCCAAGAGGCTGTGGCAGCGTGACAAGTCTCAAAGACTGATTTCTGGTGGAGTTTCGGGGAGAAAAAGAAAGACTTTTGCTGCTTTCCTTGCTTGTGGCCAAAAGCAGAAGTAGCAGAGACACTGGTCTTTCTTTCTCTCCCCCAAATTCCGCTAGAAATGAGTCTTTGTGAGATTCGTTGTGCCGCCTCTTGGAACGGGACCCTGCTAGGCAGCACCGCCATGAGCTTCATCACACCAAACATCATGCTGCAAGGTTTGTTGTGCAGTTGCACATGCGAGTGGTGGCGCCGCTGCGAGGTTTGAGATACTGGCACTGCTGTGAGCGGCAGGACACTGGCTGCACCAATATGATGAAGCTCGCGGTGGTGCTGTCAGTCATGCACGGAATGGCACAATAAGCCTTGCAGGGTCCTGCTCCAAGAGGCTGCAGCGGTGGCACAACGAGTCTCACAAAGACTCATTTCTGGCAGAATTTGAGGGAGAGAAAGAAAGACTTCTGCTGCTTCTGCTGCTTTCGTTGTGTTAGTCAAAAGTTCTCAAAAGGCAGGAAGGTGAAATGCCAAACTTAACTCATACTCACACCTCGTGTATGGTCTGCCCCTGAGCGGGACGGGGAGTCCATTAGAGGAGCCCTGCGTGGCCCCCACCTGCTTCAGCTGCACTTTTGCCAGGGCGGCGGGTGCTAGAAGAGTGCTGTCCCGAAGCCTCCCTGCTGCTTGGTTTGGGGCGGATGGTGCCTGGCAGGCCCAGGTGCAGTTGGTGGGCAGGTGGGTGGAGCGGAGAAGTGAAACGGCGGAGAGGAAACCCTTTCAGTGTTGCCTGCAATTCTTGTTACTCCCCTACTTTGTTTCTCTTTCTCTCTCACACACAGAGATATTTGATCACTTGAAAGGGACAGGCTGGGCTTTGCTTCTATCATAAGCAGACGCTTCCCACAATCTTTCACAATTGCCTGTCCTTTTCTCAAGCAGCAGCAGGGTAGAGGCAGGGAGGGCGGAAAGCTGATTCCGATGGGTCACATGGCTTTCTGCCTCATTGTAGCAGCAGCCTAAGCAACACCCAAGCTCCAGACCTGGTGGAGCGCAAACCGTGCTCGCCGCCTGCCCCATAGCCATAAGGTGAGCAACAGAACAAAGGGGCCCTTGGCTGCAAGGTTGCTTGGCGCCGTGGGCAAGGCTGGGGCTAGCAAGAGCGCTCTGGAAATATCTCCTGGCAGCTGGAGAGACAGAATTTCCAGCCCTCGCTGGATCAACAGGCCCCAGTAGCCATGAAGTGACTGGGAAGGTCTGCCCCCTGTGCTAGCCATGCCCACCCCCTTCACTAGGGTTTATTTTTGGGGTAGGGTGTATATTAAGCCCACTCCCAAAAAATCAGGCTAGGACTTATTTCGGGGTAGGTCGTGTTTTTCGGGAAACACGGCATATAAGGGGACATTATTTTATTTTGTATATAAGCATTAAAAACATGAAACATTTTTATGTATGAGATGGACTTTTCCAACCAAATACATACCAGCTTCTTTGTAAAATTGGTTATGTGCCTGTTCCATAGTCCAAATGGTGCATTTCAGTTGTGCTGTAGTGGCAAAATGACTAAACCACTGCATTTTGCCTTAGAGATGTTCATTTCCTTTCCCCAACCCCTCTTTTTTATTTCCTCTTCTTAGCAGGAGAAAAATCTTTCTCAGGAGGTAGTCATTCTTATCCCACAGAAATAATCTTCCTCTGAATTTTGCTGTTTTGAGTTGTGATTAGAATTTAAAGCAATATGTTTTGATAAGGAGCCCTCGTGGTGCAGTGGTTAGAATGCAGTATTGTAGGGTAATTCTGCCCAGAGCCTGGTGTTCGATCCTGATGGGGCTCAAGGTTGACTCAGCTTTCCATCCTTCCAAGATCTATAAAATGAGGACCCAGATCGTTGGAGACAATATGCTGACCTTCTAAACAACTCAGAGAGTGCTGTAAAGCATTATGGACAGTACACAAGTCTTAAGTGTTACTGCTATAACATATTGCCCTGTTTTTCAAATAAAACATATTCAGTCTGATCATTGTCCTTAAACTAGGACAGTGCTAGTCCTTGCTTCGGAATGGGACAACTTGTCATGGCCACCTCACCACAGGACAAGTCAACAAATTCAAATGGAACCTTGGCCAATCATAATAATAAAAAGAAAGTCAATCCAGAAATACAAGAGTCACAATAATTTCAACAAAAATGTGGTCACAATAAAAAGTAACTGAATGAAACAATTAATATAGCATTGAATTGTCCCATGGCGAGTTGGCTGTGGCGAGTTTCCCTAGGCCGCCTTGCCTTTTGCATGTAATTGCCAACAATTTGTTTCTACTTTTCTTTTCCCCCAATAGGCACTTTCAAGATTCAGAAGACCCGTTTACAAAGAGAAGGCTACAATCCACACCAGGTGTCAGATCGGTTATACTTTTTGGATGTGAAACTTGGCAAGTACCTACCAATAGACGAGTGCGTTTTTGAGAGGATTCAAACTGGAAAAATTTCTCTGTGATTTAATTGGTGAGATGACTCCTGAAGGGCCTGATGTCGAAAGGCCTTGTTTTGGTAGAGAAATAGACTTGAATAAATAAGCAGAGCAAGGTTTTAATATGCAACAGGGAAAAACCACACCATAGTGTGAGAGCAAGACGGTTTTCCTCCTTTTTTTTTTTTTTAAAAAAAGCACATTAACCATTTCCAGAGCAAAGAGAATAGCTCTTTTTGTATTGTTCAGTTTTTAGAAAGGCCTTTTCTTCCTTATAACCATTGTGATAGGGAATTCCATATGAAAACGGAAATGGTTTCTGATCTGCATTATTACATGTTCAATGTCTTCAGTATACCATGGATGACTAAACCTGTTGTAGCAAAACTGAACAAATTATTTTTTTCTGTGTTACTTAGCTATATTTCACTGTGTTAAAGCAGAGAATAATTGTTTAGGCTAAAGCCTTCAGTTGCTTTAGACTTTCCAGGTTCCAGACATACAGATTTAGAGTTCCTCCGATTGTTTCTTAGTAGCTTTATTTGTAGCTTTAAGGGACTGTCAAAATGCAACAGTTTATGTGTGTAGAAACTTGAATAAAAAAACCAGAAACAGGACTAATAAGATGAAATAACAGTATTATTTAAAAAAGATATATACGTACAGTATATTGAAAATAAGTTGGTTTGGAAACTCTGCTTGAAAGGTTCTTTTAATGCTCTTTTAGCAGAAAGGTATTGTGGTACTTCAAATTCCACTTACCTACAGCAAATCAATTGGCTGTTATATACTACACCCGTGTGGGAAGATAATTGATGTATGTTCTGTTAATCTACTTTAAATAATCTTATTTAAAACAAATGTTATTTTGGAGGAATGGGATATTTCAAATAATTATTTGACTGCTCCAGAATCTTGAAAAAAACAGTTCCATTAATCCCTGAAACAAGTGGATGTCTAATGCTTTTCAGTCTTTGGTCTTGCTAATTTCTTGTGATCAACATAGGAAACCTGTCAGCTCATCAAAGACCATTTGCAACACATTTCTCACACTGATCTTCCAGCAATATCTGATTCGGACATTCCTAACTTTGCGCTTCTTTTCATTAGTGCCATTTGGGTAGATGGCATTAAGAATTTACACAAAGACGATACAAATGGATTGCTTGAATTTTGATTGACTACCTGCCTGTTCAAAGAAGCTGTAATTCTTGGGATACAGTAATATGGAAATATTCTGTTACCAATGTACATACTACTGGCCTGCAATATGATTGTGAATGGAATGTTTCAGGTACCCTGAATCACTTAAGATCAAATTAATTTTCCTTGAGGATATTTTTCTCTTTGGCAGAAATTGAATTTCACGTAAGAGTATTTTACAAACACATGTACAGAACAATGTTATTTTGTATTTCTGAGTACACCAAGTATTGTACTAGCCAGGCAATTGATAAATAACAGTTCAGAAGCCATGGGATTCATCTGTTTCCCTTTTTTAATTATAAGACCCAGAATGTGCCTTTTCCAACTTCTCTTCAGAACGAGTTAAAACAAGTTAACAATTCTGTTATGAACATAAGATGCATTAGTTCTTGCATAAATAAACATACCTACGGCTAACTGAATTTGATCTGGAGAAAAAGGTTTGTTTAAAAAAGCAGACAAAAACTAATTTTGCTCCTGGTTTTAAGAATCATGCATTGTCTAACTGATTTTTTTGAAGCAATGTTACATTTTGTTATTGGAGTCACTATTGCCAAAATATAACATTGATTGAGAAAAACCTTATAAGAATAAAGAACCTTAAAAAACGTATCTGAGTTATGTGCGTACCTACTCTGTTAATGAAAATGTTCGGTGTGTTTGTTGTTTTATTTTCCAGTGTCTGGTGTTTGTTTTCTCAGTTTTATTAACCTGGCCAAGCAAAAAGTTCACCACTCAGCATAGTTCTTATATCTCCCTAATTTGCATACAAATATAACTTTATTAAAGGATTTACCTCAAGCTATACAGTAGGTCATTAATACCGGGATGGGCAATAATTTTATATTCTTGCCAGCTCAATCCATGTTGCAATTCCAAAGGCAAGTTAATTTTTGTTCCAAGAAATATAACTTGCACAATGGATTGACACAAAGCAAACATCACAGCTTTGGCGTCTGACTTCACATCTATTTCACATTTATTTTGGTTGGCAGCTAAATAGCCTCTGGTTCTTGGGAGTAAACTTTCTTGGAATCAACAAGCCTTGCTTCCAAATAAAAATAGACATGACTGTAACGTAAGCTGTACCTTTGCAAAACATGTCACCCTTCCGTCAAACTGGATTTTCTATAATCTATTTGCCCAGTAAGGATTCATGTCTATTCTAGACTTTCCTCAAGAAACTGATTTTATTGAAATGATGTTGCATTTTTCTGAGCTTCTCAAGTCCCATTGATCTCAATTATTTTGTTAATCTGGTTCTAACATTCTTTAATAGAGCACAATTAATTTACCACACTTAAAGAGACATAAACCCTTCCTCCCTGTGCTTATCTTATGAGCAAAGGCATATCCATATAAACCTAGTTTGGGGGAGCTGTTTGAAATTGGTAACAAGATGACTCTGTGGGTGAAGAAATTGAATAAGCTTGTTTAGTATATCAAGGAAGACAGCATTTCAGTAGACACAATCACGCTTAAAAATTTTTTAGTTCTAGCTAAAAGAGATTCTGAGAGCCATGAGAATTACTAGTTATCCACTCCAGGGTATATATTTATAGGATACTGTGCAACTTGAAACTTATAAAACCTTTGAACTATACTTTTAAAAGTCGTCTTTCCCAATCCTTCTCAACATAAGTGTTTTGCAAAAATGTACCTGTTTTGCTTAGGGACAGTTTATTTTATTTTCTCTTTTTATTCCCAAGGCATTTACAGATATATTCCCTATTCAATCCGAGTAATATAGCAATATCTAATTGCTGAAGTTTGTTAACTGGAGGTAAACTATAACTAAACAAAATGCCATAGGTAATCTGCATTTCACCTCAGTATAATTTTGCAGTATACTGACTTTACTTGTTTAGGAAGTGCTTTCTTCTACTTAACATGTCAACTTTATATCAGTTGCCCTGAATTTTATGTGCTGCCTGATGTGGCTGTTGTTATGGAACTGCTGTTTCAAACACAGGCTATATATACTGCCCATTTACCAACGATTAAGTAAACCATAGTTTACTCAATCCAGTTTCTGGATTTCGCCAATATCCAGAATCATAAACTGATGACAGAAGCTAAGCTTTAACAACACAATAGGCTTAAATATACTGTAAATATCAGAAGACATAGAAAGTTCTACTAGAGCCTTCAAAATCATAGCCTGATGTTCCTTGTCATGATAAATTAATCCTAGTGATGAAAGGGCTTTAATAACTAATTCAGTCAGTCTCTGAGTTTAAAGCCACCTATCACAAGACAGCCTCAAAAAAAATGCGAGCATCTGGCTCCTTCACAGCAGAACCCTGCAAAATTTTTGGTTTTGAATAACTGGTGGCAATACTTGGAAAATGCTGGGGTTTCCATTAGACCTATTTAATCAAAGAAAATTATCCAATTAAAATAAGAAAACCCTCCTAGCAATTTCAGAACATTCACTCTGGTGCAGTGGTTAAGGTTTTGGTCAGTAAAGATGGGCTCACCTAGGTTCAGGTCCTATTCAACTTTACAAAGCTGTCAGGAAAGCTGAGAGAGAGAGTCTTATTCTAAATCTTTAAAAATCCCCCTTTCTTACCGTCTTTGCCTGTCATCCTTGATTTCCCGCCCTATGTTAGACCTCTAATGAAGAAAACTCAAAGGAACTCCAATATGGCCCCAGCTTTAGTCCACTATTTCATTTCGCAATGCAGCCATAAGAAAATATTTTGGTCCGGACGGAGTAAGTTCCTCTCTTCATATTCTCTGCAGTACGTCAGAATTCCGCCTGCCAATAAATAAAGGGGGGAGTGCCGGCTTCACCGACTTCCGGTGGCTTCTTGCATATGTTTCCGCCACTTTTTTTTTTTTGCCCTTTAACAACAACTTCTACGAAGAGCATTTCCGCCCGCGTGCCATCGACGACCGCGGCCCCTTCCGCCCGGCCTTGCTCGCCATCTCACCATGGGTCCCTCTCGGCTTCGCTGCCGGGTTTTTTCGTTCCCACTTTCAGCTGCCGCCTCACCTCACTCGCCATGCCCGGCTCTTCGGTGCCACGGCGCGGTCCAGCCGCTGCAGCGTCTCCGCCTCCCCAAATCTCGGTCTTCCCTTCGCCGCAAGAGCTGGGCTCGGCGCTGGCCCAGCTGGTAGCGCAGCGGGAAGCTCAATCCGGGCCCGGTGGGCGCTTCTCCCTGGGCCTGTCAGGTGGAAGCCTAGTGCGGATCTTGGCTCAGGAGCTGCCCGCGGCCGCTGCCTGCCCTGCCCGGTGGCTCCTGGCTTTCGTGGACGAGCGGCGGGTCCCGCTGAACGACCCCGAGAGCAACTTCGGTGCCTACAAGGTGTCTCTCCGGGGGGGGGGCTGATCCCCGGGGTGGTGCTGGAGGGCGGGGTGGGGTGGGGGGGTTGCTGGGAGGCGTATTTCCTTGGCCGCGGCTCATATTCCCGGCAGGAAGGCTGGGCGTGAACTCCCTCGGGTGATGATGGGTCGGTAAACCTGCAGGGATGGGCTGCTTGGCTGCTTTCATCTTTCTTTCCCCCCCCCCCCTTCACCTGCAGTCCCCGCGGACTGCGATTTAACCAAGGAGATTCAACCTGTCCGCGCTGCTGCTTCACCCATAAATAATAACTAATTGGTTGTGTTTTTTTGGTGCTGCAAACGCCTTGCGGAGCTGGACCGAAATCTCCTTTGTTTCACCATCCTATCTGAGATCTAACGCCCCCCCCGCCCCTCCCCAGCAACCATCTTTAAATGGAATTGCTGCTTTTCACTGTAAAAAAAAGCTGGAACAATTAATGCCCCGTGAGTTTGGGTCGCTGCAAAGCCTCAAACTCAAGCCATGCACGGAGCTGTATGTAATCCGCCTTGTATTGGAAAAACGAGTGTCTAGCTAGTTGCTTAATTTTTTTTATTTTTTTTTAGGGTGGGCTGACTTGCATTTTGTCTTCCCACCCCCCACTGGGCGACTTCTCCTTTTTTAGTACCTGCTTATAGATATGCGATTTGCAGAGCAGGAATATCTGTTTAAACTACAGCAATTTAGCATACGGATGTTCAGTCTAAATAGCCTACAGACTTTCGTCAGATTGGGGATTCAATTGACTGTCAAACATATTGATCGATGGGCAGATGGTGTGCTAGTTTATTTTCCATCTACTTTTGTGGAAAAGTAGGAAATCATTTCTGTTCTTTAATAATCTTAACAATTGAGTTGAACCATTTGCTGAACGAGACACTCCCAGATTCAGGAAGATTTGCCTTTTTCTTCCATAAACCCAATACTCCCAGGTATAAATGATGATTCCCGGAGCTCTGTTTAGGAGTACAGGTAATCCTTGATTTACGACCGCAATGGAGTCCAACATTTCTTTTGCTCAGCGAGACATTTGTTGAGTGAATTTTACAGCCCCATTTTACAGTCTTTCTTGCCACAGTTAAGTGAATCATTGCAGTTGTTAAGTGAGTAACGTGGATAGGTGAATCTGGCTTCCCCATTGACTTTGTCAGAAGGTCACAAAAGGCGATAACATGATCCAAGATACACTGCAATTTTCATAAATATGAGTCAGTTGCCAAGCGCCTGGATTTTTATCATGTGACCATGGAGATGCTGTAACAGTCGTAAGTGTGAAAAATGGTTGTTTTAGTGCTTTTGTAACAATCACTAAATCAACTGTTATAAGTCAAGGATTACTGTAGATGACCATGGCAAAGTTGTTGTTTTTTCTTGTTAGGAATCTTATATCTTTAATTGATGCATGGAAGATCACAGTGGCACAAGGGAAACGTATGCTAGCATGGAGATACAGTAATGAGGGAAGGTTCATTTGTGGGGTGTTTATTTTCTTACTTTTTATTACATGAGTTAGAACGCTGGCACCTACAAGCAGGAGGAAATATGAGGAAAATATCAAACCCAAGTTTCACAGAGCTTACGATTATAGTGAAAATAGGAAGTGAAACAGGAAGAAGTGCATGTCAAATGATGATTGCATAGAATTGATCCTGCTTTTATTCTGCCAGAGGAAACAGATTGCATAGAGTGCTCTCAGTAATGGATGGAGATTTATCTCCTATCTATTCCATCCCATTCCAACCCCTGCCACATTCTTTCCCTATTCTTAAGAGTCCTTCTTTCCACAGAGGGAGGGTGTCTTGGGGGGGAGGTATAAAGAGAATGCAGTAGATGCCTTTTATTTCCCCCCCATTTGTGCTAGTGGAATTGAGACAGCAGCCCCTCCTTTCTATGAGTCCCACAGTTACTTTTGTCATTCTATAATAGTGATTTGCCTTTTGTTTCAGACATACCTCCTTTCTAAAATTGCTATACCTGATGACCAAATAGTTGTTATCAATCCTTCGCTACCAGTAGAAGAGGCAGCGGCAGATTATGCTGAAAAGCTGAAAAAGGTATGGCTGGGAGTTGGTGTATTTTTATTTGCCAGAGACAGTCAGATTTTCTTGCAGAGTGCTAGTAATTTAAAGGCAAAGCACAGTGGTTGGAAATGAGATTAAATCCTAACTGGTTTTTTCTCTCCAGAATTCCCTATTTTCAATAGCTCCTCCTGGTTTGATCTGCTGTTTTGCCATTCAGTACTCATAAAAGTTCCCCAATGTTTAACAAAAAGTTCATGATACAGTTTTGAGCCCAGACTTGTACAAGGTCTGCTCATTGTAAATTTCTGGCTGATGTCCTTTCAAACTGAACAGTTAGTGGCAAGTTGATCAATGTAGATGAAAGTATGTTGAACAAAGTTATTATAACAATTCAACTATGCTGTGTTTAGCGCTTGAGCTCTAAGTTCCAGAAACTGTAATCCTACAGCATCTTCCATATGATGCTGTGGTAGAATAAGGTAAGCCCTGTCTTTCTCAATCAGACTACTTGGGACAAGTTAACAAGTGCAAATAGGGATAATTCCTCCAAATGCTTGCAGTCTCAGATCAAATTCAGGACAATTACAATGTGAAGACAGATTGTGGGAAAACATGTTGTCTTAAAGGATTAAAATTCATAATAAGTGGATCATGGAAACTCTTAATACAATAATGCCAACTGATTCATATTTTAGTACTTTTTTAATACCAGGAAAGACATTTCTATTTTTCTAGATTGGAGGGAAAGATAGTTATCTCCATGTTTATATTAATAATATATTTTTCTTTGAAAACTAATAAGAATATACCAAGTGGTAGTATAAAAGTGATACTTAAACTTTCAAGTGTTTTTCTGTTCCACAGGCCTTCCAGGGTGAAGATATGCCTGTATTTGACCTTTTGATTTTAGGAGTAGGACCAGATGGACATACCTGCTCTCTTTTTCCAGATCATCCCCTACTACAGGTGAGCCAAAGAGAAGAGCTGTAGTTGAATTTTTTTTGTTTGCTGCTGCTTGGGTTACAGAATCATAGCTGTTGCAGATTAAAGGAGCAAAAATCCCGCTGGCTATTCTGAGGAAGCTCACAGTAATCAGATTAAAGTCTATTATAATTTACTTGTGACGGATTATCCTTTTAAAAAGTGATGTTATAACAGTCTGTTGAAATAGATTTTCCTTGAGCAGGAAATAATTAATTGGACAAATAAACATCGAGAACAAGAGCTATCCTTAATTTTGAGAGTCTTGCTTTTTAAAGATATCTAGAACCAGAGCTAATTTCTAGTGTCTACTGTGAAGTATCAAGATATCTCTCAGTATGATTGATCTGTCTGGGAGACATATGGGAGAGAACTTTACCTCTGCTATCCTTAGTTAAATTCCCAACTCATAACAGAGAACAATGGGACAGAAAGCCAGAGAAGGTCAGGGTAGAATAGAGCATTTTCCTCAATTTGCTTTCTGTTAAACGGGTTTTGCCATTTCCCAGAGCAGCTGTTTTGTGAATAGGCAAGATCTCCTTCCATGAGGACCATTTTGAGGAGCTCTTAAAACTTAATGTTCAAATTCTAGTCATCATGCCCTCCAAACCTCAAAAATTGCCTATCCTAGCATGCTGGAGCCTATTTCGAGCTGGGACTATCAAGAAAGTAATAAATGGCAAAACGTAAAACTTTGTGAAAATAAGCACAATTGATTCCCTGCACTTCTTTCACAGATGGTTCAAAGGTGCAAGTAAACCAATCTAGCGACAAGTGGAATATCCAACCACTGGGAGAGCCATAAAGATTTGTGAAATAGATATGGATAGGCTTCTCTTGTGGGTAGTAATAAAAAAAATTCCATTTCCATGCTCTCCTTTTGGTCTTTCATCATCTTTTCCTATAATTTCTGTCCCTTTCTTCATCCGATTTGAGCAACCCTTTAGACTCTACCGAGATGGAAGTATTTGGTACTGACCAATTTAGAGATGGACTGCTTAATTTTGAATCCTAGAAATGTTACATAGATTAAAATGTAGATATCGAGTACCTTTGAAGAAAGTGGTGATCGGGCAAATTAAAGGTGATTATATTACTTTTAGAAGGGGGAAAAATATGTGTGTGTTCCATATTATGATAACACAGTAAAATTGAAATGGCTTCCAATATTATGAGTGTGTATTTAACTAGTACATCGGCTAGAGGTGAGACTGACCCCCACAACAGTTAAATCATTCATTGGTTAAACAATAACTTTAATTCCATAAACCTTGTTTAGTGTTTGATAATCTATATTTTTATTCCATGGGAAAATCCCCTTAGAGCAGGGGTCTCCAAGTTTGCCAACTTTAAGACTTATGGACATGGGGAACCCAGAGATGTTCTATGTCAAGGACCATTTGAAAATGAAACATTCCAAGAACTGCTTAATTTTGAATGCTGTGCACACTTGTAAGATAACAAATGTCAGCGTTCCAGAAAAAAAACCCAACTCCAAGTAAAAACTCTGAAGCAAGCATCTTTCAAAGTTCTATTTACTAGGATAGGTAAACTGGCATATCTGGGAAAACCCGAATCTGAGAGGTCCGGGTTTTCCCTCAGTAAATCAAAACCCCCCAAACCATCCCATCATTCCTCAGTCGATCACATGCTCCAATCACCATCCATCCCATCTCGAGACAGCACTCCGACCACTCCTCCTCCAGATGCAGGATCAGTCTGACCTTGACTGACAGGAAGAATGCTATTATGTCTAAAGACCAACCCCTCAATTAAATCCCCCTTCCTACTTTCCCACACATGAGAAAGTGGCAGCACGGAAGCTTCTGGCCTAATATAGCTTCCAAATAGCATTATTTGCTAATGACAGCTAGCAATAGCACTAGCATTTATTTTTTTATTTATTTTTATTTATTTTATTAAATTTTTATACCGCCCTTCTCCCAAAGGACTCAGGGTGGTGTACAGCCGGAATAAAATACAAAATATATACAATTAAAAGAAATTAAAATAAACTATTACTAAACGGCCGGTAATTTAAAAGATTTAAAAATTTAAAATATTACTAAAACCCCAATTTAAAATCAACTATTTATGCCAGTCCTGCTTGAATGAATAAATATGTTTTTAGCTCATGACGAAAGGTCCGAAGATCAGGCACTTGACCTAAGCCAGGGGGGAGTTCGTTCCAGAGCGTCGGTGCTCCCACAGAGAAGGCCCTACTCCTGGGGGCTGCCAGCCGACATTGTTTGGCGGACGGCACCCTGAGAAGGCCCTCTCTGTGAGAGCGTACGGGTCGATGGGAGGCATAAGGTAACAGCAGGCGGTCTCGTAAGTACCCGGGTCCTAAGCCATGGAGCACTTTAAAGATGGTAACCAGGATCTTGAAGTGCACCCGAAAGATTACAGGAAGCCAGTGCAGACTACGGAGCAGTGGTGTTACATGGGAGCCACGAACGGCTCCCATTACCACTCGCGCAGCTGCATTCTGGACTAACTGCAGCCTCCGGGTGCACCTCAAGGGCAGCCCCATGTAGAGAGCATTGCAATAATCCAGCCGAGACGTAACCAGAGCGTGAGTGACCGTGCATAAGGCCTCCCGGTCAAGGAAGGGACGCAACTGGCGAACCAAGCGAACTTGGTAAAAGGCCCTCCTGGTGACGGCCGCCAGATGTTCATCAAAGGACAGCCGACCATCCAGGAGGACGCCCAAATTGCGAACCACCTCCTTTGGGGCCACTAACTCGCCCCCAACAGTCAGCTGCGGGAGCAGCTGACTGTACCGGAGTGCTGGCATCCACAGCCACTCTGTCTTGGAGGGATTGAGCCTGAGTCTGTTTCTCCCCATCCAGACCCGTATGGCTTCCAGGCACCGGGACAGCACTTCGACCGCTTTGTTGGGGTGGTCCGGGGTGGAAAAGTACAGCTGAGTATCATCAGCGTACAGATCATAACTCACCCCGAAACCACTGATGACCTCACCCAGCGGCTTCATATAGATGTTGAACAGGGTAGGCGAGAGAATCGACCCCTGAGGTACCCCACAAGTGAGGCCCCTCGAGGATGACCTCTGCCCCCCTGTCAACACCGTCTGCGACCGGTCGGAGAGATAGGAGGAGAACCACCGGTAAACGGTGCCTCCCACTCCCAATCCCTCCAACCGGCGCAGCAGGATACCATGGTCGATGGTATCAAAAGCCGCTGAGAGATCTAATAGGACCAAGGCAGAGGAACAACCCCTGTCCCTGGCCCTCCAGAGGTCATCCACCAACGCGACCAAAGCCGTCTCCGTGCTGTAACCGGGTCGGAAGCCGGACTGGAACGGGTCTAGATAGACAGCTTCCTCCAGGTGCCGGGGAAGCTGCCATGCAACCACACTCTCTACAACCTTCGCTAAGAAGCGAAGGTTGGAGACTGGATGATAATTTCCCATAATAGCTGGATTTTAGACTTATATACCGCTCCACAGTGCCTTTACAACCCTCTCTAAGCAGTTTACAGAATCAGCATATTGCCCCCAACAATCTGGGATATCGGAAGGATGGAAGGCAGAGTCAACGTTGTCAAGATAATTTGACAAATTATCTCAGTCAAGACAATTTGTTCTGTGTAAGACTTTGGAAATTAAATACTCTGCTTTGTTTGTATCTGTCCAAACATCTGAGTTGACAAGTTCCTAGTGAACTAGTTTGCTTTTGGTACTTTGGGCTTAGCTGTCATTACCTAATGCCTGTCCTCATGCATTGGCCTGGGAATTCTGAGTTGTAATATCAACGTATCAGGAGAGTACCAAGTGGATAAAGATGGAGTAAATCTAGCTCTGGGGCTCATGCTGTTTCCAAGGTTTGTCTCTGCCTTCCTTCACTACGGTCCATATTTACTTTCCTGGGTCAGGAGCGGGAGAAGATTGTGGCTGCCATTAGCGATTCCCCAAAGCCTCCCTCAGAGCGGATCACACTGACTTTCCCTGTGCTGAATGCAGCGAGGAGTGTGGTGTTCGTTGCCACAGGGGACAACAAGGCTGCAGTGATAAAGGTACTTTACTTTGGAAGGGCTGTCTTTTTCCTCGCGAGCCCCCCCCTCCAGCTTTTGAGTGCTGCGGGCAGTATGGTAGTCATGTCATCATAGGGGGTGAGGCAAAATATTTAGCGTTTTGGAACCGTTCATTTTTATAAGGGAGTAAAACCCTTATAACCCCCCTAAATCTTAGTCCGTCTTTCCTTTATTTTCTCAGGCATCCACCCCCCACTCCTTAAATAACAACAGTGGCATGCCATCGAATTCTCACATTACGTCCCCACATGTTGATGGTACAAAATTTCCAGGGGCCGCTGTAGAGAAGATATAAATATAATTTGTGGCCAAGGCTTGCCACTCCTGTTTTTCAATTTTGCAACTGAAAAGTTTCTTGCAAAGGTTTTGTTCGTTCCTCCTTGGCTTACTGAGCTGGAGAGTAATTAGTTATGCTGAGCTAATACACTGAGGAATCAAACTGGTTTGTTTCGAATTGAATTGTGGCTTTGTCCAGTGCGCACATTTGCTTTTTAACGATGGCTGCGCATCTCTTTCTTTCTATTGTGGAATTTTCTAAGGAAAAGCAACATTCTTCCCTTGGCAGCAGTTCACCTGTGACAGTTCCCTGTGCCTATTAGCAAAGAAAGGGACGGGGGAACCTTTATGTATGTATGTATTTCCTTACCCATTGCCTGATTGCAAAGGGACCCTGGGCAGCTCACAGTTTAAAGTATGACCCCTCTGCTAGCATTTTGAATACCATCTGCAAAGTGTAGACTTTGAACGCATGGGTGGGTGCCTGACCTTTTTTCTTTCTTGCCACAGCGTATTTTGGAAGGCAACGAGGAAAACCCACTGCCGGCTGCCCTTGTCCAGCCACATACTGGGAAGCTTTACTGGTTCCTGGATGAGCCAGCTGCGAAGGAGTTGACCATTCCCTTTGAGAAGCATTCCATCTTGTAGGAGCTTCATGTCTTGCAGCCTTCCGGGTTGGGAGAGGTCCACCAAGTACAGGGTGTGGGTAGAGCCCCACCCTCTAACATTCCAGGTCACGGTCTCCACGTCTGGTCGTAGCGCTCAGGAGCAGCACTAAACTAACACTGTCTTTTCTTTTCTTTTTCTTTTTTCCTTTACTTCCCCCCCTTCCCCTGATTTTTTTTATTTTTTTTTACATTTTAAGAAGTGTAAGTTTGTGGAGCACGGTGTAACAAATATGATTATTGCTTAACTAGGGCAAAGTGTGACATGGGAAATGCTTGGGTCCAGCTACTAGGTATCAAGAGAGTTGGTTACAGTCTTTATCATGTGAATGGTCTAATGTGGTGTAAAATGGATGCACAATTAAAGGTGTAAATTAAAGTCACTCAGTGCTGGCACAATGTGTTCCTCTTCTCTCTGTGATTTTTCTTTCATTATTAAGTAACGGGAGTGATGAGGCCTATTTATCTATTTATCCGCCATGGCAAATTAGATTTTTTTTATGTTGGATCTGTATATATTTAATACTCAGCATATTAGCATATTGCCTCACCTATGCACTCCTTAGGGATTAGACCACAGCTTCCATTGCTGAATCTGAATGATGATTAGGAATCATGACCGTTGTACTTTAACCTATCTGGAGGATGCGTTTACATTCCACAAATCCTATCAGATGCTTCTCTAGGTTGCTTGTGCATTTTCAGTTATATTCCATCCCAAATTTTGACTTTAAAAAATGGAGATTTGGAAGAAACTGCCCTGTGTCATACTGACTTGCGTCTCATAACTTCTGCATACCTGTAAGCTTGCCTGTTTCTTTCCACTGAACACTTATCGGTCCAACTAATTCTTCCATAAACTCCCTATGTCGTCTTTATATCCGTTGTGCTCCAGCCAAGTTCTGTTTAAAGCAAAGATAAAAATTCCCTCAAACTAAGTTCAGGTCCTGATTACTTTATGGATACATCCATCTAACTATCCTATCTGGACTTCAAAAATCTGGATAATAGTTAACTGCAGACTTTCTACCTCTTTTTTGCTACCATCTGGTGACTGTGTAGAATTGATGTTTAAAGCCCATATATGCTGACCCAATATTTAAGAGGCTGCCCCTAACACAGAAAGATCCCAGAAAACGTTGAAAGCCAGTTTTGTCCAGCAGTTAAGGCACAAAGTTAGAAACCAGGGGACTCTGAGTTCTAGTCCTGCTTTAGGCATGAAAGCTGGCTAGGTGACTTTGGACCAGTCACTTTCTCAGCCCAACTCACCTCACAGGGTTGTTTTGTGGGGAAAAATAAGAGGAGAAAGGAGTATTTGGTATGTTCATCACCTTGAGTTATTTACAAACATAATACAGGCAGGATAATTTTGTTTAAAAAATCGTGGGCAGGCAGTTGATAAAGGGAGTGAAGAAAGACCACTAAGATTCACACCAGCAGCATTACATTTGTTAGATCAAATATCACAATTCCTTGACTCAGCTAGGAAATTTCAGATCCAGCATCTCTGGAAGGTAATTGCATAGGGAAGGCTGATCTACTAAAAGTTGTCCTAGATTTGGTTCATTGTAAGTCCATGTTATACTGCTTCCTGAACTGTTCTTGAGAAGCATGGAAATGGCTGGCTTTGGAGAGCATGGAAACCGGTGTTTTTCATTAGCTGCTTAGCAGCTTTCAACAAAAGGAATTAATTAAACCAGACTAGGAAGAATGAATTAAAATGGTGGGCTGCTTCTGGGAATATTATTTTAATTGGTCTGTGAGGCTGAATATATATTTCATTAGCAATTGAGTAATGGAAAATTAATAAGTACCATCCAGTTCAGTGCCTTTTTATACATGCAAGGCTTTTAGACAAAAAGCACAGTTCAACTATTCATTGCTGATGAAATGTTTTTGGTTGTGATGGAAAACTTGCACATGCTGGAAACCTTGGAGGACCACAGAAATACAGGGTCAATCTTTCCCAGACTTGTAGGTTAGAACCTAAAATTCAAATAGTTGCTTGTTTATAAGACACAGTAATGGGGAATATCATATTTCATGGCATAAGACGGTCACACAGGGCCAACAAATGTCAGTAATATAGGGCAGGTATATCTCACCTGAGCCTTAAAAAATAGAATTCTGTGCCAATTTAATAGTTGCATTATAACTGGAAACCTAGGTTCAAAACCACAATCAACTGTGAAAGTCTGGTAGTCCTATCCCCTCAGTCAAATCTACCTCATTTGTTGTGAGGAGGAAGGACGATGAGGGCCTAAGCTGTATAAGGGTAGAATATGAAAGTGATGGAATTTTTCACAGGGGAAAATACAGGGTTGAAAATTTGAGGCCCTGCAAATGTTACTGAATAAATTCCCAGTTATTGTATCTCCCACCAGTGGTCATACTAGAAAAGACTGCTGGCATTTACAGTTCGACAACCTCGGCAGAACTAGCTTCCTATCCTTAATATAAAGAGTAATTACCGTGCTTCCCTGAAAATAAGACCCTGTCTTATATTTTTTTGAACCCTGAAATAAGCGCTTGGCCTTATTGCCATGCATTCAAAAGCCCGATTGGGCTTATTATCAGGGGATGTCTTATTTTGGGGGGGAAACGGGGTATATAGGCAGTCCTTGACTTATGACCACAATTGAGCCCAAAGTTTTTGCTGCTGAGCAAGTGAGTTGTCAAGTGAGTTTTGCCCCATTTTACAACTTTTCTTCCCACAGTTGTTCAGTGAATCATTGCAGTTGTTAAATTAGTAAGGCAGTTGTTCCGTGAAACTGCTTTCCCCATTGACTTTGCTTCTCAGAAGGTTGCAAAAGGACATCATGGGATCCCGGGACAATGCAGCTGCCATAAATGTGAACCAGTTGTCAAGTGTCTGAATTTTGATCACAGGACCGTGGGGAAGGCTGCAACTATCCTTAAATGTGGAAAATGGTCCTATGTCACTTTTTTCAGCGCCTCTGTAACTTTGAACAGCCACTTAATGAATAGTTGTAAGTTGAGGACTACCTGTAATTCTGGCAAGAGCTAATTCCCACCCCAACCCCCCACAAAAGTAAAAATTGCTGCAGAAAACAAGTCAATTTATGCACAATCAAATCCTAACTTCCATCATTTCAAATCATTATTATTTCTTTCAGAAATGAAGATGTGGTCAAAGGTATGTTTTGACTGTCTAACTAACTGACCGATTTGTCCAAGAGGTTTTTGGATGAAGAATGAGATTCAGATGCTTTTAGTAAATTAAATAAACAAACAACTTTTATCTGGGTGTGCTATTTGAGACGCTAGAATCATGATGAGACTATTAACATGCAGAGATGCAACACCACCTTCCTTTGTAAGCAAGTAATTCTGCTAAGCTTTTTATTAGTTTTGCTCTGTGCTTATTGTGTCCCTTCTAGTTTTTTCCTATGTAAAAGAGGAGTTTGTATCATAAAAATAATAGGAAATGTTGCACATTAAGGGAAAAGATACAGAAAAAAGTTGCATTAGGTAGAAATAAAGGAGTACCCAATTTATATTCTGTGTTTTTCAGGCTTGGTTGAAGCTTTTACTTGCTACTCAGAGGCAGGAAGCCTATATATTCCTGGGAGAAACTGCAGCAAATCTTGTTCAGTCTTTCCAAATTGTTAATCCAAGCTTCCCTTAGATTTTTGTTGCTGTTTACTCAAATTGGTGCTTTCAGTCCAGTTTTCAGGAGACATTTCCCACTCTGGTACTTAAAAGCTCATTACATTCCTAAACAAGCTTGCCAAACAAAAGTTTGGCTGATGAAGAATGAGGATTTCTTTACAACTGGTCTTTTTTCTTTGGTTTATACACAGTCACACTTTTTCTATGGTAGAGACTAGTTTACAGGTCTCAGATTTAAAACAGCTGTGTTTACTTTTGTATATAGAGCAAATATTCCATATACCACATATATAAAGGAAAACATATATACAGTGCATTCAGAAAGTATTCTGACTCCCTTCACTTTTGTCAATTTTATTATGCTGCAGCTTGATTCTACAGTTATTGAAATTCATTTTTTTCCTCATTAATCTACACTCAGTACCCCATAATGACAAAGCGAAAACAGAATTTTATAAGGTCTATAAATTTAATAAAAAGAACTGAAATATCAAGTTGGCATAAGTATTCAGACCCTTTGCAACAACACTTTAAATTTAGCTCAGGTAAATTTTCCCATTTCTCTTGATCGTTGCTGACATGTTTTTACACCTTGATCGGAGTTGACCTGTGGTAAATTAAATTGGTTGGACACGATTTGGAAAGGCACACACTTCTCTATAGAAAGCCTCACAGCTGACAAGGCATACTGTAGCAGAGCAAAAGCCACAAGGTCAAAGGAACTGACAGGATTATTGCAAGGCACAGATCTGGGGAAGGCTACAATAAAATTTCTGCTATACTGAAGGTTCCTAGGAGTACAGTGGCCTCCATAATTCTCAAATGGAAGAAGACTGGCACAACCAGGACTCTTCCAAGAGCTGTTCGCCAGATCAAACTGAGCAATTGGTGGACAAGGGCCTTAATAAGAAAGGTGACCAAAGAACGCTATGGCCACCTTGACTAAGCTCCAAAGATCCTGTGTGGAGATGGGACAGAGATCCGAAAGGACAACCATCACTGGCAGCCATCCACCGATCTAGGCTTTATGGCAGAGTGGCTAGACAGAAACCTCTCCTCTGTGTAAAACATATGAAAACCCACTTGGAGTTTGCAAAAAAGCAGCTGAAGGACTCTCAGACTGTGAGGAACAAGACTCTCTGGACTGATGAAGCCAAGGTTAAACTGTTTGGCCTAAATTCTAAATGTTATGTCTGGATACAACTCATCACCTGCCCAATATCATCCCAACAGTGAAGCAGGGTAATGGCAGCATCATATTGTGGGGGGCAGCAGGAACTGGGAGACTGGTCAGAGTTGAGGGAAAGCTGAATGGAACAAAGTACAGGGTACCTCAATGAAAACCTGTTCTATAGTGCTCAGGACCTCAGACTGAGCCGAAGGTTCACTTTCCAACATGACAATGATCCTAAGCACACAGCCAAAACAACACAGGAGTGGCTTAGGGACAACTCTGTGAATATCCTAGAGTGGCCCAGCCAGAGCCCTGACTTGAACCCTATTGAACATCTCTGGAGAGACCTGAAAATGGCTGTCCATTGACGGTCACCATCCAACCTGACTGAGCTTGAGAGGATTTGCAAGGAAGAATGGTAGAAAATCCTCCAATCCAGGTATGCAAAGCTTGTCGTGTCATACCGAAAAAGACTTGTGCTGTAATTGCTGCCAAAGGTGCTGCAACAAAGTACTGAGTGAAAGGTCTGAATATTATGCCAAAGTAATATTTCAGGTTTTTTTCATTTTTAATAAATTTGCAGACATTTCTCAAATTCTGTTTTCCCTTTGTCATTATGGGGCACTGAGTGTAGATGAATGAGGGAAAAAATGAATTACAGCAACTGTAGAATCAGGCTGCAGCATAACAAAATTGACAAAAGTGAAAGGGGTCTTAATACTTTCTGAATGCACTACATATGTAGTTTAAAAAAAACCCATTAAACTATTACTCACAGCAATCTCATCAAATTGGTGTCTGTTTAGGAAGACCTAAAACAGTGGTAGTCAACCTGGTCCCTACCGCCCACTAGTGGGCGTTCCAGCTTTCATGATGGGCAGTAGGGGTTTTGTCCAATACTGAAGCACTTTCCTTTTTTTTAATTTAATTGATTTTTTAAAAAAAATTCAAAGCATTATTTAAAAACATTTTCATTAGGTTTTCATAAAATTCCCTGTGACAATTTAAATTTCTGAAAATATACTATTTGTATCGCCCGCACATGAGTTTAGTTCACGTTACGTAAGTGAAACTAAATGGCGCTATAGTGCGACCATAAACAAAAGAGCCTCGTTCCAGAATAGCTCACGCATCTCCCCCCACTTCACTCAGCTGTAACAGACAAGCAGAGCTGGTAGCTGGCGTCCCCCCAAACCCAATCCACGATGCGCGAGATGCATGCACAGACGACGATTCACGGTGCTTTACTGTGGAACCAGTGGGCGGTGAGAAAATTTTACTACTAACAGAGATACAAAAGTGGGCGATAGGTATAAAAAGGTTGACTACCCCTGACCTAAAAGATAAATGGAAAAGAAAGCAATATAGGAAATGTTTTTACCTGTCAAAAAGCAGAAGAGAAGAGACTGCTTCAAACCCAAGTACAATTTTGTCCGGTGGTACACTATATTATGACTTGCCCACTTCCTCCATGGTCAGATATCTACAGTTCTTTAGATAATAATGGACTCCAACTTCCACTTGAAGCAGCTGAGCCAATGGCCAAGGATACTGGATGTTTAGTCTAGCATGTAAAAAGGATTTTTAGACAGTATTCTAGAACACCCTAGGATTCTATAACAACTTGATAGTATTCCAATAGAAAGAGACAAAGAGCAAAAAAATATATAAATAAATAAAATTCAAATGTCCATTTTCTATTACTAGCATTTTGCCCCTTGATCAGGTGTTCCAAGATTTTATTTTATTTTTTAAATTACAGTACAGGTTCTACAGCCTTTATAACCCCCTAATCTGGAGAATCCCAGCTCTCCACTGTCAGAAAAGTGATTGTGAACCAATGGATTAACAGAGCTATTTATTTAAATCTAGGCATTACAAACTGTAAGCAGAACTGCAAACATGGTTTAATGAGTTAATAGTCCAACTTTCTTGGTTTTCATAGCAAACAGAAATAAGTCACGTAAGGTGCATGTAACAAATCCAAACCATCACAAACTTACAGAGCATATTTTAGTTTATAAACCCCATTAGTCAGAGAGGCTACATAGTCTGTGGTGGAACTGCACAATATATTAAGTTAAAAGGTAAAGAATGGAATATTGTTATTATATATTTCATAGCAGCATCTAGCATTTCTCCACAGGAAGGGGCGCACTTGGTGAATGCTTGGACAGGAAAGTCTAGAAAATACTAGACTCGGAAATGAAATCTTAGATCTTAATATATGACCTCAAATAAATATTTGATAATAAATAAATATTTACAATACAGTAGCCAATTGTTGACACCTATGTATTTCCAAGGATTTATGTTTTAAATTATATTTCTTGTGGTAAATTTGCATGGTAGCCGCCCAGGCTTCTTTTGTAACTACACAAAGGACCAACAGCAGAATGGATGATGAAGCTTACAGAAGCCAAGTCTCTTCAAGGCTACCAAATCTGGACTATGAAAATCCAGAGGACCATTGTGTCCATGGGATACAGTGGACAAAGAGATACTGAAAATCCTAATTCACTGCTGCCACCTAGTGGGCACCCACATTTTAACATCCCAGATATATAATTTTAAAAGTACAGGTTGTCCTCCATTTTCGACCCCAATTGAGCCCAAATTTCTGTTGTTAAGTGAGATGTTTGTAAGTGAGTTTTACCCCATTTTATGACCTTTCTAGCGCCGGGGCAGGTGGGCAGGCCCAGCTGCTGATCGGAACTACCGGTTCGCTTGAACTGGTCTGAACTGGCAGCAGCCCACCTTTGAGCAAAGGTCATAAATATGAACCAGTTGGCAAATGTCTGAATTTTGATCACATGACCATGGGAATGCTGCAAAGGTTGTAACTGTGAAAAATGGTCGTAAGTCACTTTTTTCAGTGCCACTGTAACTTTGAACAGTCACTAAACAAACTTGTAAGTCAAGGACTACCTATGAACGCAACAGACAGGTCAAAAAATGTGATGTGTCAGGAAGAAAAAAGAGATAAAAAACCATTGTTCATCCTTATTTCTATGGGTTAAGAATATTAGGGAGAAGTGTGCAGCTGCCAATGTTTAAAAATCTATTATTAATCAAGAATACATGATGCCGCTCAACTAGCTTACACCATGTGTTAAACCATAATGTGGTTTTATTTTTGGATTACTGTTATGCGTGACTGTGACAGTTTAGCATTTGGTCCAAACATCAAAATTTAAACGAAAATTGGTTTTGAATGGTATGTGAATCCCATCACAGTGCTTGAGAGCATGGCCAATATTTCCTCACTATACTTTAGCCCTGGCTTTTAAGAACCTCCATTCTTCCTTCTTTCTTGATAACTTAAGGCTCAGCAACAGGATCTACTTTCCTTGTGAGCAGATTCATTGAAAGGTATGAGACAAATTAGAATGTTTTTCCCTACTGAATCATGGTAATTATTTTACCCAATTGGGATTTTTCTAAGGCAAAGAAACTGGTATGTTTTTTTTTAATTGACTACATCCACATAGTCCACTTAACTTCCCCTTCTCCCTTTTGCCCCCATGCCACCCCAATTTATCCCCTACATCATTCTAGTTACAGTACATATGAATTTGATGAACTGAGCTGTTGCCTTTCCAAAAATTTGTTACTAAAACGCCTGGTTTTTTGTTAGGTAAAACCGTCGAATTACTTTATCAGAAAAAAAAAGGTTTTTCCCCCTCCACTTTTTTAGTAACAGCTGGACAGTTTTCATTAAAACATATTAAATACAGGTTGCGCCTCTAAAAGTTTCTAATTGTTTATTTCCACCACAGGCCACCAGATGACGCTGTTGGGCAATCCTGCTTCATCTTGCTGTACAGTTTGTAATGACTTGGCACCAGTATTCACTGTTGTCATTTATTTAGTTTTAATATTTTCCATTAGTAGACTTCATGTTTGCTAAACCCTTTGGATGATACATTCCTGTTTATCTTTATCCATCCTTTCTTTTCAAATCATCCCCTATTAATTCAATTCCATTTATGCAGTATATATATCTCCTTTTGCTTCCCATAATTTCTCTGCAGTATATTGTAGTCTGTTTAAGAGGGCTGCACTAAAATGTCATTTCATTATATGCCATTAAATTGCTATTGGTTCTTAGCAAACAGATAAGATAGATTTGCTACAGATGATGTTTCCAATCAGATCCTTCAGGTCTTCCAATGGTGCACATGGACATACTAGGCCGAAGGCTTCCACACGCTGCCACTTTCTCCTCTGTGGGAAAGGAGGGGAGGAGGGTGCTAGTACAAGGGATGGTTAGACAAAACAACATTCTTCCTGCAGGTCAAGGTCAGGCTAAGTTCGCATCTGGAGAAGGAGTGGCTGGAGTGATGCTTCGACATGGGACGGTTGAGGATTGGAGCATGTGACTGGCAGAGGGGTCATGAGGGTGGAGATTTAGGGGTTTGTATTATTGAGGGAGGAACCAGAATCCCCGGTTTCGGTTTTCATCCAACTGTGCCAGTTTACCTATGCTAGTAAAAGAACTTTGAAAGATGGTGGCTTTGGAGTCTTTTCTGCAGGAGGGGTTTTCTGGAACGCTGACACCCTGCTTGTAACTGAGCCCGTTGTTTTTGCTGGTCAGCCTCTTCTTCCCTTTCCTTCCACTTTTGTCAGGATTATGGACTTCTCAAGAAAATTAGGTCTTATACAAGGTGTTAAAAATATTATCATTTCTCTGCATAAACTATATTGCCTCCATTCCTAATTCCCATTATGCCACAGCATCATAGAAGATAATGGGAATCTATTGCAAGCTAAACTAAGGAAAATATTTATCTGGCTTTGCTTTCTCTTCCATGTTCTAGCAGGAGAGCAATGCAACTAAACTCACTTGCAACTAAAATGGTTGGAGACTACCAGCAATAACACCGTTGGCTGTAATCAACAGAATTTAAAAAAAATGGATTTCAGATGGTAAATTAGTTTAAACCAGAAGGGCGATATTTGATTAATGGAAAGATACAATGGATATTAAAACATTTGCCTCAGGTGAATTCTGCTGCTTTTATAGTACACAAAAATACAATGGGTGAATTTTCTCTGGCTCTGGCATTAAAGGGATGGAGACCATTTCATTGAATTCCTGCCTATCTTACAACTGTGAAAATTAGATGGGCTAATTTTGTGTGTCAATTTGCATTATAAATACAGTAGCTTTTCCTATTGGATGCTTTGAAAGTTTAAAATGTATTTTTAATCATAAATCAAGTTTACCTCCCATACAGTCCTTATTTCCTTATTTTAATGCATTGACCTGTAGTGGTATTAGTGCCCAAAATATGGAATTGTGTTTTGAGAGAGTCTCACTGAATGTTTTAAGTGAGTTTTGCAAGCACAATATAATAATAATAATAATAATAATAATAATAATAATAATAATAATAATAATAACAACAACAACAACAACAACAACAACAACAACAACAACAACAGAATTGGAAATAATAATAATAATAATAATAATAATAATAATAACAACAACAACAACAACAACAACAACAACAACAACAACAACAACAACAGAATTGGAAGGGACCTTGGAGGTCTACTAGTCCAACCCCCTGCCCAGGCAGGAAACCCTACACCACTTCAGACAAATGATCCAACATTTTCTGAAAAATTTCCAGTGTTGGAGCATTCACAACTTCTGCAGGCAAGTTGTTCCACTTATTGATTGTTCTAACTGTCAGGAAATTTCTCCTCAGTTCTAAGTTGCTTCTCTCCTTGCTCTCTTTTTATTCTTTTGTAGCAGTACACATTTCAGACCATAAATTGTGGTTATTAATTCTGCTTAATTATAATTAATATTTATAATTAATTTAATTATTTATAAAATGAATAAAATATTTTATAATTTTATATATTATTTTATAAAATAAAATTAATTTAATTAATTAATATAATTAATATTTATTAATTATAATTAATTATAATTAATATTTAATTAATTATGATTGTATAATTAATATAATTAATTATATAATATTAATTATGCTTAATTCTGCTTAATTATAGGGACATGGTGGCTCAGGGGCTAGGACGTTGAGCTTGTCGATCGAAAGGTCAGCAGCTTGGCGGTTCAAATCCCTAGTGCTGCCGTGTAACGGGGTGAGCTCCCGTTACTTGTCCCAGCTTCTGCCAACCTAGCAGTTTTGAAAGCACGTAAAAAATGCAAGTAGAAAAAATAGGGACCACCTTTGGTGGGAAGGTAACAGCGTTCCGTGTGCCTTTGGCGTTGAGTCATGCCGGCCACATGACCATGGAGATGTCTTTGGACAGCGCTGGTTCTTCGGCTTTGAAACGGAGATGAGCACCGCCCGCTAGAGTCGGGAAAGACTAGCACATATGTGCGAGGGGAACTTTATCTTTAATTCTGCTTAAATTATATTCTAAAAAGTGTATGCATCATGTCTTCTGTGACAAAGTTATTTCCAGGTGTGACTATTGGAAAAAAGAGGATTCATGCATTAAAAAAAGTTCCAGCGCAGTCCTGGCTTCTTTTAATATTAAACTAAAATTGGTTTCATAGCCATGAAATGTTGCAAATGCTAGTTACATTTGGTGTAAATGACAAACAATAGTGTTAGCATCTTTCCAAGACCTTGGCAAACATTCCCCTAAGGTTTAAGATATTAAGCCAATCCCATTTTAAGAAATAATTTTAAAAAACCCTGAAAAGATATTGTTTTGGAACTTGCTGTTTGAAAATATGCAGCAAAATAAACAAGCTTTTTGCTTTAATAACATGTTATTAAAGAAAAAAGCTTGTTTCTTCAGCATCCTATACAGTTTAGCACCTATTTTGGTTTGATGGAGGCAGTATGTTACTAGCATTATGAAGTGATAACAATGAATAAAAATGATTAAAATGATAAGTTATTACTTCTTAACAAAAGTCACCTTTTTCAGTGCCATTGTAATTTTGAACAGTCACTAAATGAAGTGTTGTAAGTCAAGGACTACCTGTAATAATATTAACAAATGTGAACATTGATTGCTGAAGTTATCCTAGACATAGAAATAGAAAATAGGAAAGTATGACTGCTAGATGACAGAAATTGGACCTCAGGCACTTGTGAAAAATAATCATTTTCTCTCCCCCCATACAATTATGAATCATCTGGTACCAATCACTTTGGTATGATCATAAAAGTTGAAAATTACAAAGATGCACATTTAGGGTTTACTTCTGCAAACACCGCAAAATTATATCTTTTTAAACACTCAGTATATGACCATTCCTATATTTTTGCAGGAAAGCCAGCCAGGTATACCCTTCTGGGATTTTTTGACTTGTGGCACATCATTGTAGAAACATGTTTGTTCATCATGGCATCATGTAACTATTTGGAAGAGTTACATTTCTAAGTGCAAAATGCCAGTCTAGAATAATTGGAATCTAATGGAGGGCCTGCTTCTCACAATTGGCCAAAAAGGTGACAAACTTCAGGTGGATTAACTTGCTTCTGAAACTGTAGCTGCGAGCTTCTGGAATAAAATGTTCTCTGATGATGGTGATGGGGATATTTATTGTATGTTCAGGAGAGCACTACATTTCCTTCATCTGATATCTAGTTTGGGATATTTATATTTATAAGTTTCGGGATTCAATTATGTGAGCCTTTGTTGAATAGGAAAATATGAGGCTATCAGCAGTGGTGAAATCCTCCGAGATCTGCTACCAGTTTGCTGCGTGCACATGCGCAGGGCACACCAAACGTGCACTTCGTGTGCATGCGCACTACAGGTGCTACCGCACAGCGCTGAAAAAGAAGGCTTAAGAAGCCTTTTCCAAGGTAAGTAGAATAGTGAGGAGGGGGAACAGCTGTGCCGCGCAATTGAGATTTGCTAGAAAGCAGGATTTTCTGCTTTCTCGCAAATGTAAATCGTGCGGCACAGCTGATTGTGAGAAATACCGATTCATCTGAACTGGTAGCATTTTTTTACTACCGGTTCTCCAAACTGGTAGTATTTCACCCCTGGCTATGTGTATGATCAAAATACTGGTCCAGCTTGGCATCTCTTCAAAGTCTCAATCACATCAGAGACTAAAACTCATCCCAGCAATGTGTCCATGCAAAGCATACTTTTCTACTGAGCTATGAGCAGTCCTCCATTGTGATGGTTCTGATCTCTGTTAATGTCCATCAACATATGACTGTATCAGAAAAAGACGGTTTGTTTGTTCCCTTCAATTGGTTTGGCTGAGGTGCTCTTTGGCTCTTCCTAAGGAGCCACCTAGACCCACCTTCGCCAATGTGCTCCCCTCTGAATGTCCTAAAAATCTAACCAGTTTCCAATTATAACCCACTTTTTTATTTTTATTTATTTTATTTATTTTGTTACACAGTATATATAAGCATAAGCATGAAATAATTATACAATATATAAGCATATATATAAGTATGAGTATGTAATAACTATATTAATTGGACATAACGAAAGGAAACAATAGGACAGGAACAGTAGGCACGCTTGTGCTCTTATGCACGCCCCTTACAGACCTCTTAGGAATGGGGCGAGGTCAATAGTAGACAGTTTTTGGTTGAAGCTTTGGGGATTTTGGGAAGAGACCACAGAGTCAGGTAGTGTGTTCCAAGCATTAACAACTCTGTTACTGAAGTCATATTTTCTGCAATCAAGATTGGAGCGGTTAACATTAAGCTTAAATCTATTGTGTGCTCGTGTATTGTTGCAACTGAAGCTGAAGTAGTCTTCGACAGGAAGGACATTGTAATAGATGATTCTATGAGTTAAACTCAGGTCATGTCGAAGGCGGAGGAGTTCTAAATTTTCTAAACCCAGGATTTCAAGACTGGTGGCATAAGGTATTTTGTTGTATTCAGAGGAGTGGAGAACTCTTCTTGTAAAATATTTCTGGACACTTGTTCTGCACCAAGTTAAATAGTAGCAATGGAAATGAGATGACAGTGATGCCATTTGCCCAGAGTGAGCAAAACTATTGGAAACAACATTCCAAAGCATACCAAGGATCAGCTTTGTTCCTTCTGTGGAGGAAGAGCAAAAGTTTGTTTGACACTTATTCCCCAGAAAGATGACTTAAGAAAGAGATTCATTTTATTTTGCTTCAGGACTGCTTTTCCTCCAGCAGGAAGATGTTAAGGAAATGCCTTCTCCAGTGCCAAGGCATGTTCTTCTCAAATATATCTGAAAAGCCTCAAGCCGGAGAAGACCTCTCGATGCCAAAAAACCTAAGCCATTCATAATTAGTATGCCAATATTGTCTATAATTCTGATTTGATTACAGTGCAAGAATCATTATGGTTAAAAATCAGCATAAAAATATTGCTAAACTCAGAATTCTCTGAAGTCCAATATACAGATTTACTAACAGATTTTATTTGTTGTATAATGGAACTGACCTCAGTGTGTTTTTTTTCAACCATAATATTGTGCCAAGGATGAATTTGGCTAGGATGTAACTGGTTAGAAAAAGAAAGCAAGCTACAGAGCCATAATCTTCTTGAAAAAGATTCCTTCGGAAGGAGCTTGACTTCTAATTGGAAGTGCAAAGTGCACAAGCTCAGATGGTCCAATGTTTTGAAGATACAAACAAGGAACTTTCTGTGTTTTCATCTTTTGTTTCTCACTGAGGATTACCAGATTTACCTGAACTTACCCTGCCTTCCCCACTCATAAACATTGCTAAAGCTTCCTCTCTGTTTGCTATAATCTTTAAACCTTTAATAGCCTCATGCTGATTCAAAAATAGA
Organism: Ahaetulla prasina; assembly: GCF_028640845.1. NCBI lineage: Eukaryota > Metazoa > Chordata > Lepidosauria > Squamata > Colubridae > Ahaetulla > Ahaetulla prasina. The sequence goes on from NC_080540.1 coordinate 171,822,665, forward strand.
ATCTGCTGGTTCTTTTGGTGGGAACTTAAATTGGGAAATCATAGTTATTCTAGAAGATGGTATCAACTTTTGATACCATGAACAGAATAGTGGCTTAGTCAGAATTATATGTTAAATGCATGAAGCTCAAACAATGCTTTTTCTTCCAAACTAGGAGTTTTCATTTCTATCCCGCCTTTATTATTTTACAAATAATTCCAGGTGGTAAACTTATCCAGCACACCTTCCACCTATTTTCCAGTGGTGGGATTCAGCCAGTTCAACCTATTCGGGAGAACCGATTGTTAACCTTTTAAGCAGTTTGGAGAACCGGTTGTTGGAAGAAATCTTATTTTGGTTTTTTCCACTTTACAGGGCTAATCCTGTAAGGAAGGCAGGAAGGAAACATTCTGGTGTTGTTTCTAGCCTAATCTATTGCCCTGCTTACAGAAACTGCCTCTCTGGTTAACCCTTGTTACATTGTAACAGCTAAGGCAAAGCGCTCATCGACGTGAATGACGTTGAGTTGGCTATGCCTACATGGTCACATGACCACTGAACCACACCTACCCAGCTGGTCATTAGGGCAGAGAACCACTTGTTAAATTATTTGAATCCCACATTTTCTCTACAACACCAACTCTGTGAGTGGGCTGGACTAAGATAGAGTAACTGGCCCAAAGTCATCCAGCTGGTTTTCAGGGCTAAGGCAGATCATGAATTCATAATTCTTGCTTTCTAGCTTGGTGCCTTAACCACTAGATCAAACTGGCTCCAAATCTTGCTGTCCAAACCATAGAGGCAGATAATACACACACCCCCCAATTTCATATGCAAAAATGCATCTGCACCATAGGATCAGTTAAATTTCATTCTAGCATTAATAATAGGACTACATAGTTGACTGGGGGCACAGAGCACGGTAACCTAAAGTGTTCAGGCAAAATGAGGAGAGATGTCTGCCACTTCCAGCATCTTCCACCTACAGTCAGTCAGTTACCTCACTCTGCTTAACGGTGGGGCAGGCCTGGAAGTGTATTCCTTCTTCTGTCTCCTTCTTGTGCTGCTTTGCCTCTTCTGTCTTTTACTTTATGGCAAATAACAGGAGAGATACGTTAGCTCTTTACTCTTAAAAAATGCTTTATGTAACTTAACACTACTGATTTTGCAAACTACATTATTCCCACAAGAGTATGTTGAAACCATGGCTTACTGTACCTCAGTGTCACAGACATTGCATTTCTGTTGTGACTTACACCGGTAGCATAATAATGCCATTACTCCAATGACAGAAATGGCAAAATAGTGCAATTTGTGTAAGTTTGTTCTTCTGTGTGACATCCCTACTCAAATGATGCCAACTTCTGCAAACTGTAATCCAATATATCTGGAACAGGAGAAAGCCAGGGATTGTCTGCTCTATTACATCACCTTGTTCGGGACACGGAAATCTTTCCTGACAATCAGCTTTGATTCGTCAAAGATGGCTAAAGTAAGGCCCCATGTTTCTGCAGGATGCATCTATTATGTTCCACGCAGTGCATATACAGGTAGTCCTTGACTTACAACAAAGCAACTTTAAATTGTGTAATATTTACTTTTAATTAAACACCGACAGGACAAAAATTTAAGAATGTAGCTTCCCTCTGAGCAGACTTTTTACATAATAAGATAGCTAACTGAAGATAAATAGTTCGCTATGCCTCAAAATACTTTTTGAGTTTTAAACTGTAAAAAAACAGGCACTGGACAGGACAGCCTTTTGATGTGCATAACTAGGAAATTGTCCTTCTAGGGGCTGAATAAGGAAATTCTTATGAATGCCCTGGAAGAGTGTGTGCTTGGAACACAAATTTGTTCTGATGCAACTCCAGATGTTCAAATGGGTCAACTATAATTTTGTTTTGCTTATAACATCTGATTCAATGGCTTTGCTACCTACCTGCTTAACTGGGGTTGGGTTTATTATGGGATGCTAGTTGCAGCTGCAGTTTCTGTCACCAAATAATTCCAAGAAATGAATCAAGAGGCTGAAAACGCCTGGCTGACAGTTCCTAACAATACAGATGATGCGGAAAATGGAAAAATGTTTAATTAAAAGATTTTATAAGCAAAAAGAAATCTTAAATCCTCCAAAACCCAAGGTCCACATTTACAGAGGGTCAGTTTCAAATAATTATCCTGTATTTTTTTCAGTTAGTTTTTTACAAGACTATTGGCATCAACATTTTAGAGCAGTGGAATATTTCTCAAGATTCTGGATTTGGATGCAAAATCTATTAGCATGTTTGCAGAATTCAAACAATTCTTGGAGTTGGGGATCATCTGTAGTTAAATATCCTATATTAACCAGTCCAATATGTACAAAAATATATTAATTGTGAATTAATGCATCATCACAGTGATGGAGCCTATCTTTATATGCACTGGATCCCAGATTTATTTTTGGCAATTCCAGAGTCAATTGAATTGAGGTGGGTGGCTGGCTATAGAAATTGAATAAATAAATATATTTCCAGCCAAAGGGATGAGGATGAAAAAGACAATTTGCTTCCTGAATTGTGGACAGCTTTCACAAATCAGAGAAAATTGTATTGAACCTGATGCTGAATCAAATCAGCTGACTGAAAGAAACACTCAGATTGAAGCGGCACTCCTCTGAAACAGACCAACTTTCAATCTGAATTCTTCGTTCAATGTTCTGATTTGAGAAGGACCTAGACTTTACAAATCAACTAAATGTTGGAAATGTCACCAGTTACTAGGATCTTATTATCATAAGTGGTAGACACGCTCAGAAGCTAAAAACTATTGGATCAAAATTAAGACATGGTTAGAAGAAATGTCACAACAACATTTTATTTATTTTTATTTATTTATTTTGTCACAACAGTATATAAAAGCATAAGCATGAAGTAACTATACAGTATATAAGCATATATATAAGTATGAAATAACTATATAAATTAGATATAATGAAAGGAAACAATAGGACAGGAACAGTAGGCACGTTTGTGCTCTTATGCACGCCCCTTAAAAACATATTGATTTAAAACCAGAGCTGTTCTTATTGGGTAACCTTCCAGAGAAAATTAGTAAAGAAAATATGTACTTGATTATACATGTAATAACAGTGGCAAGGATTGTTTTTGCACAAAATTGGAAAGCAGAGAAAATACCTCTGGAATGGGAAGTTATTAAAAAAATTTTAGACTGTGCAGAAATGAATAGATTAACTTTGATGATTAAAGAAAGAGAGGATTCAGAATATTTTAAGATATGGGATCAATTTTTACCATTGGTTAGAAAAAAGATATAGATAAGCAAACATAGTTATGTAAGAAAATGGTATAATTAGAATATTGTACTTGTGGAAAAAAATTGTAACAGATTAAATGTAAATGAAGATAGAAGAAACAGCAAAAAGGTGAAGTCAAGGAGAAAACACGGAGATGTCACATGGAAAAAAATGACTGATGTATTAAATGTTTGTTTGTGTATAAAATAAAATTATTAAAAAACAAATAAACCAGACTTTACAAGATGTTTTAAGCCCTGCTTTATTTCAGTAATAGCTTGTAGAACCTCTAGAGACCTGTTTTGAACACAATGTCAGGATCCATCATGGAGGCTAAATCAGGGGCTGAAGAACTTTCTTTTACGAGAAGAATTTTGAAGATTTGGAACGCTCACGCTCAGAAAACAAGTGATCATGGGGAAAGTGATCATGGGGAAAGTGATCATGGGAAATTTTGAAAAGTGAGATTATAAAAGCACAGTCTAACACAATACCAATGAAGAAGAAAAATAGTAGATCTCAAAAGAAACCAGCATGGATGCATAAAGAACTATCTGACAAATTGAAAGACAAAAAGGACAAATATAAAAAGTGGAAAGAGGGGCAAATAACTAAGGCAGAATATCAGCAAATAGCCCGAGCCTGTAAAGATGAAGTGAGGAAAGCTAAGGCTCACAATGAACAAAGGCTAGCGACAAAAGTAAAAAATAACAAAAAAAGCTTCTTCCAACATGTTAAAAACAAGAAAAAAGTCAAGGAAACAATTGGCCCATTGCTGGGAGAAAGTGGCAAGAAGATGACAAGCAACAGGGAGAAAGCAGATCTACTTAACTCATATTTTGCATCTGTCTTTACACAAAAGGAAAAAAACAATCCAACCTATCAAAAACAGCACTACAAAAAACAGATTAGAAACACAAGTTAAAATAGGGAAGAAAATGGTAAGTGAACACCTGTCTACCCTAGACAAGTTCAAATCACCAGGACCGGATGGATTACACCCCAAGGTTCTGAAGGAACTGGCAGACATGATCTCAGAACCACTGAACTATATCTTTCAAAGATCCTGGAGCACAGGGGAGCTGCCAGAGGACTGGAAAAGAGCTGATGTAGTTCCCATCTTCAAAAAAGGAAAAAAAAACAGATCCAGGAAACTACAGACCTATCAGTCTGACCTCAATACCGGGGAAGATTCTGGAAAAGATAATCAAGCAACGAATCACCGAACACCTAGAAGCAAACAAAGTAATAACCAAAAGCCAACATGGGTTTGTCAAAAACAGATCATGCTGGACTAATCTCATTGCATTCTTTGACAAAATGACAAAATTAGTGGACCAGAGTAATGCTGTCGATATAATTTACTTGGACTTCAGTAAAGCGTTTGAGAAAGTAGACCATAACCTACTACTAGATAAAGTAGAAAAATGTGGGTTAGACAGCACCATCACCAGATGGATTCGTAACTGGCTGACCAACCGCACTCAACGTGTAGTCCTCAATGGAACTACATCCACATGGAGGGAAATATCCAGTGGAGTACCCCAAGGCTCTGTTTTAGGCCCAGTACTCTTTAACATCTTCATCAATGACTTGGACGAGGGGATAGATGGGGAACTCATCAAATTTGCAGATGACACCAAGCTGGCAGGAATAGCCAACACTCCAGAAGATAGGCTAAAGATACAGAAGGAACATTATCAAGTGTGCAAAACCTTGCACGGCATGGAGAAAATGAACAGGCAGGGAGGGAAAAAAATGTGGACAGTAAGAAAATAGAAGTTTCTCTCCCATCTTTCAAAACTCTAGGGTCACACAGCCATCCAGTAGAAACTGATTGAAAGATTTTGAACTGAAGAACTTCACATTTTTCACGTGACTGAAAAATTGAATTCACAAGACCAAGACATGCTGAAAGCCACCAACTCGAGTAGTTTTACAGGCGACCTTTTAAAAACTCCTAAAAGACAGGGCAATTACTCAAGACTTCCTTCCTTCCTTCCTTCTTTCCTGCCAGCGTGGCTTTTGCAGCCAAAAAAGCCTCAAACGAAAAATTTTGCGCGGTTGCCTTTGGAGGAAAGAAGCCAAAAAGGAGAGACGAGAAAGCTGGAGAAAAGCTTCGGGGCGAACAAAACTCCTCCTCTGAGGAACTGCCCACCGCCCTCGGCAAAAGCCTTTCCTTCCACGTTTCTGTCGGAGGGCAGGATTGGGAGGAGTTTCTCCTCTGCCCCTTTAAGGCTGTGTTTCCTGTCGGAGGGCAGGCGAGGGAGAGGCGGCGGCGGCGGCTATGAAGCCCCGGTGGCTCTGCTTCTGCCTCCTGGCGCTGGCGACATGGAGCGCCCGCCGCTCGGGCGCTTACTTCCCGGAGGAGCGCTGGGTGCCCGAATCCCCGATGCGGCCTCCGTGCGTTCTGCTGGCCCTACTCGCCCGCAACGCGGCTCACTCTCTGCCGGCGACGCTGGGCTGCCTGGAGAGGCTCCGCTATCCCAAGGACCGCATCGCGCTCTGGTGAGTGGCTGGCGGGCGGACCCTGCGCTCGCCGCTCGCCCAATGCCTCGGCGCCAGAAGGCTGCGCTTGGCTGGGGGAAGGAGGGTGAGAGGGGTGGTGGGAGGGCGGCTTCCACCGGAGCCTGGAATTCTCCCGAGGTTGCAGATGACGTTACCTTCCACGTGTAGCCTTTCCAGCGCTCTCTTCCCTTGGATCGGGGCGATCCACTTGGGGCCAGGAAGATTAGCTGGCTGGCAAGACCCTAGCACTAGTTTCACATCAGTAGATCCTCTAGACTTGCCTCTCTGAAGCTGGCCTCCCTCAGGAATGCATGTCCAAGGTATAACAGAATAACAGAGTTGTCCCTTGTAGTACCTACAATGAAGGTCATCTAGTCCAGCCCCTCCCCCCCCAAGCAGGAGACCCTACATCATTTCTGACCAGTCTCTTCTTGAAAGAAACCTTCTTGAAAGAGACCAGTCTCTTCTTGAAAGCTTCCAGTGATGAAGCTCCTACAACTTCTGAAGGCAACTTCTATTCCATGGGTTGGTTGTTCTCACCATCAGAAAACGTCCCCTTGTTTCTAGGTTGAATCTCTCCTTGATCAGTTTCCATCCATTATTCCTTGTCTGCAGTGGTGGGATTCAAGTAATTTAACAACTGGTTCTCTGCCCTAATGATTTCTTCCAACCACCAGTTTGCCAAACTGCTCGCAAAGTTACCAACCGGTTCTCCCGAATTGGTGCGAACTGGCTGAATCCCACCACTGCTCGTCTGGTACTAATAAAGGAGAATATTTGTAGCCCAGGGTTAATGAGCTAGCACTGGTGATGATATTACTTAGTTTGGGGGATGAAACACCTGCCAGAAAACAAGCAAGCTCAGAGAGCAATAAGGACCCCCGCATGTCTAAGTTGTGTCAGTAAAGATGGATAGAAATGCATTTTCTTCAGAGTTTGTCGAGCGGTGAGGCGGCTGATTTGAAAGGCTTAAAAATAAGCCTGCAAAAAAGACAGTTCCCCCAGAGCAGGGGTGTCAAACTCAAGGTGCGGGGACCAGATCAGGCCCTTGGATTGCTTAGATCTGGCCTGCAGGGCTGCCCTGGAAACAACGAAGGACACATCCCTGATGTGGCCCTCAATGAAATAGAGTTTGACACCCCTGCCCTAGAGAGACACATCTAGTCCCCAGGAGTGGCTTTAAAGAGTAGCATGAAGCTCATTCGTTCCCTTATTGTATCTCCTGTCTTTCTAGTCAGACCGTGTCTGTCTGTGTTTCCTGTACAGGTAGTACAGGACTTAAAACAGTTCATTTAGTGACCGTTCAAAGTTAACATCATTGCTGAAAAAAGTGACTTATGACCACTTTTCAGACTTACGACCGTTGCAGCATCCCTTTGATCATGTGATCAAAATTGGGATGCCTTCTTCATATTTATGACGGTTGCAGTGTCTGGGGTCTTGCGATCCCCTTTTGCAACTTTCTGACAAACAAATTCAGTGGGGAAGGCAGATTTACTTAACGACTGTGTTGCTAACTTAATTGTGGTGATTCACTTAACTGTAGCAAGAAAAGTCATAAAATAGGGCAAAACTCACTTCACAAATGTTTCGCTTAGCATCAAGGGCTTGTTTGTGGTCATAAGTCGAGGACTATCTGTACATCTTTTCCTGGGACTGTATGGCTGACCTTTGCAGATGCTACATGATCCCAGAGAAGCATTGCCAACGGATGCTACATGCCTAACTGCCCGTGTTTCAAAGCACATTCTCTTTTTCAAAGCTGAAGTTCCGCATGCCCTCCAAACTACATCCGATGCTCAGAATCACATAAAACAAATAGGATATTAAATGTGACCCTCATGGAGATGGGAGGGGAGGGGGAAAAGGCTTCTCCTTGGCAGTTGATGTAAATAGCAAAACTGCTCAGTGCAGGATGGTATCTCATCTTTCAAAACCTCTTTCCTTAGGGTAGCAACGGATCACAACGTGGATAACACAACCGCAGTGCTTCGGGAATGGCTCATGAACGTTCAGAGCATGTATCACTCAGTGGAGTGGCGGCCGATGGATCATCCCAGGTGAGCTTGGGGGTGGATGGCACAGGAATTGGCCTCTTGGCATGCAGGGAAGGCAAAAAAGAAGCTGGAAGCTGGAGTTCAGAATGGAACTATGGTAGTTCTGAAGGAGAAACTGAAATAACTGCAAATTTCTCAATAGTCCTGTTGGAATGGATAACATGCAAAAAGAGAAATGGCAACATTGCGTACATCAGTCAGATTCGGATCAGCACCTTTTTACACTGAGGCCCTGTGGACATGGAATACAAGATTTTAAATCAGAGATTACCAGTAGCCCATCCCGTCCGAAAACTATTTGGTGTAGCAATGAGTGAATTGAAGAGAGTGGCTAAATTCCATTTGGGATTAATTTAGGAAAGGCTCCTTGCACTGAAGCACATAAACAAATTTGAATGCCAAATAATTGCATTTTCACCACAAAAACTCATTGTAGAAATATATTAAGTGATTTTGTATGTATTTTGGTCATTTTATTTTGCACATATACCTGGAATTTTTGTTCTTTTGCTTAATGTATTTTAACTGTCAAATTTGCTATTGCCAATTATCCTTAAACTATTCTTTTAATTTCTCAGATTTCAGCAGGTATTGTTGCTAGTTTTTTTAAGTGAATACAGTATGAGGCCATGAGAGCTAAAAGCATAACTTTAAAAAAATACACAAAACTTTTATAAAATTAAATGTACATCTTCCATATGCATCCAAAGCCCCAAACTTCATTGTTCCTTGCAGGTTCTACCCAGATGAAGAAGGGCCCAAGGACTGGTCCAGTTCACGCTATGACTATGTCATGAAGCTCCGACAAGCAGCTTTGCAGTCTGCCCGAGACATTTGGGCTGACTACATCCTGGTAAGGAAAAGTTCAGAAAGGAAGCTTAGTGGCAGGACTGAGTGCATTGCTCGGATTGGATTGTTGTCTTTCTGGGATCATTAACACAGGTTGTGTTGTAGTCCTGGGGTTTGTATAATCCTGCATTTGATCCTCTGCTCAGCTATGTGATTGCTGAGAGGCTCAGAGATTCCAGACTGTCCCTATCTGGTACTGGGACCTGCCCACTTTTAAAATAATGCATAAACTTTTACCAGTTCATTCCGTTACATTATCTGCTTAGATTCTGCCCACTGTTTGTCAAATATTAAGCTGTAAGTAATATTACTTACTACTCACTACTAGGGCAGTGTCAGCGAACCTTTGGTGTTCCCTGGAAGAGCGGTGGTCCATTGCGCATGTGCAAGCCAGCACCCAAACACCGGATGAACAGCTGGCCTTTGCACATGCATGCGAGTGCAACCTGGAAGGTCAGGTGTCGGCCTGCGCATGCGCAATAGACCGCCTTTCTTCCGGGGTCCGCCAGCCCCGTGTGCATTTAGGCACAGGAATGTGGAAGAGGAGCCAGCGAGGCCGAGCATTTGCCACGGGAGGGTTTTGTGTGCCGTTTCCGACACGCGTGCCATAGGTACACTGACACTGTACTAGGGTCATGCATCATGTCAATAAGGTTGTGCTTGCACAACTCACTGAGCCACCAAGAATCCTAATTTGGGCTCAGCATGTAAACCCAGTCCTTCAGTCAGATGTATATGTGTGTGGGAGGGAGGGAATGCTGCGTAGCTGTTTCATTTTGTGTTAAGGTCCAAAATATTTTCTGGTGCCAGAGTACGTTTTGTGGCTTTTTGCATGTGGGTTTTGTCAGAGGCAAAAGTTTTGTCAAGTCCTTCTTCCTGGGTCTGTTTCCCATGATGATGCTTGCCAATTTGCAGTTCTCAACTCTCATACGACTGTATGTGTGTGTTGCACATATGCGTTCACACACTTCTTTGCTTCCAGTTTAAATATTTGATGACCCTAGTTAAAGAACAGAAGACATGGCAACTGAGAAAGAGATTTGTTACGAGCTGGGTACTCAGTCTATTGAATCGTGAATTTCTGCTTAAGTTGGAGGAAGGAACTAGTAGTCTGCAGTTATTTTGGACTTAGCTCTTATTAGCTGCAAACAGTATGGCCAGCAGTAGAGGACTATAAGAATTGATAATATTGATAATAATTATTGAAAATAATTGAAGGACACTAGTTTTTCTAACCAATTCGAGATCTTGGCTTTGGAGTGGAATAAATTTATTTGCTTGGAAAACAGTGGATATTTTTGAAAGCAGTCTTCTATTTTGTATTGTGTTTTACCTGTTTTCTTTAACTGGCCGGGAAGTCAAATTCATCCAGGTGAGTTTCTCAACTATCACCAGGATGCTCATTTTTATTTTTTTGCCATGCAGGAAAAAAAAAGAGAGTGAAGGAGATAGAAAATGCCTGAGGGTGGAAGATGGGAATAAAATTTAAAAACTCTTGTCATCTCTTTTTTCATGTTCGTTAAGTCATCGTCCCTTTGTGTTCATGGTGCTTTTTACAACTTCGTTCCTTTCGCCCATTTGATGTTTTCTGAAATACCGTCAAAATCATCCAAAAGAAAACTATCCGATGTAGCGTATGACAAGTGCATGCGCTGTGCGGTATTAACTTTCACAATATACGGAATTTAATATCACTCAGGGCTGAAGGCTGATTGTTCTTCTTTTGGTTTGGATATTTACCTTTTGAAACTGGCTGGGTCTGACACTTCATGGTCTGTGAATACAGTTGAGGTTCCTTAGCCTGTCCATTGTGTGTTCTCCCCACCCCTCCCTCCTCCCATTCCTTTTTGGTGTTGTCTCCCCCATCAAGAGCAGCTGCCCTGAAATTTCAGAGTATAGGGGGAGCCAGTAGAACAGCTGGCCTTGATGGTGTCGGCTTCTTGGCTGGTCATGACTGATACTTCCGTTCTGGAATGAAGACTTGGTCCCCAGCCCAGAAATGTTGGCAGCGGATAACTTATATAAATGGATCTTTCTCACTGAGGCTAAATACAGATTATGTTTTCTCTGCCAATGCGTGAAAAGCAGTAGTACCTACAGTAATTGTATCTGGATCTGTGGGCAGGTTTCTTTGAGTGGTTTTTTTGTGTAGAACTCACACTAGCAGGTTTATTTTCATAGAAGTCCCATTGTGCACATTGCGACCGAGCTTCTGGAAGCAGAACCAGAGCACCGGTTACATCGCGTCATCCTTGAATGTTTTTTCATTGTTTGAGATTTATGAACAGGCTGTGCAGGGTATCCCCTACAGCTGAACTGCAACATAATCATGCATTTCTGTTACTCCACATTTGAAGAGAGAGATCCTTCTGTGCATTTGTAACCCTTTTTTCCCCATACCAGTTACTGCCTAATGAAAAGCTGTGCATGAGGTAGCTTGGTCTGAGAAAAGTGACTGGTCCACAGGAATGTAATAGTAGTAATAGCAGTAGTATCTATATTATGGTTCAAGACCAGTTCAGCGTATGTTTAACACATGGTGACTAAGGATGGACTTCACCTGGGTCTCCCTGCTCTTAGCCCAATATCTTAATCTGTACTTGATCAGTTAAGATTGCATACTGACCAGTTATTACAGAAACTCGTAACCGTCAGTAGAAATCGCTGATGTTGAATTCACTTTGCTTTCTTTTTTAATGCTCCATTGTGCAGTTTGTGGATGCAGACAATCTATTAACAAATCCAGACACCCTGGGCCTTTTGATAGCTGAGAACAAGACTATTGTGGCACCAATGCTGGACTCGCGAGCAGCCTATTCAAATTTCTGGTGCGGGATGACTTCACAGGTATGCAAATTCAGAAGCTATGGCTGAATTCTAAGGGTTTTTTTCTGGCAGCTGAGGTCACAGACAGTGATGGCAATGTAGACCTAATCAGGCCCTGGTCATGGCAGGAGGATCCTTTTGCTCTGTTCCCACCTCAACCAGGTTGCGTTCTCCTCTTCTCCAACAAAATACAAGGTCAAGCCAATGCTCACTGACTAGAGTGCCTCCAGTTACCTATTTGGACTCACCTGTGGCTTTCATGACTACCAGGGATTTCTCAGGATGACCCTTGGATGGAAACACAAGAGTAGCTTTGCTGGATCCTCTTAATCCAGTATTTTGTTTCTCCTAGTGGCTAGTCAAATACCTCTGAGCTATTCCAAGCCAGACCTGGAGTCATAGCATTCTCTTCTGGTGGTTCCCCCACATATGGTGTAGGAATGCATGCTGTCCCCTGTCTGGAGATAACAATGAATTTTCAAAGATTAATTCTCCTTGTCAGATCTGCCATCCATGAATGTCTGACTCCACCAGTTCCAGTAAGTCCTAAGGACTCCATTGCTACTCAAGACACTAACAGCCCGTCTAACAGGGAAGCAGAAATGGCGAGAGGCCCTAACATCCCTAACCTGTTCTGAACTCTCCGTGTCAGCTGCAAGCATGTAAAACCACTAGACAAGGGTGTAATTTTCCATGCTAGGAGGCCTTGCAGGATTGATTGTGCTGCCTCATTGCAAAGTAATTTGGGGACAGTTGGTACCAGATAAACCCATCATCCCTTGCTCAGGGATGCCTCAAGGTTCAGTAGGCCACTCCAGAATGAAATCAGGAATCGCGGCAGATTCTCCTTTTCCTGACCTAGCCCTGGGTTGTGAGATGCTTAGAAATGATAGCTAACCAGATGGTTTTGGAGCATTGTCACCCCATAGCCTACCTTGGCCTGTGGATTCTCCCTATGCTGTCAGAGGTGCTGAATTACATATTCTTAAGATTATAGGGTTAAAATATTGTGTATTTACATTTATGACGAGGCTTTGCATTTCTTTTCTGGTTGCTGCTGTTACAAGAGTTGTTAAGTTGTCCTAGGCTAGGGTCCCCATGTGTGTCTTTTTGCAGCAAAGCTCACCTGGAATTTTTCCTTCTCCTTCTCTTAGGGCTATTATAAGCGCACCCCTGCTTACATCCCCATCCGGAAGCGGGATCGCCGTGGTTGCTTTGCTGTACCCATGGTGCACTCTACTTTCCTCATCAACCTACAGAAAGAGGCCTCCCAAAACCTCGTTTTCTACCCTCCCCACCCAGATTACACCTGGGCTTTTGATGATATCATCGTCTTTGCTTTTGCCTGCAGACAGGCAGGTGAGCGAAATGCTGCCTTTCCTTGGTCAAGAGGACATCATCGACCCTGTGGGTCAATCTAGTGAACAAGCATCTCCCCTTTTTCAGGAATTAAGCCAGCGACATTGTTTGTTAGGACAAATCCTCCCTTTGATTGGGAGGGCTGCCTCACAGAGCTTTTTGGGTATGATTGTCAGTCTATCCCAAGCTGAGTTGGCTTCTCAGCTTCAAGCCTCTTCATTTGCAACTGGTCAGTCTTCCCCAATTCTCTTGGGGTGTCACAACTCGCTTATGGAAGGCTGTCATAGGAAAGATGGTTCACCAGTTTTGGCCTATTCTCTCCCACTTGTAAACAGCAGGATTCTGGCGAGTGATGGCTTTAATTTGTCTTGCTTTGGGAATCTAAAACCTTGCAGGTCTCCTTCTAAGAGAAAGGAAATGCAGTTGCCAAAACACCTTTACGTTTTCTCAGTTACCCTTTTGGCTTTAGCTGGATGAAGGTATGCATGTGAGAGAGAGAGCTGTAATAGTGTGAGACTTCAGTGGCAACAGCAAGGGCAAAGAATGGATAGTGAAGAGCAGCATGGATAAAATTAATCTGCTGCCTCACTCAATTCAGTTTAGGACAACCTCTAAAAAATATCTATCAATCCAAGCTGATTGGGAATCTGCAAATGCAATTTTTAAAAAAATATTAAACACTATAATCTTCACACCTCGGTATCAGTGGGGTTCTCTTTATGCTATGCAAAAAATCCCCAAACAAACAGGTTTTTAAGCTGATTTCCGCCTCTCATGCTCTTGCATGATGACCTCCTGCAGAATGGCGTCTCATGTCCAGCATTAACAGCTCTGGTTCTCTATCCAACTATTTCCCTGAAAATAAGACCTAACCGGAAAATAAGACCTAATGCATCTTTTGGAGCAAAAATTAATATAAGACCTGGTCTTATTTTCGAGGAAATATGGTAGTTCTGGTATTTGGGTTTAATTGGGTACCCATCTAAATTCAAGTGAGGTTTTTTTTTTTATGTGTGGTGGGAATAAATCATTTGCCTGAGTTTATTAAAGATGAAACATGTTGTTAATCAGTCCTGCCAAGGGAAAGGGATAAGGATTTTATATTGCCTTGTGTTACCTGCTTTTGTGCATTCACTCTTCCACCCTTCCCAATTTATTTAGAAGTTCAGATGTACGTGTGCAACAAAGAAGAATATGGCTTTCTCCCGGTGCCACTACGATCTCACGGCACCCTGCGTGATGAAATTGAGAGCTTCATGCATGTGCAGCTGGAGGTCATGGGTAAAATAAAATAAAATAAAATAAAATAAAATAAAATGCTGTAAAATAGTAAAATAGTAGTTTACCTAAAGGGGAAAATTGCAGTTAAGGAAATCAGATCCTTGATGAAGCATCACCTTTCTGCAACACAAAGATAGTTATGAAGCTTCATCTAGAGAAGAGCAAGATAGCCAACCCTACTATGATATCACCACTTGGTTCTTCTAGAACTACTAGGGGTAGGGAACAATGGCCCTTTTATGACCTGTGGACTTCAACTCCCAGAATTCTTGAGCCAACATGGTCCACAAGTCATAAAGGGGCCATAGTTCCCCACCTAGAAAATACCACGTGGCAACAGAGCAAAGATCAAGGAATAAGAATCTGGCATTGCTGCAGTTCAGGTTTGTTATTATTAAAGCTGGAGTTGTTTATTCATGCTTATATGACTGATAAGATTTTCATTTTTCCAGTTTTGTATAATTCTACCCCTGCTTATCAGTGGAAGAATGCAATGGGTTAGATAAGGGCTTGGCAAGCTTTTTCTGTAAAGGGTCAATTCTGTCCCTCCTCCACCTCCAGTTGGCAAATCTACAGGCCAGAGAGCATGGCAGCCATTGGACAGTCTGGATCTATCCTAGGAATGTCCTCTGCTGCCAGAGGAGCCCTTTGAGACAACCCACCATCTTGGCTGTCTGAAGGAGTTGGTTGAATTTTCCTTGTGGGGACGTCTCACAGTCATTCTTTGTATGTCCTTGGCTCCACAACGGTCCTTTTATAAAATTCAACTGCCCTTAAAGGGGAATTTGCCACCACTTGAGAAAATACAGTCAATGTGGAAGAGGAGCTAGCTCAAAGTACAGTCACCTTTCATTGATAACTTGTTTGTTTTGTGAACCAAAAGGGTGCTTCAGTATGCCAAATATTCCCCCCCACCCCCACCACCTTTGTCTTTTATATTGAATTCACAAAGTCTAAACACAACAGGTCACCCTACTGAGTGAGACGCTCAGTGGATAGGGAGTCTATTCAAAGGATTTTTTTCTAAAACAGGGGTCTCCAACCTTGGCAGCTTTAAGACTCGTGAACTTTAACTCCCAGAATTCTGGGAGTTGATGTCCACGAGTCTTAAAGTTGCCAAGGTTGGAGACCTCTGTTCTAAGATATATGTACTTAGTGAGGCTACACGGAAGCTTTCAGTTGTCCAGGCCTTTCTGCACATGAAACGTGGGAGACCATCAGGGAGCAAAAAATCAAGCTCTGGGATGTTGGAATTTTTTTTTTGAAAGACTTGTTCCTTTTGGAAAACAAAACTAATAAATGGACACTCCCCTATTAGTTTATTTTGAGCATTTCTGTAGTTTAATAGACTTCACTGTACAATCCATGGAGGTTTCTTTTAATGTTCCATTGTCTCTGTATGTAAGCATGTAGAGCAGTGGTTCCCAACCTTTTCTTGTTTGAGGCACAACCTTTTCTTGTTTGAGGCACCCTTGGAAAGCCTTTCAAAAGTTCCCGGCACCCTTATAAGGAAATAGATATTTAAAATCTCCGTAGCTCAAAAGTTCCCGGCACCCTCAAAAGATCTCACGGCACCCCTTAGTGCCGCGGCACACTGGTTGGGAACCACTGATGTAGAGGCTTCTTTTATTACTGTGCTTATAAATAAACTGCAATATAGGTAGTTTCCAATTCACAAGCATAATTGAATCCAAATTACAGAGGAAGTCATTCTAGTCACCATGTGACTGCACCAATTTTTGGGGCGGTCATGAAATGAATCTAATGGGTGTAAAGTGAATGCTGTGGTCATTAAGCAAATCCATTGTCTATAATAGGTGTGTTTACCAGAAATCAAAGTAAATGCCAGTTTCTGGCAAAAACTGTGGCAAATACCAGTCATATGACTGCAGGACATGGCAAAAGGCCATCAATGCAGGCCAGTTACCAGGTGTCCAGAATGTGATCGTATGCTCCCGGGAAGGGTTGCCATTGGAATTTTGAAGTCAGGTCATAAATAATCCTGGGGAGATCTGTTGTAATTTCTAATGTTTATTAGGTGACCAGATGTAAGTGGGGTACCTGTATTAATTTTAGGTGAAAGAATTTAGCATGCAGTGAATGAATGGCATGTATTCAAACCCTTTTCTTTGAAAAGAATCAGTTTTCTTAATGCATCTTGATAGTTTTGTCCATACATCTCCACAAAGGAGATGATGTGATTTATTCAGATAAAACTGAAACTGATGTTCAGTTTTATTGTTGGATAGGTTTTTATTCATGCAGGTTTGAATAAAACTATAATTTCACATGGTAGGAAGGCACTGAAGAGGGAGGTATGAGAAAAGCATAATGGGTGATAACCGTTTGAATCAAGGAAGAAAAAATTGTGCGATCTACCTTATGAAAGTAAGGTAGCCTGTTTTGAAATGGGAGAACCTCCAAATCTGAGGACAGTATTTTGTCATTTGGATAATGATCTTTAAGGACAAATTCTCCATCCAGTTTGAGATTTCCCTCTTTATGGGGAGGGCAGCTTTACCTTTTTGGTAATGTATATCCTCAAATGAAAAAGTAAGCCTTGTTATAGTCCATCAGTTTCTTGTCCACATTAAAAGCCTTCCTAAATTGAAGAGGCCTACGTTCAAATTTCTACTCGGTTATGAATTACACTGGAAATTACGGCCACATTTTGAGTGAGAAATTTGGACAGAATATGAGAGAAAATGAAATACTGACATAAGGTTGAGTTAAAATAGGAATACATTTGGTTTGAAATGCATTTGTACATACTCTCTTTTGTGTCATTTTGATTAGTCCTAATAAAAAATATCCCATTGCAGGCTTTTTTTAAATGTATCAACATAATTTTATGTTACTTGTATTTTACATTCTATAAAATTTCACTGCTTATTTGTACAAATTTAATTCATTGTAGGCATCAAAGTTCTGTTTACAATCCTGATGTAAACCTGACCCTACTAGAGTCCCAAGTTTCAGGAAGTTAAAAATTAATTTTTTGAGTAGGAAATCCATTTTTTAAAATCTCATCTGAATTTGAAATCTCATGGGCTGTTTGGCTTCATTGCTATTCATAGAGAAGGATTTAATTGGCCTACTTACTTTGTGTCTAAAGTTGGACCAAGAATCTGGGCAGAGCTTCTTCTCCTTAAAAACCAATGTCTTCTTAAAAGAGACCATGCATCTCACTATATTGACTTTCTCTACAGTTAAGAATCCTCCTGTGGAACTTTCTCGGTATTTGTCTCTGCTTCCCAAAATCCCAGATAAGATGGGGTTTGATGAGGTAAGAAATAAAGAATTCAGATACTTTTATAGAAATTATAAATAAATAATTAGGACAGACAAATCAGTAGAACTTAATTTGCCTAACCTAGCTCCCCAAACCATGACCAAATATTAAAATTATGTCTGTGCCCTATATTATGTTTTTGAGCTGTGTTGCCAGATCAGAGTGGGGATTTGATTCATCTCTCTGTGACAGAATTGGCCAAGGAGTACTTTAGATCAGGGGGTCTCCAATCTTGACAACTTTAAGACTAGTGGACACAAGTCTTAAAGTCACCCAGGTTGAAACCCCTGCTTTAGATACTTTGGAGTTTATATAATTAGAGCTCAGGTTGGGGAATATTTGTATAAAATGCCTCTTAATATAGGTCTGCCATCCTTAGGATGTTAGTCCTTGTTTAGTGATTGCCTTGTTTAGTGACTGCTCACAGTTATGATGAAAAATATGATCTATCTTTGCCCTTACAACCAAGATCTCTAAAGCAAAGGAAAGCTGAAGTAAGATCATAAGCCTAGCTATGGTTTCACTCAGCGACTGCTTCATTTAACGAATGTTGCTGATTCTAATTGTGGCTGCTAAACTTGGGCTACCTGTACTAAACACATAATAATAATCATTGAACTAGAATGGGGAGGATCTCTGCATAAAAGCTACGCCTGCAAATAAATTGCTGTATTGGGAAGGTTTCTGGATTGGGAAGGAAAAAGCTGTGACTCTCATAGCATCCCTTACCAGTGCCAGCCAGAGCTGCTGAAAGTTGTAGGAGGCCTATTCCTGTAGAATTCCTCTACCTAATTAATTTTGTTTGTTTGTTTGTTTACATTTATACCCCGCCCTTCTCCGAAGACTCAGGGTGGCTTACAGTGTATAAGGCAATAGTCTCATTCTATTTGTATATTTTTACAAAGTCAACTTATTGCCCCCCCAACAATCTGGGTCCTCATTTTACCTACCTTATAAAGGATGGAAGGCTGAGTCAACCTTGGGCCGGGCTTTAACCTGCAGTAATTGCAGGCTTTGTGTTCTTAATAACAGGCTTTACCAGCCTGAGCTATCCGGCCCCTTACTGAGTTGTTAGTTTTGGCAGGGGTGTCTTTTGCTCTGTAGTTCTCTTTACCATGTTGTCATTTTTCTTTTCACCAGGTCTTCATGATTAACCTCAAACGTCGGACAGATCGACGGGAACGGATGTTGAAAGCCCTCTACGAGCAGGAGATTGACTGCAAGATTGTTGAAGCCGTGGATGGGAAGTGAGTGCCGTCACATGAAGCCTCACTGGAGAACACAAAGCTGCCTTTGCCAACTTTGTCCCCAGAATAGAATAGGGAGCCTAAGTTCAATCACACAGTGATTGAAGCTTCTTAGATCACTCAATGAGAGTAGGCAACCCTTAAGCATGCACCAATTAGAACAAGTACTGTACTTTTCGGAGTATAAGACACACTCCCCCCTCCAAAAAAAGGGTGGAAATGTTGGTGCGTCTTGTATATCGAATACAGCCTTTTTTGGCCTCCCGAAACCCTGCCCCATGTGTCCCTTTTTCACCAAAACCAGGCCCATTTTTCACAAAAACGGGGCCTGCAGACGGTTTGGGAGGCCTGCAGAGTGCTCCTGGGGGCTGAGTAGGGCAAAAACGCGATGCATAGGGGGTTTGGGAGGCCAAAAATGGGCCGGTTTTTCGCAAAAATGGGGGCATTTTTGCCCTCCCCACTTTGCAGGCCTCCCAAACCCTTCTTGCGTCCTGTTTTTGCAAAAAAACAGGCCCATTTTTGTCCTCCCAAGCCCCCCCATATGTCACATTTTTGCCCTCCCTAGCCCCCAGGAGCACTCTTCGGACCTCCCAAACTCTCTGGATGCACGGAGGGTTTGGGAGGCCTGCGGAATGCTCCTGGGGGCCGGGGAGGGCAAAAACTGTTTTTTTCTTGTTTACCTCTTCGAAATCTTTGTGTGTCTTGTACTCCGGTGCGTCTGGGCCAAAGCTTCCTTTTGGAGAGCCATAGTTCATAAAGAGCAAAAAATTTGGGGCAGATCTAATTTGATGAACAGCAATGTCTTCTCTTAGTCTGAATTGAGAGAATCAAAAGCTTGTTGCTCCATCCCATGAGCAGATAGTGGTTTGGCAAATGATCTTCAGGTGGGATAAGTTTTTGTGTTATCTCAAATTTTGCACTGAGATTCAGCTACTTGGGTGAAGAATTCTGTGCTGATGGGAAGCTTTTGCTCCATCTGAAGTTGAGATATGTGGACTTCTCCAACTTGACACCTTCCAAAATTCCCAGGCTGATTTAGATAAAATTGCTTTTGTTTCGCCAGCAGGCGTCTGTAGCAGAGGTGGAAATTTAAACTGCTGGGTTTGCATCCAGTTCCTCAGGTAGTGCTTCTCCTGTCAATTACACCTTTTCTCTTTTTTTAATTCTCTTTGGCTCAGGGCAATGAATAACAGCCAAGTGGATGCCATGGGCATCAAGATGTTGCCAGGTTACAAGGACCCATACCATGGACGTCCACTCACAAAGGGAGAATTGGGTTGCTTCCTCAGTCACTACAAAATTTGGAAAGAGGTAAACTATGTTTATGTTGCAAAGCAAAAGCCAGAAACCATTATCTCTTTTTCTTTTTAAAGATGGATTTGGTATGTTGTGCATTTGCAAATAGACACACAAAGACATGCAGTGAGAACTATGGGGCATTGAGATAGCTCTATATCCAATTCCCCCCAAATCTCCATTCTTCATTTAAAAAAACTGACTGTGACTTGATGATTAAACCTGCCACTATGTAGCAATGCTTGCTGAGGTTCTTAAAAAGAAACCTTAGAATAATAGTCTTGTGCAGGATTCCACCAAAGTTTGGGGAATCTGAGCCAGGCATCATTCCATTGCCTAGCAAAGCAAAAGAAATTATACAGAATAAATGATGCAAAAACAATTTGCAGAATTCCGCCCTTTGCGTTGTGGAGTGAGGATCAGGATTTCAATGAATGGATTTAATTTATTTATTTATTTATTTATTTATTTATTTATTTATTTATTCAAATTTATATACCGCCCTATCTCCCGAAGGACTCAGGGCGGTTCACAGGCAAATAAAACAGCATATATATACAAATTAAGAAACCATTAAGAAAACATATTCAAAAAGCCTGATTATTAAAATAATATAGATATTAAAAACCAATTAAAACCCCTATAAAATTTAAAAATTTAAAATTAGAAAATTTAAAAAACTAGTCCAGATCGGATGAAATATTTATTATAGTCATAGACCAGCCTAAAAGGGATGAAGTTAATTTAAGATATAGAATATCTTTGATCTAGGATGTTCTGGTTGTCTTCTATATAAATTGTGTCAACTGTTTCAGTGAGCAGAGAGGCAGGGAAACTAACAGAAGAAGCAGCTGTTTCAGGCTCAGGCTTGTAAGCACTGAAAAGAACCTTTGCAGATGGTGTACTCTCACTGCTGGGGTGTTGGCTGTTTTTGGCAGAAAAGCCAAACTGTGGTTGGGATTTCTTGCTGTCTGCCAAAATAGCAAGAAGAATACATGAAGTCTCAGGAACTAATTCACCGGATCTGAATCTTACTGCATCTCTTGGTTTGGGCTGCCATCTATTGGCCAGCTCAAGTTATTCCATCAGTGACAAAAAGAAGTCCCCATGTTTTTAACTGCAAAATGCATGAATGTAATGAGTAAGGGTACCCTAATCTCCCCTATTCTGAATTTCCCCCAATTTCCATACTATAAAGCTCAACCAGCGTATGAATTTTCAGCTTATCCATTTATAAATAAATAAGCTACCTAGGGGCCCCTTGCAGGGGACATGGGCAGCATAAAAATTTAATGAATAAATTTTTGGATTAAAATATGGTGGATTATGCAGAACATTTTGAAAAAGAAGATCAAGTTTGTTCCACAGTTCTTTTTATTAGGAATAATTCCAGATTGTACTGTTATAGAGACAAAACTGATTTTGTATTTAATAACTACTACAAGATTATTGATTGCGCAATATTGGAAGAAAGAAGACTTACCTACAATTGGAGAATGGATTAGTAAAGTATCAAATTTAGCAGAAATGGCAAAAATTTCTGCCTATTTGAAAGACTATACACAAGAAAAATATATTTTGGAATGGAGAAAGTGGATCGATTATATTCAAAATAAGTATCAGATTAAAAAATACCAATTAGTTTTTGAGTGAAGTTAGGATTTGCTATGTATTAGAGTTTAAGAAAGAAGGGAATTGATAGTGTGATGGTGTGAAATGGAATATGTTTTATGTTATATTTTAGATTATGTTTGTTAGTTACTATGCCCTGTATTCTGTTCTGGGAAGTCTCGGGGTGGGGGGAGGAGGGGGGAAATGGGGGGGAAGGGGAAGATTATAAATTGATTGATTGCCATTGTACAGGAATAATGGTAGAATTAAACAAGTTGGAATGGTGTAAAGTTGGGACTGCTCGGTAACCACTCCCGAAGGGAAAGGGTAAGGAAAGAGGAGTAAAGAAGGAAGAAAGTAGGTAGGCAGGTAGGTAGGTAGGAAAGAAGGGAGGGAGAAGAAAGGATAGGAGGAGAAGAAGGAGGGGAAGATAGAGGGTTAGAAAGGATGGAAGTGGGAAGGAAGAGGGGAAGTAGGAAAGTGAGGAGGAGGATGGTGGGGAAAGTAGAAGAAGGATGAGAAGGGTAGAAAGGATTAAGGAAGGGAGTGGCGACCGAGCAGGCCCGATTGAGCATAATTTGAGTATAGGATCGATTGTTGGATAAGTGATTGTACTGTACACTGGTCAAATTGTGGGAATTATTATGGAAAATAAAAAACTTTAAAAAAATATTAATGAATAAATGAAATAAAATAACTTGGTATGCTGCCTTGTAACTTTAGGTAGTAGCTCTAGGAATTAAGAGAAAAGTAATTTTGCCTACCTGGAGGATACTTGATTACGGAACCCTGATTTATTTATGTATTTATTAAATTTGTATGCCGCCCTCTTCACTTTCCAAACTGGGCAGCTTACAATACAATAAAAACATAAATATAAAAAAGAATTACAATTACTTTATTGGTTAAATAAGTATTTAAAACCAAGAGCACAGATAGTGGGAAGGTCAGTGGTGGGATTCAGCCAGTTCGCATCCCTTCGGGAGAACCGGTTGTTAACTTTCTGAGCAGTTTGGCAAACTGGTTGTTTGAAGAAATCATTAGGGCAGAGAACCGGTTGTTAAATTACTTGAATCCCACCATTGGGGAAGGTGGCATCTTCTCTGTTACTACACCACACCAATAACTTTCAGCAATGAGTGCCCTCATCAGGGCTCCAAGCCAGTGGCAGAGCCTGGGTTTAAGGCCCTTTTGGAAGGTCAGATGGGTGGGGGAGGATCGCGACAGCAAAAACTCTTCTGAATCGAAATTTCTTAACAGATAGGGTCTGCAGAAGAGCCTTGGTGTCAGAACGAAGTGGGCCAAGCCCATTTATTGAACTGAATTGGGAAATAAGGGTGGGAAAGCACCTGAATGGTTTAAACCTGCTGAGAAAGCCAAGATGAGATTGTTTCTGTTATGTACATTGAATCCTCAGAAAAGGAGCTAAGCATCATTCTGTTGCTTTGACAGGTTGTTGAGAGAGGCCTGGAGAAGTCGGTGGTGTTTGAGGATGACCTACGCTTTGAGATTTTCTTCAAACGGCGCATGATGAACCTCATGTTTGACTTAGAGGAAGAGGGCCTGGACTGGGATTTAATGTGAGTGCAAAACATGCTGAGGTTCTAGTGGTGGGTTTCAGAATTTTTTACTACTGGTTCTGTGGGTGTGGCGTGGTGGGCGTGGCTTGGTGGGTGTGGCAAGGGAAGGTTACTGCAAAAATCCCCATTTCCTCCCAATCAGCTGGGACTTGGGAGGCAGAGAATAGATCGGGGTGGGGCCAGTCAGAATTTTTACTACCGGTTCTCTGAACTACTCAAAATTTCCGTTACTGGTTCTCCAGAACTGGTCAGAACCTACTGAAACCCACCTCTGCTGAGGTTGCTGCTGGCTAGGAAATCTTGGCAGTAGGGCTCTCTGCCTTCCTGCAGAACATTATTTCTTTTTCTCCTTGCTTGGGCAAATATACAACCTCATCTGTTATATCATTAAGGAGGGGGATGAATGAGTGAACTGGTGAACTTATGGATGCAGGTGGCTGAACTTGAGTATGATTAAAATAGGCACCTTAAATGTTAAAATCAACCGTAATGGGGACAAAGCAACTCACTTTTTCTAAGAAGTCTTCAGCTGAAATTTGGAATTAAAGCACAAACTCATTGAGGGCAGTTTCAGTCACACTTGGTAACAGCAAGAATCCTAATATGGGGTTATATAAGTTGAATTTCAGAGCTCCTTTGTAGACTGCAGCCCAAGACACATGAATTGGAATTGTACCAAAATAAGGTTGTTAACAACCAGTTTTCTGGACATTTTGCTTACAGAGTAGCACCAAACATGATGATTACACTGTCATTACAACAGTCAAATAGCAATAAAAACCATTTAGAAGCAATTTTATTGTGAAAAATTAACAGAATAAAGTGTAAGTAGATGCAACGCTATTAATGAAAATTTCAATGAAACTCTGTTAAATTTAAACTTAATAATTACCTTAAGGCAGTGGTTCTCAACCTTTATAGTGCTGCGACCCCTTTAATACAATTCCCCACGATGTGGTGACCCCAACCATAAAATTATTTTCGTTTTGAATTTATCACGCCTGAAGCCGTATTGGCTAGCGATCTGAACTGCTTGTGATTGCCTTGAGGACGGAGACATTCAGGCGGAGACTCCTCCCCTATTAAGTTTATTGCGCCTGAAGCCAGATTAGGCTAGCGATTGGGAGTGATTGCAGCTGGCTTGAGAGGGAGACATCAGAGCAAAGATTTCTCTCTTTTTTAATTCATCGCGCCTGAAGCCGAATTCGGCTAGCGATTTGAAGAGCCTGCAGCTGGCTTGTGGAGTCAACCATTGGAGCGCGATTCTTCAACTCGCAAGTATACTTCCCATATTTCCGATGGTCTTAGGCGACCCCTGGCAAATCGTCATTCGACCCCCAACGGGGTCGCGACCCACAGGTTGGGAACTGCTGCCTTAAGGGAAAGGAGAGGCTGGCAATTAAGTTCTAAACAGACTAAATGTCTATGGAGATTCTTTTCTTTTTATTTTATTTTTTAAATACAAATAATACAAACATAGCACATATACATCTAAATACAAAAAAAAAAAAAAAGAAAGACAGAAGGAAAAGGAAAACCCTCCACAAATATTACAGTGCATCCTCACCCCCCGGAGACCAATTTCCCCCCTTTATTTCTTCGTCTATAACAACTAAAAGATATACAATATATTCCAATTGTGCCCTTATCCCCTCCAAAACAACATATATTCTTGAGTAGGTTTATTCCCTTTGCCTTCCACCAATACTGATTTTATAACCCCCCATTTCATTATAATTGTTTGCTTTGATCATCCCTTTTTTACATTTAAATTCTGTTGTTAGTTTATCATTTGTTGCCATACTCCAAATGTCTATGGAGATTCTCAGTCATCCAGTTCACGGTTGTCCCAAAGGTGCTTTTTCAAGAGTTGCCTTTTGAAAAAGTGCCTTTGGTTCTAAACAGACTGCTCCTTTTTTCTGATGCATTATCAGGAAATCCTAAATCCACTGTTGTATTTATCAACAATCAAGATAATGTTCAAAAGGAACTTTTCAGTTGTTGGCGACATCTGCTTATCCTTTTAAAGGCAACAACTTCATGTATGCTATGCCTAACTCTTGTTGAGTTTTTGCTCTCTATCCCCCTCTAGATACATTGGACGGAAGCGCATGCAGGTAGAGCATCCAGAAAAAGCTGTGCCCCACATCCGCAATCTGGTGGAAGCTGACTACTCCTACTGGACCCTGGGCTATGTCATCTCCCTCCAAGGGGCCAAGAAACTGCTGGATGCTGAGCCCCTCTCCAAAATGTTACCAGTGGATGAGTTTCTTCCAGTCATGTTTAACAAACACCCTGTGTAAGGCTTGCCTTTTTGTCAAAAAACAAAACGGGAATTTTATGGAAGTTCCCATAAGTTTTGTATTTCTTACAATGGAACTAGAAGATACCTTCCTATGACTTCCATCTGGTAGGACAGGATGGGCAGTGCAATCAGTATTCCTTGCCCTATTTGTGCAGCCCCCAGAATCCCCTAGGATTCTACTGAGATTTGGCTGCATAAAAGCCATTTTCAATAGCAGTTTTGGCTCTTTAGAAACAGACCAAATGATTTGATTCGGTCCCTTTTGACAGTATCACTGCCTGCTCTGAGATACATCAGAGGAAGCTCCTAAATACAGTAGTGGCCAAAATTGTGGAAACCTTTTGGGAAAAGCGTATTTTCTAAAACTAGCTAATAACACCCCCTTTTTTTTGGAGTAGTACCATAAAATTATATATCAATGGAAAGATAATTTAATCCAGAATGTAATGTAATAATTTTTATGAAGGATTTGCTATTAGAATAGCAGTTACAGTTTAAAGAAGAAAAGTGAAACACCTAGAAAAAATGAGATATACAAAAATTATCACGTCAGTTAATATTTAGCTGGGTAACCTTTAGCATGAATTACAGCCTTACAAAGTCTTTCCATGGAGTGAACCAAGTCTTTTAGTTCTGTTGCTGTTACAATGTGAAACCAAGATTGAATGATTGCTTCTATTAACTGGGTTTTATTGCTGGGTCGCTTCTGACTAACAAGTTTCTTTAGTCGGCTCCATAGATTTTCAATTGGGTTAAGGTCTGGGCTATTCCCAGACCTTTCCAGCAGTGAAATATGATTATCTTGAAACTCAAAAAAAAAAATGGTGTTATTAGCCATCAAACCTCAAAAATACACTTTTCCCAAAAGGTTTCCACAATTTAGGCCACTACTGTAGATATGGCTGTCCATTCCATTTAGAAAATGCAGATTCTCCTTATTCTCCTTATTATCATATAGCCCCAAAAGTTGAATTGGTTAGAGGCGGGGAAAGGGGGGAGGCTAGGTTACTTGTTTGAGAATGGACACAGAATATCATATATCGATTCATTTCTTTTCTGTCTTGACTCCTGGTGACTGCCTGCCCAAATCCCTGCAAGGGTTTTTGCAAGATTTCAGAAGTAGTTTGCCATAGCCTCCTTCCCAGGGCTGAGACAAAGCAATTAGCCCAAGATTACCCAACTGACTTTGGGTCTAAGATAGGACTACAATTCATGGTCTTCCAGTTTCTACCCTGGTACCTTAAATAGTGCACCATACTGGCTCTCAGGTTTTTATCAGATGACTCTTAAATATAAACTTTTGTTCTCCTTCCTGACATTTGTCTTTTGGAAAAGTCCTGAGTTTTCTAGAGCATAGGGTGTCCTAATTAGTAAGTAATTTCAGAGCAAAGCTGAACCAAACTTTCCATGCACCAAGTAGGGTATTTTAAATGTTGGTGAGAAATTCCTTAAGGAGTAAGTATTATCTTTCTGAATCTGTAGATGGGGAGGGACCAGTGGTGAGATTCAAAATTTTTTAATACTGGTTCTGTGGCCGTGGCTAGGTGGGCGTGGCTTGGTGGGCATAGCAGGGAAAGGATACTGTAAAATCTCCATTCCCTCCCCACAGCAGGGGAAGGTTACTGCAAAATCCCCATTTCCTCCCGATCAGCTGGGACTCAGGAGACAGAGAACAGATGGGGGCAGGGCCAGTCACAGGTGGTTTTTACCAGTTCTCCAAACTATTCAAAATTTCTGCTACCGGTTCTCCAGAACTGGTCAGAACCTGCTGAAACCCACCTCTGGAAGGGACAAATTGAATCATCAAGGTATACATTGATATTCATCCCCTTCAGCTTATGAAATATCTTTCTGACTGATTTGACATATAGTTAGAAAGGTGATTGATATGTGATAATTCTACACAAAAAGAAGGAGAGGGGTAATACTGTCCTTGTTGCAATTTGAAATGAATATGGGCTGTGACTCCCGTCAGCCGCTTTATCCTTCCAGCCAATCTCCACCTCTACCCCAAATCCCTTGTTTATTTTGTAGTTTTCTACACTTGCCTCTTAACTCACTTGTGTATTTTGTAGCAATCCCAAATCCATGGAAAAGATTTTTCTGACTTGACTTTCATTTCCTATTCAACAGTACTGAATACATGGAACATTTTGACAACCGGAATTTGCTGGCCTTCTCCGTGGAGCCCCTGCTGGTTTATCCAACACACTATACAGGGGATGATGGTTACGTCAGCGACACAGAGACCTCTGTGGTGTGGAACAACGAGAATGTCAAAACAGACTGGGACCGGGCCAAGTCCCAGAAAATGAAGGAGCAGGAGGAGTTGAGGAATGAAGCCAGGAATTCAGACGTGCTCCAGTCCTCACTTGACAGGACAGCCCGGGATGAGCTATGACCTCACGTGGACGTCTGAGGAAGGGGGATCGGGAGAGAGACAGCTCAAGGGGAAGCTTTTCTCTTCGTCTCAGGGTTGATGGGTTGATTCTCTCAGATGTCAACGGTGGGGTGCATCATACCTCCTGGCAGTGCCTATGGGAAGCCTCAGTCCTTTGCAACCTGAGGAACCCTATATGGAAATGGTGGCATCTTCTTAGTTCTACCATCTCCTGCTCTCCTGTTCTGTGTGCCAATGTGGGGCAGAGGCAGTCTGGCAATACTCATTTGAGAAGTTTTATTCTCTAAGTAATAGGCCTTTTACATGGATTCTCTGTGTTGGGAGAGGGACATGTTGAACAGATACAGCTCAGCTTAGCAGGTTTCGATGCCACGAGGCTCCGTATCAGACAAAACATTTCATTTGGTTTAAGGCAGTAAAAATATTTTGGTTAATTTTATATAAATGTCCTTCCAATGACAGTTTCATATCTCTTTCCAGAAGAACCTTGATTTTCTCTCTCTCTCCTGGTTCCTTGGTTGTGTTGAAGTCTCAACTATGGGCTACCAAAAGTCAGGCCTTATTAGTCAACCACAGTGTGGCTTATTCAGTTTTTTTTTCCCCCAGAGAAAATGTTACTATAATGAAGAATATTCAAAGGTCATGAATCAAATAAGTGTTTAGAAGAGAACGGTAACCAACTCAAATATTTAATATAATTTATGTTGTAAATTGTCTATGGCAATTGTCAAGGGGTGTCAAACTCCCAGCCTGTGGGCCGGATGTGTCATGTGCTGGCCACGCCCACACCCAGTTTAGGGAAGGGGAAAAAAGTCATGATATGTCATGTGACGCCGCCATGACACTGTGAGTTTGATACCCCTGGTCTATGGCATCTGACTTTTGGTACAGTTAATTAACAATTCCCTTCTCAGCCCTATGGGTGGTACGTATCTTCCTCAATCCTGAGTCTTCTACCTGAGACCTGGGAGTTATTCAGAGTTCTATGTAGTGTCTTAGCTGTTCCTAGCACTGCATTCTCCTGGACAGAGAGATCTGATGTTGCTCTTGGGATTTGTTGGAGCCACTCTCCAAGCTTAGGAGTCACAAGTACGTCTACCACTACTGGGACTACTTTGGTCTTACTTTCCATATTCTCTGTAGTTCCTCCTTCGGGCCCTGGTACTTCTCCAGCTTCTCCTTCTTGCTGTCACTTGGCACTGCTGCATCTATCGCCACTGCTACCTTCTGGCCCATGATGTCTGATTAATTGGCTAGTACCTGCTTGCCTATCTGAATGTGGAAATCCCACAGGATCCAGAATTGATGGAAAGCTGTCTGTCTCTATATGGCAGCTTGGCTGTTCCTTTACCATGTGGGATAAAGCAAGGTACAATTTTGATGTTCTCACCATGGGCTGAGCTTCTGGTGATGGTACAGATGCCCCAGCATGTGTAGGTGTGCTTGCTTTGCTTAGCAAGCCTCATCCAGGTCTTGGTGGTACGGGATGTGCCTCTTCCTATAACTACATTTTTGTCACAAGGTTGGTCAGTGTTGTGTGACGGATAGCCCACAATGCAGATGATATTACAGCTCAGTGGCATCTGAGAGAAATCTCCTCAGACATGGCATTCACATGCAGGTGAGTGCTGCAGTTCACATAAAGCTTTTTCTCTCCAGTTTTTCTCGCCTCTGTATTCTGTACATGATATGTCAAACCTCTGGCCCCAAATTTCTGAACATCCTACTTACTCATAAGATACGCATGCATGTACTTGCACATACACACACACGTACACATTAAGTGCCTCATTGCTTCTTGCTATTTATGTCTGAGGAGAAATTCTCACTCAGACTTGTAGTCCTCTAGTTATGTCTCACTTGGTCCCCTTTGTGATATGAAGAATTTAATGACATACCCAACTTTTCCTGCCTCTGTTTTCTAATAGAAGTATTCTTTAGCACATATGCTGGTACAGCAATGAATGATGCATGGGTCTAATATACATATTTGGAGTAGCCTTTGATTACATTTGTTTTGATACTTGTAGTTACATTAATAGAATTGGATGCCACAGACTTTATTAAAAAAAAAACAGCTTACGAGTGATGGTAGTAATTATAATAAATTTTCAACAGTGCTTTGTAATGGGGAAGAGGGAAGGCCTACATCATCAGCAGAAGTGGAGAATTATAATATGCAGAATCTTATTACAGCATAAGGACTGCTGGGGATTATGGTTTGATGACCTATGGAGGATCACAGCACCTGCCTGTCCTGTTTGGAAAAACATCAGAGAAGCTATTTAGGAGAAAAGTAAGAAAGATGGAGTACAAAAACATCTGATGTATCATTCCTTGACTAATTTGGGATGGCGGTAATGTCCTTAGACCTCACATTTCTTTGTGCAAATAAACCAAAAGCTAGAACTAGCCCAGAAGTTTTGTATCTTTGAAGACTGGTATGAAGGAGAACAAGCACCCAAGTGTTGTTTGATATTGCATCAGCAGGATTTTCTGTGTCAGCTTGCATAGACCACTAATTTGAATAACATGCAGAGCTCTCACAATTTTCATAGAACTTTGGATAAATCGTTGAGCTACCTATTCAACAAATGTAGCTGACTCAGAAGGAGATGACACGATTGGGCAAATACAAAGAGATAGTTTTCTAGATGCAAGACCAACGTTGGTGTAAAGTATTCAGCTTTGGGTCATATCTCCTCTGCATTCCCTTGAGTGTTCAGTGGAGCTATTGGGACTTCCATCTATGACTCTTCTTTTTCAGCGTGAATGGATGTTTAGTTTCTATTTCCTGTGGTAACTGAAGCCAATTGACAGTTTTTAATATTTAAAAGATGCTAAAGGCCTAGAAGTGGACGCTGTCATTCTCTCCAGCTTTTATAATGACATCTGTAGAATAATGCTCTCACGAAGGTTGACTCGTGCTGGAAAGAAATACACTTCTTTTGAACATGAAAATGATTTGCAAGTTCTAAAACACCTATATATTCTATTATATTGTTGTCTTCTCTTTTTTAGAGCAATCAATACACTAAAATAATCTCGCATTCATATGACAATATATGCTTCCCCCCACTTATCTGTTTAGGTGATCAGATTTTCCTGATTTTTGTAGTGCTATACTGATTGTAGCAATCATGATTTTCTCAAGCCTCTAATACCTCCCCCTTGTGCTGGATGGTACAATTTTAGCTATATCCCTAAGAGATTTTAATTGGATTTGTCAAAAAAGCAAGCTCCCTAAAAAAACCACACCAAGCAGATGATAACTCAGTGTAAGGGGTATTAATTAGAACCAACTTTTGGTATATCGATGTTAGCAAAGAATTAAAGGTTTTCCCCTTGTAGTGGATTATTTTGGATTGAAAATGAATGAATGAATGAATGAATGAATTCCTTACTCTATACTCTGCATGACTGCATTCCCACTCAAGCTAGTAATACTGTTACTAAATTTGCAGATGATACAACAGTGGTGGGACTCATTTCTATGTGGGATGAGTCTGCCTATCAAGATGCGGTGGACTGGTTGCTTTTGTGGTGTGGAGACAATAACTTGGCCCTTAACACCAATAAGACCAAGGAGTTTATAGTGGACTATAGTAGATCAGACATCCAGCCCTTGCTTATCAAATGGAGCAAGTGGCCAGTTTTAAGTTTCTGGGTGTTATCATAAAAGAGGACCTAACCCGGGGCACTCACATTGCAGCACTGGTCAAAAGGGCCCAACAGAGATTATACTACCCGAGTCTTCTCAAGAAACAACAACTGAATGAAAAATTGCTGTTGACCTTCTATCGCTGCACCATAGAGAATATCTTAATTTACTGCACCTGTGTATGGTTTGCCAATTGCACAGTGGCAGAAAAGCACTCCAGAGGGTTAAAGTCATTGCCCAGAGGATCATTGGTGGCCCTCTCCCTGCATTGGAAGAGCTTTATAGCTCCCACTGCCTTCAGAAAGTTCAAAACATTCTTAAAGATCCATCTCATTCTGGGCACCCTTTTTTTGAATTATTACCATCTAGCAGACGGTACAGGATAATAAAAACAAGGACAAATAGGCTGGAAAAACAGCTTCTATCCCAGGGCAGTAACTATATTGAATTCTACTGTATAATGCAATATTAATGCAATATTAGGTTTTCAATTCAATTGTATAGAATGTGAAGGATGTGTGTTTGTGTTTTATTTTTATAGTTATAATGTTTTTTTTGGTTTTTTAATTTGAATTTATATCCCGCCCTTCTCTGAAGACTCAGGGCGGCTTACATTGTGTAAGGCAATAGTCTCATCCTATTTGTATATTTATATACAAAGTCAACTTATTGCCCCCCCCCCAACAGTCTGGGTCCTCATTTTACCTACCTTATAAAGGATGGAAGGCTGAGTCAACCTTGGGCCTGATGGGACTCGAGCCTGCAGTAATTGTAATTGCAGGCAGCTGTGTGTTAATAACAGGCTGCATTAGCCTGTTGAGCCACTTCCCAGCCCTTTGAAGTTGGTTAGGGTGAGAACTAAAGTCACACAGTGACTTTCCATGACTCAGGGTGGGGGTGGAAATGTTAACAAATCTCCAAGGTGTCAGCCCAGCACCAAAACCACTATACCACACTGGTACATTCAGATCCACATTAATCTGAAGTTCTTTTAAAATCAGAAATTGAGTGATAGTGGATGTTCTTCTTTCCACTAATTCTTTTAATATAGCAATATAGGGATATGTGAAATCAGTTCCGTTTTGGATTTCATTACCCACCATCAAAGCACAGTAACAATGCCTGGCACAAGTTGAGTGTGTATCGACAATAGAAACAGACTCTTACTCCCATCAGTATTATGTCCAAAGGTTAGAAAGTATTGGAATTGTGGTTGAGCATCTAAGCACCTATTATGTGATTATGAATTATGTGCTTATGAACTCCTGGTAAAGGCAGGTATTTGTATTGAAACTGAACAAAGCAATAAAGAACTATTAGGAAAATAAACCCCAAGAGGTCTGTATCCAAACTGAGCAAAGCTGTGAAGAAATACCAGAAAGAGTGAACCCCAAGAGCAAGACCATTGGCAGCATGTCACTTGTAGGACAAAAAAAATCTGGAAGACAATCCCTACAACCACTGGAGCTGAACAATAATTTTCATAACCTCCACCTAGAGAAAAAGACGCAAACATTGGGAGAAGGATCTCCTTCCAGTTGCTTAGATTTCTCCAAAGAAAAAAAGGTGTTTATTGGTGATAGGTTCCCCCACTTCTCAGAGGAACAGAACCAGAAATCTATAAACTGGATAATCTAGAGAAGTAAAGGAAGTAAGTTATCTGCCTGGAGCGAAGATCAAAAATTGCACCAGAGAGTCTTACCAAAATAATCAAGCCCACTGATTATTACCCCTTTCTCCTCTCATGCTGGGATGAACAATAGAACCAAGAGCTTGGAAATATTATCTAGGGACTATGAGCACCTTAGTAGGAAGAACAGGAAAGAAGGTCAAAATAGGCAAAAAAAATGAGTAAAAGAACACTTTGGACTTCAGTAAGGCATTTGACAAAGTAGACCACAGCCTACTTCTTGGTAAGATAGTTGGAATAGATAGTACTCCCACCCTATGGATTTGAAATTGGCTGACCAATTGCACTCAGTGTGTAACCTCAATGGAACTGTATCTTCCTGGAGAGAAGCATTCCATCTTGAACCCAGGGCTTTTTGACATCTTCATAAATGACTTAGATGAGGGGATAGAAGGGCAGCTAATCAACTTTGCACACAACACTAAGCTGGAGGGAATTTCTAACACTTTAGAAGATAGACAAGATTTAGAAGGATCTTAACAGATTAGAGCAATGAGCCCTATCCAATAAGATGCAGTTCAGTAGTAAGAAAAGTAAGGTCCTGCACGTAGGCAGAAAAAAAACACTAAATGCATAGGTATAGAATTGGCAATATCTGGTTCAACAGTGGTAACTCTGAGAGGGATCTGGATCAGTGGTAGGATTCAAATTTTTTTACTACAGGTTCTTTGGGCATGGCTTGGTGGGCGTGGCAGGGGAAGGATATTGTAAGATGTCCATTCCCATCTTAATCCAGGAGAAGGTTACTGCAAAATCCCCATTTCCTCCTGATCAGCTGGGACTTGGGAGGCAGAGAATAGATGGGGGCGGGGCCCGTCAGAGGTGGTATTTACCGGTTCTCTGAACATCACCCATCTCCTTCCATTTATGACTGTATGACTGTAACTTTGTTGCTTGTATACTTACGATTTATATTGATATTGTTTCCTGATTGCTTATTTGTACCCTATGACTATCATTAAGTGTTGTACCTTATGATTCTTGATGAACGTATCTTTTCTTTTATATACACTGAGAGTATATGTACCAACAAAAATTCCTTGTGTGTCCAATCACACTTGGCCGATAAAAAATTCTATTCTATTCTATTCTACTCAAAATTTCTGCTACCGGTTCTCCAGAACTGGTCAGAACCTGCTGAATACTACCCCTGATCTGGATGTTCTAGTGGACCATCAAGTATGAGCCAGCAATGTGCTGCAGATCCCCCCCCAAAAAGCCAATACCATCCTAGGCTGTATGAACAGAAGTGATAGTACTCCTTTAATACTGCACTAGTGAGGCCACATTTGGAACACACACTTCTTGTCACCTTAATTAAAAAAAAAGATGCTGAGAACCTAGAGTGCAGAGAAGAGCAACAACGATGATAAGGGATTTGGAGGCTAAATCATATGATGATGGTTAAGGGAATTAAGTATGCCTAGCCTAGTGAAGAGAAGGATTAGGGATGGTATGATAGTTGTCTTCCAGTACTTGAGGGGCAGCCACAGAGATGGGGGGGAGGTGAAGGGTGGTTTTGACTTATTCTCCAAATCTGATAAGTTTAAACTGAGAAAGTGGAGTAGGTCAGGGGCGGGTTTCAGCAGTTCTGACCAGTTCTGGAGAACTGGTAGCGGAAATTTTGAGTAGTTCGGAGAACCGGTAGTAAAAATTCTGACTGGTCCCGCCCCCATCTATTCTCTGCCTCCTGAGTCCCAACTGATCGGGAGGAAATAGGGATTTTGTAGTAACCTTCCCCTGGAGTGGGGTGGGAATGGAGATTTTATAGTATCCTTCCCCTGCAATGCCCACCATGCCACGCCCACCAAGTCTCACCCACAGAACCCGTAGTAAATAAAATTGGAAGCCACCACTGGAGTAGGTGTTGGATTTTCAGGAAGAGGTAAGAAAATTGCTGGTGGAAGGTACCTGACTGTTTGCTTGGCATTTCAAAGAGAAGCAGCTCATTCTGCAATGCTTTATTGTATGTATGTTAGTTATGAAGCAAAAAGAATAAATGTGGTGTAAACAACTGATTTATACATAACAATGTAAAGACTATTGGCTGCTTCTATCACATTTTCATCATCCCACCCCACCTCATCTCAGTTAAATGTATATAATCCAAGTCCTGTTTCCTTTGTTTGTAGATTATATCAGAGAGGTCTTTTCCTTGCTGAACTTTCAGCCACTAAAATGGCAAGTTTAGCTACCAGCCACTTCTCTGTGGTCCTTGCTCCCTACGCCTCTTCCCTGATGGATCCCTTCTGCCCTGGTAGGTTCAGAATACAAAGCAGCTAGTAAGGAAGAAACCATCAGGGTTGACCGGCAAATAACAAGTCGCTTTATGCACCACCCTCATATTAATCTTGAAAATAATAGGCCGCCAGAATTTCATTTGCGCAAAATTGGAAACAAAGATTTGCTCCATCAAATACGATGATTATAAAAAAGGTGCTAGAATGCGCAGAAGCAGATAAATTAACAATGGAATTAAAAGACCAAGAGGAAACAATATATTATGAAATATGGAATAGATGGAATAACTGGTTGGAGAAAGAATCTAAAATTAATGTATATATGTATAAACGTAACAGAAGATATTATAGAGGAATGAAATAGTTAATGTGTAATAGATAGATATAAAGTATAATGAATGTAGGAATTAGCTAGTAGTATATAAAATGCATGTGTATATAGTTGGTTAAAAGATAAAATAGATATTACCAAAGATGCCGGTATCGGAAAGCTTTAAAAATGTAACAAAGATGTTAAAGATGTAAATGCTAAATAAAAATTATTAAAAAAATAAAAAATAGTAAACTTCTCTAGTGGAAAGCTAACAATATAAGAAGTTATGGTCCTCCAGAAACCACATATTCCAGCATCTCCTGCTACCGGCTAAGCTGTTATGTGTTGTAATTGACCGACAGATAGAAGACCACATGGATGCCTCTTTCTTGCCACAATACAGCCTTTCCCAATCTAGCATTTCCAGATGTTGCTGAACTTCATTGTCAGCATTTCTGATGCTAACTGGAAAGAATGAGAATTGTGATCTGGTAGTATGTAAGATGTCTCAGCAGATGGCAGCACTTGCTTGGTCTTTTTTGGGCTTGCAAGTTATAAGAATTCTTACTGCTTAAATGCCTATGGAGATTCTCAGTCATCCAGGTCATGGTTGTCTCAAAGGTGCTTTTTCGAAAGGCAACTGGACTCCCTTTGTTTTTCCTTGAAGACATTTTGCTTCTCATCCAAGAAGCTTCATCTCATCTCATCTTCATCTCTCTTTTTTCCCCCCAGATATTCTTATATTTATTATTCCAGTGGTTCTAAATACATCGATTTGCACAATGATAACCTATTAGCGAAGAGGCTGTCCGGCTAGAAAGCCTCCTTCTCATCTTCATCTCATCCAAGTGGCCTCAGAGAGAGTGCTAATGAACAGGTGACTGCAAAGAAATGTGATCCTTCCATTCCCCCCATCCTGTCAGAAATCATTTTTCCATCCCCCCCACTCCAATCATCCTGCCAGAACAGATGACATTTCTTGGATAAGAAGCAAAATGTCTTCAAAGAAAACAAAGTCCAGTCATCTTTTGAAAAAGCACCATTGAGTCTTACTTCTTTATCATATCTGATGGTGAGATGCAATTCAGAAAATTGCCTTTTAATAAAAATTGTTAATCAGAAAATATGCTATCTGACTCCGGATTCCTTGGCCACCAAGAGGATCTTTGAGAATTCTAGATCAGAGCTATGGGATAATCAGGAAGTTGAAACATCTCCTGGAAAATGGCAATAGAAAACCAGTCTTAATGTTGACAAGAAAACAATGTCCTCTGCATCACCCGGAGTCAAGCTTGCTTTCAAAGCTCAATCTTGATTCGGTACCTACGAATTAATGCCTGGGAAAGGCTACTGTTTGGAAGTTATGAACACAGGTTGAGACTTACACACAAAGCAATCCATTCCAGAGAGAATTAGTTTATATTGCAGAACATCCTAAAAGAGAGAAAAGGTACTAATAGTCCTCCACCTGATTTTGGCTGCTTGGGTAATGGTAGTGCAGTAACATCTGGAGAACACCTTGTTCCTATCGTATCACTGCTATATTTTCTTCTGTCTACATTTCAAGATTTTCCAAAGGTTCACAGATTCTTTGCTCCTAACTTAATCTTTGATTAGAACAGGGAGAGCTATGATTTATATCTCCAAAGGGCTGTGCAAAATATGTTGTGATTACAGGCTAGTCACACTCACACACTGTCTAATTCAATTTATTTCCCACAAATTGTTCCTTTTAAATTTGGGGGTTGAAGTTGAAATTTGGTGGGAAGAAAAACAATCATATGGTATACCTTTGGAGAAGAGGGATCCCATAAATATAAAGAATGCATCAAAAGATACGCATTCTGGAAATGTGTTTTACCCTTTTCAAATACAGTATACCCTTGAGGGGACATAATACTAGAATAGAATAGGTAGAATTAGTGGGACTTAATAGCAGAGTCAGTAGAATTAGTTTGACTTGCTGTTTTGTTTCTGTAAGAATTGCTTTGTTAAGAATTGGAATTGCCTCTGGCATTTGCTTCTACCAGCGATCTAACTTCTGTTATCTTGTTTTTCTGTACAACTCTGTGCCTGGTGGATAGCTCAAGAAGCGGAGTATGTATGTGGTGAACATGCCCAGAAGCGAGAAATTATTGGGTTAAAATTCGAACATGGTTAGAGAAAATGACACAACAACATATTGACTTAAAACCTGAACTGTTCCTATTGGGTATCTTACCAGAGAAATATAGTAAATATATATATATACTTGATTATACATGTTATAATTGTAGTGAGGATTGTATTTGCACAAAATTGGAAAGCAGAGAAAATCCCTACAGAAGGAGAAGTAATTAAGAAAATATTGGAATGTGCAAAAATGAATAGATTAACACTGGCAATTAAAGAAAAAGAAGAATCGGAGTGTTTTAAGGTATGGGGGCAATTTTATCAATGGTTAGGGAAGAGATATACATGAAAATGAATATAATTAAAAATTTTGGGGAAAAAGATTGTAATGAATTGAATGATGTAAAAGTAAGATAGAAATGTAGTAAGAAAAATGGGGAGAAAGGAGACATAAAATGAATTAATATAAATGTAAGAAATTTGGAAAGAATGTTGTAATAAATTAAATGAAAATATAAAGATATGATAGAAATATAGTAAGAAAATGATGGAGGAGAACGTAGAGGACACAAAATATGTACTCAGATGACACACTGAATGATTAATGATGCATTGTTTGTTTGTTTAAAAAATAAAAAAACCTTTTTACAAAAAAAAGAAGAAGCGGGGTATGTCACGGTTTGGCAGGGTTACATCTGGCAAAAACCTGTGTTGCTAAGCACTCAGCCCTCCTGTTCCTTGCTGCACGGCCAATGCAGGGCTACAAAGAAGGCATGGGTCAGGGGGCCAGAATTGGGTACTAAGCTGCTGTCTGAAGGTATAAAAGGACGCCATACTTTCCCCAAGGTGTGGCTACTCCTTACATGCATTGTGTATGTTCTCGATATAGTTTCATTCAGTATTTTGTTTTTGACAAAAATAAAATCTGCTTCTTTTTGCAAGCTTCATCTCGAGTCTCACTCAATTTGGCATCTCAGAGGCTTGGGGAAACTTCTGGGACCTTACAGCTTCTAATACAAATGCATAATGTTGTATGATATGCAACCTCCCTTCGTCCTCCCTCCCCATTTCACAAGCTGAAAATAAATTGCAAATAATGCTTTTAGACAGTGAAAAAGAGTTTGGGTAAAATTGAGTGATTTTAGTTTCTTACGTGGTAAAGTACAAGTAGTCCCCACCTTACGACCACAATTGACCCCAACATTTCTGTTGCTAAGTGAGACATTTGTTTTGCCCTTGCTACAGTCATTAAATGAATCAATGCACTTGTTAAATTAGCAACACGGTTGTTAACCTGGCTTCCCCATTGACTTTGCTTGTCAGAAGTTCACAAAACATGATCACATGACCTCGGGACACTGCAACTGTCATAAATATGAGTCAGTTGCCAAGCATTCAAATTTTGATCATGTGACCATGGGGATGCTATAACAGTTGCAAGTGTGAAAAACAGTCTTAAATCACATTTTTCAGTGCTGTTGTAAATTCAAACTGTCACTAAGCGAAATGTTGTAAATTGAGGAGTACCGCTCTGTATTAAACTATCTCCTAATCCCAACTGCTTTATATTATTCCTTGTGGAACTTGCCACCAGAGGATCTTCTGATGGCTACTCATTGAAATGATTTAATGATTTAAAATACAAGGAAATTAAGCAATAAAATGCTGTACACACATTTTCCAGAGATGCATTCCTTCTTCCAGAATGTGGCATCTGCTTTTTGATTGTTTTTTTAAAAAAAATTGCATTCTTTCCTTCTAATTCTCTCCAAAACACTCGGCATTTAATAGCCACTGAAGGATGTTTTATCAGCTAGGACCTTTCCTTCTTTCAATGAGAACTCTAGTCTAGTTAATCCATCAATCTAGCAGAAACAAAACACATTTAGCAATATCTCTACTGGACAATTCCATTTGTTTTTCTGTTTTTCCAGTTCTTTGGGCTTTTTCAATAGAATCTCACCTAACTAATCTAAACTGGACATGGGCACCCCCAGACCATGGGATCCACATCAATCCATCAACTTGAGTTTACCCTACCAAAATTCAATGGCAGCAAAAATGAATTTTTGAAATAGTAATGTAATGTATCTGACTTTTGGAGGGAACTTTTGGAGGGAAAATACTTGTAGATGATTGGCTGGTGCCTCAGCCAGAATAGTATATAAAGAGAGGTTCATCTGTGCTTGAGTCGCTGGGTTCACACCAGTGGTGGGTTGCTCCCAGTTCGCTCCGGTTCTGTAGAGCCGGTAGTAAAAATCTGCTGGCGTTTGGAGTACAGGTAGTAATGGCTGGCTGGCCAGGCCCCGAACTGCTTCCCTGATCATCAGAGGTTTGTTTTTTTTTACTTTTAAAAGCATCTTTTCTTCAGCTAAAAAAAGGCTTTTAAAAGTAAAAAAAACCCTCTGATGATCACGCTGCTCAGCAGGGATCATCAGAACCCTTTAAAAGTTTTTTTTTTAACAACCTCTTCGGCCAAAGAGGTTATTAAAACAAAAGGTTTTAAAAGGCTCCTCTGGAGATCCCAACTGAGGTAAGAGATTCTGGGCTGCTATTAGGCAACTTCAGCTGGGATCGTCAGAGGAGCCTTTTAAAATCTTTTTTTCCTCTGGCCCACCCAATCCCCCTCCTCACTTACATAATTACTGCTCCTTTTGGGCTTGCTTTCCTTCGCTTCTGCAATCAGTTGCATCAGCTAGGAACTGAATCTGCCTGCCTGCCTGCAATCCATCTCCTCAGTGCCTTTGCTGGCTGAGGAACTCTGGGAGTTGAAGTCCACAAACCTTAAAGTTACTAAGGTTGGAGACCCCTGATCTAAAAAATATAAATAAAATAAAATAATAAAATAAAATATTTGTGCAGCTTTCTGAGATTTGGTGTGTTTCTGTAGTGTTTCACTCTAACTACACAAACACACAGAATCTCACAAAGCTGTACGTGGCATTTTGTGTGTGTGTGTGTGTGTGTGAGAGAGAGAGAGAGAGAGAGAGAGTCAGTTGTGTTGTGTGTGTGTAAAGTGTGAAAGTTGGTTTTTGAGCTTTTTGTGGCTGTGTGAGGTTTCTGCTTGTTGCAGGGGCCCTTTTGGGTGAAGTGCAGCTGCTTTTACATTGTGTGTGAGTCTGTTGTGTTGTGTTGTATTGTGTGTGTGTGTGTGTCCCTTCGCAAGGACTTGGAGGCAGCTCCTCTGAGGAAAAGAGGCGGCGAAGCTCTGGCTGTCCCCCGGGAGAAATCGCCCTGTCTCTGCAGCATTGGTCATGTGACTAAGTGGGCATGGCCAACTTGATGTCACTCACAGCAAGGTGCCGCCCCACCTTGCCCTGAGTGACTTCAAGTTGGCCACACCCACTCAGTTACATGACCACCAAGACACGCCCACCAAATAAACCACGCCCACAGAACCGGTGGTAAAAAAATTTGGAACCCACCCCTGGTTCACACCATACAATAAAGAGCTGTTTTTACCTATGACATGTCTCCTGTCTCCTCAATCGCCCAATTTAACAAGTAATCTTCATTTTTTTTCCAAAATAAAAATAGAACTGAACAAAAAACCTCTGAGAGAAAATTGCTTCCACCTCCACTCTTAAAACACAACATACAAACTCTTAAAACATAATAACTAAGCACCAAATTTAGCATGTTTTTCTCCTGAACTTTAGTGGTATGATTTTTTTTATCCTTTTTGTTGTGTATGTTCCCATTGGAGGGAATTTCAGCGGGAAAACATTTGAATCCTATTGGTTGTCAACTGATCCAGGTGTGTATAAAAGGAGAGCATCCTGCCTGGGTTTGCTGCTGAAGTCTCACACTAAATAAAAGAGCTCTTGTCACTAGTCTGGTCTCGGGTCTCCTCCTTTACCCAATCTAACACTTTTGATCACTTTCAAAGCTTTTTAATGGTATAAATGGGAGCTGTTGTCTTTTGGAAGGTTCCCACACACAGTTCCCACATTAGTCCCCATCAATGTTCCCTCTAATTTTTCACGAGTCTGAGCAAGCACACTAACTCCCTGAGCGGTCCCTTGGACCACTGTGAGCAACATCAGACGTGTGGGTCATGCCAGCATCGCATCCATTCAAGTCACATGATTTATTAAATCCATTCATTTATTTTATTTATTTATTATTATTATTATTTTATTTATTTATTTATTATTATTATTATTATTTATTATTATTCATTTATTAAATCCATCCATTCAAGTCACATGATTTATTAAAAGAATCAAACAGATTCGGCTAGCTAAAAGTTTTAGCTAGCCGAATCTGTGCTGCGCAGCTAATCAACGTCATTTGACAGGCGTTGATTAGCTGCGCAGCACAGATTTTCTGTGCGCGGAGACCGTGTCAGCAGTGCGCATTTAGAGGGAACAGTGGTCCCCATCCTTTTCAAATCTTCAAACACAGACCAAAACTATAAGCCTATTATTTCCTTCCTATATTATTCTTAGAAAGCCCATCTTGACCAGAATTTTCATTCCTTTTAAAAAAGATCTTGTGTACACACACACAAAAAGAAAAAACCCAAATATCAAATAGATTTAACATTAATCATAAAAAAAAAATCCACCCTGGCTGAATGCTGATAGATATATCAAAAAAACAATATGTTCTCTCCCTTACATAGAATTTCCATTCCTAAGTAAGGTGGTTATTAAGTGAATTGTGCCCGATTGTATGACCTTTTTTGCCGTGTTTGTTAAATGAATCACTGAAGTTAAGTGAATTATGTGGTCCTTAAATGGATCTGGCTTCCCTTATTGATTTTGCTTGTCAAAAGCGGGCTGGGAAGGTTGCAAATGTTGATTGCATGATCCTGGGATGCTGCAACCTCCATAAATACATGCTGGTTGACAAGTGCCCAAATTTTGACCACATGACTGTGGGGTACGACAATAATCAAAAGTGCAAGGACCAGTTATAAGTCTCTTTTTAGTGCAGTTGGAACTTCAAACAGTCACTAAATGAATGTTTGTAATTTGAGACTATATTTTATAATAAATGTTATTATTGAGCAATAATGTCATTACCT
This sequence comes from Ahaetulla prasina, assembly GCF_028640845.1. Classification (NCBI taxonomy): domain Eukaryota; kingdom Metazoa; phylum Chordata; class Lepidosauria; order Squamata; family Colubridae; genus Ahaetulla; species Ahaetulla prasina. The sequence goes on from NC_080540.1 coordinate 171,865,602, forward strand.
AGCCATCATAGCTTGTTGATTACTGAAATGAGGAATGAAAGTTGTTTTGGAATTGTCCCAAAATCTCAGAAGACATACATGCATCATTTTTAAAAAAGTTTTTTATTAATAATTCAAATTTAAAAACAATGGACATGGTTTGACATCTCTCGTTTCTAACTTTTCCATCTAATTCAAGTTAATAGGTAATATACTCCTCAATCTATATACAAATTTACATATATCTTACTTCATTACATGTCAAGTATACAACATAATTCCTCCTAAACAGCTATGTCCATATCTAATAAACCTATATCTCACTCACAAGTTTAATATAGATTTCCAGACATTCACTACACCTTCTTCTTGGCATTCTTCCTCTTGTCTAACCATTCATAAAATTTAGTCCAGATTTCATGGTACATTGATTCATTTTTATTTTTGAGTTCTAAGGTGAGTCTGTCAATTTCTGCACAACTGAAGATTTTACATAACACTTCTTCTTCTGAAAGTGTTTATTCTTCCATTTTTGAGCAAATGCTATTCTTGCAGCTGTTAATATATGAAATATTAAATAAATTATTATTTTAATTTAATATTAAATTAAATATTACATGTAAATATGTAATATTAAACATTTTTATTATATTTACTGTCTATCATTCCCAATAGGAAAAATTCTGGCTTGACTTCTATTTTAACTGTTAAAATCTCTTCTATACATACATACAGCATTTTGATGACAGATTGCTCACTCCTATCCTTAAGCATCAATTCATTCCAGTTTTAGCCTTATTTGGAATTATGAACATTCATAAGTATAAGGGTGAAGCAATCCTGTTATGGCAATGTACAGTATAACAGATCGTACCAATTTATGTAAAGTGAGAAAGCTAAGCTTGGTGTAGTATTTAGAAACCAGGTTAGAAACTGGGAGACCAGGAATTCTAGTCCCACCTTAGGCACGAAGCCACAGTATTCCACAGGGTGTTGTATAGGTCAGATAGATACAATAGCCATGATTGAATAGCTATGATCATTTCAATCCTTAAAAAAAAATCTCATTAAACATTAAATGTGCTTAAATGTAGGGCAAAATGCTGGAACAAATTCCCGTGGAAAAGACTGATTGCTATCATTTTTCAGGAGAGGATTGGAATTAGACATCCTTCAAAGAAAAGATGCTTTAGGCGAAATCTACTGGAATGTTTCAGACATTCTGTAACTCTGAATCAGTGAAAAATTGCTAAATAAAATCCTGTCAGCGCTTCCAGTTAGGATACTAATTGTAAATTTTATTTATTTTTAAAAGTTTCATCTGTACAAGCATGGGATCTTCTTATTAAATGTGGAGGTCCCAGACTGTAACTATTTTCTGCTTCATTAAATTAAACCAGTCTTTCTAGCAACCATGGGACCAGCCTGTTTATTTTAAAACAGAGTGGTTTCCCCTGAGAACTTATAAATAGATTTTCTCTTTCCCCATCCTACCTTATGTGAGAAACTTCCTCGAAGTTTTAATAAGGCCCTTGGTGCTGTCACATAAAGTATACTTTTTAAGGGAACATCTTGCTAATAAGCTCTGTTACATCAATTCTCTGGATAGACCATTATTATATTTAATGAGAAGACAAGAAAGTTGCATGCTCTATGGTGTATTTTGGACTGGAGGTGGTTGAGTAGTTATTTTTTTATAGTAACTGTATTAAAAATTACAGTAAAAAAGATAAAATTAATACAGCACTAAAAAAATAAAAGAATAAAAATAAAAAACAGAAAGTCCAGAAAAGAAAAAAGGAAGAAAAATATAAAAAAGATAAATATTATATATGAGGAATAAACAGGGTGAATTAGAAATTCAAGTAAATGAGGGCAGATATGATATTGTTGCCATTACGGAAACTTGGTGGGATGAAACCGACAAATGGAACATACAGCTAGAGGGATATAAATTATTTAAAAGAAATAGACCAAATAAAAGAGGAGGTGGAGTTGCACTATATATATAAGAAATAACTACAATAAGCTAATGATGAAAATTATCTTGAATGCATTTGGGTCAATATTAAAGGGGGGTGGGAAATGATATTGCCATAGCTCTATACTATAGGCCACCCAACCAAACAGAGGAAGTAGATGTAGGAAGCACATCACAGTAGTAATGGGGGATTTTAACTACCCTGATATCAACTGGGAGACAAACTCTGCACCAAGTGAAAGATCCAACAGGTTTCTAACAAACCTAGCAGAGAACTTCGTTTCCCAAAAAGTAGAGAAGGGAACAAGGGGATCAGCCATATTGGACTTAATTCTCACTAACAGAGATGAAATGATAGAAGGTGTTGAAGCTACAGGAACCTTGGGGGCAAGTGATCATGCAATACTGGAATTTAACATTATGCAAACACAAGTAGTAGAACAAAGTCAAACTAGAGTCTTGGACTTTAAGAGAGCTGATTTCAATAAACTTAGAGAGAGCTTGAGTAGGATTCTGTTATGTATCTTTAAATATTTAGGCGGGAACAAGCACGTTGCTGATTGGTTGAAGCCGCCGGTTAAACAGTATATAAAGGGTTGTTTTTCCCCAGCCAGGTTGCTGGGTTCACCATATATTAAAGAGCTGTTGTCACTACCCTGGTCTCCAGCCTCGTTACTTCCCGAACTTAACACTGGCGACGAAGGTGGGATTTCGAGGCTAAAGAGCACCAGAGCCGAGCTGAAGCACGAAAGAACCGAACCAGGCATACACAGGGCAGAAAAGCGGAGATGGCCAGTTACACTCCGCCCGCACCGTTTGACCCGGCTAAAGAGAAATGGGGAACGTATATGACCCGTTTCGAAAGCTTTCTAGAAGCTAACGAACTGCAAGGAGTTCCAGACAACCGCAAAAGGGCATACTTCTTGAGCCACTGCGGTCCCGAGGTCATCGACATCGCGGAAGCCCTGGCAGAGCCAACGCCGTTACAATCGGTATCGTGGCAAACTCTGCAAACCCTCCTAAAAAACCATTTCGCGCCAACGCCGTCCAAATACGTGCGGCGTTTTGAATTTGGAGAGCGCCGACAGTTAGAGGGCGAATCCATCGGCGACTACATGGCCGCCCTCAGGAAAGCCTCCAAAGACTGCGGGTACCGAGACCTGGACGAGGTGCTGCTGGAGCAACTCATCAGGGGGGTCCGAGACATGCGTTTGCGGAGGCGGCTGCTATCAAAGAGCAATCTGACGCTGGCAAACGCCCTGGACGAAGCCAGAGCGCATGAAATGTCCACCCAAGCGGCGGAAACACTGCAAAAGCCCATCACACCAAAGGCGAGCACAAAGGCATCCCCGGTGCACCAAGAAGAGATTCAAACCGAATCTGACGGTGAGGATGAGGAAGGGGTCTGCCGAACTGAGAAACGGGGCCAAGAGAACCCGGACGAATGCGGAAGTTGCGGGGGTCGACACCAGCGCCAACGCTGCAAATTTAAGGACGCAATATGTCGGCGGTGCGAGAAGAAAGGGCACCTAGCTCAAGTCTGTCGAGCTCCCCAACCTTCCCGCCGAAAATTCAAATCGGCCAATCAGAGCGCGGGATCGGCAAGGCGACCCGCGATTGGCTCAAGCAAAAAAGGCGCGGATTCAAACCAAACAACGGTGGTCATAGGCCGCGCCTCAACCCGAGTGGAGAAGAAGATCTTCACCAAACCCAAAATAGAAGGAGTCTGGTGCCGACTCGAAGTGGACACCGGGTCAGCGATCACCATCATGTCCTGGGACACTTTGGCGAAGTCACTGCCGTCAGTCGCGAAGCGCCACCTGCAAACACAACGGCTACGAGTCCACGACTACCAAGGGAATCGCATCCCTGTTCGAGGGACCACCTCCGTCCGAGTCGAGTACGGACCACACAAGAAGACCCTACCCATCACGATCGTCGAAGGGACCCTGCCTAGTTTGCTAGGACTAGACTGGTTTCGGGCACTGGGCATGGGAGTGACGGGCATCTACAGAAGTGACTGTAACCTGAAAGACATACTCATGACTGAGTTCGAAGATGTCTTCAAGGACTGCCTGGGCAAGTACAAGGGGACCCCTATTTCCTTCAACTTAAACCCCCAGGTAGCCCCCATTAGGTTAAAGGCAAGGAGAGTCCCTTTTGCCCTGAAACCGAAAATTGACAAGGAGCTAGATAAGCTCATAAATCAGGGGATTTTGGTGCCAGTCGACCACGCAAAGTGGGAGACGCCAATCGTCACCCCAATAAAACCAGATGGGTCCATTAGAATATGCGCTGACTACAAGGCGACGCTAAACAAAGCCTTACAGAAAAGCGCTTACCCAGTTCCCGTGGTGCAACACCTGCTGCACTCTTTGGGGCAAGGGCAAGTCTTTGCAAAGTTAGACTTGGCCCAAGCCTACCAACAACTGCCCGTAGACGCCAACACAGCTGAAGCCCAAACGATTGTAACCCACAGGGGTGCATTCAAGTGTACCAGATTACAATTTGGGGTGAGTGTGGCACCGGGGCTGTTCCAAAACTTAATGGAACGACTTCTGCAAGGGCTCCCAGGGGTAGTTCCCTACTTCGATGATGTCTTAATATCAGCAGAGAATGTAGAGGAATTGGGGGAGCGTTTAAGAAAAGTTCTGGGCATTTTCCGGTCAGCCGGACTGAAGGTTAAAGTGAACAAATGCCAGATAGGGGTAGAGTCCGTCGAATTCTTGGGCTACCGAATAGACAAGAAAGGAATTCACCCCACTGAGAGCAAGGTCAAGGCAATCAGAAAGGCCCCAGCGCCCAAAAACAAAACTGAGCTACAGGCATTCCTGGGGCTAGTGAATTTTTACGCGGTTTTTTTGAAAAACAAAGCGACCGTTGCTGAACCGCTGCATAAACTTCTAGGGAAAAATACTGTTTGGTCTTGGGGAAAGTCGGAAAGTAGGGCTTTCGAAGCGGTAAAAAACCTGCTCTCGAGCGATAGCCTGCTCATCCAGTACCATAGCGCATTGCCCTTAGTGCTGGTTTGCGATGCATCTCCCTACGGGGTGGGGGCAGTGCTCAGCCACAGACTCCCAAACGGCACAGAAGCCCCTATAGCATTCTACTCCAGAACGATGTCCTCCACAGAGAGGAACTATAGCCAGTTAGATAAGGAAGCGCTAGCAATTGTGTCAGGGGTAAAAAAGTTTCACGAATACCTGTTCGGGCGAGACTTTGAAATTGTGACTGACCAATTGACTCGTTGGACTATTTTCTTAGCCGCTTACTCTTACAAGCTGCAGCATCGACCAGGAAAAGAAGTGGGGCATGCGGACGCGTTAAGCAGATGCCCACTACCAGGGGCGATCGAAGACCCCACTCCGGGGACGCCCATCCTCCTTATTGACTCTTTGGACTCTGGCCCAGTCACATCTAAGGAAGTGGCTCGGGCATCATACCGGGACATTATGTTAAGGACTGTACTCGGTTGGGTACAAAGAGGGTGGCCCGCTGCGCCGGGCGAACGGTTTAAGGAATTTGCTAAAAAACGTGATGAGCTCTCGGCTCAAGGGGGGTGCCTGTTATGGGGTGATCGTGTGGTAATTCCGGATAAATTGAGGGGAAAGGTATTAGACCTCCTCAACGAGGGTCATCCAGGGATCGTAAGGATGAAGGGGCTGGTCAGAAGCTATGTGTGGTGGCCACTAATGGACTCAGAGATTGCTGAGAGGGTAGGGAAATGCCAGGCTTGCCAAGAGTCCAGACCTCTACCCCCAACGGCCCCAGTCAGGGAATGGGAAAAGCCCCAAGGGCCCTGGTCAAGAATCCACATTGATTTTGCTGGCTCTTTCCACGGCCAAACCTTCCTCGTGGTTGTCGATGCATTCTCTAAATGGCTGGAGATCATACTCATGAAATCCACCACGGCCAAGGCAGTAATCGCAGCCCTGCGCCACCTATTCGCAACTCACGGGTTGCCTGACACTCTGGTGTCCGACAACGGCCCGCAATTCACGGCAGCCCAGTTTGAGGAATACTTGGCAGAGGAGGGCATCCGACATGCCCTCTCTGCGCCTTTCCACCCTGCGTCGAATGGCCTTGCAGAGCGTTCCGTACGGAGCGCTAAGGAGGCATTGTCCAGGCTCAAGCCAGGTGACTGGCAAACAAAGATAGATTTCTTCCTGGCCGTTCAACACAGAACCCCAAGCACTGCTACAGGCAGAAGCCCAGCCGAATTATTGATGGGACGGAAACTCCGGTGCCCACTAGACCGTTTGAATCCCCATTACACACCAGAGAGTTACAAGGGGGAACTAGAAAAAATGAGGGAAATGGGCATAGGCGACCGAGTGTGGGCCCGTAACTATGGGGACGGCCCAAGTTGGCTCGCAGGACAAATCATAAAAGCAACCGGTCCAAAGTCATACTTGGTCGAGTTACAAGACAACCGAGTATGGAGGCGCCACATAGATCAGATAAGGAAACGAATAGCTGAGCAACCCGAGCCAATTGAGACAGATCATGACAATTCCTTATTTGAACCCACAGCTGACCATAACCCGGGGGAGGCGCAAGACTTAGCTGAGGTCCCGGAGGTCCATCAGGTTCCCGAAGGAAACAACAGGGAAAACTCCAAAAGTAATCCATGGCCGGAGGGCCAAGAAAAAGAAACTGCCAGTAATCCAGGGCCCGATGGCCTAGAGAAAGAGCTGGGAGGAGAAAAAAGCCCCTCCGACCAGCTCAAAACACCACCCAGGACTGAACCGCGCAGGTCCGAAAGAATTAGGAGACGCCCAGGTTATTTGCGTGACTACGTCGAAAAATAACATGTAAATAATATGTAAATAGTGGTAAAGTGTTTTCTGGGAGGGGAGGAGTGTTATGTATCTTTAAATATTTAGGCGGGAACAAGCACGTTGCTGATTGGTTGAAGCCGCCGGTTAAACAGTATATAAAGGGTTGTTTTTCCCCAGCCAGGTTGCTGGGTTCACCATATATTAAAGAGCTGTTGTCACTACCCTGGTCTCCAGCCTCGTTACTTCCCGAACTTAACAGATTCCATGGATGAGAATCCTCAAGGGGAAAACAACTCAAGAACCCCCCCATCCCGTTAAAGACCTTGGAGTTTTCATGTCAAATGATCTAAGTGCCAAAGCCCACTGCAAATACATAGCAAAAAAGGTTCTAAGAGTTGTAAACCTAATCTTGCGTAGCTTCTTTTCCAAAAACACTACACTACTAACCAGAGCATATAAAACATTTTCTAGACCAATTCTAGAATACAGCTCACCTGTTTGGAACCCTCACCATATCTCTGACATCAATACAATTGAACGTGTCCAGAAATATTTTACAAGAAGAGTTCTCCATTCCTCTGTAAACAACAAAATACCTTATCCCACCAGACTTGAAATCCTAGGCTTAGAAAACCTGGAACTCCGTCGCCTTCGACAAGACCTAAGTTTAACTCATAGAATCATCTATTGTAATGTCCTTCCTGTTAAAGACTACTTCAGCTTTAATTGCAATAATACAAGAGCAACCAATAGATTTAAACTTAATGTTAACCGCTTTAATCTAGATTGCAGAAAATATGACTTCTGTAACAGAATCATCAGTGTTTGGAATACTTTACCTGACTCTGTGGTCTCTTCCCATAATCCTAAAAACTTTATCCTAAAACTTTCTACTATTGACCTCACCCCATTCCTAAGAGGACCATAAGGGGCGTGCATAAGCGCACAAATGTGCCTACCGTTCCTGTCCTATTGTTTTTCTTTTCTTCTTCCTATATATATATATGCTTATACCTCCTAATATTTACTCATATATATGTTTATATACTATATAACCTTTCTGTATGATACTTACATATATTGTTGTGACAAAATAAATAAATAAATAAATAAATAAATAAATAAATAAATAAAGAAAGAAAGAAAGAAAGAAAGAAAGAAAGAAAGAAAGAAAGCAAGCTTGGGAAATTTTGAAAAGTGAGATTATAAAAGCCCAGTCTAGCACAATATCAATGAAGAAGAAAAATAATAAATCTCAAAAGAAACCAGCATGGATGCATAAAGAACTATCTAACAAATTGAAAGACAAAAAGGACAAGTATAAAAAGTGCAAAGAGGGGCAAATAACTAAGGCAGAATATCAGCAAATAGCCCAAGCCTGTAAAGATGAAGTGAGGAAAGCTAAGGCTCACAACGAACAAAGGCTAGTGACAAAATTAAAAAATAACAAAAAAAGCTTCTTCCAACATGTTAAAAACAAGAAAAAAGTCAAAGAAACAATTGGCCCATTGCTGGGAGAAAGTGGCAAGAAGGTGACAAACAACAGGGAGAAAATAGATCTACTTAACTCATATTTTGCATCTGTCTTTACACAAAAGGAAAAAACAATCCAACCTATCAAAAACAGCACCACAAAAAACAGATTAGAAACACAAGTTAAAATAGGGGAAAAAATGGTAAGTGAACACCTGTCTACCCTAGACGAGTTCAAATCACCAGGACCGGATGGATTACACCCCAAGGTTCTGAAGGAACTGTCAGACGAGCTCTCAGAACCACTGAACTATATCTTTCAAAGTTCCTGGAGCACAGGGGAACTGCCAAAGGACTGGAAAAGAGCTGATGTAGTTCCCATCTTCAAAAAAGGAAAAAAAAACAGTTCCAGGAAACTACAGACCTATCAGCCTGACCTCAATACCAGGGAAGATTCTGGAAAAGATAATCAAGCAATGAATCACTGAACACCTAGAAGCAAACAAAGTAATAACCAAAGCCAACATGGATTTGTCAAAAACAGATCATGCCGGACTAATCTCATTGCATTCTTTGACAAAATGACAAAATTAGTGGACCAGAGTAATGCTGTCGATATAATTTACTTGGACTTCAGTAAAGCGTTTGAGAAAGTAGACCATAACCTACTACTAGATAAAGTAGAAAAATGTGGGTTAGACAGCATCACCACCAGATGGATTCATAACTCGCTGACCAACCGCACTCAACATGTAGTCCTCAATGGAACTACATCCACATGGAGGGAAGTATCCAGTGGAGTACCCCAAGGCTCTGTTTTAGGCCCAGTACTCTTTAACATCTTCATCAATGACTTGGACGAGGGGATAGATGGGGAACTCATCAAATTTGCAGATGACACCAAGCTGGCAGGAATAGCCAACACTCCAGAAGATAGGCTCAAGATACAGAAGGATCTTGACAGACTTGAACATTGGGTGCTAACTAACAAAATGAAATTCAACAGTGAAAAAAGTAAGGTTCTACATTTAGGCAAAAAAACCCAAAATGCACAGGTACCGTATATGTGGTACCTTGCTCAATAGTAGTAACTGCGAAAGGGATCTTGGAGTCCTAGAGGACAACCATTTAGATATGAGCCAGCAGTGTGCAGCAGCAGCCAAAAAAGCCAACACAGTTCTGGGCTGCATAAACAGAAGGATGGAATCAAGATCATGTGAAGTGTTAATACCATTTTGGTCGCCACAATGTAAAAAAGATGTTGAGACTCTAGAAAGAGTGCAGAGAAGAGCAACAAAGATGATTAGGGGACTGGAGGCTAAAACATATGAAGAACGGTTGCAGGAACTGGGTATGTCTAGTTTAATGAAAAGAAGAACTAGGGGAGACATGATAGCTGTGTTCCAATATCTCAGGGGTTGCCACAAAGAAGAGGGAGTCAGGCTGTTCTCCAAAGCACCTGAAGGTAGAACAAGAAGCAATGGGTGGAAACTAATCAAAGAGAGAAGCAACTTAGAACTAAGGAGAAATTTCCTGACAGTTAGAACAATTAATTAGTGGAACAACTTGCCTGAAGAAATTGTAAATGCTCCAACACTGGAAATTTTTAAGAAAATGTTGGATAGCCATTTGAAGTGATGTAGGGTTTCCTGCCTGGGCAGGGGGTTGGACTAGAAGATCTCCAAGGTCCCTTCCAACTCTGTTATTATGTTCAGGCTGGTGCTTTTGGCTTTGTGCCTGTGTGAGCAAAGTGTGGTCTGAGTTGCCGTCTCTCTATAAATACTGGTGGGGAGGTGGGGTGTGCTGCTGTGAGCGGGCCGGTTGGCTGTGTGGTTGTATCTTGATTGGTAGATGGAGTGGGTGTTTGCAGATTGGTCGAGATGGGGAGTGTTGCTGTGAGCGGGTTGGTTGGCTCTGTGGTTGTATCTTGATTGATATATGTGAGAGAAACAGGGTGAAGACAGCCCCTCCCTAATAGTTCATAGGATATTTTGTAGATGCAGATAGTAGAGTGCTCAGTCTTGCAAGATTTTGTCTATATACACACAGAACTTTTAAAGAACTGCTATGTATTGTTCTTGATTTGGGGCATAACATCAATCTTGCCAGGCTGAAGCTGAATTTGTCATCATCTGTTCTTAAATAATAAATTAACCAGACCTGGTACTTTTCCTGGAATGTTCTCTTGGTCCTTCCTCCCCCCCTCCCAGTTCCTATGAGATCACAAACAAACACTCATAGACACATCACAGTTAATGGGGTTTTCAGGCCAGGTTACCTGCAGCGTATGAGGCTAGAGAATCGTTGCCTATTGGCTTATAAATGAGTGGCCATCATTGGCCAACAGGTGATAGCTGCTATATAAGTAGCAGCTGTGAGTGAAGTTGGTTTGTTCGGGAATATTGCCCTAGTTTTACTCGTTGTTAGTTTGTTGTTAATAAAGGATTATTGCTAACCGTCAAGCCTCCATTCCCTTCTTCATTCTTTGAATGAAGCACTGGCGACGAGGAGGTGGGATACCTGAGGCGACGGTTGAGTACTGGTTACGGTAGGGGAGTTTATTTATCCTCTATTCTTGTCAATCCACATTGCTCCATGGCGGCTAAGATATCTTTCGCTCCATATGACCCGGCCTACAAGACGTGGGATGCGTATGTTGAGCGTTTTGACTGTTATCTTCTAGCCAACGATTTCACCGAGCTCTCGGGAGATAGGAAACGCGCCCATTTCCTGAATGCCTGTGGCCCACAAATATTTGCAACGGCCAGAGCTCTGTTGGCTCCTCAATCAGTTTCTGCGGTGCCTTGGGCCACCTTGATGGGCACATTGCGAGCTCATTATGCGCCTGCTCCTTCGCGCATTTCCAGACGGTTTACCTTTCGCCAGAGGGTTCAAATGGACGGGGAGTCCATCAACTCGTATATGGCTTCTCTCCGGACCGCTGCTATAGAGTGTGAGTTCCCTAACTTGGATGACTCCCTTCTTGAGCAGCTGGTGTGCAGCGTGAGAAGTTTGAGATTGCAACGCCGTCTTTTATCTAGAACGGACATTACCCTCCAGTCTGCCTTGGATGAGGCACGTGCCTATGAAATGTCAGAGAAGTCATCGGCGGAGATGCATAGGGTTCCGGCCACACATACGGTGGCCCACTCTGCTTCCATTCACCATGACGATGTTCTCTCCGAGGAATTTGAGGGTGAGGAAGACGAGGTGGGTCGCCTCTGAGTAGCCCCGGGAGCCAAGTGGCCAACAGAGCGGAAACCACAGACGGCGCCTTGCCTGGGATGCGGAGAGAATCACCCTCGCTCGTTGTGTCGTTTCAAAACTGCAGTTTGCCGCAAATGTGGCAAACGGGGACATCTGGCTAGGGTTTGTCGTTCTACCCCACTGGACAATATTCCATCAGGTCCTCGTCCGGTTAGACGGTTCCAGAGAGGTCCTCCTGTGTCCCAAGATGATTGCTTCACCGTGAACCGAGGAAACACCAACCCTGCAGTGTCGATCAGCCAGGCTTCGACTGGCTCCAACAAGAAAATTTTTCTTACTATCAAGTTGGAGGGGGTGCCCTGTAAAATGGAGGTGGACACAGGCTCTTCTAAATCTATTATTGCCTGGAACACCTTACAGAAGATAGCTCCAAGCTTCACTGAAAGTCAGTTGCTTGCCTGTACCACCAGACTGAAGGACTATTAGGGGAACGATATTCCCATTCTTGGAGGTGCCCGCCTTCGGGTGGAGAAAGGTGTTTTCTCCGGTCGCCTCCCATTGCTTGTAGTTAAGGGTGACCTACCCAGCTTATTGGGGTTGGATTGGTTCTCAGCATTGGGCCTTAACATCATAGGCATTCATTCTACCACCACAGATGGGTTTGAGGCCCTGATGTCTGAGTTTGCTGAGGTATTTGCTGATTCCCTGGGTCAATATAAGGGCAACCCTATATCTCTAAACCTTGATCCCCAGGTGTCTCCTATTAGGCTTAAGCCTCGACGGGTGCCTTTTGCGCTGCATCCAAAGGTGGACGGGGTGTTGGAGCCCACCGACCACTCTAAGTGGGAGACTCCTGTTGTCACCCCCATTAAGCCGGATGGTTCGGTACACATCTGTGGTGATTTTAAATGCACATTGAACCGTGCTTTGCAGGCACATCCTTATCCAGTTCCCGTAGTCCAACACCTTCTCCACTCTTTGGGCCAGGGGTCTATCTTTGCTAAGTTAGATATGGCACAAGCATATCAGCAGCTTCCTGTGGATGATGCCACGGCGGCTGCACAAACCATTGTCACTCACAGGGGCGCTTTTAAATGCCGCCGCCTGCAGTTTGGGATTAGTGTGGCCCCCGGGTTGTTTCAGAGTCTTATGGAGCGGCTCTTGCAAGGCATACCTGGAGTCGTTCCATATTTTGACGATGTGTTGGTCTCTGCCACCAGCCAGGATGCCCTTATTAGCCGCCTGCGACAGGTTCTTACCCATTTCCAACAGACGGGCCTTAAACTTAAAAAGTCTAAGTGTAAATTCGGGGTGCCTAGGGTTGAGTTCCTGGGGTTCCTAATTGATGCTGATGGGTTGCATCCAACCCCGTCAAAGGTGGAGGTGATAAAAAATGCCCCTACTCCTACCTGCAAAGCAGACTTGCAGTCGTTCTTGGGACTCCTTAACTTTTATAGCGTGTTCCTGCCCCATAAGGCTTCTGTGGCGGAGCCTCTTCATAGGTTACTCGATGGTAGGACTCCTTGGTCATGGGGCAAAGCCCAGGCCTCTGCTTTTGCTGCTGTCAAGGCTCTCCTTACCTCGGATGCCGTGTTGGTCCAATATAGCAACAGTGTCCCTCTTACTTTAGCTTGTGATGCCTCTCCATATGGCGTAGGGGCTGTTCTGAGCCACCTACTACCAAATGGATCTGAGGCTCCAATTGCTTATTTTTCTCGGACTCTGTCGTCGGCAGAGAGGAATTATAGTCAACTAGACAAGGAGGCTCTGGCAATTGTAGCTGCCGTTAAACGGTTTCATGATTATATTTATGGCCGTTTTTTTCAATTGATCACTGATCATAAGCCTCTTTTGGGGTTGTTGGCTGGTGACAAACAGACCCCTCAGATCATGTCTCCTCGCCTATTAAGGTGGTCTATTTTTTTGGCAGCGTACAATTATCGGTTGATCTATCGCCCTGGGAAAGAGCTTTCCAATGCAGATGGCCTTAGCCGTTGTCCTCTCCCTTTGGGGGTCAAGGACCCAGCCCCTGCCTCCTCCGTTTTTTTTGTGGATGAGCTTCCTGCCTTGATGACTGCAGATGATATTGCATATCATTCCAAGCGTGACCCTATTCTGGCACAGGTTCTGGATTGGGTACGACGGGGGTGGCCACAAGACCGCCTGCCGGGGGAGTTCCAACCCTACAAGACTAGGCAACGTGAGCTGTCTGTCTTGAGGGGCTGTTTACTGTGGGGCAGTCGGGTAGTGGTCCCTCATCCTTTACGCACCTCTGTATTGCAATACCTACACGAAGGTCATCCGGGCATTGCCAGGATGAAAGCTTTAGGCCACAGTTATGTTTGGTGGCCTAAAGTGGATCAGGCCATCTCAGAATGGGTAGAGAATTGCCGGAGTTGCCAACTGTCCCGGGCTGTGCCACCTGCGGCCATGCCTACAAGGTGGGAGGTCCCTGGAAGCCCTTGGTCCCGGGTTCATATCGACCTGGCTGGCCCGGTCCATGGGCACAATTTTCTGATAGTGGTTGATGCTTACTCTAATTGGGTGGAGGCAGTTCTTATGGCATCAACCACGTCTGAGGCTATCAAACGGGCGCTGAGCAAATTGTTTGCCACCCACGGTTTGCCTGATGTCGTAGTTTCAGATAATGGGCCACAGTTCACCTTGGCCGTTTTTCAGATGTTCATGGCTAGTTTGGGCATTAGGCATGCCCAGGTTGCGCCCTACCATCCGGCCAGTAATGGCCAGGCTGAACAAGCTGTCCGGTCTGTTAAGGATGCCCTGACCCGGTTTGGATCGGGAACATGGCAGGAGAAATTAACAAAATATCTCTTGGCGCAACATACTACCCCGTGTCCGATGACCAATCGCAGCCCAGCCGAGCTTCTCATGGGCCGGTGCCTGCGAACGACCCTAGACAGATTACATCCTAATTATGTCTCTGATACCCCGTTGGCCTCGACTAGCCGTATCAGGACCTTTACTGAGGGGGAACAGGTTTTTGTCCAGAACCATGGGGGTTATCCCTTGTGGTTGCCGGGCCGAATTGTCCAAGTAACGGGGCCTCGTTCTTACAGGGTGGAGCTCGGGGATGGGCGGATTTGGCGGCGTCATGTGGACCAGATTCGGGGATGTAAATTTATTGCCCCTGCAATACCCCAAGATTCACCTGGCAGAACCCCTGATGGATCACTTTCGGTTCCTACTCTTCAGCCGGTCGGCAATTTCGATGTCTCACTACAACCAAAGTTTCCGATGACTACTTTATTGGATGGTTCAACACTTCCATCGGCTAGCCCTCCTGAGGTGCTGCCCTCCAGTCCTCCTGCGGTGCCGCCTTCCAGCCCTCCTGCGGTATCGCCCGCATCGGTCCCGGTTGTTCCTGAGGTTCCAGAGCTACCTCCTTTTGTTCAACCTGCTGGAAGCCCTGAACTGCGTCGATCGGGACGATTGCGTCGGCGCCCTGCATACTTGCAGGATTATGCATGTGCTATCCATGGGGGGAGGAGTGCAGCGTATGAGGCTAGAGAATCGTTGCCTATTGGCTTATAAATGAGTGGCCATCATTGGCCAACAGGTGATAGCTGCTATATAAGTAGCAGCTGTGAGTGAAGTTGGTTTGTTCGGGAATATTGCCCTAGTTTTACTCGCTGTTAGTTTGTTGTTAATAAAGGATTATTGCTAACCGTCAAGCCTCCATTCCCTTCTTCATTCTTTGAATGAAGCATTACCCCTCCCCCAGTTCCTGTGAGATCATAAATAAAAGCTCACAGATGCATCACAATTAATGGAATTTTCAGGCCAGGTTGTACATCACAGATTTGTACACCTGGCACAGCTTTTGCAAAGGACCAGAGAAGTCAAGTTCCAGACCAAACTCTCTTAAGTACATTTGTTGCTGATATACTGCCCATTGGTAGCTCATTGTATTTAGGGTAAGTCTCCCAAGGAGGGCATTGCTTTAAGAGCCAGTGTATGTTGACACTGTGGTCTTTCTTAAATATTCTTTCACCATTGCCATAGTCACATTATTATACTAAACTCTCTTTCATACTCTTTCTTATATGTGGGAATATTAACATGGGATAGAAGAACAGTAGGAGAGCACTCTTTATGTACCTGAAGAAATGCCATACAGAAAATTATTGCTATTCACATATCATTCCAGAGTACCAGACATGGAATACTTGTCTTTATAACAGAAAAGGAAATTCCACTTGAAAAACTTCCTAACATTAAAAACAAATCAGCAGTGGAAGCAATTAGTCATGACCAATTAGAGAGATGGTAAACCACCTTCATTGGATGTGTTCAAGAAGAAATTAAATAGCCATCCTTCTGAGACGCTTTAATTTGGATTCCTGCACTGAGCACTGCACTGTATCCTTCTGAATTCATGATTTTATGAATATTGTCTGAAAACCAATTGTAGGTGAAACAAGGATTGCCTTATTCCAGGTCTTCCTATGTGGATGGTCTAATTTTTACAGTATGCGAATAACCCAACAAGCAGATAATTGAAATATTATCTAGCTTAATGCATTATTAAGTTAATTTGAATGTTTTATTGTTTTTCATTGTTTTTATTGTTTTATAATGTTTTTAGTATTTTAATTGTAATATATTTTTTTGAATTGCAAGTTGCCCAGAATCATTGATTGAGATGCATGGTTATAGAAATTGAGTGAGTGAGTGAATGAATGAATGAATGAACGAATTGTTGCACAGCTAGTAATTACTGTGTCAAAAACTTAAAACATAGCTAGTAATTGCTACTGTCAAAAACTTAAAGGACTGAAAGTAACATCTATTTCTTTCACTTCTAATATAAAAGGCATCCTCTCCCACAGAGCCAGGGATAAAACCTGTATCCATCAGGCATTATCCAACTACATCTTTTATTACATTCAACTGAAATGATTTATGACTAGAAATGAGAGGAGAAGGTTATATCCTGAACATCTTTACTCCTTTCTGTCTCCAATGCTATGATTAAGGAGAAGGTCTTTCAGAGTTATTTAATCTGGGCACTTTTTACTGCTGAGGGATTTCAGGACCCAACATTTAAAAAATCTTATTCTGAGGTAAAATATTTGAAGAATAGTTCATGGAAATAAAACAAACCATTCTCAATGGAAACTCAAGAATGTGCACACTATTTTTTTTAAAAAAACCATTAATATATGTGAAAACTTCTAATATGCCAGTGATGGCTGGCGAAACATTCTATCTTTTCCAAATTACCAACATTATCTTCTCAAACGCTGACATCCTCCCACCTTCCCCTTTTGTTCCTTGCCATCAATGATCTGATGATTCTTCTTTTGCAGCTTGCTGATCAATGAGAAATCATGGACAGGTGAGTCACTAAAACTTTATCTTACAGAGCTTAGCTGGAATGTTTTATTTTGTGTTACAGATTATTAAAATTTAAAAATGATTTTTAAAATGTTAAATCTTTCCAGTTTGCTTTTGAAACCCAATCCTGATATTCATAAGAAGTTGATTTTAATGTAATCAAATAAAGACAGTTAAGAATGCAATCCTATAGTCTCTGGGAGGACACAGGATCCACTTAGATTTTCTGTAAAAAGGTTTCTCCTTTACCATGATCAAAAAGCTCCATTCCTTTCACAGCCTTGTTATTGATTGGATTTATTAGAAGTGAAAACAAGGTATGCTAGAACCACACAAAAAATTGAACAGGTTTCAACCTGCTAGAACTAAAGCCTCATTAAATTTTGAATGTGATCCCCCAAATAAGGGAGAAATCATACCAACTCTGAAGCTGGAATAGTTAATTTTTCTTCTTGTTGGAATCAGATCCAGAAATATATTTTTGTTAAATTTAAATTTATTGAATTATACCCGCCCTCCACCTTATAAGTTGGTGCAGGTCTTGTCAGACTTCTGATCCTCTCCCTATTCAGTGGGTTTGTGTGGGTTGACACTGCCAATCACTTAAAACAAATTATAAAAACTGTTAATAGAGTTTCAAGAAATCAGTAGAGTAGAAAAGCAACTATATGGCATTTATTCAGTATGCTGCACAATCATCCCTGGTTCTTTCATTTTTACCTTTCACTGGAATGAAATCAGGAGGTAGAAAATGGTGATAATTGGATTTGGGAAAATATTCCACAAAATCTCCCAACAGAAGGAATGGAAATGAGGAAGGAATGATTGAGCTCTGAAGCCAAAGTTGGACAGGAGCTGAAATCAAAGTGAAACAGGCATGAAAGCAGGGAGCAGGAACCTAAGTTCTGGAGCTGCTTTCCTTTCTGCTACCTTAAAACTCTGATAATGTCTACTAAAAGTTAGCAAATGCTGTATGTAATTCATTTCCTAAAATAATCAAACCTCTTTCCAACCTGACCCAAACATAGCAAGGCTTCCTGCCATGCTGCTATCTGTTCATTTGACCTTAAGGGTTAGGCAAAAACTGAGGGCTCAACATGGGTGTTGTGCATTGAGTTTGTGCGTTGCTGGATTACCTTTGTTATCTATTTACCTCTTGGCGGCCTTTCGTATTAAAAAATGTGTAGAATACAAAATACCAGTTTAAAATGAAATCTATTAGTTTCCTTCTCCGTGTACGAATTGTGTTGTAAGCCGCACAGAGGAGGTGGGTATGAGATGGGTGGCAAAAATATTTTATAAATAAATAAACTATACCTGATCATTAAATATACATACAAATAACACAATTCAGACATGATAAAGAGCTTTGAGGGTTATTTTTTTTCACCTAAATGCGTAATTAATTTGGCATATTTATTATACCGTAACTCCCCCTTTTTTATGACCCTGTAATCCCTTAATTCATGGTAGAGTCGGGGTGATTAGATGGAGTTGAGAATTTATTTATTTATTATTTAATGTATTTATTATATAGCTTTGCTGGCTGGGGAATTCTGGGAGTCGAAGTCCGCCAGGCTTGAAGTTGCCAAGGTTGAAGACCCCTGATTTAGAAAATATTATTAAACTTAAAATGCAGGCTTGGCTTAGTATACTTTTTCCTCCTGGGTATAGGAGACAGAGTCTGTAAAACCAGCCACAGATCTGGAGTCTAACTTAGAGCAGGATGGAACTGATGCTGGGGTTTCCAAAACCTCTCCAGGACTACAATGGCAAACTGTTTACAACGAAAAATAAAAATGATGCAAGAACTGCTTAGAATAGAATGACAAGTATTATGTTATAAATCAGTGGCCCCCAATCTTTTGGGCACCAGGGACCGGTTCTGTGGTGAGAGGTTTTTTCACAGACCGGAGGGGCCATGCTGCCTGCATTCAATGGATGGGGCTTCGCTTGTTTGTGCAGACTGGTTTCTGCAGACTGGTTTCTGCAGACTGGTGCTGGACCACGGACCGGGGGTTGAGGACCCCTGTTATAAAGTAATGCCAAAGTGTGTAGACTTACATTTTACACTTAAATGGGTGAGTTGCTGGTGAAGAACAGACCAGAAAGACTATATGATTTTAAGTGGATGCATACAGTAGTTTAATAATTGATAGGCAACAATGGGAGTATCAATGGAAGAAAACTGTCAAATTTGCAGCCAATATTTATGAGCCATTCATAGTAGACCAGATTTGGAAACCAAAATCATGCAGGATAATATTTTTATTATAAGGTTGCAATAACAGACTCTTACAAGTCTGAAATGTACTTCCCCCCTCCCTCCCTTTGTCTTCATGAGAAGCAGGGAGGATCTAGTCTGAGATGTTTCGTTAGGTTATAATTCTGCTCTGGACTCAAGTTTCTTTTATCTGCCTGTTGTTGGCAGCAACTTTTCTTCCTGTCCCTCAAGGCCGTTCTTTCTGTCCATTACAATACTGCACATAGGGAAAATTGGTATAAGATGTTCTATCTATTACTCCAGTGTTGATTGTGAAAATAGGCAATTCATTATACAATTTGGAAATGTAACAGTCATATTGGATCACATTTTCATATCTGTTAGTAATGTTATAAAACCCAGTGATTTTGAAAAAAACGATTGGTCAGAGAAGGAAACAAATTTTAAAAGTGGGTTTCTTCTCTCAGCTTGCTAATTTTCTAGTTAAATATTATTAATACTAATATTCCTACAGAGAATACAAAACTAAATTTTTACATAGTAACAACTGCTAGGATTCTTTATGCTTCTTACTGGAAATTATGAATAAAATCCTTTCTGCAGAAGAATAGTTCATAAAATTATAGAAGCCCTGTTGTAGACAGATAAGGGACTGCACTGATGGTGTCTTGTTTGCTTACTTCAAGTTTTCTGGGTTGTGTGTTTGCATTTTTGTGTATGTGTGTGTGTGTCTATGGGTAATTTAATACTTACATAATCTAATCTACCAATGCTTCTGCTTTCCTTCCACCTTCTTTTATGGAAGTGTCTTTGTTTGTATTTTAAATTGTCAGTTACTTTTAACCTTATGCCTATTTATTGTGATATACCATGTCTATGGTTTCGTCTGAAGATCTCATAGGTGCAGCCACAGTTCCTCAGAGGTTGAAAACAGAAGCACTGTGACCACTTTCATCCTCCTGGGCTTTACAGAGAGACCTGAATTGAATCCTCTGTATTCCAGCATTTTCCTTCTCCTGTATGTGCTTACAGTACTGGGCAATGGGTGGATGGTCACCTTGATCATAACTGAACAGCGTCTGCACACTCCAATGTACTTCTTCCTCAGCAACCTCTCTCTCTTGGATCTTTGCTATTCCACAGTCATTGCACCCAAGGCACTGGAGGCTCAGCTACAACAGGGCAAGGCTTACATTTCCCTTCCATCTTGCGCAATTCAGATGTTTTGTTTTACTACTCTGGTGACAACAGAATGTTTTCTCCTGGCAGTCATGGCCTATGATCGTTTCCTGGCCATTTGCCACCCTTTGACCTATACTTTACTCATGACCCACAAGAATTGCATTTGCCTTGTGCTGGGGGCTTACAGTTGTGGTTTAGTGGGTTCCATCGTCCAGACTAGTGGAGCTTTCCGGTTGTCCTATTGTGGGCCAAACTGTATCAACCACTTCTTTTGTGATATCCCTGCTGTCTTGAAGCTCTCTTGCTCTGACACTCAGCTTTCTGAAGTAATCCTTTTTGTTTCCACAACTGTCATTGCCATAATAACCATCACCACCATCTCTGTTTCTTATCTCCGGGTCTTGTGGAATATCCTCTGGAGCCACTCTACTCAAGGACGACAAAAGGCCCTCTCCACTTGCTCTTCCCACCTGACCGCTCTGAGCCTCTTCTATGGCACTGCCATCTTCATGTATGCCCAACCAAGGAACAAGGATGGATCACAAGATCGAGACAAGGTGATCTCTCTGTTTTATACCCTGGTAATCCCTCTTCTGAATCCAGTCATCTACAGCCTGAGGAACAAAGATGTGAAAGAGGCCATGAAACATCTGTTCAGCAGGAAGATCCTGGCCATGAGGTAGCTTGGAAGATGGAAATGGTTGAACGTCAGCCATAAGCTTGTCTTATGACAGTCTCAAGCATAGGCTGGTGGTGAGAGAAGTCTCATGAACCAGTTAGTGGATTGCATCTCCCCTTTTTGTTTATTCAGGGTCCCTATAGTCCAGGGGTCTCCAACCTTGGCAACTTCAAGACTTGTGGACTTCAACTCCTAGAGTTCCTAGCCAGCAAACAGCGAAAACTGTTGCAAAGCTGGCTGAGGAACTCTGGGAGTTGAAGTCCACAAGTCTTAAAGTTGCCAAGGTTGGAGACCCCTGCTATAGTCCATATGCAAGTGGTTTAGGATTAGACTTCTTATTTCTGAAAGTTTGCTGAGGCTTGGGTTTTAAAGGGCTCTATAGGAATTTAGCCCTGAGGGTTCCTCCTACTATGACTTACTGTCACACACTCCTTTCTAGGAAGGCATCAAAGCCAATCTTAGCCAATCTTTGAGCTGGCAGACTTTGAACTCTATTAAAATTCAGCTCAGTGGAAACACTTTCAGCTCTGACAATATCTCATTCATTTCAGCCAGTGTGTCCGACAACATAGTCTGACAACTCAGAAACCAATTGCATAGCTTTTCAGTTCAACAGCTATAGTAACAAAATCTTGCACATCTGAATACAGTATGCTTTTTCCTCCCTTATTTTATTTTTTGTATGAGCTAGGGAGGGGCTTGTCCAAGATGTTTTCTCAAGTTATTTTTTTGGCCCTGGCTCAGTCCCCTTATCTGACCATTGCCTTGTTAGCAGCTCTTCTTCCTGTCCTTCAAGGCTATTCCCTATGTCCTCTACAGTCAGATCCTTCTCAACTTCTCTTTCACCTCTCTGCGCTGGGCTGAAATTCCTTCTTTGATCTTGAAATGCCGTCAGCATTTCAGGTAGGCAGGTAGGACTCTTTCAAATGAATGGAGGGAAATGAGTCTACAGGGTCCTGGTTTTCCCAAGTAATGAAAGCTTATCTTTCTGGTCAGTCTATAGAATAAAACCTTAAATCACCAGCATTGATGAGAGGTTTCTTTAATAATGTTAATAAACCCAAATCTCTACCTCTTGATCCATGACGTATTGGTCATTTTTATACTTGTTCCATGCAGATTGGGATAGGAATACGGCAGGGAACTAGCAGGAGAGCATGCAAATCAGACAGCCTGCATTCAGAAGTTCTGAAATAATTTACACAGTCAAAGACGACCACATTGGCAGAGGAGTGGTGGTGATGTGGTTAATGATTGGGCAAGAAAGCAGAACTGATCTGCGTTGTGATAAGAATTGCGAAGTGCAGCCTACCTAATATAGTTTTGACATCTATTTTTCTGGAGGCACCAGCTTAAAAGGATTCCCTGGGAGGAGTGAACTTGTCTGGGCAGATCAGATATAACTGAAACAACTTGCCATTTCTTATTTATTGCAGGTTTTATAGGGATGTGAGGTTTAAAACTTTTTGTCTATGGAGAGTCTCAGCCATCCAGGTCATGGTTATCTCAAAGGTGCTTTTTCAAGAGGCACCTGGACTTTTTGTTTTTCTTTGAAGACATTTAGCTTCTTGGATGAGAAGCGAAACATCTGTAGCTTCTGCTTGAAATTTCTAGATTTTGACCATAATAAAGTTTATATCTTCATTCTTTCCACAATGCATTTTTAAGTTTCACTTTTAGCATGTTAGTATATAATCAATCAACAGATCACACACAATTCCATTGCTAATTAATTAATTTTATTACTAGGCAGAATACACATTTAAAACTTCTGAAACAGCACCAATGACATTAAGGCTTTTTTTTTTGGTTATTTCTGGATCACATACTTCTGAGGCAACAATCCTATCAAATGCAATTCATAGGTATTGCTTATTTAAAGACCCTCCGAAGTATAAAAATATATGAGTAAAGCTGGGTTTGGGGCAATCAGTGAAACCCCTTCATTATAAAGCTATCCAAAAAACATCCCTTATTCTCCATTGATTACTTTGACTGACCAAGGGCATGAATGGCAGCGTTTTCCAGCACCTCTACTTTCTGCCCGTCTTTTGCTGGCATCACTGCAAGATTGGCCATTGCTCGGGCCACTGTCGTGGTAGGAATAGACATATAGGTGGGAAAGAAATGGGCTACCACTCCTAGGACTTTCCTGGCCAGCCATTCACCAGGCCGAGATTCCTGGCGATCACATAGCAGCACCCTAGGGAAGAGAGGCAGAAAAATATTTTTTCTCAGTTATACTGTATGATACTTGGATTTTATTACTCTCAACATAGCAGCAACAAGAAGGTAATATTTTCTTATTTGCAACAAAGAAGCGCGAAGTAAGATAAATGCAAAACAAGCCACAGGAGGATGAGATTGGAATAGTGGGTTTTAGTACACGAAAGCCATCATTATGATGAATTATTGTTTGGTTATTGACACAACACTCGGTAAAATTTGCCTGCCCTGTCAATAGAATATATTGAAAAGTTTGATTACCAGTGTAACAGTATATGGTACCATACTAATGCTTAAGATGGTGCTTCTCGCTGAATTGATTTTTGTCCCAGAGCAATGTATTGGCTTTTTGTATGAATGGAAATATTCCAATGCATCTCCTTGGTTGTATAATAGAGGGAAAAAGCAAATTTCAATAAAGCTCTAAGAATTTTGTTTAAAAGTTATGCACTGCTTATCCTAAAACACACTTACCGTATATACTCGAGTATAAGCCGAGTTTTTCAGCACGTTTTTTGTGCTGAAAAACGTCCCCTCGGCTTATACTCGGGTCTATACGGCTTATACTCGAGTTTTTTTTAAGCCCTCGCTTATACTCGAGTATATACGGCTTATACTCGAGTTTTTTTTCTTTTTCACATTTTACGGACGGCGTGGGAAGCCCTGCGGTGCAGTGAGAGGCGGGCGGGGAACCCGCCGGCCTTCTCAGCTGAGGGAGGGAGGGTTTCCCCAACTGGTAGGTGCCTCATTTCCCACCCTCGGCTTATACTCGAGTCCCCAGTTTACCCCAGTTTTTGGGGTAAAATTGGGGACCTCGGCTTATACTCGGATCGGCTTATATTCGAGTATATACGGTAAATCTGTACATTGCTGGCAAACAGAAAAAAAATCCTGTGTGCACTCATCAGTTTATTGGTTGATTTCACTTCTTTTTCTTCAACATTGGGAAATAAGGTGCATTCAATATCAGAGAGATACAGATACAGATACAGGCCTCTGTGGCTCAGACTGCCAATGCAGTCTGTTATTAACAGCAGCTGCTTGCAATTACTGCAGGTTCTAGTCCCACCAGGACCAAGGTTGACTCAGCCTTCCATCCTTTATAAGGTAGGTAAAATGAGGACCCAGATTGTTGGGGGCAATAAGTTGACTTTGTATATAAATATACAAATAGGATGAAGACTATTGCTAACATAGTGTAAGCCACCCTGAGTCTTCGGAGAAGGGCGGGATATAAATGCAAATAAAAAAAAAAAGATGTTGTCTTGTCAAGAGATTTTATTTCTTCACCATCTCTCTGTTGTTACCTTCCTACCAAAGGTGGTCCCTATTTTTCTATTTGTATTTTTTACGTGCTTTTGAACTGCTAGGTTGGCAGAAGCTGGGACTAGTAACGGGAGCTCACCCCATTGCCTGGCACTAGGGATTGGAACCGCTGAACTGCCGACCTTTCGATCGACAAGCTCAGCATCTTAGCTACTGAGCCACCGTTTCCCCTTTAACCAACTATAGAGAAACTGTATTTAACTAGATTGTGTTTCAGTAGGACACAGATATCTATTCAAGCTGGAAAAAGACAGTCACACCATGATAGCTGCATATTCAGTTCAGCTTAGAAAGCAATTCCTTCTATTAGCCTGCATGGTTCAAATAATACATTGAACAGCCACAGGTGAAGGAAAATGGTTCTCTGTGACCTGCAATGTGATGTGGATATGAATTTTGGGTTTGCCTTCGAAGGGCCAGGGCTTACATTTCTGTGCAACAATAAAAAATACAAGATAGGGTAGCCACTCATTCACTCATTCATTTGCATGTTAATCTGCTTCACAGCATTGTGGCTTGGACTGCATCCTCAATTACATGCAAAATTAGCTCTTGAATCCTACATAAATGATGCCTGTGGATTAGGTTCTCAAATTTACTCAAAACCATTGCTTGTATTAGTTTTGATCTATTTTCCTAATCATGTGTGAATGGAAGTATACTGGTACTTCCATAGTTGGAGATGAAAGCAACATTTTGAAATCGGATATACTGCAATGTAACCTGTCTACATCTACGCTGCTTATTTGGTGTACTCTTGACAGCCCATAAGAGCTAAGGTTATTAATTTTTTAAGCAACAACTAAACAAGCAGTTGAATTAATTAATTAGTTTTGTTAGAATGAGAAACTTCAAATCTTAACTAATCAGCAACAGTCACAACTAATGCAACTTCCTATGTGATGGAATGAGTATCCTTCTATATGCCCATGAACTAATAGTTTGTCCTTCCAACAGATTCATGATTCACATATGCAAAATACTTACCCTGGTCTAAATATGGAGAATCGGTCAAATCCAAGTGCCTTAATCCTGTTTTCTACTTCACCCTAAAAAAAGGAAGGAAAAAACAACCTCCGTTGAATGAGATCTCTGTCTTGTACATAGAAATGCACAGAAGCTGAAAAGTATACGTATCAAAATAAAGCAGAAGGAAGGATTGCTGAAGATCCTCATATGACAGAGGAGATATATCTTCTTAAGCACTATTAGGTTCCACTCTTAGAATTATAAGCTGCAGACAGAAACTAACATGCAGGTTCTGTGATAGCTAGAATTTGACAAACCATAGATCCTCAGCCAAGGAATGTCTTTCTTGTGAAAATTTATTGCCACCTACATTATGCTGCAGGTCATAGTGCAGCATTTTCCTCTGAACATATTACTTGAACAACACAGAATAACAGCTGTAATAAATAAGAGTATCTCTGGAGCCATTGTTTTAGAATGGATTTGTTTTTTCTGCTGAAGCAATATTTATTGGGGCTGTTGGGACTTGCCACTGAATGTATCTAGAAGGCATTAAGCTGCCTATTATGGAATTAGAGTGATAGTCTATGTTGGGAAAACCCAAATTCAACTTCCAGCTCTGTCTAACTATCTCACAGGGAGTTTTCCTCAGGCTTAAATTAAGAGTAAAGAACCAAGTATATAATCATGACCTCCTTGGGGGGATACATTAAATAAAGAAGTTCTTTCTCTGTCTAATCCCAAATGGCAGTAGAATGGAAGAATGGAAGATCTGGCATTTTGTATGTCAAGATTAAACAGAATCTGGGCCCAACTAAGGAGAATTCTGAAAACTGGTGGTTCTCTAACCCATTGCTTATCTCATTTTGCAGCCCATCAGACATACCTTAGTCTTTAGATAGAGGAATCTGCTGGAGCTATCTGCACCTCTGCTTGACTCTAGGATAAAGTGGTGGCACCCACCAGCTTTGGCTAGCTTTGCTGCATGTTCAACATAATCACGGTCAACACGCACAAATCCATCCTGTATTTATATGTAGAGAAAGTAGCATTTACTTACTTGAAAAAGTCTCCCCTTTCTAATGACCTGGAATGAGTTAGAGCAGACCTGGGCAAATTAAGGCCCGCGGGCCACATCCGGCCCTTTGTACGTCCCTGTCCGGCCCGCGTGAGGCCAATCATAAACACCATAAAAAATAAATTGCACTGGTTCAATAATTGTTTTTCTTATTTAACCAATAGACCACAGTTTCACATAACCTAATATACATATTTACAGAGTGCTTTATTCTTCTGATTATCAGTACCAGCTATTCAAAATATTTAATTTAAGTATTTTACAATGAAAGAAAGTTGGTGGCCCTCTGACACAATTCAGGCTTCTCATGCGGCCCCTGATAAAAATTAATTGCCCACCCCTGAGTTAGAGCCTATCTGACATCAAGAAATGACATATAGAGAATTATCCAACCTGAGACGTCAGGGCTGTTTCAACTCCAAAACCATGTTTATGACAATCAGGCACCTCAAAAATTGATATTAATTTTAATGTGGAAGAAGGAAAAAAATTAAATACATGCTGATCGGAAAATAATATAATATATAATTATGCTTAATTAAATGTAAATGCAAATTAACCGAGATCAAATTTATTTTTTGATGTATTGGATCTTCCCCCACCCTTTTCATGTGCTCAAATTAAGGGCATTCTTTGATTCACCAGAAGTGCAAGATAACTCCAAAAAAGTTAAACGTAAACAGCCAGTACAATGCACAACTTGGGTGTCTTGGATAAAATCCTGTGTTAACCATGAAATTTGGAAAAGATGGCATACAAATTGGGTTATCATGGGCAAAAGATAAGCTAAATTGTTATGCACTTCTAGCTCCTTGGACAAAACATAGTAGAGTCAAACTTCTAAACTCCTCACACCTGTTCCTCATCAGGCTAACTCATTCCCTCAAAATGCCAAGCACCCACTTCAATTTCCTGTCTCTCAGATCCCAAGGAATTTACCTTTTCCAGTTTGGTTCCTCCAGGTATACTGAAGTGCAATTACAATCAGCCCCAGAGTCACTTGAACTGTACTCCAATGTAGTTGGAGAATCCCAAGCTGGGAAAGACTGAAACAATCCATAAAACCTGACTTATCAGCAAATTTCACTTTAGGATATATTTTATACCTCTTAATTTCCTCTCAGTCTTCCACCTTTCTCAATTCCTCCCTGACCCAGCTATTTCCCCTTTTTCCTCCTCACCGCTCCAGATTTGGCTCTGCTTGTCCCCAAGCAGCAAAATCCTATGTCATGTCCTTGGAAGGCAGCAGCAAATTCATCTAGCTTCTCAAAGTCAACAACTTCTTGGGCCTGGAAACAGACATCCCAAAAAATCAGACATGAAAGAAAGAACAGGAGACTCCAATGGAGAAAATGAAATATACGTGTCTCCCTGCTTTCCAAAACAAATGAAGACAGAACATCTCCTGGCAAACGATGACATTTCAGATCAAGTTGAGAAATTATCGAACAATCAATAAAATGCACATATTAAAATGTACAACTTGGACAAGGCAGAGAAGGAATGCTGAAATTTCCATCCAGATGTGGAGTGATAAGAGGGAGCATAGAAGCAAATGTTTTCTGCTAGGCTCCCTTTTTGTGGAATAAGCTATACTCTAAAATAAGAAAAGCACCTTCATTGTAAGGCTTATCCTTACTGCGCATGTCTAGGATTTATTTATTTATTTAATTTATTTTTATTTTATTTTTCAAATTTTTATACTGCCCTATCTCCCTAGGGACTCAGGGCGGTTTACAACCAGATAAAAACATACATATAAATACAAATAAAACATCCATTAAAAAACTTATTATAATTGGCCGAATAATTAAAATAGTAATAAAATAATAAAATCCCCATTAAAACCAATTTGAATTTAAAATCTAGTCCAGTCCTGCGCAAATAAATAGATGTTTTTATTTTTATATGTTTTTATATTTTTATATGTTTTTATGTTTTTATGTTTATGTTTTTATTAAGGATGGACGCTTGACGATTTCTCGGAGCGGGCCTGGCGGAGATGTCCCGATCGCTGCGGCGGTTACAGACAACCTAGCCGTCCTGGTTTTCCTGGCCGGATGGATGAACTGCTCAGCAACCGCGTGAGAGGCTTTTTGCCCTCGTGGAGTCCGCGGTTGTTGAGTCCCGGGTCAGGAACCAAGTCGGTGGAACGGGCGGTGAAATGGCGGCGGCTGGATGGGGCGGGGCAATTGAAGCTCCGGCCTATTTTCCGGCCTACTTTTCGTCCTCTCCTGGCTTCTTTCGGCTATCTTCCGGCCTCCGGCCTCCTTTTCGATTCTGATGGCGACGGTATGGAGGAGGGTTGTTCTGATCTTCGACCCCAACAACGGATAGAGGACACAGGAGTCCCGGCTTAGCCCTGATTACAGCTATGGTAGCCCGGCTTAGCTTTCGATCTAAGGAAGGGCCC
The DNA here is from genome assembly GCF_028640845.1 of Ahaetulla prasina. Taxonomy (NCBI): domain Eukaryota; kingdom Metazoa; phylum Chordata; class Lepidosauria; order Squamata; family Colubridae; genus Ahaetulla; species Ahaetulla prasina. The sequence goes on from NC_080540.1 coordinate 171,894,478, forward strand.
TAGCTAAGCAACGGATGTAAGACTCACGGGTCCCCGCAGAGTGGGGGGGGGGGGGCGGCCCGTGGCCGTTGCCACCAGGGCAAAGATGTCTTGTTGGGGTGGTGGATGACGCCTGAGCTACTCGTGGCAGTGACCATAGTAGGCCTTTTCCATCTCCCCCCCCCCTTTTGGAATGCCATCTGGACCTGTTAGGGCTGTCTTGGGCCAACTATTTCTCCCTCGTGGTCTGTGTGTGCGATGGTGTTCTATGATGGTGCACATTACATGGTAATCCTCCCCCCCTGGACTCTGGAACTTGGATGGGGGTTTGGACTTTGGATTTGGGAGTTCAGACTCCCTCCTAGACTTTGGAGCTTGAAGGGGGTTTTAGATGGTCGCGACTGCTTTGCCAGGCTTGCCTCAAGATCTGGCAAGGCCCTGGGACAGCGTTTGTTTGCTGTTCGGGACTGGCCTCATTTTGGCCAATCTATGGTAAGATCTGCCTTATCCTGGTTCTTCCCCCCCCTTCCCGCACTCCCTGTTGGTGGGGAGTGGGGTGTATTGGAGGGGAATAGACTGGCAGCTGTGTCATCTTAAACATCTTCTATTTTAACATCGTTTTAGAGGATTTCATGAGAGAGCACCCATCTTGTCTTCACCATCTCGCCTTATCATTTATTATTAATTTACGGTTTTTAAATTGGGTTTTATTTTCATATTTTTAATTTAGGCTTTTAGAATAAGTTTTTTAACTGTTTTTAGATTGTATTTACCTGTTTTTTAAATGCCTGTAAACCGCCCTGAGTCCTTTGGGAGATAGGGCGGTATATAAATTTAAACAATAAATAAATAAATATATCATCTTTATCATCTTTACCATCTGTGGGCTTTTGTTATCGGCCCCTAAAATTATGACTGCCATACCATCACCAGTGGTCTGGGATGAACTCTTTTTATGTCAGTTTGGCCCAATATGAGATATGAGATACTCTTCGTTGGAACTCCATCATTTGCGAGGTTCCCCCGCCTCGCAGGAATGGCGCTCTACGTTATCGGGGGCCTATCTCAATGATGGGTTTTGGGACCCAGAGAGATGGCATGCGGCAAGAAGGAACCTTTGGGGTTTTTTAGATAGATTTTTAAGGGGAGGGAGGGTGAAGTCGGGTAATGGGGGATACTCGTCGGGGAGGGGGTTTTTAAAGGGGGGGAGGGAAGAGTCGGGGAGGGGGAGAAACCCGTCTGGGAGGGTAGAATAGAATAGAATAGAATAGAATTTTTATTGGCCAAGTGTGATTGGACACACAAGGAATTTGTCTTGGTGCATATGCTCTCAGTGTACATAAAAGAAAAGATACGTTCATCAAGGTACAACATTTACAACACAATTGATGATCAATATATCAATATAAATCATAAGGATTGCCAGCAACAAGTTATAGTCATACAGTCATAAGTGGAAAGAGATTGGTGATGGGAACTATGAAACGATTAATAGTAGTGCAGATTCAGTAAATAGTCTGACAGTGTTGAGGGAATTATTTGTTTAGCAGAGTGATGGCCTTCGGGAAAAAACTGTTCTTGTGTCTAGTTGTTCTGGTGTGCAGTGCTCTATAGCGTCGTTTTGAGGGTAGGAGTTGAAACAGTTTATGTCCAGGATGCGAGGGATCTGCAAATATTTTCACGGCCCTCTTCTTGATTCGTGCAGTATACAGGTCCTCAATGGAAGGCAAGTTGGTAGCAATTATTTTTCTGCAGTTCTAATTATCCTCTGAAGTCTGTGTTTTTCTTGTTGGGTTGCAGAACCGAACCAGACAGTTATAGAGGTGCAAATGACAGACTCAATAATTCCTCTGTAGAATTGGATCAGCAGCTCCTTGGGCAGTTTGAGCTTACTGAGTTGGCGCAGAAAGAACATTCTTTGTTGTCCTTTTTTAATGATGTTTTTGATGTTAGCTGTCCATTTGAGATCTTGCGATATGATAGAACCCAGAAATTTGAAGGTTTCTACTGTTGATACTGTGTTGTCAAGTATTGTGAGAGGTGGAAGTATGGAAGGGTTTTTCCTAAAGTCTACCACCATTTCTACGGTTTTGTGTGTGTTCAGTTCCAGATTGTTTTGGTTGCACCAGGGTATGTCCAGTCCCAGCGTCTGCTCACGGCTTCATTCTATCTGATCCGAAGGGGGGGGGGGAAGGGGGTGTTCATAGTGTAGAGTATCGTTCCATCTGTACGGTAAGTGGGAGGGGCAGATATGGCGGAGGCGAGGGGCCGCATCGTTCTTTGGGAGCACGTTGTTCGCTGTTTAAAAGCGATCACATGCTCCGGCCCCTCAGTCCTTACTCGTTCCCCGGATGGTCAAAACCCTCAGAGTTTGGGTCTTCAGCTGATGCTGTGCAATGCCCGGTCCATGGTTAATAAGGCTCCCCTGATTTGTGATCTTATTCAGAGGGAGGCCGCGGACTTTACGGGCATTACGGAGACCTGGTTGGGCACAGAAGGGGGTATACCCCTGGTTGAACTGTGCTCTCCGGGTTTCCGAGCATTCCATCAGCCGAGAGCCCAAGGTAGGGGTGGCGGTTGTGATTAGAGAAAGTCTAGAGCCGAGGGAGGCCACTGTGCCTCAGATAGCCGGTTGTGAATCCCTCCTTGTGAAGTGGGGCCATAGGAATCAGATGGGTTTGTTTATCACGTACCTGGCTCCTTGCTGCGTGACTACAGCCCTACCTGAGCTGCTGGAGGTGCTTGCCGGAGTGGCGGTTGAGATTCCCAGACTTTTGGTCATGAGGGATTTCAACTTGCCATCGGCCGGCTTGTCATCAACGGCAGTCCAGGAGTTCCAGGCTTCCATGACGGCCTTGGACCTGATTCAAGTAACTGATGGCCCTACACACATTGGGGGTGGCGCACTGGACTTGATTTATATCTCTGGACAGTGGTTTAATGATCTGGAATTAGGAGAGTTAGCAACGGAACCTGTGTCATGGTCAGATCATTTTCTCCTTCGCTTGGACTTTCGGACCGCCACTCACCACCGCAGGGAGACAAAACCAATGCGTTGGTTCCGTCCCAGGCGCCTGATGTACCCGGAGAGGTTCCTGACGGAGCTTGGGCCGTTTCCTGAGGATCTTGCCCACGGCACGGCTGAAGAACTAGTAGCGGCCTGGGAACAGGCCGTGGCTGGGGCTTTGGACCGTGTCGTGCCTTTGCGGCCTCTGACCCGGCGTAGATCTCAATTGGCTCCTTGGTTTTCTGAAGAGCTGAGAGAGATGAAACGCCGGAGAAGACGCCTAGAGAGTACCTGGAGGTCTAGCCATTCCGAGGCTGATCGGACACTAGTTAGGTCTTTTTCTAAGATCTACCTAGTGGCACTGAGGGAGGCGAAACATTCTTACGTTTCCACCCTCATTGCGCCGGCAGATAACCGCCCGGCCGCCCTGTTTCGGGTGACCTGCTCTCTCCTTCATCAGGAGGGGCGGGATGACCCCTTACAGGGATGTGCTGAGGAGTTTAACGGTTATCTATACGATAAAATCGTTCAGCTTCGGGATAGTTTAGACCAAAATTGTGATGATCCAAGTGAGATGACGGAGACGCGTCTTGTTGAGGTTATTTGGGATGAGTTTGATTCTGTGGCTCTCGAGGATGTGGACAGGTTACTGGGGAGGCTACATGCAACCACATGTTTACTGGACCCGTGTCCCTCCTGGTTGGTGCTGGCCACACAGGAGGTGACACGAGGCTGGCTTCAGGGAATTATAAATGCTTCATTGTTGGAAGGGGTTTTCCCCGCCGCCTTGAAAGAGGCGGTGGTGAGACCCCTCCTCAAGAAGCCTTCCCTGGACCCGGCTATTTTAGGAAATTATCGTCCAGTCTCCAACCTTCACTTTGTGGCGAAGGTTGTAGAGAGTGTGGTTGCATGGCAGCTCCCCCGGTACCCGGATGAAGCTGTCTATCTAGACCCCTTCCTGTCCGGCTTCCGGTCCGGACATAGTACGGAGACAGCTTTGGTCGCGTTGGTGGATGACCTCTGAAGGGCCAGGGATAGGGGTTGTTCCTCTGCCCTGGTCCTGTTAGATCTCTCAGCGGTTTTTGATACCATCGACCATGGTATCTTGCTGCACCGGTTGGAGAGTTTGGGAGTGGGAGGCACCGTTTATCGGTGGTTCTCCTCCTATTTCTCTGACCGGATGCAGACGGTGTTGACAGGGGGGCAGAGATCGACCGCGAGGCGCCTTACTTGTGGGGTGCCTCAGGGGTCGATTCTCTCGCCTTTCCTGTTCAATATCTATATGAAGCCACTGGGCGAGGTCATCAGTGGCTTTGGGGTGAGTTATCATCTGTACGCTGATGACACGCAGCTGTACTTTTCCACCCCGGGCCACCCCAACGAAGCTGTCGAAGTGCTGTCCCGGTGCCTGGAATCCGTACGGGTCTGGATGGGGAGAAACAGGCTCAAGCTCAATCCCTCCAAGACGGAGTGGCTGTGGATGCCGGCACCCCGGTACAGTCAGCTGCAACCGCAGCTGACTGTTGGGGGCGAGTCATTGGCCCCAATGGAAAGGGTGCGCAACTTGGGTGTTCTCCTGGATGGACGGCTGTCGTTTGAAGATCATTTGGCGGCCGTCTCCAGGAGAGCTTTTTACCAGGTGCGCCTGGTCCGCCAGTTGCGCCCCTTCCTTGACCGGGATGCCTTATGCATGGTCATTCACGCTCTTGTCACTTCTCGTTTGGATTATTGCAATGCTCTCTATATGGGGCTTCCCCTGAAGTGCACCCGGAGGCTTCAGTTAGTTCAGAATGCAGCTGCGTGGGTGATTGAGGGAGCCTCACGCTGCTCCCACGTAACACCGCTCCTGCGCAGTCTGCACTGGATTCCTGTGGTCTTTCGGGTGCGCTTTAAGGTTTTGGTTACCACCTTTAAAGCGCTCCATGGCTTGCTGTTACCTCATGCCTCCCACCGACATGTACGCTCACACAGAAAGGGTCTTCTCAGGGTGCCATCCGTCAAGCAATGTCGGCTGGCGGCCCCCAGGGGAAGGGCCTTCTCTGTAGGAGCTCCTACCCTTTGGAACAAACTTCCCCCTGGTTTGCGCCAATTACCCGACCTTCGGACCTTTCGCCGTGAGCTGAAAACGCATTTGTTTAAGCGGGACTGGCTTAAATTTTTAATCCTAAATAATTTTAATTGGGGTTATTATTTATGAATTTTAAGGGTTTTAAATTTGATCGTTTTAAATTTCAGCCATTTATGGATTATGCTTGTTTTAAGTTTTTGTTTTAATTGTACATTGTGTTGTTTTTATAATTTGGCTATACACCGCCCTGAGTCCTTCGGGAGAAGGGCGGTATAAAAATCTAAATAAATAAAATAAAATAATAAAAATTGTTGATATTTAAGAAGCTAGTTAAGTTATGGTTATTCTGGACAACATTTAGGAACTGAAGAATTGAATAGATTCATGTATCTGAGATAAGTAATGTATATTGGCAATAAATTACTGTGTTAGATTGTGTTACAGGTATTGATTATATATTACATACTTGTTCTTTTTTATTTAACTTTATTATATTTTGTTATATTGTCTTGTATATCTATGTCTGTTTCCAAAGCACCTGAGGGCAGGACAAGAAGCAATGGAATGCTAATCTAATCAAAAAGAGACTCAAATTTTCTGACAGTTAGAAAAATTGATCAATGGAATGACTTGCTTCCAACAGTTGTGGGTGCTCCAACACTGGAGGCTTTTAAGAAGAGATTAGACAACCATTTCTCTGAAATGGTATAGGGTTTCCTGCTTGAGCAAGGGGTTGGATTAGAAAACCCCCAAGGTCCCTTCCAACTCTATTATTCTATATATCTATATCTAAACAGTTATGTAAACCACTTAGATTTAATTGAAAGAAGGAGCATAAATGTGTCTGAAATAAAAATGCCAATAAGCTAACTAAAGAGCTACACCATATAAAAAATGAGGCTCCAGTCTCTTGAAATACAGGCAAGTTAATATGATGGATATTATAGTGTACCACATGAGGAAGACAATTTGGTTCCTCCAGTTCTTTTTTTATACGGCAGTTTTCTTTGTGGCACTATATTCTTTACATTATTTATGTACTATATTATGTACCACATAATTAGATTTCTAATTTTTTAAACAATTTGTAGACAGTTGTCAAGCAAGTGTTGGAAAACAAATAATTATTCAGTAGGCATTTACAATTGCTTGACTGTTTTATATTTTGGATAGAGTACTCAATAATATTTTCAATTACTTATGTTTTTGAGAAACTTGTAAAGTGTATAAGATATACAATGTATAATTTATGATTATAAATATATTTCATCCACATTACTGTCAAGGAATGTTGAGAGGCAAGACTAGATTTTCAGGTAGCATATATTTACAGTATTTTTTTCTGAGCACTAGGTTGAGGATGACTATAATAATATATATCAACAATCCTTGTGGCTAGCATTTAGAATGCAAAGTAGGTTCTAAGAGACCCAGGTTTAAATCTCTATCCAGTTCTAAAGGGAATGAGAAAGCGGACAAAAACATAAAATTAAAACAAAAACTTTTGTTTCATACCACGTTACTGTAAAGAGTCCCTTCAAAATTTAGCTTTCGGCGGCCAATGAGGGTGACACGAGAGAATTTTTGCTGCTTTAAGATTTCAAGTAGCAATTCTTTCCCAGTTTCTCCAGAAGCACCCAAGATGAAACAGTTTTGCTTTTTCTGTTCTTCTGAACTGGGAACCGCCATACTGTTGATAAGAAGCAGCAGTGACTTTTTAAAAAAGAAAATGGCATTTACAGTTCAGTTCTCTACATAATGCAGATGTTAAGTCCCAAAAGGTTCCGTGACAGCTCCTCTCCCAAATAAAACCGTACAAGATTGCAGCTTCAACTTCACAAGAAATCAATTATTTAAAAACTGATAATGAAAATGAAAACACAGCATTGCTGGAGCAAAGTACTATTTAGTTTCTCCACAACAAATCAAAGTAAAACCATACTATACACCAAAAACAAAAACAACTTTTACAATTACTGCCAGCCCATCATATGATCATGGCATGCTACATGCAAGATTTATGACCTGAAAATAAGGATAAGATTATGCTGTCAGCGAATTAGGCAATATTATAGCTATATACAAGTAATCCTCACCTTACGACCACAATTGAGCCCAAAATTTATGTTGCTAAATGAGACCTATATTAGTTTTATGTCAGTTTTGCCCCATTTTACAACTTTTTTGCCACTGTTAAGTGAATCATTGCAGCTGTTAAGTTAGTAACCCAGTTGTTCAGTGAATCTGACTTCCCCATTGACTTTGCTTGTCAGAAGGTCGCAAAAGTTGATTACATGACTCTTGGACACTGCAACTGTCATAAATATGAACCAGTTGCCAAGCATCTGAATTTTGATCACATGATCATGGGGACACTGCAAGAATCGTAAGGGTGAAAAATGGTCATAAGTCCCTTTTTCCAATGCCGTTGTAACTTTGAACAGCCACTAAATGAACTACTTACAAGGATCACTTGTACTAGCGTAGGCTTCTATATTAAGATTATAAAGAACAGCCTAAACCAGATTCTGCATTTGGAAGCAAATTGCTACGTTTTGCCTTTCCATAAGTGAAGAATGGACACTTTTCTTCTTTCTCAGAAAGTGTACAGTATTGCATTCCGCATTTTTTTTTTAAATTGAAGAGCGACCCAAAGAAACCAAGAGGTTTCCCAGATCTGGTTGAACTACATATCCCAGAATCCTTCCCTACCGTCTTACAGCTGCTGGAAGGTGTTATTTGGCAACATCCCTAGAAATCGCCCCGAGCTGTCATTTACAACAGGGCGGGCCGATTGCAATTAAAAACAAGGAGCTACTTTTCCTTTAAGAAAAGATTTCTCTCCTAATAAAAGTCACTGAAGACAGGCCTCGCTGTCTTTCTTTGACAACTGGTTGCTTCCCCCCACCCGCCACCCCGAGAAAGGGGTCCCGCGGGGAAACATCACTTTCGCATCAGGCAAACTGGCTGCCCTTCCTGGGGTCCTTCCCATTTTAATTAAGGCAAAACATCCGACAACTATCCCGCCCTCCGCGCCCCATTCCGTGGCTGCTATGGAGACCAGCCTCCTACCTAGCCTAATTAGAGAGAGAAAAACCCAAACCCTGCTACAACTCTCTTAACGCTCAGAAATACCGCCCCTCGTTTACGCGCCAGGCTCTCCGGTGGCATTTCAGGCGTCTGGACGGGCCACCCACGGGAGGGGGCTTCGCTGGCGGCTGTCCCAGCGGAGGAAGCGCCAATCGCTCACCTGCGACGAAACCTCAGAGAGAAGCCCTGGCAGAGGCGGACTCGCGCGTGCCGCCGCCAGCAGAGGGACGCATGCGCAGAATCGGCCTGCCGCTTTGCTTGACAGGGATTCCCTCGTGGGGAATGAAGGGGGGGGGGGAAATCCCCTTTTTTTCAGGGAGGAGGAGGCGGAGGCGAAGTTGCTGCTGGTGGCTCTTCCTCCGAGCGGGTTTATCTGAAGGACGTTATGCCCCTTCTTCCAAATAATTGATATTTTCGGATTTTCTGGGAACTGGGAATGAGTTTCCTCCTCACTCCGTAATGTTTCTTTTATGGCCGAGATTATCTGGAGTTTGCAAACCACCCAGAGTCTCATGCAGAGGAGAGCTTCAACGAATTTAATAAGACTCACATAAGTGTTTATATACTGTATAATCTTTTTGTATGATACCTAGATATATTGTTGTGACAAAATAAATAAATAAAATAAAAATAAATAAATAAGATAAATTTAGAAGTTTTCTTTCAAAATGATCGATGAAGCATAGAAGTGTGATTTTTTTTTGTCTGCAAGGATGACTATAACTGCAATGTAGCAAGTATTGGTTTTTTTTATCTAGCTGTTATTCGGGTTTTTTTTCTTGAGAATGTCAAAGGGAATGCTGTTTTGTTATTAAAACCCTTCGATGCAGCTGTACAGCTAAGAATTCTTAATTTGGAGACGGATTAATTGAAATTAATTAATTTTTTTTTAATTTTTTTATTATTTTTTTGCAACAAACAAAAAAAAAGAAAATACATTATTACACCCTTGTGCTATACATAAAAAAAGGAAGATTTGGGTCTTCGGATATATCCTCACGATCGCCAAAATCCACGTTCTCGAGGTACAGGTACCGAAGCGTCCAATGTTCCAAGCGCAAAGTCCACAAATGGTTTCCAAGTCTTCCAGAAAATATCTTCTTTATACACACCACTTCTAATTTTAATATCACATGTCATTTTATCATTTAAAGCTAATTTCCACATTTCAGAATTCCACTCTTCTATTCTAAAAATCACATCTAGTTTCCAATATCTAGCTATTATAATTCTACCTATTATAATCATAATTCTAATCAATTCTTTTTCATATTTTGTTAATTCTATTTCCTTAATTACCAACAATAATATAGTTTCCACTCTCAATGTTATTACTTTCCCCATCATTTCAAATATCATTTTCTCCAATTGTTGCCAAAACTTTTTAACCTTATCACATTTATACCACATATGTTCATAAGTCCCCAATTCCATCTCACATCTCCAACATTTTTTACTAATTTTTTTATCCATTTGTGACAATCTTACTGGGGTCAAATACCATTTCCAAACAACTTTATAATTGTGCTCTTTAATCCTTATAGATAAAGTTCTCATAATTCTACTATTCCAATTCACATTCCAATCTGACTCTGGTATTTCAATATTAAGATCTTTTTCCCAATTTGTCCTCATCACTCTTTGTAATTTTTCATCAGAATTTATAATCTTATAAACCCTACTAACGAGTCCCTTTAGCCCAATTTCATCTTTCATAATCCGAGATACTAAATATTCAAATTCAGTTTCAGAGCAAATTAATAGCTTGTCTATATCACAGAAAACAAAAAAAGGACTTTGTTTCGAAGCTTAAATTGGTTTCTTTTTCCTTTCTGCTTTGCTGACGTGGAGAAAAAATGGCGCTGATTAATGTTAGCTGTGAGGTTCTGTGTTTTTTTGTGGAGTGATTATGAGTCATAAGTTACTGAGAGATTATTCTTGAAAACCCGAGAGATAACGAGTGCAAATAAGCCGCTTCGCTTCAATTAAAAGACTGCCGTCCTTTGATCTTCACTAAGACCCTCTGTAAAATTGGTTTGGAATCCTAGTTTGGGAAATTTTTTAGGTTTTTTTCAAAATGACTCAACAACTTTCAGAAACGCAGCAACTTGCTGCAGCTTTAAATAAAATTGGGGAAAAAATAGCAGGACTATCAGAGCGTATGGATAATATGACATTGGAATTGACATCTGAAATGAAAAAGTTGAAACAAGAGATGAATGATAACTTTGCGAAGCAAAGAGGAAATGATAATGATTAAAGATGAAATGGAGCAGATACATGTACATGAGATAAAAGTAGATCGGCAAATTGGCGAAATATTTTATAAAAATGAGCAGCAAGATAAGAGAATTTGTCTTTTGGAAGAAGAGATGAGGAAATATAATTTGGTTATCAGAGGAATCTCAGAAGAAAAGGAGGATAAATTGAAACAGCGGGTTTTGAAATGGATTAATGATTTGGATACGCAACTTACGTTTACAATAGCAGACCTGGCAAGTGTTTTTAGAATTGGATATAGAAGGCAAAATGGCTCTAACAGGAATGTGCTTGTCAGGTTCGCAAATCTTGGTGATAAGCTGGAAGTTATGGCCAAGGTGAGAGAGATGGGAGATGCTTTGAAGTTTGAAGGGAAGGCTATTCAAGTCTTCCCGGATATATCAAGAGAAGAAAGGGCATGGAGATTTTTTTTAAAACCAATTACAAAAGTTTTGAGAGATAATGGAATTAAATATAATTGGAGGCCACCACAACAATTGAAATTTTTTTATAAAGGAAGGATGCGTACAATTACTCCAGATATAGATGCATTATTATATTTACGGGAGCTTGGATGGAGGATTTAATGGAGATAAAAGATCAAATGCTTAAGATGGGTGGAACATACGCGGAAAAATCAATCCCAGAAGAAGAAAAAGGGGCTATTGGAGGGCAAGACTCTAAAGGGTTAAAGAGGAAAGAAATATTACCTGTGTTGGTTGAACAGAAGAAAAGTCGTGAGGATACAGCAGGAGAAGAAGCAGATAAGAGTCTTGGAAAATACGAAGCCGAATGCGGGAGAGAATCATCACTATCTTTTTTTTTTGAGTGATGAATTTAAATAGACAGCCGAAAGAAGTGGCCGGGCATTGGCATCGCCCTCTCCCCATTCTCTTTATAGAGGCGAAACCGATGAGGATGTGGGGGAAGAAGATTGTTTGTATTTTATTGTTTGTCTTGTTTTTTTTTTGTTTGTTTTCTTATCGTTGTTTATATGTTAAATGTAGGTTATATGGTAGTTTAATGTTGGGTTGTGGGCACAGAAAGGAAGATGCGGGGATAGGATTAAAAAGTTTATATTTTAAATGGGAGTTATAAAAATAATGTCATGGAATGTGAAGGGTACAGGGAATCAGATTAAAAGAAGAAGATTGGAATTTAAGATTAAAAGAGATTTACCAGACATCTTATTTTTACAAGAAACCCATCAGAAATCTGAAGATTCAAATAGAATGTATATAAAAGGTATGCAAATATATGAAAAAGCATTTGGAACTTCAAAAGCTAGAGGAGTTGCAACACTGATATCAGATAGGGTGTACTTTGAAAAACATCAGGTAATTTTGGATGAAGATGGAAGATATGTAATAATTGTTGGAAATCTTAATGAGGAAAAAGTGACACTTGTTAATTTATATTTACCGAATGAAAAACAAAGAGAATTTCTTGAAAAAATAACAAAAATTTTGGAGAATGAAAGTGTAGGGAAAGTAATTGTGGCTGGGGATTTTAACTTAATCAGAGATAAAATAGACAGTACTAACCCCACCCGCTGTGGAGGAGCAAATAAAATGGGGATTTTAAATATGTGGATGCTTCGAAACGGCGTGGTCGATGTGTGGAGAGAGGTTAAAGGAATTGAGAGAGTATACACTTTTTTCTCTAAGATATATAATACATATTCTAGAATTGATTATATTTTTCTTTCTAAAGATTTGTTGAATAATGTGGATAAGGTAGATGTGGGAATTTTTAAAGATTCTGATCATGCAGAAGTTATGGTGGATTTAGATTTTAATTTTGAGAAAAAAGCTTCTTTTTGGAGATATGAGGAGAAACTGTATAAAAATGAAAAGGATAAAAAATGGATACTTAAAAAACTGGAGGAAAGTTGGAGATTAAATGATAACAGGGAGGTTAAATTTGAAATTGTTTGGGATGCGATGAAAGCGGTGTTTAGAGGGGAGAGTATTGAATTATCAAGTAGGAAATATAAAAATTATAAAATTAAAATGGAAAGAGATAAAAATCAGATTAAAGAATTGGAAAATCAATTTTTGCTTACTAAAGAAAAAAAAATTCTTCAGGAGCTTAATATGTTAAGAAATAAAATGATAGAAGAAGATACAGAGTTAGTAAAAAGAAATTTGAGATATTTAAATAGGAATTTTTTTGAATTTAGTAATAGAAATTCTAAATTATTGGCAAAGATGGCGAAAGATAAAAGAGAGAAGAGAGAAATTGGAGTTTTGATAGATGACAGAGGTATAAGATGTTATAAAAAATTAGAGAAATGTGAAGTGGTTAGAAATTTTTTTCAGAATCTATATTCAAAGAAACCAATTAATCGGGGAAAATTGCAAAGCTATTTAGAAAAGTATGTGGTGAAAATTGATCAAACATATAAGGAATTGATGGAAGAAGATATAACACAAGATGAGATTAATGGAATAATACAAAAATTAAAATTAGGGAAAGCTCCAGGTGAGGATGGATTACCTGTTGAGTTTTATAAAGAATTTAAAGAATTAATAATACCAAGATTGCAAAAATTATTCAATGGAATATTACATGGTGGAGAAGTACCTTCGTCATGGAATAGAACGGTGATATCCCTAATTCCTAAACCAGATAAAGATTTAGAAAGGATTGAGTCCTATCGGCCCATTTCTTTAATTAATCAGGATGCAAAGATATTTACTGCTATTATAAGTAATAGATTAAATAGATTTATAGATAGATATATAAGCTATAACCAAGTAGGTTTTGTGAAGGGTAGATACATGAGTGATATTGTTAGAAGAGTATTAAATATTATAGATGTAGCTGAATATAATGGTGATAAAATTGGTATAGTATCATTGGATATTTTTAAAGCTTTTGATTCTGTACAATGGGAAACTATTAAAGTAATTGTGGAGGCTTTAGGCTTTGGTAATAAGTTTATACATGTTATTTCAAAATTGTATCAAAGAAGCAGTGCAAGAGTGAAGGTGAATGGAATATTAACTGAAGAGATAAAATTAGAAGCAGGTACGAGACAAGGATGTCCCTTGTCCCCAACATTATTTTTATTGGCTATGGAAATATTGACAAAAATGATAGAAAAAGATGAAGAATTAGAAGGATATAAGGGGTATAAGATAAATTTGTATGGATGATACTTTAATTATTTTGAAAATGTAGAGAAAGACCTGAAAAGATATATAAGCATTTGATAGAATTTGAGGAAATGACAGGATTGAAAGTAAATTGGTCAAAGTCAGAATTATTGATGGATAGTAATGGTAATGAGTCTGAGAATATGCAAGAGCAATTTGGGATAAGGATTAAAACACATTGAAATATTTGGGTATAGTGCTTTCACTCAAGGTTAAAGAATTGAAAAAACTTAATTATGATGTGGTGATTAATGAAATTGAGAAGAAGATAGACAAATATAAAATGTTAAAGTTGTCTTGGTTTGGTAGAATTGCAATGTGTAAGATGATGTTGCTGCCCAAGTTCAACTTTTTATTCGAGATGCTACCGCTAAATTTGACAGAGAAAGATATTGAAGGATATCAGAAAAAATTGGATAAATTTTGTAATGGTGGCAAAAGACCTAGATTAGTGAAGAAAATGTGGTATCAAAATCAAAAGGAAGGTGGATTAGGAATCCCCAAATTATTTAATTATTACTGTGCGTATGGTATCCGGATAGTGGTAAAAATATTTAAAGGTGAAGATAACTATTGGAGAGACTTAGAGTTAAGGGATATAGAGAAATTTGGATCAAGGTGGTTTTTAGATAAAGCAAATTCAAAATGTGTAATTAGAAGTTATTGGTTAAAGGGATTAAGCAAAATGTGGAATAAATTTGTTAAAATTTTAATTCCGGATATAATCTTTTTGGGGGAGACAATTGGACTTTGGCCGATTAAAAATAATATAAAATGTAATGAAGTGATTAAAGAGGAAAATATAGAAATTATTAGAGATTGGATAAAAGTTATGGAAAATGAAAGGAGGAATAAAGAAATTATTGAAAAATTAGGGTTAAGTTGGTTTGAAAAAATACAGATAGAAAAATGGACAAAAAAATTAAGGGAAAATTATTTGATAAATAGATAGATAATTGAAATTAATTAAATTGAAATGCTTACATTGTCTGAGATCGGACATTCACTGTTAATTTATCTTATTTTTTTAATCTTGATTTTTTTTTCCTTCTAGCCAAGAAAAGAAGCTCCAGGACAAAGAACAAAGTTAAATGAAATACTCAAATTCAAAATGTGTAATTAGAAGTTATTGGTTAAAGGGATTAAGCAAAATGTGGAATAAATTTGTTAAAATTTTAATTCCGGATATAATCTTTTTGGGGGAGACAATTGGACTTTGGCCGATTAAAAATAATATAAAATGTAATGAAGTGATTAAAGAGGAAAATATAGAAATTATTAGAGATTGGATAAAAGTTATGGAAAATGAAAGGAGGAATAAAGAAATTATTGAAAAATTAGGGTTAAGTTGGTTTGAAAAAATACAGATAGAAAAATGGACAAAAAAATTAAGGGAAAATTATTTGATAAATAGATAGATAATTGAAATTAATTAAATTGAAATGCTTACATTGTCTGAGATCGGACATTCACTGTTAATTTATCTTATTTTTTTAATCTTGATTTTTTTTTCCTTCTAGCCAAGAAAAGAAGCTCCAGGACAAAGAACAAAGTTAAATGAAATACTCAGAATTAAAATGAAATTTAATTTGTATGTTAAAGCAGGGGTGAAATCCAGCAGGTTCTTACAGGTTCTGGGGAACCGGTAGAGGAAATTTTGAGTAGTTCGGAGAACTGGCAAATGCTACCTCAGGCTGGCCCCAGAGTGGGGTGGAATGGAGATTTTGCGATATTCTTTCCCCAGGAGTGGGGTGAGAATGGAGATTTTGCAGTATCCTTCCCTTCCCATGCCCACCAAGCCACGCCCACCAAACCACACACCATGCCCACCAAGCCATGACCTGGTAGTAAAAAAATTGGGATTTCACCACTGTGTTAAAGCTACTACTTTCCTCTATATTGTACTATTTGGTCATTATGTTATTTGGAAGTTTGGAAGAGTTTCTTTAATTTCTTATTCTTAACATTTTCATCTATATATAAAAATATAAATATGGTATATAAATATGATTAATAAATAAATAAATAAATAAAAATCTATTTTTAAATGGATAGAAATTCTGAGCATTATTATTATTTTTCTAATGTAAGTAAAAGGAAACATAATAGATCTTCCCAAATTGGAATTAGTCCAGTTTGATTCCTCTGTTTGTTCAACCTAAATAATTTGTTACAAGAAAACTGCACACAATCCCTAAATTAATTAAGTAAATATATCAACATTTAGAAACATTTCATTCTATCAAGGCTCATACTAAGTACAGCTCATACTCATACTAAGTACAGTACTCATACTAAGTACAGCAAAATAGCAATAGCACTTAGACTTATATACCGCTTCATAATGCTTTACAGCCCTCTCTAAGTAGTTTACAGAATCAGCCTATTGCCCCCAACAATCCGGGTCCTCATTTTACCAACTTTGGAAGGATGGAAGGCTGAGTCAACCTTGAACCACTCAAAGCTCAAATGCCTGGCAGTGAGCAATGTCAGCCTGCAATACTGCATTCTAACCACTGTGCTACTATGGCTCAACTGATGACTTAGGTCCATGATGGTGAACCTATGGCATGCGTAGCCATATCAGTGGGCACGTGAGCTCAGCTCCGGCGCGCATGTGCGCTCCAGCCAGCTGATTTTTGGGCTTTCTAGGCCCACCAGAAGTAGGGAAACAGGCTGCTTCCTGCCTCCAGAGGGCCTGGAGGCAGGAAGAACAAAAGCAATGAAGTTTTTCTCTCTCACCTGGCTCCAGAACCTCTCTATGAGTCTGGGGAGGGTGAAAACTGCCTCCCCTCCCAGAGGCCCTCCGGAGGCCAAAAATGGTCCGTTTACCAACTTCCGGTTGGACAGGAAGTGACGTTTTTTGGTGTCCCCAGCCTCCAGAGCCTCTCTAGGAGTCTCTGAACAAAAAGTTTAGATAGAAACAGACAACTCAAGTATGTCTGAAGGTCTTTGTGGATGGAGGCAAAGCTTTTGTATACTTTTTTGATGATGCTAACAGAATGATTGAATCTTCATTCGTAACAGACGGGAATAAAGACCATGAACAGGCAGACCAAAGATTGGGTCAAAATAAATGGCCTAATGGGAATAAAGAATAAGAACAGATATAGTATCAAAAACAGGTCCAAGCAGCTGGTGCTTCTTCATAAATTAAATATAGAACAATCAGTGATCAAATAATTTTAATATTAATAAGATGAATAACCAAAGCAAAAAAAAAAGTTGAACGAAGGAAAAAAGTGTGTTTTATATGTTTCAAGTATTACATATTAAAAATGATGGTCTAAGTGTTGGAATGTAATCATCTTGGTCAAAAATATGTGGCCTCATAAATGGAAAAAATAGGTGTAGCTATATATGTGGAAAATTTACCATGAATTCTACATAAATCCTACATAAGGAATATTACACATTCAGATTGAATCTGGGGGAAAAGGCTGGAAAGCAGATGCAATAATGTCTGGGAAGTTGCGTAGTCCTGTATCTAAATGATTGTTCCATATTGGTGGTGTTGAAACTGTCAGCCCAAAATTTGGATAGTTGCTGATTAATTTTAAAGATAACCTTTTACAGTTTTTTCCCTTCTGTCCTTTACAAGCTTTTGGTGCTCAGGACCTCCATGACAGATCCTCAAAAGCAACTAAAATGGTATACTGATAGTCCTCAACTTACAACAGTTCATTTAGTGACTGTTCAAAGTTACAACATCACATTGTAAGTGTGAAAAATGGAAAAAAGTGACTTGACCGTTTTTCACATTTATGACCATTGCATCCCCATGGTCACATGATCAAAATTTAGATGCTCGGCAACTGGTTCATATTTACAAGCCCTGGGATCATGTAATCATCACCTTTTGCATCTTTCTGACAAGCGAAGTCAATGGGGAAGCCAAATTCACTTAACAACTGTGTTACTAACGTAACAACTGCATAACAGTTGTGGCAAGAAAGGTCATAAAATGGGGCAAAATTCACTTAACACCTGTCTCACTTAGCAATAAAAATGTTGGGCTCAATTGTGGTCGTAAGTCGGAGACTACAAATAGATGCTATCTCTCTGAAACAATGAATTGTATTCTAACCAAAGTATCTCCCAACTGTTTACAATCCAGCCCACTTAGAAATGATTAAGTTAATCATTAAAATTAAAACAAAAGGGCGTTGGCCTGATATTTCAAGATATCTGAAAGGTTTTGGCATAAGATGTCAAAAGTGAACCAGTTATACCAGCCCTAGTTGACACCCACTTAATGATGGTTTTGTTGATTATTTTATAACATCCTGGCAAGTAAATCCACCTCTGAATTTTGGAAGCTGGAAGACAGGCAGATAGGAGAGGAACGTGATTTCCAGGTAGGTTAGTAGGCTTCAGATAGAAGTTGGGATTTACCGGTAATTCAAAACTTTGAAAACCTCTTGGCTGAACATAGATTGCAGTGATGTTAGATAACATAGAGCAGACGTGAAAAAGGGCAATAAACACAAATTAAAAACTGCGCTATGGAAAGCCATGGCACTGAATTTGAACTTTGCATAGTTAGGTGATGCTTATGCGGATGACGCATGCATAAGTCGTTGGGATATATGTGGATATGTACGTGTATATGTAAGATAGCCTTAAGTCAATTTCCACTCCTGATGAATAAATGTATACAAATATGCAATGTGTTTGGCAATATTGCAGGAATTTTAATCCTTTGCTTTCCTTCTGGATTTTTTCTTTAAACTTCCCCATTTGACATGTAGCCCTTCAATTTCCTGGTGGTCTTCCATCCGAGCCCGATATAGCTTGGATTTTGAGCCCAGGCAAGATCAGTGGAATTGTTGCCAACTGCTGAGACTTCACCACATTTTGGTGATTCTACGCAAGTTAGAAACTGTTTTTCTAGAATTCAAAATTAGCAAATCCTCCTAAAGCATTATGTTTCTAGTGTTCTCAGCATTGATATTTAGGTGTTTAAAATATTTTATTTAGATCTTTTGTAACCCAAACTTGAGACTTCATTCCCCTGCCCTGCCCATATTGTGTTATGTGACAGGTGATAATTATAGAAGTGCGAATTAATTGACAGGAGGAACATTATACCAGTCCTGTTAATATCGACTATCTATGCACCTTATGCCTGCCTACACACCTTCAAATACCTTCAGTATTGAACAATGGATATTCTCCAGAAATGTGATTCTTGCATAGCAGACTAATTCACAGTTTTTCATAAAAAGGGGCATGATTGGTTCTCAATTTGAAATGGAGAATAAAAAAGAATACGAATAATTAATAACAACAACAACAACAACAACAACAACAACAGAGTTGGAAGGGACTTTGGAGGTCTTCTAGTCCAACCCCCTGCCCAGGCAGGAAACCCTACACCATTTCAGACAAATGGTTATCCAACATTTTCTTAAAAATTTCCAGTGTTGGAGCATTCACAACTTCTGCAGGCAAGTCATTCCACTTATTAATTGTTCTAACTGTCAGGAAATTTGTCCTTAGTTCTAAATTGCATCTCTCCTTGATTAGTTTCCACCCATTGCTTCTTGTTCTACCGTCAGGTGCTTTGGAGAATAGTTTGACTCCCTCTTCTTTGTGGCAACCCGTGAGATATTGGAACACTGCTATCATGTCTCCCCTAGTCCTTCTTTTCATTAAACTGGGCATACCAAGTTCTTGCAACCGTTCTTCATAATTACCTTAGCCAACTGGGTTTTTTTAAAAGTTTGTTTTCAAGTCATACATGCTGTTGTTAGATATATTTATTAGATAGCTTATACCAATCTTCTCCAACTTAATGTTTGGGAGAGTAAGTTCCATAACGTATATTATATCCTACATATATACACCACATACATCCCATCCCATGTTATATCCTATACATTTATTTTATGCTCCTTTAATTGTTTTTATATTTTATGTTGTACGCCTCTCAGAGTGACTTGTTGAGATGGGCAGCTATAGAAATCAGTAAAATAAGTTAATGTTTCCAAAGTTAGAATCTCAAATCTGGAGGACACTGGGTTGGGAATACTGTAGCTTTTCAAGCCCACGAGCTAGTATATTGACCAAGTATCTATATTTGAAGATGCGCAGTGAGAGAAATGGGAATGCTCTGATTAAACAGCCAATTGTCCTCAGGTATGCTGAGAGATGCCGATCACTTGCCAGTAGAAGTGCATTCAGTTGGAAATCTTTCTTAACCTAATTTAGCTGACATTATACCAGGATGCTTTCTGCTCTGTAGAAGATCATGATTTTTTTTCCCCCTTTCCAGATGGACACTATGGAATGTGGAAAGAGGCAGCAAACAGAGGCATTTGACAATACCTTTTGGCCTGCCTCTTCTCTCCCTGACTGGATGTCTGGCTTACCTGACCACCTTTCTCTTTCTAAAATCTCCATCCCTGGTACCCATGACTCCATGAGTGTACTTGGAGGCCTAAATATCCGTTGTCAGACTTGGCCACTTGAGGCTCAGCTAGCAGCTGGTGTGCGTTTCTTGGATATTCGTTGTAAGCTGGAAAATGGCCGTTTCCTTATTTACCATGTCAACACATTCCAGGAGGCAGACTTTTCTGATGTCCTGGAAGGCACCTTAGGCTTCCTCAACCAACACCCAGGGGAAACGGTGCTTATGCGGGTTAAGGAAGAACTCCCATTTATTCCCAATGCAGATTACGCTTCTCGCTTCCAACGTTATTTAGTTGAAGAAGGCCAGAATAAAATTTGGACAAAGGAAGCCATTCCCACTTTAAGGCAAGCTCGGGGGAAGATCATTATTTTGGAGGAACTTGAGAAAGAGGTGCTAGGTGTTCCATATGAAGAATTGAGTGTTAGTGATGTGTGGCATGTTTTCTGCCCTGAGTGCAAATGGGAGCAAGTGAAGGAGCATCTTGAGTTGGCAACCAGTGGTGACCCAGCTGTCCTGCACCTTACCTTTTGTTCTGGTAATGGCCTGTTCACAAATCCTGAGAAATTAGCCAGAGACATCAACCCACGCTGTTATCAATATCTTAAATCTCAGGCTGGACCAGCTCTGTGTTGGGGTGTGGTAATCCTGGATTTTCCCGGCACAGGATTGATTCGAACGATTGTGGAAAGTAACTTTGGAACACAGCATGATGATGTAACTGTTTGACATTTGTGATGAAATGGTGGAAGGGGAGGATTCTAGAATGTTGTGCACACTAGCTTTAGAAGCTGGTAACAGTATATTTTTTTAAACAAACATTGAAAATCAAGTTTGCTTGGAAGCCACGTCCTCTAATGGCTTCTTTGTCCTGATCTGCAACTCAAGAATTATCCTGTTTCATCTTGAATTATGAATCTGGAAGAAGCCTCAACAGTGACCTTGGCCACTGCTAGCATTGCAACATAACCACAGTAGCATCCCTAATAGATGGCCATCCATCAAAACTTGAAATAAAGGAGAGCCCATCATTTTCAACACATTCTATTCCATTTCCAAATAGCTCAGGTCACTAGGAAGGCTCCAGATAGAGCACATTGTAGAAGTCCAACCAGAGGTGATTAAGATGTGAGTGACTATAACTAGTCACTCATTTGGACAATAAATGTGCACAATTGATGTAAAGGATTTCTTGGCCACAGCTGCTCTTTAAAAATGTTTGGCAGGAAGGAGTAATAATGCATATAATACAGCTGTTTCGATCTGTGGTTAAGGCACCAGGCTAGCGTGTGGGACACTGTGAGTTTAATTCCCACCTTAGCCATGAAAGCCAACTGGGTGACTGTGAGACTTTCACTCTCTTTCAGCCCAACCTACCTCATAGGGTGGTTGTTGTGGCTAAAATAGGAGGAAGAAGGTGTGTTGGATATATTCACTGCTTATATTTGTAAACATAATAAAAAGGCAGGATATAAATAAACAAATAGATAACTATAGTTCAATGTTCTACTTCTGGGCCCTGGTTTTTGTCCTGAAGATGTTCATTTGGTGCCAGGATCTACCATATTCTGTTCAAATCTATAAAATTCTGATAAGATTTCAGTTTTGAACTATTTTTTTCAGAAACCACTGCAACCCAGTCCTAGATTTACTGATTAAGTGCCTTAGCTGAACTGAAATGGTTTTGGAGTGACTGACAGGATAAAAAAATGTTTGATTTTGATTGTGGGGGAAAAGCAGAGTTTCTTCTTGAGTGTGATTGAATTTCCCATCACTAAGAGGTATCAGGAAAGGCCCCTGAATATCCTTGGAGAATAATTTTAAGATAACTTCATATTCTAGCTTTTTATATCTACCTTTAATTTTTAATTTATACATCTTTTATATCTTTTAGCTTTTTATATTTTTTAAGCTCTTGATGTATCCTTTGTGCTTTTTATTGACTGTATCTCACTTTCCCTATGCTGGTCTATGGCAGTGATAAAGATTTGAATTGAAGAAGTGCAGCGAAATGGCCAAAAGGTGTTGAAAGAAAGAGAAGGGCTGTTGGGGTAAAGAGAGAAAACCAAAAATCCATCATATTTTTCAGCCAAAAGACACTGAGCTATCAGAGCTTTACCATGGATCTCCTCGACTCAAGTTTATAAAAATAGGTGTAGAATTCCGTTTCAATTTCTAATGCAATTTAGAGATAGTAACCATTTTTTCTGCCTTTGTTGTTCAATGTATCTTGTAAAAGAGGCTTTAAGAGAAGTGCCCTTCTCAAAAGAACTAAAACCAAAAACATTCTTTGAAGAGGAAAACATTGTTTAAAAATACATATCTTCACAATGCAATCAGTTAGGTTAACGGGGAGAAACTATTTTTTTAAATTTTTATTTATTTATTTTTTATTTATTTGTCACAACAGTATATGTAAGCATAAGCATGAAATAACTATACGATATATAAGCATATATATAAGCATAAGTATAAAAAAACCTATACGAATTGGATACAATCAAAGGGGACATTTGTCTAATCTAGTCTAGTCTAGGATCAGTTAATGAACATTCTGGCTTTGTGGGATTTGAAGATATTATGCAACACACTTCTTCCAACTTTTTAGCGAGTAATACTTTTTGAGGGAGGGGGAGATAAAGTCTCTCACCCTTGTTCATTCTTATCCAGCTACATGAAGAAGCCCTCTGGGATTTCTGGAAAATTAGCATTTGGAAATAATCACCACTTGAGCCCTTAAATAGATGTCATGTATTTACAACTTTGCAGGAAATATCAGCATGTTCTTCTATTTAGAGCCGTAGTGATGCAGTGGTTGGACTGCAATAGTGCAGTCTGACTCTGCCCATAGCCAGGAGTTTGATCCTGACTGGCTCAAGGTTGACTCAGCCTTCCATCCTTCCAAGGTGAGTAAAATGAGAGCCCAGATTGTTTGGGGGCAATATGCTGACTCTGTAAGATTGGTCAGTGGAATGATGAAACTTCTTGGAGGGGAAAAAAAAGTGAGTAAAAATAATTTGGCTTCTGACAAGCCAAAGGAAAAATAAATGACAGGACGTGATTTTTTTATATTATTTCTAGGGTGGAGGAAAATATGTCTTTTCTCCTGGAAAAGCTGAGATAGTGGACTTTCCAGGCAGAGAATTCTTTTGCTGTCATTGTAAAGAATAGGGTTAAGATGAAGTTTCTCTTACAGAACCTAATTTTCAATCAATAGTTAGAAATTAAAACAGAGCAATTGGTGTTTATAGTGCAAATGAGCATGATAGTGAAGTTTTGCCATTGTATCCACACAAACAACGATTGTGAGAAGGGAATAGCCACGGAGGATGTGAGTGAGAGACACTATCTCATAATGTGCCAATCACAAAGGGCAGTGAGCATTAGGAATTCCCTCTCCAAGTCCTCTTTATTATCTCTTACCCTGCCAACTCTTTCTTTATGAGATTCAGGCACAAGATCATTTCCTTCCCAAACCTTCTCTTTTCTATTGAATTTTTTCCCCTGATAAATGGTAAGTAATGAAGTGCTGAGTTTTCCACCTACCTTTTTTCTTTCCTGAAAACAAAATATCTTCCTGTTATATGTTACAAAATCTGATTCAATGATCTCCACACAAGTTGGACCCCACTTTCCAACAATAACGCCTATGACTACCCTTCTTCCTTTTAGAGGGGGGAAAAATGGAAAGGATTCTAATATTCTGCTGTAATAAGGCAGTTACTGTAATTTTTGCCCATTTGCAATGACCAGTAATTAGCTTCAGTTCTCTTTGTGTATAGTAGAATGATTGCGGTATAGTGTAATGGTTAAGGACTTGGCTCATGGAGGTGACGGGTTATCTTTGAATTAATCATTCTGCTCAGCAAAATATCTTGCAGAGGTTGTTATTGCTGACATAGAATTAGGAAAGGCCTTCCATCAGCTGCTAGAGGAAAGATATAAATGTAATAAATGCATGAATTAACAAGAAAGAAGAATAGGCATACTTAATTGCAAAGATCAGAAGAATATGCACAGGATTTTCAACTCAATCACACTATTTTTCTCAAAATTATCTGAAAGTCTTTTTCTCAAACTGGCACACTCTAAGTGTGCTGGACTATAGTGTTCTCCTCCCGCCCAGCACGGATTGTGATAATTGTGGAAGATTGCAATTAATATCTGATATATTGTGAGGGTGTTAGATTGGGAAGAATTATTGCTTCTCTCCTTGATTAGTTTCCATCCATTGTTTCTTGTTTTGCCTTCTGGTTCTTTGGAAAATAGATTGACTCCCTCTTTTTGTGGCAGGCCCTCAAATTGGAACACTGCTATCATGTCACCCCAGTCCTTCTCGCTAGACTAGATATACCCAATCCCAGTAACCATTCTTCATGTTTTAGTCTCCAGGCCCCTAATAACCTTTGTTGCTCTTTTCTGCACTCTTTCCAGAGTCTCAACATCTTTTTTATAATATGGTAACCAAAACTGGATGCATTACTATTCCCCCTCTCTCTCCCTCCCTCCCTCCCTCTCCCTCTCTCTCCCCCTCCCTCCCTCCTTTTCAACATACACATTCAATTCATATTTCCTGAACCTTCAATTTACAACCAATTTGCTAGCTTATTGTGGGCAGCACATCAATAGCAACCAGGGCTCTAGTATGGAGTTGTATTCATAAAAGCTTAATTGTTCTTTCTGTGTGGAGGATGCAATTTGAAGAGGAGGCTCTTAAGGCATTTGGGCTTAGTTCATTCCATCTCCTCCCCTACTTGTTTTTCTAGCTGAAGCATTTCCGTTTGTCTGCTGCAATTAGCAACCATCTAGAACTGGTCTGGGAGAAAAGATCTTCAAAGAGAATCCCTGCCCCAATAGAAGTGTCATTGGGGCACAGAAGTGGGCCAGAAAGTTACACAAAATGTGCTAAGCATTTTTTTGAAAGTTGAACCCCTTTGAGGGATTTTTTTTGGCATTCTGGGAAAAAGGGTGTTTGAAAAGGGAAAAGTAGTTACATGCAGTCCTTGACTTACAACAGTTCATTTAGTGACCGTTCAAATTTCCAACGGCACTGAAAAGAGTGACTTATGACCATTTTTCACGGTTACAATCTTTGTAGCATCCCCATGATCATCTGATCAAAATTAAAATGCTTAGCAACTGGTTTATATTTATGACGGTTACAGTGTCCCAGGATCATGCGATCACATTTTGCAACCTTCTGACAAGCAGAGTCAATGGGGAAGCCAGATTCACTTAATAACCAGGTTATTCACTTAACAACTGTGGCAAGAAAAGTCAAGAAATGAGGTAAATTTACTTAACAAATGTCTCACTTAACAACAGAAATTTTGAGCTCAATTGTGGTCATAATTCAAGGGCTACCAGTACCCTAAATTCTTTTTTCTGAGATGCTGGAAACACATCAATCACTTAAGCCGATTGCCATGTCCTCTAGAAATGTTTCTTGCATTATTTTCTAGCAGGGTCCTATAAACTCCTTATGAAAGAGATGCATCTGATTAAAAGTTATAGTGCCAATGGACTGAGTAAGCAAATCTCCCAAAATCTTAAAGTGAGGAAACAAAGAATTAAAGGGGAACTAAAAAGTATGTGGCAGACAATCACATTATTTATATTAGGCTATGAGTTTAAATTAGGATTGAGAAAACCTATTGAGAAAATACCTCTTAAATCATAGCATACAGTATGTATGTCTGCTTAAAAAAAAGTTCCCTGCAAAGATACTACAGCATCAATTTGAAAACACCAAGAAAAATAACTATTTAACACTGTCCCAAAAATCTTTCTGAATAATCAGTATAATTCCTTCATTCTTGACTTCTGACTTTACTAATATCCAGCTGGTTGCTATTTTATATTCATTGCCCTTCTTATACAGATTGATAGATGCATTGACAATAGCTATTAACTGCAGAATGTAGAATGGAGAGAGAACAAAAGCATGGAGACTGGATTTATTCTCCTAGGATTCAACACTAATGGAACTTTGCAGATTGTGGGTTTTTTACTTTATTTTTTTTCCTCATGTTTCTAATCACACTTTCAGGACACATCATTATTTTGATTATATCTTTAATTGATACTGCTTTTTACATACCCATGTATTTCTTCCTGTGCATCCTCTCTTTTATTGAGATCTGCTATACTCTGGTCATTGTGCCCCAAATGCTGGTCAACTTCTTGGTCAAGACTAGAAGAATCTCTTTGTGTAGCATGTGCTACACAAATACATTTCTTCTTTGCTTTTGGGGATGTGGAATTGTGTAGCGTTATGCAATCCATTGTGCCTTTATCATGAGCAGACATGTCTGTATGCAGTTTTTGGCAACCGTTTATGGCAGTGTATTCACAATCTCAATGAGACTCACTATGCTGATTTTTGGTCTTCCATTTTGTGGGTCACATAACATTAATCACTTCCTGTGTGATATCTGACCAATGCTTGGTTTTGATATGTAGTCACACAAATACCAATGAAGTGGCTGGTTTTGTTGCCTGCCTGGAAAACTTGTTTATTCAATTCCTGTTTATCTTGGTTTCCTGCATTTTTATTGGCAATTCTATCTTTAAGATCAAATGCTTTGAAGTCCGGAAAATGCCTTCTCTATCTGTGTTGCTTACTTGGTTGTGGTTATCCTCCACTATGGTTGTACCATTTTCATCTACATCTGTCCGAAGGCCAACTATTGTCTAGAACATAGCAATGTGATCTCTTTGATCTATACCAATCTCATACCTGTGCTGTACCTTATAATTTACCGTCTCTAAAACAAGGAAGCTGAGGGAGCACTTAAGAGAATATGGGAAAGGAAGTTGATTTTTATGGAAAGACAGTAATTATACAGCTAGTTTTTCAAGAAAGAACTGAGGAAGCTGGTAGACAAGAAACAAATGGCTTTATATTTGTAATTCTGGCCTTTTACAGTAGTTACTTGAACAAAAGAATTCTGAATAATTCCAGTAGTATGATTAGACTCAAAAGAACTAATATGCCATATTTATCTATTCTTTGCAGGTAATCCTCAAGTTATGATCATAATTGAGCCCAGAATTATGGTTATAAGACATTGAGGTCAATAAGTGGTTCTCCATATGACGGGATCAAATTTTACAACTTTTTTTGCAGTACTAGTTAACCAAATCCCATGTTCGTTAAGTGTATCCATTTTACCCAATGACTATAACCTGGAATTAAGGAGAAATGTCCTAACAATGAGGACAACTAACCAGTGGAATGGCTTGCCTTCAGAAGTTGTGGGTGCTTCATCACTTGAGGTTTTAAAAATGAGACTGGACAGCTACTTGTCTGAAATGGTGTAGAATATCCTGCTTGAGTAGGGGGTTGGACTAGAACACTTCAAAGGTCTTTACAGCTCTATTATAATTGATTGATTGATATTTTTTGCTGGAAATTAGAAATAAATACCAGAAACCGATAAAAAATGTCAAAAATTGCAGTCATCTGATTGCAGGGCACTGCAAACATCTCTAAAAGTCAGCCGGTTGCCAAAGTGCCCAAAATGGGATCACATGACTAGGGAGAAGTTGTGATTGTTGTAACTTTGAAATCATGTGGTAAGTAGCTTTTGTGACATAACTTTGAATGGTTGCTAAGCAATCACTCATAATCAAGGACTACCTATTGTTTTCTGCACTAAAATGGGTAATGTGGTAACCTCTAGATTCTTTGATCTATAACTACCACATTATACTGGTGGCTGGGAGGGAGTTTTTAGAGCAGCGGCTTTTGGGCATCAGGAACCAGTTCTGTGGAGAGAAGTTTTTCCACAGACTGGAGGGAGTGCGATGTCGTGTGCTGCCTGCATCCCACAGATGGAGCATCACTTGTTTCCGTGGCCTGGTTTCTGGCATGCTGTGGCCCAGTGCCAGTCCATGGACCGGGGGTTGGGGACCCCTGTTTTAGAGGACACTGTGATTCCTCAGCTTCTTCACTGAACTTTTCTTATAAACTGTTGTGACCCAGGCCCAAGTAGGCAGTAGGAAACTCAGTCCGTGAAAAAACAAACAAACTTTATTTGAACAGCTGAGAATTACTTCATTCCCAGCATAGTTCAACTAAATTAAAACAAATTCCTCCCAACACAAATTCTTCAGTCTTATCGCAAACCTTGGTCCAAATATGCAAATTGCCAAAGGCCTTTCTTGGCAAACGTTCAGAAGTCACAAAAATAAATGCAAGACGTAGACGAAGCAGAAGACGAAGCTACCAATGTTGTTTTCTGGTCTGTTTTAAGCCTTATGGGAGGGGCCAATCATCTCTTGGCCCTACTTCTAAGTTGTCCTTTTTGCTTGAGCTGCTGTTGCCTTCTGGCAGCTCTTCTCATGTGTGCATTAGGAACAGGCTCCTCCTGTTCCTCTGCCTCACTACTATCAGGCTCTGGAGGCTCTGGAGTCCACACCTCACTCCTCAATGGCCCTGGCCTCACCTCAGCCTCATCGCTGTCCGACTCCATTGCCAGCTCCGCAGGCTGCTGGCGGACCACAACATAAACATCCAATTCTCTCAAATCTTGGATCTAAATTTGAAGGCTCCACCTCAATTACATTTCTATATCCCAATGGTTTAACTTTCAGGCAATGTTCTCAAATCAATATAACCTTTCCCACTTGTGTATCTTTCAGTAACTACTTATGAACTCACCAGAAGGACTTTTACAAATTCCAAACATTTTGTTCATTGCAAGGTAACCATATCAATTGGGAATATAATTTTTCATGTAATGTCTATTAAAGCATTGCAGCATCTTATACATGAAAGTGTTGTGGCCACCCTGGAAAAAGGTTGAATAGAATATTTCTGGAACAATGTCTATCATAGGATAGGATTTCATGTCACACGTAGCTTGCATTGAAGTCCTACAATGCTCATCCAGTTTAAGGTGTGAATCACAACTAAATGTCTTATTTAGCATGGATTTGGCATCAGGTTCAAACCTGCTGCAAAGCAGCATACTTAAATGTCTGATTTGCTTTTAGGTATGAAGAATATTTGTATATTCATGGATGATGATTGCAGTAGTCAATAACATTTGGAAGACTATGAATGCTCTGCACCTCATCAATGGGATTTGATTCTTTGGGAAGAATCAAAGCAGCTAACAAACAAACAAACAAACAAACAAACAAACAAACAAATCAACTTAAAATTAAAAAGACAGAATCCCTAAGTGCATTTACCAAAAATACTTCCCACTGGATTCAATGGGATTTGTTTCAGACTGATCATGGATGGGAATCTGTACCCAAATTTCCAATTACCTAAACATTTAATCTCTTGTAAGACTTTTAAAGACTGCTTAGACTTGCCTTCATCTTTTGCAAGTGGTCATGCAATATAGATATTTGCTGATGTGGCAATGAGTTCAATGCTTTAGAAAAGAAGGATGCTCTAATGTTCAAGCTATAGACTGATTGGTATTGTAGCTCTCTGTCTGTCTAGTCATTTTTCCATCAGTCCATCCATCCATCATCTATTCCTTTCTTGCTAGTCACAAAAAGTTATACTGTAGCATTAACAGTGGAAGTTTGTTCTGTGCAACTGTTAAAGAGATTCATAGAAATAGGTACAATTGAAAGCATGAGGGGAAAGGGGAAAATTTTATGTTAAGTACTGTAAATTAAAAGTAATCTAAGTATTAAAAGCAGATAAACACTCACTATCTTCTTCCATGGTGGCCAAATCCTCTCTATCCCCCCCCCCCCTTTGACTAAAAGTTTCCAGACTGGCTGTGGTGCCATTGGCTCCATGAAAAGAGAATCTGTCTAGGTAAAAGTAGCTTTTGTTGCAGAATGTGTTAGACATAATCTTTGAGACTAAAATATCTTTCTGTTTCTTTAGGTGGGATAGTAACTGCCAATTTAGGCAGCTGGTTAATATGCTTATTTGGGTTCGTTTGCATGCAGTTCATACAATGGTGACCTTTCTTTGGCCCTTCAAGTCAGTCTTGACTCCTGGTATCTGCCCTGGACAAGTTCCTGCAATTTCTTGGCAAGATTTTGGAAGTGGTTTGCCATTACCTACTTCCTACAGCTGAGGGAGAATGATTCACTCTGGATCACCCAGCTAGCTTCATGCCTAAGGTGGGACTAAAACTCATAGTTCCATAGTTTTAAACTGGTGCCTTAACTCTTACACCAAGCTGGTTCTCTAATGGTAACTTAGACATCTTTATTTTATTTTATCTTTATTTTGTCCAGATATCTATTTCTAAGCCTACATAATTGTCCATTTTGGGGAATGGAAGGAATGAATCCTGCAACTGATTGTTAGCCACTCTGTACACCTCAGTTCCTTCTGCCATGAAAAGAATATAGATCAAGATTTCTGAGGGGAAAGATCAATGAATGGGGACATATCTGTAAGGTTTTTTTTTTCTTTGCTTTTTTTTTGGGGGGGTACTGCCTGTAATTCTGCACTGGAAGATATATTGGATATTTCCAATTTCACACCAAGAAAAGCTGAATTCTGTTTTGAAAACAAAACTCCAAATAAGTTAAAGGAAAAGCCAGAAACCAAGGAGACATATGGCATTCCCTCATTTTTGAACTATAGTACAGTTCCCGCCCCCACCCCCAACTATTTCTCTCTCAGGCAAGTTATTTTGGGGATGGGGTAAGGACAGAACAGATAGACATTAAAACATTCAATTCAGTGCTGAATGAAATATGTTTGAATCCATCTCATATACGATCCCTAAAATTCAAGGGTGAAGATCTCAGTGCTGACTCAAATTATTTGTATAATGCATGAGAAAGTTGCATATGGTCCTTTAATCAGACCCTGAATATTTGAAGCTTTCTATGGAAACTCTGTTGGTAATCCTTCAAAACCTACCAAACAATAAAAAATTTAAAATTATAACTTAAAATCCTAGGCTCAGCTCCAACTAGAATAAAGAGCTCTTCAAGGAAAAATGCAATTATGTTTCTGAGGTAGCTGAATTTCTATAATTTTGGAACACTCACTTCATACATATAGGCCTATTTAAAAAACACACACAAGCAAAACAACTTTTAACATTCTTAAAAAGCCCTATAGATACCATGTAAAGACAATTGAAAAGGTAAGTGACAAACAGGTTATAAATCCCTCTGATCTTCAGCAACAAATATGAACATTCTTGGTGGCAGACATGTTTACATCATTTTTATTTTTACTAATATCAATTGTGTATTCTTCTTATGACCCTCTAGGTGACAATATTTAGCAAAACATGGCTGATCACCAAAAACTAAGCGTTTGGGCTAAGAGAAGACTAGGAGAATAACTCTTCAGAATAGATAGGGAAGTGGGAAAGAATTCCCAGTGGGAAAGAATTCACATTTGTATTGCTGCTAAGAAAACATGCCCATTAGTAGAAACTGAGAATAATGTGAAGGAGACTTTGCATCCTAAAAATATCAGCTTCCAACTACAAGATGTAGGATGGAGATGCACAGACAAAATAGTAGCATGGAGGATAATTTTGTGATCCTTGGATTCAGTAGCACTGGAAATTTACAGTTTGTGCTTTTCGCTTTGTTCCTTCTAATGCACCTCATCACGCTCTCAGGACACCTGGCCATTGTGGTCCTAACTTTACTCGATCCTGCCCTGCACATCCCCATGTATTTCTTCCTACGCAACTTGTCTTTCCTTGAGGTCTGTTACATTCTGGTCATTGTGCCTCAAATGCTTGCCAACTTCTTGGACAAGAGCAGAAATGTATCCTTGACTGCCTGTGCAGCACAGATGTACTTCTTCATTGCCTTTGGGGGATCTGAATGCTTTCTATTGGCTTTGATGGCCTATGATAGATACTTGGCCATATGCAACCCATTGCGCTACACTGTCATCATGAACAAGAATCTCTGCAAACAATTTTTGGTGATAGCTTGTATCAGTGGATTCACAATCTCACTGGGACTCACTGGTTTGATTTTCAGTCTTCCTTTTTGTAGTTCACATAATATTAATCACTTCTTCTGTGACATCCCGCCGGTGCTGTTCCTGGTATGTAATGATACACATGATAAAGAAGTGGCTGTGTTCCTTGTCTGCACAATGATTTTACTCATTCCATTCTTGCTCATTCTGACTTCCTACATCTTTATTGCCCATTCCATCCTCATGATCAAGTGTGCTGAGGGCCGGAAAAAGGCCTTCTCCACCTGTGCTGCTCACTTGATTGTGGCCGTCCTCCACTATGGCTGTGCCATCTTCATCTACATCCGTCCAAAGGCCAGCTACTCCCTGAATGAAGACAAATTGGTCTCGTTGATCTACACCAATGTGACACCTATGTTGCACCCTATGATTTACAGTCTTCGGAATAAGGAAGTCAAAGGTGCATTTAAGAGGCTATGGGAAAAGAAATTTATTTCCATGGGAAACATAAACAGATGAAACATTGACCTGCCAACTACCAGTAGAAAATGATCTGACTATTTTTTCCTTAACCAAGAAGAAACATTAAATCAATAACTGTTGCGTAGGGTTTTTTGTTTTTTGTTTTGGTACTCCAATGCAGTAGATTTCATTCTTGAACCAATCCCAAACTTCTTGACTTTATCCATGCTCTGATGATCCCAGAGAATCTACTTCTATCCTGACTGTCATGATCTGTAGCCTCTTTCTTGGTATCTGTCTCTCTGAATATATTTGAGAGCAATTACTTTACTTGTAATTGAGTAATAAACATTCTAAGGGAGCCATTTGTGCTAAATACTCAAATTGTAGTCTATTGTGCAGAAGCAACTAAGGTTGGAAAAGTAACAGGAAAAGGTTTTGAAAACTGGAACTTAATCAGTAACTTGCAATAAAATTAATTTCAGACATTGCAACCTTGGACATCACTAAGGTGAGAGAATTTCTAAATTAGATGCTGCACAACCAATTTCTGAATAGTAGCATTTTAAAAATCTACATAGATTGTTTAGAATAAAACTTTAGGAAATGACTATGAGACCATCAATGTACATTTGACAAAATGTACATTTTTATAAGTACATAAAATGTTAAATTAATCGTTCTAAAAGTGCAAATCTTTGCATCATAGTAGGTGGAGCTTAACATCAGTGGTAGGTGACACCATCAGTCAATGTGGCTTGATACCACCATATTTCCTTGACTTAACACAGAAATAGAATATGTACTTTAAAGTTTATTGCACTATATTGAAGGTCCCTGCCTTATTTCTATACCAGCAACAAACTGAGCCTTGCAATAAATAATAAGCCTGTTTTCTTGTCAGTCTATATACCTTGACAGCAAATAAACATAGAACTCTCATTATAGAAGCCAGAACTGCCTGAACCTGGTAGAAAGAAGAAAATTTGGGGGAGGCCATATTCTTGTAAGGTCAAGATTACTGAGAAGTTTTGATGACCATACAGTTCAAATGACTCTCTAGGGTTGGTCTTCAGACTGCTGATAACACAATTTCTTCAGCCTTAGCCAACATGAGCAATAAGGAAAGAGGAGTGGGGGAGGGGTGACAAATGATAATACTTGGAGAACGACACTTCACAAAGTCCTCTCTTATAGAATGACAAAACTATATAAAAAAAGAACGTGCTTGTGGAAGATCTATCAACCTGATTCCTCTACTTTCTTCCCAGCCAGTCTGCAGAAGGCTCCCTTCACATCCCTGTTCCTCAGGCTGTAAATGATGGGGTTTAACATGGGGATCACAACTCCATAAAAGACTGCCACTACTTTTTCCCTATCGGAGAATGTCTTGGCTTGAGGCCTCAAATACATGGCCAGGATGGTGCCGTAATAAATGCTCACTACAGTGAGATGAGATCCACAGGTGGACAAGGCTTTGCTCCGACCTTGTGCCGAATGGATATGCAAAACAGTGAATCCAATACGGCCATAGGTCACCAGGATAAAGAAGAAGGGGAATGCTAGAGTAAAGACACTGGTTATTATCATGATAATTCCATTAGCACGGGTGTCAGAGCAAGCCAGTTTCAACACTGCCTGCAGTTCACACTTGAAATGATTCACCACATTTTTCTGGCACAACGTTGCCTGCATGGTGAAAAAGGGGACAATAGTAATAAGGAAGATGCTGACCCACAGGCTCACAGCCAACTGGATGCATACATTGTGACTCATGATCAGGTTGTAGCGTATTGCCACAAAATGGTCATAAGCCATCACAGCTACTGGCTAATGTTGTTTTTTATAAATTGAGATTATGTTTTGACTTGCATGTTGTGTTAAATTATGTGCTAACTTTGTATGCCCCCAAGAATGGGCAGTCATATAAATAATATAAACTAACTAACTTTTGTGTTGTAGTCATCTTTCAGGTTTGGATTGTGGTCTCTAGTATTCCTGCCAACCTTCACATACCTCCACCCTGAAATGTTATACATACCCGTCTTCCAGCTCTCAAAGGTTTTTTATTTCTAAGGGAACAAATGTGATCTGCCCAAAAAGTCCAAAGCCAAAGAACTAACCCAGTATCTCTGTTGGTAGCTGAGATATCACTTAAATTATTTGCTGCTCCTTCAACAGGACCATAATTTGTAATCTGAGATCAGCAGAAGGAAAGTGGCAAGTCACAGTTTGATTCCATCAAATCATTTCCCTTGAACCCTGATACCTAAATCCAGCTAACCCATATGTCTTACTCTTTACACACTATCCAGTTGCACATGGACAGGTTCTGAACATTAATGATAAACTTCCTAAAACAAAAGATGTCCCATAACATCCGGGAAAGGATAATTTCATTGTAGTAATTTCAGTGTTTGCTTAGATGAGAGTTGCAGTGTTATTCCTCAAATGTTTTATTTATTTATTTATTTATTTATTTAATCATATTTATATACCGCCCTATCTCCCGAGGGACTCAGGGTGGTTTACAGGCACTAAAAACAGATAAATACAATATAAATACAATATAAAAACAATTAAAAAACTTATTC
The DNA here is from genome assembly GCF_028640845.1 of Ahaetulla prasina. Taxonomy (NCBI): domain Eukaryota; kingdom Metazoa; phylum Chordata; class Lepidosauria; order Squamata; family Colubridae; genus Ahaetulla; species Ahaetulla prasina. The sequence goes on from NC_080540.1 coordinate 171,929,400, forward strand.
TAAAGCCCATTAATTAAAAAGTATAAAAATAAAACCCAATTTAAAACCCATAAATTTAAAATCTAACTCAGTCCTGCACAATTAAATAAGTATGTTTTAAGCCCGCGGCGGAAGGTCCGAAGGTCCGAAAGCTGACGAAGTCCGGGGGGTAGATCGTTCCAGAGGGTGGGAGCCCCCACAGAGAAGGCCCTTCCCCTGGGCGTCGCCAGACGACATTGCCTCGCTGACGGCACCCTGAGGAGATCCTCTCTGTGAGAGCGCACGGGTCGGTGAGAGGTATTCGGTAGCAGTAGGCGGTCCCGTAAATAACCCGGCCCAATGCCATGGAGCGCTTTAAAGGTGGTCACCAAAACCTTGAAGCGCACCCGGAAGGCCACAGGTAGCCAGTGCAGTCTGCGCAGGATGGGTGTTATGCGGGAGCCACGAGGGGCTCCATCTATCACCCGCGCAGCCGCATTCTGGACTAACTGCAGCCTCCGGATGCCCTTCAAGGGGAGCCCCATGTAGAGAGCATTGCAGTAATCCAGGCGGGACGTCACGAGTGCGTGAGTGACCGTGCATAGGGCATCCCGGTCCAGAAAGGGGCGCAACTGGCGTACCAGGCGAACCTGGTAGAACGCTCTCCTGGAGACGGCCGTCAAATGCTCTTCTAGAGACAGCCGTTCATCCAGGAGGACGCCTAAGTTGTGGACCCTCTCCATCGGGGCCAATGACTCGCCACCGATGGTCAGCCGCGGATTTAGCTGACTGTACCGGGACGCCGGCATCCACAGCCACTCTGTCTTGGCGGGATTGAGCTGTTGTTTCTATTATCTCTGGAGATATTCAGATTCATGATGTCATAACTGAAGTTGTGAGGTGCCTTTGGGCGCTTGGATGGTCATCTCCTGAGATTATTCACCAGAGAAGATAGAACAAATATTATAAACATATACATCATTGTGTACCAGCCAAGTTACAAAAGATACTTTAAGCGTTTGTGAAATTATTCAAAGTACAAGATGTGCTGGGGATGATAAGACTTCTAGTCAAGTCTAGTTCCTTTGTTGCAAAATTGGCTTGAATATCAGAATTAAAACAAAGCACTTTTTGTCTCTGTATTCACCTGGAATTAGGACTACAACTGAGAAATTGCAGCCCTAAGAAAATATGAAATCATTGTTGAAAGGAAAGTCAGATTTGATGCAACTGTTGTTTTTTTTTTTTGTCTTAAAAAGTTTTATTTTGACATTCTTATCCAATAACATATCCAATAACATATTTAATGTACCCTCATATACAATTAATCGGATCTGCCTGGTCACCACCCCCTTCCTTTTCCTTTTACTCTCCTTCTTTACCTTCTTCTACTTTCCATAACCATCCTCCCCCTCTCTTATCTACATCCTCTCCTCTTTCCTCCCTATTCCTTTCTTCTCCCTCTTCCCCTCTTCCTTCCTTCCTTTCCTCCTCCTCCTCTTCTCTTTCCTCCTTCTCTCTTCTACTCCTTCTTTCCCTTCATTCTAAAGTAGTAACCAGGCAGGTCCGATCTTACATTAATTATACATCTTCAATCATCTTTGTACATTAACTATCAATCCATTTTCTACCCTCCCCTCCCTTCCCTTCCTCCCCACCCCCAGGACTTCGAGAACCGAGTACAGGGTATAAAACTAACAACAAAATTAAAATCTAGCACAAATCATAATCCATAGTCGTTCCTTAAAACCTCCACTCCTTCCAAAGACAAAGAAGATACTTTTCTTCCACTCCATTATATATCAGACCATTCCACTCCTAGAATTCTCAAAGTTTCCAATTGAGTTAGTGTTTATTCTTGAATAAAGTACGTAGTTTTAATATCCAACCTTCATCAATCAATATCAAAACAACGTTCCATCTTCCAATATTCACCAAGGTTTCTTCTAAAATGTCTTTCTTCCTTAGCAATCTCTCAAAAATAGTTCATATTTCCAACTTAGTTTCTTTAATTTTTCTGTCCAACCTTCAGGGGTAAGCAATAGTCCATCTTTTCACATCTTTAACATTTATATATACAACAAATAATATTACAAATATCCAAAGTGTCAATTGTAATAATTAAAATCTTCACTTTACCTTACTTATGTCAAATAACATTGTTAAAATTACACCTATATCATCCACAATATATCTATTATAACAATTACATTCTAATTAACATTACATCCATCTCTTAAATATAATATTTAATCCAAGTTCCTAAATTTTACTATCTATCCTCCAAAATTAAACAATATTCCATCTTCCTATTCCTTTATACCTTTAATATATCATATAGTACCCCTAAAATTACACATTTATATCCACAATAAGTCATTTACAAAAATTAACCATAATCATATTTAATAAAATTAAACATTCTCCCTCCCCTTCTTCTATCTTACACATTTTCAACCATCTATTCACCATTCAACTTAACATCTGTTAACAAAGAATTCCCAATCTTTAATACATTAGTATAAAAATCTCGTGCTTTACAAATTGTATTGAGAAAATACTTTCTTCCTTTATAATTCAGTGTTAAACCTGCTGGAACCTCCCATCTAAAATATATCTGATGTTTCTTAAGCTCATCCACCAGAAAGGCAAATTCTTTTCTCTTTCTTAACATTTTAGGAGGAATTTCCTTCATCATTATTATATCTTGTCCTAATATTTGAAATTTATTTTTATAAAATGCTTGCAAAATTCCATACCTAATCCTCTTATTTGTAAAATAAATAACCACATCTCTCGGTAAACACTTCTGCCTTGCCCACCAGGAATTAACACGATAAATTTTTTCAATATTAACTTCAAAATCTTCTGGTTCCATTCCCTCTATCTGGGCAAAGGCCTGAATAAAAATCTCTTTCAAATTTTCCTCTTTAAATTCTCTTAAACCGTTGAGGGAACCTTAATCAGATCACTATAGTTTAGAAAATACATTCCTATTGATTATAAATTGCTGCTTGATTTTGCATAAAACAGAAACTGATGTTAATCAAACAAAGGCAAATTCATTCAATTGAATTTTCATTCATTCGTCTCTGTGTTGCCACTTAAGTCCTACCTTAAGACCTTTGAGTCCTCCAAGAGCTCAAAGCTACTCCAAGTTTTAGCCCCACAAGAGTTTTGTGTGTTAGATCACAAACACTACTAATAGCATTATCAATTTTTTTTAGAAAAAGGATTTCAAATATGAATATGAGCACCACAGCACCATTAATGTTAACAGTATTAACAGCATAACATTAAAAATAGTAAAAAAAAAAATCAAAAAATTTATACTAGTAAAGTAATTCAAGGGCATGGGACCAGATTGCTCAAAAGTCTTCTTCCTTGGCCCTCTGTTCAAAAAAGACCATGTCAGATTTTTTGACAAGCAAGATAAATGAGTAATCAGCTATTCCAAATAAGTTCATTTTTACGATTGGCAATAATCATTATTTTGGGTAGTCCCTGTGTATTCAAATCTCCATTCACATATCCTAACCAGATTTTATTGGATATTCTCGGACATACAAACTTTATACAGAACTATATTTTTGGTTGTGTTTAACACATTGTGAGGTCAAAAAGGAGTAGTGCTTTGGAAAACAACCTGCTATGCAAGAATGAAGTATTCAAGGGCATTATTTCAGAAGTCACAAAAAGTAACGTTCAAATTTGTACATATTTCATCTACCCTCCTCAACTTATTTAAATTTTATTGATTTAGAATTTTCTAGGACCTTTAACAAATATAAATTTCAAAATAACAAAATCATCAGATCCAGATTCAGTCTGGGCTGAAGGCAATAACAATACCTGAAAGTCTTTGAGTGATATTCATGATGAAAGAAATACATAAGCCAAGTGACTGAAATAAATTAAAACCAAAAGCACTGTTGGCTTGGAAGAATTTTAGAAATCAATGGACTTAGAACATAGAACATAGTACATCAGAGTTGGAAGGGACCTTGGAGACCTTCTAGTCCAACCCCCTGCTCAAGCAGAAGACCTTATACCATTCTGGATAAATGGCTGTCCAATTCTTCTTAAAAACCTCCAGTGATGCATCCACAACTTTTGAAGGCAAGCTGTTCCACTGGTTACCGGTAATTGTTCTCTCAGTCAGGAAATTTCTCCTTAGTTCTAGGTTGCTTCTTTCCTTGATTAGTTTCCATCCATTGCTTCTTGTCTTGCCTTCTGGTGCTTTGGAAAATAAATTAACCCCGTATTCTTTATGGTAGCCCCTCAAATATTGGAACACTGCTATCATGTCACCCCTTAGTCCTTTTTTTCACTAGACAACATACCTCCAAACTTTCCTGTCTTCTACCATCCTTCGGAGTCCATTTAAGCTCACACAGAACTGGTTCAGTGACTCCATCCAGCCACCTCATTCTCTGTCCTCCCCTTCTTCTTTTGCCCTCAATCAAAGTAATTGAGTAATTGAAGTAAAAAGGACGTTGAGACTCTAGAAAGAGTGCAGAGAAGAGCAACAAAGATGATTAGGGGACTGGAGGCTAAAACATATAAAGAACGGTTGCAGGAACTGGGTATGTCTAGTTTAATGAAAAGAAGGACTAGGGGAGACATGATAGCAGTGTTCTAATATTTTAGGGGCTGGCACAAAGAAGACCTATTCTCCAAAGCACCTGAGGGCAGGACAAGAAGCAGTGGGTGGAAACTAATCAAGGAAAGAAGCAACTTAGAACTAAGGAGAAATTTCCTGACAGTTAGAACAATTAATCAGTGGAACAACTTGCCTGCAGAAGTTGTAAATGCTCCAACACTGGAAATTTTTATGAAAATGTTGGATAGCCATTTGTCTGAAATGGTGTAGGGTTTCCTGCCTGGGCAGGGGATTGGACTAGAAGACCTCCAAGGTCCCTTCCAACTCTGATATTATTATTATTATTATTATTATTATTATTATTATTATTATTATTATTATTATTATTATTATTATTATTATTATTATTATTCCCAGTATGAGGCTTTTCTCCAGTGAATCACTAGACTAGACATACCCAATTCTTGCAATTGTTCATACAAAGAATGGTTTTTGATAAGGCAATTAAAATGTTTCATCTGAAAAATAATAAAGTCACTCTATTCTGTACAGTGCAGAAGGCTTTTCTCTTCCTACACTGAGGAACATATTTCATTCTACAGAAGATGGACCATCATCATATCCCATATAGGACTGCCATCAATTGTTTTTTACAGCCATCTGCTGCTATGCTCCAAAGCCCATGTCCTGTGTTTTCATTAGACCAAAAGTTTAACTATTTGCTTCTGGTATATCTTCAACCATAACAATAGCAGACTGGAAGGAAGTGTTCTCTGTTTCATTGAAAAGCTTCTGATAATTCTGTTTGAATAATTCAGTTGCAACATGCCAGTTCTGGTGCTTTCTACTCTGCAATTTCATTATGGTGAAATAATATCATAGAGAACATATCAAAACTTAGCTTTGTTACGGTGTATTTCTTATTTCTTGGTTGTGTGGGGTTGACCAGATAAAAACTAGGTGTTATGAACATTAGCTAAGAAATAAAATGTATATTTAGTATTAGGGACCACTTCTTCCCAATTATAACTATATAATTATAATTATAATTACTATAATTATAAATATAACCCTAACCTTACAGATGACCCCCCACCCTGTTAAAGACCTTGGAGTTTTCATATCAAATGATCTAAGTGCCAAAGCCCACTGCAACTACATCGCAAAAAAGGCTTTAAAGTTGTAAACCTAATTTTGCGTAGCTTCTTCTCCAAAAACACTACACCACTAACCAGAGCATATAAAACATTTGCTAGACCAATTCTTGAATACAGCTCGGCTGTCTGGAACCCATACCATATCTCTGACATTAATACAATTGAACACGTCCAAAAATATTTTACAAGAAGAGTTCTCCGCTCCTCTGAATACAACAAAATACCTTATGCCACCAGACTTGAAATCCTGGGATTAGAAAATTTAGAACTTCGACATGACCTGAGTTTAACTCATAGAATCATCAATTACAATGTCCTTCCTGTTGAAGACTACTTCAGCTTTAATTGCAACAATATATGAGCAAACAATAGATTTAAGCTTAATGTTAACCTCTCCAATCTTGATTGCAGAAAATATGACTTCAGTTACAGAGTTGTTAATACTTGGAATACACTACCTGACTCTGTGGTCTCTTCCCCAAATCCCCAAAGCTTTAACCAAAAACTGTCTACTATTGACCTCACCCCATTCCTAAGAGGTCTGTAAGAGGCATGCATAAGAGCACCAGCGTGCCTACCGTTCCTGTCCTATTGTTCTTTTCGTTATATCCAATTAATATAGTTATTACATACTCATACTTATATATGGCTTATATATTGTATAGTTATTTCATGCTTATGCTTACATATACTGTGTGACAAAATAAAAAAATAAAAATATATATCTACCTGGTTACATCTATCAGGTTGGACTCAAAAGAACCAAAACCAAAAAACTAGATGGCCTATGTTTAACTCCCATTCTTTGAAGAGGAAAACATTGTTTAAAAATACATATCTTCACAATGCAATCAGTTAGGTTAACTTGGAGAAACTAGTCCAGGATCAGTTAATGAACATCCTGGCTTTGTGGGATTTGAAGATATTATGCAACACACTTCTTCCAACTTTTTAGCGAGTAATACTTTTTGAGGGAGGGGGAGATAAAATCTCTCACCCTTGTTCACTCTTATCCAGCTACATGATGAAGCCCTTTGGGATTTCTGGAAAATTAGCATTTGGAAATAATCACCACTTGAGCCCTTAAATAGATGTCATGTATTTACAACTTTGCAGGAAATATCAGCATGTTCTTCTATTTAGAGCCGTAGTGATGCAGTGTTTGGACTGCAATAGTGCAGTCTGACTCTGCCCATAGCCAGGAGTTTGATCCTGACTGGCTCAAGGTTGACTCAGCCTTCCATCCTTCCAAGGTGAGTAAAATGAGAGCCCAGATTGTTTGGGGGCAATATGCTGACTCTGTAAGATTGGTCAGTGGAATGATGAAACTTCTTGGAGGGGAAAAAAAAGTGAGTAAAAATAATTTGGCTTCTGACAAGCCAAAGGAAAAATAAATGACAGGACGTGATTTTTTTATATTATTTCTAGGGTGGAGGAGAATATGTCTTTTCTCTTGGAAAAGCTGAGATAGTGGACTTTCCAAGCAGAGAATTCTTTTGCTGTCATTGTACAGAATAGGGTTAAGATGAAGTTTCTCTTACAGAACCTAATTTTCAATCAATAGTTAGAAATTAAAACAGAGCAATTGGTGTTTATAGTGCAAATGAGCATGATAGTGAAGTTTTGCCATTGTATCCACACAAACAACGATTGTGAGAAGGGAATAGCCACGGAGGATGTGAGTGAGAGACACTATCTCATAACGTGCCAATCACAAAGGGCAGTGAGCATTAGGAATTGCCTCTCCAAGTCCTCTTTATTATCTCTTACCCTGCCAACTCTTTCTTTATGAGATTCAGGCACAAGATCATTTTCTTCCCAAACCTTCTTTTTTCTATTGAATTTCCCCCCCTGATAAATGGTAAGTAATGAAGTGCTGGGTTTTCCACCTACCTTGTTTCTTTCCTGTAAACAAAATATTTTCTTGTTATATGTGACAAAATCTGATTCAATGATCTCCACACAAGTTGGACCCCACTTTCCAACAATAACACCTATGGCTACCCTGCTTCCTTTTAGAGGGGGGAAAAATGGAAAGGATTCTAATATTCTGCTGTAATAAGGCAGTTACTGTAATGTTTGCCCATTTGCAATGACCAGTAATTAGCTTCAGTTCTCTTTGTGTATAGAATGATTGCGGTATAGTGTAATGGTTAAGGACTTGGTTCATGGAGGTGATGGGTTAGTTTTGGATTAATCATTGCTGCTCAGCATAAATTATCATGCAGAGGTTGTTATTGCTGACACAGAATTAGGAAAGGCCTTCCATCAGCTGCTAGAGGAAAGATATAAATGTAATAAATGCATGAATTAACAAGAAAGAAGAATAGGCATACTTAATTGCAAAGATCAGAAGACTATGCACAGGATTTTCAACTCAATCACACCATTTTTCTCAAAATTCTCTGAAAGTCTTTTTCTCAAACTGGCACCCTCTAAGTGTGCTGGACTATAGCTCCTTTCTCCAGTCAGCATGAATTTTGATAATTGTGAAAGATGGCAATTAACATCTGATATATTGTGAGGGTGCTAGGTTGGGAAGAACAACTGTAAAATAAAACTAAAAAACTAAAAATTCCTTTAAAATTTCTATAATGCTACTGTATTCTGCAGTATATTTTAGATCCTTATTCATCCTTTAAGGAATATTTCCCCTACTCTCTGTGTAAGAAATTGGTTATCTGAAAGCACTAGATACTATTTTAGATCCAGCAATTTTACTTCTCTTTCCGTGTGTGTGCGTACGTGTGTGTGTGGACGCAGCCATATTTGTGTGTGAATAGATTTCCAACCATTTCTGATTCCTATTTCTTTCAATCATAGTAACAGTGCTTTTCTACATTTCCCTTCCAAAATGTATTGTATAAACATTTTACTGAATTTTAATGATATCTTTATGGATTTGGGGAGTGTTGATTTGCAGAGTAACTTGTGAATAGAGGGAACAAAGCAAGCAGGATGAATTTTGAGGCAGTTGGAGATGAAACTGAAAACACACATAGGAGCTGGCAGCCCTGCTTAGAATCTGAAGGCAGAATACATGTATATGTGTATTTACACAAATAACAGAATAACCAAGTTGGAAGGGACCTTGGAGGTCGTTTAGTCCAAACCCCTGCTCAAGCAGTAGGCCCTATAGCATTCCAGGCAAATGGCTGTTCAGTTTCTTCTTAAAAGCATCCAGTGATGAAGCACCTACAACTTCTGAAGGTGAGCTGTTCCACTGGTAAATTGTCCTCACTGTTAGGAATTTTCTCCTTATTTCTAGGTTGCGTCTCTCCTTGATTACCATTTTTTTTGGACTATAAGATGCACCGGAGTATAAGATGCACCCTAGTTTTTTTGGGAGGAAAATAAGAAAAAAGCTGATTGGTGGGTGGATCGGCCTCCCAGAATACCCCCAATCAGCTGTTCCCAGAGGTGAATTTTAGCAACAGTTTCGTTGGTTGTGAGCTCTGCACCTTGCTTTTTTTTCAGCCTCTGAAACCTCTTTTTGAGAGGCTGGGTGGGGCTACATTTGGAGTATAAAATGCACCCAGATTTTCACCCTCTTTTTGGGGGGAAAAAGGTGCGTCTTATACTCCGAAAAATATGGTAGTTTCCAGCGTTGTTTCTTGTCTTATCTTCTGGTGCTTTGGAAAATAGGTTGACTCCCTCTCCTTTGGGGCAGTCTCTCAAATATTGGAAAACTGTTATCATGCCACCCCTAGTCCTTCTTTTCACAAGACTAGACATACCCAATTCCTGTAACCGTTTATCATATGTTTTAGTCTCCAGCCTCCTAATAATCTTTGTCTCTCTTTTCTGCACTCTTTCTAGAGTCTTTTTTATGATATGGTGAAGCAAAAATGGATGCAGTATTCTAAGTGTGGTCTTATTATCCTCTCTCTCCCTCCCTCTCTCTCTCACACACACCTTTATTTTATTTATTTTATTTAATCGCATTTTTATCTCCCAAGGGACTCAGGGCGGTTTACAGCCTATTAAAAACACAAATATACACATATAAATACAAGATAAAACATTAATTAAAAAACTTATTGAATAAGGCCAAATTAAAATTTATAATTAAAATAATAAAACCCCATTAAAAACTAAATTACATTAAAATCCTAGCCCTGGGCAAATAAATAGATGTGTCTTAAGCTCGCGGCGAAAGGTTCGAAGGTCGGAAAGTTGACGGAGTCCCAGGGCAAGTTCATTCCAGAGGGTGGGAGCCCCCACAGAGAAGGCCCTTCCCCTGGGTGTCGCCAGTCGGCACTGTCCATCTGTCCCACACATCATTAGAAAATAACTTGTTTCTATTTTATGTCCATTGACCTTCTTATATAGATTTCATTCTCCTTCTTCTACAGATTGATGAATACATTGACAATATTTATTAATTGCAAAATGTAGAATGGAGAGAGCACAAAAGCATGGAGATTGGATTTATTTTCCTAGGATTCAACACTGATGGAACTTTGCAGATTGTGTTTCTTTTTTAATTTGTTTTTCTCATGTTCCTCATTACACTGTCAGAACACATGACTATTTTGATTATATCTTTAATTGATCCTGCTTTTTACATACCCATGTATTTCTTCCTGTGCATCCTCTCTTTTATTGAGATCTGCTATACTCTGATCATTGTACCCCAAATGCTGGTCAACTTCTTGGTCAAGACTAGAAGAATCTCTTGTGTAGCATGTGCTACACAAATAAATTTCTTCTTTGCTTTTGGGGATGTGGAATTCTGTGGCATTATTCAGTCCGTTGTGCTATACCTTTATCATGAGCAGAAATGTCTGTGTGCAGTTTTTGGCAACAGCTTATGCCAGTGTATTCACAATCTCAATGGGACTCACTATGCTGATTTTCGGTCCTCCATTTTGTGATTCACAAAACATTAATCACTTCCTCTGTGATATCTGACTAATGCTTGGTTTTGGTGTGTAGTCACACAAATACCAATGAAGTGGCTGGTTTTGTTGCCTGCCTGAAAACATGCTTATTCAATTCCTGTTTATCCTGGTTTCCTGCATTTTTATTAGCAATTCTATCTTTAAGAACAAGTGCTTTGAAGTCCAGAAAATGCCTTCTCTATCTATGTTGCTTACTTGGTTGTGGTTATCCTCCACTATGGTTGTACCATTTTCATCTACATCTGTCCGAAGGCCAACTATTGTCTAGAACATAGCAATGTGATCTCTTTGATCTATACCAATCTCATACCTGTGCTGTATTTTATAATTTACCGTCTCTAAAACAAGGAAGCTGAGGGAGCACTTAAGAGAATATGGGAAAGGAAATTGATTTTTATGGAAAGACAGTAATTATACAGCTAGTTTTTCAAGAAAGAACCAAGGAAGCTGGTAGACAAGAAACAAATGACTTTATATTTGTAATACTGGCCTTTTACAGTAGTTACTTGAACAAAAGAATTCTGAATAATTCCAATAGTATGATTAGACTCAAAAGAACTAATATGCCATATTTATTCATTCTTTGCAAATACAGTACAGGTAATCCTCGAGTTATGACCATAATTGAGCCCAGAATTATGGTCATAAGTCATTGCGGTCATTAAGTGGGTCTCCATATGACAGGATCAAATTTTATAACTTTTTTTGCAGTACTAGTTAAACAAATCCCATGTTAAGTGTATCCATTTTACCCAATAACTATTTATAACCTGGAATTAAGGAGAAACTTCCTAACAGTGAGTACAATTAACCAGTGGAACGGCTTGCCTTCAGAAGTTGTGGCTGCTTCATCACTTGAGGTTTTTAAAATGAGACTGGACAGCTACTTGTCTGAAATGGTGTAGGATATCCTGCTTGAGTAGGGGGTTGGACTAGAAGACTTCAAAGATCCTTACAGCTCTGTCATATTGATTGATTGATATTTTTTGCTGGAAATTAGAAATAAATACCAGAAACCAGTAAAAAATGTCAAAAATTGCAGTCATCTTAATGCAGGGCACTGCAAACATCTCTAAAAGTCAGCCGGTTGCCAAAGTGCCCAAAATGGGATCACATGACTAGGGAGAAGTTGTGACTGTTGTAACTTTGAAATCAGGTGGTGAGTAGCTTTTGTGACATAACTTTGAATGGTTGCTAAGCAATCACTCATTATCAAGGACTACCTATTGTTTTCTGCACTAAAATGGGTAACCTCTAGATTCTTTGATCTATAACTACCACATTATACTGGTGGCTGGGAGGGAGTTTTTAGAGCAGCGGCCCTTAACCTTTTGGGCATCAGGAACCAGTTCTGTGGAGAGAAGTTTTTCTACAGACTGGAGGGAGTGTGGTGTCGTGTGCTACCTACATCACTTGTGGAGCTTCACTTGGTTGCAAGGCCTGGTTTCTGGCATGCCACTGCTCAGTGCCAGTCCATGAACTTGGGGTTGGGGACCTTTGTTTTAGAGGACACTATGACTCTTCAGCTTCTTCACTGGACTTTTCTTATAAACCCCCAATTTGCTCTCAAATCTTGGTTCTAAATTTGGAAGCTCCCCCTGAATTACATTTCTATATCCCAATGGTTCAACTTTCAGGCAATGTTCTCAATCAATATAACCTTTCCCACTTGTGTATCTTTCAGTGACTACTTATGAACTCACCAGAAGGACTTTGACAAATTCCAAACATTTTGTTCATTGCAAGGTAACCATATCAATTGGGAATATAATTTTTCATGTAATGTCTATTAAAGCATTGCAGTATCTTATACATGAAAGTGTTGTGGCAACTCTGGAAAAAGGTTGAATAGAATATTTCTGGAGCAATGTCTATCATAGGATAGGATTTCATGCCACACGTAGCTTGCATTGAAGTCCTACAATGCTCATCCAGTTTAAGGTGTGAATCACAACTAAATGTTTAATTTAACATGGATATGTCATTAAGTTTCAACCTGCATGAAAACAGCATACTTAAATGTCTGGTCTGCCTCTGAATATACAAAGAACATTTGTATATTCATGGATGATGATTGCAGTAGTCAATAACATTTGGAAGGCTATGACTGCTCTGCTCCTTGTCAATGGGATTTGATTCTTTGGGAAGAGTCAAGGCACTTAGTAAACAAACAAATCAATTTAAAAAAGGTGGAACCCCTAAGTATATTTACCAAAAATATTTCTCACTGAATTCAATGGGATTTATTTCAGGCAAATCATGGATGGGAATCTGTGCCCAAATTTCCAATCACCTAAAATTTAACCTCTTGTAAGACTTTTAAAGACTGCTTAGACTTGCCTTCATTGTTTGCAAGTGGTCATGCCATACAGATATTTGCCGATGTGGCAATGAGTTCAATGCTTTAGAAAAGAAGGATGCTCTAATGTTCAAGCTATAGACTGATTGATGTGGTAGCTAACAACCGATTGTTAGCCACTCTATACACCTCAGTTCCTTCTGCCATGAAAAGAATGCAGATCAAGATTTCTGAAGGTATGTCAATAGGGGCCTCTGGTGGCTCAACAGACTAATGCAGTCTGTTATTAACACAGCTGCTTGCAATTACTGCAAGTTCAAGTCCCACCAGGCCCAAGGTTGACTCAGCCTTCCATCCTTTATAAGGTAGGTAAAATGAGGACCCAGATTGTTGGGGGCAGTAAAAGTTGACTTTGTATATAATATACAAATGGATGAGACTACTGCTTAACACAATGTAAGCCGCCCTGAGTCTTCGGAGAAGGGCGGGATATAAATTCAAATAAAAAAAAATGAGGACATGTCTATGAGGTTTGTTTTTTTTCCCGTTTTTTCTGTGGTTTTTTTTTTTTGTTGGTACTACCTGTAATTCTGCACTGCAAGATATATTGGATATTTCCAATTTCACACCAAGGAAAGCTGAATTCTGTTTTGAAAACAAAACTCCGAATAAGTTAAAAGAAATGCCAGAAACCAAGGGAATAAATGGCATTCCCTGATTTTTGAACTATATTACAGGGATTTTTTTTTCCAACTGTGTCTCTCTCGGACATTTTTAGGGCAGGGTAATGACCGACCAAAAACAGACAGACAGACACTAGAACATTCATTTCAGTGCTGAATGAAATATATTTGAACCCATCTCATATATAATCCACAAAATTCAAGGGTAACGATCTCAATCCTGACTCAAATTATTTGTGTAATGCATGAGAAAGTTGCATATGGTCCTTTAATCAGGCCCTGAATATTTGAAGCTTTCTACGGAATCTCTGTTGATAATCCTTCAAAACCTACCAAACAATTAAAAATTATAATTTGAAATCCTAGGCTCACCACCAACTAGAATAAAAATACAATTATGTTTCTGAGGTAGCTGAATTTCTATAATTTTGGAACAATCACTTCATACATGTAGGCCCAGTGGTGGGTTGCTACTGGTTGGGCGAACCAGTAGCGGTGGCGTTGGGAGGCTCCGCCCACCCGCCTGGATGCTTCTATGCATGTGCCCACGCCCATGTGCGAACCATTAGCGACGGGTTTTGAAACCCGCCCCTGTATAGGCCTATTTAAAATAACACACAAGCAAAACAACTTTTAACATTCTTAAAAAGCCCTATAGACACTATACAAAGAAAAGGTAAGCGACAAACAGGTTATAAATCCCTCTGATCCTGGGCAACAAATATGAACATTCTTGGTGGCAGACAAATTTACATCATTTTTATTTTTACTAATATCAATTGTGTATTCTTTTTATGACCCTCTAGGTGACAATATTTAGCCAATCATGACTGATCACCAAAAACTTAGCATTTGGGCTAAGAGAAGACTAGGAGAATAACTCTTCAGGATAGATAGGGAAGTGGGAAAGAATTCCCAGTGGGAAAGAATTCACATTTGTATTGCTGCTAAGAAAACATGCCCATTAGTAGAAACTGAGAATAATGTGAAGGAGACTTTGCATCCTAAAAATATCAGCTTCCAACTACAAGATGTAGGATGGAGATGCACAGACAGAATAGTAGCATGGAGGATAATTTTGTGATCCTTGGATTCAGTAGCACTGGAAATTTACAGTTTGTGCTTTTCGCTTTGTTCCTTCTAATGCACCTCATCACGATCTCAGGACACCTGGTCATTGTGGTCCTAACTTTACTCGATCCTGCCCTCCACATTCCCATGTATTTCTTCCTACGCAACCTGTCTTTCATTGAGGTCTGTTACACTCTGGTCATTGTGCCTCAAATGCTTGCCAACTTCTTGGACAAGAGCAGAAGTGTATCCTTGACTGCCTGTGCAGCACAGATGTACTTCTTCATTGCCTTTGGGGGATCTGAATGCTTTCTATTGGCTTTGATGGCCTATGATAGATACTTGGCCATATGCAACCCATTGCGCTACACTGTCATCATGAACAAGAATCTCTGCAAACAACTTTTGGTGATAGCTTGTATCAGTGGATTCACAATCTCACTGGGACTCACTGGTTTGATTTTCAGTCTTCCTTTTTGTAGTTCACATAATATTAACCACTTCTTCTGCGACATCCCGCCGGTACTGTTTCTGGCATGTAATGACATACATGACAAAGAAGTGGCTGTGTTCCTTGTCTGCACAATGATTTTACTTGTTCCATTGTTGCTCATTCTGATTTCCTATGTCTTTATTGCCCATTCCATCCTCATGATCAAGTGTGCTGAGGGCCGGAAGAAGGCCTTCTCCACCTGTGCTGCTCACTTGATTGTGGCCGTCCTCCACTATGGCTGTGCCATCTTCATCTATATCCGTCCAAAGGCCACCTACTCCCTGAATGAAGACAAATTGGTCTCGTTGATCTACACCAATGTGACACCTATGATGTACCCCATGATTTACAGTCTTCGGAATAAGGAAGTCAAAGGTGCATTTAAGAGGCTATGGGAAAAGAAATTTATTTCCATGGGAAACATAAACAGATGAAACATTGACCTGCCAACTACCAGTAGAAAATGATCTGACTATTTTTTCCTTAACCAAGAAGAAACGTTAAATCAATAACTGTTGCTTAGGGGAGGTTTTTTTGGTACTCCAATGCAGTAGAGTTCATTCTTGAACCAATCCCAAACTTCTTGACTTTATCCATGCTTTGATCTCAGAGAATCTACTTCCATACTGACTGTCAAGATCTGCAGCCCCTTTTTTGGTATCTGTCTCTGAATATCATCATCATCTTCTTGTAATGATCCTATAATCTTTTGTGGGGTGGAGTCTGGGCAACTGAATGGAGCTGAGCGTTTACTTGCTGGATGCCCTTCCTATCACCAATGTGGAGTTTTGTTCAATAGATATACCATATTTTTTGGAGTATAAGATGCACTGGAGTATAAGACGCACCTTAATTTTTGGGCAGGAAAATAAGAAAAAAGCTTCTTGGGTGGATTGGCCTCCTGGAATACACCCAATCAGCTGTTCCCAGAAGTGAATTTTTGCAACAGGTTCATTGATTGTGAGCTCTGTGCCTTGCTTTTTTTTCTGCCTCTGAAACTTCTGAAACTGTTTCAGAAAAAAACTTTTTTTCCTGCCTCTGAAAGCCTCCCAAACAGCCTTCAGAAAAAAAGCCTCAGTTTCTGAGGCTTTTTTTCCTGAAGCTCTGTTTCTGAGGCTTTTTTTCTGAAGCTCTGTTTTAGAGACTTTTTTCAGCCTCTGAAACCTCTGTTTGAGAGGCTGGGCGGGGCTACATTCAGAGTATAAGATGCACCCAGATTTTCACCCTCTTTTTTTGGGGAAAAAGGTGCGTCTTATACTCTGAAAAATACGGAGTATTCACATTGTGCCCAGAGAGGGAAATACCAGCTTCTATGTAGGATCGAACGCACAGCCTTCTGATTGTGGGGCAAGTGCTCCCCCTCTAGGCCACCACAACACTTACCTGTCTCTCTGAATATATTTGAGAGAAATTACTTTACTTGTAATTGAGTAATAAACATTCTAGGGATCCATTTGTGCTAAATACTCAAATGGTAGTCTATTGTGCAGAAGCAATTAAGGTTGGAAAAGTAATAGGAAAAGTTTTTGAAAATGGGAACTTAATTAGTAACTTGCAATAAAATTAATTGCAACCTTGCAAATCACTAAGGTGAGAGAATTTCTAAATCAGGTGCTTCACAACCAATTTCTGAATAGTAGCATTTTAAAAATCTGCATAGATTGTTTAGAATAAAATTTTAAGAAATGACTATGAGACCATCCAAATTGTACAGTCTAAGACTGTAATAAAATGACTGACTGAATCTTCAGGAATTTTTGTTTGCCGGAATATTTATCTCATACTTTCCCCAACATTAGCAACCTTCCATTTGTGTTAGGACTACATTTCCCCAAATCCTCAGTCATTAGACTGGTTGCCGAGAGTTCTAATTCCAGCATATATGGAAGACATCACACTGAGAAGACAGATTGAAAGGAGTCATGTTCCTATTTATCTTTAAAAGAACTCTTTTTAATCCACCTATAGAATACATCACTTATTACTAGTTTCCAAGGTTTAGTAGCCATCCCATTGAATGAAATAGATATGCTTCCATCTCTTGTTATTTTCTCTAGCAAAATACAGACTTCTAAATACCATGCGATCTTTTTAAAAAATAATATGGTGGAGATTCAGTCAGTGAAAAAAAAAAACTAAGTGGGAAGGCTGAGACAGGAAAAAAACCAAGCAAGAGAAAGGGGACAGAGATGAGACAGGAAGTGCATTCTGGAGGGGCGTGGGATGAGGGTCCAGAAGAGTAATTATCCACAAATGCACTGGTTCAGGTGTTTTCAAACTTTTTTTAAGGCTATGGAACCTGTTAATTTAAAAAAAAGCTCTAGTGATAGACTTTTCTTGTTTTTGTCTTTAGACTATCATAGAACTTCATCAAGTTCTCAGTGAATCTTAGGTTTCTACAGGACCTAGTTTCAACATTATGTGTCAGTCCTATTGCCCTGGTTCTCAATAAATTCTTCAGTTATTTTTTTTTAAAGTTCTTATGTTGTTTGTTAATTTAAACTCTCAGTCATTACCTTATGAAAGAAGGAGGGAGGGAGGGAGGGAGGGAGAGAGCGAGAGAGCGAGAGAGCAATTTGTTCTGGAAATTAATGTACAATTGGTGGTGCTAACTATTGCTGCCTTTGCTACCAAAATGTCAACTAATTTTTTTCAGAATTTAAACCTGAAGAGAGTATACAGTATAGTACAATGAATGTTTAGAAGTGTCTCTAAAACTGTATCATCCACCAGATTAGGTTTTTTAAAAAATGAAGATGGTGGACTTGACCACACTATCAAAATCTCCCTCCTTTTGTATGTATTATCCATATTTCATACATGTATTAAAGTCAGGGCTTTAATCATGCTGTCATGACCACCATCTCAACTTTTTCAACTGCAAAGTGTTCGCCTTTGCTGTTAGTACCCTTTATAATGCCTTCGTAAGACCACACTTGGAATACTATATCTAGTTTTGGTCACCACAATATAAAAAAGATGTTGAGACTCTGAAAGAGTGCAGAGAAGAGCAACAAAGAGGATTAGGGAACTAGAGGCTAAACATATAAAGAATGATTGCTGGAATTGGGTACGTCTAGTCTAGTGAAAAGAAGGACTAGGGATGACATGATAGCAGTATTCCAATTTGAGGGGCTGCCACAAAGAAAAGAGGATCAACCTATTTTCCAAAGCACCAGAAGGCAAGACAAGAAGAAGGGATGGAAACTAACAAAGAAAAGAAGCAACCTAGAACTAAGGAGAAATTTTGTAACAGTGAAAGCAATTATCCAGTGGAACAGCTTGCCTTCAGAAGTTGTCGGTGCTCCATCACTGGAGATTTTAAAGAAGAGATTGGACAGCCATTTGTCTGAAATGGTATAGGGTCTCTTGCTTGAGCAGTGGGTTGGACTAGAAGACCTCCAAAGTCCTTCCCAACTCTGTTATTCTGTTCTGCCACTAGGAACTACAGAGAGCCTATCCAATAAATGACCACGATATTTATACAATTTATACAAACCACACTACGTTTAGTTTGCAATTGAATGGCTAAACTAGCATGTATCTCTAGGGGTGGGAAGCAGGGAAATGTGAAATCATTTTCCTTAATCAAAGCAGAACTGAAGAATATCCAGACTCTTCTGCTCGAAGAAAAATAATAATAATTATTATTATTAATAAATAATTATTGCCCATAGTTATTGCAAATAAATAGCTAAATAAACTGGATTGGCTCTGATACTATGGAACATTTTGAAAACTCTTTCTCCTTTGTTTCTCCAAAATAATATGCACTGTTTGGAACAGAATAATGCTCAAAACTGCTTTTGTAATGATTCCATGCAATGCCAATTCCTGGTAGCAGTCCTGTGTATCTATCTGATAGCACATGTAGAAGTTGATGTAAGGTAAATTAGGCAGCCATTAGAAAAGTTTTAGACATCATTAAGCAGGAATTCTTGAGATAATAGTACTAATAGTAGTAGTCTTAAAGTCAGGAATACAGGAAGTCTTCATTTAGCAAATACAAACGGGACTGGCAAAGTCATTAAGTGAAATAATTACTAGGTGAAACTGCAATTGTGCTTATGGTCTTGATTTAGATTTTTTAGTTATATTTGGACTCATTGACTTTCAAAAGCAAGCAAACTGTCATGGAGACAATTTCTTTTTCCTTAGCGATAAAGCAAGATATTTGGATTGACATTGCAAAATGTTGCTCCAGTTTTATTTTGGAATAGATGGTATCCTATTTTACATTTACACAATATCCTATTTTTCATTGTATGATTGCCTCTTCTATGCAATCTTTCTGCTAGGAAAAGATAGAGACAGATACAGATAGATAAATAGAAAGGTGGGGATTTATTTGAGATTTTTAAAATTCAATCAAAACAAGTTGAATATCATCAATCAAAATGTTATTTAAAAATGATTATTGTTATTTAAATAAGCTGGGGCTGGCTTTAAGCTAAGACTGATTAGACAGATTTAGGGTGCCAAAATTAGGCACTGCCTCATATCCTCCCACTGAAAATAAAGACCACAAAAAAAAAAAAAAAACCAGTTCAGATTTTATCAGCCTTTACAGAACTAACTTTTCATATTCTTAATATATTTTATTGCATATATACAGTACAATAGATATGAAAATTCTTTATCTTCTACATAGATCGATTTTGCCAGTTATTAAATTACCTAAAGATATTAAAAACAAAACAAAACAAAACTGTCTGGGAAAGAACACAAGAACTGATGTTATCTTACGTTTTGCTGTAGTTCCAATTGCCAGAACTTTAAATAAATTTCATAAACTGTCCAGAGGGGATACTTAATATGCTGTAGATATATTTTATGTACTATGATTTTGTTTTCAATTAAAGATTATTACTTAAAGATGTATTTTTTAAATTTTAAATTTAATGTAGCCATACCTAAAATGTACATTTTTGTAAGTACATAAAATGTTAAATTAATCATTCTAAAAATGCAAATCTTTGCATCATAGTAGATGGAACTTAACATCAGTGGTAGGTGACACTGAGGTGACTCAGTCAATGTGGCTTTGTACCACCATATTTCCTTGACTTAACACAGAAATAGAGTATGTAGTTTAAAGTTTATTGCACTATATTGAAGCTCCCTGCCTTATTTCTATACCAGCAACAAACTGAGCCTTCTGCCTGTTTTCTTTTCAAAGTCTATATTCCTTGAGAGCAAATAAATGTAGAACTCTCATTATAGAAGCCAGAACTGGCTGAACCTGTTAGAAAGAAGAAAATTAGGGGGAGGCCATATTCTTGTAAGGTCAAGATTACTGAGAAGTTTTTTTTTAAAGAAAATTTTTATTGGTTTTAAAAACATACAAAAACAATGGACATTGCTCTACATCTCTGGTTTCTAACATTTACGTCAAGTTCAAGTTACTAAATCATATATTCCTCAGTCTATATCCAAATTTACATATCTCCTAAATTAATTCCTTATATACTATATACTATATTACTACTATCCCCATAACTATATACATATTTAATAAACCTATTATACACTCACAAGTACCATATACATTGATATATACATTTCTAGACATTCGTTATCGCTTGTTTTTGACATTCTTCCTCCTATCAAGCCAGTCATAACATTTACTCCAGACATTGTAGTACCTTGATTCACTTTTGTCTTTGAGTTCTAAAGGAAGTCTCTATCCATCTCTACACAGTTGTAGATTTTGCTTATTACTTCTTCTTCTGAGGGTATTTCTTTACACTTCCATTTTTGAGCAAATGCTAATTTTGCCACGGTTAATATATGCAATGTTAAGTAGGTTACATTTTTATCGTATTTGCCATCCATCATGCCCAATAAGAAAAATTCTGGTTTGACCTCTATTTTGACCATTAGGATCTCTTCTAACCAGCTTCTTATTTGCTGACAAACTTTTTAGCATTTTTGGCACTCCCAAAAACTTTATTGAGAAGTTTTGATAACCATACAGTTCAAATGACTCTCTAGGGTTGGTCTCCAGACTGCTGATAACACAATTTCTTCAGCCTTAGCCAACATGAGCAATAAGGAAAGAGGAGTGAGTGAGGGGTGACAAATGATAATACTTGGAGAACAACACTTCACAAAGTCCTCTCTTATAGAATGACAAAACTATATAAAAAAGGACATGCTTGTGGAAGATCTATCAACCTTATTCCTCTACTTTCTTCTTAGCCAGTCTGCAGAAGGCTCCCTTCACATCCCTGTTCCTCAGGCTGTAAATGATGGGGTTTAACATGGGGATCACAACTCCATAAAAGACTGCCACTATTTTTTCCCTATCGGAGAATGTCTTGGCTTGAGGCCTCAAATACATGGCCAGGATGGTGCCGTAATAAATGCTCACTACAGTGAGATGAGATCCACAGGTGGACAAGGCTTTGCTCCGACCTTGTTTCGAATGAATACGCAAAACAGTGAATCCAATACGGCCATAGGTCACCAGGATAAAGATGAAGGGGAATGCTAGAGTAAAGACACTGGTTATTATCATGGTAATTCCATTAGCACGGGTGTCAGAGCAAGCCAGTTTCAACACTGCCTGCAGTTCACACTTGAAATGATTCACCACATTTGGCCCACACAACGTTGCCTGCATGGTGAAAAAGGGTATAATAGTCAAAAGGAAGGCGCTGACCCACACACTCGCAGCCAACTGGATGCATACATTGCGACTCATGATCAGGTTGTAGCGCAGAGGGTAGCATATTGCCACAAAACGGTCGTAAGCCATCACAGCTAACAAAACGGATTCCGTGACAGCTAATAAGCCGCTGATGCTCATCTGAGCAAAACACCTGCCCAGTAGGATAGTAGGCCTGTCCATGAAGCAGTGGACCAGCATCTGTGGGACAGAGGTGGTGATATAGCTGATGTCAATAAAGGAGAGATTGCTAAGGAAAAAATACATGGGTGTGTGGAGGTGAGAATCTACGATAATCAGCATCAGTATGAGGCCATTGCCGGCTACAGCAATGAGATAGATAACCAAGAAGAGGACAAACAATCCAGCACGAACTTTGAAGTTTTTAGAGAGCCCAACCAGCACAAATTCAGTCACTGAGGTTGCATTTCCCCATTTTTCCATGTCACCTGTAAGAGTGAAACAAATTTAAAGGTAAAGGTACTGTAAGTTCTTCTGGAATTCTTCATAAATATTCCACACAAACATGGGAGTTAAGAATGGGAGAATTGCTTTTAAAAGGGGAAACTAGCTTTGGGAAGAGATGATTCAGGGATACAATAGATATTCTGTAGATATAGATATGCCAAGTGGGGAAAACAGCTAAACATAGAATTCCTTTACATAATTTTTCTGTTCCACTTTAAGACTTCTCGTGAGTGATAGAGACCACAGTCTTCTAGAGTTCCTGTTCCCACATCAGCAATGAGATAGACAACCAAGAAGAGGACAAACAATCCAGCATGAACTTTGAAGTTTTTAGAGAGCCCAACGAGCACAAATTTAGTCGCTGTGGTCACATTTCCCCATTTTTTCATGTCACCTGTAAGAGTGAAATCAGTTTTCAGAACATGATAAAATTAGTTAAGTTGTTTTGGACTACTGATTAAATGATGAACACCAACATGGGTTATAAGAATGGAAGAGCTGCTTTTAAGAGAGGAAGCTAGCTTTGAAAAGATATGATTCAGAGAAAAATATGATGGGGAGGAGGGAAAGAATTAAATATGCAAACCTTCTACACATTTTCTCCCTTCATTCAAATCTTTCTGCTCTTTTTTCTTTCTCTTTTTTAAATAGAAGCCCACGCTTTTTTTAAAATTTCACACCACTTCGTCTTTTGTATTTAGGGAGACCATCAGATAATTGGGAGAAGGAAAAATTGATATCAACCTACTTGGTACAATGACCTAACACAAATAGATTTCACAGAAGATAATGTTGAAAAAGGTCTTCACAAACTGAAACCATCCCTATCTATTGGACCTGATGGACTATGTGCATACTTCTTAAAAAAGCTTTCCACTAATATAGCAGAACCCCTAAGCATAATCTTTGAAAAATCTTTCAGGACCAGCTCCCTTCCCAAACTTTGGTCACTAGCCACGGTCATCCCAGTCTTCAAAAAAGGAGACCCCAGCCTAGTTGAAAATTACAGACCAATCTCTCTATGTTGCGTCACCTGCAAAGTAATGGAATCTATCATCAACCAATCCATTAACCTTTACCTAGAAACAAACAACCTACTCTCTAATAAACAATTTGGTTTCAGAAAAAAATTATCATGTAATTTACAACTTCTCCACTGCAAAAACATATGGACTACAAATCTTGATCAAGGCAAAACAATAGATGCAATTTACATAGACTGCTGTAAGCTTTTGACTCATTGGTACATGACAAACTTCTTCTAAAACTAAAATCCTACAGCATTTCAGGATCCCTCCACAATTAGATAACAGCTTTCCTGTCAAATAGACAACAAGTGGTCAAAATTGGCAATGCTCTATAAAATCCTGCTCCTGTCAAAAGTGGCATACCCCAAGGCAGTGTTCTTGGACCAACACTCTTCATATTATACATTAATGATCTCTGTGACCATAGTACAAGTTATTGTGTTCTCTTTGCTGACGATGTCAAACTATTTAACACCACCAACAATACAGCTACCCGTCAAAAAGACCATGACAAAGTTGGCAACTCCAAATCTCAACCAGCAAATGCTCAGTCTTACATATTGGAAAAAAGAACCTAAACACTAAG
This sequence comes from Ahaetulla prasina, assembly GCF_028640845.1. Taxonomy (NCBI): domain Eukaryota; kingdom Metazoa; phylum Chordata; class Lepidosauria; order Squamata; family Colubridae; genus Ahaetulla; species Ahaetulla prasina. The sequence goes on from NC_080540.1 coordinate 171,953,320, forward strand.
TACAAGCTTGATGGACATTAGCTTAAGATGACCCCCACCCTGTTAAAGACTTTGGAGTTTTCATATCAAATGATCTAAGTGCCAAAGCCACTGCAACTACATTGCAAAAAAATCTTTAAGAGTTGTAAATTTGCCTTATTTATACTGATTCATTCATATACTATTTCATTGTAGTATATATGGACCGCTAAGAAAACTTCCATAACTAGCATTTTTTTCACCTCGTAGAATTTTACAAACACAAATAAAATCTTTTTCACATACCCTTTTTTCAAGATTTAATGGATTTTTAAAAAGGTCTCACATGCCCCTTAAAATTAATCTTGTTGAACAATATTTTAGTATTTTCCTTTTTTTATCCTGATAACCTAAAATGCTCTAAAGGCAGATTTACAAAACAAATATTAATAAAGCAAATACAATGGAAGTATTAATATAATACTAACATACTAAGGTACTAAGACAATAACACTTCAGGAATCAATTTCAAAGTATAATATCCTGGGGAGATGGAACACAAAAATCTTTTCACAATTTTTTTTACCTTTAATATTAGCAGTTTACTGCTATATATTTTTAAACTTTTATTTTTTAATATATATTCCAAGATTCAAGAGTTGTCTAAACCAATAACAACTCTGAAAATTGTCTTGATGAACACCTGTGAACTTACCGCAAATGTAGAAAAAGTAAATACCAAAAAAGGAATGTTCTTAAGATCTGCTTCATTACTCCTATCTGATTCATATAATTATTTTTAAAAATTTTCAGCATACATTATTACCTTTCAGAAAGTCCTTCCAGTATGATATAATATATCCTGAAAATAGTTGGTTTTTGTACAGATTTGGTCTACCAAGTGTTATCTACTGATATCATCTGGGAAAAGATCAGTTCACTGTAATAATTTAACACTTCAAATAAAAGTTGTCACTTTGTTCCTCAAACATTTATACTGTCTCTGGAGATTTGACATGACATCATATCTGAAGATGTGAAATGCCTTTGGGGACTTGAATAGTGCGTCTTCAGAGATTCTTCACCAAAGAGAGCCTGGAGCAAACTTTACAAGCATGTACATCACCAATTGGTATCTGCAGGGTTATTCGAGTTATCCTACCTGAAATAATGGATTAAAGATAATCACAGTCAAAGCCATCTTGAGAGTACCAAATTGGTGAAAGCTAAAAAGTACGAGATACTGATATCAAACATAGAAGATTGTGGCATCACATCAAAACACTGCTTTTGCCTGTTGTGTTTGCCTGGAAAATAAAATTAACACACAAAATTGCAGTTGTAGCTGCAAGCAAATTTACATAGAACCAATTAGAAGATTCTCCGTTATGGTGGAGACAGCAGTCAGAGTGGGTGGAGCTCCTCTGTTCAGATTGGATAACTGAGTCTGTTGAAGCTGAAAGTCCCGCCCCTTGCTGCTGGGAACCCCAGATTTTGACTCAGTTGTTTAGCCTGGACGGTTGCGTTGTGGATTTCTCCCTGCCTGACTTGCAGGATACATACTTGTGATCTCCCTGCCTGACTTGCAGGATACATACTTGTGAGTAACATTTTTCTTATTTTTTCTCCGCTGGCTGCAGAAGTGATTATTACTTCTGCTTCAATCCTGTTGAGCTGCAGGCGTTCCAGGATATTTTTGGTGGGGTTTTTAGCGCCCCCGAAGCCAGCAGGGATTGGATGAGTGGAGTTATTCACTCCCAGTATCGTTGGGGCAGCTTCTAGCACTGCCGAGGGCTTGCTGGGCGGTATAGAAATTGTTTGGATTAGTTTGCTACCCGGCTTTAATTCTGATCGCTGAGGAGTTTGGTTTCCACTCCCACAGGGTAGCCTGCAATTTACCCAGCCCTCCATCTCCTATTTCGCGCGATCTGATTTTTCCCGCCCAAAACAGTTTAAATGGATCGCTTATTGCAGCTGCGGAAGGAGACGCTTAGAGCTTAGTGCTCACTCCGCCCCTCCCCTATCCAAACTCCGGCAGCCATTTTGAGCACATTTGGAGTGAGTCTTCAGAAGATTAGTCCTGAAGTTTACATTAGGCGGAGTTAGGGGCTAATTTGGGCGTGGAGCTTTGTGCTCTCATTATTTCAGCTGCAGTTCTCCTCCAGTTCGGACTTTAATAGTCAGTTTCTCCCTCTCTCTATTGGCGGCCGCCATTTTGAATTTTTTTTTAAAAAAAAAGAGAAGTGATTCTTTGGCCTTATTGAGGTCTAGAAACTTAATATTTCATCATGCCTAAGGCCTTGGCAAAATCCAACAAACGCCAGGGGTCTCCATTGCCGGAGGAGCAAGGTCCATCAGGAGGGGTCTCTCCCAAGGCCCCTATTGCAAAGTGCAGCCGTGTTTCCAAGCAGAAAACCAAGGCCCCACCTACTTCAGGCCGCAGTAAGTCGTCTAAAGCATCTCTGAGGGATGAGCAGAGAAGAGATGAAGCAATACAGAGAATATGTAGTAGGGCAGTCTCTAATTTACCCTCTTCTTCAATGGCCAATCCAGAACCCAGTACTTCTGCTGGGTCTCTTATTCGAGAGGGTATTATTTCTACCTCTCCTGGTCAAGCTTCCTTACAATGTTGCCCAGTGGATATTCCTACAGACGCATTATGGGGGATCCTTCCTCCAGTTTCTCATACAGTTGATGCACCAGTTATTGAGTCTCCTGAGGAGTTTTCTCAGATAGTTCCTTCTACTGCAACCCACGTTGTTGGTCAGGGGGCAGAGCCTCTTTTGCCTGTTTCGCCACATATTCAGGCAATCATTGAACAGACGATTCAAAGGACCCTTTTATCGGGCATGCAGATATCTGAGAGGGCTTCCTTGTCCCATTCAAGGCTATCAGTGAGGGAGGAGGATCCTGAAGAGGAGGAAATGCAGTCACAGCTGGGTACAGTCTCGCCTACCCACTCAGTAACTAGCCATCCCTCTCTTTTGGAGGGATTAGAAAGGGGAGATCCTGACCTGTCTGAAGATGAAGGGTTATTACCTGACCAGCCGGCATTTACTGGTCTTTTTCCTCCTAGTCTTTTTAAGTCCTTGCTTTTCAAGGCAAAGAATGTGGCTCAATTGAGTTCTTCCTCGGATCAACCTGTGGCATCATCCTCCAAGGGTGCATCTGACATTCTTTTTTCTGAACCTGACTGAGTTCCGGATTCTATTCCAGCACCCCCACTTTTCATGGATGTAATCAAACGCTAGTGGACAGCCCCTGGTTCTTCTACGGTTCCTTCCTCAGCAGACAAACGTTTCTTCAATGTGGACCCCAAATTAGCTTCAGCTCTACAGACACCCACTGTAGATGGTCCAGTTGCAGCTCTGGCATCTTCCTCATCCATTCTGGGCCAGCCTGAAGAGAACCTTCGTCCAGAGGATAGACGGGCGGGGCAAGTCCTGCAGAGAGCTCATCTAGGTGCAGCTTGGGCAATCCAGTCGGCTTCTTCAGCATCTTTCTTTAATAGGTCCACCTTGTTGTGGCTCAGACAATTACAGGATAAACTTCCAGCAGAGGATACTCGTATCCACCAGGACCTGAATAAGATAATTGCAGCTGTTCAATTTTCGGCGGATGCCACTTTACATGCCATACGTTTTGTTTCCAAATCCATGGCTTCAGCTTTGACGGCTCGACGCTTACTCTGGCTTAGACATTGGCAGGCGGATGCCCGCCACAAATGGAGGCTGGCATCGGCTCCCTTCGCAGGGGAGCTACTTTTTGGTGCTGCCTCTATTGGTCGAGACTAAAGACAAAAGAAAGATATTGCCTTCAGTCTATCGCAGAGGGGAAGCCAGATTTACTCCCTTTTCTCGTCAATCTTCCTTTCGAGGTTCTGAATGGGGGGCTGGTTCTTCCAAGTTCCAGGGGTCCTGGGCTCCTAGACAAAGAGGAGGTCATGATAGAGTTTCACGGGGTAGGCCCTTTCCTTCCAAGCGGCCCTTTCGTGGAGGAGGAAGTCGTCCATTCCGGCGTCATCGATAGGTGCATTGCTAGTCCTCCCATAGGGGGCAGGTTAGCCCATTTTGCGGCTCAATGGGAGTTCACTACTTCTGATAATTGGGTTAAGAATACAATTCGATACGGTTTGTCTCTGGAATTTGTTTCCTTTCCAAAAGATTTTTTCATTCGCTGTCCGGTATCTAGGAACAGGGATAAACGGGTCCATATGGCGGCAGCAGTTAAGCATTTAATGGAGATTAGGGCTATTCAACCAGTTCCCATAAGGCAAAGGGGACATGGGTTTTATTCTCTTTTGTTCCTAGTTCCCAAATCTTCGGGGGGCTGGAGGCCCATTTTAGACCTCAAGAGACTAAATCGTTTTATTGTTTATCATAAGTTTAAAATGCACTCTCTTCGTTCGATTCTAGATGGCGTTCGAAGGCGACTTCCTCACTTCCATAGACCTCACTGAAGCTTATCTTCATATCCCTATTTTCCCGGATCATAGGAAGTTTCTCCGGTTTTGTTATAAGGGGTTCACTATCAATATAGGGCACTGCCCTTTGGGTTGTCTTCTGCCCGAGGGTTTTCACCAAGATCTTGGCTGCTATGGCAGCTCATCTTAGGTCCATACCTATTCGACTTTATTGTTATTTGGATGATATTTTAATTTTATCATCATCAGAGTCAATGGCCAGAAGGATTTACAGATTGTAGTTCAGACTCTTTCTTTACATGGCTTCTATTAATATAGAGAAAAGTCATTTGACCTCCTCAACCTGTTTACTTCACTTAGGAGCAAATATTGATTCCATATTAGGTAGAGTCTCTTTATCTCAGGAGAGACAGAGTAGTTTAAGATCTTTAGCTGGTTCTTTAATAAAGGAAAGCAGAGTTTCCTTGCTGTCATTATCCCAACTCCTGGGAAAGATGATTTCAACCATTTCCATCGTTCCATGGGCGAGATTTCATACTAGAGACCTCCAGTGGTTCCTGTTGCCATTCCAAAGGGCGGGCACAGGCAATTCCACTTCCAAAGTCCTACTGCCCAAGGAGGTTCGCAAGTCCTTCTTCTGGTGGTTGTCATCGGCGATTTCAAGGATCTCCTTTGCACGAGCCTCATCGTTTGGTGGTAACTACGGATGCCAGTCTTTTCGGTTGGGGTGCACACCTCAAATCGCTGCTGGCTCAAGGGAGCTGGTCCATCACTGAACGCTGTTTTCCTATCAACCGGCTAGAGCTACGGGCTATTTATCTAGCTCTTTGTTTTTTCCAGAACCATCTATCAGGCAAGCATGTACTGGTGCTCACGGACAATATCACAGCCAAGGCTCATGTCAACCGACAAGGGGGCACCAGATCCAAGTCCTTGATGAAGGAAGCAAGGACCCTATTCCTGTGGGCAGAACGGAATCTTGTGTCCTTGACTGCAGAACACATCTCAGGGGTGTCCAATATTCAGGCAGACTGGCTCAGTCGTCAAGTCATCGACCAGGTGGAGTGGCATCTGCATCCAGATCTGTTCAACGACCTCTCACGTCGATTTGGCACTCCAGTGGTGGACATGTTCGCAACACGGCAGAACACGCAGCTTCCTCGTTTCTTTGCCAGGTTTCCAGATCATCTAGCAGAGGGAGTCGATGCTCTTCGCAGTCCATGGCCAGAGGGGTTACTCTATGCGTTCCCGCCTCTCTCAATCATCCCGAGAGTGGTCTGTCGGATTCTGGAGGAACAGGCAGAGGTCATCTTAATCGCCCCTCACTGGCCTCGGAGGTCTTGGTTCGCAGATCTCAAGTCGCTGTCAGTGGCTCCCCCCTGGAGGATTCCTCCCAGCAGAGTGTCGTTATCTCAAGGGGCTCTGGTTCATCCAGATCCTCTATGGCTCCAGTTGACCGCCTGGCGCTTGAGCGGGGCGCCATGAGAAGAGACAATATGTCTGCCAGGCTTATCCGGACTATGTTAGCGTCCCGGAGGCCTTCCACTGAGCGCATTTACTCAGCCTCTTGGCGGGCTTTTTGTTCCTGGTGTCAAAGGCGGGGTTTCTCCACTCCGGGTTTCCATTTTGCATATATTGGAATTTTTGCAGGAAGGGTTAGACAAGGGTTAGCTCCCAACACACTTCGTAGACAGGTAGCAGCTATTTTCCACGGTTTTATCCTGTGATCCACTGACTTCCTTGTCTCAACATCCTTCTATCAGGAGGTTTTCAAAGGGCCAAAATTTATGTCCTCCGTGGTCCACAGATATCCCACTTGGGATCTTTCGCTGGTCCTAAATTCCCTAACAGGGCCTCCTTATGAGCCATTGAGGTCTACCTCTCTGAGGCTATTAACTTGTAAGGTTGCCTTTTGGTGGCTATCACCTCTGCCAGAAGGATTTCAGAATTAGCTGCCCTCTCTGTCCGCAGTGATCTTTGTGTTTTCCATTCGGATCGAGTAGTGCTCCGTTTGGATCCTTCATTCATTCCTAAAGTAAATTCAGTTTTCCATCGCATGCAGGAACTTAATTTGCCTAATTTTGCCCTCACCCAGTCCACGGGTTAGAGCGCTGGCATACTTTAGATGTTCAAAGAGCTTTGAGAATTTACATTAAGAGAACAGCAGAGTTAAGGAGAACAGAGTCCTTGTTTGTGTCTTTCCTTCCTGTTTCTTTAGGGCGTAAAGTGACATCGTCCACTATAGGCAGATGGATTAGGCATACGATAGCTAAGGCTTACGAGATGAGATCCCTGCCTAGGCCCCCGCGTTTAACAGCGCATTCCACTCGCAGTGCAGCTACCTCAGCGGCCTGGTCTACTCAGGCATCCTTGCCAGAGATATGCAGGGCAGCCACCTGGTCGTCGCCCTCTCCGTTTATTAGACACTACAGAGTGGACAAGTATGCTTCGGCTGAAGCTGCCTTTGGCCGTAGGGTGCTGCAGCAGGTACTTGTATCTGAGGTTGAATCTGTCCAGACCGATCCCTCCCGTAGTTAGGGACACTAGGCTTTGGTATGTCCCACTCTGACTGCTGTCTCCACCATAATGGAGAAGGGGCGTTGGTACTTACCTGAGAGCAGTCAGCCCCTCCCTATTTCGGTCTGGATCCTCTTTTGTTTGTTTGTTTTGGATAATAAAATTTGTTTCTCTATTTTCCACGACGCATTGAGTCTGGTTTTTCTCGCCTTCATCAAAATCTGGGGTTCCCAGCAGCAAGGGGCGGGACTTTCAGCTTCAACAGACTCAGTTATCCAATCTGAACAGAGGAGCTCCACCCACTCTGACTGCTGTCTCCACTGAACTAGAAGGTGCGTCTCAGGTAAGTACCAACGCCCCTTTTCAATGAACTTTCAGGAAAAGAGAAATATTTTTACAGATCACTCACATCCTGGACATAAACTGTTTCAACTCCTACCCTCAAAACGATGCTATAGAGTACTGCACACCAGAACAACTAGACACATGAACAGGTTTTTTCTGAACGCCATCACTCTGCTAAACAAATAATTCCCTCAACACTGTCAAACTATTTACTAAATCTGCACTACTATTAATCTTCTCATCGTTCCCATCACCAATCTCTTTCCACTTATGACTGTATGACTGTATGACTATAACTTGTTGGTAATCCTTATGATTTATATTGATATATTGACCATCATTTGTGTTGTAAATGTTGTACCTTGATAAAGGTATCTTTTCTTTTATGTACACTGAGAGCATATGCACCAAGACAAATTCCTTGTGTGTCCAATCACACTTAGCCAATAAAAAAACCTATTCTATTCTATTCTATTCTATTCTATTCTATTCTATTCTATTCTATTCTATTCTATTCTATTCTATTCTATTCTATTAGCAATAAGGTTAATGAACTGTACAAGATAGGTAAACTTATTGCAACCTTGCCAATCTCCTACTGGATCAAGACAAAATGCGCAGATCACATCAATTATACCTTCACAACAACCTTAGGAAGAGTGTTAAACTAAGATTATTTTTGCTTTAATAAAAAAAATGGCATAGTATTTTGTCATTTATCCTAAGTCAAAAAAATTCAAGGAGATTTGATTGAGGAATTCTGGGAGTTGAAGTCTACACATCTTAAAGTTGCCAAGTTTGAAAAACTCTGATCTATAGCAGCCAAAAAGCAGAAGGCATCTGGCAGCACTTTTTCAGACTAACACACATTAACACACACACACACACACACACACACATACTCACACATCCATCATCTATCTATTATCTATCCACTTACATGTATTGTAACGTAGCATATTTAGCTTTATTTAGGTTAAATTCCAACTGAGTAAATTGTTATTCTAACCTGCATCCCATTTTGAATGGGGAGAATTTGAAAATGCTGCAATTTATAGATAGATAGATAGATAGATAGATAGATAGATAGATAGATAGATAGATAGATAGATAGATAGATAGATAGATAGGACTTGAGTGGTGTGGTGGCCTAGAGGTGGAGCTCTTGCATCATAATCAGGAAGCTGTGAGTTCGATCCTAGGTAGAGGCAGATATTTCTCTCTCTGGGCACACTGAGACTATATCTGCTGAATAAAACTGTGTATTGGTAACAGGAAGGGCATTTGGCCAGTAAATGCTCAGCTCCATTCAGTTGCCCAGACTCCATCCTGCAAGTGGTTATGGGGTTGTTAAAAGAGGATGATGATGATATATATAGCTTGGACTTCACGCCTAGTGGTTCAGCACATTTTTCTCATGCAAATAGGAGTTTAGGGAGAAGAATGAAATAATGGTCATGATGAAATCATGGCCCAGAAGCTGACGATTAGATTTATGTATGTCGTCCACTTTAAAACTATATTAAACATGGCTACAAAGGATCATAAACCATGATAGCCAGCAAAAGAAACTCAAGTCCTAACACACATAAAAAAGATAGTAATATTAGTTTGTCCATAATAATGGTCCAGTAAAATGGTTGGCCTATTTGTGAAGCAGTGTGCCAGTTTCTGAGTGATCATGTTGGTGATACAGCAGATGTTGATAAAAAGCTTGCTGAGGAAACATTAGAATTAGAATTAGAATAGAATTTTATTGGCCAAGTGTGATTGGACACACAAGGAATTTGTCTTGGTGCATATGCTCTCAGTGTACATAAAAGAAAAGATACATTCATCAAGGTACGACATTTACAACACAAATGATGGTCAATATATCAATATAAATCATAAGGATTGCCAGCAACAAGTTATAGTCATACAGTCATAAGTGGAAAGAGATTGGTGATGGGAACTATGAGAAGATTAATAGAAGTGCAGATTCAGTAAATAGTTTGACAGTGTTGATGGAATTATTTGTTTAGCAGAGTGATGGCCTTCGGGAAAAAACTGTTCTTGTGTCTAGTTGTTCTGGTGTGCAGTGCTCTAAAGCGTCGTTTTGAGGGTAGGAGTTGAAACAGTTTATGTCCAGGATGCGAGGGGTCTGTAAATATTTTCACGGTCCTCTTCTTGATTCGTGCAGTATACAGGTCCTCAATGGAAGGCAGGTTGGTAGCAATTATTTTTTCTGCAGTTCTAATTATCCTCTGAAGTCTGTGTTTTTCTTGTTGGGTTGCAGAACCGAACCAGACAGTTATAGAGATGCAAATGACAGACTCAATAATTCCTCTGTAGAATTGGATCAGCAGCTCCTTGGGTGGGTATAGTATATGGTGGGTATAGAGTCATAGGTCTTCTAGTCCAACCTCCTGCTCAAGCCAGGAGTCCTTATACCACCTCAGACAAATGTTTGTCCAATCTTTTCTTACAAACCTCCAGCAATGGAGCAGCCACAGCTCAGGGAGGCAAGCTGTTCTATTGATTAATTGTTCTCACTGCCAAGGAATTCCTGCTTAGTTCCAAGTCGGATCTCCTCTGATGAGCTTCCACTCATTGCTTCTTGTCCTGCCCTCAAGTGCTATGGAGAATAATTTCACTCCCTCTTCCCTTTGACAGTCCTTCAAGTATTTGAAAACATCTATCATAAAGTAAAGGTAAAGGTTCCCCTCGCACATACGTGCTAGTCGTTTCCGACTCTAGGGGGCGGTGCTCATCTCCGTTTCAAAGCTGAAGAGCCAGCGCTGTACGAAGATGTTTCCATGGTCATGTGGCCGGCATGACTCAACGCTTATCATGTCACCCTTAATTCTTCTTTCTCTTAGGCTAAACATACCTAGTTCCCATACCTATTCATATGATTTATCCTCCAAACTCTTTATCCCCTTTGTTTCTTTTGTCTGCATTATCTCTAGGGCCTGAGCATCTTTTTTGTGTCATGATGACCAGAACTGGATGCAGTATGCCAAGTGTGGCCTCTTTAGTGCAGTATAGAGTGGTACTATCACTTCCCATGATCTTGGGGCTTTCCCTCTGTTGATGCAACCTAGGACTGCATTGGTTTTTTTGGTAGCAGCAGCACACTGCTGACTCATACTTAAGAGGAGATCCACCAGGACTCCTATATCCCTCTCATAGACACTACTGTTGCATCTTGTTTGGATAGGGTCCATTCCTCATGTCTGTCATGATCCTTCTGAATCTTGAGTTTATCTTCCAAAGTGTTAGCAATTCTCTCTCACATGATGTCATCTGCAAATTTGGCGAGTGTCCCTTTAATCCCCTCATCACTCCATCATTTATGAAGGGGTTGGAGAACCTTGAGCCCAAGACAGAACCTTGAAGTACCACACCAGTATTATCAAGTAAGAATACAAATAATGTAGCCTGAACTTCAAATCAACTGTGCAGATCCACAAGCACAATTTAATTATATTGTTTGGGTTATCTGACTCTTCTATCTTATGGTATTTTGAATAATAGAAAATCACATTAATGTTACATTCTGTCTTAGTTATAGTTCTCATTTGTTCAAAGTTGCCCAAAGAATTTTGTTGGGAATTTAAGGTTGGGGGTAACACATGAAAGTTAAAATGACTAATTCATCTTAACACTGTCTCCATTAAGAATCAAAATAGTATTTTTCTGAAATGTTGGTACAATTACAAATAAAAAGAACAAGATGTACCAAAATGCTTATATCAGTAGGGTATGTGTTTAGCACTTTAATTATATTATAGTTTACATGTAGGAGGAGTACCTCAAAATAGAAAATAAAACTTATTAGATCTTTAGAAATATTTTTTTACAAAGAATAGATTTTATGGAAACATTTAAATTAATAAGCAAACAGAAAGTCATAACTTCATGCAAGAATACCATGTTGTTGCTTTGGTTCCATTGAGACCGTATCCCATGATTATAATTAGTTGAAGCAAAATAACATTCCTCATGCTAACTTCTGTGGAACTTGAAATCAAATCAAATCAATATGACTACAAACTTATTAAAGGCCATTCAGTAGCCTAGCTCACAATTAAGCCAAGATAAGATTTATTATCTTTTTACTTGAATTACACTTGGACAAACCAAGGTTTAGTGTAAAGTGGGAATCATAAATAATGCTGCTGTTTCCCATGTACTGATGTATAAATCAATCACAGGCAGTCCTTGTTAAGTGACCACAACTAGGTCCAGCAACTTGATCGTTAAACGAAGCAGTCACTAAGTGAAACTGTGACTGTGCTTATGATCTTACTTCATCTTTCCTTTGCTTTACAGACACGAGAAGTTTGCGAATGTGAGAATTGGTCCCAAAGTTCCCTTTTCATCACTGTTGTAACTGTAACCAGTTGCTAAATGAGGCAGTCGCTAAACAAGGATTGCATGTACTGAAAGCTACATCACCCATTACTAAAACATTATATGTATATGTAGGAGACAATATGCTCATAATCAAGTTATATTGTGTGATAAGATTATTGCAAAGAGACTCTTCCCATCCCTGGTAGTCATTCTCAAGATTAGGAAAGTGGGTGAACCCATTCTTGATTGTATTTATTGGGGAGGCCTGTTATGTGTTGTTCTTTGCAGCTACTTTATGTTGTTTATCGTTTTGCTCTCTCTTTTTTTGTTTATTTTATTTATATCCTGCCTTTATTACTTTTATAATAAAGCATATAATATGCAGCAAACATAGTAATACTCTTCCTCCTCCTATTTTCCCCACAACAACAACTCTGTGAGATGTCCCAAAGGTGCTTTTTCAAGGGACAATTGGACTTTTAGAAAGTCCAGTTGCCTCTTGAAAAATCACCTTTGGGACAACCATGACCTGGAAGACTGAGAATCTCTATAGACAACTCTGTAAGATGAGTTTGGCTGAGAGAGAGCTATTGTCCCAGAGTCCCCTAGCCAGTTTTCATGGCTAAGGTGGAACTAGAACTACCACTCTTCTGGCTTCTAGCCTAATGCCTTAAATACTAAACCAAACTGACTCGCTTTTATTTTAATTATTATCTGCTTTATAGTGATGTATTTGAAATGTCTGGGCACATAAATTTAATAAATAAACGAAGTTATCCACAAATGCAATCTTTCTACAACCTTTCTCAAGAAGAAAACTGGGGGCAGTTCAAACTGGGGGCAGATTGGTGTAATGATGGTTTATTAAGGAGGAGACATATTACCCCCTTCTTTAAGGAAAGAGGGATAACACCCGCACTCAAAGTTGAATTAACCAGTGTTTGGATCCAGATGCATAGATCCAACTCACTTCCTAGGAAGCCTTGACCAAGCAAGAAGGACCAGGACCTAATGTGTAAGTCACAGCATTAACACTGCCAAAGAACCTGTCTATTTCCTTGTGACTTAGAGTCTCAAACTCTTCCCAATAGGACAAAATTCTTCCTCAGTCAACTCAAGATTTTCCCAGCCAGAGTCCAGCTGAGTGATTTCATCCAGTGCTACACCACTTGTTATCCACTTCTGCTGCCTATCATGCCTTAAACAGGTCCGTTGTAAACCGCCTCTGCTGGGATTCTCAGCACATCAGTCCAGCTGCTGTCACTGCCAACCAACTACTATGCCAGCCATATCTCCTAGGAGACCATCAAGGCTTGCAACTCTGTGCCTCTGGTGCCCTAGGCTTCATAGCCCTTGATGTTCCTACTAACTACCAGCAAGGGACTGCCTAGCAGATGCCAACTCTTTATTATCTGTTGCTTTTTCTCTGTCATTGTTGAATTTACTTGCTCCTGACATAGTTCCAGATCTCTCAACATCTCTGCTCAGATTTTGCAGCCACAACAAGCCACCTACAATTTTTGCTCATTAAATACCCCATTTTTGATTGCCTCTGATTTTTCCAACTATCAGTGTCTCCAAAGGTCTTCAACAGGCATGACCAACACTGTCTCTGTACTGTCTCTTCCTTGCCCAGTATTGGCTCTGCTTCAAATTCTGTTAAGCAGAGTTTTGTTATAATAATACATAGAGGGACATTTGTAAGGCATTTTTAACTTTGATTTATTCCTACCTCAATGCTGCTAATGCATGTGAAAATGGAAGTATTTGTATTGCCCAGTTTTAGGAAAATGTAAAGACAATAAATAGGGTAAGTCTTCTGCCTTAAAAGCAAAGTGTATGTGATTTTCCACAGAGTTAATTTAGAGTCCAGTCCTTGAATTCATTCTGGGCCAGCCAGTCTTACTGTAAGTGGACCATCAGCAGTAACAGAACTTGTCAGAATTCAGGGAGTAGCTGGGAGCAAAACTGTTATCTTTTTTAACTATAAATTTGGAGATCTTTTTTGGTCAGGGATGAAGAACAGATTATATTACTTTTTTTTCTCCATGAACCTATTTTTGAAAACATCTGCTACAATGAACATTAACACCTCAGCTTACTTTTCCACTCATAATGTATTTCTTTTGTGACTGACACTTCTGCTCAAATGCCAATTCTTTTATCCTCTGCCAGCATTGTGAAATAAAGTGAGATTTCGGATCCAGATCTATTTGTATTGACCTTTGAATTCAACATCCTTGGTGTACTGGTAAGATAAAGTAAGAACTGACGATGCTATCTGGATTTCTGAGATGTTCCAAGTAGCTGATCTCTCTCTCTCTCTCTCCCTCCCTCCCTCCCTCCCTCCCTCCCTCCCTCCCTCCCTCCCTCCCTCCCTCTCTCTCTACATTTTTATTTTATTTTTTTATTTTATTTCTTTGTCAAACACAACAGTATATATACGTATAAGCATGAAATAACCATACGAACTGGATACAATCAAAGGGAACATTAGGACAGGAAAGGTAGGCACGCTGGTGCTCTTATACATGCCCCTTACAGACCTCTTAGGAATGGGGGAAGGTCAATAGTAGAGAGTTTTTGGTTAAAGCTTTGGGGATTTTGGGAAGAGACCACAGAACATTAACAACTCTGTTACTGAAGTCATATTTTCTACAATCAAAATTGAAGCAGTTCACATTAAATTTAAATCTGTTGTATGCTTGTGTATTGTTGTGATTGAAGCTGAAGTAGTCTTCGACAGGAACAACATTGTAGCAGATGATTCTATGAGTTAAACTCAGGTCATGTCGAAGGTGGTGGAGTTCTAAATTTTCTAAACCCAGGATTTCAAGTCTGGTGGCATAAGGTATTTTGTTGTGATCAGAAAAGTGGAGAACTCTTCTTGTAAAACATTTCTGGACACGCTCAATTGTATTAATGTTTGAAATGAGGTGTGGGTTCCAGACAGGCGAGCTGTATTTGAGAATTGGTCTAGCAAATGTTTTGTATGCTCTGGTTAGTAGTGTAATCTTTCTGGAGAAGAAGCTATGCAAGATTAAGTTTACAACTCTTAAAGCCTTTTTTGCGATGTAATTGCAGTGGGCTTTGGCACTTAGATCGTTTGATATGAAAACTCCAAGATCTTTGACGGGGTGAGGGTCATCTACAAGGTAATGTCCATCAAGCTTGTATTTAGTGTTCTGATTCTTTTTTCCAATGTGTAAGACAGAGCATTTGCTGGTTGAGATTTGGAGTTGCCAAATTTTTGACCATTCCGACACAAAGTCAAGGTCTTTTTGAAGGGTAGCTGCATTGTTGGTAGTGTTAAATAGTTTAACATCATCAGCGAAGAGAACACAATTACTTATAATATGGTCACAGAGGTCGTTAATGAGTGTTGGTCCTAGAACGCTGCCTTGGGGGACACTGCTATTGACAGAAGCAGGATTTGATAGGGCACTGCCTATTTTGACCACTTGTTGTCTGTTTGACAGGAACGCTGTTATCCAATTATGGAGGGGTCTGGAGATGCCGTAGGATTTTAGTTTTAGAAGAAGTTTGTCATGTACCACTGAGTCAAAAGCTTTAAAGTACTCTATGTAAATTGCATCTATTGCTTTGCCCTGATCAAGATTTGTAGTCCATATGTTTTTGTAGTGAAGAAGTTGTAAATTACAAGATAATTTTTTTCTGAAACCAAATTGTTTATTAGAGAGTAGGTTGTTTTTTCAAGGTGGAGGTTGATGGATTGGTTGATGATTGATTCCATTACTTTGCAGGTGACGCAGCATAAAGAAATTGGTCTGTAATTTTCAACTAGGCTGGGGTCTCCTGTTTTGAAGACAGGGATAACCGTGGCTAGTGACCAAAGTTTGGGAAGGGAGCTGGTCCTGAAAGATTTTTCAAAGATTATGCTTAGGGGTTTTGCTATAACAGTGGAAAGCTTTTTTAAGAAGTATGCACATAGACCATCAGATCCAATAGATAGAGATGGTTTCAGTCTGCAAAGGGCCTTTTCAACATTATCTTCTTGAAATCTATTTGTGTTATATCGTTGTAATCATTGTTGGTAAGACTGGGGAATTTTGGGTATAAGCCATTACTGTTAACAAAGACTGAGCCAAACATTAGGCATTGGGGCTGTCTGTAGAGTAGATAGCTTTGAGTCTTCATAGATTGCCTTGTGCATTGTAGAAAGTAAAATAACTCCCTTTTCTGCTATAAATGTTTTCCATCTAAAAGAGATGGAGTGGGGTACCTGATATTGGATTTATTGGATTTTTTTTGGGACAGTTGTATAATACAATAGGCTGTAGCTGACATATTATTTTCTGATTCAGGAAACCTTTATTATATTCTAGGTTCATTTTCCCTTTTTCTCCTCAGAATTGAGGGACAAGTTTTTCCTGTCACTTGAGATATTTTTTCCAGTAATATAGGTTCGCAATTTAAGTATTTCTATAGTGGGTTTTTTTTGAAAGATAGAAGCCGAGTGTCAGACAGTGGTAGGTTCTACCTACCTTCGCTACCAGTTTGCAATTATGACCACGTGCGTGCAGCACTTCTGCACATGTGCAGAATCTTCTGCGCATACGGAGACCAACCATGATGATGTCCAGGCGGCTGGGAGGAGCCTCCCGCCACCGCTACTAGTTTGTGCGAACCGGTAGAAACCCACCACTGGTGTCAAAATATATGCAGGTATTTGCAATCAAAAATTTTGATAAAGCATTGCAAACACTGTCCAAATGCATATAAATTGTGGCAATTGTGCTTATTCTGTAATTGGTCTGAAAATGTGGATTTAAAAAGAAAAATTTACAATCCCTAAATTTGAATAAAACTGGAAAAGTTTCAAATTAAGTTGAAAGACTGAACAAAAGTTGCAATTAGTCATTTCAATTCTCTAAGGTTTTTGGAGTAATTTCTCTATTTTACATCACTGTTAATAAAGTTGTTATAAAAAAGGAAAAATAAATTAGGCTTAAACATTTCTAACTCCATGCTGTATTCAGATCATTGAAATCACTGGACTGAAATTCCAGACCAAGAAAGATATATATGGTATCTCTAATTGAACATACTTATAGAATAGAATAGAATAGAATTTTTATTGGCCAAGTGTGATTGGACACACAAGGAATTTGTCTTGGTGCATATGCTCTCAGTGTACATAAAAGAAAAGATACGTTCATCAAGGTACAACATTTACAACACAATTGATGATCAATATATCAATATAAATCATAAGGATTGCCAGCAACAAGTTATAGTCATACAGTCATAAGTGGAAAGAGATCGGTGATGGGAACTATGAAACGATTAATAGTAGTGCAGATTCAGTAAATAGTCTGACAGTGTTGAGGGAATTATTTGTTTAGCAGAGTGATGGCCTTCGGGGAAAAACTGTTCTTATGTCTAGTTGTTCTGGTGTGCAGTGCTCTATAGCGTCGTTTTGAGGGTAGGAGTTGAAACAGTTTATGTCCAGGATGCGAGGGATCTGCAAATATTTTCACGGCCCTCTTCTTGATTCGTGCAGTATACAGGTCCTTATTGAACCTGTGTATTGATTCCTTCACTTTTATTTATTTTTTTATAAAAATCTTATTTGTTTTTTCATTAAAAATTTCTAACTTTCAAAATGCATGAATGCTTTTGAAGCACCTTTAACTAAGGAGAAATTTCCTGAGAGTTAGAACAATTAATCAATGGAACGACTTGCCTCCAGAGGTTGTGGGTTCAGTTAAAGAAGAGATTGGACAATCATTTGTCGGAAATATTATAGGGTTTCCTGCATGAGCAGGTGGTTGGACTAGAAGACCTCTAAGATCCTTTCCAACTCTGTTATTCTGTTAAATGTAAAGAGTCTTATTATGATTTAAGGACAAGAAAATAATACTATTGAACAATATTTAAGGTAGCATTCAGTAGGTTATCACCCATTTAAAGCTGAAGTTCTTTTCTGGAATTGCTAAATATTGAATTAATATTTTGAAACTTGATATGCAAAATTATCCTGATGAATTATAACGCATAGCCCAAATATGCTATTTTTAAAAAAAGCAGGAAAGTGATAAGTCAGCTAAATAAGGCAAAAATTGTTACCTCATTTATGATTGTGGCTTTTTATACTAAATATATGACTGTATAACTGTTCAGATTTGTTTTAATACACAAAGTTGTGTATCTTTATTTACTGTTTGGATGTCAGACCAGTTGAGACTGAAATGCTGACTTTTACTCATTGTTATTAATCAACACAGCATGAATTTCTATTGAATCAAGTAGGGTTTCTTCCAGGGGTTGAAATTAAGTCTTATATTGAGGATCTTATTAGATATATTCACCATAGCAGTCAACTTGTTTTACTCCCTCTCATGTATTAACAGAAATATCTAACACCTTCTTTAACCTGACTTTATTCCTTCTTCCATGCAGAAAAGAAGAAGTATGTAATATTGTTATGGCATCTACAAATGAAACAGTGGTAACAGAATTCATCTTAATTGGATTATCTGACCAACCTAGAGCCCAGATGATCTTCTTTTGGCTCCTGTTGATGGTGTACCTTGTTAGTCTTCTTGGCAATGGCCTCATCATCACATTAATTATTATGGACCTCCAACTTCATACCCCTATGTATTTTTTTATTTGTGTCCTCTCCTTGATAGACTTCATTCTCATCAACAATGTAGTTCCCGAGGTTCTCATCAACTGCTTCATTTACAGGCCCACTATTTCGTTCTCCAGATGTTTGTCTCAAATGTATCTGGGTCTGCTGCTTGTCTCAACAGAGTGTGTCGTCCTTGCTGTCATGGCTTATGATCGCTTTGCAGCTATATGCCAACCCTTACACTATATGCAGGTCATGAGTTGGAGATTATGTATTTGTCTGATGGCTGTGTCTGTAGGCTTTCCTTCCCTGACAACTCTTACCAATGCACTATTGCGACCCACTAACTTTTGTTCTCAATATGTTATCAATCATTTTGTATGTGAATTGCAGTCTTTCCTTAAACTGGCTTGCTCTGTCACACAAATCAGTGAGATCTTCATGCAAGTCGTCACCTTCACTCTTGTAATCCCACCATTTGGCTTCATAGTCATGACTTATGGGAAAATAGGTCATGCGTTATTGCGTATCCGTTCATCTCAGGGTCGCAGGAAGGCCTTCTCTACATGTAGCTCCCATCTTGCTGTAGTCAGTGTCTTTTATGGAACAATTATGATCATGTACTTGATGCCTCAGGGAAAAACTATTTCCGACAAGGAAAAGATCCTATCTGTAGTCTATGGAGCTCTGACTCCTATGTTGAATCCTATAATTTATAGCCTGAAAAACAAGGATGTGAAGGGAGCTTTTGGGAAACTGATCAGACAAAAGATGACATAATAGATTGGAGGCCCCTGTTTTGTACAATGCAGAGACAATAGTACTTACCAACTTTTAGTAAACATTATTTCCTTCCACCTGCTTTGTATGGTCATTTCAAGCAAGATACACTTCCTAATAGCAATCAGGACTAATTGAAAATAGTGAAAATCCTCATTTGTGTTAGAGAAAGATTTGTGACAATCATACATCAACCGTTTTCTTAGGCTAATAGCCATTCTCTCCAGCATAGGCAAATAGATATCAGATGACTGTGGTAATTGTTTCCTATTCATGAGAACTGCAAAACTGATGTTGAAGAATTGTGTTCCTGAATTAGGCTTTCCTCAATGATTCTGGATCTGTTTCAGTTTTTTGTTGGAGGTGGGGGACAAATGGTTTAATAGTGGAGATGATTAAACAGATTGATATGAACCATACGAACTGTTAAACAGACTGGTAAACCATGAAATTAGGAAATTAAATGTCAAACATGATCTCTGAGATTATATCTGAGATCACAAATAAGATCACATTTGAGAACGATATCCAACAATTTACCCTTCTGGAGGTGTATACAGAAGTGAGCACCATTTACTATAAATTTAGTCTGGTGAGATTTTGTCCGATAGGTGTAAGCAAATAGGTGTAAGCAAATAAGTGTTAATGCAGTCTGTTATTAATAGCAGCTTGCTTGCAATTACTGCAGGTTCAAGTCCCACCTGGCCCAGGGTTGACTCAGCCTTCCATCCTTTATAAGGTAGGTAAAATGAGGACCCAGATTGTTGGGGGCAATAAGTTGACTTTGTATATAATATACAAATGGATGAAGACTATTGCTTGACATAGTGTAAGCCACCCTGAGTCTTCAGAGAAGGGCGGGATATAAATGCGAATAAAAAAAAAATTGGACTTGACTGGATCTGACTATCTCATCTCTGGGCTTGGATCTGATATCTGTACTGTTGTTTAAAATATATTTATCTTAAATAAAGCTTCTGGAAAACCATTTCGATTCCCTAATTCTTCTTGTTGATGATGATGTTGAGATCTACTACTATTATTTTGCCAGTCTGCCACAAATGAGGAACTTAGCTGGTGAAATTTCTGCCTTTTGACATGCCTTTGAAAGATCAAAACCATATTTGCAACTGGTAACAATTTCTGAACTGTCACTCTATTAGTCCAATTTGCTAACAGCTGATACCAGGTGAGATTGCAGTACCCATTGTTTTAAGCTCCCAACATCTCTCTCTCTCTCTCTCTCTCTTTCTCTCTCTCTCTCTCTCTCTCATATTTATTTATTTGCCACCCATTTTGCTGTTGGGTGACTCTGAAGGGCTTAAAGGTAAAAGGTAAAGGTTCCCCTCGCACATACATGCTAGTCGTTGCCGACTCTAAGGGGCGGTGCTCATCTCCGTTTCAAAGCCAAAGAGCCAGCGCTGTCCGAAGACGTCTCCGTGGTCATGTGGCCGGCATGACTCAACGCCAAAGGCACATGGAACGCTGTTACCTTCCTACCAAAGGTGGTCCCTATTTTTTCTACTTGCATTTTTACGTGCTTTCGAAACTGCTAGGTTGGCAGAAGCTGGGACAAGTAACGGGAGCTCACCCCATTACACGGCAGCACTAGGGATTCGAACCACCGAGCTGCCGACCTTTCGATCGACAAGCTCAATGTCCTAGCCCTTGAGCCACCGCGTCCTTACAATGCATACTTACGCATGGCTTACAATCTGATAAAACTATAGTATAAAAAATTAAAATGGTAGAATAAATACATTAAAATTAATGAGTGATAATTAGGGTGTGTGATAATTAGAGTGATAATTAGTAATAAATAGGGCCTCTGGTGGCTCAGACTGCTAAGACAGTCTGTTATTAACACAGCTGCTTGCAATTACTGCAAGTTCAAGTCCCACCAGGCCCAAGCTTGACTCAGCCTTCCATCCTTTATAAGGTAGGTAAAATGAGGACCCAGATTGTTGGGGGCAATAAGTTGACTTTGTATATAATATACAAATGGATGAAGACTATTACTTAACATAGTGTAAGCCGCCCTGAGTCTTTGGAGAACAGCGGGATATAAATGCAAATAAATAAAAAAAATTAAAATAGTGTGGGGTATACAATAGAATAGAGGTGAGATCTTCTATTCAATCCAGTAACCACCTCCAGGATGACATGTTCCTATCTGGGCCTCAGGTTTTAAGGTCTTTACGGAGGGCTAAGAGGGTGGGGCATGTAATTCCAGAGGGTGGGAGCCATGGTAAAAAAGGCTTTTCTCCTGGACCCTGCTGAAATTCCTTGGCCAATAGGATCCACTGCATGCCTTCTGCCAGTGCAACTGGTGCGGGGCAACCCCTTTGAGAGGAGATGCTTCCTTAGATAACCTGGACCCAGGCCATTTGTTTTGATAGACAAAGAGAGAAAAAAATGCAGTGGTGAAATACAATTTTTTTACTACCGGTTCTGTGGGCGTGGCTTGGTGGGTGTAGCTTGGTGGGCATGGCAGGGGAAGGATACTGCAAAATCTCCATTCCCACCCCACTCCAGGGGAAGGATACTGCAAAATCTCCATTCCCTCCCCACTTCTGGGGGAAGGATATTGCAAAATCCATTCCCACCCCACTCTGGGGCCAGCCAGAGGTATATTTGCTAGTTCTCCAAACTGCTCAAAATTTTCGCTACCGGTTCTCTAGAACCTGTTGGAACCTGCTAGATTTCACCCCTGGAAAAATGTGTATTGATATGAATGGCTTACTCACTTATAAACAAGGCATTTTCCCAATGATGAATTAACTTGCAAAAACCATGTTTAAATGAATGTTAAATCATTGAATATGTTTCGAATATGAACCCAAGTAGGTGTAAGGACAGTTCATCCTTCTGGGCAGGGAAGTAAAGTAAAACCCTCAGATCAATGGACCTTGCATTGTTAAAAATGTATAAGGAATATCAAATACATATCAAAGTGTTGGAAATATAAAAAGGAACTTTTACTGTATTATGTATGGTGGGCCTGTGAAAAAGCAAAGACATTTTGAGCACAAATCCATACAAAGATACAAGATTACTTATGCACAAAGATGAAAGTGTAATGAAATACCCATAGTTTTAAAAAATGGGTTGTAAAATTGATGGAGCTTGTGGAAATGGCAAAGCTAAGTTTGGTCAAGGAAAAAAAGAAATCCTTTTTTTGAAGGACTAGGAAATCTATATGTACTTTTTTTCAACAAAGCCTGAATTATGATTTATGGATTTAGGAACTAAAAAGGAGTAAAAGGGAAGGGAATTACTAAATAAGATGGTAATTTCATATAGAAAGAAAGGTAGAAATCATTTTAAATGTCCTCCTCCTCTTTTGTTTGGTTCTTTAAACTTTTATTGTATTTAAAATTCTAATAACGACCTCGTAGACGACCCTCACTTTGTCAAGGATTTAGGAGTACTCATCTCAAACTGACTGCTCTTTAGAAGGTCAGATCCTGAAGATGAAACTGAAATACTTTGGCCACCTAATGAGAAAGAAGGACTCACTGGAGAAGAGCCTAATGCTGGGAAAGATTGAGGGCAAAAGAAGAAGGGGACGACAGAGAACAAGGTGGCTCGATGGAGTCACTGAAGCAATAGGCGTGAGCTTAAATGGACTCCAGAGGATGGTAGAGGACAGGAAGGCCTGGAGGAATGTTGTCCATGGGGTCGCAATGGGTTGGACACAACTTCGCAACTAACAACAACAACATCTCAAATGATGTAAGCCCCAGAGCTCATTGTAACAGCATTGCCAAAAAGGCATTAAGAATTGTTAATGTAATTTTGCGAAGCTTCTTCTCCAGTAATATTGAATTGCTAACTAGGGCATACAAAACCTTTGCCAGACCAATTCTCGAATACAGCTCATCTGCCTGGAATCTACACTGTATATCAGACATTAATACAATTGAGCGGGTCCAGAGGTATTTCACAAGAAGAGTACTCTACTCCTCTACTCACAATAGAATCCCTTATGCACCAGGCTTGAAATTTTGGGCTTGGACAATCTGGAACTGTGCTGCCTGCAGTCTGATCTAAATGTAGTACAAAAAATTGTCTGCTACAATGTCTTACCTGTTAACGACTTCTTCAGCTTCAACCCAGGGGTGAAATCTAAAAATTTTCCCTACCAGTTCTGTGGGCGTGGCTTGGTGGTCAGATGGCTTGGTGGGCATGGCCAATAACAGTAATTAATAAAAATAATAAACAAAGTATAAAAAAACAATAAGAGGTACCAAAAACCAACTTTCACACTTTACACACACACAACACAACTGACTCACACACAATGTAAAAGCAGCTGCGCTTCACACTTCACACAGCCACAAAAAGCTCAAAACCCAACTTTCACACTTTACACACACACAACTAACACACATACACACACACACAGACACACACACAATATGCCACATACAGCTTTCTGAGATTTTGTGTGTTTGTGTAGTTAGAGTGAAACACTACAGAAAGACACCAAATCTCAGAAAGCTGCACAAATATTTTATTATTTTATTTTATTTTATTTTATTTTATTTTATTTTATTTTATTTTATTTTATTTTATTTTATTTTATTTTATTTTATTTTATTTTATTGTGGACTTCAAATCCCAGAGTTCCTCAGCCAGCAAAGCCAGCCAGTTGATCACCGAGGAAATAGATTAGCTGAGCGATTGATTCTGTCTGGCTGAAACTGAAACTGCTTTCGGGCTGGAAAAAGAGCCATGCGTTCATCAGTAATCAGATAAGTGCCTTAGAATCTCTATTCTTACTTGTAGAAAACATGTTTTCTACAAGTAAGACTACAGGTAAGGTTCTGCTGATGAGGAACTCAGGTGAGATCGCCAGAGGAGACTTTAATTTTTTTTTTAAAGTTTAAAGTCTCTGCCAATCTCAGCTGAGCCGCGGGATCCTCAAAGGCTTTTTTTTTACTTTTAAAGGCCTGTTTCGGCTGAAGCAAAACCGGCTTTTAAAAGTAAAACTTTAAAAAAAAAAAAAACTTCTGTTGATGGTGCGGCTCAGCAGAGGCAGGGGGGCCGGGGCCAGGGATTTTTGCTACCGGTCCTCCGAACCAGCAGCCGCCATCGCTACCGGATCGCGTGATCCGGTCAGATCCGGGAGCATTTCACCCCTGCTTCAACCTCAATAATACAGGGGCAAACCTATATAAATTCAAAGTAAACCACTCCAAACTCGATTACAGAAAATAGGACTTCTGCAACAGAATGGTCAATGCCTGGAATGCTCTACCCGACTCCGTTGTTACATCCTCAAATCCCCACAGCTTCAACCTTAAACTGTCTACCATGGACCTCACCCCATTCCTAGGGGGTCCGTAAAGGGGGCATGCATAAGCGCACCAGCGTGCCTATTGTCCCTGTCCTACTGTCCCCATTTATTTATATTCATTTCCTTTGTTCATGTCCATGTTCATATTTATATCTGCTATCTTGTACATGTTTGACAAACTAATAAATAAAATAAATAAATAAATAAAATAAATTTCAATGGACCTTGCCAAAGAAGGAAAAGTCATAAAAGTTTATTCATGTCAAACTTTGATTCTGTGTCTTATGCCTATCACATTGCTACTTGTAAATACAAGATAAATAGGGGCAGTTTTACACAGGTCCTAAAGTTCAGGAAAGTGTACAATAGCAAGTCACCCTGGAAGGTAAAGAGATTCCTCATGGAGTTCAATTAGAGTCCAGTTCATAAATCACTTCTGGGCCAATCCTCCTTTCTCCAGGTGGACCATCAGAAGTAAGAGTGCTTGTGACTCACTAAGGAATAGCTGGGATCAAAATCATCACCTCCTTTTTCTAGAAATGCAGAGCTTTTGTTGTGGCAGGAATGAAGAATGGATCACGTAAGTATTTTTTCCCCATAAACCTATTTTTAAAATATCTGCTATAGTGAACATCAATATTCATTTTTTTTCTTTTAAGTAGTGTTTTTCCTTTACAACTAATATTGCTGCTCAGCAAAAATATTTGTATATCAGTCTTAATCTTCTTCTTCTTCTTCAAAAGTGTTTTGGATTAAATTGCACATATTACAGAAGAACTGAATCTCATCTCAGGGCACCTTTGCTGAAACTAATATTAGGTAAATGAGTCCACATTTGCAACAGAAATATGAAAGCCTATCACTACAAACCTAGTTTAAGCCCCATATTGTTGAATATGAGATTCTTTCTAAATAAATGAATTTTTATGATTACAGCATAATTGCCAGTTTGGCTTGCATTTTATTACGTTTTGAATATAATTTATTTATAAATTTTCTGTTTATACCTTTTGGCAAATGTTCCCTAAGAAAAAACCACTTATAACCTTAAACTTGGAGTTGGGGACAGCCAGTAACTTAACGGAAGACAAGGACCAGACCACCCAACTTCTTTACAAACAAATAACCAGACTGCAACACAACAGATTCTTTTCCAACCATGGAAAGGCGACATCCTGCAGGACAACAGGTAAGACATCCTGAAGACAACAGATAAGCTTAGGAAGAGGAGGCAAACCGTATATTGCAAAGAAATACAATCCTGTCCTTAATGTAGTAACTCAGTTCAGGAATTCCTCATCACACTTTTTGCACCGCCTAAGATTCAGATTGAGTGGACCAAGCACAGGTCTTCTCTGCTGAACTCTTCAGATTTGGGAAGAGTTTATAAGATCTATGACTTTTGTGGCAAGGCTGATGCAGGATGCTTTGAATCACTTCTCACCCCACTTCATATATTTTGCAGAGGAAGCATCCCTCTGTCTGACTCCAGAGTAGATTTTTTCATGGAAGAATGAAGTGATTCCATAGCATTTGTCCTTCCAAGGTTCTACAGGACAGGAACCACCCACGTTTGCATCCCCTGCTAAACTCCGTGACAGAATGATTTTTAGCTTCAATTCAACTCATAGAAATTGTGATTTATTTATCACTCTCACATTATCACACATTTATCACTTCAAAACCTTTAAAATAATTAAGCCAGCGTTCTCTTGAAATGTATGGTAAATGTATATCATAGATGACCTCTTTTAAGACATCTACCTAGTATCCAGTTTCATGGGTCTATGAAGCCCGACTCATAATGGCATCATGTGTCCATGAATATTTGTCACCAGTTTTCTCTGGGTTTTTTTATCGCAAGCTCAGTGATTTTTCAGATGTCTCCTATCCAAGTACTATTGGGATCTGCTTATCTTATGTTTTCAGTCCAACCCAGACTGAGCCTGAGCTTTGTTTTCAGAATATATTATTCTATTAACTATTCTTCAGAATTGTTCTAATTAGGAAACATATTTAACTAAGACCCAAGAGTTGATCAGACAGTAATATTGACCTGGATTGGAGTTTTACTTAATTGAATTGATCGATAGATCTACAATTTCACTGAACAACTTAGAATATTTTATCCAGATCTAAAGTAAACCCTAAATTCAACATGTATTGTATTATATGCATCCATTGTACTCACTACTTTCTTTAACACATCCCCATCCACAAATATGCATAGCATTATCTAATAAGTACTATAAATACATATATTAGATATCTTCCTTGTGGTCTAGATTTTTTTTGTTGGAGTATTGTATCAATGAACTAATAACAGTTTATATATAACATGCATACGTTATCTTCACTGTGAATAATGGGGAGGTTTGATGGCAATCTATGGCCATATTTATTTGCAATCACTGAATAAAAAGAAAATGCCCATCACTTTTAGAGATTATCAATTATAGAATAGAACAGATTTTTTTATTGGCCAAGTGTGATTGGACACACAAGGAATTTGTTTTGGTGCATATGCTCTCAGTGTACATAAAATAAAAGATACCTTCATCAAGGTACAACACTTACAACACTTAATGATAGTCATAGGGTACAAATAAGCAATCAGTAAGGATACAAGCAACAAAGTTACAGTCGTAAGTGGAAGGAGATAGGTGATGGGAACGATGAGAAGATTAATAGTAGTGCAGATTTAGTAAATAGTTTGACAGTGTTGAGGGAATTAGTTGTTTAGCAGAGTGATGGCATTCGGAAAAAAACTGTTCATGTGTCTAGTTATTCTGGTGTGCAGTGCTCTATAGCGTCAATTTCAGGGTAGGAGTTGAAACAATTTATGTCCAGGATGTGAGGGATCTGTAAATATTTTCACAGCCCTCTTTGATTCGTGCAGTATACAGGTCCTCAATGGAAGGCAGGTTGGTAGCAATTGTTCTTTCTGCAGTTCTAATTATCCTCTGAAGTCTGTGTCTGTCTTGTTGGGTTGCAGAGCCAAACCAGACAGTTATAGAGGTCCAGATGACAGACTCAATAATTCCTCTGCAGAACTGGATCAGCAGCTCCTTGGGCAGTTTGAGCTTTCTGAGTTGGCGCAGAAAGAACATTCTTTGTTGTCCTTTTTAAGTGACGTTTTTGATGTTAGCTGTCCATTTTAGATCTTGTGATATGGTAGAACCTAGAAATTTGAAGGTTTCTACTGTTGAAACTGTGTTGTCTAGTATTTGTGAGAGGTGGAAGTATGGAAGGGTTTCTCGTAAAGTCTACCACCATGTCTACAGTTTTGAGTGTGTTCAGGTTTTTTTTTATTTACATTTATATCCCGCCCTTCTCCGAAGACTCAGGGCGGCTTACATTGTGTAAGGCAATAGTCTCATTCTATTTGTATATTTATATACAAAGTCAACTTATTGCCCCCCCAACAATCTGGGTCCTCTTTTTACCTACCTTATAAAGGATGGAAGGCTGAGTCAACCTTGGGCCTGGTGGGACTCGAGCCTGCAGTAATTGCAAGCAGCTGTGTTTAATAACAGGCTTCTTACAGCCTGAGCCACACCGCAGCCCAATCAGTTCCAGATTGTTCCGGTCACATCACGAGGCTAGTCGTTCAACCTCCTGTCTGTATGCGGATTTATCATTGTCTCGAATGAGACCAATCACTGTTGTGTCATCTGCGAACTTCAGTAGTTTAACAGATGGATCGTTAGAGATGTAGTCATTGGTATACAGAGAAAAGAGAAATGGGGAGAGCACACAGCCTTGTGGGGGGGGGCTGTGCTAATTGTACAGGTATCTGATGTGATTCTGCTTAGCTTCACCTGCTGCTTCCTGTTTGTTAGGAAGCTTGTGATCCACTTACAAGTATGTTCAGGTACCTGTGGCTGGTTTAGCTTAGTTAGAAGAGTGTCTGGAATGATGGTATTGAATGTTGAATTAAGTCTACAAAGAGGACCCTTGCATAGGTCTTTGGAGATTCAAGATGTTGTAGGATGTAGTGCAGAGCCATATTAACAACATTATCTGTTGATCTATTTGCTCGGTATGCAAATTGCAAGGGGTCTAACAGTGGCTCCATGATTTTTTTAAATTTTTTTTTGTTTTTTTTTGTTTTTTTTTGTTTACATTTATACCCCGCCCTTCTCCGAAGACTCAGGGCGGCTTACAGTGTATAAGGCAATAGTCTCATTCTATTTGTATATTTTTACAAAGTCAACTTATTGCCCCCCCCCAACAATCTGGGTCCTCATTTTACCTACCTTATAAAGGGTAGAAGGCTGAGTCAACCTTGGGCCGGGCTCGAACCTGCAGTAATTGCAGGCTTTGTGTTCTAATAACAGGCTTCTCTATTGCCTGAGCTATCCCGGCCCCTTGATGGTTTTCAAGTGGGACAGCACTAACCTTTCAAAAGTTTTCATGACTACAGTTGTTTGAGCAACTGGTCTGTAGTCATTCAGTTCCTTGATGGTGGGCTTCTTCAGCACTGGGATGATAGTAGAGCGTTTGAAGCAAGAAGGAACATAGCACATCTCTAGTGATTTATTGAATATATCGGTGAAGATGGGGGCCAATTGGTCAGCACAGACTTTTAAGCAAGAAGGAGTTATCTTAATTTCTTCTACAGTCACCTGTAAAAAGTATTTATTTTTCCCCCACAGGAGGCAAAAAAAACCTAATGCTACTATGGCATCAACAAATGAAACAGTGGCAGTAGTATTCATCTTAATTGGATTATCTGACCAACCCAAAGCCCAGCTTATTTTCTTTTGGCTCCTGTTGATGGTGTACCTCATTAGTTTTGTTGGCAATGGACTCATCGTTGCATTAATTATTACAGACCCCCAACTTCATACTCCTATGTATTTCTTTATTTGTGTCCTCTCCTTGATAGACTTCATTCTCATCAACAATGTAATTCCTGAAGTTCTCATCAACTGCTTCATTTACAGGCCCACTATTTCATTCTCCAGATGTTTGTCTCAAATGTATCTGGGTCTGCTGCTTGTTTCAACAGAGTGTGTTCTCCTTGCAGTCATGGCATATGATCGCTTTGCAGCTATATGCCAACCCTTACACTACATGCAGATCATGAGTTGGAGTTTATGCACTTCCCTGGTAGCCACATCAGTCACTCTTGCTTTCACGTTTACCTTGATCAATGGGCTTTTGCAGCCCGTTGACTTCTGTGGCCATCACATTATCAACCATTTTGCCTGTGAGCTACAATCTTTTGTCAAACTGGGTTGTTCCAACTCACATATCAGTGAGGTCTTGATGAATGTTTCCAGCCTCTTTCTCTTAATCCCTCCCTTTGGCTTCATAGTTCTGACATACGGTCGCATAGGCCGGGCTGTAATGCACATTCGCTCAAATCAGGGTTACAAAAAGGCCCTTTCCACTTGCAGCTCACACCTTGCTGTTGTCAGCGTCTTTTATGGGACAATCATCATAATGTACATGGTGCCGGAAAAAGAATCCGTTTCTGACAAGGGGAAGATCCTATCTATAGTCTATGGAGCTCTGACCCCTATGCTGAATCCTGTAATTTACAGCCTGAGAAACAGGGATGTGAAAGGAGTTTTTTGGAAACTGGTTGGAAAAAAGATATCAAATTAAATCAGTGTTCATCTCTGTCTATTACCCAGAGGCACCTGCAGCTGGTAGTTATTTGTAACTACCGGTATTTATTGTAGATACTAAAAATTACCTTTTCCCATTATCACTGCATGGTGTTTCAGCCATGGAAGAATAACCTACACAGAACATATATCTGGCTGAAAACAATGAAATCTCTCTTCTCAATCAAGAACATATCCCATTTTTGTAGTTGAGAGTGGGGTCTTCTGCCCATTTATATATAGTAGATTCTCTACCAGTTTGGTAGGGATTTGGTTTTCTTCTTGGTGATTCCTTGATTAGAGCATTGTAAATCTAATAAAGTTCAGACTATACTTGTTTTGAGATCTGGTGCACCATTTAAACAGTGATGGAATTACATATCTAAATTTGTGTGGCGGGGAAAAAACCCACAAGTTAAATATAAGGTGCTACAAGATGCAAAGAAAAAAGAAGGATTGGGTTTACCTGATTCGTTGCTGTATTTTGCAGCTTGTTGTTTGGTTCAGATGAGAAATGTTGCTGAGAAATAGGATGTTTGTAGAGTAAGAGGGACATGACATGAGATGTGAGTGGCATGGATATTTGTGATAGGACAAAGTCAAAGTTAATGTGGATTTTAAAAATTTATTGAGATAAATTTTGAGAAAATGGAATACATAGAAATCCAGGTTGTACCCAAAAACATCTAAGTGGCTCTCAGCAAAAGAAGCATTTTAAAAATGAGAAATAATAAGCAAACACAAATGGCTGACTTATTGTGAGATATTAGAATTTTGTCAAGGGGAATGTAAAATAAAATCAAGAGAAGAACTTGTGATATTGGGATATAGTTGTCAATGCTTTTTTTATTTATAATTATCACAAAGTTTTAAAATAACCAAATAATTATGGTTTTGAGCATTCTAAGTCTGAGTTTGAAGTGGAATGGATGATCATGTAGTTGCTATATATGAACTATTATTAAAATTTGAAACAGAAGAACAAGTGAAAAAATGTATGGTAAAATGGGCTAAATTTTGGTTATGATATACAGATGGCTAAAAGGACTAAAATTTGCCTTTGTACAATCTTTAAAAAAGCTTTAATACAATGATATACCATAAAAAAACCCCCATCCAATCAGAGTACAGACAAGCTCCCACCCAATCAGTTCAAACCCCCACTAGCAGTTAAAAGGAAGAAACAGCTGCGATCACACATTGCTCCCAGAAGCACGAAGCTGAAGCCTGAAGATAACGAATGAGACTTCGTCGAAATGTCACCAAGACACTTCCAATTTTATGCAGGAGAAAACCCGAATAACCAAAGACACACACACACACACACACACACACACACACACACACACACACACATAATGTAATAATTGTCTAGACTATATAAAGGGACATCAAATTTATGTTGGAAATGCGAACAAGAAGAAACATTTTATCATGTTTGGTGGACATGTAAAAAAACTAAAAATTTCTGGATTCAAATATATATATCAATTCAGAGGATATTTAGAATGAATAAAAAAAACTGAAACCAAAGGGGTTTTGGGGGTGGGGGATTGATGGACAAACAGTTGTAAAAAAGTTGTGAAAATTTGTTTTTGTGCATGATAACTATTTAAACCTTAAACACTAAAAATTCTGGCATGTAATCAAGCTTCCAACATTGCAATTTCCTCACCCTAACCAAACATTTCTGGAGAAAACCTTTCCTACCATGAGGCCTTTATACAGAGGCATGATTGAGAGCGTTTTAACAAACTGATCACTGTTTGGTTTGGTGGCAGCAGTGTCTCAGATAGAAAGTCCATACAGAAAGTGGTGAGGACAGCCGAGAAGATTATAGGAAGCTCGTTTCCTGTTATTTAGGATACTGCTTATAAGCTCTATGTGCTTAGAGGTTTTTTTTATTTTGCTTTTTTACTTGACTTTCTTATTAATTTTTTTAATTTTTAATTTATTTTTTATGTGCTTAGAGTTTGAAGCATTGTTAGAGACTCTACACACCTACTTCATAGTCTGTTTTTGTTTGCTTCCCTCTGGGAGGACGTTTCAAAGTATTTCTAGCAGGATTACCAGACTGGGTAACAGCTGTTGTGATCCAGGCCCAAATAGGTAGTAAGAAACTCAGTCTGTGAAAAAACAAACAAACTTTATTCGAACAGCTGAGAATTCCTTCATTCCCAGCTTCGTTCAATTCAAATTAAAACAAATGCCTCCCAACACAAATTCCTCAGTTCTCTCTCAAACCTTGGTCCAATTAGGCAAACTGCCAAAGGCCTTTCTTGGCAAACGTTCACAAGTCACAAAAATAAAGGCAAGATGTAGACAAAGCAGAAGACAAAGCAGAAGATGAAGCTACCAACGTTGTTTTCTGGCAAAGTTCAAATGACAGTGTTTGTCTGTTTTAAGCCTTATGGGAAGGACCAATCATCTCTTGGCCCTACTCCCAAGTTGTCCTTTTTGCTTGAGCTGCTCTTGCCTTCTGGCAGCTCTTCTCATGCATGCATTAGGAACAGGCTCCTCCTGTTCCTCTGCCTCACTACTATCAGTCTCTGGAGGCTCTGGAGTCCGCACCTCACTCCCCGATGGCCCTGGCCTCACCTCAGCCTCATCGCTGTCCGACACCATTGCCAGCTCTGTAGGCTGCTGACGGACCACAATAACAGCTTTGTTCTCTATGCTATCTATCTGGCAAACTCACAAGATTTGTTTTTCTCACCATGTACATGTATACATTCAAACTAGACTGTGTTGTTTCTCCGTATCATATAATATATGTGGGTATAGGCATAAGTTTGTTTACTTATTTTGTCATGTTTATATAGTATATATTGGAGGTGGAGACCCTTTGAGAGCTGTATGCAACAAAAATTCATTTTAATGTATGCCGATTAGTGTACAATTCAAAGTGACAGTAAAATTATTCTATGTCTAAGGCTTTTTGAAAGTTAGAGGGTAGAGGCCAGGGGTGAAATGCTCTGGTTTCGACCGGGGTGGCCAA
The DNA here is from genome assembly GCF_028640845.1 of Ahaetulla prasina. NCBI lineage: Eukaryota > Metazoa > Chordata > Lepidosauria > Squamata > Colubridae > Ahaetulla > Ahaetulla prasina. The sequence goes on from NC_080540.1 coordinate 171,986,200, forward strand.
TCCAGTAGCGATGGGGGCAGGTGGTTCGGAGAACCAGTAGCAAAATCCCTGCCTTCCCACCCATGCCCACCCAATGCCTGGTCCTCGCTTCCCCGCTTGCCGCTTCTTTTAAAAAATGCTTTTAAAAGGTTAAAAAAAAGAGGCTCTGATGATCACAGCTGAGGCGCGTGATTGTCAGAGCTTTTTTTTTACTTTTAAAAACATTTTTTACAACCTATTTGGCTGAATAGGTTGTAAAAAATGCTTTTAAAAGTTAAAAAAAAAAGATCGCGCACCACAGCTGATCACCCCCTCCCCCGCGGGGCTGTTCTGCTTACCCCATGCATCCTTTTGGCATGCACTGTGCACATGCACATCTTGCATTTGGTGCGTGGTGTGCACTGTGCATGCGCGCACAGCGCACATGCGCAACCAGTGAATCAATAGTAAACTGGTTCAGATTTCACCACTGGTAGAGGCCTGCTAAACCTCAGGTGGAAGAATGTTCCATACAGCAGGGCCTGCCATGGAAAAACACTTTCTAGATCCTATAAGGTGATAATGCTTAAGGACTAGGAATGTGCCCACCTTATCTAACCTAGGAGAGATGGATAAATGTCCTTAGTGAAAGATGGTCCTTCAGATAACCTGGTCCTGAGCCATATTAGAATAGAATAGAATAGAATAGAATTTTATTGGCCAAGTGTGATTGGACACACAAGGAATTTGTCTTGGTGCATATGCTCTCAGTGTACATAAAAGAAAAGATACGTTCATCAAGGTACAACATTTACAACACAATTGATGATCAATATATCAATATAAATCATAAGGATTGCCAGCAACAAGTTATAGTCATACAGTCATAAGTGGAAAGAGATTGGTGATGGGAACTATGAAACGATTAATAGTAGTGCAGATTCAGTAAATAGTCTGACAGTGTTGAGGGAATTATTTGTTTAGCAGAGTGATGGCCTTCGGGAAAAAACTGTTCTTGTGTCTAGTTGTTCTGGTGTGCAGTGCTCTATAGCGTCGTTTTGAGGGTAGGAGTTGAAACAGTTTATGTCCAGGATGCGAGGGATCTGCAAATATTTTCACGGCCCTCTTCTTGATTCGTGCAGTATACAGGTCCTCAATGGAAGGCAAGTTGGTAGCAATTATTTTTTCTGCAGTTCTAATTATCCTCTGAAGTCTGTGTTTTTCTTGTTGGGTTGCAGAACCGAACCAGACAGTTATAGAGGTGCAAATGACAGACTCAATAATTCCTCTGTAGAACTGGATCAGCAGCTCCTTGGGCAGTTTGAGCTTACTGAGTTGGCGCAGAAAGAACATTCTTTGTTGTCCTTTTTTAATGATGTTTTTGATGTTAGCTGTCCATTTGAGATCTTGCGATATGATAGAACCCAGAAATTTGAAGGTTTCTACTGTTGATACTGTGTTGTCAAGTATTGTGAGAGGTGGAAGTATGGAAGGGTTTTTCCTAAAGTCTACCACCATTTCTACGGTTTTGAGTGTGTTCAGTTCCAGATTGTTTTGGTTGCACCACAAGGCTAGTCGTTCGACCTCTTGTCTATATGCGGATTCGTCATTGTCTCGAATGAGACCAATCACTGTTGTGTCATCTGCGAACTTCAGTAGCTTAACAAATGGATCATTGGAGATGCAGTCATTGGTATACAGAGAGAAGAGAAGTGGGGAGAGCACACAGCCTTGGGGGGCCCCTGTGCTAATTGTACAGGTTGTATTAGGCTTTAAAGGTGATGATCTGGAAAAAAACAGGAAGCCAGTGCAGTTTGTGCAACAACAACAACAACAACAACAATAATAATAATAATAATTTAATTTGTATACCGCCCTTCTCCCGAAGGACTCCCAAATAAAACAACAATCAAGACACATACAATACAACTAAAAACAGTAATTAAAAAACTTATTTAAATTTGGCCCAAGTTTTAAAATACATTCAAACCCTATAAAACTAATTAGAATTAAAACCCATAAAATCATCTAAAAGATTAAAATTCAGGCCAATCCTGCATGCAAAAATAAATATGTCTTAAGTTCGCGGCGAAAGGTCCGGAGGTCAGGTAGCTGTCAAAGTCCAGGGGGAAGTTCATTCCATAAGGTGGGAGCCCCCACAGAGAAGGCCCTTCCCCTGGGGGTCGCCAGCCGACATTGCTTGGCTGACGGCACCCTAAGGAGTCCCTCTCTGTGAGAGCGCACGGGTCGGTGGGAGGCATAAGGTGGCAGTAGGCGGTCCCGTAAATAACCCGGTCCTAAGCCATGGAGTGCTTTAAAGATGGTAAACAGAGGTGGTAAACAGAGGTGTGATGTTGATAAACCTAGGGACACCCATCACTGTGCACACTAATCATTCTTATTTACTTTACATTGCCATATCTGATGACTTAAGTCAGGGGCATCAAACTTGATTTCATTGAGGGCCACATCAGGGTTGTGTTTCACTTTGGGGCGGCAGGGGGCCATGGTCAGAGTGGGCATGGCCAGCTCAACGTCATTCGTGTTGGGGGTGCCTATGGTGGCTTGAGCACTCTGCCAGAAAAAAATGGGCTCCCAAGCTCCGTTTTTGGCTGCGACAGCCTGTTGCATCTCTCTGCCAGCGAAAACAGAGCTCGGCCCTCCAGAGCTCTATTTTCACTGGCAGAGGCACCACAGGCTGGTCCTTCACTGTTTCCAGGGTGGTCCTACAGGCCAGATCTAAGCACCCCATGGGCCAAATCCAGCCCACAAGCCTTGAGTTTGACATCCCTGACCTAAGTCATGCTATTGCTGTCCTCTCATGGTCCTGGAGACTGTGAAGATTTGGATGGGGGACAAGTGACTTTGACTGAACTCTGGTAAGATCAAATGGCTTTGAGTGTGTGGAAGTTTGGGATCAAGGACTTTAGTATCTTTAGTTCTGGGTTGGGTTATACTGCCCCAGACAGACCCAGTGTGTAACTTGGGAGTTCTCCCGGACTTGCGACTCCTGCTCAAAGAACAGGTATCAGTCATGGCTAGGAGACCCTTTGTGCAACTATTTGCTGTGTGCCAGTTGTGTCCTTTCCTGAATCGGGAGTCCCTACACTCAGTCAGTCAAGGCTTGGTCATCTCATGCTTGGTCTATTGCAACACAGTCTACACAGGGTGATCTTTGAAGAATATTTAGAAATTACAACTGGTGCAGATGGCAGCCATGCAGACAGTTTTTGAGTCCCATAGGGTGATCCATGTTACTCTGCAGACTGCACTAGTTGCCAGTTTGCTTCCAGGTCAATTCAAGGTGTTAAATTATCACCTTAAAGCCCTTCATGGCATGGAACCAATTTACCTGAGGAACCATTTCAGCCCAATGGCATTGGCCTGCTATAATTGCATTGGCAGAAGCGCTATGCTATGGACCCTGTCAGTTAATAAATTCCAGCTGATGTGGTCCAGGATAAGAGTCTTTTCTGCTGTGGTTCCCATCCTCTGGAATATTGTACCCCCTTTCGGCCTTCCAAAAGGGCCTGAAGACCTGGCTTTGCCAACCCAATGGAGTATATCATTTTACAGGTGGTTAATGGACTAAAATGAGATCCAAACCCCTTCCTGTGTATATGTTGATTCTTTCTATTTTGTCAATTTTAAGCAATTCTAGTGTTGATATTTACTGTTTTAATGTTTCATCTTATTTTTACGATTGTAGGCCACTCCACTTAGAGTTGCCTCTAGGCAAGATAGGTGGCAGATAAATTTAATAAATAAATAAAAATCTGATCACTTGAAGTTTCTGAGTGGCCTTCAAGGGCAGCCCCATGTAGAGTGCATTGCAGCAATCCAAAGGGGGAAGTGGCCAATGCATGAGTTATCATGAGAGAGACCTTGCAGTCCAGGAAGGGATGCAATTGGCACATTACATGAATCAGCACAAAGCCCCACTTCACCCCAGCCATGGATGCTAGCTGCTCCTCAAGCAGCAGCCGTAGGTTCAGAAGGAGCCCCCAATTGTGCACCAGCTCAATCCAAGGAATTGTCACACCATCCAGTGTCAAGGATGGAATATCATCTGAGTCCATCTGGCCAAGAATGCAGAGTCACTCTGTCTTTCCAGGGTTGAGTTAGAGCCAAGTCCTCCCCATCCAAACCTTTGCTTTTGACTCCTGCCCTGCGACTGAAAGATATTGTAGAACTTGAAGGGCAGGTGAACATGATTCATTTCAATGATTCAAAAAATAATAAAATACATCTACAGTATCTCTGAGTTGCCTATCTGCTTATATTAATTCTGCACAACTCCACTACCTCTGTAGTGGCTACCTTTAAAATTGATCAGAAGATTGCTCACAATCAAATTCCAAAATTTGAGATTTCAAATAGGACGCAACTGCTCAGATGGCTCTGAGGAGACTTTTCACATAATGGACTGTGTTTGATGGGGCTGGGATTTTAGCTTGAGGATCCCCAACTTCAACCTCAGAATATTGCATGTTAAAACTGTAGGTCAACAGCACAACATACACCGGGTCCAAATGAGTGGTCAGGACATTGAAGGGCAGCAAGATTTAGGGCAACATGACTTCCTTCTGGAATGGGAGGGGAACATGGTGAAGCAGCTAGTTTGAGATGGTTTACTCCGAGGCATTCAGAGTAGAAAGAAACAACAAACAGGCCATCCAGTATGGTCTCCAAGCTGCTTTGGTTCTCTGTCTAGTAGTTGGGAATCAAGATTAGAGTGAAGTTCTATAATCATTCTCATTTAAGAAAGCTTGAGAATGGATGGAAAGGGAGGAAAAATGAGACAGAGAGGAAAAAAAGTAATTCTAACATTTATATAGTAGTATTGTTTTGAGAGCTTTTACATTATTTGTATACCTCCTATGACAAATCCAGAGTACTCCTTGCTTTGAGTGAGAATGGCCCATTAGCCACTTCTAATGAAAATATCCACACGCCGCTACTACTTGTACTTCATCATCCATCTGCAGCTAAGGCACCCTGAGGATAGCTTTAAGCAGTGATTCTGGAAGTGATGTTTTCCCTCATGCCATCCAAACTTCAGGCCAGTAATGGGTTTCGTTTGCTACTGGTTCACTTGTGGGCATGTGCACATGTGCACACGCCACTTCTGTGCATGCGCAGAGACATCCGGGCAGATGGGCGGAGCCTCCTGCCACCGCTACCGGTTCGCCCAATCCAGGGTGAACCGATAGCAACCCACCACTGCTTCAGACTCTACAAAGAGAAAATTGATGTGAACAAGGGAAAGAGTCTGAAATAAAGGATTCCATGTCAACAAAGGTGTGCCTCCCATTGATTCTGCCAGCTTCCCGTGGGACCGCCCCCTTCTATATGGTTATTAAACTATTCTCCCACTTCTGGATTCTCATTTGGTTGTGCAGTACACCAGAACACTGGCTTCTACAGCCATTTTATTCTATAAATGTTGTCAGTCTCTGAGAAACTAAAAACATTGGTTTTGCTGTAAAGCTGCCTTTCTGGAAAAGAATGGCACAGTTGAACTTAAATTATCTTTTCGACTTTAAACTTAATGGGCAGGAAATTCCCTTGAAGTTCAATTAAAGACCTGTCCTTGGAATTTTACCTCGGCCTTCTTCCAGCATTTACTACACACAGGGGAAAAGATAAGAATGAAAATAAACCCTTTTACCTCAAGGTACTGACAATGTTGTTCTCAATGCCAAGGCAAAGAACAGATCTAAGACACTATCCTTCTGCTAATATTTTTCCCCTTTAAGTGCTTGTTTTTCTTCTCGAGCTGTGGCTCAGAAGTAAAAGCAACCACAATGAGGACCACTACGCATAGCAAAAATACATGATGCAAAGATAATATGACTGGATGATGCTAGAAAACTTCAGACCACAAATCTGGATCTAAACTTCATCAAATCCCCAGTTTCTTTGAAAGCAAATAGCACCATTTCCCCCACTTTGCTTTTCACAATTACTTTGGAAGACATTAATGAAAATATTTGACTATTTATCACTGGAAGAACACTGGGTAAGCAAAACTTCAGAGATAAAAAGACGAATACAGAAGATAATTTAAGTGGGTAAGTTCTTCTCTGTTTGTATTTGTAAAGCAAATCTTGAATTCATGGAATCCTTGATCTAGACAGGAGACTTTGAAGCCGTGTCAAACATATGCAGTTGCTATGAATTGAGCACAAAGAGCAGATATCAAACTCCATCATCTCTCTCTCTCTCTCTCTCTCTCTCTCTCTCTGTATGTGTGTGTGTGTGTGTGTAGGTGTTTGTGTGTCTGTATTTACATGTGCATACATCTACAGACATAGCAGGGATCTGAGAAAGAAATAGGGTGAATGACCTTTAAACTACCCATCTGAACAAGGCTAATTCAAAAAGATAAGAAGGGACAGAAAAAGGAAGTCTAGATGTAGATTTTAATTAAACAGAAGACTGATGCAAAAAAAAAAAAGGAATGAGAAAGGAACTGTGACTGAAATGAATTGTGTTGTTTTCTGGTTATTCAAATGCTTATCTTTCTGATAAGAGATTTAGTTCTCTAACCAACCTCCATTCTCAATCTTAATCTTTTATAGGAAATGACAGCCCAGGGAGGAGGCCAAGAATCTGATATATAACCTTTTATGCGGTCACTGCAGTTTGCAAACAACATACACTTTAATGCAGTGTGTGAACCTACCCATGTGAGAATCCAACAGTTGTATTCAATAAACCATGGTTAAAACAAATTCTGTCTAAGCATGATGAGCAAAGTGGTTTTCAAACAGTTTTTATTTCATTTTTATTTTTTCTATTCAGCTTTGACAATCTAAACATTTAAAATGAAAATATTGTATCTCTCTTGAATGTAGTCAGTAATCAAAGATTCATTCTTTCCTGCAGGAGAGAATGAGAGAAAATGGGATAGGAACTTCAAATGAATCACTGGTGACCAAATTCATCCTGATCGGATTATCAGATTATCCCAGAGCTCAGATTATTCTCTTTTGGTTCCTCTTGATGGTGTATCTCATTAGCTTTCTTGGCAATGGACTCATCATCATATTAATCATTGCTGACCCCCGACTTCATACCCCCATGTATTTCTTCATTTGTGTCCTTTCCACAGTAGACTTTATTCTTACCAACAATGCAATTCCTGAGATTTTAGTGAACTGCTTCATTTACAGACCCACAATTTCTTTCTCTAGATGTTTGGTCCAGATGTACATGGGTCTATTTCTGGTTGTAGCAGAGTGCATCATTTTGGCAGTCATGGCATATGATCGCTTGGCAGCTATATGCCAGCCATTATACTACACACAAATCATGAGTTGGAAATTATGCTTTTTTCTAGTAGCCATGTCAGTGGGCCTTTCCTTCATGACGACACTGGTCAACGTGCTCTTGCAGCCCATTGACTTCTGTGGCCATCACACCATCAACCATTTTGCATGTGAGCTGCAATCTTTACTCAAACTGGCTTGTTCCAACACAGTCAGTGAACTCTTTATGCATATCTCCAGCTTCTTTCTGTTATTCCCTCCCTTTGGCTTCATAGTTGTGACATACGTCCGCATAGGCCTGGCTATACGACGTATCAGCTCTACTGAGGGACGCAGAAAAGCCTTCTCCACCTGTAGCTCTCACCTTGCTGTGGTCAGTGTCTTTTATGGAACAATCATGATCGTGTACTTGAGACCCAAAGAGAAATCCGTTTCTGAAAAGGACAAGGTCATAGCCTTAGCATACGGGGCTCTGACTCCCATGCTCAATCCTCTGATCTACAGCCTGAGAAACAAGGATGTCAAGGGGGCATTTTGGAAGCTGATTCAAAGAAAAATCTTAATGTAATGCTCACCATGTCCTATGTAAGTTTTTATTGCTGCCAATCTCTACTGACCTGAAAATATTTACAGACCCCTTGCATCCTGGACATAAACTGTTTCAACTCCTACCCTCAAAATGACGCTATAGAGCACTGTACACCAGAACAACTAGACACAAGAACAGTTTTTTCCTGAACGCCATCACTCTGCTAAACAAATAACTCCCTCAACACTGTCAAACTAATTACTAAGTCTGCATTACTATTAATCTTTTCAGCATTCGTATCATCCATCCCCTCCTACTTATAACTGTATGATTGTAACCTTGTTGCTGGTATCCTTAAGATTTATATTAAGAATCATTAAGTGTTGAACCTTATTTTTCTTGACAAATGTATCTTTTCTTTTATGTACTCCGAGAGCGTATGCACCAAGACAAATTCCTTGGGCGTCCAATCACACTTGGCCAATAAAGAATTCTATTCTATTCTATTCTTTTAAAAAGGAATTTAATAACCAGCCATCCTGCTCCTAGTAAACCCAAGAGGGCATAAGCAATATTGAATTTTAAGGAGGAATGTGTTAGGACTCCAAGAACTAGAATTCATAGTGCTTTTGAAGAATGTCAGGTTGGGGAATATATTCACAAATAAACTGAGAATTTTAGGTGCCAAAATACACCCCTGAATAAACTACTGTTTCAGCTTATTGTATATATAGTAATACTTCAAAAAATATTTGTTATCCCATATGAGCTCACAGGTAAGCCATCCATTAATAAGCTGATCCTTGATTTTCTAACCAAAATAACTGTGCTGGGATTCGACTGGAAGCATCGCAGCGATACAGTCACCTAATAGCTCACCTCTGATGAGCCTTGTGAAAATCCGGTCTGACAAATCGCTGTCAGGGGGGTCTTTGAACCAGATCTGTCCTGTAGGGTTGGAGAAGAAGGAGAGGCACCTCAGAAGACCAAGAGGAACAAGCAAGTTCCTTGGAGATCGGAGGAAATTCTTTGACTCAGCGGCAGGGTGGTGGCCATTGCAGCCGTCACTAAGCTGGGGAAACCAGATTAAAGTTTTGAGCAGGAGCGGTGATTTGGATGGAGTATTGGTACCAGGTGAGTGATTGGCCAGCTCACAGGCAAAAAAGAAATATTTTTAAATTGCTAAAGGCTGCCCCAGCAAAGAAACAGCAGCTAATGGGCGGTGGGGAATATTAATAGAGAGAGGAGAACAAAGCGGAAATTTAAAGTGTCAAAGCCTGAAATGGAACTTGAGTTTTGGTTTAGAATTTGTCTGGAGATATTTAAATTATTATTAGAAGAAACCTGAAATAGTGGTGAAGAGGATTGTTAATAATTTTAAAACTTTTGAACATGAAGGAAGAACAAACAAAAGTTTAAAATTAAAAGCCCTGTGACAGAGTTTTTTTTAAAAAACTGGATTTGGATTTGGATTTGAAAATTGGAACTTGGGGAACATTAAAACAATACTAAAAAGATTGAAATTGATAAATATTGGCAATGTGGATTTAATAAATAAATTGGATATTTTTTTTAATGTGTTGACTGGAAGTGTGAATTGGAGAGAGAAATCTGCAGGCGGAAAGATACATTACAACTGTTAATGTGTATTTTGGAAAAAAAATTCTTAAAGTGATAACACTGGTGGGAACTTTTGAGGAGGATTTGTTTTTGTTTAAGCTGTTTGATCTCGACATTCAAAGAAAGTGGAACATAACAAAACTTAAAATTGGAATAAAGACAACTCAGAAACAACAAAATGACGCAGGAACTAATTGAAATGATTGAAACGATGCGCATATCATTCAAATTGGAAATAAATGAAATGCTTACAATGATGCATGAAAAACCTAAACTGGATAAACTAGAGACTGTGCTGGAACATACCCAAGTGGAAGAAACCAGGAACAAGAAGCAAGAAAGTACTATTAAAAATAAAGACATTGATTATGAAAAATTAAATGATTATGGTGGGAGTAACAATGAAAAAAAGAGAGGATTTAGGAGAAAATTAATGGGAAAAAGGAAACAAATAAAGGGATGAAAAGGAAAGGGGAAAAGGTTAGAAATGAAGATGAATTTTAAATATTACATTAGGATTAACAATGTCAAAAATGGAGGGATTATAAAGGGACAAGGAGAGAAAGAAAAGGGGAAGAGACAAAATATAAAAAAAATCAAATGATTACACCGGGATTAACAGAGAAGTTGGAAATACGGGGCAAACTAGGAGAGCAAGGGACTTTAAAATTAGGGGGGAAAGGGAAAAAGAAGAAAATAAGAGGGTGGGATAAAGGATAATAAGATTTACAAGTATAAATGAATGGTAGTAAGTTTAATAGATGTGATTATAATATTTGGAATGTTTTTAATAGTAGTAATGGAATTCAGCTAAAGCATTTGAAATTATATTATATTGATATAGAAAAGCCTGTTCAATTATGCAGGAATCATGAAGGATGAAAGAAAATAAAAAATAAAGCATGAAACAGAGAAAGGTATAATGCACAATACTCATTTTATTGAAGCAGGTTTTGAAGTTTTTAAAAAGCAAATTTGTTCCCTCTATCCCACCCAGAAATCTTTTAAAAATCGTCATTTGTATGCAATTTGTAAGCTTTGAGTCTATAACATACATGGTTGCTTAGGTCTGCTCTGCTAGAGAAATGATTGTAGCCTCTTCAACGATGCAAGAATCATGAAGGGTGAAAGAAAATAACTAAAGCATGAAACAGAGAAAGGCATAATGCACAATATTCATTTTATTGAAACAACTGAAGATTTTAAAAAGCAAACTCTTTTCCTCTTTCTACCCAAAACCCTTTTTAAAATCATCATATCTATGCAAAGAAATCCATTCATCCCAACATGTGGAATACAAGTATAGAATCAATATATCCAGTCATAATTGGTTATATAAGAAATAGCATCATTTTTGTCGTAGGAGGAGGAAGAGAAATGCAGGATCATCAGTCTCAGAGCTTGCAGTCCCGAGTCCATTCTGACAGATCTCTTCCTTGGCATTTGCTTTTCCAGCCATACCTAGGAGTAAAAATAAGAACGTTGCTTTCTTTTCTACATCACACACATGATTGTTTCTTTGATGACATAACTCTACTTCAAGAGATTCAGGATTTTTCAAGGTGAACTAGTTCTTTATTGAATGTCCTTTCCCCCAGGTTAAAATCAAAGGAAAATAATTGTTTTAGCTAAAATAGTCCTGAGTTTCTATTTCTCATAATAAAGCCTATATGCCACTGTTGCCCCATATATAATTTGGACTCCCACAAAAACTTGCCAGAATCCCTGTTAGGGCTGAAGAGATTTAATCTGAAGTATGTGGTGAGCACCAGAGGCTCACAAAATCCTGCCCCAAACCTTAGAGGGCCTTAGAAAGGCACACAGCAGTGTAACTTTTAGATAATTAAAATATACAAATTTAGATAACTAAAATATACAAATAGAATGAGACTATTGCCTTACACACTGTAAGCCGCCCTGAGTCTTCGGAGAAGGGCGGGATATAAATGTAAATAAAAAATAATAATAACTCTAATTGTTGATCACCTAATATCTTTATGATTTGCTTTTAAATGCTAATTGCTGGCTTAAGAGTTTCCTATCTAATGATCTGCTGCTGCAGCCCCCTTTCCCACCCATCCTATAATTAGAGGCTTCCCAAACGATCTCCTGCTTCGCTTACAGCTATGCTGTTCACAAATCCACTTCTTTGATCCCTTGGAGCTCATTCCAAGGTGGTGAGCTGTGGTGGCGCAGTGGTTAGAATGCAGTACTGCAGGCTATTTCTGCTGATTGCCGGCAGCCTGCAATTTGGCAGTTAGAGTTTCACCGGCTCAAGGTTGACTCAGCCTTCCATCCTGCTGAGCTGGGTAAAATGAGGACCCAAATTTTTGGGGGCAATAGGCTGACTTTGTAAACCACTTAGAGAGGTCTGTAAAAGTGAGAATGAGGAAAGTAGAAAGAGATAGAAGAAGGAAGAGAAGGGGAGAGGAAGAGGAAAGGTTGTGGAAAAATAAAGGAGAGGAAATGGTAAAAGAACAGTCTTGAATAAGAGACTGTACATTTAAATATGTTTATGAAAAACAAAAATAAAAACCTTTTTTTTAAAAAAAAAGAGAGGACTGTAAAGCATTGTGAAGCAGTATGTAAGTCTAAGTCTAATTCAGGAGTGGGATTGAAAATTTTTAGCAACCGGTTCTTGGCCTGGTTGCTGGGTGGCATGGGCTGCTCGGCCTCCTGCACCATGGTGGTGGGGTGTCTTTGCCCTCCCCAGGCTCCAAAACTTTCCTTGAGCCTCTGGGAGGGAGAAAACAGCCTCTTATGGACTCCAGAGGCCCTCTGGAGACCAGAAACAGGCCTGTTTCTGGAGTTCCAGAACTTCCGGGAGGCCCATTTTTTGCCTTCCCCAGGCTCCAGTAGCTTTCTTTGAGAGAGGGTGAAAATGGCCCCCCCTGGGCTCTGGAGGTTCTCCAGAGGCCGGAAACAGGCCCATTTCTGTACTTCCAGGACTTCCGGGAGGGCTGTTTTTTGCCCTCCCAGAGCCTCCGCGTGGGCCCTGAACTTATCTCGCATCCAAAATGGGCTGCGGGTGCTTATTGGGTATCTTCCCAGAAAAAAGCAGTAAAGAAAATATTTATATTTATTTGATTATACATGTAATAACAGCAGCAAGAATTGTTTTTGCACAAAACTGGAAAACAGAGAAAATACCTCTAGAAGAAGAAGTTATTTAAAAAATTAGATTGTGCAGAAATGAATAGATTAATTTAGATGATCAAAGAAAGAGGATTCAGAATATTTTAAGATATGGGGTCAATTTTGCCATTGGTTAGAAAAAAAGATATAGATAAGCAATTGATAGTTATGTAAGAAAATGGTATAATTAGAATATTGTACTTGTGAAAAAACTGTAATAAATTAAATTGAAATGAAGAAAGACGAAAAACAAAAAGATGGAGCCATGAAGAAAACACCGAGATGTCAAACGGAAGGAATGACTGATGTATTAAATGTTTGTTTGTTTATAAAATAATATAAAAAATATATATGACTCCTGGGAGGGGAGGGGTGAGAGGGGCCAGCCACTCCTTGGAATTATCGCTTCTGTGAACCAGATGTAAAATTAGCATTCGGTTTGCCCAAACCGGTTTGAACTGGCTGAATTTCCACCCACCCCTGATCTAATTGCTATTGCTATTCTTAGGATCAGAATCTTGGTGTTTAAAAGGCCATTTGCCAAATTCTTCTCTTGCCTGTCCCAACTGGGTGCTAAACCTCCATGATGAACCTGTGTTTAAAAAGATGTATAAATAGCCAGCAAGCAAAAATTGGATAATGGATGTCAAATTACTGGGAGGAAATTCTCCAGCCTATAAAAATAGGCAACATTCACCCTGCTAATCTGTGCCAATAATCCACCTTTAATCTACTTCTAATCCACTTTCAAACCATGATTTAAAAGACTGTTAAACCCAAATTCAAAAGGCTGTTAAACCCCTGTTGTAAAGCAACCGAAATGGAAGCATAGCAATAAAAATACAGTTTTTTAAATACATATTCTGAATGTATTTTTCTCCACCAATGTTAAAGTTGTACAATAGTCTAGAGAAAGGTAGTTATCTTTCATGAGCAATAGTAGTGGATTTGCTACTGAATGCCACAAGTAGAAAGATGTTAATGAGAGATTGACTCACCAGGCATTCATCCCATTGGGATCACGCACAACTCTCTTAACACAAGTAATATCATCTGTGATGTCATCATCTATGAAATCTGCCAGTAGAAACAAATAAAAATATGTCCCATCCCAGATATTTCAAAGTTATTTTCAAACATTTGCATAAAATGATTATAGGAAGCAAAAAAAAAGTGAGAGAGATGGTGAGAATGTTGAGCCGTGTGGGACACTGGGACCTCATCAAATATGGGTCTGGTGCTCATTAAAACTCAGATCACACTGGGTTGGGTAGTGTGGAGGCACAAAGTCAGGTATGTCTTTGTAGGGGAAGGGAGACAACTTGTGAGAAGCTTAGAAATGGGATACTAAGTGGAGGACCAGATTGAGGAAGGATAACAGGTCAACAAAAAACAATGTGTCTAGGTACCATCACAATTTATTTATTTATTTTATTTATTTATTTAATTAAACTTTTATACCGCCCTTCTCCCGAAGGACTCAGGGCGGTGTACAGCCTACATTAAAACAATTAATATACACACTAAAATAACAATTAAAAAACTTATTCAATAAAGGCCGAAATTAAAACCATCCAATTGACCATATAAAATACCCAAGAAATATTAAAATTGAAAAATTTAAAATTTAAAAATTTAAAAATCAGGCCAGTCCCGCTTGGATAAATAAATAAGTTTTCAGTTCCCGGCGAAAGGTCCGAAGGTCGGGCAATTGGCGTAAACCGGGGGGGAAGTTCCTTCCAGAGAGTAGGTGCTCCCACAGAGAAGGCCCTTCCCCTGGGGGCCACCAGACGACACTGCTTGGCGGACGGCACCCTGAGAAGACCCTCTCTGTGAGAGCGCACGGGTCGGTGGGAGGCATGTGGTAACAGCAGGCGGTCCCGTAAGTACCCGGGCCCTAAGCCATGGAGCGCTTTAAAGGTGGTAACCAAAACCTTGACGCGCACCCGGAAGACCACAGGTAGCCAGTGCAGACTGCGCAGGAGTGGTGTTACTCGGGAGCAACATGGTGCTCCCTCAATCACCCGTGCAGCTGCATTCTGGACTAGCTGAAGTCTCCGAGTGCATTTCAGGGGTAGCCCCATGTAGAGAGCATTGCAATAATCCAGACGAGAAGTGACGAGAGCATGAGTGACTGTGCATAAGGCATCCCGGTCAAGAAAGGGGCGCAACTGGCGGACCAGGCGAACCTGGTAAAAAGCTCTCCTGGAGATGGCCGCCAAGTGATCTTCAAACGACAGCCGTCCATCCAGGAGAACGCCCAAGTTGCGCACCCTTTCCGTTGGGGCCAATGACTCGCCCCCTACTCAATGACCCGAGTAGGAACTCGAAATAATTTTGAGAGGCAGGATGATTAAATGTGAATCTTCATGAAGTGATGGGTGCAATTGGACAATTACAGAGACCAATAAAGGAGAAGAAGGAGTTAGAATTTCCCTACAAAATTTTCAATTGAATTATTTGAGACATTTCACTTTTTTGCTTTTCTAACGAAATACGTGTCAGCCCTTGATAATAGATCAGGTCAGGAAAAAAACACTGCAAGGATTATGGGAATCTATACTACTTCATTGTCATAGACCAGAATAATAAGAACAGAATTTTAAAAGCTTCTCTCTCCCACCTCACACACAAACAGGATCAAAGTGGGGTCACTTTTAGTCTCTTTCAGGTGTTTCCTTCTTTCCTAGGAGTTGTCATTCTTTTCTCATCAACTTTCTCTTAATAGTTCTCCTAACAGCTCTTGCATTCCTTTATCAAGATTATACCCTACATATCTTACCACTGCAAGGTTTATTGCAGCCATTAGCTGTACGGCCCTGGTTATCATTGCACCAATAGCGGCTGTTTATCTGGAAAAGCCCATAGTCGCGACTGCCATTGTCATTTAGCCTACTCACAGCTCCGGTGTCAAAACTGCTTTCAGAAGAAGCCATACAGATCCCTGGAAAAAAAGCAAATGAGGAGAGGGCCACAAAAGGCCTTTGCTGTAAATGAAAAGGCTATCCTGGCTTCTCACACAGAACATTTAAAACAGAATATTTAACTATCTTCCCATTTTTTCTCCAATCAAAGAAGGACCCAAGAAGTGCAATACATTTTTGGAAACCTTCAGGAGAATTTGGAATAAACCTGATTGTTGTCTCCAAGATGTTCCTGGGGTTGTTGATGGCAGATAAAGCCACGTCTGCTTTTTCTTTCTTCCTAATCAGGCCTTGCCGGGAGAAGATACTTTTCCATGGTGGATCTTTTGCACTGCTGTGCCTGTGGAAAATCTTCTGGGATGGATCCTTTAACTATATTTGATTTGGGGGAATCTGAAGGATCTGACCTTTGAGAGGATGCTTATAGCTGCCTATTTGTAAGCTGTCTATATTAGCTAAGCAAGTTATTGTTAATAGACAATACAGGGTTCTAAGCAAATCCCAGTTCTGCTCTTGTCCCAAACAGGTGACAAACTGGAGATCACTCACCCTCATTAAAGTCAGAATAGTAATGCTCAGTTTTTGCCCCATTTAGGATCCCTCTTGCAAACCTGGTTCTTCCTAAGGTGGAGAAAAAGAGAGAGTAAACTCACAGTCTCCCAAGCTGACACCCTCATATCCATCCATGCCATTTTGTTTCAGAACTGAAGCCAGGTCACATCTGGTATATCGTTTGGCTTCACTGGCTGCAACGAGGAGGAAGAGGAAGGTGAGCACTAATGCCTTCATTGCTGTGGCTTCTTGGAGGACGATGTCTGATTTCTCCAGTGCAGCTACTGGATTTTATAGTCAGAAAAAATGGCACATCTGAAGACATTGTAAACAAAGTATATAGCAATAATAATTCTGAAACCTGAGGTAATTATGCACTGATAAGCAGAGAGTAGAAAGGGCAAAAACCAAAGGGAAAGAAAAACAAAAATGTAAATCTTCTTTCAATTTAAAAATCAAACACAACCAAAATGGGGGAGAAGCATTTTTTGTAACCTGAAAGATCCTGGGTCAAGGGAGTCTATATGAGGGGTACCAAAATTGTACAAGTAAGGATTGCAACTATGTGATTGAAGCCCCAACCATTTTATGTGTCTTGCATGCAATGCACATGAAAAAGGAGCTGGGTTTTCATTGTGTGGTGGCTGCCGACATCTTTATTTTTCTCAGTCCCACCCCATAGACATTCCTCTCTGGGGGCCCATTGTTTATTTGAGTTTTCTGTTTGTTTGTTTGTTTGTTTGTTCGTATGTTTCAATTGCAATTGTGGTTTCAGTGTATATTTCTTTTGTCAGGTGAAGTTTGTAGAGAAACAAAACACGCTGAAACAACTGAGAGAACTATATTTTATTTCTTGCTTTTCTTGCCATAATACCAGTGATGGGATTCAGCCAATTTGCACCACTTCGGGAGAACCGGTTGTTAACTTTCTGAGCAGTTTAGTGAACTGGTTGTTGGAAGAAAACATTAGGGCAGAGAACCGGTTGTTAAATTATTTGAATCCCACCACTGCATAATACCCTCCCTGAAGGCACAGAAAGTAGGAGGGGGCAAAGGGAGAGAAAGGTGGGAATGAGGCTCTAATTATGTCCTTTCTGTTCATATAGGAATACCTAACACGGGTGTATAATAAATTCACACCTTCTAGGTGTTTGGCATTTCTTTACAGGATGCTTTATTAAAAGCTTTTTGAGAACGAAGGTTGGTGGGACAGGACGGGACCCTTCTCCTTCAGTTGATCTTATCAGAGAGATGAAATCCACTGAATCCACCCCTCCCCCCTCCCCTAACTAGGCGCAACCATCTAAGGAACTTCAGGGTAAATCCATGTCGCTCCTTTTCCAGTCCAGGAGCAAACCGGCTGCAGAAGCCAGCTTCTAGCAGCCAAAGCTGCCATTTGGCCAGCAGAGCAGAGAAATGCTCAACTGGACCAGAATGCTATTTCTGGGTGGAGTCCTAGGATTTGGCAATTCTTAAGAGGATGCTTTATTAAAAGCTTTCTGAAACACAATATTGGTCCATTAATTCATTTTTATCTTGAATTGAATTGGATTGAATTGAAGTTCATTTTGCAGTCATGCTGACATTGCTAAGAAAAAGACTTTTCTGTGGTGATACTAAGGATATAGAATAAATGAAAGCCCAGGTTGTATCCAAAATACCTTTACTGTTCTCAGAGCATATAGCATTTTAAATGTATCTGGGTCTGCTGCTTGTTTTAACAGTGTGTGTTCTTCTTGCAGTCATGGCATATGATCGCTTTGCAGCTTTACACTACATGCAGATCAAGAGTCGGAGTTTATGCACTTCCCTGGTAGCCACATCAGTCACTCTTGCTTTCACGTTTACCTTGATCAATGGACTTTTGCAACCCGTTGACTTCTGTGGCCATCACATTATCAACCATTTTGCCTGTGAGCTACAATCTTTTGTCAAACTGGGTTGTTCCAACTCACATATCAGTGAGGTCTTGATGAATGTTTCCAGCCTCTTTCTCTTAATCCCTCCCTTTGGCTTCATAGTTGTGACATATGGTCGCATAGGCCGGGCTGTAATGCACATTCGCTCAAATCAGGGTTTCAAAAAGGCCCTTTCCACTTGCAGCTCACACTTTGCTGTTGTCTTTTATGGGACAATCATCATAATGTACATGATGCCAGAAAGAGAGTCAGTTTCTGACAAGGGAAAGATCCTATCTATAGTCTATGGAGCTCTGACCCCTATGCTGAATCCTGTAATTTACAGCCTGAGAAACAGGGATGTGAAAGGAGCCTTTTGGAAACTGGTTGGGAAAAAGATATCAAATTAAATCAGTGTTCATCTCTGTCTATTACCCAGAGGCACCTGCAGCTGGTAGTTATTTGTAACTACCGGTACTTATTGTAGGTACTAAAAAATACCTTTTCCCATTATCACTGCATGGTGTTTCAGCCATGGAAGAATAACCTACACAGAATGCATATCTGGCTGAAAACAGTGAAATCTCCCTTCTCAATCAAGAACGTATCCCATTTGAGAGTGGGGTCTTCTGCCTATTTATATATAGTAGCTTGCGCTACCATTTTTAGTAGGGATTTGGTTTCTTTCTTGGTGATTCCTTGATTAGAGCATTGTAAATCTAATAAAGTTCAAATTAAACCTGTTTGGACATCTGATGCCCCATTTAAACAGTGATGAAATTACATATCTAAATTTGTGTGGCGGGGAAAAAAACCCGCAAGTTAAATATAAGGTGCTACAAGATGCAAAGAAGAGAGGAAGATTGGGTTTACCTGATTTGTTGCTGTATTTTGCAGCTTGTTGGATGAGAAATGTCGCTGAGAAATAGGACATTTGTAGAGTAAGAGGGATATGACATGAGATGTGAGTAGCATGGATATTTGTGATATGACAAAGTCAAAGTCAATGGCCGACTGCCCAAGAGCTATACTGGATGAAGGAGGACCTAACGGGCCACCTGATCCTCCAGGAATGCCAGATTGCCTCAGTGCTGGTGGAGTGCACAACTATCCTCGAGTGGAGAGCCACGTGGCTCCTGGACCTTAGTGAGTCCCAGGAACGGGGTGCCCAACCGCGGTCACAAAGCCAGACTTTGGATGGGCTGCCAGAGAGGGTCAGCCAACTGAGTGTCAGCAGCCTGAGTCAACACCACCAAGCCAGCCAAACCGTGATGGCCCTGATCCAGCCGACATTCATCTTCCCTACCCAGGGGAATGTGACCACCCCGAGTGGAATTTCCTTCTTGTTCCATTCAGCACAGAGTGGATACTGCCCAAGTCTCCCTGTGGGACTGATCTATGAGTTTGACAGCTCAAACTCTGACAGCCACCAACCCTTTGGGCTGGATTTAAGCACCCCACAGGCCAAATCCAGCCCACGGGCCTTAAGTTTGACTCCCCTGCCATAGCTCACTGGAGGTCATGAAATAAAGCTTTGGCTCAGACAGTTTAGCTCCCAGCACAAATTCTATTGCACAGTTGGTAGTCCGGGGGGGGGGGGAGCAGGGTGTTGCATTCTTGTTCACTGAATGTGTTGGCCCTGTATTCTTTAAGGACCTGGAGGCAACTTGGTGATGATTTGGTGCTGGTGGCAGCTTTCTCACGGCTCTCTGGGTCATATGGCAACCCCCAATCAATGGTGTCCCATATGACCCGGAGAGCCGTGACTTATATAAGTCTAAGTGGTATTGCTATTGCTATCCTGGGTCTAGCCTGGCGTGACAAATGGGCACCTGCCATCACATGGGAAGATGGCTACTGGATGGCTATTGGAAGGTGGTCCCACTAGGAGTGGGACCATTGCCACCTCACCCTCATTGCAAAGCCTCATTTTCACCCTACATGGCCTCCTCCAGTACTCTGCAGGCCAAAAACGGGCTGATAACGGGCCGAAAATGAGCCACATGGCTGCTCACCCCCCCCCATAGACTAGCCTCCAGCAGCACTCTACTGGCCAAAAACAGGGTGTGCGGGGACCACGGGAGGTTGTCTCCCATGGGTTCTGCAAGTTTCCTGAGGGACCATCCCCTTTTATGTGGTCATTAAGCTATTCTCCCACCTCTGGATTCTCATTTGGTTGTGAAGGACACCAGAACACTGGCTTCTACAGCCATTTTATGCTATAAATGTTGTCAGTCTCTGAGAAATTAGAAAACATTGTTTTTGCTGTAAAGCTGCCTTTCTGGAAAAGAATAGCACAGTTGAACTTAAATTTATCTTTTCGACTTTAAACTTAATGGGCAGGAAATTCCCTTGAAGTTCAATTAAAGAACTGTCCTTGGAATTTTACCTCCGCCTTCTTCCAGCATTTACTACCCACAGGGGAAAAGATGAGAATGAAAATAAACCCTTTTACCTCAAGGAACTGGCAGTGTTGTTCTCAATGCCAAGACAAAGAACAGATCTAAGACACTATCCTTCTGCTAATATTTTTCCCCTTTAAGTGCTTGTTTTTCTTCTCGAGTTGCAGTTCAGAAGTAAAAGCAATCACAATGAGGACCAGTATGCGTAGCAAAAATACATGATACAAAGATAGTATGACTGGATTATGCTAGAAAACGTCAGACCACAAATCTGGATCTAAACTTCCTCAAATCCCCAGTTTAGATCCAGACCACAAATTTGGATCTAAACTTCCTCAAATCCCCAGTTTCTTTGAAAGCAAATAGCACCATTTCCCCCACTTTGCTTTTCACAATTACTTTGGAAGACATTAAAAAAAATATTTGACCATTTATCACTGGAAGAAGACTGGGTAAGCAAAACTTCAGAGATAAAAAGGCAAATACAGAAGATAATTTAAGTGGGTAAGTTCTTCTCTGTTTGTATTTGTAAAATAAATCTTGAATTCATGGAGTCCTTGATCTAGACAGGAGACTTCAAAGCCCTGTCAATCATATGCAGTTGCTATGAAGTGAGCACAAAGAGCAGATGTCAAACTCCATCATCTCTCTCTCTCTCTCTCTGTGGGTGTTTGTGTGTCTTTATGTATGTTTACATACATCTACAGACATAGCAGGATTAAATCTGAGACAAATAGGGTGAATGACCTGTAAATTATCAATCTGAACAAAGGCTAATTCAAAAAGATAAGAAGGGACAGAAAAAGGAAGTCTAGATGTACATTTTAATTAAACAGAAGACTGATGCAAAAGAAAACAAGTGGGGGGAATGAGAATGGAACTATGACTGAAATTAATTGTGTTGTCCTCTTGTTATTCTAATGCTTATCTTTCTGCTAAGGTTGAACTTGTTGCTAACATCTCTTCTCTCTCTACTCTCTTTACTTTCATTCCAAGAATGTTTTTCTTTTTGTGAGATTTAGTTCTCTAACCAACGTCCATTCTCAATCCTAATCTTTTATGGAAAATGACAGCCCAGGGAGGAGGCCAAAAATTTATAACCTCTCCTTTGGATTCTAGTATAACACAAAAAAAGTGTCTTGAATAGTTTGAGAATGGACTACCTAGTATGTCGTTAGTTTTCCTTAATAAAAGCATCAGCCTATTTTCTATTCTGAATAATAACATAATTTTCTTTCAATCTTTCCACCCTCCCAAAGAATTCTGATCATCTTTTAACTAACAATAATTCTGAAGTATTATTGTTAAAATATCAGTGCCCTGATTATAACATAATAAAGCAAAGAAAAACAAAGCTAAAGTTGACATCTTAATAGAGATATCTCAGGTTTAATAACAACATTATGCCCTGCAACAAATTGTACTTGCTTACAATGAACCCTGTGTGCCACTCTTTTTTTTGGCTCTTTTAGATCCAAAAAAGAAAGGATGGTGTGCTTGAGATCAGCATCGATTCTACTTTGTTTTGTGAATTATCTAATTCACAATTATCATTGCTTCTAATGAGTTAACTCAGGACATTTTTGTTCAGTTTCTACTAACCTACTGGTAAATTAGGGGAGGGGATGAAGCTACAGCTGCCAGCTTGCTGCTTCCATTACTTTTGGAAATAGATTTCTTCATCTTCTATCTGGGGTTGGATCTCAATATCTACCTGTGAGATATCTAGCTTATTGAGTTTTGGCTTAGCATTTTAGGTGGTTACTGCACTTTGCAAACAACATATACCTTAATGCAGTGTGTGAACCTACACATGTGAAAATCCAATAATTGTATTTGATAAATCATGGTTAAAACAAACTCTGTCTAAGCAAGTTGCGCAAAGCAGTTTTCAAGCAGTTTTTATTGCATTTTTATTTTTTTCTATACAGCTTTGGCAATCTAAACATTTAAAGTGAAAGTATTGAATCTCTCTTGAATGTAGCCAGTAATCACACCATTCATTAAACCCAAATTCAAAAGGCTGTTAAACCCCTATTGTAAAGCAACCGAAATGGAAGCATAGCAATAAAAATACAGTGTGTCATATTCTGAAAATATTTTTCTCCACCAATGTTAAAGTTGTACAATAGTCTAGAGAAAGGTAGTTATCTTTCATGAGAAATAGTAGTTGATTTGCTACTGAATGCCGCAAGTAGAAAGATGTTAATGAGAGATTGACTCACCAGGCATTCATCCCATTGGGATCACGCACAACTCTCTTAACACAAGTAATATCATCTGTGATGTCATCATCTATGAAATCTGCCAGTAGAAGCAAATAAAAATATGTCCCATCCCAGATGTTTCAAAGTTATTTTCAAACATTTGCATAAATTTATTATAGGAAGAAAAGAAAAAAAGTAAGAGAGATTGTGAGAATATTGAGCCGTGTGGGACACTGGGACCTCATCAAATACGGGTCTGGTGCTCATTAAAATCAGACCACACTGGGTTGGGTAGTGTGGAGGCACAAAGTCAGGTATGTCTTTGTAGGGGAAGGGAGACAACTTGTGAGAAGCTTAGCAATGGAATACTAAGTGGAGGACCAGATTGAGGAAAGATAACAGGTCAACAAAAAACAATGTGTCTAGGTACTATCACAATGACCCAAGTAGGAACTCGAAATAATTTTGAGAGGCAGGATGATTAAATGCGAATCTTCTTGAAGTGATGGGTGCAATTGGACAATTACAGAGACCAATAAAGGAGAAGAAGGATTTAGAATTTCCCTACAAAATTTTCAATTGAGTTATTTGGGACATTTCACTTTTTTGCTTTTCTAATTAAATAGGTGTCAACCTTTGATAGTAGATCAGATCAGGAAAAAAACACTACAAGGATTATGGGAATCTATACTACTTCATTGTCATAGACAAAAATAAGAACAGAATTTTAAAAGCTTCTCTCTCCCACCTCACACACAAACAGGATCAAAGTGGGGTCATTTTCAGTCTCTTTCAGGTATTTCCTTCTTTTCCAGGACTGAGTTGCCATTCTTTTCTCATCAACTTTCTCTTAATAGTTCTCCTAACAGCTCTTGCATTCCTTTATCAAGATTATACCCTACATATCTTACCACTGCAAGGTTTGTTGCAGCCATTAGCAGTATGGCCCTGGTTATCATTGCACCAATAGCGGCTGTTTATCTGGAAAATCCCATAGTCGCGACTGCCATTGTCATTTAGCCTACTCACAGCTCCAGTGTCAAAACTGCTCTCATAAGAAGCCATACAGATCCCTGGAAAAAAAACAAAGGCCTTTGATGTAAATGAAAAAGTTATCCTGGTTTCTCACACAGAACATTTAAAACAGAATATTTAACTATCTTCCCATTTTTTCTCCAATCAAGGAAGGACCCAAGAATTTCAATACATTTTGGAAACCTTCAGGAGAATTTGGAATAAGCCTGATTGTTGTCTCCAAGATATTCCTGGGGTTATTAATGACACATAAAGCCACCCTCCTTTTTCTCTCTCTCTTATCAACAAAGATAATTAGGGGACTGGAGGCTAAAACATATGAAGAACCGTTGCAGGAACTGGGTATGTCTAGTTTAATAAAAAGAAGGACTAGGGGAGACATGATAGCAGTGTTCCAATATCTCAGGGGTTGCCACAAAGAAGAGGGAGTCGGGCTGTTCTCCAAAGCACCTGAGGGTAGAACAAGAAGCAATGGGTGGAAACTGATCAAGGAAAGAAGCAACTTAGAACTAAGAAGAAATTTCCTGACAGTTAGAACAATTAATAAGTGGAACGACTTGCCTGCAGAAGTTGTGAATGCTCCAACACTGGAAATTTTTAAGAAAATGTTGGATAACCATCTGACTGAGATGGTGTAGGGTTTCCTGCCTGGGCAGGGGGTTGGACTAGAAGGCCTCCAAGGTCCCTTCCAACTCTGTTGTTATATTATTATATTATCTAGGCCTTCCAGGGAGGAGGTACATTTCCATTATTGATCTTTTGCATTGCTGCACCAGTAGAAAATCTTCTGGGATGGCTCGTTCAACCATTTTCAGACTTGATTTGATTTGGAGGAATCTAAAGGATCTTACCTTTTAGAGTATATTTATCCTGGGAGGGATAACCCCCTATTCTTAAGTGAATAAATAAAATATTAACAAAACCAGTTATCGTTAAAAGACAACAAAGAGACTGAAGCAATATAAGCAAACCCCAGTTCTGCTGTTCTCTCAAACAGGCAGCAATAGGTGATCATTTCCCCCTCATTAAAATTAGCATGTTAATGCAGGGTGAAACTGATCAAGGAAAGAAGCAACTTAGAACTAAGAAGAAATTTCCTGACAGTTAGAACAATTAATAAGTGGAACGACTTGCCTGCAGAAGTTGTGAATGCTCCAACACTGGAAATTTTTAAGAAAATGTTGGATAACCATCTGACTGAGATGGTGTAGGGTTTCCTGCCTGGGCAGGGGGTTGGACTAGAAGGCCTCCAAGGTCCCTTCCAACTCTGTTGTTATATTATTATATTATCTAGGCCTTCCAGGGAGGAGGTACATTTCCATTATTGATCTTTTGCATTGCTGCACCAGTAGAAAATCTTCTGGGATGGCTCGTTCAACCATTTTCAGACTTGATTTGATTTGGAGGAATCTAAAGGATCTTACCTTTTAGAGTATATTTATCCTGGGAGGGATAACCCCCTATTCTTAAGTGAATAAATAAAATATTAACAAAACCAGTTATCGTTAAAAGACAACAAAGAGACTGAAGCAATATAAGCAAACCCCAGTTCTGCTGTTCTCTCAAACAGGCAGCAATAGGTGATCATTTCCCCCTCATTAAAATTAGCATGTTAATGCAGGGTGAAACGTGAAAGCTCATCAATTATTTGGGATGGGGAAGAAAGGGTATTTTGAACAAAGTTTTCTATTCACTGGGTGAACTTTTTCTGGAAAGGAATTGCCCCATTTTGCATCCCTCTTGTGAACCTGGATCTTCCTAAGGTGGAGAAAAAAGAGTAAACTCACAGTTGCCCAAACTGTAGCCATAATATCCATCCACGCCACTTCCTTTCAGAAATGAAGCCAGTTCACATTTGGAATATCGTTTGGCTTCACTGGCCGCAATGAGGAGGAAGAGGAGGGTGAGCACTAACGCCTTCATTGCCTCGGCTCCTTGGAAGACAGCTACAGGATTTTATAGTCACGGATTTTGGCACAATAATAATTCCGAAACCTGAGATAATAGAATAGAATAGAATAGAATAGAATAGAATAGAATAGAATAGAATAGAATAGAATAGAATAGAATTTATTGGCCAAGTGTGATTGGACACACAAGGAATTTGTCTTGGTGCATATGCTCTCAGTGTACATAAAAGAAAAGATACGTTCATCAAGGTACAACATTTACAACACAATTGATGATCAATATATCAATATAAATCATAAGGATTGCCAGCAACAAGTTATAGTCATACAGTCATAAGTGGAAAGAGATTGGTGATGGGAACTATGAAACAATTAATAGTAGTGCAGATTCAGTAAATAGTCTGACAGTGTTGAGGGAATTATTTGTTTAGCAGAGTGATGGCCTTCGGGAAAAACTGTTCTTGTGTCTAGTTGTTCTGGTGTGCAGTGCTCTATAGCGTCGTTTTGAGGGTAGGAGTTGAAACAGTTTATGTCCAGGATGCGAGGGATCTGCAAATATTTTCACGACCTCTTCTTGATTCGTGCAGTATACAGGTCCTCAATGGAAGGCAGGTTGGTAGCAATTATTTTTCTGCAGTTCTAATTATCCTCTGAAGTCTGTGTTTTTCTTGTTGGGTTGCAGAACCGAACCAGACAGTTATAGAGGTGCAAATGACAGACTCAATAATTCCTGTGTAGAACTGGATCAGCAGCTCCTTGGGCAGTTTGAGCTTACTGAGTTGGCGCAGAAAGAACATTCTTTGTTGTCCTTTTTAATGATGTTTTGATGTTAGCTGTCCATTTGAGATCTTGCGATATGATAGAACCCAGAAATTTGAAGGTTTCTACTGTTGATACTGTGTTGTCAAGTATTGTGAGAGGTGGAAGTATGGAAGGGTTTTTCCTAAAGTCTACCACCATTTCTACGGTTTTGAGTGTGTTCAGTTCCAGATTGTTTTGGTTGCACCACAAGGCTAGTCGTTCGACCTCTCGTCTATATGCGGATTCGTCATTGTCTCGAATGAGACCAATCACTGTTGTGTCATCTGCGAACTTCAGTAGCTTAACAAATGGATCATTGGAGATGCAGTCATTGGTATACAGAGAGAAGAGAAGTGGGGAGAGCACACAGCCTTGGGGGGCCCCTGTGCTAATTGTACAGGTATTTGATGTGATCTTGCTTAGCTTCACCTGCTGCTTCCTGTTTGTTAGGAAGCTTGTGATCCACTTACAAGTCTGTTCCGGTACCTGTAGCTGGTTTAGCTTAGTTAGAAGAATGTCTGGAATGATGGTATTGAATGCTGAAGTCTACAAAAAGGACCCTTGCATAGGTCTTTGGAGACTCAAGATGTTGTAGGATGTAGTGCAGAGCCATATTAACAGCATCATCTGTTGATCTGTTTGCTCGGTATGCAAATTGCAAGGGGTCTAAGAGCGGATTCGTGATGGTTTTCAGGTAGGAAAGCACTAGCCTTTCAAAGGTTTTCATGACTACAGATGTTAGAGCAACTGGTCTGTAGTCATTCAGTTCCTTGATGGTGGGCTTCTTCGGCACTGGGATGATGGTAGAGCGTTTGAAGCAAGAAGGAACATAGCACATCTCTAGTGATTTATTGAAAATATGGGTGAAGATGGGGGCCAATTGGTCAGCACAGACTTTTAAGCAAGAAGGAGTTATCTTGTCTGGGCCTGGAGCTTTTCCTGGCTTTTGTCTGTGAAATAGGTCCTGCACTTCCTTTTCTGTGATCACTAGGGGTTGTGAACCCAATGAAATGGGGTCAGTTGTAGGAGGCTTGGGAGGCTTGGCTGTTGTTGGTGTGTCTGAGATGGGGGTTGTGGAGATAGGTGGCTGTAGTTTCCTTTCAAACCTGCAGTAAAACTCATTCAGGTCATCTGCCAGTTGTTGATTACCTTCAGCCTGGGAAGGAGGTTTGCCATAGCCGGTGATATTTTTAAGAGTTTTCCACATGTTTGCTGGTTCATTTGCTGAAAATTGATTCTTTAGCTTTTCAGAGTAGCTTCTTTTTGCTGCTCTTATCTCCCTTGTTAGTGCATTTCTGGCCTGATTGTACAGCATTTTATCACCTTTTCTGTAGGCTTCCTCTTTGGAATGTCGTAGCTGCTTAAGTTTAGGTGTAAACCAAGGTTTGTTATTACTGTGTATTCGCAAGTTCCTTGTAGGTACACATAGGTCTTCACAGAAGCTGACATATGATGTTACAGTATCTGTGAGTTCATCCAGGTCTGCAGAGGTATCTTTAAAAATATTCCAATCAGTGCAGTCAAAACATGCCTGTAGCTTTAATTCTGATTCCTCCGTCCAGGTTTTCACTGATTTAATTATTGGTTTTATGGCTTTAAGTTTTTGCCTGTAAGCAGGTACAAGGTGAATCATGCAATGATCAGAGTGTCCTACAGCTGCACGTGGTAAAGACCGATAGGCATCTTTTAGTGTTGTGTAGCAGTGGTCTAGAGTATTCTTGCCTCTGGTGGGACAATTGACATGCTGAAAGTATTTTGGTAGTTAATTATGCACTGACCAGCAGAGAGTGCTGAGGGCAAAAGCCAAAAAGAAAGAAAGAAAAATTCACGGTCATTTTAAATTTTATAAGAAGTCAGACACAACTAAACCGGGAGAGAAAAGCATTTTTAACACCCTGAGTGATCCTGGGTCAAGGGAATCTGCACGAGGAGTACCAAAACTGTAAAAGTGGCTTCTGCAACTGTGCGATTGAAGCCTCAACCATTTTCTGGTCTTGCACATGAAAAAGGAACAAGACGTTCATTGTATGGCAGCTTTCAACATTTTTGGACCTCCACCCATTGACATGCCCATCTGTGGGGCCCAATGCTTATTTCTGGTTTTCTGTTTCTTTGTTTCAGTTGCAACTCTGGTTTCAGTGCATTTTTCTTTTGTTGGATGAAGTTTGTAGAGAAAAGAAACCTACTGAAATAAATATAGAAACTGTATTTTATTTCGTGGTTTTCTTGCCATATTTACCCTACTTGAAGGCACAGAAAGTGGGAGAGGGACAAAGGGAAAGAAAGGTGGGGATGAGGCTCTGATTTTGCACTTTCTGATCATATAACAATACCTGACTTGGATGCACAATGAATTCACACCTGCTAGGATTTGGGTATTTTTAACTGGATGCTTCACAGGTAGTCCTCAACTTATGACCACAATTGAGCCCAAGATTTCTGTTATGTGAGACATTTGTTAAGTGAGTTTTGTCCCATTTAATGACCTTTCTTGCTTCAGTTGTTAAATGAATCACTGCACTTGTTAAGTTTGCAACACCATTGTTAAGTGAAGAGGGCTTCCCCTTTGACTTTGCTTGTCAGAAGGTTGCAAAAGATGATCACATGACCCTGGGACACAGAAATGGTCATAAATATGAACCAGTTGCATATGATCATGGGGATGCTGCATAGGTCATAACTGTGAAAAGTGGTCATAAGTCACTTTTTTTAGGGATGTTGTAACTTTGAACAGTCACTAAATGAACTGTTGTAGGTTGAAGACTACCTGTATTAAAAGCTTTCTGAAACACAATGTTAAAGTCCATGAATTTAATTTAATTTAATTTTTAATTTGATTGAATTTAATCAAGTTTGGTTTGCAGTATTACTTAGTGATATTGCTGTAGAAAGGACCTCCATGTGGCCATATTAAGGATACAATCCAAAAATACCTTTACCTCAGAGCAGGAAGCATTTTATAGAAAACAGGCAAAGGGAAATGGTTAACATCTATTAGTACAAAAGGTTGGAAAATTTAAGATGAAGTCAAGAGAACAATTGACTGTAAAGGAGTTATTTTTCAATGGGTTTCATATTTTTTCATATGCAGAAAAAACAATTGCTACCAATTGATTCCCTCAATACTGTCATACTAATTATTAAGTCTGCACTACTATTAATCTTCTCATTGTTCCCATCACCCATCTCCTTCCACTTATGACTGTATGACTGTAAATTTGCTGCTTGTATTCTTACGATTTATATTGATATTGATTGTTTCCTGATTGCTTAATTGTAGCCTATGACTATCATGAATAGAATAGAATAGAATAGAATAGAATAGAATAGAATAGAATAGAATAGAATAGAATAGAATTTTATTGGCCAAGTGTGATTGGACACACAAGGAATTTGTCTTGGTGCATAGGCTCTCAGTGTACATAAAAGAAAAGATACGTTCATCAAGGTACAACATTTACAACACAATTGATGGTCAATATATCAATATAAATCATAAGGATTGCCAGCAACAAGTTATAGTCATACAGTCATAAATGGAAAAAGATTGGTGATGGGAACTATGAGAAGATTAATAGTAGTGCAGATTCAGTAAATAGTTTGACAGTGTTGATGGAATTATTTGTTTAGCAGAGTGATGGCCTTCGGGAAAAAACTGTTCTTGTGTCTAGTTGTTCTGGTGTGCAGTGCTCTATAGCGTTGTTTTGAGGGTAGGAGTTGAAACAGTTTATGTCCAGGATGCGAGGGGTCTGTAAATATTTTCACGGCCCTTTTCTTTATTCGTGCAGTATACAGGTCCTCAATGGAAGGCAGGTTGGTAGCAATTATTTTTTCTGCAGTTCTAATTATCCTCTGAAGTCTGTGTTTTTCTTGTTGGGTTGCAGAACCAAACCAGACAGTTATAGAGGTGCAAATGACAGACTCAGTAATTCCTCTATAGAACTGAATCAGCAGCTCCTTGGGCAGTTTGAGCTTACTGAGTTGGCGTAGAAAGAACATTCTTTGTTGTCCTTTTTTAATGATGTTTTTGATGTTAGCTGTCCATTTTAGATCTTGCGATATGATAGAACCTAGAAATTTGAAGGTTTCTACTGTTGATACTGTGTTGTCTAGTATTGTGAGAGGTGGAAGTATGGAAGGGTTTCTCCTAAAGTGTACCACCATTTCTACGGTTTTGAGTGTGTTCAGTTCCAGATTGTTTTGGTTGCACCACAAGGCTAGTCGTTCGACCTCTCGTCTATATGCGGATTCGTCATTGTCTCGAATGAGACCAATCACTGTTATGTCATCTGCGAACTTCAGTAGCTTAACAGATGGATCATTGGAGATGCAGTCATTGGTATACAGAGAGAAGAGAAGTGAGGAGAGTACACAGCCTTGGGGGGCCCCTGTGCTAATTGTACGGGTATTTGATGTGATCTTGCTTAGCTTCACCTGCTGCTTCCTGTTTGTTAGGAAGCTTGTGATCCACTTACAAGTCTGTTCCGGTACCTGTAGCTGGTTTAGCTTAGTTAGAAGAGTGTCTGGAATGATGGTATTGAATGCTGAACTAAAGTCTACAAAAAGGACCCTTGCATAGGTCTTTGGAGACTCAAGATGCTGTAGGATGTAGTGCAGAGCCATATTAACAGCATCATCTGTTGATCTGTTTGCTCGGTATGCAAATTGCAAGGGGTCTAACAGTGGATCCGTGATGGTTTTCAAGTAGGAAAGCTCTAGCCTTTCAAAGGTTTTCATGACTACAGATGTTAGAGCAACTGGTCTGTAGTCATTCAGTTCCTTGATGGTGGGCTTCTTCGGCACTGGGATGATGGTAGAGCGTTTGAAGCAAGAAGGAACATAACACATCTCTAGTGATTTATTGAAAATATGGGTGAAGATGGGGGCCAATTGGTCAGCACAGACTTTTAAGCAAGAAGGAGTTATCTTGTCTGGGCCTGGAGCTTTTCCTGGCTTTTGTCTGTGAAATAGGTCCTGCACTTCTTTTTCTGTGATCACTAGGGGTTGTGAACCCAATGAAATGGGGTCAGTGGTAGGAGGCTTGGCGGGGGTTGTGGAGATAGGTGGCTGTAGTTTTCTTTCAAACCTGCAGTAAAACTCATTCAGGTCATCTGCCAGTTGTTGATTACCTTCAGCCTGGGAAGGAGGTTTTCCATAGCCGGTGATATTTTTAAGAGTTTTCCACATGTTTGCTGGTTCATTTGCTGAAAACTGATTCTTTAGCTTTTCAGAGTAGCTTCTTTTTGCTGCTCTGATCTCCCTTGTTAGTGCATTTCTGGCCTGATTGTACAGCATTTTATCACCTTTTCTGTAGGCCTCCTCTTTGGAATGTCGTAGCTGCTTAAGTTTAGGTGTGAACCAAGGTTTGTTGTTACTGTATATTCGCAAGTTCCTTGTAGGTACACATGTAGTTGTAGGTCTTCACAGAAGCTGACATATGATGTTACAGTATCTGTGAGTTCATCCAGGTCTGCAGAGGTATCTTTAAAAATATTCCAATCAGTGCAGTCAAAACATGCCTGTAGCTTTAATTTTGATTCCTCCGTCCAGGTCTTCACTGATTTAATTATTGGTTTTGTGGCTTTAAGTCTTTGCCTGTAAGCAGGTACAAGGTGAATCATGCAGTGATCACAGTGTCCTACAGCTGCACGTGGTAAAGACCGATAAGCATCTTTTAGTGTTGTGTAGCAATGGTCTAGAGTATTCTTGCCTCTGGTGGGACAATTGACATGCTGAAAGTATTTTGGTAGCTCTTTCCTTAAGTTTGCCTTGTTTAGATCTCCCAAAACAATGGCCAGTGAATCAGGGTGTTTGGCTTCAGCCTCCATGATTTGGTCAGCTAGAGTTCGTAATGCCTTGTTTACACAGGCTTGTGGTGGGACATAAACAGCAATTAGAAGAAATGAGGAAAATTCACGAGGCGAATAGTAAGGTTTGCAGTTGATAATTAGAGTCTCTAAATTATTGTCACAGAATTTGTAAATTATTTTAAAATCTTAAGTGTTGTAAGTGTTGTACCTTGATGAAGGTATCTTTTCTTTTATGTACACTGAGAGCATATGCACCAAGACAAATTTCTTGTGTGTCCAATCACAGTTGGCCAATAAAAAATTCTATTCTATTCTAATCTAATCTATTCTATATGCACAATTAAGAGCGAATTAAAGATACTGTAGATAAAAAGATGGCAGGAATTGAACAACATAAGACAGAATTTGAAAATGAATTATGTACAAATAATGAACACGTGATTGCAAAAGTGCATAAACCTTTGTTGAAGAGGGATAAATTCAGAATGGCATGATAAAATGAGCTAAGAATTTTGATTATAATATACAAATGGATCAATGGGAGAAAATGTGATTAAATAGGATGAAATTCCAGTTGTGTTCTAATTTAAGAGAGAATGTTCATGAAGGATGTATCATTGGTATATGACATCATAAAAATTATTTAAGATGTATAAGATACTTCTAGTCAATGTTGGAAATAGATTATAACTATTTGTAGACATGTTATGTAGGGGGAGGAAAACCTACCAGTTATTTCTATTTTTCCGCATCTCAGTCAGGGTGGACTCTTTATGTTCAGTGTTAAATATATTTGACATTTGGGTATTTTCTCTCTCCCCCCCCACTTTTTTTTTTGTACACATAAAGAACCCCCCCCCCCGCCTTTTTCAGTGTTAATGTTGGATGTTCATCTTTCTGTTTCTCTGTTTTGTTTTTATTCTTATTGACAAATGAAAATAAATATGAAAACTAGATAAAAGATGTATAAAGATACTTCTAGTGAATGTTGGAAATGTGAAAAACTTTAACAGACATGTTATCATGCATGGGAGAATTTTGAAAAAGCAAAATAAAAATTGGATACAAATAATAATACAAGGAATTTTAAGATTAATATTAAGAAGAACCCCAACACTCTTTATTTGGGATTTATGTGCAGCCAAATAGAAGAGAGTCGTGGAAGACTGATTTTATATATGGTAACTGCAGCAACATCATTATAAGCACAACAATGGAGAAATACTAAGACGCCACAGTAGAAGGGTGGATTGTGAAACTAGCAGAATTGGCAGAATGAACTTGTTTGGTCTGGAACTGAAGTAATTTTAACAAAGACTGGAAACTATTTATGGACTTTTTGCTTAAAAGATAAACAAGTGAAATGATGATTTCTGGATGTGACAGTTGAAATGGAATTTTAAAAAGACTGAAAAAATTTTAGCAAGTGGCAAGAAGAAGAAGAACGAGTTTCTTTATAACGGTTAAAAAGAAGGTCATTTTTTCCCGACTGTTATTTCTTTCGTTTCTTTCTTGCTTGTTTGCTTTCTCCTATATTTTTATACTTGCCTTTTATCTATGTAAAGCTCTTAATTAAAATTAGAGAGAAAGAAAAAAGAAAAGCCCTCCCGCCACTCAAGTATTCTTTTCAGAAATGTGGAGAAAAAGTTCAGTTTTTCAATGCCAGAGTTCTGCTTTTATGAAGCATCCATGCCCAGTGGAATAGAGAACAGAAAAGTGGCATAGGCACATGTCATAATAACATAAGCCAATTGGTTCATCTCCTCATCCCTCTTGATTATTGGAGACCATTACACAAGCAAGGTGGGAAAACAAGACTGGAACTGAACTCTGGGATTTCTTCCAGCTTGCGTGTTGACCTGACTGAATTTATACAATCTGAATCAATATAAACACTGAAATCACTTCTAAATAACTGCACGTACTGGCCACTGAGTCTTTTTAATAAAATCAATGCCAGGCATACTTACTGGAAACTTTGGCTAAAAGATGTGATTCTTCTAGCCAATGAATAAACAGCTTTAGACTCTGCTGTGTGCTAGGCCAAGGCCTAATACTCCCACCTGGTGGCCAAATCTAGCCCTGGGTTCTGCCTCGGTTTACCTTTTCCAATAAGCAACCAAGTCAGAAGAGCATTTAAAAGCAATTTATTAGAGTTCTCTGATCAAGAGTGGTCTCCCTATGAAAAGGGGAAACATGGAGAAATTGATAACATTTACTTTTATAGTTAGCACAACAAAGAACCTCGAAGCAAAAGTTGATTGGTTTAGGAATAGTCATCTGTCCAAGTTACATGACAAAAGTTACAACATTTTATTTATTTTATTTTATTTATTTATTTTGTCGAGTACATATTAGATAATATATATATAAGTATAAGCATGAATTGAATACGTAAAATGAATACAATTAAAGGGAACATTAGGACAGGGACAGTAGGCACGCTGGTGCTCTTATGCACGCCTCTTACAGACCAATAATATGTGTGCATAAGCATAGAAAAGGGTGTTGTAGTCTGA
This sequence comes from Ahaetulla prasina, assembly GCF_028640845.1. NCBI lineage: Eukaryota > Metazoa > Chordata > Lepidosauria > Squamata > Colubridae > Ahaetulla > Ahaetulla prasina. Next base: position 172,020,774 of record NC_080540.1, read on the forward strand.
ATAAAAGAAACATTTGCAAAGTAAAACATCAAAGTGGGTATGGGTAGGATACAAAAACCATGTTTCAAGTATTACAAAATCCACCCTGTGTGGCCCTCACACCTGACTGAAATATAGTCTTCTAAGATCCCTTTATCCCCTTTGTCGTAGACCCGAAGCAAACTTGTGATTCAACTTTCAGGGAAACCTTTTAGTGGTGCTGGTTTAAGATTATTGTATATGGCACCCCTAGTCCATATTGAGTGATGGCTCCACTTCCAGTCAATGCAAAGATTTGGCACTACCTAAATTTTGGTATCCAAATCCAGCACTAACTTTGCTTTAATCCAAAACTGGTCCTGCCCTTAAGTACAAATTTATATCTTCTACAATTGAATACCCTTCTTGACTGCATTTCAAATAAATGATAGACTCAAGTTGAGATTCAACACAGGTGGACATTTCTCAGATGTAGTGCAAACTAGCAATAGACTTAAGCAACAATATATCCTAAGTGCTTCATTACTCACAAGAGTAGAGTGCAGTAGAAAGGACATCATCCCTTTATGACTGTAAAATGATGGAATAATATCACAGATTCTTGTAGAATGAAGAAGGACCATGGGGACACTCTGCTACTTCTGTAAACAACATTCATTACAAATTCATTACAGGAAAACAAAGATCATGTACCTTGGGAGAAAGTAAAAAAACAAATCCTGCAGCATGGATGGGAAGCTGATCCATCATGCATGTAAAGGGTAGTGAAAAGTTCAGTTTTTTACCGTACTTGCTGCTCTGCCATTAGATTAAGAGAAAAGATGGATTAGGTAAGAATCAGAATGGTGGGGTTATATTAGAGAAGGAATTTGAATGGATAAATGGTTAGGAATTAGAACTATTCCTTCCTTCCCCGATTCTACCTGCTAATTTTCTGCCATGAATTCTCTGGTGGGTTTCAGGCACGACTTTTGGAGGAAAGATAAGTTGATAGAATCAGAACTTCCATGCCTTCAAAATAAACAAAGGATGTGCAATATTACTGTGATGGGTTTATAACTCTTCTGTTACCTTTCAGGGTGTGAAATGGCATGAAACAAATAGGTAGGCATATAAGAAAGAAAGTTATGGAACAACAGTGGAACAATTTGCCTGCAGAAGTTGTAAATGCTCCAACACTGGAAATTTTTAAGAAAACGTTAGATAACCATTTGTCTGAAATGGTGTAGGGTTTCCTGTCTGGGCAGGGGGTTGGACTAGAAGACCTCCAAGGTCCCTTCCAACTCTATTATTATTGTTGTTGTTTTTGTTGTTGTTGTTGTTGTTGTTATTATTATTATCATCATCATCATCATCCTATAGGTCCATGATGGTGAACCTATACACATGTGCCAGAAGTGGCACACAGAGCCAACTCTCCGGGCATACCAGCCGTCGCCTGTTGCTCTTCTGGTTTCCGGCACTCCTGCCTGTGCCTACGCCGGGCAGCTGCTCTTCCTGTTTCCAGTGCTCCCCCGTGCATGCGCATGCTTCTAGTTTGGCACTCGGTGCCAAAAAGGTTTGCCAACACTGCTATAGGTTGTTGCTGTTTAACGAGTGTACAAACCTAATCTCTTTGAAGACCCAGAGAAATTCAGTAGCAATTCTTTTTCCCCCCAAGTGAACACAGCATTGTTTTGTGAATATCTCAGGCCAACCCTTGGCCCAGCTCTGTATGGGGCTCAGTTAAATACCAGTATTGATTATACTAACCCGGAAGATTGCAAACTAATTTCTTAAACAAACTGTTCAAGTAAGAAAAGGCATTCCAGTGCAGTCCAGGAGGCAGGGCTGCAAAGAGATGAAACACAACCAAGGCTTAGTGGTTTTTAAAAATTCATTAATGATTAATTTTCAGTTCCAACTCTTGACTCCTCTTGTCAGAAAATTGCTGGGTCCCCTTCAAAGATTGTATTGAAGATCGACTTCCAAAATTGGGATTTGTGCCAGAGCCGCTCTGATACACAGTGACCAAATATACTCTGCAATTGGAAAGAGGACACCCTAGTTTCTACTCACAAAGGGAAAGGTGCCCATCCTCCAGAGTTACAGATCGTCACTGAAAGGGCTTCAGTATGCAAGAGGAAACGTGATATTAACTGCATTCAAATAAATATAAATGAAATTACTGGAAACCAATGCAAATTGGTTTTGCTCCTGACACTATTAGCTGGCATGCCTGCTATTCTTCATTATAGAATTCGTGGTCAGTAAAGCCAAAACTATAGACATCCATTGGCAAAACAAGGCTTTGGGACAAGCTGAAGCACCTTAATCTCAAGGCTTGAGCATCAACTTAGATTTAATTAGACCTGTGCTCTGCTGAAGGACTACTGGTATCTTTCGTCATCACCTAAATTGGCTTTCATGTTTTCAGAGAAAGGGCTCAAAACAAGCTTTCAGGCAATAGATTGAACATGGTTTTGGTGATAACCCAAGGATTTCACATACTATCAAGTATGTAATACAAATACATATCAAGTGTAGTGTTCAAAAATTGTTCCCAGATATGTGTTATGCATTATTTGCAGGATCTAATCTGGAAAAGAGAGACCCTGGACCAGTGGTGGGATTCAAATAATTTAATAACTGGTTCTCTGCCCTAATGATTTCTTCCAACAACCAGTTCACCAAACTGCTCAGAAAGTTAACAACCGGTTCTCCCGAAGTGGTGCGAACTGGCTGAATCCCATCATTGCCCTGAACCAACCCCATGTTTGGTTGGAATCCTCTGTTTGAATTGGACTGTTGGGGGCATTAAATTTTTTATTTATTTATTTATTATTCAAACTTATATACCGCCCTATCTCCCAAAGGACTCAGGGCGGTTTACAGGCAAATCTAATTCAGTGCACACATCCAAAGGAAAACATCCCTGGTGGATGTTGTCTATTTTCTGGTTGGACAGATCCAGCAATGAGGAGCTTACCCTTATGTTTACTTTAATCATTCTTCCTAGTTTTTTTTTTTAAAAAAGTCCATCGTCTCACTGTTTCATCAATAAACTACTAAAAAAAAAAGGAATTCAGTTACTATGTAGGAAGTTGATAAAAGGTTTAATGGTTGAGTGGTTCCAAATCCCACTTCTCTTGGCCCTAATAATCCTAGATACATGCATGAACCAGAAAGTGTGGTTTCTTACATGCATAGAATAAACACATTGCAGTAAAGGGTTCAGTTGAACCAGGTACAGGCAGTTGTGGTCTGGCCAAAGTGAAATACATAACAGAAACTCAGAACCCAGCGGTGTTTTGCAGGTTGATTGAGTTACCCAATAAAAGTGAACATTTATTATTATTTTATTGAAGTCTAGAAATGTAAAGATAAAAACATTAATATAAACTACTCTAAACCACAACATATATATTTTAACCCTAGTCAGATAGATTTACTTTATAAACCTCCTGTTTACTTCTTAAAAATTTGCTCTGTAATCCCATCAAATAATGTCCCACAAATTGATTTCTTATAACGTTCTCTTTGTCTCGTTTCAGGAACAGAATATAGCATCCAGAATAACAGTTGAAAGGGACCTTGGAGGTCTTCTAGTCCAATCCCTTGCTCAAGCAGGAAACCCTATACCATTCCAGACAAATGGCTGTCCAATCTCTTCATAAAAACCTCCACTAATGGAGCATCCACAACTTCTGAAGGCAAGTCGTTCCACTGATTAATTGTTCCAACTATCAGGAACAATTTCTCCTTAGTTCTAGGTTGTTTCTCTCCTTGATTAGTTTCTATCCGTTGCTTCTTCTCCTGCCCTTCAGGTGCTTTGGAGAATAGGTTGACCCTCCTCTTGTTTGTGGCAGCCCCTGAGATATTGGAACACAGTTTTTGTAAATTGAAAATGAGAAAGCTATCCAAATTACTCTTCTGATTCATTATTTGTATATCCATTTTTATTAGGAAGACATTAGCTGGTTTCATTTGTAAATCCATTTTAGCATCTTTTTCCATATCATTTATACTCTGACATTTTTAAATTCAATTTCAGATCCACAAGACCTTTTCCTAGATCACCCTTGACATCCAGCATTTTTTTTAAAAAAAATCCAAATCCATATTTAAATAGCCTTAGTCTCTATTTTTTTTTATTGAAAGAGTTTTAAAAAAAAAAACAAAGACATTTCCCCCCCTTTTTCCCCCCTCCCTCCCAGAAAACCCCTTTCAATCTGTTATACATAAACCAAACATAGAATAAAATTTTCCCTTCCAATCCAATTAACCTCATCCAAAGCTTTTCATCTCCCAACCCCCTCCCCATTACATAACCTTAGTCTCTATTTTATCTAATAAAATATTGGTCTACATCCTCTATTATAGTATCAGACAATCATGTAAGTAATTTCTGAGTATATTGTTCTCAAATGGCCTTAATTTCTTGTATAGTCATTATTGCCCCATAGCATTAATAGATCACTTTAACTGTATATTGTTCTCTCTTATTCCCTCTAATGAACCTTAAAGTTCTCTCTCCCAAGGGACAGTTAATTTATATATTGTTTTGTACATTTTAAAATACCCCACAGGAAATATTCTATCCCCTAATGTTCCAAAATGAACATTCTAGCTCCCTTTTTTGCTGTTTCCAAAGATTAATCCTTGTTAATTGTTAAACCTACTGGTGCTCTTTGCAGATTGTCTGATTCCTAATAGCTCTGAAGCTTCATGGCTGTAATGCCCTGTTGTGAGACAGATCTGGGAAGTGAGGGGGCTTTGGGTAACACTGCAGGAAAAGTTGCTTGTTTTTTCACTGGTGTGAAGTCAGCTCGCCCTCCTGTGGCACACTTTGGGAAGTGTGCAAGCATGTCTTAGAGCTGGTACCTTAGCAAGCCAAACTACTACTCTACAATAGCATTGTGGATTCATTCATTCATGCACTCATTTAACCATGAAGATAACTGTAGTGGGAGAAGGTCTTGAGGAAGGATTATCTCTGCCATTTAAAGCAAAAAATCTTTACTTCCGATAAATAGGGATTAATAAAGTGATAAATTGAGAGGAACCCTGAGAAAATCTGCTTGGAGAGAGTAAATCCAGCATAAAAGTGTTCTAACTGAGGTCTCCAACAGTGGCCATCAAAGCTGCCGCCTGTTACATTCTCTGTGCCTTCCAGCATCTAATGAAGATGAATACTTTGCAAAGAATAATACTTCTCTTGATACATCTGAAGGAGTAGTTTGTCACTGAGTCTATATCAAAGTGTAATATCTCATCATTTTACATTATAGAACACTAGCTGGACACCTGTGCTTCACTATGAAACTATGTGATTGGATGTGATAAATTGACACTTAAAGCCTGAAACAAATTCCTTGTGTGTCCAATCACACTTGGCCAATAAAATTCTATTCTATTCTATTCTATTCTATTCTAATGTAGAATGTGTAACTCCATAGCATCAGAGCATGTTAATATAAGGCAACTGGCAGCTGGAACAGAGGGGGAAGGGGAGTAGAATGTCCCAGCCTGCAGGCCTGATGAGTCATGTGCTGGCCATGCCCACGCCCGGTTTAGCGAAGGGGTAGCATGACAGTGTGTTAATATAAGGCAACTGGCAGTTGGGACAGAGTTTATTTTAGGTGGGTTGGAAGAGTAGAACATCTAACTCCTTAGCATCAGAGTGTGTGAATATAATATTGTATATGAAATAATAATGATCTGATGGTCATTTTGAAAAATCCTTTCTTAGCGAGCACCTAGAAGCCAAGAGGAACATATGTGCCAAATTTCAAGTTTGTAGGCTTTACAGTTCTGGAGATTTTGTGATGATGCATGAGTGGTTTTCACTTTTATATATATAGATAAGCAGGTTTCCTAATGAGAAACTATTTAGCAATTCCCTTCCTCTCAGTGAACTACTAATGTTAATTGAAGTTCCTGCAGTCCAAGCCTCATGAAAAGCAGACTATAGTATCATGCTATATGATATGTTTCTTATTGCTGACATTACCAAAGACATGCTGGCTAATGGCGTTATGTATTTACATAATGTTAAGTTTGATCCAAAGGGCAGAGCTTTTATTTTATTTTTTAAAATTAGATTGCGATCCTGTAGACATTTTAAATACTGTAAGTCTAATTGAACTCAATGGATCTCAGTTCTCACAACTCCACATAGTTTGGGTTGTTTATGAAGAAGTTTCAAGGATATGAAGGGGCCTCTGTGGCTCAGACTGCTCATGCAGTCTGTTATTAACAGCAGCTGCCTGCAATTTCTGCAGGTTCTAGTCCCACCAGGCCCAAGGTTGACAGCCTTCCATCCTTTATAAGGTAGGTAAAATGAGGACCCAGATTGTTGGGGGCAATAAGTTGACTTTGTATATAAATATACAAATAGAATGAAGACTATTGCTAATATAGTGTAAGCCGCCCTGAGTCTTCGGAGAAGGGCGGGATATGAATGCAAAAAAAATATATGCTTAGTGGTTAATGTTTGAAAACTAAAGACAGTCAGAAAACAGTTAACTATAACTGCAGTCTCAGTTGGAACTTGGGGGAGGGGCATTTTGGGGAAAGTACAAGTATTTAAACAAATTAGAAAGATAAATATGAAGTCCAAGTATTTAAATTACACAATTAATTAAGGATCAATCAAAATCCAAAAGGTGAATGCACTTGATCGCAGTCCAAACAATTTCATTTCATAATCTTTATTTCTTGGCTGCCAGCAATAGAGAACTGAAAGGGCTCTTAACCAGACAAACAGCTCTTAAAACACACTCAGATACCCAAAAACCACCTATTTTCAGGAATGAGGAATTTTTTGACTTGTTTCTTGCTTTGTCTTCCAGGGACAAAGCAGAGGAACTTATTCACTGCATTAAAGCAATATGTTTGCGTATGTTAGTTACAAATCTAGTTACTGAATTAATACAACATGCTAACTTTGGTTAGCTTTAACATTTGTTAGTGTTTTTGATTCGCTGTAATTGTTCAAACCTCATAAAACGGCTTGAGTAACCAGGTTAGGTTTGCTGTGGGAAAACAGCCTTTGGTTTCTTCTATGGTAACAAGTTTCCAGTTCAAGAAGACTTAGAACTTAGACTTAGAATAACTTTATTGTCACTTTGAATGTACACTAACCAGCATACATTAAAATGAAATTTTATTGCATACAGCTCTCAAAGGGTCACCACCTCCAATATACACTACATAGATACGATATGACATGACAAGATAAATAAATAATAAATAAATAAATAAAATAATATGTATATAACCATATATATTATATGACACAGAGAAACAACACAGTCTAGTTCAGATATATACAGGTACATGGCAAGAGAAACAAATCTTGCGAGTTTACCAGATGGATGACATAAGGAACAAAGCTGTTACAGAATCTGGCAGTCCTGCCAGAAATACTTCAAAACCTCCTCCCAGAGGGGAGCAACAGAAATGGACCGTGAAGTGGGTGTGTGGGGTCTCTAACAATGCTTTGAGCTCTAAGCACATAGCTCTTATAAGCAGTATCCTGAATAACAGGAAGTGAGTTTCCTTTTCAGATGTCCTTACCACACTCTGTATGGACCTTCTATCTGAGGCACTGCAGCCACCAAACCAAGCAGTGATGTAGTTTGTTAAAATGCTCTGTAAAAAGTGGCGAGGCCAGAAGGAGAAAGATGTGCTCTCCTCATCCAGTGCAGGAAATGCAGACACTGGTTTGCACGCTTCACTAAGGATGATGTGTGGAGCAGTGGTGGGTTTCAAAATTTTTTACTACCGGTTCTGTGGGCGTGGCTTGGTGGGCATCGCATGGCCTGGTGGGCGTGGCAGAACAAGGATACTGTAAAATCTCCATTCCCACCCCAATCCAGAGGAAGGTTACTGCAAAATCCCCATTTCCTCCCAATCAGCTGGGACTTGGGAGGCAGAGAATAGATGGGGCGGGGCCAGTCAGAATATTTACTACAGGTTCTCCAAACTACTCAAAATTTCCACTACCGGTTCTCCAGAACTGATCAGAACCTGCTGAACCCACCTCTGGTGTGGAGAGACCAACTGAGATAGCTGGTTATCTGAAGTAGCTGAAAGAATAAATTTGTAGTTTTAATTGAAGCTTTCTTTCCTGGGCTTCTTTGTTCCAGCTCAGTTATTTCTCAACAAGTTTGCGTGATGCTATTTGTTTGAGAGGGCAATATTGGGAAAGAGGAATCTAGCAAACATCGCAGTTATTAAGGAAGAATGAATATGCTGGACAGCCAAGACATCATACGATAGATCATCCATCATATTTACCTCTGAGGTTAAAGATCAGTAGTGAATTTCGGGAAAGCTGATCAACTGTTTATCAAAGACATGATGAATCTGTCTTTCTCTCTAATTTTCCCCCTAAATTGCTTCTATTTTCAGACTCATTTACTCAGCAAAGGTTGTTTGGCCAGAAACAGTTCTTTCTCTTCTTTTAACCAATATTACTTATATTTCACCATAATATAATAGCAATATGATACCACATCAATATGTGTGTGTGTGTATATACATATACATAGATATACAGTACATACTGGTAGATATATGTATAGTATATTTAAAAAGTATTCAGATCTCCTTCACTTTTGTCAATTTTGTTATGCTGCAGCCTGATAATTAGAGTTGTTGAAATTCATTTTTTTCTCATTAATCTACATTCAATACCCCATAATGACAAAGTGAAAACAGAATTTTAGAAATGTCTGTTAAGAAGACAACCATTTCAATCAATCAATCTTCTTACCTGGGAACTTTTCTTCCCTGTATGGATAAAAATCTCACTTCCATTTCTTCACTTCTGATATAGCTCAGATACATTTCAAAAGAGCAGGTTTACCTACCTTCCTAAACTCTGAATAGCCTTGCACAATTGCATATACATCAAGAACAACCAGTTCCAAAATATTACAATTTTAGTTACTGGAAATGAGTTTCAAGCAAACATACAGCAATCTCATAAGATTTCACATCACATTTCAGCATTTGTGCAATTCTGACATTCTGGGGAGGATTTTTTTCCATTTTATGAATAATTGTTCTATTTTAGGTACAACTTAGGGACCTAAATAAGCATGGTCCAAATTAGTAATGCCAGTGGCTATTTTATAGATATTTTATAAAATATTTTATAAAGGTGATGGTGGTGTGGTAATTGGTTGAGTTGCTAGCAAATTCATTTTGTCTCGTTTTTGAGGCTGATGAAGTGGTTTGGAATATGTGGGCATTATTATGATGAAGATGAATTGTACGTTACTTTAAAATAGTTATATTAAAACATGGCATGTAATAATTAAGGATTATATTAAGATATGAGAAATTAAAATTGTCTTCCCAATTGCTGCCCAATTGCTTTTGGGGAGAATTTCTATAATAAAAATGATTGTTTTGACTAGAATGATTTTTTGTTGATTGTTGGTTTAGACAATACCTACTCCGACAATGATGCACCATTCAAGCAATGGCAAACAGACATATATAAATTTGAATGACAAGAGAAAAACCATGAGATAAATATAAAAGAAAACTGCAAAAAATCAATAGGTATGTAGGTATGTATGTATGTATGTCTTGGCATATTCGGGTCTTTTCCCATGTATGGTTGAGAGTATCTTGGCAACGTTTCAATGAGGTCTCACTCATCATCTTCAGACTGGTGCTTTCGGCTTCATGCTTGTGAGAGGAAAGCGTGGTCGGAGCTGCTGTCTCTCTATAAATACTGGTGGGGAGGTGGGGAGTGTTGCTGTGAGTGAGTTGGTTGGCTGTGTGGTTGCATCTTGATTGGTAGATGGAGTGGGTGTTTGCAGATTGGTCGGCCGTTTTGTAGCATCCTGTGTTGGTGTGGTCCTAGTCCTACACCCCAAAATACAATTCACTATGGAAATAGAAACTAACAACCAACTCCCTTTTCTGGACGTCCTAATCTACAAAAAACTCAACGGCTCCCTAGGACACACCATCTACCAGAAAAAAACACACACCAACTGCTACTTAAACACACAATCACATCACCACCCTGCACAGATCAACTCCGTAGCCAAGACTCTCATCTCCAGAACCAAACGCCTAGCTGACAAAGTCCACCTGAAAACTGAATTACACACTCTCACAAGCATATTAATTTCCAACGGATTCCAAAGAAACACAATTACCAATCTAATCCAAAGGGAGACACCACCCAAGAACTAAGACACAGAACAAGACAACGGCATCGCCCTCCTCCCATACATCAAAGGCACCACAGATAAAATCAGCAAAATTCTCCACAAACACAACATCAAGACAGCCTTCTGCACAGACCAAAAAATAGCCAACATCTTAAGAAACCCCAAAGACAAATCCATCTAGAAAACCAAGGAGTCTATACCATGCAAAATCTGTCCAGCCACATACATTGGACAAACTAATAGGAGAATAAATGCACACATCGCAGAACACAAGAAGGCAGTCAGAAAAGAAGAAAAAACCTTCTCCCTTTTCCAGCACCTTAAAACCACAGGATATGAAATTGATTTTGAAGGAACCAAATTAATCTCCAAAACTGAACACTATAACAAGAGAATAATTATGGAAGCCATAGAAATAGAGAAACACCCCCACAACATGAACAAACGGGATGACATCTCCCACCTACCAGACATCTGGAAACTAGCCTTAGTCAACAAATGAGTCCCAGTCACAAAAATTGACACCGGACCCAGGATAACACACAACGCCACCACCAGTCATCCTCAACAGATTCAAACCCAAACCCATCCCACAGATGAAACACAACCACCATCCAGAAGCCAGACCACGCTGGCACCACTGGCTGCTGCACCCCCCTCTGATCCCCACAAAAAGCAAGCTGACACATGCCAGGAACACATGACAAGACCTCGGACTCGGAGCCAAACCAAAACCCGGGATGCTGCACCACGGCCATCTGCTCAAGACATCACATCACAGAACTCCAGAGACCACAACACCAAAACTCAGGTACAAAAGACTAGGACCACACCCACACAGGATGCTACGAAACAGCCAACCAATCTGCAAACACCCATTCCATCTACCAATCAAGATGCAACCACACAGCCAACCAACTCGCTCACAACAACACTCCCTACCTCCCCACAAGTATTTATAGAGAGATGGCAGCTCTGACCACGCTTTGCTTGCACAAGCACGAAGCCGAAAGCACCAGCCTGAAGATGATGAGTGAGACCTCGTTGAAACGTTGCCAAGATACTCTCAACCTTACACGGGAAAAGACCCAAATATGCCAAGACCTACATACCTATACCCGTGAAAACCTACAAACACACACGCACACACACATAGAGAGGGAGAGAGAGAGAGAGAGGGAGAGAGGGAGAGAGAGAGAGATAATTTATCAATTTGAAATTGTATTCTACAGCTTGTAGTTTGGTTTGGATAAAAAAAACGGGTGTTTCTGAGAAACAAAGGACTTTTAGAGTTAGGACACCATGACCTGAGGTATGGATATTTATAGTAAATGAATGCATTATGCACTATAGACAAATAGTTGGTGAAATTGACATAATTTGCTGAGATGGACAAACTGACTTCTTTGATTAGAAAAAGTTCATTATTAACATTTATCAATGACTGAAAACTCCTTATGGACTTTTTACATTAAAAAGAAAATGATTTTATGATTTATGGTGAGATTAGAAAGAATAGGTTATAGTAGCAAGGTGTCAAACTGGTGGCCTGCAAGCTGGATGTGTCTTGCACAGGCCACGCCTACCTCAGTTCCGTGAATGGGAAAAACGTCGCAAAACATCACATGATGGCAATGTGATGCACCACGTTTGACACCAGTGGGTTATAGAATGAAAGGAATTATGATGTCATCTTAAAGAAAGAGGTTTGATAGAATTAATTAGAAGATTAAAAGTCAAAGAGAGAGATAGAGATTCTGTTCATTTATTTTCTTTTTCTTTTCCTTTTTTTCTGCCCCGTTTCCTTGTTTTTCTTTTTTTTTCCTATTCTGTTTTTCTTTTCCACATTTACTTTATTATTTTTCCTTTTCTTTTCTTTGAATGTATTTCATTCATTCAAAAACTAGTTTTAAAAAAGAATCTTGGACTGTATTGTTGCTCTATCTACCAATAACATAGCAATATTTGTAAATCACCCAGAATCACTTAGGTGAGATGGATAACATAGAAATTTGATAGATGCATAGATAGCTAGATAGATGATAGACAGATGATAGAGATAGATAGATGATAAATAGATAGATAGATAGATAGATAGATAGATAGATAGATAGATAGACAGATAGACAGATAATCAGAAAATCAGAAACTTGATATCCATTCATATAAAGATTTTCAAATACTTTAGTCCTTTCAAAATAACAATTATATCTGCCTTGCAAAATGATAAGGAAAGGGCCCCTTTATCAAAAGATTTCTCTTTCTAATATAGAGGCTGAGCTTCCTTTTTATTTTTGTACCATTCTTTTGGAAACCCATGTGGCACAGGCACCATTCCAAAATTCATAAAATCAGTTCTACTCAATACTTTCTACAGTATTAAAATTATGGCTAAAGCCTTTGAACTTTAGCCATAGCTTGAGAAATCTCTGAAAGATTTTTAAACTTTTACTTTTTAAAAAATTAAATTTTACTTTTTACTTTTAAAAAAAACTAATAATCTTGCTTGACAGGTAACTATATAATTGAACGATAAGAGTTATATATAAAATTGGATGGAATAGGTAGAAGCATTCACGCAATTAGCAATTGTACTATTTACTATGAGTTGAGAGGGAGCTGCAGTGGGTTGTAGTGGCATGAATGACTGGTAATTTAAGGGGATGTTTGGGGAGAAGTGTTTTCGGGTAAACAGATGAACTCTTCTCAAATCATCTTTAGAGAGGCTGTCTTTCTTTCAAGATCTTCACAATTTGGTTAGTCTAGTGATTTACTATGTGAAGATATTAACTATAGGGTACTGTAATGAGGAAACAATTCCTAGTTTAATACCAGCTGAAGATCCCTCTACAAATGAAACTTTGGGATTTTGTGAGGAGTCCCCAGCAGAAACTGGGACCTATAACCTCATGGTAGGTGCATGGTGCAATACATTTAGTTAGAAATTCATAAAGAATGGAGGAAGGAAACAAAAACAAAACTAGTAGACTTACCGTTTAGTAGAAATAAGAAAAGGAAAGAACACTGTGGTAGTTAATAATCTTTTAGCTGACCTCTGGGGAAATCCAGAAATTCTTCTCAAGAATCAGAAGCATTTATAGAACTTCCCCAGAGGTCAGATGAAAAGATTATTAACTACCACCGTGTTCTTTCCTTTTCTTATTTAGAATAGAATAGAATAGAATTTTATTGGCCAAGTGTGATTGGACACACAAGGAATTTGTCTTGGTGCATATGCTCTCAGTGTACATAAAAGAAAAGATACGTTCATCAAGGTACAACATTTACAACACAATTGATGGTCAATATATCAATATAAATCATAAGGATTGCCAGCAACAAGTTATAGTCATACAGTCATAAGTGGAAAGAGATTGGTGATGGGAACTATGAAACGATTAATAGTAGTGCAGATTCAGTAAATAGTCTGACAGTGTTGATGGAATTATTTGTTTAGCAAATTGTCTAACAAACTGTCTTAAATCTACCACATACTGGTTTCATTCCCCATCCTTCCTCCTTACACATCTTACAGTAATTTCAAAGTTGGGAAATAGGGGATTCAGGTTGGCTACCTGGTTCATTCATTAATTTTGGCATTGGGAAAACTTCTCAATAGCAATAGCACTTAGACTTATATACCGCTTCACAGTGCTTTAAAGCCCTCTCTAAGTGGTTTACAGCATCAGCCTATTGTCCCCAACAATTTGGGTCCTCATTTTTACCCACCTCAGAAGGATGGAAGGCTGAGTCAACCTTGAGCCTGGTGAGATTTGAACTGCCAAATTGCAGGCAGCTGGCAGTCAGCAGAAGTAGCCTGCAGTACTGCATTCTGTACCATACCACTGTGGCTCAAAGGAAACATGTCAGAATCATAATCGCTAAGAGGAGAAAAAAATAGTATGAAACCGCACCAAATACCTCTTCAGACTATGCATTGTCCCAATTGGCCAGCCAGTCAGTTAATGCATATGAAAAATCTTTATCTTCGTAATAGGGGAAACTGTTTGTGGTTACCAAATTGTATTTTATTTTTTATTTAATTATTATTTTATTTTTATTTTAGTTATTTATTTTCATCAAACATGTATTTTATGACAGATACAAGTGTAAATATAATTATAAATACATGAAAAGGTCACAAATAAAAGAAAATATTAGGACAGGGATGGTAGGCATGCTGGTGCGCTTATGCATGGCCCTTATGAGGACTACCCCACTGTAGCAGTGAATGTGCCTTACATATCCATGTATTTTATTTCCTAATCATATAACTAAATTAGAGTTAGAGGAGGGAGATATAAGTCCACCTTATAACTCCTTCTCCTTTGGTAGAAGTAGACTTGAGAAGGGTAAATTTTACAGGAACAGGAAGAAATTCTGTTTGGCAAGTCTCTGGGGGAATTCAACATATATATAATAGTAATATATATATATATAATAACATAATAGAATACAGATAATAACCAAGTACAGTGCTATTCAGTCAATAGGAACTGGAGGCTATTGACACTATAATGATTAAAGTAAACTGAGCCTTTCAAAACAGAATAAATATAACAACGTCAAATATAATTTCTGAGATGTAAATAGACAGGGTGTTGTCCTGCTAATTCTAATATAATCTTGATAAAAAGAATGACTGAATGAGTTCATCAATCTCTTGAAGGCAAATCAACAAACAAAAGTGGGAAGTTTCCTCATTCCTGAACCCAGGTGCTTTTTGTGTATCTGGGCGTGTTTTAAGAACTGTCGTTTGGTAAAGAGCCTTTTCAATTCACTGTTGCTGGCAGCCAAGAAATAAAGATTATCTGTTTAAATTGATTGTGTACAACTGCATTAATCTTTTGGACTTTGATTAATCTTTAATTAATTGCCCCATTTAAATACTTGGACTTTCATATTTATATTTTCAGGTTATTTGTACTTTCCCATAAATACCCCCAAGGCCAATGATACTGTAGTTATGTTAACATATGCATTTCCTGACTTTCTGTAGTTTTTGTGAGCACTGACTACCTGCTAAGCATCTCCTCCAAACCTCTTCACAAACAACCTGGAAACTATGTGGGGCTGTGAGAATTGAAACCCACGGAGTTCAATTAGATTTATTTAAAAATGTCTACTGGATTGCGATCTAATTTAGAATAGAACAGAACAGAACAGAACAGAACAGAACAGAACAGAATAGAATAGAATAGAATAGAATAGAATAGAATAGAATTTTATTGGCCAAGTGTGATTGGACACACAAGGAATTTGTCTTGGTGCATATGCTCTTAGTGTACATAAAAAAAAAGATATGTTCATTTAAAAAGCAAAATAAAAGCTCTGCTCTTTGGATCAAGCTTAACATTATGCAAATACATAAGGGCCATTAAATAGCATGACTTTAGTAATGTCAGCAATAAGAAATGTATTTACATGGTACCGGATTCTGTGCTTAATGATGTTTGGATAGTAGGTAACTTCAATGGATTTTTCTCATCAGAGTTGGTTTATGTAAACATGATGGGGAAAAAACAGGAGGCTTTATAATTAATAACAGTTTTATAAAAATGTTCCTCATGATGACAACATTGGAGTTTCCTCTCCTTGGACTACTGCAGTGAGCCAAAATAGCAAGGAGGTTGGCATTCCATGGAAACAATTCACAAACGGGGAGGGTATCACTTTTAGGGGATGACTCAATCAACTTGCACACAAACATACACAAAAATCCCACTGCTGGGTTCTGAGTTTCTGTTATGCCTTCCAGATTGGCCAGACCACAACTGCCTGGACCCGGTTCAGCTGAACCCTTTATCGCAATGTATGTGTTCTACGCATGTAAGAAACCACACTTTCTGGTTCATGCATGTCTCTAGGATTATTAGGGCCAAGAGAAGTATGTCTAGGATTTGGGAATACTCAACCGTTAAACCTTTTGTCAGCTTTCTACATGGTAACACTGATTTCCTTTTTTAGCAGTTTGTTTATAAAACAGTGAGAGGATCAGGGGTAAAATGCTCCCGGTTCAGATCAGATCAGCCAATCCAGTAGCTATGGCGGCAGGTAGTTTGGAGAACCGGTAGCAAAAATCCCTGCAAACCGCCCCCCGCCCCCCGCCAAGCCTACCCAATCGGCCGATCGCCTGCTTGACCACTTGCCCGCTTGCTGCTTCTTTTAAAAAATGCTTTTAAAAGTTTTTAAAAAGAGGCTCCAATGATCACAGCTGAGCCGCGTGATTGTCATAGCCTTTTTTTTACCTTTTAAAAGCATTTTTTTACAATCTATTCTGCTGAATAAGTTGTAAAAAAATGCTTTTAAAAGTTTTAAAAAAGAGGCTCCGATGATCACAGCTGAGCCGCGTGATTGTCATAGCCTTTTTTTTACCTTTTAAAAGCATTTTTTTACAATCTATTCTGCTGAATAAGTTGTAAAAAAATGCTTTTAAAAGGTAAAAAAAAAGATCGCGCGCCACAGCTGATCACACACCCTCTGCATGAGATGTTCTACTTACCCCATGCTTCCTTTTGGTGTGCATTGCGCGCACACATGCGCACCTCACATTTGGTGCATGGTGCATACTGTGCATGCGCATGTGCAGTACACATTTGGTACACAACATGCATGCGCAGCCAGTGAACAAGTAGTAAACCAGTTCAGATTTCACCACTGGAGAGGATGGACTTTTTTTAAAACCAGGAAGAATGATAAAGATAAACATAAGGGTAGGCTCCTCATTGATGGATCTATCCAAGCAGAAAATAGACAACATCCACCAGGGAAACTTTCCTTTGGATGAGTGCACTGAATGTAATGCCCCCAACAGTCCAACAGAGGATTCTAACTAAACATGGGGTTGGTTCAGGGCCTCTCTTTTCTAGATGTGGTCCTGCAACTATTTATTTATTTTTTCAATTTTTTCAATCTCTTTCCAATTGCAGAGTATATTTGGTCACTGTGTGTCACAGCACCTCTGGCACAAGTCCCAATTTTGGAAGTTTATCTTCAATACGACCTTTGAAGGGGAACTGCATTTGTCTGGCAAGATAAGAGGAATCAAGATTTGGGACTGAAAATTAATCATTTATTAATTTTAAAAAACCACTATGTCTTGCTTGGGTTCCAGCCTAGCAGCCATACCTCCTGCCCAAGGGCTGCACTGGAATGAATTTTCCTACTTGAACAGTTTGTCTCAGAAATTAGTTTGCGCTCTTCCCGGTTAGTATCATCAATGATGGAAATTAACTGAGCTCCATATAGCGTTGGGCCAAGAGTTTGACCTGAGATATTCGCAAAGCAAAGTTGTGCACTTAGGGAGAAAAAGAAGCAAGAATTATGGCTGAATTCCTCTGAGTCTTCCAAGGATTTGAGTTTGCTCAAAGGGATTAAGTTTCTAAACTAGTTAAAAAGCAATAACATATAGCATAATTTTCTGTCTTAGAAAATTTTATACCTTGAAAGGATCATCACAGTAATATTCCGCAACCTTTATTTATTTGTAAGGCATGGAAATTTTGTTTTTATCAAATTATCCTTCCTCAAAATGTCATGCCTAAAACATTCTAGAGAATTCATGGCAGAAGAATTATCAGAAATGTTTGCCAAGGTTTGAAAGGGGAAAGGAAGGAATCCCTCTAATTTCTAATAATTTCTCCATTACAGTTCCTTCTCTAATACAATCACTACATTCTGATTCTTACCTAATCCATCTTTTCATATTCCTGTTATTCTTAATTTAATGGCAGAGCAACAAGTGAGGTAGAAATTTCTGTGCCCACAAAAAGGAAGTTTAGTAAGGCTGATAGCCTTCTTTTTGGGCAAAAGGAAATCCTACCCTTACAAAAAGTTAAGCGGTAGAAATGAAGCAGTGCCACTTTTCTGTAGTCTTATCAGGGCTGGGATACAGGTGCTCTATACTGATATTGATTGTTTCCTAATAGCTTAATTGTAGCCTATGACTATTATTAAGTGTTATATCATTAAGTGTTAAATTTGTACTATCATTAAGTGTTGTAAGTGTTGTACCTTGATGAAGGTATCTTGAGAGTGTATGCACCAAGACAAACTCCTTATGTGTCCAATCATACTTGGCCAATAAAAAAATCTATTCTATTCTGTATTCTATTCTATGAACATCAGGCTGGTTCCCTGTTTGGTAGTTTGAAAGACTGGGTTGTTTTGAAAAGACTTTCACTGATTTAACATTGCCACTTTATTATTTTTTTTATTAGAAAAGTTTTACAAAAAAATTTTTCCCCATACGTCCCCCACATCCCTCCCACCCTAACCCTCTTCCCTCCCCCTTCCCTCCTTCCCCCACTCCCTCCCCCCACCCAGACTTCCCAGAGCAAATACAGGGTATAGTGTCAACAATCACAAACTAAAATATACTAATCATCCAATAGCTCCACCCCTCTCTAAGCCCTTAACTCCCCTTTTCCATAAAAACGAAGAAAGGGTTGTAGCAATACAATTTACAATCTTTCCATTCATAAACTATTTAACTTTTTAGTCTTTCAGTCCAGTTCTTAAATATCAGTCTATCTTCTCCATTCGTAATATCTTGCATAAACAAATATGATACTTCCACGTTGCCATCTAAGTTCATAAATTTTACTGTCCATTCTTCAACGATAAACAGTATTCCAACTTCTGATATTACACCATCAAGAGTTATTCTTCAATATAATCCATATTTACTTTCTAAAATGTATTTGGCTATCCAAAGTCAATTAGGAAATATATCTTATAGTCCATATTTGTATGTCCATCAAATAAACATTATCCTTTTAATTTATTTAAATCTAACATTTAACTCCAGTTCATTCCCATATTCCCAACATTGTATTCTAAATCCAAATCCTTATTCTGAGTTTCCACCATATCTTTATAATCCAGTATTTCTTTTTCCATTTCATTAAATTTTTGATCTATTACAGAAATTTGAGCCTCCCAAAGTTCCTTTAAAAAAGCCCTTAAATATTCCTTAAGATCTTCTTTTAACTTCTGTATTTGAACTAGAGAGATTTCACAGTCCTTAATAACATTTGGCTTTGTTTACTTAAAAGCCATTTCCTGTTAAGCTATAATATGCCAAATGGCAAAAAAAGATAAAAAAGAAAATGGAAAACTTCGGTAAATCTTCTCCTCTTGAACTCTATAATAAAAAAAAATTCAGTTCTTGTACATTCCATTTACTTAATTTCTTCTTATCTTCGTGTAGCTTCAACACAGACTGCTTTAACAAGCACTTCCTTAACTTTCGCTTTCAAAGAACAAAACACCATTTCCTTTCTTCGTCTCCAATCTTTACAACAAAGTATCCTCTGGTTAGGGAGTTAGAATTTCCTTGCAAATAACTGCCAGATCTCCTGTTTTTGCTCCGTCTGCGTTAAAAATCAATTCACAGGTCCATATCGATCGCAGAAGTGGACGCAGCGTTTTGTTCTGCCATTAAGGCAGAAGCACTCTGGATCTGGAGCTTTTCCGGGCTTGAGAAGGAGCACTCACCCTCAAGCCTCCAGAAACTTTCCTGGGGCTTTCCGAGGGGCTCTACTTCAGCCCGAATGCTCACCTTTCCCTCTTTATTCAAGGGAAAGGTTTCCGAGCCGCCAGACAGCTGATTTGCACTGTCTGAGCGGCTCTACATGATCATGGAGCTAGCGGTCTGAAAAAGACTGCCATCAACACAGCGGAGTCACTAGAAGTCCGTCACTTTATTTTTTAAATGGTTTATATAGCAGTTGCGGTTTCTTTTTATTTAAACCGGATGGATGTTTTCTGTTGTATCATTTTGCTTGAGCCACACAGAATCTTTTGATTGGGGCAGCATATAAATATATAATTATAATATTTTTATACCATTGTTAGCCCCCATTATTCTGCAAACATATATCCATTCTTGAAAATACCTATAATGCCATACAGCATTTATTTGCTTTACATTTTGTAACTGCACATAATAAGAAAGAAAGAAAGAAAGAAAGAAAGAAAGAAAGAAAGAAAGAAAGAAAGAAAGACATTTTTAAATAAAATAGTAAGATAGCTAAGTGGTGCTAAGGAAGGCATGGCTAGGAGTAATGGGCGTTTAATTTGTGGCTCCCCTGCTGTTTGTAATAATGAATTTAATTACTTGTAGTTGATCAGTAAATCATTACTATGATATTTGCACTGAAAAGTATAAAGTATAACCAATACCAGGATTTAAGTGTGCCCCATACAGAACTGGACCAGTGGTGGGATTCAGCTGGTTCTCTCCGGGTCGCACGAGCCGGTAGTGGTGACTGCGGGAGGCTCCATCCACTCGCCCAGACATAATGTGCGACTACTGTGCATGCACAGAAGGCTGTACACATGCGCAGAGGTGCAAAGAGGCATGCGCTGACATTTGCGAACGGTAGGGAAGGTAAATGAATTCCACCTTTGAACTGGACCGATAATTTTACTTCAGATATTTGCAAAGCAAACTTTTGTGCTTCTAGAGAAAAATGAAGCAAGAATTGCTGCTGAATTCCTCTGAGTCTTCAGAGAAAACAAGGCAAGCTGGACTTTTCACTACCCTTTACATGCCTGATGGATCAGCTTCCTATCCAGGCTGCAGGATTTGTTTGTTTTTTTACTCTTTCCCAAGGTGCATGATTTTTGTTTTCCTCTAATGAATTTGCATGTTTAATGATGTTTACAGAAGCAACATAGTGCTCTCATGGTCCTTCTTGGTCCACAGATTCCACAGGAATCTGTGATGGCATTATTATTTTATTTTATTTTATTTTGCTTTATATTTTATTTTATTTTGTAAAACGTTGGTTGTCCATCTTACCCAGGGCAACTCTGGCTGGCTTACAATCATAAAAGATAAATGTATATAAAACTAAAGATATAAATAAAATACTACAAAGTGAAATACTGCCGCCTAATTAAAAGATGGGGACGGCAGGAGCAGAATGGGGGAGAAGGTGGGGTCAATCTCTCAACCACCTCCAAAGTAATGTGCTACTGACAGAATTCATACCCGTATTCATAGACACCCGTATACTTCCTAAAACCTGGGAACTTCACTTTCGGAG
Source organism: Ahaetulla prasina (assembly GCF_028640845.1). Taxonomy (NCBI): domain Eukaryota; kingdom Metazoa; phylum Chordata; class Lepidosauria; order Squamata; family Colubridae; genus Ahaetulla; species Ahaetulla prasina. The sequence goes on from NC_080540.1 coordinate 172,041,988, forward strand.
AATGTATGAAGACCTGTCCAGCGAGAGTCTAAGGGATACAATGAAGGATTTACCTGACTGGCTCCCAGTTTTAGAGTCTGAAATTAAATCTTTCATTGGCCAACTCAGGACTGGGAAGGCCTCAGGAGCTGACTTCATTTCTGCTGAATTATTAAAGAACAATTTGGAGTGGTAGATACCAGTTCTGGCAGCGTACTTATATATATCGACTCCACTGGCAATGTCCCAGAAGATTGGGGCTTGGCAATCATTGGCCTAATTTTTAAAAAAGGAAAGAGAGATGACCCTGCCAATTACAGACCAATAAATCTGCTAAATATAATCCGCAAACTTTACACCAAACACCTCCAAGATAAATTAAAGGAGTGGCTGGATCTTGAGAACTTGATCGCTGAAGAGCAAGCCGGGTTGAGAGTGGGGAGAGACACCATAAATAAGTGCTGAGTTCTCTGTCATATGACTGAAAAATATGTATTAAATAGACCTGTATCATTATACACCGGCTTTATAGATCTCAAGGCAGCCTTTGATATGGTTACCTGGAGAAGTTGGAAGCTGCCTCAATTGACCACATTTTTCTTCATCTATTACGTGCCTTACATACTAAAACATCCCTCAAGGTGAGGTATAATATGCAAGGCTCCCTCTCGAAGTCAGTCAAAACTCAAAAGTGGGTTAAACAGGGGTGCATTTTGGTTCCCTTGCTTTAACAATGGTTAAATAAACTAAATTACAACCCCCAAAACAATAGGTGATCGTAGCATCACCATGCTGCTCTATGCAGATGACACCGGGATCCTCTCCAGGACACCAGTAGGCCTTAAAAGAGCCTTGCGAGCCCTCATCCAGTATTGTAATTATAACAAACTGGATATAAATTATGAGAAAACAAAGATTATAGCCTTTGCAAAAAGGCCAAAACTCTATTCATAGTATCTAAATAGCCATAATATAGAGCAGGTAACCAGCTTCAAATACTTGGGGGTGGTCATCCAGGCCACTGGTTGAAGAAAAGCACATGGTGACCATGCGGCTGCCTTGGGCTAAAGATCAGCAAGCGCCATCCTTAAATTTTTCCACACAAAGGGACGATACTATGTTCCTACCGCAATTAAACTTTTTCTGGCCAAGTCACTAGCACAACTTCTTTATGGGACCTTGCTTAGACACTCAGCTTCCTGTTTCACACCATTAGAAAAAGTTCAATCCAAATTTACTACAGCAATTCTCTAGATGCTGTGCTGTTGTCTCAAATGCACATCTGCGCCTAGAGACAGGATTGACAAAAGTTGAAGCAAGAATCTGTATAGTGTCTTTAAATCTCTGGCTAAAGCTTAACTTCTTTCTGCAAGGTGTTGTTCCATTAATCCTCCAAGACAAATTCTCCTCGTCATGGACCAATGCTGTCAAGTCCAACTTTACCAAACTAGGCTTCTTCCCAGCTGCAATACTCAAGTTGGACTACGGCCAAGCAAAACAAACCTTGAGACAAAGGGCAGAGGACATTAAAAGGCAAAGAGACTTAGAGAAAACTCCATTGTTTCTGGCTCCAGACACCATTAGATATGTTGTTACTCCTGCCAGCTATCTTAGACAGTTGGAGTCTGCAAACCATCAAAAAGCATTTTCGCTCACCCGTTGCCATGTGCTTCCTGTACAAGTATAAAAAGATACCATTGACTGAAAAACTCTGTTCCTGTGGATCAGAAGAAATGGAGACCGTTGATCACATACTCCTTCAATGTTCCTTTTACACAGAGATTCGGAAAAAACATATCCTTCCAATTATTGCTAGGTATCCGGCCGTTCCGACGCTGCTTATCTCCAGTGGCTGCTTAAGAATGAACAATCCAAAACTACAGCACAAGTGGCTAAATTCTGCACAGGAGCACTGAGGATTCATTGAAAACATGTGTCTAATCCACCATAGCTATTTTATACAACAGATGTGGCAAATCCTTTGCACTGCTTATTCCTTTCCCTTTAGTAATAAACTGACTATGGGCCACACCATTTATGGATTATAATTTTAGTATAGTTATTTATTTATTTATTTATTTATTTATTAATTAGTTAGACCATGTGTAATTGATAGACTGGATTTTATCATAGATTTTATCTGTTATTTATTATTTTATTGTAGAATTCTTAATTGTATATTTTATTGAGTGTTTTTATTTGTTCTGGTCTCTAGTCTATGGCTGTAATAGACTGAATTGAATTGATCACCTTGTCTGGATAAAATAGAATAAATATAGACCTGTTTTCCAATCATGATGATGCTCTTTTTACTAAATACTTCATTTATTGCATTGATACAATATGTAACTGGACAATGAAGCACTCAGGATATACCATTGCTTAAGTCTATTGCTAGTTTGCGCTACATCTGCAAATGTATCAGCTGTATTGCATCTCACCCTGAGTCTATCGTTTATATGAAATGCATGTAAGAGGGGGAGTCAATTGTAGAATATATAAGTGTGCTTAAAGGCAGGGTCAGTTTTGGGCTAAGGCAAAGAAGGTAGTGGATTAAAAAGGTAAAGGTTCCCCTCGCACATATGTGCTAGTCGCTCCTGACTCTAGGGGGCGGTGCTCATCTCCATTTCAAGGCCGAAGAGTCAGCGCTGTCCGAAGACGTCTCCGTGGTCATGTGGCCGGCATGACTCAACGCCAAAGGTGCACAGAACGCTGTTACCTTCCCACCAAGGGTGGTCCCTATTTTCTCTACTTACATTTTTACATGCTTTCGAAACTGCTAGGTTGCCAGAAGCTGGGACAAGTAACGGGAGCTCACCCCGTTACATGGCCACACTAGGGATTTGAACCGCTGAGCTGCCGACCTTTCGATCTACAAGCTCAACATCCTAGCCCCTGAGCCACCGCTTTGGGAGTGCTGACTCTTTGCATCAACTAGAAGTGGAGCTGTCACTCAATTTGGCCTACCAGTGCCATGTAGTCTTGAGCCAGCACTGCTAAAAGGTTTCCCTGAAAATTGAATCACAAGTTTGCTTTGGATCTAAAAACAAAGTGGATAAAGGGATCTTAGATCTTTTTTTTCCCAGTCAGATAAGAGACACTGGCCTAGCACACAACAAAGTCTAAAATTGTTTATTGTCACATCTTTTAGCCAAAGTTTCCAGTAAGTATGCCTGGCATTGATTTTATTTAAAAGATTCAGTGACCAGTAAGGGCAGTTATTTAAGAGAAATGACTTCAGTGTTTATATTGATTCAAATTGTGTAAATTCAGCCAGGTCAACCTGCAACCTGAAAGATATACAAGCTTTCATTTCCAAACTTGTTCTCTCAGCTTGTTTGTGTAATGGCTTCCAATAATCAAGGGGACAAGGAGATAAACTTATTGGTTTATGATATTATGACATGTAACTATGCCATTTTTTTTTTCGTTCTCTGTTCCCCTGGGCATGTATGGATGCTTCATAAAAGTACAAATTTGGAATTGAAAAACTGATCTTTTTCTCCATATTTCTGAAAAGAATAATTGAGAGGATGGAGGGCATTTCTCATTTCTTTAATGTAATTTTTATTAAGACTTTTTATCTATATAAAAGACAAATATAAAATGTGTGTGTGTGAGGGGGGGAGGGGAGAGAGAGAGAGATGTAATTGAAACAAACAAAAAGTAAACTCAGATAAGCATTGGGTCCCCCAGAGAGGACTGTCTATGAGTGGGGGTCTGAAAAATAAATATGTCAGAAGCCACCATACAATGAACATCCTGTTCTTTTTTCATGTGCAAGATCATAAAATGGTTGAGCTTCAATCACACAGTTGCAGCCCCCACTTGTATATTTTGGTTACCCCTCATGCAGATTCCTTTGACCCAGGATCTCCTCAGGTGCCAAAAATGCTCTTCTCACCCACGGTTAGTTAGGTTTGGCTTTTTATGAAATTGAAAATGACAGTTAAACCTTTTTCATGGTTTACAGTCCACTGATTCCGCAACCCTCCATCACATCCAAACACTCACCACCCAAAACATCCATCCACCCATCCAACCTCCTATACAACCACCAGTTATACATATCCCTCAACCAACTAACATCCAAAACTAGGTATGCACGCCCCTTACCTCTTCAAATCACTCTCTACAGATTTTAAATGTAAATTGATGAATGCAAGAAGTATTGTTAACAAATTACCTGAATTTATCCTCCTGCTAAACAGTACATTTGATATTATATTTGTTTGTGAAACATGGCTGAACTCATCCCTTCCTGACTCCATCATTTCAAACAAAGAATATCAAGTTCACCGATCAGATCGTGAAAACCGAAGAGGTGGTGGAGTGGCTATTTTTTACAAAAAGTCACTGAATCTAAAAAACATTCAAGTTGCACACAAACTTTCTCTTCCTGAAACTATTGTATGCGACCTATCATCTAACACCACACTTCGATTCATACTATGCTACAGAGCCCCTAACTACGACATTACTCATGCTAATATTTTAACCTCATTACTAACATGGGCTACCTCTTGGCCATATCCCCTCATCTTCCTGGGTGACCTAAATCTACCTCTCATTAACTGGATAACAAATGAATGTACAACTGATCCAATCCATACTACAATATACAACGCTGTTACAAACCTAGGTCTTGAACAACTTTAACTAACAGTACAAGACTCAACAACTGCCTTGACCTCATCTTCTGCAACAACACCAATACCATTTATGGACTACAAATAAAAGAACCCTTTTTCAACAGTGATCATTGCATGATTGACTTCCATCTTAATATACGTCATTACTTAAATCGTCATATCAATAGCATTCCTAACTACAATTTCAAAAAAGCCAACTATGACCTTATAAACAACGATCTTTCATCTCTGGACTGGCAAAATCTGTTCTCAACCTGTATAACTGCTGAAGACCACTATAGAGTTTTCCTACTTGAAATCAATAGAGTCATTAAACTACACGTACCACAAACTACCACCAAGATCAGGAAAAGCAAACTACCCATATCAATAAAAAAGCTTCAATCTAAAAAAAAATCCCTCTGGAGAAGAAACAAAAAGGGCTATGTAGCAAATTTTAAAAATCGCTACAGAATTATATGCAATCAAATAAAAACTGAATGCACAAATTACCACACCAAGCAAGAAGAGGATCTTCTTCACAAATTCCAGTCGTGCCTTCTATAATTTTGTGAACAATAAGCTTAAAGACTCTAAATCCATCCCACCACTAAAAGATTCTAACGGCAAAGAATACAATGACGAAACAACTAAAGCAAACCTCTTTAACACATTCTTTGGCTCAGTTTTTGTCAACAGTGATGACACATATCCGACATTCCCAAATTGTACAAGCAATGAGTATGACGACCTAACACATATAGATTTCACAGAAGATAATGTTGGAAAAGCTCTTTGCAACTTGAAACCATCTCTATCCATTGGACCTGATAGACTATGTGCTTACTTCTTAAAAAAACTTTCTACTAATTTAGCAGAACCCCTAAGTATAATCTTTAATAAAACTTTCATAACCAGTTCCCTTCCTAATCTCTGGCCACCAGCCATAGTCATTCCAATCTTCAAAAAAAGCGACCCCAGCTTAGTTGAAAATTAGAGACCAATCTCCCTATGCTGCGTCGCCTGCAAAGTAATGGAATCTATCATCAACCAATTCATTACCTTCCACTTAGAAATACACAACCTACTCTCAAATAAACAATTTGGCTTCAGAAAAAAATTATCATGCAACTTACAACTTCTCCACTGTAAAACCTATGGACTACATATCTTGATCTAGGTAAAACAATAGATGCAATATACATAGACTTCTGTAAAGCTTTTGACTCAGTAGTACATGATAAACTTCTCCTAAAATTAAAATCCTATGGCATTTCAGGACCCCTACACAATTGGATATCTGCTTTTCTGTCAAACAGACAACAAGTAGTTAAAATTAGTAATGCTCTATCAAATCCTGTTCCTGTCAAGAGTGGTGTTCCTCAAGGTAGTGTTCTTGGACCAACTCTCTTTATAATATACATAAATGATCTTTGTGACCATATCTCAAGTAACTGTGTTCTCTTTGCTGACGATGTCAAGCTTTTTAACACCATTGACAATACATCTACAATTCAAAAAGACCTTGATCATCTAACCGCTTGGTCTAAAATTTGGCAACTCCAAATCTCAATCAGCAAATGCTCAGTCTTACATATTGGATATTACATATTACCTTACAGATGACACCCACCTTGTCAAAGACCTTGGAGTTTTTATATCTAATGATCTAAATGCCAAAGCCCACTGCAACTACATAGCAAAAAAGGCTCTAAGAGTTGTAAACTTAATTCTACGTAGCTTCTTTTCCAAAAACACCACACTACTGACCATAGCATATAAAACATTTGCTAGGCCAATTCTTGATTACTGCTCACCTGTCTGGAATCCATACCATATTTCTGACATCAATACAGTTGAACGTGTCCAAAGGTATTTTACGAGAAGAGTTCTCCACTCCTCCATAATCAATAAAATACCTTATTCCACCAGACTTGATATCCTGGGTTTAGAAAACTTGGAACTCCGTTGCCTTCGACAGGTCCTGGGTTTAGCTCATAGAATCATCCGTTGTAATGTTCTTCCTACCAATGACTACTTCAGTTTCAACTACAATAACACAAGAGCTACCAACAGATTTAAACTTAATGTCAACCGCTCCAGTTTGCATTGCAGAAAACACGATTTCTGTAACAGAATTATCTATGCTTGGAATGCATTACCTGACTCTGTGGTCTCTTCTCATAACCCCAAAAGCTTTATTCAAAATCTATCCACTGTTGACCTCACCCCATTCCTAAGAGGACTCTAAGGGGCGTGCATAAGAGCACAAATGTGCCTACCGTTCCTGTCCTATTGTTTCTTCCCCTATATATATATATATATATATATATGCTTATACTTCCTTGTTCTCCTCATATATATGTTTATATATTATATAATCTTTTGTGTTATGCTTGTGTATATTGTTATGAAAAAATTAATTAATTAAATAAATAAAATAAATAAATAAACATCCGTGCCCTTTCTTTTTCTTCCTCATTGGTTTTTTCTCCTCAACTGTCTCTGCTTGTCAATCCATAATAACCACAGATTGGGGAAATCTTATTGCTACATACTCTGTTTACCATCCCTCCAAAGGAGCCAGTTTCTCAAGCTGTGACTATAAAATCCAGTAGCCATCCTGGAAAAATCAGACATCATCTTCCAAGAAGCCGAGGCAATGAAGGCGTTAGTGCTCATCCTCCTCTTCCTCCTCATTGCGGCCAGTGTAGTCAAACGATATTCCAAATGTGGACTGGCTTCATTTCTGAAACGAAATGGCATGAATGGATATTATGGCTACAGTTTGGGCAACTGTGAGTTTACTCAATCTTTTTCTCCACCTTTGCAAGTTCCAGGTTTGCAAGGCGGATGCTAAGGGGGAACTTCCTTCTTAGAAAGACTTCATCCAGCCCACTCAGTGAATAAAAAGCCCAAATGTCTAGGCAGACCTCACACTTCACCCTGCATAAAACCCTTTAATTTTAAGAATGTGATCAATATCCATTTCATTGCCTGTTTGGCGCAACAGCAGAATGGGAGTGTGATTAGACCACTTCGGTTTTTGAATTTTCCACATTTGTGGTAGTGCAAAAGTCCCACAATGGAAAAGTACCTCCTCCTTGGAAAGCCCAGTTTAAGAAGAGAGAAAGAAGGAGAAGTGGCTTTATGTGCCATTAACAATGGCAGGAATATCTTGGAGACAAGATTCAGTTTTATTCCAAATTCTCCTGAAGGTATCCAATATGTGTTGGACTTCTCAGGTCCTTCTTTGGTTCAGGAAGAATGAATATATGGTTAAACATTCTGTTTTAAATGTTCTATTTAAAAAGCTAGGACAGCTTTTTCATTTACAGCACATGCCTTTTATAGCCCTATGCCTGTTTGCTTTCTTCCAGGGGTCTGCATGGCTTTTTATCAGAATGCGTACAACACTCGAGCTGTGGGGCGGCCAAACTGGGATGGCAGTCGTGACTATGGGATTTTCCAGATAAACAGCTGGTGGTGGTGCAACAACAACCAGGGCCCTACGGCTAATGGCTGTAATAAGCTTTGCAGTGGTAAGACACATATTGTAGAGGAAAGCTTTAACAAACTTTCAAAATTCAAGAGAATTGACACAATGAGGTGGTATGCTTGTACTCCTTGCAGGGTTGCTTCCTGACCTGACCTACTATCTATTTCACCTATTTCACTAGAAAAACAAAACATGTGAAATTTATTTTATTTATTTATTTATTTATTTATTTTGTCACACAGTATATGTAAGCATAAGCATGAAATAACTATACACTATATAAGCATAAATATATATAAGTATGAGTATGAGTATGTAATAACTATATTAATTGGATATAATGAAAGGAAACAATAGGACAGGAACGGTAGGCACGTTTGTGCTCTTATGCACACTCCTTACAGACCTCTTAGGAATGGGGTGAGGTCAATAGTAGACAGTTTTTGGTTAAAGCTTTGGGGATTTTGAGAAAAAACCACAGAGTCAGGTAGTGTGTTCCAAGCATTAACAACTCTGTTACAGAAGTCATATTTTCTGCAATCAAGATTGAAGTGGTTAACATTAAGTTTAAATCTATTGGTTGCTCTTGTATTGTTGTGATTGAAGCTGAAGTAGTCTTTAACAGGAAGGACATTGCAATAGATGATTCTATTCTATTCCAACCTGAGTGCTGCTATGTGGTAGGCTGAGCTCTCATCATTTGCTCCAGGTCCTTGACTGGGACATGAAAGGAGCCTCTATGGGCATCCTCCCAGCAGTGGTGATGTCACCAGTTGATCTTTTCAATCCAGAAATGCCTTAAACAGTGTCTCCAACACTGGGGAGGAGCAGGGGGCAAGTATGTGGGCATGGCCAACCGGGTGGGCGTGGCTATCTTGACACCACTCGCCAAACTGCTGTGATGTTTCCCCTTCGCATCAGGTAGACCGGGCCAAAGCCACATGGCCTGATCTTTCCTTTTCGCACTGGGTAGACCAGAACAGCCCTGTAGGCCAGATCTGACCACATTGCGGGCTGTATCTGGCCCATGGGCCTTGAGTTTGACACCCCTGATCTAGGACCAAAGCATAAACTTGTTAAATATACTCTGTTATGTGCTATTCTCAAGCATGTTGGATAGTGAGCTTTTTAGTGCTTACCCGATCTTAATTAAAGATCCGATACTCTGGATCTTAACTGCACTGGGCAATGGTTGGCCTGGACTCTGGCAAGGTTATGTGGGAGTCCAAACTATATTGAGCAGCAGTGCCATGTAAATTTTATTGTGAGAAATATAACTAAAACAATCGTAGTTCTTTTCATTTTAATCTGGAGGGAAGTAAATTAACAATTAAGAAAGAAAGTCCAAGAAGAGGAAAAATGAATGAATACATTTAATGAAGAATTACATCATCTGAAATTGTCAAAGAAACAAACATATGTGTGATCAACAAAGGCACGCATTATGCTTATTTTTAATTTGTATTCTTATTTTTAGGGTAGCCTGGAGAAACAACTGCAAAGGAAAAGATCTGTCAAAATGGACCCATGGCTGCCAGCTCTGAGTTTGATGATCCAGTATTTCTCTTCCTCCTCCTGTGATGAAAATGATATTATTCCTTATATAACCACGTAGAACAGTTTGATTTTATTCTTGCACTCCACACATTGGCAACAATGAGTTTCTTTGCACACAAATGATTATTTTTAAATGGTTTATGGGTGGAAAAGAGGGAAAGACTTTGCTTTTTTAAATCTTTGAAAATTGCTTCAATAAAACGAGTGTTGTGCATTATGCCCTGCCCTGTTAAGTGCTTTATTTATTTCCTTTTCATCTTTCATTATTCCTACATAATTGACCTGGTTACCAATCATTTCTATGGGGGAGCAGACCTGTGCAACAAAATGCATCATTGATTCAAAGCTTGGCGTCACTTAACAAAAAACCAGATGCATCTCTTCATACAATATTAGCAAACTATTGAGATTCTTATATGAAAACCCTAGATTGGAATCCAAGGCCATAGAGATTTTGTGGTTAACCTCCTGTTTTATTAAGGCTTGGCATTTGCTCCATAATATAAGAAAAATGTATTCTGAATTTAAAAATTGGTGGCCATCTTCTTCCTATCCATTCACCTGCCAAATAAGACAGCATCCAACAAGAGGGCAACAGCAGCAGATTAATGATACAGGCCAAATTACTGTGAATTCTGCTGTTCCAAGGTCTGGATCTCATCTTCTCACAAAGTCTAGATACACTTTTCTGTTAAATCTAGGCTACTCTGTGCATCCTCGGTTCCATGATGTAGTCAACAAGTCATTGTCCATCTGTGATACCTGCACATGCAGAAAGCTGAGAAGATTGCAATATATTGTATTCAAGTGAACGAATGCCTGGAATGCACTACCTGACTCCTTGGTTTCTTCCCCAAACCCTCAAAACTTTAACCTAAGAACTATTGTTGACCTCACCCCATTCCTAAGAGGTCTTTAAGCGGCGTGCTTAAGCGCACCAGCATGTCTACCTAATGTTTCCTTTTATTCATATCCATTTCATGTATTCATAATTATGTTTACACTTGTATCTGTTATCAAATACCTGCTTGACAAAATACAAGAATAAATAAATATGAAAAAAACAGCAGGAAGCAGATAGCAGCAAAAGCTAGTGGGTAACTCTCCTGGCTAAACTGGAGAATACTAAGTAAGATTCAACCTGTAAAATCTGTAATAATTTCAACTAGAAAGAATGCAGATTCCTTTTTGAGATTTCAATCAATGGGATTTGCCAAACTGGATTTTAGTGAGAACTGAGGGCCAAGCTAATTAATATTTCAAGAACCCAACGTAAAGAGGATTCAGCTGTTAATTTCAGCAGAACTAGATATGTTTTCAGTCTTAACTTCCCATAGCCAAATGTAGACTCATTTTGTTCCCAGAGACCTCCAAATCTGTGTCACAATCACTCAGGACCACTGGTGGCTCTTGCTGGGGAATTTGGAAGCTATTTATCTGAACACAAGTTACAATGGTTAAAACAAATGGTAATAACTTAGAGCCGTGTTAAAGTTGATATGGAGAAGTGCAGAATACAAAAACATTCATAACAATGATTCCAATTCAGAAACGGAGTCATGTCATTGAGGCCCAGTAATGAGGAAGCAGAAAAGGGTTCAAGGTCTTTTAAAAGAGAGCAGGGTGCGGGCTGTGTGGATGTAATAATAATAATAATAATAATAATAATAATAATAATAATAATAATAATAATAATAATAATAATAATAATAATAATAATAATAATAATAATAACAGAGTTGGAAGGGACCTTGGAGGTCTTCCAGTCCAACCCCCTGCCCAGGCAGAAAACCCTACACCATTTCAGACAAATGGTTATCCAACATTTTCTTAAAAAATTCTGTTGGAGCATTCACAACTTCTGCAGGCAAGTTGTTCCACTGATTAATTGTTCTAACTGTCATGAAATTTCTCCTTAGTTCTAAGTTGCTTCTCTCCTTGATCAGTTTCCACCCATTGCTTCTTGTTCTACCCTCAGGTGTTTTGGAGAATAGTTTGACTCCCTCTTCTTTGTGGCAACCCCTGAGATATTGGAACACTGCTATCATGTCTCCCCTAGTCCTTCTTTTTTATTTATTTATTATTATTATTATTATCATCATCATCATCATCATCATCATTATTATTATTATTATTATTTATTTGATTTTTATACCGCCCTTCTCCCGAAGGACTCAGGGTGGTGTACAGCCAAAAGTAAAAACAGACAATACAATATACAATTAAAATACAAATTAAAAAACTTATTTTATAATTGGCCTAAAAAACTTTAAAATATATAAAACTAAAACCCCTTAAAATTAATAATAGAAAATTTAAAATCAATAAAATTTAAGCCAGCCCCGCGCGAATGAAAAGATGTGTCTTCAGTTCGCGGCGGAATGTCCGAAGGTCAGGTATTTAGCGTAAACCCGGGGGAAGCTTGTTCCAGAGTGTGGGAGCCCCCACAGAGAAGGACCTTCCCCTGGGGGCCGCCAGCCGACATTGCTTGGCGGACGGCACCCTGAGAAGTCCCTCTCTGTGAGAGCGTACGGGTCGGTGGGAGGCATGCGGTAACAGCAGGCGGTCCCGTAAGTACCCAGGCCCTAAGCCATGGAGCGCTTTAAAGGTAGTGACCAAAACCTTAAAGTGCACCTGAAAGGCCACAGGTAGCCAGTGCAGCCTGGGAGGCGCTGGCAGGAGCTACGCGAAGCTCCCTCTATCACCCGCGCAGCTGCATTCTGGACTAACTGAAGCCTCTGAGTGCACCTCAAGGGGAGCCCCATGTAGAGAGCATTACAATAATCCAAGCGAGAGGTAACGAGCGCATGAGTGACTGTGCACAAGGCATCCCGATCAAGGAAGGGGCGCAACTGCTGAACCAGGCGAACCTGGTGGAAGGCCCTCCTGGAGACGGCCGTCAAATGATCTTCAAACGACAGCCGTTCATCCAGGAGGACACCTAAGTTGCTCACCCTATCCTTTGGGGCCAATAACTCGCCTCCAACAGTCAGCCGCGGCTGCAGCTGACTGAATCGGGATGCCGGCATCCACAGCCACTCTGTCTTGGAGGGATTAAGCTTGAGCTAATTAAACTAGACATACACAGTTCCTGCAACCGTTCTTCATATGTTTTAGCCTCCAGTCCCCTAATCATCTTTGTTGCTCTTCTCTGCACTCTTTCTCAACATCTTTTTTACATCGTGGCGACCAAAACTTATTTATTTTTATTTATTTATTTATTTATTTTGTCACAACAATATATGTAAGTATCATACAGAAAGGTTATATAGTATATAAACATATATATGAGTAAATATTAGGAGGTATAAACATATATATATATATAGGAAGAAGAAAAGCAAAACAATAGGACAGGAATGGTAGGCACGTTTGTGCGCTTATGCACGCCCCTTATGGTCCTCTTAGGAATGGGGTGAGGTCAATAGTAGAAAGTTTTAGGATAAAGCTTTTACAATTATGGGAAGAGACCACAGAGTCAGGTAAAGTATTCCAAACACTGATGATTCTGTTACAGAAGTCATATTTTCTGCAATCTAGATTAAAGCAGTTGACATTAAGTTTAAATCTATTGGTTGCTTTGTATTATTGCAATTAAAGCTGAAGTAGTCTTTAACAGGAAGGACATTACAATAGATGATTCTATGAGTTAAACTTAGGTCTTGTCGAAGGCGACGGAGTTCCAAGTTTTCTAAGCCTAGGATTTCAAGTCTAGTGGGATAAGGTATTTTGTTGTTTACAGAGGAATGGAGAACTCTTCTTGTAAAATATTTCTGGACACGTTCAATTGTATTGATGTCAGAGATATGGTGAGGGTTCCAAACAGGTGAGCTGTATTCTAGAATTGGTCTAGCAAATGTTTTATATGCTCTGGTTAGTAGTGTAGTGTTTTTGGAAAAGAAGCTACGCAATATTAGGTTTACAACTCTTAGAGCCTTTTTTGCTATGTATTTGCAGTGGGCTTTGGCACTTAGATCATTTGACATGAAAACTCCAAGGTCTTTAACGGGATGGGGGTCATCTGTAAGGTAATGTCCATCAAGTATGTACTTAGTGTTTGGGTTCTTTTTTCCTATATGTAAGACTAAGCATTTGCTAGTTGAGAATTGGAGTTTTAGACCAAGCGGTTAGATGATCAAGGTCTTTTTGAATTGTAGATGTATTGTCAGTGGTGTTAAATAGTTTGACATCGTCAAACAAAGAGAACACAATTACTTGAGATATGTTCACAAAGATCATTAATATATCATTAATATATCATAGTATGAAGAGTGTTAGTCCAAGGACGCTGCCTTGAGGAACGCCACTCTCGACAGGAACAGGATTTGATAGAGCATTGCCAAAAACTGAATGCAATATTCCAAGTGTGGCCTTACCAAGGCATTATAAAGTGGTATTAATACTTCACATGATCTTGATTCTATCCCTCTGTTTATGCAGCCCAGAACTGTGTTGGCTTTTTTGGCAGCTGCTGCACACTGCTGGCTCATATTTAAATGGTTGTCCACTAGGACTCCAAGATCCCTCTCACAGTTACTACTATTGAGCAAGATACCACATATACGGTACCTGTGCATTTTGGTTTTTTGGCCTAAATGTAGAACCTTACTTTTTTCACTGTTGAATTTCATTTTGTTAGATAGCACCCAATGTTCAAGTCTGTCAAGATCTTTCTGTAACTTGAGCCTATCTTCTGGAGTGTTGGCTATTCCTGCCAGCTTGGTGTCATCTGCAAATTTGATGAGTTCCCCATCTATCCCCTCGTCCAAGTCATTGATGAAGATGTTGAAGAGTACTGGGCCTAAAACAGAGCCTTGGGGTACTCCACTGCATACTTCCCTCCATGTGGATGTAGTTCCGTTGAGGACTACACGTTGAGTGTGGTTGGTCAGCCAGTTACGAATCCATCTGGTGGTGGTGCTGTCTAACCCACATTTTTCTACTTTATCTAGTAGTAGGTTATGGTCTACTTTATCAAATGCTTTACTGAAGTCCAAGTAAATTATATCGACAGCATTCCTCTGGTCTACTAATTTTGTCACTTTGTCAAAGAATGCGATAAGATTAGTCTGGCATGATCTGTTTTTGACAAACCCATGTTGGCTTTTGGTTATTACTTTGTTTGCTTCTAGGTGTTCAGTGATTCGTTGCTTGATTATCTTTTCCAGAATCTTCCCTGGTATTGAGGTCAGGCTGATAGGTCTGTAGTTTCCTGGATCTGTTTTTGTTTTGGAGAATAAGGTCAGTTTCCTGCTTTCTAGGATCCAAGACATGTTACTGTTTAATAGAGCAGATCAGAAATATGCCAATCCTGATACATAATTAAAGTCAAAGCCTTTATTGTACATAATCAGTCAATGTTATTCAGAGGAATCAATGACTAATCTAACGCTTGTATACATCAGGTATACAACACTTGTATACATTATGCATACAACAAAATTGGTATAGCCTCTACTGGTACAGTTCATACAAGACAACATGAATAATATAAAGGATAATCATTATACAAGTAGTTAGGGAAAAAACTAATCATATGTTTCCATAGGTACAACATATTCTGTGCAACATGTATATTACTGAGGTTTATTATCTTATGGTATATTAATATTACAACTACATTGGCACCAATGAAATTTGTGGTGCTATATTGTGTTTAGGAGTCTGACAGTCCATGGGTAGAAGGTGCTTTAAAACCTGTTTGTCTGGCTGGCTATACTTCTATGTCTTCTGCCTGATGGTAAAAGTGAAAAAAGACACTGGCCTGGGTGTGAATCATCCCTAAGTATCTTCCTTACTCTGCTGAAACAGCAAGACCTGGCAATGTCATCCAGTGGTGTTAGAGGGCAACCAATGGTTTCTTGTGCTGAATTAATCACTCTCTGCAATGCCTTCTGGTCCGCAGCTCTTAAACCAGCATACCATACTGTTATACAGTATGTGAGGACACGTTCTATCATGGACCGATAGAAAGAAGTCATCAGCCATTGTTCTACCTGATTTTTCTGCAGGATTCTAAGGAAATGAAGTCTCCTTAGTCTCTGAATAATATTAGATAGACAGATAAAATTGGAGATGAGGCATCCTGTGACCACATAGGGCTTTTGCAGATAAAAACCAGCCTTGAATTCCCTCAGAAACCAAGTGGCAATTAACTAACCCCATCCCTGCCTCTGCTGCTCACTTTGGGACCAGATCTGGCTCCTGACTAGCCTTCCAGGACAGCCTATGTAAAGTTCACTGCAGTGACTCATACTGTGAATAATTTACAAAACCTGGTTGCAAAATTCAACAATTTCAGATCATGATGGAGAAAAAAATTATATGGTCACTAAGAGCTGACAGAGACTTGATGGCACATAATCAATCAATGTTATTCAGAGGAATCAATGACTAACCTAACACGGTAATTTTTCCTCTACCAATTCACATCCATATCTCTCACCATGGCCACAAGCCAAACAAATTAAATTAAATTAAATTTTAAATTAAAAGAATTCAATATCATGTTTCAGAAAGTTTTTGATAAAGCATCCTGTTAAGAGTGACAAGTTGCTAGAAGATATGAATTTATTGTGCATCAATGTCAGATTCTCCTATAAGAGCAGAAAATACAAAACTAGAGCCTCATCCCCACTTTTCTCTCTCTCCCTCTTTATGTGCCCTCAAGGAGGATAATAAGACAATAAAACCAAGGAAATAATAGTAATTTCTGAGTAATTTCAGTATGTTGCATTTCTCTGCAAACTTCATGAGACCAAAAAATATGCGCTGAAACTAGAGTTGAATTAAAACAACCAGACAGAAAACTCAACCAAATGAGAGACAGGCATGTCTTTGGGACGGGGGTCCAAAAAAATCAAAAAGGCAGCAGTCACCACATAATAAAAGCCCTCTTCCTTTTTCACATACGTCGCATGAAAAACATTAAAAATGATGAGGCTTCAATCATGCAATTGTAACTAACCATCACTTGTTCATTTTTGGCACCTCATTCTCTTTGACCCAGGATCTCTCAGGGAGCTAAAAATGCTTTTCTCACTCATTTTTAAAAAATTGGTTTGGCTTCTTACAAAATTGAAAATGAGAGTTAAAAATACTTTTTCTTCTACTTTTGTCCTCAACACTCTCTTCTGGTTACTCCATTATTGCCTCAACTTTGGGAATTTCTATTGCTACATACTTTGTTACTGATCTCTCCTGAGTTCCACTTGCACAATCTGGACTATAAAATCCAGTAGCCGCACTGGAGAAGTCAGACATCCTCCTCTGAGGAGCTGCAGCAATGAAGGCCCTAGCGCTCAGTCTCCTCTTCCTCCTCATTGCAGTCAATGAAGCCAAAGTATTTACCAAATGTGAACTGGCTACAGTTCTGAAAAGGGCAGGCATGGATGGATATTACGGCTACAAATTGGGCAACTGTGAGTTTACTCTATCTCTCTATTTTAGTCTGGTCCAGGTTTTCAAGAGCAATGGGTCCTTGGGTCCTTCCTTGGTTGGGGAAAGAATGATTGAAGATGGTGTAAGAAACCACAATAGCTTTTCATTTATAACACAGGCCTTTTATATTCCTTTCCCTTTTTGCTTTCTTTCAGGGATCTGTATGTCTTATCATGAGAGCAGATACAACAGCCTAGCTGTGGGGCCACCAAACTCGGATGGCAGTCGCGACTATGGGATTTTCCAGATAAACAGCCGTTGGTGGTGCAACAATTACCAGGGTCGCACAGCTAATGGCTGCAATAAGCCTTGCAATGGTAAGACACTTAGTGTAGAGAAGAAAGTATCTTGATGAAGGAATGCAAGAGTTGTTAGGAGAACTGTTAAGAGAAAGTTGGTGAGAAAAGAATGACAACTCAGTCCCAGGAAAGAAAGAAACATCCAAAGTGAAATTAACTCTTGATTCTGTTTGGTGTAAGAGATGGGGGGGAGAAGTTTTGACAAGCGTTCAAAATTCTGTTATTGTTGCTGTTGCTGTTATGATGTACTATCCCTGCAATCCTTCTAGTATTGGTTTTCTGATCTGACCTACTGGCAAGGATTGACACCTTTTACACTAGAAATGAAAAAAAAACTGTCCCCAATAAGTCAGGTCAAACTTTTGAAGGGGAGTTTTAATCTTTCTTCTCCTTTATTGCTCTTTGGACTTGTTTAATTTCATCCAGTGCTTCATGAAGGTTGCCATTGAATCATCCTCTCTCAAACTAGTTTCCAGTTCCTGCTTGGGTTATCTGTGATGGTATCTAGCCATCATATTTTCTGTTGGCCTCTTAGCCTTCCTCAATCTGCTCCTCCACTTTTTTACTCCATTTCCCAAATTTTCACAAATCCTTTAACATCCTTCACACAGCCTCCACACCATCCACCACAACATTGGTCAATGTCTTGCCCAAAGGCACAAGTTAAAGGCAGCACTAGAACTAGCAAGGAAGCTGATCTAGTGCTCTCTGCCCTTAGTCAGAGAAATGTGGTTCTTGGACTCTGATGAGACAATTCTTCTCTCGCTCCTATCCAAGAGTGCAGAAAAACTGTCAGGAAGTCTGCATATTCAGCTCCAGAGGAAAACAAATTCCCAGTGCTCTATATTTTTCAGATTTGTTAGTCTACACAGTTAGTGGATGAGAAACAGCATTTCATGGTCTACACCAGCATATATGACTAATGAATTCCTATAACTAAAATTCCTGTTAGGTAGGAATCTGCTTTCAATAATAATTTTATGCAAGTCGTTGGGAATTTGTTTGAAACATTTGGGTTGGGACATATTCTAATTTGACTTTCTTGGCAGCTTTCACAAATGATGACATCACAGATGATATTGTTTGTGCTAAGAGAATTGTGCGTGATCCCAATAGGATGAATGCCTGGTAAGTCAAACTTTCATTAACCTCTTCCATTTGTAACGTTGGGTAGCAATTGAACTGTCTTAAAAGATAATTATCTTTCTTTAAATTATTGTACAACTTTTAACCTTGATGGTAAAATACAATTTCTGAATATGGAGATTTGTATTTTTCTTGCTAGAGGTGTTTGTTGAAACCGATTATAGCTGGTTAATTTCTTCCCAGGAATTTCCCATCCATTATCCACTTTTGTGCTTCTCAATTGTTTTAAAATCTTTTATCACAGGTTCAGCATTGGGGTTTGATACCAAGTTGGGGCAGGTAGCAGAAGAATTTGGCAGATGGCCTTTTAAACACCAGGACTCTGATCCCGTGGAGGAGCTCCACAGCATTAGAGAACTGGTGGATAAACAATGCAGTGAGAGAAACTGGGAAAGATCATTTGTGAAGCCTCCAGTCATAGGTTGAATAGGAAAAGGGGCTGCAGCAGCAAATAGTTAAATGGGAAACTGGTAAACTGGGCATCTAGAACCAAACAATAATGGTATTATATGGTCAAAATGTAGAATAATTTAAAAGTTACTTTGCTGTCTGCTCTTCTGAGGGATTCTATGATATGGGGTAGCCCTCTGGTGCTCACCAAAGACTTTGGACTTGAACTCCCTTTAGCTCTGGCTAGTATAGGCCCTACCTAAGATAGGTGGGAAGCAAAGTATCTCTTGGGCATTACTGGCATATAGGCTTTATTGTGACAAATAGAAAGTTAGGATTATTTTAGCTAAAACAAAAAAAGTGTTGAATTTTAGCCTGGTGGAAAGGAATTCATTGACCAATCAGCAAAGAAACTTTATCCATCAATAAACAGATGAATGAAAGATAGTTGCTGCTAGCTAGCCTGGAAATTCTTGTCTCCTGCTTGGGGGTGGGTAGAGTTGGGGGACTTGGACTCTAAGGTCCCTTCCAATTCTATTATTCTCATATTCTGTTATTCTTGAAGTAGATTTACATAATCAAACAAACAGCTAGCCATGTAGTTTGGAAATACATGCAATATTCTTATTTTTACTTCTAGGGTTGCCTGGAGAAACCACTGCAAAGGAAGAGATCTGTCAGAATGGACTCGTGGCTGCCGGCTCTGAGATGGATGATCCTGCATTTCCCTTCTGCATTTCTCTTCCTCCTCCTGTGAAGAAAATGATAGTATGTCTTATGCCATACAACCAGTCTTTCACAATCCTATTCGATGCGTGCAGCCCACAAGTTGGGAAGAGTAAGGTTCTTTGCATACAAATGATGATTTTAAATCTCTTTTAAACTCTTCAGATATTGCTCGAAAATGTTCAATAAAATGAATATTCTGCATTTTGCCGTTTTCATTTATTACATTTTGCCCTTCATTATTCTCACACAACTGAACTGTGTCAGGGTTCCAAGTAACAGACCCAATGCAATCAAAACTCCAAGGCCAAGGTGCTCCTCAAAGTCCAAATTTATTAGGCATGTCATATTGGCACATCTGGTGACTCTGAAGGTCCCACAGTTTTCCCCACCCAAATTAAAAGTTTGCAATACAATATTACCCAGAGAAGAAGCTTCGCAAGATTAGGTTAACAACTCTTAATGCCATTTTGGCAATGTTGTTACAATGAGCTCTGGCACTTAGCTCATTAGAGATGAGTACTCCAAGGTCCATGACAGGTTGTATCCACCCAGCTTGTTTTTGGCCTTCTGATTTTTTTTGGCCAATGTGTAAGACAAAGCATTTGTTGGTTGAGATTTGAAGTTGCCAATTGTTTGATCATTCTGACACATAGTCAAGGTCTCTTTGTAAGGCAGCAGCATTGGTGTTGAATAGTTTTACATCATCAGTGGTGTTGAATAGTTTTACATCATCAGCGAAGAGAACGCAGTTGCTTATAATATGATTGCAAAGGTCATTTATGTAAAGTATAAAGAGAGTGGGTCCTAAAACGCTGCCTTGGGGGACACCGTTGTTAACAGATGCAGGATTTGATAGGGCGCTCCCTATTTTGACTACTTGTTGCCTGTTTCACAGGAATGCAGCTATCCACTTATGCAGGAATCCAGAAATGCCATAAGATTTGAGTTTTAGAAGTAGTTTGTCATGTACCTCTGAATCAAAGGCTTTACAGAAGTCTATGTAAATTGCGTCTATTGCTATACCCTGGTCGAGTTGTGTAGTCTATATGTTTTTGCAGTGTACAAGTTGCAGACAATTTTTTCCTGAAACCAAATTACAATGTAATTTGTAATTTGTACATTGTAACAAAGTTACAATGGTTAAAACAAATGGTAATAATTTAGAACTGTGTAAAAGTTGATATGGAGAAGTGCAGAATACACAAACATTCATAACAATTCAGAAATGGAGTCATGTCACTGAGGCCCAGTAATGAGGAAGCAGAAAGCGGTTCAAGGTCTTTTTTGACTGGGTGGGGGCTATGTGGATCTTGGAGAATAAGGACAGTTTCCTGCTTTCTAGGATCCAAGACATGTTACTGTTTAATAGATCAGATTGGAAATATGCAAATCCTGATAGATATTATTAGATCGGCAGATAAAATTGGAGTTGAGACATCCTGTGACCACATAGGGCTTTTGCAGATAAAAACCAGCACCTTGAATTCCCCCAGAAACCAAGTGGCAATTAACTAACCCCATCCCTGCCTCTGCTGCCCACTTTTGGACCAGATCTGGCTCCTGAATAGCCTTCCAGGACAGCCTATGTAAAGTTCACTGCAGTGACTCATACTGTGAATAATTTACAAAACCTGGTTGCAAAATTCAACAATTTCAGATCATGATGGAGAAAAAAATTATCTATATGGTCACTAAGAGCTGACAGAGACTTGATGGCACATGATCAATCAATGTTATTCAGAGGAATCAATGACTAATCTAACATGGTAATTTTTCCTCTACCAATTCACATCCATATCTCTCACCATGGCCACAAGCCAAACAAATTAAATTAAATTAAATTTTAAATTAAAAGAATTCAATATCATGTTTCAGAAAGTTTCTGATAAAGCATCCTGTTAAGAGTGACAAGTTGCTAGAAGATATGAATTTATTGTGCATCAATGTCAGATTCTCCTATAAGAGCAGAAAATACAAAACTAGAGCCTCATCCCCACTTTTCTCACTCTCCCTCTTTATGTGCCCTCAAGGAGGCAATAAGGCAATAAAACCAAAGAAATAATACAGTTCTCTGAGTAATTTCAGTATGTTGCATTTCTCTGCAAACTTCATGAGACAAAAGAATACACACAGAAAACACAACCAAATGATGTATGAGGCATGTCTTTGGGACGGGGGTTCAAAAATATCAAGAATGCAGCAGTCATCACAAATAAAAGCCTTCTTCCTTTTTCACATACACCGCATACAAAACCTATAAAAAATGATAAGGCTTCAATCATGCAATTGTAACCATAACTTGTTCATTTTTGGCCTCTCATTCCCTTTGACCCAGGATCTCTCAGGAAGCTAAAAATGCTTTTCTCACTCATTTTTTAAAAAAAAAATTGGTTTGGCTTCTTACGAAATTAAAAATGACAGTTAACTATATATTTTTCTTCCTCTTTCTCCTCAACACCTTCTTTTGATCCGTTATTGCTTCACGTTTGGGAATTACTATTGCTACATACTTGGTTATCGATCTCTCCTGAGTTTCCATTTTCACAAGCTCTGGGTATAAAATCCAGTAGCCACACTGAAGAAGTCAGACATCCTCCTCTGAGAAGCAGCAGCAATGAAGGCTCTAGCGCTCAGTCTCCTCTTCCTCCTCACTGCAGCCAATGAAGCCAAAGTATTTACCAGATGTGAACTGGCTACAGTTCTGAAAAGGGCGGGCATGGATGGATATCTTGACTACAAATTGGGCAACTGTGAGTTTACTCTATCTCTCTATTTTAGTCTGGTCCAGGTTTTCAAGAGCAATGGGTCCTTCCTTGGTTGGGGAAAGAATGATTGAAGATGGTGTAAGAAACCAGGAGAGCTTTTTATTTATAACACAAGCCTTTTATATTCCTTTCCCTTTTTGCTTTCTTTCAGGGATCTGTATGTCTTATCATGAGAGCAGATACAACAGCCGAGCTGTGGGGCCACCAAACTCGGATGGCAGTCGCGACTATGGGATTTTCCAGATAAACAGCAGCTGGTGGTGCAACAATTACCAGGGCCATACAGCTAATGGCTGTGATAAGCCTTGCAGTGGTAAGACACTTAGTGTAGAGAAGAAAGTATCTTGATGAAGGAATGCAAGAGTTGTTAGGAGAACTGTTAAGATAAAGTTGGTGAGAAAAGAATGACAACTCAGTCCCAGGAAAGAAAGAAACATCCAAAGTGAAATTAACTCTTGATTCTGTTTGGTATAAGAGATGGGAGGGAGAAGTTTTGACAAGCGTTCAAAATTCTGTTATTGTTGCTGTTGCTATATTGATGTAGTATCCCTGCAATCCTTTTTTTTTATTTGTCACACAGTATATATAAACATAAGTATGAAATAACTATACAATATATAAGCATATATATAGGTATGAGCAGGGGTGAAATGCTCCCGGTTCACACCGGCTCCCCCGATTAGGTAGCGATGGCAGCTGCTGGTTCGGAGGACCGGTAGCAAAAATCCCTGGCCCTGCCCCACTGCCTCTGCTGAGCCGCACCATCAGCAGAGGTTTTTTTTTTTACTTTTAAAAGTTTTTCTTCAGCTGAAACATGCCTTTAAAAGTAAAAAAAAAAAATCCCTCTGATGATAACGGGGCTCAGCAGAGATCATCAAAACCCTTTAAAAGTTTTTTTTAAAAAAACCTCTTCAGCCGAAGGGGAAAAAAACAAGAAAAAAACCCGAGGTTTTAAAAGCCTCCTCTGAGTATCCCAGAGGAGTTTCCTGATCCTCACAGGCTTTTAAACTCACTTTTTAACAGCCCCCACTTACAAGAGCCCACACCCAAGCCCATCCAATTCCCCCTCCTCACTTACCTATAATTACTGCTCTTTCGGGCTGGCAACGGCATGCTTTCTTCAGCTACTGAAGAAAAAAAAAAGCTTGCTTTGATTTCCTGCTTTGCTGGCTGAGGAACTCTGGGATTTGAAGTCCACAATAAAATAAAATAATAAAATAAAATATTTGTGCAGCTTTCTGAGATTTGGTGTGTTTCTGTAGTGTTTCACTCTAACTACGCAAACACACAAAATCTCAGAAAGCTGTATGTGGCATTTTGTGTGTGTGTTTGAGAGAAAGAGAGAGAGAGAGTTGTGTGTATGTAAAGTGTGAAAGTCGGTTTTTGAGCTTTTTGTGGCTGTGTGAAGTGTGGAGTGCAGCTGCTTTTACACTGTGTGTGAGTCAGTTGTGTTGTGTTGTGTTGTGTGTGTGTAAAGTGTGAAAGTTGGTTTTTGATACCTCTTATTGTTTTTTATACTTTGTTTATTATTTTTATTATTTATTGTTATTGGCCACGCCCACCCAGTCATCTGACCACCAAGCCACGCCCACCAATTAAGCCACGCCCACAGAACCGGTAGGGAAAATTTTTAGATTTCACCCCTGGGTATGAGTATGTAATAACTATATTAATTGGATATAATGAAAGGAAACAATAGGACAGGAATGGTAGGCACGCTTGTGCTCTAATGCACGCCCCTTACAGACCTCTTAGGAATGGGGTGAGGTCAATAGTAGACAGCTTTTGGTTGAAGCTTCGGGGATTTTGGAAAGAGACCACAGAGTCAGGTAGTGTATTCCAGGCATTAACAACTCTGTTACTGAAGTCTTATTTCCTGCAGTCAAGATTGGAACAGTTAACATTAAGCTTAAATCTATTGTTTGCTCGTGTATTGTTGCAATTGAAGCTGAAGTAGTCTTTGACAGGAAGGACACTGTAATAGATGATTCTATGAGTTAAGCTCAGGTCATGTCAAAGGCAACGTAGTTCTAAATTTTCTAAATCCAGGATTTCAAGTCTGGTGGCATAAGGTATTTTGTTGTTTTCAGAGGAATGGAGAACTCTTCTTGTAAAATATTTCTGGACACTTTCAATTGTATTAATGTCAGAGATGTGGTATGGGTTCCAGACAGTTGAGCTGTATTCTAGAATTGGTCTAGCAAATGTTTTATATGCTCTGGTTAGTAGTATAGTGTTTTTGGAGAAGAAGCTATGCAAGATTAGGTTTACAACTCTTAAAGCCTTTTTTGCTATGTAGTTGCAGTGGGCTTTGGCACTTAGATCATTTGATATGAAAACGCCAAGTCTTTAACAGGGTGGAGGTCATCTATAAAGTAATGTTCCTCAAGCTTGTACTTAGTGTTTGGGGTTTTTTTTCCGATGTGTAAGACTGAGCATTTGCTGGTTGAGATTTGGAGTTGCCAAGTTTTAGACCATTCAGATAAAAAGTCAAGGTCTTTTTGAAGGGTAGCTGTATTGTTGGTGGTGTTAAATAGTTTGACATCGTTAGCAAAGAGAACACAATTACTTGTAATATGGTCACAGAGATCATTAATGTATAATATGAAGAGTGTTGGTCCAAGAACACTGCCTTGGGGAACGCCACTTTTGACAGGAACAGGATTTGATAGAGCATTGCCAATTTTGACCACGTTGTCTGTTAGACAGGAAAGCTGTTATCCAATTGTGGAGGGGTCCTGAGATGCCATAGGATTTTAGTTTTAGGAGAAGTTTATCCTTCTCGTATTGGTTTCCTGATCTGACCTATTGACAAGGACTGACACCTATTAGAATAGAATAGAATAGAATAGAATAGAATAGAATAGAATAGAATAGAATAGAATAGAATAGAATAGAATAGAATAGAATTTTTTATTGGCCAAGTGTGATTGGACACACAAGGAATTTATGTTGGTTCATATGCTGTCAGTGTACATAAAAGAAAAGATACCTTCATCAAGGTACAACACCTACAACACTTAATGATAGTCATAGGGTACAAATTTAACACTTAATGATACAACACTTAATGATAGTCATAGGCTACAAATAAGCAATCAGGAAACAATATAAGTATAAATCGTAAGGATACAAGCAACTAAGTTACAGTCATAAGTGGAAGGAGATCTTTTCTTCTAGAAAAGAAAAAAAATGTCCCCAATAAGTCAGGTGAAACTTTTGAAGGGGAGTTTTAATCTTTCTTCTCCTTTATTGCTCTTTGGATTTGTTCAATTTCATCCAGTGCTTCATGAAGTTTGCCGTTGACTCATTCTCTCTCTCAAAATAGTTTGCAGTTCCTGTTTGGGTTATCTAGCCACCATATTTTCTGTTGGCCTCTTAGCCTTCCTCAATCTGCTCCTCCACTTTTTTACTCCATTTCCCAAATTGTCAGAAATCCTTTAACGTCCTTCACACAGCCATATCTCACTTTGTGCCTCCACACCACCCACCACAACATTGGTCAATGTCTTGCCCAAAGGCACAAGTTAAAGGCAGCACTAGAACTAGCAAGGAAGCTGATCCACTGCTCTCTGCCCTTAGTCAGAGAAATGTGGTTCTTGGACTCTGGTGAGACAATTCTTCCTTCGCTTCTATCCAAGAGTGCAGAAAAACTGTCAGGAAGTCTGCATATTCAGCTCCAGAGGAAAACAGATTCCCAGTGCTCTACATTTTTCAGACTTGTTAAGTCTACACAGTTAGAGGATGAGAAACAGCATTTCAAGCTGTATAAAAAGTAGGTTGCACTGTTAAAGAAGTGAATGTTTTACATAATTACTATTGAGGTCCTACAACTAAAATGCCACTTGGGTAAGAATCTGCATTAAATGGTAATATTGTGAAAGTCTTTGGAAATTTTTTTGAAACATTTGGGTTGGGACATATTGTAATTTGTCTTTCCTGGCAGCTTTCATAAATGATGACATCACAGATGATATTGTTTGTGCTAAGAGAATTGTGCGTGATCCCCAAAGGATGGATGCCTGGTGAGTCAATCTCTCATTAACATCTTCCACTTGTAATGTTGGGTAGCAATTGAACTGTCTTGAAAGATAATTATCTTTCTTTAAATTATTATACAGCTTTTAACCTTGATGGTAAAATACAATTTCTGAATATGAAGATTTGTATTTTTCCCAACCATTATCCACTTTTGTGCTTCTCAATTGTTTTAAAATCTTTTATCACAGGTTCAGCATTGGGGTTTGGTACCAAGTTGGGGCAGGTAGCAGAAGAATTTGGCAGATGGGCTTTTAAACACCAGGACTCTGATCCCATGGAGGAGCTCCACAGCATTAGAGAACTGGTGGATAAACAATGCAGTGAGAGAAACTGGGAAAGATCATTTGTGAAGCCTCCAGTCATAGGTTGAATAGGAAAAGGGGCTGCAGCAGCAAATAGTTAAATGGGAAACTGTTAAACTGGGCATCTAGAACCAAACAATAATGGTATTATGTGGTCAAAATGTAGAATAATTTAAAAGTTACTTTGCTGTCTGCTCTTCTGAGGAATTCTATGATACGGGGTAGCCCTCTGGTGCTCACCAAAGACTTTGGACTTGAACTCCCTTTAGCTCTGGCTAGTATAGGCCCTACCTAAGATAGGTGGGAAGCAAAGTATCTCTTGGGCATTACTGGCATATAGGCTTTATTGTGACAAATAGAAAGTTAGGATTATTTTAGCTAAAACAAAAAAAGTGTTGAATTTTAGCCTGGTGGAAAGGAATTCATTGACCAATCAGCAAAGAAACTTTATCCATCAATAAACAGATGAATGAAAGACAGTTGCTGCTAGCTAGCCTGGAAATTCTTGTCTCCTGCTTGGGGGTGGGTCTAGTTGGGGGACTTGGACTCTAAGGTCCCTTCCAATTCTATTATTCTCATATTCTGTTATTCTTGAAGTAGATTTACATAATCAAACAAATAGCTAGCCATGTGAATTGGAAAGACGTACAACATTCTTATTTTTACTTCTAGGGTTGCCTGGAGGAACTACTGCAAAGGAAGAGATCTGTCAAAATGGACTCGTGGCTGCCGGCTCTGAGATGGATGATCCTGCATTTCCCTTCTGCATTTCTCTTCCTCCTCCTGTGAGGAAAATGATAGTACTTCTTATACTGTACAACCAATCTTTCACAATCCGATTTGATGCGTGTAGCCCACAAGTTGGGAAGAGCAAGGTTCTTTGCATACAAATGATGATTTTAAATCTCTTTTAAACTCTTCAGATATTGCTTGAAAATGTTCAATAAAATGAATATTCTGCATTTTGCCATTTTCATATCATCCTTCATTATTCTCACATAACTAAACTGGCTACGAGAGATCCTGATGCATCTCTTCATGCAATGTTAGTAAACTACCTTGAAATTGTTACATGAAAATTCTAAATCGGCAGTCAAGGCCAGACTCTATCTAGGATGTACCTCCAATTATACTAAGGCTTGGTTTTTGCTGTAGAGTATAATTGATGTCTTCATTTGGAATCTGGTGGTCATCTTACTATGATCCATTGTCTTGGCAGATACCAGAGTGTAAGAAATTGATGGAGATAGTGTTGTTTTTGCAAAGAAAGCAATTTTTGAGAGATGCGGGTTTAAAAGTGTAGTAGGACATTGGGACATTAAAGGTCAAGACTGGAAAAGAGGAGGGGGGTCTGCTATTCTGATAAGCTTGGGCAAGTTTGGGCAAGCAGATTAGTTAACAGTTTTAACCACACAAGTCTAGTATATAGTGGAGAAATTAAGTAGCCGCTTGCCTCAATTTATTATGCTTATGCTGCAAGGATTGTAAGGAAACAAGAAATATAGGTTTAGAAATAAAAAAGGGGCAAAAGGTAGCCTGGAAAAATGGGGAACTGGGCAAAAAGTGGTGAAACAGATTAAGCATGGGGAAATTCATGGAGAAACAGGCATTCTGGGAAGATTGCAACCCTGTGGTCTTTCTCAAAGGGGGCTGCAGGGAGGGATTCGTGGTTCAGGTTGGAGGGAATAAAAAGTTGGAGGAACGTATTCCTTGGTGTGCCTACTAGCCATCTGTTCTTGCAAGGAAGTATTTTACATGCAGTAAACTGCTTGCTGCTTCACTTCATGAACACTTGTCAAATTTCTGACTGGTGGGTCTGTTTCTCACAAGATTATCCAAACAAGAAAGCAATGTTAGCAGATTAAATTATACAGGCCAAATTATTGTGATTTATGCTGTTCCAAAGTCCTCATCTTACCTTCTTTCAAAGTATAAATATGTTATTCTGTTAAATGTAGACTGTTCAGTGCATCATCAGTTCCAGGATGTAGTTAACAAGTCAGAGGAAGACTGACCCAAAGTCATCCAGCTGGGTTGGTGCCTAAGATGGGACCAAAATTCACAATGCTCTGGTTTCTGGTCTGGTGCTTTAATCATTATTCCAAACTGGCTGTTCTGCTTACATTATAATTAAATAGAATTATAATTAAATTGATTGATATTCAGTCTCCTAAAACACCCCTTTCTCCACCATGCTGTTTCTGCAGTGGTCTACTGCACCAGGGAAATGCAATTTGTTTCCTTTTTTGTATATATTTTTTTTCAAAGTATTAAACAAAAACTAATACAAACTAATGTAAAGTAAGGTAAAAGAAAGAAAAAGAATAAAGCAAAGAAGGCAAAAAAAATACAAAAAAAGAAAGAAAAAAGTTGAGGAAAAACAAAATGAAGAAAAAAATATTATAAAAGTAATATATTTTTTATTATATAAAAAAGGTTAGGGACGCGGTGGCTCAGGGGCTAGGACGTTGAGCTTGTCGATCGAAAGGTCGGCAGTCAGCGGTTCGAATCCCTAGTGCTGCCGTGTAACGGGGTGAGCTCCCGTTACTTGTCCCAGCTTCTGCCAACCTAGCAGTTTCGAAAGCACGTAAAAATGCAAGTAGAAAAAATAGGGACCACCTTGGTGGGAAGGTAACAGCGTTCCGTGCGCCTTTGGCATTGAGTCATGCCGGCCACATGACCACGGAGACGTCTTCGGACAGCGCTGGCTCTTCAGCTTTGAAACGGAGATGAGCACCGCCCCCTAGAGTCAGCAACGACTAGCACGTATGTGCGAGGGGAACCTTTACCTTTTTAATATATTTTTACTTTCTAAAATTTCACAATGCTCCTCTTTTTTTCCATAATCTATCCTATCTAATCATCAAAATCATAAATTGTGTTTCTTTTTTATTTTTATACAAAAATTCCATTAGAAGCCTTCAGTCACCAATAAATATAAATACTATTACCAACAGGGCTCACCAAATGAGGGGGGGCTGGTGGGATAGAGAGGATTCTCATGACTAGGCTTTTAGTTTTAATTTTTATCTTTTTATTGTATACTAATTGATTTTGCACTTTTTAACTTGTTTTATATTGTAAGCTACTCAGAGATGTTGTATTAGCCAGATGGGGGCATAGAAATTCACTAAATAAATAAATAATATCTTTCCCCAGCTGACAGGGGAATTCTGAGAGTTGAAATCCACACATCTTCAAGATTCCAAGGTTGAGAAACGTTGATACACTGAAATCATCTACCATGGCTTTTCTTCTAGCTGTTTATTCAATAATCGTATTAGGGAAGGTCCTGGTCCAATAGACTATTGATTTATATAACCATCTGTATCAAACTACGCCTTGAAACCAAATATTTTTAGTTTTGTTGTTCACATTTCCAATGTGCATTTTAAGAGTCTTTATACATTCTAGATAATTTTTCTGACCTCATGTACTAATGAGACATCATTTAATAAAAATTCTCTTGGAGATCATAACAAAACATCCGAGCCGAGGTGGCGCAGTGATTAGAGTGCAGTACTGCAGGCTACTTCAGTTGACTGCTAGCTGCAGTTCAGCAGTTCAAATCTCACCAGCTCAAGGTTGACTCAGCCTTCCATCCTTTGGAGATGGGAACAATGAGAACCCAGATTGTTGGGAGGGCAATATGCTGACTCTGTAAACTGCTTAGAGAGGGCTGTAAAAGCACTATGAAGCGGCATATAAGTCTAAGTGCTATTGCTATTGCTATAATGTGAATTCAACCCTTTTGATCGTGTATTTTCCTACTGATTATCTGTATAACCAAAATTCTTAGTCCACTTTATCATGCATTCTTTAACCTGTTCTTCCTCTGCTTCAAATATCAACAAGTTTGCAAAATTTTATAATTACAGTTCATGTTCATCATCAAAACACAATTATATTTCAAATTCTAGCTCTCTGCTTTATACTATGCCTTTT
Organism: Ahaetulla prasina; assembly: GCF_028640845.1. Taxonomy (NCBI): domain Eukaryota; kingdom Metazoa; phylum Chordata; class Lepidosauria; order Squamata; family Colubridae; genus Ahaetulla; species Ahaetulla prasina. The sequence goes on from NC_080540.1 coordinate 172,072,711, forward strand.
TTATCTATTTTAGATCTTTCAGATGACTGTAAATGGGAAAATCATTGACAATTATATCCATCTGCTATTCATTGCACTCTTGATCTGATTTTAAATTCCCCTTGAGGATTTTCCAATAAATTTGATATGTCAACTATTTATCTTTGCCAGTTCTCTTCCATAATATGCTGCTTCTTGAGCTGAGAGACTTCAAGGTATTTGTTGCCACAACCTGGGTTTATATTTATTGCATATCTTTAATATGGCACGATGAAGGGAGTTATTTTGAGGGAAGGAGAACTCTCAAAAAATTTCTCAAATTTGGAGGCTCCAGTGACGTCACCCTCCTGCTGGGTGCTCTAACAGAGCACTCCGTGTTAGAAGATTGTAAAAGTCAGTGAAACAGAAAATAAATCACTGTTCACTGAGTTTAGCATAATCTCTGGGTGAAAGAGGTTATCAAGAGTTGTGGAAGAGTGGCAGGTCTGACAGGGGGTTTGCTCTTAAGAGCGAATTTTCCTGGATTTATGACCCCACCGAATTCCACTCCCTCCAACTTCAGCACGCTCCTGTTTTTATCAGGAAAAAGGAAAGGAATGTCGCTTCTGCTCTGGAGGACTTATTAAATTGATTGATATTCCAAGCAGACGGGAATTTCACAAGCGTTCAATCTTTGATGCAGAATCAGCACGGCAAGTACCGACTCCCTTTTTGAAACTTGAAACCTTTCTTTGTCTTTGATTAATTGACTTTTAAAATGGCGTCTAAAAGTGAAAGTAAAAATTTTTTAGTACGATGAAGCAGCGTTACTTGTGGATTGTTACAAACGGAGTTTTTTTATACTGAAAGGAGGGAAGAAGAGTTATTAAGTTTGAATTCCTGATTCTTTTGAAGACAGAATGGCAGCTAAACCTTTAAAGCCTTCTGGAAGAAGGGGATCTGAACCAAGTCTTGAGGAAATATTGAAAGAACAATTAAAACTTTCTGAAGATAGGCAAAAAGAGATGATGGAGAATTTTAATGCAAAAATAAGAGAAGATATTCTTATGGCAGTTCAAGGACTGAGTAAAAAATTGAAGGATTGGAAGTGGAAATGCAACAGATCTCTCAGTCAAATAAGCATTTAGAAGACAAATGAAAGGTGTTCAGAAAAAGTGGATCAAAATGAAGATCAGGTTGTGATATTACAATATAAACTTATGGAAGGAGCTCTTAGAATTCGTGGTATGAAAGAAGAGCGTGGAGAAGACTTAAGAAAAATTATATCAGAAGCATTGGCTGAATTTATTGAAGTGGACTCCCAAGAGGTAGCTTACCAAATTGATAAAATATATAGAGTTAATTCTTGGATTGCAAGACAGAGAAAGCTTCCTCGGGACATTGTGGTTTATTTTGTGAAAAGGACTATGAGAAATCAAATTCTGCAAGTTTCATATCAGACAACTTTAAAAATTGGAGAACAGGAGTTGAAGGTGTTGAAAGAGATTCCTTCAAAGATGTTAAGAGACAGGAAGGAATTTGCTTTTTTTACACAAGAACTTAAAAAACATCAGATTCAATTCAGATGGGAGGTGCCAGTTGGACTGACACTATTCTATCAAGGAAGGAGACATAGAATTGACACTGTTTTAAAGGCAAAGGATTTTCTTTCTACAGTTTTGAAAGTCGAAATAGAAGTGATAGAAAAACTTCAAGAGACTCAAGAAGGCGTGGTGATCCAAGAGCCTTTATTGCTGCCAGTATTAGAGGAACCACAAGAGCAAAGGGTGACAAGAGGAGCCCTTAAGCGTAAAGAAGAGCAACAGTCTCAAAGTAAAAGTCAGGATCCCATTATGGAAGCTGTGGGACAATATGGGCAAATAAGTGCTAGATGGAAAGAAGATCAAAAAATTGGTATAATGCAAAGGGAGGAAAATTTAATAAAGCAAATTAGAAATCAGACCCAGGAGCATATAAAGAGATTGTATAATGTGTTGCTTGAAATAGATTCGGAAAAGGATTTGGTAAAGGATTGTATGATAAAATGGGCACAGAATATTCAGGAACCAATAATGTTGGAAACATGGGAGAAAATCTGGGTTAGAAATGTTAAGTTTACACAAGCACAGAATTTAAGGGAAAATTTTTATAAGATGTTTTATAGATGGCACTTAGATCCCAAAAAATTATCATGTATGTATCCTAATATCCAAGCGAAATGTTGGAGATGTGATTGTGATGATGCTACATATTTTCATATTTGGTGGACTTGCAAGAAAATTAAGGTCTTTTGGATAAGAATTTGGTGGATTATTCAAAATGTACTGAAGAAGAAGATAAAGTTCCTGCCACAATTTTTCCTTTTGGGAATTATAACGGATTGTACAGGGATTGAGACTAAATTGATTTTGAACTTAATAACAGCAGCAAGACTATTGATTGGACAATACTGGAAGAAAGAAGAGATACCTACAATAGAAGAATGGATATTGAAAGTTATTAATTTGGCTGAGATGGCTAAAATCTCAGCGTTTTAAAAGACAATACGAGGAAAGATATTTAATTGAATGGAAAAAATGGATTGATTATCTACAAAACAGATATCAGATTAAGAAATATCAGATTGCCTTTGAATAATTAGAAAGTTATTTTATGTAATGGGGAGGGGGTTGGGAGACGAAAAGCTTTGGATGTGGTTATTTGGATTGGAAGGGAAAATTTTATTCTATGTTTGGTTTATGTATAACTTTACCTTGTGATTGACCCGGGAAGCCGGGGGGTGGGGGAGGGAGGGGGGTGTTTTGTTTTTTGTTTTTTTTTGGGAGGGAGGGGGAAAAAAGGGGGAAAAATGTTTTTGTTTTTTTAAAACTCTTTCAATTAAAAAAAAAAAAATTTCTCAAATTTGGAAAAAAATCCTGACCAAAGACAGAATGCAACAACTGAAAAAAACCAACTGAATTTCCTCATGGTAACTTTCTTTATGAATTAAGAGAAGCATGGAAAGTCCCCAAAGTTGCAGGCTGCTAGAGATGGGATTTAATTGGACACAATAAAAGCTGGGACATAAATAAGTGTAATAGTATCTCCTGCTCATATTTCCAAAATCTAAAGAATATTTACAATAAACAGGAGAATAGAACTCCTAGAATAAAAAGAAGGTGAAATCGGAAAAGAAGGAACTAATTTTAATTTCTATATCAGAAACTGAGCTGAAATCTGATATGGATTTGTTTAGCTGTTTCTATTCTATTTCCCTGAACACAGCTTATAATGATTAAAATGAAAGAGAACAATTTAAAAACGCATAAAGGTTGTCATGGGGAGGTGCGAGATACACAACCATTCATAACAATGATGCCAATTCAAAAGTGATGTCACTGAGGCCCAGTAATGAGGAAACAGAAAGGGGTTCTAGGCCTTTTAAAAGAGAGCAGGGGGAGGGCTGTGTAGATCTCAAAGAATGAGGACGGATTCCTGCTTTCTGGGATACAAACAGGGGTGGGTTCTACTTGCCTTTACTACCGGTTCGCAACGGGAGCGCATGCATGCACGTGCAGATCGCCTATGATTTATTTATTTATTTATTTATTTATTATTCGTATTTGTATACCGCCCTATCTCCCGAAGGACTCAGGGCGGTTCACAGGCAAATAAAAAACATATATATACAAATTAAGAAAACCATTAAGAAACTTATTCAAAAAGCCAAATTATTAAAAATAGTATAAATATTAAAACCAATTAAAACCCCTATAAAATTTAAAAACTAGTCCAGTCCTGCGCAGATAAATAGTGTTTTAAGCTCGCGACGGAAGGTTCGGAGGTCTGGAAGTTGACGGAGTCCTGGGGGGAGTTCGTTCCAGAGGGTGGGAGCCCCCACAGAGAAGGCCCTTCCCCTGGGCGTCGCCAGACGACACTGCCTAGCTGACGGCACCCTGAGGAGTCCCTCTCTGTGAGAGCGCACGGGCCGGTGAGAGGTATTCGGTAGCAGTAGACGGTCCCGTAAGTAACCCGGCCCTATGCCATGGAGCGCTTTAAAGGTGGTTACCAAAACCTTGAAGCGCACCCGGAAAGCCACAGGTAGCCAGTGCAGTCTGCGCAGGATAGGTGTCATACGGGAGCCACGAGGGGCTCCCTCTATAACCCGCGCAGCCGCATTCTGAACTAACTGCAGTCTCCGGATGCCCTTCAAGGGGAGCCCCATGTAGAGAGCATTGCAATAATCCAGGCAAGACGTCACGAGGGCGTGAGTGACCGTGCATAGGGCATCCCGGTCTAGAAAGGGGCGCAACTGGCGCACCAGGCGAACCTGGTAAAAAGCTCTCCTGGAGACGGCCGTCAAATGATCTTCAAAAGACAGCCGTTCATCCAGGAGGACGCCCAAGTTGCGCACCCTCTCCATCGGGGCCAGTGACTCGCCCCCGACAGTCAGCCGTGGACTCAGCTGACTGTACCGGGATGCCGGCATCCACAGCCACTCTGTCTTGGAGGGATTGAGCTTGAGCCTGTTTCTCCCCATCCAGACCCGTACGGCCTCCAAACACCGGGACAGCACTTCGATAGCTTCGTTGGGGTGGCCCGGTGTGGAAAAGTACAGCTGGGTGTCATCAGCGTACAGCTGGTACCTCACACCGAAGCCACTGATGATCTCACCCAGCGGCTTCATATAGATGTTGAACAGAAGGGGCGAGAGGATCGACCCCTGCGGCACCCCACAAGTGAGGCGCCTCGGAGCCGACCTCTGCCCCCCTGTCAACACCGTCTGCGACCGATCGGAGAGATAGGAGGAGAACCACCGATAAACGGTGCCTCCCACTCCCAATCCCCCCAACCTCCCACTCCCAATCCTCCCAATCCCCCCAACCGGCGCAGCAGGATACCATGATGACCTCCGGGTCAGTGGGCGGAGCCTCCCACCGGTTTTACTACCAGTTCTTATGAACCGGTCTGAACCGGGGGCAACCCACCACTGGATATAAAATATATTATTGTACTGTTAAATAGATTGGATGTGAAATATGCCAAACCCGTTAGATCAGGGGTGTCCAAAGTTTTTTGAGTGAGGGCCAAATACAGAAAAATAAGCAAAGGCCCGGGCCACGGGGGGGGGGGGCTGAATTTTTTTTGTACCAGTTCTTTGGGCGTGGCTTATTTTGGGGTGTGGCTTGGTGGTCATGTGACTGGTGGGCGTGGCTAACTGCTCATGTGACTGAGTGGATGTGGCTACCTTGATGAACGTATCTTTTCTTTTATGTACACTGAGAGCATATGCACCAAGACAAATTCCTTGTGTGTCCAATCACACTTGGCCAATAAAATTCTATTCTATTCTATTCTATTCTATTCTATGGGCATAGAAACTACTTTGAGGGCTAAAAAAAGTAATTTTTGACCAGTCCTCACACTTATGACCATCCTCACATTTATGCCCATTGCAGCATTTTTAACAACCATATCACTCATTTCACAACTGCTTCTCTTCACCACGGTTACAAGATAGGGTGCAAAATGTAAAGATAGTTGTAGGTGTGAGGACCAGTCAAAAGTGTGAGAACCTGTCAGAAATCACTTTTTTCAGCCGTCTGGGTAGTCCCTATGCACAGTTTAGGCTTAAGTATACTATATGTGTGTGAGTTATATATATGTGCATGTGTATCTCTATGTTTGTGTACGTGTGTGTTTGTGTTATGTTGATTTTTAATGTAATATTTTTAAATATAATTATTCAGAAAGGCATGCGGCTGGACAACAAACAGTATATAAGCCTAGTAAATTCATGTGTGGCCCGGGCCACACACAAGAGGTGACATATTGACACATGATTACTGTGTGTATTTCTAACTTGCCTATAATGTGAAGAACATTGCTCTCAGTGGGGGCAGTGATGCTGTCCTTTGGATTGAAGGATGGCTGGGATGTCAGGAGAAAGTTTGGTGGTTGAGACACGAAGAACTTCACAGAGATGGCTATCAGTCATTCTGGATCTCAGTCTGCTTTTGTTCTGATTTAACAGAGAAAATGTTTGTTCACATATGTATGTTGAGCCGAACAGGCTCATCATTCTTTTATGGCGTCTCATCAGAGGAAACTTGGCATGATCCAAACTCTGATAGAAGTCAGGGAGGGAGAGAAGCTGATGTTGACTCTTCAGAGAATCATCACATTGCATTTCAATCAGTTCTAACTGCAGACTCTCCTCCACTTCTTCTGCATCCACCAGGAAGGGGGTCGAGAACAGCTTGATTTGTTTTTCAATGACAGAAAAATCTTGAAAACGCTGGTTGAATTCTGTCACAAGAGATGTAATTACAGAAACATATTTCTCCTTTTTAGCAGAAAGGTCTGCCTTTGGAAAAGCAGACTTGATTTCAGACAGCGCAGGGAAGTGTGCAGTTTACAATATATGGATATCATCTTCATTTAAGGGGGGAAAATGTTTCATATTCATTCATCTTGTTAGGTGTCAAACTTGGTCTCTTTAAGACTTGTGTACTTCAACTCCCAGAGTCCCTCAGCCAGCAAAGCTGGCTGAGGAACTCTGGGAATTGAAGTCCACAAGTCTTAAAGAGACCAGGTTTGGACACCCCTGATCTTGGCTTTTGTTTTGTATTTGGTATGAACTTGAAACTCCCTTCGTTATTCCATGCCCAAGGGGTGGAGGCACGAGGAGCCTCACCAGGCGGCCCGAGGAAGGCGAGGATAGAACTGCTGGGGTCGGGCACGGCCAGCAGCCTCTTTCCCGCTTGCCGCCTCCTCCGCCCCCTCCCTTCATTATTCCATGCCCAAGGGGTGGAGGCGCGAGGAGCCTCACCAGGCGGCCCGAGGAAGGCGAGGATAGAACTGCTGGGGTCGGGCATGGCCAGCAGCCACTTTCCCGCTTGCCGCCTCCTCACCTGTTTCTCGATGGCTGTCATTGCCGCCACGCGTGTCCGACATGGGGAGGCGCAAGGAGCCTCGCCAGGCGGCCCGAGGAAGGCGAGGGTAGAACTGCTGGGGTCAGGCACGGCCAGCAGCCTCTTTCCCGCTCACCGCCTCCTCCGCCCCCTCCCTTCATTATTCCCCGCCCATGAGGAGGAGCCGCGAGCCTCGCAGCGCGAAAAGGGCCATATTAAATTATACTTTCAGAATTTGCTGCGGGCCAATAAAAACTGACCCGCGGGTCGCAGTTGGCCCGCGGGCCGTAGTTTGGACACCCCTGCGTTAGATCTTACTAGATTATAGTGACCAGATTTTAACATTGGTAAAGTGGGACACTATTGACCGGGGGGGTGTTCTAATTTTTTTTAGTGCCGGTTCTGTGGGCGTGGCTTATTTTGGGGTGTGGCTTGGTGGTCATGTGACTGGGCGGGCGTGGCTAGCTGCTCATGTGACCGGGTGGCCCTAGCTATGGGCATAGAAACTACTCAGAGGGCTAAAAAAAGTAATTTCTGACCAGTCCTCGCACTTATGACCATCCTCACATTTATGCCCATTGCAGCATTTTTAACAACCACGCCACTTATTTCACAACTGCTTCTCTTCACCACGGTTACAAGATAGGGTGCAAAATGTAAAATGTGAGGACAGTTGTAGGTGTGAGGACCAGTCAAATGTGTGAGGACAGGTCGAAAATAACTTTCAGTCCTCCGAGTAGTCCCTATGCACAAAATGCTGCAACAGGGATAAATGATGACCGGTCATAAGTGTGAGGACTGGTCAAAAGTGTGAGAACCTGTCAGAAATCATTTTTTTCAGCCTTCTGGGTAGTCCCTATGTACCCAGAGGACTGAAAAAAGTGATTTCTGACAGGTTCTCGCACTTTTGATCAGTCCTCACACTTATGACCGGTCATCATTTATCCCTATTGCAGCATTTTTAATAACCATGTCACTCATGTCACAACTGTGGTGTTTCATGTGACCAGGTGGACACGTCCAGATGGTCATGTGACATAGCTTCTTTGCCCTAATGACTGTTTGCTGCAATGTTCTTAAGTGTGAAAAAACAGTCATAAGTCACTTTTTCAATGCCATGCTTGTTAAACCAATTACCAGAACAAATCCATTCTCCCTCCCTCTTTCTCTCCATCTCTTTCTCCACCTTTCTCTCTTTCTCTCCTTAATCTCTTTCTCCCTCCCTCTCTTTCTCTCAATCTTTCTCTCCTTAATCTCTCTTTCTCCCTCCTTCTCTTTCTCCCCCTTTCTCGTCTTCATCTTTCTCCTTCTATCCTTCATCTCTCTTTCTCTCCTTCATTTTTCTCTCCCTCTTTCTCTCCTTAATCTCTTTCTCCCTCCCTCTTTCTCTCCTTCATCTTCCCCCCCCTTTCTCTTCTTCATCTTTCTCCCCCTTCTATCCTTCATCTCTCTTTCTCTCCTTCATCATTTTCTGCCCCCCTCTTTCTCTCCATCACTCTTTCTCCAGATGGGTTAGGGTAGGCTGGCGCTGTGTGGGTGGGAGGCGGCCGGAGGACAGTCCTGCTGGGTGGACAGCAGGCCGAGGCGATTGACACACGCTTCGCGGCCCAGTCCAGGTGTGGAGACCTTCCTCCTCCTGCGGGAACCGAGCGACACCCCGGTCCTTCCCACACACCCAGCTTGCTATGAGGGCTCGGCTGCTCCCCGCCGTCGGGACGGGCTTGGCTTGAGGAACCGTCCACCGGCACCAGGCAGGTGCAAGGCCGGAGAGTCGAACGGGGCCCGGGCAGAGCAGGAACACACCTCCGTCTCCCTAGCAACGCCCAATTGCCAGCGTGCCCTGTCTGCGCAACCAATGGCAAAGCTCTCTTTTTGAGAGGAGGCCAGAGGGAGCCAATCGCGGTGCAGCACGGGAAGCCGTGGCTGGGAATCCTGGGAGTTGAAGTCCACATGTCTTGAAAGTTGTTGCCTCTGCAAGAAAAAGCGGGGCTTTTTTAAAACGCTGCGGGACGCAGGACAAATTTGCCAAAAGCGGGACTGTCCCGCCAAAAGCTGGATGTCTGGTCAGCTTATACTAGATAGATAGACAGACAAACCTGCAGGCGCAAACCAAACTTGCTTCAATTCAATTAAAAATTAAATTACGTTAATGGAATTTAAGATTGTATTTCAGAAAGCATTGAATAAAGAATACTGTTAAGAGTTGCAAATTCCTAGAATACATGAATTCTTTGTGCAATCATGTCAGATTCTCCGGTATGTTTCAGGTGCAAGAAATCAGGAATCAAGATTGTTCAAATGAATGCAAGTTTATTCCATGCTACCTGTATGCAAGAATCTGAACTACCAACAGTCAGGGCAAATTGGTGGGAGATAAGAGTCAACTGAATTCAATGAGGACTGGACTTAGATCTCTTGTGCGCACAAAGGGATTCCAGCTTGATATATTTAACCCCTCCCTTGTCCTCGGTCTTGTCATCTCCTGCAATATGATCCAAAAATACAAACTCAGAGCTTCTTTCCTATCTTCCTCTCTCTCCTTCATTTTCTCTCCCTCTTTCTCCTTAATCTCTTTCTCCCTCCCTCTTTCTCTCCTTCATCTTTCCCCCCCCTTTCTCTTCTTCCTCTTTCTCCCCCTTCTATCCTTCATCTCTCTTTCTCTCCTTCATCATTTTCTGCCCCCCTCTTTCTCTCCATCACTCTTTCTCCAGATGGGTTAGGGTAGGCTGGCGCTGTGTGGGTGGGAGGCGGCCGGAGGACAGTCCTGCTGGGTGGACAGCAGGCCGAGGCGATTGACACACGCTTCGCGGCCCAGTCCAGGCGTGGAGACCTTCCTCCTCCTGCGGGAACCGAGCGACACCCCGGTCCTTCCCACACACCCAGCTTGCTATGAGGGCTCGGCTGCTCCCCGCCGTCGGGACGGGCTTGGCTTGAGGGAACTTCGTCCACCGGCACCAGGCAGGTGCAAGGCCGGAGAGTCGAACGGGGCCCGGGCAGAGCAGGAACACACCTCCGTCTCCCTAGCAACGCCCAATTGCCAGCGTGCCCTGTCTGCGCAACCAATGGCAAAGCTCTCTTTTTGAGAGGAGGCCAGAGGGAGCCAATCGCGGTGCAGCACGGGAAGCCGTGGCTGGGAATCCTGGGAGTTGAAGTCCACATGTCTTGAAAGTTGTTGCCTCTGCAAGAAAAAGCGGGGCTTTTTTAAAACGCTGCGGGATGCAGGACAAATTTGCCAAAAGTGGGACTGTCCCGCCAAAAGCTGGATGTCTGGTCAGCTTATACTAGATAGATAGACAGACAAACCTGCAGGCGCAAACCAAACTTGCTTCAATTCAATTAAAAATTAAATTACGTTAATGGAATTTAAGATTGTATTTCAGAAAGCATTGAATAAAGAATACTGTTAAGAGTTGCAAATTCCTAGAATACATGAATTTTTTGTGCAATCATGTCAGATTCTCCGGTATGTTTCAGGTGCAAGAAATCAGGAATCAAGATTGTTCAAATGAATGCAAGTTTATTCCATGCTACCTGTATGCAAGAATCTGAACTACCAACAGTCAGGGCAAATTGGTGGGAGATAAGAGTCAACTGAATTCAATGAGGACTGGACTTAGATCTCTTGTGCGCACAAAGGGATTCCAGCTTGATATATTTAACCCCTCCCTTGTCCTCGGTCTTGTCATCTCCTGCAATATGATCCAAAAATACAAACTCAGAGCTTCTTTCCTATCTTCCTCTCTCTCCTTCTATGTGTGTCTTTCAGGAGGGTAATGTGGCAATAAAACCAAGAAATAAAATGCAATTAATTTTCAATATATTGCTTTTCTTCACAAACTTCATCAGACAAAAGAAATATATTCCGAGACCAGAGCTGCATTGAAACAAACAAACAAACAGAAAATTCAAATCAACTTTAGGTCTCCCAGAAAGGAATATGTTTGAGGGGTGGGGGTTGAAAAGTCCAAAAAGTCAAGAAGATAGCAATCACCATGCAATAAAAGCTCTGTTCCTTTTTCACACACACCACTTGTAAGACACATAAAAAATGACACACTTGTTTATTCTGGGCCCCTCTCATGCAAATTTTCCTTTTGCTTCAACGCTCTAAGTAATTATTATGGCTTAAGTATTTTATTTACAATCTTGGCAGAGGTGCCAATTTTTCAAGCTGTGACTATAAAACCCTGTAGCCATCCAGGGAGAAGTCAAGCATCCTCCTCCAGGCAGCCGCAGCAATGAAGGCATTAGTGCTCACCCTCCTCTTCCTCCTCATTGCAGCCAATGAAGCCAAAGTGTACTCCAGATGTGAACTGGCTTCCCGTCTGAAACAAGATGGTATGGATGGATATCATGGCTTCAGCTTGGATGACTGTGAGTTTACCCTCTCTTTTTCTCCACCTGAGCAAGGTCCAGGTTTGCAAGGATGGGGGATCCAAAATGGGCCAGATCTTTTGAAGAATTAAGTTCATCCAGCCCACCCAAAGAATAAAAGCTCTTTTCGATTTTCTTACAGTGTTAAAATATGCTTTTGTCCCATCCCAAATGACTGGGGAGGTCTCCCACTTCACCCTATGCTAACACCCTTATTTTTATGGGACCAAACAATATTCATTTCATTGCCTATTTGGCACAACAGCAAAACTGGAGTGTGATTAGACCACTGTATTATCTACATTTTAAAAACCAGTGCTTTAGCCAATATTTTATATCTTATCAATATCAATATAATATCTTCAGAATATCAATATAATATCTTCAGAATAAACGGTTATTCCTGCCAGGGATCTGACCTTTGGATGCTAATCCAGGTGAGTTTCTTCATATTCCTTCAAATCATTTCAGTTCAAGATATGGTTGAAGATATCTTCATATTTTCACAGAAGATTTTCCACAGATACATCAATACCGCCCCGCTAGAAGGCCTGGATAAGGAAGAGAGGAGAGGTGACTTATGTGCCATTAACAACCCCAAAAATATCTTGGAGACTACAATCAGGCTTATTCCAAATTCTTCTGATGGTTTCCAAAATGCATTGGACTTCTTGGGTCCTTCAAATTTCTGGGTTCTATCATATCGCAAGATCTCAAATGGACAGCTAACATCAAAAACATCATTAAAAAAGGACAACAAAGAATGTTCTTTCTGCACCAACTCAGTAAGCTCAAACTGCCCAAGGAGCTGCTGATTCAGTTCTACAGAGGAATTATTGAGTCTGTCATTTGCACCTCTATAACTGTCTGGTTCGGTTCTGCAACCCAACAAGAAAAACACAGACTTCAGAGGATAATTAGAACTGCAGAAAAAATAATTGCTACCAACTTGCCTTCCATTGAGGACCTGTATACTGCACGAATCAAGAAGAGGGCCGTGAAAATATTTGTAGATCCCTCGCATCCTGGACATAAACTGTTTCAACTCCTACCCTCAAAACGACGCTATAGAGCACTGCACACCAGAACAACTAGACACAAGAACAGTTTTTTCCCGAAGGCCATCACTCTGCTTAACAAATAATTCCCTCAACACTGTCAGACTATTTACTGAATCTGCACTACTATTAATCGTTTCATAGTTCCCATCACCAATCTCTTTCCACTTATGACTGTATGAATATAACTTGTTGCTGGCAATCCTTATGATTTACATTGATATATTGATCATCAATTGTGTTGTAAATGTTGTACCTTGATGAACGTATCTTTTCTTTTATGTACACTGAGAGCATATGCACCAAGACAAATTCCTTATGTGTCCAATCACACTTGGCCAATAAAAAATTCTATTCTATTCTATTCTATTCATTCTTTGGAAAAGAATGGGAAGATAGTTAAATATTTTGTTTTAAATGTTCTGTGTGAGATACCAGGATAGCCTTTTCATTTACAGCACAGGCCTTTTGCGATCCTTTTCTCATTTTTTTTCTTCTAGGGGTCTGCATGGCTTTTCATGAAAGCAGTTTTGACACCCGAGCTGTGGGGCGGCCAAACAGGAATGGCAGTCGCGACTATGGGATTTTCCAGATAAACAGCCGTTTGTGGTGCAACAATAACCAGGGCCGTACAGCTAATAGCTGCAATAAATTTTGCAATGGTAAGATATGTAGGGTATAATCTTGATAAAGGAATGCAAGAGCTGTTAGGAGAACTATTAAGAGAAAGTTGATGAGAAAAGAATGACAACTCAGTCCTGGGAAAGAAGGAAACATCTACAAGAGACTGAAAATGACCCCATTTTGATCCTGTTTGTGTGTGAGGTGGGAGAGAGAAGCTTTTAAAATTCTATTCTTATTATTGTGGTCGATGACAATGAAGTAGTATAGATTCTCATAATCCTTGTAGTGTTTTTTTCCTGACCTGATCTACTATCAAGGGCTGACACCTATTTCATTAGAAAAGAAAAAAAAGTGAAATGTCCCAAATAACTCAATTGAAAATTTTGTAGGGAAATTCTAAATCCTTCTTCTCCTTTATTGGTCTCTGTAATTGTCCAATTGCACCTATCACTTCATGAAGATTCATGCTTAATCATCCTGTCTCTCAAAATTGTTTCAAGTTCCTACTAGGGTCATTGTGATAATACTTAGACACATTGTTTTTTGTTGACCTGTTATCCTTCATCAGTCTGCTCCTCTACTTAGTATCCCATTTCTAAACTTCTCACAAGTTGTCTACCTTCTACCACAAAGACATATCTGACTTTGTGCCTCCACACCCCCCAATTCAGTGCAGTCTGATTTCTAATGAGCATCAGATCCATAGTTGTTGAGGCCCCCTATTCCACAAACATCAACAATCTCTCTTATTTGTTCTGCTTTATGTATTAATTTTATGCAAATGTTTGAAAATAACTTTGAAACATCTGGGATGGGACATATTTTTATTTGCTTCTACTGGCAGATTTCATAGATGATGACATCACAGATGATATTACTTGTATTAAGAGAGTTGTGCGTGATCGCAATGGGATGAATGCCTGGTGAGTCAATCTCTCATTAACATCTTCCATTTGTAACATTGGATAGAATAGAATAGAATAGAATAGAATAGAATAGAATAGAATAGAATAGAATAGAATAGAATAGAATAGAATTTTTTTATTGGCCAAGTGTGATTGGACACACAAGGAATTTGTCTTGGTGCATACACTCTCAGTGTACATAAAAGAAAAGATACCTTCATCAAGGTACAACATTTGCAACACAAATGATGGTCAATATATCAATATAAATCAATAGCAATTGGATTGTCTTGAAAGTGAATTATCTTTCTTTTGTTGCACTATTGTAGTACAACAATAGTACTATTGCTGTACTACAACAATGTAGTAGTACAAAGTCTACAATGTTGTACACTATAGTACACTATTGTACCACATTGGTGGTAAAATATAGTTTTTTGATATGACTTTTTTTAAAAAAATAGCTATACTTCATTCTGGTTGCTTTAGAATATGGGTTTAATAGTATTTTGAATTTGGGTTTAACCGTCTTTTAAATCCTGATTTAAAAGTAGATTGGCACACAGCTTAGCAGGATGAACATTGATGCTTATTATAGCTGGATAATTTTCCCCCCAATAATTTGACATCCCTTATCCAGTTTTGTGCTTGTCAGCTATTTATAGATTTTTTTAAATACAGGTTCATCATCAAGATTTAGCACCCAGTTGGGGCAGGCAAGAAAAGAATTTGGCAAACGGCCTTTTAAACACCAGGATTCTGATCTCATGAATGAGCTCCAAGGGATCAGAGAACTGGATCTGTAAAGAACCTAGTAGTAAGCAAAGCAGGGAGAGATCGTTTGTGAACCCTCCAATTATAGGATGGGTAGGAAAGGGTGCAGCAGCAGCAGATTATTATATAGGAAACTCTTAAACCAGCAATCAGCATTTAAAAGCAAATCATAAAGATATAGTGTGGTCCAGCAGTGAAATCCAATTTTTTTTATTACCGGTTCTGTGGGCGTGGCTTGGTGGGCATGGCAGGGGAAGGGTACTGCAAAATCCCCATTCCCACCCCACTCTGGGGCCAACCAGAGGTAGAATTTGCCGGTTCTCTGAACTACTCAAAATTTCCACTACCGGTTCTCCAGAACCTGTCAGAACCTGCTGGATTTCACCCCTGGTGTGGTCAACAATTAGAGTTAACTAATAGTTGCTCTGCTGTATGCCCTTCTAAGACACTCTAAGGTTTGTGTAGGATTTTATGACCTCTCTGGTGCTTACCCAATACTTTGGAGTTTAAGTGTCTTTAACCCTGGCTAACATAGATTCTGGCAAGTTTATGTTGGACACTGGAATCCAATGTATCTGTTGGGCATCAGTGGCATGTAGGCTTTGTTATGAGAAATAGAAACTCAGGGCTATTTTAGCTAAACTAATTATTTTTCTTTGATTTTAACTTGGGGAAAGGGGATTTATTGAAAAAACTAGCTCACCTTGAAACATCCTGACTCTCTTGAAGCAGAGTTATAGCGTCAAAAAAATAAGCATGTATGTGATGTAGAAAAGAAAGCAATCTTCTTATTCTTACTTCTAGGATTGGTTGGAAAAACAAATGCAAAGGTAGAAATCTGTCTGAATGGACTCGGGGCTGCAACCTCTGAGATTGCTGATCCTTCATTTCTTTTTCCCCTCCTATGATGAAAATGATGCTACTTCTTACATAAGTAACATTTGACAACTTGATTCTATGCTTGTAGTACCTCACATGTTTAAAAGAATGGATTTCTTTGCATACAAATGATGATTTTTAAAAGATTTGTGGGTGGAAAATGGGAAAGTAGCTTGCTTTTTAAAAACTCTTCAAAAATTGCTTCAATAAAATGAATATTGTGTATTACTGGATGTCCTTCCCTGTTTTATGCTTTATTTATTTTCATCTTACATTAGTCCCACATAACTGAACTGGTTACCAATCTTTTCTGTGGCAGGAGATACCTGTGTTACCAAACATATCATTGGCATGCGCAGAGGGTACAAAACACAATACTTCCTGGTTAAAACCAGGAAGTAACAACAGCTAGGTGGGTGGGCGGACCCTCACACCGCGATTGCTACCGGTTCTCCGAACTACCAGCCAAGATCACTACCGGATCACGCAATCCGGTCCGAACCGGGAGCATTTCACCCTGGCTCAAAGCTTGACTTCATTTAATAGAGATCCTGATGCATCTCTTCATACAATATTAGTAACCTATCTTGAAAATCTTACATACAAAAACTCTAGGTTAGGAGCCAAGGCCAGACAATTTCTAGGGTTAATCTCCTGATACTTTTTCTCTATAGTATAAGGAAAACGGATGTCTGAATTTGGAATTTGGTGGCCATCTTCTTTTCATCTGTTTATCTGCCAAATTGGAGAGTGTCCAAATAAGAAGGCAACATCAGCAGAATGACTACTTGGTTTAGAAGACAACACCTAGAGATTCAATCTCTTAAAACACCTCACCCTCTCACCATACTGCTTCTGCAGTGGTCTACTATACCATGGAAATGCAACTTGTTTACCTTTTTATATAACTTTTATTAAAATTGTTAAACAAAAAGATAGAAATTAAAACAAACTAATATAAGCAAGGAAGAAGGAAGAAAAAGAAGAAACCAAAGAGAAACCAAAAAGAAAAGAAAAGAAAAGAAATGGAAGAAAAACAATTGAAGAAAAAATATTGTTCTTTCAATAATCTATTCTATCTAATCATCAAAACCATAAATCATGTTCATTTTTATACAAAAATCCCATTAGAAACTTCTAATCACCAATAAATAGATCAAAGAAATCAATTTACCTATTTGAGCAAAATTCACCTATCAGTCATTCCTTCATAATGGGTAGTGTCAAACCTTTGCATTTCTCCGTGTATAGTAATCCCACCTTAGTAATTATATGTTGAAATCATCGTCCATGTATTTTTTTCTGTTTATCCATTAATCCTAAAATGGAAGATTTTGGCTTCAATGGTATATTGATCTATACAATCATCTGTATCAAACTTTTCATTTAAATCATTTTTAGAGGGTTTTTTTTACATGTCCACCAAACATGAAGATACGTCCCTTCATGCTGTTCACATTTCCAACATACACTTGAAGAGCCTTCATATGTTCTAGATCATTTTATTGACCTCATGTAGAATGAGATTCTCTTTGACACAATGTAAATAACCAAAACTCTTATCCCAATATGCGATTACTGAAAAAGCCCAATTGGAGGAATTTTCTTATGGTAACTTTCTTTGTAAATTAAGACCACTGGAGAGAGGATTGACGGACACAATGAAAGATGGGGTGTAAATGGGGTGTAAATAAGTGCACAAGTGTTATTATGCGTACTGCTGGGTTTGGCTTACAGTCAGTCTCACACTCACAGCCCTTATGAAGAGCCATATTCAAATAACTTGCAACTGAATGTAAGGAACAACCAGAGAGTGAATGAATTTAAAATAATAAGAAAACTTCACTGGCTACAACGTACATTTGTTCTTTTACACACACACACACACACACACACACACACACACACACACACACTGATCCAAGGTTATCCACATTCTTATCAACTAGGATGGAGCAAGGAAAAAAGAAAAAAAGGAAACAAAAAACATAGAGAAACAAACACAGTAGGAGATGGAAGAGACATTAGCCCTATTTTCAGTGAAAATCAATGGTTTAAATGCACAGAAAAAGAGAACACAAGTATTTACAAAATTAAAAAAAATAGATATAGATGTGATATGCTTGCAAGAAGTACATATAAAAAAGGATTCCAAAAATTATTGGAAAACAAGAAATTAGGAAGATTATATGTATCATTATCACAACAGAAAAAAAGAGGAATAGCAGTGTACATAAAAGAAAAAATAAACTCAGAATTAGTGTATGCAGATGATGAGGGGAGAACTTTAATGATAAAATTAGATATGGAATATAAACAAATATTACTAGTAGTTGTATATGCTCCAAATAAAAATCAACAGGAATATTACAAAAAATTGCATGACACAATAATAGAACAAAAATTTTACTAGAAGAGTTCTTCACTCCTCCGAAAACAACAAAATACCTTATACCAACAGACTTGAAATCCTAGGATTAGAAAACTTACAACTCCGTCGACTTCGACCTGAGCTGTGTTTAACACACAAAATCATCTATTGCAATGTCCTTCCTGTAAAAGACTACTTCAGCTTCAATCGCAATATTACAAGAGCAAAAAATAGATTCAAGCTAAATGTCAACCGCTTCAAACTTGATTGCAGAAAATATGACTTCTGTAACAGAGTTGTTAATGCTTGGAACTCATTACCTGACTCCATAGTCTCTATTCAAAATCCCAAAATCTTCAACCAAAAACTGTCTACTATTGACCTCACCCCATTCCTAAGAGGGCTATAAGGGGCATGCATAAGAGCACAAAAGTGCTTACCGTTCCTGTCCTATTGTTCCCTTCATCATATCAAATTGATATAGTTGATGCATATTTTTTTACATATATATATATTTTCTTCAAAATATGTGGTTTTATCTATGACAATTTTTTGTGTATACTGTTGTGACAAAAAGAAATAAAAATAAATAAATAAAATCTATGCATAATAGGTGACTACAATGCTGTAGCTGATAGTAAAAGAGATTATTACAGTAATAAGAAAAATAAAAAAAAGAAAGAAATATTACCCAAAGAATTTTTTAACATGGCATCAGAACTAAGGTTAAGAGACATATGGAGAGAAATTCACAAGGAAGAAAAGCAATATACATATTATTCCCATCCCCATCAATCGTGGTCCAGGATAGACATGGCCTGGATGACAACACAATTACAATTAGAAATAGAAAAAATAGAAATAGGAACAAATGAGTGGGCTGACCATAATCCAATAACCGTGTATTGGAAAGGACAAAAAAGATATAAAAGTTGGATCTTAAACCAAAATATATATAGAGAGAAAGAATATCAGGAATTCCTGGAAAAAGAGCTAGAGATTTTCTTAAGTGTAAATAAAAAAGAAGATATGTCTATTCAAAATCTCTGGGACACATTAAAAGCATTTGTTAGAGGGGTGACAATTGCATATATGACAAAAAAAAAAAAGAAAAGAGAAAATGTCCCAACAAAATAAACTACAAGAAGAGCTTAAAAAAGCATAAGAAGACTTGCAAAAAAAAACCCAAAATAAAAAAATAAAAGAGGAAAGGAGAATAATTAAACATAAATTAAATCTGATAACTCAAGAGGAAGTGGCAACGAAAATAAAGATGGCCAAACAAAACTATTTTGAGCATGCAAACAAAGTGAGCAGATGGTTAGCCTATAAATTAAAAAAAGAAAAAGAGAAAAGAATGATCCAGCTTTTTAAAGATGAGGAAGGGAAAATCCAAAGCAAAAGAGAAGATAAGAAACAAATAGTACACACTTTTTTTTCGAAACTATATACACAGGAAAAAATGACAGAAGCAGAAATCCAAAAATATTTTGAGGAAACAAATGTATGCAAACTGACAAAAGAACAGAAAGAAATATTAAATATAATATTTATATTATATTTAATTAAATATAAAACATTAAAGAAATGTTAAATATTATATTTATATTATATTTAATATTTAATAAATATTAAATATTAAACTACACCGCCTTCGACATGACCTGAGTTTAACTCATAGAATCATCTATTATAATGTCCTTCCTGTCAAAGACTACTTCAACTTCAATTGCAACAATACATGAGCAAACAATAGATTTAAGCTTAATGTTAACCACTCCAATCTTGATTGCAGAAAATATGACTTCAGTAACAGAGTTGTTAATGCTTGGAATACACTACCTGACTCTGTGGTCTTTTCCCAAAATCCCCAAAGCTTCAACCAAAAGCTGTCTACTATTGACCTCACCCCATTCCTAAAAGGTCTGTAAGGGGTATGCATAAGAGCACAAACGTGCCTACCGTTCCTGTCCTATTGTTTCCTTTCATTATATCCAATTAATATAGTTATCACATACTCATACTTACATATATGCTTATATATTGTATAGTTATTTCATGCTTATGCTTATATATACTGTGTGACAAAATAAATAAATAAATAAATAAACAAACTGACCAATCTCTGGAACAGAATTCGGAATTGCAATAAAAAGACAAAAAAACAATAAAACGCTGGGCCCAGATGGAATACCAGTGGAATTATATAGGAGTATTCAAAAACAAACAGGAGAATTAATGTTGGAAATATTTAACGAAGCATTACAGTATACAAACATACCCCAAACATGGACAGAAGCTTTAATTACACTTATACCTAAGGAGGATTCAGATCAACAATTAGTTCAAAACTATAGGCCCATCTCTTTATTGAATTCCAGTTATAAAATATACATGTCAATTATTGCGGAAAGGTTAAAAACAATTTTAGATAAATATATACAGCCAGATCAAAATGGTTTCCTCCCTGGTCGACAAATTAAAAATAATACCCAGACCATAATCGATATATTAGAGTATTACGATGTACACCAAGAGAAACAAGTCTCACTGGTTTTCCTTGATGCCCAAAAAGCTTTCGATAATTTGAATTGGAAATTTATGATACAACAAATTTAAAAAATGGCATTCAGATCCAAATTTGAAAAAATGATTGAAAAAAATATATTCAAAGCAAACCGCAAGGGTAATTATTAACCAAGATACAACAGATAAATTTGAAATAACAAAAGGTGTAAGACAGGGAAGTCCACTCTCCCCACTTCTCTTTATACTATCATTGGAACCACTCTTAAAAAAAATTAGGGAAGATCGGGAGATGAAAGGATTGAAAATAAAAAATGAGAGGTACAAATTGCAAGCCTTAGCTGATGATATGGTTTTTATTATTGAGGAACCCTTAAAATCAGGCCCCAAATTTATTAAATTTATAAATTTATTTAATAGGAAGAAATCTAAATTATTAACAAAAAACCTTACAAAAAAACAGGAGATAGAATTAGAAAATAACATGAACATTCAGATAACAAACAAACAAAAAAATTAGGGATCTGGTTAGCAGCAAGAGGCTCCTCAATTAAAAAAGATAATTATGATAAATTAATACAGCAAATTGGGAAAGATTTGGAAAATTGGAAAAACTTACAAATTTCATGGATGGGAAGAGTGGCAGCAATAAAAATGAATATCTTGCCCAAAATCCTGTTCCTCTTCCAGGTTATACCGATAAGAATAGAAAAAAGTTTCTTAACTCTTAAACAGATTGACCTCAAAATTTATATGGCAAGGACAAAACCTAGGATCAGATTGAAAACATTACAGGATACTAAGGATAGAGGAGGAGTAGCCCTATCAGACTGGGAAATTTATTATCAAGCAGCATGCCTGACATGGTTAAAAGAATGGATGGAGCTGGGAAATAAAAGAATCCTAACAAGGGAAGGCCATGATTTACAGGTAGAATGGCATGCATTTTTGTGGGGCGAAAAATACAAAACCCACGGGTATTTTAAGAGATATATAATTAGAAATTCATTATTATTAATTTGGAATAAAATCCAAAAACAGCATTATATGAATATACCATTTTGGGCCTCCCCCAATAAAATACTAACATACCCAAATTTAATAGATGGGACTAAAATAATAGGAAAGGACTGTCTTGAATAGCTGATAAACAGTGATATCTATATAAATGTTGTATGTTTTGTCTTTCATTTTAATGTGTTTTAAAATAAAAATGAGAGGTACAAATTGCAAGCCTTAGCTGATGATATGGTTTTATTATTGAGGAACCCTTAAAATCAGGCCCCAAATTTATTAAATTTATAAATTTATTTAATAGGAAGAAATCTAAATTATTAACAAAAACCTTACAAAAAACAGGAGATAGAATTAGAGAAGTGGGAAAAGATGTGGAGAACAAACATGAAATTGACAATATCGACAGCATACAAGGAAAACCAGATGAAAATGTTCCATAGATAGCATTTACCACCAGCCAGAATAGCAAAGATGTTCCCCAATAACTCACCAAAGTGTTGGAAATGCAAGAGCAATTACGGAACATATTATCATCTCTGGTGGACCTGCCCAGTGGCGAAACAATTCTGGGCCAAAATTAAAAAATATTAGAATGTGCAGAGATGGACAAACTTACAAATTTCATGGATGGGAAGAGTGGCAGCAATAAAAATGAATATCTTGCCCAAAATCCTGTTCCTCTTCCAGGTTATACCGATAAGAATAGAAAAAAGTTTCTTAACTCTTAAACAGATTGACCTCAAAATTTATATGGCAAGGACAAAACCTAGGATCAGATTGAAAACATTACAGGATACTAAGGATAGAGGAGGAGTAGCCCTATCAGACTGGGAAATTTATTATCAAGCAGCATGCCTGACATGGTTAAAAGAATGGATGGAGCTGGGAAATAAAAGAATCCTAACAAGGGAAGGCCATGATTTACAGGTAGAATGGCATGCATTTTTGTGGGGCGAAAAATACAAAACCCACGGGTATTTTAAGAGATATATAATTAGAAATTCATTATTATTAATTTGGAATAAAATCCAAAAACAGCATTATATGAATATACCATTTTGGGCCTCCCCCAATAAAATACTAACATACCCAAATTTAATAGATGGGACTAAAATAATTAGATATAGGGATATATTAAATGAACTGGGAAAATTAAAAACAAAACAAGAATTGGAACAAAATGAATTGGGAAAATTAAAACAAACAAGAATTGGAACAAAATGAATTGGGAAAATTAAAACAAACAAGAATTGGAACAAAATGAATTGGATAAAATAATATATGGGAAGGACCAAAATTAATTAGTAAAACATACAATTTCTTGTTACGGTATAAAATGGAAGAGGAAATAGTGAAAGATACCATGATTAAATGGGCAAGAAACTTTAACCATACAATAGAATTAGAAAATAACATGAACATTCAGATAACAAAAAAAAAAATTAGGGATCTGGTTAGCAGCAAGAGGCTCCTCAATTAAAAAGATAATTATGATAAATTAATACAGCAAATTGGGAAAGATTTGGAAAATTGGAAAAACTTACAAAAGAAATAAAATCAAAAACAACATTATATGAATATACCATTTTGGGCCTCCCCAATAAAATACTAACATACCCAAATTTAATAGATGGGACTAAAATAATTAGATATAGGATATATTAAATGAATTGGGAAAATTAAAACAAACAAGAATTGGAACAAAATGAATTGGATAAAATAATAATAATAATAATAATAATAATAATAATAATAATAATAATAATAATAATAATAATAATAATAATAATAATAATAATAATAATAATAATAATAATAATAATAATAATATTAAATATTAAACTACACCGCCTTCGACATGACCTGAGTTTAACTCATAGAATCATCTATTATAATGTCCTTCCTGTCAAAGACTACTTCAACTTCAATTGCAACAATACATGAGCAAACAATAGATTTAAGCTTAATGTTAACCACTCCAATCTTGATTGCAGAAAATATGACTTCAGTAACAGAGTTGTTAATGCTTGGAATACACTACCTGACTCTGTGGTCTTTTCCCAAAATCCCCAAAGCTTCAACCAAAAGCTGTCTACTATTGACCTCACCCCATTCCTAAAAGGTCTGTAAGGGGTATGCATAAGAGCACAAACGTGCCTACCGTTCCTGTCCTATTGTTTCCTTTCATTATATCCAATTAATATAGTTATCACATACTCATACTTACATATATGCTTATATATTGTATAGTTTTTTCATGCTTATGCTTATATATACTGTGTGACAAAATAAATAAATAAATAAATAAACAAACTGACCAATCTCTGGAACAGAATTCGGAATTGCAATAAAAAGACAAAAAAACAATAAAACGCTGGGCCCAGATGGAATACCAGTGGAATTATATAGGAGTATTCAAAAACAAACAGGAGAATTAATGTTGGAAATATTTAACGAAGCATTACAGTATACAAACATACCCCAAACATGGACAGAAGCTTTAATTACACTTATACCTAAGGAGGATTCAGATCAACAATTAGTTCAAAACTATAGGCCCATCTCTTTATTGAATTCCAGTTATAAAATATACATGTCAATTATTGCGGAAAGGTTAAAAACAATTTTAGATAAATATATACAGCCAGATCAAAATGGTTTCCTCCCTGGTCGACAAATTAAAAATAATACCCAGACCATAATCGATATATTAGAGTATTACGATGTACACCAAGAGAAACAAGTCTCACTGGTTTTCCTTGATGCCCAAAAAGCTTTCGATAATTTGAATTGGAAATTTATGATACAACAAATTTAAAAAATGGCATTCAGATCCAAATTTGAAAAAATGATTGAAAAAAATATATTCAAAGCAAACCGCAAGGGTAATTATTAACCAAGATACAACAGATAAATTTGAAATAACAAAAGGTGTAAGACAGGGAAGTCCACTCTCCCCACTTCTCTTTATACTATCATTGGAACCACTCTTAAAAAAAATTAGGGAAGATCGGGAGATGAAAGGATTGAAAATAAAAAATGAGAGGTACAAATTGCAAGCCTTAGCTGATGATATGGTTTTTATTATTGAGGAACCCTTAAAATCAGGCCCCAAATTTATTAAATTTATAAATTTATTTAATAGGAAGAAATCTAAATTATTAACAAAAAACCTTACAAAAAAACAGGAGATAGAATTAGAAAATAACATGAACATCCAGATAACAAAAAAAAAATCTAGGGATTTGGTTAACAGCAAGAGGCTCCTCAATTAAAAAGATAATTATGATAAATTAATACAGCAAATTGGGAAAGATTTGGAAAATTGGAAAAACTTACAAATTTCATGGATGGGAAGAGTGGCAGCAATAAAAATGAATATCTTGCCCAAAATCCTGTTCCTCTTCCAGGTTATACCGATAAGAATAGAAAAAAGTTTCTTAACTCTTAAACAGATTGACCTCAAAATTTATATGGCAAGGACAAAACCTAGGATCAGATTGAAAACATTACAGGATACTAAGGATAGAGGAGGAGTAGCCCTATCAGACTGGGAAATTTATTATCAAGCAGCATGCCTGACATGGTTAAAAGAATGGATGGAGCTGGGAAATAAAAGAATCCTAACAAGGGAAGGCCATGATTTACAGGTAGAATGGCATGCATTTTTGTGGGGCGAAAAATACAAAACCCACGGGTATTTTAAGAGATATATAATTAGAAATTCATTATTATTAATTTGGAATAAAATCCAAAAACAGCATTATATGAATATACCATTTTGGGCCTCCCCCAATAAAATACTAACATACCCAAATTTAATAGATGGGACTAAAATAATTAGATATAGGGATATATTAAATGAACTGGGAAAATTAAAAACAAAACAAGAATTGGAACAAGATCTGAATAGACAAGTCAAATGGTGGACGTATCTCCAGATCAGATCAAAATATTTAGAAGATTCTAAAATTAATCAGATTCAATTGGAACAAAATGAATTGCATAAAATAATATATGGGAAGGACCAAAAATTAATTAGTAAAACATACAATTTCTTGTTACGGTACAAAATGGAAGAGGAAATAGTGAAAGATACCATGATTAAATGGGCAAGAAACTTTAACCATACAATAGAATTAGAGAAGTGGGAAAAGATTTAGAGAACAAACATGAAATTGACAATATCGACAGCATACAAGGAAAACCAGATGAAAATGTTCCATAGATGGCATTTACCACCAGCCAGA
Source organism: Ahaetulla prasina (assembly GCF_028640845.1). Lineage (NCBI taxonomy): Eukaryota > Metazoa > Chordata > Lepidosauria > Squamata > Colubridae > Ahaetulla > Ahaetulla prasina. Next base: position 172,098,340 of record NC_080540.1, read on the forward strand.
ATAGCAAAGATGTTCCCCAATAACTCATCAAAGTGTTGGAAATGCAAGAGCAATTACGGAACATATTATCATCTCTGGTGGACCTGCCCAGTGGCGAAACAATTCTGGGCCAAAATTAAAAAGCGGTTACAGGAAATAATACAGAAACCAATAAAGTGATAGCCAGAACAATTTTTATTAGGGATTCCAACAGAAAATTATACAAACGATACTCAATATTTAATACTCCATATATTAACAGCAGCACGTATAGCCTATGCCCAAAACTGGAAGAATGAAAATCCATCAACAGAGGAAGAGAATAAATTAAAAAAAACATTAGAATGTGCAGAGATGGACAAACTTACAAAAGAAATTAAAGAGAAAGAGGACACGGAATATTATAAGGTCTGGAGCAAATGGTTAGAAAATAGGAACGATAGATAAACAACAGTAGAGTAAGATAAAACTAAAATAATAGGAAAGGACTGTCTTGAATAGCTGATAAACAGTGATATCTATATAAACGTTGTATGTTTTGTCTTTCATTTTAATGTGTTTTAAAAATAAAAAATTTTACACAAAAGCTGCCAGACTTGATCCAAAGATGGCTGAAAGAGTGAATGGGCTTGTGGATCTTTTATCATCTAATCTAATCTAATCTAATCTAATCTGATTTGCTTTTTTGCTTTGCGCTTTGCTTTGCTTTGCTTTGCTTTTTGAGAAGACTGGCAGATTTCAGGAGTTGGGTTTTCATGTACTCAGTATCAACTTCCTTTGTACAGTTCAGATGATATTTATTTTTTTGCTTCCTTAATAACTTGGTTCTTTCTTAACTACTTCCCCTAAGATATGTTTTAGACAAGATTCCTAGTTTTTCTCCACCCAGCTCATATGCTTACTTCATCCTTAGGTATGGAAGCTTCAGCCTAGTCTCACAGTGTCCTCTAATATTTCCAAAATTTAAAGATTATCTATAACAAACTCTTTTACAAAAGAAGGTGAAAAGGGAGGAGGGAGGAATTTTAATTTTTGTACACTGAAAATGGAGTCGAAGTCTCAGGCTTGACATGGAGTTGTTTATCTGTTTATAAATTCTATTTCTCTAAAACCAATTTTAAAAAATGGTAATAATTTAAAACCATGTAAAAGAGGTGAGAAATACACAAACATTCATAATAATGACTCAAATTCACTGGCCCAGTGACGGAGGAAGCAGCAAGATGCTCAGGAAGTCAAGATCTTTCAAAAGAGAGCAGAACTGAGGTTCTCTTCTCAGGGAAGCCAGTTTCTTGCTTCCTGGGATCCAAAAGAAGCTACTGTTTAGATCAAATCTGAAACAGTCTAATCCTGTTAGATCTTACTAGATAGAGAGACAAAAGTGGAGATAAGTTAGTCCTGCAGGCATCCTGTAACCATGTAGGGCTTTTGCAGATAAAAACCAGCACCCTGAATTTCCCAAGAAAACAAGTGGCAATTGTTGGAATACAGTGTCCGTGTATTTTGTGCAACAAAACAGCAGCAAGGATATATATTCTCCAACCAGTGTTTGTAACTGGTTGATGATGGGTAGTCTTCCAGGACAGCCTATGTAGAATTCACTGCACTGACTCATACGGTGAATAATTCACAGAATCCAGTTATAGAATTCAGCAATTTGATATAAAATCAAAGATAATTGATTAAGTGACAGACACTTAATCATTACTAAAATAAAATAATAATAAAATAAATAAATAAATAAATAAATAAATAAAACAAAGGAATAAGAAAGATCATCATTATGCCAGCCAGAAAATCAAACGCTGATAAAATCTTAGAATCAAGATTAACAACTATTGAACAAAACATAGATAAAAGATTACAAGCTATTGAACAAAACCTAGAAAAAAGAATTCATAATATTGAACAAAACCTAGAAAAAAGAATTCAAAATATTGAACAAAACTTAGAAAAAAATTCTATCAGTTATTGAACAAAGTTTCACAGATTTGATAAAACAAATTTCAACACTAAAAAATGAAAACTCTAATGATCTAAATCTCTTCCAAACTCATCTATCACCACAAAATATACAACTTACAACTCAACCTAGACATCAAATTAATACAACACAACCCAATCAACAAACAACTACTAATCAACTAATCAGAGATGCAATGGAGAGAGGACAAAAAATAAATAATGCAATATTATTTGGACTTGAAAACACAAATGAACCAGATATCAATAAGATTCACAACATCATTGGAAATTATAATTCATCAACCATCTCCCCAAATGAAATAATTGCTGTCTCCAGAGATGGACCAGAATATAAAAACAGCGATGGGACAACAGCACCAAGATTTTGTAGAGTTATATGCACTAATGAGGACAGCAAACGCAAATTCATAAAGACTATAAACTCAATTGCTAAATCCAACCCTACCTACAGTAAACTTAGATCACGTCCTGACCTATCCTTTCTACAAAGGATACGCCTCGTGAACTTCGCACAGAACTTAAAAGAAGACAAGACAATGGTGAATCCAACCTATACATCGACTACCATGCTGATTGCATAAAAATAAAACCTGCAATCAAAAATCACCTCAAACCCCCATCACCCATAACAATCAACCAGCCATCCCAGTATTCAACCAAGTACCCATCCCCCTACCTCCCATTCAACCAACCATCTTACCAACTATCCAACCAACAGCCATCCAATCAACAACCCAACCAGCCATCCAACCAACCATCCAACCAACCATCCAAACAGCCATCCAAGCAGCCATCCAAGCAGCCATCCAAACAGCCATCCAACCAGCCATCCAAACAGCCACCCAACAATCCACCCAACCAGCCATCCAAACAACCATCCATCCAAACACCCAAACTACCATCCAACCATCTATACAACCATCTATTGTCCACAACCCCCAACCTACTAACACCCAAAACTAGGTATGCACAGAGGTTACCCCATGAAGACCCATGAAATCACATCACAAATGCAAATTGATAAATGCAAGAAGCATAGTCAACAAATTACCTGAATTTATCCTCTTATTAAACAGTGGCACATTTGATATCATTTTTGTTTGTGAAACATGGCTGAATTCATCCCTTCCTGACTCCATTATCTCAAACAAAGAATATCAAGTCTATCGATCAGATCGGAAAACCGAAGAGGTGGTGGAGTGGCTATCTTTACAAAAGACACTGAATCTAAAAATATCCAAGTAGCACATAAACTCTCTCTTCCTGAAACCATAGTATGCGACCTATCCCTTGACACTACTCTTGATTCTTACTATGCTACAGAGCCCCCGACTATGACATTACCCACGCAAATATGCTAACCTCAATGCTAACATGGACTACCTCTTGCCCATACCCTCTTATCTTCCTTGGTGACTTAAATCTACCTCTCATTAACTGGACAACCAATGAATGTTCAACTGACCCAATCCATACTACACTATACAACGCTGTTACAAACCTAGGTCTTGAACAACTTGTAACTAACAATACAAGACTCAACAACTGCCTTGACCTCATCTTCTGCAACAATCCAAACTCAATTTACGGTATACAAATTAAAGAAACCTTTTCAAACAGTGGCCACTGCATGATTGATTTTCGTCTCAATATACGTCCATACTTAAATCGTCATAACACCAGAACTCCCAACTACAACTTCAAGAAAGCCAATTACGACCTTATAAACAACGATCTTTCACTTCTGAACTGGCAAAATCTGTTTGCAACCTGCATAACCGCTGATGACCTCTATAGAATCTTCCTACTTGAAATCAATAGAGTCATTAAATTATATGTACCACGAATGACTACCATGTCCAAGAAAACAAACTACCCATATCAATAAAAAGCTTCAATCAAAAAAATCCTCTGGAAAAGAAACAAAAAGGCTATGTTACAAACTTCAGAAACCGTTACAGAAACATATGCAACCAAATTAAAACTGAATGCACAAATTACCACACCAAGCAAGAAGAAAACCTTTACGCACAAATTCCAATCGTGCCTTTTATAATTTTGTCAACAGTAAACTTAAAGATTCAAGATCCATCCCACCACTAAAAGATTCTAACAACAAAGAATGCAATGACGAAACAGTCAAAGCAAACCTCTTCAACATTTTCTTTGGCTCAGTTTTTGTTAACTCCGATAACACATATCCAACATTCCACAAACGAACCAGCAATGACTATGATGATCTAACTCATATAGATTTCACAGAAGACAACGTTGGTAAAGCTCTTCACAACTTAAAACCATCGCTTTCTATTGGACCTGATGGTCTATGTGCATATTTCTTAAAAAAACTTTCCATTAATATAGCTGAACCCCTAAGTATTATCTTTGATAAAGCTTTCACTACCAGTTCTCTTCCCAAACTTTGGTCACTAGCCACAGTCATCCCCATCTTCAAAAGGAGACCCCAGCTTAGTCGAAAACTACAGACCGATCTCCCTTTGCTCGTCACCTGCAAAGTCATGGAATCTATCATCAATCAATCCATTACCTCACACTTAGAAACTAACAACCTACTCTCCAACAAACAATTTGGTTTCAGGAAAAGTTATCATGTAACTTACAACTTCTCCACTGCAAAAACATATGGACTTCAAATCTAGATCAAGGCAAATCAATAGATGCAATCTACATAGACTTCTGCAAAGCTTTTGACTCAGTAGTACACGATAAACTTCTCCTTAAACTAACATCCTATGGCATCTCAGGACCCCTCCACAAATGGATATCTGCTTTTCTGTCTAACAGACAACAAGTGGTCAAAATTGGCAATGCTTTATCAAATCCTGTTCCTGTCAAGAGTGGCGTTCCTCAAGGCAGCGTCCTTGGACCAACACTCTTTATTCTATACATTAATGATCTTTGTGACCATATCTCAAGTAATTGTGTTCTCTTTGCTGACGATGTCAAACTATTTAACACCACAGACAACACTTCTATCATTCAAAACGACCTTGACCATCTAACCGCTTGGTCTAAAATTGGCAGCTCCAAATTTCAACCAGCAAATGCTCAGTCTTACATATAGGAAAAAGAACTCTAAAACTAAGTACATACTAGATGGACATTACCTTACAGACGACCCCATCCCGTTAAAGACCTTGGAGTTTTCATGTCAAATGATCTAAGTGCCAAAGCCCACTGCAACTACATAGCAAAAAAGCTCTAAGAGTTGTAAACCTAATTTTAGCTTCTTTTCCAAAACACCACACTACTAACCAGAGCATATAAAACATTTGCTAGACCAATTCTAGAATACAGCTCACCTGTTTGGAACCCTCACCACATCTCTGACATCAATACAATTGAACGTGTCCAGAAATATTTTACAAGAAGAGTTCTCCATTCCTCTGAAAACAACAAAATACCTTATCCCACCAGACTTGAAATCCTAGGCTTAGAAAACTTGGAACTCTGTCGCCGACAAGACCTAAGTTTAACTCACAGAATCATCTATTGTAATGTCCTTCCTGTCAAAGACTACTTCAGCTTTAATTGCAATAATACAAGGGCAACCAATAGATTTAAACTTAATGTAAACCGCTTTAATCTAGATTGCAGAAAATATGACTTCTGCAACAGAATCATCAGTGCTTGGAATACTTTACCTGACTCTGTGGTCTCTTCCCATAATCCTAACAGCTTTAACCAAAAACTTTCTACTATTGACCTCACCCCATTCCTAAGAGGACCATAAGGGGCGTGCATAAGCGCACAAACGTGCCTACCGTTCCTGTCCTATTGTTTTTCTTTTCTTCTTCCTATATATGTTTATATGTGTATATACTATATAATCTTTTTGTATGATGTTGTGACAAAATAAATAAATAAATAAATAAAAATAAATAAATTTCAGATCATAATGGAAAAAAATCTATGTGGTCCCGGAGAGTTGACAATGACTTGATGACACATGTAAGAAGGGTAAAACAGAAATAAAATCAAGAAATAAAATACAGTTCACTGGGTTATTTCAATATGTTGCATTACTCCACCAACTTCATCAGATAAAAAAACAAACAAAAACTTCAATTAAATGTTGAGTTACCCAGGAAGAGAGGAATGTCTAGAGGGTGGAGGTCTGAAAAGTCAAGAAGGCAGCATTCACCACACAATAAAAGCCCTTTTTCACATACATCAAATGTGAGGCACATAAAAAAACTTGCAGCTTCAATCACACAGTTGAAACTAGCACTTGTTCATTGATCCAACATCTGTCAAGGAGCTAAAAATGCTGTCCACTATTTGTTGGTTTTGGCTTCTGATAAAATTTAAAGTGATAATTATTATTTCTCCTTGATATTTGCCCTCAGCACTCCCTGCTTATCAGTTTATATTGACCTCAGATAGGAAAATTATTGCTACATATCTTGTTTACCATCTCTCCAGAGGTGCCAGTTTCTCAAGCTGTGACTATAAAATTCCGTAGTTTTCCTGTGGAAGTCAGACATCGTCCTCCAAGGAGTTGCAGCAATGAAGGCATTAGTGCTCGCCCTCCTCTTCCTCTTCATTGCAGCCAATGAAGCCAAAGTATACACCAGATGTGAACTGGCTTCAATTCTGAAACGAAATGGCATGGATGGATATTATGGCTACAAATTGGGAAACTGTGAGTTTATTCTCCTTTTTTCTCCACCATAGCAAATTCCAGATTTGCAAGGGGGATCCAAAATCAGGCAGATCTTTCAAGAATTAGTTCAACCAACCTTCCCAATGAATCTTTTGAATGTTCTTAGAATGAGAATATATGCTTTCTTCCCATCCCAAATTGTTAGGAAAGCTCACCCTTCTCCCAGAACTAATACCCATTTTTTTATCAAGGTAAAATATTTCCAATTTTTTGCCTGATTGGGATAATTGCAAAAATGCGATATGGTTATACCATCTTGGACTCTGTGTGGTTTTTTTTTACAATTATGGCTTAGTCAATATATTATTTATTCTCTTAAAAATAAGGGATTATCCCTATAGGATAAACATCCTCTCAAAGGTAAGATCGTTCAAATTCCATCAAATCATTTAAATTTAGTATACCATTGAAGGGGCCATCATAGAAGATTTTCTACATGTGAAGATTGCCAAAGGATGCACGATGAAAAAGGACCTCCTCCATGGAAGGCTCAAATTAGGAAGAGAAAAGAAAGGAAAATTCCTTGAAAGTTTCCAAAATATATTGGATTTTTTTGGGTCCTTCCTTGGTTGAGGGAAGAATGAGAAGATAGTTAAGCATTGTGTTATAAATGCTCTATTTAAAAAAAAATACCAGGATAGCTTTTTAATTTGCAGCACAGCTCTTTTATATTCCTTTCCCTTTTTGCTTTCTTCCAGGGATATGTATGGCTTATTACGAGAGCAATTACAACAGCCGAGCTGTGGGGCCACGAAACTCGGATGGCAGTCGCGACTATGGGATTTTCCAAATAAACAGCCGTTGGTGGTGCAACAATTACCAAGGTCGCACAGCTAATGGCTGCAATAAGCCTTGCAGTGGTAAGACACATAGTCTGACAGGCTTCCAAAATTCTGTTATTATGTTCTACAACACAGTGAGATAATATGCCTGTATTCTTTGTAATTTTGGGGGTAGAAAGGATTGATCAATATCAAGTCAATACTCACCAACACTGCCTATCAAAATTGTTTTGAGTTCCTGCTTGGGTCAACAATGATAATATCTAGCCACTCTGCTTTCTGTTGGCTTCTTATCCTTCTTTTATTTAGTGTCCTGCTACTCAACTGGTCACAACTACTCTAAATTCCTTCACACAGATATATATCTCAATTTCAACCCCCAGAACATGCCCCAAAATATTATCTAAAGAGCAAAAGGCTTGTATGTGGTGAAGTCCCACTCACATTAACTATCTCACACTCTCTTCAGTGCTTTTTAAAGATTTCTTCACTTTTGTTATTTTTATAAATTCAATTAAAAGTTGCATGCATACCTAATATTCCTTCTTCCTCCTATTTTTCTTAAAACAACTAAACTCTGTGAACAGGGGCGGGTTTCAAAACCTGTTGCTACCGGTTCACTCATGGGCGCGTCAGTGCTCACACATGCGCATGACATTTCTGTGCAAGTACAGAAGCGTCCGGGTGGGTGGGCAGAGCCTCCCGCTGCCTCAGCTACCGGTTCACTCAATCCAGAGCGAATTGGTAGAAACCCACCACTGTGAAGTTATTTGGTCTGAGAGGAACTGACTGGCCCAAAGTCACCCAACCAGTTTTCATTTCCAAGGTGAGACTAGAACTCACAGTCTCCTGGTTTGTAGCCTGGAGCCTTAACCACTAAACTCGCTCGGATCCGGGATGGACTGGACACTGATTGGATAGACCCGGGCGAGGGGACAGGGACGAGTCTTGTGGATATTACCTGGGATGAGTTTGAGCTTGTGACCCCTGATGACATGGACAGGTTGTTGGCTAGGCTGAATCCCACCACATGTTTATTGGACCCGTGTCCCTCCTGGTTGGTACTGGCCACACAGGAGGTGACACGAGGCTGGCTCCTGGGAATTACCAATGCTTCTTTGTTGGAGGGCATCTTTCCCACCACCTTGAAAGAGGCGGTGGTGAGGCCCCTCCTCAAGAAGCCATCCTTGGATCCAGCTGTATCGGCAAACTATCGTCCAGTCTCCAACCTTCGCTTTTTGGCGAAGGTTGTTGAGAGTGTGGTGGCATATCAGCTTCCCCAATACCTGGAGGAAACTGTCTTTCTAGACCCGTTCCAGTCTGGCTTCAGACCTGGTTACAGCACAGAGACGGCTTTGGTCGCGTTGGTGGATGACCTCTGGAGGGCTCGGGACAGGGGTTGTTCCTCTGTCCTGGTCCTGTTAGATTGCTCGGCGGCTTTTGATACCATTGACCATGGTATCCTGCTGCGACGGTTGGGGGGATTGGGGGGGGGAGGTACCGTTTACTGGTGGTTCTCATCCTATCTCTCTGACCATTCGCAGACGGTGTTGGCAGGGGGGCGGAGATCGACCTCTAGGTGCCTCACGTGGGGTGCCTCAGGGGTCGGTTCTCTCGCCTCTCCTGTTCAACATCTATATGAAGCTGTTGGGTGAGGTTATCCGTGGTTTCGGGGTGGATTATCATCTGTACGCTGATGATACTCAGCTGTACATTTCCACCCCGAACCACCCCAGTGAAGCTGTCGAGGTGATGGACCGGTGTCTAGAGGCCGTGCGGGTCTGGATGGGGAGGAAAAGGCTCCAGCTCAATCCCACCAAGACAGAGTGGCTGTGGGTTCCGGCGTCCCGGTACAGTCAGCTTACGCCTTCGCTGACTGAGGGGGGTTAAGTTCTGACCTCCAGGGGAAGGGTGCACAACTTGGGCGTTCTCCTGGACGATCGGCTGTCCCTAGAGGAGCACCTGATGGCCGTCGCCAGGGGAGCATTTTATCAGGTTCGCCTGATGCGCCAGTTACGCCCCTTTCTTGACCGGGACTCTTTACGCACGGTCACTCACACCCTCGTTACCTCTCGCTTGGACTATTGCAATGCTCTCTACATGGGGCTTCCCTTGAAGAGCACCGGGTGTTAGTGCTCACTTTTAAAGCGCTCCATGGCTTAGGACTGGGCTATTTACGAGACCGCCTTCTGCCATCGATAGCCTCCCAATGACCTGTGCGCTCCCACAGAGTGGGCCTGCTCCGGGTGCCATCAACCAAACAGTGTCGGCTGGTGGCCCCCAGGGGGAGAGCCTTCTCTGTGGCAGCACCGACCCTATGGAATGAGTTACCTCCAGGGCTGTGTCAACTTCCTGACCGCCGAACCTTCAAACAGGAACTGAAGACTATTATTTAATCGGGCGGGACTAGCCTAAGTATTTTAATTTAATTTTAACTTAATTTTAATTTAATTTTAATGTATTAATCTATTTATAATTTTAAATTTTAAGGGTTTATATCGGGTTTGATCGTTTTAGTCAATTTGGCCTGTTAAATATTTCATTTTAAATGTATTTTAAATCTGGGATTTATGTGTATTATGTGTTTTAAATAAGGCTGTACACCGCCCTGAGTCCTTCGGGAGAAGGGCGGTATAAAAATTTAATAAATAAATAAATAAATAAATAAATAAACTGGCTCTCCCTGTTGTGCAATGAAAAGTATTGCTTGGTAAGAAAGCCACATGATCCTATCTTCACAATAATTAGTCAATATCTTGTCAGAGGAGCCAGTTAAGGACAGCAATTTCAGCTTCAGAAACCCACCCAGTTAAAGAACCCAATCCTTGTGCATTTGCTACCCTTTGTTAGAACTTAGGACTTAAGTGAGATATTTCCTCTTTGGCTCCTGTCCAAGAATGTAATAATGCTATTGGGATGCCTTCTTGTCCAGCATATTCAGTCCAGAGCAGAAACAAACTCTTAGTACTTTACAGTTTTCAAACTTGTTACTCTACATGTTCAGAGAAGGAGCAAAAATATTTTTCATGGTCTACGCTAGCTCTGTAAATAGTCGCTTATACTAATGATATGAGTGTATTGCACACTGTATATAACTAATGATGGGTAAAAATCTGCTTTAAGTAATAAGTTTATGGAAATCTTTGAAAATACCTTTGAAACATCTGGAGTTGGATAAATTCCAATTTGTCCTTTCCTGGCAGCTTTCACAAATGATGACATCACAGATGATATTATTTGTGCTAAGAGAATTGTGCGTGATCCCCAAAGGATGAATGCCTGGTGAGTCAATCTCTCATTAACATCTTCCATTTGTAACATTGGGTAGCAACTAAGCTTGTAGTCATGAAATTTAATGACTTTCTTTGGACTGTTGTAAAACTTTTGAGCGTTGGTCGTGAAATATATTTCCTGAACATTACAGATTGTATTTTTATTGCTATGCTTGCATTCTTGTTGCTTTAAAATATGGGTTTAAGCAGTCTTTTGAATCCTGGTTTAAAAGTAGCCTGAGACACAATTTAAGATGGGGCTGTTGATGATGATTATAGATGGATTACTCCATCTTCAGTTTAAAAAATCTAGAATTTAGTACCGAGTTGGAGCAGGTAGCAGAAGAGTTAGGCAGAGGGTCTTTTGAACACAAGGATTCTAATTCCATGGATGAGCTCCATGGGGTCAGAGATCTGGTAGGTAAAGAACTTAGCAGTGTGAGAAGCAGGGAGAGATCATTCCTGAAGCCTCCAATCATAGAATGAATAGTAAAGGGGGAGGCAACAGCAGATCATTAGATGGAAAACTTTTCAGCTGAGTATCTACAACCAAAGAATAAAAATGCTTTGTGGTAAATAATCTGAATTTTATTTGTTTATTTATTTATTTATTTATTTGTCAATCAAATATAAGATAACAGGTAAAAGTATAAACATAATTTGGATACATGAAAAGAGTAAGTAAAAAAGGAATATTAGGCACGCGGGTGCACTTATGCATTCCCCTTACAGACCTCTTAGAGGTTTTTTTTTTAATTTTCCTTAAAACAACTTAAATCTCTGAAGTGAGAGGATGTGACAGACCCAAAGTTACACAACCTCTTAGGAATGGGGTGAGGTCAACAGTAGACAGTTTAAAGTTAAAGTTTTGGGGGTTTGGGGAAGAAATTACAGAGTCAGGTAGTGCATTCCAGGCACTGACCACTCTGTTAGTGCCTATTTTCTGCAATCAAGTTTGGAGCGGTTTACCTTGAGTTTGTATCTATTATTTGCCCCTGTATTGTTGCGGTTGAAGTAGTCATTGACAAGTAGGACATTGCGGTAGATAATTTTATGTACTATGCTTAGGTCAGATTGAGGTCTGCGTAGTTCTAAATTGTCTAAGCCCAAAATTTGGAGTCTGGTGGCATAAGATATTTTATTGCGAGCAGAGGATTGGAGGACTCTTCTTCTGAAATATCTTTGGACTCTCTTGATTGTATTCATGTAAGTATTCTGTGTGCTGTTCTGAAGAGATTCCAAAGTATCAACTGGGCATTAGTGGCATGTAAGTTTTACTGTGAGAAATAGAAAGTCAGGACTATTTTAGCTAAAACAATTATTTTAATCTGGAGGAAAGGAAATTCATTTAAACAATTAAGAAAAGAACTTTATCAGTCAATGAATAGGAAAGATGAATGAATGATAGTTTCACTAGCTCACCTAGAAGTTTCCTGAATCTCTCCAAGTAGAGATTCATTGTTATGTTAAAGAAACTATCACATGTGTGATGTACAAAGACATGCATTATGCTTATTTTTATTCTTATTCCTCTCTTAAGGGTTGCCTGGAGAAACCGTTGCAAAGGAACAAATCTTTCAAAATGGACCAGTGGCTGCCGGCTCTGAGTTTGATGATTCTGCATTTCTCTTCCTCCTCCTGTGATGAAAATGATATTATTCCTTTTATAACCACACTGAGCACTTTGATTCTATGCCTGCATTCCACATGCTGGAAGAATCTTTGCATACAAATGATGATTTTTAAATGGTTTCTGGGTGGAAAAGAGGGAAAGACCTTGCTTTTTAAAATTGCTTCAATAAAATGAGTATTGCACATTATCCCCTTCTCTGTTTCGTGCTTTATTTCCTCTCATCCTTCATTATTACAACATAATTGAACTGGCTACCAGTTCTTCTTTTCATCAGACTGGACATACCCATTTCCAGCAACCATTCTTTATATCTTTTGATGAATCTCTTCATACAATATTAGTAAACTATCTTGAAATTCTTCTATGAAAACTCTAGGCTGGCATCCAAGGCCAGACAAATTCTATGGTCAACCTCCAGTTATGTTAAAGCTTGACTTTTGGTTTTTGCTATTTAAAAAAAGTGATCTGATGGCCATTTAAGTCCCATTAGTTTACCTGCCAAATACCAGAGCATCCAAACAAGACAGCAACATCAGCAGGTTAATGACACAGATCAAACTATTGTGATTTTTGCTATTCCAAAGTTCTTTTCGCATCTCTTCTCATAGTCCAGATATGCTAGTCTGTTGAATCTAGTATATTCTGTGCATCCTCAGTTCCAGTATGTACAACAAATCATGGTCCAGCTGTGGTACTGCTGAAAATTGAAAAGACTGCTGGAAACTCTGTTCAAGTAAACATACGCACAAAACCCCAAGCAGCAGATGGCAGAAAAAGCTAATGGCAACTCCTCAGGAACATTAAGCAAGGTTCAGCCTGCAAAATCTCCCAGTTTGTAATAATTTCATCCAGGAAGAATCCACACTCCTTCTTGTGATCTCACTCAATGGGAATTTGCAGCCCTGGATTCTAGTGAGAACTGAGGGCCAAGCTATTCGGTATTTGAAGGATCCAACATAAGAAGGATTCAGTTTTTTAATTTCAGCAGGCACTAGATAGGTTTTCAGTCGGAGGAGAGTGGCTGGTTTTATCTGGTTTCATCTGGACCTGGGGCGAGTGGTGGCCATTTGGGTTTGGAGGTAGAGCAGCAGCCCCATGGAGTCCTGGAAGTCCACGGTCCATCCTGCCAGCCGGAGAGCCCGTTCTGCTGTGGTGACACCTTGACCGGCTTTGATGGGCTGCTTACCGTACTTTTTGTTATGCGGAGATTTTCAACTGCGGACCTTCTTGCCCTGCAAGATTCCCCTCTCTTGCAGGTTTGACCCTCCACACTATCGAGGGCCCACCTTGAGGATGGGTTTTGGAACCCCGAGAGTTGGCATGCTAAATCTAGGAGACTTAGGGGATTTTTAACTAACTGTTTTAATCGTTTTTTTTAGGGGAGTTTTAATGGGGATTTTAAGAGGGGGAGGGAAATTGACGGGCTGGGGTTGGGGGGGAGGATGGGTGGAGGGGGAATCCCATTGGGGAGGGTGCCAAGTCCAGCTGATGTTCGCGGTGGTAACTTAACGGGTCCTAAGGTGACAGGGGAGGGTTTAGTTCCAGTTTATCAGGGTCGGGTCATTGATACGGTAAGTGGGAGAGGCAGATATGACGGAAGGGGGGGCCACATCAGGTTCGGGGGGTACGCCCTCGCTATTTAAGAGCGATCGCGTGCTCCGGCCCCCCAGGATTTTCCCGTTCCCCGAGTGGCCAGAGTACTCAGGACCTGGGCCTTCGGCTGATGTTATGTAACGCTAGATCCGTGGTTAACAAAGCCCCCCTGATCTCAGATCTAATTCGGGAGGGGACCACGGACGTTATGGGCATTACAGAAACCTGGTTGGGCATTGAAGGGGGGGTTCCCCTAGTGGAGATGTGCCCACCAGGTTTCTGAGCATTCCATCAGCCGAGGACCCAGGGTAGGGGAGGTGGGGTGGCGGTTATTATTAAGGAGAGTCTGGAACCGAGGGAGACCACTGTGCCTCAGATATCTGGGTGTGAATTCCTCTTCGTGAAGTGGGGTCGTAGGACTCAGGTGGGCTTGTTGATCACGTACCTGGCTCCTTGCTGCGTGACAACAGCCCTGCCCGAGCTGTTGGAGCTGCTGACGGGGTTGGCAGTTGAAACCCCTAGACTGTTGGTCATGGGGGATTTCAATCTGCCATCAACTGGCGTGGCGTCTTCGGTGGCTCGGGAGTTCATGGCCTCCATGACGGCCATGGACCTGACGCAATTAGTTGACTGCCCTACCCCCATCGGGGGTGGCACCCTAGATTTGATTTTTATCTCTGGCCAGTGGTTGAATGATCTGATTTTAAGTGATTTAGTGGTCGAAACTTTGTCATGGTCAGATCGTTTTCTCCTTCGTCTAGACTTTCTGACCGCTACCCACCACCGCAGGGAGACGGAACCAATGTGTTGGTTCCGTCCCAGGCGCCTGATGGATCCAGAGAGGTTCCTGACGGAGCTTGGGCCGTTTCCCGAGAATCTGGCCCACGGCATGACTGAAGAACTAGTCGCGGCCTGGGAACAGGCCGCGGCTGGAGCTTTGGACTGTGTCGTGCCTTTGCGGCCTCTGACCCGACGCCGATCTCAACCAGCTCCTTGGTTCTCCAAGGAGCTGAGGGAGATGAAATTTATTTATTTATTTATTATTTATTTATTTATTATTCGAATTTATATACCGCCCTATCTCCCAAAGGACTCAGGGCGGTTCACAGGCATATAAAACATCAATATCAATATACAAATTAAAATAATCCTTAAAAAACTTATTCTAACGCCCGAATTATTAAAAATAGAGATATAAATATTAAATATAAATATTAAAATCAATTTAAAACCCCTCTAAATTTAAAAATCTAAGCCAGTCCTGCACAGATGAATAAATGTGTCTTGAGCTCGCGACGGAAGGTTCGAAGGTCAGGAAGTTGACGGAGTCCTGGGGGGAGTTCGTTCCAGAGGGTGGGAGCCCCCACAGAGAAGGCCCTTCCCCTGGGCGTCGCCAAACGACACTGCCTAGCTGACGGCACCCTGAGGAGTCCCTCTCTGTGAGAGCGCACGGGTCGGTGAGAGGTATCTGGTCGCAGTAGGCGGTCCCGTAGATAACCCGGCCCTATGCCATGGAGCGCTTTAAAGGTGGTCACCAAAACCTTGAAGCGCACCCGGAAGGCCACAGGTAGCCAGTGCAGCCTGCGCAGGATGGGTGTTATGCGGGAGCCACGAGGGGCTCCCTCTATCACCCGCGCAGCCGCATTCTGAACTAACTGCAGCCTCCGGATGCCCTTCAAGGGGAGCCCCATGTAGAGAGCGTTGCAGTAATCCAGGCGAGATGTCACAAGGGCGTGAGTGACCGTGCAAAGGGCCTCCCGGTCCAGAAATGCCGGAGAAGACGCCTAGAGAGTGTCTGGAGATCCAGCCGCTCCGAAGCTGACCGGACACTAGTTAGGTCCTATAGTAGGACCTACCTAGTGGCATTGAGGGATGCAAAGCATTCTTACATTTCCTCCCTCATTGCGTCGGCAGATAACCGCCCGGCCACCCTGTTTCGGGTGACCCGCTCTCTCCTTCAACAGGAGGGACGGTGGGACCCATTATCAGGGCGTGCCGAGGAGTTTAACGGTTATCTATACGATAAAATCGTTCAGCTTCGGGACGGATTGGATCAAAATTGGGTAGATCCGGGCGAGAGTTGCGAGGTCCGTCTTGTTGAGGTTGTTTGGGATAGTTTTGATCCTGTGACTCCTGAGGACATGGACAGGTTGAATGCCACCACATGTTTACTGGACCCGTGCCCCTCCTGGCTGGTGCTGGCCACCCAGGAGGTGACACAAGGCTGGCTCCAGGGGATTACAAATGCTTCTTTGTGGGAGGGGGTCTTTCCCGCTGCCTTGAAAGAGGCGGTGGTGAGACCTCTTCTCAAGAAGTCTTCCCTGGACCCAGCTGTTTTAGGTAATTACCGTTCAGTCTCCAATCTTCGCTTTACGGTGAAGGTTGTAGAGAGTGCGGTGGCATGTCAGCTACCCCAGTACCTGGATGAAACTGTCTATCTAGACCCGTTCCAGTCCGGCTTCCGACCTGAATACAGTACTGAGATGGCTTTGGTCACGTTGGTGGATGATCTCTGGAGGGCCAGGGATAAGGGTTACTCCTCTGCCCTGGTCCTATTAGACCTCTCAGCGGCTTTTGATACCATCGACCATGGTATCCTGCTGTCGTGTCCCACTCCTCCGCTGACGGCCGGGTCAGGGAAATCCGAATCAGGCTTGCCTCTGCAGCTCTGCCCAAAGTCCTAGCAAAGTCCTCAGAGCAGGCAGGAGACCAGTAAGTGACTTCAGCAAGATAAGTTCGACTTTTGCCTGACTCAGAGACTGCCAGAAAGCAGATCCTTTATATAGGCCATGGGGTGTGGCTCCATGACTCAGCACTCATTAAGGCCTGCCCCTCCCTTCCTTCTGTTGCCTCCGCCTATCCAATCTTCTGATGCGAGGGTCACTCCAATCAGCTGTTGTTGGGAGTAAACCCTCCTCAGGCTCACATGCTGAGGAGGAGGGGGAGGGGTCTAGCCGCTCCGTTTGCCTGGGCATGGAGTTAGGGCTGGGGCAGGGAGGTGCTCCTTCTTCTGCAGTTTGTCTGGGCATGGAGCCAGGACTGGGGTCGGGAGGCATACATTCCTCCGTGTTTGGGAGCAGATAAGAAGGCCCCGGCTGCTCTGAGGGTGGGCAAGACACAACACTATCCCTCACCGTAGGGCCCTTCCCCCGGGGCTGACGATCGGGATGCGGTCGGGCCGGGTTCTGCTCGTGGAAGGCCCGCACCAGGTCCGGGGCGTGGACGTCGGAGGCGTTGACCCAGGTGAACTCGGTCCCATACCCTTGCCACGCAACCAGGTATTGGAAGCGCCCCTTCAGCCAGCGGGAGTCGCGTATGCTGTGCACCTCGTACTCCTCCACCCCGTCCTCGTCGACAGCGACGGGTGGCGCTGGGCGCTGGAGGGGAGACGGTGGGGCCTCAGGAACCAGCAAGGACCGATGGAAGACGGGATGGATCCACATGGAACGTGGCAGGGTCAGTCGGTAGGCCACCGGATTGATGACCGCCTCGACGGGGAACGGACCGATGAACCGGTGGTCCAGTTTCTTCACTGGCCGGTCGGACGGGAGATGCTTTGTGGAGAGCCACACGTGGTCTCCGACCACCAGCGGGGGTGTTGCCCATCGGGAACAATCGGCGACCCGCTTGTAGTCCTCCTTCGCCCGATTCAGCTGCCGACGCACCATCTGCTGGACTGCGTGCAACTCGGAGAGAAAGGATTGTGTCTCGGGAACCGGGGAGTCCGGGGGCGCCAGAGGGAAGAGCCGCGGATGGTACCCCAAGTTGGCCAGGAACGGGGTGGTCTGGGTGGAGGTGTGTTGGGAGTTGTTGAATGCGAACTCCGCCAGGGACAGGTAATCGGCCCAGTTGTCCTGCTGTTGGTTCACGAAGCACCGGAGGTACTGCTCCAGGACGCCGATGATCTTCTCCGTCCCGCCGTCGGTCTCCGGATGGTGCGCCGACGACAGGCACACCTGCACCTCCAATGCGGCCATCAGGCTTTTCCAAAAGCGAGCCGTGAACTGCACCCCACGGTCCGACACCACCCTGTCCGGCAGGCCGTGGAGGCGGAAGACGTGCTGCAAGAAGAGACGGGCTGTCTTGGTGGCGGTGGGCAGCCCGCGGCACGGGATGAAGTGTGCCATCTTGGTGAGCATGTCCACCACCACCAGCACCGTGGTGAACCCCGAGGACGGCGGCAGGTCCGTCAGGAAGTCCATGGAAATCGCCCCCCAGGGTCTGTCAGGAGTCGGCAAGGGCTGGAGGAGACCGGGAGGGGCCCCCGTGGTGGCCTTGGCTTGCCGGCACGGCACGCAGGACGTCACATAGGCATGGACATCATGCCGCACCCGGGGCCACCAGAAGGTCCGCGTCACCAGGTTGAGAGTCTTGAAAAACCCGAAATGGCCCGCGGCAGGGTTGTCGTGGCACTGGGTCAGGACGAGGACGGAGCGGCCCGTGGCACATACAACCGCCCCCGGAACTTGAGTACGTCGTCTTCCAATGTCCACGGAGACGTGGGGCCCGCCTCTGCTCGCCGCTGCTGAGACCAGGCGTCTTGGCGCTGCGCCTCTCGCACCCGGGCCCGTAAGTCTACCGGTTCCCGGGCGGCGGCCAAGGCTTCCGCCGGCAGTACGGTCCGTGGAGGAAGAGGGTCTTGGGCGCTCAGGTACTCCGGCTTACGGGACAGGGCATCCGCCCTCCGGTTGTGGCCGCTGGGGATATAGGTGACGCGGAAGTTGAACCGGGCGAAGAACAGCGACCACCGGATCTGCCGCTGGTTCAACTTCCGAGCCGTGGTGAGATGTTCGAGGTTCCGATGGTCCGTTCGGACCTCCACCTAATGCCGGGCCCCCTCCAGGTGGTGCCGCCATGCCTCGAACGCGGCCTTGATAGCCAGCAACTCATTTCCCAGATGGTATAGTTGCGCTCGGAAGGGTTGAGCTTCCGCGAGTAAATGCGCGCGGGAAAAGAGTGCCGCCATCCGCCGGGGCCTGTAGCAGCACCGCTCCGAGGCGGCGTTGGGCGTCCGTCTCCACCACGAAGGCCGGTGTGGGTCGGGATGTCGCAGGATGGGCTCCGTGACGAAAGCCTTCCTGAGAGCCGTGAAGGCTTCCTCCTGCGGGGACCCCACGGGCAGGACCTTCTTCTGAGGAGCTGGGTGAGCGGAGCCGTCAGCGTGGCGAAGCCCGGGATGAAGGTCCGATAGTAATTGGCGAAGCCCAGCAGCCGCTGGACATCCTTCACCCGACGCGGGGCTTCCCAGCTGCTCAGGGCCTCCACCTTGCGCGGGTCCATGGCGATCCCCTCGGGTGAGAGGATGTGCCCGAGGAACTCGATGGACGACCGGAGGAAAAAGCACTTCTCCAGCTTGGCGTAGAGCTGGTGCTCCCGCAGGCGCTGCAGGACCAGGCGGAGGTGCTGGAGGTGACTTTCCCTGGACCGGGAGTAGACCAGGATGTCGTTCAGGTAGATCACCACGAACCGATCCAACATGTCCCGGAACACATCGTTCATAAAATGTTGGAAGACGGCGGGGGCGTTGGTCAGCCCGAACGGCATGACCGTGTACTCGTAGTGTCCGTACCGGGTGCCGAATGCCGTCTTCCACTCGTCCCCTTCACGCATCCGCACCAGGTTGTAGGCCCCCCGGAGGTCGAGCTTGGTAAAGATGGAGGCCTCCCGCAGCCGGTCCATCAGCTCCGGGATGAGCGGCAGGGGGTAGCGATTCCGCACCGTGATGGCGTTCAGCCGGCGGTAGTCGCAACACAGGCGCAAATCCCCCGTCTTCTTCTTCACGAAGAGGACCGGGGCCGACAGAGGGGACTTGGAAGGCCGGATGAACCCTCGGGCCAGATTTTTGTCCAGAAAGTCCCTGAGGGCGGCCAACTCAGGCTCGGACATGGAATACAGGCGTCCCGTTGGCAGCGGGGCGCCGGGTTGCAGGTCCATGGGGCAGTCGTAGGGCCGGTGCGGGGGTAAGCAGTCCGCCTCCTTTTCGCTGAAGACGTCAGCGAAGTCCTGCAGCTCAGGGGGCATGGCGATGGCCGGGGTGAAGACGTCCTGGCCGGCGCAGGTGTGGCGGATGTGGTCGACACACTGCAGGCTGGGAAACGAGATGGCATTCCGCGACCAGGCCACCTGAGGGTCGTGCGTCCGCAGCCAGGCCAGTCCGAGGATCACTGGGAAGTGGAGGTCCGCCGTCACGTAGAAGCGAATCGCCTCCTCGTGGTCCCCGATGGCGAGGCGCAAGGGCTGCGTGGCGAAGTTAATGGGTCCGGCCACCAGCTCCCTCCCGTCGATGGTCTCGACGCTCATCGGAGGGTCTACCGGAACCAAGGGGACACCAAAATGGTCCACGAAGGCCCGGTCCATAAAGTTTGTGGTGGCCCCCGAATCCACCAGCGCGTGTGCCGGGATCCCTTCCGGCCGGTCACCCACCCACACCCGGGTGTCCAAAATCAGGTGCCGAGGGGGCCCGGGGTCCACGTCGGCCATGTCTGGCGGGGGCTTGGTCCGTGCCCGGCCTAGGGTTTCCCCTGGGCCGGGCCTGCCCCGTTTCCCGACTGGCCAGGCCGGGATTCGGGGACGGGCGTACGTGCTCCGCCGCGCTTCCTGGGGCATGCGGCGGCGAAATGGCCGGGCTCCCCACAGTACAAGCACAGCCCCCCTTGGCGCCTCCGGCTCTGCTCCTGGGCCGTCAGGCGAGGCCTGGCCGCTCCTAACTCCATGGGCTCCTCGGCGGCGGCCACGAAGCGCGGGGTGGCCCGGACGGGTCGGCATGGGTCGAGGAGGCGACGGTCTTTGACGGTTGCTGGCGGCGACAGGACGGGCGTTGCTGGAGACGGGTGTCGAGGCGCAGGCAGAGGGCACCAGGTCAACGAGGTCATGGCGCCTCCACCCGAGCCAGCTCATCCTGGAGCTCTTCCGAAAGGCCCCTCTTGAACGCGTCCGCTAGTGCCGTGTCGTTCCAGTCCGAATCATGGCACAGCAACCGGAATTCCGTGATGTACTCCCGGAGGGGGCGGGGCCCTTGTTGGATCTCTCCGAGGCGCCAGGCAGCCGTCTGGGCCCGCACAGGGTCTTCATACATCAGGCATAGTTGCCCCCAGATCCCCTGGTAGTCCGCCAGCAAGGGGCTGTCCCTGAGCACCAAGGGCGTGGCCCACTGCGCAGCCTGGCCAGACAACAGGTTCATCACGAAGGCCACCCTGGCCCGGTCATCTGGAAAGTCCCCCGGCCGCATTGCCATGTAGGTCTGGCACTGGGCCATGAAGGCCGGGAACATCTCCATCCGTCCTGAGAACTTCTCCGGCACCGGTACCGGGCTGTGGCGCTGAGGAGGAGGAGGAGGAGGAGGTTGGACTGCTGGGGCATTCCCAGCAGCCAGTTGAGCAGTCAGCTGGGCGACTTGCTGTTGCAGTTGCTGGTTATCTGTTTGTAGCTGCTGCACAATCAGCGCCAGCTGTTGCTGATCCATCTTGTAGATGTGTGGGAGTCAGGCAAGATGTCGTGTCCCACTCCTCCGCTGACGGCCGGGTCAGGGAAATCCGAATCAGGCTTGCCTCTGCAGCTCTGCCCAAAGTCCTAGCAAAGTCCTCAGAGCAGGCAGGAGACCAGTAAGTGACTTCAGCAAGATAAGTTCGACTTTTGCCTGACTCAGAGACTGCCAGAAAGTGTTGTAGAATGAAGAAGAGACACAAGCCAGCTCCTCTGGGAAGGAAGGGTTTATCATATATGCGCAGGTTCAAGTACAGAACAAAGCTGTTGGTCTGAACGAGTTAGAGGATTTCCAGCAAGGCTTTATATACCTTATAGCTACGTGCAAGCTGCAAATACATTGTCTCAGCAAGTTACATTCCATATATGGTCACAATTCCAGGAATAGTATATTGAGGAACCGATACCAGATCAGGGGGTTACACAAACATGTTTACCACGATCGCACAGTACATTTTCTGCAAAACAGCAGGATGTGGTTATCTGAGCTTAGCACATATGGGTGGTACATGGGTATACGGTCTATTGAGAAAGCTACTTCTCTATTACAGCTGACAAGGCCTTTCTTTTGCTTGACCAAAGATGTCTCTAGGGCCTACTGCCGAAGGCCTGTCTACTTGGTTCTCATGTTACTTTAGCAACCCACTTTATTCCCCCCTTTGTTACTCATCTCTAGGCAGAAGAGTAACATACCCTGCATCGGATTCCTCAGAGGTCATACTTCCTAGTTGCCACATAGCCATAACCTGGGCTGTTGCTTTTCTTTCAGCTAACAAAGATAAGCTATTAGATATAGTGCGCACAAAGATAGGTAACACACAGGGTAGGAGGACACAGCCTGCAGCTATGAGGCCTATGAGGGCCACTATTGCCTGCAGGCCAGGTAATTTAGGAAACCAACTACCAAAGATTTCTTTGAGGTTGAACCCCTTGTTCCATGCTTGGTCTGGATTATGTGTAAGCTGCCGTAATTCAGTGGTTAATTGTTTTATCACTTTACCTGTTTCATCGATTTGTAAACAACAATTGGAAAGGTTGAATTTACCACACACCCCTCCCTCCTTGGCTAGGATGTAGTCCAAGGCCAGCCGGTTTTGGTACACAGCCGTTCTCAGCCTATCAGTGGTATCTGATAGCACATTGAGGGCGGTGCTGATTCTTACCCCAGCCATATCCAAGATTGCCTGCAGTCGTATGATACGGTTGAGTAGATAGATCGGGGTACGGTAGCCCCAAGACCCATCTTCAGCCCATGTTGCCCTGCCATAGGTACATACTATCCTTTCATTAGTCCATATTTGCAAACTGGAGGTGTCTTTTTCCTCATATTCTGCTAGATTTTTACAGGGGAAGTTCAAAAATGCTGAATCGGGGTGTGCTGTATCCATCTTATACGCGGGCCAGCTTCTCTTTGCTCTTTTCCCTAAGTGTTCGTACACGGGTACCCCTAACACCTGTCTAGATTGAATGGGCAGAAGGAAAAACGATGGTTTAATCCAGCCTAGGACACATGAGCCTGACCAATTAGTAGGCAACCGTTCATATGCTAGCCTACCACAGATCCAATACATGTTCTCTGGGGCTATCCACACCTGAGTAGGATCGGATGTATTGAGGTATGATAGAAAGGTGGTATTGAACCTTCCAGGTTGTGAGGTATTTCCTGGTGACTGCCAATTAGTATAGGTTACATCCCAGGAACCAAGACATATCAGGTTTCCTACTTCAGTTGTCCCATTACGAGTAAAACAATTGTGTCCTACCAGGTTTGTTGTCAATGTCCAAATGATGTCCTGACTATTGCTTCTGGCGGTGATATTCCCTGCTGCGGACATGTTATTATACAGTGTGGGGGCTGCCTCTGTTGCTTCCCAGGGCCATTGTTCCCCCATGTTAGTACATCCACATACAAAGCAATTTTTAACCGTTAGAGTCTTAGCTATATCCTCAGCCAATTCTATAAAGAGGTTTCTAGCATAGGGACTGATATCAACCGGGTTCTTTTCCATTTCCCGGAGTTTGTCATATATTGTCCACCCTAATGATTTGACCTGTCCTTCATATACAGTCTCAGCTTTAATGGTCAAATATGTAATGGGATCCTGGCCCTTGCCATCAATCCCAAAAGCATAGCTCATCATAGAAGGATATGATTGTGCTATTTCCATTACTATAGTGTTCTTGTCCCCCCTTCAGAAGGATGTGATGTATGGACATCCTTTGTAACCTCCTCCAGTGTACTCACACACACATGCCCATCCTGTACATTGGGTGGTCCCTGCGCACGGTAACCATTGGTCTGGATTACCATACCAGCCCTTGGTGTTTACCTCACACAGATACTTGTGGTTGAAATAATAGGTTTTCACCCAAGCATCCGACCCACAATTTGTACCCATGCCATACGAGAGCGCCTTACATGCATCAAAGACCAGTACAGCTGGGCGGTTGTTACCCTTCAGAACCGTGGTGTGGTTAACATAAAACAATCTACCGCCACCTTGTGGTTCTTGCCTAAACCATGCTTTCGGCAACCCTGTGAACAGAGTAAAGTTAAGGCGAATGGGTGTTGTAGGATTATAGCAAACTATCTTCTGCTTTTCTTGACAATAACTGTACATAGTCTTATTATGCACACAGTTCTGGGTTAGAGGTTTACAGTTTTTGGGAGCCTGAGTGTGATAGACCAAGGTGTTAATGAGTATCTTACCTACTCTGGCTCTGGTTATACATGGGGTACAGGTATCATCTGTCTTCTGTGTAGGGCGTGCCTGTACCTTGTTTACCATACGTACCGTACCCATGCTCAGGAGACTGCGCCGGCTCAGGGAGCCAGTTGGCTTCAGCTGTTTACGTTCTGCTGGCACAGTTGTAGTAGGGGGCAATACAGGAGGGAAAGGAGTAGATGTCGGTGTTATCCCTGGTCCTGTGGGAGATGATGGAAAACTAAAGTTGGTACTAGCTTTCCTTATTTCCTGTATCTTTTCTTCCAGTATGGTTTTAGGTTCCTTAAGCAAGTCTTCTAGGATTGGCGAGGACTTTCTTGGTAGAACCTCAAAACTCTGAAGGTAATGACCTTCCCCTCTCCTCGGAGCAGGGGCTGGTGTTGCTGGCAGCCTGTAACAGACGATGCCCCGTGGCCCACTACACCTTCGGTATGTTTGGCTGTAGTCTCCCTTGATAAAGATACAAGGAGTAAAGTTAAACAGAGTACATTCTTTAGGGACAATAGTCCAGGCAGTTACTCCTCCACGTTTATGCACGCACTCCGTACAGGGTCCTAGGTCTCTCTTGTTCCTTTTCCGTTTTGGAGCTGTGGGTCGCCTCCTAGGGGCTGCATTTGTGGTATGACCACGTATTTGAGGATCGCTTAGTAGGATACAGGTACCATCCCATCCTGTCTTTAGTTGAGCCACCATGGTTATGCGGTCCCAACCCCAGAACAGTGGTGGTCCACAATCTAGTGTAACCAGCACTATCCCCTTGTATTGAGCTGTTCGGCACATTCCTTTTCTGAGAACATATCCCACATACTGACAGGCCTCGGGGTTTACTGGCCGTCGTATACGACAGGCTTCGGCAGCGATCCTGTCGAACACTCGTGGGTGCTGGCAAGGGTGAGGTAACGTCCCTGCCCAGCATTCGGGAGTAAAGGTCAGGGGTGGAGGCCCCCCACAATCGCCCGTACCGATGGCATATGACTGGGTGATTTGGGGCCTGTCCTCAGGGGGGCTCCACTGTCCCATGTTACGGACACACACATTATTGTTCTCGGCCAGCGCTAGAACCATAAACAATAGTAACAACCTGTTGACTTTTACCCTCATCCCTGTTGTCAGCACGTTGTGCATCTGCAGCTCTAACAGTTGGGCACATTTTAAGAGTATAATAGGTGGGATCTCCCACCACCAAATAGAGTCCCAACACATCCTCTATGACCTTGATATCACACTCTATGGTACACCCGGTACACAATACACAATCAATACAGTGAGAACAGCAACAACAGCCACAAAGACAAGTGCAAAACCAACACATGGAAATCCGTGTGCAATCTTCTCCCGTGAGTTGAAGGTCAGCTTCCGGAGTGACCTATCAGGGGTTTTCACTACTGTGCATAGGGAACTCTATTGCCGGTAAGAGTTCAGCAGAGTAGCCGCATTGAGATGGCGTCTTAGGCTCCTGAGGTTCACACGTCCATATCTTATGATGTAAACAATACACATGAACATTCCAAACACAACAACAGTAATAGCTAAGTGAACATATAGCATTCGCAGGGTAATTTGGGGGTTAACCGTTACTTGCGGATCGGCCTCGGTCTCAATTTGTATGGGTGTCCATCGGGTTGTACAGTCCATTGTTGCTCAGCCGCTTTCTTAACCCTAGTCCAATGGATCCATGATTTGGACTCAGCAATCTTAACAGCAAGTGGAGATGACATGATTACAACATACGGCCCCTTCCATCTTCCTTCTAGCTGTTCCTTTTTCCAGTGTTTCACCCAAACTCTATCCCCAGGCTGGAAGGAGTGACATTGGGTGATAAGTCTGGGTGGAGACTGTTCTAACACATAGTTCCTTAGTTTTATTACTTGTTTATTTAATTCCTGTACCATTTCCATGGCCCAAACACCCCCCTTATGTCCCAAGTCAGGCCACCCCGCTAGGTTTCTTCTCAGTAAGACAGGCGGACGGCCGTACATTAACTCAAACGGGGACAACTTATGTTGTCTTCTGGGTGCACTTCTGACTGCATACAGTGCTAGGGGTAAGGCGTCTGGCCACTTTAGGTGTGTTTCAGCACATATTTTTGTTATTTTCTCCTTCAGGGTTCTATTCATTCGCTCCACTGTAGCGCCTTCTTGCGGGTGATAGGCACTATGGAACCGCCACTTAATCCCCACAGCTTGGGCTAAGGCCTGGTTTATGTGATGTACAAATTCAGGCCCATTATCTGATGAGATAAAGGATGGATTACCAAACCGGGGTATCACCTCTTTTAACAACAGGCGGGCCACCTCCCGTGCCTGTTTTGATTTTGTCGGGAAAGCTTCTGGCCAGCCTGTATACATGTCCACCATTACCAACATAGCCTTGTATAGCCCACATCTTGGCATATCTGTGAAATCTATCATGATGGAGTCCATTGGGAAATACGACTGGGGAATTGTTCCAGGAGGGATTATAGGCCCTTGTCTAGGATTTACTTTGGCACATGTTTCACATTGAGTTGTTACTCTGGCTACGATACCGGCCACCCCATCAATATAATAATCTCTGCCCAGGACAGTCTCAAGAGCGGTTTTTCCCATATGGGTAGCTTCATGAGACATTTGTACTAGAGGCCAGGTCGCGGATGACGGTACGTATATTCTGCCATCACCTAGGGTGTACCAGCCGTCTTTGAGGTTTGCTTTCAGGTCGTTCACTGCCTTGGCACATTCCGCCTGGGAGTATGAGGGCCTAATAGTGGGTGGAATAACACTCAAGTCCTGGGCTATAAGGATGGACAGGTCTGTGGTAACATCATCCCTAAGGGCCGCAGCCCGCGCCTCCAAATCTGCTGCCCTGTTACCAAGGGCTACCCTATCATCACCACGTTGATGTCCCCTGCAATGCATCACTGACACTTTCCTAGGTTTCTTTACTGCGTCGATTAGATACTGGATCAGGTGTCCATGTTGGATTAATTTGCCAGCCGAATCTCTGAAGCCTCTTTCCTTGTACACTGCCCCATGGGCATGTAATGTCAAAAAGGCGTATTTACTGTCTGTCCATACGTTTAACGTTTCCATCTCAGCCCTGTTTAAGGCTCGTATCAGAGCCCATAACTCAGCTACCTGCGCACTTCTCCCGCCCCCCAGCGGTCCACTTTCTATCACCTGGTTATCGTCAACTATTGCGTAGCCTGCTACCCTTTTGCCTTCATGTATGTAACTGGACCCGTCAGTGTACCAGTTATACTTAGCCTTTGGTAGGGGGATGTCTGATAGGTCTGGTCTAGTGGAATATACAGTGTCCAACACGTGCAGACAATCATGTTCCAGGGTAGTCTCAATAGGTAACAGGGTTGCTGGGTTGAGACGTGTGGATACATGAAGTCTGACATGTGGGTTTTCAATCATCATGGCCTGATATTTCACAAGTCTCTGGTTGCTGATCCACAAATGCCCCTTGCTGTCTGTGCGATCGTGTACTGTGCGATGTACTGTGCGATCGTGGTAAACATGTTTGTGTAACCCCCTGATCTGGTATCTGGTATCAGTACACAGTACACAGATCCTTTATATAGGCCATGGGGTGTGGCTCCATGACTCAGCACTCATTAAGGCCTGCCCCTCCCTTCCTTCTGTTGCCTCCGCCTATCCAATCTTCTGATGCGAGGGTCACTCCAATCAGCTGTTGTTGGGAATAAACCCTCCTCAGGCTCACATGCTGAGGAGGAGGGGGAGGGGTCTAGCTGCTCCGTTTGCCTGGGCATGGAGTCAGGGCTGGGGCAGGGAGGTGCTCCTTCTTCTGCAGTTTGTCTGGGCATGGAGCCAGGACTGGGGTCGGGAGGCATACATTCCTCCGTGTTCGGGAGCAGATAAGAAGGCCCCGGCTGCTCTGAGGGCGGGCAAGACACAACACCTGCTGCGCTGGTTAGAGGGTTGGGAGTGGGAGGCACCGTTTATCAGTGGTTCTCCTCCTACCTCTCTGACCGGATGCAGACAGTGTTGACGGGGGGCAGAGATCGACCCCGAAGTGCCTCCTGTGTGGGGTGCCGCAGGGGTCGATTCTCTCACCCCTCCTGTTCAACATCTATATGAAGCCGCTGGGTGAGATCATCAGTGGTTTTGGGGTGAGATACCAGCTGTACGCTGATGACACTCAGCTGTACTTTTCCACCCCAGGCCACCCCAATGAAGCTATCGAAGTACTGTCCCGGTGTCTGGAAGCTGTATGGGTCTGGATGGGGAGGAACAGGCTCAAGCTTAATCCCTCCAAGACGGAGTGGCTGTGGATGCCGGCACCCCGGTACAGTCAGCTGCAGTTGCAGCTGTCTGTCGGGGGCGAGTCATTGGCCCCGATGGAGAAGGTGCGCAACTTGGGCGTGCTCCTTGATGGGCGGTTATCTTTTGAAGATCATTTGACGACCGTCTCCAGGAGAGCTTTTTATCAGGTTCGCCTGATTCGCCAGTTGCACCCCTTCCTGGACCGGGATGCCCTATGCACGGTCACTCATGCTCTCGTTACTTCTCGCCTGGACTATTGCAATGCTCTCTACATGGGGCTCTCCTTGAAGAGCACTCGGAGACTCCAGTTAGTCCAGAATGGATTATTGCGGGAGCAGCATGGAGCTCCCATGTAACACCTATCCTGCGCAGACTGCACTGGCTACCTGTGGTCTTCCGGGTGCGCTTCAAAGTATTGGTGACGACCTTTAAAGCACTCCATGGCTTAGGACCGGGATATTTACGGGACCGGCTTCTGCCGGCTTCAATCTCCCAACGACCGGTGCGTTCTCACGGAGAGGGACTCCTTAGGGTGCCGTCAGCCAAACAATGTCGGGGGGAGGGCCTTCTCTGTGGGGCTCCTACCCTGTGGAACAAGCTTCTCTGTGGGAGCTCCTACCCGCGAACTTAAAACCTATTTGTTTCGTCTTGCTGGACTGGCTTAATTTTTAAACTTTTAAATTGATTTATTGGGGTTTTTAAATTTTAGTGATTTTATAGGGTGTAATTGTATTTTAGCTTGGCCAATTGAATAAGTTTTTTATGGGTAGTTTTTAATATTGTATGGGTTTGTTTTTTGTATTTTAACTGGCTGTTCACCGCCCTGAGTCCTTCGGGAGAAGGGCGGTCTATAAATTAAAATATTATTATTATTATTATTATTATTATTATTATTATTATTATTATTATTATTATTATTATTATTATTATTATTATTGTCACATTTTCCACAGCCACCTGGTGGCTCATTTTGTTCCCCAAGACCTCCAAGGCCATGACTCAGAAATTCAGGAGCACTGGGAGCTCTTGTCAGGGATTCTGAAATCAAAAAGGTAACCTGTAAGTTAAGAGGTAGGAGACACCCATAAATTCTGCAAGTTATACATTTATGGTGAAAAAGCAGAACAAGTATATGGATGGATGTAACTTGGAAGAATATTTAATAAGGATGAGAAAAAAAGATATAGATAGTTTAGCTGATAGAAAGTTAATGTGTGGCAGATATATTTTTTGAAATAAGCAGAAAACTTTGTATGTAAGCTTCTTTCTGTTAACTTTAATAAGTGGAACTAAGGGTTGGAGACATGAAATTAACCTCAGTGCAGCCGGAATGATATCCAGAAGTATCCTTCTTAATAATTTCATGGTGGGATAAGATCAAGAATTCATGAGTTATAGAAGGCATGTAGGTTGAATATACCAGTGAGTGACCATTACAAAAAACATTGTAATGTACTTTGATTTGGGTCGGTGATTTGTTTACATAGAGAAAATGAATGAGGAACAAACTACAAAATAAATCTACGAAGAAAGCGTACTTGCCTAGAGAGCTTGCAGATCCCACCAACAATTACAATTCGTGCTGATTTGAGCTGATGATCCAGAAATCCAGAGATTTAAAACCCATTCCCACTAAACTGCATGTCAGAAAGATGGCTGAGAGAGAAAGACTAGCCCAAGTTGACACAAGACTCTGGAACTGACAGTTTCCTAGTTTCTAGCCCTAGTCTTTCAAGGCAACCTACATAGAGTTCATTGCACTGATTTATACAGTAAATAATTTATAGAATCCAGCTGCAAAATTCAGCAATTTCAGATCAGATGGATAAAATCCATCTACATGGTCATGGAAACTGAATGAAGACTTGATGACTTGTGTAAAAAGGGTAAAACGGCAATAAAACCAAGAAATAAAATGAAGTTTACTGGGTTGTTTCAATAAGCTGCATTCCTCCACAAACTTCATCACAAACAAACAAAAAATAGAGTGAAACCAGAGTTGTATTGAAACAAACAAATAGAAACCTCAACCAAAGGTCGGGTCCCCCAGATAGGAATGTCTTCAGGGCACGGGTCCAAAAAGTCAAGAAGGCTACAGTCACCATTCAGTAAAGGCCGGTTCCTTTTCCATATATATCGTACGTAAGACACGTAAAAAAGGTTGGGGCTTCAATCACACAGTTGAAACCACCACATGTTCACTTCTGCCACCTCTCATACAGATTCCCTTGATCCAGAATCTGTCGGGGGTCTTAAAATGCCCTTCCCATCCACTATTAGTTGCGTCTGGATTCTTATGAAATTGAAAATTTGTATCAATTGTATCAATTGTTTTATCTTTGGCTGTCAACCGCCTTGAGTCCTTTGGGAGAAGGACGATATAGAAATTTAAACAATAAATAAATAAATAAATAAATAAATAAATAAATAAATAAATAAATAAATAAATAAATAAAATGGTCATTATTTCCGCCTCTTCGATCTGTGCCTCAGCACTCCCTGCTTCTTACTCCAAATTGACTTCAGATGGGGGAATAATTGCTTTGTTTGCCAGCTCTCCAGAGCTGCCAGTTTCTCAAGCTCTGACTATAAAACCCAGGCGGCTTCCTGGAGAAGTCGGATATTGTCCTCCAAGGAGCTGACAACAATGAAGGCATTAGTGCTCACCCTCCTCTTCCTCCTCACTGCACCCAGTGAAGCCAAAATATATTCCAGATGTGAACTGGCGTCAGTTCTGAAACAAAAAGGGCAGGATAGATATCTGGGCCAGTTGGACTACTGTAAGTTGACTCTCTCTTTCTCTCCATCTGAGCAAGATCCAGCTTTGCAAGAGGATGCAAAACGGGGCAGATCTTTCCAAGAATGAGTTCAACCAGCCCACCCAATGAATTAAACTTTGTTTTCAATGTTCTTAGAATGAGGAGATATGCTTTCTTCTCAACTCAAATGACTGGGGAGACCTCAGACGTCACCTGCACTAAAACCCTTATTTTTATGAGGCTGGTAGATCTCCGGTTTATTGCCTGATTGAGACAATTGTAGAACTGGGATATGGTTGCACCACCTTGGTCTCTGCATGGCCTTTTCACAATTATAGCTTGGCCAATATTTCATTTACCCTCTTAAGAATAATGGATTATCACTGCCAGGATAAGCATCCTCTCACAGGTTAGATCTTTCAAATTCCACCAAATCATTTAAATTCAGTATGCGATTGAAGGGGCCATCAAATTTCTACCTTTCTACATGTGCAGATTGCCAGAGGATGCACAATGAAAAAGTATCTCCTCCCTCGAAGGCTGGAACTAGGAACAGAAAAGAAAGGAGAGGTGACTTTATGCGCCATTAAGAACTCCAGGAATGTCTTTGAGGCAAGAATCAGATTTATTCCAAGTTTCTCTGAAGATTTCCAAAATGTTCTGGAGTTCTTGGGACCTTCCTTGTTGGAGGAAAAATGAAAAGATGGCTAAGCATTGTGTTATAAATGTTCTAATTAAAAAAATCAGGATAGATGTTTCATTTATAGGACTGGTCCTTTATAGCCCATTTCCCATTTGCTTTCTTCCAGGGATATGTATGGCTTATTATGCAAGCAAGTTCAACACCCAAGCTGTGGACGTGCATAGAAGTGGCTACTATGGGATTTTCCAGATTGCTAACAAACATTGGTGCACAGATGACAAGTTCCGTCCAACACATGGCTGTTATAAACCTTGCAGTGGTAAGTCACATCTGTCAAATCTTTAACAGACTTCAAAATTCTCTTGTTTTTATGCTCTACAATATAGTATCACACTCTTTGTGTGGTGTTTATTTTCGGACCTGATTTACTTACTACCAAGGCTCAGACCTACTTCATTAGAATAGCAAAAAAAATTGAAATGTTCCAAATATGTCAAATCAAAATTTTGTAGGGAAATTTTTGTCCTTCTTCTTCTCTTTTATTGCTCTCTATAGGAGATTGCTCTCCATGAGAATTAACATTGAATCACCGACACTGTTTCTCAAAATTGTTTTGAGTTCCTGCTCAAGACAACAATTAAATTATCTAGCCTTTGTGTTTCCTGGCCTCTTAGCCTTCTTCCATTTAGTGTCCTGCTACCCAACTTGTCACACCTACTCTAAATTGCTTCACACAAATATATCTCAATTTTTGCCCCCAGAACATCCACCACAAAATTATCTGTGATTAGAGTGCAGTACTGTACAATGTGTTGCTTGAAATAGATTCGGAAAAGGATTTGGTATGATAAAATGGGCACAGAATATTCAGAAACCAATAATGTTGGAAACATGGGAGAAAATCTGGGTTAGAAATGTTAAGTTTACACAAGCACAGAATTTAAGGGAAAATTTTTATAAGATGTTTTATAGATGGCACTTAGATCCCAAAAAATTATCATGTATGTATCCTAATTACATGTATGTATCCAAGCGAAATGTTGGAGATGTGATTGTGATGACGCTACATATTTTCATATTTGGTGGACTTGCAAGAAAATTAAGGTCTTTTGGATAAGAATTTGGTGGATTATTCAAAATGTACTGAAGAAGAAGATAAAGTTCCTGCCACAATTTTTCCTTTTGGGAATTATAACGGATTGTACAGGGATTGAGACTAAATTGATTCTGAATTTAATAACAGCAGCAAGACTGTTGATTGGACAATACTGGAAGAAAGAAGAGATACCTACAATAGAAGAATGGATACTGAAAGTTATTAATTTGGCTGAGATGGCTAAAATCTCAGCGTTTTTAAAAGACAATACGCAGGAAAGATATTTAATTGAATGGAAAAAATGGATTGATTATCTACAAAACAGATATCAGATTAAGAAATATCAGATTGCCTTTGAATAATTAGAAAGTTATTTTATGTAATGGGGAGGGGGTTGGGAGATGAAAAGCTTTGGATGTGGTTATTTGGATTGGAAGGGAAAATTTTATTCTATGTTTGGTTTATATATAACAATACCTTGTGATTGACCCGGGAAGCCGGGGGGGGAGGGGTTTTTTTGGGGGGGAGGGAGGGGGGAAAAAGGGGGAAAATGTTTTTGTTTTTTAAAACTCTTTCAATAAATTGCTTCACACAAATATATCTCAATTTTTGCCCCCAGAACATCCACCACAAAATTATCTGTGATTAGAGTGCAGTACTGCAGGCTGCTTCTGCTGACTGCCGGCAGTTCAAAGCTCATACGTGGTGAGGTCCCCCTGTCTCACTCACATTAACAATCTCACATTCTCCTCAGTGCTTTCTAAACATTTTTTTAATCCAACACTTTAACTGTTTTTATAAGCAACTCAAGGTTGGGTACATACCTATTATCTCTTCCTCCTCCTATTTTCCTTAAAACAACTTAAATCTTCTGAAGTGAGAGGATGTGACGGGCCCAACCAGTTTTTATTTCCAAGGTGAGACTAAAATTCACAGTCTCCTGGTTTGTAGCAGGGATCCCTAAACAATACTAGACTAAACTGGGTCTCCATATGCAATGCAAAGGGTTGTTTGCTTGGAGAGCTGCCCTGATACTCTCTTCACTGCCAATATCTTGTCAGAGGCACAAGTTAAATGCAGCAATTTCAGCTTCTGAATTCCACCCAGTTAAGGGACCTGATCCTGTATTTTCTGCCTTTGGTGGGACAAATCTAATTCTTGGACACAGGTGAGAGATTCTTCTCTCTCTCCTTTCCAAGAGTGCAATGAGACTGTTGGGAAGTCTGCATATCCAGCATATTCAGCTCTAGAGAGGAAACTGATTACTGGTCCAGAACATTTTTCAGAGTTGTTACTCTGCATGGTTAGAACATGAGACGAGGCAGTTAATGGTCTACACCAGCTGTACAAAAAGTAGATGATATCACTAAGGCCATGAATGTATTGCATAATGTGCATAAGTACATTACCCTCGCATCCTGGACATAAACTGTTTCAACTAATACCCTCAAAACGACGCTATAGAGCACTGCACACCAGAACAACTAGACACAAGAACAGTTTTTTCCCGAAGGCCATCACTCTGCTAAACAAATAATTCCATCAACACTGTCAAACTATTTATTGAATCTGCACTACTATTAATCTTCTCATAGTTCCCATCACCAATCTCTTTCCATTTATGACTGTATGACTATAACTTGTTGCTGGCAATCCTTATGATTTATATTGATATATTGACCATCAATTGTGTTGTAAATGTTGTACCTTGATGAACGTATCTTTTCTCTTATGTACACTGAGAGCATATGCACCAAGACAAATTCCTTGTGTGTCCAATCACACTTGGCCAATAAAAATTCTATTCTATTCTATTCTATTCTATTCTATTCTATTCTATTCTATTCTATTCTATTCTATTCTATTCTATTCAAGTAGTGTACTACACCTGGAGTTGAAAAATTCCAATTTGCCTCTTTTGGCAGCTTTCATAGATGATGACATCACAGATGATATTGCTTGTGCTAAGCGTATTTGGATAAGTCACCTACCGAGAACGACCTGGTGAGTCAATCTCTCATTAACATCTTCTACTTGTAACATTGGGTAGCAACTGAATTTGTAGTTATAAAAGTTAATAGTCTTTCTTTAGACTATTGTACAACTTTTAGCATTAATGGTAAAATATGCTTTCTGAATATGACAAGCTGCATTTTTATTGCAATACTTGCATTCTGGTTGCTTTAAAATATGGCTTTGTCTCTTGAACTCGGGTTTAATGGTAGACAAAGACACGAGACTAAGATTGGTGGGGAGGGGCTGTTGATGCTGATTATAGCTGTATTATTCCTTCCCAGGGATTTCACATATATTATGCACTTACGTGCTTTAAAATCTGTAGCTATAACAATTATTTAAACCTGAGCAAAAGGAGATTCATTTAATCAACGAAGAAAATTATAAGTCAATGAAGCAGAAAGATGAATGAATGATAGTTGCTACTAGCTAACTTGGAAAATTCCTCAATCTCTCCTATTAGACTGAAATCTTCAAAGAAACCACCATACATCATGGTCTACAAAGACATGCATTATGCTTATTTTTATTCTTATTCCTTTTTTGAAGGTGGCCCTGGACCAATAACTGCAGAGGACCAAATATGTCAAAATGGAGCAGAGGCTGCAAGGGCTGAGATTGATGCTCCTGCATAGCTCTTCCTCCTCCTGTGATGAAAATGATATTATTTCCTATATAAAGACATTGAGAAATTTGATTCCATGCTTGTCCTCCACAGGCTGGGAAGAATGAGTTTCTTTGCATACCACTGAAGACGTTTAAAAGATTTCTGGGTGGAAGAGAGAGAAAGACTTTGCTTTTTAAAATCATCAAAAATTGCTTCAATAAAATGAATTTTGTGCATTATGCCCTTCTCTGTTTCATGCTTTATTTACTTTCATCCGTCATTATTCCAACATTCAGTAATTGTACAGGCTACAATCATTCTTGTTTCCTGTTGCAGTTAAGAAGAAAGGCCCATGTAGACAGTGTTTGTTATGTATTAACAGTTGTGCCTTTAAATATTTGAGCGGGAAATCAGCACGTTGCTGATTGGACGAAGCCTCCAGCAGAACTGTATAAAAGGAGAGGTTTTTCCCCAGCCTGTTGCTGGGTTCACCCTATATTAAAGAGCTGTTGTCACTACCCTGGTCTCCAGCCTCCTTACTTCCGAACTTAACATTGGCGGCGAAGGTGGGATCTCGAGGCTAAGGAGAACCAGAACCGAGCTGAAGCACGCTAGTTCCGAACCCAGCAAACTCAGGGCAGAAAGCGGAAATGGCAACACGCCACCCGCACCGTACAACCCGGCAAGGAGAAATGGGGAACATATATGACCCGTTTGAAAGCTTTCTAGAAGCCAACGAACTACAGGGATCCCTGATAACCCATAAGCGGGCTTACTTCCTAAGCCATTGCGGGCCGGAGGTAATCGAGATTGCGGAACCCCTGGCAGAGCCAACGCCGATACAATCGGTATCGTGGCCGACTCTGCAGACTTTGATGAAGAACCATTTCGCACCGACGCCGTCCAAATACGTGCAGCGGTTTGAATTGAGAACGAGACAGATGGAGGGCGAGTCCATCGGTGACTACATGGCGCTGAAGGCGTCCAAGGACTGCGGATACCGAGACTTAGGCAGTGCTACTCGAGCAACTCATCCGAGGTCAAGGACATCCGCCTCGGCGGCGACTGCTAGCCAGGAGCAACCTGACACTAGCCACCGCTCTGGGCGAGGCCAGAGCACACGAAATGTCTACTAAAGCAGCAGAGACTCTGCAAAAGCCTCTTCAATCCAAGGCGGCGAAGCCAGCGCCAGTACACCAGGAGGAGATTCAGTCCGAATCCGAAGGTGAGGCGAGGATGAGGAAGGGTCTGCCGGACCGAGAAACGCGACACTGAGGACCGTGGCGAATGCGGAAGCTGCGGAGGGCAGCATCAGCGCCAACGCTGCAGGTTTAAAGACGCAACATGCCGGTGTGGGAAGAAAGGACACTTAGCTCAGGTTTGCAGGCGGCCCAACCTTCCGCCGAAAATTCAAATCGGCCAATCAAAGCGGAACCGGAAAGGCGCCCGCGATTGGTTCAAACAAGAAAGGCGAAGTCTAACCAAACGACTGTCATTATAGGCGCGCCTCAACCAAAGTGGAAAGAAGATTTTCACAAAGCCCAAGATCGAGGGAGTACGGTGCAGGCTTGAAGTGGACACGGGATCAGCGATCACCATCATGTCCTGGGACACCCTGGCGAAGTCGCTGCCGTCCGTCGCGAAGCGCCATCTGCAAGCACAGCGGCTACGAGTGCACGACTACCAGGGGAATCGCATCCCTGTTCCAGGGACCACCTCCGTCCGAGTCGAGTCAGGCCCTCACAAAAAGACCCTGCCCATCACGATCGTCGAAGGAACTCTGCCCAGTCTGTTGGGACTAGACTGGTTTCGTGCCCTGGGCATGGGAGTGACTGGCATCTACAGAAGTGACTGCAATTTGAAAGACATTCTCTTTAACGAGTTCGAAGATGTCTTCAAGGACTGCCTGGGCAAGTACAAGGGGACCCCTATTTCCTTCAACTTAGACCCCCAGGTAGCCCCCATTAGGCTTAAGGCGAGGAGAGTCCCTTTTGCCCTAAAACCAAAAATTGATAAGGAGCTGGACAAGCTCATAAATCAGGGGGTTTTGGTGCCAGTCGATCACGCAAAGTGGGAGTCGCCAATCGTCACCCCATCAAATCGGACGGGTCAATTAGAATTTGCGCTGACTACAAGGCGGCTTAACAAAGCCTTACAGAAAAGCGTGCCGGTTCCGTGGTGCAACATTTATTGCACTCCTTGGGGCAAGGCAAGTCTTTGCAAAGTTAGACTTGGCCCAAGCCTACCAACAACTGCCAGTAGGCGCCCGCAGCGAAGCCCAAGCGATTGTGGCGCACAGGGGCATTCAAGTGCACCGATTGCAATTTGGGGTTAGTGTGGCACCAGGGCTGTTCCAAAACCTGATGGAACGACTACTGCAAGGGCTCCCAGGGTAGTTCCTACTTGATGATGTCCTAATTTCAGGGAAAACATGGAGGAATTGGGGAGCGGTTAAGAAAGGTCTTGAGCATTTTCCGGACAGCGGATTAAAAGTCAAGACAAATAAATGTCAGATAGGGTCGAATCGTCGATTTCTTGGGCTACCGGATAGACAAGAAAGGAATTCACCCTACTGAGAGCAAAGTTAAGGCAATTAGGAAGGCTCCAGCGCCCAAAAACAAAGCAGAGCTGCAGGCATTCCTGGGATTGGTTAATTTTCTGCGGTCTTTTAAAGAACAAAGCAACCGTTCTTGGAACCGCTGCATAGGCTCTTAGGGAAAAATACTGTTTGGTCTTGGGGAAAGTCGGAAAATAGGGCTTTTGAAGCAGTAAAGAACCTGCTCTCAAGTGATAGCCTGCTCATCCAATATCACGACTCACTACCCCTAGTGCTGGTTTGCGATCGTCCCTTATGGGGTGGGGCTGTACTCAGCCATAGACTTCCAAACGGCACAGAAGCCCCTATAGCGTTCTACTCTAGAACGATGTCCTCCCCAGAGAGGAACTACAGCCAATTAGACAAAGAAGCATTAGCCATTGTATCAGGGTCAAAAATTCCATGAGTATGTCTTTGGGCGGAATTTTGAAATCGTGACTGACCACAGACCGTTACTGGGATACTGGCTGGCGACCGCCCAACGCCTGTGGCACTTTCGCCACGCTTGACCCGATGGACTATATTTTTAGCCGCTTACTCGTACAAGCTGCAGCATCGACCAGGAAAGGAAGTGGGGCATGCAGACGCATTGAGCCGATGCCCACTGCCAGGGGCGACCGAAGACCCCACTCCGGGGACACCCATCCTCCTTATTGACTCGTTGGACTCTGGCCCAGTCACATCAAAGGAAGTGGCTCGGGCATCATACCGGGACATTGTGTTAAGGACTGTACTCGGTTGGGTACAGAGAGGGTGGCCGCTGCCGGGCACGGTTCAAAGAATTTGTTAAAGCGTGATGAGCTCTCGGCTCAAGGGGTGCCTGTTATGGGGTGATCGTGTAATAATTCCTGTTAAGTTAAGGGAAAGGTATTGGACCTCCTCCACGAGGTCACCCAGGCATCGTAAGGATGAAGGGTTAGCTAGAAGCTATGTATGGTGGCCACTCATGGGCAGAGATTGCTGAGAGGGTAGGAAATGCCAAGCTTGCCAAGAGTCAGACCTCTACCCCAACAGCCCCAGTCAGAGAATGGGAAAAGCCCCAAGGGCCTTGGTCAAGAATCCACATTGACTTTGCTGGCCCTTTCACGGCCAAACGTTCCTAGTGGTGGTGGATGCATTTTCCAAATGGTTAGAGATCATACTTATGAAGTCCACCACAGCGAAGCAGTAATCGCAACCCTCGCCACCTATTCGCAACTCACGGGTTGCGGACACTCTGGTGTCCGACAATGAGCCCAATTCACGGCAGCCCAGTTTGAAGAGTACCTGGCAGAGGAAGGCATCCGACATGCCCTCTCTGCACCTTTCCACCCTGCGTCGAATGGCCTTGCAGGCGTTCCGTCCGGGCGCTAAGGAGGCATTGTCCAGGCTCAAGCCAGGTGACTGGCAAACAAAATAGACTTTCCTAGCCGTCCAGCACAGAACCCCAAGCACAGCCACGGGAAAAGCCCAGCCGAATTGCTAATGGGACGAAAACTCCGGTGCCCACTTGACCGTTTGAACCCCATTACACACCGAGGGTTACAAGGGGAGCTAGAAAAACAAGGAAATGAGCATAGGCGACGGGTGTGGGCCGAAACTATGGGGACGGCCCTAGTTGGTCGCGGACAAGTAACAAAGTAACAGGGCCAAAATCGTGCGTGGTAGAGCTACCAGACAACCGAGTGTGGCGGCGCCACATAGATCAGTTAAGGAAACGAATAACTGACCAAACCAAACCAACAGAGACAGGTAATGACCAATACCACTTTGAATCCACAGCTGACAATGACCGGGAGGCGCAAGACTTAGCTGAGGTCCCAGAGTTCCAGCGACGCCATCAGGTCCCGAGGAAACAGCAGGAAAATTCAAAATTAATCCAAGGCGGATGGCCAAGAAAAGAGTCGGCCAATAATCCAGAGCCCGATGGCCCAGAGAAGAGCTGGGAGGAGAAACAGCCCTCCGACCAGCTCAAAACACCACCAGAACTGAACCGCGAGGTCAGAAAGAACTAGGAGGCAGCCCAGGTTATTTGCGTGACTCGTCGAAAAATAACATGTAAATAAATATGTAAATAAGACCAAGTGTTTTCTGGGAGGAGGAGTGTTATGTATTAACAGTTGTGCCTTTAAATATTTGAGCGGAAATCAGCACGTTGCTGATTGGAAACCTCAACAGAACTGTATAAAAGGAGAGGTTTTAGCCCCAGCCTGCTGCTGGGTTCACCCTATATTAAAGAGCTGTGTCACTACCCTGGTCTCCAGCCTCGTTACTTCCCGAACATAACAGTGTTGGTTTTTGGTTATTACTTTGTTTGCTTCTAGGTGTTCACTGATTCATTGCTTGATTATCTTTTTCCAGAAATTTCCCTACTATTGAGGTCAGGCTGATAGGTCTGTAGTTTTCTTAATCTTTTTTTCCTCCTTTTTTGAAGATGGGAACTGTTTCTCTATTTCGATACATCTCCACAACATGGACACCTACCAGACATCTGGATACATCCCCACAACATCCCCACCTACCAGACATCTGGAAACTGGCCTTAGTCAAAAAACAAGTCCCACCCACAAAAATTGACACCAGACACCAGACCCAGGATAACACCCAATGCCACTACAGATCATCCTCACCAGATTCAAACCCAAACCCATCCCACAGACGAAACACAACCACCATCCAGAAGCCAGACCATGCTGACACCACTGGCTGCTGCACCCCCCTCCGATCCCCACGCAAAGCAAGCTGACACACGCCAGGAAAACATGACAGGACATGGACTCGGAGCCAGGCCAGGGCCCGGGATGCTACATCACAGCCATCTGCTCAAGACATCACATCAGAGAACTCCAGAGGCCACAACACCAAAGCTCAGGAACAAAAGACTAGGACCACACTCACACAGGATGCTGCGAGGCAGCTGACCAATCTGCAAACACCCACTCCATCTACCAATCAAGATGCAACCACACAGCCAATCAACCCGCTCACAGCAACATTCCCCACCTCGACCAATCTGCAAACACCCACTCCATCTACCAATCAAGATGCAACCACACAGCCAATCAACCCACTCACAGCAACACTCCCCACCTCCCCACCAGTATTTATAGAGAGACGGCAGCTCTGACCACGCTTTGCTCACAGAAGCACGAAGCCGAAAGCACCAGCCTGAAGATGATGAGTGAGACCTCATCAAAACGTCGCCAAGATACTCTCAACCTTACATGGGAAAAAACCCGAATATGCCAAGACCTACATAAGTGTGTGTGTGTGTGTGTGTGTGTGTGTGTGTGTTTTCTGAGGCTTTAGTGGGTGTTTGTATGTAGGGTCTTTGGTTATTTGTGTTTTCTCCTGCATAAAATTGGAAGTGTCCTGGCGACATTTCAACAAAGTCTCATTCGTCATCTTCAGGCTGGTGTTTTCAGCTTCGTGCTTCTAGGAGCAATGTGTGATTGCAGCTGTTTCTTCCTTTTAACTGCTAGTGGGGGTTTGAACTGATTGGGTGGGAGCTTGGCTGTGTTCTGATTGGGTGGAGGTCACCCAATCTGCGATCACACATTGTTCCTAGAAGCACGAAGCTGAAAACACTAGCCTGAAGATGACAAATGAGACTTCGTCGAAACATCACCAAGACACTTCCAAATTTACGTGGGAGAAAACACGAATAACCAAAGACATATATATATATAGATATATGTACATATATATATGTACATACATATATATACATACACACACACACACACACACACTGAAACCAGAGTATAATATAACATGCCTGATGTTCACTTCTAGAATACATGTAGATTCTGAGTAATTTTCCAGAGCAGCCTATATAGAGTCCACTACACTGACCCATGCTGTGAATAATTTACAGAATCCAGTTGTAGATTTCCGATCAGATGCATAGAATCCATCTATATGGTCACAGAGACTGGATGAAGACTTGATGACTTGTGTAAGAAAAGTAAAACAGTAACCACCATCAAAAGAAATTATTAATAGATTGTTGTTGTTAGTTGCGAAGTCGTGTCCGACCCATCGCGACCCCATGGACAACTTTCCTCCAGGCCTTCCTGTCCTCTACCATCTTCTGGAGTCCATTTAAACTTATGCCTACCGCTTCAGTGACTCCATCGAGCCACCTTATTCTCTGTCGTCCCCTTCTTCTTTTGCCCCAATCTTTCCCAGCATTAGGCTCTTCTCCAGTGAGTCCTTCTTTCTCATTAGGTGGCCAAAATATTTCAGTTTCATCTTCAGGATCTGACCTTCTAAAGATACATACATATATAAAGATATATATAAAGATATATAAAGATATAAAGATAGATACATACATAGAATACAGTAAGCAATGACAATTGATCTTGACAAAATATTGAGAATGGTCACAAGGAAAGTATTTTGTTTTACCAAATGTTGCCATCTATTGTTATGTCTCATTCTTTCATTCTGTGGTCTCATTTGCTGAGAGAAACTGAAAAACTTGAGAAAGCAGAATAGTTTAGGCCTCTTTAACACGCAATTGGAATTCTACATCAAATATGTCACATGTGGCTTGTCAAATATGGATCAGAAGCAGGCTGAAACTTCCTGCTCAACCTCAAAGGCTCACCCTTGATTACATCGTGCTATTTGCAGGAGGTGGGAAGGGGGGTGATGGGAGCAAGCCATGATGGTCCTGAATCTGAGTAGCCCAAATATGCTTATCTTCCATAACTAAGTCCCAGAGACCTTCCTGCTAACCAATCTCCCACCAGTGTTCCTTCACAACGTGAGGTGATTATTTTTATTCAATTAATTCAATTAATTTTAATCTACTTTCAGTGAAATCATCTCAAAACAGTTTACAATATGAAAATGATTAAAAGAAAAGAAAATGTGCACATTCACACCCAATAATTCATATATTAAACATTCATTAATGGTTGAAAAGAAAGGAAGATAAAAGGGGCAAATCAATCATCTGTAAATTCCCCACAAGGAAATAAGGCTAGGTGAAGAGAGAAACTGAAGAGACCCATTGGAACTGCCTTGAGGAAAGTTAGCAATAGCTAACTTGGAAAATTCCTCAGTCTCTCCTATTAGACTGAAATCTTCAAAGAAACCACCATATGTTGTGATCTACAAAGACATGCATTATGCTTATTTTTATTCTTCTTCCTTTTTTGAAGGTGGCCCTGGACAGACAACTGCAGAGGACCAAATATGTCAAAATGGAGCAGAAGCTGGAAGCTCTGAGATTGATGCTCCTGCATTTCTCTTCTTCCTCCTGTGATGAAAATGATATTATTCCTTATATAAACACATTGAACCATGTCATTCTATGTTTGTCTTCCACAGGTTGAGAAGAATGAGTTTCTTTGCATACCACTGATAATTTTTAAAAGATTTCTAGGTGGAAGAGAGGGAAAGACTTTGCTTTTTAAAATCTTCAAAAATTGCTTCAATAAAACGAGTATTGTGCATTAAGCCCCTCTCTATATAATGCTTTATTTCCTTTCATTTTTCATTATTCCCTCATAATTGAACAGACTACCAATGTTTCTTATGGCAGAGCAGATCTTTGCAACCAAATATGTCATTCATTCAAAGCTTGGCATAGAATAGAGTAGAACAGAACAGAACAGAACAGAACAGAACAGAACAGAAGAATTGGAAGGGACCTTGGAGGTCTTCTAGTCCAACCCCTTGCTTAAGCAGGATATCCTACATCACTTCAGACAAATGGTTATCCAATCTTTTCTTAAAACCTTCCAGTGTTGGAGCATTTACAACTTCTGGAGGCAAGTTGTTCCACCAATTAGTTGTTCTAACTGTCAGGAAATTTCTCCATAGTTCTAAGTTGCTTCTCTCCTTGATTAGTTTCCACCCATTGCTTCTTGTTCTACCCTCAAGTGCTTTGGAGAACAGCTTGACTCCCTTTTCTTTGTGGCAACCCCTGAGATAGTGGAACACTGCTATCATGTCTCCCCTAGTCCTTCTTTTCATCAGACTGAACATACCCAGTTCCAGCAGCCATTCTTTATCTCTTTTGATGAATTTCTTCATACAATATTAGTAAACTAACTTGAAATTCTTCTATGAAAACTCTAGGCTGGCATCCAAGACCAGATACTGTAAATTCCACAGTCAACCTCCAGTTATGTTAAA
Source organism: Ahaetulla prasina (assembly GCF_028640845.1). Lineage (NCBI taxonomy): Eukaryota > Metazoa > Chordata > Lepidosauria > Squamata > Colubridae > Ahaetulla > Ahaetulla prasina. Next base: position 172,142,600 of record NC_080540.1, read on the forward strand.
GCTTGACTTTTGGTCCTTTTTTTATTTGTTTATTTTGTCACAACAGTATACACAAACATCAACATAAAACAACAACACATCATATAAACATATATATAAGCAAAAGTATGCAACAACTATATTAATTTGATATAATGAAAGGGAACAATAGGACAGGAATGGTAGGCACTTTTGTGGCCTCCAAGGTCCCTTCCAACTCTGTTGTTATTATATTATATTATATTATATTATATTATATTATATTATATTATATTATATTATATTATATTATATTATATTATATTATATTATATTATATTATATTATATTATATTATATTATATTATATTATATTATATTATATTATTACATTACATTACATTACATTACATTACATTACATTACATTACATTACATTACATTACATTATATATATTAAGTAGATGGATGGATATACCTTGGAAGAATATTTATTAAGGACGAGAAAAAAGATAGTTTAGCTAATAGAAAGTTATAATGTGTGGCAGGTATTCTGCTGAGAGAATCATATATTTCTTGAAATAAGCAGAAAGCTTTGTATGTAAGCCTGTTTCTGTTAACTTTAATAGGTGGAACTGAGGGTTGGAGACCTGAAATTAATCTCAGTGCAGCCGGAATGATATCCTGAAGTATCTTTCTTAATAATTTCATGGTGGGATAAGATTAAGAATTCATGAGCGATAGAAGGCATGTAAGTTGAATATACCAGTGAGTGACCATTACAAAGTACATTTTAATGTACTTTGATTTGGGTCGGTGATTTGTTCACATAGAGACAATGAATAAGGAACAAACTACAAAATAAATCTACGAAGAAAGCGTACTTGCCTAGAGAACTTGCAGATACCACCAACAATTACAATTCATGCTGATTTTTTTTTTTGTCAAAACATTATATACAAGCACATATATTGAAAGGAAAAAATAGGACAGGAATGGTAGGCACTTTTGTGTGCTTATGCACACCCCTTATAGTCCTCTTAGGAATGGGGTGAGGTTAATGGTAGACCGTTTTTGGTTAAAGTTTTTGGGAGTTTGAGAAGAGACCACAGAGTCAGGTAGTGTATTCCAAGCATTAGCAACGCTGTTACAAAAGTCATATTTTCTGCAATCAAGATTGAAGCGGTTAACATTAAGTTTGAATCTATTGTTTGCTCTTGTATTATTGCTAATGAAGCTGAAGTAGTCTTTAACAGGAAGGACATTGCAATAGATGATACTCTGTGTTAAACACAGGTCTTGTCGGAGTCGGCGGAGTTCTAAATTTTCTAATCCCAGGATTTCAAGTCTGGTGGTATAAGGTATTCTGTTGTTTTCAGAGGAGCGGAGAACTCTTCTTGTAAAATATTTCTGGACGTGTTCAATTGTATTAATGTCAGAGATGTGGTATGTGTTCCAGACAGGTGAGCTGTATTTAAGAATAGGTCTAGCAAATGTTTTGTATGTTCTGGTTAGCAGTGTAGAGTTTTTGGAAAAGAAGCTACATAAAATTAGATTTACAACTCTTAGAGCCTTTTTTGCTATGTAGTTGTAGTGGGCTTTGGCACTTAGATCATTTGATATGAAAATTTGTAGTTGCCAAGTTTAGACCAATCGGATACAAAGTCAAGGTCTTTTTGAAGGGTAGTAGTATTGTTGGTGGTGTTAAATAGTTTGACATCGTCAGCAAAGAGAACACAATAACTTGAGATATGGTCACAGAGATCATTTATGTATAGTATGAAGTATAGTATGTATAGTATGAAGAGTGTTGGTCAAGAACACTGCCTTGAGGAACGCCACTTTTGACAGGGACAGGATTTGATAGAGCATTGACAATTTTGACCACTTGTTGTCTGTTTGACAGGAAAACAGTTATCCAATTGTGAAGAGGTCCTGAAATGCCGTAGGATTTTAATTTTAGGAGAAGTTTATTGTGTACTACTGAGTCAAAAGCTTTGCAGAAGTCTTATGTAGATTGCATCTATTGCTTTGCCTTATTATTATTGCTTTGAGCTGATGATCCGGAAATCCAGAGATTTAAAACCCATTCCCACTTAACTGCATGTCAGAAAGATGGCTGAGAGAGAAAGACTAACCCAAGTTGACACAAGACTCTGGGACTGACAGTGTTCTTTCAAGGCAACCTATGTAGTGTTCACTGCACTGATTTATACCGTGAATATATTATAGAATCCAGTTGCAAAATTCAGCAATTTCAGATCAGATGGATAAAATCCATCTACATGGTCATGGAAACTGAATGACGACTTGATGACTTGTGTAAAAAGGGTAAAACGGCAATAAAACCAAGAAATAAAATGAAGTTTACTGGGTTGTTTCAATAAGCTGCATTCCTCCACAAACTTCATCACAAACAAACAAAAAATAGAGTGAAACCAGAGTTGTATTGAAACAAACAAATAGAAACCTCAACCAAATGTCGGGTCCCCCAGATAGGAATGTCTTTAGGGCACGGGTCCAAAATGTCAAGAAGGCTACAGTCACCATTGAGTAAAAGGGCGGTTCCTTTTCCATATATATTGTACGCAAGACACGTAAAAAAGGTTGGGGCTTCAATCACACAGTTGAAACCGCCACAGGTTCACTTCTGCCACCTCTCATACAGATTCCCTTGATCCAGAATCTGTCTGGGGTCTTAAAATGCCCTTCCCATCCACTATTAGTTGCGTTTGGCTTCTTATGAAATTGAAAATGGTCATTATTTCCGCCTCTTTGATCTGTGCCTCAGCACTCCCTGCTTCTTACTCCAAATTGACTTCAGATAAGGGAATAATTGCTTTGTTTGCCAGCTCTCCAGAGCTGCCAGTTTCTCAAGCTCTGACTATAAAACCCAGGCGGCTTCCTGGAGAAGTCGGATATCGTCCTCCAAGGAGCTGACAACAATGAAGGCATTAGTGCTCACCCTCCTCTTCCTCCTCACTGCACCCAGTGAAGCCAAAATATATTCCAGATGTGAACTGGCCTCAGTTCTGAATCAAAATTGGGAGGATAGATATCCGGGCGACTTGGACTACTGTAAGTTGACTCTCTTTCTCTCCATCTGAGCAAGATCCAGCTTTGCAAGAGGATGCAAAATGGGGCAGATCTTTCCAAGAATGAGTTCAACCAGCCCACCCAATGAATTAAACTTTGTTTTCAATGTTCTTAGAATGAGGAGATATGCTTTCTTCTCAACTCAAATGACTGGGGAGACCTCAGACGTCACCTGCACTAAAACCCTTATTTTTATGAGGCTGGTAGATCTCCGGTTTATTGCTTGATTGAGACAATGGCAGAACTGGGATTGTACCACCTTGGTCTCTGCATGGCCTTTTCGCAATTATAGCTTGGCCAATATTTCATTTAAGATTAATGGATTATCACTGCCAGGATAAGCATCCTCTCACAGGTTAGATCTTTCAAAGTCCACCAAATCATTTAAATTCAGTATGCGATTGAAGGGGCCATCAAATTTCTACCTTTCTACATTTGCACAATGGATGCACAATGAAAAAGTACCTCCTCCCTCAAAGGCTGGAACTAGGAACAGAAAAGAAAGGAGAGGTGGCTTTATGCGCCATTAAGAACTCCAGGAATGTTTTTGAGGCAAGAATCAGATTTATTCCAAGGTTCTCTGAAGATTTCCAAAATGTTCTGGAGTTCTTGGGACCATCCTTGTTGGAGGAAAAATGAAAAGATGGCTAAGCACTGTGTTATAAATGTTCTAATTAAAAAAATCAGGATAGATGTTTTATTTATAGGACTGGTCCTTTATAGCCCATTTCTCATTTGCTTTCTTCCAGGGATATGTATGGCTTATTATGCAAGCAAGTACAACACCCAAGCTGTGGACGTGCATAGAAGTGGCTACTATGGGATTTTCCAGATTGCTAACAAACATTGGTGCACAGATGACAATTTCCGTCCAACACGTGGCTGTAATAAACCTTGCAGTGGTAAGTCACATCTGTCAAATCTTTAACAGACTTCAAAATTCTCTTGTTTTTATGCTCTACAATATAGTAGCACACTCTTTGTGTGGTGTTTATTTTCGGACCTGATTTACTTACTACCAAGGCTCAGACCTACTTCATCAGAATAGCAAAAAAATTGAAATGTTCCAAATATGTCAAACCAAAATTTTGTAGGGAGATTTTTGTTCTTCTTCTTCTCTTTTATTGCTCTCTATAGGAGATTGCTCTCCATGAGAATTAACATTGAATCACCGACACTGTTTCTCAAAATTGTTTTGAGTTCCTGCTCAAGTCAACTAAATTATCTAGCCTTTGTGTTTTCTGGCCTCTTAGCCTTCTTCCATTTAGTGTCCTACTACCCAACTGGTCACACCTACTCTAAATTGCTTCACACAAATATATCTCAATTTTTGCCCCCAGAACATCCACCACAAAATTATCTGTGATTAGAGTGCAGTACTGCAGGCTGCTTCTGCTGACTGCCGGCAGTTCAAAGCTCATACGTGGTGAGGTCCCCCTGTCTCACTCACATTAACAATCTCACATTCTCCTCAGTGCTTTCTAAACATTTTTTTAATCCAACACTTTAACTGTTTTTATAAACAACTCAAGGTTGGGTACATACCTATTATCTCTTCCTCCTCCTATTTTCCTTAAAACAACTTAAATCTTCTGAAGTGAGAGGATGTGACGGGCCCAAAGTTACACAACCAGTTTTTATTTCCAAGGTGAGACTAGAATTCACAGTCTCCTGGTTTGTAGCAGGGATCCCTAAACAATACTAGACTAAACTGGGTCTCCATATGCAATGCAAAGGGTTGTTTGCTTGGAGAGCTGCCCTGATCCTCTCTTCACTGCCAATATCTTGTCAGAGGCACAAGTTAAATGCAGCAATTTCAGCTTCTGAACTCCACCCAATTAAGGGACCTGATCCTGTATTTTCTGCCCTTGGTGGGACAAATCTAATTCTTGGACACAGGTGAGAGATTCTTCTCTCTCTCCTTTCCAAGAGTGCAATGAGACTGTTGGGAAGTCTGCAGATCCAGCATATTCAGCTCTAGAGAGGAAACTGATTACTGGTCCAGAACATTTTTCAGAGTTGTTACTCTGCATGGTTAGAACATGAGACGAGGCAGTTAATGGTCTACACCAGCTATACAAAAAGTAGATGACATCTCTAAGGCCATGAATGTATTGCATAATGTACATAAGTAGTGTACTACACCTGGAGTTGAAACATCCAATTTGCCTCTTTTGGCAGCTTTCATAGATGATGACATCACAGATGATATTGCTTGTGCTAAGCGTATTTGGATGGATCACCTACCGAGCACGAAGTGGTGAGTCAATCTCTCATTAACATCTTCTACTTGTAACGTTGGGTAGCAACTGAATTTGTAGTTATAAAAGTTAATAGTCTTTCTTTAGACTATTGTACAACTTTTAGCATTAATGGTAAAATATGCTTTCTGAATATGACAAGCTGCATTTTTATTGCAATACTTGCATTCTGGTTGCTTTAAAATATGGCTTTGTCTCTTGAACTCGGGTTTAATGGTAGACAAAGATACGAGACTAAGATTGGTGGGGAGGGGCTGTTGATGCTGATTATAGCTGTATTATTCCTTCCCAGGGGTTTCACATACATTATGCACTTGCGTGCTTTAAAATCTGCAGCTATAACAATTATTTAAAGCAAAAGGAGATTCATTTAATCAACGAAGAAAATTATAAGTCAGTGAAGCAGAAAGATGAATGAATGATAGTTGCTACTAGCTAACTTGGAAAATTTCTGAATCTCTCCTATTAGACTGAAATCTTCAAAGAAACCACCATACATCGTGGTCTACAAAGACATGCATTATGTTTATTTTTATTCTTATTCCTTTTTTGAAGGTGGCCCTGGACCAATAACTGCATAGGACCAAATATGTCAAAATGGAGCAGAGGCTGCAAGGGCTGAGATTGGGAAGAATGAATGGGTGGGAGAGAGGGAAAGACTTTGCTTTTTAAAATCTTCAAAAATTGTTTCAATAAAATGAATATTGTGCACTAAGCCCTTCTCTCTATAACACTTTATTTCCTTTCAGTGGGGTTTTGTCTCTACCCCTCAGTGTGACTGTGGTGCTCCTTGACAAAGTCTCCATCACATTGTGTCCGAATCTCCATCAAGAGTTTATAGTGGCCCAATGTCTGATTTTTTCCATGTAGACAACCCTGTCCCTGAATGGGTGGGTGGACTTGACGTTTCAACAACTATAAGTCCATGTATTTGCCATAAGCTAAATAAATAAATAAATCCTTTCATCCTTCATTATTCCAACATAAGTTAACGTAAATTAATGGGCTACAATCCTTTCTGCAGTTAAGCAGAAAGGCCCATGTGGACAGTGCACTTTGTTCTGTAGGGATATATATAGAATCTCTAACAGGGAGTTGCCTGACTGGGACGATTGCAAAACTGGATTAGTTCAATATGTTGCATTACTCCACAAACATCATCACAAACAAAACATATACTCTGAAACCAGAAGATTTTCTGTAGGGCTCCTCTAGATTAAAAAAACAACAACATCTTGAATTCCCCAAGAAACCCAAGTGGCAGCTAACTGACTTACACCCAGCCCTGCCTCTGATGTCCACTTCTACAATACATGTAGATTCTGAGTAGTTTTCCAGGGCAGCCTATATAGAGTCCACTAGACTGACCCATGCTGTGAATAATTTACAGAATCCAGTTGTAGAATTCAGCAATTTCAGATCAGATGGATATAATCCATCTATATAGTCATGGAGACTGAATGAAGACTTGATGACTCGTACAAGAAGAGTAAAACAGTAATAAAACTAAGAAATAAAATACAGTTCACTGTGTTGTTTCAATATGTTACGTTACTCCACAAATATCAATATATAGACACACAAACACACACACAGAGACAGAAACCAGAGTATAATATAACATACAGTAAATAAGTAACGCTAAATATTTAGGAGACAGTTTAACTTACTATTATATCACATTTACTCCTGTAGTTTTTTGGACTGATACCAGGAATTTAGCTCCCTTCAATTACTATCATCACAGAATAGAAAACATAATTTCTCTCAGCCTGCCACCAGCTGCATTATGCAAATATCACAAGTCACACCATTTTCAGGGATTACTGACTATTAAACAGAGCTATTATGGACTTCAACTGTAAGATGTATGGATTCAACTCCTCAGGAATTCTGGAAGTTAAAGTCCACACACCTTAAAGTTTGCCAAAGTTGAGAAACACTATGTGTTGCCAAGGGACCTCCAGACAAAAAGAATAGTCCCTGACAACTTACCAACAAGAAGTTCAAACCTAAAAAAGAAAAGAAATTCATTACACTTACAGTAACCACCATCAAAATAAATTATTAATAGATACATACATAGAGTACAGTAAGTAATATCAATTGACCTTGACAAAATATTGAGAATGGTCACAAGGAAAGTGTTTTGTTTTACCAAGTGTTGCCATCTATTGTTATGTCTCATTCTTTCATTCTGTGGTCTCATTTGCTGAGAGAGACTGAAAAACTTGAGAAAGCAGAATAGTTTAGGCCTCTTTAACACGCAATTGGAATTCTACATCAAATATGTCACATGTGGCTTGTCAAATATGGATCAGAAGCAGGCTGAAGCTTCCTGCTCAACCTCAAAGGCTCACCCTTGATTACATCGTGCTATTTGCAGGAGGTGGGAAGGGGGGTGATGGGAGCAAGCCATGATGGTCCTGAATCTGAGTAGCCCAAATATGCTTATCTTCCATAACTAAGTCCCAGAGACCTTCCTGCTAACCAATCTCCTACCAATGTTCCTTCACAACGTGAGGTGATTAATTTTATTCAATTTTTTATTCAATTAATTTTATTCAATTAATTTTTATTCAATTAATTCAATTAATTTTAATCTACTTTCAGTGAAATCATCTCAAAGCAGTTTGCAATATGAAAGTGATTAAAAGAAAAGAAAATGTGCACATTCATACCCAATAATTCATATATTAAACATTCATTAATAGTTGAAAAGAAAGGAAGATAAAAGGGGCAAATCAATTTTATTTTTTATTTATTTATTTATTTAATTTTGTCAAAACAATATATACAAGCATAACACAAAAGGATTATATAATGTATAAACAAATATATGAGGAGAAACAAGGAAGTATAAGCATATATGTTTGTGCTCTTATGCATGCCCCTTAGAGTTCTTTTAGGAACGGGGTGAGGTCAATAGTAGAAAGTTTTTGGTTAAAGCTTTTGGGGTTATGAGAAGAGACCACAGAGTCAGGTAATGCATTCAAAGCACAGATAATTCTGTTACAGAAATCATATTTTCTGCAATCCAAACTGGAGCGGTTGACATTAAGTTTAAATCTATTAGTAGTTCTTGTGTTATTGTAGTTGAAACTGAGGTAGTCGTTGGCAGGAAGGACGTTACAACGGATGATTCTATGAGCTAAAACCAGGTCCTATCGAATGCGACGGAGTTCCAAGTTTTCTAACCCCAGGATTTCAAGTCTGGTGGAATAAGGTATTTTGTTGGTTGCGGAGGAGTGGAGAACTCTTCTCATAAAATACCTCTGGACACGCTCAACTGTATTGATGTCATCTGTATGTCATCAATCATATCATCAATATGTCATAAAACATATCATCAACATGTCATCAATCATCTGTAAATTCCCCACAAGGAAATAAGGTTAGGTGAAGAGAGAAACTGAAGAGACTCACTGGAGCTGCCTTGAGGAAAGTTAGCAATAGCTAACTTGGAAAATTCCTCAGTCTCTCCTATTAGACTGAAATCTTCAAAGAAACCACCATATGTTGTGATCTACAAAGACATGCATTATGCTTATTTTTATTCTTCTTCCTTTTTTGAAGGTGGCCCTGGACAGACAACTGCAGAGGACCAAATATGTCAAAATGGAGCAGAAGCTGGAAGCTCTGAGATTAATGCTCCTGCATTTCTCTTCTTCCTCCTGTGATGAAAATGATATTATTCCTTATATAAACACATTGAACTATGTCATTCTATGTTTGTCTTCCACAGGTTGAGAAGAATGAGTTTCTTTGTATACCACTGATGATTTTTAAAAGATTTCTGGGTGGAAGAGAGGGAAAGACTTTGCTTTTTAAAATCTTCAAAAATTGCTTCAATAAAACGAGTATTGTGCATTAAGCCCCTCTCTATATAATACTTTATTTCCTTTCATTTTTCATTATTCCCTCATAACTGAACTGACTACCAATGTTTCTTATGGCAGAGCAGATCTTTGCAACCAAATATGTCATTCATTCAAAGCTTGGCATAGAATAGAATGGAATGGAATGGAATGGAATAGAATAGAATAGAATAGAATAGAATAGAATAGAATAGAATAGAATAGAATAGAATAGAATAGAATAGAATAGAATAGAATAGAAGAATTGGAAGGGACCTTGGAGGTCTTCTAGTCGAACCCCTTGCTTAGGCAGGATACTCTACATCACTTCAGACAAATGGTCGTCCAACCTCTTCTTAAAACTTTCCAGTGTTGGAGCATTTACAACTTCTGGAGGCAAGTTGTTCCACTGATTAATTGTTCTAATTTTCAGGAAATTTCTCCATAGTTCTAAGTTGCTTCTCTCCTTGATTAGTTTCCACCCATTGCTTCTTGTCCTGCCCTCGGGTGCTTTGGAGAAGAGCTTGACTCCCTCTTTGTGGCAGCCCCTGAGATAGTGGAATACTGCTATTATGTCCCCTCTAGTCCTTCTTTTCATCAGACTGGACATACCCAGTTCTTGCAACTGTTCTTTATATCTTTTGATGAATCAATTCATACAAACTATCTTGAAACTCTTCTATGAAAACTCTAGGCTGCCATCCAAGGCCAGAAAAATTCTATGGTCAACCTCCAGTTATGTTAAAGCTTGACTTTTGGTCCTTGCTATGGTATAAGAAAAAATGTGATCTGGCTTCCAGTGACGTCACCACTCCTGTTGGGCGCTTGAACAGGGTGCTCCGCGTTAGAAGATTGTAAAAGTCAGTGAAACAGCATAAATCAGCTGTTCACTGGCCTTAGCATACCCCTTGGGCAAAAAGGGGTGTGCAGAGCTGCGGGGGAGTGGTAGATCTCCCCAGGGGGTTTGCTCTTAAGACCGAATCCCTGGGTTTGAGGTCCCGCTGAGCCTCACTGTACTGTGTCTTCAAACGCACTCCTGTTTTGTCAGGAAAAGGGAGTAGGGGTCACTTTTGCTCAAAAGGACTTGTCAAATGGATTGATTTTCTAAGCAGACAGGGGATTTCACAAGCGCCCGATCTTTGAAGTAGAAACAGCACGCAAGTATCCTGACTTCCTCTTTTGAAATTGGAAACCCTTCTTCGTCTCTGCTTAATTGACTTTTTAAAATGGCGTCTGAAAGTGAAAGTGTGAATTTTTCAGTACAACAAAGTAGCACTATTTGTGGATTGTTATAAACGGAGCTCTCCTATACTGAAAGGAGCAAAGGAAAGTTTTTAAGTTTAAATTCTTATTTATTATTATTTATTTATTTTATTTTATTTGATTTTTATACCGCCCTTCTCCCGAAGGACTCAGGGCGGTGTACAGGCATAATAAAAACCGACCATACAATATACAGGTTTAAAATACGAATTAAAAAACTTATTAAATTAGCCCAGCAATTAAAATTTACCATACTAAAAAACCCCGATTAAAATTAATAAATTCAACATTTAAAAACCCAATTTAAGCCAGCCCCGCGCGAATAAAAAGATGAGTCTTGAGTTCGCGACGAAATGTCCGAAGGTCAGGTATTTGGCGTAGGCCCGGGGGAAGCTCGTTCCAGAGTGTGGGGGCCCCCACAGAGAAGGCCCTTCCCCGGGGGGCCGCCAGCCGACATTGTTTGGCGGACGGCACCCTGAGAAGTCCCTCTCTATGGGAGCGTACGGGTCGGTGGGAGGCATGTGGTAACAGCAGGCGGTCCCGTAAGTACCCAGGTCCTAAGCCATGGAGCGCTTTAAAGGTCATAACCAACACCTTAAAGTGCACCCGGAAGGCCACAGGCAGCCAGTGCAGTCTGCGGAGGAGGGGTGTTACATGGAGCTACGCGTAGCTCCTCTATAACCAGCAGCTGCATTCTGGACTAACTGAAGCCTCCGAGCGCACTTCAAGGGGAGCCCCATGTAGAGAGCATTACAGTAATCCAAGCGAGAGGTAACGAGCGCATGAGTGACTGTGCATAAGGCATCCCGATCAAGGAAGGGGCGCAACTGCCGAACCAGGCGAACCTGGTGGAAGGCCCTCCTGGAGACGGCCGTCAAATGGTCTTCAAACGACAGCCGGTCATCCAGGAGGACACCCAAGTTGCGCACCCTATCCTTTGGGGCCAGTAACTCGCCTCCAACAGCCAGCCGCAGCTGCAGCTGACTGAATCGGGGTGCCGGCATCCACAGCCACTCCGTCTTGGAGGGATTAAGCTTGAGCCTGTTTCTCCCCATCCAGACCCGTACAGCTTCCAAACACCGGGACAGCACTTCAACAACTTCATTGGGGTGGTCCGGGGTGGAAAAGTTGACTCTGTTGAAGATAGAAATGACTGCTAAGCCATCAAAGCCCTCTGGAAGAAGGGGATCTGAAGCAAATCTTGAGGATATACTTAAAGAACAATTAAAACTCTCTGAAGAGAGGCAAAAGGAGATGATGGAAAAATTTAATGGAGAAATAAGGGAACAGATGAAAGAGAATAATGAAAAAATAAGAGAAGATATTATGCTGGCTTTTCAATGTTTGTCTAAAAAAGTTGAGGGACTGGAAGAAGAGATGCCACAGATTTCTCAGTCAAATAAGCACTTAGAAGATAAAATGGAAGGTATTCAGACAAAAGTGGATGAAAATAAAGATCAGGTTGTGATATTGCAGTACAAGCTTATGGAAGGAGCTCTTAGAATCCGCGGTTTGCAGGAACAGAGAGGAGAGGACCTAAGAAAAATCATATCAGAAGCACTGGCTGAATTTATTGACGTGGAACCCCAAGAGGTAGCTTATCAAATTGATAAAATATATAGAGTTAATTCTTGGATCGCAAGACAGAGAAAGCTTCCTTGGGACATTGTGGTTTATTTTGCGAAAAGAACTATGAGAAATCAGATTTTGCAAGTTGCATATCAGAAAACTTTGAAAATTGGAGAACAGGAGTTGAAGGTCCCGAAAGAGATTCCTTCCAAGATTTTAAGAGACAGGAAGGAATTTGTCTTTTTTACACAAGAACTTAAAAAACACTAGATTCAATTTAGATGGGAGGTGCCAGTTGGTCTGACAGTATTTTATCAAGGAAAGAGATACAGAATTGACACTGTCTTAAAGGCAAAGGATTTTCTTTCTACAGTCTTGAAAGTTGAAATAGAAGTGATAGAAAAACTTCAAGAGATCCAAGAGGGCATGGTGACCCAAGAGGCTTCATTGCTGCCAGCTCTGGTGCTGGTCTTGTGGAGCCACAAGAGCAAAGGATGACAAGAGGAGCTCTTAAGCGTAAAGAAGAGCAACAGCTTCAAAGTAAGTCAGGACCCCAGAATGGAAGCTGTGGGAGGAGCTAGACCGGAGGAGGATCTTCTGTTGTCTGTTTCAAAGCTTCAGGAGGCCAGTAATGGCAAATAGAATTTTGTCATGGAATGTTAATTCAGCTTTGAATTCAGCTCAGAAAAGAAGGAAAATATTTCACTATTTGAAACAATTTAATAATGATGTGATTTGCCTGCAAGAGACACATATCAAATTATTAGACCAAAAATACTTAATAAACTCAAAATTAGGTAAACATTTTGTTGCATCAGCTTTGGATAAGAAGCAAAATGGTATCGTTGTATATATCAGGAAGGATATACCAGCTAAGTTAATTGAGGCAGATATTCAAGGAAGATTTATTGCTTTTGAACTGGTGATAGATGCAAAAAAGATTTTACTGATAGGTATTTATGCACCTAATCAGCAACAAGAAAAGTTTTATAAAATGTTACACGAGAGATTGACCCTCTGGGATTACAGTTCGTTTATTTTATTAGGAGACTGGAATGGAGTAATTGATACAAGAAATGATAAGAGAACCTCTTCTAAGAAGATACCTATACATGCAAAATTACCAAAATCCTTTTTTGAAATGATGGAAGACTTTGAGTTTAGGGATATATGGAGGTTGCGAAATCCAGATGAGAGAGAGTTTACTTTTTTTTCCGATAGGCATCAATCTTTTTCACGTATTGACTTTATCTTAATTTCTAATGACTTGCTTTCTAGGGCGAAGAAAATGAAGATATTTCCGAGGTGTTTAACTGACCATAGCCCAGTTTGGATGAAATTATTACAAGGGAAAAAAGGTGGTAGAACATGGAGGCAAAATGAAAATTTGTTTAGATATGAGGATAATGTAAATCAATGTAAGAAACAGATGAAGGAATTTTTTGATTTTAATATGCACAAGAGGACACCGATAGGGACTGTGTGGGAGGCGAGTAAAGCTTTTATTAGAGGAATATTGATATATTTGGACAATAGGCAGAGGAATAATAAACAAAGGCAGCGTAGGTACTTGGAAGAAGAAATTCAAAAGAAACAAAAATTATTAATACAAAACCCACAAGACCACAAACTTAAAGAGGCTATAAGGATATTACAGAGTCAATTTAATATGTTAATGGCAGACCAGGTGGCAACAAATATACAATTTGCTAAACATAATACCTTTTGTAATGCAAATAAACCTGGGAGGTGGCTGGCATATAACTTAAGGAAAAAACAGAAAGCACGTGTCATAGAAAAAATAGAATATAAAGGTAAAGAGATATATCAACAGAACAAAATTAAAAAGGCCTTCTCAGAATTTTACACTACTTTATATGCGAAAGATAAAATACCGAATAGGGACATTTATGATTATTTGAAAGATTATAAGGGTAATACTCTAACATTAGAACAAAGGGAAGAGTTGAATAGGCCGGTAGCTACTGGAGAAATAGTGGAGGCAATTAAACAATTAAAAACGGGGGGAAATGGACTTACAGCAAGTTATTATAAAAAATTACAGGATGAAATACTAGGCCCACTTAAAGAATTATTTAATCAGATACAACTAGGAGGGGGAATACCCCCATCATGGAAAACATCTTTTATTTCATTGATACTAAAAGAGGAACAAGATTGCTCTAAACCCGGGAATTATAGGCCGATCTCACTTTTAAATAATGATTATAAGATTTTTGTTCAAATAATAGCAATAGGCCTTTGATCGATTGCATTGGGATTTTTTATTTAAATTAATAGAGAAAATGCAATTTGGAGATTGCTTTGTTAGAATAATTAAAGCGATTTATGGAGAGAAAACAGCTCAGATTATAATAAATGGTAGTTTGACAGAAGTTATTAAGATTGTGAAAGGAACGAGACAGGGATGTCCTTTATCACCACTATTGTTTGTTTTAACTCTGGAACCATTATTGGATAAAATACGAGAGTTAACAAAAATAGAGGGAATTAAAATTAGACAATATGAGTACAAAGTTAGAGCTTTTGCAGACGACTTAGTGGTTACTTTAACAAATCCTATAAATTCAAGTAGATCTTTGTTGGAAACAATTGATAAATATGGAAAGGTATCAGGATTTAAAATAAATCAGAATAAAACAAAAGTGATAATCAAAAATATGTCTAAACAACAGAAACAAAAACTAGAGGAAATAACAGGATTTGAGGTGGTAAAAAAGGTTAAATACTTAGGGGTTTATATTAGCTCATCGAACAAGAAACTTTATAAGAATAATTATGACTTGCTATGGCAAAAAGTTCAGAATGACATGAGTGTCTGGAAAAAACTGCAGCTATCGCTATTGGGGAGGATAGCAGCTATCAAAATGAATGTGTTACCTAGATTTTTGTTTCTGTTCCAGATGATACCAATAATTAAGAAAGATAAAAATTTGGAGGATTGGCAGATTGGGATTAATAAATTTATATGGCAAGGTAAAAAGGCGAGGGTTAAAATGAAAATAATTCAGGATTCAAGGGAAAGAAGAGGCCTAAAAATGCCTAATTTTAAACTATATTATGAAGCAGTAGCCCTTTCAGTAATAAGTGACTGGTTTAATTTAACGGAGGAAAGAATTTTGAATATAGAAGGTTATGACTTACTATATGGATGGCATGCGTATTTATTTTATGAAAAAAAGTGGATAGGGCTTTTAAGAGTCATGTGTTGAGAAGTGCTCTTTTGCGGGTCTGGAAAAAATATTCCTATAAACTAGACTATAAGATCCTATATGGGCGAGCCCCAGACATGCAATAGAGAATATAAATATAGAACAGAAACAGGAAATGATTACTTATAAAGAACTTTTGTATGCTGAAGGAGGTAGCTTGCAATTAAAATCATTACAGGTATTAAATGAGGAAGGGAGGAATTATACTTGGTTTCAATATGGGCAACTAAGTGCTAGATGGAAAGAAGATCAAAAAATTGGTATAATGCAAAGGGAGGAAAATTTAATAAAGCAAATTAGAAATCAGACCCAGGAGCATATAAAGAGATTGTACAATGTGTTGCTTGAAATAGATTCGGAAAAGGATTTGGTATGATAAAATGGGCACAGAATATTCAGGAACCAATAATGTTGGAAACATGGGAGAAAATCTGGGTTAGAAATGTTAAGTTTACACAAGCACAGAATTAAAGTGAAAATTTTTATAAGATGTTTTATAGATGGCACTTAGATCCCAAAAAATTATCATGTATGTATCCTGATATCCAAGCGAAATGTTGGAGGTGTGACTGTGATGATGCTACATATTTTCATATTTGGTGGACTTACAAGAAAATTAAGGCCTTTTGGATAAGAATTTGGTGGATTATACAAAATGTCTTGAAGAAGAAGATAAAGTTCCTGCCGCAATTTTTCCTTTTGGGAATTATAACGGATTGTATGGTGACTGAGACTAAATTGATCTTGAACTTAATAACAGCAGCAAGGCTGTTGATTGGACAATATTGGAAGAAAAAAGAATTACCTACAATAGAAGAATGGATATTGAAAGTTATCAACTTGGCTGAGATGGCAAAAATCTCAGCCTTTTTGAAAGACAATACGCAGGAAAGATATTTAATTGAATGGAAAAAATGGATTGATTATTTATTTTTATTTATTTATTTATTATTTAAATTTATATACCGCCCTATCTCCCAAAGGACTCAGGGCGGTTCACAGGCATATAAAACATCAATATACAAAATTAAAATAATCTTTAAAAAACTTATTCCAATGCCCTATCATTAAAAATAGAAATATAAATATTAAAATCAATTTAAAACCCCTATAAAATTTAAAATCTAAGCCAGTCCTGCACAGATGAATAAATGTGTCTTGAGCTCGCGACGGAAGGTTCGAAGGTCCGGAAGTTGACGGAGTCAACAAAACAGATATCAGATTAAGAGATATCAGTTTGCCTTTGAATAATTAGGATGTATTATTTTATGTAATGGGGGGGGTTAGGAAATGAAAAGACTTGGATGAGGTTAATTGGATTAGAAGGGAAAATTTTATTTTATGTTTGGTTTATGTATAACAATACCTTGTGATTGATCCGGGAAGCCGGGGAGGTGAAGGAGGGGAAGGGGGTTTTGAGGGGGGGGAAAAAGGGGGAAAAATGTTTTTGTTTGTTAAAACTTTTTCAATTAAAAAAAATGTGATCTGAATTTAGATCTAATTAGATGGCCATTTAGGTCCCATTATTTTACCTGCCAAATACCAGAGCATCCAGACAAGACAGCAACATCAGCAGGTTAATGACACAGATCAACTATTGTGATTTTTGCTCTTCCAAAGTCCTTTTCACATCTCTTCTCATAGTCCAGTTATGCTAGTCTGTTGAATCTAGTATATTCTGTGCATCCTCAGATCCAGTACGTATAGCAAATCATGGTCCAACTGTGGTACCTGCACATGTAGAAAATTGAAAAGACTGCTGGAAACTCTGTTCAAGTAAACATAAACCCAAAACCCCAAGAAGCAGATGGCAGAAAAAGCTAATGGCAACTCCTGGGGAACATTAAGCAAGGTTCAGCCTGCAAAATCTCCCAGTCTATAATAATTTCATATATTTATTTATTTATTTATTTTATCATAACAATATATGTAGGTATCATACGAAAAGATTATATAATATATAAACACATATATGAGTAAATATAAGGAGGTATAATCATATATGTATATAGGAAGAAGAAAAGAAAAACAATAGGACAGGAACGGTAGGCACATTTGTGCGCTTATGCATACCCCTTATGGTCCTCTTAGGAATGGGGTGAGGTCAATAGTAGAGAGTTTTTGGTTAAAGCTTTTAGGATTATGGGAAGAGACCACAGAGTCAGGTAAAGTATTCCAAGCACTGATGATTCTGTTACAGAAGTCGTATTTTCTGCAATCTTGATTAAAGCGGTTGACATTAAGTTTAAATCTATTGGGTGCTCTAGTATTATTGCAATTGAAGCTGAAGTAGTCTTTGACAGGAAGGACATTACAATAGATGATTCTATGAGTTAAACTTAGGTCTTGTCGAAGGCGACGGAGTTCCAAGTTTTCTAAGCCTAGGATTTCAAGTCTGGTGAGATAAGGTATTTTGTAGTTTTCAGAGGAATGGAGATCTCTTCTTGTAAAATATTTCTGGACACATTCAATTGTATTGATGTCAGAAATGTGGTGAGGGTTCCAAACAAGCGAGCTGTATTCTAGAATTGGTCTAGCAAAAGTTTTATATGCTCTGGTTAGTAGTGTAGTGTTTTTGGAAAAGAAGCTACGCAAGATTAGGTTTACAACTCTTAGAGCCTTTTTTGCTATGTAGTTATAGTGGGCTTTGGCACTTAGATCATTTGACATGAAAACTCCAAGGTCTTTAATGGGATGGAGGTCGTCTGTAAGGTAATGTCCATCTAGTATGTACTTAGTGTTTGGGTTCTTTTTTCCTATATGTAAGACTGAGCATTTGCTGGTTGAGATTTGGAGTTGCCAAGTTTTAGACCAAGCGGTTAGATGATCAAGGTCTTTTTGAATGATAGATGTATTGTCTGTGGTGTTAAATAGTTTGACATAGTCAGCAAAGAGAACACAATTACTTGAGATATGGTCACAAAGATCATTAATGTATAGTATGAAGAGTGTTGGTCCAAGGATGCTGCCTTGAGGAACGCCACTCTTGACAGGAACAGGATTTGAAAGAGCATTGCCAATTTTGACCACTTGTTGTCTGTTAGACACAAAAGCAGATATCCATTTGTGAAGGGGTCCTGAGATGCCATAGGATTTTAGTTTTAGGAGAAGTTTATCATGTACTACTGAGTCAAAAGCTTTGCAGAAGTCTATGTAGATTGCATCTATTGTTTTGCCTTCATCAAGATTTGTAGTCCATATGTTTTTACAGTGGAGAAGTTGTAAGTTACATGATAATTTTTTCCAGAAACCAAATTGTTTATTGGAGAGTAGGTTGTTAGTTTCTAAGTGTGAGGTAATGGATTGGTTGATGATTGATTCCATGACTTTGCAGGTGACGCAGCACAAAGAGATCAGTCTGTAATTTCCGACTAAGCTGGGGGTCTCCTTTTTTGAAGATAGGGATGACTGTGGCTAGTGACCAAAGTTTGGGAAGGGAACTGGTAGTGAAAGCTTTATCAAAGATAATGCTTAGGGGTTCTGCTATGTTAATGGAAAGTTTTTTTAAGAAGTATGCACATAGTCCATCGGGTCCAATAGATAGCGATGGTTTTAAGTTATGAAGAGCTTTTCCAACATTATCTTCTGTGAAATCTATATGAGTTAAGTCATCATAATCATTGCTGGTACGTTTGTGGAATGTCGGATCTGTGTTATCGGAGTTAACAAAAACTGAGCCAAAGAAAATGTTGAAGAGGTTTGCTTTAACTGTTTCGTCATTGCATTCTTTATTGTTAGAATCTTTTAGTGGTGGGATGGATCTTGAGTCTTTAAGTTTATTGTTGACAAAATTATAAAAGGCACGATTGGAATTTGTGCGCAGAAGGTTCTCTTCTTGCTTGGTGTGGTAATTTGTGCATTCAGTTTTTATTTGGTTGCATATATTTCTGTAGCGGATTTTGAAATTTGCAACATAGCCTTTTTTGTTTCTTTTCCAGAGGGATTTTTTTTTTGATTGAAGCTTTTTTATTGATATGGGTAGTTTGCTTTTCCTGATAGTCATTTGTGGTACATATAGTTTAATGACTCTATTGATTTCAAGTAGGAAGACTCTATAGTGGTCTTCAGCGGTTATGCAGGTTGCAAACAGATTTTGCCAGTCCAGAAATCATCCAGGAAGATTCCACACTCCTTGAGATCTCACTCAATGGAAATTTGCAGCCCTGGATTCTAGTGAGAACTGAGGGCCAAACTATTCGGTATTTGAAGGATCCAACATAAGAAGGATTCAGTTTTTTAATTTCAACAGGCACTAGATAGGTTTTCAGTCACATTTCCCACAGCCACCTGGTGGCTCATTTTGTTCCCCAAGACCTCCAAGGCCATGACTCAGAAATTCAGGAGCACTGGGAGCTCTTGTCAGGGATTTTGAAATCTGAAAGGTAATCTGTAACTTAGGTAGGAGACACCCATAAATTCTGCAAGTTATACATTTATGGTGAAAGATCAGAACAAGTAGATGGATGGATGTACCTTGGAAGAATATTTACTAAGAACGAGAAAAAAGATATAGATAGTTTAGCTGATAGAAAGTTAATGTGTGGCAGGTATTCTGCTGAGAGAATCATATATTTCTTGAAATAAGCAGAAAGCTTTGTATGTAAGCCTGTTTCTGTTAACTTAGGTAAAATTGGTGGAACTGAGGGTTGGAGACATGACATTAATCTCAGTGCAGATGGAATGATATCCTGAAGTATCCTTCTTAATAATTTCATGGTAGGATAAGATCAAGAATTCATGAGTGATAGAAAGCATATGGGTTGAATGCACCAGTGAGCAACCATTACAAAGTACATTGTAATGTAGTTTGATTTGGGTCGGTGATTTGTTCACATAGAGATAATGAATGAGGAACAAACTACAAAATAAATCTACGAAGAAAGCGTACTTGCCTAGAGAACTTGCAGATACCACCAACAATTACAAGTCGTGCTGATTTGAGCTGATGATCCAGAGATCCAGAGATTTAAAACCCATTCCCACTTAACTGCATGTCAGAAAGATGGCTGAGAGAGAAAGACTAGCCCAAGTTGACACAAGACTCTGGGACTGACAGTTTCCTAGTTTCTAGCCTGGGGCCTAAAACACTAAACCAAACAGTCTCTCTTTTGTTTGGCTTACATCATAATAAAAACGTGCACCTTGTTCTGTAGGGATATATACAGAGTTTCTAACAGGGAGTTGAATCTCCAGTTTGTTGCCTGATTGGGACAATTGCAGAACTGGGTTCAGAAACCAAGTGGCAGCTAACAGACTTATCCCAACCCTGTCTCTGCTGTCCACTTCTGGATTACATATAGATTCCGAGTAGTTTTCCAGGATATATATATATATATATATATATATAGCAATGGTGGCGAACCTTTTACATACTGAGTGCCAAACAGGAACGCCATCCACACTAACGCACAGCTCCTCCCCATGTGCTGTGTGCGCAACCGCACCATCTGCACATCCGCACAGCTTTCACGCATGTCCCCACCATGCGTTGCGCACGCAACTGTACCATCTGCACATGTGCACAGCTTTTGCGCATGTGCACTAGTGCACGCTGCATGCGCAATCTCACCACCTGTGCACGCGCATGTTTCATGCACGCAATGCACATGCACAAACGCTGCCTGCACGTGTGTGCACTGAGCACCAGTCATCTCGCACACATGCGCAAACACGCACGCATGTGCAGGAGAGCTCCAAAGACCAGCTGGGTCCCCTGAATTGCACGCAGGCGCATCAGAGGCCTGAACACCAGCTGCAGCGCGCACACATGCGCACCTTCAGGTGAGTTTGGTGATGGCTCGCGTGCCGGGAAAAATGGCTCTGCGTGCCACTTCCAGCATGCGTGATGGCATGGTTTGCCATCACGGCTATATAGAATTCACTGCACTGATTATACTGTGAATAATTTACAGAATCCAGTTGTAGAATTCATCAATTTCAGATCAGACGGATAAAATCCATCTATATGGTCACAGAGACTGGATGAAGACTTGATGACTCATGTAAGAAGAGTCAAAAGAGTAATAAAACTAAGGAATGAAATACAATTCACTGTGTTGTTTCAATATGTTGCATTACTCCACAAACATCATCACAAATAAACAAAAAGTAGAGTGAAACCAGAGTTGTATTGAAACAAACAAATAGAAACCTCAACCAAATGTTGTGTCCCCGAGAGAGAGAGAGAGAGAGAGAGAGAGAGAGAGAGAGAGAGAGAGAGAGAGGGAGGGAGGGAGGGAGGGAGGAATGTCTTCAGGGCAGGGATCTGAAAAGTCAAGAAGGCTGCCGTCACCACTCGGTAAAAGTCCTTTTCCTTTTTCACTTACATCACATGGGAGACACATAAAAAAAAAGCTGGGACTTCAATCACACAATTGAAACCACCACATGTTCATTTTTGGCACCTCTCATCACGGGTAAAATTCACTTACCTTTCCCTACTGGCCCGCAAATATGAGCACGTGCGCCTCCTCCATGCATGTGCAGAACCTTCTGCGCATGCACAGAGGGTAAGAAACAGGATGTGATGATATCTGAGCGGGTGGGCAGAGCCTCCCACCAGCAGCGCTACCAGATTGCGCAGTCCGGATAGGTCCGGCTGAATTTCACCCCGCCTCTCATACAGAATAGAGAGTAACAGATTTGGAAGGGACCTTGGAGGTCTTCTAATCAACCCACTGCTCAAGCAGGAGACCCTATACCAGGGGCCTGCAACCTTAAACACTCAAAGAGTCATTTGGACCCGTTTCCCATAGAAAAGAAAACACCGGGAGCCACAAAACCTGGGTTGGCGTGGCCAACTTAACATCACTCATTCCCATCCAATCACATGACCTCCTAACCATGCCTACCCAATCCGGTCATTAAGGCAGAGAATCGCTTGTTAAAAAAAAACGGATGCCACAAAACCCTTTTGACATCTAAAATGATGTCAAGTGATGTCACCCTCTCTCTCCCCCCCCCTTCCTCTCTCTTCCCCTTCTCTCTGTTGTATCTCTCTGTGTGTCTGTCTCTCTCTCTCCCCCCTCTCTCTCCTCTGTATCTCTCTCCCCCCTCCCTCCCTCACTCTCTCCCCCTCTCTCTCCATGTATCTCTCTCTCCCCCTTCCTCTCTCTCTCCCTCTCTCTATATCTCTGTGTGTGTGTGTTTGTCTCCCTCTCTCTCTCTCTCCTCCTCTGTATCTCTCTCTCCCTCTCTCTGTTGTATCTCTCTGTGTGTCTGTCTGTCTCTTCCCCTCTCTCATGTATCTCTCTCCTACTCTCTCCCTCACTCACTCTCTCCCCTTCTCCATGTATCTCTCTCTCCCCCTTCCCTTCTCTCTCCCTCTCTCTGTATCTGTGTGTGTGTGTGTGTGTCTCTCTCTCTCTCTCCCCACTCTCTCCTCCTCTCTGTATCTCTCTCCTCTCCTCTCTCTCTGTGTCCTCTCTCCCCCCCCTCTCTCTCCTCCACTTTCCCTCCCTCTCTCTCTCTGATTCTGATTCTCCAGCGTCTCATCCAGGGGTCTCGCTGCCCGACACACTGAAGTAGGAAATGTCAGGCAACTATTTCCAGCCTTTGTTGGTGCTGGGTGCACCTCAGACACTCGGGGAGATGTGCTAAATTTCATTGTGCTGCACAAGGTGCTGCGAGAGAGGTGGACAGGCCATGAGGTGCTCTCGCAGCAACTTGCACAGCACAGCAAAATTTAGCATGCTTCACAATGGGGGAGACGGGTCCCCTCCTCCCAGGACCCATTATGACGTGGAGCCACAATGCGACCCTGCCCTACTCGCCCCTAGCAACAAGGGAAGTGTGGCAGGCCTGGAGCAAGTCTGTTCTCTTTTCAGGTGATGGGGAGGGAGGGGAGGGGAGGGGAGGGGTGAAATCAGCTGAAAACTGATTTTCAGTAAAAATTGCTGAAAAACTTAACTACCGGTGGTGTGACGGAGCCGCAGGAAGGGGCAAAAGAGCCTCATGAAGCTCAGGAGCCACTGGTTGCCAACATCCACCCTATATCATTTTAGACAAATAGTTGTCCAATCTCTTCTTAAAAGCCTTCAGTGTTGGAGCACCCATATCTTCTGAAGGCAAGTTGTTCCACTGGTTGATTGTTTTTACTGTTAGGAAAATTCTCCTAGGTTGCGCCTCTCTGTGTTCAGCTTCTTATTTTGCTTTCTGGTGCTTTGTAAAATAAGTTAAACTCCTCTACTTTTATGGCAGCTCCTCAAATATTGGAACACTGCTATC
Organism: Ahaetulla prasina; assembly: GCF_028640845.1. Taxonomy (NCBI): domain Eukaryota; kingdom Metazoa; phylum Chordata; class Lepidosauria; order Squamata; family Colubridae; genus Ahaetulla; species Ahaetulla prasina. Next base: position 172,166,063 of record NC_080540.1, read on the forward strand.
ATGTCAGTTCTTCTTTTCATTAGACTGGACATACCCAATTCCTGCAACCATTCTTTATATCTTTTGATAAATCTCTTCATACAATATTAGTAAACTATCTTGAAACTCTTCTATGAAAACTCTAGGCTGGCATCCAAGGCCAGACAAATTCTATGGTCAACCTCCAGTTATGTTAAAGCTTGACTTTTGGTCCTTGCTACGGTATAAGAAAACACTTCCCATTCTTTGTATGTTTTAGCCTTGGCACCCCCCCGCCCCCCAGTCATCTTGGTTGCTCTTCTCTGCATTCTTTCCAGAGTTTCAACCTTTTTTTTTTTTAATATTGTGGCGACCAAAATTGTATGCAACATTCCAAGTGTGGTCTTACCAAGGCATTATATAGCAGTACTATCACTTCTCATGATCTTGATTCTATTGCTCTGTTAATGCAGCCCAGGACTGCAATGGCTTTTTTTTTGGCAGCTGCAGCACATTGCTGGCTCACATTTAAGCGATTGTCCACTAGGATTCCAAGATCCCTCTCACAGTTACTGCTGTTGAGCCAAGTTTCACTTAGTCTATACCTGTACATCTGGTTTTTCTTGCCTAAGTGTAAAACCTTATCTTTTTTCTATATTGAATTTCATGTTGTTAGAGCCCAGTGTTCAAGTCTGGGCTCTATCCATCTGAATCTTGAGATCCATCTGGATCTTGAGCCTGTCTTCTGGGGGCTTGGCTATTCCTGCTGGTTTGGTGTCATCTGCAAATTTGATGAGTTTTCCTTCTGTTCCCTCATCTAAATTGTTTATGAAGCTATTAAAGAGTCGTGGGCCTAAAACAGAACTTTGGGGACCCCACTTGTTACTTCCTTCCATGAAGATGTAATTCCATTAAGGGCTACATGTGGAATGTGATTTGTCAACCAGATACAAATCCATCTGGTGATGATGCTGTCTATCTCACATTTATCTAACTTTCTAAGAAGTAGACTGTGGTCTACTGCCTTACTGAAATCTAGGTATACTATTGTATATCTAAAGCATTTCACTGGTCCACTAGTTTAGTCACTTTGGCAAAATATGAAATAAGATTTGTTTGGGATGATCTGTTTTTGACAAACCCATGCTGGCTTCTGTTTATAACTTTGTTTCTAGGTACTTGCCAATCTGTTGCTTCTCTTTTCCAGGCTGATTGGTCTGTAGATTCCTGGATCTTTTTTTAATGGGGACTATGTCAGCTCTTTTTCAGTCCTCTGGTAGTTCCCTGGTTCTTCCTTGTTTTCTTGGTTGCCAAACTATGTGCATTTGTGTATAGGCATTTGAGTCCATTATGTTTGACCCTAGGTATGCTACCTATATCTCCTACTTCATATCTGAGTTCTTCTTCCTTTCCATCACTTTCTACCTCATTGTTTGACTGGTTGTCTTGAGGTTTGTGCTTGGAATTAAGTTCCAAAGATCCTAAAGATTATCCTAGAGTTCCTATACTGTAGATTGGTCACTCTCCCTCCACATTTTTAGTTTAAAGCCCTTCTGATAAATTGAGCCAGTCATTTTCCAAATAAATACTTCCTGGTTCTTGTTAGGTGCAGCCCATCCTTTGTAAAAAGCCCTTCATGTAGGTTGTGCAGACCATGGTCTAGGAATCCAAAATTCTCTTGGCGGCACCAACCCTTAAGCCAGTGATTCATTTCCATAATCCTTTGTTCTTTCAATGGATGTTGATCTTTTGTTGGAAGTACAGATGAAAATACTTCTGTGCGAAAGAAGAACAGGCACATTTGACATACTCCTAAAAAAAAATAAAACAACAACCTCTTTTAGTAGGTATACCGGTGATGGCTAACCTTTTCCAGACTGAGTGCCCAAAGCGCTCCCCCTGCATGCGCCCCGCCCCGCCCACCTGCATGCATGCACACACCCTGCATGTGCACCACTCCCCACGCATGCGTGGCAGAGACCCAGAGACCAGCTGGCCAGCGGGAGGCACACGTGCATGTGCAGAAGACCTGAGCTAGGATGACGGCTCTCATGCCCACAGAGACGGAGATATACAGCGAGGAACTGCTTTGTCTTTTCTGATTGGATGTGGAATTCTTATCCCAATTTTTTTCTCTACCAGAAAATTAAACAATGGAATTAAAAGATTTAATGAGAATAAATTGTTTTGTGTTTCTTTGGGTATATATGTGAAGGAGAGATAAGGCAAGAACAGAATCACCTTATAGGAGAGATGGGTAGCATATACATTTAATAAATATGTAAACAAGCAAAGAAACTGACCAAGCAAAAGTTCTATGACAGGGCTCTTACTTGAAACAAATATTTGACTTTGGGATGTATTGTGAAGGAGAGTCTCTTTGTTTATTACACTGGATGCTGTATAGATATCTGAAGAAGTCATATCTCCATTCAGAATTTTTTCTGGAAGAGGCTGTTCTATTTATAATTGATTAAAACATTTTACTAACCACTTTCCACAAATAGGATTGCTATCTGGAACACCAATAAGTGACTTTTATGAAATACTACTTAATGGATTTTTGATACTGGTTTCCTATAAACTGCCTAGTCTTGGCATTTGATGCAATTAAAAATATATCTTTTGGCAGTTAAACAATTTGAAACTTTCTTGGATGAAACCAATTCTTGGAATCCATTTTTTTTCCCATTTTTCTACCGTGTCTTATTTTTGAAACTAACAAGCCTTTGATCAAGCTGAAGAATATTGTAGACTAGGAAGATAGCACTGGTATTTTTCCACTCTCGCTCTGTGGCTTTTATTGAGGTCATCGAAGTCTTTGGGGCCAGCCAACTCTTCGAGAGGAGTCTGAGGACCCTCTTCTTCATGAACCCAAAACACTTTCCAAAACATCTGGAAAGGATCCAGACTATCATTTTATTGAATACAATGGGTCATTGGCGTCCCAATTAGGATTATATATGTACGGATATATAACTCGCATGCATATAATATGTAAGATTTAAATAATAACATAGGCTGCTGTTTGATAGCAAAGATGAAGTAACAAGTTTGATGAGTCCTTTAATCCTGAGTATCAAGATACTCCAAAGAGATTTCTTAGTATGAGGTGGGTTTTTTTTGCTTTATTAAAGAGCGTATGCGATAAGGACGAACAAGCAATTTCATCATCCTTACCTAGGAATCATGAAATATGACCCCAGAACTCTCTAACTCCTTGTATGTGATTTACACCAATACACTTAGATCCTTAGGTTCTATGATTCTGATATAGGAGAATCATTATATGGAGTATATGTCTTATGTACTTCTTACGTAGCATATTGCTTTAATTCTATCAGTTGATTGAACTGAGCATGGTATCTTGGTTTGGTTGATGGTAGATGGTCTGCTTAAACAGCCTTCCTCATCCCATTCCTTAAGGAATTCATTATTTTAGGGCATTTTAGCCCCCCGCTGCCCTCCCCAGCCACCCACCACTCCCTAGCACCTCATATTGCTGTTCCCTCACAGCTGCCCGCTGCCCAAGTGGCTGCCAGGAGTCATGGCTTCTTGTCCCATGCAGTGAATTGTTCTGGTAAAACTGTGCCTTTGGGAATCAGCTGGGACGAGGGACTGGGAGTAGAGGGCGGGGGGGGGTGGGATTGGCAGTGGAGAATCACCAGCAGAGGGCTGGAGGAGGAGGAAAGCCCACCGTGAGTTGGCTGCGGCAGATGGCCAGGCGTGAAGTGGGCACAAGGTTGGCATCTAATCGTCCCATTCCAGCTATGGCTGTATGAAGCAGCTTTTCACTGGCACTTGAGGAGCTTATACATTCTGAAAAGAAAGTTTTTACTGCCATCCAATTTGAGTGAGAAGGTAGCAAAGAAATGGCTTGTATCCAGAGAAAATAAAGCCATCAAAACTAACAGAGACAAATGGGGCTGGCAGAAGAGTGAAAAGATAATGCTTAGTTCACCTATCTGGTGGCCAAGGAATAAAAGACTCAAGATTTTTTAATCTAGAGTATAAATCAGTATATATTGCCCCCAAAAGGGCAGAGAGAGAAATTTCAAGGATTATTTATACAAGAGTATTTGGAGTCATTCCAGCAAATTAGGGCTTATCAAATTTTTCAACTTTTAATTTCCGGACATTTGGGGTGCACAAAAGCTGTGACATGCCTTGGAGATTGTAAAGATATTTTGGTTACTTTAATATAATTTAGATGTGCTTGGTAAGCAATTACATAAATAACATAACTTTTTAACATTTTTTTTGTTTCATTTGAATCAGGCATGCCTGCTGCCCATACTGTATCTATGACATTAGATGCTATGTCAATGTAAACGTTGTTCCTATCTCTTTTGATAAATTTAAACACACTCACACACCCACACACACTTTCAGATGTCCTTTGAAACCTCAATAAACCAGACTCAAATTCTATACTAGATCAAAGATGCCAGTTATTTTAAATGAGTACAAGCAATACTTTAACCCACATGCATTTTTTGTGGGATAAAAGGAGTCAGTTTTATCAAGGAAACATCGGAATATCAATTTAGGAGAATGAAAGAAGAGAACGTTCTATTTACCTGTCACTATTTAGAGAGCTCATATTCCCAGCACGCAGCCCACAGCTTTAACAACGCAATACAAGAACATGCTCTATAAAATCTGACCATCAGAAACTTTACAAACGTCTTTAATAATCGGTACTTAACTTCAAGGTCCAGGCAATGAAACAATACAAGTGTAACAATATCCACTGAAAATGTATAAAACAAATGCCCGGAGAAGGAAGAATTGGGTATAAAATGAAGCTTTAGCCTCTTATAAAATGAGGGAGAGAGGGAGCTACCCAAACATCCTAGAGCAGTGATGGTGAACCTTTTTGGCACTGAGTGCCCAAACTGGAACGCATGTGCATGCGTGCACAGACCAGAGTGCCAAACACCTGAAAACCTCATGCGCCTGCCGGCCAGCTGGTCTTTGGGTTTCTGGTACATGCATGCCTGGTGGAGCACCAGAAACCCGAAGACCAGCTGGCCGGCATGAGCATGCCTGTTTTTTGGCTGTTTTCAGGTTGTTTTTCAGCCCCAAAATCGGCCTGAAAACGGCCCACAAAATGGCCCTGCTTTCTGGCACTCTGGCACCCATGAAGACCAGCTGGCTGGTGTGCCTGTGTGTGCCGGAAACTAAAAAGCAGCTGGCGACGGCGCATGTGCCCACAGAGAGGGCTCTGCGTGCCACCTCCGGCACGCGTGCCATAGGTTCGCCATCACAGTCCTAGAGGAAGGAACTAATTGCAACTTGTTCTCCAGGTTGTCACATGCAAACAACTGAGGATGATTGGAGGTGCTAGTTGGCAGTTAGGGAGAGAAGTGGAGACTTCAGATGAGCAAGGCCCAAGCTGTTTAGGGGTTTTATTCGTCTATTTATTTAAAATATTTCAATATCCAACAGTTTTTACCAACTTCTGGGTGTTTCGCAACCAAAAGATAAAACTGCATCTTTATACAATAGGAATATTAAAGGTAAAAATATTAAAATAAAAAACCCTGATACCCTGATAGCTTCCTCTATCCCAGCTATTGCAGGAAAAGCCAGATCTTGAGCGCTTTTCAGAAAGTTAAAAGGTAGGTGGACCTCAGTGGCAAGGATGTTCCATAGGACAAGGACCACCATGGGAAAGTCGCCCTTCCAAGGACCCACAGATAGGATAGGGGTGTCAAACTGGCAGCCCGCAGGCTGGATGCGTCACACAGAGGCCATGCCTACCCCAGCTCCGCGAAGTTAAAAAATGTCGTGAAATGTCATGTGATGACAATGTGACACGCCGAGCTTGATACCAGTGGGATAGGAGCATTTAAGAGAAGGGACCTGGAGTGTGACTATCCTATCCGATCTGGTGAGACAAGCCAATATCCTTAGGGTGAAGTGATCCAGAAATATAGCCAAACAAGCACTTTGGATTGAAAACATTGGCCATGCAGCCCACCCCATCCCAGACTCCTACAAGGCAATCATCATTCACCTCCAGCATGCCCAAACTATGGTAAAATGCCTTGATTCTAGCAACTTACTGGCAAAGGGCTGTAGGAACCCACCCACCCCAAGAATGAAATATTCTGGGGAACATTAAAAGAGGCAGAATATTATATTTCCCCAAAGGAGACATGGAGAAGCATGTTCTTAAAGGCAGAAAGCAGCCCCAGTCTTCCTGCCTTGTAAAATAGTCTCCAGCAGATGCCTGAAATCTTTAGAGGTGGATATTTTGGACCTATTAAGGAAGACTGGGCCAACTGATTCACAAACAAAACACCTTCAGCTCCAACTGATGGGATTAAGAAAGACAGGACATGACTTTTAGGACATAATAAGATTAACCCACCACCATTAGAATAGCAAAAGACACAAGGCTCACTAAATTGTACAATGCCCTAGGAGCATTTCAGATTTTGCACAATCCCCTAACAGCATCTCAGAATCCTATAAAGTTCCATGTACTCATCAAACCAATTTTTCAGCTGTCCCAGAACCACATGCTGTTGTTGGTTCTGCTCATCATTAAACCTTCATTCCTAAAGCAGCCTCCATTTTATTCCCGGATTGGAACTGGACCTGATTTTTCTTCCTACAGGGCCTTTACAGCAGCAGGAATATGTCAGGCAACAATTGAAAAGGCTGTCTATGGAGATTCTCAGTCATCCAGATCATGGATGTTCAAGATCCAGATCTTGAACATTGGGCGCTATCTAATAAAATGAAATTCAACAGTGAAAAAAGTAAAGTTCTACATTTAGCAAAAAAACAAACAAACACCAAAATGCACAGGTACCATATATGTGGTACCTTGCTCAATAGTAGTACCTGTGAGAGAGATCTTGGAGTCCTAGTGGACAACCATTTAGATATGAGCCAGCAGTGTGCAGCAGCTGCTAAAAAAGCCAACACAGTTCTGGGCTGCATAAACAGAGGGATAGAAACAAGATCACGTGAAGTGTTAGTGCCACTTTATAATGCCTTGATAAGGCCACACTTGGAATACTGCATTTAGTTTTAGTCTCCACGATGTAAAAAAGATGCTGAGACTCTAGAAAGAGTGCAGAGAAGAGCAACAAAGATGATTAGGGGACTGGAGGCTAAAACATATGACGAACGGTTGCAGGAACTGGGTATGTCTAGTTTAATAAAAAGAAGGACTAGGGGAGACATGATAGCAGTGTTTCAATATCTCAGGGGTTGCCACAAAGAAGAGGGAGTCGGGCTGTTCTCCAAAGCACCTGAGGGTAGAACAAGAAGTAATGGGTGGAAACTGATCAAGGAAAGAAGCAATTTAGAACTAAGGAGAAATTTCCTTGAATGCTCCAACACTGGAAATTTTTAAGAAAATGTTGGATAACCATCTATCTGAAGTGATGTAGGGTTTCCTGCCTAAGCAGGGGGTTGGACTAGAAGGCCTCCAAGGTCCCTTCCAACTCTGTTGTTATTATTATTATGGTTGTCGCAAAGGTGCTTTTTTCAAGAGGCAACTGGACTTTCTGGTTTTTCTTTGAAGACATTTCGCTTCTCATCCAAGAAGCTTCTTCAGCTCTGACTGGATGGTGGGGAATGGAAGGATTTATACTCCTTGCAGACAGCTGGACGTTTGCATTCTTTTAACAGGTCTTTAACGTCACCTGGAGGCTTATCTGTGTCATCAAAGTCACCTGAGTGGTGCAAATTGGTATGGAGCCTTCTTGGTTCTTGGAACCAAAGCAGAAACTTCATAAACGCTTGGCACAATATGGGATAACAAACACATCAGGATTAGATTCCGCAGTCCTTCTGCATTTAAAAGACACCGGCCACTCTTTTGAAGACAACAAAGTCCATATTTTGGACGGAGAAGATCACTGGCTTTTTAGAATAGTATATAATTTTTTATTGGCCAAGTGTGATTGGACACACAAGGAATTTGTCTTGGTGCATATGCTCTCAGTGTACATAAAAGAAAAGATACATTCATCAAGATACAACATTTACAACACAAATGATGGTCAATATATCAATATAAATCGTAAGGATTGCCAGCAACAAAGTTACAGTCATACAGTCATAAGTGGAAAGAGATTGGTGATGGGAACTATGAGAAGATTAATAGTAGTGCAGATTTAGTAAATAGTTTGACAGTGTTGAGGGGATTATTTGTTTAGCAGAGTGATGGCCTTCGGGGAAAAACTGTTCTTGTGTCTAGTTGTTCTGGTGTGCAGTGCTCTATAGCGTCGTTTTGCAGGTAGGAGCTGAAACAGTTTATGTGCTGGATGTGAGGGATCTGTAAATATTTTCACGGCCTCTTCTTGATTCGTGCAGTATACAGGTCCTCAATGGAAGGCAGGTTGATAGCAATTGTTTTTTCTGCAGTTCTAATTATCCTCTGAAGTCTATGTCTTTCTTGTTGGGTTGCAGAACCGAACCAGACAGTTATAGAGGTGCAGATGACAGACTCAATAATTCCTCTGTAGAACTGAATCAGCAACTCCTTGGGCAGTTTGAGCTTACTGAGTTGGCACAGAAAGAACATTTTTGTTGTCCTTTTTTGATGATGTTTTTTATGTTAGCTGTCCATTTTAGATCTTGCGATATGATAGAACCTAGAAATTTAAAGGTTTCTACTGTTGATACTGTGTTGTCAAGTATTGTGAGAGGTGGAGTATGGAAGGATTTCTCCTAAAGTCTACCACCATTTCTACGGTTTTGAGTGTGTTCAGTTCCAGATTGTTTTGGTTGCACCACAAGGCTAGTCGTTCGACCTCTCGTCTATATGCGGATTCGTCATTGTCTCGAATGAGACCAATCACTGTTGTGTCATCTGCGAACTTCAGTAGCTTAACAGATGGATTGTTGGAGATGCAGTCATTGGTATACAGAGAGAAGAGAAGTGGGGAGAGCACACAGCCTTGGGGGGCCCCTGTGCTCATTGTACAGGTATCTGATGTGATCTTGCTTAGCTTCACCTGCTGCTTCCTCTTTGTTAGGAAGCTTGTGATCCACTTACAAGTCTGTTCCGGTACCTGTAGCTGATTTATCTTAGTTAGAAGATAACTGTCTGGAATGATGGTATTGAATGCTGAACTAAAGTCTACAAAAAGGACCCTTGCATAGGTCTTTGGAGACTCAGGATGTTGTAGGATGTAGTGCAGAGCCATATTAACAGCATCATCTGTTGATCTATTTGCTCGGTATGCAAATTGCAAGGGGTCTAACAGCGGATCCGTGATGGTTTTCAAGTAGGAAAGCACTAGCCTTTCAAAGGTTTTCATGACTACAGATGTTAAAGCAACTGGTCTGTAGTCATTCAGTTCCTTGATGGTGGGCTTCTTCGGCACTGGGATGATGGTAGAGCATTTGAAGCAAGAAGGAACATAGCACATCTCTAGTGATTTATTGAAAATATGGGTGAAGATGGGGGCCAATTGGTCAGCACAGACTTTTAAGCAAGAAGGAGTTATCTTGTCTGGGCCTGGAGCTTTTCCTGGCTTTTGTCTGTGAAATAGGTCCTGCACTTCCTTTTCTGTGATCACTAGGGGTTGTGAACCCAATGAAATGGGGTCAGTTGTAGGAGGCTTGGCTGTTGTTGGTGTGTCTGAGATGGGGGTTGTGGAGATAGGTGGCTGTAGTTTCCTTTCAAACCTGCAGTAAAACTCATTCAGGTCATCTGCCAGTTGTTGATTACCTTCAGCCTGGGAAGGAGGTTTGCCATAGCCGGTGATATTTTTAAGAGTTTTCCACATGTTTGCTGGTTCATTTGCTGAAAACTGATTCTTTAGCTTTTCAGAGTAGCTTCTTTTTGCTGCTCTGATCTCCCTTGTTAGTGCATTTCTGGCCTGATTGTACAGCATTTTATCACCTTTTCTGTAGGCTTCCTCTTCGGAATGTCATAGCTGCTTAAGTTTAGGTGTGAACCAAGGTTTGTTGTTACTGTATATTCGCAAGTTCCTTGTAGGTACACATAGGTCTTCACAGAAGCTGACAGGGGTTTGAAACAGGGGTTAAAGAGGCCATCTATGTCAAAATTGAACAACCCTCTCATATGACATCATCTATCTCCAAACTACAACACAGTCCTTTCAACAGTTCCAAGAAGGCTCCACACCAATTTGCACCACTCAGGTGACACAGATAAACCTCTAGGTGACCTTAAAGAATCACTAAAATGCAAATGACCAGCTGTCTGCAAGGAGTATAAATCCTTCCATTCCCCACCATCCATCCAAGCTTCTTGGATGAGAAGCAAAATGTCTTCAAAAAAAACCCAGAAAGTCCAGTTGCCTCTTGGAAAAAGCACCTTTGGGACAATTGAAAAGGCTATGTTCATTCTGTCCCTAACTTGGTCTTTCAAGGGAAGGAAATCCCTTGCACCAAAATATTTTGAATGAGAGTTTGAATAACCAATAGTCACAAGGCCAGCCTACGGTTGCAACTTTCATGAGCTATAAATGTCTTCAGTGTTCTGAACACAGCAGTTTTCAAAGGCTTGCAGCAATGAAGGTGATTTTTCTCACCTTATTCTGCTTACTCATAGCAAGAGAGAAAGCTAAAGTATTTGATGCTTGTGACTTATATTACAACCTGAAGTTTTTTCAGATGGATCCTTTCAAAGGCATTTACTCAGAGCAGTGTGAGTTCTATTTTGGTTACTCATAACTCATTTCAATTGTTAGGATTGATCAGATCTAATTATCATCTACTATATTTTTCCAATCTCTTTCTCTCTCTTTTTTTTTCTGATTAAAATAAATTTCAGCACATTTTTTTTTTGTTTCTTTCAAATATTTCCTTTAAAGCTAGGAAGTTTCAATGTCATCGTGTTATGGAATTCAAAGGATTGACAAGGAATTCCGGGATCAAACAGAAAAGGTTTAATCATGCGCAGGATCAGTGGTTTTGTGGAAATATAACCCACTGAACAACAAGGTGTTCTGATGTACATATCTTTATACTTGAGACAATACAGGAAACAGAAAAATGAAAAAAACATCTTTCTCTATATGGTTGTACAAGCATATATCAGAGCATGATTGGCTTACTGACAGCCCACTATCTCAGTTGGCCCCCCTAAATGTTGCTATAAGTTTATTTCATGTGTCCTTCTTTTAACTAGGGCACAGGTGTCTTGCAAAGCGATCTAAGCTCAGTTTCCTGTCAAGCTGTCTGAGGTTTCGGCTATGAACTTCCTGTAGTTATAATTGTGGTTAAGCACTTTAACGTTTCTTGACTTGTCTGTATAATATGAATCTTCTAATACTAAGAGTGGAATTTGAACACAATTCATTAGGATTCTGTCCCTTTTCCCATTTTCCTATACTTATTTCATCACAGTCGGCGAATGTTTTCAGATAAAAGGGTGAACATGGAACATAAGAAGGAAGAATACAAAAAGCAAAACACATCAAGATACAATGAAGGAAAAGATAAACCCAAAACGTTGGAGTAGTTTCCCAGATTGCTAGTCATGTCCGATCCCACTGCTTGCTAGTGGGACAAGATTCTAGTGGGTAAAATTTAATTTTGGAAAATCAATATTAAACCATCAGCGTCTTGAAAATGCCAATCGATGAATTGAGTTGCCAAAGATAACAAGCACTTTTCTTGCTTTCTTGTCTTGCATTTTGTATCTGATTTTTGAGAAAAAACAAAAAAAAACCCTCTTTCTTTCCTTCTTCTCCCACTAGTTGTCTGTGCAGCTGATTACTCAAGCAGACTGGACACTTTGTACTATGAGAATATTCTGGGGGTTCCCCGTTATGGAATATTCCAAATCAGTGCCCTCGAATGGTGTGATAATGGGAGGCACCCCACTCAAAATAGATGCAACGTTAGCTGTGATTGTGAGTGATTTGCCTTTTTTTTGCCTTTGCTTTTCCTTTATTGCTCAAAAAGGAAATGCCAACCAGAAAGCCAAACAAAATGTTCTACAAACTATTCTTCCAAATTCTAAATATAAATGATCTAGTTACATTCCATTGTGGATTTTCCCTACTTGCCTCTGTGATACAATCATGGCCTAGCAACTTTTTTTCTTCATTTCATTTTTTGCTCTACAACCTTATAGTGAATAAACCTTCTTCTTTCTTTCTTTCGTTTTTGCCATGTCCCCAAGTTTTCCTCTTGTCCTCAACCCCTTATCAGGCAGACTTAAGTCTTCCTTAATTGTACAGGTAGTCCTAGATGTACGACTGTAATTGAGCCCATAATTACTGTCGTAAGTTGTGCCAGTCATTAAGTGGGCCATCACATGATTGCACCTGATTTAACCACCTTTTTATGCAGTGGTTGTTAAGCAAATGCACTTGTTGCTAAGTGAATGCTGAGTCATTAAGTGAACCCCATGGTTATTAGTGTTCATAAAACCATTGTTCACTATAAACATTTTTTGCTGGAAACTGGAAGAAATACTAGTTTCTGACAAAAAAACAAACAAAAACCCAGCATAAATTGTGGTCACATGAGGTCAGGGTGCTATAGATGTGGCTGATTGTCATCCACCCAAAATGTGGTCACATGACTGCGGGGGGGGGAGTGGTGGCCATTGGAACTTTGAATCCAGGTATCTTTTGGAGGTTCATCATAACATGGAATGTTGGCACTTCATATCAGATCATAAATTGGGACAGAGGCAAGAGAAACAGGTAACAATGGGAACACTATTTCACGCCAGTATAGTTTTCTGACAATCTAAGAAAGGGGAAAGGCCCTTTATGATGGCAGCGGTCATGTTGATGACTAAACCTCCTGGTTGCTCAAAGCCCATTTCCCCACTAATGGTTATAGCAATTTCTGGAGTCATCCTTGTGACTACACAACAGTAATGAGAACAGGCTTTCTATCACTTCAGTGATCTAGGTGAGCTATGAAGAGATTGTATTGGGGAAATGGCCAAAGGCATTCTTCCCGTATTAGCAAGTATATGCCATACATAGCAAAGCTCAAAAATGCCTGAAATGAAAGGCTGTCTACTATGTCCCAGATGTTTATTACTCCTTCATCAGTTCTTTTATGCAGTATGATGCGTATATAAATTCAAAAAACTATTCAAAAACTCCATTAACCAATCAATATGAATCAGTATGATTAATAAAATAAAAATAAAAATAAATATGCAGCAACACAGCCAACCAATCAGATTGCAACAGCTAGGCCTGCAATTCAAAAAACAACCTCCCCACCAGTATATATATATATATATATATATATATATATATATATATATATATATATATATATATATATATATATATATATATATATATATATATTTGTTTTCTGAGGTTTTCACGGGTGTTTGTATATAGGTCTTTGGTTGTTCGGGTTTTCTCCCGTGTAAGATTGGAAGTGTCTTGGCGACGTTTCGACGAAGTCTCATTCGTCATCTTCAGGCTTCAGCTTCGTGCTTCTGGGAGCAATGTGTGATCGCAGCTGTTTCTTCCTTTTAACTGCTAGTGGGGGTTTGAACTGATTGGGTGGGAGCTTGGCTGTGCTCTGATTGGATGGGGTTTGTTCTGTGCTCTGGTTGTCTGGGGGTGTGTGGTGTGTTGGGGGGGGCTTGGTTGTGCTCAGTCTAGTCTGTGCTGCAGGGGGATTTGAGCTGGTGAGCTGCATAGCTGTTGTTTGGCTTTGTGGTCGTGCTACATCTTCATAGTGGGTGTCAGTCTGCTGCATGAATGGATTGGAGGGGTTTGAAATGGCTAATGTTGCAGCTGCGGTCTGGCTTCTGGTCCTTGGTCGTGCTTCATGATCAGTGTGGGTTTGGGTCTGCTTTCTGGGTGGATATGTGGTGGTGACATCCTGTGTGGACCTTGTGAGTGTGGGTCTGGTGTCATTCCTCGTGTTAGGGACTTGTTTGTCAATAAGGGCGGGTTTCCAAATGGCTGGTAGGCGGGAGGTATCATCTCATTTGTTCATGCTGTGTGGGCGTTTTTCTATCTCAATGGCTTCTCTGATTATTCTGTTGTTAAAGTGTTCAGTTTTGGCGATAGTTCTGGTCTTTTTAAAGTCAATATCATGTCCTGTGACTTTAAAGTGTTGGACCAGGGAAGAAGTTGGTTCCTCTTTTGTGAATGAGTTCTTGTGTTCTTCAATGCGTGCACTTATTCTTCTGTTTGTTTGTCCAATGTATGTGGTGGGGCAGGCGGTGCATGGGATTTCATATACCCCTTGATTTTCTAACTCAATTTTGTCTTTGGGGTTTCTTAGGATGGTGGATATTTTTCTGTTTGTGCAGAATGCTGTCTTGATGTTGTGTTTGTGGAGGATCTTGCTGATTCTGTCTGTGGTGCCTTTTATATATGGGAGGAGGGCTGTGCCGTTTTCTTGTTCTCTGTCTTGGATTTTAGTGGGGGGTTCTTTTTGGATTAGCTTGGTAATCTTATTTCTTTGGAATCCATTGGATGTTAGTATGTTAGTGAGAGTGTCTAGTTCGGGTTTTAGGTGTTGTTCATCAGCTAAGCATTTTGTTCTGGAGATGAGTGTCTTGGCTACGGAGTTGATCTGTGCTGGGTGGTGGTGTGAGAGTGCGTGCAGATAGCGGTTTGTGTGTGTTTTCTTCTGGTAGATGGTGTGTCCTAAGGAGCCATTGGGTTTTCTGTAGACTAAGACATCCAGGAAGGGAAGTTGGTTATTAACTTCTGTTTCCATGGTGAACTGTATTTTGGGGTGTAGGCTATTGAGGTGTGTGAGGAAGTTGTCAAGTTTTTCTTTCCCATGTGGCCAGATTATGAAGGTATCGTCTACATATCTGAGCCAGAGTTTGGGTTGTGATCAGATTTTTCTAGAGCTTGGGTTTCAAAGTGTTCCATGTAGAGATTGGCAATGACAGGTGAGAGGGGTGATCCCATGGGTGCTCCTTCTACTTGTTTGTATTTTTGTCCATTATAGATGAAGTATGTGTTGGATAGGCAGTGGTTGGTCAGATCTAGGATGTGCTTGGGGGGGTTATATTTGTTTTGGATAGCTGTCAAGGCTTCTTTGATTGGCACTTGGGTGAAGAGGGATATGACATCAAAGCTCACGAGTAGGTCGCTGGGCTGTAAGTTTTGTTTCTTTATGATCTCTATGAACTGGAATGAGTTTTTTACGTGTGAGGTGATGGATTCTGCATAGGGCTGTAGTTGTTTGGCGAGAAATTTGGCTAGGTTTTGTAGAGGTGAGCCTATGGAGCTGACTATGGGTCTGAGTGGGGTTCCTTCTTTGTGTATCTTGGGGAGGCCATAGAGCTTAGGGCATCTGGATGATTTCTCTCTGGGAATGATTCTTTGTTGGATTTCTTCGCTGATGGGGGAGGCTTTTATTTTGGATCTAGTGGTTTTTTCTAGGTAGGTGGTGGGGTCTGTGTTTAGGGGCTTGTATGCAGGGTCTTGGAGTAGGTTGGTTAATTTGGTTTGGTAGTCAGATGTGTTCATAACCACCGTGGCGTTGCCCTTGGCGAAACGTTGCCAAGACACTTCCAATCTTACACGGGAGAAAACCCGAACAACCAAAGACCTATATATATATATATATTTGTTTTCTGAGGTTTTC
Source organism: Ahaetulla prasina (assembly GCF_028640845.1). Classification (NCBI taxonomy): domain Eukaryota; kingdom Metazoa; phylum Chordata; class Lepidosauria; order Squamata; family Colubridae; genus Ahaetulla; species Ahaetulla prasina. The sequence continues at coordinate 172,181,567 of NC_080540.1, forward strand.
ACGGGTGTTTGTATATAGGTCTTTGGTTGTTCGGGTTTTCTCCGTGTAAAATTGGAAGTGTCTTGTGACGTTCGACAAAGTCTCATTCGTCATCTTCAGGCTTCAGCTTCGTGCTTCTGGGAGCAATGTGGAAGAAACAGCTGCGATCACACATTGCTCCCAGAAGCACGAAGCTGAAGCCTGAAGATGACGAATGAGACTTCGTCGAAACGTCGCCAAGACACTTCCAATTTTACACGGGAGAAAACCCGAACAACCAAAGACATATATATATATATATATATATATATATATGTATGTATGTATGTATGTATGTATGTATGTATGTATATGTATATGTATACGTATACGTATATGTATATGTATATACCATCTCCCCTGTAAGGTGACTCTGTAAGTTATAAAACAAGTAGAAAACATTTAAATATTAAAATATTAAAACTACACAGGTTAAGATTATTCAAAGTATCCTGAAATCGGAACTGAGGAAAGCACAGGATGGGGATAAGGTCTTCTTACCCCGTCATCCATCTCCAGCAGTGAGTGGCTCCACCGGGGCTCCAGGCCAACCAGCAAAGCCATGTTTTACTACCCTTCTGATAGACCAAAAAGATGGGAGCAGTTCTCACCTCAGGTGACAGACTGTTCCATAAGGATTGAACCAAAGCAGAAAACATTCTGTTGTGTATGTTAATTGTGATTAGTTTTGAACATAGAGATACTTTTGAACATAGGACATAGAGATCTGATGTTGGGCGATTCCTTGGTGAAAAAGTGTACTTCCCAGCAGTAGTGGGTTTCAAAAAAATTTTTACTACCGGTTCTGTGGGTGTGGCTTGGTGGGTGTGGCTTGGTAGGCACGGCAGGGGAAGGATACTGTAAAATCTTGGCCTCTGGTGGCTCAGACTGCTAAGACAGTCTGTTATTAACACAGCTGCTTGCAATTACTGCAGGTTCAACTCCCACCAGGCCCAAGGTTGACTCAGCCTTCCATCCTTTATAAGGTAGGTAAAATGAGGACCCAGATTGTTGGGGGCAATAAGTTGACTTTGTATATAATATACAAATGGATGACGACTATTGCTTAACATAGTGTAAGCCGCCCTGAGTCTTTGGAGAAGGGCAGGATATAAATGCAAATAAAAAAAAAATCTCCATTTCCTCCCCAATCCAGGGGAAGGATGCTGCAAAATCCCCATTTCCTCCTGATCAGTTGGGATTCGGGAGGCAGAGAATAGATGTGGGCAGGACCAGTCAGAATTTTTACTACCAGTTCTCCAAACTACTCAAAATTTCTGCTACCGGTTCTCCAGAACTGGTCAGAACCTAATGAAACTCACCTCTGCTTCCCAGCTACCTTAGCTTATTTATTTTAAGATCAGTTACTAAAGTACTGCAGATTAAAAACATTTTAGCAAATGCTAAAATAATTTATTACAAAGATTTCCTTAGGATGTTTTCATGTCTACAACCTCATTCCTGGACAGCTGGCTAGATTGATCTTTGTTGGCATGCCACCATGGCGTTAAGTCAGAATAAGACCCATCTTCTCTCCCCTCATGTTTATTGGCTGGCCCATGGGCTTATCATGGTCAGTATATTACTACATGGCGACATTCTTAGGCTAAGGAGCCCAATCCTATTCTCTCAAAGCTGACGTATCTCACAAGACTGTTAATTAAATGTAGCAATACTGGTAGATTAAAAAGTAGATATGAGTAAAGAATCGATTAAAAAGAGCACACCCTCTGTATGTCCCACTTCAAGATGAAGTTCTGACATCTTGGAGAATCAGCTGGCATATCACACATTTAGTTTTAATATTCTTCATTGAAATTATATTCACAGTGTTCTTAGATGACGACATCCAAGATGACACTTCATGTGTTAAAAAAATAGTTCAAAGGACAAAGGATATGAAAGCTTGGTGAGTGCTCTTCTCTCCTTTCGGTTAGTGCTTTCAAGGGCTTTTCTGCATTGCCGCTTTCACCAGTTTGTCTCTTCTGAAGAAACTGGCTGGAAATGAAGTCTCTACATTGGCCATTGGGCTGGTCAAGTGTTGTATATGGATGGCAGATAACGTGGCTCTGATTGGTGAATTTATGCTCTTCCTTCCTGCCAATGCTAGGAAATCAAACAGCAAACACCCCCCCTCCCCCATTTTCCAGACAGGGCTTTTGAGGACTGCAAGAAAACTTCCAAGTTTCCTCTTCTGCTTGGCCTCAAGGGGAAACTTGGCAGTTCTCAGCAATTTCACTCTTTCATTACCAAACTTGTAAAAAAAGAAGAAGAAGAAGGAAAAAGTTAAGCTTTTCACTGTAGGCAGCCCAGGAACTCCGTATGCAATGTCCAGTACAGAACAGCAAAGGGAGCAAAGGGGAGGCATTAGAGGACATACAAGCCAATTAGAACAGAGGCCTTTGTGTAGGGTAGAATGAATCACAACTGGCATAATTCTTGTTTGAACCAGCAAAACTGAAAAAACTATTTTTGATGCAAACCAGGGTGAAATGCTCCCGGTTCGGACCGGATCACATGATCCGGTAGCGATGGTGGTGGGTGGTTCGGAGAACCGGTAGCAAAACTCCCTGCCCTCCCCCCGCCCATGCCCAGTCGCCCTTTTGCCCACTTACCCGCTTGCTGCTTCTTTTAAAAAATGCTTTAAAAAGGTAAAAAAAAAGAGGCTCTGATGATCACAGGTGAGCCACGCAATTGTCAGAGCCTTTTTTTTTACTTTTAAAAGCATTTTTTACAACTTGAATAGGTTGTTAAAAAAATGCTTTTAAAAGGTAAAAAAAGGCTCTGACAATCACAGCTGAGCTGCCTGATTCTCAGAACCTTTTTTTTTTACTTTTAAAAGCATTTTTTAGAACCTATTCGGCCGAACAGGTTGTAAAAAAATGCTTTCAAAAGTAAAAAAAAAGATTGCGTGCCACAGCTGATCATCCCCCCCCCACGTGCTCTTCTACTTATCCCATGACTCCTTTTGGCATGCACTGTGCATGCGCACACCTCACATTTGGTGCATAGTGCACACTGTGTATGCGTGTACACAGCACGCATGTGCAGCCAGCGAACCGGTAGTAAACCGGTTCAGATTTCACCACTGATGCAAACCCAGAAAGTTTAGATGGAAACCATCTTTCCAGCAAGATGAGAACCAGTTGAGGACTTGGTCTTCTATTCCTGCCCTTCTAAAATGGGATCGGCCTAACCTTGTGCTGGGGCAGATAGGAAGTCTGGATCAGCCTCAAGGCACCAATCAGATGGATTTTATTCCGGGAGCAGCTTTTCCAAAATGGTGCCCCAGATTGGATTTCACTTCTTCTCCAAACTGCAATCTTTTTTAGGACTTTCTATGGCCACGTCAGCTGAGGAAAATAATAACTGAACCAACTTGGGGGAGGCTATCAAAAAAGGGTTTAAGTAAAAATTATAGTCAAGAATGCATGTGTTTGAAAAAATATCTCTGTTTCTTTCATTCAGTGGCACTTTTGAAAACAATTTCAGCAATTTTGAATATATTTGAATATCAATTTTTTAATCCATTTGCTTACGTTTTCCCATTTTGAGGTGAGAATGTAGAATGAGGAGCTAATTGGAAAGAAAGGATGGGAGGGTTACAAACAGAAAGCAGTGGCCATCTATAACTTTCTAAATTTTCATGAATTTTGCAATAAAATCCTTATTGAAAAGTATCACTAATGTCAAAACAAAATAAACTATTCTTTATGCTGGCAAAATAAGCTATTCCTCTATTTATTTCTCCTTTTGTTTGAAAGATGTTTCTTAGTTGGATGAGACATCAATTGTTCAGAGCTATTTTCTTCTCGCTTATATAAACAATTTATAATAGCTAATTTAACTTTTCCCCCATTACTTTTTCAGGCCACTTTATCTGAAATACTGCAACAAGCAGACCATCAACCATTATTACATAAAATGCCTTTTTGGTAAGAATCATGGTACACCCCAAAAGAGAATTCGACAGAAGACAAGGACACTTAGCTTGGAGACAGCTTTAAAACAGCTTCAAAACTTCAAAAAGAACTTCTAAGGAAGTAGATTGATAGATGACAGACAGATGTGTGTGTGAGAGAGCGAGAGAGGGAGGAAGAAAGAAAGAGAGAGAGATGATAAATGGATATATATACTGTATCTATATATAGAGAGTGATTGTATTTCCTTTTTAATATCATATTTTATTATTCTTTCTGAATGAACAGTTGGTTTCCAAGAGGAAAGTTCTTGATATCTTTCTCCTTAAACTCTTTCTGGGTATCAATTAGCCTTGGTGGTGCAGTGGTTAGAGTGCAGTACTGCAGGCTACTTCTGCTGACTGCCAACTGACTGCAGTTTGGCAGTTCAAATCTAACCAAGCTCAAGGTTAACTCAGCCTTCCCTCCTTCCAAGGTTGGTAAGATGAGGACCCAGATTGTTGGGGACAATAGGCTGTCTCTGTAAACCACTTAGAGAGGGCTGTAAAAGCACTATGAAGCGGTAGATATGTCTAAATGCTATTGCTATTGCTATCCATAAAAACAGACCCTAAGCTTGTTCCCAATAATTTTCAGGAACAGGTGGATCTTGTCTGAATCTGTTATTCTTCATTTCATCATAAGTATATGCCAGACAATTGTTTGAGTATTTTATTTGAAAGCATATTTTAGGTTGTTCAAGTTATTTTTCTGCTTCTTTTACTTTTTTGACTCTTTTTTTTTTAAATCCAGTAAGGGCGTAGAAAAATTATTTTATTATTTATTTATTACATGTTTTTATTACTTATTAAATTTATTTGCCACCCAACGCACAATGAAGAGATTCTGGAAAGCTTACAATATTAAAAATAATAAAACTATACCAAAACGTGTGTATAATAAGAATAAAATACTACAAAAATGCAAATTATCAGCTATAACTAAAAGAGAAGGAAGGAGGGTATAGTCCGAGCAGAGGGGAGGTGGGATCTGTTGTTGATCCATCAATCATCTACAGCGTGACACTTCCCCATTGGAGCGCAGGCCAACTGACAGAACCAAGTCTTCAAATACTTATGGAAGGTCAGGGGAACGGGAGCTGACTTCACTCTGGGGAGCAAGGTGTTCCAAAGGGCGTAAGTGATGGCAGAGAAGACTCTTCTCTTAAACCCCACCATCCAGAATTCCCTGGCTGATGGGGCCCACAACCTGCTTCATCTGCCAGCATGGGAGGGTAGGCCAATTTCACTGGAATGAGATTCCTCAAGTAACCTGGACCGCTGCCATGAAAGGCTTTAAAAGTGATAACCAACATCTTGAATTGCACCAGAAACAAACCAGCAGCCAGCGCAACTTGTGAAACAGTGATGTAACATGAGCTACTCTGGAGGCCCCAAAAGCTGCCCGTGCCACCACACTCTACACCAGCTGTAGTTTCCAAATGCTGTTCAAGGGCAGCCCCATGTAGAGTGCATTGCAATAGTCCAAATGTGAGATGACTGAGACTTGAATGACTGAGCCTATTGATTCCTGATCCAGGAGACGCCATGACTGGTGCACAACCTAAAGTTGTAGAAAGGTTCTCCTAGCTGTGACTGCCACTTGCTCATTGAACAGGAGTCACAAGTCCACGAGAACTCCCCAGTTGCAGACTAAATCTATCTGGGATAGTGCCAGAAGCGCCACCCCATCCAGAAGTAAAACTATCAACGTCCCAGATCTTGGGGCTCCGTGCACCCTAAGCAATGGTGAAATCCAAATCTTTTACTACTGGTTCTTTGGGCGTGGCTTGGTGGGCATGGCTTGGTGGTGTGGCAGGGGAAAGATACTGCAAAATCTCCATTCCCACCCCACTCTAGGGGAAGGACATTGCAAAATCTCCATTCCCACCCCACTCTGGGGCCAGCCAGAGGCGGTATTTGCTGGTTCTCTGAACTACTCAAAATTTTTGCTACCGGTTCTCCAAACTGCTCAAAATGTCCACTACCGGTTCTCCAGAACCTGTCAGAAACTGCTGGATTTCACCCCTGACCCAAAGCCATTTGGTCTTGTTAAGATTCAGCAGAAGCTGATTGTCTCCCATCCAACCCACCACAAGAGGGCAGCAATGGCTTCACTTAGGTCACCAGGGGTAGAGCTATAGAGCTGAATATCATTAGCATACTGATGATGCCCATGGTGACAGATGACCTCACCCAGAAGCTTCATGTAGATGTTAAAAAGGAGTGGAGAGAGTACCAAGTCCTGAAGCATTCCACAAGAGAATGGCTTTGGGCTGGATCTCTCACTTCCTATTAACATCGAGCGGGACCGGCCTTGGAGAAAGAAACTGAAATAGCAAAAGACTGTGCCACTCAGTCCCAGTACCCATAGCTGGCCCAAAAGGATACCTTGGTCAATGGTACTGAAGGCCGCTAAAAGATCAAACATAGCAAGGATGGTTGCACTACCCCTATCCTCCTCTCACCAGAAATCATCAACAGGTGAAACCAATGCTGTTTCTGTTCCATAACCAGTCTTAAATCCTGACTGAAAGGAATCCAGATAAAACATTTCATCCAGGACCCTCTAAAACTGCAAGCAACGACTCTTTTCACCACCTACCTTGAAAAAGGAAGATGGGAAACAGGACAAAAATTGTCTAAGCAGGTGGTATCAAGTGTAGCTTTTTAAGGATGGGTGAACTAGGGCCTCCTTAAAAGGCCCAGAAATGTCCTCCCATGTAGTGACCAAGTAACCACTGCCTGAACCCACCTGCTAGTCACCTTCCTGGAGGCTTTCACCATCCACAAGGGGTAACGATCTAACTGAAACATGGTAGCTTTGACAGCATCAAGGACCAATATTCCAGCACTGTGCGGGGGAGGGGGGGTTATTGGGAGCTCCATATCAGCTGTCCGCTCCCATCTACCATCTTCCATGTGATCTTTGTTTATTTTCCCAATATGATCCAAAATGTTCAAAGAAGACATTCTTGGTCTGAATCTATTCCCAATAAAATTAAGGTTAATACATGGAAAACAGGAATAGGAGAATTAATATTATCCACCACTTCTACTATTAAATGTAACTAGATTCAGTCCTTTTCAACCAGACTACACCCTGTATATTTGTCCTTGCTCTCACTGCAAATTTTTCTTCTGCCCACTGTTCATCCAGAACAAAATCACCTTTGGATGAAGTTTAAAGGGTTCATTTTAATTGTGCCTAATTTCCTGATGAGGATCAGTGTATTTTGTTCCTATTTAAAGACGACAAGCCATGCTCCAACCCACAGATACATTGTAGGATGTGATGAAAGAAGATTCTTGAAAGATCATCTTTGGTCTATTCGTCATCTTTTACAATCATCAAAAATATTGATGTCATTTTGCTTAAGACATTGAATTGTCATAGTTTAGAGTCTTCTATTCTTATTGAGAATATTTAAAAATATATCTTGGAAAACAAAGATCTCAATATCTCAAAGCATGAGAACCTGCGTAAGAAACCTGCTAGTGTTATGGTTGGAATGGTCATCATCATCATCATTTTTGCCATTATCTATTCACTGCAGGATGGAGGCCTCTTCCACATGTTTCCAACCTATGTATTCCTGAACTTTCTTTTGCCAATTGGGCCTGCAATACTTGCTGATATTGTCAATCCATCTTGTTTTATGTCTCTTATGTGTAAATGTACATCTGTAAATATGCATGCATTTAAGTGCCAGCTGTCATTTTTCCCAGACCTCCAGATTTGCCCCTGTATTCTCTTTTATCATTTTTATTCTTATTATATAAAATACAAAAAGAAAGAAGAAAAAATAGGAAATTAAGGGAGGGAAAGAGAACGGGGGGAAAGTGCGTGTGAAATACAAGAGAGAAAAAGAAAGAAAGGGGGGCATTGACTTCCAATTCTTCCTAACACAGTACAAGATAAACACACTCCAACCTCAACTTTTTGCTTTTGCATATTAATATATAACTAGCCATTTCTATAACACCAAGTCGTTCTAATCAACAAAACCAAGATCAAAGTTTCATTTTTTTTCTTCACAAGCACAAATTCCAGAAGTGATATCCAAATAAGAACATATTTTCCTCTTTAAATAAAGTAATCAATTTAACCATTCCTGCTTTATCTTCCTTGCTATGGAAATAATGTGCATTTCTATTTGCACCTAGTAATTTTTGTGATCTGTCACCATTTTTATTTACAAAATTTATTGTATTCTTTCAAATTATTTGGCCTAAAAGAGGGGGGGGACACCCTTTCTTTTTCTTTCACCCTCCTCTTTCTTTTAAAGTACTAAACTTTTTAAAAAACAAAAAGCACTTTTTTTAAAAAAAATCAAAACTTTCTAATACATCTTATTCTTTGAGTTTAATATACAAGCTTTAAACTTCAGTATTGCATTTAGCCAAACTACCCTTATATAGAATGATTATTTTTTTCTTTTATAAACATCCTTTTTAGCATACAGAGTTTTTCTTGTAAGTGGGGGCTGTTAAAAAGTGAGTTTAAAAACCTGTGAGGATCAGGAAACTCCTCTGGGATCGCCAGAGAAGGCTTTTAAAACCCCCCCCCCCCTTCAGCTGAAGGGTTTTTTAAAAAAAAAACTTTTAAAGTGTTCTGATGATCTCTGCTCAGCCCCGCGATCATCAGAGGCTTTTTTTTTTTTACTTTTCAAGGCATGTTTCAGCTGAAGAAAAACTTTTAAAAGTAAAAAAAACAAACCTCTGCTGATGGTGCGGCTCAGCAGAAGCAGGGGGGCAGGGCTAGGGATTTTTGCTACCGGTCCTCCGAACCAGCAGCTGCCATCGCTACCTAATCGGGGGAGCCGGTGCAAACCGGGAGCATTTCACCCCTGGTCTTGCGTCATTCTTCATGTTAGGGACTCGTTTGTCGATAAGGGCGGGTTTCCAAATGGCTGGTAGGCGGGAGGTATCATCTCGTTTATTCATGCTGTGTGGGCATTTTTCTATCTCGATGGCTTCTCTGATTATTCTGTTGTTAAAGTGTTCAGTTTTGGCGATAGTTCTGGTATTTTTAAAGTCAGTTTTATGTCTTGTGGCTTTAAGGTGTTGGACCAGAGAAGAAGTTGGTTCCCCTTTTCTGACTGAGTTCTTATGTACTTGATGAAGTCTCATTCGTCATCTTCAGGCTAGTGTTTACAGCTTCATTGCTCCTAGAATGAGACTTCGTCGAAACGTCACCAAGACACTTCCAATTTTATGAGGGAGAAAACCCGAATAACCAAAAACCTACATATATATGTATATGTATACATATATATATATATGTAAGAAAAATACATTTTCAAATTTCAGGTTAAACCTTTCTTTCAGTTGCACATATCAAGTGGAGAAAAATGCATCCTGATTCCAGTTAACTCATTAAGTTTAAATCACTCCTTCCACCTTATCTCCATAGAGTAAAATAATTTTCTTCTCTGGAAATATCAAAGACTGGTAGTCCTTTCTTTTTATCACGAGATCCTTAACTTTGTTAATGTCCTTAAAGAAAAAGTCCCAAATTTGTCTTTTTTTCTTGATGCTCTTCTTTCAGTTTTAGATTCTTTCAGTTTCAGATCTGAATTCTCAAAGATGCTCAATTCTATTCTTGCTCTTTCTTGAGATAGTTCAGGGTGTTTATATCATCAAATACTGTAATAGCATGAACTGAATGAGATACAGCTAGAAAATTACTAACTGATAAGATATTTGAAAACTTTGCTTCAGTACTGCGATATACAACTAGAAAATACGGAGAGATACAACTAGAAAACTCTGTCCAATATATACCCTATCTCAAAACAAAACAAAACATAACACCTTTAAGTGTGATCTTTAGAATCTTCAAACATTGTTTCTGAATTGCCACAGAAGGAAAAAATGGGACACAGTCATATTAGCTGCATTAGATTACCTTGCTGCCTTAATTTCCATATTGGTACCACATACCCCTCGCCCTTTCGCCCCCCCGTGTCTTTATTTTCATCTTGAACATGGACTTCAGCTTCTGGAGCAGTGGCATTTTGTGTAGACTTCTTACCAAGAGAAGAAAGTTTACAGAGACATGCATCACTCTGTTGTTAATTCTGCATCTTTCATTGCCCGTGACATCCCAATGTTTGGATAAAACCACTTCCTATCACACCTTCTTCCACTATTGGCTGTGGGGGGGGGAAAGTGCCAAGCTTTGCAACCAGAGTCTCCAAACACTTCTGATTCCATACCAGTACTGTGAGAGCTGTACTGCTCTCATGCTGACTCACCCATTACAGATAGCCCTAGTGTAATGGTCACAATGGGGATTTGAAAATCAGTTGTTAAGGGCAGTGGTTGCTGAAACAGCAACTATACTTATTATCTTACTTCAGCTTTCTGTTGCTTTACTGGCCTGCAAAGGTTATAAATGCAAAAATTGGTCAAAAAGTTACTTTTTAATCCACCTTATGATTGTGAACAGTCGCTAATCAAGGCAGTTGCTAAACAAGAACTACCTGTCTATCTCTTTAAGCCTATGGCTAGAAATTTTCTAGAATTTCAGCTCCTCAAATTATACTATAGAAGCTGACATCTCAGCTTCCTCTGTTCTGCATAGAAGATGGTACCCCATAATACCCATTTATTTTATTTTGTTTTTTCATTTATTACATCCCTTCTTCACTCATGGATGGAGATACCCCAAGACTATGCCATGTGCTTCTGACTGACCATTCTATTTTTAGGCAGATTGAATATGCTGGCCAACCTTGGCTATTCTATTTCTTTAAGTATGGCCCCAAAGTTATTGTCATTATTAACTTTTTTCTTTATTAATTACGGTTGGCTATTCCATGCTTTGGAAACTTTTCCACCCACTGTAATTCCTGCAAGGAAATGCTTGGATTATGTAAATCATTTTTCCTCAATAAATGCATCAAGTGTGGAAGCTAGAAATGTGAGCACAAGGGCCCATGCACACAAGCACAGCCTTGTTTTCATAAAGTTTTCTGCAGAGCTTTAGCTATGGTGATTTTAATGTCTCTACTGTACTGTTGCATAATTATTAGTTGAGCCAAATATTTATATGCTTCCTCTGTGTCGAAGAAAACAGTGGTATTAACATGACTATTTTTATTTGAGGCATGCAGCTATCCAAGATCTTTATGAATGCCAACCTGTGACTGCAGGAACATAACGATCTAAACTTTATCTGACCACCATAAAAATAACATTGGTAAAGAGAAGAGGCAGCCCCCAACGAAAACAAACAAAGCAAGGCTATAAAAACTTTGCAAGTCGGAGCACATCATTTCGCAGACCTCTGCAGCGATGAATGGTCTGTGGTTTGCCTTCCTTTGCCTGTTCGCTCAAGCAAGTAAAGCCAAAGTATACTCCAAGTGTGAACTGTATAAAGAACTGAAAAAACATGGAATGGAGGATTACCATAAAGTTAGCCTAGGTCACTGTAAGTTTTCTTCTTTGAATGCAACCACTTCTTCCCCTGTTGGGGGCTTTAACTTAAGTCCAATACGACTGTATATCCTTTCAGTTCTATTCTGGAGGAAGTTTCTTTTTTCTTTAATGTCTAGATTTTTAAAAGGACATCATTATTATTATTATTATTATTATTATTATTATTATTATTATTATTATTATTATTATTATTATTATTATTATTATTATTATTTATTTGATTTTTATACCGCCCTTCTCCCGAAGGACTCAGGGCGGTGTACAGGCAACAATAAAATACAGACACTACAGTATACGATTTAAAATGCAAGTTAAAAAACTTATTATAATTAGCCTAGAACTTTAAAAATTTATCAAAACCAAAACCCCATTTAAAATTAGTAAAAAATTTAAAATCGATAAAATTTATGTAATTTAAAATTTAAGCCAGCCCCGCGCGAATGAAAAGATGTGTCTTCAGTTCGCGGCGGAAGGTCCGAAGGTCAGGTATTTGGCCCGGGGGAAGTTCGTTCCAAAGCGTGGGAGCCCCCACAGAGAAGGACCTTCCCCTGGGGGCCGCCAGCCGACATTGCTTGGCGGACGGCACCCTGAGAAGTCCCTCTCTGTGAGAGCGTACGGGTCGGTGGGAGGCATACGGTAACAGCAGGCGGTCCCGTAAGTACCCGGGCCCTAAGCCATGGAGCGCTTTAAAGGTCGTAACCAACACCTTAATTCATATTAAGGTCGAAAGTTAAATAATATGAGTATGCAAGTTTCAGTGTTTAAGCAAAATCTCTGTGAGGCAGCGGGAGGAGGGCCATCCATAACTATCTCCCACCCCTTTATACATGTATCGTGGACATGAGACATTAAAAATGAGTGGGTTTCAATTGCATTGTCACAAACACTCCTACCTCAAAGCTTTCCTTTGACAGTGAATCAATTATTCATGTTTAATTGCTATGGTTTCGTCCCAGGGTTATGTTTGATCCTACATGGCAGCGGGTTCAACACTGAACATTACATCTATACCGAAGGACAACCATATTATGGTTTATTTCACCTGAGTGGCCTAATATGGTGCGCAGATGGGAGACATAACAGCCAGAACATTTGCCAAATAGATTGTGAGCGTGAGTGACTTTTGCATTAATTGATCCTAGCAAACTGGGTTCTATTATCAAATGAATCGAAGTAAAAAATTACCCTGGGAATAAATCTCTTTGCCTTTGGAACTTTCTTTTATTAAGCTATATAATGATCTGTACACAACAATCTAAGGGGTTCTTCCAAAGATCCCATTCCCAGGTTGATGCATTTTGGACATCCCTAATAAATAAAAATATGAGAGCTTGTGTGGGATAGTGATTGATATGGGAGACTGGCTCACATTAGCACAGATAACCAGATCACAATTGAGACCTCCTTGAATGAGCGTACTGGTAACTACTTGCCCTGAAACTCTAAATCTCTTGCAAGATCATCTTAAGTCTGAGAGATTCCACCATCACTGGAAAGCCAAAGCTCAGCATAGAAAGATTATTGGCATTCCGGTGGCTGGTTCACTACTTAAAATCCCAGTTTTATCATGGTAGGAACTTGGATTTCATGAAAGCTTTCCCTCTCTTCCTCCACAGAATTCCTTGATGACGATATTACAGATGACGTTAAATGTGCTAAGATTATTGCCAGAACTAGAAGAGGGATGTTGTTTTGGTAAGTAGCGTCTACTTTGTTAATTCTAGGAAAGAAAGAAAAAGTGGTAGAAAGTATCATTTCATTTTATAAAACCTTGGCAGAAGTCCCTTATTATTAGGGTGTAGTAGTATCTTTGTGTATGAAATGCAACTCTTGAGTCTTCTTTATTTTGCTGTGGGCCATTCTTGTTTTGAAAATAAGTTGGGGGAAAGAAATAGAAGAATGCAGTGGTGGAGGCTACTAGATATCAGGGATGTGATGAGCCAGTTTGGTCTAGTGGTTAAGGTTCTGGCCTAAGAACCTTAGGCTGTGAGTTCCAGTCCCACATTAGGCCTAAAAAACCGGCTGGAGGACTTTCGGCCAGTCACTCTCTCTCTCTCTCTCAGTCCAACCCACCTCACAGGGTTGTTGCTGTGGGGAAAACAGGAAGTAGTAGTAGTATTAGGTATGTTCACTGCCTTATTTATAAGCAATAATAAAGGTGGGATTTTTAAAAAATCAAATAAATAAATAAATAAAATACAAATAAATAAATAAAATACATTGGGAATGTAACATTCTAGAGGACTCTGGAATGTTCCATTCCGCACACACACCCCTCGCCCGCCCCCCTCCCTGCACCAGACCATGTTAAACTTCACTTTCTGACCATGCCATTCCAGGGACAGTTTGGCATTTTCTAGAAAGAAAACCTCTGAAACAGAAGTGGGTTGAGATTTTCTGGACAGGATGTGCTGAACAATACGAGCCTGTTTCCAGGCCAGATCAGAAGAGAACGCTTCAAATTACTTCTGCGTTAGTGGATTAATTGGAATGTGATGGCTCATGTGGTTGGAAGTTAGCAAGCCTGCATTTGAGACCTGGAATTTTTTTTTTTTTAATTTTTTTATTACTTTTTTCCAACAAACAAAAAAAGAAAATACATTATTACACCCTTGTGCTATACATAAAAAGGAAGATTTGGGTCTTCGGATATATCCTCATGATTGCCAAAATCCACGTTCTCGAGGTACAGGTACCGAAGCGTCCAATGTTCCAAGCGCATAGTCCACAAATGGTTTCCAAGTCTTCCAGAAAATATCTTCTTTATACACACCACTTCTAATTTTAATATCACATGTCATTTTATCATTTAAAGCCAATTTCCACATTTCAGAATTCCACTCTTCTATTCTAAAAATCACATCTAGTTTCCAATATCTAGCTATTATAATTCTACCTATTATAATCATAATTCTAATCAATTCTTTTTCATATTTTGTTAATTCTATTTCCTTAATTACCAACAATAATATAGTTTCCACTCTCAATATTATTACTTTCCCCATCATTTCAAATATCATTTTCTCCAATTGTTGCCAAAACTTTTTAACCTTGTCACATTTATACCACATATGTTCATAAGTCCCCAATTCCATCTCACATCTCCAACATTTTTTACTAATTTTTTTATCCATTTGTGACAATCTTACTGGAGTCAAATACCATTTCCAAACAACTTTATAATTATGCTCTTTAATCCTTATAGATAAAGTTCTCATAATTCTACTATTCCAATTCACATTCCAATCTGACTCTGGTATTTCAATATTAAGATCTTTTTCCCAATTTGTCCTCATCACTCTTTGTAATTTTTCATCAGAATTTATAATCTTATAAACCCTACTAACGAGTCCCTTTAGCCCAATTTCATCTTTCATAATCCGAGATACTAAATATTCAAATTCAGTTTCACATCTATTTATCGAATAATTTTCCCTTAATTTTTTTGTCCATTTTTCTATCTGTATTTTTTCAAACCAACTTAACCCTAATTTTTCAATAATTTCTTTATTCCTCCTTTCATTTTCCATAACTTTTATCCAATCTCTAATAATTTCTATATTTTCCTCTTTAATCACTTCATTACGTTTTATATTATTTTTAATCAGCCAAATTCCAATGTCTCCCCCAAAAAGATTATATCCGGAATTAAAATTTTAACAAATTTATTCCACATTTTACTTAATCCCTTTAACCAATAACTTCTAATTACACATTTTGAATTTGCTTTATCTAAAAACCACCTTGATCCAAATTTCTCTATATCCCTTAACTCTAAGTCTCTCCAATAGTTATCTTCACCTTTAAATATTTTTACCACTATCCGGATACCATACGCACAGTAATAATTAAATAATTTGGGGATTCCTAATCCACCTTCCTTTTGATTTTGATACCACATTTTCTTCACTAATCTAGGTCTTTTGCCACCATTACAAAATTTATCCAATTTTTTCTGATATCCTTCAATATCTTTCTCTGTCAAATTTAGCGGTAGCATCTCGAATAAAAAGTTGAACTTGGGCAGCAACATCATCTTACACATTGCAATTCTACCAAACCAAGACAACTTTAACATTTTATATTTATCTATCTTCTTCTCAATTTCATTAATCACCACATCATAATTAAGTTTTTTCAATTCTTTAACCTTGAGTGAAAGCACTATACCCAAATATTTCAATGTGTTTTTAATCCTTATCCCAAATTGCTCTTGCATATTCTCAGACTCATTACCATTACTATCCATCAATAATTCTGACTTTGACCAATTTACTTTCAATCCTGTCATTTCCTCAAATTCTATCAAATGCTTATATATCTTTTTCAGGTCTTTCTCTACATTTTTCAAAATAATTAAAGTATCATCCGCATACAAATTTATCTTATACCCCTTATATCCTTCTAATTCTTCATCTTTTTCTATCATTTTTGTCAATATTTCCATAGCCAATAAAAATAATGTTGGGGACAAGGGACATCCTTGTCTCGTACCAGCTTCTAATTTTATCTCTTCAGTTAATATTCCATTCACCTTCACTCTTGCACTGCTTTTTTGATACAATTTTGAAATAACATGTATAAACTTATTACCAAAGCCTAAAGCCTCCACAATTACTTTAATAGTTTCCCATTGTACAGAATCAAAAGCTTTAAAAATATCCAATGATACTATACCAATTTTATCACCATTATATTCAGCTACATCTATAATATTTAATACTCTTCTAACAATATCACTCATGTATCTACCCTTCACAAAACCTACTTGATTATAACTTATATATCTATCTATAAATCTATTTAATCTATTACTTATAATAGCAGTAAATATCTTTGCATCCTGATTAATTAAAGAAATGGGCCGATAGGACTCAATCCTTTCTAAATCTTTATCTGGTTTAGGAATTAGGATATCACCGTTCTATTCCATGACGAAGGTACTTCTCCACCATGTAATATTCCATTGAATAATTTTTGCAATCTTGGTATTATTAATTCTTTAAATTCTTTATAAAACTCAACAGGTAATCCATCCTCACCTGGAGCTTTCCTAATTTTAATTTTTGTATTATTCCATTAATCTCATCTTGTGTTATATCTTCTTCCATCAATTCCTTATATGTTTGATCAATTTTCACCACATATTTTTCTAAATAGCTTTGCAATTTTCCCGATTAATTGGTTTCTTTGAATATAGATTCTGAAAAAATTTCTAACCACTTCACATTTCTCTAATTTTTATAACATCTTATACCTCTATCATCTATCAAAACTCCAATTTCTCTTCTCTCTTTATTTTTCGCCATCTTTGCCAATAATTTAGAATTTCTATTACTAAATTCAAAAATTCCTATTTAAATATCTCAAATTTCTTTTACTAACTCTGTATCCTCTTCTATCATTTTATTTCTTAACATATTAAGCTCCTGAAGAATTTTTTTTCTTTAGTAAGCAAAATTGATTTTCCAATTCTTTAATCTGATTTTATCTCTTTCCATTTTAATTTTATAATTTTTATATTTCCTACTTGATAATTTAATACTCTCCTCTAAACACCGCTTTCATCGCATCCCAAACAATTTCAAATTTAACCTCCCGTTATCATTTAATCTCCAACTTTCCTCCAATTTTTAAGTATCCATTTTTATCCTTTTCATTTTATACAGTTTCTCCTCATATCTCCAATAGCTTCTTTTTCTCAAAATTAAAATCTAAATCCACCATAACTTCTGCATGATCAGAATCTTTAAAAATTCCCACATCTACCTTATCCACATTATTCAACAAATCTTTAGAAAGAAAAATATAATCAATTCTAGAATATGTATTATATATCTTAGAGAAAAAAGTATATACTCTTTCAATTCCTTTGACCTCTCTCCACACAACCACCACGGTTTGAAGCATCCACATATTTAAAATCCCCATTTTATTTGCTCCTCCACAGCGGTGGGATTAGTACTGTCTATTTTATCTCTGATTAAATTAAAATCCCCAGCCACAATTACTTTCCTACACTTTCATTCTCCAAAATTTTGTTATTTTTCAAGAAATTCTCTTTGTTTTCATTCGGTAAATATAAATTAACAAGTGTCACTTTTTCCTCATTAAGATTTCCAACAATTATTACATACCTTCCATCTTCATCCAAAATTACCTGATGTTTTTCAAAATACACCATATCGGATATCAGTGTTGCAACTCCTCTAGATTTTGATGTTTCAAATGCTTTTTCATATATTTGCATACCTTTTATATACATTGTATTGGAATCTTCAGATTTCGGATGGGTATCTTGTAAAATAAAATATCTGGTAAATCTCTTTAATCTTAAATTCCAATCTTCTTCTTTTAATCTGATTCCTGTACCCTTCACATTCCATGACATTATTTTTATGACTCCCATTTAAAATATAAATTTTTCAATCCTATCCCCGCATCTTCCTTTCTGTGCCCACAACCCAACATTAAACTCCCATATAACCAACATTTAACATATAAACAACGATAAGAAAACAAAAAAAAAACAAAAAACAAGACAAACAATAAAATACAAACAATCTTCTTCCCCCACATCCTCATCGGTTTCGCCTCTATAAAGAGAATGGGGGAGAGGGGACGTGCCAATGTCCGGGCCACTTCTTTCGGGCTGTCTATTTAAATTCATCACTCAAAAAAAAAGATAGTGATGGTTCTCTCCCGCATTCGGCTTCGTATTTTCCAAGACTCTTGTCTGCTTCTTCTCCTGCTGTATCCTCACGACTTTTCTTCTGTTCAACCAACACAGGTGATATTTCTTTCCTCTTTAACCCTTTAGGGTCTTGCCCTCCAATAGCCCCTTTTTCTTCTTCTGGGGTTGATGTTTCCGCATATGTTCCACCCATCTTAAGCATTTGATCCTTTATCTCCATTAAATCCTCCATCTCAATCAGTCCAAGCTCCCGTAAATATAATAGTGCATCTATGTCTGGGGTAATTGTACGCATCCTTCCTTTATAAAAAATTTTCAATTGTTGTGGTGGCCTCCAATTATATTTAATTCCATTATCTCTCAAAACTTTTGTAATTGGTTTTAAAAAAAATCTCCATGCCCTTTCTTCTCTTGATATATCCGGGAAGATTTGAATAGTCTTCCCTTCAAACTTCAAAGCATCTCCCATCTCTCTCACCTTGGCCATAACTTCCAGCTTGTCACCAAGATTTGCAAACCTGACAAGCACATTCCTGTTAGAGCCATTTTGCCTTCTATATCCAATTCTAAAAATACTTGCCAGGTCTGCTATTGTAAACGTAAGTTGCGTATCCAGATCATTAATCCATTTCAAAACCCGCTGTTTCAATTTATCATCCTTTTCTTCTGAAATTCCTCGGATAACCAAATTATATTTCCTCATCTCTTCTTCCAAGAGACAAATTCTCTTATCTTGCTGCTCATTTTTATAAAATATTTCACCAATTTGCCGATCCAATTTTACCTCATGTACATGTATCTGCTCCATTTCATCTTTAATAATTGTCATTTCCTCTCTTTGCTTTGCAAAATTCTCATTCATCTCTTGTTTCATCTTTTTCATTTCGGATGTCAGTTCCAATGTCATATTATCCATACGCTCTGATAGTCCTGCTATTTTTTCCCCAATTTTATTTAAAGCTGCAGCAAGTTGCTGCGTTTCTGAAAGTTGTTGAGTCATTTTGAAAAAACCTAAAATTTTTTCCAAACTAGGATTCCAAACCAATTTTACAGAGGGTCTTGATGAAGATCAAGGGACGGCAATCTTTTAATTGAAGCGAAGCGGCTTATTTGCACTCGTTATCTCTCAGTAGCTTATGACTCATAGTCACTCCACAAAGAAACACAGAACCTCACAGTTTTTAAACATTAATCAGCGCCATTTTTTCTCCACGTCAGCAAAGGAGAAAGAAAAAAAAAACCAGCTTGAACTTCAAAACAAGTCCTTTTTTTGTTTTCTGTGATATAAACAAGCTATTAATTTCCTCTCAAAAGAAAAAAAAATAAAGAAAAAATTATCCACCCAGTGAAATCCTATTGCTGGCAATCAGTCCAACACAAAAGATCGGTTTCTCTTCAGTTAAATTCTTCTCATTAACAAATTCAGTCTTTAATATTCACTCCTTAGCCTCAGCAATAAAAAAAGTTTTTTAACACAGAACACGATAATTATAATAGGGAAAGCAAAAGACAACAATTTATTCCACACTTATCGTGTCTGCCAGTCGGCTCGGTCACTCCCACGCTGTAAAAACTCCTTAATTCAAACAGTTTCAGATGACCTACCAGTTTTAAATTCAGTCTGCTGGGCTATTAACACTTTCACTTCATGATTTATTAACTTTCATCCATAACGGTGCATTCCGAACAGCATAAATCCTCATAAATCTTCATTAATAAGCCCTGTGAAGTGAAGGAAAGGTCCTTACCCCACCACGGTCATGGCCACGCCCCCCGAGACCTGGAAATTTTTAAGAAGACGTTGGATAATCATTTGTCTGAAGTGGTGTGGGGTTTCCTGCCTGGGCAGGGGGTTTGGGACCTCCAAAGTCCCTTCCAACTCTGTTATTCTATTCTATTCTATTCTATTCTATTCTATTCTTTATTTATTTATTTATTTTGTCACAACAGTACATATAAGCATAAGCATAATATATAAGCATATATATATAAGCATAAGAATGCAATAATTACATTAATTGGATATAATGAAAGAAAACAATAGGACAGGAACGGTAGGCACATTTGTGCTCTTATGCACGCCCCTTACGGACCTCTTAGGAATGGGGTGAGGTCAATGGTAGACAGTTTTTGGTTAAAGCTTTGGGGATTTTGAGAAGAAACCACAGAGTCAGGTAGTGTGTTCTAAGCATTAACAACTCTGTTACAGAAGTCATATTTTCTGCAATCAAGATTGAAGTGGTTAACATTAAGTTTAAATCTATTGGTTGCTCTTGTATTGTTGTGATTGAAGCTGAAGTAGTCTTTAACAGGAAGGACATTGCAATAGATGATTCTATTCTATTCCAACCTGAGTGCTGCTATGTGGTAGGGTGAGCTCTCATCATTTGCTCCAGGTCCTTGACTGGGACATGAAAGGAGCCTCTATGGGCATCCTCCCAGCAGTGGTGATGTCACCAGCTGATCTTTTCAATCCAGAAATGCCTTAAACAGTGTCTCCAACATGAAGGGATGGAGTGGATTTATTTCCAAAATATGCCAACCCACCCCCAGAATGACAGAGGAAGTGGACTGTACATTCCAAATTTGTACATAATATTCTGTTCCCAGATTAGCGCTCATCATTAGAACTTTGATGAAATGTGAGGTCCACTATGGGGTAGTTAAAAGCACTGAAGTAAAAGTCAGGAGATTCAGAGTTCAAGTCTTTTCTGAGCCATGGTAGCGAACTGGGTGCCCCAACTATGAATGCTCTAAAACAGCCCAAACTATTTACAGGATTGCTGTAAGGGGACCAGTAACAGAAGGGATCACTATGTATGCAACCTGAAGCTTTGGGAGAAAAGATTGGATATAAATCTAAATAATTTTCCCACCCGGAGATATCCTGACCGTCCAGGATGGGTCTGCTTGCCGTGTTTTTTCATCATGCGGACATTTTCAGCGGCTGACCTTCTTGCCCTACGAGATTCCCCTCTCTCGTGGGTTTGGCCCTCTACGTTATTGAGGGCCCATCTTGAGGACGGGTTTTGGAACCCCGAGAGATGGCATGCCAAGAATAGGAGACTTAGGGGATTTTTAATTAATTGTTTTAACCGATTTTTTAAGGGGGAGGGCCTTCTCTGTGGCGGCACCAGCCCTGTGGAATGAGCTTCCTCCTGGATTACGACAACTCCCTGACCTCCGGACCTTCAGACGTGAACTGAAGACTCTATTATTTCAGCGTCTAACAGCCTAAGAACAAAATGTTTTAACCAAATTTTAATGGGGGTTTTATTGGTTCTTATTGTTTCAGTGATCAGGCTTTGATAATATTTAGTTTTAACCTGAGTTTTAAATGTTTATTTATTATATTGTTTTATATTGTTTTAATATGCCTGTGAACCG
Source organism: Ahaetulla prasina (assembly GCF_028640845.1). Taxonomy (NCBI): domain Eukaryota; kingdom Metazoa; phylum Chordata; class Lepidosauria; order Squamata; family Colubridae; genus Ahaetulla; species Ahaetulla prasina. The sequence goes on from NC_080540.1 coordinate 172,203,070, forward strand.
CCCTGAGTCCTATGGGAGATGGTGCGGTATATAAGTTTAATTAATTAATAAATAAATAAATAAATAAATAAATAAATAAATAAATAAATAAATAAGGGGAGTTTTAATGGGAATTTTACGGGGAGGGTGGAAATTGACGGGCTTGGGTTGGGGGGGGAGGGAGGGTGGGTGTTGGGGGAAACCCATCGGGGAGGGTATGTCCAGTCCCAGCGCGTGCTCACGACACTATTTTAGTTGGTCCGAAGACAGGGGGGAGGGGTTTGTACAGAGCAGAGAGTGTTATTCCATCTGTACGGTAAGTGGGAGGGGCAGATATGGCGGAGGCAGGGGTCAGACGCTCTTGGGAGCACATGTTCGATGTTTAAAAGTGATCATGTGCTCCATTGAGTCCTCACTCGTTCCCCGGATGGTCAAGACCCTCAGAGCTTGGGTCTTCGGCTGATGCTCTGCAATGCCCGGTCCGTGGTCAACAAGGCTCCCCTGATTTGTGACCTTATTCAGAGGAAGTCCGCGGACTTTATGGGCATTACAGAGATCTGGTTGGGCACAGAAGGGGGTGTACCCCTGGTTGAACTGTGCCCTCCGGGTTTCCGTGCATTCCATCAGCCGAGGGCCCAAGGTAGGGGTGGGGGGGTGGCGGTTGTGATCAAAGAAAGTCTGGAGCCGAGGGAGTCCACTGTTCCTCAGATAGCTGGCTGTGAATCCCTCCTTGTGAAGTGGGGCCATCGGAATCAGATGGGGCTGTTGATCACGTACCTGGCTCCTTGCTGCGTGACTACAGCCCTACCTGAGCTACTAGAGGTGCTTGCTGGCTGGCGGTTGAGATTCCCAGACTTCTAGTCTTGGGGGATTTCAACTTGCCATCGGCCGGTTTGTCATCAACAGTGGTTCAGGAGTTCCAGGCCTCCATGACGGCCTTGGACCTGATTCAAGTAACTGATGGCCCTACACACATTGGGGAGGCGCTAGACTTGATTTTTATCTCTGGTCAGTGGGTTAATGATCTGGATTTAGGAGATGTAGTGAAAGAACCGTGTCATGGTCAGATCATTTTCTTCTTCGCCTAGACTTTCGGACCGCCACCACCGCAGGGAGACGGAGCCAACACGTTGGTTCCGTCCCCAGGCGCCTGATGGACCCGGAGAGGTTCCTGACGGAGCTTGGGCCATTCCTGAGGATCTTGCCCACGGCACGACTGAAGAACTGGTTGCGGCTTGGGAATGGACCGTGTCGTGCCTTTGCGGCCTCTGACCCGCGAGATCTCAATTGGCTCCTGGTTCTCCGAGGAGCTAAGAGAGATGAAACGCCGGAGAAGACGCCTATAGAGTACCTGGAGGTCCAGCCATTCCGAGGCTGATCGGACACTAGTGAGGTCTTTACTAAGACCTACCTAGTGGCAATGAGGGAGGTGAAACGCCCACGCTTCCACCCTCATTGCATCGGCAGATAACCGCCCGCCCCGTGGGTGACCGTTCCCTCCTTCATCAGGAGGGACGGGATGACCCCTCACAGGGACGGGCTGAGGAGTTTAACGGTTATCTATACGATAAAATCGCTCAGCTTCGGGATAGCTTGGACCAAGATTGCAATGATCCAGCGAGATGGCAGAGACACGTCTTGTTGAGGTTATTTGGGATGAGTTTGATTCTGTGGCTCTCGAGGACGTGGACAGGTTGCTGGGGAGGTTGCATGCAACTACATGTTTACTGGACCTGTCCTTCCTGGCTAGTGCTGGCTGCTCAGGAAGTGACACGAGGCTGGCTCCAGGGATTATAAACGCTTCTTTGGTTGAAGGGTTTTCCCCGCCTTGAAAGAGGCGGTGGTGAGACCTCTCCTGAAGAAGCCTTCCTGGACCCAGCTATTTTGGGAAACTATCACCAGTCTCCAACCTTCGGCGAAGGTTGTAGAGAGTGGTTGCAGCAGCTCCCGGCACCTGGAGGAAGCTGTCTATCTAGACCATTCCAGTCCGGCTTCCGACCCGGTTACAGCACGGAGACAGCTTTGGTCGCGTTGGTGGATGACCTCTGGAGGGCCAGGGACTATTTCCACCCATCTTAAGCATTTGATCTTTTATCTCCATTAAATCCTCCATCTCAATCAGTCCAAGCTCCCATAAATATAATAATGCATCTATATCTGGGGTGATTGTACGCATCCTTCCTTTATAAAAAAATTTCAATTGTTGTGGTGGCCTCCAATTATATTTAATTCCATTATCTCTCAAAACTTTTGTAATTGGTTTTAAAAAAAATCTCCATGCCCTTTCTTCTCTTGATATATCCGGGAAGACTTGAATAGTCTTCCCTTCAAACTTCAAAGCATCTCCCATCTCTCTCACCTTGGCCGTAACTTCCAGCTTATCACCAAGATTTGCGAACCTGACAAGCACATTCCTGTTAAAACCATTTTGCCTTCTATATCCAATTCTAAAACACTTGCCAGGTCTGCTATTGTAAACGTAAGTTGCGTATCCAAATCATTAATCCATTTCAAAACCCGCTGTTTCAATTTATCATCCTTTTCTTCTGAGATTCCTCTGATAACCAAATTATATTTCCTCATCTCTTCTTCCAAAAGACAAATTCTCTTATCTTGCTGCTCATTTTATAAAATATTTCACCAATTTGCCGATCTACTTTTACCTCATGTACATGTATCTGCTCCATTTCATCTTTAATAATTGTCATTTCCTCTCTTTGCTTTGCAAAATTCTCATTCATCTCTTGTTTCATCTTCTTCATTTCGGATGTCAGTTCCAATGTCATATTATCCATACGTTCTGATAGTCCTGCTATTTTTTCCCCAATTTTATTTAAAGCTGCAGCAAGTTGCTGCGTTTCTGAAAGTTGTTGAGTCATTTTGAAAAAAACCTAAAAAATTTTCCAAACTAGGATTCCAAACCAATTTTACAGAGGATCTTGATGAAGATCAAGGACGCAATCTTATAATTGAAGCGAAGCGGCTTATTTGTACTCGTTATCTCTCAGTAGCTTATGACTCATAGTCACTCCACAAAGAAACACAGAACCTCACAGTTTTTAAACATTAATCAGCGCCATTTTTTCTCCACGTCAGCAAAGGAGAAAGAAAAAAAAAACCAGCTTGAACTTCAGAACAAGTCCTTTTTTTGTTTTCTGTGATATAAACAAGCTATTAATTTCCTCTCAAAAGAAAAAAAAATAAAGAAAAAATTATCCACCCAGTGAAATCCTATTGCTGGCAATCAGTCCAACACAAAAGATCGGTTTCTCTTCAGTTAAATTCTTCTCATTAACAAATTCAGTCTTTAATATTCACTCCTTAGCCTCAGCAATAAAAAAAGTTTTTTAACACAGAACACGATAATTATAATAGGGAAAGCAAAAGACAACAATTTATTCCACACTTATCGTGTCTGCCAGTCGGCTCGGTCACTCCCACGCTGTAAAAACTCCTTAATTCAAACAGTTTCAGATGACCTACCAGTTTTAAATTCAGTCTGCTGGGCTATTAACACTTTCACTTCATGATTTATTAACTTTCATCCATAACGGTGCATTCCGAACAGCATAAATCCTCATAAATCTTCATTAATAAGCCCTGTGAAGTGAAGGAAAGGTCCTTACCCCACCACGGTCATGGCCACGCCCCCCGAGACCTGGAAATTTTTAAGAAGACGTTGGATAATCATTTGTCTGAAGTGGTGTGGGGTTTCCTGCCTGGGCAGGGGGTTTGGGACCTCCAAAGTCCCTTCCAACTCTGTTATTCTATTCTATTCTATTCTATTCTTTATTTATTTATTTATTTTGTCACAACAGTACATATAAGCATAAGCATGAAAGTAACTATAATATATAAGCATATATATATAAGCATAAGAATGCAATAATTACATTAATTGGATATAATGAAAGAAAACAATAGGACAGGAACGGTAGGCACATTTGTGCTCTTATGCACGCCCCTTACGGACCTCTTAGGAATGGGGTGAGGTCAATGGTAGACAGTTTTTGGTTAAAGCTTTGGGGATTTTGAGAAGAAACCACAGAGTCAGGTAGTGTGTTCCAAGCATTAACAACTCTGTTACAGAAGTCATATTTTCTGCAATCAAGATTGAAGTGGTTAATATTAAGTTTAAATCTATTGGTTGCTCTTGTATTGTTGTGATTGAAGCTGAAGTAGTCTTTAACAGGAAGGACATTGCAATAGATGATTCTATTCTATTCCAACCTGAGTGCTGCTATGTGGTAGGGTGAGCTCTCATCATTTGCTCCAGGTCCTTGACTGGGACATGAAAGGAGCCTCTATGGGCATCCTCCCAGCAGTGGTGATGTCACCAGCTGATCTTTTCAATCCAGAAATGCCTTAAACAGTGTCTCCAACATGAAGGGATGGAATGGATTTATTTCCAAAATATGCCAACCCACCCACAGAATGACAGAGGAAGTGGACTGTACATTCCAAATTTGTACATAATATTCTGTTCCCAGATTAGCGCTCATCATTAGAACTTTGATGAAATGTGAGGTCCACTATGGGGTAGTTAAAAGCACTGAAGTAAAAGTCAGGAGATTCAGATTTCAAGTCTTTTCTGAGCCATGGTAGCGAACTGGGTGCCCCAACTATGAATGCTCTAAAACAGCCCAAACTATTTACAGGATTGCTGTAAGGGGACCAATAACAGAAGGGATCACTATGTATGCAACCTGAAGCTTTGGGAGAAAAGATTGGATATAAATCTAAATAAACAAATAAGTCCCCAATAATGCAAAATAATGAAAAAGCAAAGACATTTCCAATCTATACATTAAGGTCCGGTCCAAGCAATTGCCCTACCCATGCAGACTTTTGTCATTCCCTCACCATATTGAGCGTTTGGACCCAAGAGTCTTCGTTTATATTTCTGTTGCTGCTTGCAGTGGCTCTGAAAGGGAATTGTTTGCACACCGTAGGTGCAATACATTTTGGAATGTATTTGTTGAATCAAAATCCATTGTTCCATCTTTTTATAACAATGACATCTTTGTTATGTACTTAACCTATTCTGTTCTCCTCCCCTATTTCTTTAGGATACGCTTCTACGATTACTGCACTCACCCTGTGCCCCAATTATTATATTGGGAATGTATATGAAATACAAGATCAATGCAGCCTTTTATTTCCTTTCTGCTTTTGGATGACTCTGTCCAGTCCAAACAGTTCCTGGAACGACTGTACCTGTTGCCTGGAAACTGGCTTCCCATCTGAACCTCAGTCAGTCAGAATCACAAGTTGCTTGCCTTCTAAACCAAGGAGGCAAATCTAACCGATTTTCAGGAAACCATTTTTGTAACCCTCAAATTTTATGAGTTTTGGAATAGTATGTTAGATCCATCCTCTGAACTCTAAGAACAAAATTAAAATAAATAGTATAAAAGCTACATAAAAGTACATGAAACAGACAACTGATAGGAATGCTTATGTTTCCACTGTATGACTTGCAAATATACAAAATGGAAGGACAGAGTACAAAAACAATATTGTTTAAATGTTGACATATCCTATACTTCTGATGCAAAAATCAGAATAGGTTAAAATTCACCTTTGTTTCATTCAATCAGTCACATATCTGGTCAATTACTGAACTGAATGCTAGAGGTCTTGCTGGCCGTGTCTTGGACCATATATTATTATATATGGTCAGGAGGTAGGAGGGATTCCTCTGTGGCTGAACTTGTGCTCAACAACAATCTGTCTGCAGTTGCATCCTTGAGGTTCTTGTCTGCCAGTATTACAAAAATATATCTCCACACACATTTTCTGGGCTTCCCACATTTTTTCCATGACAGGTCCTGGATGGAGATCAGCTGGAAATAGAACGTGCTGCACTGTAAGAAATGTGGCTTGGGAGCGGGGAGGGGGGGGTCATACAAATGTCTGCTATTAAACACCATATTAAAATGATGAATTGCAGCTACTGGATAAGCATGATAAATTACAGTTCTTAACCTTCAAGGAAGAGTCGTCCAGCTTGGAGATAAAAAACAGCTTCTAAGGCACAGCTGAGAGGAAGCAGCAATGAGAAAAGCAGGCAAAGTACTGGGAGATCACTTCACTTGCTGGTGCCTCGTTAGGGCTGAAAAAAAGCTTTGAAAAAGCTACATTCAGAGTATAAGATGCACCCAAATTTTTAGCCTCTTTTGGGGGGGGGGGAAAGGTTATACTCTTATACTCTAAAAATACTGTAACAATATGTCCCTTGTCCAAAAATCTCATTCAGTATGTTGAATATTTAAATATTTTGGTTCATTCTTATTTATACTTCAAATTTCAATATTCTTTAATTGTAATTTTTTTTTCTAGTTCCTTCTGGCATCCAATTTTAAAGTCTTATTATATTTTTTAAAAAAGAATTTCAAACAAAAGCAGTTTCCCACAAGAAAGATTTTATAATTAATTCCAAAATCTTATTTCAAATTTATCTATCCCTTTACCTCATTTGTTGCTTTTGTGAGACTAGGTTGAAGCTGCCATACCTAAAGCTCAAGCAGGCATGTAGGCAAGGTGGATAGCAAGGAATCTTGTCTAAAAGATCCCTTAGGGGAAGTAGTTAAGAAAGAACCAAGTCATGAAGGAAACAAAGGGGAAAACATCACCTGAAGCTGACAAAGGAAAACAGTCCTGAGCAGTCCTGAGCACATAGAAATGTCTCCTAAATCCCTATCCATTGTTGGAAGACATATCCATCTACTTCAGTTCCAAACAGGGAGAAAGACACTGGAAACATGGAGGCTGATTGGAAAGATGGTTTAACATCAAAACCCATCAAGCTGCAGGAGCTTCAAAGGGGAATTAAGCATAAAAGGCTCAGATTCACACTCCCAAGGTGCTTGAAAGCCAGGAATGCTCGAGCTGTGTCACTTTTTGCTTTTTGCCTTCCTACTTTAAAATACTTCCACTTTCTGGCAGCTGGCTTCTGCATCCATTTCTTCTCAGTGTCTGTGGTGTGTCCCGGCTGGGAATGAACCAGGGAAATTTCTTCCAACAGTATCCTGCAGCTGTCACTTTTTACAAATTAAATGACCATAGCCATCATCTTCGAACTGAAATGTGCAGGTGCTTTAAAACTGGATCCATATTTACAATTGTAATTGCAGTTATTTTTGCAGATATAATTTTGCCTAAAAAAGTATAACACCAGCCAGAAGTTAGAGCATCAATATGTTGTTTATCAGGAATACACAATCTCCCTAGCATCTCTTTCAGGGGTATTCATAGATGTTTGTATGTTATGTGTGTTTGTATATGTAAAAAAGAAATCCAAATTGTGGCCACCACCATGCAATTATAATCCTATGCTTTTTATGTGTCCCAGCACATACATGAAAGATGTAGAAATTCAATTGGATGGTGGATCTGCCATCTTGACCTGTTTTGTTTTTTTCCCACTCCTTCCCCAACACCTCTGATCTCTAACTTTTCTTGTGGTTCCAAGACATGTGCATTCTGCTTGAACTTTTAATAAAAAGTTTTTTCCACATATTTCCACTGCTCTGAATCAAATTCACAACCTTGTAATCCCCAACTATGTTTGTAAACTGAGACAGTCCTTTTGTTGCAATCCATTGTTTCCTAGGCTCAACGGAAAGGTTGCAGATTCTTTTAATTTTAATTTTTTATTCAAAATATTAAAATACGAACTCCAAAAAAGAAAAACAAAAAAAAATACAAAAACAAAACTAGACAAAACAAAAAAAGAAAGTCTGCATAAAAAGAAAAACAGACACGTACATAAATTGTCTCCCTTAGTTGAATACTGATGTATTTCAAAAATAATAGTTTCCTGCCCTTATGAAGCAGACACAATTTATGAACTTCTGCAACTCTGTTTAACCAACCCATTTGATCTGACATCTATCTACTACTGTATATAGAAGAAGAAGAAAAAAACAGTTAACAGGTAAAACAAACAGCACCATCTGGTTTTTCCAAAGTCAGATAGCTTCAACTGAGTCTTAATAAGGATTTTCCTTAAAATTGTAACCGGGATCTTTCCCAACAATTGGATCCCATTCCTCAAAATCGTAAGTCTCTGTTATGGATATCTTCACAACAGAGGTGGGTTTCAGCAGGTTCTGACCAGTTCTGGAGAACCGATAGTGGAAATTTTGAATAGTTCAGAAAACCGGTAGTAAAAATTCTGACTGGCCCTGCCCCCATCTATTCTCTGCCTCCCGAGTCCCAGCTGATCGGGAGGAAATGGGGATTTTGCAATAACCTTCCCCTGGATTGGGGAGGGAATGGAGATTTTACAGTAGCCTTCCCACACCCACCAAGCCATGCCACGCCCACCAAGCCACACCCACAGAACCGGTAGTAAAAAAAATTGAAACCCACCACTGCTCCACAGCATTTGTTGTTCAAAACCCCTCCTGTAAGTTAAAATACAACGGCTCTTAACATTTATTTTCCAGTTAGATATAGTAAGTCCATTCCCCAATCTCCATCAATTTTCTTTAAAAAATCCAGTCCATCTGTTCTGCAAACTTTGAGACTTTAAAATTCATGCCTCTTTCAGCCTTCTGCAACCAGCCTGCAGTTTTCAAATCAGACTCCCTCTCCTTCAAATTAAATCCCAATCCATTCAGTAATATATCTGATTTAATGGATATTACTTACTGTGCATCTGAATATTATCTATAGGTTGATTCATTTAAAACCGTTGTTATTTTATCAAACTTTTAATCTAAATTTTCAATTTGAACTTGTAAGTTGAAAAGCATTTTTTCCAAAGGTTTCCCAAAGAGCTTTGTCTTTAAATTGATGCGTTGTTTGAATTTTTAATTTAATTTTTAATTTTTATGTATATGTCTGTTAATGTAATCCAAGACTCTTCTGTAGCTTAGCTTTTACAGCCAGTCATAAATTCCTCTCAAGGACAGGTTAACAAATAACCTTAAAGAATGTTGAAATAAACTTTCCCACAATAAAAATAAGTGGTAATTTCATCAAAGAATTATTTAAAAAAACACAGCTTTTAAAATTTAATAAAATGTAAAAGCCCTGTAATGAAGAAGTGATACAAATGTAAATTAAATTAGTTCAATTTTGCTACTCAGGAAGTTACCTTCAACTTCCATATAGAGAAAATGAAAGTGATTTGCAACAACTAATAAAGCAGTAAAAGAAAACACAAAAAAGCCACTTTAAAATCTAGCAAGTGGATAGAATAAATCAGTATTCAACTAATACGGTATATTCACATTTAAAAGGAAAAAGAAAAAATATATCAAAACGTGCTAAAACCAAGGTATGATTAAACAAACAAACAAACAGCTGAAAGGAGACCCAACCCCCTGGCCTCTCCTACTAAAAATTGCAGTCTTCAAGATTCCTCTTCTCAGATAGGTCCAAAGTTGTCCAAGGGTCCTCAGTTATTCCTAATTGCAAAAGCAATTCCAGCTATGAGTTTAAGGAGTTTCTGGATTTCCTGGAGAGGATACTAAAGCAAGAATGGTTAACTCAGTGATTCCCAAACTGTGAGCCGCGGCTCCCCAGGGGGCCGCGGCACCGCCACAAGGGAGCCGCGAAGAAGCAGCGTCCGCTCCACACGCGGTGCCGCGAGATCCCAGATGCACAAAGCCGGACACGGCCGCAGCGACCGGGACTCGCACACCGCAACTCGGGACAACTCCAAAAGCCAAGGGACCCCCGCGCAGCCGCACCCACACACCCAAGGGCAGGCCCCAGCAGGAGGGAAGCCGCCAGACGCCGACGACGGACCAAAGGAGAAGCGCGAGCTCCGGCCCCGCCCGCCCGCCTGAACCACAGCGCCCGCCCAGACCCGCCGCCTGACGAAGCAACGGCGCACCTCCCCTCCAGTCTGCCCGCGACGCCACTGGCCTCCCAGACCACCCGACACGCTGCCCAACACGGCCGCGGCCACCACGCTCGACGGCATCGGGAAAGAGGGGCTGCGCAGAAAATAGCGAAACTACCCCTGCTAGTCCCTCCCAGGTGAGCCAGGCTGGAGGCGAGAACAGCCACCTCCTCCACAAGGCGGAGACCCGAGGGAACAAGGGGATCGCGAGAGGCCAAACTCCGAGACCGAAGCAGGGACCCCCACGCCTGGGAAAGTTCCACAGAGGCCGCTCCCATCAAAGGAGACGGCGCGTCCATCAGCAAAACATGAGTATGCCAAACACTTTGTAGAAACAGACTTTTTGATTAAACTCACATACCTATGTGATATCTTTGAAAAGTTGAATGTGTTGAATCTCTCTTTACAAGGAGGCAATATGCACATTTTAAAGTTAACAGAAAAGATTTCAGCTTTCAGAAAAAAATTCAGAAAAAAAGACAAAAATTAAAAAAAAAATCGGATGTACCTATTAAGGGAGCCGCGGAAAAAATCCGAAGTGTTATGGGAGCCGCAAACCGAAAAAGATTGGGAACCTCTGGGTTAACTAATTAAGAAGAAAAGAAAATGGACCTTCACATCGACAAAACATATAAACTCCAGATTTGCCACCATGAGAAAATTACCAAGAGATGTTTTAATCCATTTTGTAAGAATAACAACAAGAGGCTACATTTTGGATTATCACTTCAAATCTAAATTAAGAATGGAAAATATGAATATAATTGTATTGAAGGAAATCCTGTCAGAATTTTGAGAACAAGAGAAGCTTACTCCTTCCTAACAGATATTCTGAAGAAGAAGAAAATTCCATTTCTCTGGGACAAACTTGAAGCTGTGTTATTTACTTACCAAGAACAAAGATGTAGATTATGGAGAAACTCAAGGATTTTTTTTTTGGATTAAGCATAAATTAATATTGGACCCCGCTGAAGAAATAGGCACATCAAGCAATAAGACAGGGGTCTCCAACCTTGGCAACTTGAAGTCTTGTGGACTCCAACTCCCAATTCTGGGAGTTGAAATCCACAAGACTTCAAGTTGCCAAGGTTGGAGACCCCTGCAATAAGAGGTACATCAGTTTCAGAAACTTGAAATATGAAATATTGACTAAAAAGTTGGGTTTTAAAGTGAAAAAAAAGGTAAAACACCTAAAACAGGGGGGTCAAACTCAAGGCCCACAGGCCAAATTCAGCCCATGGGGTGCTTAAATCTGGCCTGTGGGGCTGGCCTGGAAATAGCAAAGGATTACCCCACGGTACCTCTGGCAGCCAAAACGGGAAGAGATTTGGGTTTATAAGATTTGAAACTATACTTTTACGCTTGCTGTTTGCTCTGGCTGAAAGAGTGAGTAAATAAGAGGTTACTGGAACTGGAGGGCCATGAATTGAGATTTGGATGGCATGGCTATTTATGGTTATGCTGCTCGGGTTTCTCATTTTTTAACCCAAAGTGCATGAACACCACTATAACAATGATTGAGGACAAGATTGATCCAACAATCTGTAAGAGGAAAGAAGAAAAACTACATTAAGAATAACACTCCAGGAATATAATCCAGAATTTGAAAACATAAGCAACCCTGTCTTTGATATCCTAGAAGCCCAATATTTCTTTTAGTGGATTTAATTTTATCTGTGGGCTGAGGTCACCAAGAAAGCTAAAGTTTTCCTAGAATGCATGCAACAATAATTGTATAGAATCAGAGTTAGTGTTTATTTCAATGGGCTGTTTTTTGTGTACATTTAGGAAGCAGTTTTACATATGAGATTTTCAAATCAGGACAAAAAGAAAAAAAATCATTATAAAGAATCTAATGATAACGAGGCTGCTATACGGCAATTGTGTGCAAAAATTGATCTGTTTGCATCAGAATTATTGACATTCCATAAGGACTAAATTGTGATGTAAGATTCAATGGAATACAAATTACTTTTGATAAATACATCATGGACTAAAACAGCGATATCAGATTCTAGGTCTATAGGCTGGAGCTGGCCCATGGGGGCGGGTCTGGAAATAGAAAGCTTGTGGATTTCCCCTTTCACAAAAACCTTTGATTCATCTCATCCTCCAGTTCCTGTGCTTCAGCCAGGCTAGCAGACCTCCCTCCATCTCTGCAATTACTGGAAGTGTTTGGAGACAAATAACAGCCTGTGTGGTGTGATAGATTGGGCTTAAATCCACCGTCAAACGTGGGAGATATCTGGATTGATCTCAGGCTGCTCATTTCAAAATACCTCTTTCATTATATATGCACATTGTCTTGAGCTTCTAGAGTGAAGGCGAGATAAAAACCTAACAAATAAAATGTGAAAGAAAGGCATGAAAGACAAATATTTTACTTACAGGGTAGGGCCAAGGGGAATTTTGTTGCTCAAGACTGGTTGTGATATTCACTCCTTTTTTTTCAGCAGGTGTGCATGTGCCTATGTTGGGGTGTGTGTGTGTGTGTGTGTGTGTGTGTGTGCATGTGTTTGTGTGTGTGTGTGGAAAAAGGGGATTTTTATTGTTGAAGACTGTAGCGTGATATTCTCTAATAAACAATTTGGTTTCAGGAAAAAAATATCCTGTAATTTACAACTTCTTCACTGCAAAAACATATGGACTACAAATCTTGATCAGGACAAAGCAATAGATGCAATTTACATAGACTTCTGTAAAGCTTTTCACTCAGTGGCACATGACAAATTTCTTCTAAAACTAAAATCCTACGGCATCTCCGGACCCCTCCATAATTGGATAACTGCGTTCCTGTCAAACAGGCAACAAGTGGCCAAAATAGGCAGTGCCCTATCTCAACCAGCAAATGCTCCGTCTTACATATTGGGAAAAAGAACCCTAACAATAAGTAAAAGCTAGATGGACATTACCTTATAGATGACCCCTACCCTGTTAAAGACCTTGGAGTTTTCATATCAAATGACCTAAGTGCCAAAGCTCACTGCAACTACATAGCAAAAAAGGCTCTAAGAGTTGTAAACCTAATTTTACGCAGCTTCTTTTCCAAAAACTCTACACTACTAACCAGAGCATACAAAACATTTGCTAGACTTATTCTTGAATACAGTTCACCTGTCTGGAACCCATACCACATATCTGACATTAATACAATTGAACGCATCCAGAAATATTTTACAAGAAGAATTCTCCGCTCCTCTGAAAACAACAAAATACTTTATACCACCAGACTTGAAATCCTGGGATTAGAAAACTTAGAACTCCGCCAACTCCGACAAGACCTGTGTTTAACACACAGAATCATCTATTGCAATATCCTTCCTATAAAAGATTACTTCAGCTTCAATTGCAATAATACAAGAGCAAACAATAGATTCAAACTTAATGTTAACCGCTTCAACCTTGATTGCAGAAAATATGACTTCTGTAACAGAGATGTTAATGCCTGGAATGCACTACCTGAGTCCGTTGTCTCTTCCCAAAATCCCCAAAGCTTTAACCAAAAACTATCTACTATTGACCTCACCCCATTCCTAAGAGGTCTGTAAGGGGTATGCATAAGCGCACCAGCGTGCCTACCGTTCCTGTCCTAATGTTCCCTTTGGTTGTATCCAATTTGTATGGTTATTTCATGCTTATGCTTATATATATTGTTGTGTTTGACAAATAAATAAATAAATAAAAATAAAATAAAAATTCATTCCTTTTTTGTCAACAGATCTAAGTTTGAAGAAGTGGCCCTGGTCCCGCTGGCTGCGGCCTCAGTCAGCCAACCATCCCCACAGAGCAGGGGTGAAATCTAAAAATTTTCCCTACCAGTTCTGTGGCTTAATTGGTGGGCGTGGCTTGGTGGTCAGATGGCTGGGTGGGCATGGCCAATAACAATAAATAATAAAAATAATAAACAAAGTATAAAAAAACAATAAGAGGTACCAAAAACCAACTTTCACACTTTACACACACACAACACAACACAACTGACTCACACACAATGTAAAAGCAGCTGCACTTCACATTTCACACAGCCACAAAAAGCTCAAAAACCAACTTTCACACTTTACACACACACAACACAACTGACACACATACACACACACACACAATACCACATACAGCTTTCTGAGATTTTGTGTGTTTGTGTAGTTAGAGTGAAACACTACAGAAACACACCAAATCTCAGAAAGCTGCACAAATATTTTATGTTATTATTAAGGTTTGTGGACTTCAATTCCCAGAGTTCCTCAGCCAGGAAAGCCAGCCAGCATTAATCACTCAGTGATGAAATAATTAGCTAAATTAGATTAGTTCTGTCTGGTGCTGAAAATGAAACTTGGGGCTTTCCAGCTGCGAAAAAAGCCATGAGATCGATCAGTAATCAGGTAACTGCCTTAGACTCTCTTAAAAGGAGGTTTTCTACAGAAAACATGTTTTTTAAGGTTCTGCTGATGAGGAACTCAGGTGAAATCCCCAGAGTAGCCTTTAATTTTATTTATTTTTTAAGTTTAAAGGCTCTGCCAATCTCAGCTGAGGGGCGGGATCCTCAAAGGCTTTTTTTTACTGTTAAAGGCATGCTGAAGCAAAACCTCCTTTTAAAAGTAAAAAAAACCCTCTGCTGATGGTGCGGCTCAGCAGAGGCAAGGGGCGGGGCCAGAGATTTTTGCTACCGGTCCTCCGAACCCACAGCCGCCATTGCTACCGGTTCACGTGAGCCGGTCTGATCCGGGAGCATTTCACCCCTGCCACAGAGGGGCCAGCATCTCAGGGTGGCACCCCAGGCATCACTCCAGCAGGACCACAGCACCATGCCAGGGTCTGACAATCCAGCCTGCAGCCACTGTGCTCAGGTTGCAACATGTGAAGCTGGCAGGGGTTGAAGCAGCTCCATCCTCTGCATCAGCTCAGCACCGCGCATATCCAGGGCAAGGAACTTTTATCTCAGCTGCTCCACTGATAGGCTACGGCAAGCTGTCAAGTAGCTCAACTGGTTCCTCCCAATCGGCCTCTCTCTGTTGTGGCCTGTTGTCCACCGGCCTCTCCAGCAGTCAAATCAGAGGAGGAAGAGGAGGTGTGGGAATCAGGGTCAGCATCAGGGCATCAGGGCAATATGGCAATTCCAAGAGGGAAGAGGTAATGGAGCTAGCAGAGAGAGAGAGAGAGAGAGAGAGAGAGAGAGAGAGACGGAGCCTGGACTATCCATCAGCTCTCAGATCAAGAGTCAACAACCCCCAGGTCTGGAGGTGGTTGATGAAGTAGAGGAGGAACAGCTGGGTCCAGTGCCTGATGCTTGGTTGCACAGAAGGCAAAGAGGAGAGCAGTGAAAAGCTGTGGGCCGATCCTGGGAAGGAACTATTCATCTTCTGGCTGGCTGGACTTGTTAGCCTGCGAGATAAACTTTTGGCCGGAGCTGCTGGCATTCCTAATAAAGGAATCTTTTGAGTTCATGTCAGAGGATTTGTCATGTTTGGGGAGCTGGGTCAGAACACTCTTCTTTCCATCTTGGCATGTGGGCATACACAGCATGGGGAGAGATCAATGGGAACTCTACTTCAGCTGCCTTTGGCACCTTCCTGCGCCAGACATCCTCCTCCACTTGGTGGAGATCCCCAGCAGCCACAGCTTCATCCCCCATCACCAGCCGCTCAAACTGCTCTGCTCAGGCATTGGGTATGGCACCGCACATGTCCAGGGCAAGAAACTTTTATCTCAGCTGCTCCACTGACTGTCGTGTCCCACTCCTCCGCTGATGGCCGGGTCAGGGAAATCCGAATCAGGCATGCCTCTGCAGCTCTGCCAAAGTCCTAGCAAAGTCCTCAGGGCAGGCAGGATATCAGAAAGTGACTTCAGCAAGATATGTTTAGACTTTGCCTGACTCAGAGAATGCCAGAAAGCAGATCCTTTATATAGGCCATGGGGTGTGGCTCCATGACTCAGCACTTATCCAGGCCTGCCCCTCCCTTCCTTCTGTTGCCTCCGCCTATCAAGTCTTCTGACGCGAGGGTCACTCCAATCGGCAGCTGTTGGTAATTGACCTTCCTCAGGCTCACATGCTGTGAAGGAGGGGGAGGGGTCTAGTTGCTCCGTTTGCCTGGGCATGGAGCCAGAGCTGGGGGCTGGAGATATTTCCTCCTCTTCAGCCTGTCTGGGCATGGAGCCAGGGCTGGGGTCGGGAGGCATACTAGAACATTCCTCCGTGTTCAGAAGCAGATAAGCAGGCCCCGGCTGTGGTGAGATTGGGGGAGACACAACACTGACAGGATACAGCAAGCTGATGAGTACCTCAGCTCAACCAGTTCTTCCCAATTGGCCACTCTCCTTTCTTTCCATCTCGGCACCTAGGTGTACACCGCTTGGGGAGAGATCAACGGAAACTCTGCTTCAGCTGTTTTCGGTGCCTTCCTGTGCTAGACATCCTCCTTCACTCAGTGGAGATCCCTGGCGGCCACAGCTTCATCCCGCATCATCAGCTGTTCAAACTGCTCCACTCAGGCTTTGGGTTTGGGTCCCCCCGTCAAGGCAGTGAAGTCAGCCTGGGCTTGCCCCTGGGCCTCCTTCACCGGCCCCATTCCAGAATTCAACACCAGCTCCCCTCTCCATTCCATCCTTCTTCCTCTCCCCGAATCCCTGAAACTCTTCCTAAGGTGACCAGACAGGCTGCCGGGGCTTGGGACCCCAATGTTTAGATTGTTGATAGTTTAGATAGGGTTAGCTTAATGTCAAGGTCCTGACGAATGAACCCAACCAAGCAAGAAGATTTGAAACGTTCTGGTCTCTTTTTGCTAAGCTTTATTGGATACATTATATCAGCACATATTGAAGCAAAACCAACTCTAAGCTAGTTCCCATGGTTTTTTTGTAGTTAAAGAATCGGATTTCCCTCCCCCATTTATACAGGTTATGTTGTCCAATTAACAGTTCAAATCTTGTATTAACAACTGGGTCTTGGTAACCCATATGGCCAAATGACCTTGGTTCCCACAGAACTGTTTCTTGTTGATGTCTAGAACTGGAATTCCACAGGTTGGCTCCCCCACCCTTGTCTCTGTGGCAACTGAGAAGTGGCAACAGTTGCAATTAACAAACTTTCTCGGAGCCCACCAACCGGGACAATTCGGCACAGGAGCATGGAGACCCACTACTTGTGTCCGATCTCACCGCAACATCATCCAGAAGTCCATTTATCTGTAAATGTTAATTGGCTGGCTGAATGCTGATTTATTTCAACCCCCTGCTGGATTTTAACTGTTTTTTCTGTCTTTTTTAAAATCTGTTTGGCTGTTCTTATTAACTTCTTCTTTCCCATAAGGAAACACAGCACATGCCTTTGGATAATGAAACTGCTTCTATTTGATTTATATTTTATTGGGCATTCATTGTAAGGAATTTGCCATGTGAAGCCCTCCTGGGCTCCATTTTTGCTGGCAGAGGCACTGCGGGCCAGTCTAAGCACAGATCTAAGGATCTGGCCCCCGGTCCTTGAGTTTGACATCCCTAGTTTATACCTACAGTCCAAGAGCAAGGCTTTTGTGTCTGCGCCCCCCCCCCCGAGCCAGGCCTGCTGCCAGAAAGTGACTTGGATAGTGAGGGGAAGGGCTGTCAGGACTTACCTCGGGAGCACCGGCTTGCCTGGCTCAGTTCCAGGAGCCAGAAACAGGCCAGGTGGAAGAGATAACGAGGCCTCTATCCCCTGATTCTTCCCCCCCCCCCCAGGCCATGCCTGCAGACCCAGCTGACGGCAATCAGGCTTGGTTTCATAGGCAGGAGAGGAGGGAACAACAGAAGCAAGGGTGGGGCAGGCCTAGGAAGTGCTGAGTCATGGAGCCACACCCACAGGATATAAAAGGCAGCCAGAGCTGCTGCATCTCTTTGTAACAGGCAAATCCACTGATTAAGAGCTGAAGTTTGTTTCTAGGTGACTCACCAGCGTCGTGGAAGATAATGGAGGCTCTTGGCAGACGCTGGCTATTCTGCTGCCAGAGCGGATAGTGATGGCTAATTAAGTCATCATTCGGACGGAGGCGAGGGAGGACAGAACAAAGGCTCAAACACACATACACACCCCTGCATATCCCTGGTTAGTGCAACTTCCCAACAATGGAAGTCCAAGGGAGCCACACTGCTCTGGGAGCAAGACAAGATCTCCAACTAAGCAAAGTTCACAATGAATGTCTTGGAACTTCACAGAGAGACCACCAATGCCAAGGCAAAGAATCAAATATCTATCAACAACAGCAAGGATTCTGGAGCAGAGTTCTTCTCAGAACTATGGAAAGTGTTGCCACAAAATACACTTGTGCCAGACAAAAGCCCCTCCCCGTGATGTGTCCTTAAATGCTACTCTCCAGGTGATCCTTGTGAGGAGGGACACTCTCCTCCCGAATAGTTGGGTTGCCCCAATTATTGCACTTGGAGATTGGTCAGGGGAAGCATTTCTTTGTCTCCAGAATTCCGCTGCTCCTTTGCTCCACTACCTGCCCTTTTCATCTCTTCCCCCCTTCCTCGGTCTGCCTGCACCTTCTCTTCCTCCCTGCTTACTGTTCCGAGGCCCAAGGGACCTGGAAATGGTGCGCCTTCATCCCCAAGTCGTTCCTCAGGAGCCGTAGAGGCTGCGCCCACCCCCTCTGTCATCTGCAGCTCCAGATCCTCCTCCTCCAAGGCCCTGAGCAATAATGTGACACTCTGATTACTGGGCGAAGAAAGCTGATGCCCTAAAAAGAGAGAGAGAGAGAGACTGCTTGGTAACCTGCAACTTTAGCTGAAAGTTCTTTAAAATTTTGATGAAGTCATAAAGATGCTGGAAAATATTCAGAGGAAACTGAATCAATCAAATCAATCAAATCCACAAAAGGAATGTGATCAGTAAATCAATCAAATCCACAAAAGGAATGTGATCTTAAAGCAGTAGATTTGTTAGGGAGAAATATGGACTCAGAAAAAATGAATCAACTTCATGCATGTTCCTGAAATCCAGCTCAGTATATATAATATATATATAATTAAAGTGACCAGATTTCAGCAATGGCAAAGCGGGACACCATTGACCAGGGGGGAGGGGGGCTGCGCATGCGTGCTGAGTCTTGCCACTTGCCTGAAGAAGGAGGAGCGGCTGCTGCTTCTCCGCTCTTCCAGGCAGGCTCGGCTCTCCTCTCGGCTCTTCCAGGCAGGCTCGGCTCTCCTCGGCTCTCCTCTCCGTTCTTCTCTTCCTCTCGGGTCTCTCCTCCCTCTTGCGCCATTCCCCCTTCTCCGCCTCCTCCTCCTACGTTGCCGCCTCCTATTTTCAGAATGGGAGTGAAACAAAAAAAAATCAGGACTTTTTGGAATTGTCGCGGGACACGGGACAAATTATTAAAAAGCGGGACTGTCCTGCCAAAAGCGGGACGTCTGGTCACTATATATATAATAGTAGATATAATAGTATAATATATAATAGTAGAAAATAGTAGAAAACAAATGGTAAATTGGTCAAGTGGATTGAAGAGGATTGGGGAATGGTTTTATCACATTTAACTGGGAAACAATTTCATCTGGACTTTTCTGGGAAGATAGACTGGCTTTGGAGGTCAGATTTATTGTATTCCATCAAACAACAATTGATAAGAGATGGTATTAAGCAACAAATGTGGATATTTGATCGGGGACCAATCTGGGTTAATTTGGCGAATGATTTGGGATAGTTAAGAAGCCGTGATAAATTTGCTATGGGTTGTTTACAATAGCAGTTTGTTAACAGAGGGTTTTGAAATTTTAATTTAGTCTTCTTGTATTATTATTGTTCTTCCTGATAATTATATCAATAGCTTCCTTATTAATATACCATATAGATGACAGATTGAGTTTGAGGGCCTCTTGTGGCTCAACAGGCTAATGCAGTCTGTTATTAACATAGCTGCCTGCAATTACTGCAGGTTCAAGTCCCACCAGGCCCAAGGTTGACTCAGCCTTCCATCCTTTATAAGGTAGGTAAAATGAGGACCCAGATTGTTGGGGGGCAATTCAAGTTGACTTTGTATATAATATACAAATGGATGAGACTATTGCCTAACACAATGTAAGCCGCCCTGAGTCTTCGGAGAAGGGTGGGATATAAATTCAAATTAAAAAAAAACAGTTTGTAAATAGAATTAGTAGTTTAGTAATTTAAAAACCTTTGGGCCTGTTTTACAAGGGAAGGGAATCTAATATTGTAATATATTTATCAACATTCAACTAGGGACAACAATACATGTGTTAGTCTATTTTTTAAAAAGCATTAGCATTAGCATTTAGACTTATATACTGCTTCACATTGCTTTACAGGACTCTCTAAGCAGTTTACAAAGTCAGCATATTGCCCCCAATCTGGGTCCTCATTTACCATTTTTCTTTTCAATGTCTCATTTGTTGCTTTTTTCCCTTCCGTTTTTTCCTAAACTGTTTTGGTGTTTTGCATTTTAACTTTAAAAAAAATAAAAAATAGTTTTTTTAAAAAATAACTGCAGTGATTTGCTTAATTGTGGCAAGAAAGACAAAAACTCAAGTAAATACTGCTCGCCTAGAAATGTTGGGCTCAGGTGTTAAGAATATGTTAAGAATTACCTGGATTTTCATTCGGCTCTTGATTAGACTTCCAGCAGTTCTTGATCCAATAGCTTATTAACATTAGGAAAGTAAGAAATAAGAACAAGACTAATCCAGCAATCTGAAAGAGGTAAAAAGAAAGGCTTCATTAACAATATCACTCTGGTAATATATTCCAGAATTTGAAAGCAAAAGCAACCCTGTCTTTGATATCCCAGATGCCCAATATTCACACAGTTTTTAATTTAATTTAATTTAATATAATTTAATTTAATTTAATTTAATTTATGTATGGGTTGCGGTCACCAAGAAAGCTAAGGTTTTCCTAAAAATGGGGATTTTACAGTAACCTTCCCCTGCCATGCCCACCAAGCCATGCCACGCCCACCAAGCCACACCCACAGAACCGCTTCAATAATTATGATACAAACAGATCAATTTCTGCACACAGCTGTTATGTGATGGCCTGTTTTTCCTTTTGTCCTGATTTGAAAGTCTGGTATGAAAAACTGCTTCCCAAATGTATACTAAAAAGCAGCCTGTTGAAATAAATATTATCCCCATTTCCTCCTGATCAGCTGGGACTTGGAAGACAGAGAATAGATGGGGGTGGGGCCAGTCAGAATTTTTACTACCGGTTCTCCAAACTACTTAAAATTTCCACTACCGGTTCTCCAGAACTGGTCAGAACCTGATGAAAACCACCTCTGGATTCAAACCATCTTAGCCACTGAGCCACCTTAAGAACTAAATTGTAACATGAGATTCGGTGAAATACAAACTACTTTGTGATAAATACGTCATGGACTAATCTGAAGAAGCTTATTGCTAAAGACCAGTCTGTTAGTTGTTTGAAACAGCTAAAAGTAAAAAAGTCGAATAGGATTCCAATTCCATTCTTGACTTAAGATGGATACCCAGTTATGTGCTTCTCCTCTACCCCTCCATATCTACCTATTTGAATGTCTAATAAATTAATGTTTCCCACTTTCTAGTTACAGCAGAATGGGAAAGCATCTAGGAGATAAAGGGTTAAATTTCTCTCTTTCTCTCTCAGATTTAAAATACCCGAAAAAACAGCTTCTTTCCCATTAACAAGCAATATGAGCTCCAGATTGTAGCTTAGCCTTTCTTTACTAATGAACAAACACCTAGATAAACATATTTTCAAATCAAATTTCAAATGTATGAGAATTTTATCAGGATTTTATGGCAAGTGTCAGGTGAAATATAAGACAAAACAACAGCTTACCTTAGATATTGTTGACATTTCATCATTAGTTGGCTTTTTTGATGCATCATGATCTCTACTCATTGCACACTGAAGATATCTTCCGTCCAACAACACAATCACAAACCACATCCAGGGGGGGAAGGAACTCTGCCACACCATATAGTACCACTTGTCTTTTTTAACGTCGAACAAGTTTAAAACAAACCCTTGAATGATAAAATTCAGGAAGAAGAAAATGCCAGATGGGGCTATTATAAATATCACAAAAAAAACTAGGTTATATGGCTGTGGAGCGCAGGTAAATTCAAGTTCCATAATTTCTTCAGTCACTGCCAGGATAATTGTGACAATGAAATTCAATACTAAATTGTTCTGTAAAAGTTTTTCAACCAACTGTTTAAGCTTCATTTTAAATGATTTGCTCCAGCTGCTTGAGGGTTTCTGAGAAGTTCGCACAAGGATGTCAAGCAAAACAGGAAGCGAAAGGAAAACATTTGTTTCATACATCATGTCATGGGAGAGAAATGTTTTATTGAACTCTCAAAGGAAGTCAAACAGTATCACAAAATGCTCACTCTTTCAGCAGCCACTTTCTGATGCTGAGATTTTTGCAGTCCTTCGCCATCAAAGTCAAATCACTTATGTCCTGCTTTTCCTTCAGGAGTTCAGAGCATGACACATAGTGCTCCCTCTTTCCATTTTTTCCTGCAGTGACGACCTTATCAGGTAGGTTGGCCTGAGAAAGACTGAGTTGCCCAATGTCACCAAGGCAGCTTCCCTGCCTGAAGAGAGGCCGAAAGCTGAGTGTTGTCATTGCTGAACCAACACTTCAACCACTAGGTCACATTGGCTGCATCCCTTATGAACAGCTTGATTGTAAGTTAAAGTAACATCCAGGGCTTGTTTCTCAGATCCATTCACCAAGGGGAGAAGTCTAATTCACTCCTTCTATCTACCAGGGACAATGGGTCACTGAAACTAACCTTCCATGTGATTTGTATGGAGGTAGTGAAGGAAATTACAAAGGTAGAGCAAATATGGGACTTGATTCTGAGTTCAGGTTGGCAAAGCAGATATTAAAAACACATTTCTTACTGTCAATTCTCTAAATGTCTGGGGAGAAAAGCATGTAATGCTGTAACGAAGGCCTCAGACTGGTGGAGCGAGTTAGGCTTTTTAACAGTAACAGATTTGGAAAGGACCTTGGAGGTCATCTAGTCCAACCCCTTCCTCACGCAGGAGACCTATACTAGGGATTCGAACCGCCGAACTGCTGACCTTTCTGATCAACAAGCTCAGCACCTTAGCCACTGAGCCACCTAGCCAGGCTATTGAAACTTTAACTGGGGCATGGAAAAGAAGGTTTGTGCTGGGCTCTGGTGAGAATAATTAGTCCTGCATGGTGAGGAAAATACAGTTCATGCATAATGTGTGTGGCTAGCCTTGGATGTCACCCGCACAGCTGCTTTGCTGTGTTCCCCTCCCATTTCAGAGCCAGCAGGAAATCCTGCTGCCTGATACTACGGTGAAGCTTTGTGCTTTCATGAGGACAGAAAGGGAAGGAATTTCCTGCCAGGCAGGCTCCAGAAACAGAAGAGGAGAATCCTTTCCATTACACTTCTAATTAAGCATGTTAAAGCAGGCACAGACTCGTCAATTCCAGGGGATCCAGAGGTGGGTTTCATCAGGTTCTGACAAGTTCTGGAGAACCGGTAGTGGAAAGTTTGAGTAGTTCGGAGAACCTGTAGTAAAAATTCTGACTGGCCCCACCCCCCATCTAGTCTCTGCCTCCCGAGTCCCAGCTAATGGGGAGGAAATGGGGATTTTGCAGTAACCTTCCCCTGCCATGCCCACCAAGCCACATTAACAGAACCAGTAGTAAAAATTTTTGAAACCCACCGCTGAGGGGGTCCCTCATTCTCTAGGCCACTTTGCTGAGCCTCTGGTGGCTCAACAGACTAAGTCAGTCTGTTATTAACACAGCTGCTTGCAATTACTGCAGGTTCCAGTCCCACCAGGCCCAAGGTTGACTCAGCCTTCCATCCTTTATAAGGTAGGTAAAATGAGGACCCAGATTGTTGGGGGCAATTAAGTTGACTTTGTATACAATATACAAATGGATGAAGACTATTGCTTAACACATTGTAAGCCGCCCTGAGTCTTCGGAGAAGGGTGGGATATAAATTCAAAATAAAAACAAACAAACAAACAAAAAACTATCCACTTAAAAATCCATTTTAAAAGGGGCTGAAGAAGCACTTTTCTAGTGTCCCTGATAGTCAAAAGATTACTATGGGGGGGGCGGGGAGAGAACTGATCAGAATGGTCAGTTCCAGATGGAACCTACAAAAGCAAAATCCATCAAGAACCACAAGTTTGGTGGTGTAGACAGTTCAGACCATCTTGCCCATACGTCTCAGTCCCCACATGCGGAATCTGCTGGTGGGAAAAGAGGGAAAGCAATGCTTTCAGAGCAGCAGATAGCCACCCATGAACTGCCTCAAGCTGTAGGCAGACTACAAAGTACAGACGGTGGCGTTTGGAAAATGCTAATAGGCCTAATGACTCATGCTGAGTCAAAGAGGCTATAGAACATGCCCTTTATCAATGCAGTCTTTCCAAAACCATAGACATTCCCTGTACGGATGTCCTGCAAATAAATATTTAGAAATACCCAGACATAGACATACCACATCACATCATTTTAGATTAACTGACATGAATCAGATGTTTGTTTCACAGGACAGAATAATCATCATAATGGGAATCTTCCCCATGTTTTGGATCTTAAACCCATCAATCAAGAAGGCAATTAGATGACAAAGAGTATTTTTTTAATGTATCAGTTTGAAGCTAAGTAGCTCCTTCTTTTCAATGAAAGAGCCTAGTGTTGTGACCTAGGCCCAAGTAGTTATTACCAGACACAATCAGTTCTAAACAAACTTATTTTATTAGAACAGCTGAGCATTACTTCATTCTCATCTTAGTCCAAATTAAGTCTAAAACAAAGTCCTTCGGCCTTATCACAAACCTTTGTCTTGTTTGGCACCCTGCCAAAGGCTTTTCTTGGCAAGAACCCCAGTTCAGAAACAGGAGACAAGAAACAATTGCACAACAAAGAATGGTCTGCGCCAACTCAGAAAACTCAAACTGCCCAAGGAGCAGAGGAATTATTGAGTCTGTCATCTGCACCTCTATAACTGTCTGGTTCGGTTCTGCAACCCAACAAGACAGACACAGACTTCAGAGCAGTGGTGGGTTCCTATCGGTTCTGCCCGGTTCTACCGAATAGGTAGTAACTTTAGGGACTAGTTCTCCAAACAGGTAGTAAGGGCAGCCTGGCCACATCCCTGAACCGGTTCCCCGGTCACTGCTTGTTCTCCCACCCAATACATCCAAGAAGCCTCTCAGCTGCCTGGCCACAGGGCGCCGAAAAGTCCTTCAGCCGGTGAGAAGAAAGCTCCGCATGCACAAAGATGGCAGCAGCAACTGGAGGTCTTTTTGCGCCCTGCGCCAGCGGCTGGGTGGAAAAGAAGCCTCTCGGCTTCAAATTTCATCAGCAGGCTCAGTCCTTTCACAGGGTCACTTTTCTCTGTGCCCGAGAAAGATCAAAAGGCACGGAGCAGCCTTTAAGGAGAAAGCCAGCTTAGCTGCCTAGTCGAGGTAAAAAAAACAAACTACTGAGGGAAGGAGCCTCCCTGAAGCTGCCACTGTTGCAGCCACTCCCCGTCCCCGCAGCTTGGAGCTCCAGTCAGAAGAGGTCCTCAGCTGTTGCGAAGAAGCAGCAGCTCCGGGTGTGCCACGCCCGCTTCATTCTCTTTGAGAGCAGAATGAAGCGGGCGTGGTGTTATGTCCTGCACCAGCAGTGGCGGCCCCTAGTGGTGGAGATGGTTTCTTGTTCTGTTCTGATTGGCTCCCGCTTTGACAGCCGAGTATAAAAGGGCTGTCAAAGCAGGCGCGCTGTTCTTGTGTTGTTGCTGGTCTCTGTGAGTTAAAAATAAACGCTATGTGTGAACATCTGTGGAGCCTCAATTGTTACGGAACCCACAGAATATAATATGTGGCACACCCGGAGCTACTGCTTCTTCACAACAGCCGAGGATGGAAGAGTTTGCTCAGGAGTGAAGCTGGTGAGGTAGCCTGAGTTCTCTGGGATGGGTAAACAAGTGGGGAGGTGAAGAGGAGCAGACTCAGCCCCCCACATGTTGCACCCCCCTCCCAGCCTTTGCTTGCGCCTCCATGCCACCAGCGTCTCCAGAAACTACCACTGTTGGAGCTGTGAAAGGGACTAGGACAGCCCGGTAAGCTGTGCACCCAAAAAATGGCACGGAGGTTCCCCACAGTTCCTCGGCTCATCTGGGCTGCAACTGAGTCCTCGGCCCTGAGCTGGCAGATGGAAGCACCCCTCCCCCGCCAGATCTTTTCAGATTTGACTTGGAGGAAAGCGCAGCTCATGGCTGCTACATTTCGCTGTGCTGGACAAACGAAGAGGAAGAAACAGCCAGTGGAGAGCACAGAGCTGCTCCAGTCCACATGTTCTCCAGGTCAGCGGCTGTTTCTCTCCTTCGTTACTTTTATGGGAAAGCATTTGGCGCAGCACAGAGAAATTTAACAGCCATGAGCCATGCTTTTCTCTAAGCGCTGTGGGCAGCAGAGGGAAACAAGAGCTTTTCTCTGCACACAGCTTTTCAGATGAGACTTGGAGAAAATAGGCCAGTTGAATAGGTTGTAAAAAAAATGCTTTCAAAAATTTAAAAAAAGGCTCTGACGATTGCGCAGCTCAGCTGTGAGCGTCAGAGCTTCTTTTTTTTACCTTTTAAAAGCATTTTTTAAAAGAAGCGGGGAAGCAGGTGACCAGGCATTGGGTGGGCATGGGTGGGGGGGCCAGGGATTTTTGCTACCAGTTCTCCGAACCACCCGCCGCCATCGCTACCAGATCGGCCAATCCGGTCCAAACCGGGAGCATTTCACCCCTGCTCTGATGGCAGGAAGAGAGCAAGCAGTGTGATAGGCAAGCTGCTGCAGAGAGAGCAGCCATTGAGTCTCTTGCTTTTCTGGGCTCAGCAAATGGCGGCTCAAGGTGAGCAGCGATCTGCTCTCTTCAAGCTGAACACTTCAGTGCCTGGGGTGAATACTATGCAGATGGCTGCTAAATGCCTTTCAGAGACATAACAGAAGAGGATAGCTTGGGGAAAATGCAGCTTAGCTTTGCTGCAAAGTTTGTCCACTGAACTGATTATGTTGTGTGGCACAGCTCTAAAGTTATCATCCACAGCCAGTGGTACTAAAAGGCCATTGATTCTGTAGGGAGAAAAGGGTAGCCTCTAACTATGTGGCAGCCAACCCCGTGGTCCAGGGTTTCAGCTGGAACTAGGAGCATCAAAAACATCAATATGGTGGCTTCAGTCATGCAGCCATAGCTGTCATCTTGACTATTTGTACCTCCTTATGGATAACCACAACTGGAACGTGTTTCTCCAAGCTATCTGAGAAAAGGAGAAGACAAGAAATAAAAGAGAGAGAGAGAGATTAATTGAGCAATGATGGAAATGAAGCCAAAGGATGTTTTTGCATTCCCTGGCCATATCTCAGGTACCCTGTTGGTTCTGGGATTTCTGGACCTTCGTGTATGATTCTAAGCTGCTTTTAATAAACTTATTTTAAAAAACCAGGGTACTCTATGGTTTTGTTGTTGTAGCAGGGAAGGTGTGCTAGAAGTGTGTTAAAATGTGCAATAGCCACTACTTTTATGTGGTTTATCAAACAACTTTGTGCTTTGTCATATGACAATTAAAAACTGAAAAAAGAACGGAAAGAAGGTAAACATTTTTGTCATAAGCACAGTTTTAAAAATTGCCCAACTTGCTTTAAAGGCCTCTTCATGTTCTTCTGATAAAAAACATCCAAATTTGGATACATACCTCGCAAATCAGATGTAATTTTTCCTTCCAATAACAGTCATGTTCTGACATTGGAGAAATTGAACGCTTGGCTGGTATATAAGTGAAGGAAAAGTAAGCTTTGTGTCAGTTCTAGGGTAGCATTATCCCTCTTCAAACCGTCAGTGTGTTCCAAAAATCAGGGTACAGGGTCTTCCAATGGGTCCTCCTTTTTTCTCCTTGCAAACTCAGCATTTTGTTGTAAAAAAAAAAACCAAACCCCACCCTTAACTTTGAAAATTGCCAAGGAATCTTCCTAATTTGGGACTCACTCTCATACCTCAAGAGGTGGAAAAAAACCTCAGGCTTGCAAACCACAAACGACCACAGGATTGCAGCAAGAAACAAAAAGGCACAGGAAACAATAGCAAAGCAAAGAAAGGGGATTTTCGTGTGACCATCAGTCTTGTGTTAATTTGCTTTTTCTAAAGTAGGAATGCATGATGTGTTAAGCCTAGCCCTTTTTTTTCCCCCTTCAGTTTCTGTTTCCTTCTTATCCCCAACTGCTTTCCTGTGAAGCAATGCATGCTCTTTATACAAGAAGGGAAAGCCAATAATGTATTTCATTACATTATTGACTAATCCCCCACAGAACTATGATTCCATTAGACGGGTAACCCTGACAATTAAGCCCTTGTTAAAACTCACCTAAAAAACAAACAGTTCCTTTCCCTCATAACCAGTGATGGGATTCAAATAATTTAACAACTGGTTCTCTGCCCTAATGATTTCTTCCAACAACCAGTTCACCAAACTGCTCAGAAAGTTAACAACTGGTTCTCCCAATGTTGCAGGAATAATGAGACTTAGACCTCGGAATCAAAGGAGTTGTATTTATTTGCGCAAAAGGTTCAGAGCAATATAGCCATAGCAACATCTGAACTCCTTTCTTATGGAAAAACAAGCACTTATATACTTTTCAAAAGTAGCAAAACACGGAAATATAGCATATCAGCATTGATTGGTTATATTATTTATAGCTCCCAGTTGCTCTGTTAAGGCAGCTAAATATCTTGCTCCCCCTTCATCCAGAATGAGGTTACACTGAAATCTAAAAATTTTCCCTGGGAGACTTCCGGGTGGCTCCACCTCTTCGCTGAGCCCTAATTAAAGGGGCTCCGCACTGAACATCGTAAAAGCCAGGAAAAGCCGGCTTTAATCTTTTTCTCTGGATGAAAGAGGAAAGATAAGAGCGCAGGAATGTTGGTAGACCTCCCCAGAGGCTTTGTTTTAATTAAGCAGAGCTTCGAAGGGTCGATGGGTCCCATAAATATTTCTGCCATCTCCGACTTCAGTGCGTGTCTGCAAAAGCAGGAAAAGAAGAAGGTGTCCATCTCTGCTAATTGTCTTATCTTTATGGATCTCTTTAAGCAGACGGAATGAGTGCAAGCGGACGATTATTGGATTGCAAGTATTTTTGATTTCCTGACTTCTACTTTCTAAAAAAGAGAATTTTTTTTTTCTTTGTTCTAATTGACTCTAAGATGGCGCCTGAACGGGAGTGAAAATGACGAATGGAATTTTAAACAGTCTGTGCAACTAAGAAGATAAGAAATGTTATGTGTGGATTTTAATGAAGTGAACTGAGCTCTCCTATACTTAAAGGGAGAAGAGAAGTTTCTAGACTTATATTTTGTGAATTTTAAAACTGAAATGGCTACTAAACCACCTAAGACTGGGGGCAGAAGGGTTCTGAACCAGCTTTAGAAGATCTGATTAAAGAGCAAGGGAAAGTGTCTGAAGAAAGGTTTAAGGAGATTATGGATAATAATGAGAAAATAAGAGAAGAAATAAAAGAGAATAATAAAAAAATAAGAGAAGATATCTTAATGGCTTTTCAAGGTTTGGCAAAAGACTGGAGGTGGTGGAGGAGGAGGTGCAAGAAATTGTTCAGTCAAATCAACAAATAGAAAATAGAATGGGGAATGCAAATCAAATTGGATAAAATGAAGATCAAGTGGTGGTGATGCAGTATAGAATGATGGAAGGAGCTCTGAGAATTAGAGGTTTGAATGAAGACAAAGGGGAAGATTTAAAAAAAATTTTATCAGAAGCTCTGGCTGAATTTATTGAACTTGATCCACAAGAGGTTGCTTATCAAATTGACAAAATTTATAGAGTTAATTCTTGGATTGCTAGGCAAAAGAAACTTCCTAGAGACATTGTGGTTTATTTTTGAAAAGAACAGTGAGGAATCAAATTTTGCAAGTTGCTTTTCAGAAAAACTTGAAAATAGGGAACAGGAGTTGAAGGTTTTGAAAGAGATCCTCCCAAGATGTTAAGGGATAGAAAAGACTTTACATTTTTACACAAGAACTTAAGAAATACCAGATTCAATTTAGATGGGAGGTTCCAGTTGGCTTGACAGTGTATTATCAGGAAGAAGATATCGTATTGACACAGTGCTTAAGGCCAAAGATTTTCTTTCTACAGTGCTGAAATTTGAAATAGAAATAATAGAAAAAGAATTCAAGAGACTCAAATGGGTGTGGAAGCTGAGGTGATTCCAGTGATGTTACCATCAGAGGAACAACCACAAGAACAAAGACTGATGAGGGAGCCCTTAAGCGTAAAGAAAAGGAGCAACAAACTCAAAGTAAAGTTCAGGACTCTGCTACAGAAGCGGTGGAGGAGCACGGCCGAAGATACGGGAGGACGATCTTCAGTTGATTGCCCAAAGGCTTCAGCAGCCCAGTAATGGCAAATAAAATCTTGACTTGGAATGTCAATGGTTTGAACTCAGCTCAGAAGAGAAGAAAATATTTCATTATTTGAAACAATTTAAAATGATGTTATTTGCTTACAAGAAACGCATATTAAATTATCAGATCAAAAGTACCTAATAAACTCAAAGTTAGGTAAACATTTTGTTGCTTCAGCTTTGGAGAAAAACATGGCATAGTGGTTTATTTGAGAAAAGATATACCAGCCAAGTTAATAGAGGCAGATATTTATGGAAGATATATTGCTATTGAACTTACAATAGAAACAAAAAGGACTCTCTTGCTTGGTATATATGCACCCAACCAGCAACAAGAAAAATTGTATAGAATGTTATATGATAAGTTGATCTATGGGATTATAAATCGTGTCTTATATTGGGAGATTGGAATGGAGTAATAGATACACGAAAGGACAAGAGAACTTCTTCCAAGAAGATACCTGCACATGCAAAGCTGCCTAAATCCTTTTTTGATATGATAGAAGATTTTGAGTTAAGAGATGTATGGAGACTGGAATTTGGAGGAAAGAGACTATACTTTTTCTCTGATAGGCATCAATCCTTCTCACGTATTGATTTTATTTTAATTTCTAATGATTTGCTTTTTAGGGTGAAGAAAACTAAGATATTTCCAAGATGTTTGTCTGATCATAGTCCTGTTTGGATGGAATTGCAATATGGAAAAGAGGGTAGAAGAACTTGGAGATTAAATGAAAATTTGTTTAGATATCAGGATAATGTAAATCAATGTAAAAAGCAGATGAAAGAATTTTTTGATTATAATTTGAATAATGAAACATCGATAGAAATGGTTTGGGACTGCAGTAAAGCTTTTATGAGAGGTGTATTAATATATCTTAATAATAGACAGAGAAATAAGCAACAAAGACAGCGTAGGTATTTAGAAGAGGAAATTTATAAGAAACAACAATTATTAATACATAACCCACATGATCAAAAACTTAAAGATGCAATAAAGTTACTACAGAATCAATTTAATATGATAATGGCTGATCAGGTGGCAACAAATATACAATATGCCAAACATAATACTTTTGTAACGCAAATAGACCTGGTAGGTGGTTAGCATACACTTTAAGGAAAAGACAAAAACAACGTACTATAGAAAAAATAGAATACAAAGGTAAAGAGAGATATCAACAGGATAAAATTAAAAAAGCTTTTTTAGAATATTATACAAATTTATATCTTAAAGATAATATATTGAATAGGGATATTGATAATTATTTGAAGGAATATAAGGTTAAAAATTTAACTTTAGAACAAACGGATGAATTGAATCGGCCTATAACCTCGGAAGAAATTATTTTGGTAATTAAACAATTAAAATGGGGAAAACTCCTGGTACGGATGGGCTTACAGTTAGTTATTATAGGAATTTACAGGATGAGATGTTAGGTCCACTTAAGGAATTATTTAATCAGATACAACTAGGAGGGGAATTCTCATGGAGAACCTCTTTATTTCATTGATACCAAAGAGGAACAGGATTGTTCTAAACCTGGGAATTATAGGCCAATCTCACTTTTAAATAATGATTATAAGATTTTGTTAAAATAATAGCTAATAGATTAATGTTGATTCTGCAGCCAAGAATTCATAATGATCAATCTGGATTTATAAAAGGGAGACAGATGAGGAATAATGTTAGGCAGATTGTTAATTTACTGGAGTACTTAGAAAAGAAAAATTTTATTCCAGCAGCATTTATTTTTCTCGATGCAGAGAAAGCTTTTGATCGATTGCATTGGGATTTTTTATTTAAATTAATAGAAAAGATGCAATTTGGAGATGGTTTTTTAAGAATAATTAGGGCAATTTATGGAGAGCAAACAGCACAGATTATAATCAATGGTAGCTTAACAGAACCTTTTAAGATTGCGAAAGGAACAAGACAGGGATGTCCTTTATCACCATTATTGTTTATTTTAACTCTAGAACCATTATTGGATAAAATACGAGAAGTATAGGAGATAGAGGAATTAGAGTTAGACAGTATGAATATAAGTTAAGAGCTTTTGCAGATGATTTGGTGATTACTTTAACAAACCCTATAAATTCTAGTAAATCTTTGTTGGAAATAATTGATCAATATGGGAATGTCTCAGGGTTTAAGGTAAATCAGAAAAGACAAAAGTGATAATAAAAAATATGGCCAGACAACAGAAAGAAAAACTAGAGGAAGTAACAGGATTTGAAATTGTAAAGAAGGTTAAGTATTTAGGGGTTTATATTACGTCATCAAATGTGAAATTGTATAAGAATAACTATGAGGTTTTATGGCAAAAAGTTCAGAAGGAGTTGATTGTTTGGAAAAATTGCAATTATCTTTGCTGGGGAGAATTGCTGCTATTAAAATGAATGTTTTACCTAGATTTTTATTCCTCTTTCAGATGATACCAATAATTAAGAAAGATAAGAATCTTGAGGAATGGCAGAAGGGAATTAACAAATTTATATGGGAAGGTAAAAAAGCTAGGGTTAAAATGAAAATAATTCAAGATTCTCGGAAAGGGAGGTTTAAAATGCCTAATTTTAAATTATATTATGAAGCAGCTGCTCTCTCTGCAATAAGTGATTGGTTTAATTTAACAGAGGACAGAATTTTGAATATAGAAGGTTATGATTTGTTATATGGATGGCATGCATATTTAATTTATGACAAAAAAGTGGATAAGGCCTTTAAAAATCATGTGGTAAGAAATGACCTTCATGTGTTTGGAAAAATACTCTTATAAACTAAATTATAAGGTTCCTATATGGGCAAGTCCTAGACATACAGTAGAAAATATAAACATAGAACAGAATCAGGAAATGATTACATATAAAGATCTTTTGTATACTGAAAGAGGTAATTTGCAGTTAAAATCTCTGCAAGTATTAAGAGAGGAAGGGAAAAATTATACTTGGTTTCAATATGAGCAATTACATGCTAGATGGAAGGAGATCAAAAATTGGTATAGAGCAGAACGAGGGAAATTTGGTAAAGCAAATTAGAAATCAGTCTCAGGAGCATATAAAGAGATTGTATAATGTGTTACTTGAAATAGATTCTGAAAGGGACTTGGTAAAGGACTGTATGATAAAGTGGGCACAAAATTTTCAGGAGCCAATATTATTGGAAACGAGGGAAAGAATTTGGGTTAGAAATGTTAAATTCACGAGGCACAGAATCTGAGGAAAATTTTTATAAAATGTTTTATAGATGGCATCTAGATCCTAAACAATTAGCGTGTATGTATCCAGAAATGCAAGCAAAATGTTGGAGATGTAATTGTGATGACGCTACATATTTTCACATTTGGTGGACTTGTAAGGACGTAAAGGCCTTTTGGATAAAAATTTGGTGGGTTTTACAAAATGTTCTGAAAAGAAGATAAAGTTCCTGCCGCAATTTTTCTTGTTGGGAATTATTACGGATTGTACAGTAATTGAGACTAAATTGATTTTAAATCTAATAACTGCAGCAAGATTACTAATAGGACAATATTGGAAGAAAAAAGAAGTACCAACAATACAAGAATGGATATTGAAAGTTGCCAATTTGGCTGAGATGGCGAAGATATCAGCCTTTTTGAAAGACAATACGCAAGAAAGATACTTAAAGGAATGGAAAAATGGATTGACTATATTCAACGAGATATCAGACTAAGAGTTATCAGACTGTTTTTGAATGATTATGATGTATTATTTTTGATAGCTTTTGGGGGAAGTTAGGAATTGATGATTGTAGGGGTATAATTAAGTTGGGACGAAAACCTTTTAGCATATGTTTGTTTTACTTTTAACTATACCTTGTGCTCGTTCCGGGAAGTCGGGGGAGGGTTGCGAAGGAAGGGGAGGAGGGGAAAGGGGAAAAAAATTTTTGTAAAACTTTTTGAATAAAAAAAAAAAATAAATTTTTCCCTGGCAGTTCTGTGGATGTGGCTTAATTGGTGGGTGTGGCTTGGTGGTCAGATGATTGGGTGGGCGTGGCCAATAACAATAAATAATAAAAATAATAAATAAAGTATACAAAACAATAAGAGGTACCAAAAACCAACTTTCACACTTTACACACACACAACACAACACAACTGACACGCACACAATGTAAAAGCAGCTGCACCTCACCCCAAATGGCCCCTGCAACAAACAGGAAACTCACACAGCCACAAAAAGCTCAAAAACCAACTTTCACACTTTACACACACACACACACACACAACACAACACAACACAACTGACTCTCACACACACAGACAAAATGCCACATACAGCTTTGTGAGATTTTGTGTGTTTGTATAGTTAGAGTGAAACACTACAGAAACACAGAAATCTTAGAAATCTCTTTAAAAATAGAGGCACCGGTCTACTAATTGCCTTTTTTGGGAGCGCACCGGCCTACCTTCTTTAAAAATAGAGGCACTGGTCTACTAGCCGACTACAACGCGGATCAGCTGTAGTGTGCTGTGATGCGCTTTGAAGCGCTGCGGCAATCATTTAAGGTCGTTTGCAGCTATGTCACCACCGAGAGCTTCAGGGACAGAGAAGAGGAACGGCGAGGCTTGGGCGGTGGGGGGGGC
Organism: Ahaetulla prasina; assembly: GCF_028640845.1. Classification (NCBI taxonomy): domain Eukaryota; kingdom Metazoa; phylum Chordata; class Lepidosauria; order Squamata; family Colubridae; genus Ahaetulla; species Ahaetulla prasina. Next base: position 172,237,943 of record NC_080540.1, read on the forward strand.
AGGGATTTTTGCTACCGGTTCTCCGAACTATCCGTTCCGAACCAGGAGCATTTCACCCCTGGGTTACAGGTGTCTTGCAAGAAATACCAAAGTTTCCAGCAGTTCGTTTGTGGGTACCTCAATGCTTGAATAATTGTGAACTTGAGGTTTGACATTTTCAATTCCCTTCACCCATTTTGTTATCTAAAAAGCAATCTTTTATAACCTTTTCTTTTTGTTCTGCCACACCGAAGTGATGCAAACTGGCTGAATCCCACCACTGCTAATTCCTTCTCCCACCAAGACTTTTAAAGCTGTAAGATTACACTGATGAGAAAGTGAACATTCAGAGAGAAGAACACGAGGAGACAGATTTTTAATAATCCCACTTATGCTAATTTAAGAAAAAGAATTTATTGGACAGCCTTTTTTCCCCTCAGTAAATACTCCATTTCTCAGAGCAGTAGTTCTCAACCTTGGTGACTTTAAGATAGAGGTGCTAGTTGGCTGAGGAATCAAAATGTAAAGTTCTCCTGTAGAGGTCAGGATTTGTTTTCTTAGCAACAGAAGGCAATTTAGCCCAGGTTGCCAGGGAGGAAGGCATTCCATATCTGCAAATGCATATTTCCCAGCCCAGCCCTGCACTGTTTGTTCTTAGGAAAGGCAGGAAAATGAAAATTATCTTGGGTCCTCAGAGCTATTGTTTGGGTCATTGAATTGGTTCTCTTCCCAGCAGAGTTGGCTGGAATAAGAGGTTTAATGCTTGCAAGTTAAAAGGTTCTACCTTTTAACCCTTGAATCCCCAAAGTTTCTGTAATATTCAAAACCCAAAGGCCAGATCTCAAATGCCTGCAAGTTACATGTTATGACAGATCCTTCTTTCTATTTCCTAGCAATGCCATCAATAGACCGGGTGCCTCTTTTGTCAGCTTCTCCCAATGCATGCCTCCTCTGTACCCGGCCCATTTTTTGGCATTTTTTTTCAATAATTTTATATTTTTTTATTCAAAACGTTAAAATACAAACTGCAAAAAAAAGGAGAAAAAATACAAAATGAAGCAAAACAAAGCAAAACAAAGAAAGAAAATGTGCATAAAAAAAACGTAAACATAAAATCCCCCCCTTTTTGAATACAAACATAAATAATTTTTGAAATAAATATATTTCAAAAATAATAGTTTTCTCTTCTCAGGTAAGTTCATAGTTCCCCAAATTCAAATGGAAATTGACCCAAGAATGTTGTCTTGGGTCATTCTTAGTAGCTCGCATTTGAATTTCGGAACGTGTCACCAGACAGACAGCTTTTTGTCAGCAGGAAAGAAAAATTGTCCTGTCACTTAGCGTACCATCTTCGAAGGACCATCCATCCCATTTGCACTTTCTACTGTAGGAATTTAGCACCCACCCCCCTCCTAGAAGAATGAAATATTTTAGAAAATATTTAAAAGGCAGAATATATTTCCCTGGATGAGAAATGGAGAAACATGTTTTAAAGACAAAGCAACTCCCCCCACCTTTGTCAATGGGCCATTAAGGCCTGAGCCAGTCCATTGTCTACATGACAAAGATAGGATTAGCCCCTACCCATCTAGCAACAGAATCTTACCACATGGCAAGGCTCAAGCAAGCTTGAGAGACAACCTACAATGTTAGCTAAGACCCCTAGACCACCTGGGAGTTTGACAACCAATCAGGATACTCTTCCTGTGCCCCAGAAAGTTCAAAGCTCAGAAAAAGCATAAAGCCAGGGAGCACACAGGATCTCAGCCCTTTTCTGTTCAGGATCTCAAGCCATGTGATCCTGGCCACCATTAAACCATCTTTCCAAGCAGCCTCCATGTTTCCAGTGTCTTTGTCCCCACTTGGAACTGAACCCAGATGGATATTTCTTCCAACACTACGATATAAAATACTGTATATAGAATATATATTTACACTTGAATGTTCCAATATCCTCCTCTGTCTTGTTGCTAATTCCCCAGTTTATAATGTTTATACTCCTTCCGAGCAGCTAATGTCTGCCTTGCCCACCATGTTAAAGACATCCGGGCAGTTCTGGCCCTAATAAATCACATAAAATTCTGTTGAATAACCCTACCATATAAATATCAGTTTGTTTGCTTGTTCAGCCATTCAGCCATTTCCAATTTTTTTCAACTGTTTGTCTTGGGACTGCCGCATAACATGAGTGAAATAAAAAAAATCCGTTGACCTTTGTGAAAATCAAGGGGCAATATTTGTAAAGATATTCAGTAGGATTATATTATTTACAATATCAGGCACAGTAAATAAAACATAGTTTTAGAAGCCCGAATAAACTAATCTCTACATCAGCTATTCTGATGAAAGATTGTAGGCAGTTGGAGAAATTAGGTGAATATAATTCTGACTTCTTAGGTTTATGTCCATGGCATTGTTCTTCTTTAGATCATTACTGAAATTGATTTTTTTTTAAAAATCAACCATTAAAAAAGCTGCAGAATATCCTATCATAGAAAACCATGCCACATAGTCACATTTTATTGAAATCTGCTCCTTAATGAGTGCTTTTTTAAACCATGCCTATGACAATAGTAGCTACAAAGAGATCATTGTTTACCTTTAGAGCTAAAAAGTCACACATCCCAAAGCAGAACCTAAATGTTGGTGTAGTCAATGGAAAATGAGCTGCCACAAAACTGTCTATTTCAAAGTTAATTGCTCTATCTACAGATCAAAGGAAAAAAAGGGGAAAAGGTGAATCACGCTTAAAAACCCCTTCCCACCTGTATACAATTAAGAATAACTCCTGTCAGGCCCCAAACCAGTGGTCAAAAGTGATAGAGGATTCTGAAGTAGTGCAACAGTTCAGGCGTCGCATGGATGCTTTTCTGGACAGCAGGCTCAATAGCTTAGGCAGAAGAAAAGGAAAGGGAGAGGCGAAGGAGTGCCTTCCAAAAAGAAAGCTTTTGCCATATTTAATTGGTAGAAATTTGGTTTTCATTGATGTGTCATTTATTATTATTGTACTATGTGCAGTCTCTTAGATTCAGTCAGCATACTAAAGGCTTTTAGTTTGGTTTGATTTGGTTTGGGTTGGGTTGGGTTGATATAAGCATTGTTTGGTAGTGTCACTGTGCTCTGTGCATGCTTTTAATCTCAGGCTGCATGATATGAGGGGTCCATCTTACTGTCTTTATCAAGGTCTCTTTCCATCTTAAATCCATTCCCGATCAGATATGAGGGTTCCTTGGTGCTTTCTGAGCTTGGTTGTTTCCTTGCAGATGTTTCATTAGCCAAACCTGGTAGCATCATCAGTGCATTGATCAGCACTGATGAGGTTACCTAGTTTCAGTAATGAAACATCTGCAACAAAACAACCAAGCACCAAGGAACCCTCATTTCAACCCTGAGCCTTTATCTGATCAGGTATTTGGGGATGTTTGCTTGCTTGCTAGCTTGCTTGCTTGTTTTAAAAGATTTATTAAAATTGCTACAATTGACAAAGTTGCCCATGTGCAGCCCTGGTTCCACCTTACGATATGGACTCCTTCCACAACTCCAAAGCATTAGCTATTCATTTTAGTAGCAAAGGAACACCCACCTTTAGGTCTGTTGAATCCTTAATAGCTGGTCAGGTGTCAGGTTTTCAAGCCCCAGTGGCACTGTGAGTGATGCCACAATCAGCACCTGCCACAATTCCTTTTTCTCCATAATTCTTCCAGTTGAGAGGGTTGGTCAGCATTGTGAGCAGAGACCCAGGGAGGCAATAGGTGACATTGTTTTGAAGGATGTGTAGGATGTTTGAGCATTCAGTGAGGGAAGCCATCCTTCCCTGGGGGTAGAGGGACCCTGGCACATAATCCTACTATGTAGGGCAGCTGGGCAGCTCCATTTCCTCCTTGCAGTATATAAAGAACCGTGTTATGTATTCCCTATCATCATTACAGTATTGAAATGAAGGCTCCCTACTTCGTTCTTCTTTTTCTCATTGTTGCAGTGGCCAGGAGCAATGCTATCGTCTTTGACATATGCAGCTTCTCAGCCATCCTGAAGGAAAATGGATTGGAGGGATTTTCAGGCACCACCATTGCAGAATGTGAGTGTGCTTTGTTGTGTTCTGCTTGCAGTCTCCTCAATTATTCTAAAACATCCTGATTCCCAGCAGGAGTCAGGATATTTAATGTCCTTGGTTTATTTGTAATACTACGGTACTTGCCTGTTTTCAAAACGCGATCTGTTAACATTCTGTGATCCTGAAATAATGCTTTTTAGGAAATGTCTTTAATGCAGTTACGTAGCTCCATTCAGCCCAACTGTCTTGATAGTAGATAATCACATTTTAGCAATGGAATTCTGAAGGCTCTGGAGAGCTCATTCATTCTTTGGGCTATAAGTTGTTCTCTCCTTCTGAAACTGGTGCCTGCTATAGCTCTTTGATAGGAAATGGTAACTCAGACCATCGAACAATTTTTTTTGAGCCTGCTTTCTTTCACTTCCAGGGATTTGTTTGGTGTTTCATGGCAGTGGCTTTGATACCTCAGCCCTCAATGTGGGACCAAGGGCCACCAATCACGGGATCTTCTTGCTAAGCGCAAAGTGGTGGTGTGATGATTTCAAGACACCACATGCACGCAATTATTGCAACTTAAGTTGTGAAGGTAAGAAATCATGTCCTTCCATGACACCTTGTCTCTTTGCTAATAACATTTGGCAGAAAATCAAAGAATGAATGCCATCATTCCTAAAATTACCTTTTATATTATAAAGTGGATAAGACACCTTGTTTACTATCTTTCCCAAATTCTTTCATTTCATCTATGAACTAATCAGCTATTTCTTAAAGTCAGCACCATAACTCGCGGTAGAAAATTCTACCATGCTTCATGAAAAATGGTTTCCTTTGTCTGTCCTGATTTTTCCAGGATTCAATTACATAGGACGACATCTGGACTTTGCATTTTGGGAAGAGAAAAGTAGCTTCTCCTTACCTACTTTAGCTTCTCCTTACCTACTTTATTCATATCTTGCATAATTTTATACATCTCAGTCAAGTCCTCTTTCATTCACCTCCTTTCTAGATGAAAGAGGCTCAAATGTCACAACCTTTTCTAATAAGGAAGTTGTGCCAGTCCCTTGATCATCTTAATTTCCCTCCTCTGAAACCTCCTTAGTTCCACTGTACCTTCTCTGAAGTTGATAGACAAAATCCAGAAAAAAATCCAGAAAAGATGCCCCTTGGATTAATATAAGAGAATTGAGTATATTGACATCTTTTTTCCTTCATTTTCTTTACTTTTCCTGTATTCTTTCAAAGGCTACCTCCTCCGAAATATTCACTCTGAAGCACTCCTCTTGTTTTTAATTCCTTCTCTTCCTCTCAAAACTAACAGTATTCAGAGCTTAGTGAGTCAAATGCCTTTTCATGGTGCTCTGGATAGGCTTTCAAAAGGAGAATGTACCTCACTGCAAGTCTGGAGACATTGGGATACTCTGGTATGAGAATTATCATACTTTTGCAACAGTCCAACATTGTAACCCAACTTTGAATTGGGTTTACACATTAATGTTTACACATTGATTGGTTTACACAATGAGTTTATATGTTGATCTAAGTCAGGTTTGTTATAACCATGTTTGCTCAGTAGTCATTGTCTAGGTTCATACTATAATTGTTTAGAAACTTTGATTGTCAAACCACGGTGACTGGGTGTCGAGTCATGCAACATCCTACTAAATTAACTACATATTGGCATAGCCAAGGTATGAACGTATCCAAGAATCAACTTGCTTTACTTTTCTCAGTTTAGTATTTCCTCTGACTTTAATGATAACTATGCTCAAGTAAACTTCAATTCTCCCATCCTTTTCTTCTTCAGCCCTACGGGATGATAACATTACTGATGATATCCAATGTGCCAAGAAAGTTGTCCAAAAAAGCAAGGGCTTTGCAGCATGGTAAATGGATTGTTATATTCTTATTTGCTCTGTTATCAATCACATATACCGGAAAGGAAAGTAAGGTACTTCTGGAAGAAAACTGCCATGAATCTTTATTCACTGGAAAGGTTGCCTGGGATAGTTCCATAAAAGGCTAAAGTTTGCAGTGATTATTTGTGGTTGCCATTGATCCTATTCTCCAAAAAAAAAAAAAAGGCAGGAAAGCAAAAATAGAACTCACTTCTAAAGCCAAGAATTGCTTGCCTCTCCTCTAAATGTTGCATTCTTGAAGGTTTGCCTCGGGGTGAAATGCTCCCGGATCGGACTGGCTCGCGCGATCCGGTAGCGATAGCAGCTGCTGGTTCGGAGGACCAGTTGCAAAAATCCCTGGCCCCGCCCCTCTGCCTCTGCTGAGCCCCACCATCAGCAGAGGGTTTTTTTTAACTTTTAAAAGAAGGTTTTTCTTCAGCCGAAACATGCCTTTAAAGGAAAAAAAAAGCCTTTGAGGATCCCACCCCTCAGCTGAGATCGGCAGAGCCTTTAAACTTAAAAAAAAAAATTAAAGGCTACTCTGGGGATCTCACTTGAGTTCCTCATCAGCAGAACCTTTAAAAACATGTTTTCTGTAGAAAACATGTAGAAAACCTCCTTTTAAGAGATTCTAAGGCACTTACCTGATTACTGATCGAGCTCCTGGTTTTTTTCCCAGCTGGAAAGCCCAGTTTCACTTTCAGTACCAGACAGAACTAATCTAAACTTAGCTAATCTATTTCATCACTGAGTGATTAATGCTGTCTGGCTTTCCTCGCTGAGGAGCTCTGGGAATTGAAGTCCACAATAAAATAAAATAAAATAAAATAAAATAAAATAAAATAAAATAAAATAAAATAAAATAAAATAAAATAAAATAAAATAAAATATTTGTGCAGCTTTCTGAGATTTGGTGTGTTTCTGTAGTGTTTCACTCTAACTACACAAACACACAAAATCTCAGAAAGCTGTATGTGGTATTTTGTGTGTTTGTGTGTGTGTGAGAGAGTTGTGTGTGTAAAGTGTGAAAGTTGGTTTTTGAGTTTTTGTGGCTGTGTGAAGTGTGAAGTGCAGCTGCTTTTACATTGTGTGTGAGTCAGTTGTGTTGTGTTGTGTTGTGTGTGTGTAAAATGTGAAAGTTTATTTTTGAGTTTTTGTGACTGTGTAAAGTGTGAAATGCAGCTGCTTTTACACTGTGTGTGAGTCAGTTGTGTTGTGTTATGTGTGTGTAAAGTGTGAAAGTTGGTTTTTATACTTATTCTGTTTATACTTTGTTTATTATTTTTATTATTTATTGTTATTGGCCATGCCCACCCAGCCATCTGACCACCAAGCCATGCCCACCAATTAAGCCACGCCCACAGAACCGGTAGAGAAAAATTTTAGATTTCACCCCTGGTTTGCCTACACTTAAAGTAAAATAAAGCAAGAAGGCCAAATTCAATTCAAGAAAGCTCATCAGAGGAGAAGGAAAGTAATGTCATCAGATTGATCTTGGCTAGAACATTATGGTAGTTTTTCTAGCCTGGCATTCTGCAGAAATGTTTGGGATGCAACTCCCAGAATTCTGGAAGTTGTCCAATATATGTGGATCTGAGAGTAGAGCCATTTGTTCACCTGCTCCAGCAGGCAAAATGTCATCAGTGAATAAAACCTAAGGGAGAGAAGTCATGTCCTCTGTCTGAAAGCCTTTTTCTTGATGGTATCCATCCATTCCCCTGTGCAGAAACCAGGAAATCATTACATTTTTTTCTCCTGTGATGAACAAAGCAATCTGTGCAGGACAACAGAGGTCATCCAGAATCGCACACTCTTCCCAGTGAAGCAAGAAAGGACAATTTTGGCTGTCAACATCAACATTTCAAGGGGAAAATTATTTTTTAAGTCTATTGATATGCTTATTTTAGGACTTACATTGCAATTATCAGATGCTTCTCACCTCAGAATAGGAAGTTGTGCTATCAGTTTTCAGCTATCATGACCAATGGGGACTGTAAAGACCCCAAAAAGGGGATTGAGAGATTGTTTGAGACCTGGAGCTATAAGCTGGCCACCCCTTCTGCATATCATATTCAGTGATGATGGAACAGAAAGATTGGTTAAGGGAATGATATAAATTATGGAGGGATGAAACATGATGCCTTGATTAATAGTTTGGCAGTTATTTGGGGGCTCAAGCTTCCATGTGGCAAAATTCCTACTTTTGCCTTCCCAAGTATAGTACAGGTCTAGTCAACTGAATGGTAACAATATTCTGACCAAGTTTTCATTATAGGGCTGCCTGGGAGATACACTGTAAAGGACAAGATCTGAAGAAATATATTGTAGGCTGTGACCTGGAAGAAGTCACCTCTTCACCGCCAGTCCCCAAAAAAATCTATACTAGTGACCAGAGGCCAAAGACTATACATCCAGGAGTAGATCTTCTGACAACTCCTTTCCAAGACATGTACCCCAAAGAACCTACTCTCCCATTTAAAAAATGGCTTAATTCTGAGCTTCCAGCCATGGGTTCTTCAAAGCCTACAGCTTCTATAAGAGAGTTCCCAAATACCACCTTCCTATCTGAGAAGCTTCTAAAATCTAACATTTCTGTCAAAGAGCCTCCAGGATTCACCCTCTCAACACATAGTCCCTTAAAACTCTCTGTTGCATTAGGGGAAGTCCTAAATTCCATCCCACCCAAGATTCCTCCAAAACCTATGGCCTCCATCAATGAGACTTCAAACTCTACCTTCCAAGCAGTTGATCCCCAAAAATATCTGGTCCCATCGCATAATGATACAGAACCCAGCATTTTTTAACCACGCACACAAGAACAAATAGTAAAACTAATAGTAAAACTAGGTTTTTAAAAAAATCCTATTGTATCAAAGTTGCCATGAATGTGTAATGAAATTGCACAATCTTTTCCTAGTGTGGAGCCATAATACTCTTATTTGGGGATAGTGGTGTCATTTATTTATTATACTCTTCATTTATAACTGAACATTATAAAATAATGTTGTCCATAGAATTAGGTAAACTGATATATTTAGAAAAAGCAAGGGCTGTGTATAATATGAAAATTTCATTATATCCAATTAATATAGTTATTACATACTCATACTTATATATATGCTTATATATTGTGTAGCTATTACATGCTTATGCTTATATATACTGTGTGACAAAAATAAATAAATAAATAAAATAATATGAAAACATATGGCATTGCCTTAAATAAAACAATGCAAAACTCTGGACATTGTTGAATCATCGGTGATCTAATATGACTATTTTCAGTTCTCCCAACATTGACATTTCTTGGTGATGTGCGTATAAACAAATAACTATACCAATTAAAATTCTTTTCATATTTATGTCTTATAAATATGAAAAGAATTTTAATGGGTATAATTATATTATGGCTAAAATTCATTCAAAAACAGAAGAGATGTCCTCTGTTTTTAAGAAAATGTTGGATAACCATCTGACTGAGATGGTGTAGGGTTTCCTGCCTGGGCAGGGGGTTGGACTAGAAGGCCTCCAAGGTCCCTTCCAACTCTGATGTTATGTTATGTTATGTTATGTTAATGGCATCTGTCCACCTTACAAAATAGGAAGTGTTACTGCTGTAAAACAAATGAAATTCGTTCTGGAAACAGTTAACTTTTGATAGCAGGGCAGTTAAGGCCAACTTTAGAGGACTTGAAAAACTCTTTGCTTGTCTGCTTGGAGCTGACCCACTTGATTTGTGACTGGTTTGCCTTTGGTTGTTTATCAAAAAACATAAAACCTAATTGGCTGAGTGCACACTCGGTAAAGGCAGTTTTCCTCAAAGTGTGCTCCTACATGGAAAGTTTTCAGAAAGTACTTTCTTCATGTTCTTTTCTGAATAGACATAACAGTGTTCTGATTGCAAAGCAATGGGACAGTTCCAGAAATCTAGATGAAGCCTCAGCTGTCTTTTTATTTTTAACACAAGTTTTTGCCTTTTGAAGGAGAAGAAATCACGGTGGGAGATCATACTCAGTACCTGGATGAAACTGTCTATCTAGACCCGTTCCAGTCCGGCTTCCGGCCCGGTTACAGCACAGAGATGGCCTTGGTCGCGTTGGTTGATGATCTCTGGAGGGCTTGGGACAGGGGTTGTTCCTCTGTCCTGGTCCTATTAGATCTCTCGGCGGCTTTCGATACCATCGGCCATGGTATCCTGCTGCGTCGGCTCGGGGGGATGGGAGTGGGTGGCACCGTTTATTGGTGGTTCTCCTCCTATCTCTCCGACCGATCGCAGACGGTGTTGGAAGGAGGGCAGAGGTCGACGTCGAGGCGCCTCCTATGTGGGGTGCCATAGGGGTCGGTCCTCTCACTTCTTCTGTTCAACATCTATATGAAGCCGCTGGGTGAGATCATCCGTGGCTTTGGGGTGCGATGTCATCTGTACGTTAATGACACCCAGCTGTACATATCCACCCCAGGCCACCCCAACGGGGCCATTGATGTCATGTCCCGGTGTCTGGAAGCCGTACGGGTCTGGATGGGGAGGAACAGACTTCAGCTCAATCCCTCGAAGACCAAGTGGCTGTGGATGCCGGCTTCCCGGTACAGCCAGCTTACTCCATTGCTGACTGTTGGGGGCGAGTCGTTGGCCCCCACAGAGAGGGTACGCAACTTAGGCGTCCTCCTGGATGCACAGCTGTCTCTTGAAGATCATTTGACGGCTGTCACCAGGGGGGCTTTCTATCAGGTTCGCCTGATCTGCCAGTTGCGTCCCTTTCTGGACCGGGTTTCCCTGCGCACAGTCACCCATGCCCTCGTTACATCTCGCCTGGACTACTGCAATGCTCTCTACATGGGGCTCCCCTTGAAGAGCACCCAGAAGCTCCAACTGGTCCAGAATGCAGCCGCGCGGGTGATAGAGGGAGCACCTTGTGGCTCCCATATAACACTGCTCCTGCGCGGGCTGCACTGGCTTCCGGTGGTCTTTCGGGTGCAATTCAAGGTGTTGGTTACCACCTTTAAAGCGCTCCATGGCTTAGGACCGGGCTATTTACGGGACTGCCTACTGCCACAAACAGCCTCCCACCGACCTGTGTGCTCCCACAGGGAGGGCCTCCTTGGGGTGACATCGGTGAAACAATGTCGACTGGTGACCCCCAGGGGTAGGGCCTTCTCTGTGGGGGCTCCTGCCCACTGGAACGAGCTGCCTCCAGGGCTTCGCCAACTCCCCGACCTTCGGACTTTCCGCCGTGAGTTGAAGACTCTTTTATTCCATCGAGCTGGGCTAGCCTGATTAAGTAATTTTAAATGGGGTTTTAGTTTTTTGTATTAGTTAGTTTTTAAATATTTTGGCCATTATTTATATAAATTTTTAGTCTGTTTTTAATGTGTATTTATTGTATCTTTTAAATTGGCTGTTAACCGCCCTGAGTCCTTCAGAAGAAGGGCGGTATACAAATGCAATAAATAAATAAATAAATACAGCTTCCATGCAATGGGACTCTCTCTGCACAGAGAGCTATGACAGAGGGGAACAGAAAGAAGGTGGGTTGCGATAGTACCAGTAATCTCAAAATGGCTGGTAACTTTTCCCACACTAAAATTCTGAAGAAAAATTTCCAGGTTTTTCATCATGGTAAAATGTTGCCAGAGCTTAGACCATTTGCAATCCGGGAGAGAAAGATGGCACCATCAGGATAGGGGAGGATAGAAACAAAATCATTGTATAAATGAGGTGTGTCTGTGAAACTGACATTGAAAACAACATGTTCCATGGAATTAGAGGAAAAACTAAAAGCATGCAAGGCTGCCCCTCTGTTTGACTCCATTTTAGAATGGTGAGTAGTGGAGAAAGTCATCCATTGGGATGCAAATAGGTATTTTCTGGGAGCATCATAATCTAGTGAAGGAGCAGGTGAAGATCTAGATTACCAGCTGTCAGTTTCCTCCGGGACCACATCACAGCCCAGAGTTGCTTTGTGAGGGCAATGGATGGCTGGTCTTTGAACTTCATTAAATTAATGACCAGTTTTTTTCATCATTTAACATATATTTCTGTAAAGTTTCCTTCTCTAGATCTGTTCCACCTTTCTTCAAATGAGCATGCAGAGCCGGCCAAAGTATTCTAGATGAGATTTAAATCAGGCAGAATAGAAAGTGATTCCTGCCAGCAGCTTAGAAACAATGGATCTGTTAATGCAGCCTAAAACTTTTACCTCTTTTGCTAACTGTATTATACTTCTATCCTATATTCCGACAGGAATCAATGCTATTCAATTTCCAGTATCACAATCCTCCATCCCATACCTGTGCAAATTTTTTTTGCATAAAATAAATGTAAATACATCTCCCTTAACTTTAATTATTTCAATTCATTTTAATATCTGTTCCTCAATTTTCCCCAGTATTACTGGTAGTATCAGAGGAACTTGTCTATAATGTTCTGGATCCTCCAGATGGCAGCATTCGAATGTCTCCAATCTTACACTGGATGTCTCCAGTAATTTACAACAGTTCCATATCTGTTCAGCTTCCCAAAATATGTTGGGTACTTTGTATTTTCTATGAGAATAAAAGGCCAATACCATTTAGTATCACCAATATTGACCAAAAATGTGAATTAATCTAATACTATTAGATATTTCTAGCCATACCCTGATCTTTCACTATTTAAATCAGGGGTCTCCAACCTTGGCAACTTTAAGCTTGTGGACTTCAACTCCCAGAATTCCTCAGCTTTGCTGGCTGAGGAATTCTGGGAGTTGAAGTCCACAAGTCTTAAAGTTGTCAAGGTTGGAGACCCCTGATTTAAATTACTTCTGCAAGACTGGATTTAGTTTTCCTTTTAAGAGAAAAATGGTGAAAATTTGATTGGTGGTCATTATTTGTATATATTATATTGTGCTTAATGAGGAAGAAGCCAGAGTCGGCAAACTTTCTAAGTACCAAGAATGAAAATTAAAAATGACAACAATCTTACAGGACTTCCAAACCTGAAAAACCTCAGAAATCTCATAAACAAACAACATCCATTTAACAACATTTTTTGTTAGGAGGGTTTGTGGATGCTGCCTAGGAATAGTATGGATACTATAATGTCTGGTTCTGAGTTAGACCATCATTTCATCTTCTTCAACTTCGTACTCGTACACAATCATTTGTGCCTCAGGATCAGCTCACATAAGTGGATGAAAGATATCCACTCATATACATTCATGATAGAATCTATGCAGCAGCTTATTTAAACAATATTGCCTTCTAAACAGTAGTTATGTGCCTCAACATAGCATACATCTGAGTTTGTGAAACCTGAAACCGATACGTATTTTTAACCTCTGAAACTTGGAAGTGCAGCATTATCATAATGAGGTTAAGAATGTTAAGGGAGGGGACACTAGGAAACTTCTAGAATCTGGAGGTTGCCATGGAAGATGGGCGTTATCACAACAAGACATCAGAGGACAAAAGGCTTTGTGAACAGAATTTTCTGTTTCTTGGAAAGGCACAGACTGGATGTCATCTGAGATCTAAGGTGGTGCCTGCAAAACCAGTACTGAATCCGAGGTCAGGTAGAGTAGAGAGAAAAGTCCTGAGAAAACCCATGAAGTTTTCTAGAAGGAAAAAAGGGAACTATATAATACATATCCTTTCTATTAGATTTGGGGAGAAAAGAATCAAACACGCAATGACACAAGAATAGCATTGGTTGCACTGCTGGATGATATCTGGTTTGGGCTGGATGGATGTGTATTCATTTGTCTCATATTCGACCTCCCAGTTGCTTTTCAATTCCATCAACCATGAAATCCTTCCGGATCAAGATTGGGGTGGGCCGTCCAGTGTTGTGCTGACTCATCCCCTTTCTCCAAGGAGGTTGAAACTCTTTCCTCTCCTCTTCTCCCCTCCCTTCAACATCTATCCGAGACCTACATGGGGTGAATACATGAGTACACTGATAATAACCAGCCATATATCTCTGTCCATGGTGAATTAAATGATGCAATGAATATCTTATGCTCATGCCTGGGGACCATGGGGGTGGAGGTTGGATGAGGAGCAATAGACTTCATCTGAACCCTGGCAAGACTGAGAAGCTTGGGTTTTGGAGCTCTCTGGTTCTGGAAATGTCCTCTTTGGTGTTGGGTGGGGTTCCATTGCCCCAAAGAAACCCTTTGAGCAATCTGAGGGTCCTTCTGGCCTCACCATGTTTGCCTGATGAAGAGATGGCAGTAGTGGCTAGGAAGATGTGTGCCAGTTGTGTCTGTTCCTAGATTGAGAGCCCTACTGACAGTCACTCACACACTGGTCACCTCCTGGTTGGACTGTTGTAATGTGCTCTGCGTGGGGCTGCCCTTGAAGAGTATCCAGAAATTTCACTGCAAAATGCAGCAGGGCAAAGAGTATGTGTGTTTCTGGTAGAACATGTTCTAAGCTGTCTTGGTTACCGGTTTGTTTCAGGGTCCAATTCAAGGTACCGGTGTTGACCATTAAAGTCCTACATGGCATGAGGGCAGGCTAACTGGGAAAGGATTCCTTCTCCCCAATTACATCTGCCCATCCCACCAGATCCAGCAGATGCTGCATGTTAACAGGTTCTGTCATCTAGGGAATTAACATGTGTTGGGCACTAAACACTGGGCCTTCCTGCTGTGGCATCGCACTGTGGAATAACCTTCCCCCCACCTCCTGAGATGAGGCTGGCTCCATTACTGCTGACCTTCCAAAGGTCCCTCAAAGACCTGATGATATCACCAGACCTGGGTATCCCAAGGGCCTGGTGAACTAGTGAGATGGCTCCATTATTATTAACATTCTTTTGCCCACTACTTTTTTTGTTACCTTTGCTTTTATAGTTTGTAATGTTTTTTAATCAAAATAATTATTTTTAAGTATTTATTAACCGCTCTAGTGGTTGTTATTCTGCCCCCCAGAGTTTCCTTTTTTGTGAAATGGGTAACACTATAAATTCGACAAATGAATAAACTCGCAAGACAAACGAAAAAGTTCTATATATGAAAAGAGAAAGGACTGTATTCAGTTATGAAAACATGATCTTGTGAGACCCTATAGTTTGATTTAACAGAGATACCACCACTTTATGTAAGCTAATAAAACCTCCCTCTACAATTCTGAGTTCATGGGCATTCAGCGGGGAATTTGTGAGTTAGCTACTCTTAGCTACTCGTCTCCCCCATGTTCTCACAAACCAGTCTGAGGATTCCCACCTTAAACAGAAACAAGAACCACCAACGACCATTTGCTCTTTCAAATTTTTAATATGTTAAAAAAAATAGAAGCCAGTTCTGATTTGTTATTTCTTTGAGGACAGTTTCATTCTTTTCTTCTGAAAGAAAAATATCACACATCATGAAAGTCAGACAAACTGCAAAAGGCGCAGGGGAGGGGCCGCCAACTACACTGAAGGAAGACATGAAACAAAACCACAAGTTAGCAAGTGACATACAGCTATGGCTTCTGTAGAACTTCCCTGAACAGAACATGCTGGAATCTCAGCATATAGAATGGCAGCACACCAACTTTTTCTCAGGCACCATTTGTGGGACCTTTCCTGCTCCCCAGAGCATAAGTCTTGCAGATCCTCAAACAAAATTCCCCATCCAAACCCCAAAGCACAAAGCAAAGGAAAACATATTTGAGGCAACAATTCAAGTTCTAAACAAATCAGGGAAAATGTCTAGACCGTAAGAATTTGTTTGAAGGAGGAGATTCTATTGTAAAATCCCATTCTTCCAGGATCTGGTGAAGATCATACTGTAGATCTAAAATTCTCCAGGAGAGTGCTAGATATGACAGAGTGGGACTAGGCAAGCAAAAACAATGGAAACAGGATCCCAAATGGATGCATTGCCCATCTCCACATGCCCATCGTATCAAACTATAATACTACATTGCCAAACACATAAAAAGTTTTTAAAAGTGCACAAAACCGGTGGTCAGCCCAAGTTGCTGTGATACACGCTGTCCACCCAGTACTTCTCTAGCAAGAAATGAGTAAATGGCTAAAGCAAAACTGGATTTTAGTCGCCAAAAGAAACTTCTCTGAACAACGGAAGTGCAGAAGCAAGTTACCGGGGGGGGGGGGGGGAAGAATCAAAAAGAAGACAAGAAGGAGGAATATATCTTTTTGTGCCAAGCTATTCAACATGAGGGGGAAAAAATAAAGCTATTTATGGCAAGGAATTATCCTTTTAGAAATCCAAGCCATGTCCAGTGTCAAAATTAAACTTCAGTTAACTGCTCATTCTCAGACCAGAGGATTGTGAATCTATCTCCAAATTCCTTGCCCAGCTTGGTTCTCAGTGAGTGCCACTTCCTGATGGCCAGGGGTTGAGCCGGCAGTGTGGGCAGCAGCCTGAATGAACAAGAATATCACAGGTCTCAGACCGTTCTCTAGCATGCCACCCTGCAGGCCAACCCAAACAAAGTTGGTAGGCCTCCAGATCGCAGATCAGTTCCACCACCTCATCAACCGTGGTCAGGCGGGCAGGGTGGCTAGCATAAAGTTCATGTTCCTGAGGCACCAGCAGATCTTGCATTACCACGTGGAAAAAAAGGCCCGGGCGTATGTGAATGACTGCGGCAGACATGGTGGAATGTTTCGAGCGCTGGACGAGACGCAGGTCTGGGCTGCCAAGTGGAGGCAGCACCTCCCAATGAGCAGGGAGAGGGATCTCATTCAGCTCAGCCAAGAACTCTCGCAAGACACTGTCCAACTGAGAGAGGGGCTGCACACCACCCAGACTGTAGACCTCCATAATCTAGAGAAAGAGCAAAAAAAGACCACTTTAGTATCCTTTCGTACAGGTAGTCCTCGACGTACGACCACAATTGAGTCCAAAATTTCTATTGCTAAGTGAGACATTTTTTAAGTGAGTTTTGCCCTGTTTTATGACCTTTCTGTCGCAGTTAAGGGAATCACAGCAGTTACGTTAGTAACACGGTTGTTAAGTGAGTTTGGCTTCCCCATTAACTTTGCTTGTCATGACACCCAGGACATTGCAACCGTCATAACAATGAGTTAATTGCCAAGCATCTGAATTTTGATCACATGACCATGGGGATGCTGCAATGGTTTTTAAGTGTGAAAAATAGTGATAAGTCACCTTTTTCAGTGCCACTGTGTTGTGGCTCCCACCTCCGAACCAGGCCCCATGCCCGAAAGTGCCTTGGAACCGGGCCTGCTGCCAGAAAGTGACTCAGAGCCGGGCCTGCTGCCAGAAAGTGATTTGGACAGTGAGGGAGAAGGGCCGTCAGGACTTACCTTGGAAGCACCGGCCTCCCTGGATCAGCTCCAGGAGCCAGAAGCAGGCCAAGTGAAAGAGATAACGAGGCCTCCTTCTCCTGACTCTTTCCCCGCCCCCCCTCAGGCCACACCTGCAGACCCAGCTGACAGCAATCAGGCTTGGCTCAATCCCAGGTTTCGTAGGCAGGAGATAAGGGAACGACAGAAACAGGGGAGGGGCAGGAAGTGCTGAGTCATGGAGCCACACCCCACAGGATATAAAAGGCAGCAAGAGCTGGTGTGTCTCTTTGTATCAGGCAAATCCACGGATTGACTAGAGCTGAAGGTTGTGACTCACCAGCGTCTTGGCAGCTATTGAGGGCTCTTGGCAGACGCTGATTCTTTTGCTGCCAGAGCTGATTAGAGCCAGCTAATTAAGCCATCGTTCGGACTGAGGCGAGGAAGACACAACACACTGTAACTTCAAACAGTCACTAAATGAACTGTTGTAAGTCAAGGACCACCTGTTTCTAAAAGAACCTTAGATAAGCTGCCATTTTCCGCAGTTAAATAGGGCACAAGGCCCTCTGTTTCAAAACCATTCCTTGCCATGATTAGGGCACTGACTCAAGGTCTCAACTAATGTAGCGGTTCAGCCTCAAATATGTATCAACTACAATTAATGTTCGGTCTGAGATAAACTAATTTAAGAATACGGTTCATCCGTCCCACAAAATCACATTTTACATATTCTGAAAACATTTGCATTAAAGAACAGTTTTGCCCTCTAGGGATTCATCCTATCTCAGTTTGCTTCTGGGCATTCACATGGCAGGAAATGCCAGCTACGACTCCATCTTGATAGAGTGAGTCAAGGCCCTGGTAACCTCCACATTAGATCACTACAATGCACCAAATCAGACACAGTTTGAAAGCTGCTCCCAATCTAGTACAGGTCCTTGGTTAACAATGGTAATTGGGACCAGCTAATATTTTGAGAAGTTACCTGTAACAATTTCATCATCAAATAAAAATGGATGGACCTTTTTTTTAACTAAAGGAAACAGTAGGTACAGTTTATCTTCGACTTACAACCACAACTGGGGCCAGAATTTCCATTGTAAGTTGGTGTGGCCTTAAACCTGGCTTCCCCAATTGACTGCTGTTAACAGCCAGCTGGGAAGGTCACAAATTGCAGTCATGTGACCTACAAGATACTGCAACCATCGCAAAGAAAAAGCCAGTTGCAAAGCGTCTATATTGCAATTCCATGATTGTAGGTGTAGTAGGACTGTTGTAACTTCAAGGACAGTTCGTAAGTCACTTTTGCCAAGACTATCAATAACTTAGAGCTGTCACATTGAGACACTAATTGCTGTTTGATCAACCCGTGGCAGTTAGCAAAATATGTGAGTGAATGAGAAGATATCCATTGCATTGTCCAACAGAAATACTGAAGACTTCCTCTACAAAAGTAGAGCCTCTGGGCTGATACTAGCCAGCTTTGAGATGAGCTAGATAACAGATTCAGATTGTGCCTACGCAGGAATCAAATAAAAAAAAACAACTGAACAAGATAAAGGTTATTCACTCATTCAAATGTAACCAGATTATAATTCTGGTTACACTTTAAAAAGTTAATGAAGGCCACCGAATCAACTTTTCCATGAACCTTTTGACCACCATGACCTGATTCTAGTGGCATGGTTGTCAAGCTCAATAAGAAAGAATTTTGTTAATACTTAATCTTACTTAGTTACTGCTGTTAAAAGTTGAAAACCGATTCATTTGCCTTTCAGATTTGTTATTTGCCTTTCAAAATTTTTCTAATATGGTGTTCAGGAAGAAACTCAGCTATTACCATACTTTTTGGTGTATAAGATGCCCCCCCCAAAGTGGGTGGAAATGTCTGTGTGTCTTATATAGCAAATGTTGCTGAAGCCCAGCCCACCTGTCGGCCCCCACCCGCCGGCCTCTGCCTCCCAGTAATTTGCCTCCTTGCAGCAAACAGCCTAGTCAGCTTCAGCATAGCCTGATTTAGCACAAGCAGCTGATTGGCGGTTGGATCTGCCTCCTGGAATACCGTCTATCAGCTTTTCAGGCTGCGGGGATTGCCACTGCCCATCGCTGCTGCCACCT
The DNA here is from genome assembly GCF_028640845.1 of Ahaetulla prasina. Taxonomy (NCBI): domain Eukaryota; kingdom Metazoa; phylum Chordata; class Lepidosauria; order Squamata; family Colubridae; genus Ahaetulla; species Ahaetulla prasina. The sequence goes on from NC_080540.1 coordinate 172,257,234, forward strand.
ATCGCCACCTCCACGCGCCCTATTTTCAGCCTCCACACCCCCATTTTCGGCCTCGGTATGCCCCTTTGGCCCATTCCAGGAGGCAGAGATTGCCGCCGCCTATCCCCGCCCCCAAAAATGGGACGCACAGAGGCTGAAAATGGGGCATGCGGAGGCAGCAATAGTTGACGGTGGTGATCCCAGCAGCCTGGAACAGCTGATAGGCAGTATTCCGGGAGGCAGATCCAACCGCCAATTAGCTGCTCGTGCTAAATCAGGCTGTACTGAAGCTGACCAGGCTGTTTGCTGCAAGGAGGCAAATTGCTGGGAGGTAGAGGCAGATTTTTTTTTCTTGTTTTCCTCCCCAAAAGCTAGGTGCGTCTTTCACTCCAGAGCGTCTTATAGTCCAAAAAATACAGTAACTACAGTGACAAAAATGTGACAGCTAGGAATTTAAACCTGTGGGCATAATGCTAGGCAACAATGTTTCAAATCCTTCCTTCAAAACAATTCCTTCAAATCTTTTACAATAATTACTGTATCTGAGTCCTTGTCAAGGCAAAACTTAAATAAATGTACCATGCCTGCTCTATTGAAATAGGCAGCAAAGAAATGAAACCAATTAACTGTTTGTATTCCTTACTGAAGAACTGGAAATCTTACTAAAGCTAGAGAGACTTAGCCATACAACAAATATGTAGGCTGTAGTCAAAACACTTGGAAATTATTATTAACACTATTAAATTTTACAGAGTCCCCTTTGCTTCTGGAATCCTCAGACTGAGAAGGTTAGCAAGAATCTGTTCTAAGAAACTATACAATTTCTAGAGGAAGCTCAAGAAAGATTTATGCAAGCTTCCTGACATATGGAAACTAACATAATGAGTACCCAGATATGAAAGAGAATGAATTTCTGCAGAACCATGGTATATAATGAAGTAAAGTGACTTGTTCTCTCTGGATGGAACTGAAAAGGGATTGAAAAGTGAGGCCTCCTTAATATTTATAGATTTAATTTTCAATTCAATCCTCATTTTGCATTTTCTGCAGTATAACCTTAATTCTGGTATATGTTTAAACCCTGAAGTAACTTGAGTATTAATATTTATTTTCTTCAGCACTGACTGAAGAATGGAGAGAACTAGGGCAAACTAGAGATATTAATCAATGAATAGGTTCTCTCATTTTATTTTATAAAAATGTTTAAAACAAACGAACAAACAAACAAACAAACAGTCTATTTTTTCTGAATAAAGTATTGACTGAGTCAAAATTTATAGAGTTTATAACAAGTATTTTCCCAAATATTATTAATATATTTCATATTCTTTTTTCTATTTTTTTATTTTTCATCTCTACTTAATATTTAATATATAATATTACCATACCCCCTAACCTCCAATCTTAATCTTATTTCATTTCTTTATCTTATTTTTCCATTTATCACATATATTTCTCAAAATCACATTTGTAAATCATCATCTATTTTTCTCTTATTTCCTTTATTCTATTGAATAAATTCTATTCAATTTATAATAATAAAATTCTATTGTATTAATTTAAACATAGTCATTTCAATCCTTAGTTTCTATTTTTTTTATTGTAGCTTGATATTTCACATTTATCTCTTAATGTCAATTATTTTCTAAGGTGGACCAATTTATCATTTCTTATTTCCTTTATTCTATTGAATAAATTCTATTCAATTTATAATAATAAAATCCTATTGTATTAATTTAAACATAGTCATTTCAATCCTTAGTTTCTATTTTTTTTATTGTAGCTTGATATTTCACATTTATCTCTTAATGTCAATTATTTTCTAAGGTGGACCAATTTATCATTTCTTATTTCTTTATTAATCATTTTACTATTTTACTAAAAACATATTTCTTCAGATTTGTTTTTCACACCACATTTTTCAGATACAAACATTATCTTAATCTCTTAATCGTCTTCTTTTTCTTAATTTCTATTAATATCTTATTCAATTTCAATTTCATTTGAATTTCCATATCTTAACCCCTTCTAAATACATCATAATAAGGTCATATTAACCCTTCTACCATTCTTTTTGTATTTCACAATTTATATCATAATTCAATTTTTACAATACTGATATTAATACAATTCATTTAATTCGTATTACAATCACAAATATTAATAATAATACAGCTCACTTATTACTATAGGTATATATCCTATTACCCTTCCTCCTTTCCATTAATTACTCCTTTTAAACATTTTCTCTTGGTCCATCCAGCAATCCAAAATCTTAAAATTTTCCTCCCTTTATCCCATTCTCTCATTCTTTTTTTTTTTCTTTTTATAATTATGTCTTTTCTTCTGTATCCTTCCTTTGACTTTTAAATCCTTTACTCATCTAGTTTGCCATAAGTTCCCATCTGATCTATTCCCCTTTTCTCCTCTCACTTTTATTTCCCAACTGTTGATCTCAGTGTAATCATTTAACATTTTTGTGCCTAATCCTTTCCCCTTTTCTTTTTTCTCTTGCTTCGTCCTAACCTCTCTATTTTTGCCACTGTTAATCCCAGTGTAATCATTAAAAATATTTTCCTCTAGCTTTTTCCCCTTTCCTTTTCTTCCTTAGTTTGCTTCTTTTTGTAGGTTGTTTCCTCCTATCCCTTCTTTTTTTCATTGTTACTCCCAATGTAATCAATTTTTCATCATCAATGTCTTTATCTTCAGTGCTGTTTTCTTGCTTCTCGTTCTTAGCCTCTTTATCCAAATGAATATTTTCTTGCACAATTTCTCATTTTCTATCAAGATTAAATGATACACACATCATTTTGACCATCTCAATTAGTTCCTGCCACATTTTGATGTTCTGGTCTGTTTTAACTCCAATTTACAGTTTTGTTACTTTCCACCTCCTTTGGTTGTTGAGCTAAAACATCTTAAAAGAAAACAAATCCTCCTTCAAACTTCTCACAGCTCTTGTAGCTCAAGGTCATTGTAATTTTTTCTGGATTTCAAATTGTTTGCTGTACTGCTTTTTTTCCACCAGCAGATGTCTCTCTCCAATCACAAGTTTCAAATCAACAAAGTCAAAATATCCAATTTGTGTATTAAATCCACTTATCAAATGCTTTTCAAGTTTCTTCTTTTCTTAATTTCTATTAATATCTTATTCAATTTCAATTTCATTTGAATTTCCATATCTTAACCCCTTCTAAATACATCATAATAAGGTCATATTAACCCTTCTACCATTCTTTTTGTATTTCACAATTTATATCATAATTCAATTTTTACAATACTGATATTAATACAATTCATTTAATTCGTATTACAATCACAAATATTAATAATAATACAGCTCACTTATTACTATAGGTATATATCCTATTACCCTTCCTCCTTTCCATTAATTACTCCTTTTAAACATTTTCTCTTGGTCCATCCAGCAATCCAAAATCTTAAAATTTTCCTCCCTTTATCCCATTCTCTCATTCTTTTTTTTTTTCTTTTTATAATTATGTCTTTTCTTCTGTATCCTTCCTTTGACTTTTAAATCCTTTACTCATCTAGTTTGCCATAAGTTCCCATCTGATCTATTCCCCTTTTCTCCTCTCACTTTTATTTCCCAACTGTTGATCTCAGTGTAATCATTTAACATTTTTGTGCCTAATCCTTTCCCCTTTTCTTTTTTCTCTTGCTTCGTCCTAACCTCTCTATTTTTGCCACTGTTAATCCCAGTGTAATCATTAAAAATATTTTCCTCTAGCTTTTTCCCCTTTCCTTTTCTTCCCTTAGTTTGCTTCTTTTTTGTAGACTGTTTCCTCCTATCCCTTCTTTTTTTCATTGTTACTCCCAATGTAATCAATTTTTCATCATCAATGTCTTTATCTTCAGTGCTGTTTTCTTGCTTCTCGTTCTTAGCCTCTTTATCCAATTGAATATTTTCTGACACAATTTCTCATTTTCTATCAAGATTAAATGATACACACATCATTTTGACCATCTCAATTAGTTCCTGCCACATTTTGATGTTCTGGTCTGTTTTTAACAGCAATTTACAATTTACAGTTTTGTTACTTTCCACCTCCTTTGGTTGTTGAGCTAAAACATCTTAAAAGAAAACAAATCCTCCTTCAAACTTCTCACAGCTCTTGTAGCTCAAGGTCATTGTAATTTTTTCTGGATTTCAAATTGTTTGCTGTACTGCTTTTTTTCCACCAGCAGATGTCTCTCTCCAATCACAAGTTTCAAATCAACAAAGTCGCAAAATATCCAATTTGTGTATTAAATCCACTTATCAAATGCTTTTCAAGTTTCTTATTTCTCTTTTTAATTTTATATATCCCAAATTCCAGTTTAAAATCCAATTTCAAATCCAATTGAAAAATTTTCTATTCTGTTTTGTATTTTGAATTTTTTTCTATTCTTCCTTCAAAGTTCAAAGCTTTTAAAATTATGTTTAATCTTGTTTAGAAACTATTTTCTTTCAGGTTTCTTTTCTTATAATAATTTTAATATCTCCAAATCCAATTTCCAATCCAAATATCAAACTTTGTTCTGGGCTTTAGTGCTTTAACTTCGTTTTGTTCTTCTCCCTCCATTAACATTCCCCAATGCCAATTAGTTGCTATTTCCTCGCTGGGACTTCTTTTAAAAATTTTAAAATACTTCTTTTTTACCTGTGAGTTGGCCAATCATTCACCCAGTACCAATACATCCAAAACACCGCTCCTGCACAAATCTTGCCCCAGCTTCATGATAGTTGTTATGGCCACCATCCCACCGCCAGATGGAAGAGTTTCCTCTGATCTCCGAGGAACTTGCCTGTTCCTCTTGGTCGTCCAAGGTGCCTCTCCTTCTTCACCGCCCCTACAAGGCAGATCTGGTCTGAAGATTCCCCCCACCTAGCGGTTTGTCTGGCTGGATTTTCATAAGGCTCATCGAAGCCTATTTTCCAGCCAGTCTCGCTGCGACGCTTCCTAATCTCCACAAGTTCTCTCATTTTAGCTGAGATTTTTAACAGCAACATCAGCCCAAAATGATGTTTACAGTCACATTTTAATAGTTACCGTAAAAGTGATGGGTTAATTTTATCCTTATGTGAGAAACTAAAGATAGAAGTGTTAATTTGCGGGTGGTGATGGTGTTGTTTGGTTCAAATGTCTTAAAGACAGGTTTATTTTTATTTGAAAGTGGATGATCACAGTAACCGGGAACAACATAGATTATGGTCTAGCAATTGAGGCAATGTCAATAATTAAAAAGTTCCACTGTAATACCTTTATGCAGATATGGTTAATATTTACAGCCATCCCTAGGTAAATGTGGAATGAAATTAAATATTGATATTATTTAAATAACTCCTTTATTTACTTATTTATTTGTTAATTCTACAGTTGAAAGGTTGACTACTACAAACTACTACTAACTTTCACCCACCCAATTTGGCCATAAGATGCAAAGGCATTTTAAAATATTAATTACCAAAAGACAAAAATGCTGAACTTCACAAAAAGATCAACCTAACATAGATGGCATTTATTTATTTGTTATTGTTAGTTGCGAAGTCGTGTCCGACCCATCGCAACTCCATGGACAATGTTCCTCCAGGCCTTCCAGTCCTCTACCATCCTCTGGAGTCCATTTAAGCTCATGCCTACTGCTTCAGTGACTCCATCCAGCCACCTCGTTCTCTGCTGTCCCGTTCTTCTTTTGCCCTCAATCTTTCTCAGCATTAGGCTCATCTCCAGTGAGTTCTTCCTTCTCATTAGGTGGCCAAAGTATTTCAGTTTCATCTTCAGGATCTGGCCTGTCAGGGTTGATCTCCTTTAAGACTGACTGGTTTGATCGTCTTGTAGTCCAAGGGACTCGCAGGAGTCTTCTCCAGCACCCCAGTTCAAAGAGTTATTTATTTAGTGTGTGACATATCATACATGGACTAGCAATATAAATTAACATTTCAACTAGATTAGTAGAACCCAGTAAAATTTAAATGTTAAAAAGATCTATATTCAAATATCAATCTTTAGGCCATCTAACCATTGAAGTGCAACATCATTTATATTTTTTAAAAATCAGCTAGTTCGCCTCCTCGTGGTGCACTCTGGATAGCACGACAGTGTGAACTAAACGAACTAGCAACTGCTGGCAGCCAGACTACTCTGTAGAGTCTCCTGGCTTTCCAAATACATAGATGGCAAATAAATGGGAACAGAATTGAAAAAGGTTTTGCTGTTTAAATGAGGGAGGGGGAAGAGAACAGCATTTCAGATAACAGAAGTGAGTTAGGTTGATCTTTTTGTGACGTTCACCATCTTTCTCTCTTGGTAATTAATATTTTAAAGTATCTTGGCATTTTATGGCAATTGCAAACTAATCTGCAATTGAGATATCACTAGCTTGTCATCTACTAGTGATCACTAGTAGATGTCACTAGTAGTGATCATCATGTACCATCTACAACTGTGATATTTGAAGCCACAGTAGTAGCTCAATCAAAATTCCTAGACATTATCCTCTCAACTGATTTTGAGAATATTGAATGAAAACCTATTTACAGTTTGCAACCAGTGTAGGCATGGATTTAATTTATTTAATTATAAACTATATATTCCTTGTTACAGATTAACAGCTCTAATTTGTATTAATTTTTATTCTTCTTAGAAGAAATACAGGGGAGTTTTACAGAATTACCTTTGGTTTTACTATCTCTATATTCTAGATAGCACTAAATTGGCTTTTAAATATCAAATGTGGGATTCTGAATTTTAGAGAGATTATATATGATACATGGTATCCCCGGTCCGTGGACCGGCACTGGTTCAAGGCATGCCAGGATGCAGGCAGCCCGTGAAACCACACCCCCTCCGGTCCACAGAAAAACCTCTCTACATGGAACTGGTCCCTGGTGACCAAAAGGTTGGGGGCCGCTGTCCTAGAAGACCTGGGGGTGCCAACACATCTGGTCAAATGGATGCAGTCTCTTGTATACAGATCAGGAAACCATTGTGTGACCACCATATAGAGACACTGGTTGGTTCAAGATAGAGAAAGGAGTGTAGCAAGGTTGCATTCCTTCACTTTTTGTATTCAACCTGTATACCGAAGTGATCACAAGGAAGCTGGAATTTGAAGAATCAAAGATCGGGGTAAAGATTGGAAGAAGGAGTATCAACAATCTTTGATATGCTGACAACACAAATCTCCTTTCAGAAACCAAAGATAGCTTGGAATTGAAGAAGAGAGAAATTTGGGCTCTTCCTGAACATCAAAAAGACTAAGCTAATGACCACTGTGAGGAATGAACATGTCAAAATAACAACTGACAATGAAGAGATTAAAAGTGTGGAAGTACACTTCTCTAGGATCGCACATTGATCAAAGCAGTGAACGCAGACCAGGAATAGAGTTAAATTGTACTGGGTCACACAGCAATGATGAGCATGAATTGCCTAGCAAGTAAATGCAGATTAAACTGCACTACCAGGTTTCCCACAGCTACTTACAATTGTGAAAGTTGGACTATTAAAAAAAATTAGGCAGGAAAAAATTAATTTGTTTGAGCTGGAGAAGGCTCCTCATATTCCTTGATCAGCAAAAGTGACAAGCAAGTACTGTGGAATGTATAAAACCAGGCATATTGCTGGAAAGCAAAATCACAAAAGTCCACCTTACTTATTTCAGCCATATCATGCAATCAAACTCATTGGAAAAGGCAGTTTTGCTCAAAAGGCTCAGTGATAAAAGAAAATAAGACCACCAAAAAACACAGTTGCTAGACATAATCAAAGTTGACGCCAGCCAGAGCATAAAACAATTGAAAGAAGCTGTAAAATATGGAGACAGCTGGTCCACAGAATCACTGAGAACTGGGTATGATTGAATGGATAGCATCATTGTTTAACAAAGATGGTTGGCAAGCTGGAACAACAACATGTATCCTATCTTTTTCTTTTTGTCTTTTAATGACACCGTAATCCCTTGCATTGGGGTAGAGTCAGGGCAACTGAATGGAGCTGAGTGTTTACTGACCGGATGCCCTTCCTGCCGCCAATGCAGAGTTCGCAGCTGATATTTACTCATTGTGCTCAGAGAGAGAAATATCTGCTGTTACCTAGGAGCAAACTCACAGCCTCCTGATTGTGAGGTGAGAGCTCCACCTCTAGGCCACTGCGCCACTCATGTATCCTCTCTCTTAGCAGGTATTTATTATTATGGTTGGTCAAGTACCATTTTTTCAAAACAAGGTTTTCCATGCTATTATCCCACAATCCAACTCTTCCCAAATCTCTTATTGTTGAAAAAAAAATCCCCACAAATAGTCTACAATTTCTCCTGCACCTTACTGATATCAGTATCTGTTATTGTGTATCCATCATCTTCTGCTGGCCATATGGATTGTGATTCTCATCCCCAGGACCAGGAACAAACTTGTCGAGGATCAACAACCAGAAAAGAAAACTCTAAAGAGTTATTATCACAGTGCCCCAAATTATCCCATTACTCACTACTGGAGGCTGAATTTGCTGCAATAGTCCCATTTCATCGTCTTCTGGATCATCAAGAACTACCACTTCTGTGCTTGGTGTTCCTGATAGTTTCTTAAATCGGGGGAATCCTGCTGATGCCTGCAGCAACAAGAATAGGCACAAAGTTCAATTTGGAAATGCCAACAAATAGGCCTTTCTCAGATTTCTCAGTGCTGGAAACCTACTTCAGACAACAAATCTGACATCAGAAGGGAACTGTACATACAGAGATACACACAAATGACACTTGAAAGGAAGCTGAAGCACAGATTATATAGAGAAAAATACATGGGATTACAAGGTAGACTACAAGAGACCTCCTTGAAACATCTCTTTAAACGCACGGGCCCAGAAATATTTATTGTACAGTTGGAAATCCATGAAAATAAAGCCAAAAGAACATAACATAAATAGTTCCCTGCTGGATTGCATCCTTTGTCCATCTAATCCACAGTCTGTTCTTCACAGTGGCCAAACAATTGCACACACACACACACACCCCACTTGTCTCCCAGGAGATCGCCTTCAAAGGCAGTCACACTGCCGTCAAGTCTAATAGTCACTGACCTCTAAGAATTGGTCCAAGTGTTTTTTGAAACCAGCCAAACCTGGGTGGAATAATACAAAAGCAAAGGATTGAGAAATTAAATTTCTTCCCAGGTCAAAACTTGGCAAGCATCAAATTGTAATTCAAATTTGTTCAGTTCTGAATTGGAAGGATTGCTAAGTCTGTACAAAATCTATTATTTCAATTAAGTGGGTGACATCCTTTCCTTTTGTCCTACACTTCCATATTCACTCTAGAAGAGAGAAGGACTTGAATTATAACTGAAAATCATTTCACCGAGCCACCACGCTCCGTTAGGACTTAATGATGCTGGAACTGCTAGCCAGAAATGGTTTACACTCCAACTGTTTGAGCCTGGCTCTGTGAGACGGAATGAGCTCCCATCGCTTGACCGTTAGCTCCTGCCCACTCAGCAATTCAAAACCATGCAACATTGTGAGTAGACAAATGGGTACCATTTCACTGGGAAAAAAACTTCATGTGTGCAGAGAGCAGAAGCTGGCAATGGATCTGGCCAAACACGAGGCATCACAACACAAGGCGAGGCGAGACTGGCAGAGAAGCCTGGAAGAGCCAGCAACCTGAGTGCTGCTACTTAATTGGTGTAAAGCTAATTCACCCCCAATGGTAAATCAAGGACAGCCATGCAAGCTCCAAATAGAATGAACTAGCAATCTAGTCTGTCAGGGCTGCACTGTGTCTAGAATGTGTAGATTACCATAACATTGAATGCCACACGCTAAATAAATAAATACATTAAAAAAATCAGCAAGCAACCAGAACAGTGTTTTTAATTTATCTATATATATTGTATGAATTCTGTTTTACGTTGGCTGTGAACCGCCCTGAGTCCTTCGGGAGAAGGGCGGTATAGAAATTTAATGAATGAATGAATGAACACTAAGGTGACTTGATAAGGAAAGACACCTTTAACTAGAGCTTACCAGAGAGTCACTGGATGTCTGACAATTCCCACCTGGTTCTGCATATTCTTGCTTTTTTGGGGGAGAGGTGGCAATAAGAAGATTGACTACAGGCAGTTTGGTATCTGGAACCTATGAGATACAAAATATTAGAGCCTATAAATGGAGGGTTTAAACCTAATGTTTCAAGCCACATACAAGGAACAGTTTTTAAAAAAGAGATACAAGTGGACTCTCTACCACCAGCAGTATATCACTGCTGCTCTTTCTGCCATGTTACCATGTTCATTCAATAATTGAATGAATTATTCAATTCATTACTCTGGGGGGAAAAATCTTGCTCAAGACACAACACACACACACACATCTGTGAGATCACTCTCTGCTTGACTTTTGAAAACTAGGTATCTCATACAAACAGAATAAAAAAATTTTCTTTCTGTATATTAAGAGAGAGAGAGAGAGAGAGAGAGAGAGAGAGAGAGAGAGAGAGAGAGAGAGAGAGCGAGCAAGAGAGAGAGAGAGAGAGAGAGAGAGAGAGATACTTGAAAAATGCAAGTTTGTTTGTAATTTGAAACCAGTTTTGGTACAGCCAACAAATTTAGGAGGGGACTACATGTGTGGCTTCCACATGACCCTCCTCTATTTTATAGAAAGAAAATATTAATGTACTGTACTAGAAAGCATTTGCAATGCAGTGTTTTTGAGAAAAATCAACTCAAACAAGCAGACTAAAGCAGCTTTTGGAGACGATATAAACAAAAATGCCAGGTCCCAATCCCTGTCTTAGCCAATTAAATTCATCTGTTAAAGATGAAAAGCTAGCGTATCCAAAAATGCCAGCATTGTTTAAGTCAAACAACAACGATCTTCTAAAAATCTACAAAGCATTAGACTTTCAGGATAGTGCCGCCCAACTTTTCCAATGCTCTCCTCCCACACACAGACACTTTCCCAAACCTACAAATCAGTGATCTTTATTAATAAGTTATTCAAGGCTATTTCAGTGATCAGATATTCAGTTTTGTTTTAACCTCTATTACTGATACCTTTATCTTTTTCAGCTCCTATCTAGAAAGTAACATTCTGTTTTTTATTTCACTGTTACTCTGTTTTTCAGGCAAGTGCAAACAAGAAGGTCTAACAAACATAGCAACTCCTCCCACCCTAAACATGCAACCCCAACATTTGACATTGGAGAAACAGTTTAGTGGAGGAACAGTCGTATGTGTCTTAAAAGGTACCAGCTTTCACCCACCTTTCCTATGACTGAGGTGGGTAGGATGGGGCGGTGAGGTATCTTTTGCTTTTGCTGGATATATGCTGGCACAACGGAACACTCCTTTGTAGGTTGGTGGGAGGCAGAGGACACAGTTTCCTTCTTCAGCTTCACTGGCGGTGGAGGCTGTGGCTGCAGATGCAGCTTCTCCTGCCTGGGCATCTCTAAGCCCAGGGATTTGGGCACTTCAGTCCACTCACTGGTCAACGAAGATTCCTTCAGTGCCACAGAAAAGGAAAGGAAGACATATAAACCACCTTATACTGGCTCAGCCGATGTGTCTATTGAATTCAGAATCATACAGGACAATTACTGTGAATAATTCCAGCAGAGTAGTAGTAATGGAGGACTTTTCCTATTCTGACATCAACTGGGATAGGACAAGAAGCAATGATGGAAGTTTGTCAGGAGGCGAGCCAACCTGAAAATAAGGAGGAATTTCCAAAGAGTGGAAACTATTAAGCATGTTAAGAAGTTTAATAGATAAATAAATAGTAAAATAAAATAATACTATTTATTTATTCACTTATTTATCTATTAAACTTCTTAACATTCCATCGCCCTCATATAATGCTCTTGCCTTCTGGAATTGGGAGTGCTCCACTGATGGAGGTTTTTAAGAAAAAAAAACCCTGGACAATGATTTTTCCAAGATGGTATGAGGATTCCTACCTTGAGGGTTTGATCAGGGGGTTTGATTAGAAGACCTCCAAAGGTCCCTGGTCCAGGCCTTATGATTCTATGAATCTATGAACTAACAGAGTGGTTCCAGATTAGGAAGAAACAATCCCAGTTAAGAGTTGAAGATGCCAAGGGATCAATCTGGAACTGTTACACAAGCAAATGTAAACTGGCCCTCCCTCGACTTTTTTTTTATACAAGGTGGTGCTCGCTTACCAACGGTAATTGTGACTGGGATCTCCATTGCTAAGCAATACAGTCATTAAGACACAGTGTGTCACATGACCGTACCAATTTATGACAGTAGTTCTGGCAGTCCCAGTTGCTGTCAATAGACAAATTCCACACAATCACAACAACCCATGATTGTCATTTACAACCTACTGGCTTCCCCATCAACTTCCCTTGTTAGAAGCAGACCACGAAGGCTGCAAATGGGATCACATGACAGCAGGACACCGCAACATCATAACCGAGAGCTGGTTGCCAAGCACCTGAATTACGATCACAAAACTACAGGTAGTCCTCCACTTACAATGAGGACTTCACTTCATGACTGTTCAAAGTTACAACGGCACTGGAAAAAGTGATCTATGACCAATTTTCACACTTATGACCGTTTGCAGCATCCCCATGGTCACGTGATTTACAGATGCTTGGCAACTGAGTCACATTTATGACAGTTGCAGTCCCAGTCATGTGATCCACCTTTTGTGACTTTCTGACAAGCAAAGTCGATGGGGAAACCAGATTCACTTAATAACCATGTTACTAATTTAACAACTGCAGTGATTCACTTAACAAATGCGGCAAAAAAGTCATAAAATAGGACAAACTCACTTAACAACTGTTTCACTTAGCAACAGAACTTTGGGGCTCAATTGTGGTCATAACTCGAGGTCTACCTGTATGATTGCCACAATCATAACTCATCATAACTCTGAACATTTGCTGAACAAGTGGATGTTAAATGAGAACTACCTATGTCTCCATGTATAAAACCAAAATTTAGAGCTAGGTGGTAGCATTAGCCACAAGTTGCTTCACTGTTGAAATTTTAAGCCGAGAAAATCTCAGAAGCCAAAATTTTGTCACTGAATAGGAAGAGGGGAAAAGAAGGGTCAAAAATATCTCTTTTTTAATTTTACGTCTATAGAGCAGAAATCAGCAAGCTTTTGAAGTGCGATTTTCATGTGATGTCCCAAGATCCTTCCCATCTTATTTCTAAAAATAGTCTGAAATCTAAAAAGCTTTTGATGAACTCATAAAAGTGCAGGGAAATCATTCAACATTCCATCCGTTAAAAGGAAAAAAAAACCAAATGAGGAACAGGATACACAAACAATGTTTTATTACTCAAGATTTCTGTTGCAAAAGTACAGAAACTATGTCTTATAGCCACCTGAAAATTCTTGCTCCCAGTTTAAACTAGAACTATCTTTTTTTCTTTCCTAACCCCCAACTGCATGTTACCTGCATAGTCCAAGTTAGTTTATTTATTTATTTTTTGCACCAAAGGATTGTGTTATAAATCTTAGTCCAAGTATCTTAATTAATTCCAAGTGGCTTTCATGCAATTGATAGTCTTAAAAACTCAGAAAATATTATCAATTCAAACTAAGGGTAGCAGTTAAGGCTTATTTACTGATGAGAAAAATACCTATGTTGATATTTATTTATTTAGCCCATCTCACAGAAAAGTGATTCTAAGTTTTGCACAATAAAAAGAATCATAAAATCATAAAATCAAAATATTAAAACAACTGCAATTAAAAGATGACAACAATAGTAATATAATAGCCAAGAAAAATGATGTTAAAAACAATGTGGTTATCGCATTAGATTGCCATTCCCTTGAGATCCCCAAGCCTAATTTTACTTAATTTTTAAATTAATTGATCTCCATCTGTATATACCAGATGTTCTAACACATATTCCCACCTATCGTTCTGGCAGTGCAGAAGGAGAAGAAAAGGTGAGATGGATGGATGGATGGATGGATGGATGGATGGATGGATGGATGGATGGATGGATGGGATGGAGGGAGGGAGGATCAAAATTTAGATGGTTGACTTATATTTGTAACGGTTGTAGTGTCCAGGGTTATGCAATCACCTCTTGCGACCTTCTGACAAGCAAAGTCAACGGGGAAGCCAAATTCACCTAACAATCATATATCTAACTTGACAACTACAATCATTCGCTTAATCACTATGGCAAGGAAGGTCGTGAAATAGGGCAAAACTCACTTAACAAATGTTTCATTAAACAACAGAGATTTTAGGCTCCACTGTGGTTGTAAGTCAAGGACTATCTGTAATAAATTTAAGATCCTCCCTCCAAAAAAGGGGAAGAATTGACAGAAAAACCCATAGACAAAATTCCTATAAAGTTGCCAACTCCCATGCCTGGTTACCTTGCGATTGCCCAACGCCAACTGAAACTAGTCCTTGAGATTTCCTCCTTTCCTGTAACTGTGACACAGTTACAGAATCCATACACAAGAAAAGGGAAAGGGATGCAGACCATCACTTCCTTCCATTCAGCCCTGGGGAAACTGTAGCTCAAATGACAAAATTTATTATCTGACCGGCTTAATTGTCCACCAGGGAAAGCACCACAAAAACAATGCCAAAGCACAACAGGTCTCTACACAGATGAAAAATGTGTAACAGTTTATTGGAGCCAGCTTGGAGGAGGAGGAGAAAAGAAATGCTAATAAAAATACGAAAAGGAGACAATGGGGAGGAAGGAGAAAAAAACAAAATACAGATGAAATCAGCCCATTCTTCAGGCAAAAGTTCAGGCAAACTTGAGAATGAAGACATTAGCCCACCAGCCCTTACATCCCCTCCAGGCACAGCTTAGTTAAAGGTTTACATTTGAGGGGGGAAAGAAAAACTCCTCTGTGGTTTTTTTTTAAGCTTATTCTTAAGACCTCGCCAGATTATTGTTATTTTTTTGTGAATTATCACAATCACCGCCATTGTTTTCCTTTCAGGATACTGGTTGAAATGAACCATGAGGAAATTCATATAACAAGCCAAGCAGGCAAAAGGCCTGGCATCCCTTCAATAGCTCTTGTTCTTACATTTACCTTTCTGCTTTTCCTAAGCACAGGGAAAATGTTTTCATTTCCCCACCTATTCGTCTCTGCTTATAGGCCCTTTAAGGTCGTCCTAACACTGAAAAATTCCAACATTAGAAAAGTCGGCCTTGCCTACCAGAGCCCAAACAAGAATAAGGCCCTAGTTATCTTTTTGAACTCAGAGGGTAAAAGCCAAAAGATTCTATGGTCTAGGATGCTATCCTAAGCAGCATGTATGTTGTGGTCCACCAGCAGCCTGCGAACCTGGCAGCGGAGTCGGACAGTGAGGAGGCTGGAGAGGACAATGGGCCAGTCCTGGAGTCAGGGGAAGGTCCGGACGAGGGTTCTGCATCAGAGATGGCGCCAGGGCCATCTGGGAGCAATGTGAGACTCCAGAACCTCCAGAGGTGGACAGCAGAGAGGCAGAGGAACATGAGAAGCCTGTTCTTAGTGCACGCATGCGAAGAGCTGCCAGAAGGCAAGAGCAGCTGAAGAAAAAAGGACAACTCGGGAATAAGGCCAGAAGATGATTGGCCCCTCCCATAAGGCTTAAAAGAGCAGCAATGAGCCGTTGGGTTCTTTGTAGAAAAGCAATGTTGATTCCCATGCTTCTTGTCTCTTGAACTTTGTGGAAGTTTTGCCAAGAAAAGCCTTTGTAGGTTACCAAAGACATTAAAGCGTGGTGATAAGGCCGACGGAGTGGTTATTAAGAATTTTGTTTTGGACTAAGCTGAGAATGAATTAATTCTCAGCTGTTTTAATAAAATAAGTTTGTTGAGGACTGACTTGTGTTTAGTAATCATTACTTGGGCCTTGGTCACAACAATGTAACAGGTTATTTCTTCTTCAAGTCCCAAGAAATAATACATCATCTCACAATTACATATTCAATTAAGACACACTAAAATTTACCTTTACAAATTGACTCAATGTCCATTAAAAATATATTAAGGTGAAGGTCATTTTCAGTCCTTGGCCTCATTTTCTTGTCTATATACCCATAGGAAAGGTGTATGTCTTCTGATGGAAAATCACTACATGTTCTAGTTTTAAAAAGTCAAAAATGCTGACCTGAAAACTATATTATTATTATACCTGACCATTCCAAATCGCCTGCAAGGAAAGCTACACATTTCAAGTTAGAAAGCAGGATTCAGATTGGTAATTTGGATTAGAATTCACAAATGGTTCAGACTAGAAAAGCATCCCTAATGTCTCTTCTCTAGAGGGGCAATCAAGACCCTAACAATAAAGACAATAAATGCCCTAGACCACGGGTAGTCAACCTTTTTATACCTACCGCCCACTTTTGTATCTCTGTTAGTAGTAAAATTTTCTAATCGCCCAGCAGTTGCACAGTAATGGGCCGTGCATGGCTCTCGCGCATCATGGATTGGGTTTGGGGGAGGCGCTGGCTACCAGCTCTGCTTGTCTGTTACAGCTGGGTGGTGTGGGGGAAGATGTGTGAGCTATTCTGGGATGAGGCTCTTTTGTTTGCGGTCGCACTATAGCACCATTTAGTTTCACTTACGTAATGTGAACTAAACTTATGCGCGGGCAATACAAATAGTATATTTTCAGAAATTTAAATTGTCACGGGGAATTTTATGAAAGCCTAATGAAAATGTTTTTAAATAATGCTATGAAATTTTTTTAAAAAGTCAATTAAATAAAAAAAAAAAAGGAAATTCTTCAGTATTGGACAAAACCCCTACTGCCCACCAGGAAAGCTGGAACGCCCACTAGTGGGCGGTAGGGACCAGGTTGACTACCACTGCCCTAGACTAAACAGAAAATTGAAATCTGTAGCAGACAATCAAAATTCCTCTGCTTGCCATAGAATTACCACAAAGTTTCTTAGATAAAACCTCTATTTCTAGAAGAAAATCTTTCCAAAGACTCACAACACACACTGTGAAGGAACTTTTATGCAAGATCTTTAATTGGCAAGGTTTATGCCACTCTTAGAACAAAGTTGTAGAATAGAAGTTCTCAGTTTCTGTTGCTAAAGATAAGAATGGTAGAAGACTAGTTTTCTAAGAATAGTAGAAATAAAAATAGTAAAAGACTAGTTTTGTTTTTAAACAAAAGCCAGAAGTAGTCTTCCAAGTTATTTTTCTTTTACGATTCTTTGTCTTTTCCTGTAAATACTTAACGATAGCATGCCCATTTTCTTTTTTCCATCTTCCAAAACAGTTTTTAAATATTTTTCTTTATTTTTACTATGGACTGGAGCAGATCTCTTGTTTATATGTCCAGATAAGATAGCAAATGAGCGCAACAGTAAAGTCAGGATTAGTGATCAAACACAAGTCAACACAAAACCACTCAGGGCAATGTTTACGGAATATCAAATACAACTAGGGTGGTAAAACAACAGATTATTTAGAAATATATATCCTTGTTCAAGTACTTTTCTGGGTTTCTCCACCTCTATGGCTGAAGAAAAAGATGACAGTATCCAATTCACCTTAGCAGATACCTAAGAGTCCATGCATCTTTTTTTGCATTCCCTCTATGTTGCCGCTTTCTCATTTCAATTAAAACTATGGATATAGCTTATACAACGCTTAGTCTTGCATGCAAACAACCATTCCAAAGTCATGCCAAGTGCAGATGTTTCATAATGTAAAGAATTCATCATTTCGAGAATCTAGGCCCGTGATGGCGAACCTGTGGCACGCGGAGCCATATCGGTGGGCACGCAGGCGTTGCCCTAGCTCAGCTGCAGCACGCGCCGGCCAGCTGGTGGAACCGGAAGTCAGAAAATGGGCCATTTCCTGCCTCCGCAGGGTCTTGTGGGGATGGGGAAGGCCATTTTCGCCCTCCCCAGGCTCCTAGAAAGCCTCTGGAGCCTGGGGAAGGAGAAAAATGGGCCTACCAGGCCCACTGTGCCATCATGTTCCAAAAGTGGGGGGAGGGGGGGTTGCACGCGCATGCGGATGGCAGGGCACATTGAATTATGGGTGTGGGCACGTACGTGCATGACCACCACCACCACCCCGCGCTCCCTCACTTTTGGCACGTGATGGCAAAAAGGTTAGCCATCACTGATCTAGGCCTTCTGTTCTCAGAAGATTAAAACTGCTTAGCAAGTGTGTATAAGGAAACATTTCCAAATAGCTGACCCAAGTTATAAGTTAAGCCACTAACACTTATATGACCAGATTGCTCAAAAACACCCATACAAATTCTATATGGTCCAAATTAGGTCAACCACAGAATCAAGAGAACAAACTCTTTCCTGCTGGGCTCTTCCTTAGTTCTTACAACTTTCAAACTCTACAGCTATTTAGCTCAGAGTTAAAGCCCATCACTGCAGTCAAATAAATGGGTGCTGAATTCATTTCTCCATATATGGAAGGAAAGAAACTAGAGTTAACCTCGGTAAGTAAAATCCTTGCTTGGAAAAAAGAAAATTCCAACTTTCTCCAAATCCAAATGTTGGCTCAATTCAGAAATAAGAACTGAGCTGAAAGCTGGTGACTTCTTAAGAAGATTTTGTGCAGATTGCTGTTATTTGAAGCCTACTTGCTTTTGCATGTTTTGACGCTCCCTTTTGGTGTCTTAAATCTGACTTTGGACAGACAATAAAATATTTGCCTTGTTTGTTTAATAAACCTTATATTACCTTTTTTCCCACATTTTACCATATCTGGATGGTTTCTTCCTGTATTTTAATCTGTATTCAGATTAACAAGATCAGGATAAATACCTCGCTCCAGAACTGGCAATACTATAATACAGTCAAACCTTCACAGGATTAACCAAGGAACATTATTTTAAGTGGCATAAATGCCAAATCAGCAGGGATTGCTTCATAGCAGAAAGTCCTGGATGTAAAAGAAGCAAAGCTTGTTATATCTAAACAAAAAATCCTACAAATCAAATCCAGAGAAGTGTGATCAAACTCAGAGAGACAGTCCCCGCCAGTGCAGGACAAAGAGTGAAGCTGGAAGTAAAAAACAATACCCTCCAAAACAACACTGTTCTTTTTCATATCATTCTTTTTAAATATATTAAATATAACAATAAAATACAAACAAAACAATATTAAAAAAAAAGAAAAAATAGAAGGTACTACAAATGATCTCTTCTTCCTATCTCCCATTTCTTATCTATAAACAAGTCCTTAAAATGTCATCATTTCCATCCTGATGTCATCAAAAGTTAAGTTACAAATGATTACATTAAGTGATAACATTGTATCTATTTTAACCTTGACCAAATAAACTCAACTCAGAAAGCTCAAGGAGCTGCTGGTTCAGTTCTACAGAGGAATTATTGCGTCTGTCACCTGCACCTCTATAACTGTCTGGTTCGGTTCTGCAACCCAACAAGAAAAACACAGACTTCACAAAATAATTAGAACTGCAGAAAAAACAATTGCTATCAACCTGCCTTCCATTGAGGGCCTGTATACTGCACGAGTCAAAAAGAGGGCTGTGAAAATATTTACAGACCCCTCACATCCTGGACATAAACTGTTTCAACTCCTACCCTCAAAACGAGGCTATAGAGCACTGCACACCAGAACAACTAGACACAAGAACAGTTTCTTCCCAAACGCCATCACTCTGCTAAACAAATAATTCCCTCAACACTGTCAAACTATGTACTAAGTCTGCACTACTATTAATCTTCTCATCCTTCCCATCACCCATCTCTTCCCATTTATGGTTGTATGACTGTAACTTTGTTGCTTGTATCCTTACGATTTATATTGACTGTTTCCTAATATGATTTGATTGCTTATTTGTTCCTTATGACTATGATTAAGTGTTGTACTTTATGATTCTTGATGAATTTATCTTTTCTTTTATGTACACTGAGTGCATAAGCACCAAGATAAATTCCTTGTGTGTCCAATCACACTTGGCCAATAAAAATTCTATTTTATTCTATATTCTATAAGCCAACTTTATATTCCTTACTTTTACTTCTAACAATTGTAATCTTGAGTTCCTTTAAATAGTGTCTAGAATTTGATTTCCTTTTATTTTTTCTTTCTCACAAAATTCTTCAAAGCTTTAACAAACCTCTTCTATAAAACCAATATAAGAAAATTATCCAGGTCACTTTCTTAGTTTGTTATTTGTTATCTTATAATCATCAATACATCAGTTTCTTTTGTATATCCAGTGTAATATCTTTTTCCATGTCATTCTTGTAGCCTTGAAATCAATCTCAAATCTTGCCAGCTAAAATTTGTTTTTCTCCCACAGTAGCTTTTAGATACAGAGACACACACACTTAAATGCTGTAAAACGTATTGATCCAACGAATTCCACTGGTGCCAATTTGCTTTTAGATTCAATTCAAAGTATCGATTGTGACCTATAAAGCGCTACATGGCATGGGGCCAGGCTACCTATAGAACCATCTTTGTCCCATCATGGTTGGTACCCTGAGAGCTCTCTTTCTCAGCCTGGCTAAGCTGAGCTCGACACTCTCTTTGTTTTTTTAATTAATTTCTAACAGATTTTAATAATCTTTGACTCCTTTTAAATTCTACATTTTCTAAATTTGTAATTGTTAGACTGTGTTTTTATATTTTAACAGTTTATTGTACACTGCCCAGAGGCTCTCCCCAAGAGAGATGGGTGATTCAAAAATGTGAAGAAAATAAAATAAATAAATAGGATTCCTTTAAATGCTTGTGATCAATGTACTGTACATAAACCACAGGAAGTACATACAGTTGGGAGTACTGGTTGAAGTTAATAAGTCCACCACAGTTACTCAATGTACATATTCTCCCTTTGTGCATGTGATCACAGATATAGTCTGTTGGGGGTAAAACGGGGAACACATATAGTGGAGTTTCTGTCTGCATTCCCTATAACACTGAATATTGTCTGGCAATTTTAATGCAGGAATTGATCTAATGACAAGGGAAAATGAATTATTATGGCTTTATCCTGTCGTCTTATTTTGTCACTGCCACCAGATCAACCTTAAAACAAATGATTTCAAACACAAATCAATTAGAATCTGCTATTCACCTCCAGGAGGTATTTATAAACAATCTATTTCAGGTTGCCCATCCCTGGAATAAAGAAACTGGAGTTGATCAATCCTGACAATAAATAGACATTAGATCTGACAATTAGTCAACAGGCTAATTAGTCAATTAGACAATTAGTCAACAAAATGCAACAAGACCTACAACTTGAGGGAGGAGGGAAGGGGGTTTTCTGGGAGGGAGGGGGGGGGAAAAAGGGGGGGAAATGTTTTTGTTTTTTTAAAACTTTTTCAATAAAAAAAAAAAGACCTACAACTTGCAAGACTTTATTAGTAGGAGCTCTTGATACCCACACTTAGCTTAGAGAAGTATGAAATGGCTTACAACATACTGGTACTACATGATGAAAAGAAATCTCTATTGAGAGCAAGTAGCAAAGTGATTATAGAGAACACAATAAAACAAATGAGAAGGTGCACCAACCATTGCAAACTGCAGGCATCGTCTCCACCGGCACTTCTGCTGTTTGAGGTTCTGCCCTCCAAATTTGGGCTTGTCACAACAGAAATCACAGCGGCCACAGTCTGTTTTCAGCAGACAGGCTTCACATTCACCACACTTCTGGTTTTGCTGATTTTTGGAGGAATGCTACGAGGAGAAAAAGGGAGCTATCAAGCCAGGAAGAATATGCTGCAAAGCCTAGTACAGTATCTAAATAATCCAGTTATTTCTAAAAGGCGCAAAGTTTATAAATTCTGTACTATGTGAGAATTACATTATCTCAAATGCATTAATTGCATTATCTCAAATGCAATTAAAGCATAAACAATTCAACTAGCCAGCATAACTAAATGTCTATGGAGATTCTCAGTCATCCAGGTGATGGTTGTCCCAAACGTGCTTTTTCAAGAAGCAATTGGCCTTTCTTTGTTTTTCCTTGAAGACATTTTGCTTTTCATTCAAGCCCAGAACTGAAGGAAGCTTCATGGATGAGAAGCGAAACGTCTTCAAGGAAAAACAAAAAAAAAGTCCAGTTGCCTCTTTAAAAAATCACTTTTGGGAAACCATGATCTGGATGACTGAGAATCTCCGTAGAGAATTCAACTATTCTTTTTCAGAAATCTTATCACCATTGTGTATTGCAGGAATTTTTAAGCTACAAAGCCAGTTGTTATAGTAAATTTTAGAAAATCAAGAAAATTAAAATTGTTCCCTGGACCAACGTAGCTCTTACAGTCTAACAAGAAACAGAGATTCAAACCTGTACTTTTGAAGAAGATAGCTGCAATATTCTTTACTTGCTATAGCTATACTAGTGATCGCTGAGATAAGGACACAGACCTTCATATCAAGTTTTAGCTTCTCAGAGTTATATAAATTCAACTTGTTTGATCCGCTAGTTTGATCTACTATAACCACCTGGAAGAATCATCTAAGTATTAAGACGAAAAGTGGCAACCTCCAAGGACTGTACGCTCAAATCTTCCTTTTCTTTCTTACGTTGTGCATTTGTCAAGAATTACTGTTCTAAGATTACTGAAATTAGATCAGGTATTTTATTGCTGCCTCTGCCTCTTTGGAGAATGACAGACTTACAAAACTCTACAAAGCAAGTTCTATAGCTACTCACTTTCCTTCCTCCCACTTTGGCTACTCATAGCCCATTGGATCCCAATAAAGAATCTGTTTTGCACTTCACCTGGGAGTGTGGATTTGCTTTGTAGTGGATTCACCTAGTCCTCATCAGCTGATGAGTTCACCTATTTAACCCATTTGCCCAACCTGTTAACTCAAAATTGGCCATGTTCCAGATAAATCCGAAAACCGAAAGAAGAAACACATTTTACCACACTGTTCTTGAGTTTAGCCACAGGATGCTTGGGAGGACGGCCCACTTTCTTCCTCTCTTTCGCCACTCCCAATTGCTTCTTCTGTTGGGAGGAACCCAACATAAGTTAGTGGCTGGGAGGACTTGAAATTCTTACTTGTTCCCCAAGACATTTTTAGTTCAGAAAGTTGGAAAATATTGCGGCGTTCTTCTCCCACTGAAAGACTCTCTCTGCGGTTTGTGTGGTGTACTTTGAAGTACAAAAAAGACCCAGCATTACATGCCTTGTATCATAGCATAGCCAAATGAAATGAGTACAGGACTAATTAGGGAAGAGGATTCCAAGAAGAGTTATGGAGCAAGTGCAGTGATTTTGATGCCTTTTATTAATACCATCTAGATTTTAACCATGTAAGTTAATCCTCGACTCACAACCACAATGGAGCCCAAAGTTTTTGTTGCTAAGTGAGACCGTTAAATGTATTTCTCCCCATTTTATTACCTTTCTTGCCACAGTTGTTAAGTGAACCATTGCGGTTGTTAAGTTAGTAACTTAATTTACTAACTTAAGTTGTTAAGTCAGTTGTTAAGTTGATAAGCAAATCTGGCTTCACCACTGAATTTGCTTGTCAGAAGGTCATAAAAGGTGATCCCATGACCATGGGACACTGCAACCATTTTAAATCCATGCCAGTTGCCAAGCATCCAAATTTTGATCACTTGAACATGGGGATGCTGCAATGGTCAAAAGTTTGAAAAACGGTCACAAATCACTTTGTTCAATGCTGTTGTAACTTTGGTCACTAAAAGAATGGTTTTAAGTTGAGGACTACCTGAATAAGGTAACTGATTTGGAAAAATGATAAGTTCCCTCTCCCCCTTTAATATACATTTTGAACAGGGTTGTTTTAGATTCAGGTACAGCACACTGGGATGCCAGCCACACTACTGCTGCAAAGCCCACCCTGGATACTCTTAGCAGTTCCTAGCACCGTTGTTCTTAAAACCTGTTGGAGCCACACTCTCCCAGCTCAGGAGTCACAGTCCTAAGTATGCCTAGCACCAGTGGGATCAATTTGGCCTTTATTTTTCCAAATCCTAGTTCCTCTAACTCCTCCTTCAGGCCCATGTACGTCTCCAGCTACTCATATTCTGTCTTCCTGATGTCGCTGTCACTTAGTATTGCTATATCTCTCACCATCACTGTTTTCTGCTCCTGTTGTGTCTCGTCCGATCTCACCACCACAGCTGGGGTCTGCTTATCTGCTTCCGAACGCTGAAGAATGTCCTAGCATGCCTCCCGGCCCCAGCCCTGGCTCCATGCCCAGACAGGCTGAGGAGGGGGCATCTCCCGGCCCCAGCCCTGGCTCCATGCCCAGACAGGCTGAAGAAGAGCAAGTATCTCCAGCCCCCAGCTCTGGCTCCATGCCCAGGCAAACGGAGCAACTAGACCCCTCCCCCTCCTCCACAGCATGTGAGCCTGAGAAAGGTTTATTACCAACAGCTGCCGATTGGAGTTCAGAAGAATTGATAGGCGGCAGCATCAGAAGGAAGGGAGGGGCAGGCCTGGATAAGTGCTGAGTCATGGAGCCACACCCCATGGTCTATATAAAGGATCTGCTTTCTGGCAGTCTCTGAGTCAGGCAAAGTCTAAACATATCTTGCTGAAGTCACTTTCTGGTCTCCTGCCTGCCCTGAGGACTTTGCTAGGACTTTGGCAGAGCTGCAGAGGCACACCTGATTCGGATTTCCCTGACCCGGCCGTCAACGGAGGAGTGGAACACGACAGCTCCTTGTCTACTATCACAATGTCTGGTTGACTGGCCAGTAGCTGCCTATATATCTGAATCTGGAAATCACACAGGCTCTTAGCCCTGTTATTCTCCATGACATTCTAGGGAATCTTCCATCAGGCTTGGGAGAGTCTAGCCCATATGCTGTGCAGATGTTCCTGTATACAATGCCAACAACTTGGTGGTGCTGTTTAGTACTGGTAGATGCAGAGTCTGTACCTTGGGTCCTTAGTGTAGTAGGCTCCTGCCTCTCTGGATATGGAATTTTAGTGCCTCCTGTTCTGCTGCTAATATCAGTGCCTCAATGCTGTCTTTCACTCCAGACTTTTCCAGCCACTGGTAGAATTTTCCAATGTTGTCCATCACACTATCTGTAAATGATACATCCCATCCATGATCTTGTCTTGCCCTGACACTTCCTCTGTTTGATCTTCTTTCCATGTCTGTTTCTGCCTCAGGCATTCTCTCAGCAGCTTATCTTTGGTGAAATATTACTGAGGTATTCCTGAATGCTCTGAGTTTCATCCAAGATTGTGGACTATTAGACCCAGCCCACCTTCCTTCCATCTGATGTAGTCTCTGGGTTGGGATGAAAATACATTGTGAAGAGCTTCCAGGTCTCAACTTGGCCAGCTACCATACTGTCCTCTGTCACTATATTGGCAGAATATCTTATGACCAGCAGAGTATATGTGTTTATGATGTGGATCTTGTTCTTCACATTGAGCTGGCCCTTCATAATCTGTTTTATCTTTGATGGTACTTGGCTGTTGCTATTTTCCTTGCCTCCTCATTGTGATATCACTGTGGGATATCAATATACATGTAGCTAGTTTATATGGCTGCTATGTGGCCCATTGGTAGCCCCACTGTCTTAATTATCTCCTCTCTCTTTACTATGTTCCAGCCATTTCTGTGAATGACCTCCCAATGTCCTCTCTGTAGATCAATGTCAGATGGATCTGTGAGCTGATCTCTTATTCATTCTTAGCACAGAGCTTTATGTCATCCATATGGAAGAGGTGGCAAATGGTACTTCCACTCTTGAACATGTATCCATATCCAGTCATTGTGATTATTTGGCTAAGGGGTGGGTGGGTTCAAGCTTGTGCAGAACAGCAGCAGGGACAAGGCATCACCTTGGTACATGACATACTTGATCACTTGTGCAAACTTTCTTGAATTGACTTCCAATGTTGTCTTCAACAGTCCCACTGAGTTCTTGAGGAAGGTCCTTAATGTTATGTTGACTTTACATAGTACCTGGAATTCACAGAATCATTTGTGCGGTACTGAGTCCAAAGCTTTCCAGTAGTCAATCCAGGCTGCTCTCAGATTAGTCTCTCTAGACCTTGGGTTTGGATGATTGTTCTATCTATCAGCAACTGGTGTTTTGAGCTTCTACGCAGTATTGTTTCCAATCCACATATTGGCCCATATGGTCCTGTAACTTGGCAGCTATAATGCCTGATAGGATTTTGCATGTTGTGGGGAGGCTGGTTATTGTTTGGCAGTTGGGTGGTATTGTTCCCTTGGGAGAGGGGATATTTCATGATCAGCATTGTCCTTTCTGGATAAGAACTACTTGCCAGCAGCTGGCTTGTCTGTGCTGCTAGGCATTCATGCCCTGCTGTTAATTTTTTTAGCCAGTAGGTATTGATCATCTGGGGCAGATGCTGTCCCATTCTTCAAGTTCTTGACTCGCTACTGGAGATCTCCTACTGTGACAATGACTAGTTCCTATTCTGGAAGATAATTATGGTCTGTTCTCAAATCCTGCAGCCACTTTACATTGGTGTTATGTCTCTTCTCTTTCTCTCATATGTTCTTCTATTATTGTTCACTATGTTGTTGCACTGCAATTGAGAGGACACCTTGGACAGTTCTTGGGGGAATAAAGTGTTTTATCTTCTTGGCTTTGCTTCTCTAGTATATCTCCTTAGCCTAGCAGTCAGGGCTGAGTCTTTGTTTAGCAGTCTATAGGGCTTAGGAGTTAGGTCCTTGTATTTTTTTTTTAAGTAGCCAAGTCTTATTCTTAATCACGACATACTTTTGTAATTCAACGAGCTGGCTAACCTCTAAGTTGCCATGATTTTAGCCATTAATCTCATTTTAAGGGGAGGGGTGTGTCTATGGTAGTTGTTATATACTGTTTTTGATCATGTAGGCAAGCATCCCCAGGATTACAGTGGCTGTAAGCTATACCAGTTCATTGTTTTGAGTTATGGTGGTAGCAAGGATTGTCATGAGGGCTCTTTTGGCATCTTCTAGCTTCCTATTTGATGGTACTTCTCCACTGAGCCTTGGTAATCGGCCCCAAGAACTGACTCCACCTACCATAGTTTATCCATGTTCTTGTGCCTCATATTAGCTACTGGGAGCCATGGTGACTCAGTGGTTACAATGCTGTATTGCAGGCTAACTGTGCCCAAAGCCAGGAGTTTGGTCCTGCACAGCTCAAGGACCAGCTAAAAGTGCTCTTGCTTTTGCTCTTGCTACCGAGCTTTGTAACGGAGGGGATAACAGTGACATTCCAGCTACAGGTGTTGGTTGCATATCCAACTGTTCTTCAAGGTGTTCTTGAGTCTGGGATGTAATATGTAGTTGACCTACCTCAAGTTGTGAGAGCAGTTTCCTCTTCGCTATGTTGAAGCTCTGGTTAAATAACTGTTTCTCAGTTAGTGTGGATACAGATCTTTTATCTATAGTTCTTTCATAGGGCTGTTGTTATAGTAGCACTCCATCAGTTCCTGGTTCTCTTGTCTCACCCATGTATAGTTTGTTCCAGTAGCCCACTTAATTATCAGATTTTGTCCTCGTTCCTCAGAGTCCGACACAGATTGTATTAATCTAGACAGCATCTGAGTCAGCATGACTTTTCTAATTCACCTAACTCTCATATCTGAGTTAGGAAGTTGACATGTTAGGGGGTCTTTTTCCAGAGATTATAAGTAATGTAGGTATCAGCCAGGATTCAAACCCCAGTCTCCCATATCCCAGGCGGCGCACTATCACTCTATCACTCTAGAGATATCTTAAGTCCCACCAATTACTCTATGAAACTACCTGGATCCTACTACAATATTAACTTTTGTCAGTTTCATCCAGAACACAAAAAAATCCAAATGAGTGAGAGTTAGTTGGAGCTGAAAGAGTAGTCTTTCCTTAAACCTGAATCAAATACACATCTAAATAATGAGAGAGCTAACCAGATCAAATGTTATTTCAAATTTCATATGAATGTCTTTTACTTTCCCTCCAAACCTGTCAACAAATAACTCAGTCTCAGATCCCAGATTATGCTGTACTGAAATGCTCTTTGCTTCAGAATTCTCCATTGAAGACCACTGACACTTTCACTTTCTCTTTCTTTTTGTTTTTCTTTTTCTCTTTCCCATTTTGGGGAAACAAGTTATGTTCTGATATTTTTGGTTCTGAAATTCCAATATTTCCCATCATTTCTAAGGGACCAGACTGATATATACCTTCAACATTTTGAACTGAAATAAGTTATTTCAGTTATTATCTTCGCCAAACTAGAAAAGGCCAGAACATTTTATCATTGTTCAAAGGAGCAGAAATATATAGTACAAGTAGGATAAATGTGGATGGCTCTATTTTATAATTCCTTCACTAGAAAACATTCAAGATCCCTCTGTCCACGTGGATTTGGGTATCCCTAAGCACTATACCACACGAATATTTACTATTCAATTTGCAAGAGAGACCAGCCTATTTGCTATATATTTCCCCCTACTGCATACATACCCTATGCCTTACAAGTGGATTGTCTCCAGGATCCCTTTGTATGGTAGGTTTCCATTTCTAGAATAAGAAGCAAGACAGAACAAGTGATGGAAATAGCAAATGGAAATTACAATCTAAGTGGAAACATATGAGACTGAAGTAAGGCTAAGCTGCCTTCCCTAACTCCTGTAAGTTAACCAAATGCATTTTCTTTTAACATTAATTAGAGTTTTTCAAAATTGCATCCACGAGAAAAGGGAGAAAATTAATTTCTAAATAAGGAGTGAAAATAAGAAAAAAAATGCTTTATAATTATATAAAAAATACCCCATCTATTGCACTTAGTTCAGGAGGAAAAGGAAAGCATTTTCAATTGCTCTTCCAGCCATATTTGTTCCACCCAATTTCCAGATTTAACAATTGAACATTTTGAAGAACATTAGAAAAAAATGATTCGGAATTATTTTATCTTTTGGAATGAGTACAGCATATGTTGCGATTCAATTCTGCTCAACTCACATACATAAATTATAGATTTTATGTCAGGCAATTTATATTATAGTACTAGCCTAATAGAACAGGTATGCAGACCACTTACTGGGGTAGCAGACTGCCTCCGGTGGGGATGGCCTGGGGCCAACTGAGCCTTTGGAAATTGCCCACCCTGACAGCCAAAGAAACGAAGACAGCAAAGAAAATGAGAGTGAAGACAGTCAGCGTGCTCAAAGATATTGGAAAGATCCTTGCCTGAAACATCTATATAAGAAAGCTCTTCAATCTTTTTATTTATTTATTTATTTATTTATTTATTTATTATTTAAACTTTTATACCGCCCTTCTCCCGAAGGACTCAGGGCGGTGTACAGCCTACATTAAAACAGTTAAATATACAAACTTAAAATAACAATTAAAAAACTTATTCAATAAAGGCCGAAATTAAAACCGTCAAATTGACCATATTAAAATACCCAATAAAATTATTAAAATTGAAAAAATTTAAAAATTAAAATTCAGGCCAGTAAAGTTTCATTAGGTTAATAGTGTGCTGACGGAAATGTTCCATAAAGCACATTAAAAAAAATACAGTATGTTGCATTCCATACTGACCTAGAAGACTGACAATGTGAGACCCATTTTCCTAACTCTAGCAGCCTTATAAACAGAGTTTATAAAGAACTAGAAACACATATTGTTTGGGTCATTATTTCAGAGATATTTCCTTACCTAAACAAACAAAAAACAGAACGACCAAGGGCAGGCAAAAACCCAGCGCGAACAGGAGCAACTTCCTTCCTCCCTCCCTCCCTCCCTCCCCTCCCTTCCCCTTATTCTGAAGACAGAAGAGGAAAAACAAAGAACAGATAAGACACACAAAGCTGAAGAACTTCTAGCTCCAAGTTCATTATTAGTCAGATTCAATATAATTACCGGTATTTCCCAAGAACCTTGTAGTATCCAATGTTAGCCTAAGAAAATGTGCCTGAACTGAGGCAGAGGAGGACACAGAAACCAAGCTCCTGTTGGTCCATTACATTACAGTGTTGCACAAGCTTCTAGCGTTTATCATCCTTGAAATTAATTCCACCTCATAAACTGGTCTGCTTCCAGTATCAAGATATATAAATAAGGGCAGGGCTGGGAGTGGAGACTCAGATCCCTGTGGAACATTAATTGTCATTTTTATTTGCAGGAAGAACTAGTGCCACTCACTGTGGTTAAAGTTGGCTTTTTCTGCCCACATTGTTTTGGGGTGAAGACATTCTTTGCTGAAGATTCCTGGGAGCAACCGAGAAACATAGGGCAAAGTTGTAGCAAGTTAAAGAGAAATTCTATGCATAGATGCGCACACTGCATGGGCTTCTCCTCAAAAACAAAGATGGAAAGCCATGCACAAAGCCACTTTCTGACTCGCTACATGCCATATTCCAATTTGCACAAGCACTATGAACAAAGATGCACTCCACAATGAAAAGGGATGTTGTTGCTTGAGAGAAAAAGAGTTCTCTTTATAATCCTGTTTGCCAGGATGTAGCATCGTTCCTGCTTTGCCAATCTTTTGCTGCTGATTCATTTTTTAAAAAATAATCATGTTGGGAGTTCGCACTGATAGAAAATTATGCAAGCAGTTCAGAAGAGCAAAAAAGCCAAATGGAATAAAGTGGAATGAAACTGAGCAAATGCCGACGCCCAGGAAGGTCACACAGCAGGTACTTACTGCTATAACTTTCTTCGAGCTGCAGCTGTCCTTCTTGGGTGAGATTTTTTTCTGGAAGAATCAAGAGTGATTTAGTGGTACAGTGACAGGGTTAACACACATCTCAGATACATCTAATTTTTAGGAATCACTCCTGTGGAATCTGTATTCATTGGGGTCTTTAACCAGGGATCTCAGGTTCAGGATGAAATCATGCATTCGCTAGCTGTGACCATTTCCAGTTAATGCAGCCATGTATTATTAAATTAGAATTCTTACATTTCATGATCATTTCCATACAGAGCATAAGAGAAAGACATTAGAGCACATAAAATAATTGTTAGATTGGAATCCATGGGCACCCTCAGATTTTGAAACTCTTATCAAATGCACCAACAATTCAAAATGATCTTTATATATCCTAAGGGAATGTTCCCTATATAACTCTTCCTTAAGGATTATCTAGCCCAAGATTCCTTTCGTGCCTGCATGTTTCAAAGAGAAGGAAATCAGCCAGCATGTAGAAATTTTAACTTCATCTTAGTATACTTCACAAGCAATTCTAGTTTCCCTTTGGATGTCCATAAAAGAGAACATGTAGCTTTGGATCATTTTGCTCAATACATAAATGGATAAGTGTACTGTTTTTGATTCATTTGTTTAATTGAGTTCTCTTTATTTAATTTTAAGACATGTGGAAAACAGATCGCATTCTAGGTCACATTTATGCAGAAATATTGGAAATTCAAAAGGGCGCACAAGCACTTAAGCACCACCTTATTTACAATGTTCTGGTTACCAAAAAAAGATACACCAGGCATCAGCAGTTTATCCTCAGCCTCTAGAAATCATAACAGAGATTGCAATTATATTGCCACCGACTTGAAAATCAATTCTATTAAGTCAAATAGGACTTGTGTAGAAAATGTTCATGAATAATTCTTATCTGACTTCGTGCTTTTCAATATAAGTTAGACTAGAAGCTCATATAAATAAAAGCAAAAAGTTTCAGGAAGCTAACCTCTATTTTAGCCCCACACACTTTTATTTCCCTTCAGAATTGCAGTATAATATACTCGAGCATTCCCCATCTGGTTAATACTATAGTATTCTTAGACCAGACGACCCAATAATGGTTCATTCCAAACTAACTAAAAAGTCACAATTAGGAATAACACTATATACAACAATATTGAAAGAAAATGCCTCAGTGCCTAAGTAGTCCAGAAATAGCCTGGAAAGAACAGCAGAAATTTTGAAAAGCAAAAAACATAGAATCATACGTGTCATAATAAAGATGAACTAAAATGTTTTTTTAGAAATGTCCTTATGTCTCCTGGCCCTCTCGCAACTGTCTCCCTATTCACAAAAACACCAGCTACAAGGATTTGGGGGCATGGCTGGATTCTGTCATATCTGGAGTCCCTGTTGTGGTCCGCCGGCGGCCTGCAGAGCTGGCAGCAGAGTCAGACAGTGAGGAGGCTGGGGGGAACATGGGCCAGTCCTGGAGTCTGGGGAAGGCTCAGACGAGGGCTCTGCGTTGGAGGCAGAGATGGGGCCAGGGCCATATGGGAGTTATGTGCTGACTCTGGAGCCCCCAGAGTCTGACATCATGAGGCAGAGGAACAGAGGGAGCCTGTTCCCAGTATGCACATGCGCAGAGCTGCCAGCAGGCAAGAACAGTTAAGACAAAAGGGGTGACTCAGGAGTAAGGCTTGGAGATGACTGGCCCCTCCCATAAGACATAAAGGTGGAGCAAAGGGACGAGCCTTTGTAGGAAGCAACTTTGTTCATTCTGGTCGGTTTAAACTCAGAAGCTCTGTTTTGACTTTGCGGCCATTTGGTGTTACAAAGCTAATTGGCAATTAGGTATTTGGCAGTGTTTCAAGGGAGATAAAGGTGGGTGCTTATCAGCCTTATCCCGAAAGACTGGCAGACTTCTTTTGGACTATTCACAAACTGCTTGGGACTCATTAAGGGGTATGAATGAACATAATTCACAGCCATTAAAATAAAAAGAGGGCTTTTGGAACTAAGCGTGTGATTGTTACTATCTCAGGAAGCCTTGGTCAGAACAGTCCCAACTTTTGCCTCTTGGCTAAGCTCCTCTAAACAAGCTACTAAAGGCTCTGATCGGGAACCCTTTGAATGGATGCGGGAGTGCCAGGTCGCTTTTGACAACATCAGCAAAGTCCTTATGCATCGGGCATTCCCGATGTTACTAAACTGTTTACATTGTATGCATCTGAAAACAAAGGAATAACTGTGGGGCTGTTGTCCCAGATCTTTGGTAGCTGAGAACACCCTGTAGTGTATTCTTCCATGCAACTTGAACCCTCTTGTCAAGGTTGACCAGAGTGCCTCCAGACAGCTGCGTCCACTGTCTGGGGCTGAACAACTGACATTTGGAGCCCCCATAGAGATTGAAACTCCTCATACCATAAGAAATTGTTAGAATTAAATGGGAGGGTGTCATTGGCTAACAGCAATTCAATTGGTGAAATATCAAAGTGCTCTTCTCGACAATCCTCCTGTTCAATTAAAGAGGAGAGCGCAATTTAATCCAGCCACCTTTCTTTTCCCCACTGGAACAAGGCATCCCATTTGATCGTGTGCAAACTATAGCTAAAGTGTTTTCTGGTCATACTTATTTGGCAGATCACCTTTTTGACAGGATCCTGTATACAGATGTCAGGAGCTTCATACATCACAGAGAACAACAGGCTGCCTATGCTGTGGTCACCATGGACCAGTTAGTGGAAGGATCAATTTTCCCTATTGGGACTGCAGCTCAAAAGGTTGCATTTATTGCCTTTCCTAGAGCCTTGGAGTTATCAAATAGTGTGGTTTTCAATATTTACGCCAATAGCAAATTTGCTTATGTTGTAGTAGATAACAGAATAACTAAATAACAGAACAGACCTTACAGATTTTCTCGTCCAACCCCCTGCTCAAGCAGGAGACACTACACCATTTCAGACAAATGGCTGCCCAATCTCTTCTTAAAAACCTTCAGTGTTTGGAGCATTTACAACTTCTGGAGTCAAGTCATTCCACTGATTAATTGTTTTCATTGTCAGGATGTTTATCCAGGAAATTTCTCCAACATGCTCATGGTACTTCATGGAAGGAGCGTGGTTTGTTAATTGCACAGGGGAGCCCAGTTAAATATGATCCTAATATGCTACGCCTTTTGGATGCCATCCTGCTTCCAAGCAAGATACATGTAAGGATGACAGTAAACATGGCAGAGTAATACTTTTGCTGATCGCACTGCAAAGTCTGCTGCTTCAGGTCCTTGGTATGTGCACTCATTCCTCCCCATTTACCTGTGCTGCGCCTTTCATATACTACTAAGGATAGACACACAGCTCATTACAGGGGAATTGGTGACAGGTGGATGGTAAGAAACTTCTCCTGGCTCATGAGTTACGGGCCCTCATAAGAGAATTACATGCAAGTATACATTGGGGTTCCAAGGCCGTGGCTGTTGTGGTCCACCAGCAGCCTGCGGAGCTGGCAACAGAGTCAGACAGTGATGAGGCTGAGGAAGAACATGGGCCAATCCTGGAGAAGCCTGTTCCTAATGGACACATGAGAAGAGCTGCCAGAAGGCAAGAAGCTAAAGCAAAGAGGACAACTCGGGAGTAGGGCCAAGAGATGATTGGCCCCTCCCATAAGGCTTAAAAGACCAGCAACGGCATTTGGGCTCTTTGCCGGAAAACAATGTTGATAGCTTTGTCTTGCTGCATTTGTTTCGTATTAACATCTTCTGAACTTTTGCCAAGAAAGGCCTTTGGAAGTTTGCCTAATTGGGCCAAGGTTGGTGATAAGGCTGAGGAGTTGTGTTGGGCGGAATTTGCTTTAATTTAGTTTGGACGATGCTGAGAATGAGTTAATTCTCAGCTGTTCTAATAAAGTTTGTTTGTTTTTACATTGACTACCTACTTGGGCCTGGGTCGCAACAGTGGATGAATTTATGTTAAAAGATTATATTTACCCTGGGATTTCTATAAGGCTCTCTCAATGGTCAAGCAATGTGTTGTTTGTCAAAAGAACCCAGGAAAAACACAGAAGTGCCAGTTGGGTAAGCTTAGGTATGGTTACGCTCTGCACAGTTTTTGAAAAATTGATCTTACTGAATTGCCCCAAAACAAAGTTTCTGATATTTG
Organism: Ahaetulla prasina; assembly: GCF_028640845.1. Lineage (NCBI taxonomy): Eukaryota > Metazoa > Chordata > Lepidosauria > Squamata > Colubridae > Ahaetulla > Ahaetulla prasina. Next base: position 172,291,961 of record NC_080540.1, read on the forward strand.
CTGGTTTTGGTTGATGCCTTTTCTGGATGGGTGTAGGCTCTCTCCCTCATTCTCTTGTGGATGCAGAGCTAGGCCCAAACAGTCATTGGGTCTGTCCCCTCTTGAAATTATATATGGCAGACCATATGCTTATCATAGTTCTATATCTACCTCTCTTCCCTCCTTCAGGGACCGTGTCCTTCGAGAATATGTTCACTTTCTGATTAATGATGTTTCTTCCATTTCTGAAGCTGTTTAATACTGTTTGTCCTTCCAGTCTAGGTCACCTAGTACACTCATTCTACCCTGGAGATTAGATTCTTGTCAAATCCTGGCATTCTGGTGATCCTTTGTCCAAAAAGTGAAAGGGACCTTATATTGTTCTTCTCACCACCCATGGGTTGGTTACTGGAGTCCAGACCTACATTCATCATACCTATCTGAAGGCATCTTTCTCTCCGTGCTGATGATGAACTTTGGGTTGTTATATGTCAAACACAACTGTGGTTGTTGGTTCATTTCAGGATGCTATGTGATATGAGCTGAATGTTCTATATTGCTTCTTATCAACCCAGGGACTTTTGTGCTTTTGGTCCTTCTTTCTTCTCTTGCTACAGAACTGTTTGCTCTTTACTGCCATTGACCTCCTCTTTTTATTTGTGCTCCATGGCCTCTCCTATTATTTCTGCTTTGTCTCCATCTGTCTTCTTCCTCTACAGGATGGGGGTAGGGGGGGATCATTAGTGCTATGGGTCTGAAAATGATTGGGATGTAGACATAGAGGTGATTAAGGATATTCAGGATTCTCTGACCCTCTCTAGGAACCCAAGAGAACAAGAAATGCATGAAGAGACAATGCCTTAGAAGCCTCAGAAGGCAAGACAGATGAAGCCCAACCTAGACTTATTGATACCTCCCAGGTTCACAGACAGGAACATGTCCATCTTCACAGGGGCAAACAATATCTGGTGCCATCATTGGGATTGCGGAGTTCCAATATGCATATCCACAATCTGGGTAAAAATCTTAAAAGTTACTGAGTGCTGGATTTGCACCCACATTCCCACCCAAAGAAACAGACTCTTATTAAACTTGGAGCACGAATCCAAGATCGTTCCGCTGTCTGTCCAAAATGTTCAAATCATAGCTCAAAGGCCAAGTTGGAAGCTTATGAGCAGTGGGACTCTACAGTATCTGGGTGGTCAATGCTACCAGTTATTAGACCGACTGAATAAAATGGCATAAAGCCTTTGGGAAGAACACCGATCTCCACCCTTCCATTTTATACAATTTCATTGGCACTATATGGGAGTTGTTACATATGAAAATATAAATGCTGAGAACCACAGCCCGCTGAGCCGCTCATATCCTAATTGGTGGCTCTGATATGGGAAATTTGCTTATAAATATGTGTCAACTTTCTGGTCTGAAATTTGCACAGTGGGCATGGTTATCCCCTCCACTCAAGTAATATACCAGAAAGAGTGGAATCAGTGGATCCGCAATAAGCGCACCTTGGTGCAGGATAAACCTTTTCAACTATAAAACACATGATACTGGAACCAAGGACTTAATTATAGATCCATTGTACAACTGGGCAAATTAATCAGAGGGTATGTTTAATTTGACCATAAAGAGTATGTCCCAACTGAATAAAGAATAAGAAAGTTGGCCTAGTATGGCTTCCAAAGCTGACAATGAGATTAGGGAGATTGTTCTCCAGAACCAGCATGCTCTAGACGTAGTGTTAGCAATAAAGGGGGGGGGGGCATTGTGCACTTATACATGCTTACTGTTGTCACTATATTTCTAATTATCAAGTAGATATTAATCATACTATTCACCTCATGGAAAAGATTGCAAATAGATTCACGGATGTTGACATCCCAGGAGTGTTCTTGGAGATATTTTCTTGGCTCATAGATTGGCTGCCTGGTTGGGATAGCCTAAGGAAATAGTCTTAGCTTTACTCTTCATAGTCTTCTGGATTCTTTTTGTTGTTGTTGTTGTATATATCTTAAACCTGCAGGTTTGTCCTAAGAAATTCTACAGGGCGACTGAACTTCAAATTTTCTGAGTGATACTTCTCCGCATTGCTCAAAGTATCAAAGGGGGGATTATGATGATCAAGATTCTTCCATTGAAATGGCTGAATTAAAGAGAATAAATGAGTTGTAATAACATTTACTTGTCCGTAGCTCAGGGAATGACAGGAAACCAGATAGGGCACAATGTAGCAACTTTTTTTTTATCTACTTTCATGCAAACGACTGTATTTCCTCTTTGTATACTCAAGTAAACTATAAAGGCATGCTGAATAAATCATTTGGGGATCTGAATAATCATGTGACTCAGAAAGAACTGGACTCTTTGTTCGTGCCAGGCCAGACCTAGGACTCCTGCATAACAAGAACTAAACATCAAATATGTCCTTCCCATTCGGCTTTCTTGCTTTAAGCCAAGCCTCTATGGTCCATTAGAAGTACAAAGGTTGAAACTTTTCTCTAAGATATGCCTTTAGTCATATCCTGAGATATTTTTTTTTTATTTCAGTTTGCAAAGGACTTCTCCCTAAATGAAATAGGCTGATGCTGCTTTCTCTCTCTTTTATATCCATTCTAGAAGCTCAGTGGTGGCTCAGTGGTTAAAATGCAATATTGCAGGCTAATTCAGCTTGCTGCCTGGAGTTTGGTCCTGACCGGCTCAAGGTTGACTCAGCCTTCCATCCTTCCGAGGTTGGTAAAATGAGGGGCCAGACTGTTGGGGGAAATAGGCTGACTATGTAAACCACTTAGAGAGGGCTGCAAAGCACTATGAAGCGGTATAGAAGTCTAAGTACTATTGCGATTTCAACCACTCCCTTTAAAGAAGTTCAAAACTAGTTGGATCAAGCACACACCTTGCGTTCGAGACAACGGCGCTTGAGACATTTCCACTGACGTTTCATGCCAGGTCTTTGCCTCCGCAAACAGATTGCACAGGTCCCACAGTCCTCAGTTATCTTGCAGGCCTGACACATGCCACAATCAAGGCCCTGCAAACCAGAATGAGAGTGGAGGAGAGGTAACTGTTAAAGCTTAAGACCATGTGTAAGCCTATGTGAAGCTGGAAAGAATCAGCAGAAAACAAGGAAAAGCACAAACCATGGAAAAAGGCAGGGAAGGGAAGGAAAAGCAGGAAGCAGCCTATGGTACCTTTTTGACAATCTTCAAGCATCGGCGCAGCAAGCATTTGATGTCAATGCGGAACTTGGGGCTTTGGGCTCGCAGAACACATACACTGCAGATGCCGCAGTCCTGAGACATCTGGCAGGCCTGGCACACACCACAGCCAATTTGCTGCAAGGGCAGAGGGGTAGGGATAAACAAGGTTCTAGGGAAAGCAATCACCTCAGTGGCCCCATCACCTCAAAAGCATCACACTTCACCTATCTGGCTGACCGCATCAAAAGCATCACACTGGATGTTCACATCAAGCCTTTAACTGCAATTTGTCAAACTGCCAAACAAAAGAAGCCATAAAGACACCAGGTGTTTTTAACTACTGTGAACTACTCAGTGTCACTACGAGATAGGTGGCATGTAAATTTAATAGATTATTACTATATACACAAAAATGTTAAGGCACAGTTGTCAGGTCTTCAACTGATACTGGCCTTTATCGGCATCAAGTTATCCCCAAGAACCTAGGATGTTGTAATGTATCAGCATAATCTATGCGCGGATCCAAGCTGTATAGCCTTTTATAACTGACAGATGGAAATTTTGTCGATATATATGATTTTCTAAGTGCTGGCCAAAGTTTTTTGGTATGGCACCCAGTATGATAATAATCATTGGGACCACCACAACTGATCTTTCAATTTTGATTTTCAGAACTTGATACTTGGTGATCTTCTCCAATTTTAAGTTTTCTATTGTACTAGTATTGCCACATCAATTATCCACATTTTTTTCTTTTCAACCATAATAGTTGTCATTAACCCATCTACCATCTTGGGCCAAGATTCTCTGCAAAACACACTACTTTTGGCTGGAGACGGGAGCAACCATAATGCACAACATGCCAGATAGACTATTTTGTTTTATAGCTCTATCTTATATTCTGTCATGGTCCTAGGAGCTTTCTTCCTCCAAGAGGCAAACAATCTTTTCATCTTAAAATTCAGTCTTCAGCCCTGTGGCTATCGATAAAGTACATGCTTCTGTTCCTCTGCAATACTCTAATACAGGCAGTCCTTGACTTATAACTGTTAAATCTTGTGACTGTTCAAAGTTACAATGGCACTGAAAAATGTGATTTGTGATTGTTTTTCACACTTACAAATTTTTCACACTTCATGTGATCAAAATTTGGGTCCTTGACAACTGGTTCATATTTATGACGTTTTCAGTGTTCCGGGGTCATGCGATCACCTTTTGTGACCTTTTGACAAGCAAAGCCAATGGGGAAGCCAGATTCACTTAACAACTGTGTTACTAACTGAACGACTGCAATGATTCACTTAACAATTGTGGCGACAAAGGTTGTAAAATGGGGCAAAACTCAATAAATGTCTCACTTAGCAACATAAATTTTGGGGTTAGTTGTGGTCGTAAGTCAAGGACTACCTGTATTCCAAATCCAAAACAGGGCACCTTCTAGTTGAGCTCGACATGCTGGTTACAGATTATAAGAAATGAAGAGCAAAACCATTTAAGACTCTCTCATTAGGAAAGCCTCTTCTAATATATTCCAGTATACAGCCAAGTTGTGTTTCAATTACAAACAAACAAATTTTCAAATTTGAGATGGAATCATAGCTTTTCAGCTCTTCCATTTACCAGCTCTATCCTTCTCTTTATCTGCGGTAAAAGTGCTCTTTCATCAGTTGCAAAGCAGATAGCAAACACAGAGGTGCAATCATAAAAATGCAAATAATAACATGCATACTTGTATCTTACGTCGCAGTAGCATTTTTATACGGTACACACTTATAACTAAGCACAGTACCTTTTATACTCACATACTTCAATACACTTTCTAAATAAAACAGAAAGTGGGACTGTGCCTTAGATCAGAGTTCCCCAACCTTTCCAGCTTTGCAGACTCGCTGGTGGGGGGAGGGGGAAGCGGATGGTTCCACGTGAGTGATGGGCAAGCATGTGCACATGCACAGCTCCATTTGCGCACGTAACAAGCACGCGCGCATGCTTGCCCATGTTTGTGCACTGCTCACGCAAGTGGGGTTGCGTGCACACATTCACCCACCACTTCTGCAACCCAGTTCCAAAGTGCTCGAGGCCCAATAGTGGGCCATAGCCCAGGAGTTGGGAACCCCTGTCTTAGATCTTACCTTGAAATATCTTTGCTCCCTGTTAAAAGCTCTTCTCTGAGCTGAAAGAGGCAAAACAAGCAAATAAATAAAACTGGCACACAAAAACATTGTCTTAGTGTCTACTAACAAATTCAGCAGTGTAGGAAAGAAGTCAATCAATCAGAAGGTTACTAGGCACAATAATAAGTGAATCAGACATCTGACAGATTGCCCTGCTTCGCAGGCAGAACAGAAGATGAGTAAATATTTGGATTAGAAAAAAACAAAGGAAGGTTTCCAGCAGTCTTTCTGACTGACAGAATTGTTATCTCTGAAACAGACTTACAGAAAGTTCAGATAGAGAAAGCAAAGGAGATGAATACTCTGGCAAACTTATGCACTGGAACCTTCTGGTCAAAAAAAAGGCCTTGCAGATTCATACCTTGCCTTCAAATATAAAGCTAGCAATACTTTATGGAAGGAAGGAAGGAAGGAAGGAAGGAAGGAAGGAAGGAAGGAAGGAAGGAAGGAAGGAAGGAAGGAAGGAAGGAAGGAAGGAAGGAAGGAAGGAAGGAAGGAAGGAAGGAAAGAAAGAAAGAAAGAAAGAAAGAAAGAAAGAAAGAAAGAAAGAAAGAAAGAAAATTTATCATTCCTACTGACATTTAATTATTCTGATGGCTTGACAAGCAGGCCAAATTGATAGGTTTTGAAAACCCTGTTCTCTTCCTTCAAACCAAGAGGCTCAAACCCCTCGGGAGGAATTCCATTGGACTTGCATACTTGAAGTCCAACCCAGAGCATCTTTGGTAATTCACTCTGTTGGGAAGACCTGCAGGAGTGCAAGGCCAGGTACCAGTGCCTGGAGGCTCAGCCGGCTGAGATGGTCAGCCCTTGTATCTCATCAGTTGAAATACCAACCTCTGCAGTCTGGGCAGAGCCACCGACAACGCCTCTGAGATGGTAGCATTACTTCTGGGAACTGTCCCCGACAGCTGGCACAGCACCTGGAAGAAGAGATGGACAGGATCATTCCTTTTCACCCACATCGTAATTCTTTCTTTGTTGCTTATTGCAACGGGCTTTATCATTCCAAGAGATTTTCAAAACTGCTCTCCAAGGATTTCCACTACATAACTATATGCGGCTGTATTATCAGGAACAGTAATAACAGGGCAATCATATAATGCAGTGGTCACCAACTGGTGGTCCATGGACCACTGGTGGTCCGTGAGAAAATTTTGGTGGTCCCCAGAAAAATTATTTGCATTTTTTATATTGCACTAAATCAGGGGTCCTCAAACTACGGCCCCTGGGCTGGATACGTGCAATGAACGGATGTGTTGCTTCAGAGTCTCCCCCTTCAGGGTCTTTTGGTGTGGGTTGGAGTCTGCTTCAGCCTCCTGGTGCAGGGATTTGGGCGAAGGCTGGAGGGAAGTGCTGCTGGTGGCACAGAGCCGGAGGACCTTATTCCAGTGGGACTGCACCATGGCCTGGAACTGGCTGACCATCTCAGCTGGCTGAGCCTCCAGGCACTGGTACCTGGCCTTGCACTCCTGCAGGTCTTCCCTCTGCTTGGAAAGCCTATGCTCCTAGTCCTCAGTGAGGTGCTTCTGTTGAGCCTCCTTCTCGGTCAGATCCAATTTGAACTGAGCCAGCTGTTTTGTCAACTCTTTCTCATGGTGGCTGCTTAGCTCCAACAACTGCTTTCTGTTGGGGCCCTAAAGAGCCTGGGCAGGCAGGGGAGGAGTGGGTAGGAGGGGAGGGGCGAGTAGAGCCCGGCGAGGCACCCTTCAATGTGAGTGACATCAAGTTGGTCATGCTCACCCAGTCACATGACCACCTGGCCACACCTACCTAGCCGGTCATTAAGCAGATCATACTAGTGGTTCATGGGATTTAAAATTATGAATTTAGTGGTCCTTGAGGTCCGAAAGGTTGGGGACGCCTGATATAATGCCAATGATTAACTTGGCAACATTTTTATCCAATATTTGATTTGATTTGTCATAATTATCTAGCTATTACTGGCTAAACAGCACAATTCACTGAAGATCTCCAGGTCAGGGGAACATGGCTTAGCTTAGGATGGAGGGTATCTTCCTAAATTGCATGGTCCTGAGGCCACAATGGCAACTGAGAGGGCCACCCGCTCCGAATCTGACCAAACACTAGTGCGGTTTCAAATTCAGACCTATCTGGTGGCGATGAAGGTGGCAAAACGGGAGTATTTTTCCACCCTCATTGCATCAGCAGATCGCCCAGCTGCCCTGTTCGGGGTGACCCGCTCCCTTCTTCATCAGGGGGCGTTGGAAGACCCCTTACAGGGACGAGCTGAGGAGTTTGTACAGTATCTGCAAGATAAAATCGCTCAGATTCGAGATGGGTTGGACACAGATTGGGTAGGGTCGGGCGGGATGGTGGAGGCTGGTCTTGATGTTTCCATCTGGGATGAGTTCGATTCTGTGACTCCCGAGGACATGGACAGGATACTGGGGAGGCTGAATGCGACCACATGTTTATTATCCGTGTCCCTCCTGGCTGGTACTGGCCATCCAGGAGGTTACACGCGGCTGGCTTCAGGGAATCGTTAATGCTTCTTTGACGGAGGGTGTCTTCCCTGCCGCCTTGAAAGAGGCGGTGGTGAGGCCCCTCCTCAAGAAGCCTTCCCTGGATCCAGCCATTTTGGCAAATTATCGTCCTGTCTCCAACCTTCGTTTCGTGGCGAAGGTTGTTGAGAGTGTGGTCGCACAACAGTTCCCCCAGTACCTGGATGAAACTGTCTAGCTAGACCTGTTCCAGTCCGGCTTCCGGCCCTGTTGCAGCACGGAGACGGCCTTGGTCGCGTTGGTTGATGATCTCTGGAGGGCTCAGGACAGAGGTTGTTCCTCTGTCCTAGTCCTATTAGATCTCTCAGTGGCCTTCGATACCATCGACCATGGTATCTTGCTGCGGCGGCTCGGGGGGCTGGGAATGGGGGGCACCGTTTATCGGTGGTTCTCCTCCTCTCTCCGACCGGTCGCAGACGGTGTTAGCAGGGGGGCAGAGGTCGACTCCGTGGCGCCTATGTGGGATGCCACAGGGGTCGGTCCTTTCACCTCTTCTGTTCAACATCTATATGAAGCCGCTGGGTGAGATCATCAGTGGTTTTGGGGTGCGACGTCACCTGTACGCTGATGACACCCAGCTGTACATTTCCACCCCAGACCACCCCAACGAGGCCATCAAAGTGATGTCCTGGTGTCTGGAAGCCGTACGCGTCTGGATGGGGAACAACAGGCTTCGGCTCAACCCCTCCAAGACCGAGTGGCTGTGGATGCCGGCTTCCTGGTACAGCCAGCTTACTCCATTGCTGACTGTTGGGGGCGAGTCGTCGGCCCCTACGGAGAGGGTTCGCAATTTAGGCGTCCTCCTGGATGCACGGCTGTCTCTAGACCATTTGACGGCCGTCACCAGGGGGGCTTTTTATCAGGTTCACCTGATTCGCCAGTTGCGTCCCTTTCTAGACCGGGTTTCCCTTTGCACAGTCACCCATGCCCTTGTTAGATCTAGCCTGGACTACTGCAATGCTCTCTACATGGGGCTCCCCTTGAAGAACACCCGGAAGCTCCAACTGGTCCAGAATGCGGCCGCATGGGTGATAGAGGGAGCACCTCGTGGCTCCCATGTAACACCTCTCCTGCGCGGACTTCACTGGCTTCCGGTGGTCTTTCGGGTGCAATTCAAGGTGTTGGTTACCACCTTTAAAGCGCTCCATGGCTTAGGATCGGGTTATTTACGGGACCGCCTACTGCCACCAACAGCCTCCCATCGACCTGTGCGCTCTCACAGGGAGGGCCTCCTCGGGGTACCGTCAGTTAAACAATGTCAATTGGCGGCCCCCAGTGGGAGGGCCTTCTCTGTGAGGGCTCCTGCCCTCTGGAATGAGTTGCCTCCGGGGCTTCGCCAACTCCCCGACCTTCGGACCTTCCGCCATGAGCTGAAGACTCTTTTATTCCATCGAGCAGGGCTAGCCTAAAAAAGTAGTTTTAATTTGGGATTTTAGTTTTATTATTATTGTTAGTTTTTTAGTATTTCGGCCACAAATTATATTAATTTTATTGTGTTTTTAATTTGTATTTATTGTGCTTTTTAAACTGGCTGTTAACCGCCCTGAGTCCTTCGGGAGAAGGGCAGTATACAAATTCAATTATAAATAAATAAATAAATAAATGACTGCTGTTACCAAGTGATGTAGTCACGTGACACTGTGCTTTATGACTTCATTGCTGAACGATGGAAATTCCAATCCTAAGTGTGGTAACCCAAACGCTACCTTTACTTCATATAAACTTGGTAAGAAATTTAATTTGGTAATTTGGAAATTTAATTTAATAATTTTAATTTGGTAATTTAATTTTATGCTCTGATGTAGAAATGTCAGTTCTGATCAAATTATTGGCTTTCCTAATATGATTTTGTAAGTGTTTAAATCGGTTTTAACCTGCAACAGAGTTCTCTTTTGGTAAAACAGAGAAGGAGACCTCTTTGCCTTAGAATATGGTTTAAAGATACCGTACATTTAAAACCCAAGAAAGATTTATTCCAGGGAAGTTTGATAATGTATTTCAGAAACTTGAGTTTCCCATTTGGCTAGTAAATGGCTTAGCTAGAATGGAGTCACATGATCAGATTTTGGAAGAGAGCAACAGCTCACTCCATCAAAATTTGTATCTGAATTTATAATTTGTGTGTGTGTAAATTTAAGGGAAAAAAATACAATCAACCGGCAACGATCTGCTAATAATGGGACAAGGGAACTGCTCACGCCATAGCTTCTTTTGGATTGCTCTCCTGCAATGTCACGTCTTCTATTTTTCCTGGCGAGGGAATGGCTGGAAGAGGCTGCTGATAATGTTGTTTGCGTGGCTTTGGCGCCTGTTGATCCAGAGTAACAGGAAGTTCTGACTGTTGACTCTGCATATTGACTTGGTTCTCTCCCAGAAACTCTAATTCCGGCTCTGGAGGTTTCTGGTCCAGAAGCCCCTGTCCTGGAGAAAGCTGAGGCTCTAGAAACACCTGCAAATGAGGTGGTTTCTTGGTGGTTTCTGTCAGATGCAGTAGGTGCTTTTTGCTACTCTTTTGACCTGTTGGAGAAAGAAACAGAATGTGGTCGCACAACAGTTCCCCCAGTACCTGGATGAAACTGTCTAGCTAGACCTGTTCCAGTCCGGCTTCCGGCCCTGTTGCAGCACGGAGACGGCCTTGGTCGCGTTGGTTGATGATCTCTGGAGGGCTCAGGACAGAGGTTGTTCCTCTGTCCTAGTCCTATTAGATCTCTCAGTGGCCTTCGATACCATCGACCATGGTATCTTGCTGCGGCGGCTCGGGGGGCTGGGAATGGGGGGCACCGTTTATCGGTGGTTCTCCTCCTCTCTCCGACCGGTCGCAGACGGTGTTAGCAGGGGGGCAGAGGTCGACTCCGTGGCGCCTATGTGGGATGCCACAGGGGTCGGTCCTTTCACCTCTTCTGTTCAACATCTATATGAAGCCGCTGGGTGAGATCATCAGTGGTTTTGGGGTGCGACGTCACCTGTACGCTGATGACACCCAGCTGTACATTTCCACCCCAGACCACCCCAACGAGGCCATCAAAGTGATGTCCTGGTGTCTGGAAGCCGTACGCGTCTGGATGGGGAACAACAGGCTTCGCTCAACCTCCAAGACCGAGTGGCTGTGGATGCCGGCTTCCTGGTACAGCCAGCTTACTCCATTGCTGACTGTTGGGGCGAGCCGTCGGCCCCCAGGGAGAGGGTTCGCAATTTAGGCGTCCTCCTGGATGCACGGCTGTCTCTAGACCATTTGACGGCCGTCACCAGGGGGGCTTTTTATCAGGTTCACCTGATTCGCCAGTTGCGTCCCTTTCTAGACCGGGTTTCCCTTTGCACAGTCACCCATGCCCTTGTTAGATCTAGCCTGGACTACTGCAATGCTCTCTACATGGGGCTCCCCTTGAAGAACACCCGGAAGCTCCAACTGGTCCAGAATGCGGCCGCATGGGTGATAGAGGGAGCACCTCGTGGCTCCCATGTAACACCTCTCCTGCGCGGACTTCACTGGCTTCCGGTGGTCTTTCGGGTGCAATTCAAGGTGTTGGTTACCACCTTTAAAGCGCTCCATGGCTTAGGATCGGGTTATTTACGGGACCGCCTACTGCCACCAACAGCCTCCCATCGACCTGTGCGCTCTCACAGGGAGGGCCTCCTCGGGGTACCGTCAGTTAAACAATGTCAATTGGCGGCCCCCAGTGGGAGGGCCTTCTCTGTGAGGGCTCCTGCCCTCTGGAATGAGTTGCCTCCGGGGCTTCGCCAACTCCCCGACCTTCGGACCTTCCGCCATGAGCTGAAGACTCTTTTATTCCATCGAGCAGGGCTAGCCTAAAAAAGTAGTTTTAATTTGGGATTTTAGTTTTATTATTATTGTTAGTTTTTTAGTATTTCGGCCACAAATTATATTAATTTTATTGTGTTTTTAATTTGTATTTATTGTGCTTTTTAAACTGGCTGTTAACCGCCCTGAGTCCTTCGGGAGAAGGGCAGTATACAAATTCAATTATAAATAAATAAATAAATAAATGACTGCTGTTACCAAGTGATGTAGTCACGTGACACTGTGCTTTATGACTTCATTGCTGAACGATGGAAATTCCAATCCTAAGTGTGGTAACCCAAACGCTACCTTTACTTCATATAAACTTGGTAAGAAATTTAATTTGGTAATTTGGAAATTTAATTTAATAATTTTAATTTGGTAATTTAATTTTATGCTCTGATGTAGAAATGTCAGTTCTGATCAAATTATTGGCTTTCCTAATATGATTTTGTAAGTGTTTAAATCGGTTTTAACCTGCAACAGAGTTCTCTTTTGGTAAAACAGAGAAGGAGACCTCTTTGCCTTAGAATATGGTTTAAAGATACCGTACATTTAAAACCCAAGAAAGATTTATTCCAGGGAAGTTTGATAATGTATTTCAGAAACTTGAGTTTCCCATTTGGCTAGTAAATGGCTTAGCTAGAATGGAGTCACATGATCAGATTTTGGAAGAGAGCAACAGCTCACTCCATCAAAATTTGTATCTGAATTTATAATTTGTGTGTGTGTAAATTTAAGGGAAAAAAATACAATCAACCGGCAACGATCTGCTAATAATGGGACAAGGGAACTGCTCACGCCATAGCTTCTTTTGGATTGCTCTCCTGCAATGTCACGTCTTCTATTTTTCCTGGCGAGGGAATGGCTGGAAGAGGCTGCTGATAATGTTGTTTGCGTGGCTTTGGCGCCTGTTGATCCAGAGTAACAGGAAGTTCTGACTGTTGACTCTGCATATTGACTTGGTTCTCTCCCAGAAACTCTAATTCCGGCTCTGGAGGTTTCTGGTCCAGAAGCCCCTGTCCTGGAGAAAGCTGAGGCTCTAGAAACACCTGCAAATGAGGTGGTTTCTTGGTGGTTTCTGTCAGATGCAGTAGGTGCTTTTTGCTACTCTTTTTGACCTGTTGGAGAAAGAAACAGAATGTGGTCTCAGCCCTATGAGAGATAGACTCTTGTCTGCAAGTAAAAGCTTACTTCAAGTTTAATGGCTATATAAGATCCATACTTCACGTTTCACTCAAGTGCCATTTCTGAACCAAAAAGACAGGATTCCTATATATATCAATTAGTAACCAAACCCTTCCATCCGTGAAAAACCAGGGAAATTAATCAACTGTACAAGCCAATCCATGATTTCTACAGTCCATTTGCTTTTACATTGCTTCACCCAGGCAAAGGGCACCTGTTCAGTACTTTCTCATTCAAACACTAAAACAAAACATTGTAGGATACAACTTGAAAAACCATGGATTAGAATCTTCCCTTTGGATGAAAAAAGTGGAAAACAATTATCCTTATGGTAGTTTTAATCACGTGGATTTCCATTTGTAACAGTAGGTGGGAATGACCTTGGGAGATAGGAGAAAGAACCACAGCCTAGACCTGAAGGGTCAAACTGGCAGCCCGCAGGCCAGATGCATCACGTGCAGGCCAGGCCCACCCTAGCTCTGTGAAGGGGAAAAAACATCGTGATATACATCACATCACATGACAGCAACGTGACGCTGCAAGTTTGACACCCATGGCCTGGGCAATGGCCTGATAAACCAAAATTTGAGTTGGAAGGAGGAAGAGTGGTGAAAGCATTTCAGAAAGAATCTTCCCTAGTTTTTGGGAGAGTGAAAGTGAAGCATGGGAGGAGTACTTTCAGACTTGCAAGAATGTAAGCCTGCATATACAGCTAATATTCCTGGTTATGGTTCTTCTCTGGCTAATACAGGTAGTCCTCAACTTACAACCACAATTGAGCCCAAAATTTATGTTGCTAAGTGAGAAATTTGTTAAGCAAATTTTACGACCTTTCTTGCCATATTTCTTAAGCAAATCACTGCAGCTGTTAAATTAGCAACACGGTTGCTAAATGAATCTGGTTTTCCCATTGACTTTGCTTGTCAGAAGGTCGCAAAGGGGATCACGTGACCCTGGGACACTGCAACTGTCGTAAATATGAGTCCATTGCCAAGCATCCGAATATAAATCACGTGACCATGGGGAGGCCGCAACAGTTGTTAAGTGTGAAAAATGGTCATAAGTCCCTTTTTTCAGTGCCGTTGTAACTTTGAACGGTCACTAAGTGAACTGTTGTAAGCCGAGGACCACCTGTCTAATATCCATGGAGAATTGGAGGCTACTAAAATTGTTAATGATCCAGAGAATGCAGCTAATTCACCACCTGAACAGGACATGTTTGGAATGTACTTTTTGGGGGCTTTATCAAATAGCTTTCCAAATTGCTCACTAGTTAATTCCTATTCAGCCAAACGAGTAAACCAATCATGCTGATGACTTTCCCCCTCTTCTGCCTTATCATATTTTGCCAGTTGGCAAACAAACTGCCAAGCTAGATATCACAATGTTCTGGCTTGTGAAGACTGCATATACTCACCCTCTGAGGACTTCCTTCAGTAGGTAAGAGAGGTGCTGAGGGCAGAGGCTGCAAGAGGAGATAAGAGGCAGAGGAGACAGTTAAACTTAATACACTACTAGTACTGCTACTAGGCATTATAATCTATTTATTCTTAGTTTAGGAAGTTAACTAATAGATAAAATAGAAATCCGTGCATCCTTCAGCCAACGGATCACCTCAACTATAGACTTTCCAACAAAACTAATTAAGCACGATCTGGGCTCAATTTTCCCCTTAAGAAGACAAGGATTACAGTTGTTCACAGAAAAGGATCTTGTACAAGTGGAGAAAGCTCCCCAGTAATCACAGATCAACTACTACAGGTAGTCCTCGACTTACAACCATTCATTTAAAAACTACTTACAATGGAAATTCTGGTCCAAATGTTCAAATAAATCGAGGATTATCTGCATATCTCAGATTAAATTGTCTCACAAAATAATTATGAGGATAAAATAAAGAATCAACAAAATAAACATAAAGCAAGAAAGCTACTCTGGAAAAACAAACAATAACAAAAAATACTTTTAAAACCTGGGGTTAATTGGAAGGTGGCAGCAAGACAAAACCTTTGCAATATGACTCGGAACCAAATTCACAGCGACCAATTAGGCTGTCACAGCCAGTGTTACCTATAATAATACCTCTGTGTTTGGCTCAACAAAAATGCCCCTCCTGTAATCAAAATCAGTCAGATCCCGTGAGCATCCCAGCAATCTCAACAGCTCCACTCTGCTGCGGATCTTCTCTCCTCTGGGGCTGTGAGAAAAAGTGAAGCTATTATTAGAAACCTTCAGGGAAAAAAAACCAATGAAATAAAACCAATAAGAGCACCACCTTATATCACATTTCCATTTTCTGCATTTGCCTCCTTATTCTACTACAAGACCAGCGTGGAGGCTAAAAATGAACCAAGTTCTTTGTTAGTATGTGTAATTTTAGGCTGTATGGGGAGTGGGTCACATAATATATTAGCAACAATAACCAAGAGTTCTGTCTTATTGTTCCCAGAGAAATAATACTAGGAACCATCTGCTAACTTAACCTATTTTCAAAATTCATTTGATCTTCAAAAAACTTCTCCTATCCTCACAGTCTTCAAGAATCTTTAGTTGCTTAAGAGCACAGGAGATACAGTAGGGAACTCCCCCCCACCAAAAAAAAAATTATAGACTCTTTCTCTATGCCCACCTCTTCTGCTCCCCGCCCATTGCTGGCTGGAAATCTCTTACTTGGTCTTCGTACCCAATTATATCTAGCTGACCTTGTTTGGGTTGGTTGATACATGGATGGGAGATCAATAAGTACAATGGATAAACATTAGACTGAGAGGTTAGAAGGTATCCCCATACTGTTTCTTAGAGAGCTTGAAATGTTCATAAAGTGTTCAGGAGTCGAAATAAATTTAACGTAATGGGTAAATATTTCCCCTTTGGATCTATCATTATATATTTTTCTCAGTAGTGATGATGGACATAAAAGTAAAAGAGAGTTGATTTCTCTTGTTGGTATTTTTTTTAACCAACATTTTGACTCTCTAGTAGGAGAAGCTGGTACCTAGGCTGTATAACTGAATGCCAAGAACCAGGATAAATTAATCATTAGGTAAATTAACATATTCTCAATTATGTTCTATGTGAACTTCCAGAGGAAGAAATGGCAGACTTAAGATGGCTCCATGAAAAATGGACGGTGGTAAGCAACAAAGAGCTGATGAGTAGATCAGGTCTTTGAAACTCTCTAGGCCAGGAGTGTCAAACTGGCAGCCTCCGGGCTGGATATGTCATTGCACAGGCCACGCCCACCCCAGCTCCATGAATGGAAAAAAACATTGTGAAACGTCACATGATGGCAATGTGACGCGGCAAGTTTGACACCCCTGCTCTAGGCCAGGGGTTGGCAACCTTAAACACTCCAAGAGCCACAAAGGGCCTAACTGGAAGCCCCCATTCAATTCTGGAGCCGACCAGAACTCCGGTTCCCCCATTACAGCCTCCTCCTAGCACGGCGTCCTTTTTCCTATGCTGACCAGAAGTCTGGTTTCCCCCCACCATAGAGTCTCCTCCTAGCACGGGCATCCTTTTTTCTCTACCTGTCCTAAGCAAAAGCCCTATCAATTGTGGAGCTGACCAGCAACAGGGAGCCACAGCAGAGGGATGAAAGAGCCACATGAGGCTCCAGAGCCACGGGTTGCTGACCTCTGCTCTAGGCCAATAGAGAATGAGAAATCACCCAAAGTGCTCCAGAGAGTTGCTCCTGCCAAGGAGATTGCAAGAGTGGTCTCTGGCAGGTTTTGAGCACTGAGAGATGAGAGAATATTCATTTTGCTCAAACCATGGGTCAGCACTTTTAAAAGGAGACTAAGTTTGCATAATTCTTTTTCTAATCACACTCAGAAATAGCTTATTAACTATTTTTCACCTATTAGAAATCTTTGGATTAAAGTCTGAAAATACCAAGTGAATCTGCCTTTTAATCTTTAATGTGCATTAGAAGTAAATGTATACATGCTTGCGCATTTGCATTAGGTTAAGTATGTATAAAATCAAAACTATTTATCATTATAACAATACATTATATTTTGTTTCCTTTTTTATTTTTTGTTGTATTTTTTCCCTTTTAAAAGCACTTATGCATTTTTCCTTTGGGAATGCTGATGATTATCGTTGTGTTTTGTTTCTTCTTTTCTGTTATTATTTTAAAATAAATAAATAAATCTTTTCCTGGGAAGGTGTACTTATTTTGAAATTTTTCTAAGATAAACAATTTAAAAGCTTGGACACAAGAGGGAACAGAAGATTTTAAGAATACATAAACCTGATTAACAGCTTCTGAAAGATGCAAAATATTATAATACTGGAAATACTGAAGGATAATTTTGAAAAATGGGCTCAGAAGTTAATATCAACGTCAAAAACTATGTTAGGTTCTATGGATAAACTATTGTATGTCAAAAAGATGTTTTGAAAAAAGTTTTACCTGACAAGGCAATGATTAGGTTAGCAGTGAAAGGGGATCTACAGAATGAAAGGCTACGTGAATGACATGAGAAAAGATGTTTGTTTGGACATACAAAAGAAATCAGTTGATTTTTTTTTAATCAAAAGCCAATTATAAAAAACTAAGTGAATGATCTGGATAATTCACTGGATTTACAAAAAAGGGTTTGTTAAAGCTGGAATGAATGTTCAGGAAAAATAATTGAAGTAAATCAAGTTCTGTGAAATACTTTGAATGGACAAAAGAGTACCATTGTTAAAAATAAAAGGAAGAAATATAACGTTTATTTGATTAAAATTAACGTAGACATGTTATTTTTGGCAATATTTAATGAACTATTGCTGACAGCATAACTGACAAGACAAAACTTTATTTGTTTATAGATTTTTATACTTGAGATAAAAGTTGGAAGTGACTTCTGTATACAGTTATTTTCTTCTTCACTATATTCTTACTTTTCTTACTTTTCTTTCTTTTTTCTTTCTATTCTTTACTTTTTTCTTTTTCTTTATACTTTTTACACTTTTTTCTACTCTTCTTCTAGTTTGCATTAACCTTTACTACTGCAATTATATCCTTTAATAAATTCTCTTTAAAAAATTGTGCTATCCTTTTGTCTTTAACATGCTTGGCGTTTTCTGCAGATATGGCATACTGGCTGGACGCTCATGTTTCACTACGAAACTATGTGTTTAGGCTTGATAAATTGACATTTGCAGCCTAAAACATAATGTAGAATGTGTAACTCCGTAGCATCAGAGTGTGTTAATAGAATGCAACTGGCAGTTGGAACAGAGGGGGAGGAGTAGAATGTCCCAGCTTGCAGCATCCATCGGTATTCATCTGGCTAGAATCCTGTCAGTGTATGAGAGAGTTGAGGGGTATTTGGAATCTCAAACAATATTTGCTGTGTGAGCAAAGAGAAGGAAGGAGATTGGGCATGGCTTAGCTCAACTGTTCTGTAGTAAAGCTGCTTGCTGCTGTGAAAGTAAAACTGAAAGTGAAACTCCTCTGCTTGTGTTTTGCATTTGGAACAGATTTCTTTTGAGGTGGGGAGGGGGAGTAGAAGGGACATTGACTTACCTGAACGTTGCTTTTCTGTGTGTTGGTAGGGTTAAGGTTAGGGTTAGGGTTAGGGTTAGGGTTAGGGTTAGGGTTAGGGACGATTGGATAGTGGATTAACCCATTAATGGATCACCCGGACAACACACTGGAAAACTCCTTAGCATCAGAGCGTGTTAATAATAATATAGGAAATACTAATGTTCTGATGGTCATTTTGAAAAATCCTTTCTTAGTGAGCACCTAGAAGCCAAGAGGAACATACATGGCAAATTTCAAGTTTGTAGGCTTTACGGTTCTGGAGATTTTGTGATTAACGCATGAGTGGTTTTCGGTTTTATATATATAGATAATAATTATAATGGAACTTCGGTAGAATATTTACATGCAATCTCTCAATAATCATTACAACAATTCTATAGGTAAGCATATCTGTCATACAGAGTAGGGAAGCAAGGTAGAATAATAATTATCAAGAGGCAATCTAGTACATTCTAAATCAAAAAGATAAAGGAGTTTAAGTTTGCTGACGCAATACTGTTCGTTCCAATTAAGTGCTTGCAGAATTTCTGGAAATCTCACATATATGACAACCTTAGATGTAGTAGAAAAAAACAAGCAAGAGCAACAATTCACAGTAACAAGTGACAACAGTATTTCATTGAATGTGGAGTAAACAAATGTTTGGAAACAGACCAGATGACAATTGTTGCCCTGAATACATTGAGCAACCATGAAACTCCAGAATGCTTCTTACCCTCAAAGGTTTCCAAATAAATGTTTTGGAAACGACTGAACACTTTTGACTAGGGATAAGAAACTGATACCAGCATCCTTTTCCCAATATGATCCGAAATAGAATTACCTTATATAGTAAGTGTCTGAATGGCCACTCCTTGTTCCACTTTTACGCAAGACTTCACGACGCTTCCAGCCAGGGCCCAAAGAGGGACAATCCACCCAGCCGTCTGTCATGTTTTCTGCTGGGATGGAAAAACCATTGAGAAGGCCCTAAAAAGATAGAGAAATGGAAGGGTCATAATAATGGCACTGAAGGCAAACTTACAATAAACATTTACGGATATGCAAATTATAAAGGGAGGAGAAAGGAGGAAGAAGAGGAGCAACAGCAGCAAGAAGGAGAAGGCAAAGAAGAAGAGTAGGAGGAGCCAAAGGTGAAGGAGGAGGAGGAGGGAGGAGGAGGAGGAGGAAGTAGTTCTTCTTTGTCTTCTGTGGATAACCCTTTGTTATGGGCGGGGGGGGGGAAGGTGACCCTTCTGGCAGAATATACTACATGGCATTCATCAGAGCATCCCAAGGTGAGTCTGGAAGCTGCAATTGTATGCAGAGCCAAAAAACTGAATAAGTTTTTGAATAAATAAACAGTCCTTTTCTATGCTGTTCCCTGAAGTGTTGATCTGGCTATACCTCACAAGTTCAGAGTCAACCTGTAACCATATCTGCTACCTTTTCCATTTCTCCTCCATGGCATTCCTGATATTGGGCAGCTTGTTCCAACTATTTACAATTGTAGATTTACCATAACACCAGTTTTGTTGGTTCTAGGTCTTGGTTTTCTCCAGCTCCCATCACATCTGACATTTAACATGGCTTTTTTTGGAATCTTCCTTTTTCTTGCTAGGGTTTCTGACCTCTTTCTTTGAAGATGCCATCCTAGGAATTTATTCCTTATCTCATCTTGTGCATGTGATTGCCCATCTATTAAGACCAGAGGAAAGAGGCCACCAAACTGGAAGAGGCCTCTAAATTTAAAGATAAAGAATGAGGCAGATCTTTAATGAAAGCTTAAATGTCTCAATATATTAATCATAAGGAATATGTGTAAAAATTGTATCATAAAGATGCAATATAATGCAAACAAACAATCATACTGTTCATTAAAAGGAGAAAGCTGCGCAGTGAATAAGCTGTCAAAATCTATTTATCACACTGTTCCACCATTCCAGGAGGATTCAAGTGTATTGTTGCTCCTAAACACACAATGATCAAGTCAGCTTGCCTAGCATTTCATTTTAAATCTTTATGGATTCAGGTTGACAGAAGTAAAAGAAGAAAGCTTGGGAAAACCTAGGTCGAAGGAGGAGTCCCGTTTGAATCCTAAATATTTCTGTTAATCGTTATTTTATAGATAAGTCTCCCAGTTGAATAGGTTCAAGCAGCATTTTCCAAAGAAATGAAACAGAAGCAGATTTCTCATCTCTTCTCAATCCTACCACAATCAATATATCAGATAATCTGCAGCCTCACTTAAAAGGAACTAAATTTCCATGTGTAATATATTACTGAGAGTTCTTCCTGATCACTGGCATCCCTTGTTTTATACTGTGCTCACTCTTGAGTTCCATTAAATACTGTTCCAAAGATTTTTGGCTTGTTTCCATAATGATAAAAAGTAGATTTGTTATCATTTCTCCGTGAAAATTCTTGCTTGGTGATTGGAGTTGACAAAGACAGGGGTCTTTGTCAACTCCAGGGGTTGACAGGGATGTCGAAGTTGTACTGTCACAGCAGCATCACTTAACATATCACGACTTTCCCCCACCCCTTGTTAAACCTGGTGTGATCCAACCAGCTCAGGGGTTTGCATCCCTGAACTACAATAATCTTAATGCAGTTCTGACACCAGCAAACACACCTAGTAGAAACCAACAGGATTATTATTCAATGTCCATAAAACTTTCCTGCCAGGCCATAGTGGCTAGAAGATTCTACCCTAATTTGACAGACTTATTTGAACAACAGAGGAAGAATAAAGAGAATACAGATATTATGAATACTGGAGATAAAAGGAGTTTCAAGTCTCCAGTTTTGGGATGCAAAAGAATATGAAACATCATCTGATCAGACTTGGTACATTGTGCATTCTTCATACCATGTAACACCTACTTGCTCAAAAACTTTCAACTATTTTCTTTCGTTACCATTTCCTGGAATATAATAAACAAGTAGTTTCTAGTTTTGTCTTTGAATGTAGGAACCTGGCAACTAAACTGCACAAAAACCAGAGAGAGGAAAAATGCATAGAATATTCTCCATATGTAGCAATACTCCAATGGACCACTAACTTTATCATGTACTAGCTGGATACCTGTGCTTTGCTATGAAACTATGTGATCGGGCTTGATCAACTGACAGTTAAAGCTTGGTGGGATTAAAGGGCTTAAGCCCATCTATTTTATTGTTGTTAGTGTCAGGCCTGGAAAGGGGAAGAAGGGGGGTTGAGGGGTATGGTAACATTCTTCAAGTGATCAAGGTCGGATTGTGTTCACATCTGCAGAAGGAAGGCAAGAAGAGGTTTCGAATAAAGTGGAAGGACGTTGGACCATGTGACCAACAAAGGGGTTGGGACTCTTGGGGTTTGTATAACTGGGGGAAAAATCCGGAAGTTCCGTTTTGGAATTTCACTCATCATGTGCCAGTTTCCTTATGCTAGTAAAGAACTCTGAAAGACAATGGCTTCTTAGTTTTTTTTATGCAGAGGAGGTTTTTCTGGAACCTTGACAGTTAGACTTACAATAATGTCTTAATGTGTAACAGAAACTTAGTTTACAGTCTCTAACAAAATCTGAGGTTCATGTTTAAAACCAGACATACTTATTAGTCCAAGGCATTGATCTGATTTGTGATATCTTTTCATTGTGTTTAGCTGTAGCTGCCTGATTAACGTAGGGGTTGTTAGATACATACTTTTTAACAGCCTCTCTATTGACTTCGGGATGACTTTGACAATATTTTTTTGCAGCTTCTCTTACTTGTGTTTTCCTAATCACATCTGTAAATCTTTTCCTGTGTTTTTCCCTTCTTTTCCCTTTAACTGGTGTTACAATAGAAGGAACAGATTCATCTGAACTGAGGAGGTCAGTGTAAGAAGTGAGTTGGGGCTGGGACACTATGCAGGAAAAATCTGGTTCACAATCCGTTGGCTCAGTGGTGGTTGGTGATTGAAACTCATAAGCCAATATCTCTCCCGCTGCCTTGAGTTCGGAAGCAGTTCCATAGGTGGAAGGCGCAGACATTTTGGTGAGGTAGCGACATTTAGTACTGTAAGGAACCCCAGACAGCTCCTGAGTGAAGGAATGGCATGTCTTCCAGTTTGAACTGAGGTAACGGAATGTGAGGCAACTGGCAGTTGGGACAAAGTTCTTTTCAGGTGGGGAGGGGGAGTAGAACGTCTAACTCCTTAGCATCAGAGCATGTGGATATAATGCTACATATGAAATACTACTAGTCTGATGGTCATTTCGAAAAATCCTTTCTTAGCGATCACCTAGAAGCCAAGAGGAACATACATGCCAAATTTCATGTTTGTAGGCTTTTCAGTTCTGGAGATTTCATGATGATTGAGTGGTATTTGGCTTTTAGATAGATAGATAGATAGATAGATAGATAGATAGATAGATAGATAGATAGATAGATAGATAGATAGATACCAAATAAAATTATGACAAACCCTTGATTATATTTAATAGTATTGTCTAATATAAATAATGGTTATTACATTCTTTCTAAAATGCAGTGTTCAGAATTACATGCAATATTCTACATGAAGTCTGACCATTGGCTGAACAATTACAGGTAATTCTCCATTTACAACCATTCATTTTAGTAACAATTTGAAGTTACAATGGCACTGAAAAAAAGTGACATGACCGTTTTTCACACAACGGTTGCAGCATCCCCAAGGTCACGTGATCAAAATTCAGATGCTTGGCAACTGATTTCTATTTATGACTTCACATGTTTTTGTGCTTCAAAGTACAGCAAACAAACTGCAGTTCTGCCTTAAGTCTCTTCAGTGGGAGAAGAACACTGCAATGCTCTTCTGTTGTTTAGCAACAGAAACTTTTGGCTCAATTGTTATTGTATTTATTTTGATCTAGTCACAGCTTATTACAAGTAATCCTTGTTTAAGAACCCCAATTGAAACCAGCAACTCAGTCATTAAGTCAAGTCACAACTGTGCTTATGATCTTATTTCAGCTTTCCTTTGTTTTCCTTATCTTTCCTTTCCTTTGCTTTCCTTATCTTTACTTTCCTTATCTTTGGTTGCCACTCCTGCCTTGTGTTAATTCTCATTTTGATGAAATCCATTTAACAGTTCTTATTTGGGGAGAAGGCTAAAGGAAGAAAGTCATCATATTTCACTAGTGTCTACAAAAGCATATTCACCTTCCTGCATTATGACTTCTAGCTCTTTTTGTTTGTTCTCTATATTCTTCACATTTGTACAGAGATTCTGGAATGCAAGGGCCACATAATTTGGCCTATTTCTTTCTGAATGTATATGCTCATTATTAGCTGCCTCTATTCTTTCCGTACCCCTGCCAGGACCTTTAGCACTGGACTAATTTCTTTTTAATTTTCTTGATTCCTTCCTTCCTTCCTTCCTTCCTTCCTTCCTTCCTTCCTTCCTTCCTTCCTTCCTTCCTTCCTTCCTTCCTTCTTTCTTCAGCCTGTAGGGGTGAGGAATGGACCCTAGTTTTCCTTAGTCCCTTCCCTTTCAGAAGGGCAACCAAGGTGCACTTACAATATGTATGTGATTATTTTCAGGGCCAGAGAAGAACATTGTAAATTCCCTGCAGGTCATAAGAATAGTTCCCTCCATCTCTCAAATTCCTCAGATGAATGACCACCAACCAATCAATCAACATAAACCCTTGAATTTCTCCACAGAGGTATTCTCTAATACCTCTTCTCCTCCAACCTCATTCCTTAGACATTCCCTTAAGATTTCTCAAATTAGGAGGGAACAATGCTCCAAATACACTCAATGGGAAATCAGCAGCAATCTGGAAATAATGGTAGTAATCCATGAGCAATTTCTTCCTCTCTCTTCTGTCTCTTCCACCCGTTTGCTTTCCTTGTTGTTCTACTAGCTAGTTTGGATTTCTTATTCTCAGGTACCCCAAATAAACATTTCCATTTCAAATTATACATGTTTCATAGAACTCAGAGAGGATAGGCAATGAAATGGACTTCAGACAACATTTTAAAATTATTTCCTAAACACTTTTAAATCCACAAAGAATTCATAATAATTGGAAACCCGAATAGAATGTTCTAGATATCAAAGTGTCCATGGACTGCTGACACTATCCAGTTTTTATATTGCTCTGATCTTTTTGTTCTGTGATTAGCCATGCCTCTACAGCTGTTTTGTGGATGAACAAGTACTTTCCTCTTGGCAAGTTTAGTGCAATTAACAATAGCCGCATGACAACCAAGAAGAAAACTTCTACAATATAAATATTAAAATATATAAAAGTATCAAATAATAGTAAGGAGGAGGAGGAGGAGAAGGAGAAGGAGAAGAGGAGGAAGAGGAGGAGGAAGAGGAGGAGGTGGTGGTAAAGGTGAATACAGATGGATCAAATTTGGAACACGACACACCAAATATCACAGTCGTCAAAAACCGAAGTGTATAATTTATTGTTACCACTGTACCTGGAATCGAAAAAAAAAAGAAAAAATCACAAAATATCGCTATCTGGCCATTGAAACTACACAACTATGGATGAAACATGTGACAGTGATACCCAATGTCATTGGGGCACGTGGCACCATGTCCAAGAATTTTACAAAATACTTCAAGGAATTAGAGCTTCCAATAACACCAGTGGAACTGCAAAAAACTGCGCTACTTGGAACATTGTACATCTTAAGAAGGTACTTGGTTGATACTTAGGACACTGGCAGCAACCCATATCAACCATTAGCACCAGTCAATGGTATTTGTGATGCATTTTTGAATGTTCAGTTGACCGAGTTTCATATTTAATGAATAAAGTAAATAATACTAATACTAATACTAATACTACTACTACTACTACTACTACTACTACTACTACTATTATTATTATTATTATTATTATTATTATTATTATTATTATTATTATTATTATTATTATTGAAAAAAATCAATGGTTGTACCAATAGTAATAGGAGCCCTTGGAGCAATAACCAAAAGGTTGCCTAGGTGGAAATTTTGAACTTATTAGACCTGAATATTCTGACTTTGCAAAAAACTACCTTACTTAGAACTGCCTATATACTCAGACGTTAATAAATTTTAGGTCCTTGGTTAGGACTTGAACTGTTAAGTTTTTACCAGTCCCAGATTGTATATCAAACTGAAGATTAAATCAATAACAATAAAAACAATAACAATAATAGTAACACTAGCAATAATAATAATAAAAATAATGGTGACATTTCATCTTTCAGTTTTTTAAAACATTTTTAACTTACAAAAAGCAAATAATCTGTTTTAAAGTGGGGTCTGCTCTATTCTGCTGCCCCGATTGAAAAGCAAATGCTTCTGAGTTCAGCCCTTCTCATCTTGCATAGTATAAGACAAATAATCTACATAAGCTGCGCCCATATAACACAATAGCCATCCATATTTTAGCACAGTACACTGCACGGTAAGTTTATGCTTCAATATGAAACACAAACAACCAGCTTGGAAGACGTTACCATGGAGGTTAATCATAAAAAGTCAAAGGGATATGGCCATCAATCACTACATAGTTAATATTAAATATAGCATTATGAACATATACAATCAATACAGAAATCTAACTCATATTATTCTTTCCAATCCAACAGAAATTTGGGAAGAATTTATGTAGAAAGGCTTGGGATTCTTTCAGTCTGTCTCTGACTGTTCAGCACAACTCCAAAAACAAAACAAAGCAAATGTGGTGCTGGGAAGGAGCACTGAAATAGTTTTTAAAAACCACCAGATTCAGGGCTGTGGCAAAAAAAATCCAAACCCAGGGGGATAAAAATCCAATGCATCCTAAAGACATAGGCAGTTGGGAATGGTTTAACATCTTACTTATTTTTCTATTCTAACCCTCCTCTCTCTTCTTTCCTGGTCATCTGACCTAGAAAACCATTTTTACAGAACATCATTTTTACACCATCTTTTTAGTAGTAATGGAAATAACATGTTTTGCCTTCTCAACCGATGTCCCTCGACCACATTACCTTCCAAAACCCAAGTAGTAGTTGTGGCCCGCCAGCGGCCAGCAGAATGGGGACAGTGAGGAGATTGGGGAGGAACTTGGGCCAGTCCTGGAGTCTGGGGAAGGCTCGGACGATGGCTCTGAGTCGGAGGCAGAGAGGGGGCCAAGGCCATCTGGTAGTTCTTTGCTGCCTCCGGAGTCTGATATCAGCGAGGCAGAAGAACAGTGTGAGCCTGTTTCCACTCTGTGCATACCAGGAGACAGGAACAATTAAGGAAACAGGGTCGACTTGGGAGTAAGGCTTGGAGATGATTGGACCCTCCCATAATATATAAAAGAGAAGCGAACGGAATGTGAGCTTTTGCAGGAAACAATTAGTTCATCTGGCCAATTCAAGATTTGAAAATTCTGTTTGTTACTCTGTGCCAGGTTTGGCGTTGCCCTGCGTCTGGAAATTAGCTCTTTGGCAGTGTTCCACGTGAAATAGGTGGGTGTTGATAACATTCCTCTGAAAGACTGCTTATCAAGCCATGCGGACTGCAAATGAAAGTAATTTTGTTTCTGGGGGTTGCCAGCCGACACTGGTTGGCCGACAGCACACTAAGGAGGCCCTCCTTGTGAGAGCGTACTGGACACACCGGAAAATGGGAGGTAACTGGCGGCAGCAGGCGGTCCCGTAAATATCCCGGTCCGATGCCATGGTGCGCTTTAAAGGTGATAACCAACACCTTGAAGCGCACCTGGAAGACCACCGGCAACCAATGCAGCCCGCGCAGGAGAGATGTTATATGGGAGCTACGAGGAGCTCCCTCAATCCCCCGCGCAGCAGCATTCTGTACCAGTTGGAGCCTCCGGATGCTCTTCAAGGGGAGCCCCATGTAGAGAGCATTGCAGTAATCCAGACGGGAAGTGACGAGGCATGAGTGACTGTGCATAACGAGTCCCGGTCCAAGAAAGGGTGCAATTGGCGAATCAGGTGGACCTGATAAAAAGCTCCCCTGGCGACGGCCGTCAAATGGTCTTTTAAAGACAGCCGTGCGTCCAGGAGAACGCCTAAATTGCGCACCGATTCCCTGGGGGCCAACGATTTGCCCCCCACAGTCAGCAATGGGGTAAGCTGACTGTGCCAGGACGCCGGCATCCACAGCCACTCCGTCTTGGATGGGTTGAGTCGGAGCCTGTTCGTCCCCATCCAGACCCGAACAGCCTCAAGACACCGAGTCATCACATCGACGGCTTCGTTGGGGTGGTTTGGGGTGGAAATGTACAGCTGAGTATCGTCAGCGTACAGCTGACAACTCACCCCGAAACCACGAATGATCTCTCCCAGCGGCTTCATATAAATGTTGAACAGGAGGGATGAGAGAATCAACCCCTGCGGCACCCCACACGTGAGTTGCCTAGCGGTCGATCTCTGCCCCCCTGTCAACACTGTCTGCGAACGGTCGGAGAGGTAGGAGGAAAACCACCGCAAAATGGTGCCTCCCACTCCCAAACCCCCCAACCATTGCAGCAAGATATCATGGTTGATAAATCTAACAAATCTAACAGGACAAGAACAGAGGAACAACCTCTGTCCCATGCCCTCCAGAGATCATCAACCAATGCGACCAAAGCCGTCTCTGTGCTGTACCCAGGCCTGAAGCCGGACTGGCACGGGTCTAGATAAACATTTTACTCCAGGTACCGGGGGAGCTGCCAAGCCACCACACTCTCAACAACCTTCGCCAAAAAGCGGAGGTTGGAGACCGGACGATAATTAGCCAAAATAGCTGGGTCCAGGGAAGGCTTCTTAAGGAGGGGCCTCACCACCGCCTCTTTCAAGGCAGCTGGGAAGACTCCCTCCATCAGGGAAGCGCTGGTAATTCCCTGGAGCCAGCCTTGTGTAACCTCCTGGGTGGCCAGTACCAGTCAGGAGGGACACGGGTCCAATAAACATATGGTGGCAATCAACCTCCCCAGTATCCTGTCCATGTCATCGGGAGTCACAGAGTCAAACTCAGCCCAAACAATATTCTCAAGATATGCCTGCTGTCACGCCTGGAAACCATACTAGACTTTAGGGTTCCAGACGCTGCCACATTTTTCCCCTGAGGGGAAGAAGGGGGGTTGAGGGGTATGGTAACATTCTTCAAGCGGTCAAGGTCGGATGGTGTGCACATCTGCAGGAGGAGTGGCGAGAAGATATTCGAATGAACTGGGAGAACGTGGGACCATGTGACCAGCAAAGGGGTTGGGGGGGGTGGGACTCTTGGGGTTTGTATAACTGGGAAAAGAATCCGGAAGTTCAGTTTTGGAATTTCACTCATCGTGTGCCAGTTTCCTCATGCTAGTAAAGAACTCTGAAAGACAATGACTTCTGAGTTTTTTTTATGCAGAAGAGGTTTTTCTGGAACCTTGACATTATTCCAAAACTCTTAACTTTCTTTTGCTTAACGGTACCCTCTCCTCCGCTCAGAGGGGGCCCGTTAGGGGGGTGCTGGGCCCCAGCCTCCGCAACCTCCACAGCGGTGCAAAGACCCAACGAAGATGGAAGGGCAGCAAGCTGAAAGCGTGGAAGTAGCACAGAAGTTGGAATCTGAGGACTTAGTCAAAATCACCTACTTCCCATCGGAAGATATGACTCAAAAACCCGAAGTGGTAGAGCCTGCTTGTCAGCTTGGTGCACGGCCCAAAGACTCCGATTCATGGGTAAGCTGTCGTTTGGGAGAAAACATTTCCCCGGGGCGGAATGGAGAGCCCCCTCCCTCTTCTCAACCTCAATGGAGGACAGTAAAACCTGGAGAATCGGGAGAGTCACTAGATTGGGACCTGAGAAACCCCCTGAAATCCCAGTCCCTATTAGACCTCCCAGAAACTTTTGAGCGTTTGGAAGTGAGGCCTCGTATAAGCTCAGCTCATCCACCTCGAGAGCCTTAGCTCAGCCTAAATTCACCTTCCCTCCCACCAGAGAAGGAGAAATTACTGAAGCTCAAAGCCATTCCGATGAACGCAGAAGGACCTCCCTTCCCTCCTTCAGACGGCAGGGAGTTCAGGCAGCACCAGGGACTTGGGGGGAATCGCAACTCCCCCCTCCAACTGACTTTTCCCGCCAACAGAGGCCTACGCTGCCTCCTGCTGCTTCTATTCCTCCTGGTTAGGCATTTTATCCTGGGCAAGGATAGATCCAATACCAATGGCAACCAGCCAGTTCAGCACTTTTCTTTCCTGGGGGCCCCAGGCCGATTTTTGCCTCGTCAGCTGAAGCATTTCAAGGACTTCCTTCTTAGCAGCCAGGGGGAATTCCACCCCCCTTTACAACTCAGCAACCAGCCCCAATAGCAACGGCCCTCCCACAAATCCCTCTTCAACCGCAAGCAGGCCAGCTAAACCCACCTGCACCCCCTCACCCAACCCCTCCCCCTTTCAAACCAACCTTTGATGGGAATCCACACCACCTGGCTTACTTTCTCAGCAGAATTGAGGCTTACATTGAACAATATAGACATCAATACCCATCAGAAAGAAGCCTAATCAACGCCATCTCGGATGGTATGAACGTGGGGCTAGCCTCAGAGTGGATAGCTCAACTACACAATGAACGTGCACCAGAACTAAACAATGTTCATGGATTTATGGCACTGCTTTGCAACCGGTTTCAAGATGATGACGTAATTGCAGAATGTGAAACCACCTTAAAAACGATGAAGCAAGGTAACAGGCCTCTAAAACAATTTGTATGGGACTTCCGAATGGTTGCTGGTAATCTTAGACATTGGCCAGATCGCATCCTCCTCCACTACTTCAAAGAGGCTATCGATCAAAACATCAGAAAAGCCTGCTCCACCAGAAGAATCCCAGAACAACTAAATGACTGGTACAACATGTCCATAGCTCTGGACAGAGAATTCAACCCCCTCCAAAGCCAATCACCAACTACAACTCCACAACGACCACCTACAAGACCCTCCCTCTTAAGACCAACCACACCCTCCACCTTTCAGCCTTCAACAATAATCAAATGCTACCGTTGTGGAAAACTAGGACATCGGGCGTCAGTTTGCCTAGCCCCAACACCCCTCCCACAGTATCGCCCACCAACTGCTACCCGACCACGCAAACCCCCTCGAAAAAATCCGAAAAGTCGCTTTGCAAGACAAGCCATAGACCTCCCTACTGAACTTTCCACTAACCTTCCGTCATCTGATTCACCTCCTGACTACTCAAACCAAGCAGAAAACGACCCAATGGCGAGTGCACCCATTCCTCCTTTTGCTATCAAAGTAAACTTAATAATTCCAGGGGGAGGGGCCAAAAAAGATTTAGAGGCTATTGTGGACACAGAATGCACCAGATGCCTAATTTCAACCTCTACGGTCGCCCAACTCCGTATAAAAACATTTCCCTTGAAACACCCAATTAAATTCCACCAAGTAGATGGAACCTTGATTGGCGGCGTTCCAGCGACCCAAATCACACAACTGGTTCGCTTAGAAATTGGAGCCCATCATGAACTTATAAGATTCATATAGTAATTCCAAAGATGTCAGAATCCATCATCCTGGGTTTAGCTTGGTTGGACAAATGGGAACCCACAATCAAATGGGAGGATGGATTCAGGAAAATTATATGGACTTTCAGACCCTTAGACCCAATTCCCCCTGCCGAAAAAAACCTTATCCAAAATGACCACCAGAGGGAACCAACAACCACCATATCCAATCCATCTCCTAATGAACCACGCATCCCTAAAGCATACATGGATTTATCAGACATTTTTAGCGAGGATGAATGTAACCTCTTACCCCCCCACCGACAAACTGATTGCGCAATTGAATTGCACCCGGGGGCAAAATTACCTAAACCCAAAATGTACTCAATGACGCCAGCCGAAATGTCTGAACTAAGAAAATACATTGACACTAACCTAGCCAGAGGGTTCATTGAACCAGCAAAATCACCTGTGCTATTTAAACAAAAGAAAGATGGTTTGCTTAGATTGTATATTGACTTCAAAAATATCAATGCAATTTGCATACAAAACACATACCCTTTACCACTTATGCACGATTTGTTGAACCATTTATCAAAAGGCAAAATTTTCACCAGATTAGATTTAAGGGAAGCCTATTACCGGGTCCGCATCAAGGAAGATGATGAATGGAAAATGGCTTTCAACTGCCCCTTGGGCAGTTTCCAATACCGTGTCATGCCTTTTGGCCTCCAAGGGGCTCCAGCTGTTTTTATGCAACTAATTAATGAAACCCTGCACCCCCATCTATACAATGGGGTTCTTGTCTACTTAGATGATATTCTTATCTACACAAACAATATCGAAGAACACATCAAATTGGTCAGACAAGTCCTTAAAAAGCTCCTAGCGGCCAAGCTATATGTCAAACTTTCCAAATGTGAATTCCATAAGGAATCCCTAGACTACCTAGGTTACTGGATATCAAACAAAGGTATCGAAATGGACCCAGGAAAAGTAAAAGTGGTGTTGGATTGGCAACCGCCACGCACACGTAAGCAACTTCAAAGTTTCTTGGGATTCGCAAATTTTTACCGCAAATTCATTCCTTCTTTCGCAGAAGTAGCTCTACCATTAACAGAATTGCTAAAAACTGGGCCATTACCCACCAAACCCAACCCTACCCAACCCCTACCTTGGACAATGGACTGCCAACGTTCCTTTGAACACCTGAAACGCATATTCTCGATGGAACCAATTCTTCAACACCCGGATCCAAATAAACCTTTTGTGGTCCAAGCTGATGCAAGTGATGTAGCAGTAGCCGCAGTCTTATTACAACGGAATACCGACAACAATCTTATGCCCTGCGCATACGTGTCTAAAAAACTGACGGACACTGAACGCAGATGGGCAGTTTGGGAAAAGGAAGCCTTTGCAGTGCGCTGGGCACTCCTCTCCTGGAGACACTTCCTTGAATGGGGAAAGGAACCATTCGAGGTGTGGACGGACCACAAAAACCTTGAATACTTAAAAACCCCTCGAAAACTTTCTCCCAAACAAGTTCGATGGGCTCAGTTTTTCAAACGGTTCCATTTCACCCTCAAATACATCCTCGGCGACCAAAATCTACTGGCTGACGCCCTATCTAGGAAACCGCAATTTGACAGCCAACGCAAAGTGGTAATACATGCGATGATTCCCAATAGCGAACCAGCCAGCCAAGCACTTACTCGACCGCGATCACGCCGTGGTACTAACATCCCACCAAATAAACTACTAGCGGAATTAAAATCAGCACTCACTGACGATGCTTGGTTTAAAGAAAACTTGCCAGACCTCACCTTAAGGGATGGAATACCCTGGAAGGAAACCAAGATTTATGTACCTGTCGCTATGCGGTTGCCTATACTACAGAGAAGCCACGACTCTCGCCTAGGAGGTCACTTTGGATTTTTAAAGACTCTCCACTTGGCTAGAAGACAATTCTGGTGGCCAAAAATGAAATCAGATGTCAAAGACTATGTGCGGAGCTGTGCTACCTGCGCCACCATGAAGTCCAGACCAGGGAAACCCCCTGGACTCCTACAACCCGTAGCCGAACCCACCAGACCCTGAGAAGAGATTGCCATGGATTTTATTGTTGAACTCCCACCTAGTGGGGGAAATACGGTGATATGGACCGTAGTGGATTTGTTCTCTAAACAGGCCCACTTCACTGCGTGCAGCGGATTGCCATCGGCGAGAAAATTAGCAAAGCTCTTCGTCAAACACATCTACAGACTGCATGGAGTTCCTAAACGGATAATATCCGACAGGGGTGTTCAATTCACAGCCAAGTTCTGGAGGGAGTTCTTATGGTCCATTGGGTCGTCTCAAGGACTTAGTTCTGGGTTCCATCCGGAGACCAATGGGGCGGCTGAAAAATTGAACTCAATGGTGGAACAATACATACGGTGTTATGTAAATTACCAACAAGAAAACTGGTCAGATTTGTTACCATTTGCAGAGGTCGCATATAATAATGCTGTACACAGCAGCACAGGGTTAACCCCTTTTCAAGTAACCACCGGCATGGACTTCGTTCCAATGCCTGAACTCCCCGTGCAACCCCCCACTTCCGTTTCCCTAACGGACTGGATGAATTCGTTGAAAAAAGGTTGGGAAAATACAAAAAAGGCCTTAGCTGTGACAGCTTGGAATTACAAAACCCAAGCTGACAAACACCGTTCCCTTCAACCCCCTTTTCGCATTGGAGATAAAGTCTTTTTATCTACTAAGTATCTGAGGTTGAGAATACCCAGCAGAAAATTCAGTCCAAAATTTTTGGGTCCTTTCCCCATTGTAAAAATTATTAATCCCGTTACCAGGTCAGAGGCCGCATAGACACGACACGGTCCAAAACCCCCGCCGCCCTTTCCCAGGCGGCAACGAGTTCTTCGGCCAAGCCATGGGCCAGATCCTCAGGAATTGGCCCAAGCTCCATCAGGAACCTACTCGGGTCCATCAGGCGCCTGGGACGGAACCACCGAACTGGCTCCGTCTCCCTGCGGTGAGGGTTTGCGGTCGGAAAGTCCAGGCAAAGAAGAGAATGATCTGTCCATGGCAGAGGAGTGATGACTAAGTCCCCCACATCCAGATCATTCAGCCACTGTCTCGAGACAAAATCAAATCCAGCGTGTGTCCCCCAGTGTGTGTGGGCCCATTCACTAACTAGGTCAGGTCCAAGGCTGCCATGGAGGCCATGAACTCCCCAGCTGTCGATGATGTCTCGCCTACCGATGGCAGATTGAAATCCCCCATGACCATAAGCCTGGGGGTATCAACTGCTATCACATCGAGCAGCTCAGGCAGGGCTGCTGTCACGTGGCAGGGAGCCAGGTACATGATCAGTAAGCCCACCTGTACCCCTCGGCCCCACCGCACAAAGAGAGACTCACAGCCGGCTGTCTGCGGGACAATGACCTCCCTCGGCTTCAAACTCTCATTAATAATAACCGCAAACCCTCCACCCCTGCCTTGAACCCTCGGCTGATGAAATGCACGGAAACCCGATGGACACATTTCAACGAGGAGCACACCCCCTTCTGTGCCCAACCAGGTCTCCGTAATGCCCATCAGGTCCGCACCCCCCTCTTGTATCAGATCTGAAATGAGGGGGGCCTTATTAACGACGGACCTAGCATTGCATAACATCAGCCGAAGGTCGTGGCCCTGAGGAATCTGATCACTCGGGGAACGGGAAAATGCAGCGGGACCGGAGCACGCGATCGCTTGCAAACAGCGCGGGCGCGCTTCCCAAACATGATATGGTCCCCTCCTTCCACCATATCTGCCCCTCCCATAAACCGTGCCGATAGAATAGTGCTCTTGTCCATGGGCATCAGTCACCCCCCCCTAAAATCTCTGGACCTATCTTCATAATGCGAGCTCTAGCAAGATCTGGCCCTCTCCCACATACATCCCCCTCCCACCTGTCCTAGCCCTCCCTCCGCTTAAAAGCCCTTTAAAAGATTTAGTTAAAAAGCTCCTCAAACCCCTTTTTTCTGCATACCACCTCTCGGGATTCCAGAATCCGTCATTAAGGTAGGCCCTTGATAGAATAGGGGTCCATATCTGCGAGAGAGGAGCATCTCGCAGACCCAAGAGTTGTGCGGGTGAGTATATCATAACGCGGTCAGGGATCGGAGAGTCGTGTCCCAACCAGTCAAGATAGTCTCTTCAGTTCGGGTAACAAGATAAAATCCCCCAAGGATATTCTGCCAGTTAAGGAAAGATGTTTCAACGCACCAGTCAAAACCTAAAGAAATGTCCACCAGTCGGTCGCAAGATGCTCCACCCGTTGGCCCAATATGTTCCTGCTATCAGTCCCGAGTCCAAAGGCCCAGAGGTGTCAACGGACGATCCACAGGAAAAGAAACCAAAGAGTCGATGGGGAACACCCGTAATCCGGCCCAGTCCAGGAGGGGGGGCCCACGACAGCCATCGCCGCCGCCCTGCTCCGCCCCCCTCACCAACGAAGCAGGCCGCCACCGTCTCCACCGCCGCCGCCCCCACCCACCCCAAGATGGGCACAAATGGCCCACCGTAAACTCTCCAACTGATGCTGACGGTTAACAACTCCCTGGGGTCCTGGGTACCGGGTCCACTTCCCGACGTTGTTGTTCTCCCCAGGAATTCAGGCTCGCCAGACTCCACACTCCTCCAATCTTCTCCAGGTTCTCCTGGCCCTCCAGCGGGCAGAGACCAGCCTGGCCTGGGGGGGGGGCACCACGACCATCCACCCCCACCCCATCCCGAGCCAAGCCGATCCAAAGATCATCACCATTGCTACCTCGCTGCCTCTCACTGGCATCTTGGCGCCGCTCCTCCCAACGCCCCTTCCCAGATTCACGGGGCGCGGTGCCGGCGTGGTCACAGCCACCGTCTCCACCGCCGCCGCCCCCACCCACCCCAAGATGGGCACAAATGGCCCACCGTAAACTCTCCAACTGATGCTGACGGTTAACAACTCCCTGGGGTCCTGGGTACCGGGTCCACTTCCCGACGTTGTTGTTCTCCCCAGGAATTCAGGCTCGCCAGACTCCACACTCCTCCAATCTTCTCCAGGTTCTCCTGGCCCTCCAGCGGGCAGAGACCAGCCTGGCCTGGGGGGGGGGCACCACGACCATCCACCCCCACCCCATCCCGAGCCAAGCCGATCCAAAGATCATCACCATTGCTACCTCGCTGCCTCTCACTGGCATCTTGGCGCCGCTCCTCCCAACGCCCCTTCCCAGATTCACCGGGGGGGGCGCCGGTGCCGGCGTGGTCACAGCCACCGCCCCTCTCCGCCACCTCTCACTGGCGAAAGGGGCGTTTGCCGCCGCCGCGGCCACCGCCCACACCGAGCCAAGCCAGGGGAACCAACCCGCAGCTGTCTCTTCGGCAGCGCTCCTCCCGATGCCACCCCCGGAACTCACCGGGGGGGAGGAGGGCCACCGCCGCGACCGCCGCCCCACTCCACCGCCCTCACCGGCAAAGAGGGAGCCCGGCACCGGCGCCGCCGCAGCCACCACCCACGCCGAGCTGAGCCAAGCAGGGAGACTCTCCATCGCTGCATCGCTGCCTTCCCTCTCAACGCCGCTCCCTGGGCTCCCCCGAACTGGACCTTCCACCCTCCGGCTGAGAAGACGCTCCCCAACAGAATAAACTGGGTGAGCATAAGCTCCAATCCGAAGGGGGAGGCTGGTGGGAGAAAACGACCCCCGACTCCCCTCCGCTCAATCACCAGCCGCCATCTTGGCGCATGCGTGGTTTTTAAACCCAGTCAGTCTAATAAGTAGAGATAAGACATTTACTCACAAGTAAATTTCCTTTGCTCAACTCTCGTTTCCTCTCGTACATGTACATACACACATCTGGGATGGACCCCATCTGTTCCGCCCCCTCACTCATGTTGTGACCCAGGCCCAAGTAGGTAGCAATAAACTTAGTCCGTGGAAAAACAAACTTTATTCGAATAGCTGGGAATTACTTCATTCCCAGCATCGTTCAACTCAAAGTAAAACAAATGCCTCCCAACACAAATTTCTCTATCTCACAAACCTTAGTCCAATTAGGCAAATTGCCAAAGGCCCTTCCTGGCAAACATCCAGAAGCCACAAAAACAAAGATGATGACGAAGCAGAAGATGCAGCCACAACATTGTTTTCCGGCAAAGCTGAAACACCGGTGCTGGTCTGTTTTAAGCCTTATGGGAGGGGCCAATCATCTCTTGGCCCTATTCCCGAATTGTCCTCTCTGCTTGAGTTGCTCTTGCCTTCTGGCAGCTCTTCTCATGTGTGCATTAGGAACAGGCTCCTCCTGTTCCTCTGCCTCACTACTATCAGGCTCTGAAGACTCACACCTTACTTTCCGATGGCCCTGGCCTCACCTAGCCTCATCGCTGTCCAACTCTGTTGCACAACAACTCAGCTCAGGCCCCTAAAACAGCTGCCTCTCCACCTGGGGAAGGACGGTAGACCCTGACTATGTATCTGATGCTGTTTCCTTATTACAGCCTTCCAAAGGCCCCAAACCTAGCTCAGGCTCTCCTTCCACCTCCTCGTCTGACTCTGGAGCTACCTCTGCTGGCAGCCGACGGGCCACAAGTGGTGAGAGCAAAGACAATCACCGGAAACAAGGCCACACAGAACACACGGGCACGACCCTTACCCGAGGCGCTACCTCGATTACTACAGGCCTCTGGAACGTCAGCTCCCCTTCAGGTCCTGGCCACAGCAGTTGCCTCTCCCACAGGTATGCCCGACCGTTTTGCTTCCGGGGCACAACAACAATTACTCATACAACTTCATCACTACCAATAAGCTCAGAAGGGAGTGACCCTTCTTGAGCAGCTGATAAATTCCACTTCCCTTGATAAGCACTAAAGGCTTATGTCCTCAAGAGTCCCCAAGGAGGGAGATCCCTCTTACCTCTGGTCCAAATGCACCAAACTCTGGTCCAAAGTGGAGGTGTGCATGTATGCAAAGAAGGAGCAATCCAGAAGCAGAGAGCGGAAATGGTCAGAGGCTCCGTCAGGACGCCAGGCCTCTTTCAGCATGTCCTTACCGGCCAACACACCAAACAGTCAGGGGAAAATCCAAATCATTAGCTACAAAACTGCATCTAATAGAAATTGAACAGTCAACACACCACAAAGCATCTCACTTTAGGATTCAGATGTTTATTGAAATAGCAAACATAAAGCACTTACATCAAGATCACATTGCAATGAGGATCAATTGGACAAGCAATCAAAAGGGATGGCTTTAACATTACATGGTATAGTTTAGCCCTCCAAGCACATGACTTTCAAGATTTTTGCCACGTTGTCATAAGAACTGGGGCAACTTCCCTCTTCTACCTTCTTCTACTTTCCAGACCTTCCTCTCCTTCTCTTATCTACATCCTCTCCTCCCTCCACCCTACACCTTCCTTCTCCCTCTTCTACCCCTCTTCCTTCCTCTTCTCCTCTTTCCTACCTCCTACTCTCTCCTCTTTTCTCCCTCCCCACCGTTCTAAAATGGTAACTGGGCAGACCCAACCCTACATTAATTAGAGTGTTAAAAAGGGGGGGTGACTGGGCAAGCCCGACTAATTGTATATAACTGTACATTGGATGAGCTGTTTGATATGATTGTAAAAATAAAACTTTTTTATGAAGAAAAAAAAAAAAGAACTGGGGCAACTTCCCTTCCCTCCTACCTCACCATTTCAACATTGTTATTTCATCATGTACCATTGGCATTCAGTATCCTATTTCCGGTAACCCCAGCTCACCACATCCTGTAAAATAAGGAACTAAGGGTGAGGGAAAAGCGGATCCATACATTGAAACACACTTGCAAATCACAATTTCGACAGGCAGAATAATATTACATGCATTTCAGGTCCTACGGGTTTTACAAATATCCTTGACCAGAAAGCACAGTCAGTAGGCCTACATCAAAGAGCGGAGATATATAATTATTTTTCTCAGTGACCATTCAAAGTTAGAACAGTATTGAAAAAAGTGACATGTGACCGTTTTTCATATTTACAACCATTGCAGCAACCCCATGGTCACATGGTCAAAATATGGTCCAGTGACATTGACATCAACTGTTTCACAATTATCAAGTAAGAATCATATAATGCACATATATAATGCTAAGCCCCATAAAAATCCCAAATATTGATATCCAGGGATGAAATATATTTTAACAATATTAATATCAAGTAAAAAGAAAAACCTAAATACTGCCATGGAAAAACCCAATGAAAGAAACAAAAGACAGCAACAAAAAACAATAATTCTTACTTTGAGATTCAGAGATTTATTTCACTAATAATTTGGAACATGAACATCATCATAAAATCACTTACATCAATAACCCAGCTGCTCTTCCAGGTTCCGGCGCACGTCTGCTGTGCATGAGCACTGGCCAGCTGCTCTCTTCTGGGTTGTCACGCGCATGCGCTCACCGGAACCCAGAAGAGCAGTTGGCGACGGTGTGCGTGTCCACCAAGAGAGCTCTGCATAACACCTCTGCCACACGTGCCATAGGTTTGCCATCACAGTTTTATACCCTTTTTCTAATGGACACACACAGATGGACACTTTCTTGCAACATTTCATAAACCGTTTCCTTATTCTTTCTTGCTGACCATCAGTTTCTACATACACCCACATACATCTGAAACCTTCATCCGTTACTTTAAATTCCTTATTTCTCACAATTTCATCCTTCTAATTCCAAATATGAAACTATCTACTTGTTGTGACCAAGGCCCAAGTAGTGATTACTAAACACAAGTCAGTCCTCAACAAACTTATTTCTGAGAATTAATTTATTGTCAGCTTCCTCCAAAACAAATTTCTTAATAATCAGTCCGTAGGCCTTATCACCAACCTTTGATGTCTTTGGCAACCTGCCAAAGGCTTTTCTTGGCAAAAAATCCCACTGTTGTGACCCAGGCCCAAGTAGGTAGTAAGAAACTCAGTCCATGAAAAAACCAACAAACTTTATTCGAACAGCTGAGAATTACTTCATTC
Organism: Ahaetulla prasina; assembly: GCF_028640845.1. Taxonomy (NCBI): domain Eukaryota; kingdom Metazoa; phylum Chordata; class Lepidosauria; order Squamata; family Colubridae; genus Ahaetulla; species Ahaetulla prasina. Next base: position 172,331,828 of record NC_080540.1, read on the forward strand.
CCAGCGTAGTTCAACTAAATTAAAACAAATTCCTCCCAACACAAATTCCTCAGTCTTATCGCAAACCTTGGTCCAATTAGGCAAACTGCCAAAGGCCTTTCTTGGCAAATGTTCAGAAGTCACAAAAATAAATGCAAGACATAGAGGAAGCTACCAACGATGTTTTCCGGCAAAGCCCGTTGCTGGTCTGTTTTAAGCCTTATGGGAGGGGCCAATCATCTTCTGGCCTTACTCCCGAGTTGTCCTTTTTTCTTCAGCTGCTCTTGCCTTCTGGCAGCTCTTCACATGCGTGCACTAGGAATAGGCTCCTCCTGTTCCTTTGCCTCTCTGCTGTCCACCTCTGGAAGCTCCAGAGTCCACGCATCGCTCCCAGATGGCTCTGGCCCCATCTCTGCCTCCAATGCAGAGCCCTTGTCTGGGCCTTTCCCTGACTCCAGGACAGGCCCATTGTCCTCCCCAGCCTCCTCACTGTCCAACTCCACGGCCAGGTCCGCAGTCTGCTGGCGGACCACAACATTACTTTGCAAAATCACATTACACAAATTGCAGCTGCTCAGAAATTACAAATACATCTGTTACATTATGAAATCATCCTAGCTCACTGATGGCAAACTGTTGTGCCTCGCTCGCCCCCCTTGCCGCAGCCGGGCCCTTCTCATCTCCTGCCAGACACTGATAGTACAGGAGAATGTCCTGGCATGCCTCCAGCCCCCAGTCCTGGCACCATGCCCGGAGAAACTGAGCAAACAAACCTCCCTCCGATAGCATGTGCGCCTGAAGCCAGCCACAAGCTGGGATTACCGGCAGCTGGGGACGAAATGATGCAGTGGACAGATCCTCGCTTCCGGAGAATGGAGAGGCGATGTCAGCAAAAGGAAGGGAGGGGCAGGCCTGGATAAGTGCTGAGTCATGGAGCCACACCCCATGGCCTATATAAAGGATCTGCTTTCTGGCATTCTCTGAGTCAGGCAAAGTCTAATCTGGATTGCTGAAGTCACACCTTGGATTCCTGCCTGCCCTGATAGGACTTTGGCAGAGCTGCAGAGGCACGCTTGATACGGACTTCCCCAACCCGGCCGTCAGAGGAGGAGTGGGACACGACACGAACCTTTTTGGCACCAAGTGTCAAAAAGGGAGCACACGCTCGTCAGGGCTGCGACCAGGAAGGAGCTGCCCAGGGAGCATGTGTGCTGGATAAGGTACTTCCAGTTAGGGTTAGGATTAGGATTAGGAACTCGGAAGAGAGCAGCTAGCCAGTGCGCATGCACACGGCGGCCACTGCTCTGCCAGGTTCCGGCGTGTGACTGGTGCGCATGCTCAGTCTCACTCTCACTCACTCTCATATAGACACAAAGACAGGACACAGATGGGTCTCAATTAAAAAAGAATCAGTGTTTCAGATACAAGGTTTTTTCACTATGACATTAACAATTTCTGATTGTATAGTTTACAGGTGTCAAACTGGCAGCCCGTAGGCCAGATGCTTCACATGCAGGGCATGCTCAGCCCAGCTCCACAAAGATAAAAAAATGTCACGATACATCATGTCTCAGCAACACGATGCTGTGAGTTTGGCACCCATGGTATATACCGTATTTTTCGGAGTATAAGGCGCACCTTTTCCCCCCCTAAAAGGGGGTGAAAATTTGGGTGCGCCTTCTACACCGAATGTAGCCTCTCCCACCCACTGGCCCCCACCCTTTGACCTCTGCATCCCAGCAGTTTACCTCCTTGCAGCAAGCAGCAAAAAGAAACAGCCCATTTCAGCATCAGCACAGTCTAATTATCACAAGTTGATTGTCTATTGGCTCTCTTTTACGCAGGCCTCTGCTGCTTGCTGCAAGGAGGTAAATTGCTGGGACCATTTTTTTGTGCGTGTACTAATCAAGCTATGCTGAAAACAAAAATGAAAGTAAAGCAGACTATGCTGTTTGCTGCAAGGAGGCAAAATTGCTGAGAGGCAGAGGCAGATTTCTTTTTCTTGTTTCCTCACCAAAAGAGGTGTGTCTTATAGCCCAGAGCGTCTTATACTCCAAAAAATACGGTAGTTCATTCCATGCAAACTGACCACATCTATGATTTCACTGTAATTTCAAAAGTATAGTATTCCATTTCAAAAAAAAAAAAAAAAAAGCACCACCCATCCCATGCATTACTTCTGGATAATTTTGTTGTTGCCACAGTGCAAAATTATAGCTCTGAGAATGTGGCGATTCATGATACGACTTTTATTTCATAGTGGTTTCACATAAAAAGTATAAGGATCCACAGAGTTTTTACCCAAGATGAACCTGATGTGCACACACATTTTTAAGACAACACAGTGCCACCTTTGAAGCCAGTTAACTCATATCTAAGGCAGTTAACTCATATCTGTGCTAATAACGACTGCCAACAGCTCACAGATTAAACAGCATGGAAACCTACAGGTAGTCCTCAATTTACGACTGCAATTGAGCCCAACATTTAAGTTGCTAAGAGAGAAATCTGTTGAGTTTTGCCTCATTTTACAACTTTTCTTGCCACATTTGTTGAGTGAACCACTGCCGTTGTTAAATTAGTAACAGGGCTATTAAGTGAATCTTGATTTCCCCATTGACCTGGCTTGTCAGAAGATGGCAAAAGGGGATCAGGTGACCCTGGAAAGACATTGCAACCATAAATTTGAGTCAGGTGGCAAGCATCCAATCAGGTGACCGTGGGGAAGGCCGTTATGGTCATAAGGGTGAAAAATGGTCATAGGTCACTTTTTTTTAGTGTAACTTCAAAGCATCCAGTTAGGTGACCATGGGGAAGGCGGCTACAGTCATAAGGGTGAAAAATGGTCATAGGTCACTTTTTTTTAGTGTAACTTCAAAGCATCCAATTAGGTGACCATGGGGAAGGAAGGCTGCCACGGTCATTAAGTGTGCAAAACAGTCATGTCACTTGTTTCGGTGTAACTTCAAAGCATCCAATCAGGTGAACCTGGGGAAGGAAGGCTGCCATGGTCGTTAAGTGTGAAAAAAGGTCATCAATCACTTTTTTCAGTGTAACTTCAAAGCATCCAATCAGGTGACCGTGGGGAAAGCGCCACAGTCGTTAAGTGTGAAAGACGGTCATAAGACCCCCTTTTTTTTCACTGCCATTGTAACTTTAAGCGGTCGCTGTAAGTGATGTGTTGCAAGTCGAGGACTACCTGTATAAAAAGATCAGCACGGACCGATTTCCACAACCTGCACGTCTTATAAGATTTGGCCACCTTCCTCGACCTCTCGGATGTGGCGCCGCTCTTGCTACCAAGCAGCGCCATCAGGGCAATATCCCGGGCTCCATCTGGAGCATCCCATAAGCCTCTCCACTTACGAGTGGCTTTCTGTAAATTAGTACCCAGGATAGGATGCTATCAGCGGCATCCCAAGGCAACCGGCCGCACAACGTTTTTCAAGTGCGTAACAGACGCATCTCTATCCGGAGCCATCTGGAGCCCCGCCTCTGCCCCGCTTTCTTTCCAGAGCCCGCCCGCATTTAAAGGCCCAACTGCAGCCTCACTCACCGATCTCTTGTTCTCGGCCTTTTGCCCTCGGGACGGAAGGCGAGCTCCGCGTAAGGAGCTCCGTCGCCCGCGATGCCCCGCCGAGCCTTTCCTGCCTCGCCAAACGGACGAGGAGGAAAGTGAACCACCTCACCACTAGAAGCCTACCCCCTCCTCCCCGCCAACAAAAACAACAGTCCGCAGAAGACCCGGAAGCGGAAGCGACTTCAAAGGCTGCGGGCAGAGGTTGGGAAGAGTCGGAACGGCCTTCCGTGGCACGTGATGAAGGGGCGGGGAGGATGGCGCGGGATGGGGAGGGGGGGGAGTGTTGGTGGAAGAATTGGGCGCCGAGAAGCGCTGCCTGCTTGCGTGGCGTGTTGACAGACCGTGGAGTCCTCTTCGGTGTTGAACGGCGCGCGATTCCAAAGGCAACATGGGAGCGGGAGTGCGCCTGCGCGGCGCGTACCACATGTCAGGGCTCCCTTATAACGGGTCTCCAACCTTGGCAACTTGAAGCCTGGCTGACTTCAATTCCCAGAAAAAAATTCAAAACAGATTCTGGGAGTTGAAGTCCGCCAGGCTTCAAGTTGCCAAGATTGGAGACCCCTGCCTTAAAACATCAGCCCCTTTTCCGAGTTCCACATATGCAGGTGGTCCTCGACTGTTCAGTTTATTTAGTGACCCTTCGAAGTTACAACAGCACTGAAAAAAAGTGACTGGTGGCCGTTTTTTCAGAGTTATGACCTCTGAAGCATCCCCATGATCATGTGATCAAAATTCAGACGCTTGGCAGCTGGTTCATACTTATGACCGTTGCTGTGCTCCAACGTCATGCGATCACCCTTTGCGACTTTCTCACAAGCAACGGGAAGCCAGGTTCACTGAACAACCAGGTTATTAACTTATCAACTGCAGTGCTTCACTTAACAACTCTGGCAAGGAAAGACATAACCTTGGGCAAAACTCACTTGGACAAACGTCTCACTTAGCAACATAAATTTTGGGCTCAGTTGTGGTCGTCAGTTCAGGACTACCTATACTTTATTTCTGCACAGAAGCAAAAGGCATTTCCGCTGATGGCTTCAGCAAAAGCAAAACCCTGGACCATAATTACATCAAGCTTTTTATGTTTGCACAAGGAAGCATAAGGTTATAATTTCATTTGTTGGTCAGTTGTCACTTCATAGTTCTAGTTACTGCCTGCATTCCAAGAAGCTGTCCGCTACTTTTAAATCACCACAGTTATTCCAGTTTATTTGATGTACTGGATGTGTTTCAACAACAGTTCCATGTTTCAAGTGGGTAACATAGCCAATAGATACTGTAGGGTGTACATAGCCATTCGATAAAAACAAAAGAGCCCAACTACATATTGATCCATTGCTTTCATATGTTTAAGACACAAACTTTTTTACCCAAGGGAATAAAGAAGAGAAGTTAGAATGTGGGAAGCTGTAGAAAAAATGGAGCTATGAGTGCTTGATGAGTCTGGCTTTCTGCAAATTATTAGTTATGATAGGATCCAGGGATAGAAAGATTCATCTCGCAGGTACAGCAAAATGGAGAGTAGACAGTTGTGATAGGATGAAGGAGCAGAGCAAAGAATTAGTATGATTTTCTTTTTTTAAAAAATTATACAATCTCCATCCACAGTAAAACAAACAATAATATTCCTGGGTATTTTATTTAATTTTTCACTTCCAGGCAGTAGTACACACAATAGGCTAGTACATCTGTGCAAGACTGCCCTCCTTTGCTCTGATTTAACAGCCTCTAATCGCTACTTCCAGGTTCTCAACAGAAGCTACACAGAAGGGCAATGGGAACCTATTATCTATAAAGATCTTTGCTGCAAATCTTGCTCCAATGACAGGGACGATTCCAAGCCAGTGAGAGACAAGTGTTTATTGTCAAGGTGGGGAAGGGCAGGGTTAAAAAACAAGGAAGACCCATCACTACATTCCTTTCTCCAAGACCCTACTGTCAGACTTCTACCTTAGAACTGTAATAATGTAAAAAAATAATTAAAAAAGGACTGTTCACAGCAAGGCTATAATACTGACACAGAGATTAGGGTCAAGGAAAACTAGATTCTACAGGAGTGATGGGGAGGGTGGGCTAAAACCAGACAGTTTTAATGCAAAAAGAGCTTAAGAAAAATAATTTAAAAAGATCCGGGTTCAGTTGGCACTGAATCATGAAGGCCTCATCAGCAATCAAGAAAGCACCTGCAAAAAGAAAAGAACATCAAGGTAAGAAATACAGTTTAGATTTTAGATTTATGTGTTGCATAAACCATAGTTTTAACTAACCAATAATTTGCTGCACACATATGAACCAAAAAAACCAGACAAGCCACACTATGGCTTGCCATAATATGTGAGCTCACTCTGTATCTTAGGTGAGCCAGGAATTACAGTTGATGTTCCCTATATCTTCTTTTGTTACTTCCATTTTCAGCATCATAGGAAGTTGGTATAATCAGTTTTTGGGACTCAGATTTATGACAATGGCTGATTGGATCAGGTATAATACACACTATCCCTAAAACAGATATTACATGCTGTATATTTACCAGCAGCACAAGGAATTGTAGGATAAATATACACATATGGCCCCTTCTCTCCATTTCAAGGAGGCATCCAGCAGTGGTGAAATCTAAAATTTTACTACCGGTTCTGTGGGCGTGGCTTGGTGGGCATGGCAGGGGAAGGATACTGCAAAATCCCCATTCGCTCCCCACTCCTGAGGCCAGCCAGAGGTGGTATTTGCCAGTTCTCCAAACTGCTCAAAATTTCCACTACCGGTTCTCCAGAACCTATCAGAACCTGTTGAATTTCACCAGCAGACATGCCCTACACTTTCTTTGCCTAGACTCAGGAATTCCTTAAGAACTTGGATGCACACATTCAATCTTTCCCAATCAAAAGCCCAGAGTAATACCAGGCCAATTAACTCACCAGCTCAACGATCAGTAGTTGTGCGCAAATCTGTGGTCAGTGGATCATGCTGGATTGTCTGATGCAACATGAGGGCAAGCAACCCAGCCCGGTTAGTCATAGCCATCCGAACATTTCGTTCCTGCTCAAACAGCTCATCCAGCTTGTACCACTGCCAGTGAATAAAGACATCCTAGATTACCATCTCCATTCTTAGATCAACCCCAGGAAAACTATTTCTTCAACAGGTCTATGTATAGAGAAGGCTCCCTGTTCACTCCTCGACATCTCCAGGTTGATCTGGAGCCGAAAAGCTGAAGAATTGATGCCAGCCCATGTGAAAAATTCTGGACTAGAGAGGCTAGTGGTCCGATTTATAAAGTTATTTTTAAATAAATAAATGTTTAACAAAAGATTACGTCTTTGTATTCCTACAAGAGCCTGAACATACCACACGCACTCGCTCCAAGTCCACCTCAGCCCGGCGCAACTTTTCCCAGCAGTAGTGTCGATTGCATTTCCGTTTGGGCACCCGGCAGAAATCTCCAGTGAGCTCAAACACATCTTTTACCATGGGGCACCCACACACCTCGTCTGCCGAAACCTATGAGAAAAAGTCCGAGTCAAGATTCAGCAGGAGAAAACGGGAGTTATGTCTACCCTGGCCAAATATTGCCCCATCCTATGATACCCCAAAGGCAGCTAAGGAGAAGGTGCAATTCTAACAGTATTGGTGATATAGATTTGATCATTCACATAACTTATTCTGGACAGTACAGTCTTCCAAATCTGGGGAAATATTACTCCACCATGCCCCCAGTTAAGGGTTCAACAGATACTGCCAGAATCTGTATAAAACTTAGTTGGACTTAAATATGTGTGTGTATATGTATATATGTGTGTATCTGTATACACAAGCACACACACACACACACAATATACAATACTTAAATCCTAAGATTTAAAAACTTATTTTTATTCGGAAATGAAATCCAGATCAGTATACAGCAGTCTACACTTTCCTTGCACTGTTAGCAGAAACACAGAGCCCACTTTACATACTTTTCTACTGAATTCTGACCAATGGTTAACTTCCACAAAGATCTACCCTGGCCCCTCAAAAGGAATACAACTCTGTGCTTACTTTTGGGTCACGGGAATGCTCTGGGCACAGGACTTGCAAGCGTTTGCAGTATGTCTTGCTTTGTGGGTTGTAGACATCACAGAAAAGACGAGTAGCTCTGGGAGGGGGAAAAAAACCAACCATCACCATGCATCATTTTACACACCTCAAACACATCTCCCACTTACTTTTTTTTTTCCCCCTAAGCTAAAAAGCCTGCAAAGATTTAGTACCAACCATTTGTACTCTTCCTATCCGGATATAGAGGCAATTTTCAATATACAACTGGTCATTTCACGATCATCTAAAAAAAACATTATTTAAAACCCATCCTCAAAGTTTATGATTGCTGCACCAGCCCATGGTCATGTGATCCCATGTTGGGCACTTGGCAAGCAGCCTGCATTTACAAGTCACACGACCGCATTTTCCAAAGCTTTCCAGCAAAAAAAAGCCCGTTAGAGAAGCTGCATTTGGATTTACAACCATGTGATTTTCTTAACAACCACAGTCAGTTGCTTAATGACCATCGTAAAAATGGTTCTAAAATGAAGTCCAGTCACCCCGTGACTCAACTTACAACCACAACTCACAACCAAAATTCCAAGGCTAAATCGTGGTCCTAAGTCAAGGAGTACATGTATTGGCAACCTGCTTCCTTGCCTTATTGACACATCATGCTTTTAAAATGGAGGCTGAACTCTGCTGTTACTGGAATTCATTTGTCTATATGTATGGGGTGGAGACACTTCCTGCTTCTTTTATAACCTTTGCTAACTTGATTATTGATTTATTTAGTTCACAAGTTTTATAGCTCTTCCCCATCTACAATCTCTGAGCAGAGTATGACAGAGTAAAACTACAGATTCAGAACAAAAAAAAGAAGACACGAAACGTCTGCCGCTTGGTCTATGTCCTCCTCACATCAGAATATTCTCACTGCATAGTCAGATTAACCTTGGCAAGCCAAAGCTTCATGTAAACTGATATTATGCCATGTAGGGTTTCATAGATCTGCACTTTGAATTGGTCCCAGACACCTTCTTCTAATTACTGCAACAACTTTAGTAGTGGAGTTAATCTACTGTGATAGAATTAGCTCATCAACAGTCTAATCATAACATTTTGAATCAGGTTCTGGATCGTATTCAAAGATAGTCTCAAGAAAAGTGTGTTACAATAATCCAACTGAGTAATGATCAAAGTATACATTATTGTGGTTGAAGTATCCTGCTCTAGGGAGGATCATAATTGGCATACCAGCCAAGCCAAGGCAAGCAACACAAACACACTCACACAGCTTGTATTTGCTGTTTAAGCTGTAGCCACAAATCCAGGAGAACCCCCAGATCACAAACAACTGCCTTCAAGAGATTGTCGCCCCATCCAAAATAAAGTAGCAGGGCTGGAGTTTGCAAATGCTGAACAAAAAGCTACTAGGTTTTGCAATAATTCAGTCTAAGCCTATTTAGCCTTATCCAGATCCCGACAACCTCCAGACAAGCTTTCAACAAAATTCCTAATCTGACTTGGGGTAGCAATGTACAAGTGGATGTCATCTACACACTGATGGCATCTCACCCAAACAGTCAGGTGACTTCTCCTAATGGCATCATACAAGTTTTAATTAATAGGGCAGATAGCACTGAACCTCGTGGTACTCTGGATTGTAGTGCTGGCCATCTCCTTCATTACAGACTTAAATCACCCACACAAGGAGCTCAGTGTCTGTGATCCCCCAGTGTTTGAAGGCAGTCCAGCACGATTCTATGGCAGCCCAAAAGGTCTAACGGTACCAAGATCCAAACAAAAGTCCTTCACCAAGGGCAAAAGAATGTGGTTTCCATTCATTCCTTCTGAATCCTCACTAGCAGCAATCTGACAGTCCATTTCTTCTAGCTGAGTAATTACCACCTTTTCAATAACTTTTCCTAAAATGGGAAGTTTGGAGCATGTTCACACAAGTGAACATGAGCCTAGGAAGTTTAAAAAGATCAAAGTGGTTATGTAACAGTGAAGACACTTATAAACAATTTCACACACAAATATATACAAAGTTCCCATCATAATTCCAGCAGAAACACACATACAAAAAGAATGACAATGCACTGGCAAGGAAAGGAAATATAATTGGATGAATTATAAGGGGAGAGGGGAAAATTACCACCCTCATTATACAAATAGTTATTTGAAGGGAGAAAAATGTCTTTCTAGAAGAGAAATATCTATTTATCTGAAAGAAAGAGGATCCTAAAGATGATCCTAAAAGAGAGGGATTTATATTATTTCTTTTCCCCTGTCTATTCTTCCTTGGGAGGGGATGTCTTAACTTTAGGACCATCTTCTTTTCAGGAAATTCAGGTAGAGAGAAAAGATATACTTTATCTCAAATGAATAGAAAGAGCCTGGGTGGCCAGTGTTTGATAGATTTCTTACCCTTCAATACGTGTCGGATACATAGACCCAAAAGATGTCTGGCTCTCATACTGCAGAGGGAAAAAACAGTAAAGCACAGTTGTAAAGTCTGAATAGAAGAAAAATATCACGGTCATTATCATTATGTGAGGAAACTTCAATCAATACTATAAGTGTTAGTACCTAACGTGAAAGCTCAGAAGACTGCTTATATCATGCAACCTTTTTTAAAAGGGTTGCAAGATTTTGCTAATTTCAAAAGTGGAAGTACAGGTAAACCCAAAGGTGCTTTTTCAGGAGGCAACTGGACTTCCTTGTTTTTTTCTTTGAAGATGTTTTGCTTCTCATCTAAGAAGCTTCTTCAGCTCTGACAGGATAGCAGGGAATGGAAGTACAGGTAAAGTTGCCATTAAGTGAGGGTTAAAGGTAAAGGTTCCCCTCGCACATACGTGCTAGTCATTCCTGACTCTAGGAGGCGGTGCTCATCTCCGTTTCTAATAGCTGAAGAGCCAGCGCTTTCTGATGACAATTCCGTGGTCATGTGACCGGCATGACTAAACACCAAAGGTGCACGGAACGCTGTTACCTTCCCACCAAAGTGGTCCCTAATTTTCTACTTGCATTTTTACATGCTTTCAAACTGCTAGGTCGGCAGAAACTGGAGCAAGTAACGGGAGCTCACTCCGTTGCGCGGCACTAGGGATTTGAATCACCGAACTGCCGACCTTTCCGATCGACAAGCTCAGTCTTAGCCACTGAGCCACCACAACCCCTACGTCAGGGTTACCTGTGTTCATATGAGGCACTGACAACATAATAGCAGCAGGGGGGAAGGGAAAAGATTGGAGGTGAGCAGCCCTGTGGAGTACTGTGCGATGAACCATCGACGGCAATTCAGAGAGGGGAGGGGAAATATTGAGAAGACTAATGGAGGAGCAAGTGGGAAAAGGAGTTATACAGGCTTCACTATCAGTAGCAGTTTCAGGGAGGAAGTAAGGAAGGTGATAGGAAGACTAAGGGACAAGTGGGAGGTGGGATTACAGTACACAGGTAGTCCTCGACTTACAACCACAACGGAGCCCCCAAATTTCTGTTGCTGAGACATTTGTTAAGTGAATTTTGCCCCCTTTTGTGACCTTTCTTGCCACAGTTGTTAAGTGAATCATTGCACTTGTTAAATTAGTAATATGAATCTGGCTGCCCCATTGACACTGCTTGTCAGAAGTTGCAAAAGGTGATCACATGACCCCAAGACACTGCAGCTGTCCCAAATATGAAATGGTTGCCAAGTGCCTGAATTTTGATCACGTGACCATGGGGATGTAGCAATGGTCATAAGTGTGAAAAACAGCCATAAGTCACTTTTTTCAGTGCCACAGTAATTTTGAATGGTCACTAAACAAACTGTTATAAGTCGAGGACTACCTATACCATTCTAAGTATACAGCCCCTGCCATGGCAACAGAAGGACTGACACACACTACCTATAACCTTCACTCCTTATCAGCCACTAATTGGCTTTTTCCTCAATTTACCCCCAAATCAATTTTTATTGTGTCTTATTTTTATTCTTTGATGTTTTATGTTATAGTTTACTGTCCAAAGTTCAGAGTTTATATGAGCAGCCATATAAACATTTAAATAATTCACACCTGCCCTCAACAGCCCCATTTGTTTCACCACCTGAAAATGTTCCATGCATGGATGTTTTGCATATTCCCTAAAGGTTAAGTAATCTTTTCTGACACGTTAATCCCCGAAGCCTTAATTATACAAACTTGGGGGAAAATAATAATAGTAATTTATCTTCATCTAATGAATATTGCTTGAATAAATGGTAATTGGCTGGCTTCATAAATCACATGAAGCTACAAATAAATACCTGGACTTTCGTATTGTTGGACCTGCATTCTCAAATACTCTTATTTAACTGATAATATGTTGCCTTTTTCTCAAGGAATTTTCCCATGTTTTTAAATGTTTTTCACCATCACACACCACTTGGTATTAAGGCTGAATAAAGAATGATTAAGATAACTACAAACATAGCTAACATGAATGTTTCCGAGGCTTGTTAAAAAGAAATCATTAACAATATGATTTGCTGTTGCTGCCCAGTTTGTATCTTATCCATGGTCCTGAATGCTGTGAATTTGTGAGTTAAAAGGCAACTGGAACTGAGCATATGACTATTTTTTGCAAATCATATTAAGCCACAGCTACCATTTAAATATCCAACAATAACATGGTTTAACATGGTTTATTTACTGATGCCTCTCAATATTTTACATCATACTAACCTAAAGCAAGGAAGACAACTTATGGCTTGGGTATAAGTAGTCCTCAGTTGATAATGACAATTGGGACCAGGATTACTATTGCTAAGTGATGTGGTCATAATGCAGTGTTAGGGGACCACATCACTTAGTAACAGCAATCCCAGTTGTCATCATCATCCCAGGACTGCAAAGGTTATTAAGCAGGAAGAGGCAGGGTCCCAGGTGTGCAGGAGGATGTGTCATGGGAAAGGTACTGCAGGTAGGCATTGGGGAGTACAGGTGGGCAGGCCAGTGTGATAGGAAGTGCCAGCAGGCTGGCTAAGGTAGCAGGCAAGCACTGGGGCGTACCAGACCAACTAGGGCAGCAGAGGGAGCAACGAGAGTTGCTGGCAAGCACTAGGGAGCACAAGTAAACAAGAGTCTGTTACAGAATATGATGTCCCAGGGAATCTCATATTCCATAGTGGAGCTCCTTGGAAAAAAATGTGCCAGGAGCAACTTGCTACCTTTCCTATTAGCTTCCCAACTGACTTTGCGTTGAGATCATGGGGTTGTTGCAATGGTTGCAATTTTGCAGATTGGCTGTAAATTCCCCTTCATTCAGCACTGGGTGTCGCTGAATGGGTGGTTGTAACTCAAGAACTACCTTGTACAATGCTTAAATCCTTCAAAATGCAATTCAATAGCACACTGAAGCAGCACTGGGAAAATCGACATACCTTGGCATAACATCTTTCCATGTGGCGAAGGGCAACTTTGGGGTTGATGGGATGGCCACAGGAGACACAGAATATCTGCAAATCTGTGTCGTCACTGTCTCCTTCACTGGTCTACGAAACAAGCAGAGGTCAAAACAACAGTGAATTTTAAAGAAAATAGCACCTTAGCTCATATGTATAGAACTTTTAATCCAACCAGGCAAGCAAAGAAGAACCAAGAATCTGGCAACAACCCAACTGCAGAGGATTATGTTTTGGCAGTCATGCATAAAGCAGTGAGAGGGTGGTTTGGTTTTTAGTACAGCTTGTGGAACAAATCAGATGTCACGGGAAACACTCAAAAAGCTAAGCCTTAAAAAGGAGCCATTGGTGTAGTGATGAATATGCTGGGCTCGAAATCAGAAGGCTGCAAGTTCTAGGCCTTTCTCAGGCATGAAAGCCAGCTGAGTGACTAACCGTCTATTTCTCTCTCAGCTAAATTCACCTCACAGGATTGTTGTTGTAATGAGGAAAACAGGAGGCAGGAATGTCGGGTAGCCTGTCTTGAATTATATCTTTTTTTAAAAAGTGGGGAAAATATAATATCACACAACATTAATTAAAGAAACCATACTATCATGAAGCACTTATATGCAGATCTAGCCATTTTCCCAACCAAGCTTGCAAAGCCAGGTTATTAAGTCTCTTATCGGGGTGGGTGGGTGGGGTGGGGTATTTATGTGCCTTCTGCCATCTTGTGCCACTATACTTCTGCCACTCCCGTCTTCTGCCACTATAGCAAGGTGCGATAGCCCACAGACTGTGGCGAGCACAGCAAGCAAGAGTTCCTGTGGCTGCCTAGGTGGCAGCTGTGCAGGAGGTGCTGTTCAGGTTGGTAGCAGAACTGGAGGACAGAATGGGACTTTTTGCCTCGATCTCTTGGCGGTGCCTGTTTCTCCACCAGGGTTTCGCCTCCATGTTATTATGCCTCAGCACTTTGGGCCACGGCCCCTCTGTCCCAGTCCCTTTGCCGTTTTCCTCTACAGCCCACACACACACCCGGTCTTTTGTGGCTGGATCCTTCCCCCGTGTTGCTCTCAGCCACCTCGGAAGGCTCCGAACTGACACAGCCTCCCTCTGAACTGCAGCCCCGCTCTACTCCCAAAGCCCTCAAGTCCCTGCACCGATTGGCTGGTTTCAAACTGTCCTGTGCACCCAAAAGCCTGACACGAACTGTATTGCAATGAATAGGCTTGCGGCGAAGGAGAGAGTCCATAGCTCAAAGTGCCGAGTCATAATAACACGGAGGCAAAACCCTGGTGGAGAAACAGGCAGCGCCAAAAGTTTGAGGCGAAAAGTCCTAGACCCACTGGAGGAAGCAGAAGGATGTGGAAAAGTGCAATGTATACTCTGCAGCTCATGTTGAAAGCACTCTTGAAGATCTGGTCTATGGTCTCCAAAGAGGGGTAGAGGCAAGCCCAGTACTAACAGACCCTCTCTGCCAAACTCCCTCTGGTAAAGCCTCACAAAGGCCCAGTCATTTCCAACAAGCAGAAGTCTACGGACCAATTCACCAGGAGCTCTTCCAACACAAGTTATAAATGTAGGCAGCGCTTCTGGGAAGTCCTTGTCCATTTCTTCCACTTCTGCTACCACCCAGAGTGACTCCCCCATAGCCATCTTCACTTGGGGAGCCACAGTCACCTCCCCAAGCAACAAAGTGCACCATGCCTTGCTATCCTCTCCCACTGTACTCTCCACTTTCTGCAGACTATCACACCTCATACTGGCAGTGGAAGAAAGGGCTCCTTCTTCTGCACTGCTGCCCTTGCCTGCCAGACCCAGTGAGTTCCCTTCAGCAGACAAGGCTCCACTGCCCTTGTCTTGCACATGCTGGGTCTGCACCAGGTCTTAGATCCCAGGCCAGCAGCGTGAAGAAGTAAGTATATGGCAAACATCAGCTGGAGACAGCAGCAGTGCGGGTGGGAGAAGGGCAGGGCAGCCAAATGGGTAGACAGTGGGAAGATAGACAGGTAGAGGGAATTCAGTGCGTCCTGAGGTCATGAATTTTGATCATGTGACTGCAGGGGTACTGCAATGGCTGGAATTTCAAGGACCAGTAGTAAGTACCATTCATTTAATACTCTCATATCTGAATGGTCGCTGAACAAATGGCCATAACCTGATACCATGGCCATACCTGTAATTTTCTTGACAAGATTTTCAGAAATGGTTTGCCTTTGTCTTCCTCTTAGGGCTGAGAGAGAGCACCACTAGATAGAGTCATCCAATTGGCATTGTGGCCAAGGAGGGACTAGAACTCACCGTCACCTAGTTTCTAGTCTAGTGCCTTAACCTAGTCACCAGATTGACTCTCTAGGGCAGGGGTGTCCAAACTTGGCCCCTTGAAGAGTGGTGGACTTCAACTCCCAGAATTCCCCAGCCAGCATGAGCTATAAATATGAGCAAGTTGCTGGCTGGGGAATTCTGGGAGTTGAAGTCCACCACTCTTCAAAGGGCCAAGTTTGGACATCCCTGCTCTAGGGCATAACATAGACTAATAAATTGTACCATTTTCATCCAATCACACTTCTCAATACACAATGGTGATTCTGCTCCAAATCAGCCTTGAGAAATCTGTCCGATTTTCTCAAATAAGGTATTAGGTAACTGCCACCACATCACTACTGACCTGTTTTCCACTAGGGTCTGCCCACTGTTTTTTGTCCTCCCAGCCAGGAAGATGAAAAGTTCAGGGCACTTTAACTGCTGCAGCAATATCACACAGCAGATAATGGGTTCAGGCTCACGGAAAATTCCACTCAACATTCACATCAGAATGTGCCATACACAGAGCAGGAGGAGGTAGGCAATTCAATATACTCCACGTACTGGATTATACTTTGTTAATATAATTTGAGGAAGTACAAGCATTTGCTTAGGAAATAAAGAGACAGATGTTCTGCTATCTGCTCAAGAACATTCTAAAAGAATTCCCAGTATGAGCTAGTATTCTAATCAAGAATTATTGCTATTTCCTCACACATTTGAAGACTGTTAACAAAAGAAATGGTCAGGAGTTTCACCATTACACTTTAAGTTCAACCTAGAATTATACTTATCAGGTTTGGCCAGTCTCAATTAGTCAATGAGGCTAATGTAAGCAAACTCAGGACAAACACAACGGATTGGCGGAATAAGTCGTAGCTAAAGCAACTGATTTCTCATTCATTAATTCATCAAGACAAAGAGGACAGATATCTTATCTTTTAACAGCGTTTCCTCTGTGGCTTAAATCAAGAGTTAACAAAGCTTCGCACAGCCACTACAGCAATGAAAAAGATTCAGGAATGACTGCTTGGTTCTTCTGACATTATAGAGATATAATGTAATTTGGGAATACACACAAGCTACTGGTGTTTAGAAATATTTGCAAATCTATGTCTATTTATTTATTTATTTCCATTTCTACAGCCGCCCATCTCAATCAATGGCTCTGGATGATTTGCAATCTAAGCTGCATAGGTGAAAAACAGGTATATAGAGTTAAGAGGCCAAAAAGCTCTAGCTGTATCTATCCAAGCTCCCCTATCTGTTCTAAGATGGTGTCCAACAATTTTGTCTCCTCCTCCACATTTTCCAGGTACCTCTTCATCTTCCTTGATAGCCTGCTGCTTAGCCCGGACAATAAGAGCTTCCAATTCATGGAATTTGCGTTCCATTTCTTGTAATTTAAGCCGAGCCTGCTGCTGCTCCCGCCTTATCCGCTCCAGAAGCTTCTTGCCATGCTCCTCCGCCACACATGGACTTTGTTGCCACTGCTGTATGCGTTGTGGGAGGATCTCATAGATGCGACTGAGGAAGGGAAGGGAAGGGAAGGGAAGGGAAGGAAGGAAGGAAGGAAGGAAGGAAGGAAGGAAGGAAGGAAGGAAGGAAGGAAGGAAGGATGGATCACAGATCATTATGAAAGAGCAGCGATCAAATGCAACTTAATGTTATCCTACCCAATTCATATGCCTCAAGGGTATCATAAACTTGGGACTATTTAAGGCAGCGGCCCCCAACCTTTTGGGCAACAGGGACCAGCTCCACAGAGACAGGTTTTTCCCCAGACCGGAGGGGGCCTGGTTTGGTGTAATGCCTGCATTCCCCAAATGGGGCTTTGCGTGTTTGCACGGCCCGGTTTTTGCCATGCCACAGACTGAGGGTTGAGGACCCCTGATTTAAGGCATAATAGAACAGCAAATGTTTCAGATGCTTTTAAAGAAAAAAAACCATGAAGGTATTTTATATGTGTAAAAGGAAAAGGTGCTTTAAAAGTTCTCTGTGCACTACAAAAATAGTTCCCCACTGTCCTAGTCTACAGCAGAGACAACCCATGGGAACAAGAAAAATATTTCCACCCCAAAGACTGGCATCAGAGGTGCCCATGTGCTCTTCTACCATAAGAGGTTTCTATTACACCGCCCTGAGTCCTTCGGGAGAAGGGCGGTATAAAAATTGAATAAAATAAAATAAATAAAATAAAATAATAAATATTACGGATTGTGACATTAGTTCCCCAAACTGTTCCTTTTAGTTTCATCATAATTCTACCTTTCCATATAGCTGAAGTTGGGTGGGAGGGGGAGGAATCCCCGTATTTCACTACCAATATCTTTCTTACCGTTTCATCTCCAATTCCAGCTCCACAAGCGAAGTCCCCCTCCCCTAATCCATGATGAAAGGTAAACCCTGAGGAGAAAGAGAACCAAGGAGACATAGTTCTTACTTGGCTGCCAACTTCATTCCGCATTCATCGGAGCAGTACTTGGAGGTAGCCCGGGCAGCTTGGATGCAGCCGGGGCCCAGACATTGATGTAAAGAAGACGGATCTTTGGCATCCACCCGCTCGGCATGCTTTGACCTGTCACGGTGTTTCTGCTTCTGCTTGTGTCGCTTATATTTCTCCTCCTTCTGCAGAGCAAGAAGCACAAAGAGGGCTCATATTTAGAGAGATCTCCAAACGGAAATCAAACCACTTTCAGCCCCTTTCTTTCCCCCAGTGAGAAGATTCTTAATATGAAGGCCATATTTCTCAACCTCTAGAGTCCTATTTCTTGGATACCTTTGGTGGTGGTGTTTTTTATGCTCGTTTTGTTTTGGGCATTCAACAGATGGTTGGTTGAAACTGGAAACCAAGGCCAGGCTCAATGTTTCTCAACCTCATCCACTTTTAAGAGGTGTAGATTTCAGTTCCCAGAATTCCATGGCTAGCGTGGATTCTGGTTGCTGGAAATTTTGGGAACCGAAGTTCACACATCTTAAAGTGGATGAGGTTGAGAAACACTAGCTAGACTGGCTGGATCCTGACCTGATCTAAACAGAGAACACTATTTCAGTATATATAGCAATTTAAGTCCTGGATTTGGGAAGCCCAGATTCTCCATCTTTTTCTTACTAAAAAAAAAAAGGCTACAAGCCACCACCTATTCACTTTAGCATCTCCCGTATGACTAAAGATAAAGGTTTTCCCTATCCAGTTGTTTCTGACTCTGGGGGCAGTGCCCATCTCCATTTCTTAGCTGAGGAAGCCAGCATTGTCCAAAGACACTTCCATGGTCATGTGGCCAGCATGACTTTACGCTGAGGTACAGGGAATGCTGTTACCTCCCCACTGAAGTGGCGCCTATTTATCTACTCACATTTGCATGTTTTCGAACTGCTAGGTGGGCAATTCTTGTATTTTTATCTTCAATTAAAGGCAGGGTGGGGAAAAAATGTTTCTATGTGATATTCTGCTTTTCCTTCAGAAAGCAGATGGTATCCTTCCCTATCTCTTTCAGTCTGAAGTACTTTAGACTAAGAGATGGTAACTCAGACAAAGTCATCCAAAGATTTTCAGTTTAGGTAGGGATTTGGTCCTGGGTCTCCTCACACATATGGGAGGGAGCATACTGCTTCCCTTTCGCCTTTCAGCCCCAATCCAGGAGCCCTCCAAGCAGTCACATTCACGACAAACTATTTCTGTGTTAAATTTACTGACAAATTGACCTTTATTTCTTTGTCAGTAAATTGAACATGTATGTACGTATGTATGTATGTATATATGCATGCCTTCAGTTACTGATGTCCCTCTCTCCTAAGCATTTATTTTCCCAATCAAGAAGCATCTCAAGATTCTGTGGACCAAGTCCTGGTTTTCTCCTTGGGCTATACCTCCCTTTCTTTTCCCAAAGGAAAAGAAATGCATCACTATGGTTTACCCCAAAAGAGTCCTCCCAAGTGCTAGTATATCATTTGTTCAAGGCTGGGCTTGCCATCTACTCAACTGTGCTTTTCACAGGATATTTTATATCTTCATTAAGATGCAATAAAACTCAGAATACACATATATTAAGATGAGAGCAGCTGACAACTATCCTTGCATGCAGTGAGTAAATAATGTCTAACTGTTCTCGTGAAAAAGGCAGATAATAATAAAAAAAAAAGACCCATCTTTGCCCCAAAGATCCCACAAAGCTGTTACCGAAGAACAAAAACAAAACTGACCTCAATGGGCCTATCATCCCACTTAGTGTATCCGGATGATCGTGTCTTTGTAGCACAGGTCTTATCAGGCTGCAATGACATCTCTCTAGCGCGATGTTTCTCAACTTCAGCAACTTAAAAATGGGTGGGCCAACTCCCACTTGAGGAATTCTGGGAAGTCCACACATCTTACAAAGTTGCTGAGGTTGAGAAACACTGGTCTAGAGGACAGGCCCCCAACCTTTTGGGCACCAGGGACCGGTTCCGTGGAGAGGTTTTTCCGCAGACCAGAGGGAGCATGGTTTCGCATGCTGCCTGCATCTCATGGATGGGGCTTTGCTTGTTTGTGTGGCCTAGTTTCTGGCATGCTGCAGCCTGTTGCTGGTCATGGACCAGGGGTTGGGGACCTCTGGTCCAGAGGATAGCTCAGCATCAAGATTCATATTTTTAGGCACCCTCCTTTTTTACTGTTGTTCTATTTTGCACATCCAGCACATGTCTGATTGCAACTGGTAACCAAGGGAGTTTGAGAGCCAGTGTGATACAGCAGCTAAGGTGCCAGGGTAGGACTGAAGAGACCTAGGTTGAAGTCCAATTCTAACATGGAAATTCACTGGTTGACTTTGGGTTAGTCACTCACTCTCAGCTCAGCTATAACCCATAAGGCTATCGGTTGGGGGGGGGAAATGGGAGGATGAAGAACTATGCCTGCTGTATTGAGCTCCTGGATGAAAGGCAAAATATACATCTAATAAATAAATAAGTAAACTAGGAAGTTCTTCTGTTTCTGACGTCTCAGACTTGGCTATTTTAAATCAAGGAGGAAGAAAATGAAATATAGGTCCCTCACAAACCATAAAGAAAGCCAACTTCGATGGACTTCTAAGCACATTATGGAAGGGATTACAGCTTTAGAATGTGATCTTCTTCCCAAAAATCCCATTTCCCATCTTGGCAGCTTGCCCTGTTGGGTTCCTACCTTCTTCTCAGACTTCTTTTCCCTGCGTTTGACGTGCTTCACTTTCACTGCACGTTTCCGCAACACAGGATCAAGGAAGGGCACATCATCTGTGTCACTGAGCCATGGCTAAAAGAAGAAAGACGACAAAAAAAAAAGTGGGGGGAAGATTAACATTTCCAGAACAAGACTTTTAAGAAAAGTCAAACAGTCAGTCAGCTTTGCTTCCATTTCTTCTTTCAGGAAATACATCTTGTAATTCTAGTACTCTGGCCAGCAACTCATTGTGTAATAGAACCACTTTGAGAAAAAAGATACCAGGGTAATAATACATGTTGGGATTATTTAAAAAGAACGATGTAAATGTAAAATAGAAATGTATTTAATACATGAAACTGCATGTTCCAGCTCCATTAATGGCCAAGTTGTCACAGATGCTGACAATCCAAGACTTTCTTTTCTTCATGAAGATTGGAATTTAGAAAGGGAAGCACATCTGGCCTAGGAGTTAACCCTGCTGATCTTTAAACTATTAGTTAAGCACACAACATCATCTCAAGTTGAGTAGAAATTCAGTAACCTTCTCTATTGCAGGCAACCATAAAACTGCTGGTTTTATGGGAACCATAAGAATGTAATATCTGCCTTGGGCTCACTCTGTGAATCACTCTATCCACACAAGTTGTTTCCAGCTTCCTAGGATCTTTCTAACGCATATGAGTTATAATTCTTAAATGCCCAGTTAGCATGGCCAACAGTCATGGAAAGTACATACCTTTGCCAGTTAGGTGCTTTATAGTTGTATAGCTAGTCTTCGCTTTAACAACCCTAATTGGGATCAGCAGCTCTGCCACTAAGTAAAACAGTCACTAAAGCATGTGACTGTGACTTCCAACTGGAAAGAGACAAGACTACACAGTTCCACACCTTTAGCTTTTGTTTGACTCCCCTGCCTTTGGAATGCCCAAGTGCCTGCTTACTGTCTTGCACACTAAAAGCAGTGTTATTGCACTCTAGCCCAGAGATGGGAACCACATGCTATGCTTTACTCTCTTGAAACCCCCCTGTCTCCAATCTTTCCACCCTATGGGGAGGAGGGGGAAAAAGCAAGCAATTTATGTAGGCAATCTCCTCTTTGCCTCACCCTTTCTCGCTGCCAGTGCAATCATACAGCTTTTGATGCGTAAAAGAGCAAATAGTTTACTGTCTTGAAATCTCGCTCCAATTTTTCTGCTCGGGGGGTGGGGGGGGAGAAGGGGAACTCCTTCACAGAAGAAAGAGATTGGAGAGAAAAAGATTTCAAAAGAGTACTGCTGGCAGAATCACATTGCTTTCAGCGTGAAGAACCAACAGCTTACTTTCTTGCAATCCCTTTCTCTCCAATCTCTCTGCTCTGCACTCGGTGTGTTTGTGTAACGTTTGTGTAAGAAAAACTCATAAGTCAGGCATAAGACAATGCATACTGACTGTAATAGCAATCACATGACTGAAGAATGCTGCAAAGGGTGTGAATAAGTTATGAAGTTATTTTTTTCAGCACCACTGTAACTTTGGTCAGTAAATGAATGGGAGGTAAGTGAGAAATATCTATATCGGATATAATTGCATCAATAGAGCACCTAACTAACAAAAGTATATTATTATGCCTTAAGATGCATGGTACTGTCTCATTAAAAGAAATGCCTAAGCCAGCATCAAATAAGCAAAATAAGACTGGCCATTTGTAATAATAAAAAAAAATGGATCTTTAGTGCCTATTACACTATAGTTCTCTGCACAGATAGTCCTTGATTAATGGCAGTTATTGGGATTGGGAATACTATCTCTAAATGATGCTATTGCAAAGTGCAATATCATGTGAACACACCAACTTACAATGGCAGTTCCAGCTGCAGGCATGATTAGACGAATCCCACAATGTCACATGACTGCCATTTGTGACTTCCTGCAGGCTCCTCCATTGACTTTGCTTGGCAGAAGCCAGCAGGGAAGATCACAAATAGCAATAACATGGTCAGGAGACACTGCAACCATTGTAATTGCAGTTGCCAAGTGTCTAAATTCCAATCAAATAACTGTGGCGATGCTGTCATGGCTTTGAGGATCAGCCATAAATCTCTTCAATCAGCACTGTTGTAACTTTGAGCAGTTGCTGAACGAGTGATCATAAACCCAATGGCTACCTGCACTTCCCACTACAGACTCAGATAAGTATGCCATAGTAACCTTTTCTAAAAGAATTTGAAAAAACCAAATTACACTAACGAAATAATTTAGAAACCGAATCAAAGGTACATATTTTTCCAGATATACGCCATGGGTGGCAATTTGCAAGAGCTTCTCTGACAAAGCAACAGCAACATCTCTGACCGCTTACAAATATTCTTAGTTACGGGCTAGGGGCAGAACTGTCCATGGAACAATGATCAATAGTGCAGCTTCTATGAGAGACATGAAACGTCCATAAGAAAACCTACGGGCGGTTAAGCAAAGGGCAAACAGGCAAGCAAAAAGCCTAGAATTGGGAAACTTTGCAGAAAGAGAGGCAGAGTAATCAGCAGAAAAGCAGAGCTGAGAGGAAGCAGGGTAGAAGAATCAGGAGGAGAAGATAAAGGAATAAGGGGAAATCAAGGCAAAAGAGATTGCTGGAGAATAAACTGAAGATACGAGGCTCAAGAAATAGTCGAAAGTGGGCAAGCAGGGAGCTTTAAATGCTGAGGAACTGGGTCGAGTCCCACATGAAATGTTGAGCCAAACATTTTGCTAGAGTTCCCAACACCTTTGACAGATGTCTTTCCACAGCCCTGAATGACATCAGGAGGGGACCCAGGACATGCACTATCCTAAGGCAGTTGTGCTACCCAAGCAAGCATTACCCTGCCAACATGACCTAGGAATCCCAAGGCAATGGGTCTACCATAGGTCTCACCAGATTCTGATCATCGAAGGCCCCTGAGCAAAGCTCCTGATACAAATCGGGATCTATGTGCAGATCATCATCCGACAGAGGCTCAGGTGTGGCAGCCGATTCTAGCTGTTCCTTTAGCATCTGCAGATCATCCTCCCGCCCCCGTAACATCTATTGAGTGATCGGGGAAGTGGGGAAGAGAGCGGGGAAAAAGCAGTGAGAGAGGAAAAAGGGGGGGGGGGAAGAAAAGAGAAAGAGAGAGGAAAGCATTAAAGAAGCCATCTGCCCGGCTTCACAGAAGCACCAGGCACCAAGACAGTGCAAACACACCCTTCTGTTCCTGGGCACAGAGTGTGGCAAACAGAGAAAATGGGGCTTGCTGAAGGCCAAGCGGCAAAGCGCGAGCAGCAAAAAAAAAAAAAAAAAAGAATCCCCAAACCCACTTCTTTTTTTTAAAAAAAAATAAAAATTAAAGAGGAGAGGAGAGGAGAAAAAGGCTTAGAGCTCAAAGAAGCAAGGCCAAATGGCCTGGCAAAACCTGCCACCTGATACAATACAGAAAGCATGCAATCTGGGTCTTCAAGCATAGGGCCTTTCAAATATGAACCCGCTTAGGTGTTAAGCCGGATCTATACAGGCAGCAGAATGTGGTGGAAATAAGATGAAAGGGGTGGACTGCATCACTAAAGAGAGAAAAGGCACAGCAATCAACAATGGTTGCCTTACTTGGGGTCGGAAGAAGACGACAACAAACCTCAAACAATTAAAAAGTTTGGAAACCCCAAAGTAGGGCAGAGGAAAAACTTTCTCCCTGCTGTGTTGGTCTTCTCTTTTAAGTGGGAGAGACACATGGTGCACGTGATATGTACAAGTAGTCCTTGATTTATGGCCACAATTGAGCCCAAAATCTGCCGCTAAGTGAAGACAGTTGTTAAATGAGTTTTACCCCCATTTTTATGACCTTTCTTGGCACAGTCAAGTGAACCACTACAGGCGTTTACATTAGTAACCCGGTTACTAAGCGAATCTGACTTTGCTTGTCAGAAGGTCGCAAAAAAGGGGATCACCTGACCCCGGGGACACTGCAACCGTCATAAATACAAGCCAGCTGCCAAGTGGCTGAATTTTGACCACATGACCATGGGGCTGCTGCAACGGTCGTTAAGTGTGAACAATGGTCATCAGTCACTTTTTTCCAGCGCTGTTGTAACTTCAAACGGTCACTAAACGAAAGGTTGGAAATCGAGGACTACCTGTATGTAAAAGAGAGAGGTTTCACCCACGATCTCAAATAGTTCAGTCCACCACTTCTAGGCTATCGCCACCTCATTGTATTGGATGTATAGGCCAACCTTCAGTCTGCTTCCCTATCTAGGGAAAAAAAAAAAAATCCCAGGAGTCCCAAACTTAGCACTCACCTATTATCTTAATCTTGATTATTAAGATTTTTTTTTAAAAAAAAAAGAAAAAAGAAAAAAAGAAAAGAAAAAAAAACTGGAGGGAAAAAGGAAACTTACCGAAGCTGGAAAATATTTATAGGACTCCTAGGAAGAAAAGAATGGGAAAAAAAAAATCACGTGTGAGCTACACACAACCAACAGCTTCAAATTCGAGGTGGCTGCCTCTTGGGAGTGAGCAGCCAAGAAAGTGCCCCCTAGAGAAAACATGCAATGATCTCAGGGCAGGGAATTGCCCAGCATGACACTCACCCGAGCCCGAACTTGGCACTGCCTCAGGCGGCATTTCTGACGGATTTTGTTAGGCCCGCCAAACTTCTTCATGTCCCGGCAGAAATCACACTGCCCACAGTCCTCCGTGCGCCGGCAGGCCTCACATTCTCCACACATGCGGGCCGAGCGCTTGATCTGCTGCAAGTAAGAAAACAGACAGATGTGAGAAGGGCTTTGAACCTGAGAAATCCCATCTGCTCTGTCCCTGGCTTAGTCCCAAACACTTCCCCCTCCCCCCCCACCCCATCATCACTGTGTTCCTCAAAAGAGCCAGGATGCACAAGCATGGACTCAAGATTAATCACCGGCAAGGACCTCCAGTTCAGGTTTACGCAGAAGTAAGCTTCATCTGTTGGGTTTGGTATGTGAATAGAAGGGGAAGAGGCAACCTTCTCATGATTGAGGGCTACACATAATATTTTTTGGCTGTCTTGGGCTAATAATGGTAATAATGAGTAGGTTGGGAAATAGGACTGGGGGAAGGGATAAAATTAATTGGAAAATCAAGGTTTCTGTTTTTGCAGGGCACGTTAACACTCATTTAGGGTAATTTGTTAACTGTATCGCCGGTGCCTGACTTCTTCTGCTGGCATGTTGCACCAGTGCCGCCGCTCTCGGCAGGATACCATGCGCTTGTTGCGCCGTTGTGCACGTGGGCGGCAGCACTGGCACGATGTGGCATCCTGCCACGAGCGGTGGCACCAGTGCAACAATCTGGCCCCTCAGAAGTTGGGCAGTGGCGTGACAAGTGTTAGGGCGTGAGAGGCCTGGCTGTGGTGATCCCAAGGTAAGCGGGTAAGACATCCCCCAAAATAAGACCTGGTGCTTATTTTGGGGCCCAAAAGGAAAGAGCGGGTCTTATTTTCAGGGAAACACTGTATATACAAGAACGAGTATTCTTTTCAGTGAAAGTGAGCTCGGCCTACAGGTATGAATGCCAGGAAGTTGTTTAGCAGCCTCTAGAAGTCACACACCCCACAATTAAAAGTAACGATAGCTTGTTCAGTTGGAGAATTCAGCTTTCCCTAATACACGGCTAGTGCTTTTCAATTCTGATAAAACCTTCCTAGGTTTAGATCAAAAGTGACAGGATTAGAAAATAGGGAGAAACAAACATGATGGTATCAGTCTTTTCAAAGCTCCTTTTTAAACTTTCCCATTATGGTCTTACTGACTTACATTTCTATGTTTTGCACTTTATAAAACAACTGCTAGTACATAATTCCATATAGGCCAGTGCTTCCCAAACCTAGGTAAATTATCCAGAATTGGGCAAAAGTGGCTTTGACACACGAACACATTACCCCAAGCACAACAGAGACATTTAAATTGACTTAAAGTATTTTATCTATATTGGGTACAAAAGGATTTTCTGATAAGTGGTTTCGGCTAAAGAAGGGGAAAAATGGAAAGCCCTAATATAGGCGATATAAAGGGAATTCTAAAATTGCACGTCAAAATCTCATGACTCCTATTCCACTGTGCATAATTCAAAAGGACCTTTGGTTCATCTCAGATTTGTAGAAAGAATACAGGAGGAAAATGCAAAATCAAAGATGCTTAAACATTAACAAAAGCAACTGATATTGCCCAGCTGATATTTATTCAATTTATATCCCCACTTTATTTTCTACAACTAAAGGCAGCATACAAAGTAATTTAGCATGGCACTATAAGCCTCTTTTTCTAACATTAGGGTTCTGATCCAAGATCTTTTTTTTTTTTAATTATTTCCTCCTCCTCCTCCCCCTCCCCCCCTCCCCCTCACAGGAACTCTGTGAGGTGGGTTGTGCTGAGACAGAGTGACCCTCTATGCCAAAGGGAGAACTAGAACTTATAAATATCCTGGTTCCTAGTACAGACCTTAACCACAACCGTAAACGAGCTTTCTAAATATACCCTAAAGAGGCACATCTGATTTAAAATACATAATTTTGTCATAGTAATAAATAATAATTTGTTTAAGCATTAATATGAGTAACAATGAGGAAAGGGAAGGAAACTCTTTAAGAGAATCTGATTTAGCATATTAACTAAACAGACTGAAAGAAATGCCTTGAATTTACAAATGCAATTTGGCTTCAGGGATCTGTAACTGTCCTACGATCTTCTAAAAGTGATTTCATCTTCTTTTCATCCCATCAAAGGGAAGAACAGATGGGTCCCCAAGCAGCTAGAAACTAAGTATGGCATTTACCTATTTGGCTACATTAAATCTCGATCTTGTGGGTACGTATGTACAGTAAATCTAATGAATGACAATAAACAGCCTGAGCATGACTGTTAGGGAAAGACAGTTGCTCCAATATACTAGTCGAGAACCCAACAGTTCAAATCACGTCAACATTCTGGAGTTAGAATGCCAGGCCCCGTAAGATGATGTAATCTCCAATGTACTCCAACCTCTTACTTTGGAATTGCGGCTCTGCTCCAGTGCCAGTTCTTGGGCTTTCACACGCATCTCATCTTTTTCAGCACGTTCCCGGTCACCTTCACGGTCCTTTTCCTTGGACTTTTTGTGCCTATATCGGATTTCAAGGGTGGGGTCTCTCTCTGCAAGAGAAAGCATGTTATGAGAATACATATCCCATTTCCCATTTCAAAAAAAAAATACCTGAATGTAATTGTGTTTTTTATATTAATACTGTCTTTTCTGTGTTACTTGGAAAAACAGAATATAATCTTAAAGCAATTTCACCCAAAGTAAAGCAAAAGGAACACTTGGGACATACCTCTACCTTTAGAAATAAAACAGCAGGAAGCTAAGATCACTTTCATTTGTTATCTGAAATTTTAAGGAATTTTTAAAAGTTTATATTAGTAATTTAGCATGGCACTATAAGCCTCTTTTTCTAACTTTAGGGCTCTGATCCAAGATCTTTTTTTTTAATTATTTTGATAAACTAGCTTTCTCAGCAACTAAACAACAGGGAACATATGCTGGAAATCCTTAAATACACTTGCAAATATTAAGAAAGAAACTCAGCTGGGAAAAGGAATGTTATAACCCATAAATTTACCACTTGTAAAATGTTGTCAAGAATCAATTGTTTATTAAATTTTCATATCTAATCAATATCTTTTACTATTTGATTAGTTGCTTTCCCATGCCACACATAGACCAAATGTTTGTTTCATTTGTTTCTGTACTTTATAAAAAAACTTGACCCTCCTCAGTAAATGCTTTACACTTTGCCTGATTTACTTAGGACTCATACTGGGCTGGGGGATGGTGGTGGTAAAAAGCCACTTTGCAAAAGTGTACAGGTAGTCTTCAATTTACAACAGGTGGTTTAATGACCATTTGAAGCTATAATGGCACTGAAAAAAGTGACATAACTTTTTCACACTTACGATTGTTGCAGCATCCCCATGATCACATGATCAAAATTCAGACACTGGGCAACCAACTCATATTTATGACGGTTGCAGGGCCCAGGGCCATGTGATCCTCTTTTGCAACCTTCTGATAAGTAAAGTCAATGAGGAAGCCCCATTCACTTAACAACTGTGGCAAGAAAGGTTGTAAAATGGAGCAAAGCTCAACTTAACACCTGTCTCGCTTAGCAACATAAATGTTGTGCTCAATTGTGGACGTAAGTCAAAGTCTACCTTTACTGTTTTCTCTCCCAATTCAGGGGATAAGTTCTCCAACTTTAGTAATGTGCCTGAGTTTCAAGGCAACATATAAACAATGTTTTTCTTATTAGTGGTATGCTTTTATCCCTCTTTTATATACATACATACATACATATCTGAAAGGGATGAGCATACATTACATTCCTTCCTATTTTCCCCATAACAACCGGGGGGGGGGGGGGGTTGAGGGAATTGAGAGTGTGTGACTGGCCCAAAGTCACCCAGCCAATTTTCATAAGCCTAAAGGAGGCCTAGACCTCGCTGTCTCCTGGTTTCTGGGTCAGAACCAATACACCAAACTGGGTCTCCTTTCTCCCTGGAAACTGCATTTTTACCAGTTCAAGCTATGCTGCACTTAATCAATCTTAGTTACTATACAGAACAATTATTCTTAAAGTATTTTTATATTCTACAAAAAGCTTTGCTATATTGAAAGATCAGAAGGTGGTTTAAGTTATTATTGAAGCTTCATTACTGAAGCATGTTTTGCCATGAGATTTTAAATATTAACTTTGAGGGGGAAATCCCTTTAAAATCTAAGTTTCTAGCACACCGCTTAAGTACATATCCATATATGCTTCATGAGACAGAGATTTATCTCTCTCTCACACACACACACACACACACACACACACACACACAAACCAGGGTTTTAAACTTACCTCGGCACTGCATGCAGTACCATTCTCGAATTGCTTTTGCCATCTTCTCCGTAATGTTAATGCAGTGCCCATGGAACCATTCATTGCAATGATCACAGCCTCTGGAGAAAAAAAAAAGAAGTGAAGATTCATTAACCAAATTTCTTCTGCATTTGAGAATCTGTATAAGAGGGCTAATTCATCTGCTTATGTATAACTGTATGTTATCAAGTCAATGCTGACCCCTGGTGACTGCCTGGACAAGTCCCTGAAGTTTTTCTGGCAAGATTTCAGAAGTACTTTGTTACTGCCTCTTTCCTAGGGCTGAGAAAGTGACTGGCCAATGGTCACCCAGTTGGCTTTGCGATTAAAACAAGACTAGAACTCAAGGTCTCCCAGTTTCCAGCCTGAAGTCTTAACCAGACTGGTTCTAATTAACTAAGCATAACAGGGAACTCTTAAAAAGTATAGCATCTTCTATTGGAAAGGGGTGAATAAAAGAAAGATACGATTGAATAATAAATATGTAGATAACCTTCAGTGGATCAAGTTTCTTCTAGCTCTCAAATATCTAATAGGGACCCTTTTTTCCCCTCCTGATGCCTCATGTAAAAGAACACTTGAAGGGAAAATCAAAAATGTCAGAAAAGTTGAAGTTCTGGTCCTGAAAATAAATTCCCAGGCTAAGCATAGGATCCAAAGCACTTTGTTCATTAATTTTAGGTGAGCCACAAACCACAGCTTACGTTGTCAAACTAATAAAGGTAAAAGCAAAACAAAGAAGATCTTAAACGTTGTCATTTCTGCTTTATCACATATAATGGCCTTATCCTGATGACTCCTGTCTTAAATCCATAACTTCACAAGACATTTAACATTTGTCATACTGCTTTTTTGGTGCATTCACCTTAATCTTGTTTTAAAACTACTGTTTGAATTTAATGGTATTCACTTGCTATTGAATAATATTCCTCTGAAGTTACCAGACAGAAATAGCTTCTTCAGTATCAATGCTCTGTATGCCCTAGGCATCATCTGACAATGCTTTTTAGGTTCTTATAGGATTTAACCTCTGGATATATATTTAAAAGTGTGTCAATCTAAACTGTGATTAGTATTTTAATTATTTTCTAATTTTTGCAATATTTGGAAAATATTGGGTAATTTGCCCTAGCAAATACTTTGTTCAATAGAATATTGTCTTTTTTATTATTCCTTTTTACTGTACCCTTCACAGAACCTCTTCTCTTGCCCTTTTCATCTGCCATTAATATCTTTATGTTGAAAAATATTCACCAGAATGAACAAAGTTTTTAAAAACTTAAAATTAAAAATATTCAGTTTTAAAGAACATGTCCCAGAAGATCTTGCTGAAATAAAGCACATATAACACTGTCAAAAGAGTTTTGCACTGGCTGCCATCCTCAATACAACCTCATAACGTGTTCCCAAGTTCTTTTATTCCTTCCAGCAATACTCACATCATGAAACAATTGATATCAGGTTTGCGACAGATGCAATAGACAGGGGCATTCTCTCCATTCTCAGATTTTGATTCTTCGCCCATAACTGCCAAATCAGGATCAGAAAATTCATCCTGAATTCCAGGGAAAAAAGTAGAACGAATTAACGATGACATGGCTATTATATGAAGCTAACAGCAGGACATTCTGATCTTTAAATTGCACTATTTCAAATATTTGAATCGAGCAATGGAAAAATCTTAAAATACATTTTCTAGGGATAAATGGAGATCATGAGATCTTATCCCAGAATGCGATAAAATGGATGAGATTTCAAGGAAGCCCACTTGTGTTGAGCCTCTACCCACGACAAAAGGGGCTGCAAAAAAAGGGGGGGGTTGAAAAATCCTCTTTATCCAGCTTTTAAAATTGGCTCGATAACAAAAGAAGCCAGTCTGGCTCAACGGACAAATCGTCTCATCCTACAGATCCGGTAAGTCCCATTTCCTTTGCAAAACTTAAAGAGCCCAGTTTCCACCGTTGATCAACCCACTGAGCGGTCCCACTAATGGGAAGGAAAAAAAAACTCGGAAGAGGTTCCGGAAGACTCTGCTTCTTCCCCCAACCTGCCGTTCCTCTTCCACGGCCGGGATCCCGCTTGCCCTTCGATCCACATCCTTGCCGTCAAACGGCCCCGCTGTGATAGGATCAGATGCGAGTCAGCGACCCCAAAGGCGGCAGTGGCGATCTGTCCGCTGCTCACCATGATCTCTCCGCTCCGCCAGCTCCTTTCTTCTGAATCAAGACAAGGGGGCCAGGCGACAGGAAGGCAAATGGTCTGCTCCTATCCGTTTCCGCTACCATTCGCTCAAAGGGAGAAATAACATCCGGGTCACTCGATCTCTTCTGCCCTTTACAAAGATGGCCGATTCTCGAAGCCATTTCCGACAGGACTGCACGGGTTTCAGAATTATTCCCAACAGAGTGATTAGCGCCCTCTGTAGGAGAGAAAGGCGATGTGACCGTGCTTAACCATCCTTTGGATAATAGCTTGGAGAAAAAGAGCTCAGTTAAGCTGTTTCCTCGGAGCCTGGGACAGAAGCAAAGCAGCCGGACTTTATACACCAAGCGTAGCCTTATTCAACCTTGAGACTCTCTTCAGTGGGGTACAGCTACATTTTCTGTCGCCCACAGCCATTATTGTTACGCTGTGCTACGACTCTCAGCGTTCATAATGGTCGAAACAATCCCGTGCTAGCTCAGGATGGTGAGAATTTTAGCAAAACATCTGGTGGACCAAGGTTAGGACTCTCTCTCTCTCTGGGATTGTTGAACCAGGCTCAACTAAATAAGTTTTTTTAGTTTCAAGAAACAGGTGATAGTTCTTATTATACCAAAAAAAAAAGCGACTAACAAAGTAGTTATACCGTTTGATATAACATTCATCATAACATATGTTAACATTTGGAAAGCACCGGCCTTTTCATTTGTTGCTGGTACAATAATTTGTGCTGTATGCAACCTTATCCCATTGAGTGAAAATATCAAACAGGGTATCCCATTTGATCATATGATTAAATATAAATATAAATATAAATATGATTAAATAAATAAATCAAATCTGGGAATAGTGACTACTGCTGAAATAAAAATGAGTTACCCTGGGTGAGAAATAATTTTAGCTATGGCAAAATTCTATAGTCATGTAAATTGTAAATATGTTGCACCTTAAATTCTCATTTTACCAATAGAGGAGAATATTTGTAGCTCAGGGTTGAAATGATGAGTTCTGTGCTCTCAAACTTTCATTAATTAGGTAAACATCATCAGTACTAAGTGGGATTTGCTGTCTCTTTATATTTTAGTGACTTGTCCTATCAGTGTTGGTGGGAGTGGTCTTGGTGGTTATTTGGTTGGGCTGTTTACTGTTAGCTTGTTTGGCAGTTCCTTGATTGGGGTATTGTTTACTTCTTGATTGTTGGTCTGGTGTTAATCTATGCTCATCTGGGTGTTAATTGCTACATCTGTCTGTTCAGGTGTTGTGAAATTAAAGAGTTCATTATGTTTTCTGACTGCTAGTTGGTGTTCATGGATATGTTCTGCTAGTCTTCTGTTTGTCTTACATGGTGGCTGTTGCAGTCTTTACAGTGTATATTGTAAATGATTCCGGGGTCCATCCATCCCCAATCCATCTCCCCCCACCCACCGGGTATTTTGGTCTACTTAGGATATTTTGGAGCGCTTTAGTTGGTTTGTGTGCTATGCTGATACCATCTAGTTTTAAGTTTATTGGTGGTTTCTGATGTATAGCAGTGTTGTCCTTATAGCTTGTGTTTGGTTGTATTGTTATATTGGATTGAGTGGTCAAGCACTTTTTGATGAGGTTGCATGGATACCCATTTTGTTTCAAGGTGTTATATAGATTATCTGTTTCCTTTTTCTGATGTTCAGGGTTGCTGAATGTGGTTTGTGCTCATCTGAATAGTGTTCTTACACGACATGAGAGGTTGAGTTATTACTTTGGTAGTGATGTACTTGGTTGGTGTGGGTAGTTTTTCTGTAGACTTGTGTTTCTAGTTTGCCACAGCAATCTTTACTGATAAGGATATCCAGGAAAGGTAGTGTGTTGTTTTCTTTTTCCCTTGTGAACTGGATCCCTTTGAAGATGTTCTGAATGGTTTTGTAGGTCTTCTCTAGCTGATCCTTTTCTATTATAGTAAAGGTATCATCTGCAAACCTGATCCGTATTTGGGGTTGTATATGTGTGGGAGTGCTATTGATTCCACTTGAGACCACTCCCATCAACACTAACAGGACAAGCCACTAGAAAATAAAATGAGGCCCAACTCCACTCCCCACTAGTATGGACTAGGGGAGACATGATAGCTGTGTTCCAATATCTCAGGGGCTGCCACAAAGAAGAGGGAGTCGGGCTGTTCTCCAAAGCACCTGAGGGTAGAACAAGAAGCAATGGGTGGAAACTGATCAAAGAAAGAAGCAACTTAGAACTAAGGAGAAATTTCCTGACAGTTAGAATAATTAATAAGTGGAACGACTTGCCTTCAGAAGTTGTGAATGCTCCAACACTGGAAATTTTTAAGAAAATGTTGGATAACCATCTGAGATGGTGTAGGGTTTCCTGCCTGGGCAGGGGGTTGGACTAGAAGGCCTCCAAGGTCCCTTCCAACTCTGTTGTTATGTTGTGTTGTGTTGTGTTGTGTTGTGTTGTGTTGTGTTGTGTTGTGTTGTGTTATGTTATGTTATTAATGATGTTACCTTGTTTGGGTAATGAAACATCTGTGAGAAAACAACCAAGCTCTGAACACACCAAGGACTCCTCGTTCTCATTTTAGTTTCCTAACCATGTGATCAACATTCTTTTTTCTAAATTACTTCAAGTTTTTTGCAGGTATTCTCTCACAATATCTGAAATTATAATAGCTATCTTTCAGTTTGTTTGTTTTTTCCTTTTTTCCAATGAAATTAAAATATATTTGTTCAGACTTATTTACCTTAGTACCCTTTCATAGTCAGTAAATGGTTTAGTTGGGATGTGACCAATATAACCAGTATGATACATTTAAAGGCTGATGTGATTACTTTTTCTATTATTTCTCATTAAAATTGGGTGTATGGTATTTATCAACAACCTTGGATTTTGAGCAAATTGTTGGCTTATTAAATCAGAAAAATAACTACATTTTGATATATTGATCGGGCCTGATAGCCCTTAGTACCTCAGAATTGTTGCTACCATAGAATAAAAGGATGTAACATTATTTGCAGAACAGGACTATAAAGTAATACTTTTACTTATTTCGCTCCAGATGAACAGCAAGAAAGAAAAAGCAAAAATGTCTTTATCTTCCTGGACCAGCAATAAAGACTTTTCTCATACCTCTCTCTCAGCTTCGGTGACTAGAAGTTATTTGTTAACGCAGAGTTTCTCAGTTGTGAGAATTAAATTTTGGTTAAATTTTAACCAAAAAATACATAAAAATTTTGTCCTTGCAGCAATTTAATGTAATTTCAATTTGAATGTACTTTTTAATTTTTTTTCTTCAAGGGAAGTTGATTGTGCTAGCACTTTAAAAATTATTTAAATTGTTTAATTGATACAGTAATTCAGAAGAATGCATTCTTAATTCTTAAGGGATAGAGTGTTAATTTTCATAATTCCTGCCATAATAACCAAATCACATTGCATCAAAATGATACTTGTTTGGAGACAGTTTGCTGTACATACAGTATATATATACAACAGAAATACTAGTAGTAAAATTCCATATTAACTCCAAATGATTATTATTATTTTTTATGGAAAGGCTATGTAAAGTATTCAAAAGAGCTACTTTGCACTGTAAAGTACATTTGTGTAAATGAGGATATCTGCTTGGAGCATTAAAGTAGCTGTGCCTTTGGACATTGGAAGCAGTTTTTGAAATAGGTACGCAAACTTTGAAAATAACCCTATGGTAAAATTTTGATAACAAATATTTCATTTATTGTTAATGCACTTTAGTGAAAAATCTGTTTCCAATAATTTGTGAAGCGCTAATATCCAAATCAGTATTTTTCAACCTTGGCAATTTTAAGATGTGTGATCTTTAACTCCCAGAATTCTCCAGCCAGTATGTTTGTCCACAAATCTTAAAGTTGCCAAGGTTGAGAAACATTGATCTAGAGGTAGTTTGCATCAATAAACATCAAGAAATAAACCAAAAATTCCATTAGACCATTTTTATGACAGCAGAAGTAACAGAAATTTATTAACAGCAAATGGTTAGCCACAAATTTAAGTGTGAAGCAAGATATCCAATATTCCACCAAGACATCCAATATTTCATGGAGATGTTTTCTCTCAGTGCTAAAGCAAAGCTCCTGCTGTACACACAAACCTATCCTGGAGATGGGAATAGAGAGAGATGTAAATTTAGGAAATTATCTCTATAATCTTTTAATCTTTCCTCTATCCTTGAATGGATCAAGGGAAAATGAACTTTAGTGTTCATTAAATCAAGATAGGCCTAAAAACACTGCCACACTACCATTTCCTCAGAAACAGTTTGAAGATCTGGACTTCTCTTCTCCCAGATTCACAGTGGATCAATACAATAAATTGCTTTCACATATATTATTTTATGTTACACTTTTGTCCTGGGCAAATCCAAGTGGTTCCTATGAGAGGAAGCTGAAAAGCCATCAGAGTGTCTTTCCTTTGAAAGATCCACTAAAAATGGCAAACTCAAAAAACCAGGAGGTAAAGGAAAGCCTTTGGCTGAGTCCTTTGGGAGAAGGGCAGTATAAAAAATTTAATAAATAAAATAAAATAAATAAATAAAATAAAGCCAAAGTTCCTGCAAACCGAAAAAGACTGTCCACTACCTCCTCAGGGCTGCAGCATTTCAATGTTTTATTAAGGCTTTGTATTTACTAATTGATTTGTTTAATGAGCTTTATATATTGCTCACCTCCCAGCAACTCTGGTCAGTTCACAAGTAAAAAGTGAAACAAGGGGGAAAAATCTTAATAAAAATAAAGAAGTAAAAGATAGCAAAAGTGATGAAAACAGAAACAGCAACAAAATCCCCCATCCACACAACCTAAATGGGCTTCAATCAGCCTGGCCAAAAGCCTTGGCAAAGAAAACAAATCTTCCGTGTTCTTCAAAACATCTGCAGGATAGGGACCATCCAGATCTCAAGGGAATCTCATTCCAGAGGGCAGGCTTTACTTGAGGAATGATACATCAGAGTGAGTGAATAGGAACTAATTATTGAAACTTTAAGAAACTAATGTTTCATTTTGTGCCCATGAGCTCATATCTACTGTGGCATAAGATCCCAGATTTTTCTATATTGGTCCTTGAATGCAGGAGAACCCCCTTCCTTACATCTCTAAGTAGAAAGCAAGGACACTTAGATTGCAGCCTAGAAATGTTGTGATAAAGAGTTCATTCCATTCTAATTTTGCTTAAAAGTCTTATTGTATTAATCATCTAATTTTAGAATACCAGATAAGTGGCTGCTTCCATCCTGCTTTATGGACCTTAATTGTTAAATAACAGCTTTAAAGAATGCATTAAAAGTATTTACATTTCTTCCTGTACAGCAGTATGGTGGACTACAAGCTAATCTTCATTCATGCTGTCATCCTCCATCCCGAAGACCTCCAGCTCTGTTCTTAACCTGAAGTAAATTAAATACTTGAAATTAAACAATGTAAGGATCAAAACAGAATATAAAGGAAACAAAATGAGGCAGAAAACTAGTGACCATATTTCCATTTTTAAGTTTTTATAATTTTAAATAAACCTTGCAGGAGTAGGAATTCTGGTAGATGGTGAAGGTAGTTATCTTTGTTTTACAGTGCTTCAGTAATATATTGTTTCTGGTGACCAAAACTGGATGCAGTATTCCAAGTGTGGCTTTACTAAGGCTTTATAAAGCGGTACTAATATTTCACGTTATCTTGATTCTATGCCTTTGTTTATAGAACCAAGGATTGTATTAACTTTTTTGGCTAATAACTGCTAATAACAATAACTTTGAGATGGACCTTGAAGTCCTAGTGGACGATCACTTAAATATGAGCCAGTAGTGTGCGACAACAGCCAAAAAAGCTAATACAATCCTTGGTTGTATAAACAGAGGCACAGCATCAAAATCACATGAAGTATTGGTACCGCTTTATAAAGCCATCCAGATTTGGTGGTCAAACTACCAAAAAAGATATTGAGATTTTGGAAAAAGTGCAAAGAAGAGCAACTAAGATGATTAAAGGCCCAGAGACTAAAACATGAAGAATGGTTGCAGGATTTGGGTTTGGCTAGTCTAGAGAAAAGAAGGACTAAGGGCAGTGGTGGGATTCAGCCAGTTCGCACCACTTCGGGAGAACCGGTTTTTAACTTTCTGAGCAGTTTGGCAAACTGGTCATTGGAAGAAATCATTAGGGCAGAGAACCGGTTGTTAAATTACTTGAATCCCACCATTGACTAGGGGTGACATAGTAGTCCAGTATTTGAGAGGTTGCCATAAAGAAGAGGGGTCAACTTATTTACCAAAGCACCTGTAGGCAGGACAAGAAACAGTGGATGAAACTGATCAAAAAGAGAAGCAACCTGGAACTAAAGAAAAATTTCCTAAGTGATAACAACCAATGGAAGAACTTGCCTTCAGAAGTAGCGGGTGCTTCATCACCAGAGGTTTTTAAGAAGAGACTAGACAGTCATTTATCTGAAAGGGTATAGGGTCTCCTGCTTGAGCAGGGGATTGGACTAGAAGAACTCCAAGGTCCCTTCCAGCTCTATTTTGATTGATTGAAATTAAATATTGACTTTTGCTTGTATCCTAATAGATTTTAAATGTTTAATGATACATAAAATTCACATTTTGAATCTGCTTCAAATACATAATGCACCATAGTCCAAGGACAATTACTCTCTTTGTCTAGAAATCTCATCTTTCAGAAATGAATCTGCAGAAGATTAGTTATATGTTTTGTTATCCAAATACATTCCCACTTTTCTGCCTACTTGTTGCATTTCTCCTGCAAATCAGAATTGTACTTTGAGGCTGCTTCAAGATAACTTTTTGCTTTTTTGTTTTCCTCTTGAAATAACTCCCTGGAAATGAAAAAAGGTATGAATAAGAGTTCTTATATGTCAAATCTATCAAGCTATTAGTTGCTTTTGTGGTGAGAAATTATTTGGCACATGCATTTTTATTCCAACAGTCCAAAATTACAAAAAAATATAAGGAGACACACCAGAGTTTTTTTAATAGTCTCATGTAATTTTGCTTAAGGCATGTATAATTAATTTTACTTATTTATTCATTTTATTTATATCTCATATTTCTGAACTGCCCATCTCCCTCAAAGAAGGGCAATTAATTACTCTTGGAAAGTGTTTACTTATTTGTACAAATAGCACCTTTACTTGCTATTGTAGTTCATTTCAAATGTTAAAAGGTAATTTCTTGGATATTCTTGGGAAGGAACAAACTTTGTTACCTGAGTTCTAAATATTATTATCCCAAAAGAGAACTGAAATATACTCACAAAGTAGATGCAGCTTCCTGGCTTTTCAGAAACTTTCTCTCTTCACTAAATGCAACCTGGCTCAGCAAATCCAGTTCATCTTGAACATGAGCCAGTTTCTCTTGGATTAGTTTTTCTAATGGAATATTACAACATATAAATCCTTTATGGCACATCACATTTAAGAATTCTTACCTGCTTTGAAAACTGAAGGTACTTTCAAAGTAAATTAGAAATTAATTGGATATTATTTTAGATTGAGTAATGTAAATTACCTAAATGCCTCAAATAGTGCATTCTCTTTCTCACCTTCAAGTAGTAACTGCTCCTTACTCTTTTTCATGTCAGCCATTGGTTTCTCCCTGGCCTGAAAAGTGGAAAATGATATGATGAAAAGAAACAACAAAAAATGTGCTGTAGACATGAGGAAGGAAATCAATAAAAATAATCTCCCAACTTTAAACAAAGTCTCCCAAATTTAAACAAAGTAAATAATGTAAATGTCTATACAATGGGGTCAGCAAAAACAAAAACTAATAGACAGATGCTGTACCATCAGTAAGAAGCCAACCTTTCTGCTTGTGCTACCGGTATTTAACCAATTAAAATCCGAGAGATAAGAGAATAAAGAGTTAATTATATATTTATTAAATAAATAAATATTTAATCCAATGTATATTTAAACACATAAATAGTCTCCAGGTTTACTCATCAAGCAAATATTAACATAAGGGAGGAGTATGAAAGGTAGAATGTTAATCAGAAAAATATTACAGTTACAGATAATACAAATAAGAATAATTTGTTACATTAATTATATGCATTTTAATATTAACAATCCCATCTGTTTAAGTGTTAGCTGGATTGAGAGACTGACAATCTTTTTGTGACCAATCTATACTTTATAATTATTTTGTCTACTAATGAGCAGCAAAGGGATAACAACAATATGATATCAATAGAAAGAAAGATTGCATTTGGAACTTTTTCTCTTTCTCTTGAGATTTTAAAAAACATGTTACTGATGATTAAGCATATTGTCAATTTATGTACTATTCTTTTCCTACTAAACAGCAGGAGGAATGTTGCTAATTCAGCTACTGTTGAATTCAAGTAAAGCAGTCTTAGTGGGACATGAGGACCACAAATACATTAAAACCTGTATATTAGCAAACCTAGTGTTTGAACTAGCCACACTTTATAAATAGAGTAAATGCATGTATACCATTCAGCAACACCCACATGCCCTCATCTGCCCAGTAGTGATCATACATTCGCACAGGAGCCATGGTGGCATGTAATCTGGCATCAATGCAGTAATGTAAGTCTACAAGTAGCCCTTAATGTACAACCACAATTGAATCCAAAATTTATGATGCTCATTTGTTAAATGGATTTTGTCCCATTTTATGACTTTTCTTGCCACAGTTGTTAAGTGAATCGCTGCAGTAATTAAATTAGTAACACGGTTGTTGTGAATCTGGCTTCCCCATTGACTTCTTGTCAGGAAGTTGCAAAAGGCGATCATGTGACCATGGGACACTGTAATCATCTGAAGTACATGCCAGTTGCCAAGTGTCCGAATTTTGATCATGTAACCATGGAGCTGCTGCAACAGTTGTAAGTTTGAAAACTGGTCATTAAGTCACACTTTTCAATGCTGTTGTAACTTTTTTTTTTTTTTGCATTTATATCCCGCCCTTCTCCGAAGACTCAGGGCGGCTTACACTGTGTCAAGCAATAATCTTCATCCATTTGTATATTATATACAAGGTCAACTTATTGCCCCCCCCACAATCTGGGTCCTCATTTTACCTACCTTATAAAGGATGGAAGGCTGAGTCAACCTTGGGCCTGGTGGGGCTTGAACCTGCAGTAATTGCAAGCAACTGCTGTTAATAACAGACTGTCTTACCAGTCTGAGCCGCAGAAGCCCATTCTCCTCTTTGAATGGTCACTAAATGAATTGTTGTAAGCTTAGAACTACCTGTACTCCTAAATTGTATAGAATCTATAGACTATTGTGTTCTTGCCATTTTGGGTAAATAAGAGCTACATAACAGTTTTCTTGGTGCATAACTGCCTAGGCAGTCTTGCTACTGATGCCCTGGACATAATTATTGTGAGGAAAGTTCTCTCCATATATCACTAGCTTTTTATTGTTTTCAACATGGCAGTTGCCTAGCTCTTTTCCCCCTGGCATTTCATTTTAATCTCATTTACATGGCTGTGCTCCTAGGAGTTAAAATAGGAAGGCAAACTGAGAAAAGCACAGGCTTGGCTCATTAGAACACCCAAGAATCTAGAAGTCAGCAGTCAGTCTGTAAGCAAATAATATATGCCTCCCTGTTTCTAATACACCCACAGACCCTTAACAGTATTTCTCCCATGCAGTAGCTGTTTCTCCTGGGAGGATTTTCCCATGCTTGTATACAGTAATATCCACTCTTTCTATTGCATTTTCAGATCTCAGCAAGAAACTGTGAAATATCTCTTTGTGAACAGGGCCAAATGTTTTTTAGATAGTTTGATGTCAGTATTCCCAAAGGCAATTGGAATTCAAGTAAAGCAGTCTTAGTGGGACATGAGGACCACAAATACATTAAAACCTGTATATTAGCAAACCTAGTGTTTGAACTAGCCACACTTTATAAATAGAGTAAATGCATGTATACCATTCAGCAACACCCACATGCCCTCATCTGCCCAGTAGTGATCATACATTCGCACAGGAGCCATGGTGGCATGTAATCTGGCATCAATGCAGTAATGTAAGTCTACAAGTAGCCCTTGATGTACAACCACAATTGAATCCAAAATTTATGATGCTCATTTGTTAAATGGATTTTGTCCCATTTTATGACTTTTCTTGCCACAGTTGTTAAGTGAATCGCTGCAGTAATTAAATTAGTAACACGGTTGTTGTGAATCTGGCTTCCCCATTGACTTCTTGTCAGGAAGTTGCAAAAGGCGATCATGTGACCATGGGACACTGTAATCATCTGAAGTACATGCCAGTTGCCAAGTGTCCGAATTTTGATCATGTAACCATGGAGCTGCTGCAACAGTTGTAAGTTTGAAAACTGGTCATTAAGTCACACTTTTCAATGCTGTTGTAACTTTTTTTTTTTTTGCATTTATATCCCGCCCTTCTCCGAAGACTCAGGGTGGCTTACACTGTGTCAAGCAATAATCTTCATCCATTTGTATATTATATACAAGGTCAACTTATTGCCCCCAACAATCTGGGTCCTCATTTTACCTACCTTATAAAGGATGGAAGGCTGAGTTAACCTTGGGCCTGGTGGGGCTTGAACCTGCAGTAATTAAATTAGTAACACGGTTGTTGTGAATCTGGCTTCCCCATTGACTTCTTGTCAGGAAGTTGCAAAAGGCGATCATGTGACCATGGGACACTGTAATCATCTGAAGTACATGCCAGTTGCCAAGTGTCCGAATTTTGATCATGTAACCATGGAGCTGCTGCAACAGTTGTAAGTTTGAAAACTGGTCATTAAGTCACACTTTTCAATGCTGTTGTAACTTTTTTTTTTTTTGCATTTATATCCCGCCCTTCTCCGAAGACTCAGGGTGGCTTACACTGTGTCAAGCAATAATCTTCATCCATTTGTATATTATATACAAGGTCAACTTATTGCCCCCAACAATCTGGGTCCTCATTTTACCTACCTTATAAAGGATGGAAGGCTGAGTTAACCTTGGGCCTGGTGGGGCTTGAACCTGCAGTAATTGCAAGCAACTGCTGTTAATAACAGACTGTCTTACCAGTCTGAGCCGCAGAGGCCCATTCTCCTCTTTGAATGGTCACTAAATGAATTGTTGTAAGCTTAGAACTACCTGTACTCCTAAATTGTATAGAATCTATAGACTATTGTGTTCTTGCCATTTTGGGTAAATAAGAGCTACATAACAGTTTTCTTGGTGCATAAATGCCTAGGCAGTCTTGCTACTGATGCCCTGGACATAATTATTGTGAGGAAAGTTCTCTCCATATATCACTAGCTTTTTATTGTTTTCAACATGGCAGTTGCCTAGCTCTTTTCCCCCTGGCATTTCATTTTAATCTCATTTACATGGCTGTGCTCCTAGGAGTTAAAATAGGAAGGCAAACTGAGAAAAGCACAGGCTTGGCTCATTAGAACACCCAAGAATCTAGAAGTCAGCAGTCAGTCTGTAAGCAAATAATATATGCCTCCCTGTTTCTAATACACCCACAGACCCTTAACAGTATTTCTCCCATGCAGTAGCTGTTTCTCCTGGGAGGATTTTCCCATGCTTGTATACAGTAATATCCACTCTTTCTATTGCATTTTCGGATCTCAGCAAGAAACTGTGAAATATCTCTTTGTGAACAGGGCCAAATGTTTTTTAGATAGTTTGATGTCAGTATTCCCAAAGGCAATTGGAATTCAAGATCTTAACTCACAGTTTTGCTTCCTACATTTATTACAATATTAATGAGTACTGTAGAATATAATTTATTCTACAGGGAAGAAAAACGGGCTCTTACATAAAGTTCCCAGAGATTCTTGTGCTTCTCCATCAACTCATCAAGTAACTGCTCAAATGCAAATCTGAAAGTAGAAAAAAAAATAAACACAAGGCAGGAACAAGACAGAATAAACTATTGCATTGTAAATAATTTCAACTCCTTGCTGCACTTCTAGGGAATGTCAACTGCAACAGAATCTAGCACATCAAGCCCTTGAATGGGCTTTCTTGCAGGGCTGGTCAAGGGGAGGCATTGTCTCAAATGCAGATCCTGGGCCTCAACTTTGGAAGTACTGAGCCATCTATATATGTATATGTATATATATAAGGTGAAGAAGGTGCAATCTTAAACGGCATTGCTATGGAGTGGGTGCTTGGTGTGGCCATGCCTATTGTACGGTAAGCCAAGAAGCTGCAAGTAAAAGCATCAGCCATGTGGCATGGTGGCACAGTGTTTAGAATGCAGTACTGCAAGCTACTTCTGCTGACTGCCAGCAGCCAGCAGTTTGGCAGATCGAATCTCACCAGGCTCAAGGTTGACTCAGCCTTCCATCCTTCCGAGGTGGATAAAATGAGGACCCAGATTGTTGGGGGCAATATGCTGATTCTGTAAACCGCTTAGAGAGGGCTGAAAAGCACTATAAAGCGGTATGTAAGTCTGTGCTATTGCTACTTTGACTAGCATTGGGTCCATTTGTATTCTGGGTCTGATAGCATTCTTTAGTCATCTCTGCCTGCTGTGATGTTACTTAACTCAATGGAATTGCAGCCACTGTGCAGGAGGGCTGGGCATATCATTGTCAAGGCAGGGCATCGTTATTTTCCTGATTCAGTCACCAAAGTGCTGAACCATGTTTTAATCGCCAACGTTGAAAATAATTTGTTCAGTTCAACATGTGCAAGATTAGTTTGGTTTTAGAGAGGATGCACACACGCCGACAGCATTCCTGCAAG
The DNA here is from genome assembly GCF_028640845.1 of Ahaetulla prasina. Classification (NCBI taxonomy): domain Eukaryota; kingdom Metazoa; phylum Chordata; class Lepidosauria; order Squamata; family Colubridae; genus Ahaetulla; species Ahaetulla prasina. The sequence goes on from NC_080540.1 coordinate 172,376,151, forward strand.
AGTTTCTAAAAATACGGTCTACTTGTTCATGTAACACCATTGTTACACAGACATACTTGAAACATTGCTATAGATTCTTCTTGCTCCATGTTCATTATTCAACATTGGCTATTCAGATTCAAAAGGAAGCAAATAATGGAATAGTAACTCTGCATATTTATTTTCTGCACCTTTTTTTTATTATTTCATTTTGTCACAACAGTATACACAAACATTGTCATAAATAAAACAACATATCATGAAGAATATATATATATATATATAAATAAAAAAATATGCATCAGCTATATTAATTTGATATAATGAAGGGAACAATAGGACAGGAACGGTAGGCACTTTTGTGCTCTTATGCACGCCCCTTATAGTCCTCTTAGGAATGGGGTGAGGTCAATAGTAGACAGTTTTTGGTTGAAGATTTTGGGATTTTGAGTAGAGACTATGGAGTCAGGTAAGCATTAACAACTCTGTTACAGAAGTCATATTTTCTGCAATCAAGTTTGAAGCAGTTGACATTAAGCTTGAATCCATTTTGTGCTCTTGTAATATTGCGATTGAAGCTGAAGTAGTCTTTTACAGGAAGGATATTGCAATAGATGATTTTGTGTGTTAAACACAGGTCATGTCGAAGTCGACGGAGTTGTAAGTCTTCTAATCCCAGGATTTCAAGCCTGGTGGTATAAGGTATTTTGTTGTTTTCGGAGGAGCGAAGAACTCTTCTAGTAAAATATTTCTGGACGCGTTCAATTGTATTAATGTCAGAGATGTGGTATGGGTTCCAGACGGATGAGCTATATTCAAGAATAGGTCTGGCAAATGTTTTGTATGCTCTAGTTAGTAGTGTAGAATTTTTGGAAAAGAAGCTGCGTAAAATTAGGTTTACAACTTTTAGAGCCTTTTTTGCTATGTAGGTGCAGTGGGCTTTGGCATTAAGGTCATTTGATATGAGAACTCCAAGATCTTTGACAGGGTGGAGGTCGTCAGTAAGGTAATGACCATCGAGTTTGTACTTGTTGATAAGATTCTTTTTTCCAATATGTAAGACTGAGCATTTGCTGGTTGAGATTTGGAGTTGCCAAGTTTATTTACAAAGTTTTACCTTGTAAATAAGTACAGGACTTCAGAATATTGACATGGCATATAGTTTTCCATTGTGGCTAAGGCATACAGACTATTCTGTCTGTCTAAACTATTTTATAGCTATTTAAATCAGAAGACTTTCTTTTCTAGTAAGGAATTCCATATACTAAAGACGTTAAGTAAAATGTTATTTTTGTTAGTATTAAACTTATCTGCAAACAATTTTATTGAATGACCTGAATGTTGTGACAAAATCAGAGATTTGTTGAATTGCATTACTGCATTATTTATTCTTTCAATTAATGCAGCTTTATTCTTTTCAGAAAATGATTTGCTAAAGGAATGAAGGCAGTCTGAAATGTGATCTGATAAATGTAAATGCAGTAACTTTTTTGATAATACATGAATTAAATGAAATCAGGAGATGGTTGCACACGTACATTTATAGCAAAATTGCAAGGAACCAACCTCTGCTCCCTCTGCTTCAGTTTTTCCATCTGAATCTTGGCTGTGATTTCTTCAATTTGTTGCTTGCAGGCAAGGTTCAATTTCTGCTCCCTGGTAAATGTGAAGAAGCCAAGATATAGAATGAGTTAATTCTTAATTTTGTTATGATAATCACTTTGCCCTTGGACCATGTATTCCAATATAAATCATTTTACTGAAAACATATGCACTAGGCTATAGTAGAATGGAATGGAACAGAACAGAATAGAACAGGGATGTCAAAATCAAGGCCCGTGGGCTGCATCTAGCCTGCAGGATGCTTAGATGTGGCCCACGAGGCCACCCTGGAAATAGCAAAGGACTGGCCCATGGTGCCTCTCCCAGCAAAAACAGAGCTCTGGAGGGCCGTGTGCCCCACCCCGGCCCCCCTGAGGCCAAACACAACCTTGATGCAGCCCTCAATGAAACTGAGTTTGAGACCCCTGGAACAGAATAATGGAACAGAACAGAATATTCTTTATTGGCCAAGTGGGATTGGGCACACAAGGGATTTGTCTCCGGTGCATAAGCTCTCAGTATACATACAAGCAACAAGTGATAATCATGATAAAATATATATATACTGACAGCATTTTTGGTATATATATTTTCTTGGAGTAATTTGTTGTGTTTCTTTCTGTAGTCTAGAACAGTGATGGCTAAACTTTTTGCCATCGCATACCAAAAGCGTGGGGAGCATGGGGAGCATGGGGGAAGTCATGCACACGCGTGACCACACCCATAATTCAATGCCCCCCACACCCCGCAATGCTCACGTGCCCACAGATATGGCTCCGTGTACCATCTGTAGCACACGTGCCATAGGTTCGCCATCACAAGTCTAGAACATTGCTCAGTACTTTTCAATAGCTAAGTGCACAAAGCAGGTGGATCAGAGGCCCTAGCTCACCTCTGCATTTCAGCTTGTGTCTCCTTTGAATGCATCTGCATGGCTTTTTTGATCTCTGCAAGAAAGGTAAATATTAACTCTCAGCAGTTCAGGTTATTCTCTTTCTGCATAATATTTCTGGCATGATTTTATGTACTGTATGTTCTCTAAAACTGAAATAATGCCACTACTTTCAAGGAACAGAACACATGCAATTACACAATGCCACAACTTTCATTAGATAAAGCAAGAAGAGACTGTAGGAGAGAGAATGTTCTATTTCTCCTCTGTATTAAGCACAGGTAATCGGAAAGTTACTTAAAGAAAAAAAGACTCATCAGGAAAAGATGTTGGGCTTGTGATGATCAGCTTGCTGAAAATTTTGGTCTAGTATGCACTTTCCATGAAAAAAGTTTAATTCCATCTTATGAAACTTCAAGAGGGAAATAAAAAATAAAATGGTCAATATTGTCAAGTACAGAAATTATTTAAATTACCAGGTGGAGAAAAGACAGAGATAATTTTCTCTCTGCACCACACACGACTTTTAAGTGTTGTTTTTTTAGCTATACTTATAATGGTACCTTGGTACCCACTGTTTCGAAATTCATCAAATTTGGTACTCGACGTATTTTGATGTGAATAAGTGATAGGACTTTGAGGGGAGTTAGGGGTGGTTTTAAACTATGATGTGTGTATTTCAGAACTTATGCTAGAGTTTTCATCTGCTTCTCTTCTCAAAATTTGGGGAACTGTTGCCTTTTGTCAGGGATGGCTCAGAGCACTATAAAGCCAACTTGTGCTGTATATAGCCTATGGTCGCAAGTTCTCCCCTTGCCTTAACTCACGGCAGTGGTGGGATTCAAATTTTTTTACTATCGGTTCCTTGGGCATGGCTTGGTGGGTGTGGCATGGTGGATGTGGCAGGGGAAGGATACTGTAAAATCTCCATTCCCACCCCACTCCAAGGGAAGGATACTCTAAAATATCCATTTCCTCTTGATCAGCTGGGACTCGGGAGGCAGAGAATAGATGGGGGCAGGGCCAGTCAAAGGTGGTATTTACCGGTTCTCCGAACTGCTCAAAATTTCCACTACCGGTTCTCCAGAACTGGCCAGAACCTGCTGAATGCCACCTCTGACTCACTGCCTATGAAATATGTGATCTTCATGTAACAAATGGGAATAAGTAAAGCTGGGAGGAGAAATGCTGATTTTTGTAGTTTTTTTATTTTTAAGGGCAATGCGGAGCTTTAGTACTGCCATTGTTTCAAATGAATTGGATTATTTTTTTTCTCAGTTTCTGTTGCAGTTCTGTAAACATCCTGGAAACATATGCATTGAAGGATGGGATATTAGTCCTCAACGGAACTACATCCACATGGAGGGAAGTATGCAGTGGAGTACCCCAAGGCTCTGTTTTAGGCCCAGTACTCTTCAACATCTTCATCAATGACTTGGACGAGGGGATAGATGGGGAACTCATCAAATTTGCAGATGACACCAAGCTGGCAGGAATAGCCAACACTCCAGAAGATAGGCTCAAGTTACAGAAAGATCTTGACAGACTTGAACATTGGGCGCTATCTAACAAAATGAAATTCAACAGTGAAAAAAGTAAGGTTCTACATTTAGGCCAAAAAAACAAAATGCACCAGTACCGTATATGTGGTACCTTGCTCAATAGTAGTACCTGTGAGAGGGATCTTGGAGTCCTAGTGGATAACCATTTAGATATGAGCCAGCAGTGTGCAGCAGCTGTTAAAAAAGCCAACACAGTTCTGGGCTGCATAAACAGAGGGATAGAATCAAGATCACGTGAAGTGTTAGTACCACTTTATAATGCCTTGGTAAGGCCACACTTGGAATATTGCATCCAGTTTTGGTCGCCACGATGTAAAAAAGATGTTGAGACTCTAGAAAGAGTGCAGAGAAGAGCAACAAAGATGATTAGGGGACTGGAGGATAAAACATATGAAGAACGGTTGCAGGAACTGGGTATGTCTAGTTTAACAAAAAGAAGGACTAGGGGAGACATGATAGCAGTGTTCCAATATCTCAGGGGCTGCCACAAAGAAGAGGGAGTCGGGCTGTTCTCCAGAGCACCTGAGGGTAGAACAAGAAGCAATGGGTGGAAACTGATCAAAGAAAGAAGCAACTTAGAACTAAGGAGAAATTTCCTGACAGTTAGAACAATTAATAAGTGGAACAACTTGCCTTCAGAAGTTGTGAATGCTCCAACACTGGAAATTTTTAAGAAAATGTTGGATAACCATCTGACTGAGATGGTGTAGGGTTTCCTGCCTGGGCAGGGGGTTGGACTAGAAGGCCTCCAAGGTCCCTTCCAACTCTGATGTTATGTTATGTTATGTTATGTTATGTTATATAAACCTATATTGCAACAGCAACAATAAGAAACTATTAACATAAAACTTAGATTTTTTTTCTAACATTAACAATAGAAACCTATACAAAATGGTATGAGCATTGAAAAATGAATCTTAATTAAATTATTCTTAATTCCTGCAATTAAATTAATTTTACAATAATGCCAAACATAAAGTATCACTTAAAAGTGCATTTCATATGGCAATGTATCTCTTGAAACTGCATTTCATATTGTAATCATATTAATAGTGGATTGTCCTTGCAACAAAAGTGAAAATTTTAAGAAATATAATGTAGACAAACTGCTAAAACTGATAATGTTTAAAAAAATCAAGCCACTATCTCAGAATTTTCCATTACCCTTTTTCTGATTCCATATTTCTTCAAGGCTTGACTTCTCAGCATTCACTACAAGAGAAGGAGTGATTTCATTTAAGCATTATTTTTATCATATTGCAGAAAATACAAATGGAAGAAACCTTAGATGTTGGTGTTTATTTTTCTAAAACTGCATTATAAAAATCTACCCTTTGTTCCCAGATACTATACATTTACTACAGCTAAATTGCCCTCTGTCTACAAGCATGAACAGAAAAACAATTCATCATAATCTTATTGCATTGATCTTTCATGTTTTTATATGCTGGTTGTCCAGTTTATGGTTCTCCCTCCTGTTTCTCAGTCATTCCCATATACTGGCACATCTCATGTAATATATTGGCTGTTAAAATAGTTAAATTAACAGGTTTGTACCTGCAGAGCAACAGCACTGTAAATCATACATAACAACATAGCATAATGTGGCTGCTTGTTTATGATGTCCACCCATCATTGTTTAATATATATGAACCCATCCATTATGATTTAGGTTATGCAGTAACCAGCCATTATGACTTATTCAGCATAGTATGATTTAAAAACTTGTTTTAATATTACTAGGTGACCATAATTTTGTCTATTTAACATATCTATTTAAAACTAAGCATTCTTCAAAGCGGATTGCATTCTGAAGTTCATATATTTAAAAAAAACTGGCTGTGGAGGGAGATATTAGTGGCATTTGATTAATTGGCTTCAATCTGAACTATGACAGAACAGATACCTACGCTTTTCCAGTTCTATCTGAAGTGTCTTACTGTGTTCATTTGCCTCAGAGATCTCTTCATTTAATACCTTCTTAGCTGAAAAAAAAATGCATATAACAAATTGAGAGAAAGTGGGAAGCTCATGACAAGGACCTTTTGCATCTGAGTAATATTATAGTATAATGGTCAAAATATTCTGTAAGCCTCCTTGAGTCGCCATGTGCAAGCAGGCGGCAACATAAATTCCCTAAAATAAAATGTAAAATACATTTAAACCTTTGTAATATTACTCAGCTAAAATAAGTGCAGCAATAACTATTTTTACTAAGATTGTGCTACTGGAATTTCCAGATGGAATTTCCAGTTATTATTTCCCAATAATAACAATTAAAGATATTGTAGAGCTATTCTGCTTTTTATTTTTAGCAGACCACTGTTTGCAGATAGAAAAAGACTGAAATGCAATGAGAAAATATTAGAGCATTAAATAAAAAGAGAAGACCTCCAATCTTATAAAATAGGAGGGGGGAAGTCAAGGCCAGGAGATGTTATAAAACAGTCCCAGGCCTCCCCCCTGGAGGCAAGATTAATTGCATTGATAATAACTTTTCAGGAGTTAGTTAAAACTGATTTATTCCAGAAGGTTTGGGGGTGAATTGTGATATTATGATACTGTGTTATGTAATTTTGATTTTATTTTAATTTTATATTTAACATAGAAATGTTTTGTTTTGTGAACTACCAAGAGTCTCAAAATATCACAAATATTTGAATCAAATGAATAATCTCTTCAAATGAGGTAAAATATTTCTACTGCTCAGTTTATGTTCATCCAACTAAGTTTATTAAACAAAGTATATTAATATAATCCATTTCTACCAGCCAACCACAGAAACCAGCCCTTTAATTTGTGTCTCATTTGAATCTCTTACCTTGTTGCAATTTATTAATTCTTTTTATTAGATCTTCTATTTTTGGTTCTAGATTTTCCACTATGAAAGAAAGAAAAAAGAAAGAGAAAGTTTCATCTGAATTCTTCATTATATTAGTATCTTAAAACTTTATATAAATTCATCATAACCACTTTCCTGTGTATTATTGCATATCTTTCCTTCCATTGCAAATGCAACTTACAGAGGATAAATAGGATAATTTAAAAAAATTAACTGTCAAATTATATTATATTATCCTGGTTGGAACTTTTTTTAAAATGTAAACTGAATATTTAAATCTTTCCCTAAAATTAGCATCTCTTCTTCCATTATATTTTTCTATATATTTTCTTCTGGCACCCACTTCTGGTCTTCCCTCATCATGCAAAATTCTGTTTAAATCAAATACACACCACACCCCTCTCAAATGAATAGATCCAGGAGCCGCAGAATCTGGCCATTGTTTGGCACCAAAGCAATATTACAATCGCAATACTGTATACATAATGATTACATTTTGTAGGTCCCCTAGTTTATATCAAATAAACTAGGGGACCTACAAAACGTAATCATTATGTATACAGTACAGTGTTGTGCCCCCCTTGTCCCCCAAGTGGCATGAAATCAACTATTTCCACTCTACAGGCATAATGTTGCAACATGCTGTGTACATGGATAGAAGTGGCAGGCTACTTTTACACATTTGGAGCTACTTTACTTTATTCGTTTATATTCAACAATTAGCAAACTCATTTCCTGCACATATATCTCAGAAATTGCAGCCTTTAGATTTGGTCCAATTTCATCTTCTAGTCAGAACAACTGTTTCCACAATAAGAGGTGAACAAACTCCAAATGTCTCAATTCCCAGCTATTTTCTATATGGTAAGCAATGCGCTGTCCTCCAGATTTTAATAACTCACCAGCCATAGCTCAAACGTCATAAATTTTCTAGATGACTACCCATTTTAACCATGGATAGGTACATATTACTGTCATGTGCACACTCCAAAATTTTATTAAGATGTCTAGTGCCTGGTGCCCACTCTAACTGTTGGCCCCAGTTTCAAAATACCGTTTTGCATTTGTTTCACAAGAGACAGTATCTCTTCCATTTTTGATGAAAAGTTCCAGGAATCTGGACAAAGAACAAGAACAAACAGAATTGTTTAAATGTTGTCATAATCCACATAAACTATATATCATCATTCACCCAAGTATATACAGTATTATGTATTAACCCAGATGGAGTATATCAAAATCTGTAGATCTTTTGCCTGTATGGAAGTTTTTTTTCTCTTAACTGAGAGTCCTCCTGTGAATTGGAAATTGCAATGTTCTTCCGACAAATGTTACGAAATCAAAATTAGAGAGAGCTGCAAAGCACTGTGAAGCAGTATATAAGTGCTATTCTGAAGTATTTCAGGCAGATGCTTTCCTGATTCACTGGATGCGGGAGGAAGTATAATGAATGCAATGTAAGATTTTGTTATTAGAGATAGGGATACAGTTGAATAGAAAATTATTGTACCTTCCCTCCAACATATCCATCAGAGTTGGGCTTCCTGAGATGAATTGATTAAATACTAGAATAATATTTACATTAATATTATTAATAGTATAAAATACGTCATGAAATATCCTGTAGTTTCTATTAAATATTAATATAGAATATTGCATAAACATTTAAAGAGTAGAAAAGCATTTGTAGAATAAGCTTTTGTTATAATAGAAGAACTTTACAGTTCAGGATTGAGATTTAAAAAACTTTTCCTCTACTGTATCCAGTAGGACCAAACTGAGGGTCCTTCAGCCTTAAGACTTTATTCTGGCCACGCATGATTAAAAACTGGACTGAGAGACCAGTCCATGCCTACACCACTTTTTCTCCACTTGGAAACAAATTTACTAACAATGATGGGACCTCCCACAAAAGTCCAATTTTAGACAGCATTCCAAAAGAGCAAATATTCATGGTTAATTTCCTTCAGGGAAGTAAAACCAAACTTTGCTGTACATAATTTCTCTGTGTAAGGTAAAACACTAGGAGCAGGGAACATCAGATTCAAGCCTACCCAGCCACAGAAGCTTACTGGGTAACATTCAGCCTGATCTATTTCTGTTTTTGTGTGTGTAGATATAGAGGAAGAGGGAGCACTATGTATGCCGTCTTGAATCCCTAAGGATATAAATCAAACCAATCAAAAAATACATCATCCTGTCATAGCATAATGCTGGATCACTCTTATTTTCCTTGGTTTTAGTACATAATTTTTGGAAGGCTGAACTTAAATCCAGCAGGAAATTCTAACTCTCAAAAGCTAAACACGCACACCTGGCAAGAGAAAAAACGAACCAATCTAGCAGCTACTTCTTCCATTGCCCTATTTAACCATCATTTCCTTTCCTTTTGGATTGAGCAGCTGAGGAAAAAGAAAAACCACAGCTCATCTGCCAAATGTTTCTCACTAACGGTAAACCGCAACTTTGAAAAAAAGGGAGGGGGGAAGCTGGCTGCGAAGAGGGGGAAATGTGATAAAATGGATGAGATCGGGGTGGAAACCCCACTGTGCAGAATTTTACCCCATCTTGTGAGGAGCCCCTCCTTCTCTTTGCTGCTCTTAGAAGGAAATAAAAAAACCGTTTCCAGTTCTTTCCAGATTAACAGAGTTGGAAGGGACCTTGTTGGTCATCTAGTCCAACCCCCTGCCCAAGCAGGAGACCCTTACAGTGTTTGGCTCCAAGCCAGGAAAGAAAATGCCAAATGACACTTGTGGAGAATCATTATTTGTTCTTTATTAAGAGAGTCCCAGCATAACAAGTAAGCAGGGCTGGGCAATGGCTACGCAGGAACACTGCCAGATACCCCCTGTATTCATTACCTTTTATCTTTTTAGCCTGTAGTTACTAGTTGGCACATGATGTACTTCCTAGCTGATGTACTTGCTTCTTTCTCTTATTGTCATGGAGAATTTGTATGCTTTATGATTAGCATTTTAATAAAGGAGATAGTTGCATTTTAACATGGCATCGATGCCACATTTTGAAGTTTAGGAAATGATGTTCTTCCTTTGAACCAAAGCCATTTATTTATGGATTTATTTATTTATACTGTTCATTAATCAAATTTATATCGCCACCCATCTCACCAAAGGCAACTCAACAAGCTTCAGGTAAAACTACATATAAAAAAAACAGATATTAAAAATATAAAAATCACATTAAATATTACAAAAACAGAGATACAAACCATGGGCACATTGGGAATAAAAATAGCCAGCCCAATAATGGAGACCTCTAAGCATGTCTCTGGTTACTTGGAAGTCCTAGGCCTGATAACCAGGTCTTGATATTCCATATAAAATATAAAAAAAGATGGGAATCTGAGATCAGGGTTTAATGATTGTTACCAAGAATATCTTATAAAACTATAGGGGCCCTGTCCCAGTGGTGAGACCCTGTTAATAAAGCTGGGCTCTAGGGATCAGTTGGGATCCTTTTAAAAAAAAGTTCTTAATACTTTATGCTTGTTAATAATAAAATAAAAAGTAAATATTTATTGTTTTAAATAATAAAATAAAAAGTTTTAGTAAATAAATATTAAAACATTAAGTTTTGATCATATATAAACCTTACAGCATTGAAATCTACCTTGAAATAGTACCATGCATCATGATTTATGATGTTACACTAAAGGAGGGAAAATGAGGGGGGAAATTTGGGGGTACATAATCCTTCTGGCTTGCTCAAACCGGGTTTCTACTCTTTCCAGGGGTTGTTGTTTTTTTATAATTTTTATTGAGAAATTTCCCTTGAGCAAAAGAAAAATAAGTAATATATAAAAGAAAAAAGGAAGAGGGGAAAAAGTATAGGAAACAATACACTTAAAAGCAAAAATTATTGGCTTCCAACCTTTTGTTACCGCAGTTACAGTCAATATTCTTATCCCTCTCAAACATAACATTCCTTCTGTTCTACCCGTGGGCATTACTTCTGCTAAATATTCTGAAAATAACTGGTATCACGATTTACAATATTACAATAAAAAAAGAAAAATGGGGGGGGGGAGACAGTGTGATCCTCCCACCTTGTTCAAATGGGGTTTCTACTCCTTCTGTTCTAAAAATGGGGTTACTTCTGCTAGATAACTTGACACTGCTGCCTCCACTCTGATGGTCCCCATCTTTGTCCCCATCTCCTTCTTACCTGGGTGGCTGCCCTCCATCCCCTTTCCCTGGGATGCAGGAGGGTCCTTCCTCCTTCCCACCTCTTCTCAACTGACACTAAACAGGAAAAGACTCAGAGGTAACTGCTCTGCTGCTTAGAGACCAATTCAGCTGCAGGCTGAGGAGAAAAAACTAGGCCTCTGTTTATCCTGCCCTTGCGTGCAAAACCAGCATGTGTGCGTACTAAAGAGTTACCACTGTGTGGATCTTAGACATGGGGGGGGGAGTTGTTTCACCCAATATTTTCAATTAAAATTTCCAAAACAATAAAAGTATTGAAAGTGAAAGAAAAAAATATAAGAGAAAAAAGGTAGAAAGAAAACAGAATTATGGTTCCACCCTTCTTTCCCTTGAGTTATTCCATCTGCATTTTTTCCCTTCAAGCCTTTTAAACCCCTAGACTTCTAAATCATCAATTCAGTCTTTTCTTCTTCCAATAAAAAGTGCATATAATGCTTCCCATTGTTAATTTTTTTCAAGGGTACATCCTTTTTTGTGCTGGCCAGTTGTGGGGGTTTTCTGTCGCCAGCACGGGAAAAAAACAATTCTAGCAGGAAAATTGTAGAGTCCACGTCTTGCTGTTATTAATACTGTGAGGAAGAGAATTTGGGCACATGATACAACCAACAGAAGCTGGCTGCTACTCCAATCTTTTGTTAAGAGCACAGAGGAATGCAAATATTCAGACACCAACCACGCTTAAGTCTCCAATATTTTATTAGGCTCCTTCAAGTGCAGCTGTTGACATAGCTTTTATTATTTTATTTACAAGAGCTCAGTTCTTCCTTCAAGACCTCAGAGATTCTGCCAAAGAGAAATACTCTGATGGGGTTAAGGATAAATTGCTTACAACACTCCATCAAGTTTTCTATAATGTACAAAAGCAGCAAAAAAGGGGAAATAAAATAATGGTCAAGTGTAACAGCCCTATTACATAACTAATGCAAGATCCTAGGGCAGGTTATACAACTGCAGAGGACCAAAGAAATGCTGTGTCTTAACAGAATACTGGTAAAGTGTGGAGAAGAGAAAAAGTGGAAGAAAAGCAAATAAAACACTGAAAACATGATATGACAGAAAGTTACATTTTTCAAGTTCAAAAAATAAAAGTCAAACACATATTTCTGGAAAATAAAGAGCTGTTTCAATTAATAACAAAGTAGGGATTACTCTTCATTTAGCACCAAAAAGGAAAGATGACATTTTTTAAATGATCAAGACAATCCCTCCCAGCTCAGAAGAAACTCAGAAGTAAGACCTGCTTCATCCATAGTAAACAAAAACCAACTTGAATTTCTGCTTCTTAAATTATTCTAGGCTTTATCAAGTCTTCCAGAATACGGAATTTTACAATATATGATGCACTATTTTAACTGAACTGAATTTAATTTAATTTAGCAATTCACCTTACATTCTTGACTCTAGGAAGTTTACAAGTTTCTTGGATGGAAATGCTTCTGGCACAGCACAAGGTTTACAGCTTTATTGGTCAACAACAGCTCCATGAAAAACATTTGATAAGTAACATGGAGTGAGAGAAGAGACAATGAAGCATATAGGTAATCCTCGACATACAACCACAGTTGGGACCAGAATTTCTGTCAGAAGCCGCTGTGGTTATAAAGTGAGTCATCACATGACTAAATCCAATTTTACAATCATTTTTTACCATTGTTGTTAAGCTGTAGAGCCCTTGATGCTCTCTGAGCTTGGTTGTTTTCTTGCAAACATTGCCCCTGTGGACAAGCTACCATATATAAACAAAAAGCAAACCCAGCTCCCTTCTAGCACTGAAGATGTTACTTAGTCAGGTAATGAAATGTCTGCAAAAAAACAACCAAGCTCAGAGAGCACCAAAGTCTCCACAGTTCACTCCTGAGCTACATATATATTCTTCAATTGGTCATTAAGCAAATCACACAGTCATTAAATGAATCACATGGTTGTTAAGCAAATCCGGCTTCCTCAATTAACTCTGTCAGAATCCTGCTGTGAAGATTGCAAATTGCAGTCCATGTGACCGCAAGATGTTGCAACCATTGTAAATGCAAGTCAGTTGCCAGGTGCCTGAATTGCAATCACACAACTGTGGGGGTAGTACAATGGTTGTAAGGATCGGTCATAAGTCACTTCTTCTGAAGCTATCATAAGTTTGAACTATCATTAAATGAATGATCATAAGTTGAAGAATATCTGTACAGGATTTTTCTTGACCTTGCAGGTGGCCACTGAAAACATCTATATCATCCAAAATCCTATATAAACAGACATTATTGTGGCCTACCTTTACCATTCCAAAGACCGGAATAATTTATATATATGAAAAAAATCATAGTTTATTCTAAAAGTAAAAATTACTACCGGTCCCTGAATATTCAAATTCAGTAGTACCTCAGGCTAAATGAAGAGAATGAACCAAATGTATTGAGTCAGGATGCACAGGTGGTCCTCAGATCCATTTTTGCAGCCAGCCCCCAACCATTCTCCACTCCATAGTGCTATCACAATTTAAATTTTGCAATTTTAGAAGAGGGGACACATAAAACAACACATTATTTTACATAAAAGAAATACCAAGGCCACTTTTTTAAAAAAGCAAAACATATGGCTCAATCCCCTCCCGGAAGATTAACCACATCACTACTGATGGTGTGGCCCTCAGTGGCTGAAAAAGATAAAAAATAAAAGTATAGCTCTAGGTAGTAAAACTTTGTCCATGTTTGTTTTAAGTTATGGACTCAAGTCTTTCATACCACAAAGCTTGCCAAGCATTATTTTTTTATTTTGTCTAGATTTAAATACAATTGCCTTGTCTGCTTCCAGTTTTCAATGTACAGTAATGAAAAATTACATATATATTTTACATATAATTTCTTCCACTGGTAATGTGAAACATAATTTATTCTGCAGGTGCAGGATAATTGCCGATAGGCTTTCTGACAAAGGGGAAAAAACATAAGGACTATCTTTGTGTAGTCTTACTGGAAAAAATATATTTTGATCATGTTTTCAAAACATACAGTTCAAGGATACAACATATTACAACAGAAAGGAGCCAATTCTTTTGGAAGAGATCCAAAATAATAATAAGTTACATTCACACTCATTGGAGAAAAGGAGTCATGCAGAAACAGCCCAAACTTGTGTAAATTGCAATGGGCCAATAATAGCTGAAGTGCATCCCACCCCTGCAATGCAATATATCTATTCCAGGTTTGATGTAGTTCTAAATTGCAGCATTCAGCAATGTTAAGTTGTGCTCTCCCTATTCCAGACATGGCAACAGATTCAGCAAAAGTGGTGAATAAATGTTCAAAATGGAGTTCAAAACCTACTTCATCTCCAATATAATGGGAGGCAAAAAAAATGACCAATTTTATATACTCATTGCAGCAGCTTTTGGATGTTGTCAGCTTAAAGAAAATACTACAGCTAAAAAATGAGTCAAGCTTGCCTCATCATGAATTGAGGATGAGATGAAGGCAATACTATGGGGACCCCACAAAAATGACATGTTTATTTCATGCTTAGGTGCAACAGAGAAAGATCCACCAGGTGACCAGTGTGAGTGGGACCAGAGTGGCATTTGTTGGTGAATTCTGGGGGATACAGCATGCTCCCTCTCTTTCAATCCTTGATCATCTTCATCTGTCACTATTTTGCCATCAACTCTAAAAAGCTGGGTACAGCTCAATACTGTAAATATTTCAACCGCTCTAAAGTAAGGCTGAAGAAGCAGAAGCATGAAGTAGTATTAATAAAACCAGGCTGGAAGAAGAGATATATCACTAAAATGGAGCAACTCTAAAACACAAGATCAATTTCATCTTCCCAGTTGCTTCTCAAGCAGACCACAAAGGAATCTGGAAGTCAGCATTTATTTTGCATAAAGGAAACATGAGAAGGGGAGAGAAATCCTGCTGTTTATGACACAACTTCCTTTGTGAGTCCAATCTGGGTTTTTTTTTAAGTTTATTCAAAGTGTCATGGCAGAAAAGGGTATAGGAAGAGGACTTAAAAGAAGGTGGAGAGGATCCCATAGTCAGACCTATCTCTCACAGTGCCATACTTTTAGATGATGATATATGTATAATTTGAGGGTGTAGTGCCTCAGCGGTTAAAGTTAATAACCTTGTCACTTGGAACAGATGACAGCCTAGGTTCGAGACCCAAGTGCCACACAATGGATGAGCTCCCATTACTTGCCCCAACTCCTGCAATCCTAGCAGTTCAAAACCATGCAAATGCAAGTAGATAAATAGGCACCACTTTGGTAGGAAGGTAATAGCATTCCATGTATCTCTGCATATAGTCATTCTGGTCACATGATCACAGAAGTGACTTTGGACAACGCTGGCTCCCTCAGCTAAGAAACAGAAATGAACATCATCTCCTAGAGTCGGACATGACTAGACAAGGGAAACCTTTACCTTTACATGTATAATTTAGTCAGCATCATTTGTCAATGACCCCAAATACACTCAGTAAAGGAAGAATCAGCAACAGAAAGCAACAGTATTCATTTAGTATAGGGTGGGGCTTTTTTTGACAACTCAAGTCCAACAGATAGCACTTTAAGTTAGTAGTGGAGAAAGGATAAACTGCATTATACCTCAGCCTTGTCCCATATAATGTTGACTTAACTTTCTTTTGTTGCTATTCATCCTGAAAACTAATATTCTCAAATTAGTGTTGATAGCCCACCTGGACATCTTCTCCAAAGATTATTTACCTAAAAAGGTTTATAAATAAAATAATAATTTAAAAGTAAATAAATTAACATCTCAGTGAAATATATGTTGTAAAACTATACATGCCAGCTAATCTGCATAGGACAGAATAGTTTTTGAGCCCAAAAGGCTCAAAAGCAACTGCAGGAACCAAGGAACAAACTGCAAGAAAGACATAAAATAGAGGGACAAATTTTAAAAAAAAAAATAAAAACAAAGGGGGAAAATCACATAGAAAGCCTCTTGACAATAGCATTGTCTTTTTTGTCAAGTATTTCAGAATTTTTTTTCTTCCCCAATTGTTAAAGAGAAAAATATTATTTAGAAATTACAGTGTATCTCTCTTTAAACTTTAGAGGAGAGTAAAGAGATGTAACTTTTAAATTTCTACTTGAGGATCTCTTCAATATTTTGTATACCATTGGTTATCAGTTGAGTGCAGTCTGCACGTAAATTTTAAAACATTGGATTTAGAGAAAAAAGTTGTATGTTCCTTACATTTAATAAGAAATCTCTTCCAGATAAAAAAGCTGTTTCTTTCAAGAAATGAATTACCAATCAAATTACATTAAAACAGGAAGCCTTATTAAAAGTGTTGTTAATCAACTTTTTGCACATCTTCAATGCTAGTTAATTAAATAAATTGATTAAAATCATTTGCATAGATTAAATAAGTGCTCCCAATTAAATGAGTTCCTTTTTTTAACTACATATAGAAGTACTTGTACAAAAGACTTTACCCTACAAGTACTTACAGAACACAGCAACTGTCAAAACTCTTTCCCTTCTAAGTAAGAAGAATGCCATTTTTAAGAGTTTGCCTTGGTAAAAAATACATGTTTAAAATGTTCTTTTTTTACAGTAATTGCTTTGTTCCTTATATCCAGATTTGATATAGGTATAAATAAATTAACTGATGACTAGACTGCATACAATTAAAGTAGACTTACTTTAACAATGTGAAGAAACTACCTTGTTACTTGCAACATTGGCACAAAGAATCCCTAAAACAAATAATGCAGCTAATCCTTACAAAGTTAAAGATATCTTTTTGCAAAACGAGCCGGCAGATGGAAAAAGGAACAGACGCATGCCAAGATGGAGCCGATTTTAAAATGGATTTTGTTGGCATGCCATCAGATGTCTCCAGTTCTCACTGTATCAGCTCAGCTAGAAATATAAACCTTCAGTATCGGCCAGCCAGTGCATACAAGCAGCGCTGTTCTTTTATGGGTAGAAAAAAATGCCAGCCAGAAGCAACCATGCATCCCCAAAAGGAATTGAATAGCAACAGATTCAAAACAGCATAATTCCTTCACTTCCTTCACCGTTGGTAAAGAGGGTCAAATCCATTTTATACTCAGTCCAAAACTACCATCCCACTTACACAGGAATCACAGGTTAAATTAAGTCTTCCCTCACTATGCACATACATACACTCTTTCCCTTCCCTCATTATAAGATACGATGCAGGGATAGGATTATACTCCCATACCTAAGCCTTAATTTTAACAAACATGAATAGAAACACAAAAAGGCTCAGTAAAAGAGCAACTAATTTATACAGAACACATTTTGCATGGCAGAGCAGCAACTGCTCAGGAAGGGCCGTAATAGCTCAGGCTGTTAGAAGCCTGTTATTAGAACACAGTAGCCTGCAATTACTGCAGGTTCAAGCCCGGCCCGAGGTTGACTCAGCCTTCCATCCTTTATAAGGTAGGTAAAATGAGGACCCAGATTGTTGGGGGGGCAATAAGTTGACTTTGTAAATATACAAATAGAATGAGACTATTGCCTTATACACTGTAAGCTGCCCTGAGTCTTCGGAGAAGGGCGGGATATAAATGTAAATAAAAAAAAAGGGAAATAATACAACTGCTTGTCAGTGATGTCACTCTCCAAGAACACTTTCCCATCTGCTAGTACATTCAGACAAAATCTGAATTTGGCAGACGTGGAAAGAGTGATATTTGTCAGTACTAAATCTAAAAGTAAATTGATGATGGAGTTATGTGTCTTTCTAATTATGAGGTGGGAAAAGAGAACAGTGGCATCTCAACATAGGGGGAAAAAAATACAAGAATCCTTTTAAGAGCAGTGTATTCCAATTGCACATAGGAATTTTAAAACATGAAGAAACAGAGCAAGAGGAAGAATAAGGAAGACAGGAAGAAAGTTATGAAAGGCAAAGGAACAGTTAAATCCAG
Source organism: Ahaetulla prasina (assembly GCF_028640845.1). Lineage (NCBI taxonomy): Eukaryota > Metazoa > Chordata > Lepidosauria > Squamata > Colubridae > Ahaetulla > Ahaetulla prasina. The sequence goes on from NC_080540.1 coordinate 172,394,170, forward strand.
TTAGATTCAAACTGAAGACATTAAAAGGTAAATCAAAATGCCATCATAATCGATTACATTGTCCAAGTTGAGCCATTACATACAGACATCAAATTTCTCAAAGGACTACAAAATACCCATCACATATTATATACCACATTATATCACACATTATATACTTTCTGGTGGTATCAGAACAAAGGGCTGAAGCAGCCTCTCTCATTCAAAGGGTAATTATAGTACAACATGAAGATGCAATGTGTATGTTCATCAAAAATACTGTTAGATAGTTCCAGGATAAAAGACTCTTTGGAACTGGGCATTTTGACCTACTCCCAAAGTTGCATTAAAATGATTCGAATCAGCTATCTTTATAGAAAATCATCTTATCAAATTACACACTGTCTGAAAGTGCCAGCCTTCCAATAAATCACCACCATTGTGATGGGCTTTGCACACCCATTCCAGAAGAACTGTGGACAATCACGCAGCTGTATCAGAAAGCAGCATGTATTTTCAAACTTTTCTAAGATTAACTTTTTGTCTCCCACTGTGGCTCTCTTTCCTTTATTACCCCATTTGTACTATTCGTTGAGACAAGCAAAGCACCCAAGTAAATTGCTGAGGAGGAAGAGGAAACTGAATGGAGAAAACAAAGTAATTACCCAGTGATAACAGGAGTGGTAAGAAATGTAAACCCACTAGGCTGCAGAAGCATCAATGTAATTTAAGCACAATCCTTATGAAATTCCGTAACTTCCAGTTATATGTCACTTCCAAAGATATATCAACCAAAGCCTCCTTATCTAGTTCCAGTCAATCTCAGGATCTCCATCTGACTCAGGATCTCCCTAGAAATAAAGACCACAAGTGGGAAAAAATATTTAAAAACATCAGGCTAAAGCTTTCTGGATTTATCTCCAACAATCCGACCCAGCTCAGCCTCGTAAACTCCGATCCTTCTCATATCCACCATCCTGTCCTGGTTTAGAAAACAAGACTAGGAGCTCCCCCAGATCACAGAACGGTTCCATCATCCAGGGCTATCTGTAAGGTGGCACACATTCAGAATGCATTTCAGAGCAACTGGAAGTCCTTGGTCTAGTGACCTCCTCCAAAGAAGCCGTTCTCGGTACCATCCATTCGGGGAACCCTGCTTCCTTTCCCAGGATTAGGTGTAGTTGAATACTTGAGTGGGTAACGGATGAACAGCCGGTCTTCTTCCTTCTTTATCCAACGTAAGAGTTTGGTCAAGACATTGATGGCACCAGCTTTCGTCACCAAAGGATTGAAACAGGTATATAATTCAAATTTACTTGTAACCTATTGAGAATGGGAAAAAAAGATTGACCATTCAGGCTGCATAGCTACCACCAGAGAACATGTGTAAAATTTTAACTAGTGAATGCAGGGGAAGCCAACAACTCCAACTAGGAAAGAGAGAAATTTTGAGAATAAGCGAAAGGATTAAGATACCCCAGCTCTTTCCCAATTCCTAGATGGAACCTTGGTTCATTATAAAACATATCAGTGGTTGTGGTTCCTAAATTTTGAGTGACCAAATGGTCTCCAATATTTCCACAAAATACTTTTTGTTTTATAGGACCACTAACTTCCTTAAGATGTATAGTATGAAAAATATGGCCAATGTTAAAAATGCTAATTCTTAGTCATACTGCAGAGCTTTTTGAAAGCATTAAAATATTTCTGTAATACGAGTTTCACTTGATGTGTAAACATACTGCTACTACTCAATATCCTGTAAATTAACAAATTTAAATTTATCAATTTTTAAAGCTTTCTGCTGCATTTATGAACAGATAAGCTTGGTGTAGTGGCTAAGACATCAATCTAGACTCTAATCCTGTTTTAGGCATAAAGCCAGTTTTGTAATTTTGTAAACACTGCAAGTAACATAATTTCATGTACTACAATTTTGCACGATATTCTTATGTTTAAATAAGAAAATACTGAACATGTTAAAATGGCTCCCATTTTTAAAATTGGAACTAGAATATTTTTTTTTGTCATTGCTTCAAAATACCCAAGATGTTTACATCTTTTCTGAAGGGTTCTCCCTGAGCCTCTGTAAAGTAGTTTCATATTCTTCCTGAAAGTAATGACTCTCTAACGGATACTTTTTTTTTCTTTTTAACTTTTCCTTTACCGCCAATGACAAAGATGAAAACCAGTTTAATCTAGGACAGTGCACTTTTAAAGAAGCAATGTGAGAATCTTTCCCTTCTGCTTCTTCTTCTTCTGCTGCTAATAATTATTTATTTCAGGTTTAGAAAACCGACTGGTGTTACAACTATTAAAACCAATAAGGAAAGATTGATAGTAATTATGACTGGTCATGCAGTCAGCCAAATGTTTAGACTAGGTTTGGCATTTTTATCCACCAATCAAGTATTATTATTGTTGGTAGCTTATTATTATTTAAGTTATTATTATTATTTAAAAACCCATCCCCAAATAAAGATTCATTATAGGGAATCAACGAACAGATGAAAGACTAAAGATACCATCTCTCCAAATACTTTCCTGCAAGTTGTTTGCCCCTTTACGTAGTAAGTCAAATGAAGAAAACATGGGTTTAGGAATGCTCTAATAATGTCCTCATCTAAAACAGAACTAGCCCATCCATCTGAAAGTCTACACAGAGTTCCATCCTTAGCCAATAAAGTTGCCAGGCCTCACCCAAGCCAATAAAGTCTCCTTTTCAGCTACATGGTAGATGAGACGTAAAGGACGTGAGGTACTGTGGATGCGATCGTGAAGGTAGTGGTAGAGGTCAAAGAGTCGGTGCCGTTCATTCTCACTGCAATATGGCCCCTCCAGTTCTGGACTGCAGTAATGAGAAATAAGATATTGAGGAAACAAGCAGCTTAGTGTTCACCTACACAATGTCTTACCACAGAATAGACTCCAGAATTTGTATACAATGAGCTGTTGTTCTACAGATGTAGAAGTGAGCATTGCCAGATGTGGCAATGCTCAGCCTAGTGCTAATCCCTTAAATTTCAGAAACTTTTCAGAATCTTCTGAAGCGACTATAAATCTGATTCTGAAACAGGCTAGATTTGTGGCTTGCCCTACTATTCTATAATATATTGTACTAAATGTCAGCGTTCCAGAAAACCCCCCAACTCCAAGTAAAAACTCTGAAGCAAGCATTTTTCAAAGTTTTATTTACTAGAATAGGTAAACTGGCACATCTGGGAAAACCCGAATCTGAGAGGTCCAAGTTTTCCCTCAGTATATCAAAACCCCCAAAACCATTCCTTGACTCCGGAGTTGATCACATGCTCCAATCACCATCCATCCCATCTTGAGACAGCATCCGATCACTCCTCCTCCAGATGCAGGATCGGCCTGGCCTTGACCGACAGGAAGAATGCTATTATGTCTAACTCTCTACTAAATCCCCCCTTCTACTTTCCCACACATGAGAAGGTGGCAGCATGGAAGCTTCTGGCCTAATATGGCTTCCAAAGCTGACAATATATAGAAAAAACTGCAGAACAAGTTCTTCTTAAAATAAATCACATGGGCCTTTCTAATAAGAGAGTTATACTATTCATGCAGTTTTTCCTGAAGCCAATGAAGGGAAGAAAGAGAATTTCTAAAACGACATCATTCCTTTAAGGCACTAAAATACATCAGAGTCAATTTTACTTCTTAACATCTTTTAGATTATTGTCATTTATAAATTTTGCCAGCTAATTGGGATCTTATGATGTTCAGCCTTTGACTTCCTTCTTGCAGCCCAGAAACCGCAAGATAAAATCTCTATACATCAATCCTTGTGGACTGGAGGAAAGAAATGTCACATGCCTGCTCTAGTTGAAACAAACTGAATAAATGTAGCTTAGCATTTCCCCCAGTTTCTGGCTGCCAGCTATAAAGAGGGGATGAGTAAAGGATTGAGAAGGACAGCCTCAACTCAGCAAACTTTAAAAGAAAAAAGATCTAAGGTAGCTTTACTACTGAGGATACACTCAGAATGCAGTACGTGTTTACTGCCAGGAATGACAAAACCCAGTGGCAAATTCAGCTTTGTTTTTGATATCAGAACATCATCTTCCCCTATACATCTCCAAAATCAAGAGGAACATTAATTTGCTATGAGGGAAAGTTTCAACAACAACGAAATCTCAGGAAATCTTTCTTGAGCAGGTGCAGGCCATTAAAAAAACTAGCCACATTTCTAGATTTTACTCCAAGCCTGAACTGAATGATATGTCACATTAAGATATCTGTGAATATCCAGGAGAAGAAGAACCAAAAGACAGATGAAACTGGCCCCTAGGATGACATCATAGATACCTCCTTGGTTCAGGACATATTTGGTCCTGATCAGAGTCAATTTCAACTCTCCAAAGCGTATTACCTGGTGAACTGGGGAAGCTGTCGGTAATTATCCGGTATATCCAGAGGTTTATACATAAAGTGCCGAAGATCTGGCACTCCCACCAGTCCTACACTATAGGATGGGCTCTTCAAGCCACTTGAGAGTGCCTGCAGATAGTTCTGAGTCCTCATGCCTTCCTCAATGCGTTTCTTGCAGTCCGAGACAGAATAAAAAGAGTCCTTGTCCGTAGAGAGAAGGATGAGGCAGACAGTACATTCTGAATCCAAGTAAGAAATATAAGCATAAAAGTAACAATCAGGGTTGAAACGTGGCAAGCAAATAGGTGTCCAAATTTCCCCAGTTTGAAAGGCAGAAGTTGCCCCAATGAGATTGAGTAACAGGTGCAAGTCAGTAGGTTCTAATCGGCAATCTTCAATGACTGTTTTCTCCTGCACTGTGGTGACCAACTGACTACCAGCCACCAAAATAGAGAAGACCAGATTAGGGGTGATGGCTTTTTGGAGCAAAGTGCCCAGGGAATCCCGGAGGGAGGCGGCAAGTGGTAAACAGCGGACAGCTCCAAGGAGGAAACAAGGATCTGATTCAACCAGGTTCAGCAAACGATCAAGGATCTTCTCCGAGCCCGTCAACAAACGCCGGAGGTCATAGTTCTTTTTCCGTTCAAAGATGCGAGTGATGCTGGCCTGAGTAAGCATGCTGATGATCTGATCGTAGACATACAAAAGCTCCTGGCGTAGTTGTTGCTCTGATTGTAGGGTATGCGAAACTGAAACCAGTACCAAGGGGCCCTGCTGCACAAAAACCAGTTTGTGATCATCTATGGTAAAAGGAGGGAGGGAAAAAAACAGTCATTGCTTCAGTAGATGGACTGAGGCTCTGTTATAACAGAACCAGTTTTGGACATTCAACAAATGCAATATTAGCTTTCTTAGCTAATTTGTCTCCTTTTTAAAAAAAAAAAAAGTTAAACCAAGGATTTACTGTACAAAGTTTGAGTTGATGGAGCAAATCTGGGCAAAGAAGAAGAATCTCAGTATAAATGCCAGGAACTGGGAAAATAGACCATGAAATAAAAAGTGAGCAGTATGCATTTTTGTTATTATAAGGATTTGAGGAGTCTGTTTCTGAAATTTATCTTCTACTGAGTAAAACTAGAAACAAATTAGTAATTTAGAATAAAAATATTTTAATGATGGTGTGGCACAGAAATTCAAGGACTAAATGAAGTAACAATGAAAACTGCTCCTGCACTGAAGATGCTGCAGGGAACAGGTCTTACAAATAATATTTTTAATATCTTTTTTTTTTAATCTTATCATCTATGGCCAATGGCTGGAAATCAGATAGTTTAATGCAATTAAGAAAAAGAGATATATTCCCCTAATTACTCCACTTTTATCAGTACAATCACCAAGTAATATTAAGAACTGGTGATGGTTATGCTAGAAATGAACTGAAACTAATTCAGCTCTTAATGATTTTGCAAGTATTAGTTGCTTTCTTGATATGAAGACTTTTGTTCTATTTTAAACATTAATATGAAAATCTGGCACTTTGAATCAAGCTTAACACCTTGGCAATATTTGTCACTGCCTTTTCCTTCCTTTCTTGGCTTCCTAATTTCATCAACAGTCCTGGAACACTCAGGAAATAGTCACTTAATCCCATCCAAATACTACAGCTTTTTCAAGATTTGCCTAGATTGGCTATGTGTGACACAGATGTGAATCTTCTGAAAAAGAAGTACACATGTCTCACTGAGCACTATGTCTTCAGGTTATATCAAACAACAAAAAATAACTTTTTATCAGAAATGAGAATTATAGTCTGAGTAATGAAATATAATTTAAACCATGTTTAGAATTTTAAATATAAATGTATTTCTATTTAAATAAATATAAATGTATTTATAGTCAAATACGGTTTTTCCTATCTAAAACTTCACATGAATCTGTTTTAAATTAAATCCATCCAGACGTCAATGCCCATAAATCCCAAGCTAAATTGGCTGAGAATTCTGACACCAAATCACAGATTAGTTTGGTGCATGAATCTAGTCCCTTTTCCCTTAATTAGAATTTGGTGATGTCAACAATCTTTTAAGCTTTTGCTGGGAGCATGAACATGTGGTTGGGAACTTTAAAAGGAAGCATGCATTTGCACCAAGCAGGCACTCGGCTGCACGTATCAAGATATTAATAGCATGGCAAAAGTTCCAGAATTAAGATGTGCTCACCGTAAACTATCTTTAGAGTTTGGGATTTTTTCTTTCCTGGATAAAGAGTTGCTCATAAAATCACCTTTCTCTTTGCTCAGCATAATACTACATCATAGTCTGTGGTTTCTACTAAGACAAAAGCCAGAATTTTATCTATTAAACTTAGAACTAAAATCAAATACAAGCTGGAACAACAGTTTCTTTTTAAAACAGTCAAAGCATGCTTTTATTCTTCCAGCTATACCCTTACGTATCTGTTCTCCAAGTGCAACTTCCCATCCCACCTAGAACATGTTATAATAATTTTGTTTTAATACAGGTAGTCCTTGACGTACAATAACAACTGAGCCCAGCAATTCTCTTGCTAAGTGAGATAGCTGTTAAGTGAATTTTGCCCCGTTTTACGACCTTTCTTGCCAGAATTGTTAAATGAATCACTGCAGTTGTTAAATTGGTAACATGGTAGTTAAGTGAATTGGGCTTCCCCATTGACTTTGCTTGACAGAGAGTCACAAAAGGTGATCAGATGATCTCAGGACACTGCAATTGTCATAAATAAGAACCAGTTGACAAGCATCTGAATTTTGATCACATGACCATGAGAATGCTACAACAATCGTCAATGTGAAAAATGGTCATAAGTCACTTTTTTCAGTGCTGCTGTAACTTCGAACGGTCACTAAATGAAATGTTGTAACTCGAGGACTACCTGTAATTAGCAATGGAGAAAATACAGTAACATATTGCATGTTCTTCTGGCGTGCTGATTTTAAAAGGTTCTTTAAAAAAAACCTGTAGCAAAAAAAAAGTACATTCTGTTTTCCATATTATTCCTTCCATATCCAGGAAGGCTAGATATAGCCAGCAGCTGCCTCACGAAGGCCCAGGTTGAGAACACATCTTCAGCAGTGGGAGGAAGAATAGCAATAGCAATAAGACTTGTATACCACTTCACAGTGCTTTACAGTCCTCTCTAACCAATTTACAGAGTCAGCATATTGCCCCCAACAATCTGGATCCTCATTTTATCAACCTCAAAAGATTGGAAGGCTGAGTCAACCTTGAGCCAGTTAGGCTCGAACTGCTGGCAGTTGGCAGAATTAGCCTGCAATAGTTCATTCTAACCACTGCACTACCACGGCTCTGGTGAAAGTCAGCTGGGGCAACAGGGACGGAAGAGTACTCTGGAAGCAAAGCACAGGACAGCCAAAAAAGGTGAAAATGAAGGGGGAAGATACTGAGGCAGGAGGGGGGAAGCTGAAGTGGAGATGAGTAGCACAAAGCAGGAGAAGCAGCAGGTCCTCGCTTAACAACGGCACAGTCCTGGCCTAATGACTCCAACCAGCACTGCTAGAACTACCAACACTAAGTGGAGTAGTCACATGATGCTTCACGTAATGACTACTTTGCTTAGTGACAGAAATTCTGGTCCCAATTAGGGTTGGTAAGCGAGGATTACTTGTATATCAATTCATTCTTTGCCTTTTGTTCCTTGAATTTCTCAACCTTGAGAACTTCCTCAGTGTAACAAAATGGAGATTTCCTTGGTTCTCTTCTTGACCCCTCCACACTTCTTTTATAGATTTGTTTTGCAACATGATCCTCATTCATTCAACTTTTCAACATAAACTATCAAATCAGTCATGCTTTTAGACTTACATTCCTTTCTTTGGCATATATTCACACAGACCTATTTAAACCACATATACTAAACAAACATACCTTCTAAGCAAATATTCACCAATAATCACCATTTTCATTTATTCCTGAGTCTTCAAATGGCCCAGGCACTTTTTCTACGCTATTTTATCTTCCTATATACTTGCTTGTCACTTAAAAATATTTTTTCTTACCTCACATTTATTCAAAATGTTGCACCATTTTTCCTAAAACTCATCTGTGGTTGACCTAATTTATACTAGCTGACACACTGTTATCCCTTTTATTTAACTCTACATTTTCAGTTTACATGAATTCATCAACTCTGCTCTACAAAATTAGATCACTATGGCACCCTTCCCCTTTATAATTTCCTAAACTCCTCTTACGTTTTGAGCTGTAAATTTAATCAACAGAGGCTTTTACACAACATTTTTAGTAAGATATAAAAAATATCAACTAGGTTACCAGCTGTAGCTATACCCGTATTATGTAAAGCATTCCTTGCTAATGATTAAAGACTGGTTAGGTTTGAGCAAATTTTGGCCAATTTACTAGAAATTTAACCAAAACTCCATTTTACTTCAAGCAACCCCACTATATTCTATGTAAGGTTTAAGGTTTCTAATTTATAAATTACAAGTTGGCATACTGTTGCCTACATTTCACCACCTACAGTACAGTATAAATATAGTATGACAACCTCAAGATACTAAATAGCAAGGGAAATACAACTGTTTTTGGGGTAGCAGTTAGAACAGGCTATTTGGAAAGGCTCTCAGACATTTTAATAAACAATACTTATCAAAATGGTTATTGAACCATAACCCAGTGCTTAAACTTTGTGGGTGGCCCATAATGAACTCTTAAGCACTGAAATCCCAAACTTTTCTTATTTCAGTTAAATCATAGGCACAGATAACCTCCAAATAAATTACAATATTTGTTAAGGATCACTCCTTTTAAAATTGTTTCCGTACCAGAATAAATGGAGCGAATAGAGTTATCCCCACTTTGGATGAATGATACCAGTGCCATCATGACACCCATGGTGGAACTAAGGGCTTCTTCATTGCCGTAACGTGAATAAATGGGTTTCCCAGCCTCACTTAAAATGAAGACGTGTTTCCTGTGTGCCCGCCAACTCTCTGCAGTCACGTCTTCATCTCGGTATGTAGCCAGGCGTGACTGTATCACTGCCTCCTCTTCTCCTGATGGTCCATCTCCTATCACCATTTGTCGGCGAAACTCACTCGAATCTTCCCAAGTGTTGTCAGTTGAGGTTGAATCAGACACATCTTTGTCACTCAGATCTTCTGGGGCCTCTCTCAACTCCTCCTGCCCATTCACTTTGTCAATTACCACACTCATGGGTCCATTATTTGGGGCAGCAGGTACCTCCTCCTGCTTCTCTGAGACAGAACAGGACTCATCCCCGTCTGGAAAAGCATATTGACAAATCACAGGAAAAAAAATAATCCAGAAGTAATCTTTGTCCCCATCTGCTTTCTATAAACTGGGTCAGTGATTACAGATTCCCATTTATTGGGCAGATTATATAACTATATGAAGGAATAAATAAAGTCCTCACATCAAATTCAGTAAACTCATCACGACACACATATCCCTCCCATTGTCATAAATCAAATGGTCAAATCTCTTCAGGAAACTTAGGGTGGGTAGGATTTGATTGCTGCAAGTCGCTAGGGTTAAAATGCTTGGGGACTGTCCTTTTTTGCTTACAGTATACTTTTCATGTATTTCTCATCTGAAAATGGTCAAAAGTTATACTATCAATTTTTAACAAACATGGTCGGGGTAAGTAGGCTCCAAAGCCTGCACTAATTACCGTATATACTCGAATATAAGCCGATCCGAGTATAAGCCGAGGTCCCCAATTTTACCCCAAAAAACTGGGGTAAACTGGGGACTCGAGTATAAGCCGAGGGAGGGAAATGAGGCAGCTACCGGTCAGGGAAAGCCTCCCTCCCTCAGCCGAGAAGGCTGGCGGCTCCCGCCCGCCTCTCACTGCACCGCAGGGCTTCCCGCTAATGCAAAAGCCCGCCAAGTTTGCACCATCCGGTATAATGTGAAAAAAAGAAGAAAAAAAAAAACTCGAGTATAAGCCGTATATACTCGAGTATAAGCCGAGGGGACGTTTTTCAGCACAAAAAACGTGCTGAAAAACTCGGCTTATACTCGAGTATATACGGTATGTTTTGTTTCCATTTATGTTCTATATGAATGCAGGGTCATATACTAAATCAAAATTTGTTTCAACCACAATTTGTTGAATTTCTTATAAATGGTATATTAATACATATAACACTTAGCAATAGCACTTAGACTTATATACCACTTCACAGTGCTTTACAGCCCTCTCTAAGCGGTTTACTGAGTCAGCAGATTGCCCCCAACAATCTGGGTCCTCATTTTACCCATCTTGGAAGGGTGGAAGGCTGAGTCAACCTTGAGCTGGTGAGACCTGAACTTCCAAACTGCTGGCAGCCGGTGATGAGCAGAAGTAGCTTGCAGTACTGCACTCTAACCACTGCGCCACCGCGGCTCTTAAACTATCATTAAACTATCATTAAACTATGGGTGGGTTTATACCACATACTAAACCAAAAGCCCAATCCCCCTCATTGTAATTTAGTAAAGTGTGTGAATTTAAGTAATATAATAATTTAAAATATTTTATGGATGATGTGTGAAAAGGCCATAGTGGCTTAGTCAATAAACTGTATTTAACATATCATGCAAATACAGTACTTGCTATTTTTTTCTGAATTGTTCTTCTAAACCCACTTGTTTTTCCCATTAATCCCAGTGCTTTTGAAAACAAAGATTACATATCTGCAAATGTGTGGATTCACATACAATACTTATCTTTGCTTTTCCCTTTATTGTGCAGAGGTTTAAACTGTACATTTTGGAAGCAAGGATGTATCATTTTCTCACTATCTGGGCACTACACTTTCTTCCCCGCTCTCTAGCACCAAACCAGATAGTTCAAAGTACTCACTTCTGTCTGTAGGATCCAGCCTACATTTCTGGTCAGGGAGCTCCATCTTCCCTTCACAAGGTAAGCCAGGGTCTTCGTTCTCCATCTCTACATCTCAAACAACAACTGCAAAGACAAAAGACAAGCATGAGGAAATTCCCTGAGTAGCAAACAGGATGCAGGTGCTATGGTACCTCCTCACCAGGCCCAACCCATTTCTCAAATTAGGAACAGAGCTACAAGTACCACCTCTGTATCCTCCACCCTAAAAGCAAACAGTGCGCCTAATGCAACTCTTCCACTGGAATGTACCAACCCAGATTGAGGGAAAGGGCACAGCCACTTCCAGCCTCTTTGCAAAACTCAATCTGTGCCTGCTGTCCCAGCTATAATCTCAATCACATGCCCAAGCAGGGGTGCCTCAAAGAGACAGCAGGAAATGCCGGGTGGCCACTAATCACTGCAAGCAAGTTTCTGGAGTTGCATTCCTGGGAGGGGCTGCATCTTCTTAGTGATCGTCTTTGTCATGGCTGTAACTGATAAAATTCAACCAAACTGTAAACTTTCTTTACAGAAGACAGCCCTTGGCCTGAAAAGCTATTTGCTTGAATCCCTGTTCAGAGATAAAGAACTCTTGAAAAAGAGCAAAGGCCTTGACATTGGCCATTAATGATTAGAAAAAGGAGAGGAGGGTGAAGGGGCTAGAATCAGGAGTGTCAAACTCTCGGCATCGCAGTGGTGTCACATGACGTATTGGGACTTTTTTCCTCTTTGCTAAACTGGGTGTGGGCATGGCCAAGACGTGATGCATCTGGCCCACAGGCCGTGAGCTTAACAGCCCTGGGTTAGACATTCACTGTTAATATAATTATCTCAAATAAGAAAAAGAACCAAAACAAACATGATATTAATAAGCACTGAGAATAGAACCAATGTGTAATAAAGTCCAAAACAAATAAAAAGCAAAGCCAATACAGAAACAAATAGCAAATATATTATTTGCGGGGGGGGTGGGGGGTGTATAAATACATCTTGTAATCTTAAAGAAAAGAGATGAAATCTTAAATATTCATTAAATATCCAAAAACAATTTTACAAATGGAGATACATTTAATTCTAAATTTTCATCCAAGCATATAAATTCACACAAGTTTTAGGTGTACATATAGTATGTCCAGATTTTCTTTGGGGAGAAATATGTTCTTCCTCTTCTGGCCCTCTACTGGCAAAACTGTGTTCACGCAAGGTATTTATTATTAATTACTAATTACCAGTAGTGTCCTCAATTAACCTGATTAAGAGTGCATAAGCCATAAATTAAACCCACTGACACAATATGTTGGACTATACTGTAGATGGCTGGTTTGTAATCCAATGTGTCAAATGAACACTGAACAAAAATTGGCTGTACTCATACTTATGAAAAAGAACCATTTGAAAACAATTCTACATTTTTGCTGTTCCATTTTGGTCTAAAGAGAACAGAAATAACCTGGAAGTAAACAGATACCAACAAGAATACATCTTTTTTTTTACTTTAAATTGTTGTAGAAAAGAAGACATTTTGGTAGGCGCAATTTATGTAAACAACTAAACACCTAAAAATGAACCTGCCAGCTATTAATTTTTTTTTGTTTTTCTAGTCAAGACAGTAGACATTTTTGTAAAAATATCCTATATACTTGATTGAGAAAGAGGGACAAATACTGATATAGATTGAAATAAGATTTAACACAATAGCTGAAATCACCCATAGCATTAAGATATTTTGTTAACCGTGAGTTAAAAATCATACTAAATAAGCTGCACTGGAATTGATTCTCATATAACACAAAGACAAAATCCCTTAACTGTAAATCATAGTAGTGGATCAACATAGCATAAGCCCAAATCAAGCAAATTACATTATGACTTAGTACAGCATGTGAACCTAGCCTATGGAGCTAGAAAACTCTTTGTCTCAAAAGACTAAGGCCAGGGCAAAGCTGGCTCAAAAAGAGATTTACAGGCAAAGCTTCTTACCAAGCACATAATCTGTAGAATGCATATCACAAGACATGATGGTGGCCAATAACTTGGATGGCATTAAAGAAGGTACTGAATAAGTAGATGAAGGACAAGAATGTCAAGAGTTATTATCCTTGAGACTCAACCTCTCAACTGAGGACACTGAAGCACATGTCTCTTAGCTGAAATCCTGAAGTTTCCCCCCAAAAAATTAAGTAAAGGATACAATTGAAGGGTTAGAAAAGAAACAAGATCACCAGCTAAATCAGTAAAGCATCTGGTTTCCTATTGTGCACATTTGCCATTTCACCTGCTGTTTAACTGAGATGTTTCTGAAAGTACCATTCTCAAATAATTTATAGTAGGCTTGTAAACAGTCTTCAGACTGAGTCAAGGAAGAAATACCTCCAAATCATAGTATAAGTAATTTTTTTACTAACTGGAAACAGAGACGGGGAGAAAAAATGTACCTGGATATTTATTTTTGTTTCCTAGGCCAATAGGTCACTACCATAAATTAAAAATGGGCAATCAGTAAAAAATATTTGTCAATAACTTTTGTTAACTGATTTGCAAAGCTCTTGCTTGTAGACACTCTGTTTGCCATCGCAAATAGTGAAGCCAACACAATACCTAAATAGGGGATTTAGAAATGGCTGCAAGTTTGGAACAATCTAGGCCTCCTTCAAGGAATTATGTTCAACTCCATGAGTCCTGGAGAGGGGCAGGAGCAACAATATAATCATGAATAGTAATTTCCAACAGCCAAATAGTTTTGGCATTTACCTTTTCCAGAAACATGGCAAACCCATACATATACAAATTAAAATCAATAAAATCAGCAAAAATGTGGAGGATTTTTGAAGAATCTCATGCAAGAACACTAAAACACTGTAAAATAAATTAAAATAATAAGAAATAAACAACTTAAATAAATTTTGTTTAATGGAAATAAAAGAGTTGGGTTCCACAGGAAACATGAAGGTGCCATGCTGCCAACCCTCCAAAAAATCCTATGCAAATGATGCCATAACACCATCCCTGTTTCAAATCTGGCAACTTTGAGACTTCCAGAATAATGGAAAAGAATTTTGCTCTCAAGTTGCATATACTATCTTCATCCTCAAAGTCTGGTTAGAACTAGTTTTGTGGTACTTGGTGATATTGCTTAAAGTTCAATTATCATACTGATGACACAAGTACTGCAGTATGGAATACTATTGTACTATATAGCTAGACAAATATGAGAAGAGTATTTATACATTTCAAGTAGCACCCGCCCATCTGAAGCATTAACACGAAGGTAATACTTTCCAGAAAATAAGAATTTCTTTCACAAATACATTTATAGTATCAGGTGCAATGAGGTTATTGACAGCAGCCAAGTGAGAAAACAACCTGCTACAGGATTGCTTATAAAATCAGCTTGTCTCAAATAAATAAGTAATAAGTAAGACACAAAGGATCTGAGTTCACCCCTGGATAATTCAGGAATTGGACAATCTCTTTGATAGACACCTTTGTAAGCCAAACAGTTAATCATTTATTATTTTGTACAAATGAGTCTAATTTCAAGTAGAAGATGCCACATTTCAGATCAAAGGAATGGAAATATATCCTTTTCAGCAATTTCTCAAGCAATTCCTGGCAATGCTACCTCAAAGAGTGAAAGATAAGATATTCCATCTATCTATGACCAAGTCAGAGCATCACTTCATTTCGGTACACATGCCTATATCTATTTGCAAGGATCCAGTATTATTAGACAGATGTGAATCCATTTAAGAAGTTCAGAAAGCACAGCACATACATTTCCAGAATGAAATCCATTAGCAGGTTCAATAACTTCAGGGTAGCTCAGTACCACACTCTCAGTACCAGAGTTTCCCTTTCACAATTGGCAAACCCCTTTGTCCCCACACTAAGTGCCCTCCTCTACTATAAGTGAGTGACCCAAGGAAACAAATTGACAGAAAGTGTCAAGATTGCTAAAACGAAGCTTGTTTTGTTTTAACATTGTGTACAATTAGTGGATAATTCTTACAGGGGTTGTTGTTTCTAAAAGATTTTTCATTCAGGAATCAGATGTAGCCTTTGACGTTGCCATCAAAAGGATCTCCTACCATATACCATTGGCACATGGCTGTGCTTTTGGGCTAAGCCGCTACAATTCTCTGGCGCAAAGGAGGTTTTGCCACACTCCTTAAGAGTGCAAATCCTTAGAAATCCAACAAACACAGAAATCTAGTAGCTTAAAACTTTGGGGGCTGACAAAAGATTAGCTCTATGAGCAGCGATTAGTGAAACAGAAGCTCCAGGCAGCACCCTTGGGGACACGAAGAACAGGCCAATAATATACCTTTTTCCCCAACTTCCTCGGGATCTTTCCCGGCACATCTGGCCGGATGTTTTTGAGAACAGGATACTGAACCAGATGCGCTATTACCGAGCTGGTCCTGCAAGGTCGGTCTTATGTCTCAACCCCACTCGGGAGCCTTCAGATTCAACCCAAGACAATACCTGAGTGAGGCCATCCGGTTTGGAAAAGAAGGGAAAACCCCGCCGGCTCCCTGCCGGCAGCCCCACCTCTAACCTTGCGTGAGAAGGGACAGCCGAAAGGGGATCGCGCCCGCCCACCCGCTCAGTTCCAAAACCACCGGATTCATTTCTCACCAGAGACCCCGGGATCTGCTCGTGTCTTCCCATCGCAGAAACAGCTCCCCGAGCACTCCGCGACCAACAAACACTTCCTGATTCGGGATGGCAGAAGGCGGGAACAGTGGAGGCATTGACGGCCACTTCCACTAATCACCTAACGAATGGAAAGGAGGAGGCGTGGCTCGTGGAAGTCCAAACGCCAATCGTAGCCCCGCACAGTCAGAGCGTAACGCGGAAGGCCTATGGAATCCTCGCTTGACAAGCGCGTCAATGAAAGCGGGGGGGGGCGGGGGCGGAGGGGAACTTTGAGAAGCCGGAGTGAGCGACAGGGAAGTTGGCGAATCCAAATGGGGAGATGAAAGGTGAGGCGGAGCAATCCTGCCTCAGGCTTAATCGGTCATTCAATCATCATAAACTGGGTGAGAGGAGAGGGCTGGATCAGTCAGAACGTGAGCCAATTGCGATGGTCATATTTTCTTCTCGTACCAATCAGAGAGAAGACGTTATTTTGGAAAATGATATAAAAGCCAGGCCGGCGAAGTTGGTGCAAGCTGTCATTGTTTGCAGAGGATTGGGGGGGTGACGTCAGCTTGTATGCTTTGGCACCTCTTGCTCATTTGGTAGGAATTCATTGGCGCTGGATTATTTGGCAGTGGCTCCTGTTGTTGTTGCCCTATAGAGCGCGAAGGTAAAGTCCTTTTTCGGAATGACATTTTGCACTGCGGTAGTGATGTTACAATTATCACAAACTCAGATCCAAGCACCCTAAGAATTTATTCTCTGGGTCGTTTCTCCTAAGGACAACAATACAAAGCCGAACATTTAAGAAAAACGGTAGCAATTAGCATTTCGTACCGTTTTCCTTCTCCCGATTCTTACTTTGATTTCACCTCCCTGCAAATAAATATTCCTCACTGCTTTGCGGTTTAGTGTGTACGACCTACGAAAAAGAACTGCGAAGTTTGCGGAACCTACGTGAAACAAAAGGCTACATGAATAAAATAAAGTCTGAATATACAATTGCATATTGGAAGAAGGTATTTTTTTTGTTCCCGAAAGTGAGGAGGATTAAAAAAAAAAATAATGGGCACATTCCTAAACTGGAGGATCTTAGACAAAATACCAGCAACCGAATATAAGAAAGGATATAAAAGAGGGAGATGGGTTGGTCATTGCTTTCTTCAGGATATTTTTTTTTAAATTCTAGGTTTAGGCTGGGGCTTTCTGATTTTCATTGCAAATAATATCCAGGTCTGAGCCTGCATAGCTTTTATTTTCTATTTCATTTTTTGGGATAAAATGCATACAGTGATTATCCAGTCAGGAAAAAAATATTAAGGTGAGCTAAAACTGAAGAGAAAAAAGCTGCATGCAATAATAAAAATTCAACTCTTTAAGGTGTGAAATATAGAGTTCATTGTTTATTTATTTATTTTATTTATTTATTTGATTTTTATACCGCCCTTCTCCCGAAGGACTCAGGGCGGTGTACAGGCAAAAATAAAACAATACAATATACAGATTAAAATACCATTTAAAAAACTTATTTAAATTAGCCTGAGATTAAAAATTTCCATACTAAAAAACCCCATTTAAAATTAATAAAATTTCCCCTTAATTTAAGCCAGCCCCGCGCGGATAAAGAGATGTGTTTTTAGTTCGCGACGAAATGTCCGAAGGTCAGGTATTTGACGTAGACCCGGGGGAAGCTCATTCCAGAGTGTGGGCGCCCCCACAGAGAAGGCCCTTCCCCTGGGGGCCGCCAGCCGGCATTGTTTGGCGGACGGCACCTGAGAAGTCCCTCTCTATGGAGCGCACGGGTCGGTGGGAGGCGTGGTAGCAGCAGGCGGTCCCGTAAGTACCCAGGTCCTAAGCCATGGAGCGCTTTAAAGGTCATAACCAACACCTTAAAGTGCACTCGGAAAGCCACAGGCAGCCAGTGCAGCCTGCGCAGGATCGGTGTTACATGGGAGCTACGTGTAGCTCCCTCTATAACCCGCGCAGCTGCATTCTGGACTAACTGAAGCCTCCGAGCGCACTTCAAGGGGAGCCCCATGTAGAGAGCATTACAGTAATCCAAGCGAGAGGTAACGAGCGCATGAGTGACCATGCATAAGGCATCCCGATCAAGGAAGGGGCGCAACTGCCGGACCAGGCGGACCTGGTGGAAGGCCCCCCTGGAGACGGCCGTCAAATGATCTTCAAATGACAGCCGATCGTCCAGGAGGACACCTAAGTTGCGCACCCTATCCTTTGGGGCCAATAACTCGCCTCCAACAGCCAGCCGCGGCTGCAGCTGACTGAATCGGGGTGCCGGCATCCACAGCCACTCCGTCTTGGAGGGATTAAGCTTGAGCCTGTTTCTCCCCATCCAGCTTCCAAACACCGGGACAGCACTTCAACAACTTCATTGGGGTGGTCCGGGGTGGAAAAGTACAGCTGGGTGTCATCAGCGTACTGCTGGTATCTCACCCCGAAACCACTGATGATCTCACCCAACGGCTTCATGTAGATGTTGAACAGAAGGGGCAAGAGAATCGACCCCTGAGGGACCCCACAAGTGAGGCCCCTCGCGGTCGACCTCTGCCCCCCTGTCAACACCGTCTGCGACCGGTCGGAGAGATAGGAGGAGAACCACCGATATACGGTGCCTCCCACTCCCAATCCCCCCAACCGGCGCAGTAAGATACCATGGTCGATGGTATCGAACGCCACTGAGAGGTCTAATAGGACCAGGGCAGAGGAATAACCCCTGTCCCGAGCCCTCCAGAGATCATCCACCAATGCGACCAAAGCTGTCTCCGTGCTGTATCCGGGTCGGAAGCCGGACTGGAACGGGTCTAGATAGACGTCTTCATCCAGGTATTGGGGTAGCTGTCGCGCCACGGCACTCTCTACAACCTTCGCAACAAAGGGAAGGTTGGGAGACTGGACGATAATTACCCAAAATAGCTGGGTCCAGGGAGGGCTTCTTAAGGAGGGGTCTCACCACCGCCTCTTTCAAGGCGGCAGGGAAAACCCCTTCCAACAAAGAAGCGTTGATAATCCTCTGGAGCCAGCCTCGTGTCACCTCCTGAGTGGCCAGTACCAGCCAGGAAGGGCACGGGTCCAGTAAACATGTCGTGCCGTGAAGCCTCCCCAACAACCTGTCCACGTCCTCGGGAGCCACAGGGTCAAACTCATCCCAAATGGACTCAACAAGACGTGCCTCCTCTCCCTCGCTTGGATCATCCCAAATTCGATCCAGACCGTTCCTCAGCTGAGCGATTTTATCGTATAGATAACCGCTAAACTCCTCGGCTCGTCCCTGCAAAGGGTCATCCCGCACCTCCTGATGTAGGAGAGAGCGGGTGACCCGAAACAGGGAGGCCGGGCGGTTATCTGCCGACGCAATGAGGGTGGAGGCGTAGGAACACCTCGCTTCCCTCATTGCCACTAGGTAGGTCCTAGAATAGGACCTAACTAGTGTCCGATCAGTTTCAGAGCGACTGGATCTCCAGGTGCTCTCCAGGCGTCTTCTCCGACGTTTCATCTCCCTCAGCCCCTCGGAGAACCAAGGGGCCGGTCGAGATCTACGCCGGGTCAGAGGCCGCAAAGGCGCGACACGGTCCAAGGCCCCGGCCGCGGCCTGTTCCCAGGCCACGACCAGTTCCTCAGTCGTGCCGTGGGCCAGTTCCTCAGGGAATGGCCCAAGCTCCGTCAGGAACCTCTTGGGGTCCATCAGGCGCCTGGGACGGAACCACCGTATAGGTTCCGTCTCCCTGCGGTGGTGAATGGCGGTTCGGAAGTCTAGGCGAAGGAGAAAATGATCCGACCATGACATTGGTTCTGTTACTAAATCATCTAATACCAGATCATTTAACCACTGTCCAGAGATATAAAGCAGATCCAGTGTGCCTCCCCCCGTGTGCGTAGGGCCATCATTTACTCGAATCAGGTCCAAGGCCGTCATGGAAGCCAAGAACTCCCGAGCTGCCGTCGATGACGAGCCAGCTGATGGCAGGTTGAAATCCCCCATGACTATAAGTCTGGGGGTCTCAACCGCCACAGCAGCAAGTACCTCCAACAGCTCAGGCAGGGCTGTGGTCACGCAGCAAGGAGCCAGGTACGCGATCACCAAGCCCAACTGATTCCTATAGCCCCACCGCACATAGAGGGATTCACAACCGGCAATCTGAGGAATAGTGGTCTCCCTCGGCTCTAGATCCTCCTTGATAACAACCGCCACCCCCCCACCCCTGCCTTGGACCCATTTTAACAAGTTAAAAACATTTCAAAAACACCAATAAATCACATATTGTGAATCCACTAATTTGCTAGTCAACCAGATGCCTACAGTGACTAGAATAGAATTCTTTATTGGCCAAGTGTGATTGGACACACAAGGAATTTGTCTTGGTGCATATGCTCTCGGAGTACATAAAAGAAAAGATACATTCGTCAAGAATCATAAGGTACAACACTTAATGATCCTTAATATAAATCTTAAGGATACCAGCAACAAGGTTACAGTCATACAGTCATAAGTGGGAGGAGATGGGTGATAGGACCAATGAGAAGATTAATAGTAATGCAGACTTAGTGAATAGTTTGACAGTGTTGAGGGAATTATTTGCTTAGCAGAGTGATGGCATTCGGGGAAAAACTGTTCTTGTGTCTAGTTGTTCTGGTGTGCAGTGCTCTATAGCGTTTTGAGGGTAGGAGTTGAAACAGTTTATGTCCAGGATATAACTTCACATATTAAACTTCACAGATTAAATTAAGGAAAGGCAACTAGTAGCCAGAAGCTCCACTGGATCTTTAGGGGCTTCTCCAGCTCTTGCATACCTGCATTTCTACCCTGTCTTTTTAGTGTGCCTCATGAACAGAACAAGGCTTGTGTGCTGCTTCCAACCAGAGGGGCAACTTTTTTTCTTTCTTGAGTGAGACTGAGTGCCTGGCAGACCCTCTCTCCCCAAAATGCAGTCCTGTAAAGCAGCCATCTGACAATACTAGATCCTGCACACCGGAAAAAGAGAGAACAACCTTCTGATGAAGGAACCAGATCTCTTCCTCCTCTTTGCTGGTCATGTGGAGATGTGGAAGAAGAGGTGCAGTATCACTGCAAGAAGAGCTGATGCACGTTAAAGGAGGATTAGGTCGTAGAAATGAAGTAAATATCCTATATAAATATCAGAAGTGTTGCCTATAACTATTAGATTTTTAAAGTACATTTTTAGAAAAGTAATCTAAAATACCTTACTGTAGCAGTTTGCATAATAAACACTAGATGGCAAAATTGGAATCTATAAAACACTATTTTACATTTGAAAAACTAATCCTCACTGTTTATATATTCTGAAGAGCATAAGAAGAGCACTTCTAGATCAGAACAAGTTTTTTTTTTCACAAAACAATTTTAGACAGTAATATTCCTTGTTGAATCTTCACGGTCAAATATTGGCATTTCTGTGTTACACTAAAGGAACCAGTTTTTTTCAGTCACTGTCTTGAGGATAGGAGAGCAATGACATTATTTAGAAAGCTTAAATTGCCACTTATCATATCTACTTCCTCCTCTTGGAATTAATGTCACATTGGTATACAAAAACCATTTATTAAAAATGACAGTTTGTAAATAGTTCCTCCCTTTCTGAACATGTATTGGATGAAATGTTTTGGTTTTGGTCTGAAAGGTAAAATGAGAGGCATAAGTGGGACATAATACCTGTTTCAAACCAACATTTTATAATTCTGGAATTCCACCATCTCTCTCCACCCTTAGATATATATAGATATATATATATATCTTAGATATATATGGCCTCTGGTGGCGCAACAGGCTAATGCAGCCTATTATTAACAGCAACTGCTTGCAATATTGCAGGTTCAAGTCCCACCAGGCCCAAGGTTGACTCAGCCTTCCATCCTTTATAAGGTAGGTAAAATGAGGACCCAGATTGTTGGGGGGCAATAAGTTGACTTTGTATATAGTATACAAATGGATGAAGACTATTGCTTGACATAGTGTAAGCCGCCCTGAGTCTTCGGAGAAGGGCGGGATATAAATGCAAAAAAATAAAATAAATAATAAATAAATAAAGGTATACACCAGGGGTCAGCAACCCGTGGCTCTGGAGCCGCATGTGGCTCTTTCACCCCTCTGTTGCGGCTCCCTGTCACTCAAAATATGCGTCACAACTGCCAATGTGCGACACCTGCTGGCACACGATTTATTGAGCTTTTCAACCCCTGGTAGGCCAACCATGGATAAATCCAAGAAAAGAAAAGAAAAGAAAAGAAAAGAAGAAAACATAATGTTTAATTCAACTACATATGCTAGTTTTCTGTCTGCTCAAGAAATAGTCAGGCATGGGAAGAGTTTTGTGGCTTCTGGTGTTTTCTTTTCTGTGGGAAACAGGTCCAAATGGCTCTTTGAGTGTTTAAGGTTGCAGACCTCTGGTATATACCTATATGGACGTTCATAATCTGAATATTTGTGGGAGGAAATAAGAAAAAAATGGGAGGTGTGATGTGTATCTCGCAAAATGAAACTAAAATGATGTTCCTCAAATCTATGGCAATAAAATATCCACACCCTTCAAAAATTTGGATTTTTTTCCCTGGGTCTTTCCCCCCAGTTAACTTCATTAAGATAAGGGGATATGAAAAGAAGGTAAAATATAGATTACTATCAAAAGCTGACACTATTATATGTGGCAATGCTAGATAAAACCTAGGACACTTACTATAAGTTCACAAATCAATTTTGGCTACTTAGTGCCACCTTCTGTTTTGCAAATACATCTAGAGTGGGTAGTTTATGATTCACAGAGTTGTGCAAACGCAGGAATTGTTAAGTCAATGAACTATGGTTGAGTTAACTATGATTTAGCAAGTTGGAGAAACCTAATCTCTCTACTAAAAGGTCTAATAAAAGGACCACTGTCTACAAAAGACAAGTAAAAATGCACTGCAGCAACCTACAACACCAAAAAAAGGAAACTAATCACCTATATAACATCTTCCAATAAAATGGATACCGATAGAACTTTATCAAAAGGTGCCAGACTACTTAACCCACTACATCACAGGTGTCAAATCTGATTGTGTCACGGGCCAGATCGTGATGTAATCACAATGTTTTTTGCCTTTGTGGAGTCAGGGTGGGTGTGGCCTGTGCGTGACGTGTCCGACCTGCTTGCTGCCAGTTTGACATGTCTGCACTACTACATAAGCAACACAAGGTATGAAAAGAATAACAGTATCATACATCAAACAGGCCTCAAGCAAACAGAAAATACTGTACCCTAATCAAGAAGCTATCAAGGAGAAAACCCCACCTCCACCAACACTACAGGGCAAGCTACTGTATATAAACAGGGAGCAAACCTCACACCGCTAGCACTGATTATGTTATCTAGTTTGGTATTGAAATGTCTGCAAACAAACAGCTAAACTCAGAGAGCATCAAGGACTCCAAGTTCAATTCTGAACTATATATGTTCTCTTCTATTGGAAATAAAATGTCAGGTTTAGGAAAAACAAAAAACAGGTGTTTGGAACTCATATGTTCAGTTGTCTATTGTATTGATATATGTATGGGAATGACCTTGGGAGACAGGGAAAAGAAAGAACCACAAACTAGACAACAATCAGACTAGTGGCAGCTTAGTCCATAAAAGGAACGGATACATGGCAAATATCTCAGAAGGGACTGTCTCTGGGATGTTAGACTGTAAAGGTGAGTGGGGACAGAGATGCATTTTCAGATTTAAAAGATTCTATTATTGTAACTTTACAGTAAAGTTGATGCGAAGGTAATACATCTGGGTCTGTGTGTACCTTGTCTGGACTACCTAATGAGATTGGCAATTATTAATTTACATGTAAATGAATATTTTTGAAAGGTAAGCCACACAGTCATTAAGGAAGCTACAACAGATGTAATTTCCATAGTCTGGAACCCTTGTTGTTTATTTAGGGCCTCAATCCATATAGGAAGCTTTTTAAATAATTCCTCTCATTTTGCGGGGGGAGGCAGTGGCCACCCTGGGTGGGCAGAGGAGACCCAGCCTGCAAATCCATTGTTTTCTCGCAGTTCTAACTAGTTACAACATCCTGTTCTAACAGGTTACCACACAGTGTAATATAGGTGTGTGTTTTCTCTGTGTTTAACTGAGCCAATCTTTCTTCAACCTCATTTTCTGGGTTCACGCAATATGTTAGGCTAAAATATGGTTGACTGGATTAGCCCTCATTGTATTGTGTGAACCCAGTGGCAGAATTTTCATATAGAGAGCTAATTTTTTTAGTTTCATTTCCTGCAGATCCTAGTAATTCTGTTTTTTACACCATCCTTCACAAACAGGAATTGCTTTAGCCATCCAGATTTTTCCGACAAGATATAACATTTCTCCTCTCTTCATTTCCTCTTTTAGGCTCATATATATATATATATATATGACATTCTCATTGTTATTTCCAATCTGACTGGAATGTTGAAAAAAAATGATGTAAAGGAGGTTGGAATTGTTCATCAGCACACAGCTTTCCAAAAACTGAACAGAATGGAGCCAAATTTGGTGTGGAGGAAGAAAATGGGCACAATTAGGCTGCATGACTTGGAACATTGGTCACAGCTCCATTCTAAGACCCCACCCCTCCTCTTCCAGTCACATGACCCACAGCAGAACATATGCATCTTGTCCCTTCTTTCCCAGTGCATACAAGCACAAAGCTATATGGCCGCGGCTGGTCAATGGACTAGCAAGAATTCCAGAAGCCAGTCTATGCCTTCTTTCTCTACACCTTCTTTAGGTAAGAAGAAGTAACAACAACCAACAAAACACATGACAGCATCAACAAACTGCAGCCACTGATTCATCATAGTTCTCACAAACCGACTGTAAAACTAAGGAGAATGAGGGCTTGTAGAAAAAGGGGGTATGTGACTTGAACTTATGTAGATCTGGGCTGCAAAAAATTGAGTCTATAGCAAAGAGGGACAGAAGAATCTTAATCTTTGATGCCATCCTGTGGCCATCCAGATATTTGCTGTCCAGATCTGGTAACCTCAGCTTAAGTCTCAGCAATTCCCACTTTGAAAGGACGTGCAGAAAGTTAGAAATACTACAAGTCTGCCTTATTGGATTTGCATTCTTCCATTTACAGACAACGTCTTTGGAGGGACTTTCCATATACAGTCACTGACCTATGATTAAATAGTAGGAAAAATGGATCATGTTTCCCAACCCCCCAAGTTAGCAAAATCTTGTAAATAAATATATTCCTCCTACAGGTGGCTGAATCAGAAGTCATACAATTACTGTTTGGCAAATAAAAATTAAAGGCTATAGTAGAAATATGGGGATTTCTTGCAAAATTCAATAAATTCTCAATATTCTAAAATTAAAAGGAATAAAGTTTCTATCTGAAAGTTTACATTCTATTTGTTTCTTTAATAACATTTAAAAGTCATCCAACTCCATTACCACTCTTAGGGTTGTTTAATATACAAAATTGAAAATAAAGCAATTCATACTGTCTGTCATAGCTTTTTGTGAGTGTGAGGAAAGAGCTAAAGACATATTTGTAACTTTTGTCTTTATGTAACCTGATTTTCTGATTATTTTGTATCCAAGTGCGCAGATGTGCTTTCTGCAATTGTGTTCTCTTTTAATGTGTTGAACTACAGCTCTCATCACATGCAGTTAACATAGTTTATTATGATAGGTATGGTCCAAACCATCTAGAAGACCCCAGCATGGGGAAAGTGGGCTTAACACGTTAGTCTGGTTTCATCTATTATGTTAAGCCAAAGTTTGTTTAACTACTGTTTATCAAGCAAACCGTAATTCACTATGTTTATGCAACCCAGCAAAATGAGCAAACAAAAGAATGACATTCTGGGTCAATGTTTTATATGCCTAAGATTCTAATTAGATCTATGAAATTCACTAGATTATCTTAGGATAGTTTCTCTATTGCTCTCAGCCCAATTTTCCTCATTGGGCTATTGTAAAGAAGGAAAGCTACATGGGGTTTTTTGGAGGAAGAAGAAAATAAAATGCCATGAATGATATTAAATTATTCAGTTTCAGAGTCCAATGGATCTTACTCATACAGACGCGCACAATTCTTCTATAGGTCCAACTTTACAGGATAGGTAATGATTACCTTTGCATCTCGATGTCATTGTGATACCTCTTTCCAATCTTGCTAAAGACTGGTAATGCCATTGCATCTCCGCCTTAGGCATAATTGGAGCATACTTTCACTCATGTAGCTGTAATACAGTGATGGATTTTTATATAATACATCATTTGCGTATTTGCAAAAAAAGAAGAGAAGAAAAAAGAATTTATATGGATATTCATAACCCATAGACTTGTTTGACCTTTTTCTGGCAGTTGTATAATAGACATGAGTTGTTAAAGCACACACCTTTTAATTTTCTTTTAGCAACATGCCACATCTTGTTTCCTACTTGCTTACACTGGAAACCTCTAAGATTAGGGGTGAGATAGCTTTACGAGAGGGCAGCTGGTCTACTGAGCTAGAGAAACTTCAAAATCTCTGTACCAACCAAAATTCTGCATGGGTTGTTTTAATGGCACCATTTAAGACATAGGCCTGAACTTACATTTTAAAAATAGAAACCACAATTATTAATAGTTTTATTACTGAGCTTCTCTGCATGAACACCCCCACTGAGCTCAATCAAGAGGGTGAAACCGAGACCAAGTGAGGTCCATTCAAAGCTGACCCATTTTGCATCCCGCTGCAACTTCTGTGTAGGAGTAATTCTGTGTAATATGCATTGTAATGGCCAAAACGGCAGACTTTGGCCATACTTTTATTTATCGAATTTATATGCCATTCATCTCATAGTGTGAGGCAACATAAGGTTCCGTAAACAATACTGCACATTTGAAAAGCAGCTAAAGTCCTGTAAATGAATGCTTTCTCGCTTAACCACATTGACTTTCGAAAGACAAGAAAAGAACGGTCACATACAAACATCTTCAAACCTAACCTTTTTATAGAAATAATCTACTATAAATAGGTTAGGTTTGAAGATGTTTGTAAGTCTGCCACTATGCATACTACACAGGATTACTCTTATAATCTATAGATTGCAGCGGGCAAAATGGGGCAGCCAGACTGCTGAATTGTAGGAAGTACATAGATCATATAACCCCTTTCTGAAAGCACTGCACTGGCACAATTTAAGGTGTCAATATCGTATTAATTTTAAAACCCAAGTGATTTAGAGCCATGCTATCCAAAAATCCTCCTGTTAATTAATAATTAATTAGATATATACTATATCCTGACTTTCCATTAGGGCCTCAAGGCAATTAGTGCTCCCACCTCTTGTCTCCACTAGCATTGACACCCCTGTAAAATAGGTTGAGCTGAGAGATAGTGACTAGCCCAAAGTCACTCAAAGTGAGGATGGATTAGAACCTGGGACTCATTGCTCTTAATCCAACACCTTAACCACTACAGCATACTAACCATATAGAATGTATTCCTTTGAGAATTATCATTGGCTCCCATTTGGTCTACCTTTAGAAGAACAACCCAAAACCCATCACTTTTGCCAGGATTGTTAATTAAAGTAGGTACTAAATTTTAGGTATGCTTTTTAAATTTCCATTTTGCATTCCTATTTTAGTCACTATTAGCTGCCTTGAATACTTACTTAAGCAGGACATAAATCTAATATATGCATCCTTGTAGGCTAATCCATTGTCATTCTTGGTTCTATCCTCTTTGAAGCCTTAAGAACTTGCTATGATGGGCCTGGGGGAATACTTCATATCATCCGTCTTCCTGGCCTTTTTTTTTATTGCCAAGAGCTTTCTGTTGTGAATATCATAAGCTAAACTCATTATACCCTCCCTTCCTATAACAACTGACTTATCATGGTATTTCTTGAGCTACTTCTTTTTTCTGCTCTGTTATATTTTCAACTAAAGCTAATTCAATTTCACTTCAGATTCCAAAACCACGTAGTTTCATACTTCTTTCTCGAGGCCCTCGCCTAACCAGGCAATATTAGCACCATGTAGTCTTGTAATGGGAACTTGTGATTGGGGAAAATCAATATGAAAACTCAATATGGTAACTGCTTAAAATACAGCATTTCAATTCTCTGTTATGAGAAACAATGTGTTTTGAAAACCCATGAGGATTAGAAACAAGAAATGAAATTAAAATGGGGAAAAAATAAGCTTAGAGATTTCATATAGTGTGAGCCTTCAATTTTCTTGATTTCAGCTGAACGGACTTTGCATGGTTTGGTAGACCAAATTCTAGTGAAACTCCTGCAGTGATGTTACTGTGCAAATAATGTAAATTATGCAAAAGATATCATTTGCATTGGCCACAATGATTGTTTTAATTTCCTGGCTTTTGTTATTTCATCTATCTGCTGAATTAGTCGACTGAAATATGTTTTCACAGTACATAATTTATGTTGTTACTGCAGCAATAGAACAATAACCAGATCCTATGCCTTTTTACCATAAGGAGAAGAATATAATAAAATGGTATCAACATTATACAATAGTGTCCCTCTATTGTGAAGATAAACTTTCCACAGTATTTACAAGAAACACACATAAGTTAGAACTAGTGATGCAAATGTAACATGGAAAAAATACCATGTGACACAAATTAGAGCAGTTCTAACAGGTTAAGCAGTTTCTTGGAACATTTGTTTATTTGATTGACTGAAGTCCTGCTTTTCTATTCATTCAAGACAAGGTGGCTAGCAAAACCTGAAATACCAAATAGAGGATAAAATGGGAAATATATGTAATTTTCAGAATATGTGGTAGAAATGCACATTAAATGACAGCTAAGGAGGATTTCAGCCACAAAGCATTTTATTTTCTAAGAATGCCGGTAGAGTCAAGAGGCATTGTTAGAACTACAGGAAAGTCTATTCTGGCTGATGGTTTTCTTTGAAGCACGCTGGTTTCCCCTTAACTTTTAATTTTTAAAAAATAAATTAGGTAGGGCAAGGTATTTATGTGTGCAGTAAGGACTGCACTTGTTAGGGGGGCACAGACAGTCTCCCCCAGATACCACACGGGAAACTGACAATTAAGGATACTACTACAACAGCAGATATCTGTGCTGTAAATCTTGAGATCGTATGAAGAACAGTGCTGGTTGACCTGTGCTTCTCAGGTGCTCAGTGTTCACACCCTGTTCCCAATGTGCAGAAAAGCTACCATCCCTTTCCCGAGAGGGCAGGCAGAGAGCCAGGCAGGTCTGCTGGGCCCATCCCACTAGCCACAATCTGGAGGCGTGGTGCAAGGATGTCAACTTCCTCTTAGCATTTCAGAACCTTCAGCTGCCACCGTTCCCTCTTCTTAAGCAGAGGGATGAGTCGCTGTAAAGAATACCTAAAGGGCTTTCTAGCCCAGGTGGAAGCTAAGGCCGGGCAGGAGAAAGGGCAGCTGGCTGAGGAATTCCAGGTGAGTGAGATCTATTTCTCTGGAAATGAGGAGTGGCGCCTCAGAGAAGCTATGAAGGAACTTCACCCTACCCTGTGCTGCCCCTGTCACTACCTATTTCCCTCTTTTTTTCTACAGCCAAAGGTTTGTCTTTGCTAGGAGCGAAGCAACAGCAAAGCTATTTGTTGCGCTTTGACTCTCTTTCTCCCAGTTTTTAGCGCTTTGATTAGATACCCAGCAAACAGAAATTCAACAGCTGTTCCTGGCTCTGTGTTTCTGTTCCAAGAAAGACGCACGTGTTGGGTTTTTGCCTGACCTACAAAATGTATGCATGCCTTTTTTTCCCCCATAGATAGGAAAGAAAACGGGATGGTGGTGGGTGCACAACTGACCTGGGAAATGTTTCTGTGGAATTGGCCTGCTGAAAAATGTCTTTTTGCTCATGTATCAGTGGCATGCTTTATCGTATTGAAGAGCTGATGTGCTCTTGTATGAACCCTAGCCTGATGTCTATCTTGTGAAGACTATCGGGTCCTTTTGCCAAAGCTAAAGGAAGAGTGAAGATGATCCCTCTACAGTTGGTAAATAATTATTCTTGAGGTTAAGTAGTCAGGTGATGAATGTCAAGAGAGAAGGCCAGTCTATTGTAGCTATTGGAAAGAGCCAATATATGTGTTTCACTGTTTAGCAATTGGGCTATGTTTGCCCGTATTCTCTTTTAACCACTGTAATGTAACCAGGCTTTGAAAGGGTACTGTTATAGGAGAGCAGTTGCTAAGAGAGTTTTTTTTAATGGCATTAGTAGAAAGCAATGTCTCATTTGCCATCAAAGCAGGGGTGAAATGCTCCCAGTTCGGATCGGATCACTCGATCCGGTAGCAATGGCAGCAGCTGGTTCGGTGAACCGGTAGCAAAAATCCCTGCACACACACACACACACACACACACCATGCCCAGCCACGCCACGCGATCATCAGAGGTTTTTTTTTTTTACTTTTAAAAGCATTTTTTCCTGCAGCCAAAAAAATGCTTTTAAAAGTTAAAAAAAAGCCTCTGATGATCGCATGGCTCAGCTGGGATTGTCAGAGCCTTTTAAAAGCATTTTTTACAACCTCTTCAGCCGGAGAGGTTTTAGAAAAAATGCTTTTAAAAGTTAAAAAGAAAAGTTGGCCACACTCACCCAATCACATTAACACCCCCCCCAACGCCCACAAGCCACACCCACAGAACCGGTAGTAACAAATTTTACATTTCACCATTGCATCAAAATAAACCAACAATCAGATGTGGCAGGAATTTCTCTTAAATTACAATGTATTATGAAAGTATTATGAGGAAGGGATGGGCCTATGCTAGAGCAATGTTTCTTACACATTTTGCTCCGGGACCTGAAAAGAGCTTTTGTTTGTATGGGTTACAAAGTCAATGCATTCGTAGAATATTTAATGAAATATGTAAAAATAATGACATTAAGCCCTTTGGATGCTCACACATAAATAAATGTCAGTAAATACATTTCCTAAAAAACTCTATACTCTTTTAAATAAAAAAATAATCAGAAGAGCGCCATTGTTTTAAATATTTGCAAATCTCTTCAATATAAGGCAAATAAGTTTTGATTTTGTGGACCCCTGAAAAGATCGTGGAGAATCCCAGTAGTTTTTGGACAGTGGTGGGTTGCTACCAGATTGGGCGAAGCAGTAGCGGTGGCAGCGGGAGGCTCCGCCCACCTACCTGGATGCTTCTGCACATGCGCAGAAGGGTTGTGCAAGTGCGCAAGTGCGCAAGCACCCACAAGCGAACCAGTAGCAACGGGTTTTGAAACCCAGTACTGTTCTTGGACCACAGTTTAAAAAATACTACTCTAGAGTGAAATTTATATGAACCCATAAGAAGCTGTGAACCAAGATATTTGTAGTTCATTTATTCGTTTATTTTAATTCAATCATGTCTGCCATGAATTCTGTAGAACGCAAGCCATCTTTCTATTCTTCCCTGCCCTTTGTACGATAATACTGAATTATAATGTATTGCTTTGACTCCTGCTTTGTCAAAAAACTTTACGGATGCAGACTGTGGTACTATCCTGAAGCCCATTTGACTCGTAAACCTTTTGCAAATAATCTTAAAGTCTGGAAAAAGTACTAATGCTACAGTAGAAGTTGCCAGTCAGTTTGTAGAAGAACAAATTGATGAGGCGTTTGATACAAAGTTCTGTCATTTTAAAGCTGGAGGATTGATTTAATTCCATACTGCAGGCATAGGCACTAAGAAGGGGATGCTAGAAGCCAGCAATTTTAGATTTGTTTTCAGCCACTGACACACTCACTTTGGACATTATCATTGGAGCTACTTCCTCTCTAGATGTTGTATGTAACCACTTACTTTAAAATGTAGTAATGGTGCCCTGCTGGACTGTTGAGCATTGCTGTATTTCTGCTTCAAATTCCTATCCAAAGAACACCAATAATTCCCAATTTCAAAAAATGAGAAAGGAATGATTCAGAGGGAGGGGCTGTGGAATCATATTTGTGTGGGGTCCTTGGTGCTCTCTGAACCTGGTTGTTTTCCCACAGACATTTCATTACCAAACCAGGTAACGTCATCAATGCTACCTAACTGATGCTACCTAGTTTGGTAATGAAATGTCTGCATGAATACAACGGAGTTCAGTGGGCATCAAGGACCCCACAATTCAACCCTGAACTACAAATATTCTCTTCCATTAGAATCATATTTATGGAAGTTTAAAAGGAATGCACTGGATTGTATCGCCTCTTTCTGCAATTCCCCCACCCTTCAAAAAATAGAATGCTTTCTTTAGAATTGTGAGGGACAATTTGTTAGAAATCAATAGCTGTGCAAAATGAAAAGTAGATTATACATTATAAATCTGAATACAAATTTTTTTTTTTTGAGGCTAAGTTTCTGGCCAGCATAAAGCCAGCAGGACTTTTCCATGCTCAGCTAGACAACTGAAATTATGAATCCTTCTAAACCCTCTAGCATCCCAATTGGCTACTGCACATCATGTGCCAAGATATGCTGAAATTGGTCACTTTATGGGTGAACTGACTAGAAAGACTCATTAGATTGCTTAGCTCACTTACAAGAGATGGGAAAATACAGCCAACTACATTTGACCATAAAGGGCCACATGCAGGAACCCTCTATATTTTATGAGTCGTATTTTGGTCCTTGCAGTGCCCACTACATTTTAAGAAGTAGTGATAGTTTTCCATTCTGTGTAAGATGTCCTTACTGATCCATATCGGATCAGTATTGGCAAATTCAAAATACCCTTTATAAACTGAGTATTTAATACCCATTCTGATTGCCGGCCCTATGACAAGTTGATAATATTATACAGTATTTCCATATGCCTCAAAGACTTGTCGGTCTTGAACTGGGGGGGGGAAAAGTGCTATTATAAAGGGTTCATAAAGAAAGCCCTAACTGATAACATGGATACATTCCATTTAAATTCAGGTTTAAGATGTCATTCAACCTGTTTGGTCAGCAGCCAACACAGCATGTACCGGATTTAAAAAATGGGAATGTACCTGGATTAAATCATTTGGGAAAGGGTTGCTTTGCATAATGTAATCACATCCTGCTGGGAAGCAGATGGAACAGAGGTGTTTCAGATTCAATGGGCTTATTTTGCATCTGTACTGTAGGTAACATTTAGGAACGCTCAGCTCCCCCTAACTTCCTCCTATAAACACACTGGCTACCATAGTAAAGCATTTCAGCAGTCACTATTGACAGAAGAATTAATTATAAAAATGACTATTCCCACTTAATGTATAATTTTAGGATTGTAGAACTGGAGAAGATGCAGAAAAGAGCAACTAAAATTATGAAAGGGCTAGAGTAGCATTTCAAAGAGGACAGGTTGCAACGCTTGAAGGATCTTAGCTTGGAAAAGGTAGGTAAAGAGAAATGCACTAAATCTAAAGCAGGGGTGAAATCCAGCAGGTTCTGACAGGTTCTGGAAAACTGGTAGCAGAAATTTTGAGCAGTTTGGAGAACCGGTAGTGGAAATTTTGAGTAGTACCACCTCTGGTTGGCCCCAGAGTGGGGTGGGAATGGAGATTTCGCAATATCCTTCCGCTGGAGTGGGCAGGGAATGGAGATTTCGCAGTATCTTTCCCTTGCCATGCCCACCAAGCCACACCCACACCCACACCCACAGAACCAGTAGTAAAAAAAATTGGATTTCACCACTGATCTAAAGTGATACAGCATGAAATTATACAGGAAGTGAAAAGTAGTATTCCTTTTCCCCTACCCCATATTCCCTGGTCCATCCCCATTTAATAATAACAAATAATGGAAAATTCAGGACGTAATTCTTTCTTTGCTGGCTCAGAATTCTGGGAGTTGTAGTCAAATGCATCCTTAAAATACCATGTTGGGGAAGGATAGATTGTGCAAACCTAGTTCACATACTAGAAATCTTGATTTCAAGGCTAATAGACCTAATCAAATAGCCTGCTGATTTAAACAGAAAAAGGAAATGGAAATATTTCCCTGCTAGCTTTCATATATACACACCACACACACACACACACACACACATAAACTAGATAGTAAAACAGAAATATGCCTGTGTGCACATTTCTGTTTCACTTTTAGCTTAGAGGCAGAGGAAGCAGAGACTGTATGTATTGAAAATTCATTTTTATTTATTGATTAGATTTTTATCCCACTTTAATTATTACTTTATAAATAACTCAAGGCAGCAAACATACTTAATATTCCTCCTCCTCCTCTTCCTCCTCCTCCTATTTTTTCTACAACCACTGTTCTGTGAGATGAGTTAGGTTGAGAGAGAGTGACTGGCCCAAAGTCATCTAGCTGGCTTTTGTGCCGAAGACAAGATTAGAACTCAGTCTCCTGGTTTCTAAGCCAGCACCTTAACCACTACATCGAACTGGCATAATAGGGCAGAAAAGTGCTTGTCTTTGAACTAAAATTCCACAGAGAATATAATCAGTGTTTGGATTATATGTTGTTATACGTTTGGGTTATCTGTAAACTAGAACACAGCAATATATAGCTTTAACAAATAAGCAAATAAAGACATGCTTTGATATGCAGTTCCTTTTTAAGTCCAGGTTCCTCCACCCTACATATGGTCAGTTACAGTGGTGGGTTTCAAAAAAATTTCCTACCGGTTCTGTGGACGTGGGTTGGTGGGCGTGGCAGGGGAAGGTTACTACAACATCCCCGTTTCCTCCCGATCAGCTGGGATTTGGAAGGCAGAGAATAGATGGGGGCGGGGCCAGTCAGAATCTTTACTACCGGTTCTCCGAACTACTCAAAATTTCCACTACTGGTTCTCCAGAACTGGTCAGAACCTGCTGAAACCCACCTCTGGTCAGTTAAGCTTCCTATTCCACCAAGAGACTGAGAGTGATATCAAGGCAGCCCAGTTTCCCTGCTAGCTACTGAGATCTCTAACAAGCTGCAGCATGTTTGAGCCTCCACTGCCTGTCCACATGAGGCTACTCACAATGACTGTTCTCCAAGACATTCACTCCTCCTCGTTGTTATGTAACCCAATTCTCTCCAAAAAGTCCTTGGAATACACATGAACCTTTCCAAACACTGGTCATATTGTCCTGTGAATGGCCAGTAAAAGCCCAGAAAATGACAGAACTGGAGCCAATTTCTATAAGGGTTCATTAAGTGTTTAAATCCGGCTTTCACTAATTTTCAAGAAAGGAATATTAGTCCAAGATGTCTTGAAAGCACAGAGCTTGGAAAAATTAGTTCAAATGATGTCTGCAATGTCCCCTTTTGTTTATATTAATTTTAAAGCTTGCCCATTTCCATAAAACTCTGAGTAGCTTAGACCATTAAAAAATAATAAAGGAATAAAAACCATGAACCATCTGTGTCTCTTTGCACCAAAGGGATGCACAGTTGGCTTTCATAGCAGTTATAAACAAGGAATGGTCGAGTTCTAAAATGGGGTTCAAACTTGCCTAAGAAAAAGATTCTTATTTACCTTGAAGAAATATGCTACTTTTGAATAGATTTACTTCCAAGGTAAATATTTTTGTTCCAGATCAGAGACTAATTTACTACCAGATATTTTGCACACTGAGTTCCAGGTATATCTGAGCTATTTATTTTTATCCAAAACTGATGAAAAAAAAAACCCCTTTCAATACACAGACAGTACTTACAGTACTGTCTTACACTACTGACAGATATTGATAGAATTGTAATTCTGCATCCTATAATCTCTTGCTGCCCAGAAACGGTTTTGTACAGGAGGGATAACTAAATGTATTCTGCCAAGAAGCAGCCATCCAGATACAGGTGAAAGAAAAGGACATTCTGCCAGATCTGTTTATCAGTCTTTTGCTGTCTCTCTATCCAGGCCAAGGTAGGGTATAAATAAAAGTCATGGATTGTTTTCCCTCACCAGCCATTGCTCAGCCCTGTTTGGGCAAAGAAAGAAACGAAGGCCGCAAAGGAAACTCATGTGATGTCTTAGGGCAGTGATGGCCAAACATTTTGCCATCACATGCCAGCAGCAGGGGGGTTGCGCGCGCGCATGCCCATACCCATAATTCTATGCGCCCCACCCCCAGGCATGCACGCCCCCCCACTCCCCCCTCTCCTGGCACGTGATGGCCCGGTAGGCCCGTTTTTCTCTCTTACCAGGCTTCAAAGCCTTTCTAGGAATCTGGAGAGGGCGAAAACAGCCTCCCTCCCGGAGGCTCGCCAGAGGCTGGAAATGGCCTGCTTGCCAACTTCTGGTGGGATCTGGGGCTTCTAGGTGGGTGGGGAAGGCTGTTTTTGCCCTCCCCAGACTCCTAGAAAGGCTCTGGAGCCTGGTGAGAGAGAAAAACAGGCCTTCCCCACCACCCTCCAAGGCCCTCCGGAGGCAGGAAACAGCCTGTTTCCTTACTTCTGGTGAGGCCAGAAGGCCCGAACATCAGCTGGCCAGCATGCACATGCGTACCAGAGCTGAGCTCACATGCCCACCAATATGGCTAGGAGTGCCACCTGTGGTACGTGTGCCATAGGTTCACCATCACGGCACATCCAGGCTAGTCAGCACAGGGTTTCACTATGATATCATCTGTTAACATAACAGAACATAATAACAGAGTTGGAAGGGACCTTGGAGGTCTTCTAGTCCAACCCCCTGCCCAGGCAGGAAACTCTACACCATTTCAGACAAATGGCTATCCAACATTTTCTTAAAAATTTCCAGTGTTGGAGCATTCACAACTTCTGCAGGCAAGTTGTTCCACTTATTGATTGTTCTAACTGTCAGGAAATTTCTCCTTAGTTCTAAGTTGCTTCTCTCCTTGATTAGTTTCCACCCATTGCTTCCTGTTCTACTCTCAGGTGCTTTGGAGAATAGTTTGACTCCTGCTTCTTTGTGGCAACCCCTGAGATATTGGAACACTGCTATCATGTCTCCCCAAGTCCTTCTTTTCATTAAACTAGACAATTGATTGTTGATTAAGCTAAAACAATAATCAGCACCTGGGAACTGGAATTGAATTCAAAATATCATAGAAAAAACACTCAGGTACAAACAAGGTGCGTATTTAGGGAAGGAAATACAAAAGCAAAGAAAAAAATATAAACAACAGTTCACTAGTGTAATTCAAGATTTCACTTTCGTAGCACATTCTGCAAACAATGCAGGCCCATGAATTAAATGTTCATTGCCTAATAATGCCTTTCCTCATGCAGCCTGCATTTTTAGAAGGCTTTTCAAACTGTTTTTGTGGAACCTCAAGCACAATCAGTTGTTTATTGGTAGAACTTTGCTACTTGATCAGGGCTTTGTGGAACTTTGTTTTAACTAACAGGTTCTGCAGATTGAAGTTATTTGAAAACTCCTATTCAAGAGCACAATCCTAACGTCCAGTTCTGTTGGCTGAAGGACTTTTTACCCCTTGTATAGAAAGCTACACAGTTTCCCTAGAACCCTATTTTAAGCCCATAACCCCATTCTGTCCTGAGGTTGGTTTATGCATTTTCTCCTTTACTGATTTCAATGCGGAGAGGTAGATAGACAAAGCAAAATAAATAAAAATCATTGGGTGAAAACTGCTAAAACACTCTCCCCTGCTACTTCCTGTTTAACCCACTTACCTGTAGATTCCTTTTAAGGGTGCTATACAAGGAGGAAGACTGCACTAGAATCATAGGAAAGGTTTTTGAATCTCATTAAGAACCCAACCTTTCTCATCCCCATAATTAGAAGGTGAGACCCATATTAAGTCCTGCTCTGCTCTTCCACCATCTAGGGAAGTGACAAATGGAGTAACACCAAGCTTTGACACAAGCTCAGTATTGTTTTGGATGAAATAATGATTTGAACAAGGAATCTGAGAACTGCAGATGAAACCCAACCAGATGCCTGAAACAAAAGACCTTAGAATGGAGAGAGGTAATGTGATGGTGGTGCTTCAAAGCTCTCTGCAGGATTGGAGACTTTTATCAAAATGACAAAAGAAGCATTGCCACGATGGTGACTGAGGCAAATTAATCAGCAGTATTGTTTAGTTTGAAAAAGATAAAACAGCCAGTTCAAAATATTTAAAAGAATCTCATGTAGATGAGAAAGAAGATTTATATCCTTTTGTTATACAGGGGAGAGTTGATTCCAATTACACTGAAAAGGATTTTGATAAAACATTAGGGAGCCCTTCCAAAGATATAAGCTGTTTTGAAATATTTCAGTGACATTTTTCATTGGCAGTAAGGTAAATTAGATAGGCTTTGGGGATTTTTTTAAGCTTCATGATCCCAAAATACACAAACTTTACAATCTTGAAGGGTTCTGTGACCCATCCCTTTCTCAGAGAATCCATAAAATCTGTTCCACAGGTGAGATTTCTGAATGTTACACTTTGCCCAATGATAAAAAAAGTCATTTTCAGACTCTTCTAATTCTGATATGTAGTCTCAGCTTAGCTCAAGGGAATGTCTGCATTATTTTTAACATTAAAAATAAACCCTACCTGGAGCAACCTTGGGTGGGGATGTGAGAAACTATTAAGTGGCCCAACCGGTTCTGGAGAAGGAAATATCAAAGTAAGAACATGATTTCCCAGAAGGGCTGAATGAAGCTTTTCTGGTCTAAACATATAGTCAGTATTATAGGAAACAAAGATATTTCATAACTTGGGATAGGGATTTGGCTACTGACTGCACAATTACAATCAACTGGAGAAATGGCCTGGAAAGCTACTGTAGGTCTTTAGGTTCATGGAGCTCTGTATTTAACTGGTTCTATATCAATGTTTCTTAACCACAGCAACCTTAAAATGGCTGGCTGGAGAATTCTGAGAGTTGAAGGTCTGTAGGAGAAGGAATGGCAGAACCTGGCAGCAGAATTTAAAAAAGGATTGGCCAAGAATCCCTAAAAGAAAACTAAATCCAATCCCTCTTGAATTCCATGAACCCTTATCTATTTATTTTATTTTATTTATTTATTTTGTCACAACATTATATATAAACACATATAATGAAAGAAAACAATAGGACAGGAACAGTAGGCACTTTTGTGCACTTATACACGCCCCTTATAGTCCTCTTAGGAATGGGGTGAGGTCAATGGTAGACAGTTTTTGGTTAAAGATTTTGTGAGTTTGAGAAGAGACCACAGAGTCAGGTAGTGTGTTCCAAGTGTTAACAACTCTGTTACAAAAGTCATATTTTCTGCAATCAAGATTGAAGCGGTTAACATTAAGTTTGAATCTATTGTTTGCTCTTGTATTATTGCGATTGAAGCTGAAGTAGTCTTTAACAGGAAGGACATTGCAATAGATGATTCTGTGTGTTAAACACAGGTCATGTCTGAGTCGGCGGAGTTCTAAATTTTCTAATCCCAGGATTTCAAGTCTGGAGGTATAAGGTATTTTGTTGCTTACAGAGGAGTGGAGGACTCTTCTTGTAAAATATTTCTGGACTCGTTCAATTGTCTTAATGTCAGAGATGTGGTATGGGTTCCAGACAGGTGAGCTGTATTCAAGAATGGGTCTTGCAAATG
This sequence comes from Ahaetulla prasina, assembly GCF_028640845.1. Classification (NCBI taxonomy): domain Eukaryota; kingdom Metazoa; phylum Chordata; class Lepidosauria; order Squamata; family Colubridae; genus Ahaetulla; species Ahaetulla prasina. Next base: position 172,433,563 of record NC_080540.1, read on the forward strand.
TTTTGTATGCTCTGGTTAGTAGTGTAGTGTTTTTTGGAAAAGAAGCTACGCAAAATTAGGTTTACAACTCTTAGAGCTTTTTTTGCTATGTAGTTGTAGTGGGCTTTGGCACTTAGATCATTTGATATGAAAACTCCAAGGTCTTTTACATCTAATTTCAAGGTGGTGCTAACCTTTAATTGAGAAGATTCCTATGCATAGACTGTTTAGCAATAAAATCAGTTTAATGGGACCTTCACACGTAAACCTGGTATTTCACACCTGACAAGTCCACACTTAAAGATATCAAGGCTCAGAAACACTGTTCTATACTAGACTCTACAGTTCTGCAAAAGGGTACAGTGATAAAGTGTCCAATGGCAAGCAGGAAGAACAATAATAATGGGAGGTTGCAAGTACCCATTCTGGGAAAAACTTCAATTGGTCAATGACCAAAACAAAGGATAACCTGTTCTGATCAGAAAGACCTAAACGACAGAGTCTAGGAAAGATTTAAATTATTATCAATCATATTTGATATATTGTTCATTTATATAGAAATCAATGTATGCACAGAGCTTTTGCTTCAGTTATATTCTCATAACCATCATTGTGAACCATCACCTTTTTGTATTCTTCTGCCAGTTATCTGGAAGTAAAGATGACTTCCTATTTCGCCATCTTCCTCCTTGCCTATCTCATCATTCTATTCTGTTAGTTATCTAGAAGTAAAAAATAACTTCTTCTTTCCCCTAACCCCATCTTCTTCCTCCTTTCCTATTTCATCTTCTATTCTTCTACTAGTTATTTAGAAGTAAACAAAAAAACAAAAAAACCCCACCCATCTCAGAAGAAGGCAGTCACAAATACAAACCACTTTTATATGATGCAAAGAACTGTATCTGGATCTATTTATAGGCATACTGAGTCACAATGATGCCAAAAGGAGGTAATATGCATGTTGCGAGCTCCACCATTTCACGCTTCTGTCACAACGTCACAGAGAAGTTACATAAGTAGCAATATTTGCATTGCAATGTTCATTTTGTCTTTTGCCCCTGCCCTCGTTCCACCCCATACTTCTGGAGACTACAAGGAGACTAGCTGGGCTTGAAGGATACTTTTTTTTTTTTTACTGCCATGGTCATTATTTCTATTTTGTTTTGCTTGCTCAACAATTTTGGCTCAGTTGGCACTGAGGTAAACAACTCACGGAACCAAATATCCTATACCACGAAAGACATAATAAACAGGAAGCAGGACAATTTGGCAACAGGAGGGCACCCATCTGGGACAGCAGCGGTGGAAATCAGCAGTGAAATATTGGAGGATGGAGGATTTCACCTTCAAAATTAGTATTTTGCCCATAGATGTGCATTGAAAGGTCTGCAAGAAAGGTATGAAAGCTACTCACGTCAGTTTCTGAAGATGTAATGAGAAGCACTATCTTATCCTTTACCTAAAGCAGCAAAAATATCTCAAGCCAACTGATCTTGAGTACTGGCTGAAATGGAGTACAGGCTAATGGAAAGCAGTAGGCGAGGCAAGTATATATTCATAGAAGTAGGAGACAAGCCACCTATGTGACATTTGAATTATTTCTGAACTAAAATCCCAGAATCTCTCACGTTTCCGAAGACTGCTGGGAATTGAACTTCAGCAACATACTATAGGACAGGCCGCACAAAAAGCTTAACAAACCATAATGGATTTGTTTATGTAAAATACTACTCTGAAATAAACAGACCATGTTAGAGGTTAGAGCAATAGCTTCATTCACATAACATGATAAATAATAATATGGTTTTTGATCACTCAGTTTACACCACGTAGTGGAAAACAAGCTAAACTCTAATGCCAATTATGCTGATGCTGATGATAATAATCTGTCAGGAACATTAGCCGCATAACAAGTTTTTCATGTACACATTGCTGACCTTCCCATTATGTGGAGGAAACATACTGTATTTACAGTACGTACAAGCTTATCACGTGCTGGGCAATCTATATGAGGGGTCTTCAACCTTGGTCCCTTTAAGACTTGTGGACTTCAACTTAAAGGGACCAAGGTTGGAGACCCCTGATCTATATATTGAATGACCATTAGATGGCAGCAATAAATCAGGCTTTTCTATATTGCTTTGTTACTCTAGTGACTGCCTGAGGTATTATAGCACAGTTATAATACAGTACACCCACAAATGCAATTTGTAAGTTTTTTAAAAAAATGAAAATGGATTGCTAAGCAACTTAACTACCAACTTCCATCAAAATAAAGAATATTTTCATATATGTACTTAAGGTAGAAAGAAAATTCTCATGAAAATAAAATATTATTTCCCCTTCAAAATTTAACATCTACTTTGGGTTTGACTTATTGTATGACATGAATCCTAACCTGCCAGATAATTAATATTGGGGGTGGGAGTGGTAGGGCTGTACTGCTTCTTTATAGCTGGGTTGTGTAGCTAGTTCGCCTCTTTGTGGTACACCCTGGATAGCGCAACAGCATGAACTAAATGAACTACGGTAGCAACAGATGGCAGCCAGACTATTGTGTAGACTTTCCTGGCTCTCAAAATACATAGCAACAAAAAGGAAAATCCATATGCTAAATAAATAAATAAATTGTGTAGCCAAGCATCTCCAGGATAACAATGGCTGTAGTGTATATCAGGTGATTGGTTTGTGTTACGGTCATAGTAGGGATTGTTGTGAGGACTCTATTGGCATCTTCTACTAGCATCCTATCTGATGATATGTCTCTGCTGAGCCTTGGTAATCAACCTCGAGAGTTGATAGTAGCTATCAAATGATCTTATGCCAAATGATCTTATGCCAAATAAATGATCTTATGCCTCATATAAGTTGCTGTGCTTTGTAGAGATAGTCCTTGACTTACGACCACAACTGAGCCCAAAATTTCCATTGCTAAGCCAAGCAGTTGTGAAGTGAGTTTTGCACAATTTTTAGGACCTTTTTGCCACAGTTGTTAAGTGAATCACTGCACTTGTTAAATGAATCATGTGGTTGTTAAGCAAATCTGAATTCCCCCGTTGATTTTGCTTGTTGGAAAGTTACACATGACCCCAGACAGTGTAACCGTCATAAATACATGCCAAGTGCCTGAATTCTGATCATGTGACCATGGGGATGCTGCAATGGTTGTAAGTGTAAAAAACCGATCTTGTAACTTCGAGGAGTCCCTAAATGGTTGAGGAGTACATATAATGGAGAGGATGGCAATGACATTTCAGCTTCCGGTGTTGTCTGCACATCTAGTTGTTCTTCTGGATCTTCTGAGCATGGGATGTAATGTGTAGTTAGAGTATCTCCAGTTGTGGTAGCAGCTTGCTCTTCACTAAGTTGAAGTGTTAAGTAACTAGCTGCTTCTCAGTTAGTCTGCATACAGGTTTTCTGTCATTCATAGGCCCCTCATATGTTTCATACATCCTCTCTCACTGATTGCTACTTCTGCTGTTGAAGCAGGATTCCATCAATTCCAGTTCCTGTTTCATCCATGTATGCAGTGGTGGGATTCAGCCAGTTTGCACCACTTCGGGAGAACCGGTTGTTAACTTTCTGAGCAGTTTGGTGAACTGGTTGTTGGAAGAAATCATTAGGGCAGAGAACCGGTTATTAAGTTATTTGCATCCCACCACTGCATGTATGGTTTGTTTTAGTAGCTCATATATCCTCAGATTATCTTTGTTCTCCAATATCTGTTGAGGAACTTATTGAATCTGGACAACGTGCGAGCCGGCATGATGCTCCTACATATTTTGAGGTAGGCAGGGGAAGCTTTAGGGGTCTTTGCCCAAGGATGCCTAATGGTAAGGTAGATACCAGTCAAAACCCTGGTCTCCTGCATCAAAGATGGCACTCTAACCATTATACTATACAGGTGTGTGTGGGTGTGTGTTGGTGTCTTTCAACAGTCTTCTATTTCTTTCACCATGGAGGCAGTGGTGAAATCCAATTTTTTTTACTTCTGTGGGCATGGCTTGGTGGGCGTGGTGTGGCTTGGTAGGTGTGTCAGGGGAAGGATACTACAAAATCTCCATTCCCACCCCACTCCAGGGGTAAGGATATTGCAAAATCTCCATTCCCATCCCACTCTGGGGCCAGCCAGAGGTGGTATTTGCCGGTTCTCCGAACTGCTCAAAATTTCCACTACCGGTTCTCCAGAACCTGTCAGAACCTGCTGGATTTCACCCCTGCTTGGAGGCTATATATTAAGTTTAAAAAGCAGAAGAGAATGATCTGAAATAAATAAAATGAAAATTAATCTCTCTTTCCAGGAAATTAAGGCCCGAACATTAGCATTTCGGCAACAGCAGGCCATTTCAACCGAGGCTGGGTGCAACAAGGAGAATATCAAGAAGAACCGTTACAAAGACATCCTACCCTGTGAGTTAACAAGAACGGAGGGTTCCCTTCCCAAGGACAGTTTCCATCCATAGCCTGGAGGATTTAATCTGGCCTTTTCAGCAACCACTCTAGTCTAGCTGGTCTATCTTATTCTTCAGCTTGGAGCACCCCATCCCAAGGACAATTTGACTTACACACAGCTGCTCTTTTCTAGCAAAAGAATGACCTAGTGCTCCCTTCTCTGATTTTTGCAGCTGCAAATTTGGGGTCCATTTCAGGATAACAAAAGAATTCTCAGGTCCACCAATCAGAAGCTTTGTAGCTCTATAAACAGGTGTAGTAGCATGGGTATCTAAAAATCTACTGATAACTTGGAGAAAAAAAACACAAGAGAGGTTTGCCACTGGAAGCAATGGTTATGAGTGCTCCACCCGGCCGAAAAATAAACACTGCATTGTCCCTCGCTAATATTTTTTAATTTCCCATTGCAACTTGGCTATTTTATTTGGAATACTGGGGACCTGATATTTCTTTCAAAAAAAAAAAAGTAGCGTATGTACCTTTTAGAAAGAAGACAAATATACTTACATTAACCCATTAAGAAACCAAGCATGGAATTTATCAGAATTATTATTTATTATTTATTTGGTAATTTATTTATTTATTTATTTATTTATTATTTAGATTTTTATACTGCCCTTCTCCCGAAGGACTCAAGGCTGTGTACAGCCAAATTAAAACAATACAGTGTACAAATTAAAACAACAATTAAAATACATATTTTATAAATGGCCGAAAATTAAAACCGTCGAATTAGACCCATAATAAAATACCCCAGTTAAAATTATTAAAATTCAGAAATTTAAAAATTTAAAAATCAAGCCAGTCCCTCTTGGATAAACAAATACGTTTTCAATTCACGGCGAAAGGTCCGAAGGTCAGGTAATTGACGCAAACCGGGGGGAAGTTCGTTCCAGAGGGTAGGTGCTCCAACAGAGAAGGCCCTTCCCCTGGGGGCCGCCAGCCGACATTGCTTGGCGGACGGCACCCTGAGAAGACCCTCTCTATGTGAACGTACGGGTCGGTGGGAGGCATAAGGTAACAGCAGGCGGTCCCGTAAGTACCCGGGCCCTAAGCCATGGAGCGCTTTAAAGGTGGTAACCAACACCTTGAAGCGCACCCGAAAGACCACAGGTAGCCAGTGCATTTACTGTATATAAGCTGGCTTTCGTCTACAGCAGTGGCAAATTGACAACTTTAAGATGGGTGGACTTCAACTCCCAGAATCTTGGGAGCAAGCTGGCTAGGAACTTCTGGGAGTTGAAGTCCACTCATTTTAAACCTGCCAAGGTTGAAAAACACTACTCTTAGACCATGGATGTCAAACTCGATTTCACTGGGGGCTGTATCAGGGTTGTGCTGGACTTGGGAGGGAGCGGGCTGGGATGGGTGTGGCCAGTGCGCATGGCCAGCATGATATTACTCATGTTAGGGGGGAGCCACTTGTGGTGGCCCGAGCGCTCTGCCAGTGAAAACAGGCTACTGAGCTCCTTTTTTAGCTGTAACGGCCTCCTACAACCTTCTGCCAGAGAAAATGGAACTCGGGAGGGTCACTCACGGCCCTCGTGAGCTCCATTTTCACAGGCAGAAGCACCGCAGGCCGGTCCTTTGCTGTTTCCAGGGTGGCCCCACAGGCCAGATCTAAGCACCTTGAGGGCCGGATCTGGCCCCTGGGCCTTGAGTTTGACACCCCTGCTCTAGACATCCAAGGTGATGTACATAACATTTCCTACTTAAGTTTTCATCTACAATAACAACTCTGTGACATAAATAGGAATGAGAGAGAGGGCTGGCTGAAAGTTACTAGTGACCATCCATGGCTCCTCAGTCCAAGTGTTACCTCTGAACTACTATACACTGTACAGTGTATATACTTACACTGACCTGAGAAGCAACTGTCATAGGAACATCCTTGATGCCACAACTATGTGTTAGAACTGCTAGCCATTTTAATATACTGTTTCTTTTAAAAAGGAATGGCTAAAATGACTCAGCCATCACATCAACTTTTTTTTTTTTTTTTGGAGGGAGGGAGACTTCCACAATATAGGTTTCCATATTAGTTGAAAAATGATAGAGGCACAGGAACATCTTAAGACAAACTCTGCAAGTTTGTCTTAAGATGTCAAGGACCTTGGAGTACTCATTTCTAAAGATCTAAGTACCAGAGCCCACTGAAACAACATTGCCAAAAAGGCACCAAGAGTTGTTAATCTAATCTTGCATAGCTTCTTCTCTCATAATATTGTACTACTAAATAGAGCGTATAAAACATTTGCTAGTCCAATTCTTGAATACAGCTCATTTGTCTGGAACCTGCACTGCATATCGGACATAAATACAATCGAGAGAGTTCAGAAATATTTCACAAGAAGAGTCCTCCACTCCTCTGCTCGCAATAAAATACCTTATGCCACCAGACTCCAAATTTTGGGCTTAGACAACTTAGAACTACGCCGACTTCAGTCTGACCTAAGCATCGTACATAAAATTATCTACTGCAGTGTCCTACCTGTCAATGATTACTTCAGCTTCAACCACAACAATACACGAGCAAATAATAGATACAAACTCAAGGTAAACCGCTCCAAACTCGATTGCAGAAGATATGACTTCAGTAACAGAGTGGTCAGTGCCTGGAATGCACTACCTGACACTGTAGTTTCTTCCCCAAACCCCCAAAACTTTAAGCTTAAACTGTCTACTGTTGACCTCATCCCATTCCTAAGAGGTCTGTAAGGGGCGTGCATAAGTGCACCTGCATGCCTACCGTCTCTGCCCTAATATTCCTTTTTACTTACTCTTTTCATATATCCAAATTATGTTTATACTTTATGCTAACTTTCATTCTTATGTCCACTGTTAGTAATCAAGTATATAAGGGTGGAGTTTATGTCATAATGTCTTGGTGCATGTTTCATGACTTCCATGCACATACTCTCAGATGCCTATAGCTGTGCATTTAATTACACTGATAACACATAGTATCAATCATTGTAGCCTTCTCCAACCTGAATTCTTTCTGGATGCATGGACCAACTCTCCAATCTCTCAGCATTAACCATGTGGCTTGGGTATTTTAGTAGTTGACATCTACACATTGGTGGGAGCCTAGTTCATGGAAGATTAACATAGCTGATCCAGTGTTTTAAGCCTTGGGAAAGAAGCCATCCTTTTCATCTATTCCCAGATAGATTTTCTCCACTGCTGTCCTGGTCCCTGTCTGTTCTCCATGATACTAAGTTCTAGTTGTGCTTCTCTTACAGATGACCAAACCAGGGTTGTTTTGAATTTACTAGCAGAAGAGTGCCAAGCAGATTACATCAATGCCACTTTCATTCAGGTAACAGATATTCTACAGCCATTAAATAGCAGATCCCTAAAGCAAAATTTCTCAGCTTTCTAAGAGCTGAGCAACTGGTATCTCATCATTCAAGATTAAAACTGGAAACACAAGTTGGTTGAACTTATTATAGCCTATAAAATTTATTTGGGGAGAGCATCTTCAGCAGCGTTTCTGCAAGAATCAAGGATTAGAGTGCAGCCTGTGACCGGAAGGAAAGAACAGGCGGTCAGTCAGGGAAACTAACCAGTAATCATTCTAATAATGATTGCTTCGTTGTGGCTTTGCTGTGGAAGGTATTCATACCCACTTCCTGAATACCTCCATTTGAGGCAAATGAGAAGAGGAAAGATATTTTAGTCTTGCTTCTATGCTTTTATTTTTCAAGTACACTGGCAGCTCTCTTATGGTATGCTAATATCTACCACTCAATATGAGAACTACCGCACCAGAAAATATCAGTGACTTTTTATACAGTCCAGAAAAATGCCTGATGTCATTTTGAAAACACAGTTATATGTTTGCATTCCCTGTGAAATGCTTCAGTGGTATCTATACAAGGATTTTACTTCTCCAGAAGCAAAGCACTTTTAAGAAATCAATTCAATTTCCATTTTTTCACACGAATTTACAATAAGTGGCTCTATTTGCACAGTAGTAATTAAATGACCCCAAATAAAGGACAAAAGTGAGTTTTTTGTGGGGGGAAATCTAAAGTCTTCCATTTTGTCCTCCTCACAGGGTGTGGACAACAAACGATGCTATATCGCTACTCAGGGGCCACTTGCCCATACAGTGCTTGATTTCTGGCGTATGATTTGGCAATACAAAGTGAAGGTAAGTTCACTGGATTTTAGAGGCAGTGACTGAATCAAGGCAGAATCTGAAAGGACAAAGGGATTCCCTAAGTTATAACTTTGCCCTCGGGGTCCTGGTAAAAGTGGCAGACTTGTGTGTAAGTGAGTGGGGGGTGTTGCTGCTGATATAAATAAAGTCATTGGAAAGTAATAGACATCAGTAGAGTCATCCAAATATTTGCATACTCAATAGCACAGGATCTTAAGAAAAAAAGAAAAGGGATTGAATATTCTGAGAAACCCACAACCCTTCTAATGTATAGAATTTCCAAAGAGAGCATGGCCGGCTTGGTGCCAGTGTTTCTGATGAAAGAGATTTTTTTTATTTTATTTCACTGAGATAATGGCAAGACAAGATAAAAACTTGTCTCAATATCTTATGCACGCCCCTTATAGACCTCTTAGGAATGGGGTGAGGTCAATAGTAGATAGTTTTTAGTTAAAGCTTTGGGGATTTTGGGAAGAGACCACGGAGCCAGGCATTAGCAACTCTTGTTACTGAAGTCATATTTTCTACAATCAAGATTGGAGCGGTTCACATTAAGTTTAAATCTATTGTGTGCTCGTATATTGTCTGATCACCACTGAGAATTGCTCCAGAAAGGATTCTTCCACTCTGAGAGTTCTCCTACTTTCCTCTACAATATGAGTTTGTTACTATAAATTACAAAGGTGGTTTTTGACAATCTCTCTCTTTGCAGGTAATTGTCATGGCTTGCCGGGAAGTAGAAATGGGCAAGGTAAGAGTTAGTAACGCAGGAACAGTATCGGGAAGCAGGAAAGCTTCCTTCTGCTTCCCTTCAGCCTTGCGACTTGATGAGGAAAGTATTGTTGAAATTTTACCTAATCTCCTTTCTTTTCTTTTTCTTTCTTTCTTTCTTTCTTTCTTTCTTTCTTTCTTTCTTTCTTTCTTTCTTTCTTTCCTTCCTTTCTTTCTTTTAAAAAAATTTAGAAAAAATGTGAACGTTACTGGCCTTCTGCAGAGGAAGCCTTGCATTTTGGACCCTTCTCTGTGGCACAGGTGAGATGATTATATCTGGGCAGGCAGCAAGCAATGTGAGGAGGAGGAATTCAAGCCATATCAAGCTACATTGCTTCTAGCAGAGACATCTGCACCACTCACCACAGCTTGACTAAGGATCAAGGTTTCTCATTCAGAAATTCTGAAAATGTAATTAAGGGTGAAAGAAATTGCCTGGTTAGATCAAGCCAGTCCAGCATTCAGCCAACCAGATAGAAGTTCTCAGGTTAGTCATTAAAAAAGACGGTCATTCCTGGTTTGCTCATTGGAGTTTAAAGGCTGAATTTGGAGCAGTTACAGGAAGTCTAGTAATGCCCAAAGTTGGGTATTGAGAATACCTTGAACAACCTCCAAAACTTGGCAGACCTCACCGATGCTTACATCCGTGTTGAGTTCAGCCATGTTCGAGGCCTGAATCTTCAAACTGCCATATAAATGCTCTCATTCCCAGGGCATTGTGGGAACTTAAAACTTTAAAATAGAAGTTCAATCCATGTTGCTGTTACACACAGCAGAAAAGAGATCCATTACATGGGATTGTGACAAGCCTACTTTTAAATTTAAAGGCAGGCCTATTTAGATAAAAGCTGTTATTAAACCAATAACAGCTTTCCCTTCCCTACTGCTCTTTAAATGCATTGAATTACCAATTGCCATTGTTCCCCTACCAGTAGAGTAAGTGACGTAATACTTTCCAGATCTAAGTTAATTTATGATCGTCCATTTCTTGGTGAACTGAATGACATGTGTGCCACTGTTGAGCAGAGGATCAATTACCTTGTTACATAATTTCCATACAGATCTCTCACTGTTATACCTATGCTGTAGGTAGACAGCATAATTGACAAGAGCTATTTGATCTGGGCTACAGAAATCTGAAATACCGTCAGAAATCTACTCCCATTAAATGGCAGAAAAAGAATTAAAAAAACCCCAGAAGGTCTCAACTCTTTCCTCTTTAAGGTTTATTTGGATGTTTACAACCCTATAACTGAGGGAATGGGAGAATCTCAAAATTCAAACATCACAATGATTTTGAGCCTGTTTTCTTTTCTTAGGTCAAAGAGCAGGAACTCAACCCAGACGTCATTTTGCGGGTGCTTACCCTGGCATTTCAGCAGGTGAGCTTTACATTTTATGAAATTCAGATCCCATTCATTTCTTGAAACTCTTCAGAGTTTGAGATCAGTTGTTTGCACTGCACCAAAGAAAAATGTGATGTTGAGAGAAACACACACACACACACTTTCACTGTAGTCATTCATACAAATCCTAGCCAGACACATACACTGTCAAGGAAGACAAACCTGCTAATTTGTTCAAACAAACGCACAGATATAGAAAACACTGACAAATGTCATTTGCAGTTCCACAGCTTCCTTTGACCTTGGAGGATGGCATTATACTATACAGTTGTTGTATTTAATATTTTTAAATTTTTTTTAAAAAGGGAGGGGGAGCTTTGTGGGAGGCAAGGGTGCTGTTTGCGGGCAGGTTAGAGCTTAGGGCAATGTTGGCAAACCTTTTCCGCACCAAGTGCTGAAATGGGAGCGTGTGTGCGCGGGGGAGCGCCGGAAACCGGAAGAGCAGCTCCCCAGCATGCACGCGCAGGAGCGCCAGAAACCAAAAGAGCAGTTGAGCTTCCGGTTTTTGGGTTATACATGCACACTGGTCACCTGGTCTTCCAGTTTCTGGCATGCATGTGCACATGAAGACCAGCTGGCCAGCACACATGTGTGCGCCAGAATCCGCAAGAGCAACAGGCGATGGCTGGCGTGCCCAGAGAGATGGCTCGGCGTGCCCAGAGAGATGGCTCTGCATGCCACTTCCGACATGCCTGACTTTTTAAATTCTAAATTTAAATTTTAAACTTTTAATGGTAATTTTATTGGGTATTTTTATGGTCAATCGACGGTTTTAATCTGGCCTTTCATTGAATAAGCTTTTTAATGGTTATTTTAATATGTATATTTATTGTTTTAAATGAAGGCTGTACACCGCCCTGAGTCCTTCGGGAGAAGGGCGGTATAGAAGTTTGATAAATAAATAAATAAATAAATAAATAAATGCATGCCATAGGTTTGCCATCACAGGCTGAGGGGGTTGCAAACCCCAGTTCTAAAGAGGTCTTTCTAGAATTCCACCTCAACAGTTTTGTGCTTGTATTTGTGAGATTTGATATGTTTGTGAACCTGATTCATACATGCGCTTCTGTAATGTTTTATCACATGAGAGTGTTAAATGTGTCTCCTCATTGATTTATAGTACAAATGTAAGTGATTACTTTTCTGATCTCAGGAAGAACGGGTGATTTCCCATTTCCAGTATGTGGCTTGGCCAGACCGAGGCATCCCAGACACTTATGGTTATTTCCTCAACATGATTGAGCAAGTGAGATTTAAGCAGGGTGAGGACACCGTACCCATCTGTGTCCACTGCAGGTAGGGGAGGATTCAGTGGCAAGACCCTGTAGAAAGACTGCATTGCTGATTTACTGAGTAAATGTAACAACTGAACATGAGAAAACAGGCTTTTTGTAGAATGAATGAATGAATGAATGAAAGAGTAGGAATATATTGATAATTTGTACACTGAAGATGTTAGTCCTTCAAGATAATCCAGACAAGAAGCACAATTATGAGTTCTAACTTATATTAACATGGGGGTTCCCAAATTCTCATTGACCTCTTCAGGTTCAAGTTTCAGGTTGTTCATCAACCCCCAAACATTTATTATACTATACTAATTTAATAATAATACTTTAATAACACTATGAATAATTATAATATAAATAGTCCCTGTGTTATCGGCATACTGCATGCCATACCAAAAACTCTTGGACATCACTTAGAAAATCTGTGTGTTGACAGAATTTCCATCTGCCAATTACGAAAGGCCATACTGCTTGGATCTGCACATATACTATGCCAATACATTACAACAGCCTAAGCTTTTGGAAAGAGGTCAATGAGTATGAAGGCCAAAAGTAGCTAAAAAACTGGCAGTTGTGATTTTACATTTTTGTTTACATAACAATATTTGATAGTCCCATCAACCTTGAGAAGCAATCTTGACCACTTTGGAGAGTCATGCATTAACAGAATCTTGAAGGATTAAAAGAATTTCTCCCCTTCTTTTACTATTTCTCTCCCTTCATTTTCCCATTGTCTTTATTTTCCAGAAAACCTGAGGGGGGGGCGGGATGGAGAAATCCCTTTTCTGGTCTGGGATCATGGTAAAAGTTGATTGATTGGGAGTATCCCTTCTGAAACACTTCCCAAGACCCCTCTCCTTCTGTGGATTGAGATATCTTTTATATGACAGTTGTCCCATGTGGCTCTTCTATTTCTCAAGGTCATCTCCACATACCGTGATATGTCAACATCTTTGCCTAGGACAAGTTACCATGGCCAAATCACCACAGGACAACTCACCATGGCCTACTCACTGCAGGATAGCTCACCACAGGACAAGAGTTAAATTAATATCATTGAAATGGTGGAATAGAATAATTAAAGAAAGGATGGCAAAAGAGGGATAAAATGAAATGTGAATGATAAAAATTTAAATATTATTTTAAATAATTAAACTGAATTATTGAATTGTCCTATGGTGATTTGTCCCATAGTGAGTTGGCCATGGCAAGTTATTCTATTCCGAGAATTATATATTAGGATGCTTTGAGTGTTTTTTTTTCAGTAGTCCCTTACAGCATCCTCATAGCATCACTCAGCTTTTCTTCAGCCATTCAAGTGATATAATCGGCATTACTATTTGTTTATCACTATAATAGTTGGATTATTCTAAAAGATACTACTATACAGTCAGTAGTGGGGAATTATGTCAACCTCAAATTATGAGAAGATAAGGGTAAATACTGAGGTGGTCATATTTAGGCCAAAGGGGGGCAACTGACAGCCCCTGGCTTTTGTTCCCCATAATTCTCTAAAATTGTACCACCAAAATTAAGACAGCAAGCAAAAGCAGCAGATTGACTTTAGATCTAAAACAATGAAATCTAAAAGAAATGATACAAAAAATGTCAAAAGTTCCAACACACTCCCTTCAGTGATATCAACACAGTAACTCTTAAATTAATTGTAGATAAAAATTCCACCTTAAGTTGCAAAAGAATCCTATGCCTTTATTTAGGGAGAAGATCTAGGCAGACTGGAAAGAATTCCAGAACTATTGGATAAATATCTAAGAAACATTCATTGTTGCATTGTCCAATCATATTGTCAAGATTCCAGGGGTGGTTGTTTTTTTTAGATACTTTCTCACTATTTCCTTCTCCTCTTCCTTTCTTTTTAGTGCTGGCTGTGGTCGGACAGGGGTGATCTGTACATTGGACTATGTACGGCAGCTGCTGCTTAAAGAGGTACTTGGACCCTACTAACAAACTCATCAAGAAAAAAGTAAAAAAGTTGACTTCTTGGTGAACTGAAACAGACTGTGTGTGTGTGGCTTTTTATATTTATTTCTGGCCTGTGTCTATACTGATATAACATACAGGCTCCCAGGTGAGATTCCTACTACCTATTACTATGGAAATATGGGAATTATATTATAATTTATTGGGAGAACATTGGCTTGGAAAAACCTGAGACAATTGCAAAAATATTAAGGTATCATGTATGGTGAGGAAGAGAAGCTGTTCAATAACGCATACTGTGTGTCTGAAGCATCTGCACATATCGCCCTCTAAAATTGTTATGTGCATACATTTCCAAACAATGAGACAGTCCAGGTTGCCGTGATTTATTCAGTGTACATTTTCCCTCAGAAGGGGTCATAAAAGCAATTGGTGGCATTTAGTCAGATAAAGCATATACCTGCATAGTGCTCAGCCATGTAGCAGAGGGTGGCCATCAGAACTAAATATTTACTTCAGGTATTAACCGCAGCTAGAATTGTATTTGCACAACATTAGAAAAGTGGAGAGATTCCTATTGAAGAGAAGGTGATAAGGAAAATATTAGAATGTGCAGTAATGAATAGATTAATGTTAGCAATTAAAGAGCAAACTGAATATTATATGATATGGGAAGTATTTTATCAATGGTTGGAGAACAAAAATGGAGTTTGGAAATGAAGGAGACCAAAAATAAGTAGAAAATATATTAAGAAAGAGCTATAAATGATAATGAAAATAGTTAGTATATGTATGAAGAGAATAATGCTATTTGATGTTAACATGGTGTTATTACTGAAAGATGTTAAGAAGAAAATGGGGAATTTTACAATATTTAAATGTGTAATATACTTAACATATTATAAAATTAATGTTAATGTGAACGTGAAGGATATGATAAATGAAGAACGATGTAGCACAGAGATGTACGTTCTCAGACGACACTGCATGAGGAAAGATGGAATGTTTTATCTTTGTTTGTTTTGTTTTTTTAAATAAAAAAATTTAAAATCATTTAAAAAGGGGGTTATGCAGAGTTGTGGAAAAGTGGCAGATCTGACAGGGGGTTTGCTCTTAAGAGCGAATTTTCCTGGATTTATGGTCCCACCGAATTCCACTCCCTCCAACTTCAAACACGCTCCTGTTTTTTATCAGGAAAAAGGAGTAGGAGAGTCGCTTCTGCTCAAAAGGACTTATTAAATTGATTGATTTTCTAAGCAGACGGGAATTTCACAAGCGTTCGATCTTTGATGTAGAATCAGCACGGCAAGTACCGACTCCCTTTCTGAAACCTGAAACCTTTCTTTGTCTTTGATTAATTGACTTTTAAAATGGCGTCTGAAAGTGAAAGTAAAAAATTTTTAGTACGATAAAGTAGCGTTATTTGTGGATTGTTACAAATGGAGTTTTTTTTATACTGAAAGGAGGGAAGGAAAGTTGTTAAGTTTAAATTCCTGATTCTTTTGAAGACAGAATGGCAGCTAAACCTTTAAAGCCTTCTGGAAGAAGGGGATCTGAACCAAGTCTTGAGGATATATTGAAAGTACAATTAAAACTTTCTGAAGATAGGCAAAAAGAGATGATGGAGAATTTTAATGCAAAAATAAGAGAAGATATTCTCATGGCAGTTCAAGGACTGAGTAAAAAAATTGAGGGATTGGAAGGGGAAATGCAACAGATCTCTCAGTCAAATAAGCATTTAGAAGACAAAATGAAAGGTGTTCAGAAAAAAGTGGATCAAAATGAAGATCAGGTTGTGATATTACAATATAAACTTATGGAAGGAACTCTTAGAATCCGTGGTATGCAAGAAGAGCGAGGAGAAGACTTAAGAAAAAATATATCAGAAGCATTGGCTGAATTTATTGAAGTGGAACCCCAAGAGGTAGCTTACCAAATTGATAAAATATATAGAGTTAACTCCTGGATTGCAAGACAGAGAAAGCTTCCTCGGGACATTGTGGTTTATTTTGTGAAAAGGACTATGAGAAATCAGATTCTGCAAGTTTCATATCAGACAACTTTAAAAATTGGAGAACAGGAGCTGAAGGTGTTGAAAGAGATTCCTTCAAAGATGTTAAGAGATAGGAAGGAATTTGCTTTTTTTACACAAGAACTTAAAAAACATCAGATTCAATTCAGATGGGAGGTGCCAGTTGGACTGACAGTATTCTATCAAGGAAGGAGATATAGAATTGACACTGTTTTAAAGGCAAAGGATTTTCTTTCTACAGTTTTGAAAGTCGAAATAGAAGTGATAGAAAAACTTCAAGAGATTCAAGAAGGCGTGGTGATCCAAGAGCCTTCATTGCTGCCAGCATCAGAGGAACCACAAGAGCAAAGGGTGACAAGAGGAGCTCTTAAGCGTAAAGAAGAGCAACAGTCTCAAAGTAAAAGTCAGGATCCCAGCATGGAAGCTGTGGGAGGAGCTAGACGGAAGATACCGGAGGAGGAGCTTCCGTTGTCTGCTTCAAAGCTTCAGGAGGCCAGTAATGGCAAATAGAATTTTGTCATGGAATGTTAATGGCTTGAATTCAGCTCAGAAAAGAAGGAAAATATTTCACTACTTGAAACAATTTAAAAATGATGTGATTTGTTTGCAAGAGACACATATAAAATTATCAGACCAAAAATATTTAATTAATTCAAAATTGGGTAACCATTTTGTTGCATCAGCTTTGGAAAAGAAGCATGGAATTGTTGTATATATCAGGAAGGATATACCAGCTAAGTTAATTGAGGCAGATATTCAAGGAAGATTTATTGCTATTGAACTGGTGATAGATGCAAAAAAGACTTTGCTGATAGGTATTTATGCACCTAATCAGCAACAAGAAAAGTTTTACAAAATGTTACATGAGAGGTTGACCCTCTGGGATTATAGTTCGTTTATTTTATTAGGAGACTGGAATGGAGTAATTGATACAAGAAGGGATAAGAGAACCTCCTCCAAGAAGATACCTATACATGCAAAACTACCAAAATCCTTTTTTGAAATGATGGAAGACTTTGAGTTTAGAGATATATGGAGGTTACGGAATCCAGATGAGAGAGATTTTACTTTTTTTTCCGATAGGCATCAATCTTTTTCACGTATTGATTTTATTTTAATTTCTAATGACTTGCTTTCTAGGGTGAAGAAAATGAAGATATTTCCGAGGTGTTTAACTGACCATAGCCCAGTATGGATGGAATTATTACAAGGGAAAAAAGGTGGTAGAACATGGAGGTTGAATGAAAATCTGTTTAGATATGAGGATAATGTAACTTATTGTAAGAAACAGTTGAAAGAATTTTTTGATTTTAATATGTACAAAGGGACACCTATAGGAACTGTGTGGGAGGCGAGCAAAGCGTTTATTAGAGGGATATTGATTTACTTGGACAATAGGCAAAGGAATAATAAACAAAGGCAGCGTAGGTACTTGGAAGAAGAAATTCAAAGGAAGCAACAGTTATTAATTCAAAACCCACAAGATCATAAACTTAAAGAGGCTATAAAAATATTACAGAGTCAATTTAATATGTTAATGGCAGACCAGGTGGCAACGAATATACAATATGCTAAACATAATACCTTTTGTAATGCAAATAAACCTGGGAGATGGTTGGCATATAATTTAAGGAAAAACAGAAAGCACGTGTCATACAAAAAATAGAATATAAAGGTAAAGAGATATATCAACAGGATAAAATTAAAAAGGCATTCTCAGAATTTTACACTGCATTATATGCAAAAGACAAAATATTGAATAGGGACATTTATGATTATTTGAAAGATTATAAGGTTAATATTTTAACATTAGAACAGAGGGAGGAGCTGAATCGGCCGATAGCTACTGGAGAAATAGTGGAGGCAATTAAACAACTAAAAATGGGGAAAACCCCTGGTACAGATGGTCTTACAGCAACTTATTATAAAAAAACACAGGATGAAATATTAGGCCCACTTAAAGAATTATTTAATCAGATACAATTAGGAGTGGGAATACCCCCATCATGGAAAACATCTTTTATTTCACTGATACCAAAAGAGGAGCAAGATTGCTCTAAACCCGGTAACTACAGGCCGATTTCACTTTTAAATAATGATTATAAGATTTTTGTAAAAATAATAGCAAATAGATTAATGTTAGTTTTACAACAAAGAATTCATACTGATCAATCTGGTTTTATAAAAGGGAGGCAGATGAGGAATAATGTTAGACAGATTATTAATATATTGGAATATTTGGAAAAGAAGAATATTTCAGCAGCATTTATTTTTTTGGATGCAGAGAAAGCCTTTGATCAATTGCATTGGGATTTTTTATTTAAATTAATAGAGAAAATGCAATTTGGAGATTATTTTGTTAGAATAATCAAAGTGATTTATGGAGAGCAAACAGCACAGATTATAATAAATGGTAGTGTGACAGAAGTTATTAAGATTGCGAAAGGAACGAGACAGGGATGTCCCTTATCACCATTATTGTTTGTTTTGACTCTGGAACCATTATTAGATAAAATACGAGAATTAACGAAAATAGAGGGAATTAAGATTAGACAATATGAGTATAAAGTTAGAGCTTTTGCAGATGATGTAGTGGTTACTTTAACAAATCCTATAAATTCAAGTAGATTTTTGTTGGAAGTAATTGATAAATATGGAAAGGTATCAGGATTTAAAATAAATCAGAATAAAACAAAAGTGATAATTAAAAATATGTCTATACAACAGAAACAAAAACTAGAGGAAATGACAGGATTTGAGGTAGTAAAAAAGGTTAAATACTTAGGGGTTTATATTAGCTCATCGAACAAGAAACTTTATAAGAATAATTATGACTTGCTATGGCAAAAAGTTCAGAATGATATGAGTGTTTGGAAAAAATTGCAGTTATCGCTATTGGGAAGGATTGCGGCTATTAAAATGAATGTGTTACCTAGATTTTTGTTTCTGTTCCAGATGATACCAATAATTAAAAAGGATAAAAATTTGGAAGATTGGCAGATTGGGATTAACAAATTTATATGGCAGGGTAAAAAGGCGAGAGTTAAAATGAAAATAATACAGGACTCACGGGAAAGAGGTGGTTTAAGAATGCCTAACTTTAAACTATATTATGAAGCAGTAACCCTTTCAGTAATAAGTGACTGGTTTAACTTAACAGAGGAAAGAATTTTGAATATAGAAGGTTATGACTTGTTATATGGATGGCATGCGTACTTATTTTATGAAAAAAAGTGGATAGGGCTTTTAAGAATCATGTGTTGAGAAGTGCTCTTTATGGTCTGGAAAAATATTCCTATAAATTAGATTACAAGATTCCTATATGAGCCCTAGACATGCAACAGAGAATATAAATATAGAACAGAAACAGGAAATGATTACTTATAAAGAACTTTTGTATGCTGAAGGAGGTAGATTGCAATTAAAATCATTACAGGTATTAAAATGAAGAAGGAGGAATTATACTTGGTTTCAATATGGGCAAATAAGTGCTAGATGGAAAGAAGATCAAAAATTGGTATAATGCAAAGGAGGAAAATTTAATAAAGCAAATTAGAAATCAGACCCAGGAGCATATAAAGAGATTGTATAATGTGTTGCTTGAAATAGATTCGGAAAAGGATTTGGTAAAGGATTGTATGATAAAATGGGCACAGAATATTCAGGAACCAATAATGTTGGAAACATGGGAGAAAATTTGGGTTAGAAATGTTAAGTTTACACAAGCACAGAATTTAAGGAAAATTTTTATAAGATGTTTTATAGATGGCACTTAGATCCCAAAAAATTATCATGTATGTATCCTAATATCCAAGCGAAATGTTGGAGGTGTGATTGTGATGACGCTACATATTTTCATATTTGGTGGACTTGCAAGAAAATTAAGGTCTTTTGGATAAGAATTTGGTGGATTATTCAAAATGTACTGAAGAAGAAGATAAAGTTCCTGCCACAATTTTTCCTTTTGGGAATTATAACGAATTGTACAGGGATTGAGACTAAATTGATTCTGAATTTAATAACAGCAGCAAGACTGTTGATTGGACAATACTGGAAGAAAGAAGAGATACCTACAATAGAAGAATGGATACTGAAAGTTACTAATTTGGCTGAGATGGCTAAAATTTCAGCTTTTTTAAAAGACAATACGCAGGAAAGATATTTAATTGAATGGAAAAAATGGATTGATTATCTACAAAATAGATATCAGATTAAGAAATATCAGATTGCCTTTGAATAATTAGAAAATTATTTTATGTAATGGGGAGGGGGTTGGGAGATGAAAAGCTGTGGATGTGGTTATTTGGATTGGAAGGGAAAATTTTATTCTATGTTTGGTTTATGTATAACAATACCTTGTGATTGACCTGGGAAGCCGGGGGGGGGGAGGGAGGGGGGAAGGGGGTTTTTTGGTAGGGAGGGGGGAAAAAGGGGGGAAAATGTTTTTATTTTTTAAAACTCTTTCAATTAAAAAAAAAATTTAAATCATAAAAAAAAGAACTAAATATCTACTCAAAATCTGGCAGTAGCAGGATGTGTTGGAAAGTTCTCTAAACCCCTGTTCAAAACCTGAGAACCCTGCAGCCTACCAGACGGAGAAAAAAAAAACTCACAATAGTAGCAGTGAAGAATAAATGGGAGCTGGGAGGAATGGGTCTGCGTCTGTTTGAAATTGTCAACAGTATCACATTTCTCCTTCTCCAAGAATTCCCTGAGGGTGACACTGTCAGAATAATCAGCAAAGCATATTAGATTTCACACATCTTGGAACTGCTGTAGGTTACTGCCTGTTCCAGGGGGGGAAAAACATTTAAATATTGAAAAAGAGAAACATAAATTAAGCCATGAACCTCACTCGTGACTGTGGCAAGCTAAAGGCATGTTGTACGAACATAGCAGATGGAAGATGGGGGGGGGGGAGGCAGGGCATGTTTGTATCCATTAGATGCAAATGGGGACAGATCTATAGTCCCAATTCTTTTTCTTGAAGAATTGACTAAGTGAGCTGGACAAAAGCTTAACCTTTGACTGGATTATGGTGATCCCCATACATTTATTTCAAAGGGACCTTTCATTTCCCATGCAAATAATAGATACAAACACAGTGTATAGAATTAAATACCCTTCAAATCTACCCAGAGGTCTCAGTCCAAATCAGAAGGAGAGTGAGGTGAGTGGCCTAATTTTTTGCTCACCCATTCATCACCAAGGTACTTCTTGTACCCGGGAAAACTTCCTGAGTTGCTTGTCTTCTTTTTTTACTGCAGACGTCTTATTAAGGTACCCTCATAGCTCATAGAGAATCATAACTGAAGGGAATAGTAAACAGATTAGCTTATGCATACATATATGCAGATAACTTCTGTGAGGCACAGTTGAGATCCAGGTCCCCCTCTGATGATGTTCCAGGTAGACTTTGAAAATGTAATTATTCTCTTAGATCTTGAGGTAGGAAGTCCATGCAAGATTTAGTTTTGTTTGGCATGGATTTTCTTCTGCTGAACAGACATCTCTTGTTCTTTTACTTTATTGTACTAGCATTTTATAATTTAAAACATCCAGTCATTGAAAGTCGGGCATTTTTTAAAATTATGCATAAATGTTGTTCTGTGAGGAAAAAAGAATGTATCCTCATTTGTCAGTTTTTCATTTTTTTTCAGAGGATTTCTCCATATTTCAGCATTTTTGATATCGTCCTAGAAATGAGGAAGCAGAGGCCAGCTATTGTCCAGACCCAGGTGAGTTCTTTACAGTAACAGTTGGAAGGGACCTTGGAGGTCATCTAGTCCAACCCCCTGCTCACGCAGGAGACCTATACTAGGGATTCGAACCGCCGAACTGCCAACCTTTCTGATCGACAAGCTCAGCATCTTAGCCATTGAGACAAAAGGTATGTCTGCCATAGCTGAGAAGAACAAATTAGCTTGGGAAATATCATGCAGATATTGAAACTAATCTTTGAAAAAACACACTTTCCAATACTTATTAAGATCTCAGTGGGATGAAATAATTACGTTCTACCTGAATCTAAAGAGAAGTTGAATTCTGACAATCCTTTATTCCAACCAATAATTATAATAATAGCTAAAATAAATGCTCAGTGATAGGTCTGAAGGTATAGATAGTATAGATAACCCACACTTCTCTATAGGAAACTGTAGTTTACGGCGTGAGAACCTTGAAGAATGTCCCTGCTAAGGGGAATTGTATGGTAACATATATATTTATTAAAATAATAAGAGAAATTACAAGGGTATTCTTAGAATCACCAGTGAATGGAAGGCTAATATTTCCTTCAGGATCAGTTTTTTCCTGCTGTCAACCTATGCCTGTCTCAGCCCTGGAGGACATCTTTTTCTTTGGATCTTCAGGGCTGCCACACTTAGTGCTGTGGGAAAATGCGTGGAGTTGGTGGAGATATATAGCCATAACAACAACTTTTCTCTGGGAGTCAAGGACATTCAGCCTGCACCTGGAGAGGGTGACTGGGGAAGATCTCCAGTTGGGATGGTGGATTGATTGGACTATGTATGGACACGTGGAATAGAATAGAATAGAATAGAATAGAATAGAATAGAATAGAATAGAATAGAATAGAATAGAATAGAATTTTTATTGGCCAAGTGTGATTGGAACACAAGGAATTTGTCTTGGTGCATATGCTCTCGATGTACATAAAAGAAAAGATACCTTCATCAAGAATTCTAAGGTACAACCAGTGGTGGGATTCAGCCAGTTCGCACCACTTCGGGAGAACCGGTTGTTAACTTTCTGAGCAGTTTGCCAAACTGGTTATTGGAAGAAATTATTAGGGCAGAGAACCGGTTGTTAAATTACTTGAATCCCACCACTGGGTACAACCCTTGATGATAAGTGCAAGGGAAGGGACTTTGACTTTCCTTTAGGTGGGGAAAACCCGGGGGCTTTCAGATTTGGGGTTTCCCAGATGTGTCAATATGACATCTCTAATAAAATGGAACTTTGAGGAACTGCTGGCCTCGAAGCCTTTCTTGGTTGGGGATGTTACTTGGAACCCTGACAGCCTGTTTTACTAGACTTGGCAAAACTCAATGGAAGCCACAGAGAATTGCTACCAAATATTTGTTTGCATGTAGGTTCACAACTACAGGTAGTCCCTGACTAACAACCATTTATTTAATGATCGATGTAACAATGGCACTGAAAAAAGTAACTTATGGTTGCTTTTCACACTTAGGACCGTTGCAGCATCCCAATGGTCACATGATCAAAATTCGGGTGCTCAACAACTGACATGTATTCATAATGTGTGATAGTTGTACTGGGGTCACATTTTGCGTCCTGCCCAGATGGCTTCTGACAAGCAGTCAATGGAGGAAGCCAGATTCACTTAACAAACTTCATGATTCACTTTATAACTGTGACAAAAAAGATCATAACATGGGGCAAAAAATCACTTAACAACTATCTTGCTTGGCAATGGAAATTTTGGGCTCCATTGTGGTTGTAAGTCGAGGACTATCTATACACAAATCCTTCCTAGCCTTCCTAGCTAGAAAACTAGCCTTTCTTGTGTTATCGTGCTGTCATTTAATGGTTACCTACGGTTTGCAGCATAGATACAATAGCCCTATCTGCATGAACAAATATAAGCTTATAGTTAAAAAACTATAAGTTTCCCATTCATCGGTGTCACATCTTTTCTTGGCAGGAACAGTATGAGTTTGTGTATCGTGCAGTCACTGAAATGTTCCGGGATGCCCTGGACATTTCCTGTCCAAATTATGAAAACCTCAAAGAGGTAAGAGATGGGACCAAACAAGTTTTTTCCACAGGGGGCATGATGGCTTCCCTGTTCTATGGAAAATGGAATTTCCCCTTAGGCCTGACAGTCATGAGGCAATTTTGCTTTCTTTGAGCAACATTAAAAGAACTACTTTGAAATACTTGGTTTAATGCAGGCAAAAAATCAAATCCAGTTACTGTATTATTCGCTGTATTTTATGTGTTTACATACGACAACTTATCCCCACGAGACTCAGGATTTAGATTTAGGTTTCCCTCTTATTCACATTATCATTTTAATCCCCATAATTTTTTTTCATTTCTCAAAGATTTATTCTGGTTTCTAAAGCTAGGTCCTTTATATTTAGTGAGGTTAATTCTGAGATCAGCATGCAAAAATGAAAAAAAAATCCTCAAATCTTGTGGCTCAAGGCAGGAGCTCCCATTTCATTGCTGCAGTGATGCTAAGAAAAGAAGATTTACATAAAGATAAAAATTCCCCTCGCACATATATGCTAGCTGTTCCTGACTCTAAGGAGCAGTGCTCATCTCCGTTTCAAAGCCGAAGAGCCAGCGCTGTCCGAAGATATCTCTGTGGTCATGTGGACGGCATGGCTAAACGCCAAAGGCTCATGGAACGCTGTTACCTTCCCACCAAAGGTGGTCCCTATTTTTCTACTTGCATGTTTTTACGTGCTTTTGAACTGCTAGGTTGGCAGAAGCTGGGACAAGTAACGGGAGCTCACCCTATTACACGGCATTGGGGATTCAAACCACTGAACTGCCGACTTTTTGATCGACAAGCTCAGAGTTTTAGCCACTGAGCCACTACACCCCTAAATACTTACATAATAGTATATATTTTTCTAAATGTCTATGCAAGGCAGCTCCCAGTCAAACAAAGCCTGGAAACTTTGAAGAATACTCTTGTGTGATATTGCGGCCTCCCAAAAACAACGAGAAAGTACACCTCATCCTTGTGTGCTTTTGGAAGGCTCCAGAGGCCGCACAAGAGTAGGGCCCTCTCACACAACAGTCTGGAGGCCTAGCATACAAACAAAAATACCATGGTGTCATAGCCTAGTAGCTTCCATGGTTGAGAATGGAGATGAATCTAGGCCTCTCTGATCACAGTCCATCGTTGCATGTGAAATAACTTGAACAGGCTATCAATGATCCTCATTTTTGCTTTCATTTCACTCTAATAATAAACTTCTCTTTCATACCCACAAATACCTTCTATTATGGATTTTGAGATGACTGCTTTCTCCAGAGGTCTGCCAAGGAAAGGTTATATTATCATGATTGACATGGCTTCTTGGTCAAAAGTGTTCCCTCTTTGGTCCAGATGCCAAACTTGACATGAAGCTGTCCTCTCCTATCCTGAATCTCTGCCTCTGAATGTGTTCTCAAACGACCACATCTGCACAAGCGTTTCCTCCCTGAACAGGTGCAGAAAGGGATGGGAGGACACGCTTGTGCAGATGTGGTCGTTTGAGAGCCCAACACACACACACCATTCATTTCCTTTCTTAGGATGGTATCTTGCATCTGGGCAGGAAGGAAAGAGGTATCTGATCATCTTTTCTACCACAGAGAAAACTTCTACCCAAAGAAAACTTTCTTCCAACCATTCTATCTTGCTGGCTTGGAATCCAAAGACATTTCCACAACGGTTGGTCCTTTTACAGGACACAGTTCACTGCGTCTGTCCTAGAAGAATTGCAAATCCCATATTACACTTTCGTGCAAAGGTTTTTTTGTTATTACAGGAGCTTGGACTGTTTCAGAATAATTCAATTATTTTTCTATGTGTGTGTCTCTGAAATGAATCATGGCAATTTGGTAGGGGTAATATTTTCTTTCTTCCGCTTTTCTCATATGCCATCAGATCCTATTCCCTGCCTTCCACAGAAACCCAAATTTAAGCATCCATTTGCGTGGAAATCCACTTTGGAGCAGGATATAGCTAGACCTGTCTCCTAAAACTGTATACGTATTGGCTTTGATGTTCTCATTCATACACCAATCAGAATAATAATAATAATAACAACAGAGTTGGAAGGGATCTTGGAGGCCTTCTAGTCCAACCCCCTGCCCAGGCAGGAAACCCTACACCATCTCAGACAGATTGTTATCCAAAATTTTCTTAAAAATTTCCAGTGTTGGAGCATTCACAACTTCTGCAGGCAAGTCGTTCCACTTATTAATTGTTCTAACTGTCAGAAAATTTCTCCTTAGTTCTAAGTTGCTTCTTTCCTTGATCAGTTTCCATCCATTGCTTCTTGTTCTACCCTCAAGTGCTTTGGAGAATAGTTTGACTCCCTCTTCTTTGTGGCAGCTCCTGAGATATTGGAAAACTGCTATCATGTCTCCCCTAGTCCTTCTTTTTATTAAACTAGACATACCCAGTTCCTGCAACCGTTCTTCATATGTTTTAGCCTCCAGTCCTCTAATCATCTTTGTTGCTCTTCTCTGCACTCTTTCTAGAGTCTCAGAATCTTTTTTACATCGCAGCGACCAAAACTGAATGCAGTATTCCAAGTGTGGCCTTACCAAGGCATTATAAAGTGGTATTAACACTTCATGTGATCTTGATTCTATCCCTCCCAGAACTGTGTTGGCTTTTTTAGCAGCTGCTGCACACTGCTGGCTCATATCTAAATGGTTGTCCACTAGGACTCCAAGATCCCTCTCACAGGTACTACTATTGAGCAAGGTACCACATATACGGTACCTGTGCATTTTGGGTTTTTTTTGCCTAAATGTAGAACCTTACTTTTTTCACTGTTGAATTTCATTTTGTTACATAGTGCCCAATGTTCAAGTCTGTCAAGATCTTTCTGTAACTTGAGCCTATCTTCTGGAGTGTTGGCTATTCCTGCCAGCTTGGTGTCATCTGCAAATTTGATGAGTTCCCCATCTATCCCCTCGTCCAAGTCATTGATGAAGATGTTGAAGAGTACTGGGCCTAAAACAGAGCCTTGGGGTACTCCACTGCATACTTCCCTCCATGTGGATGTAGTTCCGTTGAGGACTACACGTTGAGTGCGGTTGGTCAGCCAGTTACGAATCCATCTGGTGGTGGTGCTGTCTAACCCACATTTTTCTACTTTATCTAGTAGTAGGTTATGGTCTACTTTATCAAATGCTTTACTGAAGTCCAAGTAAATTATATCGACAGCATTCCTCTGGTCTACTAATTTTGCCACTTTGTCAAAGAATGCAATAAGATTAGTCTGGCATGATCTGTTTTTATAATAGAATAGAATCCTGAGTTCCAGAAATATTTTAAGGATCAATTATTTATTTTTATCCTGCCTTTATTATTATTTTTAATAAAATACTTTTATTATTTTTACATACATAATAACTCAAGGCAGTTAACATATCTAACACACCTTTCTCTTCCTGTTGTTCACACAACCACCTGCAGGGTGGGTTGGGCTAAGTGCCCAAGGTCGCCCAGCTTGCTTTCGTGGCTAAAGCGAGATATGAACTCAGGGTCTTCTGCTTTCTAGTCTGATGCCTTAACTGCTAGAGCTGGACCAAACGGGCTCTTTATTTGAAGTTTTCCTTTTGTTTGCTCGATTGCAAATTTTATTATTTATTATTTTAATGTTAATTATTTTAATTTTTATTGCAAAATTAAATACAAGATATTCTGTGGTAGACAAAATAAAATAAAAGATAAACAAATAAAGTAAACAAAATAAAACAAAATAAAAATAAAATAAACGAAATAAAATAAAATAAAACAAAATAAAACAAAATAAAAGACTACTTCAGCTTCAATCGCAATATTACAAGAGCAAAAAATAGATTCAAGCTAAATGTCAACCGCTTCAAACTTGATTGCAGAAAATATGACTTCTGTAACAGAGTTGTTAATGCTTGGAATTCATGACTCCATAGTCTCTACTCAAAATCCCAAAATCTTCAACCAAAAACTGTCTACTATTGACTTCACCCCATTCCTGAGAGGACTATAAGGGGCGTGCATAAGAGCACAATAGTGCCTACCGTTCCTGTCCTATTGTTCCCTTCATTATATCAAATTAATATAGTTGATGCATATTTTTTACTTATATATTTTCTTCAAGACATGTTGTTTTATCTATGACAATTGTTTGTGTATACTGTTGTGACAAAAGAAATTAAAAAAAATGCAAAATACTAAGCTCAGGAAAAGGAAACTTTCCAAAAAGCAATGAAACACAGGATAGACTTTAATAAAGAAGAGTAATTCAAGGAACAACTCCAATTGTTCTTTTCTCTCTTTGGCATGGAGAGGGCTACTTCAGGGTTAATCTGGTTTATGGTAAATTTCCTGCTACAGGAAGTTCAAACAGCTGTCCTCACCTAAAACATTTTTCACTTCCCTTCTCTTCGGTTTCGCACAGAATC
The DNA here is from genome assembly GCF_028640845.1 of Ahaetulla prasina. Lineage (NCBI taxonomy): Eukaryota > Metazoa > Chordata > Lepidosauria > Squamata > Colubridae > Ahaetulla > Ahaetulla prasina. The sequence goes on from NC_080540.1 coordinate 172,461,772, forward strand.
GTCTTCCCCTTTATGACGACGCCCTCTCCCTCCGGCAACCGGCTGCTCCCTTGCTCAAGCGAAGCTCCATCCTCCGGTAAGGACTGCTGAGGGTCAGCACGTTGGCAGTGGGACATGGCCAGCCCTAGAATAGCAGGGCCTTTCCTGTAATGATCCCATGTGAGAAAAGCCAGGGGTATGTAGACACTAGGTCCAGTGTTAAGGAGGGAGTGAAAAGCCTTCTAATAAGACAGATGCATACTTGTGTATGTCATATCTTGTCTGGGTTGATTTAATAATTGTGCTTGTATTGTTTTGTTGTTTTGCCTTGTAAATGCTTGTGTTGAGTTTAAGTCCTCTTGGAAGTATGGAGGATGATAGTGTCTTTTACTGGTGTAAGTAAATAGAGTAAATAAATACAAAAGTAACAACAGTCATTGTAGTTAGGAAAGAAACTCTACATGATTGAAGAGCAATGAAGGTCTTGTTGGCCTCATCTCCCAATTATCAGCATCAGGTTTGGGCATATCAGGAAGGCATATGTGGAAAATGTTCAGCTGGGCAGGAAAAGATTCAGCTGGGCAGGAAAAGAATTGGATGTACCATTGTACATCACAAAGCATATCTCTTTCTAATTCTTCAATTGAGACAAATTTCACTATGCTGAAATCTTGATCGGTGGTATTTCATTTGGGCCTCTGGTTTTTTTCTGATCTAGGAGCATCTCAGTGCCTGCTGATCCAACACCAACACCACTTCCTGAACAGCCAAGAAAACTCGTCAAGAACATGGGTGACACTTACGCTGTTGTGAACAAACTCCGGCGAAATGGAGCAGGAGCTTCTTCTGCTTCTCCTGCGAGTGAGGACAAGTCCATTGGAGAGGCACAGCTTTATACTGCGGTGAAGCCCCGCAACAGCACCATAGCTGACTTTCCATCAATAGACCCCAGTGCCTTTGTAGGAGTACAGGCCAGTCACTCTCTGCCTGGAAGTCCTGTACACAAGGCATCTCCGAATACCGCGTGTGAAAATGCCCGTCTTAGTTCATGTCTGACAGGTGATGTGTGAGAATAACTGTGGATATACAAATGCAGAAATGTAAATTTTAGATTGGGTTTATTCATTTTGCTAAGCTCAGGAATGCGTACTTTTACATATGTTTAGACGTAGATTGCTTAACTAAAGGGTGTTTTTTTTTTAACTAAAGCACAATCCATATTACAAATTCAGCTGTAAACCACTGTTTATAAATCATTATGCTGAGGCTCATGTAGCATGCTAGGAGTTAAATTCTTTTGGCTTACAGCACTATTTTAACATAGCCAATATAAAGTCTATGACTTTGGCTAAGGATTTTGTGTGCATGCATGTCTGTATGCATGTCTTGCACACACATTGTCTTAAGCAATAGCAAATTGCATGCAATAATAATAATTATAGGTATAATTTAAAAGTACAATTCAAAGAGAAAAGAATTAAAAATGCTTGGAAACCATACGATTAGCAAAATAGTTCCTGAAAATTTGTTCTGATTAATCAAAATTCTCTTTTGTCTCTCTGCCCCCCCCTAAATGAATTAATACAAATGTTGACCAAAAGGCGCATCTCCTCAGTCCATTGATGTAATTCAGGTGTGTTCCAATATTATCGATTAATGACTTCGGCTCCACATAATCCTCCCTCACCTGAATGAAGAACCCACGATTGTTGACGGCTTGATCAATTTTAAGCACTTTGTATACAACCAAAAAGAGCATGTAATTTTGACAAATAATAATAACTTAAAAGTCATATTGACAATCTTTTTACCTCTAAGGCTCAGTTATGGCAATAATGAAAGAAGTCCAAATCACATGAGTTAATGTTCCAGTAATGAATTAGTCATTTAGGGCTACGAGTTATGTGAACCCAGCTCTTGTGATAAGGAAACTATCCTTTATGGTTCCGCATATGGTTTTAACCCAAATAATCTTGGATTGTACAATATACCACAGCTAAACAGGCCATAGGTTAACTTCTTGTGTGAAATTAACTTTAGTATTTATGTAGCAATCAAAACTCATCATAAACTTTATCCTTATATCAACCTTGTAAAAGGTGTCATATTTTACTGAAAGTACAAAATATAGGCGGGCTAAAGCCATTATAATTGGAATCCTGAAAATGCTTACCTTGAGCATATGTGAATTGTTTGTCAGTTAATAGCTGAAGAAGTTTCTGAACTGGGTTTGCATTTGTACTTAAGCCATAATGAGGTATGCTTGATTTTGGCTTAATCTGATGTGGGAACCCAGCCACTATAGGTAGCAATATATGGCTTATGGGATATCATGGTCTGAACAAGTCCACTAGGTCTTCTACAAATAACTAAACCACAATGGATGTATGAACTTCATCATAAATAGGTCCCAACTGTATTATATTTTCTTACTTGACCGTGCTACATTACGGTAGTTCTAAATCCACTGAGGATCTCAAAATGCAAGTTTAGGGAAAGAATATCTTTGTTATTCTGAAAATGGATGGAATGTCAGATTTTGGCTTTTCTGTCCATTTGCAACATTTAGCAGAACTCAAGAAAATACCGGGAGTCTAGCATTATTGAGTATAGATTTTGCTTTTAGAAAAAACCAATGAAAATATCAATAATAAATTATGAAATGGCCTAGATCTCATCGTTTATTAAGAACTCAGTGTAACTGCAAGGGTTCGTTGTTGTTGTTTTGACAAACTGTAATTAAATAGATGGAAAACTTGGGATGGTTAGATTGGGGTTTTCTGGGTACTTTATTGTTATAATCTGAATAGAAATATCCCCCCCACCAATATCTCTTCTTCAGGAGAGTCCAGTTCTGGAGTTGCCTCCTCTCCATCTCATACAAATGGACTTGGGAAAACTCGCCTCAGGAATCTGATGCCCCCAGTAAGTAGACTGATCTTTTGTCTTTGTTTCCCAAGCCCTACCCATAGATGCCATAATAATACAAATCCCATTGATGAGTTTTTTAAAAAAACTCATCTTTAGCCGTTCTAGAAGTTGAGTAGTCATTATTATGGCCTATTTTGTAAGGATGGCCTATTTCTGCTTTTCAGTGAATATTTATTTATATACTGCCTGGGAAAGATACAGTACCGTATATACTCGAGTATAAGCCGAGTTTTTCAGCACGTTTTTTGTGCTGAAAAACGTCCCCTCGGCTTATACTCGAGTATATACGGCTTATACTCGAGTTTTTTTTTTTTCTTCTTTTTTTCACATTATACCGGATGGCGCAAACTTGCCGGGCTTTTGCATTAGCGCGGGGAAGCCCTGCCGGTGCAGTGAGAGGGCGGGGCGGGGGAGCCGCCAGCCTTCTCGGCTGAGGGAGGGAGGGTTTCCCTGACCGGTAGCTGCCTCATTTCCCACCCTCGGCTTATACTCGAGTCCCCAGTTTACCCCAGTTTTTTTGGGGTAAAATTGGGGACCTCGGCTTATACTCGGATCGGCTTATATTCGAGTATATACGGTAGTTCTTTTTTTATGGAAAAGGGAAATTTTTCATCATCTTCTTGCAAGTAATGATTATTGCTCCATTAAAAACTAAACCAGAAATCTAGGATGTTGATATAGCTAGGCAGTTATCATGTGGTATGACGCCTAACCAACCTTTGAAACAGGTGGGGAGTGACCATGGCAAATTCATGCTCAACTTTGCCCTAATTCACATTGAGCCAAAAAAATGAAAGTAAATTTCTCTTTCCTCTTGAGCATTGTGTTATCTGTTGTTGGCATCAGTGGTGGGTTTCAAAAATGTTTACTACTAGTTCTGTGATGTGGCTTGGTGGGCATGGCTTGGCTTGGTGGGCATGGCAGGGAAAGGACACTGTAAAATTTCCATTCCCTCCCTACTCCAGGGGTAGATTACTGCAAAATCCCCATTTCCTACCGATCAGCTGGGACTCAGGAGGCAGAGAATAGATGGGAGTGAGGCCAGTCAGAGGTGGTATTTTCCGGTTCTCGTAACTACTCAAAATTTCCGCTACCGGTTCTCCGGAACTGGTCAGAACCTGCTGAAACCCACCTCTGGTTGGCATACCCAACATCCGTAACTTGGTTACTAAATTAATCCACTTCCTAGGTTTGCACAATGCATTGAACCATAAACTCAACAAAAGAGTCTTAATTTGTACAAACCCCTAATGAGGTTTTAGCATGTTTTGTGAGTGAAGCTAGTGACCAGACAAGCAAGCTGTGTAAACACAACTGCTATGTAGGTAGCAGAGATGTTCAAAGAACATGCAGAATACTGGATACAACATCCAGCTGATCAAGCTTCAGCTTTGTAATTCACAGATATTGTAGGACTCACTTTTTCTTGGGACACAATGAGAAGTTCTTTTTATTCAGTTTTATTTTTTTCACCTTCTGCTTTTTAGGCTTTTATCTCCTCGTCCGGAAAGAAAGGTAAGAACAAATGGGCTTATATCTGGAAGTGAGCAACAACAAGCCAATTTAGGGATGTTGCCAAAGGAAACTATGAAGAGAGAATCATACAGTCAAGCTCAAAAAACTATTATTCATCAAATTTATATAGGAGAAGCTCACAATCTATTGAATATAAAGCTTCATTCTGCCTAACTTTATGTTAGAAGATAATTACCTTCTATTTGTGAGAATTTTATGCTGCCCTTTATTACTTGATAAATAACTCAAAGCTGTGGACTTGACTACTATTCCTTCCTCCTCCTGTTTTCCTCACAATAACTCTGTGAGGTGAGCTGGTCTGAGAGTAGCCCAAAGTTACCCAGCTGGCTTTTTGTCTAAGGACTAAAACTCACATTCTTCTAGTTTGTATCCTGATCCCTTAACTGCCACACCAAACAGGCTCTAACTAACTCACTCCAGGGATCCTTGGTGCTCTCTGAGCTTGGTTATATGTGTGTGTGTAGATGTTTCATTATCCATTAGCCCACTGACGATGTTACCTAGTTTGGGAAATGAAACGTCTGCAAGAAAACAACCAAGCTCAAAGAGCACCAAGGGCCCCTCATTTCAACCCTGAGCTACAACTATTCTCCTTTATTGGTAACTCACTTCAGTAACAGGGGTGGCCTTTGCTGTGATTAAAAAATGGGGAAGATTCAAAGATGTGGTCTTTCAGGTATTGCTGAGCCAACTCTCGCACTCCTTTGCCATGTTGCGAGTTGTAAATCAACATCTCAAAGCCATAGGTTACCCCCCCCCCCTTTGATATATAGTACCCATCTACGTGAATGATCTCTACTGAGACCACAGAGAGTTCTTACTCTCCAGGATAGTTCAGTAGAAGGAGGCTGTCCTTGTACAGGTAGTCCTCAATTTACGACCGCAATTGAGCCCAAAATTTATGTTCCAAAGTGAGACATTTTGTTTAGTTTTGCCCCATTTTATGACTCTTCTTGCCGCATTTGTTAAGGGGATCCCTGCACTTGTTAAATTTGTAACAAGGTTGCTAAGTTGGGCCGCGGTGTGGCTCAGGCTGTAAGAAGCCTGTTATTAAAACACAGCTGCCTGCAATTACTGCAGGTTCTAGTCCCACCAGGCCCAAGGTTGACTCAGCCTTCCATCCTTTATAAGGTAGGTAAAATGAGGACCCAGATTGTTGGGGGGGGGGGCAATAAGTTGACTTTGTAAATATACAAATAGGATGAGACTATTGCCTTACACACTGTAAGCCGCCCTGAGTCTTCGGAGAAGGGCGGGATATAAATGTAAAAAAAAAAAAAAAAAAAGGTGAATCTGGCTTCCCCACTGACTTTGATGATCAGAAAGTTGCAAAAGATGATCATGTGACCCCCCAGGGTACTGCAACCCTCGTAAATGTGAGCTGATTGTTAAGCGTCTGAATGTAAATCACATGACCCTGGGGCAGGGCTGGGCAACTATGGCCCCTTTATGACCTATGGACTTCAACTCCCAGAATTCCTGAGCCAGCATGCTGGCTCAGGAATTCTGGGAGTTGAAGTCCATAGGTCATAAAGGGGCCATAGTTGCCCAGCCCTGCCCTGGGGGGATGCTGCAATAGTTGTAAATGTTAAAAATAGTCCTAAGTCACTTTTCTTCAGTACTGTTGTAACTTTGAACAGTCACTAAATGAACTGTTGTAAGTCGAGGACTACCTGTATTATCACATTTGTGTATCCCTTTAAAACTGGACAGCTTTAAATCTCCCAATAATGCCGGGTCTTCCCGATGACCTTAAAATAGAGTGTGCAAAACATTTGGAGTACAAACGTGATGCAGCTAATATAACCTACAGCCAGTGTCATGGCTTCATTTTTAACTATTTTAGATTTGGCCAAGGCATCACAGTACCAAGACTTAAGACTTTAAGTCTTTAAGTCTCCATTTAAGACTTTAAATGGAAACAGTTTTTCCTTTTCTTTTTCTTCCCTTTTTTTAACACCCCTTTTAAAGGAGATGACACTCTTGAACCAGGTTTGGAAGTGAGGCTCTCTTAGCTTTCTGGATCTGGCAGAAGAGTTGCTTCACTCTTTTTTGCACTAGATTGGCAAGTGTCAGAAAGTCACTTTTGTCTCTGAACAGCATCGTCATCGTCTCGGACTGTCCCTGTGCAAACCTATGAGGATGTGCCCGACACCCCACTCAGGACTTGCCCAAATACTGCAGGGTCTTCTGCCATGGGTGAGTAAGGAGATCTTTAGGTCATTGTGATGCTAACATTCCAGTTGCTAAGGTATGATACTTTAGGATGGGTAGAACTTTTTCGGTATTTGAAACTGAATACACATAGTTTTTAATTGTAACTAAATCTTGAGTCAATTAAACAGCAATTTTCAGCATCAACAGTGAACTTTTTACATCAGTTATGTTTTTGCCGCTAAAGGAGAAAATATTGTCATGTTTCAGCAAACAGCAGCAGCTTTAATTAGTGAAATGCCCGCTTGGCTGTGTAAGAAAATTAATAAGCACTTATTTTTCACTATTCATGCTGCTGGTTCCTTCAGAACAGCTAACAAACTGCACAGCTATCAGATTAACTCATATTCATTGTCTCACAAAGTGTAACTCAGGTGTCATTTCACTCCCCAAAATAACCATAAAAACCCCCTACTTTATGGATAGCTTTTGTTTACTAAATTAACATTTAGAATAGTAGGGGATTCTAGTAATTTTATATCCATTTGAATTATCTTGATCTAGAGACTCAAGTATCCATTTGTCTTTAATTCAGTCTTGAACTGAATTTAAGAAAGGTCAAGGATGCTTCAGTATAGGACAAAAAAAAAACAAAAAAAAAACAAGAGAGACCGTTTTGTGTCCCAAATTCTGTATGTAAGATGGCTATGCAGCACCTAAGCGTAATTTGGAGCATGTGAAAGTATTGACAGAACACCAGTTGACAATATCTTAGAACATCTAATTTTTTTCCCCTGGGGTTATGTGGTTACTTACCCTGCATGGCTGCATTTGATTTAAGGTGTGACCAAGAAGAGCTGCAGTTCCCGAAAAAGCATTTGCTCCTCCCAGCTTCAGTTTTCTTGACTTCTTGCCCCTTTGTCACCAAACGTGATCAATGCATCATGTGGATCCTACTGATAAATCAAGGGAGACTGAGCAAATAAACACCAATCCTTTTCCATGTTTCATTCATTTCTAAACAGAGTCAAGCATGCTGTTTTGTGCTCTGTCAGTGTTTTTCAAACTTTGCAAGTTTAAGAATTTATCTCCCAGAATTCCCCAGCCAGCATTTGAAGGAACAGCAAGGCTAGTTATGGAGGTATCTCCTTAAACAGAGCTGCTTTGGACCGGCCTTGCCATAGGAAAATTTCACAAACATGAGCTCCCCTCATTACAGTGAAATTCTCACCACCCAGATCCTAAGAATGCACCCATTCAAACGAAATGTCTAAAGTCATGCGTAAATACGTCACTGATGTGTATTAGTCTGGAAAAGCTCACATAGCCATTTCTGGAGCTCGAGTAATTCAGTCTTAATGTGGAAAAGATTAAGACAATCCAGAATCTTCTTGAGAATGACTTACGAAACCAAAACCATTCCAAAAGCACCGCATAAGGTTGACCAGGAAGTGGCAGAGAATCCCAAAACAATAGCCAAGGATCTGCAGGCCCCTCTCACTTTTATTAAAGTCGGTGTTCATAACTCTACTACCAGAAAAGTACTGGCTAAAAATGAGATTCTTGAGAAAGTAGTGAGGAAGAAGCCATTGCTTACGAATAAAAACATGGATACATGCCTCAAGTTTGCCCCAAAGCCACTGTAGTTTGATCCTTCAGATTTCTGAAGGAATATTCTAGGCAAGATGTGTCAACAGCACAACTTTTCAGGCTGCATGGTCCTCATTACATCTGACAGAAACAGAACATCACAATGCACAATAAAAATATCATACCAATTGTCCAGCGGAGAGCTGGTAGTATCATAGTTTGGGAATACTTTGTTTTCTCAGGACCTTAATACTTCCATCCCTTCTACACTGATTCAAAGAATTCTACAGAACTTAATCCCCTTGGAAATGTGGCATGACCTAAATCAAGTAGTTTATACTAATAACCCGTTATTGAAATAGTTCACCGTAGAATGCCCCCAAATTCCAGTACAGTGATACCAGAGAACAGTTAACCAGTTAAAGGAAGCATTTTGCTGTGGTCACTGTAGCTAAAAGTGGTGCTAGTTACTGCATACGTCAGTTTTTCAGTAGCATATTGCATGTTGGATGATTTTGTTTATGGAGAAATAAAACATTAAATTAGTGTTACTTGTTCAGAGTCCCCCTATATGTCAATAGTACTAACGTGAAGCTCTCACATTCAATAACAAAGAGAAGCAACTATTCAGAAAATTTGAAAGAGGGCAAAGACTTTTGTCAGTACCTGCTTGGGCTGTTCAGTCCTTTGGATTTAAAGGGGGGAGAGGTTTTGGTGCATACATTCACATAGCACTTTCAATAACCCTTTTAAAAAGTTGTGTCTTTTCCTGCATTGCTGGCTTGCAATTCTAGGAAAGAGACAGCTGCTTTAATGAGATGCTGACAAGTGCTATATGAATGTCCCTCCATGTATTGCACAGGACTTGCGTCTTGTGTTTTCTGCGACATACTGATAAAATGAGAATTAAAATCAAATGGCATGCACTGTGTATCTTAGGCTGAGCTATGTAAGAAAAAGGCCAGGTGGGCAAAATCCTTGGAAAAAAGAACGACCAAAGCTCAGTATGGTGTCTAAAGCCTTTCCTATTCTCCCATAGGATTTAACATCCGGATCGGGAAGCCAAAAGGACCAAGAGACCCTCCTGCTGAGTGGAGCAGAGTATAAGCTGCGCTTCTGAGAAGGACACTCTTTAACAGCAGGGAGGAAAGAAGGCTGCTGCTTCTGCTAAAGAGGAGAACTAAATACTAGATGCTCACCTCCTTCATAAGGAGCAACTACGCAAAATCAGCAAGTTTTTCTGACCACAGAGGACAGCTACTATGAGCATTAAAGCTCAGGACATTTCTAAGACCGAATCCTCCAGTTAAAACGACTTATTTTGAAATGAACTTTTCTTTACCAGATCTTGTTGGTGGGAGCCAAGAGCGTGGCTGGCTTGGAGATTTTCAGAAATAATCATTTTAGATCCAATACTTGGTATAATCATGCCAGGGAAATCCAGAAGAGTTAGCCAATTAAACAAAATGTAGGGCTATTAATGTAATGTTCTCCTTAAGTTGCAGCCACTAAAGTAAGGATAAGCCTTATCGGATGCTACCTATTGTGTTTGAGCATTCATGTTGTTTTGATGGTTTTGACTTATACAGGGTGTGAATCTAAGCCGGCTCAACACTTGGATGGTCTCATTTTCTAATGGAAAGCATAGACAAAAAAAAAAAAAAAAACAGAGCGAAGAGAAAATGATTGTATAAAGGTTATAATAGTTTGGTGCCATAGAAAGGGTACCTCTCCTACGATTACACACTTCCAAATAATTGCATCAGAATAGGTTTGGCTAATTCAGTCTTCAGAAGAAATGTATTTTGCATGGAGAGATAACTACACTATTTGGAAGGGAATCTCTAACTCATTCTCCCATATGCTCCACTTCAACAGAGCTTACAATGTAACTCTGATAACCTGATAATGTTAAGTGATGGTGCTGCATTTTAGCTACCGTAAGTCTGTTGTAAACCTGTCCAGTGTGGATTAGTTAGTTAACTGCAGCTTTGGGGTGAACTCAACAGACACATCTAGCAAAGCAAAAAAAAAAACAGAACAAGTAAGGAAAATCTCCTGCCCCATTCTGCAATCTCTTTATTAGTCCTATTTATATGTTTAGGTAACCTTACTACCATAGACACCAAAAGAGGGAAGTAGTTGTAGAAAAAGTACAGGCATGAAGTAATAAAAATCAATTGGAGGGCTGAGAAAGCACTAGTCACGTAATGCTATGATAAATTACAGTGAACGTGTCTGTCCTCCATCATTGTGAGTCTTAACAATCACTATTTGACTGTCTTCTTTGCTGCTAATGTAGCTTTCAAAATCAATTCCCCATAGGCATTTTTTAGAACTGGACAGCCAGCTCCAATGTTACCCAGTATGTTTCTGCTAAATAAAAAATTTACACAAGTTAACCAGGAAGGCCAACCAGCCAGAACAGGGAAGTGCAAAAGCCCCCTTTCTGCTGGACAAGCATCATGAGTTCCATGTCAGAATGGGGAAGTCCTAGAATGGGTGAGAACCAAATTCTGACACGAACCAAAGAGATGATCACTCTTAGAACAGGCAGAAAGAAAGAAAGGGAAAAAAAATTGTTTTTATGGGAGCAAGCTTGAAGAATCCAGTTCATGTAACGTCCAAAATACAGTCTTGCTTCTTTGATGAGAAAGTAGCAGTTTTGAGGCACTGCTACTCAACACTGAGGAACTTTCTCTTCTTGGCTGTGTGGGTGTAAGGATGCCAGCGCCACTCCACGTCAGCGGTGTTCTCGTGCTCCAAGGTTCCCAGTTTGATCATATATACTGCAATATAAGAGAAGAAGAGTTTGAGCTGGCTGTCGTGCTCTGTGCTTCAGAGAATAAGCCCCACAATTCTGTTTTCAGTCCGGTTCAACGTCAGTCTCTGAATGTCCGCAGAAAATGATTTTTCAGGACAAAGAAAAATAAATCCTACCCGAACAATGGAAAGAATCCTTAAAATTCAGAGCACTTTATGCTGTGGCCGAGTTCATGCAGTTAAATGTTAATGGGGTTTGTTAAATTTTGGCTTTGTACTTTTTTTTTTTAACTTGAATTTATATCCCGCCCTTCTCCGAAGACTCAGGGTGGCTTACATTGTGTAAGGAAATAGTCTCATTCTATTTGTATATTTATATACAAAGTCAACTTATTGCCCCCAACAATCTGGGTCCTCATTTTACCTACCTTATAAAGGATGGAAGGCTGAGTCAACCTTGGGCCTGGTGGGACTCGAACCTGCAGTAATTGTAATTGCAGGCAGCTGTGTGTTAATAACAGGCTGCATTAGCCTGGTGAGCCACTTCCCAGCTCTAGTTGAGACCCTAGCCAGTGTAACACAACCAGAGGTTAGGGAATTGCGATATATGTGAACTCAAACTACCGTTCTTTAAATGGCCTAGCTGGCACACATCAGATCTTGTTCTAGGACCATGATGGCGAACCTATGGCAAGTGTGTCCAAAGTGGCACGCAGAGCCATGTTGCCTGGCACATGAAGCGTCGCCTGTTTCTCTTCTGGGTTTCTGGCATGCATGCGCACGTGACGATCAGCTGGCCTTTTTGCCTGTGGCAATGCCGTAAACTAGAAGAGCTGGTCTTCCATTTTCCTGCATGACCATGCGCACCAGCCAGCTGATTGTTGGGTGCATATATGCACCAGAAAGAGAAAGAGTACTTGGAAGAGTGGATGGCTGAAACCAGAAGTCCAGTAGCTGAAACCGAAAATTCATTTCCGGGCACGCACATGCACCCTGGGTAGCTCCTCTTCCGGGTTGCGGACCAGATGTTCGTGCGCTCCCTTTTTGGCACTTGGTGCCGAAAAGATTCACCATCACTGTTCTAGGCCAGCCAGACATTTCTGAAAGCAAACCCTGAAACCACAATAATAATTCCCAGCATTTGAGTCTCACGGATTACATTAAGCAACAGTATGTTTAAGGATGAGTCATGAAGTAAGCCATAACATATTGTTCTAAAATTGAGGAAACCACATTAGAGTTACTGCAGTAGGTGAACCCAGTCATCAGACTTCATTATTGAATGCTAGTTCCCCCCTCCACTCATATCACAATGATTTCGATGGACAAAAGCCAAGATTCTGATTTACAAGAAGCCTCTCAGGTTCTTCAAGTGTCAAGCTAAGATTTGAATCAGCAACTTCTTGATTATTATACATGCTCCTAACTGCATTGTCTTTAGATCAGAATGGGGACAGGATGAAATTCATACCAAACTCTAAAAAGGGTGATCCAATCGATTCTAGTGTTCAACAGGCACAGGAGTCATTTGAAAAATCTTGTGACCCATAAATATTGAAGAAGTGTGTTACTTTTTCTCTTCCCTGAAGCAAATGCACAGAAGGGATTCCACCCCCCGCCACCCGAAGGACAAAATTCACGGACAAATCTACACACTGGTCCAGTTTTCGAAGTGCATAGTGACAATCCAGGTAATACGAGTTATGTATGAAAGCACAAGAAGCACAGCAGCAAAAGATTTTTTTTGCACAGCATTCTCAAATGTGGTGCTCAATCAAATGTGGCAAACTATAATTCTCATAATTTCCAGCCAATGTGGCCATAGCCTATGAATTACAAGACTTGACCAAACGTAACTAGAGGACACCGCTCGTAAACTAGGAAGCCATTTTCTTTTAAGAAGAAAACTGTTCCATTATGTCATCTGTAGCATAATAAAGCAAGAATTGTCATAAAAGTTGCCTCTTTTTATTAGGAAGGAAATAAGCAGATTGACTCACGCTAGAAGTTGAGATCCTTTTGAAAAACACTGTTGTCAACCTCAGGGAAATCAGATTACAGCCCTTGACCCGAATTGTGAGAAAAATAACTGAGGACTCCACGTACTCTAAAAAATACTGCAATTTGCATACAGTACACTATGTCTTATTGCTTTAATTGCCATTTGTTGCAAATAGGGGTGGGGATTGGTGTTTCTTTATTGAGGAGTTAGCCATATTTTTAAAAAAGATGGGGAGAAAGGAAGTCAGATAACAAGATGGATTTCCTTTCTACGTGTGTTTATTCAAAGCTTGATATTTCTAATATTGACTTGGAGGTTTTACCTGAGAAAAGCCATTTCATTTAAGCCTGCAATGTAGTGACATTATAGATCAGCTTTGCCCATCCAGTGGATGCTGAACAATACCTAGAATTCCCAGTAGGACTTGCTCCAACACATAGATTATTCCAAAATCTCTTCTTCTTCTCTTCCTTCTCCTCCTCTTCCTTCTTCAATGCTTTTGATACTTACAGTATCAAGTGTCAAATACAGTATTAAAAGGTTGACTTAGCCTTCCATCCTTCTGAAGTCAGCAAAATGAGGAGCCAGATTGTTGGGGGTAATATTCTGACTGTAAACTGCTTAGAAAGTGCTGTAAAGGCACTGTGAAGCACTATATAAGTCTAAGTGCTATTGCTACAAAGTTGAAGTTGCCCCTCTGTTCGTTGCAGATTTGTTTTTCACATATTTATTCAGTCCACTTGCTAACCAGATGTCATGTTCAGACTTCTATCTTTTCCAACCACTTAACTGGATTCCCAATCCATGTGTGTGTGTGAGAGAGACAGACAGACAGACAGAGACATAGATACCATAGAAACACACAAAAATACAGTTTAGTCTAGTGGTTAAGACACCAAGCTAGAAAGCAGAAAACTATGAGCTGAAGTCTCGCCTTAGGCACGAAAGCCAGTTGGATGATCTTGGGCAATCATTCTCTCTCAGCCCAGTTCACCTCACAGAGTTGTTGTGGGGGAAATAGGAAGAGGAAGGTCTATTGGATACGTTCCCTTTCTTGAGTTATTTGTAAAAATAATAAAGGTGCGGTACAAATAAATAAAAATGTAGCAGATGCTAAGAGAACAGTGACTTGGTTAAAACTGCTCTGGCAAGTCAGTGATGTAGACAAAGTTTCTGATTTCACAGTTCATAGTTTGATGGTGATACTTACATTTCATTTCAAACCTTGGCCCAACCTCAGAGAGCTCCACATTCCGATGGTCAGTCTTCTTGTAAACATGGTGCCTGCCCCAGATAGTATTGGAAAATTACAGAGTAAGCACTGGGAAGAATGAAGAGCAGTCCTCTTCCCCAGCAACAGGCTCTTTGGTCCCTCCTCCACCTAAGTTTTTCTGCCCATTAAACCCAAATCACAGCTACTAAAATATGGACAAAGGGCAAACACTTCATTATTTCAAGCAAATCAGGAAAAGCCACACACACACACACCATATTGGCAAATGCCTCTCCTCATATTTGATGACCAAATCTAAATCAAACTAATAGTTGTCTGCCTTTTCAAGTGGCACCACATCTGAGGCGATCTCTTCATTCTCCCCATGGCACAGCCAGCGATCTCTTCATTCTCCCCATGGCACAGCCAGCTATGCATATTTGCATTCAATTCATCCCCTCTACAATTAACACTATCTGTTAACATCTGCATTCATATCTTCTTTGAGGGCACTACTGACAACGCAACTTGTTGATTGACTTTAGCTGACTCTACATTAATTAAACAACAGACAAACTATATTTTTGTGTTATATGTTGCATGAACCCAACTGCAGCATATCCCCTGTGGAACATAAGCCGGGGATAAAATTTATTTCTTTATTTACAAACTTTCATCCTGCCCACCATTGGGTACTTCAGTGATCGATGGGTATCACACATAAAGTGATTAACTGCCCACTAGATTACTGAAGACTCTGCAGAGGTAGCTTTCATGACCTATTGTATTTGGAAGCTGGTGGCAATTATTAAATAATGACAATCTCAAACTGATAGCAGGCAGCACTAGCTAAAGAAAAGTGCTGTGGCTTCCCTCCTTTGGCATTTTGAAAGAATCAATGAAGTGCAGAACTAAAGCAAATCCACAAATAATACCCTGAATGCCCTCCATGGCTGCCCATCCATTTTATTTCCAAAGCAGCTTGAAAAATGCTCTCTTATCTTTCTTCGGCCCAAGTCCCTTCACATGTGTTGGGACAACATTTCCCACAATCTACAACAAGTATAGTAATTATAATCCAACTATTCAACAGGGACCATATTGCAGAAGGTTGTACTACCACCCAGAGCATTGTCCGTGAACAAGAGCTCACAAGTGACAATAACAAAGAATCTAGCACCAGTGAAGTTTGCGTTCTCTTGGCTCCACTCTCATAATCATTTCTGCTGAGCCTCACCCAGCATCCAACCCAGGTACACATACCTGAAGGAGATATAGTCGTCTTGGTTAGCAAAGGTAATGACCCGCTTGCTGTCTTCTTTAGGTACTGGAAACAAGTATTTGAGAATGCTAGTGACCTATGAAGGAGAAAGGGGGAAATACCAGAACCTTGGTGGTAGAAAGTGGATGATGTGTGATGAAAGTTGGAAACAATAGTGAATGAAGTATCAAATGTTCTTGTAGCCTCAAAGTCAAGTTTTCCCTTAATGGGATCAGATTTAAAGAAATACGTAACTGAAAAACAATTGCAAGATCAGGCCAATAAATCAGGCTTAACTCACATGACAATCTTTGAATGTGCTTGACCATGGACCTCCCAAAATCCCCAGCTAGGATGATCTTTAGCAACTCAACTAAAATACTATTTGTATGATTTCTGGAACATAAAAAAGTGAGAAAACCTCCTGTGATTATGCTGCTTCTCTGATACTCACATCTTTACTTTATAAATACCATATAAAGAACACTGACAGATCCAGGCTAAAGTGATAATCCTACACTGACTTCTGTAGAGTGAATTCCACTGTTCTCAGGGGCTGAGTTCATAACATGCTAACCTAGGACAGTAAAAGATCTAACAGCTTTAACCCTGGGTTTTTTTTTTAGTTGTGGCTTAGTCTATTGAACAGACCCAGTGTGTCCAGCTGCTTTGATACATTTTGTAAACTCAAAGAGAGCAATCACATTTAGTGACTTTGGCATACGCTTTTGCCAGTAGATCTTACCGCCAAGTCAAACAGGATTTTCATCCCTCAGATGTTTTGCAGACCTGCTAGCTGCCTTCTCCATTTTGATTTTTAATCTCAGTCTAAACAGTTGTCAAACACCGAGGAAACAACATTCTGATCCACCACTTCATCTTACCCTCTGTCCAAGACGAGACGTGACATTGTGGAAGATGAGATGGGGGTTGGCTTCTGACATGGTGCCAATGTCTGGGATATCATGGCGCATGACCACGTTGCAAAGGGTGAAGTAGGCAGTGGGGCCAAAAGGCAGGTGGCTAACGATGAGTCCGTCTAAGTAATGAAGAAGTGGGAACAAGGAGCAGAGAAATTAGTTAGGCCCAGTTGCTACCAATGGAAGATGAACCCACCGAAAAAAGAAACCGTTATTATGACACAACCTGATGTCTGGGAATGATACTTTATCCACCAATTCTGCTTAAGCTTTGCTCATAACCAGCTACTCCATCTAGCTCAGCATCATCAGAAGCTTCAGATGGAAGTCTTCCCAATTCTACCTTTACCTTGGAGATCTGATCAGTGAACCTAGGGGGCACAGCCTACACTTTGCCACTAAATATAGAATAGAATAGAATAGAATTTTTTATTGGCCAAGTGTGATTGGACACACAAGGAATTTGTCTTGGTGCATATGCTCTCAGTGTACATAAAAGAAGAATTGAGAATATTAACTTCTATCTAGGGTCAAGTAAGCAGCATGCTGGATTTCAGCTCTTGTCAACCTGAGGCAAGCTAGCAAAGGATTGTTGAACCATAACATAAAGTTTCTGGAAGGCATTAAATTGCTTCTGAAGAGTAGAGCCACTGCCGATAGATGTGACCTCAAACAAGCAACTTCAGCCCATTTCCAAATGAGCGGAGCTGCACCTTCTGTACGATTCCATCAGACTGCCCTCTTCAAGTCCAGTACAAATGAAATAAAATGACCACTGAATCTCTACTAGATACGCTCTCATAACAACAGGTTTCAAAGCACAAGTATCTAGTGTGTACTGTTTACAAATCACTTACCTGGCACCCCTCTATGCTCATGCACCACCAGCAGGTCAGTGACCCCATTGGCTTTGCAGGCACGGACCAAAGCGCCCACCTCATGCCTGCCTCGGTTCATTCGCTGGGCCCCAGGGAAAATTAGCTTCACTTCCTAAACAGAGCATGGGAAAGACACATGAAATTATCGGCAGCCATTTACAATCAGATTTCTGAGCAGAAGCAACCGATGTGACCGTACCTAATGAAAACACGGGTTAGATTCACTCTACTGATTTTTTTTTAATCTGGAAAGCTTGAGCCGAGATCTTAAGAGGTGGATCTCCTGGCACAGTCTCTATTAAACCATTTGCTTTCACCTTCTAGCTGCCAGGGCTGAGCTGAACTGGGTATAATGTCTGGCTCAAAGTAAACCTCTTCAATGAGTTTCCCTTCTGGCAGGCCGGTAGCCAGATTTGAACTAGTCCCAGAAAGACTGCAAGTCCTCAAGCCTGCCCCATCAACCTGCTTTCTAAACCCATGCTTCCAACTAAACAGGGCAAACCATTTGCTGTTTACTTACTTTGGCAAACATCTTGAGGCGGGAGCTGGGGTCACGGGAGGTGGTAACCATAATACGGGGATCCTCCACACCAGCCCAGCGGTATTCATCATCCACATGACTCGTCACTCCTGCCAAGCCAATGACATAATTACAAACCTTCCCAGAGACAGACAGAGTCCCCAGAAAGCATTTAGAGGGCTCCAGGTTGGTATGGTAGCCCAGAGGTTTGGCTCCAGTAACCACTCACCTTCTGCCCCTCCATCATCAAACTCCAGTGCTTTCTGGAGGACCAGGGCTTCTTTCCGAAGTTCTGTGGGAATCAGGCAGTTCTCTAGAAGGGAAAAGCACAGATGACTTTTATAAAAAATTGTAAAAATCCACATGATTGGGTCTGTTATTGGTTCATTTATACAAATTATAATTCACCCAACTTCCAACAACTCTAGATGGTTTACCACTTAAAAGTAAAAATCACAAAACATTACACCAATAATATAACCCTGATTGCATAGTATAAAAGAATATATAAAATACAATAATTCAAGCAGACTGAATATAAAGAAACAAATAAGGAAAAGAAAAAATAAGACAAATATAAGAATAATTCAATCCTTTTGAGGAAGCAAAGCTGAGTCTTCCACTCACCAACTAGCATGCCCATCATTATTTGTTTTAGGTGAGTACTGTTAAGAACTGCAAGACCTAGCCCTTTCAATAGACTTTTGAAAAGAACAACATTCCCATCTATTTTATTTCCGTATTTATTAGAATTATATCCTGTTTTTTCCATTTCTCCTCCAATTTTATACCTAGAATGGCCATCTTTTGAAGTTGGTAAATGGAAACTGCCTGATGGAATGTCAGCTCTAGGGCTGAAGTGGGTCTTGAATCTGGGTCTTCCTTATCCTTACAATCATTACGCTATACTGGCTTTCTCAAAAATTACTTTTCAACAATTCTGTGAGATTGGCTGGCTGAACTATAACATGACTACATAAATCAGCATATCCCGTCTTAAAATCCAACCCTTGTTTGATTAGAATGCCAGACAAGCACTAAAGACACTTAGTTTCAAATCTCCATAAAGCTATTAATTCATGGATAATTGTGCAACTAGTCTACCTCTCAAGGTTATTTGTGAAGATACCTTTTGAGGAAAAATCTTGAGTAAATGAAAGGAAACATGAGGAAAAATTGTAATAAGTGAATAAAAAGAACATTGGTTCAATTATAGGACAAACTATACATGTTTTCTTAGATATAGGATCCACTAAGTTTAGTAGGGCTTCAAGTTTCATGTTCTCACAAAATACAATCCTGTTGTTATACATCGCAATTCCAAGTCATTAATGTGTACCATCCAGAGCCTTTTTAATTTTTTCTTTCTTTTCTTGAAGAGTTCGGAGTTTTTCTTCTTGAGCTTTGCGGTAAAGATACTCCCGCCTCTGACGAGCCTCCCGACGCAACTAAGAAAGTACAAATGCACCAATTAGATTCATTAAGATAATTTTTTTTTCATTTTCTTTCTGTCTTCAATATACTTAGTGATGGGGGGGTGGAACGGATCTGTCCTTGAAACATTTGTTAAAAATCCAGACATTTTTAACTTTTGAGTTAGATATTCAGACAGGCCACAATTAAAACAGAGTAGGGCTGTAATCCTACAGTTGCTTCCTTGGGAATAAGCCCCATCAAATTTAGTTGGATTGCTAAGTAAACATTTGAAGAATTATGGGGCATTTTTTTAAAAAAAAAATCTAACAAACTATTTACTAAATCTACACTACTATTAATCTTCTCATCGTTTCCATCACCAATCTCTTTCCACTTATGACTGTAACTTTTTGTTGCTATCATTAAGGGTTAAATTGCAGCCTATGACCATCATTTGTGTTGTAAATGTTGTACCTTTGATGAAGGTTTTTTTTTTCTTTTATGTACACTGAGAGCATATACACCAAAACAAATTCCTTGTGTGTCCAATCACACTTGGCCAATAAAATTCTATTCTATTCTAATTCAATATACCTAGAAAGCAACAGGCCGAGAAGCCTGATCAAAATATAGGTAACTTCTTTTTTTTTTTTAATTCAAAAAGTTTTACAGAAAATTTTTTCCACCACCTCCCCTCCCCCCTCTCTTCACAACCCCCTCCCCCCCCCGACTTCCCGGAACGAGCACAAGGTATAGTTAAAGATAAAACAAACATATGCTAAAAAAATACAATCATCAATTCCTAACTTCCCCCAAAAACAATCAAAAATAATACATCATAATCATTCAAAAACAGTCTGATAACTCTTAGTCTGATATCTACTTTGAATATAGTTAATCCATTTTTTCCATTCCTTTAAGTATCTTTCTTGCGTATTGTCTTTCAAAAAGGCTGATATTTTCGCCATCTCTAGTTCTTACCATGATCTCCCTAGAACATCGCAGACTCGACCACGTTACGATTTACTTTCTTTCAATCAATCACTTCCGCCCTTGACGTCGGTTCTCATTGGTCAGGAGAAACGACCTATAATAGATGGGAATGAAAAACCCGAAGGAAAGCCTCAGGCCCACACCAAACATGGCCGAACAAAGGGAGGTGACGTAATGAGAACGCGTGCCCGAAGCCTCCACGGTGACGTCAGTAAAATGCGCGCGCAGATGATGTTTCCGCACAGCAATATCAGTTAGATTTGTATACCGCTTCATAGTGCCTTTATAGCTTTATAGGCTATTGAGTACCGAGTAACATTGTTGCGATTTTCTTTTTCTAAGAAATACTGGGATCTAGATTTCCTCCCCGCAACCCTCTGCCTTCCCTCTTTCTCTGCGTCTCCAAAGTGATCCCCTTCCATCAGTAGGCGAAAAAGCATGAATACGGAACAAAGATCTCTAGTGGATCCTTTTTTCATATTTCGTATATTCTCCCGCACTTCTGCCCCCATAAATTCCAATCTGAAGGAGAAATGAAAATGCTCTTGGGGGCTTTTAGGAGAGAAACTCAGAAAACTGAGTTGCCAGCATTCTTACCGCCGCGAGACGGCACACAGAAAGTATTTTGATCCACTGAGTTAATTTTTTTTTCATCCCTGATATGATACCCATATATTTGGTGGTGGTGGGGATCTCTGATCAGCTTTATCGATTCAAAAGATATATATCACCACCCTTGTTCGAAATATCAGAGGGCGCTGCATACATACAAGCCCGCGTACACAACACACACAAACTCCCTTAATAAACATGATCCTTGTTTAAGCCTATAAAACAAATGTTTATCCACCCCAGCAACTTCAACTTATGTGGACTTCAACGAGCTGGTTGAAGAACTCTGGAAGTTGAAGCCTCCACATAATTGCTAAAATTGACAAACGCCACTCTAGAAATAAAGGGAAAAACTTCGCAACCGGAAGCGGCTATGCTTATTATCCGAAGCTGTATTGTCGCTTCTCTACCTCGGTTTGCAGCCGATTGGTCAAAGATGAACATATTTCTGATCTTATTGGGCGTGGAAGAAGAGAAGGTGGAGTCCTGTTTTAACAGCAGTAGTACAGGAAGTCAATTGAGAAAAGCGGATCGGGTGCAGTGAGAGAACTTGGAGGAGGTTGAGCTATCAGCTGTCTTCGCTAGAGGAAGACCTATGAAGTTATCCTGATATATTTGCTTACGAACTAAGGTATCTTCTTTCTTTCTTTAGATTAGCCCGATCATAGTTGCAGGTAGAAAGAATGAGAGGCTTGTAGCATCTCAGGATTCTTTTATTGTGGCGTCATAAATTAGAATTAGAATAAAATGAGCTGGAAGGGACCATGGAGATCTTCTAATCCAGCCCCCAGCTGAAGCAGGAGAACCTATATGGCTTTAGCTAAGTGACTGCCCAGTCGCTTCTTAAAAACCTCCAGTGATGGAGCGCCATAATTTCTGAAGGCATGCTGTTCCACTGGTTGATTGTCCTCACTGTTAGGAAGTTTCTCCTTAATTCCAGGTTGCTTCTCTGATTAGTTTCCAAC
This sequence comes from Ahaetulla prasina, assembly GCF_028640845.1. Taxonomy (NCBI): domain Eukaryota; kingdom Metazoa; phylum Chordata; class Lepidosauria; order Squamata; family Colubridae; genus Ahaetulla; species Ahaetulla prasina. The sequence continues at coordinate 172,483,505 of NC_080540.1, forward strand.
CATTGTTTCTTGTCCTCTGGTGCTTTAGAGAATAATTTGACTCCCCCTTCTTTGTGGAAGCCCCTCAAATACAGGAATACTACTGAGTAAGACTGCAATAGATTCAGTCAATAGATTAGCTTTACAGTAATGCAACCTGTTCGTGTAATATCTGGCCCTGGAAATGACGGGTGTAGCGAAGCAGAATAAACTCGTGGATCAGTCAGAACTCTTTAAAGTCTTCAAATACTGTAATCATTTTGAACTCTGGAGGAAGGTTGGATCAAATATGCAGTTTACATGTTTTAAAAGGGAAGAGAAAGGTGAGGGGGGGGTGTTGGAAGAATTGTCTATCTGGGTTCAGTTCCAAGTGTGGAGAAAGACCCTGGAAACATGGAGGCTATTTGGAACTATGGTTTAATGGTGGACAGGACCACATAGTTTGAGGTCCTGGGCAAAATGAGCACATGGGTGAGAGATTTATACCCTCTGTTGGCCTTTGGACTTGCTTCCTGTTCCTGTGGCAAGAAATGTATCCTGATTGGTTGTCAGACTCCCATGGGGCCATGCAGGGGTAACTTTGTAGGTTGTCTTGAGTCCCAGACTTGGTTGAATCTTGTTGGGTGATGTAATCTTCTCAGGTGTCATGTGGTGAGATGGGTCCTATTGTGTCCTGAGGGTGAAGGTCTTTTGTGTTGTAGATAAGCTGGCCCAGCCTTTCTGGGGCTATTAACGAAGGTGGGGGCTGTTTTCCAAGAGCATGTTTCTCCTTTTCTCATCCAGGGAGGTATAATATTCTGCCTTTTTAATATTTCTTAGAATATTTCATTCTTCTAGGAGAGGAGTAGGTGCTAACTTTCTACAGTGGTATTGGGCCTAATGAAGCAGAGCAATTCTGGGTATGTCTGTGCCGAAGTAAGTCTTTCTGACTCCAGTGGGGTTTTGGCTGGTATTGTCACCACAATACCCGACTATGATAGCTCCTAAAATTCTTTGCCAAAGGAAGCTTAGTTCGAGTTTTCCTTTATGCCTTTCCAACAGCAGAAGTTGTATTGATTCAGACAGGTTTTCAGCTGAGAGTGTTTTGTAAATATGGACACAGATCCAAATATTGTATATCTGGATGGAAAGAAACAAGCTTTTCTCACCTTTCCTTTCTCTTATAGTCCTAAATGCGTTCTAAATATTGCACAAACAGTTGTACGGTCCTGCTAAATGGAGTACAGAGCTTGAAATTTGAAATCTTTATTGTCAGTGCACAATATATGTACAATGCGATTGGTTGAGCTCCCTCAGTGCACCATCCCTCAAAAGCCTGAAAAGATAGTGGATCTTTTTTTAAAAAAAAAAACATCCTGTCAGCATTCCTCACTTTGCTTTGTTTTCAGAGATCCTTCCTTCTCCAATGGAGGATATCCCATTCAGTAGGTTTGTCCATCTTCTTTACAATATTTTGAAAAAAATATTGCTGTTGGGACAAAAGACAGGGAATCTGCCTCTACCAGTTGTATGCATCTACATCTGGCTCTAACTGATGGTTAAATAGGTTGCAAATGGCTTTAATTGTTTAACTTGTGATCTTATTTGGGGCTTTTCATTGTTGTTTTTTGCCGTTAAGTGGTTTTGAACACTATTTGATGGAAAGACGGTGTGGAAATTAAATATTTAAATAAATTAAATAAGGTAATAATTTACATCAACATGAATGCTTATCTATTATAGCAGAAATTCTTGAAACTTGTGTGACACAAGGTCGAATAGAATCAATTGCACAATTTTCCATTCAGATGGCTCCTGCAGTGGACATTGGACAAATTGAAATATGTGAGGAATTGGACCGTGTTATCCTTCACCTTTTTGATGCTCTAGAAATCCTCCAGACCAAGAGAGAAGCTTTTAATAGCATGGTGGAGCAGGTGAGAACATGGCAGATAAGACCTGGGTAAAGGCCAAGGGCATGCTGCCAAATGATGGGGTCATTTTCTCTTTCCCCAGCTGTTGCTGCAGTTGGGCAGAGCTGTTGATTCCTTTTTGGAAAATGTGTCATAGAGATTGCCTTTGTATTCCTAGGGTCAGAAAATCTAGAATCAGTTCATTCTCTTTTCAAGATGACTTAAGAATTCTGGCAGTTGTAACTGTTCGCATTTAAGTTATCTGGTCAGAAAGATTGCTATAAGATGTGGTTTGATTTTGCCTCTCCAGGGTTGGTTCTCACTCTCCAAATCTCGCTATGCCATGGGTAACAAATCTGTATCTACCCTGCAATATGGACACCAGATGACACCACTTGTTCGGATAGAAACTGGGTGAGCAGGGAAAATTGCTCTATTTTGGCAGGGAGGGATATGGTGGGGAATAAAGGCAGCAGCTGTAATCATACATTGTGCTAAACCAAAATATGGTTGCCTTGCTTTTCGTTTAGTTGTACAGACACAATCATTGTGCTTAATGGATTATGATTTATGGCTTAATGTCTTGTATAAACCCAGTCAACTTAAGAATGAGTTCCAATCATTGATTTCCAATCAATCATGTCTTTATCTCAAATTTCTATCTAATTGGACTTAACAGACTACCTATTAATACAAATGGTGTACAGAATTTTCCTTCCTCAAGCCTATGAACCACTGAAACCACACAATGTTTTCATGAACTGCTGAAAACAGGCTCTATATTATTTATTATTAAATTTATATGCTGGCCATTTTCATTAAAATCTCATTAAAAATGCATACAATGGTTCATGAAAACATTGTATGGCTTCAGTGGTTCATTATCTCAAGAAGAATGCCCCCCCCCCGCCCATCATTTTTAATAATAGCCAGCCCATACACAAGTATAAGGTGTCTATAAATCAAATGTTCTTAATCTAGGGGCTAATAGTAAGTCGCTAACCAGTATAATGACCTTCAACGAAAGAGAAAAACAGTAACTTGGTGCTTTTGCTCTTGCCTTTTGAATTTTTCTAAAAGCAGATGGGATCTATTTTGCATTCTTTTTATTGGAACCTCCCTGCAAATATTTAAACTATTATTTAGTGCTATTATTTCCATTGCCATTCAGCAGGGGAATAGTAGGAATTAAAGAGTTAGTTAGATGCATCAGATTGGGGGAGATTGCTCCATTCCATAATAGCTTTTCCAAAGCATCAGGTCATCCTAATAATTCCACGAATTGTTAATCCAACTCCCTTTGTAAGAAGGGACGGTTTCACTTGGCTGTATTCAATCAAACTTTAATTATGAGTGCTTTGTTCTCTAAGGTTTTAGACAAGTGAGGGTTTTGTTATTATTATTATTATTATTTATTATTATTTATTCGATTTTTATACCGCCCTTCTCCCGAAGGACTCAGGGCGGTGTACAGCCAAGGTAAAACAAAACGGTACAATATACAATTTAAAATACAGATTAAAAAACTTATTAGATAGTTGGCCTAAAAACTTTAAAATATATAAAACTAAAAAACCCCTTAAAATTAATAATAGAAAATTTAAAACCAAATAAAATTTAAGCCAGCCCCGTGCGAATAAATAGATGTGTTTTCAATTCGCGGCGGAAGGTCCGAAGGTCAGGTATTTGGCGTAAACCCAGGGGAAGTTCATTCCAGAGGGTGGGAGCCCCCGCAGAGAAGGATCTTCCCCTGGGGGCCGCCAGCCGACATTGCTTGGCGGACGGCACCCTGAGAAGTCCCTCTCTGTGAGAGCGTACGGGTCGGTGGGAGGCATGAGGTAACAGCAGGCCTGTTATGGATATTTTGGATTGCTTTGTTGATAAACTCAGTACTGGAAGATTGTTTTATTTCTTCGATTTTGGGAAAAGGACTGGAAAAACCTAGATTCAAATCCCATGTGGAAAACTCTTTGGCAAATCTTGACCCAATAGTTCCCCCATAATCTGATCTACATCACAGTGTTGTTCTGGAATAGCATTGATAGGGGCAATTATAATATACACCTATGAAGAAAGAGAGAGCTAAAACTGAAATGATCTCTTTCTCAGACAGCCCCAAATAATAATTATCCCTATTCCCTATTCCTTGGAAATGAATCGGTTTCAGACTAAATGTTCAGTCTTGCGTATGACTCTCTATTTCTTCCATCTAGCAAGGCAGATGATGGGCAGACTCAGTTTCACGTGATCACAGACGATGCTTTCAAAGGGAAGGATGAAAGCCCAAATATTGTGGAAGAGATTGGCCCCAGTGAACAAGGTAAAAGGAACAAAACCCACAAGATTTTTGAACCCACTTGATCAGAATTCATAAGAAACTGCAATCATTTTGCCAAAGTCTGTCTGAATCTTTCCCTGCCAGATGGCTCTTAAAATGACTGTTGGTTACTATATTAATACTAAAAATCAAAGATGTAACTGTTTGGTGAAATAAACACTGTGCAGTAGAAACACAAATCAGAAATTCTTTATCCCCAATAATATGAAAACTACAATGCAACCATTCAAAGGAAGAGTTCAAGGAAGCTATCGAAAATACCAGAAATCAGACTCAATCGCTGTTCAAAGATAGGGATGAGAACTGTCCAACTGCGCATTCTAAAAGGAGCTACAATAGGCATCCTGAGAATTGTAGTTCAACAACATCTGTTTCCTGCTTGCCAGTCTCCTTTGATTGAAGGTACTATTTGATTGCTTTTAGTTCTACGACGACGAAAAGGTCCAGGAAAAGCAGAGGATGTGGCCCAACCCCAGAATACAGCATCCCAGCCTGCAGAGAGCTTAGGCCACCAAGACCCCCTGAACTGGTTTGGCATCCTTGTGCCTCAAAGCCTCCGACAAGCTCAGAAGATTTTCCGAGAAGGTGAGTCAAATGGCAGCTGGGATAATCACAGTGAATGCCATCTGCACTTCTGTCCTCTTCTGATTCCATGTCTAAAGATCTAAGAAAAAAATACTATCATGCAGCCTTTGGCTTTCTTATGTGAAAGGGCAGCAGACCACCAATTGGGGGAGTTGCTCTGTGGCCGAGTTCTGTTCATATTATCGTAGTCACCATCTGAGGAATCAAACTAAATTTCTGTATTCAATGCAACCCTATTATATTGTGGCACTTCCTACATGCAATAAGGGTGTTACTCCTGATCTGTAATTTATGTATTTATTATTTATTTAATTTATATTGCATCTATTATTTTTATAAAGAACTCAAGGCGATGAGCATAACTAACCCTCCTCTTTCCTCTGATTTTCCCCACAACAACAACCCTGTGAGATGGGTTAGGCTGGAGAGAGTGACTGGTCCAAAGTCAGATGAGCTTTTTAGAAATCTTCCCCATTCATAAAACAGTTTTTCCAACCAAAATGCCATACGGATAAAAGGAGATTCCAGCTCCTGGAATTCCCAGAGTTTGGCAACATGGAAGTTGAATGTTCTATCATATCTGGAAACAATCCAATTTATAGGACAGAGGAGAACGGAATTTCTCTTTTTAAAAATACTATTTAGGTTTGCCTATTGATAACCCCTTTTTCATTTTGTCCTGTTTCAGGAATCAACCTGGCTGCAGAAATTGCCTCAATACAAAGTGAAATTGAGGCGACTCGAAGTTATTACCAGTTACTGCTGGAAAAAAAACAAAAACTGGTAGCTGGAAAGAAGCAGTACTCTCCTTGATCAATAATGATCATCTCTCCTGATATAATATAAGCTATAAAAGTATAGCTTATATTGGAGCAGTTTTGGAAACCTCGATGTTCTGAACTGTTTTTAAATCTCTATGTAAAAGATAATTATAATTATTAATGGCTTTGTAAGTTACAGGTGCACTTTAGAAAGATTTGTTTGCACAAAGCTAAAATTGATGTATATATTTTAAAATAAAGCATAGCTGGAAAATCTAGCTTAGTGTATATATTCTTCATCTTGCCTTTTTTTCTTATTTGTCTGAAGCAATATGTCTCTTAAAGTATTGAAACAAATGTCTTTTGTTTATAGATTTGATTTTCATATGTCTTATATGCTTTCATCATAAGCAAAACTTTTCTGTCTATCCAACCAAAAACAGTTTTACATAAGGCACACATTTTGATTGTGATTAATCTGTGGGGGCTTTTTAAAATTTGACATCTTGAAGGAAAAAAGTGGCAATCCCAAAGAAATAGGCCCCTATATTGTCTTATTTGGCTATGTATCTCTTTAAGAAAGAGTTCAACAGGTTAACTGTGGTTTTTCATTTTAATAAATAATTCTCCTCTGCCTATTGTGGTTGCTGATATTTTAATTTCTTCTAATGACAAAGTTGTGGGTGATTTTGAAAATGAGCCCCTAAATCACTTTTTTAAAATTATTGAGAGACAGGGCACTAGAGGAATATTGGAAATTGCCTTAAATCAAATAACCCCCCGGTGTGTTGTCGCCGGGGTGGGGGGTTATTTTATTATTTTTCTTTTTATTCTTTTTATTTCTTTTATATGCTGTTTTTATATCCTTGTATGCCGCCTTGAGTCCCATGTAGGCATGGGACTTGAGTAGGCAGCAATATAAAATTTCTAAATAAATAAAGCTACCACTGAGTTCACAGCACACTAAATCAGTATGTTGTTATTGTTAGTTAAGAAGTTGTGTCTGACCCATCACGACCCCGTGGACAAGGTTCCTCCAGGCCTTCCCATTCTCTACTATCCCCCGTAGTCCATTTAAGCTCACACCTACTCCTTCAGTGACTCCATCCAGCCACCTTGTTCTCTGCTGTCCCCGTCTTCTTTTGCCCTCAATCGTTCCCAGCATTTGACTCTTCTCCAGTGAGTCCTTCTTTCTCATTAGGTGGCCAAAGTATTTCAGTTTCATCTTCAGGATCTGGCCTTCTAAAGAGCAGTCAGGGTTGATCTCCTCTAGGACTGACTTGTTTGTTCGCCTTGCAGTCCAAGGGACTTGCAGGAGTATTCTCCAGCACCAGAGTTCAAAGGCCTCAATTCTTTGGCACTCAGCCAAACAGTATGGTGTTGGGTAAACTTACCATAGTTATCATAACTTATTCAAAAGTCACTGGTTGCTTATTCTATTTTAGTAGGCAATTGGATTTGAGGGTTTCAGGTGGAGATGTTCCTTCTTGTATCTGCTGGAGTTGCTCCAGCAATTTGAAGCAAAAGGGTTTCCAGAAAGGTAAGCTCAAATGCTGAAGAAGTGTACCCCACCCCCACCCCTTGCAAGGGTTTGCCATGATGAACCCAGACATACTGCAAATCAGAGGTGGGTTTCAGCAGGTTCTGACCAGTTCTGGAAAACCGGTAGCGGAAATTTTGAATAGTTCAGAGAACCGCTAGTAAAATTTCTCACTGGCCCCGCCCCCATTTATTCTCTGCCTCCCAAGTCCCAGCTGATCAGGAGGAAATGGGGATTTTGCAGTAACCTTCCCCTGCCACATCCACAGAACCGGTAGTAAAAAAAATTGAAACCTACCACTGCTGCAAATCCCCGAGGGGAGAAAAGACAGGCACATCTATATATATGTTGAGCTGCTGCAGAATGTCTTTAAAAGAGACCTGGCTGATTCATGCCCAACCTTCACAGAGCACAAAGCTTTTATATATTTGAGTCTTAGTACAAAAAGTAAAAAAATAATTTAAAAAATCTACCACCATTAAGCCGACTGTCCAAGCACAAGAAAGAAGCAAGACCAGAAAATGCTTAATGAGGTTTTCAAGTTTAGTGATTTTATTCCTGAGGAATGGGTGAGAAGATAAAAATATAGTCTAGTGCATTAGGGATGTTAACTGAAGTTACCAATATTTCTTAAAAATTGGATAATAATTATTGGTACAAGAAATTCAAAAGAATTTTGAAAAACACAATTGCCTTTATTGAGCTGTTACCTTTATCAGTCATTTCTGCAACCAGTTGGACAGTTTCCTCCCATATGGTCTAGCGGTTAGGATTCCTGGTTTTCACCCAGGCGGCCCGGGTTCGACTCCCGGTATGGGAAGAAGGATTATTTTTAAAAAAAAAAAACTCTATTCACTGTGCAAAACAACTAAAGCAACCCCTCTGCATTTTGTTATCCGATCGAGAACTTATGGGAAGACGGTTTCGTCCCTCGGGACTCTAAAAACAAGTGAACCTTAGACAAAGCTTGTTACCGACATTTTGCGTTTAAAAAAAGATGTTTAGAGAGTGGCCACATTATGCATTTCGGCCTCTTTATAGTTAACGTACTCTCTTCTGTGTGTTTGTGTGTGTGTAAATAGGACATGAAAAAGAAAACGATTTTTTTTTTGCAGAAAAAAAACGGCCAGCGTCCAAAGGCTACTCTGGGACCAGACTTGCATTTGCTGAGACTTTTAAACGCGCATTTCTCTGGCCTGTCAGTAGGAGTCGCTACGCCTTTAGAACGGCTTTCAAAAAGTACCGCGATGCGGGGAGGGGAAAGCACAAGGAGGAACAGAGAAGTCTCGGTCAGGTTGCGAGCAGGAATAGGGGCCTTTAATAAAAGTAAACTAGGCTAAAAGAAAATTGATTAACTAAAATTGTGCTTGTAGCCATGTTACCTGGATATGAGAAATATCATGTTTATTGATATTTATCTGATATTCCATCCCTGGGCCTTTGGCTGTTTGAATTAAAATATATAATTGGTGCCAAGTGGTTCATGCTGTCATTTTTAAAAGTTTAAACGTAAAACTATTTCTGCACATGCCTGTGTTCAGCTATATGTGCTTGATCTCCTGGCTCATTTCATCGAAATAATACAATTTATAATTACCATTAAAAAATAATAATAAAAGCAACGTAGCCTGGGGTGGCACAAAAGGATCGCAGTGGCCACATTTTTTAATAGTCTTATGTAACAGGCATAATAGTCTTATGCCTGTTCTTATGTAAAGTTGCCTCTAAAGTTGCAATGTGAGCTCAAATCTGTCTTGCAAATAAATTAATAATAATAATGCAATAATGCAAAAACGGGCGGTGGCAAGAATCCTCTAGTTTTTGGAGACTTGAGAAGAGGTAACAGTTGGAGGGAAATTGCATTTGGATCCACGCATGGATTCGCATCCTTAAAGCACCGGCTGAATTATTAGAAGCGACCAAGTTGGAACCCTTATCTCTTTTCCAACCTCTTCAGTCACTTTTTTCCACAGCTTTCAGCAAAGCGAGAAGGGCTTCCTCTGTCCAGTTAGCGCCGGCCCAAGAGAAGGCCAGCCTCCCGCTCTTCCTTAAGACCAAAACTCCCTTGCTTGGAGAAAGTGATCAAGACGGCATTGGACAGCAGAGCAGTTTACATGCAGGATCGTCCAAAAAGGCCTTGGATTCAAGGCAGGGGTGAAACCCAGCAGGTTCTGACATGTTCTGAAGAACCGGTAGCAGGAATTTGAGTAGTTCGGAGAACTGGCAAGTACCACCTCTGGCTGGTCCCAGAGTGGGATGGTAATGGAGATTTTGCAGTATCCTTCCCCTGCCATGCCCACAAGCCACGCCCATAAAACTGATAGTTAAAATTTTGAATTTCACCACTGGTTCAAGGCAAATTTCCATCAAACATAAGGGCGGATCTGTGGATTTGACTTGCCCCGAAATGAATTGGAATCTCTCTACTTTCCTGGAGAAGTCGCCTAGAGCAGGGGTTAACAACCTTTGCAATTTTAAGTTCTGGGAGTTGAAGTCTGCCAGGCTTAAATTTGCCACGGTTGGAGACCCCTGGCCTAGCGTCTGTATCCCTGGATATCATATTACATTAATTAATTCCTACAAATCTGGTAGTGGCAGAACTTAACTCAGAACTTCAGATTGAACTTCCGGCGGCTGAACCAAACTTTAAGCACTCTCCCATATGGTCTAGCGGTTAGGATTCCTGGTTTTCACCCAGGCGGCCCGGGTTCGACTCCCGGTATGGGAAAGTTGGAATTTTATAGTACCGTTCTCTCCCATTGTATTCTGTTCCTATTCGCTAATTCATGAAAATCGGATTTGTCGGGTTTTTTGCCTTTGCAAAAAATACTTAATACGACTTTTCACGCAGAGTTGCTGCTTTTAAAAGGGAGCTTCCCATTTTATATTTTATAAGTTACAGCAGATGCGTTTTACGAAGCCCTCTAAGAAATCAATGATCAGGATATTTCTCATAAACTAATACAAATCACCTCCATATTCCATTTGCCCAGTTAATGCATCAAACTCTGTGTTTGTCCTCTTTTAAGAATCTTGCTTATATTGAAAGGTAACACTTTAGAACCCCTGCTCTTTGTAATCAAGTAAAATTTCAGTGGGCTTTAATGCTTTTAATTAGGAAGAGTATTTGTAAAGGAGGAAACCCATTTTTAAATTTAAAAAAAAAATCCTTTTCCCATACCGGGAGTCGAACCCGGGCCGCCTGGGTGAAAACCAGGAATCCTAACCGCTAGACCATATGGGAGAAGATGTAATTTCATTACTTGTGATCTAAGTTGATATTATGACGTTTAGTATGTTCTCACTTTCAACCATGTCTTATTTTCGGTTTTAAAACGACAGAGAAAAGTGTACAGTACTGTACAATATTTTGAAATTGGCGGCGGGGGATGCAAGAGAATTCCTAAAATCAAAATGAAGCACACACACACCTGGAAAAAAAAAACCCTTCTTCCCATACCGGGAGTCGAACCCCGGCCGCCTGGGTGAAAACCAGGAATCCTAACCGCTAGACCATATGGGAAGGACTTACAAAATTGTTCCAGGAAATGGTGGTCCAATCTAAGCCGTAACAATCGTCTCTGCCCCTACAGGTACGTTGAGGAATTGCAGCGTCGTCCTTCAAAATCCAACCTCCTTCATATAAGCGTTTTTGGAAATCCTGATGGTTTTCAGTAGAAAAGTGGGAGGTTGACGTTTTAAACACTAATATGCCCATGTTTGAAAACTGAAACTCCAAACCCAATTAAAATGCGCAAAATAAAACAAGGATTTAAAAAATGTCTTTTCCTTGTCAGTTTCATTCCCCCTTCACCAATTCTTTTCGAATAATGGGAAAAAAAATCACTATTAGTTTCGTTGTTATGCAGCGTTTCTCAACACCTTTCTCAACAACTTTAAAACGCGCGGATTTCAGCTCCCGGCTTTCCACAGCCAAAGTGCTGGCTGGGGATTTCTGGGAGTTGATGTCTATAAGCATCTTAAAAAGTTTCTGGGGCTTGAGAAGAATTACAGCTCTAGTGGAAATTGAACGGGTCTTCCAAAGCAGGGGTCTCCAACCTTGGCAACTTTAAGCCTGGCGGACTTCAACTCCCAGAATGCCCCAGCCAGCTTTGCTGGCTGGGGCTTTCTGAGTTGAAATCCTCAAACTAAAGATTCGGGCTGCCTTAATTGCCAGTCCTGGAGTGCGATCAGTGGAAGACAGTGGCTTCGGCTGATCCCTGCAGATGCCTTCAAACCAGATTAGGGAGATTCATGAAGAAGACTTTGGGTGAGTTGCGTCTAACTTTTCCCAGACCCGAGCATAATAAGCAACCTACGCAGGTGCGTTTAAACCTGCCCTCGTTCAATTGTGCACCTGCCTCGAGACATTTACACGTACGCCCACGGCGACACCGACACGCATCGCTTTCCTCGTAAAAACGGGGTCATTATATCCACGCACAGAAATCAGACCCTGCGCGCGGTTTCTGCGGGCAGATCCCAGACCTGCGCCTGAGATGAAACGTCCTGATCTTTCGCAAAAAAAAAAAAAAAAAAGAAAGAAACGTATTAACTTCTCCACCAGAGGCAAAAGATGATCCTCCTCCCCTTTGGAACCCCAGTAGCTGCAAAAGCCGATTGATGCTTCCCTTCTCTTGTCGAACGCTACGAAAACAAAGGGCATAGCTCTTTAAGGGTCACCATGGCAACAATGAAAGGAAGGCTGCTTCCAGAATCAGCCGGAAGTTATCTGCACCGGATTCCCCCTCCCCCCCGCCCTCCCCTCCATAAGCACGCATTGCCCAATCCAAGCAAGCGAAGATGCTCGGCTTCTGGCAGGAAGTGATCCCAATTTGATGGGCAGGTGCCAAAGCTTATCGGAGCGGGAGGCGGGGTTTTAAGGGGCAGCTGGGTCCCGATGCTGCTGCTAGGGCTCTTGGGTGAGGGTATAATGAAGGGGCTGGGAGAGTAGAATGGAAAGAAAGGTGATGGAGCAACGGAGAGGGGAAGGGAGGGCAGAGATATTTGGGAGGCCTCAAGGGAATGGGGACCAGGAAGAAGTATGGCCAGGGATGCTATGGAGCAGTGGTTTTTGTAGGGGTTGATGAGTTGATAGATATGAACCATGCTTGGATAGCAAGGAAAGGAAGACCTAGGAAAGGCTATAGATAAGCACATATTCCTTGGATTCCACCTACAAATCTTCAGGAGGTTGTGTATTGTACACAAGAGGTTGTGTACTTCCTTTCGGGAACTCAACCATGGGGTGGCACTGCTTATCTGTACCATATTAGGCATCTAGGGGAAGCAGATAAAACTCTCCGCAACCCCTTGCTGGGAGCAAGAGTAGGTTTCGAGCAGCATCATAAATTGTTAGTGTGGGGAGTACCAATATTTATCGTTCAAATCAATACAACTAGGGAGCAAGTTATCCAATTTTTAGAGGGACAAGGAATGATAGGATGGTAGGGGTTAAGAGGAATTTGAAAAAGAGACTGGGGAAACCGCTGGACTGAAGAGAGGTAGAGATTTCAGGGGAGGGGGGCACAAAGGAAGGGGTAGGATGTCAAGCATGGCTCTTGTGGACAAGCATGCAGGATGGTTTGGGAAGTAGGAGCTGAAGGGGGAGAAATGGCAGATCACCAGGTGAGAAAGAGAACAGAAGGATCCAGAGATTCATCCCTCTGCATCCCTTACCCCCTCTGCTTTCTCACAGAGACAGTGGGGACGATGGGGCTGGTGGCTTGCAGAGGGGACTGAGCCTCTGCCTGTGAAGAGGCTTCAACTGTATGCCCCCCTCCTCCCCCATCATGGAGCCCTTGAAGGAGCGGGCTGGGTGGTGCGCAGGGTACCTGGGGGAGGAGGCTGTGGCTGAAATGAGACCTTTGCTACAAGAGAACGCTGGCCAGGTGAGTATCAGGAGGGCCACTCATTGGGTCTCTCTTCTTATTACTATCTTCTGCATCTTTCTTTTGTGTGCAGTCATCATGACCCAAACTCTGTTCAATAAGGCCAATTACATTTGTCTAAGAATATGAAAATGGCTTTGCTGGGCTGAGGTTTCAAGAAAAGTCAGAACTCAAAGCTGAAAGTATGGCCAGAGCAACACTTGCTACTAATTTTTCTGTCTGGCTTATGGAATCACTTCAGCATCAGTTCCATTGTTCTGTCGTCTGCATTACAAACGCCATATTCAGCAGATCAGATGAAAAGCTAGCATATATACAGCATTGGACTGCAAGCTCATAAATAGAGTCTGTAGGTGATTCTCAGTGCTCTGAATCTAGTGGCTGATTGACAGGGTAGCCCTGCAGGCCAAATCTAAACCAACTATTCTTGGTCGTGATTCTTTGAAGGAGGAAGTTCTTTATCTTATTTCTGGGCCTATCTGTTATCCCTTGCATCAAGAGGGAAGGGACCTTGAACTTCTCTGTTAATCTATCAGCAGAGTACTCCTCTATGTAGCATAAAAGGGAAATGTTATTCCCGGTTTCCTTTCACTCCTCCTATCTCTTCTCAGATTCTCTCTCTTTCTATAGAATTGCATTGGCCAGTGTATGCATCTTCTTTTTCAGGATGGTATTGAAATGAAGGTTGAGCCCACAGGCTGGGGATCAGACGATCCAGAGTTAGAGGAGGATGACACTGGTCCAGATCCTGTGCGGGTCTTGATGTTGCCACTTCAGGCCCAGCATGCCATGGAGAAGATGGAAGAATTTGTTTTGAAGGCAAGTTACACCAATTAAATTAAGCCTCCTTGGGTGCCACACTCTTTGTAACTTCATTCTTCTACAACTGTTGTCCAACAGTCAACTCTTGAATGAGCCCTATTGATTCTGAGGCAAGCCAGTATGTCACAGCAGTACTCCAGGAAGCATCATTATGACTTCAGCTGCTGACCAACATCCTCCTTCTTCTCAGCTTTACCAAGCTGGGAAAAATAGCCCCGTTTTGCCAAGAGATTGGGAGTGGGAGAATCATAAGATTTTCATCCTTTACCCCGGGGAAGAGAGTCTCCTCTCTGCCATGACAACCCGTTCTGAGACAGCTTCTGGACGGGTTCATAGAGGGGCAAGGCCATCTGGCCACATTACCCAGAACCAGGAAGACCAGAAGGAGCAAAATTGGAAATGCTGTGGGCTCACTCTTCTGACATGCAACTCAGTCACTCAGCTGAGTTCCCTTCAGGTCCACATCTGAGGGAGGCCATGGGAAGGAGACATAAGGCAGCACAAAGAGCAAAAGACCACACTTCCAAAGATCTGGAGGTGAACTACTGCCAGATAAAGGCAAGTGAGAACAGTCTTCTGGATCAGTATTGTCCTCTGTTTTTGTAAGCGATGTCCAGCCTACTTTTGAATTTGACTAAACTTTAGTATGTAAAGTATCTTATCTGGGACTCCCAGAAAATTGTTCCAAACTCATATGTATGTATACATGTATGCATGTATGTTTGTACAAACAGTGTGTGTGTGTGTGTGTGTGTGTGTTACTATATAAGAGCCCACTTCTCAAATAATATCATTACATCTAGGGTCTAGAGTTCCTCACTGCATCATTTGATATTGTGGATCAGCAATGACTAACTTTTAAGAAGGACAGAACATGAATTTGTGATAGAAGGCTGACCAGAATTTCAGAGGAAGGCAGATAATTTATTCACTGAAAAAAAGGAAAGGAAGTTTTGTTTTAGTTTTAGTTTGTTTACATGAAGAAGGTCATGTAGGTGATAGCAGGTAAGGTCTCTTACTCCTGCCTATTTCTTTCCTTTTTCCAGGAATTCATTTCTTCCTTGGTTCATTTTTGGTATTTATGTTAAAAGAAAATACTAGAGGAAAGTGAAGGGAAAAGGAAGGTGGGAAGAAGAGAATCTCCCCTTACCCATTTATTCCTTTCTTCTACCTGCTTTATTTTTCAAAGGGAAGACTTGCAATTAATAGACAATTTCCTATTACCTCTATTGAAAGTAGAGGTAATACAGTAGAATTAGAACTTGAGATACTGTCATAGTCCTATATCCATTTACCTGAATATAAGCTTCATTAAATTCCCTTTGACCTCTAAGTAAAAATGCATCAAATAATACAATGTGTCTCAAATGTTGGATATAAAGATTAGATTAAAATCTCCACTTAACCATGACATTCCCAAAACCTCTGTAAGGGCAGACTTAGGCAATATGTTCCCTGCAGATACCAACAGCACTATTAGACTGCCAGAATCGAATACTTCTTATTGCTGTTCTTTAAACAGCTGCAATTTCTCAAGAAAATTACATCTCAAAATAACTCCATGTTCTGGCATGAAATACTACTATTAATAATAACGATAACAATAATAATGTACCAATACTAATAGGAGCCCTTGGAGCAATACCCAAAGGGATGTCCAGATACATGGACATTTTGAACTTATTAGACATGAATATCATGACTTTGCAAAAAACCACCTTACTCGGAACTGCCTATATACTCAGACACTACCTTAACAGTTCTTAAGTCCTTGGTTAGGACTTGAAGTGTTTAGTGTTTACCAGTCCCAGACTGTGAATCAAAATGAAGATTAACAACAGCAACAATAATAATAAAAATGCACTGGTACATTATGAATCCTAGGTTCTTGGAAAGAACTTGTTGCGTGTGAAAGCTAAAAAATTGGACAGCTATGATTTCACACTGTTGTTCCTATTATTTCCATGCCTCTAAATGATGCAGTGGTGCCCATAGCCTGGAAAGATGGCTTGTTCCTGAAATAAGGCTTTTTGGTCAGTACACCATCCCAACTCAGATGGTTATTTGATTTTATTGCCTTTTTTTTTTTTTTGCAAATAACTCTTTCAACCTCTGTATCCCTCTCTGTAATGGGCTGTGAGACTGTTTTGAGAAACAGGAAGAGGAGCCACAGATGAGGCGACAGTTAAATAAGAGGCAGCTGAGTCCACGGAAGGAGTTGGAGCTTCTTGTCTGGATTACCTCTTAAATTGCCCGGACTGCGGTTGCTCCTCTTGCTTGCTGTCACTCCAGGACATTCTCACTTTCCCTTTTCAAAAAGTTTTCTGAATTTTTGAACTGCCACATTTTTATGACAGAAGCTGTTTGATTTTAACAGTAAGAAATTACAATAGTTTTTTCCCCTCATTGCGGGAATGCTTGTTTTCAACCAGACATTCAGTCAAGATGGAAAGTAAACGCTGTTGGAAACAGGGCTAGCTCTGCTCACTTGCTTGTCTTCTGCAGCTAACAAATGAACAAACAAAGCAGAAGGGGTTGTGAACCCAGTGCATTGTTAAAGAAGAGCCTGAAACCTATTGATGGCTCCTGCTGTGGTTAATCATGATCTTTAAAAAAATTTTTAAAAAAATTACACCTTGTCTCTCTTCAAGGACCTCAAGTCAATAGAAGTAGCATTCTTTGTATCCTGCCCATTTTATCCTCATGAAAAGTCTGTGAGGTGGACTAGACTTGTTTATAACAAGAGGTTCTAACTGGAGATTGCATTGGAAACTTCCTGATGCAAAAAACAATAATCAGTTTCTTTAAAGTTAATTATAGCTGGAAGATACCCCACTGCCTGTTTTCAAAATACAGAATCAAGGCGAGGGAGTGCATCTCCATACCAAATGCATATGCCCATGTCATTCGTTTGGTTTGATTTACCTTTCAAAGTTTTTTTCAGGATGAGGTCCACACTTTAGCTCTGGGTGGCCTATGGTGGCTGAGCATCAGAAAAAAAAGAGACAGGTCCAGACAGTGCATTTAAACTAAGAACAGACTTATTTTAAATTACATTAAATTCAATGCATCCTTTGAATATAATTTATTCTTGGTGGATTCTATTAATTGCCTCCACTTTGGCATGAAAAATAACAATTTGCTTGGAACATTTGAAGGGCCCCATCTAAATCTTGGGGGGGGTGGGGAGATAAGCTGTGCAACTTTGCCCTAACTTCAAAGCACTTTGGAACCTTGAATTTTTTTTTGGTCATTTAATGACCCCGTAATTCCTTGCATCAGGGTGGAGTTGGGGCAACTGAATGAAGCTGAGTGTTTACTGGCCGGATGCCTTTCCTGTCGCCAATGCAGAGTTCACAGCAGAAAATTTCTCATTGTGCCAAGAGAGAGAAATATCTGCCGCTACCTAGGATTACAGCCTCTTGATTGTGAGGTGAAAGCTTATAAGGAATTAAGGCAAAAAAACCAACCCTCTATCTGGAAACTAAATGATGTGAACACTAGAAAAATTCTTTCTGAAAACACTAGAAATTCTTCTCTCCCCGGTTGGGTTTTTTTTTTCCCAAGCATACCATATCCCCAAGTATTCAAATGCACTCACTGTTTTGATGTTCTCAGCTCGCAGAAGGAAAGGTAGGCAAGCTCTTTCTATGACGCTTCTAGGCTCTCTTCTGCTGTTGCAGGTTTGGGAGGGCCGTTGGCGTGTTATGCCCTATGATGTGCTGCCTGACTGGCTGAAAGACAACGATTTTCTCCTGCATGGACATCGGCCACCCATGCCTTCTTTCCGCGCCTGTTTCCGCAGCATCTTCCGGCTCCACACCGAGACTGGCAACATCTGGACTCATCTGCTTGGTCAGTCACAGGGCAGAGGACTGTATAATAGCTCTATAGTCTGAAGGGGAACAAAGAGGGTGGGAAATAAATTGCACTCCACTGCATCGAACTCTTTGGTTTCTACAATATAAGCGCTTTTTCACCTTTTTTTTTAACAAAACAGCATAAAACTTTGCTCAAAGTGATGATTCTCCACCAGTGGTGTTTAATGACAGCTGACATTACATCCTTGGCAATAGGAAAGAAAATTTGTTCTAAGCTAAATGTCCTCCTCTACCTTCCCTAATCACCAGGGAGTGAAAGGAGGTCAGGATATAATCAAATTCTTTCTGTGCTTAAAAGATGGAGGAAGGAGGCATCGGTCCTAGAAATAGTGTCCTTCTCTCTCCAGCCTTCCATTGCTATAAAATTGGCCTTCCATTGCTATAAAAGTAACTACCGTAGAAGGATAGAAAGAAGTTTGTTTTCACACAAAGGAAGTACTCCTCTCTCGTGACTTCCTATTTGTATGTAATAAATTGATTCTACTGCCCCACAAAGCTTTTTGGTCCATAGATTGTATCATTATTGTGCAACTAGACGGAGCTAGGGATCCAGAATCTACTTGGCACAATTTTGCATTAAGAAACCATGTCTGCAAAATTAAAAAAAAGCATTTAAAAAAAAACCTATTTGAATTCTACATTGAGGAGACATACATTTTTGTAACTAACCCAGTGACGACAATATCAGGGACTTCATTCTTGGATGTCTTTTCACATAATCATATCTGCCCAGTTTCTTGGGGACAATGTACTCTTAGATCTTAAAATTCTCTTTCACTTTGAGATGTCCAGCACCAAACCTGATCTGACACTGGCTGATACTAGAAAGTTTCTCCAATTAGCTAGGGTAAGGCAATTCGATCAGCCACAATCCATCTCTTGTAATACATACATTTGAGGATTTGTGTGTAAGAGAAAGACCTACAATTTGAAAGATCACTGTGGTCCCAAATCCGGTTTACTGGTAACATGATAAATGTAGGACTAACTCAGTGACTGCTTCTTGAACTTTAAGGCAGCAGGCTAGGCCAGCTTTGGTCAAGTTTTTTGCCTTCCCCTCTACTGGCTAACTGAACAATACTTGCTCTGTCTCTAATAATGTTATTGAAGTTTTTAATAAACATAGTAAAAAACTAATACAAGCTAAACTAGAAGAGAAAAAAAGTTCAGAAGGTCCAAAAAAAGAAAAGAAAAAATAAGACAACAATAAATTAGTCGCTTCCAAGCTTCATTATACTAAGCATAAGCAAATATAATAACTTTTCATCCTCTTTTAAAGTTGAAAAAAAAACACCCCGTACCTCTTCTCCTTTTATCTATGCACATTCCAAAAATCATCTTTTCAAATCTAGTTCAGCAAAAAGTCCACTGTGAGTTTCTAGAAATATCAAGCAAATAGTTTATCCCTGGTCAAATAACTTTACATTTTTTCTTTTCATTATATACAATCTTGATCTTTAAATCATTCCTGTGCAAAATCACAGGATTCGATCTTTCATCACTCTTTGGCATTTAAAAGTCTTCAAAGCTTTCATCAACCTACTTTGTAAATGCCATACACCACTGCTGTATTTTTCAAATTTATTTTAAGTTCTTAAGTCTCTTGCTTAGAGTTTGTTAAATCCAAAGAAGAAAATAAAACTCATCAGGTGTCAAATTAAGCTGCCTTTTTGAATGTCTTTAACATCCATAAGGTAATTAAATTTAACATTTCCTTTGTGATCTTATGAAAGGCTTCACTGCTGCTCAGAACAAAGATATTGTCTTGCTTGGCTCCTGGCATTCAAACCAGCTGGAAGCTACTTTTTTTGTTTCTCATGAGGAGTTGCCATACAGAGCACTCATAGGCAATCTCCAATTCTCCCCTTCTCTGGAGAGACTCGATCAATCTGCTCACTGGTCTTTTGTCTTCATAGAGGTCATCTCCACTCATTTGCAGAGACATCTTCAGTCAACCATGACTCACACCAGAAGCCACTTATACTTCTTCAGTTTCCCATTTCACACATTGATTCTCCCAATTTGAGAAAGGCCTATGAAGTTCCTGAAATGGAGTCTCTTCAGTGGGAGATTCAGAAAGGCCTCCTACAGTCAGTCCCTGCCAAACCAGGGATGTATGTTTCCCATTTCCCAACATGCCCCAGTATTTGAATACATGCAGAAACATTTATATATTGGTAACTTTCTTCCCTCTCTTCAGGATTCCTCTTCTTTCTGGTTTTGGGCATTGGATACATGTTCAGTCCCAACATGAAATATGTGGCCCCCATCCAGGAGCGTGTGGTCTTTGGCATGTTTTTCCTCGGAGCCATTCTCTGTCTCTGTTTCTCCTGGCTATTTCACACAGTCTATTGCCACTCTGAGAAAGTTTCTCGCACCTTCTCCAAGTAAGTTGATTTCCCCTCCTCTCTCCATCCTCCCGCAAACTTCTGAGGCACGTGACCAGCAGGCAAGAATTAAGAATCAAGATGTATTCTCTCATAATGAAATGTAAGGACTTATGTTTAAGAGTATCTGAGGCAAATTTCTTCTTTGGCTGATAACTGGATAGCTTTTCTTATTGTAAAAGAAAATCCCCATCAAGCCAAAGTAGATGACCAATCAAGTATTGGGATCTTTCAGGAGTTTGCCAGTCTCCGCCCCCCCCTTTTTTTAATCTTCTGTTCTGTGCTACACAAGCAACCAGAGATGGAGGTGCATCAGGACTCTGATATGCCACTGTCTGGGCTGGCCTGTAGCACCATGCAGCATCTGGGAACAACCTAGGGTCCTGATAGGACCTCACAGCTGATGCTTCACCATTTGAAACTTAATAAAAATGCTGTGCTCCAATTGAAGTTGTATCTTGGAGTCATCTGGCTCATTTTTGTAACAATGCCTCCGAAGTGGTGTTCTTTAGAGCGCTATCAATCAGTGTTTCTCAACCTCCTCAACGTTAAGATTGATAGAATTCTTTATTGGGCAAGTGTGATTGGACACACAAGGAATTTGTCTTTGGTGTATATGCTCTCAGTGTAATAAGGAGAATAAAATACATTCATCAAGAATAAAAAGATACAACACTTAGTGATAGTCAAGGTTACTAACAAGCTATCAAATCGTACTAGGAAACAAATAAAAACAATATAAATTGAAAGATATAAGCAGCATGGTTATAGTAATAAGTGGGAAGAGATAGATATTAGTAAGGAAGAGAATAATAATAGTAATACAGTCTTTAGTAAGTTATTTGACAGTGTTGTGGGAATTAGTTGTTAAGCAGAGTGATGGCATTCGGGACTTCCACTCCCAAAACTCTCCTACATACCTTAACGTTGCTGAGGTTGAGAAACACTGCTATAAATGGTTTCCCAAGTACAGTAAGTCGCAAAGTATATTTATGGTAAATATACCACACACAAGTGTTACACAAGAGGTATTTGGGGGATTTCAGAAGGGGCTCTCACTGTGCTCTTGCTTATCACAGGGAAGCCAATAGACAGCCCTTTTCCTCAAAACTTCTTGAGCCAATAATGGGCGAGCTGCATTTTAGTCTAGTGCATCTTTTCACTTCCTGAGCACTTCCTGATTCTGTTGAGATGACACTCGCAGGCAGCCAAGTCAAAGGTTGTGCTGGGCGAGAATCTGAAGGCTGGCCCAGTGGACCACAAGAAGTGCAGGCCTGAGAAAGAGCCGTGGCTATATCTTGTCTCTGGTTAGTGCTACAGAAGCCTGTAAAATCTGTGGGCAGGGATTATAGTGGGATACCTATGGAGAATGCCTCCATTTTAGAAGGAGGTGACAACATCAGTTAGTAGTTCATAAAAGAGGGTTTCATTGTTTTCCTGACAGTCAAGCCACCATAATGTGACAAAAAATGTGATTCTTCCTTGTAGAAACTGGCATGTAGGTACAATCCTTGCTATCTATGATGTCTGCCTACGTTTCCCATAATATGGATCATCTTGGCAGTATAATGAAGGCTAGAGATTCTGCACAATATCTTGCCCACTGGCTATAGAGAACTGTACTTTAGTAAAATAGTTTAAAGGTTCCTGTAATTTAAACTTTATACACCAAGCCCTGCCCTATGCATGATGTCCACTGATCACCCAACCTTGCTTTCTGTGGTACCTTCTGTACAGATTGGATTACTCTGGAATTGCCCTGCTCACCATGGGCAGTTTTGTTCCCTGGTTGTATTACTCGTTCTACTGCTCACCCCAACCCCAGCTCATCTACCTCATCATCATCTGTGTGCTGGGTATAACTGCCATCATGGTGTCGCAGTGGGATCACTTTGCCACGCCACAGTATCGGGCAGTGCGGGCAGGTAACTATTCTTGATTTGACTGCATCCTCACACTGCTACATTATGTGGAGAAACCTGTTAAATACGGGAAATACTGTTAGTTGCTTTCCAGTCTTTTGGTTCTGTTTCCTTTCCCTGGTCTTTCCACTCCTCTCTTCCCACAACTCTTTCTGTTTTTGGCCACACAGTTTTCACTAGTTTTTGGAGTCCTCTATTTATATGCTTCTGGAAACCTCAGGGGTGCCAAGATTCCAAGACCTTTCATGTATTTTTCAGTTGTGCCAACTTTGGTACACAAAAAACACTCATAACCTGATCATTGGAAACCGAAGTGATTATATAATATAGAGGAACTTGCCTAGCACAATGCAGCTTTCCTAAACCTAACATTGTCCAAATGTGAAGAAAGTCCAACATGAAAAAATAGTAAGTCATCCCAACCAATGGGAACAGCTGGCACATTAAGTTAATATAAAAGATGCAGGAACAAAACAGTGACTAGCATAATATGATAGCTAACGCCAACAACATCAGTTCAATATGAAAATATGTGTGTGGTTTTGTTGTCTAACTTTGCAACACCTGCTCCTTCATTAGCAACATTAAGACTCCAATTTGGGGGTTAAGTTTTTATTAGTTGGATTGATGTTAAAGCCATGGAACTGTCTGTCCAAGTTACATTCTCTCTTTCTTTTTGGGGTAGGTGTATTTCTGGGCCTAGGGCTGAGTGGACTAGTGCCCACCCTCCATTTCATGTTCACTGAAGGTTTTATCAAGGCCACAACAGTGGGACAGATTGGTTGGCTCTTCCTCATGGCAGTCCTCTACATCTTGGGAGTGGGCTTGTATGCTGCCCGCATTCCTGAACGTTTCTTCCCGGGCAAGTGTGACATCTGGGTATGTCTTTGGCAAGAAAATATGGAAGAAAGATGGAAGTATTAAAACTGAGAGTCTTCATATGAGCTCCACATTATCTTTTCTCTTGGTAAAAGCCATAGCTTCATTCTGTGATAAATTTGACATTTCATTTTGTCACATCCAAAATATCAGGAGGCAGATTAAGATAAGTACTTTGCCTTGGCAAACTGTAAGGGCCCATACCAAATCAGACAAGGTAGGCAACCTTTTTTTCAAACAAGAGAAATGGTGACATGCTAACATTCCCAAAATAAGCCGAGTGACATTTTTGCCACCTCCCAGGTTTTTTTTTTTAGGAAGGAGAGAGAATACAAGGAAACTTAAGGATAGCCTACCCAGAGGATGTGACAGCAATCCATAAAAGCAAGACTTAAAAAAACACAAGTCAAATATATATAAAATTATGCATATTATTAATATATTTAATCAATGTGTGTTTGCATGCAAGCAGTATAGAATTAATGAAAAACTCAGAGTAAGTGCTGCGAAACACTTAGATGGCAGATTTATATGATCTGAAGAGAAACCAGGGTATGAGTACACAATGCATGGCTCGGCTGGAGATCTTAAGTCACAATTCTTTATTGGCCAAGTGTGATTGGACACACAAGGAATTTGTCTTTGGTGCATATGCTTTCAGTGTACATAAAAAGAAAAGATACATTCATTAAGAATCATAAGGTACAACACTTAATGAGTCATAGGGTACAAATAAGCAATAAAATCATACTAGGAAACGATCAATATAAATCGTAAGGAAAAAGCAACAAGTTACAGTCATACAGTCATAAGTGGGAGGAGATGGGAAATAGGAACCATGAGAAGTCTAATAGTAATAGTAATGCAGACTTAGAGAAGTTTGACAGTGTTGAGGGAATTATTTGTTTAGCAGTGATGGCGTTTGGGAAAAAATTGTTCTTGTGTCTAGTTGACAAATCCTAGATCCAAAGAAGCCCCAGCTTCTTTGTTTTTTGTTTAATTTGTGAATGTCAAGAACAAAAAGAAACCTCATAATGTGGTGATGGTCAATATGAGGCAGGTTGGGCTCCAATGCCTCTCTTCTCCTTTCTTCCTAGTTCCATTCTCACCAGATCTTCCACGTCTTGGTGGTCGCAGCTGCCTGTGTCCATCTTCACGGGGTCTCCCAGCTGCAGGCATTCCGCTCATCGCTGGGTGGCAGCTGCACGGAGAACACTGTGCTCTGATACCTTTTGAGGCCCAAGGGACACCTCTGCTGAATGAAGGCAGCCCTCCTGTCACCCTGCGCACTTCTGGATATGGACCACGAGGGGCAGGGCCTCTCTTAAAGGGCACTGCACCAAGTCTCCGTTTGAAAAACAATCTTTGTGTCCCAGGTCTTCTTTGCGGTTGGGGGATGGCTCTCCTTTCCTCCATTAGGGCAACCCACACGTGAGCCTATGTATGATATGTGTGAGCATGTGGATTACACGTGTGTGTGATTTGCCAGCAACGGGTGTAAGGCTAAAGAGATGGGTAGGCATTTAATCCCTTCAGACAGCTTAAAACGCAGGTCCATGTGGGGATTCATATAGAGCACGATGGATGCGTACAGTTATCTCCCAGAAGCTAAGGAGATGTCTTTTAAAAAAAACAACAATGAAGTATTCTCAGGTCTGTCCAAGCCGTGCATATTTGTTCAGTTCTATTTGTGAACTGGTGCTCTTTTAAGAGGCGGCTTATTTTCAGACGGGTGCCAAGAAAGCATGTCGTCTACTGAAATACGCAACAAACTATTTTTGTCCCATCAAAAGTAAAAAGTGAGGGAGGAAACCACATGATAGGGTGATTGAATTGGCTTTGTTGCTGGATTGCTTGCTTCTCCATGGAAATGTAGGTTATCAGTCTAAGAGCTAAGCCTACTATCCAGACCGACATCGGCATGGATGACTGGGACACACCTATTCCCCCGTCCCGCGCCCGGGGTAAAGATGGATGCAGTTATATGCCAGTAAGCCCCCCACTCCACCCTCCAAGATTTGTGGATGTCTAAATGTGTCAGCCTTCCCGGGTTTTTAGGGTACAGAAACTTTTCCAATCACAACTGCATAGGGAAAGATCAGGGCTTTGGCTGGAGAAGCCTCCATTTTTTTTTTACCATCAATTTACTAGTTTGGAAATTACAGTAGCTGTTGCTTAGTTCTCTGTTCTTTAATCCCTGACAAATAGCTTCAAGGGTAGGACATTTCTTAATAATAGATTGTGTTTATGTCTGTGTATGTAGTGAGGGATCAGGTTTCTTCTTCTCCCCAAGAATCTCGATTACAGCAAATGAAAATCATCTGAACTGAACTCTCATTGATCCTCCATCTTTTGAAGGACTGTCAGTCTATTTGGTGTTTTGCTACAGAACCCTCACCCTTTTTCTGTTGAAGATGTGGTGTGAAGGGAAAAGCCAGTCCAGTGTAACACAAGAGTCTTCTTTCTTTACGCATCCCTCCCTGCTACTAGAAGAGCAAGGGGCTCCAACTTTCATCCTGGATGGCACAGTGATACAACTTCTTTGGATGCTGTCGGTAAAACAGGTATACCAGTCTTGTAAGAAAGAGCCTAGAATCTGGATCTGAACACTGAAAGTTCCCTGCAATCAAACCCATAACCACTGGACTCCAACATCAGCCACACCAATTCCCAAAACGCTCTTCCCTAACCTGATTGC
Source organism: Ahaetulla prasina (assembly GCF_028640845.1). Lineage (NCBI taxonomy): Eukaryota > Metazoa > Chordata > Lepidosauria > Squamata > Colubridae > Ahaetulla > Ahaetulla prasina. The sequence continues at coordinate 172,509,080 of NC_080540.1, forward strand.
CTCTGGATTCTCAGTCTGCATAACCAATGTATCTGGAGATGATACAGCTGCTTAAAGTCTGAGTAAATGCCCATCCTCTCTCTCCTGCAGCAAATTCAGTCTCCTTTTGAAGTGATTTAATAACTGTAAAGCACAAAGAGTTAAGATGCCCAGGCAGGATGGGGAGGCCAGTTTCTTATTAATTTATTGATAACATCTATTGATCAATCTAAGTGGTGCTTAGTACAGTGGAGATGGTTCTAGTTCTTTCAGGATACAGTGGAATTTATAGGGAAAAGAAATGGAGGAACAAAAAGAGGTCAGTTATAAAGACAATCATCTGGATTCTTTTCTGAATGATCTGGTTTGACTGCTATGAAAATGTGAGCGGGGAAAAAGACCGTTATCTAAGATATGCCATCTACTTTGTTCTGAGTTACAAAGCTGCACTATTCAATCCAGAAACTGGCCAGCTTTGAAGAAGAGGGGCAACTAGGCATAGATACTTTTGCCTCTAACCCTAACCCTAACTCTAGGCCAGGCCCTTTTGGGATTGGTGGTGGAAGCACTTTTTATCATGGTACCATATCGAGAAGGTGTCACTTCTCTAGAAACGATGGGACATGTTGGAAAGTAAGCGTGGAGACCATACTTCCAAAGGGAGAACTAAACATAACAAAAGGGTGCATGGCTTTTGACCTACCAACCCAAACCCAGCATATTGGCAGGGTGTGGCAGCTTCCAAAAAGTTTGATCACAATACCAATCCATACCTTTGTACAATCCCAAGCAGGCAAGCAGAATGATTTAGTACCTCCAGTGGATTGCTAAACAACGCTAGTCAGCTGGGTTTATATTGGAGACTGGGACAACAAGTAGAACAAGCTAGATTTAACAGGATCTACTATTGATATGTTCCCCTGAGATGAAACAACCAAGAGGGAATGTCTTTTAAAATACTTTTTCCCACAACCCTTTTTTTTTTTAGAAATGATGCTTGATTTTCTGGATCGCTTGCTAGAGTACAAATTTCACAGAAAAAAAACGATTTCCCTCAAATTCCTAGGTTCTATTCCCAACCTGGAAAGATGAAGCAACAGCTCCAACTTCCCAGTCCTATTACAATCCCAAAGGGGTTCTGTTACTTGGTGGGTCATAACAGAGGCCAATCAAGTATAAATTAAAATTAAGCACACTGAGAAAAATTAATTTACTACAAACCTCTATACAGGGTTTATGACTCAGCCTCGCATTCCCAACTGTTCGATTCAAAGCAGGGCACTTGCACAGCCATTGAATTCAAATTGCTCTGTACATAGTAAACCGTGAGTCCCTTTGTGATATGCTCTAAACCCATTGCTTCCTCACCCCATACTGTAAAGTGTCTCCACTCTGCACTGTTCCATGGTTCTCTTTTCTCCTGATCTTTGTGGGAAGCGCTAAAGAGCGTCTTTGTTTTTAAGAGTTTGGTTATTTTTCTACTGGCCATTGTGATAAAAAAATTCTTAGAGATCAGACACTTTAGGGAAAAGAATAGAAAGAAAAATGTAAAAATATTCAAAGTGTAATATTAATAATTATAAAAATAAAGAAGAATGTTTCCCTAACTCAATATGACTGAAGTTTGATTCTTTCAAACTGGAATTAAAATTGATGGCTGAATGGAGCCTCCCACCCTTTATTAGAGCCGCACATTTCTGTTGCTGGATTCTGAATTAAATAATGAAAAACTATTTTCACACATTGGCTGTTTTCATACAACATACTTCAGGTTTAGTAAGATATCATGTAGCTGCATCTATACAACATACAAGCTTATTTTTAATCTTGGAGAAGGGCTTTTTTCAAAATTTTCCTTAACCTAATTAGTTGTTTTCTGGTTTGAGGTACTGTAAAAAAACAATATGACTTAATTCAGTATATAATGGTACCTTGGCACTCATCATTAATTGATTCCGGGAGGTGCAATGAGTACCAAAAACTATGAGTAAGAAACAAATTTTTCCCACAAGGAATATTGTAGTGAGCCACAAGACAGTCTACACGAACAAGTTCTAGCTTGTGTATCAAGTATCAAATGATGAATACAAATTTTCATGTCAAAATATGTTGAGTATCAAATTTGATAAGTTTCAAAGCAGCCGAGTACCAAGGCACCACTATATAAGTTAAGTGTATCCTAGATACATAGTTATGGGGAACGTTTAGGAAGCATATGCTTGGCCAGCGATGGAAAGAAAGTACCACTACATGTAAACTATGTAATATTTCTGTTAAATTCAGTAACTTATTAATGCAACAGAAGACCTCGTGATCAAATCTTGAGCAGGTTCTCAGGAGGCAAGAGGTCCTTTGGATAACCTGATTGTGCAAAGTTGAGTGTTTTAAAGTTCAAAGCCAGCACTACGTTGAAGCCAGACAGGTAGCCAGTGTAATTAGAACAGAATTGTTATTGTCTGTCCTGCTTTCTCCATAATGCTCTAAGTAACTAAACTAAGGACTGTATGGATAATATCACTGCAGGCTAACAGCTACATTAGAATGAAATAAATGACACAGCAAATGGGCTTTTACACCCTTGGACATTATTTCTGATTAAGATAAAAGCTTCCGCTATACAGTCATATCTAACTCTAGAGCAGGGGTGGGCAATTAATTTTTATCAGGGGCCGCATGAGAAGCCTGAATTGTGTCAGAGGGCCACCAACTTTCTTTCATTGTAAAATACTTAAATTAAATATTTTGAATAGCTGGTACTGATAATCAGAAGAATAAAGCACTCTGTAAATATGTATATTAGGTTATGTGAAACTGTGGTCTATTGGTTAAATAAGAAAAACAATTATTGAACCAGTGCAATTTATTTTTCAAAATAAAAGTTTAAAAAAAAGTTTAATTTATGGTGTTTATGATTGGCCTCACGCGGGCCGGACAGGGACGTACAAAGGGCCGGATGTGGCCCGCGGGCCTTAATTTGCCCAGGTCTGCTCTAGAGGGAAGTGCTCATCTTAGCCAAAGGAGCCAGCATTGTCCGAAGACATTTCCATCATTCATGTGGCCAGCATGACTATATGCTGAGGGGCACGGAACGCTGTTCGCTTCCCACCAAGTTATTCTTGATATTTTAATCAATTCTAGAAGATATTAATCTGTTATTTGGCATTATTTTCTTTTCTAAAGAAATGCATTTCTACATCTTTTATATAAACATATAAGTCATATCATCAGATATGACTGGCAGAAAGAACTGGATCTACCTGGCCTCAATTTAAAAGTCAGGATAATAAATCTACCTGAATCAAATAGTGACGTTTTTCCTGGCTGTGTTATTTATACACTGGAGTTGGGTTATAAAGTTCAATGTTTCCTGAAAATTAAATTCTCTGACTAGAAAACAAAGAAACTGAACAATCCTTGTTAACATATGAAGAAAAGGATAGCCATTCCTTTAGGTTCAGAAGGCACATTAGAATATTGGAAAGCATGTCATAGTCACTTACAAAATCTTTACCCTTCTTTTAGAATAGAATAGAATAGAATAGAATAGAATAGAATAGAATTTTTTTATTGGCCAAGTGTGATTGGACACACAAGGAATTTGTCTTGGTGCATATGCTCTCAGTGTACATAAAAGAAAAGATACGTTCATCAAGGTACAACATTTGCAACACAATTGATGATCAATATATCAATATAAATCATAAGGATTGCCAGCAACAAGTTATAGTCATACAGTCATAAGTGGAAAGAGATTGGTGATGGGAACTATGAAACGATTAATAGTAGTGCAGATTCAGTAAATAGTCTGACAGTGTTGAGGGAATTATTTGTTTAGCAGAGTGATGGCCTTCGGGAAAAAACTGTTCTTGTGTCTAGTTGTTCTGGTGTGCAGTGCTCTATAGCGTCGTTTTGAGGGTAGGAGTTGAAACAGTTTATGTCCAGGATGCGAGGGATCTGCAAATATTTTCACGGCTCTCTTCTTGATTCATGCAGTATACAGGTCCTCAATGGAAGGCAAGTTGGTAGCAATTATTTTTTCTGCAGTTCTAATTATCCTCTGAAGTCTGTGTTTTTCTTGTTGGGTTGCAGAACCGAACCAGACAGTTATAGTTCTGAACAGTGTGGGGTAGTGGGCATCCATCATTTTTATTTTCTACCAAATCAAATGCCACTCTTGTAAATACAAAGGTGGTTTGCTGGTTTACTTATTACCTTTCCACTTAAATTAAGTATTCAAAAATTAAAACGGGTTAAGGCAGGGAGTCTAATGGGCATGAGGGCAAGGGCCATTTATTTTATTTATTTATTTATTATTTTATTAAACTTTTATACCGCCCTTCTCCCGAAGGACTCAGGGCGGTGTACAGCCGAAATAAAATACAGAGTATATACAATTAAAAGAAATTAAAAGAAACTATTAATAAATGGCCGGTAATTTAAAAATTTTAAAAAATTTACAAATGTTTAAAATCTCTAAAACCCCAATTTAAAATCAACTATTTATGCCAGTCCTGCTTGAGTGAATAAGTATGTTTTTAGCTCACGACGGAAGGTCCGAAGATCAGGAACTTGACGTAAGCCAGGGGGGAGTTCGTTCCAGAGCGTCGGTGCTCCCACAGAGAAGGCCCTACCCCTGGGAGCCGCCAGCCGACATTGTTTGGCGGACGGCACCCTGAGAAGGCCCTCTCTGTGAGCGTCTGGTCGATGGGAGGCATACGGTAACAGCAGGCGGTCTCGTAAGTACCGGGTCCTAAGCCATGGGCGCTTTAAAGGTGGTAACCAGGATCTTGAAGCGCACCGAAAGACCACAGGAAGCCAGTGCAAACTACGGAGCAGTGGTGTTACGTGGGAGCCTCGGCGGCTCCCATTACCACTCGCGCAGCTGCATTCTGGACTAACTGCAGCCTCCGGGTGCACCTCAAGGGCAGCCCCATGTAGAGAGCATTGCAATAATCCAGCGAGGCGTAACCAGGCGTGGTGACCGTGCATAAGGCATCCCGGTCAAGGAAGGGCGCAACTGGTGAACCAAGCGAACTTGGTAAAAGCCCTCCTGGTGACGGCTGCCAGATGTTCCTCAAGGACAGCCGGCCATCCAGGAGGGCGCCCAAGTTGCGAACCACCTCCTTTGGGGCCACTAACTCGCCCCAACAGTCAGCTGCGGATGCAGCTGACTGTACCAGTGCCGGAATCCACAGCCACTCCGTCTTGGAGGATTGAGCTTGAGTCTGTTTCTCCCCATCCAGACCCGTCGGCTTCCAGGCACCGGGACAGCACTTGACCGCTTCGTTGGGGTGGTCCGGGGTGGAAAAGTACAGCTGAGTGTCATCAGCGTACAGATGATAACTCACCCGAACCCACTGATGACCTCAGCGGCTTCATGTAGATGTTGAACAGGGTAGGCGAGAGAATCGACCCTGGGGTACCCCACAAGTGAGGCCCCTCGGGGCGACCTCTGCCCCCTGTCAACACCGACTGCGACCGGTCAGAGAGATAGGAGGAGAACCACCGATAAGCGGTGCCTCCACTCCCAATCCCTCCAACGGCGCAGCAGGATACCATGGTCGATGGTATCAAAAGCCGCTGAAAGATCTAATAGGACCAAGGCAGAGGAACAGCCCCTGTCCCTGGCCCTCAGAGGTCATCCACCAACGCGACCAAAGCCGTCTCCGTGCTATAACCGGGCGGAAGCGGACTGGAGCAGGTCTAGATAGACAGCTTCCTCCAGGTGCCGGGAAGCTGCCATGCAACCACACTCTCTACAACCTTCGCTAAAAGCGAAGGTTGGAGACTGGACGATAATTTCCCAAAATAGCTGGGTCCAGGGAAGGCTTCTTCAGGAGAGGTCTCACCACCGCCTCCTTCAAGGCGGCGGGGAAAACCCCTTCAGCTAAAGAAGCATTTATAATCCCCTGGAACCAGCCTCGTGTCACTTCCTGAGCAGCCAGTACTAACCAGGAAGGACACGGGTCCAGTAAACACGTGGTCGCATGCAACCTCCCCAGCAACCTGTCCACGTCCTCGGGAGCCACAGAATCAAACTCATCCCAAATAACCTCAACAAGACGAGTCTCTGTCACCTCGGCTGAATCGTCGCAATCATGGTCCAAGCCATCACGAAGCTGAACGATTTTATCGTATAGATAACCGTTAAACTCCTCGGCTCGACCCTGCAGGGGGTCATCCCGCCCCTCTTGTCAACAGTATGTTCCAGAGGTGGGTTTCAGCAGGTTCTGACCAGTTCTGGAGAACCGGTAATAGAAATTTTGAGTAGTTCGGAGAATTGGTAAATACCACCTCTGACTGCCCCCCCTCCATCTATTCTCTGCCTCCCAAATCCCAGCTGATTGGGAGGAAATGGGGATTTTGCAGTAACCTTCCCCTGGAGTGGGGTGGGAATGGAGATTTTACAGTATCCTTCCCCTGCCACGCCTACCAAGCCACGCCCACAGAACCGGTAGTAAAAAAAATAGAATCCCACCGCTGGTATGTATGTATGTTTCACACTTAACTACCCATTTCCCTTACAGTAGTGTTGCTGTCAGCTAGATTTAATTAGATTTCTTTTTTTCTTAGCTTATGGTTTCAATTTCTTCCACTTCTCTTCTGTCCACTTTGGATAAAGTGGCATTTTTTGAAAGAGAACAGTATGATGGGTACCTATGTCTGCATTGTTAAAACAAAAAACACACCTGCTATCTAGTGTATTGCATCTTCCAATGAATGCAGCAGACCCACATCCTTTTCACTCCCGAGGTATTGCAATAGTTGGTCGTTTTCCAAGTCTCTACTAGTAGCTTTTCTAAAAAATCCCAAAAAAAAATCCTCTAATTATTTTTTTTTGTAATTGGACCTTCTCTGTCTAAGTCATAATTCTCTCCGTGCAATGTTTTTTTTAAAAAACGTGTTTCTCACCTCCAGTCACCAACACGAGAAACCTCCGACGGTCAAAGAAGCGAAGCGCTACTAAGTCAGATCTCTCAGCTTTCCGGAGCTTCCCGATGGAATTCGAAGGAGGAAGGCCAATCAGGAATCAGAACGACTGGTCGATCCAATGAGAATTACGCTTGGAATGGTCCGGCGTGATGAGCAGTGGTGAGGGCGGGCTTTCTACAGGAGGCACCATGGCGGCCGAAGGATGGTCGGAGCGAGCGAGGAAGCTGCTGAAGAAGATGAATTCCTTTCATGGGGCAGGTACGACCGCGGGCTTTCCGCGTGAGCCGTTTTTCTACAGCATTTAGCCACCGGAGCGCATGTAGACACACCCAAGCAGATTTAAAGCCAGCGTTTAGACGCCTTTCGATATTAAACGTCGTGGACGGGATTGAAATTCAACTGCTAGAAATGCAGAAAGCTTCAGCCAACAGGTAAGCCAAGGCGAGCTTGACCACGTCAGGGCGTGTTTCATTACCTCCAGCTCTGCTACGGGGAGAGAGACCCAAGTAATGGGAACGTATATAAAGGTAACCGCCACTTCCTTTAAAAGCGCGGAAGAAATAAATGAGAGACGGACTGGATTCATTCCCCCCCCGTTTGGTTTTGCAAATTGCTTGCGGTTCTTCAAAGACCGCTGTGCAAACAGCAAGAAAAAAAAGAGTATTCGCTTATGGTTTAATTATTTCTGGTACAGTAATCCGAGAGTAGGAACAAACGGACGGTTTTTGCAAACGTTGGGATTGATGCTTTCCGGCGTCTTCCTAAAACGATCTGGAGCAAACTCTGAAGTGGATTCGTTTGCTGAAACTTTTAAGGTGGTTTTTTATTTTAAGTAAATGACAGTTGAAAAGCTCTTTGCAAACCAAGAAACGGACATCTAATGGCAAACATGGTTTAAGATAAGTCATGTAAAAGCAATGGGGCAAAAGGCTTAATTTTATGTGTTCTGAGTGAATCTGAGACGATGGCTCTAGGACTCTTGTTAATTCTTTCTTCATATTGATTTTGCTGTAAGTTTCCTTACCACAAAAGCTACTTTCTCTATATCATCTTTGGGTTTGTAGAGGTAATCCTTGCCTTTTGAGCAAAATTTCTGTTGCTAAGAAAGACATTTGTTAAAATTAATTTTGCCCCATTTTATGACCATTCTTGCCACAGTAAATGTAAGTAAATCACTGCAGTTGTTAAGTTAGTAACCCACAGATCATTTTCCAAAGAGACGTTTTGGCAGATTTGACTTATTCATAGAAACTAGATGTTAGCTGCAAGACAGATTGATTTGGGTTGATTTCTTTGCAGGTTCTTTCAAGGCGCTGTGTTTGCCATTTATGGTTGCTGGACAACAAGTAGGATATGTCCCACCGGCTGTAGCCAAATGTCTCCATCAATATCCGACTGTTTTCTCAGTGTCTCAGGGAGATAAAGCCCCTTCAAGGGTAGAACTTAACAAACAACTGACTTCTTGTGACCAGAGAACAGCTGCGGTACAAAGAGTGCTCAAGGAGCTGAAAGCACAGCAAGCTTTTCCTTGTTTAAAAGGCTGGAGGGATGAGGTGAGAGGACTTGGCACAACCAAGCAAAAGCAAGGGGACTCTTTCTTCTATTTCAGACTATAGAAGAGATGTAGGCAAGAAAAGTCCAGTGTTTCTGTTCTGAATAACAGCTTAGTAGGAAGACAGTGCAGGGTGTGTGTGCAAAACCAGAGCTATTTACTAATAAAAATATACCTCTGTTTCAGATGTACAATGTAATGCCCTATTTTTGTGACACACCTTTCTTCAGCATGGAACGGGCTGCAACACGTAAGTTTAAAATTTAAAAATCTTGGTATTATGCTGTATAGGAAAGACTTGACTTGTGCAAAAGTAAATAATTCCATTGTGTGTGTAATTTTTAAAATTATAAATTATCTTAGAAAAGAGAGCCAGAATGGTATGATAGTTAATGTGTTGTACTAGGGGCAGAGAGGCCAAGATTTTAGTCCACCCCCAGTCATGGAAACTCATTGGGTAACTTTGGGCTAATTGTTTTTTCTGTTTATCTTCTCTTACTGGGCTGTTATGAGAAAACCAGAAAGGTGCATTATGTAGGGTGCTTTGAACTCCTGTGCAAAATGTGGGATTTAAATCCAACAAAACTGTTTTTAGCTGCAGAGACATGGGATAAAATCTCAACTAAAGAACTTACGACATTCCATAAGATTCAGAGTCCAAAGTATTTCATCTACTTAGGAAATTTAGATAAAAAATGCCTTAGTGAAGAAATCTCAATGAAGAAATGTGGCTCCCTTGCTGACATTCTTTTAAATATGCGCATTGACAATAGTTTAAATACTGTAAATACTCTTGTTTCAGAAACAGTTTCATTATTAAGGTATCCCATGAACAAATACATAACATAAATCTCTGCATTTATTTAGGTATGTTCACCAACTCTAAAGGAAAATGATAAATATTTTCTTCTTGTTTCCCAACCCAAAAGTAGGAATGAACTAATTCTACAAATCTTGCCATCACATTTTGCTCCAATATTCCTTCCTGAATACCAGTATATAATTTTATAGGCCTTTGAACACATATTTTATGATTTTATTTTAAAACAGATGGCATAGTTTGCACGTAAAAGGTAGATCGCTATTCCTTCAAATTGTTAGGATGAATACAATAAAGCATGTCAAGATCACTGTACACACACACACACACAAAAACCCACCTTAAGACACTAATTCTCCTTTCCTACGAAAAATCAGGTGCCTTCCTCACCAACATTATGCTATGAAAAAAACTGTTCATGCCAAGCATTCCTCTTCCATAAAACTCAACAATTGGAAGTATCAGACTTCCATGAGCTTTGATATATCAGTGTATAGGAAGCTAAGCACAAGCAAATCGCTTTAGAAGAGACAATAGTAATTTGTTTTCTGCATTGGAGTTAACCACAATGCAGTCTCTTCAATGCAAAATTCTGATTATTGAAAATCTGGGATGAGTTTTTAGGTATTTTTAATGGACCACCAATCTTGGATTAACTTCAGCAGCTCTAGAGAAATAAAGAAAAGTTTGAACTTGCATAAGAATTCTTCAAATATTGCACTGTAAATTGTAAAGAAGGAATTATGTTTATGGACATTCTCGCTGTTCCTTTACTATTCTATTTTTTGTCAACATTCCCCAACACAGTATTTTAATAGTAAATATCATTAATAGTAAATACATTATGAAGGCTTAAGCAGATGAAATTACTCATAAAATCAGAACATATATGGTGCAAAGGTAGGTGTTTGGTTTAGGCAGCAAGAAATGCTGCCTAAATTCATATCTGATTTCTCTTGATCCAGCACTATTGGGAGTGAAGCGCTATGGTGCCCACCTGAATGGCTATACTTGGCGAAATGATGAAATGCACATGTGGCTGGCCCGAAGGGCCTTGAACAAACCCACATATCCTGGCTTATTGGATAATTTGGTAAGAGATAAATTAGGAAGACAAATAGAATATCTCATATAAAAATGGGATTAGCTAACAGTTGTCTAAATACTCTTTATTGCTCCAATACAGCCAGAGAAATCACTTAACTTAATGAGCTTGGGCAGGCCACAGTATTGGGTTGAATGCCCTAAATAGAAATAAGCCTTTATTATTGATACAAAATTATAATTTCAGCATGAACCATTTTTCTTAGCAATGTGAACATAGTTCTTCCTGTCGATATTTTTCTTACAGATTAAAAGCATATATAGTAGTCCTCTATCTACAATTGGGACCAGAATTTCCCTTGCAGGCAGTTAAAGAGAGCCGCACCTGATTTTATGACCTTTTTTTGCTATGGTTGTTAAGCGAACCACTGCAGTTTAGTGAAATACACAGTAATTTAGCAAATCTGGATTTTCCCCATTGACTTTGCTTGTCAGAAGCCAATTGGGAAGGTTGCAAATGGTGATCACATAACCTCAGGACAGTGTAACCATTGTAAATTCATGTGAGTCATTAAGCACCCAATTTTAGATCATGTGACTGTGGGCATGTGGCAATAGTTGTAAGTGCAAGGATCAGTCATAAATCACTTTTTTCAGTGCCATTGTAACTTTGAACATTTACTAAATAAATGGTTGTAAATTGGGGACTGTGTGTAAATGCTCCAAAGAAGTCTTTAAGCTATCTAATTTGCCAACTCAGAAATTATTCTTCTGTTTGAGGGAAAAGTTCCTTCTTAAATACCAAAAATAGCTAATGTTGACTGCTTTCTTTACGGGGAACCACAATTTAGGGGGTTTGTTTTTTGTTTTTGTTTTTTTGCTAGGCTGCAGGTGGCATTTCATCAGAGCTGGGTGTCAGAGAGACACTAATAAAAGAGTGCCAAGAAGAGGCTTGCATTCCTGCTTCCCTTGCTACATTATCCAAATCTGTTGGAACTATCAGGTAATGCAGAAAGTTCTAAAATCCAAGGTACATTGTAGTGTAGCAGTATTTATGTTTGCTTGTGTGCATTATATACATACATATTTCCCTTGAAGTTGACATCAAGGGAACATACTGTATTTATAATCAATAATTTTTCATTCAACTACTGTATGATTTTTTTGATTGCTACATATTCCAGCTCAATCGTGAAAACAAGTATGTCAAATATAGAAGCAGTGTTAATATATAGAATTTCCAGACTACAGATTGCCTGTGTACAGATAGCACACAGCATTTATCTATAAAACATACATGGACCTCTAAATGTCACTCCTAATTTCATAGGAATCCTGGAAGCAGTATAAAAAAATGGCTTGGCCTCCTCTGAATGAGGTCACTTCCTCTCTTGTAACTCAAATCAGTGTTACTCCACACGAGAACATACCTGAACATTCTCTATGCAAGTCACTGGTGTGATTGAATTATTCTCTTTTTCCCCCCATCCCAGCTACACATATGAAGGGTCAGATGGAGGCATCTATCCTGAATGCCAGTTTGTATATGACCTGGAGCTGCCTGAAGAATTTGTGCCCCGAGTGGGAGATGGAGAAGTGCAAGAATTCTATCTTTGGTCACTTGATAAGGTTCATAGATGCCATGTTGCTTACCAATAAAGAATAAAGGTTGACCCTTTTGAACAGTGAAAGAGAGGACTGATGAGGCCTCCCACATGCAAGCAATTTTCTTTTCTGTTCCCATTTGTAATGATGAGTCTATCTTTCGAAAGCCCAATGAAAACTGATTATGCATTACGGATCCTGTACCATTTGCATATTTCAAACAAGAGATGGTAGGACTGCAGCTCTCCTATACTTTCCTAGCTCGTTATTATGTTTAATGTTTAACTTTATTTGGAATGGTAGAAGAAACGTATTGCCACACATTCTCATTAATTCTGTGCTATGATAGCCATTATCTTAGTCTAGGCATGATGTTGGAGTGCTAACTACCATTTCTACTTTGTTAATTGTAAAACTTCTCATGCAGGTGAAAGAAGCCATTGGATCTTCCGATTTCAAGCCCAACTGCGCAATGGTAGCACTGGATTTTCTAATCAGACATAGTTACATTCAACCTGATCAAGGTAGGTGTCCTCAATGTCAGCTATGTATGGTCAAAGTTAAAAAATGTACTTGGGGAAGAAAGAAGGGGGAGAAAATGACAAAAAGAGGCTTCTTTGTAGAAACACACTTGAAGGATAGTGAGTACTATGCATACAGTTTTCTCCTCTGCTTCTCTCTTTTCAGAACCCCATTATGTAGAGTTGGTGGAAGGGCTACACCAGAGCCTTTGAAAAGCCAAGGCCTGCCTGTTGAGATGAGTGTTTCCCCTGTATTTTCTTTTTGCTAAAGCCAAGACCGGCATCTCAGATGGAAACCCCGAGGACTGAAACTACGAGATCCTGGTCAGGGCTACAGTTACTACCTCTTTGTACCTATATGTGGAAATCCTGTAAACTCAAAAAAGTTTACTGTACCACATATTTATACATCATGAATGTTGGAAATGCTTAATAGTCACAAGAGCACCAAGTGTATTGTTCATTTTCCACATGATTCAGCCATGTAAAATCCTCTGTCCAAATCCTTGTCCATTTGAACATTTAATTAAAAAAAAAAAGTCAACCAAAAGAACATTCTGAAAGTTGGAAGGTGGGGGAGTAAGGGAAGACAGCAGCAAAATACTGTACAGGAGGTGCTTCTTACAAAGTTCAGTCTGACTCATTGAAACGAGTGAGCATTGTCTTGTGCAATGCTTCCCGGTACGATTCTGATGCTACAGCCCCATAAGAGCTGCCACGGGAGCCAAGGCCAGACCCTCGTACTCGAGTTGGGGCCTGAGAGAAAAGGAAAAAATAAAATCATACTGAGCCTCTCAAACAAAATAACATATTGTAACAAAAGGAAAAATAAAACTCATCATAGATCTACTCTTTGGCCTATTTTGTAAGATGCCATCTTTTCTCATTGTGTGAAATCATTTTATCGATGTCAAACAACCACACCATCAACTCCCCTCTTGTGGAACAGTTCAGTTCTTGCTCCCAGTTTCTATTTTTAACAATCATGTTTCCTAACACAGCAATTTCTTTTTTTACAGGCAGTGTAATATATGGGACAGAAGAAAGCCAAGGCAATGTATATAAACTCCATTGGCCTTAAAGCGCTGCCCACCCCCCTCAGCCCCAAACCCGACAGCAGAGTGAAGCCTCCCCCCATCTCTTGGGTTCAGTTCGCACAACCCGGACATTGAAGGCTGGGGGGAGGCTTCACTCTGCTGTCAGGTTCAGCCCTATCTGTCAGCCTCTGCTGCCAGCCTTATCTGTCTCTCTCTGCCTATCTTCTCTGCTGTGTCTTACCTGACTTCCAGCTCCTGCCATGCTGGGCAAAGAGTCAGTAAGGGGAATCCCATTTCGCTCCATGTGTCTCGCTTCTCCGCTGCCCCACTCCTCCCCACCTGCCACACCCCCTCGCCAGCCAAGATCGGCAAGCCAGATTCGGGAAGCTGAATGCACTGCTGCCATCCGAAATGGGCTCTCTTGCAGCGCCTCATCTCTCTTCTTCTCCCAAGTGGCAACTGTGCGTCCGGCTCGCCACTAAGAGAAGGGGCGCACAAGATAGGGTTTACAGGAGCGGCCTCCACGAGGCCGTTCTGCGTGGATGGCAGGGGCACATGGGGCGTGTTCCCCCTCCCTTTCCCCCCCTCTCCGGCCTCGCCGCCTCATGTCATGTTGTTTGCATGGCAGCTGCCCATGCGTCTTAAGTATTTGGGGGGGGGACTTATTTTTGGGGGGAGGCGGCTTATTTTAGCGCATGCGCTCAAAAGCCCAATTGGGCTTATTGGGACATGTCTTAGGGAAACACGGTATATACTGCTTCGTAGTGCTTCACAGCCCTCTCTAAGTGTTTTACAGAGTTAGCATATTGCCCTCAACAATCTGGATCCTCATTTTACCCACCTCAGAAGGATGGAAGGCTGAGTCAACCTTGAGCCGATGAGATTTGAACTGAAGTAGCCTGCAGTACTGCACTCTAACCACTGTGTCACCTCAGCTCTAATACTATGCAATAAGACTCAAAGACTTTCCCTTTATGCAAAGCCAGTATATAATAAAGCAACTGGAGAGACTGCCCTTCCAGAATACAAAATTTACTTATTTTTTTACATATAGAGCAATCTGAAAAATTACCTCAATAGGGGTTACAATGCCCTGTTTCTTGCGACCCAGCCCGCTGCCTTCTTTCCAACCCATGGCCTGCAGCATGCGGCTGCCAATATTGTCACTTCCCAGTCCATCTCGTGTTGGTTGTTCAAAATCCCTGTTGCAAATGGGGGAGGGGATGAAGTAAACAGTTAAGACAATCCTGCTCTCTCTTCTGCCAGTCGAGACCAGAGAAAACAGCCCAATGCAATGAGGCAAAGAACACTTTGCTAATAAATGTAGCCTCTTCTAAAAATGAAAGCTGTAGTGTAAAACTTACACTGTGGCTGGGGTCACAGCTGAATATTTTCTTTTCTTGGGTTCTGGTGGCTCAGGAACACCGTATTTTTCCCTTCGCTCAGCTGCACGATCTCGATACTTCATCTGAAAAAAATAATGAAAGGACAGCTGATGAGATGTTTCCTATATAACACATTCTCTTGTAGTGCCCCCCCCCATCTGTCCCATCTATTGTACCTCCATGTCATTCTTTTCAAGGGCTTCAAGCTCTTGCTCTGACAAATGTGCCCGTCGGTGAATCTCCAAATTTTGCTACAGAGGAGAAAAAGAATAGGATGAAGGAGTGGAGATAGAATCAAAACACATTCTGGAGAGCCATGTTTGCTCCTAAGACATGCAATCATTTCTGTATTAGCAGTATTATGTTTATATTTTGGCTTAATATTTTATTCCTGAAGTACCAAAGGCAGTAAGCGTCTTAAAATTAATAACAAATTAAAAATATATAGGTATAAAAACCATAGGTGAAACTCCAGCAAACATTTTCAGATTGCAATCAAAACCTTACTAAAGTATCCAAACTCAACAAAGAATGCTTTCTGGGCACTCCTAAAAAGTTCACTTCTAAATTATAAGCTCCATTTGGGAAGTTTCTCCCAATGAAGTAATACTAAAGACTGCAGGGAATTATATTGTAATTTAGAAACAACTTAAGCAAATTATCATGTCTTTTCTGTACATGTTGTTGGTCCCTTTTCAAAATCTTCTGTCTCTGCTATCTATCAATCAAATTGAGGCATTCTTTACCAAAAAACCACGTATGCTTTCTCCAGGAACAACTGCAATTAACACACCTACAAGATGGGCAAAAGCACACTAGGTAAAGCTGTCATATGTATTCAGGAGCAAAGTCAGGTTGTTGTATTTGCTCCTTTAAGAGGAACACAACTTAAATTGCATTCCCTGGATAAACTATCCCACTAAAACTATCACGGTTTTATCTGGATTAAACCTATTTATTTCTCTAGAAACTATTCTCTGAATAGTTTATTTCTCTGAAACTATCTCATAATACAGTTAGAATTAGGTTGAATCTTTTGGACTTGATTAAGACTCTGCCTATAAAAACATTTTGGGAACTTCTTGGCCAATTTCCCTTTGCTAGCTAGGTTTGGCTTTACCCTAAGGAGGCAGAGTATCGATAATTTGGCTTTCCTTGTTGACATTTTGCTCAATCCCTCCAAGACAGAGTGGCTGTGGATGCCGGCATCCCGGTACAGTCAGCTGAGTCCACGGCTGACTGTCGGGGGCGAGTCACTGGCCCCGAAGGGGAGGGTGCGCAACTTGGGCGTCCTCCTGGATGAACGGCTGTCTTTTGAAGATCATTTGACGGCCGTCTCCAGGAGAGCTTTTTACCAGGTTCGCCTGATGCGCCAGTTGCGCCCCTTTCTAGACCGGGATGCCCTATGCACGGTCACTCACGCCCTCGTGACATCTCGCCTGGATTATTGCAATGCTCTCTACATGGGGCTCCCCTTGAAGGGCATCCGGAGACTGCAGTTAGTTCAGAATGCGGCTGCGCGGGTTATAGAGGGAGCCCCTCGTGGCTCCCGTATGACACCTATCCTGCGCAGACTGCACTGGCTACCTGTGGCCTTCCGGGTGCGCTTCAAGGTTTTGGTAACCACCTTTAAAGCGCTCCATGGCATAGGGCCGGGTTACTTACGGGACTGTCTACTGCTACCGAATACCTCTCACCGGCCCGTGCGCTCTCACAGAGAGGGACTCCTCAGGGTGCCGTCAGCTAGGCAGTGTCGTCTGGCGACGCCCAGGGGAAGGGCCTTCTCTGTGGGGGCTCCCACCCTCTGGAACGAACTCCCCCCAGGACTCCGTCAACTTCCAGACCTCCGAACCTTCCGTCACGAGCTTAAAACACACCTATTTATCTGCGCAGGACTGGACTAGTTTTTAAATTTTATAGGGGTTTTAATTGGTTTTAATATTTATACTATTTTTAATAATTTGGCTTTTGAATAAGTTTCTTAATGGTTTTCTTAATTTGTATATATATGTTTTTATTTGCCTGTGAACCGCCCTGAGTCCTTCGGGAGATAGGCGGTATACAACACACACACACACACACACACACACACACACACACACACACATAATAATAATAATAATAATAATAATTATTATTATTATTATTATTATTATTATTATTATTATTATTATTATTATTATTATTATTATTATTATTATTTTCTGCTTTTGGCCAGGATAAAACGGAAGCAGAGGATTTGAGATTTAGATATTCAAATTCAAAGCAGTGCTTTCCATCTTTCCTACAACATAATTGGCCCTCAGATCTAGATTTTAGTATCTTATACATTCTTTATTAGAGACTGGCACCCTTCTATATGAAAGCAGTAGTTGCCTGAATTCAGATATAAAGGTTGAATCTACATCACGTTATTAAAATTCCTATTACACAGCTAACAGGAATCAAAACTATCTCCCATTGTTAGTAGTTTCACTTGCACTTACTATTACAAGATTATACTTCTCCTATTTGGTCAATTCTCAGAAATCTTTATGAAAGTTGCAATATTCTTACTGATAGCCATGATTCTTATTAACCATTTGGTGTCTCCTTCACATTGTCTCTTTCACAATATTAACTGTTTCAGGTTTTTAATGCTAATTCAAAACAATAACAATCTATTCAACATGTTGACAAGAACAAAGTTGTTTTCTAACAGTTTATGGGCTAGGAACAGTGGCATTTTGCTGGATCTTGCATGGTCAAAGTATTAAAATTCTGCCTACGAAGAATTAGAATCATCCGAAAATTCTCCCATAGCCTCTAATCCAAGTAGTCCAATTAGCTGCTATTGTTGATTGTACAGGTAGTCCTCAACTTACAATAGTTCATTTAGTGACTGTTCTAAATTACAACGGCACTAAAAAAAGTGATTTATGACCATTTTTCACACTTATGACCATTGTAGCATCCCCATGGTCACGTGTTTCACATTCACATGCTTGAAAACTGACTCATTTATGACGATTGCAGTATCCCAGGTCATGTGACCCCCTTTTGCAACCTTCTGACAAGCAAAGTCAATGGGGAAGCCAGATTCATTTAACAACCTTGTTACTAATTTAACAACTGCAGTGATTCACTTAACAAATGTGGCAAGAAAAGTCATAAAGTGGGACAAAACTCACTTAAGAAATTTCTCACTTAGCAACATAACGTATCCTTTCTTTTATGTACACTGAGAGCATATGCACCAAGACAAATTCCTTGTGTGTCCAATCACACTTGGCCAATAAAAATTCTATTCTATTCTATTCTATAAATTCTGGGCTCAATTGTGGTCGTAAATCTAGGACTACCTGTAATGAAAATGAGAAGACTCTTGTCAGCTGCATACCTTATGTAAGCCCGATAGCTGCTGGTGACGAATAAGAGCCTCCTTGCTGGGAAACTGTCTGCGACAAAGCAAGCAAGCCAGTTTGTGCCAATCAGTTAATTTCTCCTCCCGATCAGCTGCCTTCTCTTGTTCCTCTTCACTGTCGCTTTCGCCACTGTATGCAGCCACTAAGCCTCGAGGTGGACTCTGCAAGGGGGGAGGATTGTAGGCCAGAATCAGAACTATTACCTTAATCTGATTTTTCCATGTAGCAAGTTAATTCCCATAATCCTCACTCTTCTGGATTATCTCAGAAATAGCTTTTGACACCAAAGAGTTCTTGTGTTCAACACTTCCCGTAATACATAAATATTGGTGTATCTATTTCATACCTCAAGGTATGAAACATCAGCCAGATTTGTAGAATCTCTACATCTTTACCCGTTCTTCGGGCCATTCAGAGTGAAGCCCAGAAAGTTGACATTTCAGTGAAAGTCGAGAGGAAAGGCTTACCAGCCGATCATCACCAGTAAACTTGGACAAATCCATGCTACTATGCTGCCTCTCAGCCAGTGCTCCCTAAGAACAACAAAAGCAAGCAGGGAAATATTTAAACATTTTTCCTAATGAAAATACATTTTTTCTACACAGCAGTCAAAACAGCCTCTCAAGCTACACAAGGTGGTCATGCAGGATGTTGCATAATAATGAACATTAACTCAAACATAACCACTCCCTCTCTATTTCTACACGATTGTATTTTTTAAAAAGCATACAACATACCACATTGCAATAGCAATTGTACAATATATATACTTTAATGCTGAAATAATATCCAACATAGTTCTTTATTTGTTAACAAATGCTGATGAATCTTCATGCATACCTTTATTAACTACAGGCAGTTTTCGACTTATAACAATTCATTTAGTGACCATTTGAAATTACAATGGCATTGTAAAAAGTGACTTATGACTGTTTTTTACACTTAACAACCAATGGTAACGTGATCAAAATTCAGATGCTTGGCAACAGACTTGTATTTATGAAATTTGAAGTGTCCCTGGGTCATGTGATCAACTTTTGTGGTCTTCTGACAAGCAATGGGGGAGCCAGATTCATTTAACAACCATATTACTAACAATAACTGCAGCTATTCACTTAACAATTGTGGCAAGAAAGGCCGTAAAATGGGGCAAAATTCACTTAACAATTGTTGGACCTAGCAACAAAAATCGGGGGTTCAATTATGATTGTAAGTCAAGGACTACCTGTAACAGATTGTTTTGTTACAGGTATATTCCTGATTTAATGGTGCATTCCCTATAAATTGTACCTTCTTTTCAAGGATAGCATAGCCAGCGTCAGCTGTGGCTGATTCCCGCCTTTCATCCTCTCGTATGGAGGAGACTGGCTGAAAGCTGTTTTTGAAATTCTCCTTCTGTTTATTGAGGCTGCGGGCCCAGCGTTCCATATCCTTTGCAATCTGGAGGACAGTCCATGAAAAGGAAGGAAAAGTATATAGGGGAAAAAGAAAAAAACAAGGAGAAATGAGCTCTCGTTTCACATTGGGAAGATACGCTATCTTCAAAAGAGCAGGAATGTTAACAAGACTGAAAGAGAACACTAAATGGCTATCAAAAGGGTTCCAGAGAGAACTGCCTTCCTCCCCCCCTCATGCGAGGGGGAGGGGAATGCTTTTCCATTATGGGATACCTTACTACTATTTCCAGTCATTGAGTATATTTTCCTGCCTTGAGAAAAAAAAAAATCTTATTACAATGTTAAACCTCTTCCCTGTGCAACAGTTCCTTAATCTAGAGAGGAATACACTTTGATGAAAACAAAGCCTTCTAACTAGTCTCAAGACAGAATTATAACTATACCAGCTTGCCAGAAAACTCTAAAACAGGGGTGTCAAACTCAAGGCTCGGGGGCTGGATCCGGCCCGCGGGATGCTTAGATCCGGCCCGCGGGGCTGCACTGGAAACATCAAAGGATCGGCCCACGGTGCCTCTGCCAGCGAAAACAGAGCTCGGGACGACTGTGTGCAGCCCTCCCAAGCTCCATTTTCACTGGCAGAGGGTTGGCAGGAGGCTGTTGCAGCCGAAAACAGAGCTTGGGAGCCTGTTTTTGCTGGCAGAGCACTCAGGCCACCACAAGTGCCCGCCCCCCCCCCGATACAAGTGACGTCAAGCTGGCCATGCCCACCCCCGCCCACCCCCAAGGTCAAAAACAATCCTGATGCGGCCCTCAATGAAATCGAGTTAGACACCCTTGCTCTAAAAGAGAAACAGGATGAGAAAAAAGAGTGATGCTCACCTGCTGGGCGGTTTTTGTCTTATGCTTTTCCTTTTTCTCTTTTCCCTCTTTGTTGCCACCTCCTGAACTGCTACCATCCTTGTAGCTGTCAGCCGCCTGGTCTGAGGCCGGGATGTAAGTGCATCTCTCACTTTCCCAGTACAGATACTGCTGCATCTGAGCATTGTAGTAATACTGGGAAGAAACATTGACACAGCTCATCTTTGGATACTGCAGGACATGGTGCAATTTGAGCACTATCGCAGCACTACAAGACGAGTCAAACTTTCATTGTTCTCATCTCTTTGCCATACGCAGAAAGTAACAAAGTCTGCCTAAAGACAGACAACCCACCTGGGAATTAGGGTCATAGTACAGCCCAGTAAGAGGATCGTAATAGTAGCCAGAACTTTCATCGTATTGATACGTGGAGACATCTGGGACAGCTAGTGGCCAGAAAGAGAGAAAGCAATTAGCAAAAGTGGCCACACAGCCTAAGAGAGGCTATTCTGCTCTCCCGTCCTAATGGGATTCCTGTTTCCAAGACGATCTGAATATGTACCAATCCCTCTTCCCTCCGCCACTCACGGTATTGTGTGTAAGGTTCCTGTCCAGCAGAGCTGCCTGGCAAACTGGAAGTGCTGGTGGACATGCCAGGAGTTGCACTGGAGGGCTGGGCAGCATTAGGCACATCGGGCTTCAATACAGCAGGTGAAACTATGGTGTATGACTGAGAACAGGGGAGAGTAGATCAATCGGTGCATAGATAATGAAATCTTTTAATACATGCACTTAAATCACTCCAATTGTACCTGAGCAACAGCAGCATTTCCTTGGGCTGGACTTGCCCCTTCAGAGCTTCCACTGGCTTGGTATGTGGCTGGTACAGCTGCATTCTGGGTGGTACGAGGAAAAGTTGGTAGGACAGGCATTGGATCAATTCCTGGCACGCCAGGTTCCTGTGATCCGTCAGCTATATTGCAATGGAAGAAGCAGAGGCAAAGTCAGGAGGTAGAAAACATCCTACAACAGGTCAGAAAGGAATATGAGGCAGAAAAGCTTACCTGCTACTGATCCCTCCCCCTGGATCTTATCTGCCTTCCCAACAGCTGCTGTCCCAGAAGAGCCAGACTGAGACTGGGATCCTTTCAGGTATCCCCCCTGCGAGTATGCTGTGGCTTCTTGAGCGCTGTAAGATTCATCATGCTGGTAATAACCATAATCAGCAGACTGCTCATCCTGGGTAGCCCACGAGGCCTCTCGGCCCTGCGATGCCTATTTGGAAGACCAAATAAAAGAGGAAATCTGTTACTAAGGCAGGGTAATAATTACACTTTTTCCCATGGCTAGACATAGATGTTTTCTTCTTCTTAAAAGATAATTATTTTAGAGCACCATACTTTGCATTAAATTATAGATATAATTACACGCACAAGAGGCAGCAAGCACGCGGGGACCAACGGTATCCAGCAGCAGCTGCAACCCGCTGGTCCCTTGGTCGGCGCACTCTGGGGCTGCGCAGCACATGCTGCGCAGGTGAATTGATTCCCTGTCCAAGTAGCAGACAGAGGCAGAGGCGTGAGGGGAGGCAAGCAATCTGGATGCGTCGCGCAGGCCGGAGCACTAGCCGGACGTGGGAGGCTTGTCTTTGCACCGCAGAGTCAGAAGGCAAGCCAAGAGACACGAAGACAAGCCTCCCGCAGCCGGCCAGCCCACTGACTCTCGGTTTTCTGACACCCTCAGTGGTAATAGTTCACTGTATATCGCTGTATGAGTAGAAAAGCATTTTTGCTGCTGTTTGGGATACACCTACGTGTTTCCCCTCTTGCCCAGAGGCGCTATAAGAAGTCAGAATATTTTCCAGAATACATTTGAAGAGAGAAGACAAAATCCCCCCTTTCTCCTCTGTGTCCAAAACCTCTTCAACTTCCTTTCCTTTCTCTTCCCTCAATCAGTTACCTGTGAGATAGCCCACTGCGCAGCTGCAATGGCAGTGCTGGCTACCGAAGCAGCACTAATGCGGTTTCCATCTGATGAACTTAGGTCCCTGCAAAGGGATAAAGAATTTTTAAATTTTATCGTATTCAACTTGTACGCACCCAAATTCAATGACTTGAGTGTTCTTACACAAACAGAAGACTCAGTTCTAGGCAAATGACTTCTTACAAACCGTTTGGAACCTTTTGCGAATTCCACATTAATTGTCTTGCCATCAATGTTTAGTGGTGGATGCAGGGCCTGAAGGATCTGCAGCAACTGAGCTGCCTCCTGAGAAACGAAAGGACAAGAAATGAAAACCCTCAAAAAAACAAACATACTAATTGCTTAATATGATGTTAAGTGTGCTGTAGGGGTGAATCAGGAATACACAAATTCAACTTCCCTCTCAACTAAAAGGATTGTTGGATTATCTTTGATCCCTGTCTCAGTCCAACCTGTTTTGCAGCATTGTTTTCCATCTGCCTAAAGAAACACGAGTCCTACTGACATTTAGTCTTAGCAACTTCTTTAAGTGTCCTTGAGGGTGCAACTCAGAGGTGAACAAAATCTTATTATCCATTCTCCATTTTGTACTATAGGTAATTCTATAGTACATGGACTCAATGCACAAACGATTTTGTATTGTGCTCCAAGATAGCACCAAGGTTGTGTTTTGCTCTCCAGTATTAAAGTAAGCACTAGTATACTTACTTTTCCATAAACAGCAAAAACAGACACTGACATAATTTAGTCTATATTATTTTTCTGCTCATTTCTGTTTTCTTCCCCTCAAGTCTCTAGCTGTAGTTAGTAGAAGGGAGGGAAATAATGCCTTGAGGCCATAAGATCTTCTGCATAGCTTTCCCTTGGCTTTCCTCAAACTAAAAGTTCAATTAAGCTCTGTTTTCTAAGCTATTGTATTACTTTCCTAAAGTCCATCATTCTAATGATCTCAACCTCTAACCCAAAACAGAAATGCCATGTGTACTATTTGTTGCACTCACCACAATAGTAGAGAGCTGAATGAAAGCAAAACCACGATTGAGCTGTGTCTGCTTGTCTTTAATGACACGGACATTCGATGAGGAGAGAACTGCATATGGCGCCAAAGAACTTAAAATGGAGTCCATTGTGCTATGTGGATTCAGGTTTCGCAAGATAATGGCTGGCAGAATAAGAAACAGTAGTTGGAACTGTAAACTTATGAGGACATGTGAATTTTCACCTGAAGGAATTTAAAACTCTGCACAGCTAAGTAAGTACTGTTAGTAAAAGCCAATAAAATTCTGGCTTCCTCTTTTATTGATGATAATAAATAACATTTATATACTGCCCAATTCCCACGACTCTGGCCCTCATGGCCATAAAGGAAATCTATCATTGTTTTCTGTTAAATATAATAGGAAGCCAAACCAAATCTGAATTAAACAACTGAAACGACACTGTAAGCACTCTTTTTGCTATTCTGTTTACATATGGCAATGGCAGATCTACAATTTGAATACACACTGCCATTACCATCTGGCTGCTTCGTTTTGATAATAGCTTCTCATGGACAACAAAACAGCCTTCCAACCAATTGTTCAAGTCAGGAGAACACCTTTTTTTCATTTCAGATACTTGACTATGACATTCCCTTTCTCAGCAATAAAACAGTAGCAGAGCAGATACGTATTCAATTGTAGGGGCTCCCTTCTCAGTTTTCTTACTGCTATTGCAACTATTATCTTCTTCTCCTGGAGGGAAAAAATATCTCTTATCAAATAAGAAGCTGTGGTATATTTTTCTTCAACAGGAGAAGAGAAGAAGGTGACAGTAATAAAATAGCTGACCAATAGCTATAGAGTGTGTGTTTGTGTGTGTGTGTGTGTGTGTGTGTGTTCAGCTCACTGCAGTCACATATTTCTCCATCATTTTAATAAACTATTTTTGTTTTACAAACAAAAATGTTTTTGTTTTTCTGTTTCTGTTTTTCTATATTTCCTGTTTCCATTTTATAAAATCTCCATTATCCATTTCAAACCAATGACAATACCAAGTCCTGATACCGGATTACTTTCAAAAACAATTGACACAATTCATTCCAACAGCAGAATCGACTTTTGCAGGGGCTTTCTTCAGTATGAGATTTCAAAACTTACTATAAAACATCTACACATTAGCACATTTCCCCCATTTGCCAATCAAACTTACCAATCTGCACTCAATTTCTAGAGCTAGGAGTTACATTTAAAAGCTACACCAATTAAACCAGCTAATTTCTATTTTACAGACACGCTGGGACTGCCAACCGACTTCTAAGCCTGAACACAAAAATTCAACTAGGTAAAATATTATGGGACCTTCCTCAGAAGCTTGAAGTTTTTAAATTAATAAATCAAATGAAGAAACTTAATTAATAAATCTCAACCCTCTCATGTACAATTAAGAGTTTCATGGGGGAACACCATGAAAATTGAATTACTTTATTGCTGCTGTATATCAAATTTTATACTCACTGTCATTAGCATTCTCTGCACATGGTTCAGATATGGGGGCCACAGGCTGAGTGGACAGAGCTGCTGACACCTGGTATGGCTGAGGGAGAGGCAGAAGGCCTTGGCTGAGTTCACGCCCTGATAACGCCACTAGTTGATCTAAGCGACCGCCAGGGGGTAGCTTCTGCTCAGCTTCTGTTGCAAAGTGGAGGGTGATGAAAGGGGGGGCGGAATTAAGAGTAGTTTCTACAGGCACAAAGAGAGCTAAAAGAACTGAGCTGTTAATCTTACCAGATCTGGGAATGCCACACTTGAAACATTTTTCTCTGCGCTTGAAATTCTGAACTCCACACTGTTGGGGAAAAAAAATAAGACAATATTTATTTTCAAATAAATGTCTCCCACGGAACACTCTTTTATAAAGTGTTTCCCTATCAGGATATGTTCCTTACTGCAAAATCACAAGTTGCTCTCATTATCCAAGGATTTGGTATCTGTGATTTCAAAGAATTAAAGTTGGGAAATACACAACCTGACTTTGGTGTCCATAATGTATTGTCCCTCACATCTCAGTTTTTTTTCACAATTTTATGTTATTTTATGCTTGCAAACAAGCTTTTTCTGCATGTGTTCTTTGTTATCAGTAGATATTCTAATGGAATAGGATCTTTGTGAATGAAAGCCACTGTACCTGCTAGTACTATCCCTTAAATTCCTTAAATTCTATCCCTTAAATTCTTGTCCTAACGGTTATGATGGAAAAGCATTCAAAAATGTTCAATAAAACCTGAGAAAATAATCCCTATGTCCGATTATGCCTCAGTCTTTGCTCATAAAGTCGAGCTTCCTAAACTGCTCTGTATCTTTTATTTTCTTGTTGTTGGTGCAATCTTTGACAAAAACATTTGCAATCATTATTTTAGAAAATATTAAGGAAAGTAACACTTTAATCATTATTTTAGAAGCAAAACTAAGCAAGAGGGCTGAACTTATATTGAACCTTCATCATAGAAATAGGGAAGTTTTGCTTCTGCCTTTGATTAATATTCAATATTTACCCCCTGCAATTGGAAAAAGTCATAGCCATTGTTCTAAGTATACCAGGCCACCACTGAGCCCACTAATCTTGTTTCCCCAGCAGGACAACATCCTTCACACTGCAGTCCAGACCCACAGCTCTGAGTACCACATCACAGAATATCTCTACAAACTGATTCAAAAAAAGCAGATACCTTGCTGCAGAGCCAATCCTCATTGATCTTGGGTTTAGGGTCACTGTAGTGCATGGAGACTTTCTGACCGAGGATGGTGAGTGAATGCTGCAGGGAGAGAAACACCCCAATGAGACTCTGAAGTGGAGGGAGAGAGAAGGTGCCCATCACTGCCGCAGCAGAAAGAAGGAGAGGTTCAAACCCTTCAGCTGAATGGATGAGGGTGAGGGAGGGAAGGGAGCATAGGCTGAGAGAGTTTTGGAATTTGGCTATTTGGCTAGAGCACACCTAATCTGGCCGACACCTGTTTCTACCCAAGGCACCGGGACGTCCGGTTGCTGTGATGGAGGGAGAGTGTGTTGGAGAGAGAAAGAGAGAAAGATGAAGAAAAGGAGAAACAGACAAGACAAATGCAGCCGTGCTGTGAGATACCACTATACAATACCTCTAGACCACTAGAATAACCTTTGTTGACCTTCCGCCCCACCATTTCTCTTTTCTTCTCTTTTCCCAACCCAGTGCCTCCACAATGGGCATATTTCCCTACCCGCTCCCTCATTCAATACAAATCTCTGCTACAGTAGTGTCAATTCCAGTTTAAGGGCATGCTTGGAGAAACACTCAATCTCCCTTAAAAATGAAAACTTTTGGGAGAGATTAAATAAGATTTTAATATGATGCACCACATCCACAGATGTTCAATGCTAGACTTCTATTCTGTTCTACCATACACAACACCCCAATTTAACTACTCTAACCGTATATTCCCTAAATGGCCTATGGAAATTACTATTTTACTCAATTGCAAGGCCTCAACATTTGGTGAAGACATCAGACAATTCTATGGGGAACCAGAACACTAAGCCAGACCACTTTCCAAAACCAATTCCTAAAAGCTGCTAAGTCAAGGCCTAATTGACTAGAACCTCTTTTTGGTAAATGCAAGAACCTTGCCTATCTCTTGCCCACTGCCAACCTTCGAAGAGAAACACTGCCAGTTTCACACATAGTTGTACAGTCTGTGCTTAAAAGGAAGCCCTCACCATATGTCTCTCAACCCAATTTTCCCACATCCCTCCCACATCCAGAGCAACAGGTATCATCTCAGCCATGCTTGAGGTTACACATGTCAGCTCCCACTGGGGATGCGCACACGTGGCCCAACTATATTGTCAACACAAGAAAACAGGAAGAAAAGGAAATGGCAAAGGTAACTGCCATAGCTGCATAAACCCCAGGAAACCCAGTCGGGGCTAGGAATGCATTTTCATCCAGATTATAGTCGCTTGGAAATAAGAGTACAGTTTTAAACTAGTTAGAACAGACACAGTTTGGGTCTTAAAAACTTGGCATGTCACATCATCTCTACTGTAAACCTACGGTGCTAAAGAGAACATGGGGTCTTAGACAGAGAGGCTGTCAAGAAACAGCTTTGTGATAAAGGAGAGGAAAAAACCTTTCCTAGGGAAGTTTCCATTTTAGATTTGCACTCCTGTCATAATAATCTCTGGCAGATTATGGAGAAAAAGACACCTTCTGACAGGTGGCCAGCTTCAATATCTACTGTTCAGCTATAGCTATAAACTGCCAGAGTTACACTGAGCATGCATATTTCCAGAGCAGGGAGAACACAAACAGGACTCATGATTTCCCAAGCCCCTATTTCTTACAGCTAGGAACTCCCACAATCCCCTTAATGTGGATCAGCATCTAAATTCCTCTGCTCAACTCGTCAGATCCCACTGTCATCCCCATGGTGGAAATTAAATCCAGTTCTAACTTGCTGCCTGAATTTTTTAATATCACTTTGAAGCCCTGTTTTCTTGAATCCCCCCTTTTTTTTCAGGTCATGAGTAGACCCCAGAAGTCAAACGCCCAGTTCCCAGTACTCTGTTTGATTCCTTGAACTGTAAACAAGGCAAGATAGCTGACTTTCAGTTCTAGCTGCTCTTCCTAATCCCAGTTCAGTGATTCCCTAGGGGGGAAGGCATCTAGAATTTGTCACATGAACCAGGTGTTGAGATTGGTCATTAACAGTAGCAGTACTTGTGGGTTTCAAGTGCAGCAAAGCAACCTGATTGGCTTCCATCCATCGTGTAGCGTCCTGCAAGTGATTAAACTCGACGAAGGCGAAGCCCCGGCTCTGACCTGGAGGACAGCATTCAGATACAGACGCAGTGTGTTAGTCAACAGATCCAGCCAATATCACGCACCCCTGTTGCTGTACCAAATGGGGCAAGGGCAGGGCGCAGGGGAGAAAACAAGGTAGAGTGGGAAGGCACAGAAAAGGCACCCTAAGTTGCAAAATGGAGTGGTGCAGACTCAAATGCTGGTCACAAGCATCTCTTATGATCATTCCAGTAAAGTATTTTTGATGGACAGATGCTATTCACTGCCACTCAAACCATCTAGTTGTTTATTTTTCCTAGAACTGAGAAGAGAATTGTGGTATCCCAACTTCCAGGTCAATGCTTATCTAGCCTGTATTTCTGAAAGGATAAAGGATAAGAAGGAGAATATTGAAGAGATCTATTTCTAGCACTAATAGAGTCAGTTATCCTTTTTCATATTTTAAAAAATGGCTGGTTAAAAGAATCTATGCAGGAGGCTACATATGGCACTTGTCCTACTTTGCTGTTTAGTTTTAGGAAAGATTAAAATAACCCCACATAACAGGAGAGGATCAAGGTAAAATGCTGCAGTGCTGGACTTGATTTAAATTCTAGCTTAAAATTCATCTGATGACTCCATCAATCACTCTTTCAATCTTTCAATCTTATTGGTCCATCTGTCCAACAGAAACAACAATAGTTCCTTTCTATTGCAATAAAGAACGATAAATGTTGCTTGCATAAATGTAACATAAATTCATGTGCCTAAATTGAGAGAAGTTTATTAAAATTCCAAAAAGGCACTGATTCCCACTTTTTTCCTTAGTAGCACTGGAATTAAGATAAAATGTTTAAAGGGAAACCAAACTGACATTAGGTAAGACCAGTCCACTAAATGGGAACGTTCAAGAGACTACATTTTGGGAGGCTTTTTCTCAAAGTCTGCAATTCCAGTCTTTGTTGAAATGTAAAATTCATTTTGCATTGTAATTGTCTTCTCTTAGCCTCTGGTTGCCCATAGAAGCAGGGTGCCTTTCTGTACCCTCCGTCTTGCAGTATCTGCCAGTCCACTTCAGGCCTTGAACAAGGGCAGACACGGAGGACTATCATCAAAAACATAAACCTTGCTTTAAAATAAAGGAAGTGGGGGGAGAGAAAAGAAAGGTACACAGCCCTATCTCAGGGCCTGCAAGTGTGTGTGATAGGTAGGGAATAACCTTGGCAAGAAGTATACTTACCTGCTTGATTAAACAACTTACTTTATTCTCAGAACAGCCCTACATTGTTTTGTTTTGAAGCAAACTAAAGAGATCTCTTTTTATTTTTGCATATACCATACCCATCCAACCTGTTGGCAACCTGTCTTCCTTAATTCAGGCTGGCACTATTTATAGTCTATTAAACTGAGCAAGTTCACTAATCAAGTACTGTATTCACACAGGTGCTTGACAATCGCTTATCCCATCACAAAAAAGGCAGAAAAAAGCCAGGAGTTTTCTTAAATCCTTGGTGAATCACAAGTGCCTGCAGAATTATAGTTAATCTGGTGGGGTCAAAAGTCGGACACATGCCCAGGTATATGTTTCATCGGTAGCAATCTTAAAATGGAGTCTAATTCAGGCTGCAAAGAACTAAAAAGGCACACCGACGTATCTGATAAAATATGGTCAAATAGAAAATGCAATATATAACCAAAAGGTTGTCTTCATCCTTTGCCATGTACTTGTGAAAGAGGCCAAGTAAGAAAGACAGAGAACAAGTAAGAATTCATCTTAATACGAAAAGCAATATTGAACCACTAAACCTCCAAAGAGTCACACTTATGCAGAATACAGTGAAACTTGGAAATGACAGGCCACATCTTCTGCTCCTTTTTCAGGCCAATCTCACAGCAGAAGAACCACTGAGGCCCACATTTATAGGATTTTGATAACAGACAATAGCACTTAAAGGATTACCTCTGAATCTACTGCTAACATCTGGAAAACTGACTTATCCTTATCACTGATTGGCAGATCCTAAATACACTACAGCAGAAGCTACAATTGAGTACTTAATGCCACAGGGCAAAACTGCTCCACAAGCACACACGCATAGCATACCACATTCTAGTTTGCAGTGTGTCAAATGCTACTTGAACCATTACAACCATATCAAAAGAAAGGAGTAGAAAAAACTGTGAACAGAAGCTCACCTGAGGCTTTATTTCGCATCAGTCGCACCTCACGGGGCTGGAATCCGTGTGCCTGCAGCTGAGCCCGGATCTACAAATGCAAAGAATCTGTGAATAATGACAGTGACAGGAGGCTTTAATATAACAATCACTGAAATAAATTCAATTGAAAAAGCACCTTTGGGACTACCATGACCTGGATGACTGAGAATCTGCACTGACATTGAAAGAAGTAGTGAATGTTAATGAATTCTTGTATGGGTTGTTCCTACAAGATGCTGCTCAATTACATTTGCCAGCAATCCCAACCACCATGCCAATGGAGTTCAGTAACATTTGGGGGCCATGTTTTCTATTCCTGAATCAAAGATCCCAAAATGCTTTTTAGCCCAAGCAACCAACTTACATCACTCTCAGTGGCAGATTGAGGTAACATCCTCAGCATAATGATACTGCTAGCCTTCTGTTCTTCTTCTTCTTGTTCCGTCCGATAGTCTTGGTCCCGGTAGTCACCATCACCAGGAAAGCCCAAATGCTCATTTGGGCTATCTCGTTTTCTGTGTTGTGTCTCTGATCCGGAGGAGGCCTCATATGAATCCTAAGAAATAACAGCACAGAAGACAACACCTTAGCAGGGTGGAAGGCCAAGACTGAGCTAGACAAAGAAGCCCTCAAGTTTGCAGGTGAAGGCCTAGCAATGTACAGACAACCATATTGCCTTCCGAGCATTCTGCCAAACAGATATCATGTTTTATGATCAAGCACTTATCTATAAACCCAGGTCCAGAGTCTCAATTATTTTGCATATAGCCCTACATTATTTCTTCATATAGCCCACAGGAGGAAAAATAAGGATGAATCTAACCAGACATCACTTATATCTGCTACTAAGGTCTACTTTGCAGTGGTAAGAGAAGCAAAGCATCATTATTTCTCCACTCTTGTTGCATCTGCAGATTGTTGCCTGGCAGCCTTGTTCAGGCTCACCCAGTCTCTCTTGGGACAGGAGAGCTCAAATGATCATCTCCAAGGCCATACAGAGGAATCTGTTGAACAACTGGCAAACAAAGTCGTTTGGATTCGCTCACAGCTGGAATGCATGTACGGTGCAAGTCCATTAGAGATCCCTGGGAAAAGATCTTACCCGATCCTGTGGGACCTGAGGAAATTGACAGGATCCTTGATTCCGTCAGTGCAACCACCTGTCAATTAGATTCCTGTCCCTCCTATTTGGTGACTGTCAGGTGGGTTCAGCCAGTGATAAATTCTTCACTGCAGTAGGGGACATTTCCAGGATTTTTTAAGGAGGCCCTAATTCACTCTCTCATCAAAAAAACAACAAAAAAAAAACAAAAAAAACCATCTCTTGATCCTAATTGTCTGGATAATTTTCATCTATTCTCCCAACTTCCCTTTCTAGGGAAAATGGCAGAAAAGGTGGTGACTTGGCAGCTTCAGAGGATTCTGGATGAAATGGATTCTCTTGAACCCTTCCAGTCAGGATTCAGGCTGTTTTGGGGACAGAAACAGCACTGGTGGTACAGTGGTTAAAGTGTAGTATTGCAGGCAAACTCTGCCCCCACTGCCTGGAGTTCAATCTTGATGGGGCTCAGGACTGATCCAGCCTTCCATCCTTCTTAGGTCAGTAAAAAAAAAAAGAGGAGCCAGATTGTTGGGGGCAATATGCAAATAATGCTTACACTGTAAACCATCCAAAGAGTGCTGTAAACAGCTATGGTGGTACATAAGCCTAAATGCTATTGTTACTGTGGATATCTTTGGTGAGAGTTGTATGGGGTTAGTGCATCCGTCCTTGCTCTCCTTGACCTCTCAGCAGCCCTTGATACTATTAATCATGGTATCCTTTGGGGCTGGTTGCAAGGCTTGGGGCTGGGTGGCAGACTTGCACTGGTTTGTCTCCTTTCTCCAACGCAGGTCCCAATTGGTGTTGATAGGGAATAAGAAGTCAAGCCCTTGGCTGTTGCAACTTAGTTAGCCATATGAATTCCATCTGAGAGATTGCCTACGTGCTAGATTAGCATGGGAATCCCCAGCTAATTGGATCACATAGGTAAAAACTTGTTTGATGTGAAAGTCACATCAAAGCAGCAGGATATTTACCTCTATAGTGTGAAAATGCATCAACAGTTTTTACATCCTTCTTCCTTCCCTGATAAGATCCTTCTCACAAAGATCTAAGAAGTTCCTTTTACACACAGTTATGTGAAGATCGATTAGTATGCAAGGTTAGGATGTCACAGGATGTATTGCTATGTTTTGCTACATGATTGATATACTAGATTCTGTTTGATGTGTATGCCTTCTGATGTTATTGTCTTTGATGCAAATGCCTTCCTGTAAGTATCCTAATAAAAAGAGAGGCTCAGATTCTGTTCTGCGCTCTCATCCCGAGGAAAATCGTGTGTTTGACTCATTGCTTCATGAGAGACCGCCGCACTTGGCTGTTCCTTTGTGGTGGATGGCAGGGCTCAGTATTCTACTCATTTTTAACATCTACATAAAGCCACTGGGTGAGATCATCCTCCACCATGAGATGAAGTACAATCAATACACTAATGATACTCAACATTATATCTCCATTCCCAGTGATATCACTGGTCTCTTGCAGTGCCTGGAGGCTGTGGGGATCTGAATTGGGGATAATAGATTTTGGATGAACCCTGGTGAGACCGAATGGCTTTGGGTGCACAGACCTTCAGGATCTGGGACTTTTAACATTTTTATTTCTGGAGGGCTTGCACTACCCCAGATCGACCTGGTGCACAACCTGGAGGTTCTCCTGGACTCATGACTCCTGATTGAAGAGCAAGTGACAGTCATGGCTAGGAGAGCCTTTGCACAACTTTGTATTGTGTTCCAGTTGCACCCTTTCCTAGACTGGGAGTCCCGGAGAAGAGCTTTTTCTGCCATGGCTCCTGCGCTTTGGAACATTGTGCCCCCTCCAAGATGAGATCAGCACCCACCCTTTTGGTCATCAGAAAGGGCTTGAAGAACTGCCTCTGCCAACTGGCCTAAGGGCCCCAATGGGATCAGATCATTCTGGAGATGCTTAACACACTAGATACGATTTCCTCCCCACCACCACCACTACATGCTTTTGCTTTCTTTCTTACCATCTTTTGTCAATTTCAAATTAATTTAAGCTTGCTATTTATTGTTTTAATGTTTTTATTAGTTTTTAATTATTATAAGTTGCATAGAGCTGCCTCCAGGAGATGGGCGACATATAAATTGAAGTAACAAATAGTAAATAATTTTGACCTCCTCACAATCAGCTCTACTTTGCATGGCATAGAATTTCCTTAGGGATTCTAAAGCAGGGGTCTCCAAACTTGGCAACTTTAAGCTAGGCGGACTTCAACTCCCAGAAAGGCATTCTGGGAGTTGAAGTCCTCCAGGCTTATAGTTGCCAAGGTTGGAGACCCCTGTTCTAAAGGATGAAAGACATTCCGAAGTATAAGCCAAAGGAACCTTTATCCACAAGGCAGCAGTTATTCAGAGGCTCCAAGTTATTGAATTGCTCAGAAAAGCCATTACTCTACTATTGCTGACAAAACTGCATGAAGGTGACCATTAAATGAATAGGAGATAAGATTTACTGGAAGGAGATTTTATCCTCCACTCACTTCCACACTGTGTTCTTCGGAGGAATCATCATAATCATTAGCAGGTTCCTGGCTGTTGAAATCTCTCATGTAGGATCGATAATCCATATCTCTGTAATCATGATCCCTCTGATTCCGGCCTTCTGAGTTTTCATCCTGAATCTGTTCAACAGCACCATATCGACCTGTCCTATCCCCACGGCCACCTCTACAATGTACAAAAAGAAGAAATGTTTAAAAAAGAATTGTAAAGTACTAGTACAACCACTGACTAAGAGGGGAGCGCATGCCCTACTTAAACTTTCCATTACAGCTTCCTAACACTACGATTGAAACGGAAAAAACTGACGAAATGTTTATTTAAAGAAGTCAGGGCTTCCAAAGAGTATTATTTCCCTTATTCTTGTTTACAAGAACTGTGTTTATATACTTATATTTATCCATATAGCCGCCCATCTCACAATCAAGTCATTCTGGGCAGAGCATACAACAAATCTGTGCTTGTGTGTATGTGTTAAAACAACATGTGCTGAGAGCTTGTGGCTTCTAGACAGTATTGAAGTTATGCCCCATCATGAGTGATGGATTGAAGATGAGCATTGTAGACTGACATTATTTAAATGGCTATACCTTCCTCATTATGAACTAAAATCAGCAAGAGAGCATTGCTCTGGCTGCAACTTAAATTGCTTGCATGCTAGAGTGCAATGAATAGGGTTACATCACTAAAATGATGACACCGCAAGTTATGGTTTTTCATTTCTTTTTGCTCTTTCCTAGTACTGCCAAGTCCTTTCTATAGCTTCTTTCCCTGGTAGAGTGCATTAAGTGCCTTTCTTGAGCTAAATCTTTTCTTTACTATATTAAGAACAGTAACATTGTTACTCTCACACAATTCTCATATTGTATTGTTGCTTTATCCCAAAAAGATTTCATTATATTTGTAAGGTCAGCTCACAAAGTTTCATGTTGATGAACATGTTTATACATTTCTTTCTATTCTACTAATAATGATGTTGAAGTTAATAATGATTAAAGAGAGGCTGGCCTTAATTTAGCTATTCATTTAGTTTTAATAAATTATGGGCCATCAAATTGCTTTCAACACCTAAGCAATCATATAGGTAGATTTTGTCCACAACAATCTATCTCTGTTCTTTTGGGTCTACTTTGGTAGGTAGACACATCATGGCATTTGAATAGGTTTTCCAGGGTCTTCATGGCTGCTCTACCAAGTACTAATATGTTGCATATTTCTTGACTGCTTATTCCTTTATTGTTGATGGTTGTTTCTAAAAAGCAGAAGCTATCCACCATTTCAATAACTTCATTGTCAATTCTGGTTGTTCTACCTGTTGTCATTAATTTAGTCTTAATCCCATTTATTCAATGTGTTGCTTGACTTAGTCTTAGATCCTCTGCGTTTTTGGCTATCAGGGTGGTGTCATCAGTAGTAGCATAGATTATTAAATTTCCAGCTCCTCCAATTTTAAAACCACACCCATCTTCTACAGTCCAGACCTTCTCTTAATATATATTCTGCACATTGTTTGAATAAATAAGAGATGAGTATTCAGTCTTGTTGTACTCCTGGGGCCAGTTTTTTTCACCATGTTCTGTCTGGACTGTGGCTTCCTGACCTCTATCTAAGTTTCTTGTGAGGACAATGAGAGGTTCTGAGATTCCCATTTTTCTGAGCATACTGCACAAATTGACACAATTAAAGCCTTTTCTATAATCGATGAAGCACATACAGACATCTTCTTGATATTCTTTGGCTTTTTCAGCATGCATCAGCAATGTCTTGTGTTGCTTGGTCTTCTCTAGGCCAGACTGAACATCTGGTATCTTCTTTTCCATGTAGGGCTCTAATCTGTGTTGGATGACTCTAAGCATTATTTTGCCAACATGTGAAATTAAAGATATCATACAATAGTTTGTGAACTCCATTAAATCTTTTTTTTTAATTGGAACATAAATTGATCTCTTTTCATCGGTTTCCCCTGTGTCATTCTTCAGATTTGCTGGCATAATTTGATTAGGACTGGGATTTTTGTTGTTCTTTACCATTTTAGTGGGTATCCCATCAATTCTTGCAGCTTTCCAATTTAGTAATGACTGTAGTGCTGATATAACTTTATCTTCTAGTACTAGATGTCATAAATAAGGATTATCTTCTAAGGTATCTTATATGTTGACATCTCTACTGTATAGTACTTCAATATACTCCTTCCAACTTTCTTTGATCTCTTTTGACTTGGTTACCATCTGTAGTGTCCTTTAAGATACTAATTTGAGGTTGGAACTTTCTTTTTAAAAGACAATCATTTTTTCTGTTTCTTTTCAACCTTAATATCTTTATAAATGTTGCTGTAATACTACTTCTCGTCTCTTCTAACAGGTCTCTGAAGCTCATTGTAAAGTTTTTTCCTGAGATTTTTGTCTTTCTTGGCAATTTCCATGATTTATTCTGACACCCAGTTTTCTTTCTTCTTTTTCAACAACCTTTCACATTCATCCTTAATTACTTGTCTAAGCTCATTCCATAATTTCTCTGATTCTCTATCAATGAAGTTCAGGACTTCAAAGTGATTCCTGAAACTTTTCTTGAAAAATGTTAGTATATAATCAAGATCATATCCTGGTGATCTGGCTTTCTTCTTCTTTAGCTTAATTTGAAGTAGTTTGTGGTTTGTTCCACAGTCAGCACCTGGTCATGCCTTTGATGATATAATTGAGTTCCTCCTATTATTAGCAATAATATAGTCAATATGATTTCTATATATTACATCTGGTCATGTCCATATATACAGGCATCATTTTGGTTGTATGAAGTTTTAACAGAGCAGATCCTAAAATCAGCATTGATCTCTTTTCACAACTTCTTTGTTTAACAGCATTATCTAACCCTAGCAATTTCAAAGAAAAAGAGACACAACATATTTCTTCCTAGGCAGTAAAGTAATTGAAAGAATACTTTACCTTCTCTCATACTCCATTGCTATCTGTGAAGTACAAACACCTCAGGAATCTTCCAGCACAAACCCTTCAATGGGTAATTGCCATTCCAGAAGGTCATAAGAAGTGGATTATAAAGATTTCTGTAGGGAAAATAGAATACAATGCTTTTATTTAAATGCTCATGTAGTTTATAATCCCAGCAGCAGTAACTTCTAAAGCAACTGTAAAACTAAAATGTTTCCAGCTTCATGTGTACAGGCTGCATAATTTTTAAATTAACTGTATTTAATATTTTGAAGGAAATGAAAAGAATATGAGTATAAAAATACAGAACATGTAAATACAAGAAATAAGATACAGATAATTATCCTGATTGATTAAATACACTTGGTTAAATACACAGTTGAATACACTGACAAAACTATGAACAGTAAAGCATTGCATTAGATCAATACTAAAACTGAAAGATCTGACTAAGATATAATTCTGTATATAAGAAAAACAAAATTCTGGATATGGCACAAATCCATATATTGAATTATAATGCAAGAATGATTACAGGTTCTCAAATCTGCAATTCCGCACAATTTTACAAAATTTTATAAAAATTCCAACTATTATCTTCAACTTTGCAAATACATGTTAACATAAATATAAATCTAGCATCTCATTGCTGGAATCAGCTGAATATGTAACTAAGGTCAAATTTGTATCACTAGTTATTATTAAATAATGTGGAGAATTCTTTTGTAAACTGTTCATATGGAAAATGGTATGGTTTCAGAAAACATAGGCAGGTAAGGACAGACCACTACTTTTCCCACTCAGATCCCTCCTATTTCCTGAGCTCAAGAAAGAGACTAAATTCTAATCTTTCATGAATTCATACTAGTTAAAACTTTACATATGCACTCTTAGCTTTTTAATAGACTAGCTATTTGACTCTGAATACATAATACTGCGTTTTATCAGTCAGATAATCTTCTGCATTTTTTTATGTTTGAAACAGATTTAGAAAGATTTATGGGTCTAAAAGCACTTTGATTCTCAGTACACAAAGCCTCCACTAACATGCAAAAAGAAATCCTTTCAAGTAGAAACATTCTGTTATTCTCTTGTAGAATTCCAGAAGTAATTATATTTCTCAGAGAGCAATTGCTTATGAAAACTAAATTCCATGAATTTTCAACATGGAAAACAACAAATACAGGTAAGTCAAAATTGTGAATTCTTTATGAGCTCCATTGTAAATGTTACCCTCACCTTACAATAGTAATTGAGATGGGAATTGCTGCTGCTAATTGACATAGATGTAAAATGCAACATCACATGACCATGTCACTTAGCAACAATTCCAATAGTCCCAATTGCAGACCACACATGACAATGACTTCCAACCTCTCAATTGACTTTGCTGGTGGGAACCCAGCAGGGAACATCGGAAATCAGAGTCACATGATCAGGGAACACACTGTAATGGCTGGAACTCCAAGGACCACTTATAAATCCCTTTTGTTCAGTGCAATTACCAAGTTTGAACGGTTGCTAAACAAATGGCCATACCCCAAGGACCACCTGTACTTTGCTACCATTATTCATATATTCACTGTAATGATTTTCATGAGGACCCGGAATTTATCTTTTAAGAAATAGAGATGTTCTTATCCCTGCCAGATAAATTTAAGGGCCTTTGTAGGACCTATGCTTGGCTTACTAGTTCCCATTCATCTAGTGTTAATCTAAAGGAAAGGTACAAATAAATCATCCAAAACTGCAGCTTTTATTATAGTGGCGCAGTGGCTAGAATGCAGTAGTACAGGCTAATGTAAAGTGACCAGATTTCAGCGATGGCAAAGCGGGACACCATTGACGGGGGGGGGGGGGTGTACATGAGCGCTGAGTCTTGCCACCTGCCTGAAGGAGGAGGAGCGGCTGCTGCTTCTCCGCTCTTCCAGGCAGGCTCGGCTCTCCTCTCCTCTCCTCTCGGCTCTTCTCTTCCTCTCGGGTGAAGTCAAGCGGCGTCTCTCCTCCCTCTCGCGCCCCCTTCTCCACCACTCCCCCTTCTCCACCACCTCCTCTTGCGTTGCCGCCTCCCATTTTCAGAATGGGAGTGAAACAAAAAAAAAATCGGGACTTTTTGGAATTGCCGTGGGACGCGGGACACATTAAAAAGCGGGACTGTCCCGCCAAAAGTGGGACGTCTGGTCACTATAGGCTAATGCTGCCAACAGTCTGGAGTTTGATACTGATGGGCTCAAAGTTGACTCAGCCTTCCATACTTCCAAG
The DNA here is from genome assembly GCF_028640845.1 of Ahaetulla prasina. NCBI lineage: Eukaryota > Metazoa > Chordata > Lepidosauria > Squamata > Colubridae > Ahaetulla > Ahaetulla prasina. Next base: position 172,548,440 of record NC_080540.1, read on the forward strand.
GTTGGTAAAATGAGGACCCAGATAGTTGGGGGCAGTATATTGACATATTGAGAGTACTCAGAGAGTACTGTAAAGCACTATGGAGTGGCATATAAGTCTAAATGCTATTACTAATGGAATTTGAGATATACAGAGGATATAAATATTGCCACACTTTCTTTGCGCATGCATGACTATTATTCTATGATCTGCTTTCTTATTCACTTCAAGATACACAAAGTTTTACTGCCACATCTTTAGAACAGAAGTCCAAACCAAAGTAATAACCAAACTAATTAAAATTGACCAAGAAAGAAATTCCCAGTGGCCAAATCAATCACTATATCTCTTATTTCCCATTAGTATCTCCTCGCCTCTGAAGATTAATTTAAATCTAATCAAAAATATTTTAACACTTAAACTCTGCTTTCCATCCCAAGCATGTCAGATTAAATATACATTTGCAAATCAGCATACTGAGATTCAGTGGCTGTGAATTTTTATTTTTTTAAGTTTGAGTTTGAAAATGCATGTTTAGCTTCCTCAGTTTATCTCATAGGTTAAACATAATATACTGTATTTTTCAGAAGATGCACCGGAGTATAAGACGCACCTTAATTTTTGGGGAGGAAAATAAGAAAAAAGCTGATTGGCGGCTGGATCCACCTCCCGAATACCCCCAATCAGCTAGTCCCAGAGATGAATTTTGGCAATAGGTTTATTGGTTGTGAGCTCTGTGCATTGCTTTTTTTTTCAGCCTCTGAAACCTCCATTTCAGAGACTTTTTTTTTCAGCCTCTGAAACCTCTGTTTCAGAGGCTTTTTTTCTGAAGCTCCATTTCAGAGGCTTTTTTTAGCAGAGTCAGAGCTACATTCAGAGTATAAGATGCACCCAGATTTTCACCCTCTTTTTTGGGGGAAAAAGGTGCGTCTTATACTTCAATCTTATATTCAGAAAAATACGGTAGTTTGCCTCTTGCTTAGCAAGTTCTAAGAATCTAACTAATGTGATTTAGGAACCAAAGTTATATCTTATTGCTGAGATTAGCATCAGCTTTCATGTACCAAAACCATGAGTAGCAATACTATTTTTATTATGGGGTTACAGTAACAAAGTCTAGCAAATCTGAAAGCACTTCTCCACTGCCTTGCTTTTACTTTTCAGAGAACTAAGGGGATGGATCCCTTCTGAAACATTTCCCATGCCTCTATTTCCTTCCATGGGCTGATATATCTTGTCTGACTATTGCCTAAGCTGAAGCTCTTCCTCGTCTCCCAAGATCATTCTCACAGCCCCATTACACATTCTATAAACACAACTGTTTATTAAACAGCAGTACTATATAGTACATACATACATACAATATATACCCACATATATCTGTGGATAAGACAACCCTCAAAGTTTTAACCAAAATATCATGAAAAATGTGACACTATCAAATAAGCCATAGCTCAAAATTTTTGTATTTTTTTAAAAATGTTCACAATTGGCTTATCTGCAGGTAGTGCATTCTTCATTATCATTTCAGTTAAAAATTCAAGGATCTGCTTAGATGTAGATGGACTTATCCATGAGTATGTACATGATGCAGGGGTACTGAGGGGAAAACCCAGCATATATATAAAACCAATGTTTTGCAAAGTGAAAGGAGTAAAAATAAGCCAAAGTATGAAGGCATCAGATACAAAGAGAAGAAAATATAGCTAAATCTAATTTATATCAAACCATTCACTTCATCACTCCATAGCCTTCTATCCTTGCAAACCAACCTTGTTTCACACACTGCTTTTTACATTTATTTTTAAATTCTCAATTCATGCCTTTGAAGGATCTTTACCAACTCCATCCAACCAGCCATGACTACTTTCACAATCTTTCTCTAAGACTTCCTTCTTATATTGGATTTGTGATTCACTCTGATTGTCTCTACATCACTAAATCATCCAAACATGTGGAAGATTCTCATTATTCGTAGTAGTTATGTTATATAAAGTCACAATGAAAAACTGAATTAGCAAATACTGAAACCTCAATTTGTATAACTCAATTTTTTTTTGCTTTTCTCCATATCCACAAATGACCATGAAAGCGCCATGAGCATTGATTTTGTGGTTACAAATAAATTTCAGCAAGTAGGTATATTTGCAAATACAGAATTGAATAACAGGAATAGACTGTTGTTTTGTTGTAATCATACCTTTTGGACTCCCTCAATTTCAACAGCTCATATATTACCCACTTCTTTTTATCAATATTATAATCCTAGCATTTCTCCATCCCTTTTCCTATATTTATTAAATATTCTACCAAGATACAGAAATAATTCTACTTGCTCTAGTTCAGATTCATATAGAAGTTAAATATTAAACTTAAATCAAGTTCAGGAACAGTGAAATATGGAAGACTCCATTCCCATCAAATACTGCAGCTTGAACCATCAATCCTCAATTCTCAGAAAACAGAAATAACAGAGTTGGAAGGGACCCTAAAGATCTTCTAGCCCAACCTCACTTGGAACACTGCTATCATGTCACCCCAAGTCCTTTTTTTTCACTAAACTAGACATAACCAATTCCTGCAACTGTTCTTCCCGTTTTACCCTCCACCCCCTAATAATCTTTATTGCTTTTTTTCTGCACCATTTCCAGAATTTCAACATCTTTTTGATAACACAGTGACCAAAACTGGATGCAGTACTGTACAGATTCTAAGTGTGGGCTTACGGTATTAAGGCTTTATCAAGCGGTACTGTTTCTACTTGAAAATAAACGTCAATTCATTGAACAGAAGACACTCCTGGATACCAGCAGGCTTGTCATATTAAGGAGAGCAATATTGGCAGCAACTGGCAAACTGGGGGTTCTTTGTTATCATAGGCTGCATATACAGTTCTCCAGTGTTACAGACTAACTGCCTCTCTTACATTTCCTGGCCGTTTAGAATAGAATAGAATAGAATAGAATTTTTTAATGGGCCAAGTGACACACAAGGAATTTAGCTCCTGTTTCAGCGTTTCCGCTTTGAAGCCAGCGTTTTCCCAGGATCTGCCCTTCCAATCCCCGAAGAAAACAAGATCTTAGTGCCCAAAAGCTTGCGCCACGATCGGTTTGTGTGTGTTGTTGACCTGCCACAAAAACCACGTTCATATACACACAAGGGCATAGGAAGCGAGCCCAGGCCTCTCTCAATAGGAGCTTTTCGGGGCCTCACACTACTGATTTCTCCCCCCCCGCCCCGCACTACTGATTTCCCTTCCCTCAAATTTTGTATTCGGATACGGGGGCAAACATTGGGAGGGTATTTCAAGCGCTGGAAACACCAAGCGGGCTTCGGATCAGTTTTCGCCAGGCTCCAAAGCTGGGCGGTTTTCTTCTCGACCAAGAGGGAGGAACGACGCTCTCTCCGGGGTTGCCTGTGTGTGTGGGGCGCCTTGAGGGAGGCCCAGCTTACACCGCCCCGTCCAGGCCACCAAGCCCCCACCTTCCCCCCGGCTTCTCCTCTCCCGCCCCCTCCAACCTCACCTGGCGAGCGCTTCCCCGGGGCTCGCGACCACCGAGCCACCCGCCTCGCCTCGCAAAATGGCGGCGCTCCTCCAAGCCACCTTCCTCCTCCCCGCCGCCCCCCCCCCGCCGCCGCCGCCGCCGTCGCCGCCGCGCCTCTTTCCCAAGACTCCCTTCGTCACGGTCGTCGTCGGTGACACCGGAGCGTTCCGACCGCCTTCCTCCTTTCCCCCAGCGCGCGAGGGGAGCCCGTCCACGCGCGCCCATTGGTTCGCAAGCCGTCGTAGCGACCGCCCGCTCCGGGTTAGGATTGGCTGGAGACTCCGTCGCTCGAGCTCTGGTTTTCCTCGCTCGCCTTTCTCGCGTCTCTGAAGCGGGTCCTCCGAACTGCTGGGAGAGTTTGCTTTGATTTCGTTTCTTTGTCGCCAGTCATACGAATATTATGCGGTTGTTATTATTATTATTATTAAGGCAGTTATGCGAATATTTTTTTGGTTAGTTGGAGCCTTCGAAAGATCGGGTCCTGTTTGCAAAAACTTCTGCAAAAGGAGTAGGAATGTCCAGCTGTGCGGAACAGCTCAGTAATACAGTAACCATCAGTTTCTGCCCCAAAGGTGCTTTTTCAGGGGGCAACTGGACTTTCTTGTTGTTGTTGTTTTCTTTGAAGACGTTTCGCTTCTCATCCAAGAGAATGGATTCCCCACTATCCTGTCATTCAGCTCTGACAGGATAGTGGGGAAGCTTCTCAGAGCTGCAGCTTCTTGGATAAAAAGCGAAACGGCTTCAAAGAAAAAAACAAAGTCCAGCTGCCTCCTGAAAAGGCACCTTTGGGACAACCATCACCTGGATGACTGCGAATCTAGAGACATCCGTTTCTGCATTAATTGCCTGCGCGTCATATTGAACAGCACACCAACTGCACCAGCTAGGTTCGCGGTACGCACCAAAACCCACTTCAGTCTAGTATGTTGTGCAAACCTAATCATAAATGGAAAGCTTTATTATGCATTGCATCTCTCCTTTCATGATATACAATATCTTCCAAAAAGACTTCTCAATCATAATACACTAAAAATATGAAATAGCATTTAATGGCACTGGCCTTGAGGAAAGAATAGAGCTGGAGCAACCGTCAAGGGATGGGTTTTTTGCCTGTCTCTTCCTAAATTATTTTTGCCATTGTGGAGTCAGGAGGGTTTTGTACTTGGGGTAATCTCCCCTTCTCCATAAATTCACGGGGCGTTTTCTACATAGAATTAAAAAAATTGCACTTATTAATAGTTCCAATAAGAAAAACTGACAATCGAGCTGAAGTATAATTTTTAAAATAAAGCTACGGGCAGAAACATTCCTTTTTCAGAATAAAAGGTAACTGAGGCAATTGCTCTATTACTCACCTGTCAAGTCTACTAGCTTTGCAATGCAAATTCCAGGCCAGTAGAGTAGGGATCGTTAGAAGAGAAAGCCATGAGCGTGAGATTTATTTATACTGATAAGCGATCTTTGGAGTTTGGAGTTCGCTACCACGTTCTAACCATCTAAATTAGGGGTCTCCAACCTTGGCAACTTTAAGACCATTCTGGAAGTTGAAGTCCACAAGTCTTAAAGTTGCCAAGGTTGAGACCCCTGATCTAAATAGTATTTAGTCATACATCATCACAAAAGCTTTCTTTATCGGGGGCTATTATTATTATTATTTTATTTTATTTTATTTTTAAAGTCATCTCTCTCTGCAGTTCCGAGATATCCGTCGAATTCTTCTCTAACACTGCCGTATCCAGACTAAAAAATAAATAAAAACGAAAGCGTGTGAAGCACTCGGTTTCCTTCTCCCAGCGCAACTTCCGGAGGAACTGTTTCCGCTTCCGGTTAGGATGTTGACCATGGCGGCGCTGCGGAGGCTGGCGGGCTTGCAGAGGTTGCTGGGGTTACCGGCTCGTGCCGTCTCCTCCGACCAAACAACGAATTCCACGGTTTCTGCCCGGATCTCCCGGGCCCCTCGCCCTCTGGAGGTGGTTGAGTGGCACCCAATAAAGGAGCATGAGGAGACGAACCCTTTCATCAAGGTGAGAAGTGTCAGAGGGGAGAGCTAAAAGGGCAGGGGAGCATAAGGGGCAGCTGAGTCCGGCTTTCGTTCCATTTCTGTTGGAAAAGGAGATGCGATTTCTTTTTTGGAAAGAGGCTTCATTTTCTAAGAACAGCTTTCTGCCATATGGTGTCCTCTGGGTAGGTCGGGCTACAGTTTGTAGGATCCTCAGCCAGATATTTGGACAGCGATCTTGCCAACACGACTGGAGCTTTCTGAAAGGTAGAAATGTCTATCCTGGAATTGTGAGTATTCGATGGTCCCTGTTTGTTAGCTGCAAAATAGTACCCTTAATGCTAACCCTGTGTCCCAAGGATGTAACTACTGGCATCCTTGACTTACAACAGTTCGTTTAGTCACCGTTTGAACTTACAACAGCACTGAAAAAACTTGACTTATGACAATTTTTCATACTTATGACATTCTTATAGTTATATGATTTACATTCGGATGCATGACAACTGACTTATCTTTATGACATTTTGCAGTGTTCTGGAGTCATGTGATCCCCTTTGGCCACCCTCTGACAAGCTATGGGGAAACCGGAGTCACTTAGCAACCGTGTTACTGCAGTCATTCACTTAACAAATGTGGTGAGAAAAGTCGTAAAAGGAGGCAAAGCTCACTGAACAAATTTTTCACTTAGCAACTTAAATTTTGGGCTCAAGTGTAGTCATAAATTGAGGATTACCTGTTCTGGAGTAAGTGTAGGGTAATAAGAGTGTTTGAAGGATTCTGCTCAAGAGTGCATCCTTTATGCATCTTTCACTCTGAATTTGTGTTGCATGGAGAGATGGAAACACTAGTGCTATTTTTCTAGTTTTTCTAGTTTTCTTCACTCGGTTAAGTGAAAACGTTAGTGTGTTTAATTTCAGTCTTTCAGAATCCTGAATTGCTGATATGATCATTAGAGAGGGTTGTTGAGTTTAGGCTGTAGTTTTGAAACAGTTCTTTCTTTTTTTCTTTCTATTTTAGAGAGCCATTATGTCATAGAATTGTCATTGGGAAGAATCTTGAAAATTGTCATCTCCAAACCGTATTCAGTGCAGTGTGCAACCTCAACATCAGTGGGAGATAGAAGGCTCTTGATTTTTACAGATATTAATCAGATTGCTGTCACAACATTAAAGAATCATGAACAAAGACAAATCCGATTTTTCACTCTAGTGTATTGTTTAAATTGAAACCTAAGATAGCATCATAAAATCTAAGTAATATCCACTTGTTGATTAGCATTATGCTATGTATATTTTTATATTATATTAGGCCTTGCTTTTTAATGGTAAAGCCCCTGGGATTGAATAAGATTAATGCTCATTCTCTCTCACAGGCATGTGGAATGTCTTGATCAGGTATTTAATTCTTAGTTTCATTCCCATTTATAAATCAGTATTTTCACATTTTGCAGAATTGTTTATGTGAAATATATATGAGTTCAGTCTTGTAAAATAAAATTTCATTCAGTTATATGGGATTTTAACATTTTCACTTATCTAGAAATAAATACTGTCTTGGAAGTTATTTCTCAAGAAACATTCATAAAATTGTCCTATAAAGTACAATTGTGATATATTGAAACGAGCCTTGCTTTCCTGCAATGTATTAACCACCAAAATCTCTTTTATGTGCCTGCACGACGTAAAAACTAAAAATCAACAAATGATAAACAAGTAACTATAGATCCCTGGGTTCAGGAGTTCCAAACAGTAGCTAGTAAATATGTTCATCGTATCTTATTGTTTTTAAAAAATAGCAACAATGGGATCTTATAGTGAGCAAATATGAGGTGAACTCTATAATCAAATATATACAGTGTTATTTCAATAGAAGAGTATATAAATGCCTTTTTTTCCCTTCCATACAGTTGTGACAAATTATAGAATTTGCCTGGACAATCCCTACCTACAGTTTTACTGGCCAAATTTTTCCGAAGTGGTTTGCCGTTGCCTCCTTCCTGTGGCTGAGGGAAAGAAACTAGCCCAAGGTCACCCAGCTAGCTTTGTTCCTTGAAAGTGAAACGAACTCATTCTCCCATATTCTAGCTTAATGCTTTAACTGCTACATTAAACTGGGTCTCATAAATGCTGTAGCTGATTGCAAATAATATAAGGCAAAAGAAAAAATTAAAATGAAGGGAGTACAGACAAAAATCAGTATGTATAATGAACTATTATTTTTTAACTATACACTTTACATAACAATTATCTGTTAAAGATAGACATGAGGTTTGTGAGCATTATATAAACATCTGTTTATTAATCATCTGATCTCTTTTTCATAGTCTTAATATGCAATTTAGAGATTGGCTTCCTATCTTACACTAATTCTAGTAGTTTGTTCTGTCCCCCCCAACCACAACCAAGAAGACACGCCAACTGACTATATCTGCCAGCAATTTATTCCTACGACAGATATCAGTTCTGGCAACGAACCTGCGATTGCCTGCCAAGTTCTCTTATCTCCTCAAAAGCCAGTGTAACTGCAGTTCGTTGCTGGAGCAACCAAGAGTTCAGAAATAAACAGAAATCCAGAAGCCAAATTCTTAGTCTCGAAATATTGCAGCCAAAGTTTCCAAGAGTCAGTTTTTGTCCATCACAAGAAGCTATAGAGCAGCTCCTTCTGCTTTTATACCCTGTGGGGTGTGGCTCCGTGACTTAGCACTCTTTAGGCCTGCCACCCCTTCTTTTGTTTTTCCCGCCTCTCCTTTCTGCAATGCCTGGGATTAAACCAGAACTGATTGTCAGCAGCTGGGTCTTGAGGCATTGCCTGGGAGGGGAAAGGTGCGGGAGAAAGAGGCCTCGTCATCTCCTCCACCTGGCCTGCCTCTGGAACCTGGAGCGGAGCCAGAGAGGAAGGTCCTGCAGAGGGAAGCCCTGTCGGCTCTTCCCCCTCACTCTCTGAGTCACTCTCTGCCAAGAGGTCAGGCTTGGGAGCCGAAGACACAACATAGTTTGTTTAAAGCAGCATGTTGTACGAGCCTAAACAAGCCATGGCATAGTGTAAACCTGTCTATAAGAGTCTCTACTCAGAAATAAAACTTAATTAGTTGAATGCAGCACATATTGGGAGTGGCCCAGAGTTGGTTGGAAGATAAATAGCTATATAAATGTTTTAAATAAATCAAAACTGAATACCAAATATTTTACATAAATAAAATGTAAACTGTTCTTTGTATATATTTTTCTTTTGGCATACCGAGCCACAATTTCAAAAAGTATAACTTTATTAAAAGAGTGATTGTGTCTTCAGTTTTTACCATGCTTGTAAAATTGATTAAAATCAGCTTTTTAAAGAAAATAAGAATTGTACTTTTTATCTGTATGGATACCTATATTTGGTTACAATTATTCAATTGCATGTTTTCAAACGAAAAATTCTAAAAGGAATTCAGATAGTAAAATATAAGGCAGGGAATTCTGAAAGGTCCAGGTGGTTATTATAAAACCAACTACTATCATTGCTAGATTTCTCTCTTCTTGCTGGATCAATACATATGTTCCAAATCAGAACATCCATTCCACTCAAAGTAATTATTAAGATAATCTTCTCCAACCCCTTTTGTGGGACAGATTAAAAAAAGAAATATACCTATTAGAATTAAGTAGATGATACATCATCATCATTTTAGCCATTGTCCACTGCAGGATGAAAGCCTCTTCCACATGTTTTCAACCAATATAGTCCTTAGCTTTCTTTTGCCAATTGGGCCTGAAATATTTATTGATGTCATTGATCCATCTTGTTGTAGGTCTCTTTCATGGATGCTTTTTATCAAGTGAGATCCATTGTATGACTGCCCAGTTCCACCTGCCATCAATTCTTCTTGCTTATGTGATTAGCTCATTTCTATTTCAATTCTTTTACTCTCTTGATGACATCATATATTTTTGTTTGTTCTCTAATCCATATGCAGGTCTTTCTATCTTGTCTTGTAATGCTGACCATGTATCTTTCCATCTTTCCATTTTGCGGCACTCGTAGCATTTGTATCGATTGTGAGGTTAGTGTCCATCAGGGTGGATAAAAATCAATGATTTTTAAAAAAAAATTAAAAAAATCCAATTTTTTAAATTTACGGTAAATCAGATTTTTTTAATTTTTATCAAATTTATTTTAATAAAATGGTTTTGGAGTAAAAATCTGTCTAAAGATAGTTTTCTATTTAAGAGTAATAATTTAGTTTGTTCAGCATGAAATGGAGCTTAGTTATATAGCATGAAGCTGTATATTCTGCAATATTTGCATTTTTGGTAAACTCATTCAAAGAATCCAAGCTCTGCAACTAAATAGGAAACCTTCATTTTGTTTGCAAATAATAATATTAAAGATTTTAATTGCCAGCAAGAATGAGTCTTTATGTTTAAAGAGCACTTGTCATTTCAGATCCATCGTGGCAGCGCCTGTTAGCGGGCATCTGCTCACCTGTTGCCCGCCACATCCCTCACCTTGTGCCACTGCGGCATCACCAGCTATCCCATTAAACTGAATGGGACTGTTGGTGAATCAAAAGCAGATCAGAGGAGGAGCCGCTGTGGGACAGAGATGACAGTTGCTCTTTAAAAATTATGAGTTGATTTAAATCAAGCCTTTTTACTAGTGATTTAAATCATGATTTAAATTGACGATTTAAATCATGATTTAAATTGACGATTTAAATCAAATCCACCCTGGTGTCCAGGTTAGAGGAGGTAGCACACACTGATAGAAAACTTATCTCTTCAGGCAAAGGGGGGAAGGTCGTTCTTGAAAACTATGCTTAGCTTGCTGAATGCCTACCAACCACATTTAACATGATGTTCAATTTTCTTTGCTGTATCACCTTCCACTGAGATCCATTGACCCAGGTATACTATATAGGTATACTATACATCTAGTTCTTCTCCAGATATAATTTTTTTTCTTTCTTTGGTGAATTTATTAAACATAACCTGGCTCTTTTTCAGATTTATTTTTAACCCAAAATGGTTCTGTTTTGTGAAGCTCTGGTATGTGTCTTTGTAGCTCTTCCGGGTCTTGTGAGAAAAGAACAAAAGAATAACACCAGCTGCAAATCTGAAATGGTTTAAATAATGGTTATTTATGATACATGGTTAGTGATTAGATTAACCCATTATGTTAAGTGGTGTTTTTATCACCACTTGTTGAAAAAAGCCATAGTGATTTAATGTGACACATGAGCTCAGCCGGTATGGGGTTTCTTTTACTCTTCTGTAACATTGAATGTCTTTGCTGATTTTGGTTGTTCTTTGTAGTGGACAACTGAGACTCTCTACAGAGAAGCACCAGGATTTATTCCTTGCAGAAAAGAGAAACAAGGAGTGTGGAAGCTTTACTGTCTACTCGGGCACGGAGTTCTGACACTGGTCAACAAGTTGTCATGGTAGACTCGTCCCTTTCCATTTTGTTCCCCTGCGGGGAATTTTTTAGACTGTAACCTCAACAAGAGCTTTTCTTTCTTTTAGTGGAAGAAAAAGATAGGAGGTTTGCTTCCAGTCTTACAGCCAAGGCCAAAAAGCTCCTGCAGTCTTTCCCTATACATTTGGAAGGCACTGTTAAAGAAAGGTAAAGATTAAAGGAAGCTGTTTTCAAACAGATTCGCAGAAAAATAAAAATTCAGTTTTGCCCTTAGCACTTTGGCTGGATGTATTTTGTTGGGGGATTTAAAGCATTAAAGTTCTGTGTAGGTTTACTAATAAAGATTAGTCAATTGAATATTATAATCACTGTTAATGTATTATGTGTATCAGCTCATGTTTTCTGATCAGCAGAGTTTATGGTAGATTTTTCCTGGTGGAAGCAAATGTCTACCCATGAGATTATAATGTTTTTATTCATAAAGAGTTTTGTGGTTCGATTTTGTTCTTTTGGTTCATATTTTATATTTAAGTTTTAAAGCACTTTTTTCTAATACCATAATAATGTATTATTAAAAGTGGTTGTGGTTCATGAAGAACAATCAATCTGTCCTCTCAAAAGGGTACAGTTTCTGCTACAAGACTGCCAATATTAATTTTACTTAATTCAGCCTTCTGCTAGAAATAGAAAAAAAAGTCATTTAAAAATAGAGGCAAGAGTTCCTGGACTAGAAAAGAATAGTGTTTTTCCCTTTGAAAAAGGGAAGAGAAGCAGAGGACCTTTGCTTCTGGGTGATTTTATTTCTGTAGAAATAAATTACAGATTTTAACCAGGAATTTGTGTTACGGTCTTGAGTTATGTTTCTCTGTAGTGCAGGTCTCATTGTCTCACATTCATAGTTCCCTGAACTTAGAATATTGTGGTTTATATCATTCTTGAATCAGTTCCATGATTTTTCTTTATAGTTTCCTTGTGATCTATGATTTAATTTGGAATCCAACATGTGATAGGAATCATCCCATTTGTAGCAGATCAATGTCATTTTATAGTCCGACTGAAACATTTTGTTACTTTTGGATTTTTCTTGTTTAATACCATGTTTTCACGAAAATAAGACCATCTTATATTTTTTTGAACCTTGAAATAAGTACTTGACTTATTGCCATGCGCTCAAAAGCCCAATTGGGCTTATTATCAGGGGATGCCTTATTTTGGGGGAAACAAGGTATTGAATGCAGATTTCACTATCCTTTGAATCTCAAGATTTTAGCTCCAATAATAAAAAAGCTACAAACTTTTTAAGAGCTAAGTGGATACTGTACACTTAAATGAGTGCTATTAAAAATAACCTTTAGAAGTCATTGGGAGATTAAGTCAGCTTTCCAATGGCTAATCCTCTTATATAACTTTTTACTACGGTTATATTCTTTTGTAGTCCTTGGCCTTTTCGGAGATGAATATTCTTGAGCTAGTATTTGCTTTCCAATTTTGTAGACCTTTAGGACAATAAATATTTATTGTTAGCTTTAGAGAACATTTGAGGTTCAGGATTGACTGTGGAGTCCTTTGTGCTCTCTGAATTTGGCTTTTTTTCTGAAGACATTTCATTACCCAACAAGGTAACATCATCAGTGCCAGAAGGAAGTGGGGTTTCCTTTCTGTAGTCCTTGACTTACAACCACAATTGAGTCCAAAATTTCTGTTGCGTAATGAGGCAATTGTTAAGTGGGTTTTGCCCCATTTTACAATCTTTCTTGCCACAGTTGTTAAGTGAATCCCTGCAATTGTTAAGTTAATAATACGGTTGTTAAGTGAGTCTGGATTCCCCATTAACTCTGTCAGAAAGTCGCAAAAGATCACATGACCCTGGAACACTGCAACCGTCATAAACACAAGCGAGTTGCCAAATGTCTGAGTTTTGATCTTGTGATGCTGCAAAGGGTCATAAGTGTGAAAAATGGTTATGTCACTTTTTTCAGTGCCATTATAACGTTGGTCATTGCACAAATGTTTTTAAGTCGAGAACTACCTGCACAGTAGCTTGCTCTGTCATAGTTGGTGTGGTATTGTTTTTTCCTTTGTAGTTCCTTAATTAGGCTGATTGATTAAGCAGCAGCCTAACCTTGAATCACCTTAATTCAACAACCAAATGCCAACCGTGGTATCCAGCAAATCAAAAAACTACCAAGGGGGTGGAGGGGGAACCCCCATCCTAGATTTATTGCCCTGCAATAAACAAAAAAAAATTCCTACTTGTCACACTGCTAGGTAAGAGTTTCTAGGCTTCTTTATAATGTTGAATTATAACATTAAAACATCCCTTCGTTCAATTTCATGAGTTAACCAACTGGAACTCTTGGCTTCTCAGCTACATCCACTGATCTTGGAATAGCTGTTACATCGGGCCACATGGTGGTGCTGTGACTCCATGTGCCATTAACTATGTTTTTTTTGCTTTGTTTTTAATTGCTATAGCATGTGTGATTGTTGATCCTGCCCTCTTTGTAGCTTTGGTGCCTCAAGGAAATTTTAAGTAGCATTTACCATTACCTTTATTGAAATGTTCGATTCAGACTCATCTCATCGTCTGGTTAAGCGAGACAAGAGCTAAAGGACATCATAATATCCATTGTGTTTAGCAAGAATTGTAGCTATTTGCTACTAGACAGGAAAATGTATTATTGGAGGTTGCTTAGTTCTTTCTTATCCATGTATGTTTCTCCCCCATTGCTATAACTTCAGCATCCTCTTCCAGTTTCAGTTAACTAAAATAATTTCCTTTGTTCCTGTTTCTCTAATTTCTCTTTCTCTTTTCGATATGGATTGTTGTCTGATTGCTGGTAAAAGGAAACTTTACAGGAAAACATGATGGTTTTCTTAGAGTAGGTGCTAGAGAGCCAATGAATACAGATTGTTACCTATTCAGGCATTTTAATGGAATTTTCTCCTACTGAGAAATTATGTCAACATTTGCAAAGAGCACACACATCTCTACTTGACAAGATGCAGGGAAATGAAAACCTCAAATCCATTATAAGATTTTGACAAAGACTGTCTAGCTGAATGTGATGTTGAAAAATCCATGTTTTATCTCTTGAATGAACAACTAAATATATATGCATTTCTCACCTGACTCAGGAAGCTAGAAATCATCTCCACTTGTTTCTTGATTTGAAGGGCCCAAAGCTACCGAGTATACAATAACAGGGATGATAGAATTTAAGACTGTGCTGCGGATCTTGGAAAGTTCTTTGACTAGGAGTTCGTTTTCTGTATCCCACATCTTACAATTTTTTTTTTAAATCAGTACTGGTATCTCTAGGATACTGGTATTCATTTGTATACAGTTGAATTCATTTGGAGCTAAATTCCAACTGGTTACTGATGAAGTACAGCTTCAGCAGCAGTTTACCATAAAATAAGTTAAATTATTTGCATTAGCCACTCACGGCTGTACAATTTTCCTGACTCCAAACATTTATCATCCTATATATTTAACCAAATATCATTTCTAATTTATAGAAAGGTAGGATTGTGTGGGCTGGTGGGTTTGTTCCATTAGTATTATGTACCCAGTGTTATGAATGTTTCTGTTGCATACTACGTAATATCCTACTGTGAATATAAAATTGTGTTATGTAATTTCTCAAATAGTACATCAGGAAGTGTTCTTCTGATTTTTGCCTTCGTGGGAATATATAAAATCAGCTGTAGTGATTTGTAAACTGTAGCTTTTAGATTAATGTGTTTTAAACTATTTAAAAGCCTTGGAGAATAAAAATATCCTTTCCTACATCTGAAAAAATAATAAAACAGGCATCAGACATACTTCGCTAAGAAAGGCATTCTGGAAATAGAAGGTCAGAACTGAAAAAGAAAACTGTCAATTGAATTAAAACCTCTACAATTTAGTCAGATATTTCTCTCACAAAATATCGACACTGTTATGTGTACAAAGATGGAAAGATTTGACTTTACCCACAATGGAGGAATGATAGTGCAGATGATGGAAGCTCATGAAATGTCCAATTTGATTTAATGGTGATTGGAAATCTCTTATTGACTTTTTATGGGAAGCAAAAGAAATTATAATATATTGTTTTGAGGATTAGATTAAAAATAATAAATTACGGAGAAAATGTAAACAATGCTGTATTTATTTAAATTGGTTTGCCACTCATCACACCACAAGACAACTCTATAACCATCAAAGAGATTATTTTATATTTTACTTATAATTGCTGCTAGAGAAAATTAAAAGTCACTCCTTTACCGTTCTTTTTTTTTCTTTGATTGCTGCACCTTTGTCTTTGCTCTTTTTTTCTTTTTCTTTTTTTCCTTTTTTCCATTTTAAATATTCTGGTTAGTTTTTATTCTGCTTCAAAAATTTTATTTAAAAGGAAGTTTCTTCCACAAAATGGTCCCTTTGTCTGTTATTCTTCTTTCTGAATAGGTTTCTGATTTTCTGTCTCAGTTGCTTTATTATTATGATAACCACAAACTTTCCTATACTGTAGTACTGAAGTTGATGTCTGGTAGGTAGGCGAACAGCATTTTCTCTGCCAAAGTAATGAGTTTTGAGACCCACTGTTTCCATCACTATGGTGATAGTGAAGCCCTTATGATGTTGTGCTGTTTTAAGGGGCAATATCCTTGAAAGTTAGGTTACTGTCACCAGAATAATCTATGAATTTGACCAAAGTTGGGATGAAATTAGGGCTTTCCTATAGTTATGAGAAAAATAGTATCTTTACATAGATTTTTTTTATGCTGTCTCTGAGAATACCTTAGAGCAGGGGTCCCTAACCCTCAATCTGTAGACTGGCATCATGCCGCGGGATGTCAGCAACTGGGCCATGCAAACAAGGGAAGCCCCATCCGTGGGATGCAGGCCGCCTTCATTCCACGGAAAAACACTTCTCCACCAAATCGGTCCCTGGTGCCCAAAAGGTTGGGAGCCGCTGCCTTACTGTTTCTCATGATTAAGGAGAAGTTAAGAAGATTACCAGAGAAATCATGTGAGTTTTGAGTTCTTCAGAGAAAACTCATATTTGTGCTGTTCTTGATTGAATTCGTTGTAGAGGTAATAATCATGGTCCTTTAACACCATCAGTAGATACTGACAAATAAATTTTAAGTTATGTGAATTATGTTTTAAAAGGGAGTTCCTGTGTGGGCTGGAGCATTGGTGTAGTTCTGTCATTGACTGCCCTCTATTAACAAATGGGCTGTTGTATCGTGTATTCATACCACTTCTGAACAACCATCAGGGGCAGCCCTGTTCTTAGCATAATAAACAAATGCTGTGTTTGTTAAAGACCACGCAGAATGCTAAGTGATCGTATATTTTGTTTGATTTTTGACTTGTAAGTTGCTCAAATATAGCTAATTGTAGCTTTTGCAGTAAAAGTAATAGAAACCATGACTTAGCAAGGTACAGGACTGCAGTCAAGCAAGAAAGAATGAGGATGAAAGGAAAAAAGGCTCAATTGCATTATAGTTTCAGGAAAGAGTGGAAAGTAAATTGCAGGGAAAGAAGATTATTTGTAATCGAGTTCTGAAATCCCATCTGCCCCCAATTCTTTTGGGAACAAAGTTTTCAAGATTAATTGAAACTGTACAGTGCTATCATTGTGTCTCCTGCTTCATTTATAAGTACACTTCCTTTCCCATCCTTCATCCCTTAAATCTGGGCACAGTACCAACTGCATCTTGACACCTTTGATCTACTTTCCTTTTTCAAATCTCATTTCTAATCCTTGCATGATACTATGTGGGTCAGAGGAAACATAGCAATGCAGGTATAAGATTTACTGAATATACAAAGGAAACTTTTACTGTAGCCGGAATTTGCAGCTTCTTGTTTCTCAGAAATGTATTGGGATAGAGAATTGTCCCTCTCTTAAGATATCACAGAGGTTTTGTGCTTGCTATGCTTGCTGAAATGGGGACACTAATTTTGTCTATGACCTTTTTAATTCTTTCTTATTTGGCCTGTGGTGAGAACCCCAATTCCTAGTGTTAAAGAGCAGATGTGGCTTTGCAGGATATGGCAACTCTGCTCTGATGGATGGGGTTCAGAACCAACATATCTATCGGATGGACAGCTGAGATCCAGGCTTCTTAGAAGCATTGAACAGCTGGCTGTTTGCGTCCTACTGGAGGATCTGCCTACTATACCAGTGCTGCTTTTCCCTAGTAGACACCCAAAGCAGCAGTATCCTTATTCTAACTGTTCCATCTGAGTTCCATTGAAAGAAAGAGCTGGATCAGATCCATGTTAAAACTTTACACCTAGCAGTACAACATATAAATAAATGGTGCTGTTCTCCCACCAATCAAAACAGGAGCACCTGTTGCTTGCATACCTTTCATTCAGTCCCATAGTATTTGCGCAGGAGAATATGCAAATGTGAGCTTTGGGGAAAGTGCCATCCCTAACTACGACCTCAAGAAGTATGTCCTTAGAGGTGCTGACTGAGTGATTGCTTCTTGTTGAACGAACAGGACTGTTGGAGCAATGTAAGACAACTATGCTCCAGGAGAATTACATTACTAAGTGAGACAACAGGAGTTCGAAATGGGACAACTTGTCACAGCCAACTTGCTGCGGCCATCTCACTATGGCCAACCCGCCACAGCCAACTTGTCATGGCCAACTCACCATGGGACAACTTGCCACGGGACAACTTGCTCCGGGACAATTTAACAATTATTCTAATTTTTGCCATTCATATATCATTCTGTCCTACCTTTTGTATCCTTTTTTTAATTATTCTTTTCCACTATTTCTTTGATATTAGTGTAACTCTTGTCCTGCAACAAGATGACTGTGGCAAGTTGTCCTGCAGCGGATTGACCATGGCGAGTTGGCCAGAGTGAGTTGGTTGTGATGAGTTGGCTGCAGAGAATTGTCATAGACTGACCCCAGGAATTTGCCAAAAGAACCAGTGGAGAAGCCCCTAAATTTTTTTTCCTGTAAATCGAGAGCTGGTATTTGGCTAATCTGACAACCTACCAAGAAGCACTAAAAGTGTTTCTACTTATTGTACCCCAGTAAGCAAAAATAAAGTTGAATGAATAAAAGTCAACAAATGTGACTTGTGACTGGTTGCTTAGCAACCATTTTAAATTAAGACAGACCCCCCCCAAAAAAAGTAATTTACAGCCCAGATTCAAAGTTCTGGCGGCCACCCCACATCCACATGCTCACATTTTGGGTGCTCAGCAATTGGCCTGCATTTTGCATCCGTTTGTAGCATCCCTCGGTCATGTGAATGTGATTTACGTTTTTTGCCAGAAACCAGACAATGGGTTCACTTAACCACTGAGATGCTCACTTAACTGCCACAAAATAATAATAATAATAATAAAATTGTGTCAGTCACGCGATACCCAATTAACAACCAGTGTGATTTAAGACCATAATTCTAGGCTTAATTATTGTTGTAAGTTGAGGACCAACTTATACTCCTACTTTCAAACAAGCCAAGATATATGCAGTAAATACTGGCTTGTACATTCCCTTGAAGAATCAGCAAAGGATTAAAGCGCTTTAGCTGTTGAGAAAAGATGAGGATTTATCAGTTGTACAAAGAGATTGTACAACAGAAGCTGACAGTACAAGCAGTTTCAGTTCAGGAAAACAACCAAAACAGAGGATTAACACCAATAACTGAGAATAACAACTAGAAGGATAGGATGCAGATAATACTCTGTACTGTGAGAACTGAGAAACAGTTTTTAGAGATGAAACATGTTCTGAGCATTTAGTAGGAATCAAAAAGAAAACCCATCATAGTAAATTTATAAAGGGCAGAAATATACTCTGTAAGAAGGCTAAGAGAAAAGCAGGGATAATTTGTGACTCACTACAGGAAGGAATCCAAACAAATAAAATGATAAAATAAATAAAACAAAACAAAAAAACAACACACCTCCTCAGGAGCAATCAACACCCAGATAAGCAGGGTGAACACCAGGAGAGCAATCCAGCAGTAAATAATACTCTAATCAAGGAACTACCAGCTCAAGTAGTAAACAACAGCCTAATCAAGAAACTACCAAGGAGAAAATAATCCCATCAACACTGTCAGGGCAAGCTGCTGTATATAAACAGAGAGCAGCACCCTGTACTTCTAGCACTGAAAAATTGAATGGGGTTATACCAATGGGGTTAGGCTAATGAGCAACTGGGGATCTTCTTGGATTCATAGCCCTGCTTCAGGAGCAAGTGACCACTCTGGCTAGGAAGGCCATTGACCAAATCGGTCTATTTTTTCCCCCTTTTTACTGTGTTGTTATAAATCTTGATATATTGCATTATTTCAGTACAGTGATGTCTATATAATTAAAAATTATTGGCATGCCATTATTATAACTTATAGCATAGAGTACTGAAAATAGGGAAAAGAAAAAAGTATTCTACATATCGCCCACAATTTCCGATATCAAACTCCCAAACATAAAATAATTTGGCTTTTTCATTCAAAATTGAATATTATACTGAAAAAAGAACTGCTGTCACTCACATGAAAGTATTTGTTATATGATAAAGATTTAGTCTTAAATTACTTAATCTTAAATATTAATACTACTAAACTAAATATTAAATATTGTTGTTGATCATCCAGAGTCCTCAGATATGAATTGCATAGCCATATAAATATGTTAAATAAATAAATAGCTTCAACTGTTTGTTACTAGGTATGTGTGTGTGTGTGTTAATGGGTTATGTGAGGGAAGGAGGGAAGAAAAAAACCAAAAATGACTTCTGATTTCCTCCTTTTTATAGTTCTGCTAATTTGCAATATCTGTAGGCATTTAGACCCCATTAGAAGCTATATTATATTTGCCTTGCTGTGTAATGTCTTGAATGTATGACTTTTGGCTTCATTTTTGGCTTAAATTAAATTAAATATACACTTCTATTGTGTATACAGTATATATACTATTAGTTTTGCCGTTGATGTTTATCTCGCAAATTTTAAATTTCAAATCAGACATTGTTGGAATTGTATCTTTTTTCCATGTTGAGCAAAATTTATTCTTGCTGCTCTAAACATGTAGCTCATTAAATTATGGTATTGATTTTCTGTGAGTATACCTAATAAGAAAAGTTGTAGTTTCATTTCAAATTTAAATTCCAAGAGTGTCTGTATTCTACAAACTATGTTTTTCATGTAGCAAAAGCTTCCTTCAGTTTCATGACATTTTGAACTGTATAATTAGTGCACCCATTGTGCCCATAGCTAGACTGGGAAGGCAATCACTGATGCTTTATTCATCTTATATTTGGACTATTGCAATGTGATCTATATGGGCCTGTCCAGGAAGGCCACTCAGGAGCTGCAGCTAATCCAGAACACAGTGGCAAAGGCCGTTAGGAACATGTTACAACATACCCATGTAAGAACTTTGTTTTGTGAGTTTCTTGCTTAACCAGTAAGTTTTCAGGAACACTTTAAGATGCTAGTTATCAACATATAAAACCCTTCAGGGCATAAGGTCTAGTGGTCTATGGCAGGGTCTCCAACCTTGACAACTTTACGACTTGTGGACTTCAACTTCCAGAATTCCTCAGCTGGCATGTATCAGCTGAGGAATTCTGGGAGTTGAAGTCCACAAGTCCTAAAGTTGCCAAGGTTGGAGACTCCTGGTCTATGGGGACCAGCTACTGGTATATTCCATTGCTTCCATACATCCTATATAATCAACGTGTTTTGGCTCTCCTTGATTAGACAGTGAAACTTGATGGAATCCAGGTAAGGTGCCTCACCTGTCACAGCACCTCCTCTCTGGAATGATCTCCCCCCAGAGCTTGTATAGTTCTTACCCTAACTCAATTTATAGAAACTCTTAAAACTTGGTTTCATTTCCCCCCTGACCTCGAATTAGCGGTTGGTGGATGTATTGATATTTGTTTTGTTAGTTTTGGTGTGCTTTTTCCAGGTGTTTGTTTTGTAGAATATTTGTATTATTATGTTGGTCTTATCTTTTATGCTACTTTAGAGTTGGAGAGTCTGTACATTGAAGAAATAAATACCTTTAATAAATAAGCAATTATGTGATATGTTGAAGAAAGGGTAAATGCAGTGTTGATTTGTACCAAGAAAAGTATAGATTCCAAATCATGGAAAGGATTGTAATGATTCTACTTTATTCTGCTTTGGTCACATCCCATTTTGTCCTGTTTTGGGTATCATGCTGTAAGATGGATTCAGATTCAGAGAATGGCAGTGACAATGATCAGGGCATTAGATACTCATCCGTATGAAGAGAAACTGAAGGAGCTGACTATGCTTGGAGAAAAGATGACTGGGGATGGGGATAGGATACTGTTCTCGAAATATTTGAAAAGATATCACACAGAAAAAAGCAAAACCTGCTCCCTTGTATTTCGGAGTGCCAGATATGCAAGAATGGATATAAGTTTTTGAAAGATGTATTTTTCGTATTCGTTAGAAGAGGTATCCACAGGCTATGGTTAAAAAAAAAAGTTAAGATGATAGCCACAAGGGTCTGATTGAAGCTCTACTTGTTTTTTATTGGATTGTGCATATAATGCACATAAAGAACACTTTGATTGCTTTATTACAGCCACCATGTTGACTTTTAAGCCTGAGCATTAGGGAAGAAAAACACCTTGTAACAGTAAATGTAGTTTAGCGCTAGAACTACCGTATATACTCGAGTATAAGCCGAGTTTTTCAGCACGTTTTTTGTGCTGAAAAACGTCCCCTCGGCTTATACTCGAGTATATACGGCTTATACTCGAGTTTTTTTTTTCTTCTTTTTTTCACATTATACCGGATGGCGCAAACTTGGCGGGCTTTTGCATTAGCGCGGGGAAGCCCTGCCGGTGCAGTGAGAGGGCGGGGCGGGGGAGCCGCCAGCCTTCTCGGCTGAGGGAGGGAGGGTTTCCCCGACCGGTAGCTGCCTCATTTCCCACCCTCGGCTTATACTCGAGTCCCCAGTTTACCCCAGTTTTTTGGGGTAAAATTGGGGACCTCGGCTTATACTCGGATCGGCTTATATTCGAGTATATACGGTAATTATTAAGAGAGGTGTAGATCTCATCCTCATTCTGTGTACTCAAAATCTAGATTGTTCATTGTCTGAAATTATTTATTTTGTTATATTTAAGAACTGCCCACCTGCCTCATACAGGGAATCTGAGCAGTGTACAATAAAATATTAAAAGCATGAAGAAACAATATATTAAAATTAAAAAGAAGCAAGCAATCACTTGCCTTTTAAGAATCACTTAAAAGGCAAGGGAGACGGCTTCCAGGGCACCAACCAATCCCACAACCTCATGTTCATCTGCTTTAAAAATGCTTTAATTTGGATTCCTGCACTGAGCGGATGATTAGGCTTGTTCATACAGTATGGCCATTCCAACCCTGTGTTTCTGATTGTACAACGGAAGGTGCCCATTCAATTAAATCTGTCTCTACTCAGTCAGATTTGAGACTTAAAATTTATCAATTTAGAGGGATTCTGTCTGATCTAGATTGGTAGCAGCAATCAAGGAAATGTAATTTGTATTTTCACTGAATCCGTACTTTCCATTGTAAAAAGAATTGAGACAAGGTCGTTAATGCAACCTTGGAAATACAATTTGGTCACTAGTGTCTTTCAATAGCATTGAGGCCATTCATAGTTTAATGTTTGCTTTATGTACACTTATAAAAGAACTGGCAAAAGCAGTATGCAGTTTAGGCAGTGGTGAAAGGAAAGAGGCTGTAGGACGCCTATAATCTGATCCGGTTGGATCATGAGTGCTTTTAACAGCATTTCCTGGGTTGCTTCCTTCCACATGTATTGGACTGCGGTTTCATCAGTTCTCAATCAGTGACCATGTCCAGAGAAGATTATGAGGTGCATAATCCGTGACATTAGGAAGATAGCAAGTTGGAAAGGCCTGGATTAGAGGATAGAGAGCTAAAGTTATTAAGTACATGATTTGCTACCAAACAAGATAGTTTGGCATCTTCTATTTTGCCAATTGTATGCAATGTGTTCAAAGACCACATGTGTTCAATTAAACTATGGTACATTAAACTACCATCTGTTAAATGAGTCATAACTCACTACAATCATTTCCTTATGTGAGCTAAAATCAAAGTAAGCACCTTAAGATTATTGTTTTGTGACCAATTATTGTTTTGTGAACTCAGCCATTGTCTTGTAGGCTGCATACACTTCTCAGTGTTTCATTGCTATTGCTGGCACTCATCTCAAGTGACAGTGAATGTTAATAAGTTACTTTTCAATGTCCCCTCGTTTGTTATAGGAAAACAATACATGGGTTAGACAGCTTCTGTTTCAATGTTTTATTTGACCTCTCAAATTTTCCTTAATGTTAAGTGTTTCTTCTTTGATGATTGGAAAACATTGCTCTTTATTGGCATTTTAGAGCATGTATAAATGCACATTTATATGTCAATAAAGTTAGCAATATTTATAATAATGAAAAAGAACCGTACAGAGGAATCGTGGTTTCAAAAACCACTGACTAGAAAGGCTAGTCTAAACATATTGGCAATATACTCATCTTCCCCAATGTATTTACCATATTATAAAGTAAAAAGTATTTGATAGGGAAGTAAACAGACATCCTTTTTTTTTCAATGCCATATCAGACTTTGGCTTATAATGTGTCCTTTCAAATTATTTTCTTCTTTCATTTCCTGATACCATAAGTATCTATGAACATGCCTAAGCCAGCTGTTTTCATGATACCGGTAGGAGTTCTACTATTATCCATTTGGTTATCTATGTTAGACAGCTACCATCATAATATAATTTAAGATTAGGAAATGCAAGACCACCTCTTTCTTTTTAATCTTGCAAAATTCTAAATCTCTTGGCTTCCCCTCCCCCACTCGATATAAATTGTTGAGACTTTTGGAAAAAGTTCAGAAAAGAGCAACTAAGATGAACAAAGGCCTGGAAACGAAAACATATGAAAAACAGCTGTAGGTTTTGGGTTTGGCTAGTTTAAAGAAAAGAATTAGCGGTGACATTGGTAGCAATATTATAGTACTGCCACAAAGAAGAAGGAGTCAACTTATTTTCCAAAGCACCAGAAGGCAGGACACTAATCAAAGAGAGAAGCAACTTGGAATTAAGGAGAAACTTCCTAACAGTGAGGACAATTAACCGATGGAACAGCTTGCCTCCAGAAATCGTGGGCGCTCCACTACTGGATGTGTTAAATTTATATTTTACCGACAAAGAAATAAATATTTATAAAATATAAATTTAGCACAAAAATAGTTTCTTGCAAAAGCAACTGCCTGCGAAGGCTCCTGGATTGGGGCTGAAAGGCGGAAGCAGTATGCTCTGTCCCATATCTGAGTAAACCAGGTTGCCCTGATAGATAGGTCTCACTGGAAAAAAAGAGTCTAGACCAGGAGTCGGCAACCTTAAACACTCAAAGAGCCATTTGGACCCATTTTCTGAAGAAAAGGAAACACCGGGAGCCACAAAACCCTTCCCGTGCCTGACTATTTCCTGAGTGGCCACAAAACTAGCATATGTAGTTGAATTAAACATTATTTTTTCTTCTGAAACTTTTCTCTTTTTTTTGGATTTATCCATGGTTGTCCTACCAGGAGTCGAAAAGCTCAATAAATTGTGTGCCGGCGGGTGTCACACGTTGGTGGCTGTGATGCATATTTTAAGCGACAAAGAGCTGCAGCAGGGGGATGAAAGAGCCACGTGCGGCTCCAGAGCCATGGGTTGCTGACCCCTGGTTTAGACAGTCACTTATCTGAAATAGTACAGGTTCTGCTTGAGCAGGGGGCTGGACTAGAAGACCTCAAAGGTTCCTTCCAGCTCCTTCATTCTGTTCTAAATATGCCTGTAGGATGGTGTTATAGAAAAGAGCTGGGATGAGGAGGTATTAGTCCATCTCTAACTCAGTCTTGTCTGTACTGACTGGTAGTAGCTTGCTGGGATTTTAATCAGTGGTTTTCTTAAAACCAGAGCAGGAGTTCCCAGGATTTGAATCTTAAGATTTTACACTTGCAAAGCATCAGCTATGCAACTGAACTTCAGCTTTTCACACTGCACTTCATGGAACCTCACACAGTAATAAGCATTATATGGCCTGCCTTAAGGGATTTAAATGTAGGTTAGATATTAATGTCACTAAATGGCAAGAAAAGTTAGGAAAATCTTATTAAAACTGAATCATTGCTTCCTTCCCAATTGTTAGGCCATAGCTGATCACTTAACCTCTGTTTTGTGACATGTATCTGTACAGTGAAATCATTAATCTAAGGTGACAGTGAGATGCTGTGTAGTATCTCATATATAGAATTGAAGCATTCCTTAGTGACATTGGGAATTAGCTTGCACAACCTACAAATCCACTTCTAATTGTACTTGCCAGCTTGGCACTAAGTCTGGCCTTGGAGATGTATTTCTGTTCTTACAATTATGGTTTAACTGATGTCTGCCCTGAAGAAGGTTCTGATGGCTAATTTTTTCTAAGTAGCACGATGTCTACTTTTTGCTAGGACAGCAGCAGACTGTATCAGGAATATTAGAATCGCAATCCACTTCAGTTCACAACAAGTGAATAGTTAAGAAGCCCCTGCTGTAGAGAAATTAGATTTTTTCAGACTGGCAATACCGTTGTCATAAATCTCCTGCCAGGTTCATTTTAGCAGCCGTTCTCTCTGAAAATTTCAAAATTGACATTATCCGGAAGCCAGAACAGACTTATACCTTTCATGCTGGATGGAAATGTAAAGAAACGTCTAAGTATCTTGGGAGCAATTTTGAATCTGGCTCCATAATTAGCCCTCAGTACTGGGTGGGCTGGAAGAAGGAGGTGGGGGCTGCCAGAGTCAATGCATGATACATCAACTGCCATGCCTTCAGTAAAGAGTTGGTTTCGTAGCTTTAGGCAATGTTTTATACAGGTTCCATGTATGTCAGTAGTGATGCTGCAAAGAAAAGGCAGCAACTGTGGAGCCCTGGGGGTAGGCATTTATTAGGCCCAGGGGAAATTAATTGTAATGCCTGCTGTATTTCTGAAGGCTCAGGAGAGAAAGGAGAGAATAAATTTCTGCCTGAGAAATTTTCCACCAAGGAGAATGTGGCTCATAAAATACTAAAATGTCGCCTCCCCTTCAATTGGTGAGTTGGGCTTTATGGTGAAGAACTTATAAACTATAAACTACCAAACCATATTCTGCAAGAGTGATCCTTACATGTTATGGTATATTAAGTGCTGCCATTTAACTCTGAGCAGGTCACAAATATCACCAAACAAAATAAACCCTCCAAAAATGAATAAACTCACCTATAAAATATACAGTATTAAAATTATATTTAAAAATATGGAAAAACGTGCCTCCTCCACATTACATTTTTCAAGCATAGCCTGTCCTCTTCCTGTACATGATGGAATAACCAAGTCTTAACTGCTATCCTAAATCCCAGAAAGGAAAGAACAGGCCGAATCTCCATGGGGTAGGAATTCCAGAATATAGGGACAGCAATTGAAAAGGTCTCCTCTCAAGGCTCTTCTCAAGGCCATGGTTTGATCCTAAGCAAGACCCTCGAGGGAGCGGACCCTATTCAACTTAATCAGATGGACAAATGAATATGGGAGAAGATGGTCCTCAGATAGCCCAGTCCTACAACCAGGAAGAGCTTTAAAAGAGACAACCAGTACTTTGTCACCCAGAAGCAACTGACACCACGCAGCTCCCAAAACAGTGGATTTGTCCTGGCCAGGCTGCCATGTTTTGTACCAGATGCAGTTTCTGAATGCTTTCCAAGGGCAACTCCATGTAATGTGGATTACAATCATCCAAGCAGGAGGTGACTAAGGCATAAGTGACTATGAGCATGGCCTCCCGATCTAGGAAAAGCCATAACTGGCACATAATACTATACAGAAGTCCTTCTGAGCACAGTTGCCACTTTCTGATTAAGCAGAAGCTGTGAGGCAGGGGGACCTCCAAATTGTGGACCATCTCTGATTGGAGGAACACAACTCAGTTAAAATTTACTAATTCTGTGGAATTGTTTGGTTCAGTAACCACTGACCCAAAGCAGGGGTGAAACGGTCCCGGATCGGACCGGCTCACGCGATCCGGTAGCGATAGCAGCTGCTGGTTCGGAGGACCGGTAGCAAAAATCCCTGGCCCCACCCCCCCTGCCTCTGCTGAGCCGCACCATCTGCAGAGGGTTTTTTGTTTTTTTTTACTTTTAAAAGCCGGTTTTGCTTCAGCCGAAACATGCCTTTAAAAGTAAAAAAAAAGGCTTTGAGGATCCCGCCCCTCAGCTGAGATCGGCAGAGCCTTTAAACTTTAAAAAAAAAAAATTAAAGTCTCCTCTGGCGATCTCACCCGAGTTCCTCATCAGCAGAACCTTAGTTGTACTCTTACTTGTAGAAAACATGTTTTCTACAAGTAAGAGTAGAGATTCTAAGGCACTTACCTGATTACTGATGAACGCATGGCTCTTTTTCCAGCCCGAAAGCAGTTTCACTTTCAGCCAGACAGAATCAATTGCTTAGCTAATCTATTTCCTCGGCGATCAACTGGCTGGCTTTCTCGCTGAGGAACTTTGGGATTTGAAGTCTAAAATAAATAAAATAAAATAAAAAAATAAAATAAAATAAAATAAAATAAAATAAAATAATAAAATAATAAAATAATAAAATAAAATAAAATAAAATTAAATAAAATAAAATAAAAAAATAAATAAAATAAATAAAATAAAATAAAATAAATAATAAAATAAAATAAAATAAAATAAAATTTAAAAATAAAAATAAAAAATAAAATAATAAAATAAAATAAAATAAAATAATAAAAAATATAAAATAAAATAAAATAATAAAATAAATAAAATAATAAAATAAAATAAATAAAAATAAAATAAAATAAAATATAAAATAATAAAATAAAATAAAATAAATAATAAAATAAAATAAAATAAGTAAAATAAATAAAATAAAATAAAATAATAAAATAAAATATTTGTGCAGCTTTCTGAGATTTGGTGTCTTTCTGTAGTGTTTCACTCTTACTACACAAACACACAAAATCTCAGAAAGCTGTATGTGGCATTCTGTGTGTGTATGTCAGTTGTGTGTGTGTAAAGTGTGAAAGTTGGTTTTTGAGCTTTTTGTGGCTGTGTGAAGTGTGAAGTGCAGCTGCTTTTACATTGTGTATGAGTCTGTTGTGTTGTGTGTGTGTCAAGTGTGAAAGTTGGTTTTTGATACCTCTTATTGTTTTTTATACTTCGTTAATTATTTTTATTATTTATTGTTATTGGCCATGCCCACCCAGTCATCTAACCACCAAGCCATGCCCACCAATTAAGCCACGCCCACAGAACCAGTAGGGAAAATTTTTAGATTTCACCCCTGACCCAAAGCCATTCTGTCTTAGAGAGATATGTTCTGAGTCTATTTCTCCCCCCCGCCCCACATCCAACCCCAACCGCTTCTAGGTGCAAGATTAGCATTTCCGTTGTATTACCTGTTTGACTCAGGCCCAAGATGAATAACTAGATACTTGTAGAAGGCAAAGGGAATGACCTTGAGGAACTGGAGGAAGAACTCCTGCCCAAACAGCGGTCACATAAAAAAAAAGAAGAAGGCACAGTACAGGACAGAACAGTAATGTAACACAAACACCTCAGCCAAGCCTCTTCCTACTTTGCATAATGATAGGGAGGGGGAGCTGCATTTAGACTTGCAAGATTCTGCTATTAAAACTTTACAATGAAAACAGTATTGGCTATATTACTTTGGTTTCCTAATCTAATCTTCTTAGAAAGGCTGACAGTATAATCAGCATCTATTGCTATCAGGCCATTTTACAATATGTGGCTTCCCCCAGCAGTTTTACGCAGATATTAAAAAATGTGGAGAGAACAGAACGGTCTGAGGCATTCCACAATAGCAATCATCATCCATAATCAGATCTCTCCTACCTTTCTATCACTGATTGAAGTCATCCCTTTAGAAAGGACAACCACAACAAAATAATGCCTCCACTCCAATTCATGTAGGCAGCCCGAAAGGATACTGTGGTCAATGGAGTGGAAAGCCACTAAGACATCAAGAAAGACCAAGAGACCTGAAACTTGACTGCCCAATGTCCAAATAATCCACTTTGCTTACGGTCCTCTGGAATTGTAGGGCCATCATTTTTTCTACAATGTTCTCGGTAAAAGTAAGGTTGAAGACAAGTCCAGAGATGGGTGGCAATAGAAATAATCAATCAAGCAAACAAACAAATAAATAGTTGGGTGTCAAACAAAGGCTTCTTCAGTGGAGGCCTACTATAACCCCCTAAAGAGGTCACGGGAGCAATCCTTCACTTAAAGAAGTGGTTAGAATGCAGTACTGCAGGCTACTTCTGTTGACTGTTGGCTGCCTGCAATTTGGCAGTTCGAATCTCACCAGGCTCAAGGTTGACTCAGCCTTCCATCCTTCGGAGGTTGATAAAATGAGGACCCAGATTGTTGGGGGCAATATGCTGACTCTGTAAGCAGTTTAGAGAGGGCTGTAAGGCATTATGAAGCGGTATATAAGTCTAAGTGCTATTTCTGTTGCTATTATCACTTGAATCCAACCTCCTATCCCCTCATAACCAATCATGGTATCCAACTGAAGGATGGCAGAGTTGATATTGCAAGGTACCCTAAACACTTTCTATAAATATTTTTAAATGTTAATTCAATGTAAATTGAATCCAAATGTGGTTGTCTTGGCCCCACCAATTTTTTTTTTGGGGGGGGGAATGCAGCACTCCCTTCTTCCCACTCAGAGTCTATGACCTGAAAATGGTTGTATAACACTTCTTTGAGAGGGATGCGAAGGAGGATAGGTCTGATTGAAGGGAGGTCAAACAGGGTTAGTAAAGACTAAAGTTCAGAAGATGACAGCCAGTTTTCTGTCAGAGCTGGGTGGCTGCTGTCAAACTCTTCCACTTCTCCTCTGGCCCAGTAACCTCCCACAAATTAAAAAGGTTAGCGCTGCATTTCTGTAGGGGAAGTGCTCTTGATTGCTTCCTTGAAACCAGGGGACTCACTTCTTCCCGCTTGAGCATGAGTTCGTTTCCAGGAAGGTTAAATTTCTGCGTAAGTGTTTTATTTTCCTCCACCAATGATAAGAAACTTCAGCAAAAGCTAACAAAACCATAACGGTGTGATCAAACAGCAGAACGTAAACTAATAGTACAAGAGCAACAATAAAATTAATCAAATAAACCAAGAAAGACTTAAATTACAAGCAAGATAACTTGAGATTGTATAGAAGAGGACCCACAGTAAGATAAAGCAGAATATTTTTCAACCAGGTAATAAAACGTCAATGGGAGGATAAGCAAGCTTATTGGGAAAGGGAATTTCCCAGTCAGTTATCATTGCAGATACACTGTATTGTACATGTAGTACCGTGTTTCCCCGAAAATAAGGCAGGGTCTTATTTTCTTTTAACCCCCGAAATATGGCCTTGGCCTTGTTTTTTTAAATTGCTTGATATTAATAATATTGTATCTATGTGTTTATATGCATGGACAAATTGTGTGCGCCAGTAATACTTTGAATGAGACATTCTCCATGAAGTACAGTTTCTAAACACGTTACAAAGGCAAGCCCTATAAAGCTAGAGCTATTACCATGCATAAATTTGGGTTACCTTAGTGTATTGTTAGAACAGTAAAGCATACAAGTTTGTATGTTTACAAGCTGTAATTTTTAAACAGATTGGAAAACAAGGTTACTTATTATTCTGCAGAACCCAGTTATAAAATAGACTGATGCAAATATGTGACTAAGATGTATGACAGTGAGTTGATCTGCTGATTAAGCCATTGTAAGGGTAATTTTTTAAAATCTGTGTCTTTACTTTATAAGCCTTTAACATATCTACCCTGAGTTCAGCTAAAGAAGCATAGATAAACTTTGCAACTAAATAGCCATTGCAGTGTTCATTTCAATAAGCTGGGAACTCTTCATGCTACCAGTCAAAATATAAAACAGAAGCTGCTTCCCAAGGCTTTCAACTAAAATAAAATCAAATGTATGCTACGTTAATAAGGCTTTCAATCAATTTAAAATAGAAATAATTGACTGACTGGGAATTTTTTAGACTGGTAGTTGCGAACGTATAATTATGGATATTTATAGAGGCAGCCAAAATGTTCTAGACACTCAACAAAAAGTGAAACACAGCAGAGCCCCTTTCCTCATGCCAAAAAAAGGGGGGGGGGGAAAGAGCAAGGAGGAAAACTGGCAAGTTCAGGTAGTAGTTTTTAAAATTATGACAAGTTATTATCTCATTCTTCTTTGAATGATAGTTGAGGAAGGTTTGGAGAATGGAGGAGTAAATGGCAGGCTATCCTGTCCAAAGCAGAAGCCTCAGTGCCATGCATCTCTCTCAAGGATAGATTAGGGCCGTGATGGTGAACCTATGGCACGTGTGCCGGAAGTGGCATTCAGAGCCATCTATCCAGGCATGTGAGCCATCACCCGTTGCTATTCGGGTTCCAGCACACCAGCCAGCTGGTCTTCATGTGCACGGGAGCACTGGAAACTGGAACAGCAGCCCCCCCCCCCCCCAGTGCACATATTCACCAGGCAGCTGCTCTTCCTCGCTCCCATTTCGGCACTCAGTACCAAAAAGGCTCGCCAACACTGGATTAGTGTGTTTGGCCTTAATTGGACCCTGTAGTGATTTCATTGCATTGCGTAAAACATAAAATTAGGATCTACTCTTCATTGTTAATTATATGGTCTGTTTCAGATTTGTCCAAAACCAGTACTGAATCAGTCTAATTTAGAAAGATTCGAAAGGTGTTTCAATTAAATAAAGGGTTTGCTTCTTTGAATTATAGTCTTCTGATAATGTATGAGTAATTCAAAGGACATATAGGCATGCGGTCACTGGTTTCACAGAACCACAACATAGCTTGGTTTGATTTACCCTGTTATAAAAATCCTGCAGTGGTGCCTTGTAAATTGTAACAGGTAGCTTAGCATGATATGGGATCTCAGCCTATTGTGGATTATTCAACTAATTAATATAACATCATAGCTTTAAGGCAATGTGTGAAGCAGGTCAGGGTGACTTTGAAAATGGATATATTTTTCCCCAAGGAAAAGAAATGTGCGGAAAAGCCCACTGTTGGAATGGAGACAGGGATAAAGATTTTTAAGTGATCACTCTAACTTCTATCTAAGGAGCCATCTTTCCCCAGTGACACAAATCTGCCTCACTGAACTCGTCTGCTAAGCAATTGAAGCAGGCAGGGTCAAGGAGAAGAGCCTTTTCTGCTGTGGCTCCATCCCTGTGGAACCCTATACCACTGGTGGTGAGGACTGTCCCCTCCCTTTTGGCCTTCCTGAAAAGTATCAAAACGTGGCTTTGCTTGCTGGCCTGGAGCCGCAAGGGAGGTGCTTATCACTGAAGATGGCTGATGGGGTAAGAAGACCTCATCCCTACCCCGTCTGTCTCTTAGCTCTGATTTCAGTACAGTTTTTAATAATATTTTAATCTGTGTATTTTTAATGTTTTCATATTTTAATTATTTTTTGCTTGTTTTATAATTTGTAGGCCTGCCCAGATTCATCTTGTAGGGGAGATGGGTGGCATAAAAATGTAATAAATAAAATAAACTATTAAATACAGTCTATTATTTTACCAGATATTCCCATATGCAGTGCTGTGTGGAAGTAAAATTATTTATTATACTTCCAATATTCAGTATTCTTTGTTGGTTGTGTCTGTCATGTATAGTAATGTTACTAGTTTTTTTGATTCACTAGGATGGTAGTATTGGGTGCTTAGATATTGGTTACAAATAGAAAAACAAATTATACTTGTTTCTTAGTTATGATCTGAATCATTATAATCTGTGGCATGAAGGTTTTGTCTGAACTTTGGATTCAGACTTTGAGTTTATTTATTTATTTATTATTATTTATTAATTAGATTTCTAGACCGCCCTTCTCCCAAAGGACTCAGTGCGGTGTACAGCCTTATTTAAAACACATAAATACACAATACAAATCCCAAATTTAAAATACATTTAAAATGAAATATTTAACAGGCCAATTTAAACTAAAACGGTCATAGACCGATATAAAACCCTTAGAATTTAAAAATTATAAATAGATTAGTACCATTAAAATTCAATTAAAATTAAATTAAACTAAATATTAAATTAAAATAAATATTTAGGCTAGTCCCGCCCAATTGAATAGTAGAGTCTTCAGTTCCCGTTGAAGGTACAGAGGTCGGGAAGTTGGCGTAGCCCTGGAGGTAACTCATTCCATAGGGTCGGTGCTGCCACAGAGAAGGCTCTCCCCCTGGGGGCCACCAGCCGACACTGTTTGGCTGATGGCATCCGGAGCAGGCCCACTCTGTGGGAGCGCACAGGTCGTTGGGAGGCTATCGGTGGCAGAAGGCGGTCTCGTAAATAGCCCGGTCCTAAGCCATGGAGCGCTTTAAAGGTGAGCACTAGCACCTTGAATTGCACCCGGAAGGCTACCGGCAGCCAGTGCAAGCCGTGCAGGATAGGTGTTATATGGGAGCAATGTGATGCTCCCACAATTACCCGCGCAGCCGCGTTCTGGACTAGCTGGAGCCTCCCGGTGCTCTTCAAGGGGAGCCCCATGTAGAGAGCATTGCAATAGTCCAGGCGAGAGGTAACGAGAGCGTGAGTGACCGTGCGTAAGGAGTTCCGGTCAAGAAAGGGGCGCAACTGGCGCATCAGGCGAACCTGATAAAATGCTCCCCTGGCGACGGCCATCAAATGTTCTTCTAAAGACAGCCGATCTTCCAGGAAAACGCCCAAGTTGTGCACCCTTCCCCTGGGGGTCAGAACTTCACCCCCCACAGTCAGCGAAGGCGTAAGCTGACTGTACCAGGACGCCAGAACCCACAGCCACTCTGTCTTGGTGGGGTTGAGTTTATTTATTTATTTATTTATTTATTTTATTTATTTTATTTACATTTATATCCCCCCCTTCTCCGAAGACTCAGGGTGGCTTACAGTGTATAAGGCAATAGTCTCATTCTATTTGTATATTTACAAAGTCAACTTATTGCCCCCCCAACAATCTGGGTCCTCATTTTACCTACCTTATAAAGGATGGAAGGCTGAGTCAATCTTGGGCCGGGCTTGAACCTGCAGTAATTGCAGGCTATTGTGTTCTAATAACAGGCTCCTTACAGCCTGAGCTATTCCGGCCCCTAGAACAGTTGGAGCCTGTTCCTCCCCATCCAGACCCGCACGGCCTCAAGACACCGGTCCATCACCTCGACAGCTTCGTTGGGGTGGTTCGGGGTGGAAATGTACAGCTGAGTATCATCAGCGTACAGATGATAATCCACCCCAAAACCACAGATAACCTCACCCAGCGGCTTCATATAGATGTTGAACAGGAGAGGCGAGAGAACCAACCCCTGAGGCACCCCACAAGTGAGGGACCCAGAGGTCGATCTCTGTCCCCCTGCCAACACCGTCTGCAAACGGTCAGAGAGATAGGATGAGAACCACCGATAAACGGTACCTCCCACTCCCAATCCCTCCAACCGCTGCAGCAGGATACCATGGTCGATGGTATCAAAAGCCGCCGAGAGATCTAACAGGACCAGGACAGAGGAACATCCCCTGTCCCGAGCCCTCCAGAGGTCATCCACCAACGTGACCAAAGCCGTCTCGGTGCTGTAACCAGGTCTGAAGCCGGACTGGAACGGGTCTAGAAAGTCAGTTTCCTCCAGGTATTGGGGAAGCTGATATGCCACCACACTCTCAACAACCTTCGCCAAAAAGTGAAGGTTGGAGACTGGACGATAGTTTGCCAATACACCTGGATCCAAGGAAGGCTTCTTGAGGAGGGGCCTCACCACCGCCTCTTTCAGGGCCGCGGGAAAAGTGCCCTCCAACAAGGAGGTGTTAGTAATTCCCAGGAGCCAGCCTCGTGTCACCTCCCGTGTGGCCAGTACCAACCAGGAAGGACACGGGTCCAATAAACGTGGTGGGATTCAGCCTAGCCAACAACGTGTCCATATCAGTGGGAGTCACAGGATCGAACTCAGCCCAAATAATATCCACAAGACTCGTCCCTGTCCCCTCGCCCGGATCTATCCAATCAGCGTCCAGCCCATCCCGGATCCGAGCGATTTTATCGGACAGATACTGTACAAAATCCTCAGCACGCCCCTGCAAGGGATCCTCCCAAGCCTCCTGCAAAAGCAGGGAGTGTGTCACCCTAAACAGGGTGGCTGGGCGGTTATCTGCTGATGCGATAAGAGCGGAGAAATAGCTATGTTTCGCTGCTTTTATCGCCACTAGATAGGTCTGAATATAAGACCTAACTAGTGTTTGGTCGGATTCGGTACGGCTGGACCTCCAGGCACTCTCTAGGCGTCTTTTCCGGTGCTTCATCTCCCTCAACTCCTCGTTATACCAAGGAGCTGGGCGAGTTCGGCGCCGGGTCAGAGGCCGCAAAGGCACTACGCGGTCCAAAGCCCCGGCGGCCACCCCTTCCCAGGCAGCCACCAGTTCTTCGACCGAGTTGTGGGCTAGTTCCCCAGGAAACGGCCCAAGCTCCGTCAGGAACCTCTCCGGGTCCATCAGGCGCCTGGGATGGAACAATCGAACCGGCTCCAGCTCCCTGAGGCGGGGTGCAGCAGTTCGAAAGTCTAGCTGAAGGAGTAAATGATCTGACCATGACAAGGGTTTAACAATTAATTCCCCTAAATCCAGATCATTTAGCCACTGTCCCGAGACAAAAATCAAGTCCAGAATGTTACCCCCAGTGTGGGTGGGACCATTAACTACTTGGGTCAGGTCCAAGGCTGCCATGGAAGCCATGAACTCCCGAACTGCCGTTGACGATCCGCCCACCGACGGCAAGTTGAAATCCCCCATAACCATAAATCTGGGATTGAATTGGGCAGCTTCTGAATAGGTCAGAGGCACATCAGATTTTTTTCTGAATTGCTGTATCAGAATCTAAGTGAAAGTTTTTGGTCAGTTTGTATACATTATCAAGGGAAGTCCTATATCAGCTCCATTAGACAGACCAGAGCAGAAAATCCTCTGAAACACTAAAACTACATTCTCCAGCACACTGCTTGGAGAATCCAAGCATGGGTAATTCCTCCTCTATTTGCCATAGACTGAATGTAGATTTTTTTCCTTTGTTGACCATGCCTCCTCTGCTCGGCTAAGCCTCAGTTTGTTCACTCAGTCTAGCTAGAGAGATGTGTGTATGATAGCTCTAGCTCTTAAACACAGCAAAAGCGAAAAAATTGGTTGGTTGAGGGGTTTCTCGGGGTGACAGCTTCAAGATTCCCTTTCTCTCCTCTGCTGCTAGTGATGGATGGGGAGAAACAGGCTCAAGCTCAACCCCTCCAAGACTGAGTGGCTGTGGATGCCGGCATTCAGCTGCAACCGCAGCTGACTGTTGAGGGCGAATCATTGGCCCCAATGGAGAGGGTGCGCAATCTAGGCGTTCTCCTGGATGGACGGTTGTCTTTTGAAGATCATTTGGCGACCGTCTCCAGGAGAGCTTTTTACCAGGTACGCCTGGTTCGCCAGTTGCGTCCCTTTCTAGACCGGGATTCCCTATGCACGGTCACTCGTGCCCTCGTCACTTCTCGCCTGGACTACTGCAATGCTCTCTACATGGGGCTTCCCTTGAGGAGCACCCGGAGGCTCCATTTGGTCCAGAATGCAGCTGCACGGGTGATAGAGGGAGCCACTCATGGCTCTCATATAACACCTCTCCTGCGCAAGCTGCACTGGCTGCCTGTGGTCTTCCGGGTGCACTTCAAGGTGCTGGTTATCACCTTTAAAGCACTCCATGGCATAGGACCCGAATATCTTCGGGACCGCCTTCTGTTACCATATGCCTCCCACCGACCGGTGCGCTCCCATAGAGAGTGTCTCCTCAGGGTCCGTCGGCCAAACAATGTCGGCTGGCGACCCCCAGGGGGAGAGCCTTCTCTGTGGGGGCACCTACCTTCTGGAATGAGCTTCCTCCTGGACTCCGTCAACTTCCTGATCTCCGGACCTTTCGCCGTGAGCTGAAGACCTATTTATTCTTTCGAGCAGGACTGGCATAAAAATGGGTTTTAAATTGGATTTTAAATGGGGTTTTATACTGTGTATTTTATAATTTTAAATTATTAGCCACATCGAATAAGTTTTTTAATTGGGTTTTATTGTATTGTACTGTATTGTATTTTATCTGGCTGTTAACCGCCCTGAGTCCTTCGGGAGAAGGGCGGTATAAAAATTAAATTATTATTATTATTATTATTATTATTATTATTATTATTATTATTATTATTATTATTATTATTATTATTATTATTATTATTATTATTATTATGGGTTAGTCGTTCCTGGGACTCCAGACTGGTTCCCACCGCCTCCTGTACGCCTGGCAGCAACTGGAGCCCTTTGGGACATTTCTGGATAGCAGGGTTTTTGGGTTCCTGCCCGCTTCTGCCGCCGGTGTGTGTGCTGGTTCCCCGGTGCGCCAGCACAACTGCCGCCACCATACAGCTCCTGAGATACAGGGCGGCTTCCGGAGTCACTGCCCGACTCGTCGTGGCAAACTCTGAAGGAACTGTGATGCTTCATGGCGCAAACAGAGCTTTCGGCTCTGTGCCTATTTCATTGGCTGCCAAGTCCACGAAGTCGTTTGGTGACACGGGTTTCCCGCTCTTGCGCCATTTTCCTTTCTGCTTGAGCCATGGCTGTGCTGAGGATCTTTTACGATCTCACCTGCAACTGTATCTAGGCAGCCAAAGAGAAGCCTCTAGGACACCTATTGTGCCTGTTTCACTGGCTTGGAACTTATTTCATGCAAAGCAGTGCCAAGGGGTTGGGGCTCTGCTCCCATGCTTTCAGTCACAGTAAAAAAAAAATTGAATTTGGCAGCCGTTAGATTGGACTTTGGCAGCAGTCTACAAGATGGAAGCTGGTACTGACGCTGAAGGTTGGCTTCTGTTCGTGCTTCACTATTGCCATTACTGGACATTGAGTGCTGGTCTTGATCCAGAACCTTGCTTACCTCTGGATTGAAAATACCCGACTGGTTGCCCCTCATTGGCCAAGGTGACCCTGGTACGTGGATCTGGTAAGCCTGTCTGTGTCCTGTCCCTGGCGGATTTCTCTCAGCCAGGGTGTCGTACTAAATCTGGAGCCTCAGTGGCATTTGAGAGAATCTTCCTGAGGAAGGACAATCTCTCAGGGAGGGTGATACAAACTATAGAGGCTTCCAGACGCGCATCAACGAACCGGATTTAGAACGCCACCTGGCGTTCATTCTGTTTTTGGTGTTCTAAAGCAGGGGTCTCCAAAAATGGCTGGGGAATTCTGGGAGTTGAAGTCTGCCAGGCTTAAAGTTGCCAAGGTTGGAGACCCCTGTTCTAAAGGACACATCGATTCAACTTCGGTATTGGTACCTGATGTTCTGAAATTCTTACAAGAAGATCAGGACAAAGAGTTGTCCCCCAACACCCAAAGATGGCAGGTCGCTGCCTTGACTACAGTACTATCTGGTGACAACAACCGTCCTCTCACCCAACATCCGAGAATTCAAAGTTTTCTTAAGGGGGTGGCTAACCTGAGACCCCCAGTGGTACATCAGTACCCCTCATGGGACCTTGCCTTAATCCTTCAAGCACTCACGTCTTTGCCATTTGAACCGTTGAGTTCCATCAGTCTCCAGTTCCTGACCCTTAAGGTCACCTTCCTGGTGGTGATAACTTCTGCCAGAAGGATTTCAGAGATAGCAGCCCTGTTGGTGCGAGGGGATCTCTGTATATTCCATTCGAACAGAGTTGTCCTGTGGGTGGACCCCTCCTTTCTGCCCAAGATAAACTCCTGGTATCATCTCACCCAGGAGCTAGTGTTGCAGGATTTTTGTCCGAATCCTAAACTTCCATTAGAAGTAAAGTGGCATACTTTGGATGTTAGGCGGTCCCTCTGCAGGTGCATCAGACGAACAGCTTGATGTTCCAATCATCTTTCAGAAGATCGGAAGCTCTGTTCATTTCATTCCACCTGTCTTCGATGGGCAGGAAGGTTTCCCCCTCCACCGTCGGTCGCTGGCTGAAGGCATGCATTGCAAAGGCATATGCCCTTAAGGCTAAACCTTTACCTGGACAGATTTTGGCCCACTCAAGCGCTGCTACCACCGCTGCCTGGGCCACCCAAGCCTCTGTTAGTGACATTTGCAGAGCGGCCACTTGGACTTCATTAACACCCTTTGTTCGCCATTACATGGTAGACAGTTTTGCCTTGGCTGAGGCGTCATTTGGACAGCGAGTGCTACAGAGTGTACACTTATTCCCAATACCCGGGATCAGTCAGCCTCCCGCCCATGAACTACTAGCTTGGGTATGTCCCGTGCTTGGATTCTCCAAGCAGTGCACTGGAGAACGGCTGTTGACTTACCTGAACGTCCCTTCTCAGCATGCTGCTGGAGAATCCAACCCACCCTTCCGGCTTCCTGATCTGGGACCCAGGTGACTCTCTTCAGCATCTTCTGTGACACATTGGATGACTATGCCTTTGTGAACAAACTGAGGCTCAGCCGAGCAGAGGAGGTGTGGTCAACAAAGAAAAAAATCTACATTCAGTCTCTGGCAAATAGACAAGGAATTACCCAAGCTTGGATTCTCCAGCAGTGCGCCGAGAAGGGACGTTCAGGTAAGTCAACGTCCATTTAAGCTATAATATCAGATTTTTACAAGTCTGATTGTGCTGTACTTCCTCCGGCCACTTCTTATACTCCAGTGAATTAGAGAAGCATCTGCCTGAGCCATTTCCAGATGTTATTTCATTCTTTAAAAATATATTTTGCCAATTGTTCCTGAATCTCTCCTTCAAAGTAATCTTCCTTACTCTTTACACTTTTTACTAATTCTTCTCTTACTTGTTTTGCTTTTTGAACATCTTGCATAAACCTGAAGTTCCCTTAAAGACTAATAGATGTGTGAGACAATTGAGAAACACACGTGTGTGTGGAGGGAGGGAGGGAGGGAGAGAGAGAGAGAGAGAGAGAGAGAATGATAAGACTGAATATGACAATTCTGGATAGAATATATAAAATAATATAAAAAACATAAAACAAAGGAGAAAAACACATGGTGTCCTGAAGAACAAAACCATCCAGCTCAACATTTTTCACAATTCTCAATCTTAGTATTAAATTGCCCCATTTCACTTAATGAGAGAGGGTTGTTAATATAGGTCTAAACTTGCAGCTTTTGCTTTTTGCTAGTTGATGAATACTAATTCAGCTTTTGCTGGTGATACATGAAAGAAGGTATATTTATGACTTTACTGTGCCACCTTTTCTTTTGGTGAATCACTGCAAGATTGTCTTAAAGTTTGAGCATTCATAAAAATACAATTATGCCTGAGAAGCTGAAGAATGGGGAGAATAGGATAGTACCCTTTATGGTGCTGTAGCATGGGTACAACAGCTTTGAGGTCTCCTAGAAGAAATCTATTGACTTGAAATGCCAGACTGATTGCCTATGAAAGAACAGATCATAGTCTTGTCCTGCAGCAGAAAGCCAAATTCCAGGCCGTCTCTTTCTCCTGCCTTCTCCAATGGCTGGAATTGGCTTTCTTCTTTAAAGAAAAGGGCATGCTTGCTTCCACCTCCCTCTTCCCTACTTGGTGGCGTCATACTTCAGATTGCCTTTCGGAGAGAGGAAAACCGGTCCCAGGAGACTTTTCCATCTCCATTTAATTGGTGAATAAAGAAAGGGAGCTCCGGGGAAGTACAGGTTTAGAAGTACAAATAGGTGTATTTGTATTTTTTAATTTAAGGCATATTTCATGAGCATAAAAAGAGAGCAAGGTTATCTGCCATTTGTTACCAAAGGGAAAAAAGAAAGAATGGACTGATTCTACTCTGAGAAAATTGAAACTACATACCGTATTTTTCAGAGTATAAGACACTCCGGACTATAAGATGCACCTACCTTTTTTGGTGAGGAAAACAAGAAAAAGAAATCTGCCTCCCGGCAATTTTGCCTCATTGCAGCAAACAGCCTGCTTTACTTTCATTTTCATTTTCAGCATAGCTTGATTAGCACAAGAAAATAAAAACTGCTCCCAGCAATTTACCTCCTTGCAGCCAGCAGCAGAGGCTTGCGCAGCAATAGGCAATGGCAATCCCTGCAGCCTGAAACAGCTGAGGGTCCGGAGGCCAATCCAAGGACAATCAACTTGTGCTAATTAGTCTGTGCTAAAGCTGAAATGGGCTGTTTCTTCTTGCTGCTTGCTGCAAGGAGGAAAATTGCTGGGAGGCAGAGGCCAAAGGGCGGGAGCCAGTAGGTGGGCGGGGCTACATTCGGTGTATAAGACGCACCCAAATTTTCATCCCCTTTTAGGTGCATCTTAGACTCTGAAAAATACGGTATTTAAATTCTGCTGAATAGGAAAACCAGAGGAGTCAGGATATACCAGGTTTGGTTAATTCAAGTTACAGCAGGATGCTATTGCTGGGTGTTTTAACCTTGTTGAGAATAACACATGTCACAATAAAGGGCTAAATGGAAACTGCTCCTCCCGGTCAAACTTCTGACTGCAGGGTAAAAGGGGCTCACGCTTACTTTGCAAATTTAATAATAGCCTGGCTTTGCGGGGCCACAGTGGGAAACATTGATTGAGCCCACAGAAGCATCACTAACTTGACTGCTGCTGCATGCAAGTGCAATTATTGTCCAGCAACATGATGATTTGTAGGCAGGCGTGCAAATGAGCAGTGAGGTATGTGCAATTTTGTGTGCCACTTTTGAGTGCTAAGTTTTCTTTGCTTTTATGCGAGTTACTACCTTTTAGAAAGGACATTGAAAACTTGTCTTTTGGCACTTTGAGTGTTTAGGGAGTGATCAGGAATGACAACTACTTCCTCCCTTGAGATCCACTCCTCAGCCATATTCTTCTACATCTTGCCTGTTTTTCACATCTTTTGATTCTGTTACACTGCTCCACCCATATCTGCTCATAGCGCTAAAATAGGCATGCTGCTTTTAAATGGCGTTTCGTTGCAAGTCTGTTTGCATAATTTGAGTTTTTCCTATTGTGGAAATATTTGCCGATGGACGAGATACCCTCGTTCTCCTCTCTCTATTGACTGTTACGCTCTAAATAAAAATATGAGGTATGGCAGTTTTAAATTTTGACCACTGATGTCGCAAAATGCATCCATTTCCAAGATAGACTGACTGAATAATTGCTATGCAAAGATTGCCTGAAGAGGTGAAGGTCATGGAAGTATACAAGGGATGTCTGTCTGCTTCACAGAGGCCCATGTAAAAGTATTGTGTCGTTTCCAACAGAGTATTTTACAACAACCACAGTACATGATTAGGTCTGGCAACCAGAAATGTTAATGGAAGGGAAACAGACATGAAGTACAAGAGGTCATTGCTCAGTCTGTATCATCATGGCAACTCTGACTTGTCACTCCAAATTACCTCTCTCCCACCCCATAAATAAATAAACCTCTTCTGATGTCTGGTATCAGAAGAGATTGCCTGAAAAAAGGAAAAATTACATGTGATGTCCCAGGAATTAAGAGGAAGAGGAATTAGGACTGTCTGCTTTGAGATGTTTAGTAAAGCAGCTGCTTCAATACAATAGTTTCGACACAATAGTTTCAATTGTATTAAAGATTTTTGTATTATTGAAACGTCAATACTTTTCAGATATACGTGAAAATTTAAAATATACTAAAAATATTTTACTGTAGGCAATATGTCTTTTTTGGGGGGGGGTTCTTTTTCCATTTCATATTAACACATCTCAAGTCAAAATAATTTCAAAAAAAATCTGGGATGGGGGCTTCAGCTGCTACAGTAAGACCAAAAATTCCACTGAATTATTCCAGGACGGACAGTATGTAGAGTAGATGAGTATGGCGAATAGTGTCTCTTTCTTTGGGTCCGATTGATACATATCACTAAGCCATAATGTGATTTGGATTTTTGGGATAGCACGATGTAGGAAACTGATTTGTGCAATAAATTATATTTAAATAACCCTAATAATATGCACAAAAGCAATGCTGCATTTTGTAGATGGATGGAGAGGTAGGTTTTGCTGTGTCTTTTGCTCTGAACCTTAAATTGAAGTTTGTTAGACACTGGGAGCTTAGACTACTGGCAGCTATTCCTTGGAGAAGGGCCAACAAAAAAATGAGTATGAATTGGAAGAAATCTCCAGCATTATTGAACAGTGCAGTTGGGATTCATTTGGCAGACTAATTACTTGTACTAAATGCAGTGAATAATCACTTTGGTTTTTATATTTAATTATATAGTGCCTGATTTCCTCCATTTTTAATATGATTAAAACTATCTTTCAAAGACTGCCAAAACTGCATTAAGAATCATTCACAAGGCTGTTGGCTATGTCTGTTAATCTCGCCCATCTGCCTTATCCTATCTAAAAAGACTTGCAATATGGCCAGATGAGGAGAGATGCAGTCAGAGGATGTGAGACAGCTATTAGGAGCTGAATAGTAGCCTTAGGGGGAGAAAAGCATACCTGGCCAGGCACCGTTGTAAAATCATGCTGACTATTCATTAGAAGCCTTGTTATATTCTAAAATATCACTGTATATTTCCCAGCATTCCCTTGCAGCCATGAGTTTAGCACCATGCTGTGTCTTTATTAAAACAACTGGAGCCTGAATTTCTAGAGCTGAAGGGCATGTTATTTATAAAAGGAACTTGTAAATATTGGGTGGCTTCAGCCTTTGAATACCTCCACAGTAACAGCCAACCTCCAGAAAAAATCAGAGTCTTATTAATACATTCGCACGTATCATCCAAAAAAGGAATGAATAGGATTTGAGTAAGAGACAGGCTGGGGCTTGTTACCGCTTTGTAAGAACGCTGCATCACTTTTCTTTCTACTACAGTACTGTCGAGATTTCGTCGTGGAGGATTGGTTCCAAGAACAACGTATCTTTGAAAATATCTCAGCGGAAGACTTGAGCTGCTGTCCCTGCTTGGACTTCAAGCGCCAAACATTGTGTTTTGTGTTGGGTGGAGGAACATGCTTGCTCCGAGCAGGATGTAGGTGGGAAGGTCGGGTATCACAGCTGACTTGCCAATAAAGAAATAATAAGATTTTACTGACAGCTTGTCATGGGAGACACCTCCACTTATGAATCTGCCAATTTGATGCATGACACAAAGCTGGGCTTGCGAGGAGGGGAGCAAAATTCTGTAATTTTACCCACCCCCGAAAAAAAAATCTCCATTTCTGTGACACCAGAACTGATGCAGAAGAAACCCTAGTGATTTGACATAGATGATGCTTATGTCTCTGGAGGTGGCATCCCAGGATAAGGA
Source organism: Ahaetulla prasina (assembly GCF_028640845.1). Lineage (NCBI taxonomy): Eukaryota > Metazoa > Chordata > Lepidosauria > Squamata > Colubridae > Ahaetulla > Ahaetulla prasina. Next base: position 172,592,757 of record NC_080540.1, read on the forward strand.
TGGTATTAAAGAGCATTGGAAGCCTGGAAGGAGTCTTTTAAAATCTAGCTACTTTTTCCACACAAACACAAGTTAATGTCTGAATGTGGGTGTCCTAACAAATATGTAATGTTGATTTCCTTTAAAGAAGGCTCAAGCTGTTGCCAGGGGGAGGTGTGAAGCGAACTCGTTCATATTCACAATTGGAGGGGGCAGAGCGGCACAAAAAATGTTGCTATGTCATCGTTATGGAATTAAGATAGTTATGGACTCTTTACAGTTTTAGAAAACGAATATTGAACTAGCCTTTATAATTAATCCACCTATTTTTTTTAAATGCACCTATTAAAAGCCGAAGCCTAGTCAAACCATAGTTTAGGGCTTTGTTTTAGTTCTTGGGTTTGTATTTCGCCCTTCCCACAAAGGTTATGGCAAATCATTAAGTGTTAATTTTGTACCCTATGACCATCATTTGTGTTGTAAATGCTGTACCTCGATGAAGATATCTTTTCTTTTATGTACACTGAGAGCATATGCACCAAGACAAATTCCTTGTGTGTCCAATCACACTTGGCCAATAAAAATTCTATTCTATTCTAAATGTGTATTATTTTGCTGATTGCTTCTAGCAACCCTGTATGAAAAGTTACCAGATTTTTTTGCAGTATAAGACACACTTTTTTCTCCAAAAAAGTGGGTGGAAATGTCTGTGCATCTTATGGAGCGGATATTGCATTGGGAGGGAGGGGGGTTGGTACAGTGACTGCGTTCGCCATCAGCGCTTGTCACCACTGCCACTGTTCGCCGCTGCTGGGGAATGCTGGAGCTTTGCTGTTGAGCAGTTAATCGGTGGTTGGATCGGCCTCCCGAAATACTGCCAATCAGCTGTTCTAAGCAGCGGGGATTGCCGGCGCCAATCGCCGTCACTGAATGCTGCCGCCGGCAATAGGCGGCAGCAATCCCCACTGCCTAGAACAGCTGATCAGTGGTATTCTGGGAGACCGATCCAATCACCAATCAGTTGCTCGGCAGCAAAGACTCCAGCATTCCCCACCGGTGGCAGCAGCTCAGTTCAGTTGACTGGTGGTGGCTGCAACAGAGCAGAGCCCTGACGAGCCACATGCTGGAGCTGCGATAACATATTGAAGCTGTCCAAGCTGTTTGCTGCAAGGACGCTAGCCAGATGAAGGCAGAGGCAGATTTTTTTTTTCTCTCGTTTTCCTCCTCTAAAGCTTATGTGCATCTTATGGTCCGGTGCGTCTTATGGTGCGAAAAATAGAGTAAATTGTGAGAATTATTTCCCCTAGAATAATTGTTTGTGCATTCTCGGGTAGTCTTTACCAGGTCGACACAGCTTCAGCTTTACCATGTCAGGAAACAGCATGCCAAGCCTGTGCTGTCCTTCTTTGCAAACCTAGGAAAGCAGTTGTAGCAATTTAATGAATCCTTGTCTTCTTTATATACTTGATGACCTGCCTTCTGCCCAGCTCAGCACATCACTGTGGGAGTCTGGCTTAAGAGATGATGGGGGATTTGGAAGTTAATGGTCTCTGTACCATTTTCAGTAGCACTATCCAGATGGAATTTTGTCTCTCTTGGCCGAAAGCTGTATGTAATTGAGCGAGAAGGGCTCTGATCTTTAAAGACCAGAGTTGTTGAAGCCTTTCTTGGGAGCCTAAAATGAGCAAATGGCAGAAGCCACTGCGGGGGGGTGGGGTGGGTGGGAATTGTAGATCCCTCTTTCTGCCATCCTCTTACTTACTCTAGTCTTGGGGCATGCAAAGCACCTGCTAATTTTCTGTGTGTTGTGTGCCTGCATGCATGTGCGCATACACATTCATGCAATTGACCCTCCTCTTTGGAAAATCTCTTTATTATCATTTAAGAGATGGTAAAGCTGCCCATGCTTTTTTAAATAAACCATTAGCACCTAAAATTGCTGCCTTGCCTGAGGGACTGCTCCAAAGCAGCAGGTATGAGGTTGGGATAAATAAAGTGGAGGAAAAAAAGCATTGGGTCAAGGTTGGGAGGATCTCATGGAAATAACCACTTTATGGCCATTCAGTTTAGCCAAGTTGCTTTTGTTGGAAGAAATGCCCATCTGGGTTCAGTTCCAAGTGGGGAGAAGGACAATGGAAACATGGAGGCTGCTTGGAAGGATGGTTTAATGGTGAAGCAGAACCACCAAGCACATGTGATTCTGGGTAGCTGACCACATGGAGTGGAGAGTGAGTGTTATTTATACCCTCTCTTGGGCTTTGAACTTGAGCTTCCTGTTCCTGTGGCAAGGGAATGCATTCTATTGGCTGTCAGACTCCCAGGGGGCCATGCAGGGGTCACAGCTGAGGTTGTCTGAATTAAGGTTGGTTGAACCTTGGACTGATGTAATGAAGGGGCTTGGTTGTGCCATGTGATGAGCTCTGCTGATAGATAATCCTATTATGTCCTGGAGGATCATGTCTTAATCCCATCACCCTGGAGCTGGAGGTCTTTTGTTTTGTAGATAGGCTGGTCCAGTCCTCAATGGGCACCAAATATCTGCTAGGGACAGGGAGTTGCAGGGAGCTGAGTTTCTTTCTCCCTTAAGATTACTATTTCCTTTTTAGGGGAAATATTCTGCCTTTTTAATATTTCCTAAAACATTTCATTCGTCTAGAAGGAGTGGGGTGCTAACTTCCTTCACTTTCATTTGCTCTCTACCTTTAAATCCAACTAACGTATATCACTTAATGATCCATATTCTTTTGTTGTCTCCTCCGTCTACCAAAAGGATAGAGTGTCTTCCCAAAGCAAAACCATTGCCTTTGCAATGTTGCTTTCCAGTAGGGTGGTAACACGTTTTGATGCAAAGCATTAGGGTCATATCAGAAAAAAGAAAACTTTTAAAAATTAACAGAACTTTGTATTATGTTGGATGTGGGGCATAACGAGCAGAAAGCAATCTTAAGCACTTTTGCATGATAGGATTATAGTGCCCTTCCTTCGGTTTATTGAAATGGAAATTGGGGTTGGGCCATGGTTTCAGGGTTAGGGGGCCTGCGCTTCAACTGAGTGATCAGGAACAAGCAGTTCTAAGCAGTTTTTATAAAACTGCCATGTCAGGTTTCTCTCCCTTCCCCTCCCCAAATTGAATTGTCCCAGCTCAGCTACCAAAAGGAAGGAGCGGGAAATCTACTGCAGATATAGCTCCGTGGATTCAAAGGGAGGACTGTACTTGGGAGTCTTGCTATGTGACTCAGCCTCAACCAGTTAAGTAGGCGAAGGAATAAGGAACCCTTGCTGTGTATCTCTGTGTGTGTGTGTGTGTGTGTGTGTGTGTGGCATAGGGATGGGGGTAGAGAGAATGGGTAGTGTTTAGTCTTAACTCCATAGTCCAGACTCGTTCTCTAACCAGCTAGTTATCTCATCCCCACCATGCATGGACAGAATTCCTGAGGGTTAGTTCAGCATGCTCGCATACCTTGGCTTCTGTGCCTACTCATTGGCTTCCCTGTAGTTCCAAGGAAGCAGAGAAAACAAGAATGCATCCAAGTGAAGGCAGGCAGGGCTGCTGCAAGAGATTTTTATTCATTTGAAGGCTGCTGGTTCTGCCCCTCCCAGCACCCAAACTCTTAGATTTGTCCTTCACAACCCTGGCGCCTAGAACTGGGCAAAAGGGGTATCCAAGCAACAGCTGAATGAGATTGCAGCTCTACAGTTTTTTTTTATTAGCCTCCTGAAATTCCTTTTATTTCCCCTTTTTGTGCGTGTGATGGCAAGAAGAGGAAATAAAACCTCAAATGTCGATGCATAAATAGACAGTGGGCAGCAAACAGGCACTGATAAACTAGAGGGACAGGTTCCTGCTCATGTGTTTGAGAAATGAGTGGACTTCCCACCTTAAAGATCTCCTGGTTTCTGCAAGGTTGAATATTAGGAGGCATACCGACTTTGTTTTTACCATCAGAGAAATAGGCTGCCTCTAGTTCAAAGCCCTCGGTCTCATGTTTTCTCGCTTTAAAATCTCCTCTCGGTCATGTAGCTCTGACTAGCCCATTTGTTCTTGCGGTGAGGAGATTATATTATTGTGCTACATTCACCCAAATAATATATGTGAGATATTCTATAAAGGAACGTGTATATTTTATTTATTGCCTCATGTTGCAGCACTGCACTTGGGAAAGGGTATTTGGATGAGTGAAGCAAATTTGAAATACTAATAACATTGCTTTGGCTCTAAAATCTTACTTATGTTTTAATAATCTAGGCTGCCTGCTAGTCTTTTCCTCTTTTTCAAACTATAGCCTTTTGTGTCAGTACCATAGATTTCCAAGGATTTGAGTATGCTTCCCTTCCCCTTCTCGCTCTGTTCCAGTTTACAATTCAAATTGTGCTAATCACTAGGAACTTTATTGTTACTGCCTACCCAGTCTCTTCTGGACCTGTTTTGCTTAGCACCTGCAATTTAAAGTGTTTCTCTGAGCATTTGTTTCCACAGTGTCCCTGCAGTTGGCTTCCTTATACCTGCGGTTGCTCTGTAGGTATGTTTCTTTGAGCTTTTGCATCTGCCTTGTTTTGCTTTTCTTTTTTTTTTAAATGAAACCCCAGAAGTGGCTGCTGATTTCTGCAGTTGAGGTAGCTAGCATCCTTGGCTATCCTCCCCTTTTTGAATAGGGCATTGTGTTGCCTCATTCAGTACGTGTATGTGCATTTCTTTAGTGACCAGCAAAGATGTAAGCTCTTCTTCTTTTGCTGCTGAAGCAACAGCTGGGGGGTGGGGGGACATACACATCTCCAAAAGCATCCTCTGTGCTTCTATTCAAGTTCACGATGGCAAGGCAGGACAGGTTCTTTTGTAGCGAGAAGGGCAGGTTGGACACCAGCAGAGCCTGGGATTTAGAATGGCTGTGCGCAATTCTTGGAAGATAAGGAGGGCAAGAGGTTTGCAAGCAATTGTATCATAAACACCATGTGTACTGGTAACCTTTTTTCTGGGACATTTTTATATAAGAGAATCGATCATAGGCGCACATGAATGCACCTGTCCAGTCCAGAAAATGCTTGAACTTCATGCCTTTACTGCCCTTCCCTACTTAGAATTGGTCTCCACTAGTGTATTCTAGTAATTTTCACCTTTTCCTTTTTTTTGCACAGCTGAGGCAAGATTTTTGGCAGCATTCATTTTGTCCCCCCCTTTTTCCCATATGGCTTCTAGTCTTACCAAAGTGGCTTCAGGTTTGTTGAACACTACGTGTAAAAAAGAGATGTGTGGTGGAACGGAAGTCTCTGCTGAGCCCAGAGGTCAGATCCATGCCCTTCTAGTTTAGAACTTGTTTTTTCCCCAAAAAAAACATTTTGTTTTTGTGCCTTAGCAAACATTTAATGGAATCAGTTTGCAAAAGTATTGGTGTGAAATAGCACACAAACATCACGCCCATACCTCCTTAGTTGAATCTTTGTTGAAGTAAGCAGGTTAGAGGAAGATTTTGAAGACAGGTGATAACTGACAAAATTAATTTCTGTGTCTCCCATTCCTTCATATCTTGCCCTCATGTGTATTTCAAATTTTTAAGGCTTTTTGAAATTCCTATCTTTATAAATAGGAGAAAATGGCCCTCAACTTCTGTTATCCTCCAGGAGCATAGTAGGTTGGATGCACAAAATGCAGACAGAACCTTACTTAAGGAGGAAACCTCCATGGCTTTGGTATTAGAATGGTTGTTTTATTTTGCCCTAAAATAAAACAAGATGCCATTTTCATTATTAGAGTTGGATTAGCCGTGCTATTTTTCTTTTGATGGCAAGGTTTAGAATGAGGGTATCTATCACGGTGAACTTTAAGGGAAAATATCAAAGGGGATATGTTGAATATACTTTGGGCAGCTGTAATCTAACTCCATTTTGTGTTTTTACATTTCAGAATCCAGACTTTCATGGCTTCAGTGAAGATCCTGTTGTTGATGTGCAGAATATGCGTGCTGCCTTCTTCTTTGGAATATCTATTTGTCTCGTACTGGGCACTGTCTTCCTGTATTATCTGCCTGACCATAAGTAAGATTCAGAAGCTAAGTTTCATTTTCATTTGTGCATTGCCTTGTAAGCCTTTGGGATGTTTTGTCTTGATGGTTTCAAACCCTGAGGCCAGTGGGTCTTCACTTCCAAGTTTTCTATAGTTCCATTTATTTCTTGCTCCTTCTGGCTTTCGACGCATCCCTGCCTCCATGCTGGCAAAGTTCATTAGATTTTTTTAGTCTCATATTTGCCCTATATTTCCTTTCCTAGTACCACACTATCTTAAAAAGGGCAGGGCCATTACAAAGAAGAATGGGATAAAAATAACCGTGTGAGAATCCTCTTTAAGGATCACCTAAAGATATCCTAGAACATGAGATGACAGGGTACCAGCATTCCAGGGACTAGGCAATAGTTCTATTTTATCTTCTGTCACCTGTATGAAAGGAAAAGGTCATCTTAGATGCTTTTAAACTTACGTTACAATTTCCCAGTGTACATTTTCGCTCCACTAGTGAGCTAAAGTATAAATGCTGACCTTCTCCTCTTATAAGTGTAGGCTCAGTAGTCTGAGAGGTGTATTAACTAATGAATATGGGAGTACTCTACTATTCTAGTTTGATAGTGTAGATTCTTTTTCATAAGCTTGGCACACCAGCAAAATGATAAACATGCACACAAATGTAGGTTAGTGCAGTAGATTAGTGGAGAAGTGCTCAGTTCATGGCCCCCCAATTGTATGTGGCCCCAGAAACTTTCAAAAGTTGGTAACACATGTAATTCTAGTCCTAATTTCCAATATGAAAAAAGTAGAAAATTATTACCTAAAGGAATAATATGAGTTATAGTTTAGGTACATGGCTGGCTCAGCGTACTCGTAAACAAATTGAAATCATGTTTACCTTTTGCCTGGATCCTTCCATTAATTCTTGAATGTGTTCCGGCACAGCATTCAAAGGTTCACTTGATGATCCAGAAAATGTTATGTCCCTCTGTGTTAAGGGTTTTCTAGCTCTTTAGCAGAAATGTTGCATAGATAAGGGTATGGGTATGGGCAGGGATGGGCTTCAAAAATTTTAGCAAGGGGTTCTCTGCCCAGTTGCTGGGTGGGCATGGCCTTGTTGGCCTCCTGCAGCATGGTGTGGGGCGGGTGCCCTCCCCGGGCTCCCCGGGAGGCTTTCCTCGAGCCTTTGGGAGGGCGAAAACAGCCAGAAGGAGGCCAGAAATGGGCCCGTTTCTGGCCTTCCCAAACTTGTGGTAGGCCCATTTTTCGCCCTCCCCAAGCCTCCATGCACACGCTGCACTTACCTGCATCCAAAACAGGCCGTGTGGGGACTCCTGGGAGGGGCGGGGGGGGGCAGCCAGGAGTGGGATTTGGGGGTTCTCCAAACTGCACAGAATCTTAGCTAGAGGTTCTCCCGAACCCCCAGCAGCCCACCCCTGAGTATGGGTATCTATACTATATGAAGTTTGTTACTTGCTTTTTTTAATAACTATTTTTTCCAAAGCAACATTTGCATGAGTTTGAATGTGGGGAAGGTTGTATAATATAAGAATAATCACCGACTTTAGCAGCCTAACCCTAACCCAACCTGATACCTTCCGGGTACATAGGAATTGTGAGAAATTTCTTTCTTCCACCTCACAAAACACACATATACAGACACATACATATAGATACATGCAGAAAAAGAGAAGGAGGGGGAAAGAGAGAGAGAGAGAGTTGCATCATGTTTGGGAGCTTTCACCGCTACCTTTTGTGTCCTTTTTTTGGCTAGAAAGGGAACGTGTGTAGAGGAGATCAGAGAGAAAGATTTAGCAGAGATGGAGGTTATTACAGAGGGGGAAAAAAATCAAAGGCCTTGAATCTGCAGCTTGTGGTAGGTCTAAGTCCCTTGAGGGATATCAGTGGATCTGATGGACAGGAAGTTATCAAAGCAGATTCCCTCCCACTGGGCAAGAAGCGGACATCATACTTTGGTTTGAAACTAAGCATTTGATACATGCATCTGATGACAAAAGGGTATTCTGTGTTTGGCACTCTGCGTATATCTTTGCTGCTGTTCCCACCCCTGACATGGCTCCAGATGATCCCATCCCTATGAAATATTGTGGCACGAAATTGTATCTTTCACAGACAGGGCCTCGGTTTGGTGCCAGTTTTCACAGGTATTGAAGAAGGCAGTGGCTACTATAAGCTTGGAGAGCCTCTGTACCTTGTACTTTTTCAAAGGCTTAATTAGCAACATGAGACCCCAGAGCATTATGTGGCTCTCAAAATCCTTCTAGATGTTCCTATAACCTCCCTCCTTTTAGAGTTGCCTAAAATGGATGAGACTATTTCTCATTGTCTTAATTTGGCAGGCACTATCATTGCCTCACCTACTGCCATCCTGCCCTCCCAAAATACTTTAAAAGTTGCCCCAGTTGAGATTCAATCGATAATTCAGTTAACTTCCCAGTACAGTTTCTATTTCTATCCTCAGCAGAATGAAAATGGGGAACTTTTTATTTCAAATTTCTGTTCTATGCCACAAAAAGGTGACTGTTCTGGGATAAGGGAAGCAAAAATAAACCACCCATTAGAAATTGGGCTACTTTCCTTATTAGTTTTGGTTTGGGGACAGCAACATTTTGGAACCATGGAAAGCTACATTTTGAGCAGAATTTGAAAAATCCAATTTGGAGGCATTCCTTTCTTTCCTCCAGAGACCTTGAGGAAAAGAAGAAAAAGGAAGAATGTGTCTTGGCAGATGGAAAGTACTAAAAACAAACGAGAATGTTAACAACAATATCAGAAGAGGAAATGGAATGAGTGCTACAGCTTGGATCAACCAGAAATGAAATGAGACCATTTATATTGCTTTTTCTAGTTTTTACTTTTTTGAAATACAACGATTGCAAGAACTGGGATCCTTCCTTCCTCCCTTCCCTTCCCTTCCCTTCCCTTCCCCTCCCCTCCCTCCCTTACACTTAAATTAGAAAATCTAGGATTACTCACACAAACCCTAGAAATTGAATAGATTAAGATGAACAGTACTTCATTTGCATCATGAAGATTAACAATTCGAGTAGGATGACACTTTTTCATCAATCAGACCAACCACCTGGCTCTTTTGCCTAATAATTACAATCATGACTAGAAATTCTGGGAGTTCTATTCCCAATGCATCTGAAAAGCAGCAAATTAGGGAAGGATGTTATAGGTTTGTATTTTTAATCTATTTCCATCGCTACCTTTTTCCAAGATCCAACAGTCCAAAAGAGACCATTGTAACCTGGAGCGTGGGCTATAGAGAAGAGAGAGGCATCCCTGTTAAATAGCTGCAAGTTCTGAAGCTACTAAAACAGGAACAGAGTCCCTGGTAGCAATACTGTCGCCACGATGTGAAAAAGATGTTGAGACTCTAGAAAGAGTGCAGAGAAGAGCAAATAAAGATGATTAGGGGACTGGAGGCTGAAACATATGAAGAACGGTTGCTGGAACTGGGTATGTCTAGTTTAATGAAAAGAAGAACTAGGGGTGACATGATAGCAGTGTTCCAATATCTAAGGGGCTGCCACAAAGAAGAGGTGGTGAAGCTATTCTCCAAAGCACCTGAGGGTAGAACAAGAAGCAATGGGTGGAAACTAATCAAGAAGAGAAGCAACCTAGAACTAAGGAGAAAATTCCTGACAGTTAGAACAATTAATCAGTGGAACAACTTGCCTCCAGAAGTTCTAAATGCTCCAACACTGGAAGTTTTTAAGATGAGATTGGAAAACTATTTGTCAATGGTATGGAGTTTCCTGCCTAAGCAGGGGCTTGGACTAAAAGATCTCCAAAGCAGTGGTGAAATCCAAATTTTTTTTACTACTAGTTCTGTGGGTGTGGCTTGGTGGGCATGGTGTGGCTTGGTAGGCGTGGCTTGGTGGGCGTGGCAGGGGAAGGATATTGCAAATCCCCATTCCCTCCCCACTCCAGGGGAAGGATACTGCAAAATCCCCATTCCCTCCCCAGTCTGGGGCCAGCTGGAGATGGTATTTGCCAGTTCTCCAAACTACTCAAAATTTCTGCTACCGGTTCTCCAGAACCTGTCAGAACCTGCTGGATTTCACCCCTGCTCCAAAGTCTGCTATTCTATTCTATTCTATTCTATTCTATTCTATTCTATTCTATTCTATTCTAATCTAATCTAATCTAATCTAATCTAATCTAATCTAATCTATTTTATTCTTCTCTATCCTTTTGCATTTTTATGTGTAAGTAAACAGGCTCATGTGACCTTAGAATTAGCCATCTGTGCCAAGGATTAGGGATTCCTCTTGGTTTCTTAGATCATTCATAACCTGACTTCGACTGAGAGTTCAAGATAGTTGGCACATCGGAATGTTATAGATGGATCCATAGATTGTAAAGAATTTTTATAGATACCAGTCTGATGATGAGGAAATATAAAAGTGTTAAATTGTGGGTTTCTCTTGCCATGGAAATCCATAGAAACAGAGGAGAATAGGGCATCATGAAAAGCTATCTAGTGAGGGAAAAGACAAAAAGCCTAATTCCATTGGAAGCGAGAGGTCCAAGAGATAGAAAGCATCTATTGAATACAAATAGGTTCAAGGCTAGGTTTAGTCCCTAGTAAGTTCTGGAAAGACCCTGCTTTGAAATATCAATGCTTGTCTTCCCTATCTGAGCTACCTTGCTCAAGGGCCTGACAATTTGTCTTTGTCTGACCTAGAGGAATCAACGCGAAAGGAGGTACAAAAGCATAGGACAAAGATTGCCTCCTGTCTCTAGGAAGCAACTCTTCCTGTATAATCATTTTTTTTATCCTACTTGTGGATCAAATAGGATTCAGCATCTGTCAAGGGATAATTCACATAATACTTTGGAGCCAAAGTATTTCCCTTTGCAGAAAGAATTTCAATCTTTGGTGGTTTTTTTTCACATTTAGTTAAAAGACAAATCAAGGGGGAATGTAACTGAGTTACGTGTAATTATGTGCAGCCTAATACTATGGATGGTATTTCAGCCTTCTGAGAAAGGCTGAAAGGACAAGAAATCCATGGTGGCTTCCGATCTCTCAACTGCAGCTAAATGAATGAAAAGTAAGCTGCGGGACTGAGGGTTGCTCACTTTGACGCAAGTTGATCCTGCCCAACTTTAACTTTCAGTTAAATGGTATATATGGTATTGTGGTCTTGCCATGACGTGTGAACTCTATATTATCTAGTCTTAATGCTATCCTGCATTATCTCTCAAACAAGATGACTGAGTGGGAAACTGGTTAAATGTGAAGTTAGAATGGCTGCCGTATCTATATTTGGCAGTAGAAGGAGGAAGCGTGCAGGCTTCCAGTCTTCTTCAATTTGCTTAAACATGATTAAAACATTAGAATGTCTCCCCCAGCTCTCCTTACCCATCTAAATAAAATCACATCCAAAAGACCTTGACCCTTTTACAAAGAGGCTTATAAACCTGTAATGTTTATCACTCTTCTGCCTCCTTGTTCAACTCTTAAGGAAGGAAAGGAAAGCTATAAAATGGTATTTGTCAACCTTGACTATTTGAAAATGTGTGAACTTTAACTTCCAGAATTCCCAGCATGGCTGGCTGGAGAATTTCGGTGGCCGAAATCCAAACATCTTCAAGTGGCCAAGATGAGATACATTGACATAGAATGTAGGGTTGAAAGGTAGTGTTGTGGGAGGCAGAAAGCAACCAATTACACACACACACACACACACACACACACACACAGAGTCCATCCTTTGAACAATATTGTACACACAACCGCAAATCATTTTTCTATAACCCCTGAAGACTGATACAATGCTCCTGGCTGTTGTAAAGGAAGCTGTATTTCTCAGGATGCCACATGATGAGCAGGATTAATGGATTCAACATGTTTGTGTCTCAAAGCAGTAAATTTGGAAATAGGTACTGACAGGAACTAGAAGATGTACTTTGGCTTAGAGCATAGCCTTGGGGTTCAGCATCAATGACCAGCCTTGGCCCCTCGGTCTCCGAAAGCCCTCTTAGTGCTCTGTGTGAAAACATCTCTCCCAAGCATATGTCAATTCTTCTTCCCATCTTCCTCCCCACACTGGAATCTTTTCTGTGTCTTTTCCATTCTTGTGCCCTGCCTCGCTGGATGAAAGAATTTGTTTTCAGGCAAGATAACCTATTTAGAAGGGGCGTTGTGGAAATTCACTGGCGCTCAGAGGAGTTATTTTGGGGGGTGCACCAGCTGGTGCTAGGTGTGCGCATGTATATATAGCCTATGAGATATAGATAGACCAGGGCCCAGAACTGGGAAGCGTGTTGTTTTGGCTGGCAGGGAGGGGCCGGCTATAGCCCGGCTCCACTGCTGACGCACACAGACCCTTCTGATCAGAAGCAGCTTGCACAGTTCCTGTTCCCATGCGATAGAGCCTGAAGACGAACCCTGTTAACAACCTGAGCTTTGCTCCCACCTTTTTGCACCGAGAAAGGAATTCAGGAGCTTTGGTAACTCTTCCTCCCATCTTCGGAGTGGGTGTCCCTTCGGGAGCAGTACAAAGCCCACTTACTCAATTCTCTCTTCTTTAGCTCTTTTGCTTCCAGTGCTTGTTCAAGGTTTGGGTTCGGTTTGAGTGAAGGGGGATGCAGATTAGCAAGGGGTTCAGAGTGGCAGGCAGGGTTTCAGCTTGACCTGCTGCAGGCAATACTCCAGGGTGCTTCCAGGTGTCGGCGTTTGGGGAAATCGTCTTCCCTTTGTAATGAGGGAATTGGTACTGATTAAGTCAACACGGAGTTGTGCTTGGTTTTGGTCCGGTGTGTTATATTGGTTCTGGCAGGTAATAAGTCTTAGTTAAACAAAACATAATTTAATATCGGATCACAGGGTGCATTTGATTATTCCTTCGCATCAGCTAAAAGGCACATACGCACAACACCAGCTTTACAAATCAATCTTCTACAGCTTTACTACTTCCAGGATGCGATTCTCCTGGCCCAGCCTTAGCAGGTATGCTTAGAAGAATTTGCAGAATCGATCCCAGATAGTAGATCTGAACACGCTCTATCTGCCATCTTGACGCCAAATTCCAGTTAAATATACTGGAATATCGAAGAAGTGCTTTTGGTTTGCTTTAAACAAAAAAAACCGCTACTAGGTTTGCCGTCTTATTCATATGGTTGTGACCTGTGCTGAGCTATTTTTCTGACTGCAGATACACAATATTAAGCCAGCAGCAAGACTTCAGGGTTGATTCTTCGTAGACTTTCATCTTCTCCGATTGATGGAGACTCTTTCTCTCTTCCTCTTCCCCCACCCCCACCCCAATTGTCCCCATCCCACCTTTTCATCTTTTCTTGCTGTCTCTGTACAGCAAGCATATTTGTGCCTTCTTCTACATTTTTATTGTTCCGGCTTTGGCTTTGCTTTCATAGGATCATTTTTTCTCTTCTGCTATTCTTTCCTGGACCGTTCCTGTTTTTCCTTTTCCCCCCCCTTTTTTTTTCCCTACTGCCACCTATTTCTCTGTGCTCTCATCCTTATGGTTACTTTTTAAATCCTGGCCATTCCTGTTCCAAATCACTGCCTGCCTTCTTTGTACAGCTTTTTAATCACTAAAGCAAATAATTAAGAGAAGCAAAACTCTTATTTCCTATCCTATTACAGTTATTTCCTGTAAGTTATGTCTTCTACATACCCCGTACATATGTACATACGTACTTCCTCATCACCATCCAAATAACTTCTCCCAGCTGGGGATTAAAAAATGCACTTGTTAAACCAGGTGTGTGTGTTTTTTTAAAAGCAGCTGAGAGAGGGGCTAGGCAGTTCCAAAAGAATTGCCTTTATTCTCCTTTTCTGTGAACCATCGTGCAGTACTCCGCTGTCGCTCCTGACCACGAAGAGTCAGATTCACCTGCTTGAAGTCAGAACTCCGAAAGCCATCATAAGGACGGAGGAAGCCAGTAAATTCGCCAAGCCCAGATGACAGGGTTTAATGAATGCTGGGTAACGCTGAGCAAATTGCAAGTGATCAGATTTTTGTCTCAGTGGTGCAGAATGCTAAATATTCTAATTGTGAAACGATGCAACGAAAGGAAAGACAAATGAGCTTTTGAGGAGACCGAGGGTCCCCCGGCCCAAATGAGCTTAACCCTTTGCAGAGGGAACTTGGGTGGTGAGCCAAACACATCGATGCTTCTGAGCGAAATGCTGTTCTATCTTTCCTGCCACCGTAAAGGCTAGAACCCGATGGGGAAACGATTCAGAGCCTGAGCTGCTTGGAAATGTAATAGGTAACCTAGAATATTTGCTGCAGTAACTTGCACTTGTTTTTATGCATGAAGAATCCTTTCTTGTGACTGCTGCTTGCTGTGAAAACACACTAAAGGGTAATGGGAAATGGTTTTTTTGCCTATTTACAGCAACCACAGCTCTGCGGCTCTGCTTTGTATCTCTTCTTCAGGATCTCAGTCTCCCCCCCTCCCCTCTCTGATATGTAACCTTCTGAATTATGCAGGTATCTGATTCAGATGATGAGAAGAATACAGGAGGTAGTCCTCGACAATTGTGCCCCAATTTTTTGTTGCTAAGTGAGACATTTCTTAAGCAAATTTTGCCTCATTGTACGACCTTTCTTGCCCCAGTTGTCAAGTGAATCGCTGCAGATCTTAAATTAGGCACACGGTGGGTTAAGAGCATCCGCAAAAGGTGATCACATGATCCCGGGACTCTGCAACTGTCATAAATAGGAGTCAATTGACAAGCATCCACATTTTGATCACCTGACCATGGGGCTGTTGTAACGGTTGTAAGTGTGGAAAAAAGGGTCATAACTCACTTTTTTCCAGGGCTTTGAATAACTTTGAATGGTCACTAAGTGAACTGTTGTAAGTCGAGGACTACCTGTAGCCTGGCCTTACTCCCAAGGGTCCCCTGATCCAGACACACATAAATGGGATGAAGCTTGGCAAAAAGCTGGAGGAGATCTCTCACTGTCTGGAGTGCTTTGAGTCTCAGTGAGGAGGAAAGCTGTCTCCCTTCTGTGTTCTGGGGAGGCGCTGGATTGTGAGACATAACTTATCTCTAATTGATGGGGGTCTCATTAGGGAGGCCTTTGGGGAGCCAGTAATGAACACTGCTGCTGCAGTGAGCATCTCTGACTGCCTAGCTTAGGAGGTAGAGGAGGGGGGACCACAGGGGATTGAGCTACCAGCTTTTAGAGAGGGTAGGTCAAGGAAGGAAGAGATACAGATGCTGGGATGAGAGGTCTTCTCATACAATTATCTGAAATCACAGGAGCCGACGTTTCCTCACAGAAGGGTCCACAGCCCGCAGGAGGAGTTACGTTTCCTCAGAACAGCTCAGGAGAGGGGGGAGAGGGAACCCATCCATCGCGGAGGTCTGATCCGATTCTGCTGCTGGCAGAGGGCCGCTGTGGTCCCTGGTCTTACATGCCTTTGTCTAGCACTTCTGCCCTTGGGCCGTGGCGGAGCCCTGCTCCGTGTGCCGTGTCTCATTTTGCTTCCGTGTTTTCTGCCTGTCTCCTGAGCGTGAGATAGCACGCTTAACAGTCCTTGGTACATATTTAATATGCAATTTCGGCGCTCGCAAGGGGCACCAAATATTGCTCTGATTGGCAGGGGAGTGATCTGATCTTTTTAGTCTGCCCTTTGGAACTTCCTCCGGGCCGGCTTCTGTTTTCCTTTCCTTTGGAAGGCTGTTCCTGATGAATGATGCTCCCTTCTCTCTACATTCCTTCATTCTTAACAACCTTCTTCCCCTGGAAGTGTTTTCCCTGCCACTTAAATGCCTTTCTGCCACCCGTTCCTGCTTCAGCTGCTCATTGGTCCGGCACCTTCTTTATCTCTGGAATTACCGCAGTCCCATTTGTCTACCAGAGGGGTTCAGATGAAAGCTCACAACCAGCCATTAATATATGGCTTAATGAGCTGACGAGGCAGATCTTCTGTCATTGCAGAATGAGGAATAATAATTAAAGTTTCCCTGTAGGCCAAGTTTTGGCATTGCTGTTCTTCCAAGAACATTGGAAGAGCCGACTCCCCGACATCTTACATCTTTTTCCAGCTGATTCAGGTGGTTAGAGCGGACTGATTTGTCTTGAGAAAGCGCGTATCCTTCAGAAGCAGTGCAGGATGGGTGATAGATGCATATTAACATATATTTATATTGCGTAATTGATCAGCCCAATGCAAAATGCTGATGCGCTAATAATGCCCTTCTTTTGCATCTGTCTTCTACAATACCCAAAATGTTTCCCGCAGTGCCCTCTGCTGGGAGTGGAGGGTTTATGCTCCCACCCACCCACCCCGCATTCGATCTGGGTTATGTTTGGCTGTCTATCCATCTTTCTCAACCCGGCACCCTCAAGCTGTGTCGGACTGCAGTTTTCCTAATTTTTTATGTGCAAGGTATAATGGGGTTTGAAATCAAACACATCTGGAGAAAACAGTTTGGGGTTTGCACTAGCCTTTCCTTCTAGGGAGACAGTCCTGATTGCTGTGAAGGCAGGCAGAAGGATATAAAAGTAGCATGGTTTACATCTATATTGTTGACTGAAGTTCAGTCCTGCTATTCTGAGGTTTCCCTTTAAAGTGAAAAAGTGTCAGTAGAAACCAACAAGTAGCATTCGAGATTACAGTAAAAAACAGTTTAAGCATAAATTCGCTCCCCCCCCCTCCGCCAAAGTGGCAAGAAGAGGCTTCAAATAAGGATGCCCATTAAACACTCAATGCTTAAGAAGTAACAATGGAGGTGGGCTTAGACCTTCCTGTCTCTGAGCGTCCCAACGGCTTGATTAAACAGAATGTCTTTTATGCTCAAAGTGGTTAAAAAAAAGTAGAAATGCCAATATTGGCAGTATATGATTTGTGAGTTAACTAGAAAAAAATTAAATATATTGCAACTTCTTTGGAGTAGGAAGCCGAGTTTGGGGGGCAGGGGGTGGGGAGAATGACCTTAAAGCAGATATTGACAAGTATTTTGTTACGTTAATGAAGAAGCATTCCTTAAAACCTGGGAAGGGAGAGAATACAGGTAGTTCTTGACTTACAACCACAATTTCTTTTGTTAAATGAGACATTTGTTAAGTGAGTCTTCCCCCATTCTACGACCTTTCTTGCCATGGTTGTTAAGTGAATCACTAAGTATGTACCAGTTGCCAAGCAGCTGAATTTTGATTACATGATCATGGGATGCTACAAAGGTGGCAACTGTGGAAAAAGGGTCATGAGTTATTTTTTTCAGGGCCGTTGTAACTTTGAACGGTCACTAAATGAACTGTTGTAAGTTGAGGACTGCCTGTATTAAGAAGAGAGTCCAGTTGGAACCTCCCTGACTCTCTGGAATGTAAGAGGGAGGGGAGGAAAAGCCCAATTAGACGTGCAAAATTCTGTTATTATAGCCTATCTCAGTGATGGCAAACCTACGGCATGTGTGCCACAGGTGGCCCGTGTAGCCAGATCAGTGAGCACGTGAGCCCAGCTCCAGTGTGCATGTGCACGCCAGCCAGTTGATTTTCGGGCCTTCTGGGCCCACCAGAAGTAGGGAAACAGATTGTTTCCTGCCTCCGGAGGGCCTTGGGGGTGAGGGGTGGGAAAGGTCCATTTTTCTCTCTTACCTGGCTCCAGAGCCACTCTATGAGTTGGGGGGGGCAAAAACGGCCTCTCCCCCCCCCCAGAGGTTCTCCATAGGCCGAAAATGGCCCGTTTTCCAACTTCCAGTGGGACAGGGAGGCCTGTTTTTTTGCTGTCCCCAGCCTCCAGGGCCTCTCTAGGAGTCTGGGGAAGGTGAAAATGGCTTTCCCCACTCTTCCGGAGGTCCACTGGAGGCCGAAAACGGCCCGTTTGCCAACTTCCGGTCCCACCAGGAGCGTACTGGGTGGGTATGGGCCTATCAGGCCATTGCGTGCCAGGTGCAGGGAGAGTGGGGAGGTTGTGCAGGGTGCATAGAATTATGGGTGTGGGCACGCACGCACACGACCCCCCCCCCACCTCCCCTCCTGGCACGTGATGGCAAAAAGCTTAACCATCACTGGCCTATGTTATATAAAGTAGAGTTCTGGTCTTTCTGTGAAGTCTGTTTCTGCCTCGAAAGGTTGATATTTGATATTTGAAGGAAGAGCAACCACTCCCTTTGCACTTTGCCCTTATGAATCCCCTGCGGCCCCATGGAGATCCTTTCAACTGGACAGGTGATCCTTGGTTGGCTTTGTAACCATTTGTACTCACAACGGCACTGAAGATAGTGACCCGTAACCATTTTTCACGTTTACGATCATAGCAGCATCCCCATGGTCACATGATCCAAATTTGAATGCTTGGCAACGGGTTCATATTTACAATGGTAGCAGTGTCCCGGGGTCACGTGATCCCCTTTTTGCGACCTTCTAACCAACAAAGTCAATGGGGAAGCCAGATTCACTTAGCAACCGTGTCACTAACTTAATAACTGCAGTGATTCACTTAGCAACTGTATCAAGAAAGGTTATAAAATGGGGCAAAACTCACTTAACAACAGAAACTTTGGGCTCAATTGTGGTCATAAGGGGCCCAATTGCTAAAATAAATAATATCGTTATCTGTCAATTTAAAGCATGTAACTGAAAAATAGTAGTGCAAGAAGTTTCAGGTAGTTAAAAATGAGTAGCAACCACTCCCCTCCCAAATGATTTTAAAATGAACATTTCAGCCTATTTTGCATCTTCGTCCCATCTATTGTTGCTTTTATGCACCTCCCCCCTCCCCCCCATTTTAACTGTTCCTGCCACCAAATGTTTGGTCATCCTTACCATTTATCAGCAGGTCAAGGTTAAAGCAAACCATATTATAACATCCGTGATTTATTTTAACCTCGCTTTGTTGACAAATCGTAACATTCTGGTGCACATGTAATGCTGAATTACAAAGTATGGTTTAAAAAGTCCCAGTGGCTGCATCCACCACTGTGTAACGCCAGAGCACATGAAAGCCGGCTGGGTAACTTTGGGCCAGTCATTCTAAGTAAGCCCAACACATCTCAACAATATTGTTATGAGAAAAATAGGAGGAGAAATAAATATTAGAGATGTTCGCCATCTTGAGCTATTGGTAAAAAAAAAATAATAATAATTATGGGCAGGACAATATGTAAGTAAGTAAATAAATAAATAAATAAATTGCTCACAAAACCAGTTTGCCACCCTTTTCATAATGCCAGCCGTTGCCAAATCCTTCCCGTTAAAGGAAGCTCCTTCCTGGGGATGTCAAAGGAACAAGATATTATGTTTTCTAGCTTTATAAGCCACTGGGCATATTTCGTATGCTGTGAGCAAGTTGGGGCAAGGTATAAGATGGAAGAGAGCAGAATAACAGAGTTGGAAGGGATCCTGGAGGTCTTCTAGTCCAGCCCCGTGCTCAAGCAGTAGCATTCCAGACAAGTGGCTGTCCAATTTTCTTCTTCTTCCAGACTCCAGTGATGAATCACCCACAACTTCTGAAAAGCAAGCCTGGCTAATTTTTCTCACTGTTAGGAAATGTCTCCTTGGTTCTAGGTTGCTTCTCTCCTTGATTAGTTTCCATCCGTTGTTTTGCCTTCAGGTACTTTGGAAAATAGGTTGACCTCTTCTTTTTTGTGCCAGCCACTCAACTGGAACAGTGCTATCATATCACCCCAATCCTTCTTTTTCACTTTTAAGCGCAACTTAAAAATTAAAAATTAATTTCAACTTCTTTTCACATGGACCAACATGCCAAACATACATAGAGCAAGTATGTTATACACCAGTAAGAAATTTCTGCCAACCGCTTGGTGTCTAAGCTCATCTTGCTTGAGAATCTGAGCAGGTCGAGCTTGGGAATCCCCTGAGGAAAGCAATTTAGCGGAGTTGGGTGGGTAATGTAGCTCTAGTCCAGAAGAGGATTTTTGTTGTGACCCAGGTTCCTGGACCTGGACTCCTGGACTCAGATGATTCAGAAAGTGAGGGAGAAGACCTGGCCAGCCCTGCTTCTCTTGAGCCCTTTCCCTCCCTGGCACCCACTCAAAGGGAGGAGGAGGGGCCGGCAAAGCCTGATTCCCTGGAGCCTTCTTCTGATTTGGCAACGCCCCAAGAACAGTTTTGGAGTGATGCAAGACTGCGCAGGCGTGACCGGCGTGCGCAGCAGCGGAAGAGTTGGGACAAAGCCAAGTCATAATTGTCATGCAGTGACATCTGCAGAGACTATAAATAGGAGGCGGGACTTCCTGGTTTTTTGTCTTGGACAAAGCAATGAATTGGCGCGGGCTAACTGTCTCAATGGAGGGAAGAATATATTTGTGAGTAATTCTGGCCTTATCTATAATTTCCTCGTTATCTCCAGAAACTTGGCAGGCCCGTGGGTAGACGTGGCCAGGACATGTATCTATGTAAATAAAAGGAGAAAAGAAGGCCTCTGACTGACTCTTTGCTGGGAGTATTGGGGGGAGGGAAACAGAACAATTTTACTGCAGAAAGGGGATATATTAAAGCTGGAGTGAGAGGAAAAGGTAGAAAGGTAGCAGGGATGCAGTGGCGCAGTGGCTAAGATGCTGAGCTTGTCGATCGGAAGGTCAGCAGTTCAGCGGTTCGAATCCCTAGTGCCGCGTAACGGGGTGAGCTCCCATTACTTGTCCCAGCTTCTGCCAACCTAGCGGTTCGAAAGCACATAAAAAATGCATGTAGAAAAATAGGGACCACCTTTGGTGGAAAGGTAACAGCGTTCCGTGCACCTTTGGCATTGAGTCATGCCGGCCACATGACCACGGAGACGTCTTTGGACGGTGCTGGCTCTTCGGCTTGGAAACGGAGATGAGCATCACCCCCTAGAGTCAGGAACAACTAGCACATATGTGCAAGGGGAACCTTTACCTTTGCCTTAGAAAGGTAGCAGAAGCAGGTAGGGGTCCTTTGCCTTTATGACATGAATCCCATTGTCTATTTGCTGGTTGCCTGAAAGGGGGAGCCTGCAACGACTGGAATTAGACACTTCTCCCATGACAAGGTTTTGAGCCATGTGCCAGTTGGACAAACCAGTTCCTTTTTAGTAGACTGAATTAACTGTGAACTATGTGTAGGATTTGTGTATTTGTATGCTCAAGAAGAGTTCTTTATTGGGTTGAGGAGATGAAAGGTGTTGAGAAGAAAAACGGATGGACCCTGGCTCAGAGTTGGCTTTGTTGTACTAGAGTAGTGTGATATCCAAGACAGAAACATGTGAAGCATCCTCTCTCCCTCTCTCTGTTGGAGTTGCTTAACTTCCTGCTTTTCCATTTGAAGGAGAGAAGGAAGCAGCAGGCGTTTGTAAACTAGGCCAGGCCCCGTTACTGCTTTCTAATTCATGAAAGCAGATGGCTGGCTCTTTAGATTTTAGATTTATGTAATATATACCGTACATACAAATCATGTGGCTCAAATTAGCCACTTGGGCATCTCATGGCAGACTCGCTCTCTCTGGTTGGACTGATTAAAAGTTCAAGCAGGAAACTCAAGGATCAAGTGATCTGGAACGGTCCGAATATGGAATGGAAAATGCTTGGACAGATGGAATTCATGAAAATCCAACATGAGATCTCCCTTCCACTTGTGATTTTTTGTTTTTATCTTTCTGTGGGTGGCCCTTCCCCAAATCCTGCAAACTGAAACAGACTAGAACTGTGCAAAAAAAAACAAAAAAGGGGGGGGGGAAAGGAGATTGTGCCTTCATTCCCGCCAGCTAAGCAGCAGGTTGATGACTTGACGAAGCACTAATTAAGGCAAGCAGCTTTGCGCTTCATCTCAGCACAGTGTAATTAATGCTGTGGCTTTGATTGGGTTCATACTCTTAACTTCGTCTGCTGATGGCATGTCAAAGATGCTTCGGACAAAACAGCTGGGAGTGCTGCTGAAAAGCACAGCTAGAGCCTGCTGCGTAAGAGAGAGCACGGAAGAAAACAGTCCTTGGGAAGTGGTGGGACTTGGATGGGTCAGGATGAGTGTTACGTGGCCCTTCTGTTCCTTTCAAGAGTCTTTATATCTTTTTGATCTGAGGACATGAGCACACTTGGCTTCAGTCTAGTAGTCAAATTAAATTCTACATCCCGGGCAGTTTTAGTTGAATCAAATTTCTTCAAGTCCTCAGAGTCATGAAAGGTCTTCACTTTGAGGAATGGATTTCTTCACGTGGCTTGCCAATTCCATTTCTTTCTGGGAAATTGGAACGGAGCATTTCCACTACTCTATTTCGCCTTCTTCCAAAGAAACACAAATTCTGTAATTTCTCCCTGTCTTAGCCAGAACAAGGAAAACACTGATTCCTGTTAAAGTACACAGTTTGAGCAAATGATGTAATAAGCACATTTGCATCAGTATGAAATAAAGAACATTTCTGTAATGCAGTGCGTAATTTTTTATTTTTTTTTAGAAACGTTCTAGCTTATCCCATTTCTCTGCTCAACCAAGGCAGATTAATACCTAGCCATTCTTGTTGCTGTTTTTCCCTGGAGTAGGATCAAAGGCCCGCTTGAATACGGCATCTACATAACCACTTCCGGATGACACTTCTTCATAATTCATTCAGAGCTTCTTTCTGTTTTCCCCTGTAGGATGCATCACTGGGCTCGCCGGGAAGCTGAACGAAGAGTTAAGGAGCGAGCTGAAAAAGGGCTACCCATCCTTTCCTCTTATTACTTCGACCCTAGCAAGATTGTGCTGCCTCCTGAAGAAGAAGACTGATCACTTTAATGTACATTTGTATGTTGAAAATAAACCTCTAAGATATCTATCCTGGCCGTCAGAAATTTTGTATTTCTCTCTCTCGGGTTTGAGCAAAAGAGATTTAGCTACTTGGTCTTCTTACTGTATGGAGCAGGCCAGACATGGTTCCCTGGGGAGGGGGAGTTATTTTTTTTGCCAGTGTGTAGCTACTTTTAGTACTAGGTATCAATAGCTTACCTACAGTGCTGGGGCAGGAACTGCATGCATGAGACCATCCAGGGTGAGAAAAGAAATTGAGCCGTAAGGCTGGCAGGTGCAGAATATTTGCAACAGATTCCAGACCTGAAAAAGGATGTCAACACCAGAGTTGAGAATTCTACCGTGTTGCCCCAAAAATAAGACCCTGTCTTATATTTTTTGAACCCCAAAATAAGCACTTGGCCTTATTTTGGGGGAGGTCTTATTCTTTTGGGGCACATGGAGCAAGACGGGGCTCCTCTTGGTGTCTTACCTGATTTCCAGCTCTGTCTCCCTAACCATAATCAGAGGAAATGGCAGGGACCGGCTGCGCATGCGTTTAAATATTTTTGGGGAGGGCTTCTTTTTGGGGAGGGCTTATTTTAGTGCATGCGCTCAAAAGCCCGATTGAGCTTACTATCCGGGGTGGTCTTATTTTCAGGGAAACACGATACCTATTTTTTCTTTGGGATGGGGGGGATAATGGAGGGATTCTTGCCAGGCTTCTCCTTAAAGCTATTGAGAATCTAGTCAAATTTGGCTGCACCATCCCATCCGTGGCATAATTGTACCCTGAGCAGATGGCTCTGCCTGGTGCCTTGCAGTGGAGGGTTATATATAAATCTATATATCGCTGCCCATTTTTGCCGTAGCTCAACTCACTCCTTCTGCCTACGGTGCTTACCTCGTCGTAGCCAGCCGATCCAGCATGAATATATTACTGGCAACAAGCCTGGAATCTACTTCTCCGGGGTCCTGGCATTGTACCTTTTCCCTCGTGTTGGAATTTGATAAATACTACTTATTGGCCACACAAGGATGAAGGCATTGTGCACAGTTATTGGTACTGCCATCAGATTAATCCTTCTGGCAGGGCTATTAGGCCTTTAAGGAGTGTGTTAAGCAGAAATCCAACAGCCGTGCTGTTATATCACTTGCATTCTGTTCCTTCTGTTGGATTTTTTTTTTTTTTGCCTGCTGCACATGTTTTGGAAACACGAGAGCCTGGTTATGGAAGGAGAGGTGCAACGAAAAGGGCAGTTCCTTTTTAAGCATAGAAGAGTAAGAGATTTCTGGGCCCTGTTTAGTCATTTCCCTTGAAAAGGTTTTGTGTTGTATTTCTGTTTTAAAAATCAAGGGTGCCGTCATTCCCACCTTACATTGCTCTTCCAGCATTTCTATTTTTAAGGTTAACTTTGAATAAGGAACCCCGTCTCCATTTTGGGACATGCTGTTGATGCTGATGATACTTACAATACAACTGCAAACTCCATTCACACACACACACACACACACACACACACACACACACACACACACACACACACCTTCCTGCTGCCCTTACATACTGGATGCTGGTAATCAAGGCTTTTCAAGGGATTACCCTGAAAAAAGTCTGGCCGTTCTGTGCACAGCTTTTGTGCGCTGAGAACCAGGCGAAAGATCTTGTATCACACCAGAATTTTTTCAGGGCTGTGACAGTCCATACAAAGGAGAGCCAGAGTGATTTAGGAGCTAAAGGGATGGACAATATGAGGATGCTGAGGTTCTGGTTTATGCTCACCGGCAATTTAGGTCAGTCACTCTCTGCCTCACCTTTGGTGTTGTGAGGGAAAATAAGAGTGTTGCACATACCTCCTCCATTTCCTGAAAGGTAGGATATAATTCCCATAAATAACATGCAGACGTACAAGACACCTTTGAGGGGCAATTATATTGCCCTTTGTGCCACTGCAGCCTTTGGGTTAGATTGTATACGGAAAAAAAATATCATTTTTGCCAGAATTTAGGTTTTACCAACGAAGAAAGAAAGGGAGACTAGAATAGATCTGTTTCAAGCTATTTAGCTCTCATCAGTTAGCCATACCCTTCTGGGATTCAAACCCGGGCTACTTGCATATTAGGTAGATGTATTAACCTCTAAGCCACAGGCTCTCCTCACTTTGTTGGCTATACCAAAGGAAAGATGAAATGTTTTTTATCAGGGCAAGCTGGCCTACCCAATTATGGGATGAAGCATCTATACTAGTCTCCCTTTATTTCTTTGTCAGTAAAACATAAATTCAACACAAAAATCCTTTGTCGCAAAAGCGGCTGCCTGTGAAGGCTCCTGGATTGGGGCTGAAAGGTAAAAGCGGAAGTACTATGCTCCGTCCCAAAGCAAAGCTGGTTGAGGAACTCAGAGAGTTAAAGTCCATAAGTCTTAAAAGAGCCAAGTTTGCAGACCCCTGGAGCAGACCAGGTTGCCCCGATAAAAAACATTCATTTTTGCCAGAGATGTGTGGCTGTATAATTTCTTTTGTCATCCCAGCTGGGCCTTACTTTAATGCACAGGTGTCAAACTGGTGGCCCACGGCCTGGATGCGTCCCGCTCAGGCCATGCCCACCCCAGCTTCGTGAAGGGGGAAAATGTTGCGATATATCATATGACGGCAATGTGACATGGCGAGTTTGACACCTGTGCTTTAATGTAAAGGAAGAGAGAGAGCCTTTTGCTATGCACTTCCTACCCCCGCCCCCTATCTTTTATTATATTGAAGAGGTGAAACAAAAAAAAACCCAGCAAGGCTTTTGTATCATTCACAGGATTGAAATACAGGTGGTCCTTAACATGCAACCCTTTATTTAGAATTATTCAAAATTGTGACAGCACTGGGGAAAAAATGACTTACGATCTATCCTTCTACTTACAACTATAGGGCGCTTGATAATTAGCAGGTATTTACAACCGTTGTGTCCCCTGATGTCATGTAACTGTGATTTGTGACCTTTTCCAGGTGACGTCCGACAACCAAAATCAGTGGGAAAAGCCAGATTCACATAATAATGCTGCAATTCATTTAACAGCGAGGGCCAAAAGGCTATAAAATCAGGCGCAACCTTCTCAATGACCACTTCAGTAACAGAAGTTCCATCCCCAATTGTGATGATGTCTACCTATAAATAGCTGATTTCGAAAAGGAGCACAGTTACTTAATGGTTCAGACCAGGGGTCTCCAACCTTGTCAACTTTTAAGACTTGTGGACTTCAACTCCCGGAATTCCTCAGCTAGCAAAGCTTTGCTGGCTGAGGAATTCAGGGAGACGAAGTCCACAAGTCTTAAAGTTGCCAAGGTTGGAGACCCCTGGTTTAGACTGGCAGGGTGACCCCATAACTTTTATTCCTCCCCTCTCACCCTATTGGAGAAGGTGAGGATGATAACAGAAGGCTGGTTATCATATATTATCAGATAATGAGGACTCCAACTCCCATCATTCCTGACCACTGGCCATGCTAACTGGAGCTGAGGGAAGTTACCATCAACTCTGTTTTATTTTTTCTATTCCCGTATTTCTTGTGTATTCTGCTTAAACCACTTTTTTAGAATGCAGACGAGGCCAATATCAGACACTGGGGGCTGCTTCAGAAAAGAGTGTTGGAAATAAGGGGAAACAAAACATATTGGATAATCTTCCGCCAGCTGGTTCTAGTAAGCCTAGCCTCCCCCTGCCAGTTGCTTTTCAAAAAGAAAGGCGAAGAAACACCAACATTTGGCCTCTTGCTTATAGGAACGGTAGTTGCAGCCAGTCATCAAGCTTTTACAGCTGGTCCTCGACTTATGACCACAAGGGAGCCCCCAAAATTCTGCTGTTAAGCAAGACATTTGTGCAGAGAGTTTTGCCCCATTTTACAACCTTTCTTGCCACAGTCATTAAGTGGACCGCTGCAGTTCTTAAGTTAGTAACACGGTTGTTAAGTGAATTTGGCTTCTCCAGTGACTTTGCTTGTCAGAAGATTGCCAAAGGTTATCATATCCAGCAGTGGGTTTCACATTATGTTACTACCGGTTCGCCCCACACACGCACGTTTGCTTGAGGGTGGGCAAGACCCGTTCCGCACATGCGCCCGGCCTCAAAAATGTGCCTAAATAGGATGGCATAGAGCCAGGGTGGGTGGGCAGGGGTGGGCCCAGGGGTGAAATGCTCCCAGTTCAGACCGGATCGCCTGATCCAGTAGCAATGGCGGCAGGTAGTTTGGAGAACCGGTAGCAAAAATCCCTGCCCCCCCCCCCGCCAATGCCCAGCTGAGCCACACGATCATCAGAGTTCGTTCGTTTGTTACTTTTAAAAATATTTTTTCTTTGGTCGAAAAAATGCTTTTAAAAGTAAAAAAAAAAAGCCTCTGATGATCACGTGGCTCAGCTGGGATCGTTAGAGCCTTTTAAAAGCATTTTTTTACAACCTCTTTGGCTGAAAAAAATGCTTTTAAAAGGCGCCTCTGGCAATCCCAGCTGAGTCGCCTGATCATCACAGGCTTTTAAAAGCATTTTTTTACAACCTCTTCGGCCGAAGAAGTTGTAGAAAAAATGCTTTTAAAAGTTAAAAAAAAAAGTTGGCCACGCCCACCCAGTCACATTACCCCACCACCACCAAGCCAGGCCCACAGAACCAGTAGTAACAAATTTTACATTTCACCCCGGGTGGGCCCACCTGCAATTTCTGCTACCGGTTCGGCCGAACCAGTCCAAGCAGGCTGAATACTATATCCCAGGATGCTGTGAACGTCACAAATCTGAGTCGGTTGCCAAGCGCCTGAATTTTGATTCCTTTGCCAAGGAGATGTTGCAACTGTGGTAAGTCTGAAAAATAGTCCTGAGTCACCTTTTTCCATGCCGTCTGCAAAAATACCATTTTGAATGATCAGTAAGTGAACTGTTATAAACTACCTGTTAGCAAAACAAAACATGTGCCTGCTTTGATCCAGATTCAGTGACTTTCGACCTAGCAGGTTGTGTGAGCAGTTCTGGCATAAACTGTGGGATCTGACTTACTTAAGCCTAGCTTAGTGATACATGTGAACCAGGCACTCTGCTTGTTTCCCTGGGCACACGCTCACAGCTTTCCTTGTGTGTTTTCTTCTCCCTGGCAGCCTGAGAGAGGGTTGCTCTGCAGATCATTCCATGCCTAAAATGCCTTGAGTTGTTCAACTCAGATTTAGAGGAGGAACAAGAAGCTGTTGGCCTGGTGAAGGGAGGAGAGGGAAGCTACATCTCAAAAAGTAGCTATGACTCACATGTATTCCTGTGCGAAACACACACACACACACACATGCGAGGAGTTCACAAGCACGTAGCCATGGGAGTATAGCAGACAATGCTTTGGGACCTCTGTCTTCTCATTGTCTTTGCCCCACCTCTTCGCTCCTTAAGATGAGCACAAAGGGTTTCCTCCCACTTCTCCATTCCTACCATGCCGTGTGCTTCAATCCTCTTTTTCTTCCCTCTCAGCTCTGGCTGGTACCCAAGCATCCTAACTCTTCACCTTTTTAGCTTTTTCACCAGGTTTTGCTACACTCTCTCTGGGAATAGCAGTTCCTAATTCAGGCACAGCTGTTCCCATTCAGCAAATGGTGCTAATCTCCATTCACAGCCAAGGCAGAGCTGTGATATCATCTTGCCAACATGTTGGAAGCTTTGTAGACAGCTGCACTGCTAGGCCTGCCCCAATGGTGGCTGCGTTCTTTTCGGTGTGTGGCAGACAGACATATGGAGGTTGTGAGTTAAATCTAGGGATGGGACGTGGAAGAAAGAGAGATAAAAACTAAAATGGACTAGGGTTCACAGAAATGATTGTGTTCCCTGTTAACATATGCCTTGGTCGTGCGAGAGGGTTTCCTGAAGAAGTGAGAAGGCTCGAAACACTTGCGGATGGTGTAAATTGAGAAAGTTTAAAGCCCCTCACAACATTAGACCAATGCTTGGATTTTGAACAAATCATAATCGGTAGTTGTGGGAGATTGAATCAACGTATTCACTGTACCAGGGTGCTCAATGTTTTGAGCCAGTGGGCACAAAATTTTAAGAATCTTCTGCAGATGCTATGGCTTGCCCGTTAGAAAAATGGCTGCTAGAGTGGCATAGTCAGCCATAGAACAAAAATGCTGGGAAGAGCTTGGAGGACTCAAACAAAGAGGCTCATGGGACATGAATGTCCCATGAACTCTCCTCTGGGATTCCAAGAAGCCTCCTCTGCATCATCATCATCTGCCTTTCTTCAAGGTCTTCACAAATGGATATCTGCATTTCTGTCCAACAGACAACAAGTGGTCAAAATTGGCAATGCTCTATCAAATCCTGTTCCTGTCAAGAGTGGCGTTCCTCAAGGCAGCGTCCTTGGACCAACACTCTTCATACTATACATTAATGATCTTTGTGACCATATCTCAAGTAATTGTGTTCTCTTTGCTGACGATGTCAAACTATTTAACACCACAGACAATGCATCTATCATCCAAAAAGACCTTGATCATCTAACCACTTGGTCTAAAACTTGGCAACTCCAGATCTCAACCAGCAAATGCTCAGTCTTACATATTGGAAAAAAGAACCCAAACACTAAGTACATACTTGATGGACATTACCTTACAGATGACCCCCACCCCGTTAAAGACCTTGGAGTTTTCATGTCAAATGATCTAAGTGTCAAAGCCCACTGTAACTACATAGCAAAAAAGGCCCTAAGAGTTGTAAACCTAATCCTGTGTAGCTTCTTTTCCAAAAACACTACACTACTAACCAGAGCATATAAAACATTTGCTAGACCAATTCTAGAATACAGCTCGCCTGTTTGGAACCCTCATCACATCTCTGACATCAGTACAGTCCAGAAATATTTTACAAGAAGAGTTCTCCATTCCTCTGAAAACAACAAAATACCTTATCCCACCAGACTTGAAATCCTAGGCTTAGAAAACTTGGAACTCCGTCGCCTTTGACAAGACCTAAGTTTAACTCATAGAATCATCTATTGTAATGTCCTTCCTGTTAAAGACTACTTCAGCTTTAATTGCAACAATACAAGAGCAACCAACAGATTTAAACTTAATGTTAACCGCTTTAATCTAGATTGCAGAAAATATGACTTCTGTAACAGAATCATCAGTGCTTGGAATACTTTACCTGACTCTGTGGTCTCTTCCCATAATCCTAAAAGCTTCAACCAAAAACTTTCTACTATTGACCTCACCCCATTCCTAAGAGGACCATAAGGGGCGTGCATAAGAGCACAAACGTGCCTACTGTTCCTGTCCTATTGTTGTTGTTTTTCTTTTCTTCTTCCTATATATATATTGATGCTTATACCTCCTAATATTTACTCATATATGTTTATATACTATATAATCCTTTTTATATGATGTTGTGACAAAAATATATAAATAAATAAAATAAAAATAAATGTTGTCCTTGCAATATTTTGATGGTCTAAAATGACAAGTTGCTGGGTTTATATGACACTGTCCCACAGTTGAGCTGACATACTTTGAGAAATCATGTATACTGCCTCAATGTCAAAGGGGGAGAGAATGCAGAAAATAAAGAATAAAAACTAGCACTGATGATGTTACCCAGTTTGGGTAATGAAACATCTCAAGAAAACAACCAAGCTCAGAGAGCACCAAGGACTCCTCATTTCAACCTTGAGCTACAACTATTCTCCTTTATTGGGGGCCGTCAATAAAGAATATGATTGCAAAAGAAGTTTCCTTTGTCCTAGCCATCAATCAAGTTGACCAGAAAAATTGGCTGCCCGTAGGTTTCTAATGAACGTCTTCAATTACAGCTCTGGTAGCTAGATGAAAATTTAGTCATTCTGACCTCTTTTTTTAATGCCTCATTCTTTGAATCACATCTTTGTGTTATTTTTGTTAATGTTCCAACCAAAATCTGGCAATTGCCAATTAAATTACTCTAATAATCTTGTTTTATAGGTATCCAAACCCTAAGGAGTTTGAGATATAGCTTAGGGAAGAAGCCTGCCCCAAATCCTGAAGCGCTTTGGCAGTCCTCTACATCTCAGCGAAGGAGATGCATTGCAGATGTTTTGGATCACAACTCCCATCATGTTCTGTTCAACATGGCCAACAGAATTTGACTTGATCTTGCAAAGACCTGGTATAATCCTACAAGTGGAGCCATGTTTCAACCTACTCTTGGCTAAATTTATATACTTCTATGGTTTACTTGGCTTTACAACATGAATTTCATCCACTACAGTTTTCACTATAAATCAGGATTAATCAGGTGGTAGCATCGGATAGGGACGTGGTGGCTCAGTGGCTAAGATGCTGAGCTTGTCGACCAAAAGTTCAGCGGTTCGAATCCCTAGTGCCGCGTAACAGGGTGAGCTCCCATTACTTGTCCCAGCTTCTGCCAATCTAGTGGTTTGAAAGCATATAAAAATGCAAGTAGAAAAATAGGAGCCACCTTTGGTGGGAAGGTAACAGTGTTCCGTGCGCCTTTGGCGTTGAGTCTTGCCGGCCACATGACCACGGAGACATCTTCTGATGGTGCTGGCTCTTTGGCTTTGAAACGGAGATGAGCACTGCCCCCTAGAGTCAGGAATGACTAGCACATATGTGTGAGGGGAACCTTTACCTTTAGCATTGGTAGGAACTTGGAACTGAGGCAGAGTTGGGCCAGGATGCTACTTGACAGAAGACTCCGGAGTTGGAAAGTTTAAAATCTCTCAGAAAAGATTTGAACCATCTGCCGTTGAGGGTGCATATGCTTGTGCTTCTACAGTCACACCCTATATGTGCTAATGTGTGGATTTCACGGGGTTTATATAGAGTGGAGAATCAAAACAGGGAGAAAAAATCTAAGAATGTTCAAATTGCAGAAGAAGCAATATCAACTATTCATCAGAAGAAGAACATTGCGCAATTTTGTTTTCTGCCAGTGACGAACAGGTCACTGTTCTTCAGGGAAATGTTCTTATTGTTCAGGTGAGAGTGAGAATTGTGCAACTTCCCCATTCTTCCTGCCTCTTGGGCTGCAGTCAATTCAAAACCTTTACCGCATGATGTGACTGAATTTACAAAGTGATGGGTCTTATTAACTGGAATGCCCTGTTGATCAGGGAAAAAAGAATCACTTTTGAAGCAAGAGAGCGCAGACAAAGAGAGAGAGAGAGAGAGAGAGAAAGAGAGAAAGACAGACTGTCTTCCTGCCTTCAATTGGAGCTTAAGCTTCAGAAAACAGCTCTAGCTTTTCCTAATACACAGAGAGATGAGTGTCAGCCACTAATGGCTGCAAAGCTGTACAGCTTGTACGGGCAGACGAGAGGGAGCTGCTTGAAGTTTAAGGTGTGAGTCTGTTTCCACCTGTCTGTGATGAGTGAAGACAGGTACCTGTCAGCCACTTATTCCCATTTTGTTTAGAAACATAGGATGACATAGAAATAGAAGGAAAACATAAGCTAAGCCTTTTGGGGAGGGGGCTTTAAAGCAAAATGATCTGATGCTTTGGGGGCTTATGGCTAATGGTGTCTGACTCCCAAACATACCCCAAACTCCCCCTCCCCCACTCCAGGGATCTCTGCTCTCATTAGCACTCAGCTCAGCTACATATCTCTGAACTCCCCATCCGTGTCGCCCCTCCCCACTCTACACAGAGCGTGCCCCTTCTCTTTCGGAAGAAACTGGTTGGATATGCAAAAGAAGAACACCACGAGGTGCGCAGCTCTTCCCCCCCCCCATGTATGCATAGGACGAGATAGGAGCACCTGACCCAATCGCGAGATAACAGACTTCAGGAGAGGTCTATCCAGCTCCCTATGTGCCCAGAATGATATCTCCAAACGAATATTCAGCTTTTGAAAAATGCCCTGTTCTTGTTTACACAATGCCACGTGGGAGTAAACGCTTGGATGCACACAGCTAGGATGCGTATGGTTGCTTATGCGCAGTTAGGTGACGGCAGCCGACCCTGTGGAAGTCAGATAGTGAATGTTTTAGAAACCCGTTTTTCTCCGCTTTCCTTTTTTCCCCTTCCTTCTTCTTCGCTGTCTTCCCCATTTTTTCCTCATCTGGGCATCTCAAGTTTCAACCCAGAGTCTGGTCCTTCCTGTATCTCATTCCCCATCAACAATTCTTGACCCAATATATCGTGCGATTCTATTCTTGTAACACCCCCCCCCCCGCTTCATCCTTTCTGGTTCCTGTGAAGAGGAACTGGTGGAAGACCGTGAATTTCTGCTCTTTTTAGCTGGGTTGTTGCTTGAAGGGTCAACCCTCCTCCCTTCGTTGAGCAGGTCTGTAAGCATTCTCTAAAACACGTCCAGCTCCCCATGTACGTCCAGGAAAAGTGAATCCAATCCAAGGAGCCTGCCATGCCATCCTATAAAGAAATGCATGCATGCATTTTGCCTGCGCACCCCACGCCAAGCTAGAGCAGCCGCTTCTAATCTGTAGAAAAGCTGCTTTTGTTTCTCGTGTGCAGGGATTAAACCCTGGACGGACCCACAAATCTTGGGATCGGCCCTGAAAAGAAGACGTCAAAAGAAGGCTGAAGCCCAGAGAAGGGTCCCTTGGAACTTGCCTGTAGTTGCGTGCCCATCATGCCCATCTTCTGAAGTGAAGGCAGAGCCTCCCCTAAGCCCGCCGGGGCAACAGGCCGCCGTATGCGCGGATAACGCCCGCGGGTACCCACGCCCCGTTTTCTCAGGGAAGCCCACGCGGCTGCCCCCACCCCAACTTTTCAAACCCCCTCTTTCCTCCACAAACACACACACCCCGCCGAAGAGACCCCTTGTGCCCATCGATCACCCGCTGCAAGGAGCAAAGTGGCACCTGCTTGCAAGCCCATGCTGCTCGGCGGGGAGTCTCTTCCCACGCACTCAACTCCACACCAGCCAACGGCGGAGAGAGAAGCCGAGAGAAAGCGCGCCGCGCAGGTGAGGCTCCGGGGCAGCGCGTCCCTGGGCGTCCCTCCAGGTAGCTTGCAGTGGGAAGGCCAGCCCTTGCCTCGGGGCGGGGGGGGGGAGAAAAAAAGACATGCTTGCCCGCCGTGGCCAAGATCTGCCCTGTTTACACGCCTCTTCCAACCCCCCCAAACCCCTGCCCCAGCTCTCCTTCTCCGCGTGGCTCTGGGTCTCTCTTCGCTCCGTCCCCCCTCCCCGCTGCCGCTCCCTCCCGCCCGCTCCTGCCTTCCGCTACTTGGGCTCTTTGCCAGCCCAGGCAGCGCTCAGACTCTGCCAGGAAGCGCAGAGGCGGGCAACTCCGTGCCATGGCTGAGCCATCCCGAACGGCCGATCCTCTGCCCCGCGGCAAGCAGTAACCTAGCCAGCCAAGCCAGCCCCAGGTGGGGGAGGGACGCCCAGCTCCACCCCAGGTAGGACCGGGAAACCAAAGCGGGGAGACAGCTGGATCTTTGGCCCGAGGCTGGGGAGTGGGATTCACAATTGGCTGGGCAGGCAGAAGATGGGAGTGGGGAATAAGGCGGGAGGGGGGGTACCTGAGCATCCAATCGAAGAAAGAAGTGGGGTGGGTGCTCATCTTGAAGAGGGAGGAGAGTGTGTGTTGCTTGATGGACAAATAGGTGCAATTATTTTCTTGACACTGGGTGGTCAGAAAGTTTAGGAGCATCTTTAGGACAAGGGGACAGAATAGGACCCACGTTTGGGAAAGCTGGGATGATCAAGAGCAGCCGTGAGTATGTATATATATTCCTGTGTGTGTGTGTGTGTGTGTGTGTGTG
Source organism: Ahaetulla prasina (assembly GCF_028640845.1). NCBI lineage: Eukaryota > Metazoa > Chordata > Lepidosauria > Squamata > Colubridae > Ahaetulla > Ahaetulla prasina. Next base: position 172,627,169 of record NC_080540.1, read on the forward strand.
TGTGTGTGTGTGTGTGTGTGTGTGTGTGTGTGTGTGTGTGTAAGAGAGCATTAAATAAAAGAGGCCGGGGTTTTGAAGAAGCTTGTATCTGGATATCCATCTCATTTACCAAAGCAGGGACAACTATAAACTGACTATTCTGCACATATTCACAGGATTGCTGTTATGTGGACCGTATACATATGTTTAAGCATACCCATAAGATCATGAATGTGAAAGGCATCCATTTATTCATGTATGTCTGCAACAGTGCGTTCGCATGTGCTCATTCGTGCGTAATAGGCTCCTGTTAGATTGCCCTGCAATTAGTTGCTGTCTTTTTGGACCTTGATGTGTGTGCTTTTGTGCTTTGTGCCTTCACAGCTATAGGGGCAACTTCCTTGAGATTCTGCCTGCACAGACAAACCACTTACTTTTTTTTCACTGCCAATTGCCAAATGACAGTCTCTGAAATAGATTGTCTCTACAGGAGTCCCTGCAGAGCACTGTCACTGTCACAAAAGTGAATTGTGGCTTCTGCCACAGGGTTGGGACCTTTTGGGGATATGGGCAATATCGAAAAATAGCTAATCCTCATGACTGTGGAAAATACGCTTTTGGGAGACCCTTCATTGACATTCCTTGTCTATTCCTCTTATCAAGAATCCCCTTTCTCCACCTTTCTCTGTAGCCCATGACTTCCTTTTGAGTTGCATTTTCCACCTTCTCCTCCCCATTGTATTCTTTTACAATTTGGGCAAAAGATTTGAATGGCTGGAGAACTTACTGGAGAGTCTTTGATACTCAGTTGATGCTCAGCTGATTTGTGTTGTGCCTAAATAACAGCCGATTGATTCATTCAAAGAGCATTTTATGCATGTGTGTGTATATCACATAATCTACAAACTGGAGCTGGCAGAATATGAGGTTTGAGGATGCCAGAGGCTAAAAAGTCTCATTTCCCTAGCCTTCTAATGTCTCAAAAAATTCCCCACGGACTGAAATCTCTGGCGGGATTAAAGAGGAAACTTTCCATGTAATCCCAGTGATGAAGTATGCTGAAAAGTTATCGAAATATTATAAGACAATGCCTTGTTGACAATGTGTCAGCAATGACGTTCAAACTCTGGGCATTTATGCAAGTATCTGAGCGAAAAGGTCTGTCCTGTTTATAGATGTGCTGCATAATTAGAAGTTATAAATTCATGGACTAAAATAACACAGCTTCAGAAAGAGGCTGAAGTAAAATGGTACTCTGGAATGGATAAAATGTCCCTGCTTTCCTCCTCAAACGAATGCATATACTATTTCCCACGAGAGCAAAAGATTTAATCCAATTGGCAACCAATTCAGAGCAGAAAAAATAAACAGCATTGGCTGTCATTATTAATGCATGGCATTTGCTTGCCATGGTCCCAGCCTGCACAGGAAATCTCTCCATGGCTATGGAAATTGCCGCCAGAGGCAACATACCACCGAATCCCAGGAGCTGGAAAAGACCATGGTGAAGAGACTTTTTTCATGTCCTTCTTACAAGCTTTCCCAGAAGCAGCTGAGTAGAGGACAGGATGCTTGGGCTAGCTGGAATGGAATCCTGGTCTGATGTAGAAGTGTTCTCATTACGGTAGAATGTGTTTTATATTCAGCCCTGTTCTTATGTCCAGCACAAGCCATTTAAGAAAGTGTTAATCTCAGCCAGGTAAAGACCTCCTTCTTATGGGCATATAGTTTTGCAATCTGGTGGGTGGTTCTTTTTGGAGGGATTTAATTCTGGACCAACCCCTGCAGATCATGTCCTTGAAATTAAGGGTAGTCAAAAGAGGTGCCACTCATTTGGACAGGAACAAACCATTAGCCTAGCTCCCAGCTCTGTTTGATCTTGGGCAAGTCCCTGGTCCTTCATACAGTGGGTTGTGTTTGTTAGTTCTCTCTCTTTCTCTTGCAGAGAGTGCAATGGATATAAACTTGGAGTTTAGTAAGGAAGCTGTGAGCTCATTAACGCTCATGCCAGCTCCAGCTATGTTGTCATTCTAAGTGAAAATACATTTCATAGTACCTCCTTTCCCTTCTCCCACCACTTCCCAACCTTCTATATATCTTGTTTTCTCTTCAGCGGGGATGAAAAGAGTGTTTTGGGGGACGTTGCATTATCCCCACCAGGTTAAATATTTTCCTAGTTGCATCCACCTCTGTTCAGCTGAAACAAAGAGACATGTTTTATTCAAGGCTCAGCAAGCAGAACCAGAGGCCTGTGGTCAGAAAAAATAGAAGGGATGATGGGAAGGTACAAATGGCCAGGTTGTTCGCATAGTCATGAGGTGGTTTGTTTGGTTTTGATGTAGTGTGTGGTCTGTATGCTCCAGTTTATGGTTTAAAAGAGTTAATTAAAGCCAAGCAACTCTAGCTTATAACATACACTATATAGGACAACAGCACAAACTGAAGTTGTGGTACTTCTACAACGGTTCTCCCACTTCTCACCCTCACCCCATCCCAGTTTGATCTTCTAATTATCTGGAAGACCATTGGGATTCTCCTTTTTTATCTGCTGGGCTGAGCTGGGCTGTGTTTGCCTTGGCAGCAACTTGCACATTTTGTATGCTGTGTTTGAATTCGCCCTTGTGACAATCTTGTCCGACTGGGGAAGGGGGGAAAAGGAAAAAAAGCGAAAGGCTGGCTGTCAACTGCCCTGGCAGAGCCGCGTTCGCACTTCAGTAGTGAGTGCATTTCTTTTTAAGTGGAAAGGTCAATTGCGAGGCTGTGTCTGGGGCCCAAAGTATGCATCTCGCGTAGCTTTGCTGGATTCTGGTGCCAGATAGATAAATAAATGTGAGAATAAATAAAAAGTACAGTAAATAGAAACTCTTCCCTTACAGGGAGGGATTTTTGGATTGCTGGCCAGAATTGGGAGGGACGGTGGTTGAGGGGGAGTTATTAGACTCAGCCTTGGTGTGTGGATTGATTAAATAGTCCTGTTTCTCAAAATATTGGGACTGTTTATCTGTTCTCACATATATGAACAGGGTATCATCTAGCCCACAACTGAACATCCTTTTTTAGCTCCTCCAAGGAAATGCTTTTCAACAAATTCACACCTCTTGATGCCAAACAGGGGTAAAATAATAAATATAGAGACATTTGAATGTATGTGTGAATCAGGGAACTGGCTGATGCAAGGGCATCAATAGACTCAGAAAAGCCACAGACACAAAAAATTGGCTTGCATAAAGGGCTGCCTGCCACCCTGTATCACTCAGGGATCGTAGAATCCTTCCTGCGTTTAGTTTATTTCTGGGACAGCTTTTCTCCTATCACACAACCTTTCCTCTGAATGCAGATGAGTTTAGCCAGCAGCACCTACTGTACCCATCTGAGCCAGCTTCCATGGTTTTTACTTGTTGCTTTTCCCGTCATTTACCATGAGTACCAATACTTGCTAGTGGGGTTAACAGGGTTAACAGGATTGACAGAAATGAAGGATTTCCAGGGTTTTCATGGGATTCGCTTCTCTGCTGGACTGAAATCGGAAGGGTTATTTGAAAATAACATAAAATCAGTTATAATAAACAAGATGATAGTGGTTGTTAGCAGCAATAGACATTAAATATCAGGTTGGAAAGTGAAAAGCGCTTTATATATATTACCTTGGCAATTCTTATACGATTTTCCTTACAGGAGAATAATTTTTTGAAATGTGAAGCCAAATATCTTGTTGTTGCTGTTGTACTGTATTTCCCTTAAGTTTGAAATAGAGTTCAGATTGTGGGATGAGCACAATTTATTACCTGAGAAAAAAGAGGGAAAGCCGCTTTTCTCTAGGTGTAACTGTGGAACAAATGAAAACGAGGAACACATGTGCTATAGGAACAGAAACCTTTACAAACTTAAGTTTTAGTCATCTCAGAAACAATGGTTTGCTTTCTATCTAAGATATCATGGTTTGTAAAATGCCTTCCCTCGGATGATCTTATGGCAAAGGAAAGTACTTGAAACACAAGATTGGCTAGCTGTAATTGTGGGTGACAAATAGAGAAAAGAAGCTGAAAGGGAGCTACAGAAAAAGGGAAGAGTTCTGAGAAAGGAGTTTTGACTCTTAACATGCCCATACACAGTTTTTTTTCTGATTCCAGTGATAGTTGGGCTTCTCTGCTTAAAAACTATGCTAACACAAGAATCTGAGGTAAATTCCTTTTATTGTCTCCTTGGATTTTGTACAGAAGGGGGCAGTGGTGGGACTCAAGCAATTTAATAACCGGTTCTCTGCCCTAATGATTTCTTCCAACAACCAGTTTGCCAAACTGCTCAGAAGTTAACAACTGGTTCTCCCGAAGTGGTGCGAACTGGCTGAATCCCACCACTGGAAGGGGGTGATATTACTTCAAGCACTTTATTTCATTGGTCTTATGCCTAAAAAGTCCTGAATGTTTAGGATACAACTTCTCATGATCTTCTAGCCCAAATGGAAATCATCTGAAATGACTACTCCCCACTCCCCACCCATATTTAGGTTGGGCAAAGTTATGAGCACCAAATCAAAGGATCGCAGTGTGAATCAAGGATTATTTGATTTGATCCTTGCTTATTTTTCTTCCAACTGCAGCCTTCCAAAACTTGGTGTGCTCCAGGTCAGTTGGATTATTTCCAGTGGTGAAATCCAATTTTTTTTACTACCGATTCTGTTGCCGTGGTTTGGTGGGCGTGGTATGGCTTGGTGGGTGTGGCTTGGTGGGCGCGGCAGGGGAAGGAGTCTGCAAAATTTCCATTCCCACCCCACTCCAGGAGAAGGATACTGCAAAATCCCCATTCCCTCCACTCCTGGAGGAAGGATATTGCAAAATCTCCATTCCCATCCCACTCTGGGGCCAGCCAGAGGTGGTATTTGCCTGTTCTCCAAACTGCTCAAAATTTCTGCTACCGGTTCTCCGAACTGCTCAAAATTTCCGCTACCGGTTCTCGAGAACCTGTCAGAACCTGCTGGATTTCACCCCTGATTATTTCCCATAAGTCCCCATGAGCAGAAATGCTGATGAGAGATAGCATCAGTTCAAAGCCAACACACCAAGCTGGAGTTAGCTGCTGTAATCCCATGAGTTCACTGGAAAGATTATCCTGTTGTCAAAAACATGCACTACTGGGGATCACATGCTGAAATATTGAAGAACCAAGTAAAAATCCCTGAATTCCCTCTCTGTTTAGTTATTAATTTGTACGGTCTTTATGCCCAGTTTTAAGCCCACACATTCAGGAAAACTATTACCCTCTTTTTATTCCAAATATAGGTTTCTTCTGCAGGGAAGGAATTTTTGAGGGGAGGGAAGGGGTTGAATTTTGCTTGCCTTAGGCAAGTTGAGACTGTTGTCTCAGATGGCTGATTTACAATGTGGTTTTTAAAAATATGTGATGATGATGATGATTCTAAAGCAATTGCACTGCTTTTGAGATTTAATATATTTAGGGTACAATGGACCTTGACTTAGAGTCAGAGCAGGGGTGAAATCCAGCAGGTTCTGACAGGTTCTGCAGAACCGGTAGCAGAAATTTTGAGTAGTTCGGAGAATTGACAAATATCACCTATGGCTGGTCCCAGAGTAGGGTGGGAATGGAGATTTTACAGTAACCGGATTCCCCTGGAGTGGGGAGGGAATGAGGATTTTATAGTAACCTTCCCCCGGAATGGGGAGGGAATGGAGATTTTACAGTAACCTTCCCTTGGAGTGGGGAGGGAATGAGGATTTTACAGTAACCTTCCCCTGGAGTGGGGAGGGAATGGGGATTTTACAGTAATCTTCCCCTGGAGTGGGATGGGAATGGAGATTTTACGGTAACCTTCCCCTGGAGAGGGGAGGGAATGGAGATTTTAAAGTAACCTTCCCCTGGAGAGGGGAGGGAATGGAGATTTTAAAGTAACCTTCCCCTGGAGAGGGGAGGGAATGGAGATTTTGCAGTAACCTTCCCCTGCCATGCCCACAGAACCGGTAATAAAAAAATTCGGATTTCACGACTGCCCCACAGTGATAAACCATTTACTGGTTTGCCTTAGGCAGCATGTGCTTCTTTCAAAAGACCTTTAGCTGGATTTTTTTGAGAGCCCAAAGAGGAGTTTGAGACGTTTTTATCCTCAAAGACTACTGAACGTCAAGGCAACCAGACTTGTAAGGACCATTTTTTAAAACTGTGTGGGTTTTTAAAAACAGTAGGTCAGCCAGATCGGTGGCTTCAAAAGGAGGGCAAGGAGAATAAATACTATTTAGTACTGTAAGCAGTTTGGCGATGGAGGCGAGTAGGTGGGTGGCTGACCCCTGTCAGGTATCAGATTCTCTGAAATTCTTGAACGATGCATCATTGTAGTTCAAAGAAATGACTTGGTGTTGCTTCCTTCATGCTTCATCAAAGTAGCTACTCTTTTTAATGATCAGAATAAAACTATCTTGGCTCACTGGACTAACGTTGGTGGGAGTTCATGTTGTGGGAAAGTGAAAAGAGAAAGCCGAGAATCCTAGGGGTAGAAAGGATAGGCTGTATTGGCTTGGCTCAACCATGCTTCCAAATTTTGGAAGCAACCATTGCGTATTTTTTCATGGGTGTTCGGACACGTTCAGCAACCCTCGTTTTCATGTAAGAGGCCGGTGAAGATCATCCTGTGTTGGCAGTGATTGTGACTGCCCTAGAATGTCTCTGGTGGTTATATTTTAGTAAGGCTAGGGCTGCTAGGCGTATCTGCTATGTGTTTTGTCAGGTTTTAGTATTGCTTTACAATGTGTTTTTTAACAATGGCAAACCACTCAAGCGTCTGACAGGGGTTGCTTCCAAATACTACAAACCAGGAGTCTCCAACCTTGGCAACTTTAAGACTTGTGGACTTCAATTCCCAAAGTGGACTTCAATTCCCAACTCTGGGAGTTGAAGTCCACTAAGACTTGTGGTCAAGGTTGGAGACCCCTGCTATAAACTGAACAAAATAATAGTCTTTCTGGAGAATTCCCAAAATGTAGCAAATTGTGAGAGTTCTGGGTCTGCCTTTTGAGTATAAGCCGGTTTAGGCAAGCCACTCCATCTGCAGTACATCATTTGTGATTCTGCAAAATGAGCAGGGCATTCCCATCACTGGGTATGGTGGCCTAGAGTTGCATGAAACGACTGGCTTGTGCAGCTGAGTGTGGCTATTTATGGCTTCAGACCTTTGCCACTGCAAGGCCCTACTGTGCATGTACTGCCGGGCGCAATTTGATGGTGTGTGTATATCTTGCCTGGTAGGTGAAGATTATTCAGCTATATCTTGCACAATGTGTGGAGTACAACTGTGCACAGGCCAATAGCCCTGGATATGAGTCCTTTGACTGCGTTGTACAGCATCCTTATTAAGTTACCTACTGGTAACTCAACCAGATGACAAGAGAAGTGGCTTGATGTAGAGCTCTGTCAGGGTATGTTTGTCTTGCAAGGTGTAGCTTGGCTCCCCATGCATTGTGGCCCATTAAGTTACCTGACAGTGTTGCTAGCGAGTTGATGGGTTGCCATGGAAACTCCCAGCTTTCTTGGGGGTTAAAACACCAATAAGAGGGTTGAAACTTTCCCCAGGCATTCTCTGTCAGCAACAGGTTTGGAAACTATTAAGATGAGACCGATGGCAGAGGGAGGCCTCTCCAGACCAGCCTGAAGGACTGTTGCCATGAGGCAAGATAATAGAAGGCCAGACCATCAATTTGGCAATGGAATCTAGCCCAGCTACTATGGGATATTTTGTGCACTTCTAAGAAGGTAGTTGCACTCCTGGCTTCCTGGTCTGATGTGGATCTTTCCACCAGAAGCCACTTTGATCTCCTCACTGCCTTGATCTTTTCCCAACATTATCCCCCAAATCCAATCCTGGCATCTTGTTTTCAGATTCTTTCAAGTCATGACCTTACCTTCTCTCTGGAGGCTTCTCTTGCTTGTAAAGTGACAAAGTTGCTTGTCCTCTACAGACCTACCTACCAGGGCACACTTTTCATCCAGAGAAACCACAACGGGGTAGTACCAAAGCAATTATGAGCCAACTGTCCGGCAGTGTGATGGTATCTTCTTGTGGATGCCACGGGATTCCATGTATTTTTATATATAAGAAGAATCTTATATCATTGTGGCACTGGAACAACTGAAACCCGCTTTCTTCTAAAGATGGACGTATTGTAAATAGTTCAGGTAGAAATGGATTTCCACCAGAAAGCAGTAAGAGAACACTGTGTCAGATTTCTAGCAGAATGAAGGCAGTGGTCAAATGTTTCTAATCTCAGTGTAATCTTTTAAACCATCCCTAGTCCTTAAATTTCTAATTCACTGGATTTCTGCTGTATGTTTCTGAGGTTTCCCATAGTGGAATACAGTGAAAATTATTGGGTACCCCTCAAACGTCACAGTGAAATGCCTCCTGAATTCTGGCCAAATTTTCCTTGTTTTCCCCAACCTTTTTCTGGTTGCCCGAGACATTTCAGAACTGGAAATTGAAAGGGTTTTCTTTCACCTCCGTTAGAAATGAACAAGTGACAATTTACTGTCGTAGGAGGATGCATAATAGAGATTCAAGACTGTCATCTAAGGCAGCCTCCCCACTCTGCCTCTCAGTGGCATTTGAACACTGGAGATGGTTTACGTTCTGGAGACCTTCTCTACCTATGAAAGTGCTTGTAGCTTCCCATCCTTTACAGAGGGCTGCAATCCTTTCTTCTTCTTTTTTTCATCTCCACTTCTGTCTTCTCACTCTATTGTTATTATTAGTGTGAAGTATCATCACAGCATGTGTCTTCTTTGGAGTCTCTAGGGAAAGCTACAGAGGGAATTTTGCTTATTTTTCTTTGTAATTAAAGGAAAAAGAGAAGAAGATAAATAAATAAATTCATTTATTTTAAAAAAATATTTTTTAAAAGGAATGATTTACAGTATGGGGGTGGTCTTTCCCCCAGAAGCCCTTCTGGGGCTAAATTCCTCTTGCTAAACAGCTAGTATGAGGGCAGAGGTTCTGTGGAAATGGGAGTTAACAAGAGAGGGAAATTTGCATCCATTCCAAGAATTTCTCTTTTAAATTCGTTTTGTTTTTGTTGGGTAGTGTGACTTGCCTAGAAAAATAAGATACCATACCAGATTTCAATGCCAGGTCAATTTTATTTTCATTTCATTCTATGTTATGTGGTATCTCTCCTACATTTTCTGCCAATCGAGGCCTTTCAGAGAGAGCTTGTGTCATATGTATTATTAATTACTTGGCAAAAATTCGTGAAAAAGAACAACAAAGTGATAAACCACAAGAATCTGTATTGCAAAAGCAGAAGGCAATATCTACAACTAATTAGGATATTTCAACAGCCTAACACGGGCAGAAGAATCTCATTTTCACTCTGTTTCTCAAGAACCAGTGGAAATGATTTTGCATACTTTCCCCTGGTTAGTGAACAGCCATCTTAGTCAGCCCTTTGTTTTTAGATAAAGATAAAGAATTCCACAAGGTGAACTCGATTGCTGATGGTTACAGGGACTTGAAATCTGTTTATTGGGAATAGTCCTTATTACTTGTTCCTGTAAAAAAAAAATGCTTTAAAATTTTTTTATTAGTGTGAAGGCAAAAATCAAGAGTTTTATTTCTTGCTCAGGATCGTTAGAAGTTCAATATTCTATATATCAGAGCTACAACAGCCAGCAGCTCTCTAAAATAAGATGGTTCCAACTTCCATTTTCCTAGATTATGATGGCTGGAGAAGCTGGAATGGTATCTAAAGAGCCTCAGATTCTTCTCTCCTGTATCTACGCATTCATCTAAGAATAAATCCACTAAACCTAGTGGGGATTCTAAAGAGATATGTAAAGGATTTTGCTCTGTACAAAGCTGGATGTCTTTAATTTGTAAAAAGGCAGTTGCAGAAGTACATTCAGAATGGTTGCCAATAAAATGTGACCTTATTTTCTAGCATACACTTTATAGTACAGATAACAGATTGGAAAAGCCAGTTTTGTGTAGTGGTTAAGGCACAGGGCTAGAAACTGGAGACCACCCTGAGTTCTACTCCTATCTTAGGCGCAAAACCAACTGGGTGACCTTGAGCTAGTCGTTCTCTCTCAGCCCTGAGAAGAAAGAAAAGGCAAATCACTTCCAAAACATTGCCAAGAAAACTGCAGGGACTAATCTGGGCAGGAGTCAGCAATGATTCAAAGACACACAGGCACAAAACTCCCCCTAACAATTCCAAATTGGAAAAAGATAAATATTGCAGAGAGGGCTAAATTAAAGGCACAGTAGAACTCTTGGCAATGTGTTAACTATTAGCTGTTATTATGCAGAACAAAATGCTCAGGCACCAGTTCTTGGTATAAAAGATGGGAATGTGGCAACTGTGAATCTATTTCCCTTTCTAAGTGGAAATATGCAATCCAATATCCAGTAATCCAATACTGCAGTCATTTTTGTGAATGAATTGATTTTGACAGAATTTTTCATTGCAACCTTAAGATAAGTTTGCTTTACACACAAAATGAACCCTGTGAAACCACTGGAATGACCAAATACAACAGATAAATCCAGTGGTGGGTTTCAATTTTTTTTACTACCGGTTCTGTGGGCGTGGCTTGGTGGGCGTGGCTTGGTGGGCATGGCAGGGGAAGAATACTGTAAAATCTCCATTTCCACCCCACTCCAGGGGAAGGATACTGTAAAATCTCCATTCCCACCCCACTCCAGGGGAAGGATACTGTAAAATCTCCATTTCCTCCCCACTCCAGGTGAAGGTTACTGCAAAATCCCCATTTCCTCCTGATCAGCTGGGACTTGGGAGGCAGAGAATAGATGGGGGCAGGGCCAGTCAGAATTTTTACAATCGGTTCTCCGAACTACTCAAAATTTCCACTACTGGTTCTCCAGAACTGGTCAGAACCTGCTGAAACCGACCTCTGGATGAATCTACACTATTGATTTTGTCATACTTACAATGTGCTCCTCCAACACAAGTCTTCCCCAAAACAAATCCCAATGCATTCAATGAAACTTATTTTCTGAAGAACTATATAGTCTCAACAATTTTCCCTGCAAAGCGATATGGAATTTGGTCAAACTCAGAGCTATAAAACAACCAGAGGGAATCTGATTAATTTTATTAAAAACCCAAGTTTCTCTTCTTTAACTTTACCCCAAACTGTTTATTTTATAGCTTGATTATTGTGTGTGTTTGCTTCTTCTTTCTTCCTGTCAACATGCTGATTGCAAGCATAGCTCTAAGCTGTTTATATACTATTCCCAGGTTGTAAAATTAATGATGTGGCATGTGCAGCCTACAATAATGTATTGCTGCAATTCTGTTGAAATTGAAAGCTTTTGCTTCAAAAACTTATTGAGAAAACTACTACCAAATAAATCACTTTCTACCCCAAATTCTAAACGTTTTATAATGTAGGCATTGATTAACTATAGTCTGCTCATTGTCATAGATCAGGCTAGAGAAGAAATGACTGATTAGGGCTGAAAAGCAACAGCAAAACTATAAGATCTTCAGCCAAGGACAGCTCTAAAATAAAAAGGGGCTTGGATTATTTTTGAGTCTTGAACCGCAATTGAATTTTCAGAAATTTAGGAGCTACGTTTGCAAGCACACAAAATTGGGGTGTTTTAGGTTGCTTTTTTAAGGGATGTGGTGGCTCAGTGGCTAAGACGCGGAGCTTGTCGACTGAAAGGTCTGCAGTTCAGCGGTTCGAATCCCTAGTGCCGCATAACGGGGTGAGCCAACCTAGCAGTTTGAAAGCACGTAAACAATGCCAGTAGAAAAATAGGGACCACCTTTGGTGGCAAGGTAACAGCGTTCCGTGTGCCTTTGGTGTTGAGTCATGCTGGCCACATGACTACAGAGACGTCTTCGGACAGCGCTGGCTCTTCGGCTTAGGGAGATGAGCACCATCCCCTAGAGTCAGGAACGACTAGCACGTATGTGCGAGGGGAACCTTTACCTTTATGTTTAGGTTGCTTTAATTTTCCATGTGGTTTTCTCTCCTACGCCTATTTTCTGATCTGTGGAGGCTTCTGGAGTCCATGTCCCCTTTCTGCCTCAGCTTTCCAGCTATACTAAGTCTCCTTTCAGTCTTCACCTTCTTTGCTTTCCTTTCAATGTTTTGTTGGTATGGTTTCTTCCCAATACCATAACCATTTCAGGCACTGGGTTTTTAAACCTTTGTCCCCCTCATTGTATTTTAAGTTCCATTTCATTCTACTGAATGATTTACATTTTAAATATAAATAAGGTATTTAAACATGTACTTCCTGAAAAATAATCCATATACAAAATTTAATCTAATTTGGTAATCATTTTTGGATTACATTCTACTCATGTTCCACATCCACATCTCTTAACTTAAAGGATAGGGTTTTTTCCCCCAACTCATAAGGCTAATTTTTCATTTTGACTTATAATTTATATTCTATTAATTACTGTTGTTGATACCTAATATTGACTAATAATGATCTGTGCATGAAGATATCCAAATATGTACAACAAGTGTTATTTTGAAAATGTGTACTCAGTACAGTCGATTTTATGATGCTCGTCAATTTCTTGCCTGTTTATTTGGTACTTCTCTACCATTTGCCTCACTTTTGGTTCTTTCTTCCCTTCTAAAATATTAAAGGAATTAAAATAAAAATAAGTCTGTGCTCCTTTGGCCGTAATCTGCACTGCCTTCCAGTGACTTATAGGTAGTTCAAATCAGTTCATGATCGCATTCAGTCTTTCCTACTGTTATACACAGTCAAGCTGTAGGAAGATGATGTAATGATATGTGAGAAAGACCTTGAGAAAGGTGTCGGGGGCAGGCAGAGAGAAGAGATGCTGCCTAGGGAACAGTCAGATAAGAGAGGGCATAGCCTGCAACTACATAATGGGCAGAAAAAGAGGCACGAAAGGGACCTCCCTAGTTACTCAGGTTGTAAAGGAGGCGGTGGGAGATTCGTACTTTCAGGTTTGCAAGATTCTAAAATAAAGTAGAATTCACTCATCTGTTTTAGTTTTCTATCTGGTCTACCTGGGAAGGCTGATAGATGTCTCCCCATTCACATCCCCATTTACCTACTTAGTCAAAAGAGGGACTCCGTTATCCAAGCTGCAAAAAATCGAAGGGAGCCATAGATGGCAACCAAGCGATGCAGAACATTCCTTGCTGTTTGCGGCCATGGATGGTACCAGTGGTTCTCTTGATTCCTGCAACCCAGACATGGGCAAAAGTGGGGTTGGGTAATTTTAATTCAGCATGTTTGTAGGAATCTACAAACCACAGTTTTAAGAGATTGTGTAATGATTGTGTAATGCACATCATCACATTAAGAAATAATATACTTTATTCTTTGATATTCTGTGATATAAATACTTTATAGCACTCGTGTTTTATTAACCCAGACTTAGGGTTCAATGTCTTGTTTGATGTTTTCTGAAGTTTCAGGATGCTCCTGTCTGCTGGAGTCAATATTACAGATTCAGGATGAGTTGACTGATGAACTTGCTTATTAAAAGTGTCCCGTGTGCAGCCAGTTGGGGAAAGCCTTTCTTCTTAGTTAATAGACAGTAAAAACAGTCAACGTAGGCCTTGCATATATGTATGCAAGCTTTTCTCAGTCCGTAAGATGCAAGTGCTCCTGCATTGCTGCATTTCTATAATTGGCAGTGAGTAGACGCTCTGTTGGAAGGCTTGTTCAGCGAGTGCAATTAGGTTGTAAAATGCCATCCTGGGGGAGGCCTGGGTCACTTCCTCATTCGCAATCACCTTCCAGAAGGTGGAGAATTAGGAGAACCTTCGGTGCATAATTCTCAGGGCATTTTTAGTATTTTAAATGCTTGGCTTTTCCCTACTATTTTTGGTCTTCTGGATTGATTTTGGTGGGTCTGACATTATGAACCACCTGCTACTATATCAGATATACATTAATATCTTGAGCAGGGAGTGACCAAATATGACAGTGATGCCATCTTACGTAGTGGTGAAATCTAAATTTCTTTCCTACTGGTTCTGTGGGCGTGGCTTGGTGGGGGGTCATGTGACTGGGTGGGCGTGGCTATGTGACTGGGGGATCAAAAGACAGACACTCACTAACAATGTCCTGCTGGAGCAGGGTTGGACTAGACGACCTCCAGGTCCCTTCCAGCCCTGGATTATCCTCTGAAGCTGCGTCTAGTGCCAGGTTTGTAGTCCTTCCTTCTTCTCCTTTTTCCTCCCTCCCTCTCTCCCACCCTCTCTCTCTCTCTCTCCCTCTCCCTCTCCAACGAACCCCAACCCCCCATTTTTTGCCTAGCAGGCTTCAGCTTTTTTTACCTTTTAAAAAATGCTTTTAAAAGTAAAAAAAAAAAGCCTCTGACAATCAGGCACCTCAGCTGGGATCATCAGAGCCTTGTTTTAACCCTTTAAAAACATTTTTAACAGCCTCTTTGGCCGAAGAGGTTGTTAAAAAAAATTCTTTTAAAAGTAAAAAAAAAAAAAAAGCTCTGATGATCGCGTGGCTCAACTGGGCATGGGAGGGGAGAGATTTTTGCTACCGGTTCTCTGAACCACCCATCGCCATTGCTACCGTATCGGCCAATCCAGTCCGAACCAGGAGCATTTCACCCCTGATCTTATGGCACTCTGTCCTTTCTCTGCCCATCCAATTTTTTTTTCTAAGTCCTTTTCTCTGAAAGCCTTGCAAATTTTGCAACTCATCCTGGCCTTTGCCTTCCCCCAACTTTAGTGCTTCGTCCAGTTCTTTCTTTTCCGCTCAGCGTGCTTCCTTATCGCCATCCCTTTCCCCTTCTGTTGCTTTCTGTCATTTAGTTACCTGGCCCTCAACCATCTTCTCTAAGCTGTACTCTTGGTTTTGTTCTCTTTCCATTTTGCAGTTCATCTTCCTATCCTCTTTTTTTATTTGCTGGGGTCAGACCTCATGCTCAGCCCTTAATGTGGTTTGCTTAGGTTTGGTTTGTTTTCTTTATCATCACTATGAACCCAGCCAGGCCCTGTGGCTTAAGAACTGATTAAAGATATGTGAAAATAAGATTACTGATTGTTTTCCTCAGCATCTTGTTCTTAGGCCTTTTTTCTTTGGCAAGTCTTCCCCATGAGTTTCTTTCTCCATCACTGCCTATTCTACTTCTTCTTTTTACTGAATTACCTGTCCTTTGGGTTCCTCTATCTTAGTTTCTTCCCTATTTGAGGGGCTCTTTTGTCATTTATCATCTGAACTCTCTGTCTTCCTGCATGCAGTTCTTTCTTTCTTTCTTTCATCTTCATGGTGTTTTTGCTGGATAAACATTACCATTTTACTTTCCACTTAGAAATGTTAGTGTTTGTGAGCATTCAGTTGCTAATTGTTTTCCCTCTTCGGTTAAAATGCTTTTAAACATTCCATGACATGATAGGCCATCAGCCAATGGATAGGACCTTGGAGACTAATAGACAGCAAGCAAAATCTAACACTGGCAATGAAGATTCTCATAGAATGGGATTTTCTATTAAGCCCCTTTTCTTCCCCCAGTCACTGGATTTAAGTCACTGGATTCCATATAATGAACAGCTGTTAATTCTGCTTTATATAATAGGGTTTTATCTCATGAGAACATAGAGATTTGGATCTTTTTAGGCACTTCAACCACAGGAACTGCTCAGAAGTGAGTGACATTAAACTTAATAATTTCCCTCCTTCCAGGTTGTCTATTTAAGAAAATGGAACAAAAACTCCAGAGGTCTACATGCCCAGGATCCACCAGCTTCTAAAAAAAAAAAAGCTGCTAAAAATCTTTCTAATTTCAGGTTACTGCATCTTGCAACTTCTTTTTCTTGCGCCAATGAATATAAAGCACTGGATAAGATATTTAGCAAGTTGGTTGTCAAAAGGATAGATTTAAAAAGTCAAAAAGAAATAAAGGCCGAAGAGAAATTGAGTGAAAATTCAAATCCAAACCATCCATAAAAGAAAATTGCTATACTTTACTTCTGGGCTCCATGCGGCTGCCTCCAGATATTAGCTTCAGCTCTTTAAGTGTGGAACTAGAAATCTATGGATCTGTTGCTGAGATTCATGACAATGAGTCACCCAGAACTGGCTGCATGAATATGGCCCCAGCTCTCAATGTTTCTTTATGCAAGGAAGATCAAGTCTGCTATTGCTCTGTTTGAACAAGAAGGAGCATCTGTGTCTAATGATGCCCCTTGGGTGCCGAGATATCCATAATGCGTTGTGGAGCTAGATTTGGAGAACGGGTAGTTTGACCATCCCTAGAGTTGAAAAGGCATTGGAAATGTCATATGGGTGTCACAGAGCATCATGATACCGAGGAAATGCCTTTCAAAGTGCCCTACTAGCACTATTACAGCAAATTCCACACTAGCAAAGTTAAGTTGATTTCTATAGTAGTTCTCAGATCTTCACCCAACAGAGACTACATTTGCAAGACAAACTGATGCATGCTTAACTACCATAAATATATGGCGATTACCGTATTTTTCGGAGTATAAGACGGACCTTAGTTTTTGGGGAGGAAAGTAACAAAAAAGCTGATTGGCAGGTGGATTGGCCTCCCGGAATACCCCCAATTAGCTGTTCCCAGAGGTGAATTTTAGCCACAGGTTCCTTGGTTGTGAGCTCTGTGCCTTGCTTTCTTTTCTGTCTCTGAAACTTGTGAAACTCCATTTCAGAAAAAACATTTTTCTGCCTTTGAAAGCCTCTGAAAGAGAGCTTCAGGAAAAAAAGCCTCTAAGCTCTGTTTGGGAGCTTCGTTTCTGAAGTTTTTTTCAGTCTCTGAAACCTCCGTTTGAGAAGCTGGGCGAGGCTACATTTGGAGTATAAGACGCATCCAGATTTTCACCCTCTTTTGGGGGGAAAGGTGCGTCTTATACTCTGAAAAATACAGTAATAGTTAACCATGATTACAGTTAAGCAGCCAACATCCATCCCCACCTCCCAAGTACCAGAGACATAACATTTTAATATCCTGCCTTTTGTTTTCCCCTGGAAAAAACACCAATTTGAAATGAATTGGTTGAGAGAAAATGACTGCCCCAAAGTTACCCAGTGGCAGAGGAAAGTTCACCGGTCCCCAATCTTTCTGACTCTGCAGACTGACAATGGCAGTGGCAGGGCGATGGTTTCGTCCACATGCCCTGCGCTTGTGCAAATGTAGCTTTGCGCATTTGCCCACCGCTTATGCAACCCAATTTCCAATAGGCCAGAGACCGGTACTGGTCCATAGCCCGGGGGTTGGGGGCCCCTGCTCTAGTCCATCCCAAAATTGTAACCATTAGGTCATGGCTTTGCAAATCGGAGCTAGTCATGCACCATCCATTTTCTTCTTTTTGCAGGGGTAGTATCCCAGTGGTCATTTGACAAACAGCAGAAAGCTCATCTACAGCCATTATACGGGGTACAGGGAATATCTAATGCTTCCCACATCCTCCTCTTTTCCCATAAGGTAGCCCTTCAAAACTGCAATGGATAAAAACAAACAAATATGGAATACAGAACAGATGTTCTTGCTATGTCTGACCTAGTTTTCTTAAAGGACTAATAGTTACTCACCATTTATCTTGGAAGATGCTACACATTACACCATGGGTTCTGCTTGACCAAGACAAATTTATTACAATGTCTTTATCTCTCAAGATGCATATTTCCATCAAAAGCATTACATTGGCACCATGTGTTATAATGTGTGATAATTCGGAGCAAAATTTAGGAATAAAAAAACTAGGAACTAGTGACCGATTTTACCAATTTTAAATGACTAGGTTTCTGAGCCAGTTGCAATCTCATATATTGCATATGGACCCTGAATGCCATCTTGAGATCTTTTGAAATGGATCAGACATAACTGCACTCAATAAATGAAAGGAAGGAACATTGTAATAGCTAGATGATGCTATAGCCTACTGTTAGCCCTAAAATAGATTTGGACTTTGATGTGACGCAACACACAGATTCTTATATGCCAAGTCTTAAAATCAGTTGGAGTTTTTGGAACTGCCTGACAGGATTATGAAGGAGGTGAAAAACTGCAAAGATATCCTGTGACATTATGAATCAAAATAGAATATTGTCTAAAAATCCACATCATTACACTTACTTTAATCTTTCAAATATTACAAAACTTTGTTCTTTTGCAATATTTGGGAACTTTTGGGATCTCATTCTGTTACAAAAGCTCATTCTGTTTGTATATCTAGAAGTTCATATGCAAAAATATCAGATGCCTCTAGCAACCAGCAATCATTAACAGTTGTTCATATGGATGCAAATGAAGTCACAACAGAATGCCAAAGAAAGATTATGAACGTTGTTATCCAACATATCTGGAGGGCAGCAGGTTGGGGAAAAATATTTAAATCCCATCAAAGTCATTGGGACACATCAGTCATAATTTCATTTAATTAATTGAAGTTTAACCTCTTAAACATTTAAGTGCACTTGGCCTTCTGTAAACTGAGAAGCTCAGTAAACTTGGAGATGAAGAGTTTTCTACTCATGAAATCAATCTGACCTCAGGTCATAGTATAGGTTCCACCTTATGTGGGAGATGGGTGGCATAAAAATGGAATAAATAAGTAAACACACTATCATGCTTTCCTCCTTGATGATGTGACCTAAGATCTTTTATTGTCTCTTTGGCCACAGGAAAAATGGAGGACTTCTAGAGAATTGGAGAATATGTTGAAAGTGAGTGGAGAGAGAGGGGGGGGGCAGAAATTAAGGCTTTATCCTCAGCTCTAGATTTCTCATTCACTATGTGTGAAGTATGAAGGTCAGGCTAATGAAGCACGAAGGGAATTCTGACAGAAAAAGGGGTCATAAATGCATAGACGTTTTCAAACTATGACATAACCTGATCCCGTCTCTCCACTGAAGGGCAATGCCTCCTATTAAGAGCTAGTTTGGAGTACATATGAAGCTTCCATGAGAGGATAGAAATAGGGGTTTTGGAGATAAACGTTGGGAGGTATTCTGCAAAGAGAAAAATGAAGCTGTTGGTTCAGAACAAAACATGCTAATCCTTCCGACTTGTGCTTGGAATCTAGCAATCAAGGCTGTACTACAAGCTGCATGGCCAACTACCGCTTGTTTGAATATCTCCTTTTAAAGCTGGCTGCTTGAGGTTCTATGGCAAAACCTAATCTCCATCTCTGACTTACAACTTGTCGGGAACTCAGGATAAACAGGTTCAGAAAAGTTACACCGAGACTCATAGCCAGTCCTTCTGTCTCCCTCATCCCCAGGATGCCGTTTGGCTGCATCGGACTGCGGGATGAAAAGAATTACAACAGCCTTTCTGACATCACCGACAAGTATGAGATTGGACAGCTGCTACGAGCGTAAGTAGGGACCCTGCCTGAAACTACTCCCAGTTTTCTGGAGTCCTGAGGTCCACTTTAGAAAGGAATGGGTTTGCAACCAGGGTCCTAATAATTTGAGAGATGCATCATTAAGGAAGCCTCTTCCTTTCTTCTCCAGCTGTTAGGAGAACCCCTGCAATAACACTGCCACATTCAACACACGGGGGTATCTTCTCAAAGTCAGCCTGTTATGAAATAGGCAGGTGGATTTCAAATTTTAAAACAGGTACACTACTTTCTCTGCTGCTATTAGGTACATGCAAGGTTCTGGGTCTTGTATCTCCTGGTTGTGGATCTTGTATCTCCTGGTTGTGGATCTATGACCTCCTTTCCACTGTGGATTAATAGCCCTTCTATCTTTGCTTGTCTTGCTCTTTGTGCTGGGGTTCCTGAAATGCTGTCTATGATGCTCAGTGGATTTGGAGATTCGTCTCAGCCTGTACCTGGTCAGCCAATTTGCTACGAGCAGCAGGAGGAAGGAACAGCACTCTAGGTCCTGTGCAATAGCTTATATCTGATTGCAGCTGCATTACTGGCTGCTGAGGATGAGCAATAGCTAGTAGATGTCTTCCCATTCTGACTGCCAAATAGACAATCTAGGCCATATGGTATTTATAATTTAACACAAGTTAATTTCAAACTTTTTCAACATAAAGATTGCGATGCTCAATGAATAACAGAGGGGTAGTATTTATGCATTCAACAGTATTGCTAATATCAGATCACCAAAACTAATACCCATGTTAATAATAGAAGAGTTAAAGGGATTAGAAAACTATTCCAATGGAACAATTCCTCTATGTCAGGGGTATCCAAACTTGGCAAGTTTAAGACTTGTGGACTTCAACTCCCAGAATTCTGGGAGTTGAAATCAACAAGTCTTAAACTTGCCAAGCTTGGACACCCCAGCTCTATGTTCTCTATTGTGGCCCACACCCTCTGGAAAAACATTAAGGGCCAGAAAGCCCTTAAGATCTGTTTCCAGTTAATATGGTTGTTATCAGCTGATGGAGCCTCTGTGGTATTTTTGTATTGTTTGTATCGTTGACCATGTAGTAGTCCTGTGCTTGTTTAGATGGATTGTTATGTGACAGTTCTGGGCTCCATTATAGCTATCAGCCACGAACTACTTGTAGCTAAAAATTACAACTGCAGTCCAATATTTTCCATTTAAGGTATCTTACAGCTTTAAGAGTGTTAGCAAGCTTCCCATTCTGTGCTAGGATTTCCATGAGGTCACTCAACCTCTGTTAAACTGAGCCCAAAGAAGAGTGAAATCTGAAGTTCTTATTCCAGTCAGCAATTAGATAAAGGCCAGTGATAAGGCTGAAAGTCAGGAAGTCCACTTTTCTTTACAGGTAGATCCTGTTTTATGTCTTTGCTGAAGAAATTTATTCCATGGCCTAAAAAGACTTGTTTATGCAAGGCTTCCCAAAATGTAAATCGAACTTGGAAATAAAATCAATCACTTTTATCTCACCCCAAACACACAAAGGAATTCTAGATGTTTCAAGTTTGCCATGGTGTCTTGCCTTTACTTATGAATTCTATTTATGTTTTATCTTTTCTCCACTCCAAGAAGGCAGAACACTGTACAAGCTCTTCTGTCTCTTTCACACACATCATATTCCTAAAAAATGAGGCAGGCAAAGCTGAAAAATGGTGATCATATTGGGCTTTAAAATCTCTCTAGTCCAGGGGTCTTCAACCATGGCAACTTTAAGCCTTGGCGGACTTCAAATCCCAGAATTCCCGAGCCAGCAAAGCAAAGCTGGCTGGGGAATTCTGAGAGTTGAAGTCTGCCAAGGCTTAAAGTTGCCAAGGTTGGAGACCCCTGCTCTAGTCTGGTTTGCTTTCTTTGATCCTAACCAGAGATCATGTAAAATATCGTTTTGTCATTGTCTATTAATTCTGATAGCTAAAACAGTTTTAATTATTTGATGCTGGGATAAACAACAGGGATTGGACATCTCTTTCCATTTTGGCTCTATACCATGTAACGGTATTTGGCTGGTAACTATAGAAAACAGAACATCAAGATCAAGGTAGCCATAAAAAAAACCCACAGAGTTCTTTCTGATCACTATTCCACAGGAAGGAATTCTGTGAGATCTGTGTGGCCCGTGAACGACAAACAGACAGACTGTACATCTGCAAGAAATTTCTCAAGAAAGATGGACGCAAAGTGCGAAGAGCAGCTAAGAATGAAATCTTCATCCTAAAAATGTAGGTTCCTGGTGTGTATATGTGTGCATGCACGTGCAAGAACTGACGTTACCCTTCTGCATCTTTGTGTAACAAAAGGAATTTCACCAAGAGCCGCCATCTGTATCACTCTAAATAAAGGTACCCCTTTTTTTGTAACAACTACCGAATGGATTAGATCAGGGGTCACCAACTGGTGGTCCACGAGAAAATTTTGGTGGTCCACAGAAAAATTATTTGCATTTTTTATATTGCACTAAATCAGGGGTCCTCAAACTATGGTCCCTGGGTCAGATACGTGCAATGAACATTTGTGTTGCTGCAGAGAGTCTCCCCCTTCTGGGTCTTCTTGTGTGGGTCAGTGGGGGACAGAAATTCTGACTTTGGGTCTGCTTCAGCCTCCTGGTGCAAGGCTTTGGGTGAAGGCTGGAGGGAAGTGCCATTGGTGGCAAAGAGCCAGAGGGCCTTGTTCCAGTGGGACTGCATCATGGCCTGGAACTGGCTGACCATCTCAGCCCGCTGAGCCTCCAGGTGCCGGTACCTGTCCTTGCACTCCCACAGGTCTTCCCTCTGTTTGGAAAACCTATGGTAGTAGTCCTGAATGAGGTGTTTCTGCTGAGCCTCCTTCTCGGTCAGATCCAATTTGAACTGAGCCAGCTGTTTTTGCCAACTCTTTTTCATGGTGGCTGCTTAGCCCCAGCAACTGCTTCCTGTTGGGGCCCCAAGGAGCCCGGGCGGACGGGCGAGGAGTAGCGAGTAGAGGCTGGCAAGGTGCCCCTCAACATGAGTGACATTGAGTTAGCCACGTCCACCCAGTCACATGAAAACTTTGCCACGCCCACCCAACTGGTCATTAGGCATATCATATTAGTGGTCCGAGGGATTTAAAATTATGAATTTAGTGGTCCCTGAGGTCGGAAAGATTGGTGACCCCTGGATTACATAAGCCACATCTGGGCTGCATATATCTAAATGGCCACTAGATGGCCACGCTTTGTTATCATATAGGGCAGGACTGTCAAACCCATGGGCGGGATGTGTCATGTGCTGGCCACGCCCGTGCCCGGTTTAGCGAAGGGAGGGGGAAAGTCCCGATATGCCACGTGACACCGCCATGACGACATGAGTTTGACACCCCTCATCTAGGGGTTGTCCATATTTCTGCATCTTCAGATGCCTAAACTGAAGTGTGTCTACAATGAGTTTGTGGACGCTCTAGCTAAGTTGTAGCCTATATGTTCAGTTATGACAACAGATGTATGGGGAAGGAACTTGAGTGCACTGGAGTAATGAGAAAGGGAACAGAGAGAGACCAAAATATTGGGGAAAATTAAAACAACAGACAGCAGCAAACATGCTGAGGTATTAAGGAGCCATCTGCTTCTTTGTTTTCCTGGCAGGCTTCTGTGCCCTGTAACAACTGTACCACTACATAGGAAATTGTTCACTACAGCTTTTCCCCCTCACTATTTTTGAAGAGTGGAAAAAAATATTCTCTTAATGAGAACTGCGTCTATAGGGAAAACATGATCAACATACGATCAGATAAGAGCTGTGTAAGATAGCCAAACTTTAGATCAGGCAGGCTTGGATGAGAATCCTCTGATCAGCTGGCTATGGATAACTGCTAAAGCATCCATTTCCAGCCTTACTTGGAAACATTGCAATGCTGATTTTTCCCACTGGAAAGTGGGTCAGTGCTGGCCAGTAGGGGATGGCAGAATGGCTTCTCTTTTCATATTATTTAGTGACATAGGACAAAGGACTACTGTGTAAGTTTGCTCATTTACACTCCACGTTTTGCCCACTGCACCAAACGGATGTAAATGTGGTTCCAAGGGAATCTTCTAGAGAGTCATTGAGCCAGATTCATCTTAAGACCCTATCCTGGGACCACTACAGCAAATCTCTGCCTATCAAAATGATAAAAGAACTGGGCTTAAAATCTGGAGAAACTTGCACAAGGGAGGAGGGGGCTCCCTGCCAATCAAAGCTCGATATATATTTGCAGCAATAGAGTAACAATGAAAGGTACCGATTTCCCAGTTATGTATGTTTCCTTGCAACCAACAGATCCCTAGAAGCAGGGTTCTACCACACTAGGCAGCACCCAAGGTGCAGACAGTGCAGAGAGATTTCAATCCAATGCACAATGGCAGGAACAGCATATACTGAACAGCACAAACAAGTACCTGGCATTGTATACAGGAACATCTGCACAGTGTATGGGCTAGACCAGGGGTGACAAACTTAAGGCCTGGAGGCCGGATCCGGCCCGCGGGCTGCTTAAATCTGGCCTGCAGGGAAACAGCGAAGGATTGGCCCGCAGTGCATCTGCCAGTGAAAACAGAGCTGCATGCAGCCCTCCCAAGCTCTGTTTTTGCTGGCAGAGGGTTGCAGGAGGCCGTCGCAGCTGAAAATGGAGCTTGGGATCCCATTTTGGCCAGCAGCGCTCGGGCCGCCACAGGCGCCCCCAACATGAGTGACATCGAGCTGGCCACTCCCACCCTGGCCATGCTCTGCCCGGTCATGCCCTCCCCAGCCCCCCCAGGTCAAACACAACTCTGATGCGGCCCTCAATGAAATTGAGTTTGACAACACTTGGGCTAGACCCTCCAAAGCCCAGATAGGAGATTCCACAGAAGATCGTGGAGAATAACAAGACTAAGATCCTGTGTGATTTCCAGATTCAGACAGACAGGCAGGTACTGACCAATCAACCCCATACATCACTGTATAGGTAGTCTTCGACTTACAACAGTTCATTTAGTTCAAAGTTACAACGGCACTAAAAAAAGTGACTTATGACCATTTTTCACATGATCTTTGAAGCATCCCCATGATCATGTAATCAAAATTCAGACACTTGGCA
This sequence comes from Ahaetulla prasina, assembly GCF_028640845.1. Taxonomy (NCBI): domain Eukaryota; kingdom Metazoa; phylum Chordata; class Lepidosauria; order Squamata; family Colubridae; genus Ahaetulla; species Ahaetulla prasina. Next base: position 172,651,578 of record NC_080540.1, read on the forward strand.
AATGACTCAGAACTTACGACCGTTGCTGTGCCCCAAAGTCATGTGATCACCTTTCGCAATCTTCTGACAAGCAAAATCAATGGGGTAGCCAGATTCAGTAAAAACCGGGTTACTAACTTATCAACGGCAGTGATTCACTTAACAATTGTGGCGGGGAAGGTTGTAAAATGGGGCAAAACCCACTTAATAATTGTCTTACTTAACAACAGAAATGTTGGTCTCAATTGCGGTTGTAAGTTGAGGACTACCTGTAACAGAGGAGGACCAGAAGGCAGCATTTGTGACAAACATAGCAGTGCCAAGGGAAAGCAACTTCAAGCAACCCAAAGGGGCTTCCCCCCACCCCATCCCCAACTGGACTTGCTTGGTTTTTTCCCTTTGAAAATGTTTTGCTTCTCATCTTTTCATAGGAAAAAATTAAGAAAATCCAGTTGTCTTTTTTTGGGGGGTGGGGGGTGGGGGAACCACTTTTGAGACAACCATGACCTGGGTGATTGAGAATCTTCGTAGACATGGTCTTGCTTGCTTGCAAGACAGGAAGGAGCATGAAAGCTGGAGAAGTACCAGGGCTTGAAGGAGGAACCAGAGAGGATGTGGAAAGCAAAGGCCAAAGCGGTGGCAGGAACACTCAGGGTTGTGACTCCTAAGCTAACAAGAGGGGCTCCAATTGATCCCAGGAACGACATCAGTTCTCTCTGCCCAGAAGAGTGGGCTGTGCTAGAACAGTTAAGATACTCTGAAGGCTTGTTAGTTTTTCTTTTTTGTTGTTCTTAAATAATGCCAGCAGATTTAATACATTTTAATGATAGTCTCTTAACAATAGCAAGGTTATTAACTGCCAAATTATTTGGGAATTTTTCCTGTTCCTGTTCTTTTTTAACAGCACATAAACAACTGAGGCATAATTACAGCAAAACTCTCCATTCCATTCCATTCCTTAACAGTGCTAATATTCTCCTCCAATTCCAAAATATTGGACGGTATGCAACAGCAAAAACATCCAACATCCAATAAAATCACAAATCAGATGCCAAAGATAAATGTCCTCAGATGGGGAGTGTGTGTGTCTACGTTTAACTTGTTTTCAGAATGTTAAAAAGGTAGTATTTCCAGTGGTAAAAAAAAAAAACAGATCAATTTTTTTGCTTTAAATTCATCTCGAGTGCTTTGAGTCCAACAGCTGTTATATAAGCAAGCAAAAAGTAAAGCAATGACAAGGAAGAACGAAGTTCACATCCTCAGATTAACATTCCCTTTTCTGTCCCCATCATCCATTGTAGCTAATGTTGCTTTTTCTTTAAAGAAAAAAATGTACCTTTTATTTCCTGACCTGCTGGCATCACAAGAACTGTTTTAAGTTTCTTTACTGTTTAAAGGCCAGGCATGAATTATTGAGATAGCCCTTGGGCGGGTTGAGATTTCTGCTGACTTGGTCTCTGTAGAAATGAACTCTGGGGGGCAAACAACAGAGCCAGGCAGTAGGAAAACAGGCAATGCAAGAAAGATCTCAGCAGGGGAGGAGATGGAGAATATCACAGGCCAGGTAAGTTGATGACAGGCAGAATAATTATGACTGGGCTAAAGGGAAGAGAGGAAACTGAGGTCTCTGCATTTTTCTTCCAGGGTCAATCACCCCAATATCTTACAACTGATTGACACATTTGAAACGAGGAAGGAATTCTACATTATCCAAGAACTGTAAGTTTGACTGGGAAGTGATGATAGGTAGATAGGTAGGTAAATAGATAGATAGATAGATAGATAGATAGATAGATAGATAGATAGATAGATAGATAGATAGATAGATAGATAGAAATAGAAATAGAGTGGAGTGGAGTGGAGTGGAGTGGAGTGGAGTGGAGTGGAGTAGAGTAGAGTAGAGTAGAGTAGAGTAGAGTAGAGTAGAGTAGAGTAGAGTAGAGTAGAGTAGAGTAGAATAGAATAGAATAGAATAGAATAGAATAGAATAGAATAGAATTTTTTATTGGCCTAGTGTGATTGGACACACAAGGAATTTGTCAGTGCATATGCTCTCAGCGTACATAAAAGAAAAGATACGTTCATCAAGAATCATAAGGTACAACACTTAATGATAATCATAGAGAACAAATAAGCAATCAGGAAACAATATCAATATAAATCGTAAGGATACAAGCAACAAAGTTACAGTCAGTCAGTCATAAGTGGAAAGATAGATAGATAAGTGGAAAGATAGATGATAACAAGATATGCAAAAAGAATACAGAACATTAATATTAATGTATTGAAAATACATTCTCTCCCCCAGGCTGAAATGCCAGCTTTATTGTATTTATATCTTTCCAAGGAAATCAAAATAACATATGCAGCTTTCATATACCCTCATTTTTTTTTTCATCGCAATAATCCTATTAGATGGTTTAATCAGAAAATATGTTATTGGCCCAAAGAAACCAGAGATTTGACTGCCGGCTGCCTGCAATTTGGCAGTTCAAATCTCACCAGGCTTTGAGGTTGACTCAGCCTTCCATCCTGCCAAGGTGGGTAAAATGAGAACCCAGATTATTGGGGGCAGTAGGCTGACTCTGTAAACCACTTAGAGAGGGCTGTAAAGCACTATAAAGCAGTATGTAAGTCTAAGTTATCACCAAGTTTTCACTAAATTATCTATTATCACCAAATCATAGTTTTTAATGCAACAGGAAAGAATAATTCTACACAAGAAGGGGAAAATCATATAAATAATTGAACTTGAGTGACATTTTAATGACATGAAAGGGAGTTTTAAAATTGCAGCTGCCCGCTTCTTTGCCCTGGCTGCCCCCACAAATTTCTGGACTGCAGCCATTCACATGTCAAAAAAAGTCATCTTTGGGATGGAGAAGGTTGCCACTAAACTAAAATCAAACTATACTTTAGTACGATGGATAAACTGAACCAATGAATTGTGGTTTGTAAACACGCTTTATGGTTTATGTAAATGCAACCAAATATTTTTTTATAGTAGATGATAGTTAAGCAAGCCTTGGCTTAGTGGATGAACTAAGCAATCTGAAGGCGGGGTGTGATTCACCCCACCTTCAGATCGCTTTTGTTTAGCATTCTGAACAGAGACTTCGCATATGTCAGGGTCTATCCTGGCATGGTAAGCACTGTGCCTTTGCCTATTACTGAAGCATATCATAGCTTTACTGCAGGAGTCCTGATGACCAGTAGATGGTAGCAAAGGATGAGCCTTTCCTGTATCTTTTTGTGTGATGCTGAGTGGCCATCTGAGGCCTACTCAATTCCACTTGTCAAACCGGCTGTGGTATTCCCTACAGGGCTACTGGCGGCGATGTTTTTGATTGGATCCTAGACCAGGGCTACTACACAGAAAAGGATGCCAGCAATGTTGTGCGGCAAGTGCTGGAGGCATTAGCTTATTTACATAATCTGCACATTGTTCACCGCAATCTAAAGGTAAAGGAACAGCGCGGAACGCTAAAACTAAATTTTGAAGAGCAACTATCCCCCTCTAGTGGTTTTATGTGGGATAGCTCTGCTTTTAGCATCGGAAGACATAGGCGGAGATTTTAATGAATGGGGGGGGGTGCTCCCTGTTGTGAAGGAGAGTGCAAGAAAGATTGCTAACTTGGAACTCTTTTTTTTAGCTGGAGAATCTTATGTACTACAACCAGAATAACCGCTCAAAAGTGGTTCTGCGGGATTTTTATCTCTCACGCTTTGAGAATGGTGCCATCACGGAACCATGTGGGACACCTGAATATTTAGGTATGTACTTGCCTTTGGACAGAGAAGAGATGTCTCAGACATGGGATACTTTCTCTCTGCTACATTGCAATAACTGGGCTGAAAACTAGAAGCTCCACACAGTTGCAAACTGTCCTGAAAAAAGAACTGCACAGGCAAAAATTCAACAAGTGGAGTTGTTTCTCTCCATAAGAAAGAAAAGCTCAGCACTTAAATTTCTGCTTTTTTGTGCATCGACAAAATTCTCCTGGGAAATGTGAAAATAGCAAACCATGCATCTACCTCTTGCTGCGCGGGATATATCTTGCTCACATTTTCTATAGTTGTCTTTGATCCATTTGTCTGCCCTCCCAGCTCCTGAAGTGGTTGCTCGGCAACGCTATGGACGTCCTGTTGACTGCTGGGCTGTTGGAGTTATCATGTTTATTCTGTGAGTTCCATTAGTGTGTGTGTGTATGGGGGGGGAGGGAGGGATAGAGAGGGAAGGAGTGGGAGCGGGAGTCAGAGAGAGAAAGAGAGAGAGAGAGAACACACGCATGCGCTTGCATGACAAAATGTACAGAGAAAGGACAGGTCCATCTCTTTCCAGTTGCTTTGCTACACTATCAGATCTAGGCAAACGGCTGCTAAATAGAAGTGATATGGAAAACATGAATTCTTTGCTGCCATCTAATGGTTACCAGGATTTCTGTGGCCTAGATATGCTATGCTAGGTGGACAAAATAACCCTCCTAATCAAGCACAATTTGAAGCACATCATTCCAAGGAGTGAGATGAGAGCCAGCAGGTCCCAGGCTAGAGGGGGCTGTTATGTAAACATTTTTCAGCCACTTCAGCAATCAAGCAACCCCCTCCCATGTATCTGGAGGGATTGGGAGAAGGATTTCGTTCATACCCTCTCCCCCTCCGGATATTCATTTTAGAAGGATTAGGGGAAAAGTTCAGCATTTAAATTCCAGAACGTAGCCACACAGAAATCTCTGATTTATAAGAGGATACCAACAGTTGTGTTTCAGGCTTCATTCTTGTCTGCAATAAGATTTTAAACAAGCCAAACTGTGTCTTCTGCCAAACCCAGCTTAGACCTGAATTAACATTAAGGGACTGGAGATCTTCGATTTACTGCCAAACTCTGGTATGAAGCCTAAGAGTCATGTTAGACAAGTTAATATAAGTTGAAAAATCACAAGAAGTTGACCAGCATATTTGACTACAGTATATAAGCATAAACACTACATAAGAAAACCACTTTGTAGTTTTCGTGACTTCTTCCCTCCCTTACCAACACAGATTGTCTGGGAACCCCCCCTTCTATGATGATACAGATGACGAAAATAGCGACAGTCACAACCGCCGAATCTTCCGCAAAATTCTGGCTGGGGAGTATGATTTTGACTCTCCATATTGGGATGATATCTCTGTCACTGGTAAGCACCACCCAGTCCCGTTAGCTTCTCCCCCATAGACATGGAATTGCTCTTATATACCACACCAGGCCAGGAGGAAGTGGGACACCCTTGAAGACAATCTTTCTCTGCAAATTGGAGATGACGATATGAAAAGGAAAATGCTTGCCGATTTTAAGAAAGCAAAAGCACAATGAGGGAGACTGCGACTCTGCCTAGTCTTTGCTATTCTAGTTTCCTGTCTGAAAACAGAATATTCAAAACTGCAATTCTCCATGCATTAATCTGTTCTACTTTCTTACTGTTTCCTCTTCATTTCCTACAATGTGGATCCAAACTCTAGTCCTAAGAGTGTTCACCGGACTCTCCCTAAACTTTGCCTAATTCCGTGTCTTTTCTTTTCTATTTTCTTGCAGCTAAAAAGTTGGTGTCGAGGCTAATGGAGGTAGATCAGGACCAACGAATCACAGCCCAAGAAGCCTTGGGACATATCTGGTGAGTGGAACACTTTCAGACAGGAGCAAATCTGTGCCCAGATGTGCCCAGATGTACATATGCCTGACTTAAAATGGCTTACATGTTATACTACAGCATCACCTACCTAGTTATGTCTCCCACGTAATGGTATCAATACTAACAGGACAAGAATAAATACTTTTAAAGATATGGCCATTTTACTTCCCAACTCATTCCCTCTGTTCTTCTCCCATCCATCCCCCCCAATACTTAGAATCTGCAAGTTTCTATCTCCCAAAATAGTATTGCAATGGAAAGACTAAATTCAAATATGTGGTTTGCCATGGAGTCATTGAATAATTTGAGGCTAGTCATTATATCTGCATTATTCTGTTTTGCAGAATGATTGCAATGATAAAAAGAAATGAGTGGAGAGCACAAGCACTGCCCTGAATAACTTGGAGGAGGAACATATGAAATAAAACTATATTTTCTATTTTTGTTCCTAATTTGTTGAAGCTTACATCTATGCCCATATTGGCCTGCTGTCCCTGTAGTTGATAGGCATGCAAAGAAAAGCAGCCAGTTCCTAAGGCTGGCCCTATTTATCATATGGGAAGTGAGCAACTCTAGCAAATTTTTACTGTATCTTTAATAAAAAGCATTACAAACTGTTACCGTAGAGTCTGGTATATAACTGCTGTTGTGATAGGCACATATTTTCACATAAATAAGGAGGTCCAAAGCCATTCCTGAATTAACTCGATAAATAGAAAATCCGTACAATTTTGATGCTAAACCAATTTGTTAAGCAAATCATATCCCTAAATTCTCAGTGTACACATCTATTAAAAAAATCTTAATTTATGTTTTAGTGGTCAATTATTTCTGCTATTCTGCTATAAATAATTTATAGTTTGCTCTTTCCTAATGACATTAAATAAAATGATTTAGGGGTTCATCTATATGGATAAATAAAACCTCTGATAAAAGAGTCGATACAGGAATAGAGAACAAATGTTCAGTTCTCTAAGGAGGTGCACATAAGGTAAGATTGCTCTACATAAAATATATTCCATATATTTAGAAACACCTCTTCTAAATGTGAGCTCCTTTAGGATAGATGAGTTACCTAAAATAAAGAGATAATTTTTAAAATTAGATATAGACATCTTGAATTGTACCTAGATTTTGAAAATCTGCTTAAATTTTCCGTGTTTGATTTAGATAACCCGTCACCCCTCACATGTGTGTGTGCGCTAAGCCGTAATTCTGCACTCTTTCTTTGTTCTCAGGATATCTGGAAACATTGCTTCCGAAAAAAACCTCAAAGAAGGGGTCTGTGCACAGATTGAGAAAAATTTTGCCAAGGCCAAATGGAGGGTGAGTCATTGGAATAGATCAATTCTATATACTGAACATTGGTTTACAAAAAAACACTGATAAATTGGAGAAAATCGAGAGAAGGACTTGAAACTTCAAGGGAGTAGATACAAATTAGATATGAGGAAGTCCTTCTACACAGTAACAGCTGTCAATCAGTGAAACCCTATGGAGGGGTTTCTTCCCCTTTACTGGAGGTTTTTAAACAGAGGCTGGATAGTAATCTAACAGAGATAGTGAAGGGAATACTGTAGTTTGCAGGTTGGATTTGATGACCTTCTAACTATATGATCTATTCTATAACAAAGGAAAATGTGGCAAATAGTCAGAAAATAAGGTATTTTAAGAAATAGATAGGGAGAAAGTGTCTTCAGTGGTGATGGGGCAGAAGGACAGATTTCTCCAGATGGGCTCTTGAGGAAGAATTTTGATCTTTCAAACAGCTGGCCTCAAATCATGCAAGGCTTATAGAACATGTAAGTATAATCATTTTTTCCCCATTCTTCTCTCCTATAAATCTTTAGAATCCAGGGTTTTAAGGAAACCATTGATGCAAATATATTGCTACTGCTATAAGGCTACAAAAAGAGAAGAAAAGGAAGCCATGTTCCTGCTTCCCAACATTTTACTTCTTTAATTACAGCAGTTGCAAGCTGCAGATGCCTTAAATCTGTACCGGTTCTTCATTGGTACTTGGATGAAGAACCAAAAAGGGTAGCAGTTCAGATGCTCATTTCATGCCATTTCTCGATATTGCTTTTCTTATTGCAGAAAGCCATCCGAGTCACTACATTCATGCAACGTCTCCGGGCCACAGATGTCAGTGGCCGCCTCCCTGTTACTCCTCGTACCTCTATGAGCGTGGCTCACGAGGTCACCATTGAAGCTCCCAGACTGGCTGAACATTTGGAGACTCCATGTTCACTAGAGGAGCAAGAGAGCAAGACAGAAGTAGCTGCTGAGCAGAGAGAATAATTGCTCTTCCTTCCTGATGTTTTCTCTGCTGGATCAACACCCGCTGCTCTTCAAAGGGGAGGGGTCTGTGGGATAGCAGCATGGGGGGAGCTTCACAGTGGTATTATCCATTTCCCTATTCCTGCCTATTTGTCAGGAGCTACTTGGTTTGATGAACAGGCGACTGGACATCAGGACCAATCAACCATATCAGGTTACATATTGTATATATATAGGAAATAAAGGCTGAGGATCAGAGGCACCATTAGCTAGATGATTTTCAGCTGTCATCAAACGCAGTATACACCTCATACCTTTATGGGAGCATAGGCCTGCTTTTGAAGCCTTTCCCAGTAGCCAGTACAAGCCATGGCCCTTGTCCTCCAGCTTTACTTGTCCCCCATGCAATGAACCCTTATGCCTTGCTGAGTGACAGTATCTCTCAGGTCCAAAGACCAAGGTCCCACAATATTTGCATCCCTGCCTCTGTGGTTTCATAGGGGCTTAGAAGACAGCACAGTTTGATTCACAGTTGCTTCCCTCAGGGTGGGAAGCCAAAAAGGGAAAAAAACTTCACCTCCTACTTGTAGATACTCTTAGGAACTAAGAATGCCTACACTGCTGGCAAAAATGTATCCAAAGAGAATGGAAAAGAGGGTAATGCCAATGCCAGGAGACAGACAGTCCATTCCACAAGTCAAGAGGTCAATTTTCCAGCTTTCCCCCCCATTCTGCAGTGCTGGTCTCACATGTAATTGTTAGCAACAGCAGGAACAGCTGGGAAAGGCAGTAATGATGAATTGTTACTCTGTTAAGTCGAATCTCAACCTCAGCTGGACTGTGGAAGGAGGGAATGGAGTAAGTGGGATGCATGTCCAGGCCAGCTGCATGTTTTATGAAGATGTTATTTTAATACAGAAAATCCTAGCTGCCCTCTCCTGGTGCTGTCTTTCCCTCCCCTGGGGCAGCTCTGGGAAAGAAAATAAACAGGGTCTTTCTCTGATTATTGTCTTTTTTTTAATGTGCTTCTTGGGGATGAATTTATCATCCAGGTACCTCAAAAAAAAACCAAGCAGATTTGGGGAGAGGAGTAAGAATCTATTTTTAATTTTCCTGCTTTGAAAAATAAAAGGTTGTGTTGTCAGAACATACTTATTCAGGCTACAGAACCCATTCATTCAGGCTACTTATAAAGACCTAGCAGTTACAGTTGTGCACATTGCTAGATCTGAGTGTTAGACTTGATTAGTCTGTTTGGCTAGTTCAGTCCAATGTATATAGCCTAGGCCAGGGGTCTCCAACCTTGGCAACTTTAAGCCTGGCGGACTTCAACTCCCAGAAGGCCCAGGCCAGCAAAGCAAAGCTGGCTGGGGCATTCTGGGAGTTGAAGTCCGCCAGGCTTAAAGTTGCCAAGGTTGGAGACCCCTGGTCTAGAAAATGGGTTAAACTAGATTAATTTAGTGACCAAGTTAAAAGTGTTGGGTTATTGCACCTTAAATACATCACAGTGCTTAGACCTCTTTCCAACTATGATTTATCAGTTATCCTATGTTAAAGCTATCTTTCAATTCCCAGTAAAATATATATATATTGAAACTGAAGCATGGAGAAACATCAGAATAATCAGATGTTTTTGACTGTTCCATTCTAAAACAAATGAAGATCACATTAAATAAAAAAATATATATTTGCAACCTACTGCCCTCCAGACATTTTGAACTACAGATTCCAACATTTTTGTTCAACCCACCAGGAGGAAAACTGGGTTTCCCTCTCAATTGAGAAGTGGAATTTTGCAAAATATACAATACATATTCTAGACTTTTTAAAAAACGGAATCCTTCTGAATTCAAATGGAACATGAAATACTGTTACCTATCAATCAAGCTTAGTTCTCACCAGAACCAGCAACATTCTTGCCCAGGACAATATATCTGACAGTTACCCATCTTTCATAGATCTCCAAATCAAAGCAAAAGATGTGTCAGGATAGTTTGGATACTTCGTTTGGAAGCATTTCCTGGTTCCCAAATGGCAGAGATCAAGCTATTATGTGTGCTTTGAAATAAACCTACATTAAAAAGCAGAACCTTGGCATTGCATACACGTTTCTAGTCATTTTTGGTTCCGATTAAGCGATATTTTCCCTGCCCCATCATATGCCTCAGTCTGAAATGTGAATTTACCTGAAGAAAACATATGGACCAAATTATGCCACTCCTTCAACACTAAAGTGATGATTCCCAAGTGGTTATGATTATTCAAAGGATAAAGAAAGCATTCTATAGGGGTTCAGAAGCATCCTCTATTTTCCTAAGGCCCTCAAAGGAGGATATGTTTCCATCATTATCTGATTCAAATGAACCTGCCAAATTCTCCCATCAATCCTCTTCTCTTTTCCTCCTCTGTCCAATGCTCCTTCATTTTAACATTTCTCAGGTAGATGTCTACTTCTGTATTTGATCTCATTCGGTTCTCCCGCTCGCTTCATCCCGCTAACGATCCGTCTCCGCTTCAGTCCTTTTTGAACGACGACCATTCGTCTGATCTACCACCACCATCCCCAATTCACGCGACCGCAGCAGCCACGTGCTCGCTTACCCATCCAGGCGATTACAAACTACATTATCCAAGCAGCCTTGCGCTCGCTGAGCTCCACCATTCCGAACGCGGTGGGAGGGGAAGAATCGCTGCTTTGATTCCTCTTCTTTCAACCCAACAATTCTTTCCCGCAAAAAGGATCTCCACAGGAAAAAAAAAATAGCATTTCGTCAGAACACCGGACAGGAATTCCTTACATGGCTGGCAAGATAGCGGATGGCAACGCTCAGGGAGGACTGAGCCACTTTTCACCCCTCTACCCCATAATGGGCTAGGCCGACTCCTTCTTCATAGCAGGCGGCAACGAGGGGCCTGCAGGCATCTGTAGCGGCGGGAGCAGAAGCCGGAGTTGCAACTCAGGCGGTCCACAGTGGGGGGGTAAGATCCGAACCGGGGGCGGGGGAGGCATGAAGAAGAGGGCAGGGAACGGGCGAGAAGCCAAAAGCAAGGGGCCCAGCCTTCTCCTCCGCTGCGCGGGGGGCATCGGTTGAGCAGCGATGATGATAAAATGATGGGCGGAAAGGGTGAGAGTGGAGAAGGAACGTGGGGGGCGGAGGCGGCGCGTTGAAGTACAAGGTCATTTTGCTGATGGGGAGGCATCAAGGTCTCTGGAAAAGGTATGGCCGGGGAAGAAAAGTTCACAGCCTGTCATGCACTTTGCAGGGTGTATGTGTGTGTAGTTCACTTCCCCACCCCCAGTATTTCCCAACTGGCCGTATTTTTTTTCTCTCTCTTACGGTGGAAAGGGATCGAGCAATATAGATGGATTTACCCAAAGCATTTCCCCCCCAGCTCGTGCTGCCTTGATGCTGAGTTTTGGGTTCTGTCTGTTGGTAGATAGATAATAAATAAGACCTATGAATATATACAGTACGTGCCTAAGATAAACGAGAAGAAGGTGTAGTCACTCCTCTCTATCCAGCTCGGGACAATCCACAACGTTTCATATTCCTTATATGAGCCGCATCAGTGGTCAGGGCACCTTACCATTTAAGCAAAAAAAAAAAAGGGGGGGGGAGGGGGACAAAACTCCCCAGAGACAACCTAAGTTTGGATGTGGGGAAAAAAAAAGGGTCTCAGCAAAACAACCTGCCCTAGCTCTCTCTAGTGATCAGTAGGATCCCTTTCTTTATTCAGCATTACATTCCTGGCACATTGACCTGTGAAGAGAATAATAGCTTAAAAAGGATTGCTTAAACTGTGCTAGATATTTTCACTTCCAAGCCTTTTTCTGGGTTGTGCTTCATGGAGAGGAAAAAAAAAAAGAACCTGCCTTGATGCTGCTATGAAGCCTCTAACAGCATCTTGGATCTCAGGCGCTCTTTCTTTGTGTATTTGGAGGAGACAAAGGGTTAGTAATCAGTTCTGTTGCAAGGCTTGTCAGGAAGGGAATGTGAATTTAAATGAGGCAGACTTAACTGGGTTGCAGAAATTTGGACAACCAGTAGATGACTGAAAAAAATTAGGGTTACTGCCATCTAGTACTTGTCTGGAGGTTTGCAGCAGAAATTTTCTTTATCAATAAGTAATGATAACTACAGTAATTTTTTTTTGCAAGTTTAAACCAAAAGGATCTACTCTTAGGTAATTTAGGTGATTTGCAATAGATTGGCAAGCACCTAATTTTTAATTGTAATGCCTCACTTTAAATTATGCTGATGAAATAGTGAAAGTTTGGACACACTTGGAACGGATTTTTGAGTGCAGGACTCTTAAATTCTATTCAGTTACCCTTGATCCAGACTCCAGTTGGTGCATCTCCAGAGTTTTAATAAGAAAACAAAATAGGTCCCATAAACCTGAAGACTGGCAGTCTTGTTTAACTCAGAGTAAGAGTGTCTTTCTGATGTGTATCCTAGGAGAGTTGGATCAATATAAAACTTATCTGATATTTTTCTCTCTTTTGATGAAACTACCTAGGTTGCCAGTTGGAGTTCTTTATATGGAGGAAAAATAATTTTAGACAGCCATATGCCTACTAAGATTAAGCATCGATACTTCGAATACATGGCTCCGAACAAAAATTTATATTCAGGATCAAAACTTAGCTTGCAATTCTTTCTCACATACTTCTTTCACTGTGGTAGCCATTGAATCAAATTTGTTGATGCTAAACAGTTGTAAAAAAAAAGTACTATAAATACCCTCTTCCCTGCATATTTACAAAGGAATTTATATAGATATCTGTGCTCAGTACTTGGTGTATGCTGATTTATTGAATCAATTCATGAAAAATAATGAAGGCAAGTATCTTGATTTAGCTCCTCCATTTTCAGACATACCTTAGACTCTGCTGAAGCATTGACCTTCTACAAATTTCCTGGGATTAGGAATTGGGGTGTTAGATGATCAAAAATGGCTTTCACAGTCACAGTTTTTATTTTAGACATTGCTGTCCATTCCCACCTGTGGGAGAAAAGTGTTTGACTGCCTGCTGGTTTCTGACTTGTATATGACTCTTTTTAAAGACAGAGGTAGGAGGGAAATCTGATATTAAGAGCCTCTGAGTTTCTTGCTAGGGAATGGTGTGAAGTCACATTAGTACAATAGGCTTAAACACAAGGCTGCACAGTGAATACGACACTGCTTGTCACTATGCCTGGCATGCTGTCCTTGACTCATATTTGTAATAGGCTGGCATGGTTTATAAACAATGAATTTGGTTGGCTTATAGCTAAGCATATCTTCTGAACTCAAGATACATGTGTTTGGCTGAATGTGTTATTGTGTATGCAACAGTATAAATGATACTGTTAACAATAGTCAAAAAAACTTTGCAGATACAATCTCAGTAGAGTTTGCAAAAGTCCTATTAACAAAGAAAAGCATCTGAGGTCTCATTTGAGTTTCAAAAAATAAATCTTGATTTTATCAACTAAACTTTATAGTTGATTAATAAAGTCTTCGATTTTTGTCAGAATATAGTGATTCTTTAATACTTCAAGACTAAACTTAACAGAACTATGGAGTAAATCTGTATTGTTCAGGAAAACAAGACTGTGTTATTGTCTTTCTGTGAAGTCATAACATGGTTTGAATAAGTACCCCAAAATGTAGAATTCATTCAGTCTTTTTTATGCATTTTGCCTATTTCTTATAACTGATCCATTTGACCTGGTTAACATGGTACAGGATAGTTTAGTTAATAATGGCCACCTATTAATAAGCTATTAAAATACTTTGGAATACAGTTTGTGCTTTAAGTCAGAAGTGATCCAGAATGCTTCTCCATAAGTTGTTACCAAAGTTGTATTTTTACTGGGATCCATAAAGAAAATTATTAAATAGTGGGTAGAAATAATCTTTTCTGCTCCTGGTTACTCAAGAGTTATTTTAAATAAAAGTCAGTTTAAATCAAATTTAGTTTTTGACCAAGCTCCATCAATTTTTGGAGGGTAGTCTCTGACATGTAACCTCAAGAGGTGGAAGAAGATTTACATTATACTTTGTACTTATAAAGACATATAAATATATATATATCCTTTTAGGATAGAGGTTAGTGGCTGTCAATGGCCATGTTGACTGAGGTCCCCATGGGAATATCAATGGGTTCTTCAGTAGCCAACGTAGACATTTAAAGAGGAAACATGCTGTCTAGCAAAACAAAACCTGAGTGATAAGCATAAATATTGGAGCTCTTCACTGCTTGTTCATTTCTTGAAATGTTTTTTTTATAAAAACTAGATGTTATTTGAGCCATTGTTTGCAGTGAATTTTATGGCTCATTGCCGTGATGCCGAACCTATGGGACGCATGCCAGAGGTGACACACAGAGCCCTCTCTATGGACACATGCGTCGTCGCCAGCTGATCTTCTGGTTTCTGACCAGCTGGTGTTTGCGGTTGCTGGAGCACAGGAAAACGGCCCCAAAACAGGAAGTTTTCCAGCCATTTCTGGGCCATGTTTTGGGCCAAAAACAGCCCAAAAATGGGCCAAAAAACAGCCAAAGAACAGGCGTGCATGCGCCAGCCATCTGGTCTTTGGGTTTCCGGTGCTCCGGCACGTGCACGCACGCACATACACATGCATTCCGGTTTGGGCACTTGGTGCCAAAAAGGTTCGCCATCACTGGCTCATTTTGTTATGCTAATTCAGGAAAGATAGTTGCTCCTTAGTCAGAGATCTGTTACTGCACATCATAAAAAAAGATGTGTATAGTTGCTATATAGACTGATAAGTTAGTGTAACTCCTTAATTCTGGCTCTGTCAACATCCTGGCCCTGCTACCTAGGGGAATAAACTAAGTGCTTATCATTTTCCTCAAGGCCAATAGAGTTGAGGTCATTTCGAAGAGCAGGACTAGCCTGAATGTAGTTTTTTAAATTGGGATTTTTAAAAAAGGGGTTTAAATGAGGTTTTAAATTTGTATTCAAAAGTCAGAGCATCAATTGAATTCAACTATCTATTCTTTAGCTGTTTTTAATCTATTATATGTTTTCTGTTGTTGTTGTTTTTTGTCTGTGAACCGCCCTGAGTCCTTCGGGAGAAGGGCGGTATACAAATATAATAAATAATAATAATAATAATAATAATAATTTGTATTTCTGGAGGGAGAATTTTCCATAAGGCAGGTATCTTGACAGAGAAGATAAGAAGGCATGTTTCTAAGGCTCCACCAGGTAATACAGTTTCACTATGAAGACCTGGATACCCATTCTACCAGATTAAGATGGGGCAGATAGAAACTATCAAGGATATCTGGACCCATAAATTACCTGGCCTCATGTCATGTTGAGAGTCAAAGGTAACAACTAACCATTGGGATTCAATGAAGCTTATACAGTAAATCACTGTAAATCACTAGATATGGTGGGACGTAAACCCCACAGCCACTCATTCTATCAGGCTTGAGCCAAATCTGGTTCTTCCCCATCTAGACCTGTACAGTTTGCAGGCACTGTGTATTAACATCATAGTGATGATACTTGACCCAATGCAAATGGTTCATGTAAATCAGTGGTAGTCAACCTGGTCCCTACCGCCCACTAGTGGGCGTTCAGATTTCATGGTGGGCGGTAGGGGTTTTGTCCGATACTGAACCATTTTCCTTTTTTTTCATTTAATTGGCTTTTTTAAAAAAATTCATAGCATTATTTAAAAACATTTTCATTAGGTTTTCATAAAATTTCCTGTGACAATTTAAATTTCTGAAAATATACTATTTGTATCACCCGCACATAAGTTTAGTTCACGTTACGTAAGTGAAACTAAATGGCGCTATAGTGCAACCGCAAACAAAAGAGCTTCATCCCAGAATAGCTCGCGCATCTCCCCCCAAACCGATGGGCGGTTAGAAAATTTTATTACTAACAGAGATACAAAAGTGGGCGGTAGGTATAAAAAGATTGACTACCCCTGATGTAAATGTTAAATAGGAGCAGGGAAAGAATTTAGCCTAATGATTAAGGCACTAAGCTTGAAACTAGGAGACTGAGTTCTAGTCCCAATTTAGGCATGAAAACTGCTTGGGTGACTTCGGGCCAGTAACACACTTTCAGCATTATTTTTGTAGGGAAAATAGGAGGAAGAAGGAGTATTAAGTATGTTCACTGTCTTGAGTGATTAATAGAATAATAAAAGTCAGATAAAAATAAACGTAAGTCTACTCCTGGCAAAGGGCAGGTCTGTGGCTAAACCTTTTCTCCAAATCATCATCATTGGAGCTAGTTCTTGAAGAAGGATTAAAATTGCTGAAAAACTGTGCTATAACCAAAGTCTTTAAGGCAGGATGCTCAGTCTTTTGGTGTCTCCATACACCTTTTTTTAAATAAAAAGTTTGGGATTACAAAATGGATGGGGCTAGCTGAGCTAGGTTTTGCAATAGGATTTGTGGGTTTTCCCCCTTGATTTTATAGTTCATTATCCATTTAGCATATGGCATCTACAGAGGTCAAGCAATCACTGATATACAAATTTAGTTTAAAGAAAGCATCAGCTTTCTTTAAATTAAATATATATTTAGTTAGTTGATATATACGGGAGGAAGAGAGAATGAGAATGAACAATACAATATAGGAGATAAAATATTAAATTAAGATAAAACCATAATAAAATCACCATAATATAGAGCCATAGAATTGCAATGGGATAGATGTTATAATTCGATATCTAAGGAATCTAAGTATCTGATGTGACTGTGTGAGATCATCCCAAGGGCCTTGAAATTTCCTGAGGTGGCATTCTTGAACTATATGTGTTATGGTTTGTTCTGCTGCACCACAGGCACATTGCAAGCTCTCAGCCATTCCCCACTTAAAGAGCTTTGCCTTAGTTGTAGCATTCCCTGTCCTGTGGATTCTCCCTTCAATAAAAAATACTCCCAATTCATGGGAGTCATAATCGTAATATACAAAACGTAATATACCTTGTGAGTGCATTCCTTGTTGGAGCCGCACCACAGAAAATTTATATGAAGAATATCGAAGAACAGGCGCCCCATATCTGGGAGAAGAAATACAATGCTCCATTAACAACAAACATAAAGACCGATAGAAATAACTGGAAACTTAGACTTCACCCATAGTAGCCAGAAAGTGTGGTCCCTAAATAGCTGTGATGTTTTTATATCATAAAGTTCATATATTCCCCATTTCAAAATAGGGACTTTTCAGGGCCAATGAAAAGGAGCTAGTTGGCCTCCCGGCTTAAAATGCCAACGGACTTTTGTTTTCCTAACAGTGGAATCATTTTATTCCTATTTAAATAGTCACATTGTTAAATAGATACCCAAAACACAGAAATGACAGTAGTCCAGAATAGACATATTTTATGTATTATATGCACACATCAGCATTTATACAAAAGGTGATAAACTTTTATTTCATAGCTGGTTGGGCTGTGAAGGGCTGTGATTGGTGAGGTCTGGGTTCAACTTCCCATTTGGTCGTGGAGCTGACTGACTGACTGACAATAGGGCATCCACCAACTCTTGGCTTATTCCATTTTCTATTGATGACTGCAGATAGTTCAGACTACCTCACAGAATTGTTGCAGCAGGGGAAAAAATGGGAAAAGACTATGTATGGTGCTTCTGAATTGAAGGTGGTCTGTAAATGTAAGAAATAAAAACAATATTTTTCATGCTTTATAATTCACATTCTTTACACAGAAATAGATGATATATTTATCACCATACCAACTCCTGAAAATGTTTGCCCAGATTAAAACGAGGCAGGCACGACACAATGCTGATTATGGAGCAGAAGAGAACAATTAGTGTTTTACTCTGGCACAACTGAAATAGGTAGGACTGTGAGGGAACAATTTTATATAATTATTTAGTGTGATGGTGAGTGGAATTTCCGTGTTGAGTGATCAAATAGCTTAAATAACTAGTCAGGGCAAATTATAGAGGAGAATTGACTTGTTTATGCTTTGTGAATGTGAGCTCTCTAATGCACTTGACTAGATAGCATGGAAATAGAATATTAGGAATGGAGAATTTTTTTGTCTAATCCAGTGAATTCTTGTTTCATTCCTAAATAGCTTTATATGTGGACAAGATAGTCTCTGCTCAGAAAGCCAAGTGTGCAGACACTACCGTACTATTTATATAGGAAGGAAGCCAATGTTGTTCAAATTTCCTTTATGAGAGTTGCAGAGCGCGCACTGCAGGTGCCCTTGGAGAACCATCTGCAGGCTTCAATGTGTTGGAAGCTGCTGGCTGTTTGTGAGTGTTTGCTGGAGGAAGGCTGGGCCTAGAGTGAACAGAGGGCCTGTGGGTAGCCTCTGCAGATGCTGGGCTTGCTTCCATTCCTTTCTGAAATCCGCAGCCCAGTTTTCCAGGAGTGCTTCCAACATACATTGCAGAGTGTGCACTGCACCTCTGGGAAGCCTGCATCTTTCTGCTTCCTTTAGTTCTGACTCCACCCCCAAATAGTGCCTCCTGCAGAGCCTCCACCTTCGTCTGGGAACTGCCATCTGCTCTTCTGCCTCACCCAACAATGGAGAGCACCACAGCTTGCCATCCCACTGCCTCCTGCCCAACCAGGCCTGGCAAGCTCCCTTTGGCAGACAAGGCTCCGCTGTTCTATTACATATAGTACAAGGCCTGAATCCTGGACCAGCAGCAGGGGGAAGGAGATGGCACAGGTCAGCTGCAGGCAGCGGTGGTGTCAGGGGCAGGCAGTGGGGTGTGGGATAGCCAAAGGGCAGAGATGGGGAGTAGATAGGTGAGTTGGAGTTGAAGCAAAGGCAAGAACAATAGAGGAGAAGTGTGAAGTCCTTACCTAATGAAGACACTGTCCTGGCCTAACGGCTGTAACTAGAACTATTGGAACTGTGATCACATGATGTTTTGCCTAACAACTGAATTGCTCGGCAGTGGAAATTCTGATCATAAGTTGAGGACTACCTGTATTTACTGATTCTTCTTGCAGTCCAAGGTATTTTCATTTTTTTTTACAGACATTTCATTAAAAATTACAAGTACAAAGATAAAAACTGATACAAATTATAGAAAATATGAAACGTAAAGAAAAAAGAAAGAAGAATGAAAAGAGAAAAAAAGGAAAGAAAAAGAAGATACGTAATAGATTACTTCCCCCACCCTCCACACAAGTATAAACAGTTCGGATAAATTTAATACCTCTAGCACTTCAATGTATTCCCATATCTCATCCCTTCTCAGTAATCAAACTGATAAAACGTATCATTCAGTCCTGATCAACAAACGTCTTGTCTCCTTTCAGGAACAGCTTGAGTAATTCCTTTTTATCTCTTCCTAGAAAGAGTTTCCATGATTGCAGACATTCCTTTTGTAAATCCAAGATAGGAAGGCTTTCCAAGTCACTCTTCTGATTTTTTTATTTGTATGTTCCTTTAAATTATTAATTTATTTAAATTATTAAGACAACAGCTGGTGTCATGTGTAAATCTTTTTTGGCACTGTTTTTCATATCCTTTTAAAATCCAGTTTCAGATCCATAGTATCATTTTCATATCACTTTGGTAATTCAGAATTTTTTAAAACTCCAAATCCATATTCAAATCAATATGGGTTTTATCCAATAAAATATGTTATTCTTGAATAGCAAACAATCTTTTTTTGTTTGTAGCAACCGTCATAAATATGAGTCAGTTGCCAAGAGTCTGAATTTTGATCACATGATCATGGGGATGCTGCAATGGTCGTAAGAATGAAAAATGGTCACTTTTTTCAGTGCCATGGTAATTTTGAACAGTCACTAAATGAACTCTCGTACTGTTCTTTGCTGTTATTTTTGCTTTTGGAATATAAATTGATACTTCCCAGTCCTTTGGCGACTGCTCTGTTTTCCATATCTGTTGCAGACTACAAGTAGTGCTTAACTGTGTCATCTCATAAAATTGTAGTTTTTCTGGTACTTCATCCAATTCTACAGCTTTGTCATTAGCAAAATTTTCTAGGGCTCATTTAAGATTACCTCCAAGGTGCCTTCCAGCCTTATGAGTCTACGTTCTAACTTTACTTTCTAGCAAGTAGGCCTTTGTAGATATCAATTTGGGAATTATTTTGTTGTAGTTCTTTCATGTAGCCATATCATCTTTATATCATTTTTCTCTGTCTTGTCTTTTAGAGTGCTCGTCTTTACATAAGTGGTTCTGTTGATTTCTATTTTTAATCATCTATTATTCTTCCCATATAATTGTGTAGTTTCTTTAGATATAACTGTCTCCTTTTTGCTGGAACTCAGCATACTTATTTTTCTGTGTAGTTTTTCATTTTTGCCTTTCTTTAGTTATTTTTAATTTGTTAATGGATACTCATTTCATCTTTTTATGGTTTCTCATTTTGGAATATTTTTCTTTGCCTCATCCTTAATGATGTCATAAATCTGTGGAACAACTTGCCTCCAGAACTTGTGAATGCTCCAACATTGAAAGTGTTTAAGAAGAGATTAATGAATTTGGGCTCTATGCACAAAATTAAATAGGAGACAAGCTACCATTCTGACAAGGGGGTTTAATATTTATAACAAATATTTCTTTCAGTAAACTCAAAAATTGTTCTGTATTATCACCAGATGAACAACCTCAAAATCAAATCACTATCTATAGCGAAGACGTATATTTATCTTCAGCTCACAAATTCCTTGCAAAATTACAAATTAACCCAGAGAAAAAGAATACAATAATCAGCAACAGGAAGTGACATGCCACCTGAATATACATTGGAGGTACAGAAGAGATTTAGCTGATTAGATTTGATAAATATAAGGCCTAGAGAATTCTGGACTGCATTGTATTGGATTGTATTGGATTGGACTGGACTAGACTAGACTAGATTAGACTAGTTGGAAGGACCTTGGAGGTCTTCTAATCCAACCCCCTGCTCAGGCAGGAAACCTTATACCATTTCAGACAAATGATTGTCCATTTCGGGCGCCATTTTACTTCCAATGTTAGCATGCCAATCTCCTCTAATTAATATGAGGTTTTTTTTGTTTTTGTTTTCTTTTGTGTTACATTGACAAGGAGTTGCAAGTTGCCAATATTCAACTTTTGCATCTATGGTTGGAGGACAGACTTAGATCACACTGATACTGATTGGTTTGAATGTAGGGGGATGAACCAAAGTACTTACCTCTTTACCCTTTTATTTTAAAATGATGGCTACTTCATTTCTGCAATGGTTTTCTTCTCCACAGTAAATCCGATGTTCTTCTGAAGTGATCCATTCCAGTCCATTTTCTATTTGGTAACTTCCAGAATGTCTGTCTACATTCTAGACATTTCTGCTCTGAGAGCATCAAATTGTTGCTTTGACATTCCACATGTCAGTGGTTTACTGTACATATCTTTGCAACATTAAATTTTCTTTTTGGCTATGAGCATATCAGCAGGTGGTCATCCTTTCAGCTGCCACATTATAAACAGTGCTTTTCTTGCTTACCCGCTGTTTGTTCTTCCTGAGTAGCTTGATGGATACTTTCTAAATTTGTGGGGGTTGTTTCTGTATCATATTGTGCTAACATTGGCCTTGTGAATGTCCATTTGGCTTCTGTGCAGGTTACTGAAATGGGTCATTTCCTTCCCCAGTCTTCAAACAGTTTGAAATCTGAGGGAAACATATCCTTTATTCCTTGGACTCTGAGTTTTTTAAAAAGTTCATTTTGGAAGAAGAAATAATTGACCAGATTTGGACAATATGCTAACCTAAAATCAAGCAGGTCATATTTTGGCTTAGCATCATGTGTGGAACTAATTTTTATATCAAACCTCATGGGAAAGCATTCATTTTTTGCATACATATTCATAACCAGAAATGAAATGGTATATGTTACATTCTGGGTATGTAATATATGTATTTATAAATATACACATATACTAATTTTAGAAGTGACAAACCTTGTGAAAGGATCTCTGCTAAGTTATCTCTAGAGCTGTGCTCCACAATGCTCCACAAAAATTCTAAATTTAAGTATTATATTTTGCACTTTAATATATCATGCAGCAAAGATTAAACAGCTAGAAAGATATATTTATATGTTATTTCTGACTACATTTAAAAATTATTTCTGACTACATTTAAAAATTTTATACATTATGCTTCCATTAAGAGCCCAAGGCAGCAACTTAAAGTTCTTTTGTAGAGAGATATCAAATACTAGAACTGAAAAAGATGCTGGTTGGGTTCATGTGCAAAGCAAACCAAGCAAAGTTTAAGATGTATGAATCCAGATATTGCAGATGATAAAGAGTGGCTTACGACTTAGTACGTTGGAGTAAACTCCACCTGGCAGGAGTAGTACCGGTATGTTATATGTCCTAAAGAGCTCCATCTGACGAGACCCAGGAGACAAGCTTTTTCAACTGTGGCTCATGTTCTCTGGAAAACCATCCTTCCCAAGGCAAGGTTAGCCCCATCCCTACCAGCCTCATAGAAAGCCCTTAAAACATATATATATTTGCAGCATCTTTGGGGATTCCATGCGGACAAGAAGCCTGCAAAATAGTTGTATTGTATTTAGGATGTTTTCCATTCTCCTGTAGTCTTGTTTTTTATTTATGTTTGTTTTTAATATGTTCGTTTTATTTTATGCTGCCTAGGGTCACATTTAGGGCAGCCTTATAAATTTGCTAAATAAATAAACAAGATTTATTCAGTTAACCCTGTTCTTAAAAGCCATTTCTATGTTGATAACATGTGTGTAATGGTGTCCACAGATACAATAATCTACAGCTAGTGTAACACTTTTCTACATATAAATCTGCCAGGCTTAAAAGCCTGGCAAAGAGGCACATTGGATTTTGTAGGTGATTCATGAGTTCATTCAGTATTCCCTTTAGGAGTGCTCTGCCTTCTATTATAGTGAAACAGCGACACACAAAGGATTTTTTTTAAGGGATGATTTTTGTTTTATGTTTCTTGTTATCTATTCATCCCAAAGTACAATATGCATAGCGTGTAAGCTCCATCTTATTTTCACAATACCTTTGGGTGAGTTGGGCTAAGCTGTGTCTGGCCCAGGGTCACTAGATGACTGAAAAATGTCTTGAGCCCTAGTTGAACAGTTCACCCATTAAGTAAGGACCTTTGTCACTGATAATTGCTGATTGTGCCTAGAGTTATAGCAGACTGTCATGAGAGAACCTTTGCTGTCCTCCCAGGTTGCTTCTTACTGCTACATATTGCTATATTGCTGGTGAGGTTTTAAATTATTTTTATATATTAGATTTATTATTAATTCAGCATATAGGTAGTCCTTGACTTATGACCATTCTTTCAGTAACCATTTGAAATTGCAACAGTGGTGCTGAAAAAAGGACTTTTGATCTGTGCCCAAAGTTACGGTCATCACAACACCCTTGTGGTCATGTAATCAAAAATACCATATTTTTCAGACTATAAGACGATCCTAGCTTTTGGGGAGGAAAACAAGAAAAAAAAATCTGCTTCTGCCTCCCAGAAATTTGCCTCCTTGCAGAAAACAGCAGCCTGATTGGCGGTTGGATCTGCCTCCCGGAATATGGTCTATCAGCTGTTCCAGGCTGCGGGGATCGCCACCACCCAATCTCCACCATCACTGCCCATCATCGCTGCCACCTATTGCCACCTCCCCATGTCCCATTTTTGGCCTCCATGCACCCCATTTTCAGCCCATTCCAGGTGGCGGTGATGGGCGGTGACGGCGGTGAGGGGCAGTGGTGATCCCCACAGCCTGGAACAGCTGATAGGCCGTATTCCAGGAGGCAGATCCAACCGCCAATCAGCTGCTCATGCTAAATTAAGCTGTGTTGAAGCTGACTAGGCTGTTTGCTGCAATGAGGCAAATTGCTGGAAGGCAGAAGCCAAAGGGTGGGGGCTGGCTGATGGGCGGGGCTTTGGAAACATTCACTTTATAAGACACATTTCCACCCACTTTGGGGGAGGGAAGTGTGTTTTATACACTGAAAAATACAGTACTTGGCAGTCAATTCACACTTACAACACGGGGGTGTGTGTATGTTTCCAGATTTGTCTATCTCACTCTCCGATTTATGCCCTTTTGGCCACCTGCACGTTGCCTTGTAGGACGGTAGGACGGTAAGTTGCCCCAGAACTGTGTGTCTCTGAGGCTATTTTCCGTGCCTCAGGAAGACTCAGTCACCCTAACCTACCCCAGCAAGCGCTAACAAGCATTCACCCATCTGTCTTCTCTCCCAGTTTACTGCACTGACCTTTTGCCTTTGGCATCCAGCCACTGTGGCCAAAGGAGAAGTGCCTCCATTCCTTTGTTGTCTCCTTTTCAGACCCGCAGTTACTCTGCTATCCCAGGCATTCCTCCTTTTCTGGCCTCCTGCATAGGACTCCCCCATCCTGCTGCAGCAGTGCAGTGCCAAGTTGCACTGCGCATGAAGCCCAACTGCCTTCTCCCAATTCCCCATGCTGACCTTTTGCTTTTTGCACCCAGCCTCTGTGGTCAAAGAAGAAGTGCCTTATTGTCTTTGTTGTCTCAATTCCCCAGTGAACATTCCTTACAATAGGCTGTTTATGTTTTCAAAATGTTGCCCTGTCTTTGGAAACCTTTGGGAACAACAGCTGGGCGCAAAAGGTACCAAGTCGGTGCAGGGAATTGGGAGAGAAAGCAGCTGCATGAACAAATGCTTGGTGGCACTTGTTGGAGTTTCATGGGTGCTATAGCTTGGCACTGTGCTGCTGGGGTGTGCTGGAGAGCCATATATAGAAGTGTTTGCTGGAGAAGCAGGAGTACCTAATGTAGCATGGTGGCTATGAGTTCGAAAAGGATTACAGAAAGGCACTTCTGTTTTGTCTATGAATGACAGTCGGTACATGTAATAGAATGTGTGAATGACCTTGGGGGACTAAGAAAAAGAGATTCTGCTTAGGAAACAATCAGACAAGAGAAATAGGGCTTAATAGTTAGAGGAATAGTTAGAGGAATAAACTTAGGAAGGACCTGGTCTGATTGATCAAATGGTTAAAAGTGGCAGTGGGAAGTTTGGATCTTCAGACTTTCAAGATCCTGTTAATGAAGACTTACAATAAAGTAGAATTATCTCATTAAGTCATATTTCTTTTGTGGTTTACCCGAGAGGGCTGACAGTCAGTGTGGAGAACTGAGAGAGAAGGCACATAGGTAAGCTTTTAGCATAAATTGACAGGTGATAAAACAACAAAGCACCTGCCCTGGGGGAAGAGAAAAACTTGAAACCTTGGCTCTTCCAGTAAGCCACTATGGCAGGCAAGAGCTAGAGTGTTTAAGGCCTTCCTAAAGGATGACAGTATCCAGGCTCTTAAAAACCCATCTTTCCTCTATGACACGGGTGTCAAACTTGCGGTGTCATGTTGCCATCACGTGATGTTTCATGATGTTTTCCCCATTCACGGAGCTGGGGTAGGCGTGGCCTGCGCATGACACATCTGGCCCATGGGCCACCAGTTTGACACCCCTGCTCTATGACTTTCATGTGACATACAGTATTTTCCATTTACTTTTGTCATTATATCTCTAAGGTGTGGTGGGCTGAGCTATGATTATTTCAGATGTCATTTGTTAGCAACTTTTACAATTTACAAAAGGTACAAACTTTCATAAGCCTTATTTCATTTAATCAGATGCAACAGAGTGGCTCGATTGACATAGGATTTATACTGGCATGAGTTGGGGATGAAAGGCGGAAGGCAAATAGTTATTCACAGATGCAGGTTACGCATAAGAGACTATTAACAACTTGTACAGTTGTTGAGTTCTTCAGATTGGTGTAGTTACAGCAGCTGAAAACGTTCTGAGAACAGATCTTTTCATTTTTGTTTTCCTTGATTGGTATTTATGATATGTGAAAGGATAGAACAGTAATTTGTAAATGCATTGAGGTGGGATGAATGTGATTTGATATTTTTGAATATCAATTTCCAGTAGGCATAAAAGTTCAATGATTGGTATCCCTTGATATCCCCTAATTGTATCAAGGCAAATAGCCATGATGAATGCTGACCAACAAGCATGCAGCAATTATTATACTTGTTTGTACAGATTTGTGCAGTCTGACTTCATGTTGACAGCTTGACCCTTTTTTAGTGTTGCTGAAGATTTGTACCAGTTTCATTTTACTCATGCGTGATTTGAGCATAATGCTTATAATATTTGTTAAATCTTTAATATTGGGTGTTGGTTTCACCAGTATGAAAGAGCATGAATGGTTGCTGGATTGTGCAAGAAAAAAATAACATACTGCCTCTTATTATGTGGTTGAGCTGGACATACATGTTTTGGAAAAAACAAGTGGAGATATCTGATTGAAATGCTGCCTACCATAACTTATTTTGGGCAACTGGTTTTTCCATTATTATTTATACTTGTCCTATTTTATACAATTGTTGTAAGGCTAAATTGATTATATTTAAGAAAAGTACTTTTAACACTTCAAAAGGCTTGATAAGCAAAGTATATTGTAGGCTTTTATGCTTGCTTACTAGCAAAGGTAATTTTTATAAGTATAGGATTTTTTTCCACTCCGGCAAAACATTTCTCCTGCTGTCCCAAATGTGTTTTTTCAGCAGGTGACTGGCTTTCTTGTTGTTGTTTTTTGAAGATGTTTAACTTCTCATCCAAGAAGCTTCTTCAGCTTTGACTGGATGGTGGGAAATGGAAGGCTTTATATTCCTCACAGACAGCTGTTCACTTGCATCCTTTTAGACCAGAGGGTTGGTGAAGCACTTGGAGGTTTATCTGTGTCCTCAGGGTCACTTGACTAGTGCTAATGGTTCTTGTAGTCTGTAATTTTTACTCCTAACACCATTCAAAGGGTGTTTATCCCAAATTGCATGGCTAAAAGTCTATAGAGATTCTCAGTCATCCAGCCCACGGTTGTCCCAAAGGTGCTTATTGAGGAGGCAACTGGACTTTCAGCACCTTTGGGACAACCATGACCTGGATGACAGAATCTCTATAGATTTCTCCTGCCGAAATTCCTATCTTGCTTGCAGTTCCTTTAAATAATATCTT
This sequence comes from Ahaetulla prasina, assembly GCF_028640845.1. Taxonomy (NCBI): domain Eukaryota; kingdom Metazoa; phylum Chordata; class Lepidosauria; order Squamata; family Colubridae; genus Ahaetulla; species Ahaetulla prasina. Next base: position 172,678,540 of record NC_080540.1, read on the forward strand.
TCTAACTCAGGAATGAGATATATATTTCTGTTCCTTAAGGCGCTGCTGGGCTCGTTTCATTTCCTTCGTCTTTGCGTGAAGTTTCGAAGGGGCATGGCCCTCATACTGCAAGGGCCGCCTCTTTTTACCTCAAGGCTGAGGCCGGGCGGGAGGGGCTTCCCCGCATCAGTTTTTCATCATAAAAGGAGGGAGATTCTCCAGGTCAGTGGGCGTGGCCTCACGGTAACTTTTCTCCTTTTAGCCTATCAGGGCGAGCTTCTGTGTGACGGACGCTGGCTGAATCCAATAGAGTCGCGCCGAGGGAAGGTTGGGTTTAGTCGCAGTCTGGATAGGAGCGGTGCGACACTGGGGAGGTTTTTGTTCCGGGCCCTGCCGCGGCCATCTTATGTCAGTGCAGGCCGGAGGAGGAAACAGCAGCAGCGCAGAGCGGTGACTCGGCAGCAGCGGCGGCCGCGGCGGGGCCTGACACAGCCTCATTGGTAATCTTTGGGGCCTTTTTTTTTTCTCCCCCGTCCCCCTCCTGTCGCCTATTTCCCTAGAAACAGAGGAACATTCCAAAGGAATCTGGTCTCCATAGAAACATCTCCCCCCCTTTTGTGTAGGGTTCCTTCTTCCAAGCCGGCAAGGCCTAGACCACGTCTCGCCGGCAAGTAGCGTTACGGCCAACTGCTCCTCCTCTTGCTTCTCCCCTTCCGTCCCTTCCCTTGCCTGCCTGGGATTCCCAGCTTTCCAACGCCCTTTTTCTGAGGCCGCCGGGTGCCAAGCTGCCCTCTAGCTGGAGCAGCTCTTCCATCCTGTTAGCCTTCGCGCTGCGTTTTCAGCCCATTCAGAAAAATGCCCCTTTTCTCGCTCTTTTCGTTTCGCCCCTCAAATTCCCTCCCTCTTCTATGACGGTGGGAATAACTCGCGTTTTCCCGGCAAAGGATTTGTGACTCTTCTTGGTCTGTCCTTTCCTGGAGGTGGGGGACCGGGGGGGGGAGGAAGAAGAAGTGAAAAGTGCGGACTGCCGTTAGCTGCTGTAATTTTCTCCTGTTCTCTCCTCCCCCCCCCTTAAGTTAGGGAGGGGGATGCGGGTTTCAGCAAAGAAGAGCCCGAATAAAAAGTCCCCGGGAGGGGGAGGTGAGTCACCTGGGCGTAAATGTTGAGTTAGGAGTGTGGGAAGCACTGCGAATTGTTGTGGTGGGTTCTTTCAGCGTCTATCCTGATAGGGCGAGGCCCTATCAGCTCCCTTGTGCATCGTTATTACAGTATTCTTCGATTTACTGAGGAATTACAAAGGAGATAAAACAGAATCTCAGTCTTGCCAGTAGATGGCAAGCAGATTTTTGGAGGATTTTTCCCCATCTCTCGGGGAGAGGGAAATGTGATTCTTCAGTGGTCTTTGATGAGAGTATAATCCAAGTGACTTTCACATTGCTGGCTCCCTGCACATCACTGGTTGTGGTTGTTATCTAGGCATAGATTCCACAGACAAAAATGATGTTTTTTTCCCTTCAGTTTTCCACTGACTTTCTCTACCACTGGGATTGATTTTCCAAGAATTGCTGTTTGGGTTTTTAAACTTTTTTAAGAATTCATTTTTGAAGAAGTCTCTATATTATTGAAAGTAAGGAAGGCAGACAGAGAACAGGTACTGTAGTTTCGTGTTTTACTAGTTCATATATTAAAAGGGATATGTTAGGAATTTTGAGGCAATCAGGGCCGTTGCCCTTTTACATATCTCTGGGTGTGATTTATAACCACGTTTATCTCTGTCATGTAATCCTATTTATCTGAAATAATATAGCCCATATTCTTTGTATTTGTCTGCCTGGGCATGTGTGTCATGGGGCAGCTTGAATGTGATTCTGGTAAATCTGCCTGAACTGATTTGTGACTTAATTGTCTTGCACAAGTAGCTAATTAAAAGATTGCCCTGTTTAACTCTTATCCTTTATTGGTAGTCCTTACTTCAAATGTATACTGTAATTGACTGGCTATATCTTGTACATCCCATAAGCATTGACAATTAATATGCCAGGTCAAGTTTCCATGGCAATTATTATTGTAACTTATTTCTTCAGATACTGTAATTTTAATCTGAGATAGCTGTAAAGAGGAAAAAGGCATGGAATGTATTTTCATTCATGGCTTCTGGGTTTTATAGTAGAAAAGCTCAGAACTTCATATCAGATCAGAATTATCTGTGTATTTTAACTTTCCTTCTTCATGTAGGCCAAAATTATTTAGAGTGTATTATCTCCAATTCTGTTTTATGCTTTCTTTTATAGACGGCATGAAGTTTGGAAACTGAACTCCAGATAGGATTCTGAATCTAATTTTGGCATTTATATAAAATCCTGGGACATTGCCTTTGTTTTCCTTTTTGTTACTTACTTTTCATTACTTCTGGATTAATTTTAAAAATTAATAGTAAAAGTATGTAGCCTATGCCTTTCAACAAACATACCAAACCTTTAAGCATTTTAAGGGATCTATTCCGACAAGGCATAGGACTTGTGGCTGCTAAGTTTAGACAGTCCATCAAACTTGTATGCTTTTCATAATATGGTATTTGTGCCCATTATTGAGTTGTTCTCAAACCCCAAGCAAGAAAAATAACATAAATAAAGATTAAATATAGGTTTCTATGTAAAAACTCACCCTAATGAAGCTTTGTTCCAAACTTGTGAATTTTTACAGACTTTCGTCTTCAGCATTGATAATAATTTTTATTTTATTTCTAATCTGGCTTTTGTCTCTTATTTCTTGATTGGCAACTTGATTTTTGGAATCAATTTTATCTAGCATTTGATATATGGACCAATTTGCAAAATTGTCAATCATGGGACATATTGAGCCAATGGAAATGGGCATTTGTTAGATGGAAAATCCTCAGCTGGACTACATTTCACCTTGACTTTATGGCAGAGATTATTGTATTTGTGCTAAATCTTTTTAACTCCCTTTTTTTCTGAAGCATATCTGATATGATTAGTTGATCATTACATAGAATATTCCTTATTGCTTATGCTTTATATTTCCTGAAACTTACCTTGTGTATATTAAATTGTATTATTAAATTATATCAAATTGTTTAAATTGTATCTAAATTTTTAGGCCGTTATTGAATCAGTTTTTTATATAGTTTTTAATTTGTATTCTATGTATTGTGTTTTTTATTGGCTGTGAACCGCCCTGAGTCCTTCGGGAGAAGGGCGGTATACAAATATAAATATAATAATAATAATAATAATATATTTTGAGGGATTGGCTTTTGTTGGACTTAAAATTCAGATATAGATACTAAAGATATCCTGAATGTAATATGGATTTGGGGTTCACTCCAATGAGTCTAGAATGGGAAGCTGCAGATCACAGAGTTGATATAACATAGTGACTTATACTTTATCTGATTACAGATAAAATTTGTTGTCATTGTTGGAATAAAATTTAGTGTAATTTCACATAAAACCTATTTCTGGCTTAACCCCAAACTTTGACCAACCTGTTGATATGGCAGTTTAGTTCATTGCTATATTGTTAAACAATTGAGTATCTAAAATTCCTGATTTACAACAAATCATTCATGCTAGAATATCCAGTTCCATTTTCTGTCTGTCTTTATGAGAAAGATTCTTTTTAGAACTCAACTTCTAGTGACTGCATGGGCACCTCTGTTTTTTCTTGTTTGTTTCAAGTCACAGCTATTTATTTCACCATTGTAGTATTTGTCTCATATGGTTGCAAAGTCCTCTTGTTTTGCACTGTGCCCACTTGAGTTCACATAGGAAAGTTATCAATATATAAAATTACCAGAGCTTTGTTTTTTTTAGGCAGCTTGTCACAGAGCCTGATTTCTATGTTTTTAAGGAAGGATTAGAACATGTGTTCTTCCCATTCCTAGTCCAGCATCATAATGTCAAAATCACATTGGCTCTTACAGTTTATTCTACAGTTACTTATATTTAATGTCATTCTTGTGTTACTGGTTTTTTCTCACCCGGTTCAAATAAGAGTAAATGCTTCTAGGGAAATGTACTACATGTATTTTCATCAAGATTTATCAGGATTAATATCAATATATTAATTTGTTAAAATGACAGTTATAAAATGTTTGAAGTTAATACTCATTGGTTGTTCCTATTGCTCTTCAGGCTTACAAAGAAACAAATTTTGTATTTTGGTTCTGTCTGTTTCAATTAACTCAGGTGGAAAATTGTTTTACTATAGTGTAAACTTTGGGCTTTTTGAATGCCCATTAAAATGGATATATTTGTTAATAAGTATGTTTGTCCCAAAACTATATGCTGCAGACTCTAGCGTCATAAGTCAATATGGTGGGAATAGCAAAAACTGTTTCTTTGTTTTTATTTGAATTTGTATGACAGTGTCCAATACGCCCCTGTGGATTTCTAAAAAAGCAATAATGGCTGATATTTAATCTAGGACAGGGGTGTCAAACTCACGGGCTGGATACATCATGCACTGGCCATGCCCAGTTTAGCAAAGGAGGAAGAAATCATGAAATGTCACGTGATGACGCTGTGAGGATGTGAGTTTGACACCCCTGATCTAGGAGGTAAACATTTTGATTCATTATATGTGAAAATTCTTCCAAAATTCTTAGGATAATTTTTGAGTTAAATTATTCTTTGTTCAAGATAATTGAAGCCTTTTTCTGCTTAATTTATTCTACTTCAGTAATTTCTGATAGAAAATTACTACAAATTACTACAAATATAACTTTAGAGAGGTGAGAGGTGAATATAATAAAAGTTATCTTCGAGGACTATCAGTACTGTTTGATAACCTTTTAGTTCAGTGAATGTACTGGCTAAATAAAAATTGTCATTCTTATTAGAGATATATGGCTTAAACAACACACCAAAATAATTGCTGAACCCAGTGCTCACTTGGTTTTATTAATCAAAAAGCTGACAGCTGTGGTTTCCTCAATGGTCCCTGCATAAAGGATGGATTAACTTTTAAGTAATGGAAGCTGTCCTTGCCTGGGCTTCATAGTTGTAATGCTGAGCATGTTAGGTCCAGTTGTATGCCTCAGTCAGCAGTGTCCTTTTATAGTATAGGACATTTTTCTCTATCCCCCAAATAGCCTCAAAATCCACTTCAAAGAGGTACAAATGCCGCTTTATTTACAGGGTCTAACTAGCCTAAAATTAAACAATTATAGTAATATAACAACCAATAATTATTGAACCAGCAGATCAACTGTCAGTATCAGAAACATAACAGTGGAACACATAGTCTCAGAAAAATTCTCGTCTGATAATACAGCCATAACTCAGATGAAATAGGAATGTTCTTTCTTCAAAAGCTGAACAGTTTTGTAACTAATTTTAATTTAATTTTTTATATGATGATTTTGTTCCTGATTATGACATTCGTTACCATAACTCAGTATTGTGATTTAACTCTGTAAAAGCCTTTCATTTTTTTTACTTCATTCTGTTTATATTTTTTACTCTACATTGCCTAAGTCTTCTCCCCCCCCCCATTTTTTATGAAGCCGTAAAAACCTTGTTGACCTTGTATATATTCTTCCACATATTGAGAAAAGAATATACTCCCTATTTTTTGTTGGCCTGATTTTGAATTGAAATCAGTTGTACTTCCTACTGTGTGTTATGTGTGTTGGTGCTTTTTTCCAGATTGCTTCTCTTCAATCTGGAAGCTAACCTGCTGTTGACATTTCCTTACTGGATGATTGGATATGGTATATTCTTTTTCATAAATCAGCAGGAATTGTATTTAATCAGGAAGTAAAGTGTTACATTGGTGTGGAACATGGATAACGGCAATCATTTTACAGTTACATGGAACAAGAAATCCTTCGCCTTTATGATCTGTTTTTACAAGCAGATAGGAAACATTACAGGTAGCCCATGACTTTTGACCACAATTGAGCCCACCATTTCTGTTGCTAAGCGAAACATTTGTTAAGTGAATTTTTTGCTCCATTTACGACCTTTCTTGCCACAGTTGGTAAATGAATCACTGCACTTGTTAAGTTAGTAACACCATGGTTAAGTGACTCTGGCTTCCCCGTTGACTTTGCTTATAAGAAGGTCACATAACCCAAGGAACCATTATAAATATGAGTCAGTTGCCAAGCATCTTAATTCTGATCACGTGACCATGGGGTTGCTGCAACAGTCGTAAGTGTGAAAAATGGACATACTTCACTTTTTCCAGTTCTGTTGTACCTTTGAATGGTCACTAAATGAACTGCTATAAGTCGAGGAGTATCTGTACTTATATAACACAAAAATTATATGTACAATTTGGAGGAAAGTATTAACTTTGCAGAAACTGACATTAAAACTTTCAAGCATTATTAGCTTACCTTGCAGCAAGCATCATAGTTTGTTAGGTTTGAGAACCATTACAATCATTGAACCAGTTGTTCCTTTTTCCTTTCATGCTGTAATTTCTTAAGACAGATCCAGAGTAATATTACCTTGGCTGCTAGAACAAGAGTATCAGCACTTCAACGTAGCATCTGATTAACATGTATTTTTGATTATTATTTTCTTTTGACTGAGAAAATTCAGTCATTTGTGTCTAACATCATGATAATATAGCATCACTGAGCAGGCTGTACGGTGTAGGGTTCCATTAATTAAACTCAGCATATGGCAAAAGAACTGGATGCTCTTTTGAAATGGATGCTCATTTATTGAGCTCTTGTGAGAGAGGGCTTGCAATAATAAAAGGATTGTAAACTGTTTTTCTAGGATGAATAGAGCTGATAATGAGATGCTGAATTCAGACACAACTAAAATAAATGAAATATCACTGGATAGATTTAAATAGGCTATAGGTAAAGCTGTAGGATTCAATTAGAGAATCTTGCTCTTACCTGTATAAGTAAGCATATCCTTAGGAAGAAATAAGGAAATGCTTTCTACCAATGAATTTGTGGTACAGATAGATCTCTACTTAGGATCATAATTGAACTCTGATTTATTGTCATAAATTGTAGTCATAAACTGAGGCATCGTGACCAGACTGGATTTCTTAAAAAAAAAAAAATTCAGCAGTCGTTAAGACAATTTTCCCCAATGGGATCTTTTTGCCAGAAATGAAATAAATGTCAGAACTTGACCAAAAGATCGCAAATTGTGATCACTTGATTGCAGGATGCAGCAAATGGTCATAATGCAACAAACAATGGCTAGGTGCCTAAAATATGATCATATGACTGGGGTATGTGTGTAAATAGCCTTTCTAACTTGAAAAAGAGTTGTAAATAGCTTTTGAGTGATCCACCATAATTTTGAATGGTCATTAACTGGTCATAAGTTGAGGACTACCTGTATTGGATAGTGAACATTTCTTTCATGCTTTTTCCTACCTGCATTTACCACTCTAAATGGTAATATGCTGTAAAATTGGAATCTGTTAGGATAATTGCAAAAAAGAATACTAAGTATATGTTCTGATTATTGGGATTATTCCTATTATAAGTATTTGTATTTACTCAGAATTAGCATACTACTAGTACACTTAATTTATAAATATTAATATGCAGATACAAAAATAAAATAATAATTGGATAGATTAAAAAAAACTCATTCAGGGTTAATGTTTCTTATTCTTAGAATCAACAATGTGCGAATTTTTCCAAGTGAATAAAATGTATGCATATTGCAAAATGTAGGTATTGGACTATTAGTTTAACTTTTTGCAGTTCAGAGTTTGCTTTCTAGAGAATAATACTTATGGATTTCAGTGGGGCTTCAAAGTTGATAGGTATGAAGCTATATATCTAGAAACATAGCACTGAACTTCTTTAGCATTAAAAAATATTTGCTAGGTTCACAAACTGGCACAGTGGTAATGGACCTTGCATGAATCCAACCATTACACAAATCATGGTTTTTGGTTTATATGTAAATCTAGCTGTTGTTTGATCAAGTCCACCTTTATATTTTCTTTTGAAGTGTTTATCAATTTCTATAGAAGCCTTCTTACTATAAGCCGTTGGGATGTTCTTAGAAGTATAAAAGCATTTTAATAATATTACATCCTAATGCTCTGTAAGCAGTAAACTCATTGGAAATAGCTAAAAATATCATTTTTGCCAGCTAAGAGTGATTCACCTGTTCTTTTTTTGCCAACTAAAACTGATTCATTAGTAGCTCCTCCTTAGTCAGGCTATTGATTACAATTGCGTTCTTTCTGTGGCAACTTAAGAGACATTGGCCATAAAAGAACAACCTAAACTGATGTCATCTGGTTCAGAATTCTGCAATAATAGGTGCAGCATTGAAAAATAACTAGTTTTATATAGTAGATTAAAAAGGAACTTCATATTTTAAAACTGTTAAAATAGTACACCATATTGTTCCAGTACACTGGAAATAGTTTTATTTTTTTCTAATGAGATTTGCTAAGAAAGAGTGCTTTTTTTCAACTGATCCAATATAAAGCACTTTTTTTTAGCACAGAACGTAAAGGAAACCATGCTTCCGCAAAGATTTGTTTTCCATTATGCTACTGCTACACTTGATTAACTGGTATGATTTAGTTGGTTGATACTGCAATTAGCACTCCAATGGGACATGGGAAATAGTCTCTTCTGGGTATCCTAAGAGACCACTGGTAGCAACATGTTCTTCACATGGAGCAAATCTTTTGATTCCCTCAGGCAGCAGAGATTATGGACCTGTATTGGGAGGAAATTGCTAGTTGCTTCTGCCTCATTGCAGTAGGAACTATTTTTGTTTTTGGCAGAGTCATAATCCTGCTGCAAAATGAGTAGATTATCAAAGATTGTATTCTTATATCTGTATTTTCCATTGTGCATTTAGATGTCCAGCTCGCCGTTGTCCAAGAAGCGTCGCTTGGGTGAATCAGAGTCAAAGACGGGTTCAAACTGCTCCTCTGGAAAATCCGTACAGACTGATTTGCGTGAAGCGCCTGCCAACGTAAGTTTCTGAATTGATTAATGCAGCATACTATCTCTGTTTCTGACATACTGATTCTCTAACTCAGCGGCCTCCAACCTTTTGGGCACCAGGGACAGGTTCCATGAAGGGAGGTTTTTCTGTGGACCAGAGGGGGCGTGGTTTCATGTGCTGTCTTCATCCCACAGATGGGGCTTCTTCACTTGTTTGCAGGGCCCAGTTTCTGGCATGCCACGGCCTGGTGCCAGTCAACAGACCGGGGGTTGGGGACCCCTTCTCTACTTGCAAAGAGAAAATACATTAGCTTTAAAGATGAGCAAGGGTAAATCCAGCATTAATTTTGATCTTGGTAAAGGGCCTATTGTCGATACAGAGATGAGGCACAAGATTATTATTATTATTATTATTTATTAGATTTCTATACCGCCCTTCTCCCGAAGGACTCAGGGCGGTGTACAGCCAGAATAAAACATAAACAATATACAATTAAAAACAAAATTAAAAAACTTATTATACAGTTGGCCAAAATTATAAAACATTTAAAATCCAAAAACCCGTTAAAATTCATATAAAATTTAGAAATATAACAAAAACTTAAGCCAGCCCCGCGCGAGTAAATAAATAAAGATCTTAATACTGTATTACAAAACCCTCCCCAACTTGTAAGCACTCTAGGTCTATACTGGTTTTTTGTTAGTGTGTGTGCATATGATGTATCTAAACTGGATTTCTGGATTTTGCTCCCAGATTGAAACAGTCTGAATTACAGTCCTTCTGTTAGTTAGAGCCTTTCCTGTGAAATGGATAGAAACCATTAAGTATCCAAATAGTTATATTTTGAATACAAGAGTTTACACTTCTTTAAAAATACACAAGATAATCTGGAATCTGCAACCTTTTATTATATAGGAGTCAGATTCCCTGATTTTGCATTAATCCTGGGGACCTTTAGTGATGTGCATATATATATGTCATTGTACCCATTGTTACTATCTCTTATATCTAGCTTTTTGTACATGTTACAACACATACTTTCTTGTCCTACTAGAGCAAGTAGTATAGCAGGCAGTGGGTAGTACAGGTAGTCCTCGACTTATGACTACAACATTTTTATTGCTAAATAAGACAAAGTGATTTTTGCCCCATTTTACCACTTTCTTGACACATTTGTTAAGTGAATCTGGCTTTCTTATTGACTTTGTTTGCCAGGTCATAAAACATGATCACATGAGGCCAGCACACTGTAACTTTCATAAATATGAGTGTCAACTGTCTGACTTTTGATTGTGTGACCATGGGAATGCTACAAAAGTCATATGTGCGAAAAATAATCACAAGTCACTTTTTTCAGTGCTGTTGTAACTTCAAATGGCCACTAAACAAAATATTGTGAGTCAATGACTACCTGTATTCGTAATACGAATTTGCAGTCATCGGGTCATCTTGTATGATTTATGACTGGCTTGTGTTCAGCTCTTTTTTAGCTTGGAGAATGTATATTGTGCCATTATTTAAAAAAAATAGGCTTTTACTGTTTTGGTTTCATTTCTTGGAGAAATAATTTGGGGCCAATTGTCAAATATTGGGAAACCACTGCTATGCATTGAGAGTACTACAGATTGGGATGGTGTGGTATGGGATTGAAAACTGCAACTCTCCTTCCTGGTAATAGGTAGCCTTAGCTGTGCCCTTGAAAAAATGTGCTCTGCATGCTTCTATAAGCAATTAATAAGCCTGAAAGTGTGTCTTCATGTAGCATTAAAAGGAATACTCAGATTTGTCCAGAGGAATAGAGGGACAAAGAACGTTGTAATGCCTGTTTCCTTTTGTATTTCTTCTTCTTTCTTGTAATGCAGTTATGGGTTTGTGAAATATATTCCCTGAGTTGCCATCCATGATTCAATTAACCAGATCTCTTGACGTCTTTTTGTACTTTAAATTCTTCCTTGGTAAATAATTAATATTTGAAATGAATTGAGAGTGATAAAATATAGAAACCAAATAGCAGCTGTTCTTAGTTATTTGTGTTCCTTTATCACATTCTTTTAATGATCAAAAGGCAGCCAAGGACTAAGTGATTATATTTCTCCTTTCCAGGGTATGGCCAAGAATGGAAGTGAAACAGACATTGATGAGGGTCTATACTCAAGGCAGCTGTAAGTATCAAAAGGAGAATGGGAAGCATACTGTTTTGAAAAGTAGATTGTTAGTACCAGTCTCATATGGGAATAGTAAGTTTTGATATGTTTTGGAGCTGTTGAACTTTATCAGATGTTGAGCGGAAATTGCGTGTGTATAGGATGTTCAGTTTTCAGGTTGGACCAACAAGGCAATAAAAATTTAATCCTTTTTCCCATTTGTCCTGAATAGATATGTATTGGGCCACGAAGCAATGAAACGAATGCAGAATGCCAACATCCTGGTATCTGGTTTGCGAGGGCTAGGTGTAGAGATAGCAAAAAACATCATCTTGGGTGGCGTTAAATCAGTCACAATCCATGACCAAGGCATAGCTGAATGGTCTGATCTCTCTTCCCAGGTAGGTTCTTTATCCATTCACTTAAATATGATTCTGTTTGTGATTCCCTTTATTGAAATACATTTACTACTAAAATATCCCCCCCTTTCCCATTCTTTCTTCCAGTTCTACCTTCGTGAGGAAGACCTTGGAAAGAACCGTGCTGAAGTATCTCAGACACGGCTCGCTGAACTCAACTCCTATGTACCTGTTACTGCCTACACTGGGCCCCTCAGTGAGGACTTTCTTAACAACTTCCAGGTATTTTAATTTCTTAATTTCTCAGAAGAGAAGATTACTAAGCACTTGATATCAAGAATTACTTTCCTGGTTCAGTAAACAATCTAGTTAGATATTTGTCTTATATTTTCTATATACACAAACATCTAATGTTCTTGAGAGTTTCTTGAGCATTACAAAATAAAATGAAAAATAGGATGAGAGAGAAGACATGGTTGGGAATATTACTTGCCATAGACCAGGAAGTCTGAACAATGAGCTGATACTGAAGAGCTCCAGATTTCTGGTATGATTTATTTCAAAGGCTTTTTCTTCTATCCATCCATCTGATGTCATAACCGTCCATCTCCCTATCTCCTTTTTGCAGGTAGTTGTGCTCACCAATTGTCCCTTGGAGGAACAGTTACGTATTAGTGATTTCTGTCACAGCCAAAATATCAAACTTGTAGTGGCGGATACAAAGGGACTCTTTGGGTAAGACAGTACCTTGTTTTTATACCCTTTTCTGTGTTGCGACCATTTCTTTCTGTAGGATTCTTCTTTTGGTTGGGATGAACTGTTTGGGATTCCTACCCACCGTCCATCTGTCACAGTGCAGAAGGTACTGCAGAGCCCCTAAGTTCACCCATTTTCTTTCTCTTACAGCCAGTTGTTCTGTGACTTTGGTGAGAACATGGTTGTGACAGATACCAATGGAGAGCAGCCACTTAGTGCTATGGTCTCAATGGTTACTAAGGTAATTACTTCTTGAAGCTGGCAGTCAAGGTTCTGTTTTTGAGGTGGATATTAATTTTCTCATTGAGACTCATACAGTAACTCAGCAGAATTTTGTTCAAATTTCTTTTTCCTGTACAGGGGTGCCCTGGGGAGGTAACCTGTCTAGATGAGGCTCGGCATGGTTTTGAAAGTGGAGACTTTGTTTCTTTCATGGAAGTTGAGGGCATGAAGGAGCTTAACAGCTGTGAACCAATGGAAATCAAAGTGTTGGGTGAGGCATGGTATTGCGTTGATTTGCACAAAATTTAGGTGTTACTAGAATGGAATATCTGTCAAAGATTTTTTTTAAAAAACTGTTTGATGAAATTACATTTTGGGAATCATGTAAAGCAGGGGTCTCCAACCTTGGCCACTGTAAGACTTGTAGACTTCAACTCCCAGAATTCTGGGAATTGAAGTCCACAAGTCTTAAAGTGACCAAGGTTGGAGACCCTTGATGTAGAGTATCTAATATGTAACATTAACTTAGAATTTTAGCCTGATTTACAAGTGACAGCCAGTTTGGTGGAGTGGTTAAAAATATCAGGCTAGTAGTTCTAGAGACACAAAGCTGTTTGGGTGATTTTGGCCAGTCAGACTTTCTCAGCCGTAGGAAGAAGGCAAGGACAAACTAATTTTAAAATTGTTGCCAAGAAAACTGCAGAGACTTATCTAAGAGTGAAGACAGACTTGAAGGTGCAAAAAAACAGAACAAAAAAGAAGCTACAAACATTGAATTGATTGTGAGTCTCAAGCATGCTACAAAGCATGTTAGAGAATGTGGAAAGATACTCATTGTAGCATCCTCATTCTCTTGTATGATTTTTTTTTTAATTTCCTGAAAATTCTCCTGTTTATTATTCAGAATATAATTCCTCTGGCACAGCATAACAAAAACATTTTCCACAGTCCGTCTTTTCTCTTTGCTGCTTGTTTATTGCACCTTGAGGGCATATTTCTTTTCTTCCATTGTTACTTGCAATTTAATCCGATTGTGGAAGTGTTAGAAAAATTGGCTCTTACTTCTTCCTCATGTCTATTAAGAAAGTTCTCCAAGACTGCAGTAATTTGACATGATCGTTGAGGACTCTTGGTGCAAGTTAATATGGCAATTCTGCAATGTCAGTGGTTTTTTTTCCCCAGTGTGGTTCTTTCCTGTGACATCTCTATGGATGTACTTCTTATTCTTTTCTAGGCCCCTACACATTTAGTATTGGTGATACCTCCAACTTTTCAGACTATGTACGTGGCGGCATTGTTACCCAGGTCAAAATGCCAAAGAAGATTAGCTTTGTAAGTGTCTTTTCTGACAGACTCTGTTTTTTGTTTTTGTTTTTTTGCTGGGCAAATTTCCATGGTTCCCAGCAATGTCCTGCCATTAGAACAATCTGGTACCTTTTGATCTACCTGTACCTGTTCTTGGGTGGTATGTAAGCATTGGCTTGGAGGTTGGAAGTAAGTAACTTGCCTGCCAGGAAAGGGTAACTATGAAGGCGTCACTGCTTATTTTCAATTTCTCCATTATTATTTTTTTTTCAGAAATCTCTGCGCACATCTCTGCCAGAGCCAGAGTTGGTTATCACTGACTTTGGCAAGTTTGATCGGCCAGGCCAGCTGCATTTGGCATTTCAGGCCTTGCATGAGTTTCACAAAAAGCATGGCCATTTTCCCAGGCCTCGTAATCAGGTAGGCTATTTGGTTCCAACTTTTTCTAGTTTGCAAGTTGAGATTCTCTCTCTCTCTCTCCCTCTCCCTCTCCCCCCCCCCCCAAGTAACAGTAGTTCATATCAATCATAGAATATACAGGTACTATTGCAAGTGAAATCACTAATCAAAGAAAAATGCTTGGAATGCTGGTGTAAATCTTGTACAGAGTTGCTCATTTTCCATTTCTTAATCTGCTTGAATGTTACATTAAATACAATACATTTTTATTCAGGGACCACTTGTTGTGGAAAGTGATCATTTTATGTACTTTTACGCTTAGGCATTTTTTAATGATAGTCATTATTTCACACAGACTATGTTTAGCACAGGTTACATTTATGATTTTGATGAAAAACAGCTCCTGTTTTAGCGTGTTTTTTTGTCTTTATCTGACTTCTTCCATTCTTCCTCAGGCAGACGCTAGTGAGGTGCTATCTTTAGTGAAGGGTCTCAATGAGCAAGCAATGCCCCCACTTAAGCAAGAACATTTGAATGAGGACATCATCAAGGAAATGGCTTTCCAAGCCTCTGGAGATCTGGCACCTGTCAATGCCTTCATCGGAGGCCTAGCTGCACAAGAGGTTATGAAGGTACAATATTTGAAAAACTTGGCAGATAATAAAAAGCATTCAAGTTAGTCCATGTTTCCCTTAACTAGCAGCTTTGGATTTGGTTAACAAATCCTCTGTAATAATGTGATGGTGTATAATGCCAGTTTATTCCTGAAATTGGCTTTTTCAGGCAGAACCAAACAGTGTGGTATCAAAGAGACATTCTTTTCTATTTCTCTGTTTTAGGCCTGTTCAGGTAAATTCATGCCTATCATCCAGTGGCTATATTTTGATGCATTGGAGTGCTTGCCTGAAGAAAATAAGGATACCTTGACTGAGGAAAATTGCAGCCCTGTGAGTTATTAATATAAGCATAAGATATATGCTGGGAATGACAAAAACAAAAGTACTATTCTGTTAATGCCTTATTTTACTGCAATAGAGAGAGTTGGAAGTCAACACTTCTTTTTCCCCCATTCTTCCTCAATTCTCGTCTTCTACCTCACTGCTTTCCTACTTACTTTCGTATTTTGTATCTTATTTTATCTTATAATTCAATAAAAATGTTAAATGAGGGGGAAAAAGTACTACTCAAAATGGCTGGGACAATAATTTGTAAGTTAGGCTTATGTATGAAGCCTTGGGTCAAAAAATTGAGTGTTTTAATTGCTTATACTAAATTTGATGATGGAGTATATTAACGTATAATATATTCTTTCCTGTGAATTCCCTGGTATGTAATTGAAGTAGCATGTAAGACCAGGAATAGGCTCAAAATGAAATTATTGTATCATTTATATGAAAACAGTAGCACTGGGAATTTGAAACTTTTGAAGTAGTATATAAATAAAATGCAGTGTTCTGTATTTATAGTAATAAAGTAATGATGATTATTGATTATGATTATTAATGAGCAGGATTAGAGAAATGGGGAAATGCCATACGCCATACTTTGGAGAACAGGTACAAAAACTGGTTGTCTCTTTTCCCTCATCTTGATAGAAACATTGCCGATATGATGGACAGATTGCTGTGTTTGGCAATGAATTACAGATTAAACTGAGCCAACAAAAATACTTTCTGGTGAGTCTTGACATGATTTTTCAGTTTCTTGGTATATCCATCCAAGCAACCTGCTGACATTTTTTTCCCCTCTCTCTTAGGTTGGTGCTGGTGCCATTGGCTGTGAATTGCTGAAGAACTTTGCTATGATTGGTCTGGGATGCGGACAAGGGGGAGAGGTGGCTGTGACTGACATGGACACTATTGAGAAGTCCAATCTCAACCGGCAATTCCTCTTCCGACCTTGGGATGTTACGGTCAGTTCCATTAGTATCAGGAGTGTGATTTCTGGGGTTACAGAAGGGTCAGCCATCGGACTTTTGGTGAAAAATTGTCATAGTTTGTCTTGGGAGTTTAGAGGTTTAACAGTTGATTTTGGCAAATTTAAACCAGAAACCTTCATTTTGTGATCCATTTTGAATATTGTGTTTGCTTTTTATTTTTACTTTTTTTTAAAAAAATAGTGATATTCTGGAAGCTGTAATGTGAGGTTTCTATACCCAGAGTAAGACTTAATGTTTCAATCTATCTAGAAAATGAAATCTGATACAGCAGCAGCTGCTGTGAAAGAAATGAACCCAAACATTCACATCACAAGCCACCAAGATCGTGTAGGCCCAGACACCGAACGTATATATGATGATGACTTCTTTGAGAATCTTGATGGGGTGGCAAATGCACTGGACAATGTAGATGCAAGTAGGTATCTGCACATGGTTTTCGAACTCATCTTAATGTTAGAAACATATCCAGGGATAGAAGTATAACAGATCAGTGTAGTGAAACTTTATGCCATTGTGTTTACAGTGTTAGAAGAATAGGCAAGAATGTGACTGGCTCCAATGACTTTTGAAAGACTGCCAAAGGTTCAGACTGAATCAAACCAAATCATTATCAAAGGAGATTACATTATCTCCAATTGTTAGATTTAAAAAATGAATTGGTTTTAAGTGACTGAAGATTAGATTTGTGTGCCTCTCTAGATCATAAGTGGTCTCACAGCAAGTACAATAGTTATGGAAATGAAGTGCTCTTGCTTCAAGCACTGAAAATATAATTGATCCAATTAGGCTTTTAACCTCCAGTGCTATCCTGACTGGCAATCATTCACAATTTTCTTGTATACTTGTCTTTAGGGATGTACATGGATCGTCGCTGTGTCTATTACCGCAAGCCCCTGCTGGAATCAGGGACACTGGGGACCAAAGGGAACATCCAGGTGGTGATCCCATTCCTAACAGAATCATATAGCTCTAGCCAAGATCCACCTGAAAAATCTATCCCTATCTGTACACTGAAGAATTTTCCTAATGCTATCGAGCATACTCTACAGGTGAGATCACAATGTACAAACATTTGATAGCAATACAGTAATGGGTTTTGTTTTTTTGGGTAGTTGGAAGGTGATAATTAGAGTGTGATAGTGATCTTTTTTGGTAGAATGATCTTGCTGTTGACATGGTCAAGGAGTTGTTTTTCAATATGTTGCCTGTAGCTCTTGCTTCCTCTCTCTATAAGGAGCAAACTGGATCTTCTCTTCACCTTGTTAGAAGGTCCTGCAGACTTCTATGTATCAACTGTTGTGTGATACTTTATTTTGTATAATTCTGTTTAGTGCAAAACAAACTACTGTTACAAACATCAGCACTTGGTACCAATTGGTTTAATTCCTGTGTCAAGGTTGGAACTCTTGTTGTTTTATTTTCCAGTGGGCCCGTGATGAATTTGAAGGCCTTTTCAAGCAGCCTGCAGAAAATGTCAACCAGTATATCACGTAAGTACTATACTGTATTAAGGGCCCAAAATCGGCTAAAGGTGGTTAACTTTTCATTATAAATACTAAAGTATAGCTCCGTGCATCAGTAGGTTTGACACTATTCAATAATGTGTAATGCTTCCTGATAATCGCTGAAGAAGCCAACTGATTCAGAATGTTGAAAATACGCATCTTAGTGGTATGGTTTGCAGTTTCTATTAGCCTCAGGGAAAATCACTGAACCAGTTCTCATTTCTCTCCAGAGACGCCAAATTCATGGAGCGGACCCAAAAGCTGCCTGGCACTCAACCTTTAGAGGTTTTGGAAGCTGTATTCAAAAGCTTAGTGACTGACCGTCCTAAATCCTGGGCTGACTGTGTAGCCTGGGCGTGTAATCATTGGCATACCCAGTATAGCAATAATATTCGTCAGTTGCTGCACAACTTTCCCCCAAATCAGGTGAGTTGGTAAGGATTCCTGTGTCATGGCCTCAGTCCGTCTATATAATGGTAAAATGATTTTGTTCTGTTGTCCTTTTAATGCTATTTCCATTTTTCTTTTCAGAAAACTAATTCAGGAACCCTCTTCTGGTCAGGTCCAAAGCGATGTCCTCATCCACTCACTTTTGATGTCAAAAATGTAAGCATCGTGATCTGCTTGAAAATTGAAAAAAATATTAGTTAGATGATAGGTGATAGAAGAAAGATTCCTATTTCGGTCTTCTGCCCTTACAAAGTGCAATATTGGCATTTACACAGGTAGTCCTCGACTTACAACCATTGTTTGGCGCCCGTTTGAAATTACAGGGACTTTGTAAGACACATGAGCAATCTCTAAAGGTCACGTGATCAAAATTTGGGTGCCCACAAAGGCACTTCAACTCACCCCACCCTACCCCATTGATGCCTTTTGGGATCCCCTGCACTCCATGGCCCCTGCTGCCCTAACTGCCCTTTGCTCCTACTGCTGGTGAAGCATGCCTGGCCTGGCCCTTTGCAAGTCACCTGCTGGTCACATGGGACTTTCTCCCCCAGCTCACACGTGGCAGTTTCCCCACAGGACCTGGAGCAGATGGCCTGATGTGAACTCACAGGTTAGAGCAGGCATGCCTCATCATCATCGGGGTAAAAAGATGGCAAAGGTCAGCTGGGGTGACAGAATGCAGAGCAACAGGGTTTTTGGAGTGCAAGGCAGCAAGGGTGGTTGGACCGGGGCAGCTGGGGCTTCCTGGATAGCAGTTTCACACAGTGGTATTGGGCCGGGCTGGGCTTTGCACTGCAAAGGGATTTGCATGGCACTAAAGTTTCTTGTAGCTCCAGAGCTGCAGCATGTCAAGCAGCCTCAAAGCTGTGTGGCTCATGGTCTACATGCCACTCCACAAAGTCACCATAGATGGGGAGAAAATATGTGGGTGGGGAGAGTTCGAGAGGGAGCAGTCTTTTACCTTACCAAGGTTCAGGGCTAAAGGAGATCCAAGTCCACAATGGCTTGGCTTGGGATGTGTATTCACTTAACGACTCACAATTCTCCGCTAACAACGGAAATGGGAAGTGCTGAGATTGCTGTCACTAAGTGATTATTGCAGTCACATTGTCAGCTGCCACCTGTTTTTGCTTGTGCTTTGCTGTTATGCAGTGACAGACTGCCATGAACTCTGGGGAGGGGGAATGAGATGGGGAATGCTTCTGGAAATGAAAGTAAGTGTTGTATCTCCTCTGAGACTCTGCTTCAAGGTTACCCAGCTGGAATAAGGAAGGGGCTGCATTCCAAACTCTGCTTGACCGTTAGGAATACATTTTGCTTGAACCAAATTGGTTGGGGTGGGGGGAATGAGATACGGTTAAAGGAGGAAAAAGTAGAACTTGGGGATTTTGGTGGGCGATTTTCAATTCTGGCTTTGCAATACTGTAATACGCTTGATCTCTAATAAACTACACCGTTCTCAACAAATGTAACCAAAGATCATTTCTATTTAGAGATTTACGTTGTGACAGGTCTGACACCCATGATATGACGCTTTATGACTTTATTTGCTTAGTGACAGACATTCTGGTCCTAAATATGGTTGTAAGTCAAGGACTATCTATATTTAAATATATATGTTGTCTTAAAATAAAACTATAAAAATAGAAGCATGGTTAGGAGGAGGAAATATAGCTTACAGTTTATCCATTTTGAAAAAGATGTAGACTGCTAGCTGATGAATTAGTCAGTGAGATGCAAAGATATTTTTGCTAAACATTGAGATAATCAGAAGTCTAAAATTACCTTTCTCAGGCAGCTTGTGATCACTCCTAGAGAGTTATAGG
This sequence comes from Ahaetulla prasina, assembly GCF_028640845.1. Classification (NCBI taxonomy): domain Eukaryota; kingdom Metazoa; phylum Chordata; class Lepidosauria; order Squamata; family Colubridae; genus Ahaetulla; species Ahaetulla prasina. The sequence continues at coordinate 172,698,351 of NC_080540.1, forward strand.
GGATAAAAGAAAAGTTGTGCAAAATAATTTATGAATGGTTCTACTCAAGATCTGATTATCATATTTAGGGATGAGAATAATTTCTCTTTGCTTATTTTGGCTAAAGGCACTGTGATAGATCGCCAGCATTTAATTTGGAACTTTTGCTTCATCTGACTTGTTATTGTAGCTTCAAAGGAATAGATTATTAATAGAAAAAAAGCTTATGGCACTTCAACTATTATTATTGCATAAGCTATAGAGCAGATGCATGGAATATAATCCTCAGGAGAAAAAATATGCATCTAGGATGTAGCATATAAGGCAGTTTGTTAGAAGACAATGGGCGAAACCTAGGGATGATATAATTATGTTGGAGTAGATAATCAGTTTTCTTGTATGTAAACTGTATACATATATCTAGGGATTCACTCTGGCTAGTCAGTTTAGATAGAAGCTGGTTGCTGAAGTAGAATTTCATCTGGTCATGTGTAGAATGCTTAGTTAAAAAGGCTGCATTCAGAAAAATTGCCAATCTGACTCAACTAACATTACCTCCACAGCCTTTGCACATGGATTATGTAGTGGCAGCTGCAAACTTGTTTGCCCAAACATATGGCATCACTGGCACTAAAGACAGAGAAGCTATTGTGGAGCTGCTGTGCCAGGTGCAAGTTCCTGAATTCACTCCCAAGTCTGGTGTTCGCATCCATATCTCTGATCAGGAGCTACAGAATGCCAATGCTTCAGTTGGTAAGAACTGGGAATGAGATGAGACTGCCAAAGGCAAGATTTTTAACTAAAGAAAAGCAAAGAATGCCAGGCTTTGAGTGAGAATAAGTCTTCTTTCTGAATAATTTTGATTCTATTGAATGGAAGGCCCAGTTTCTTCTTTAAGTGTTGCTATCTCTCACAATTTCACAATCCATATTTTGATTTACTGTTTCATTTCTGGAGCAATTCTTGTGCTGTTTGCATAATTACTATCAGATTTTAATAGGTTTTTTTTTTTGAAATGCTTTTCATGGATTTAAGCCAGAGTTGGTCTACTAAACAAGTTATGGGCTTTGAGATTGCAATGCACTACATCAGTTTAGAGCAGAAAAGGTTTTAGGTTGCTGAGAAAGAGATGACATGCATTGTATCAGTCTTTTCTGAAATTGATGCATTTATTTTTCTTAGATGATAGTCGGTTAGAAGAGCTAAAATCTTCACTTCCGAGTCCTCAGCAACTTCATGACTTCAGGATGTTTCCAATTGATTTTGAAAAGGTAAGGCATTTTTAGATGAATAAATTGTTATTTAACTGTAATCTGGCATGCAAATGATACCAGAAATGATCTCTGCTGTTCAGTTTTGAAGCCATGGTAAGCTTCCGGTTTGGCTAGCAAGCTGCTTCAGACATTTTCTGGCATTTACTGTGCAGGTCCCACAGCCAAAAGAACGCTGAGGACTGTGACATTGCTGGTTGTAATGATCACATTTGTATTAAATTTCAGGATGATGACACAAATTTCCATATGGATTTTATTGTTGCTGCTTCTAACTTGCGAGCTGAAAATTATGATATTCCTCCTGCTGACCGGCATAAGGTAAGCTTACTGTGATGGATAAAGGTTATGTACAGTAGAATGTACTAGGCATGTGAGGGACACAGTGCAGACTTTTCCTATACTTGAGTCACAGCTATGGAAGTTCACTGGGTGATTTTGAGCCAATTGTTCTTTTTTAGCTTGACCTACCTCACCTGGCTGAAAAACTGGTGAGGAAAAGCTGTGGACACTTCATTGAATTCCTAAATGTGGTCTAAAATAAAAATGAAAAAATCAGAAAGCTCTTTTGTCTTCTCCTTTCAGAGCAAGCTGATTGCAGGGAAAATTATACCTGCAATTGCCACGACGACTGCAGCTGTAGTAGGCTTGGTTTGTTTAGAACTATACAAAGTAATACAGGGCCACAAGCGACTTGAATCTTACAAGAATGGTTTCCTTAACCTGGCATTGCCTTTCTTTGGCTTCTCTGAGCCGATTTGTTGCCCAAAGAACAAGGTGAGTGGGGAGACTTTTTTCAAACATGTATATTCATCTTCTTTTGTTTACACAAGTGGCCTCTGGTACTAAATAGAAAAAATAATCTCTTGAACTTGCATTTGATAGTCCCTTCTTTGAATACCATGTAAAGAATATTACTAAAGCTTGTCAAAAAAAATTCCTTTATTTTTTGGTAAGTTTTGACAAGTGGAACATATTTCCGTAGCAACTTAAGATAGAGAAAGGAAAAGAGAGCCAGAGGCATGCTGAAGCCTCTTGGAAGTTTATGTAAATCAGCCTTTCTAAGAATTTTATGCAACTGCCTCTTCCATTTCTTTTGTTTGTGTACGTGTTGCTTTGTTTTCATTATCTCCATCTGTAAGAGGAAAATACTTCTGTCTGTTTTCTCTGTTTGTTATTTGGATAGAGAGATAGAAATCAAAAGAGTGGCTCTAAGAACGTTCCCATGTCCTCACAAGTTAGAAATTATGAATAACTATGATGCCTTCTTACATGGAGTAAATGACCATGAATTTTGCTTTTGTGTTTGTTGCATTTTTATTGAGCATTAACTGTAGCAACTGACACTTGTATTACATTTTTTCTTCAGTACTATAATACTGAATGGACTTTATGGGACCGTTTTGAGGTGCAGGGTATCCAGCCTGATGGACAGGAGATGACACTGCGTGAGTTTCTGGCTTATTTCAAGGTAAGCATTGAGAGTGTCCCAGTCACCATTTGCCACAATATGTTAATAGCTTCAGAAGAGGCTTGGGAATGGACATGAAAACCTTTTCAGTAAAGAACCATTTTTTTTTCTTTCCTTCCCACATGTAGAAAGAGTACAAGCTGGAGATAACAATGCTGTCCCAAGGAGTCTCTATGCTTTACTCATTTTTTATGCAGCCAGCCAAGCTGAAGGAGCGCCATGATCAGCCGTATGTATTGTTTTAAGAGAATGAGCGAGGGCATTGACTACTTCAATTGAATCTGCATCTGCCTGACAGCTGTCTTTTTCCTTTCTTCCTTCCAGGATGACGGAGATTGTCACCAGAGTTTCCAAGAAGAAGATTGGGCGTCATGTAAAAGCCCTCGTCTTTGAATTGTGCTGCAATGATGACAGTGGCGAAGACACAGAGGTGCCGTATGTGCGCTACACCATCCGCTAGCAGCCCCCTTGCTAGCATTGCCCACTTGCCTGCCACGGACTGTTAGTGTGGAGGAGGATCTGCCTCCCTCCCTCACCTGTCACGGTTAAAGTGACTCAAAACATGAAATAACTTTTGTAATCTTTTAGGAATTTTTTTTCCTTTTTCGTCTCCATCAGGGCCTGGGAAATTCTCCACTCCTGCGGCTGCTCCCTCTTATCCTTAGCCCGTGCAGTTATGTCATGTTATTGAGGCGCCTTAACACCCACTTCCCATTCTGTCCTTTCCTGTTAATGTTAGTCGTGTTGTGTTTTGACTCCTTGACCACCACCTCTCCTTCATCTCTATTACTCACTAGTAAGGGAAGCTGCTGTTCTCTCTCATCCTGAGGAAGCAGCTAGTAAGAGGAAATGCCCCTTTGTTGTATTCTGAGAACTTGCCCGGGCTGGCTTTGCGGGGGAGAGGGAGAGGATACGAGTGGGTAGAAAGTGTAGGTCAGAACTGATAAGAGAAGTAAATGAGTCAATAAACATTTGCAAAAGCCAGTAGTCCTTTATTGTTCAAGTGGAATGGGGAGAGTTGCTATGTACATAACATAAAACTTCATCCCAGTTCAAATGCTTGGCATTCCTAGTATGCTAGCAAATTCTTAATTTAACTTGATTTATACCATAATTTCTCATTTTTGAAAGCAGTTTGTTTCCACGATAATCAGGTGTTTAATGCTATTGTCTGAAAAATTTTCCTCTAATCTGCTGTGAATTTTTTGTTATCTTGCTGCTTGTTTTGTTTGTGACATCTGGAATAATACAGTGACAACCATACTGTCTATCCTTAACTCCTTATGAAATTAAGTGCACGTATACAGACTAGGCTGGAAGCAGCTTCACTCCTTTATGTCCAAGCACTGGCTCTATACATTGGCTAAGATCCTAATCTAGTCAATCATCGTTTATCAGTTCTTTGTTATATGATTTATGAAGAAGCTGTTTCATTATTTGTTTTTAATTTTTCTTAGATTGGCATCCAGTGAAGTTTAGGGCTCTAGAGGGATGAATGATTATATAAAGCTCCTTGTTTACGAAGAAATATTCTTTCGACTACTTTTCAGTGATAATAGTTTCCAAACTTCTCACTTCGCACATGAGCTTTACAGCCTACCACCTTTAGTCTAGATTTTGAATCCATGCATTTTGGATGGGTCATAAAAAGGAATCTCAATTTTCAGAAATTGGGTAGCATTTTTATTTATTTTTACTTTTCTACAATATAAAAACAATATGTGTACTTACGTAGTTTGAGTGGCTGCTGTGGTAAAGATGCTCCTCAATATGACCCTGAAAGCAATTTTTTCAGGATATATTTAAGCTTAATATGCATCAAGCGTGCAATTTTTGTATTTAGAGTTGCAGCTGGAATGTGAAAGCTGCGCAGCTTTGCTACTACTTTAGAATTTGTAGAAGCCTCATGGATGATAATTGATATTCATATTTATTCACATATTTTCACAACTTTATAATTAAATGAAATATTCTGCTCTTTCAGTGGCACAACTGATGAGTTTGCAACATGCTAAGCCAGCTTGGTAGAATTTATTGAACCGCAGATGGCTGTCTTCATATAACATGTTTGTAAAATTGTAATTTACAAGCTGGATTCACATCATGCATGCCAAAAGCAAACAGTTCACAGGATGGTTTATCCACTAAGTTCTAATGGAATTTCAGTTACAGGCTTTAACCAAATGCATTTGTGAGAACATCATCAGTTTTGTTTCCCCAATGCATTTTCACAGAAACTTGTGAAAGGTCAGTTATATGGACGTTTTTTTTTAACAGAGTGATGAACTTATTTTCCAACTACTACTTGCCTTTCTCATACCAGAAAAAAACTTACAGAATTGGCCACTTTGATCAGATGACACTGATTTCAAAGGTGGTAGTTATTGTCAAAGATGTGAAAGGAATTGCACTTCAGTTCTATAAACATCCTGTGTTACTGCAAAGAATATTATCATCCTGATAGTTTTTATAAACCCGGATAGTACTTTCCTAAAATCCACATGTAGTGATTGAATTGGGGCTTAATGTTTAAAGTAAGGTTCAAGATACCAGTTTTTTCAATCTTTGTGCAGGAGACAAAACATTTTTAAAAAATTGCTATGAGGGGAAAAAAAGTTCAGATGCATGTGTTGCCATAAAAATGTGCAATGAGTTCACTAAATTTTGTAAAGCAACGTAGGGGAAAAGAGGCTAGCTTTTTTCTGCTATTTGATTGCAAATCTAGGATGTTAGCTAGGATCGATGGAATTTAAGGGTGTACCAACATCCAAATACGGATTAAAATGTTAGATTAAATTTAAATTGCTTCTGTACACAAGATATAATTGTTTAATTGTAGGCTTCTTCTGGCTATCATGTTCACTTCTTTTGCCCATATATTTCTATGTAATATTGGACTACTGGCTGCCAGAAATTTCTAGCTTTAACTTTTAGCATCTCTCCAAGACTGAGACCTATATGAAGTTTAATTCTTCCATCTTTAGTTTGAGTTGTACACATAATTGGGCTTGAATAACTTCCCTGCAATTCTCAGTTGGTAGTTTGCAAACCACAACTCTTCCCTATAAATGTGTTGGAATTGCAATCTCAAAGCATACCAGAATAGAATAGAATAGAATAGAATAGAATAGAATAGAATAGAATAGAATAGAATTCTTTATTGGCCACGTGTGATTGGACACACAAGGAATTTGTCTTGGTGCATAACACTCCAGAATTGCAATTCAGTTTGGACTTATGGCATGTTTTGGTAAAGTTGCCAACACTGGCTTGTCGTTGCAGCCTGCAAGTATAGAGCATGCCTGTCTACCGGCTGGAGACAAAAAAAGGCTCAGATATAGAATAGAATAGAATAGAATTTTTATTGGCCAAGTGTGATTGGACACACAAGGAATTTGTCTTGGTGCATATGCTCTCAGTGTACATAAAAGAAAAGATACATTCATCAAGGTACAACATTTACAACACAATTGATGATCAATATAAATCATAAGGATTGCCAGCAACAAGTTATAGTCATACAGTCATAAGTGGAAAGAGATTGGTGATGGGAACTATGAGACGATTAATAGTAGTGCAGATTCAATAAATAGTTTGACAGTGTTGAGGGAATTATTTGTTTAGCAGAGTGATGGCCTTCGGGGAAAAACTGTTCTTGTGTCTAGTTGTTCTGGTGTGCAGTGCTCTATAGCGTCGTTTTGAGGGTAGGAGTTGAAACAGTTTATGTCCAGGATGCGAAGGATCTGCAAATATTTTCACGGCCCTCTTCTTGATTCATGCAGTATACAGGTCCTCAATATGTCTGCTTCACCTCATCCTTCCACCACCACCAATCAAATCACAACACTCGGGTTCTTCTAATTCAACTTTGATCAATGGTGTAGTTACTTATGAAATCAGTTTGGATGTTTGTCGAAAGTGAATCTTCCCCCTGCTCCATTGCGCCTTCATTTTAAGATAGCCCTTGAATCCGGGGTGGTAGAGGAGCATCCCAGTTCCCGAAGTGAATTCATACAATTCTAACTACCACAGAATCTGTTCGCAGCTCTTCGCGGAGGAAGGAAGAAAACGCGTCCATTGGCCTCTGGGGGCGCGAGTGAGAAACTTCCAAAATGGCTGCCTTAGAAAATCACTTTGTCTTGGAGAGCCATAACGGCGGGAAGTAAACTCCATGCGTCGGTTGGGGCGGGCCTGTTCGCAAGGGTTAAAGGGGCGGAGCTTGCCGGGAAAACCTCATTGGTTTGTGCTGATCCTATAATCACTGGACGGGCGCGGCCTCCAACTTAATCCCGCCCTTGCCGGGAAATGACTGCAATACTTTCTTCATGCGTCCTTATTGGCCGCGAAGACACGGCCAATTACAACAAAGTCTAGGAAAGGAATGGCCCGCCTTCCGTGTGTAGTTGGATACATTTTTACTTAATCCAGGCACGATTGGTGCCTATTCATTGCCTATCAGATTGTTCTGGAGATTGGCTGCCGATTGGTCGTCGGGTTCCATCATTCCGGAATCGGACAGCGCCCGATGACACGATCAAACAGAAGTTGGAGAGCATGGTGCTTTCCCATTGCTTGCCCTCTATTGTCAATCTGAAAATGGGGCGGATTCGGCCCTCTTTTATATGACGGCAGAGCTTCAAGAAGTTTGCATAGGGTTATGCAATAGGATGGAGGTTCTTGTCAATCACGAAGTGGGTGGGGTTTGTAAGGGGCAGCTGTAGAGAGTCCGGGCGGCGGTCAGGGGAGCCGGGCGGAGCCGGCAGTTGGGTGAAACCAAACCGGTAAGGCAATTTGTGGGAGATTAGATTTTTTTTTAAAAAACCTCTGGGATACTTTGTTTTCCCGAGGGTGCGAACATTTTAGAAGTTGGGGGGGGGGCTTCAAAGTTAAAGGGCTGAAGCTTTATTTTAAAAAAAAACTGTTGGGGTAAAGTTGGATGCAGGGTGGGAAGGAATCGGAGGGGTGCTTGGGACGCATGCGCAAAGAGAAGACAGTTGGCGGTGGGGCGGCTCGTGCCTCCCTCCCAACCGGTGCGGGGGGGGGGGGGAAACTGAAGGGATTTTGATTGGGTGGGGATGGTCTCATTTACGAAGTCGAAGGGTGAAGATATACGAGGTCCCTCGCGCTCGCACAGCTTAGTTTCGTAGCTTTGGGGCGGGGGTAGCTTGCGAAAAGGAAAAAAAAAGAGTCCAACCAACAACACCCGCTGGTTTCCGGCTCGATTCGGAAATCTCCATTTTACACCATAAAGTTGGTTTAAAGGCGATCTGGAAATTCCCTTCGAGGAGAGGTGGGAAGCCAGCCGCCTGTTTTTGTTGTGGTGGGGTTTTTTTTCCTGCGTTTCTTTCCTCGGCTATTTTCACAGTGCAATTGAAGTGACTTCGGATGACAGACCCAACTACTTGTTTGTACGTAATATTTGTGTAGTCTCTGGCGCCTGCTTCTTGGCGGTCACAGATTTGCATGGTGTAGTAGTGAAAACGATAAAAGAGCAAACCTTTTAATTGCTCCATGTTAATTTATCCCGGTCACAAAGAGAGAGAAGTTTGTACATCACAGTTTTACTGTTACTATAGGAAGCTTGGGAACTTTGGAAGTTTTGCAAAACGCATTTCCGCTTTCTTGTTAAAAATAGATTCTCCTAAAATATAAGCAGTATTTTCTTGTCCTAAGAACACTGTAAGGTAAAATCTTTGTGTTTTGATCCCTGTTTGGACAATAACAATAAATAAAACTAAACACGAAACTTTTATCACTTCCCCAGTAACAGTATCTTTGTTTTGTCTAGTTGAAAATGAGAGAAGAACCAAGATCACAATGTTTATGGTAAAAAAGTGTAATTCATCTTAATCTATTGGCTAAGCTTTTTCATCTGTAAATATGAAGGATAGTTTATGAGAACACACACATTATTACACTAATTGTACGGTAATTACATTTGTACAGTAAGTTTCAGTCGTGTACTGTACAAGGACTTGTCCGATTTGAGAGTCAAATTTTAAGTTGAATTTTGTGAAATAGGTTCTGTAGAAATTTGCAAATGTGCTGCATATACTGCAGTACATTATTTCTCTAATCAGTTTTCTTTGAGTTACATGTAAGTTGAAAGTTTTCAGGAATTAAGATTTGGTTTTGTATGTTTGTGTCTTGAATATATATGTATATTTGTCGATATTTGCATTATGTATTATTATGAGAATTATTATGCTGTTAGTAGATTGGTAGATTTTTGTATTTTCTGTTAATAGTGTTTCTTGTCTATGGATCTTGTCTTTTAGGGCAACCCTATAACAATTCTCACTTAAGCAAAATCTGTAGTATTGGTAGAGAAAATTCAGTGTGCAAGATTCTGTTTTCCCACTGGAAAAAAATGGGGACACATCCACATAAAAGTGTAAAATGTTCCAGCTTCTCTTTATTCCCCCTTATCTAATTTTGTTTTCTTTAAATCAGAGGTGGGCAAAAGTCAGTCAGGATCTGGTAACTTTCTGGAAGATTTGTGGCACAGGAGATCAGCAAAGAATTGATTGAATTATTTAAGCATTCCAGGAAAAACTGCCTATTCTAAATTGTATTAGGAGTTGTTTAATTTTGAAATAAAGATACATTAACACATTTAAAAACTTGGGTACAAACTTATTTTGATACTGAAAACTGATTCCTCAGCTCAGCACCTGCTTGTATTGAATTTCTTGAGGAATTGTTTTTATTTACTCATTAGTTTGTTTCAAAAGTTCTGAGATCCAGCAATTTCAGTTTCAATTTATTACAGCCATTATTCAACAAAAGCAATGAACTAAATAGATCCTATCTATTTAAATGAGAGAAGTCATTGTGTGATACTTTCCTCTTACTGTTTATGATCAAGTGTTTATGGTCAATTACTTATCCACTATTCTGGTTAGAACCAGTGATAAATTGGAATTCAACAGTAATCTCAGGCTGCAAATTGTTAAATCCTGATTATTCTTCTTTACTAAACTTTCACCTAGTGTATTCTATATTCGTGTAATACAGGGACAGCAACTGGATTGCACAATGGATATAAAACACATCTCAACCTTATCTCCTAATTGTTCTTCAAATATGGGAATATTTATATCCAACAATTTATTGATTTCTTAGTTCTAGAGCAAATGTATTAAAAAAATCTTAATTTTTAAAATATTCTTTACATCAGAAACCATGTTTTATCAATATAATAATATTAATCTTGATACATTGTGTATGAGAATAGAAACAAAATGCTGTCAAATCCACAATACTGAGTTGCTACAGTTCTTTATTGTGAGCTATCTAAAAGTTTTTCTGCAGGTGGACTGTTACTGTGAATTAGCCCTCTGAAATGGTATGTTGAATATTTAAGCTTTCTGAGATCACTGGGATGATGCTTATTTTTATTGTAGGTTCCAAAGGTGCTTTTCAAAAGGCAACTGGACTGTCTTGATTTTTTCTTTCCCTTGAAACTGTTTCACTTCTCATCCAAGAACTTTTTCAGTTCTGGATGAGAAGCAAAACATTTTCAAGGAAAAAGCCCAAGAAAATCCGGTTCCCTTTTTAAAAACAACATTGGGACAATCATGACCTGGATGATTGAGAATCTCCATAGACATTAGGGTGTAAATGGGCATTATCTGTGGCTCTTTTTTAAAAAAAAAATCTAAGTAATATAAAGAAAGGAGATTCCATTATAGTGAAAGAGTAAAGGGAGACCTGATTTGAGTTTAAATTCTGGGGAAACCAACCTAAATCCCGTATAGTAGAATTTTGGGTCTGGTTTTGGTGACTAAAAATAGGAAATATTTTTAGCGCTCTCTCCCTGTGCTTCTTAATTAAATCATAATAAAATTGTTTGCCAACTTGCTGAGTCACTTGAGGATGTTGACTCTAATCATATACTAGTTGAGAACAGCATAGCTTAATTTTAGAGTTTGTTAATTGGAATTGTGTTTGATGATTGCAGTCTAGCACCAGGGAGGGGTTAACATTTATTGCTTTTATGGAGAATTCTCTAACAGTATGAACTCTTTTCAGGATTCATGTGGAATTGAATATGATCAGTTAGTTCTGGCCTTAAAATCTTTTAACAAGCATTTAGTGTACCTGTTGGTCAAGCAAATTGTATTTTCTTTATCATCTATATGAGAAAAGGTTTTTAGAACACCTGATATTTTCTAGCTTTAAATACGTTTATCCTCACATCCAAAGCATTTACTCACTATTCAGTTACTCTCTTACTAACCTTGAGCTATGTTATAAAAACTTTCTCATCTTTAAAAACAGAATGTAAGTTTCCAGCAACATTAGACTTGGCAGTGCCAGATATCAGAAGTGAGCAAATGAGAAATTTTCCTGGGGAAAAAAAAAAGCTTCTGTTTTGGATCTAATGAGTCAGACTGTAGAAAATACCAATTAACTCATTCAGTTATTTTTCATAAGCATTGATAATATGACATTTACTAATGTGTATTACATTATTAATTTGCAATTTAATGCAAATTAAAATTTAAATACACTTTTAAAAATAAAAGTATAGTAAAAGCTTATTTCAGTCTTACTGTAAATCAAGGTTTGGCCCTCTGGTTATTGCTGAGTTGCAGTTGATATCAGTCGCCCACCAGCATGGCCAATAGTTAAACAGGTAGTCCTTGACTTACTACTGCAATTGGGACAAGATTTTCTATTGCTAAGCAAGGCTGGTGTTAAATAAGTCACATCCGATTTTACAACTTTTTTTTAGCCATGATTAAGTATGTCACTGTAAATCACATGGTGAATCCAGCTTCCCCCATAACTTTGCTGTCAGAAGGCAGCTGGGAAGGTCGCAAATGGTGATCACATGAGCACAGGATGCTGCAACTGTTGTAAATACATGTTGGTTGCCAACCACTAACATTTTGATCACTTGGCCATAGGGATGCTATAATAGTAGTAAGTGCAAGGACCAATCCTAAATCACTTTTTTCATTGCTGTTTTTAACTGCAAACAGTTACTAAATGATATCATCCGTGTCTGATTGGATTTGTACATCTGATGTTGCATAGTTGTGCTTGACATATGCTGATCACAGATACACAAAACCACATTTCCCCAGGCATCATTGAATTCCAGGTTTTTAAGGATAAATTGTTTTTTATATTAAAGTAGCAATAGTTAAATTAAACTGAAAGCAGCTGCACACAGTTAGAACCTATATAATTGCTAACCCGTTTCACCCATCTTACTAAACCATGGTTTGTTTATTAATGCTTTTAAATAAGTCACTATTGGCTGGGTTTGCATAGTATATGCTATAATACTTTATATAAACATCATCAAGACATTGATTACCAGTAAGCTTGCAGGGCCAATTCTGATAGCTGGTTATTATATTTGTTGGCTTTGTATGGCAGCCTAACCATCAAGCCTTCTTGGGATCTAGTAGTCAGGGCCTGGGTAAAACTAAATCTGCCTGTCTAGTCCAGTCATTTAGAGGAAGCCTGTTGAAGGTATCTGCCCATAGAAAAAATGTATGGGAGTGGTTCAGGCAGCAGGTCTTCTCTGTAATAAGCATCACCCTTTAGAACTTTCCTCCTGAAGTATATTTAGCTCCTGCTCTTTTATAACATTCCAAAGTAACTTAAAGCTATTTCATTTCAATTGTTTTTGGCTCCAATGAGTGATTGGCAGTGGTACCTATTAGAGGTATATACTTGGAATTTTATTTCCATGTTGTAAGTTGGGTTATATATTTACATGTTGCCCAGAATCCTTACAGATAGAGATGGATTCTAAAAATTTATTATAGATTCAAAGCATGCATTTCAGATACCGTATAATTTCATAGATATCAAAAATAAAATGGCTAAAAATGGGGATTTAATCATTTTGAAAAATACAAGTATTCTTGCTTGCTGATAGTGTTTGGGAGAGGAACTCCACTGCTAACCAATGCGGTCATAAAGCATGATATCACATGACTGCACCAACTTAACCAAGGCAGTTCCAGCAGTCCTATTGTTAGGCGAATCCTGCACAGATGCAGCATCTTACCTTTATATATTTGCCATTTTCAACCTCCTACCAGCTTCCCCATTGACTTTGCTTGTTGTCCGTGGGACATTACAATGTTATAATAGTGATCCAGTTAGCGAACATCTGAATCACAATTGGGTGACTATGGGGACACTGCAGACTATTAAGAAATAGTCTTATAAAGACTATTAAGAAATAGTCTTAAGTTTCCCTATTTCAGTGCCATTGTAACTTTGAATGGTCACTGAACAAATGGTCATTAAATGAGGAGTAAGAGGAGAACTGCCATGCACTTTACCTGAGGCTGTTCTTGAGCATTCAGAAGCTTTAGTTGGTGCAGAATATTATGTACACAATGTAGCTTTCACTTGCAATAGGACTACCCTATTTCCCCGAAAAGAAGACATCCCCTGATAATAAGCCCAATCGGGCTTTTGAGCGCATGCACTAAAATAAGCCTCCCCCTGAAAATACTTAAATGCAGAGCTGAAAATCAGGTAAGACGGCAAGAGGAGTTCCATCTTGCTCCATGCGCCCCAAAATAATAAGACGTCCCAGAAAATAAGGCCAAGCACTTATTTTGAGGTTAAAAAAATATAAGGCAGGGTTTTATTTTCGGGGAAATACAGTGGCATAAGAAATTCCACAGTCAACCATAATATCTAACTTCTTCCATCTCACACCCAAATTTCTGGAGTGTCCTCCCTGTTGAATTGAAAATAGCCTCCTTGACACCACATTTTTTAAAGAACAGACTTTTAATAACAGTTAAAATGAAATTTGAACTGTTAATGTTTTATGTTAATTATTATATATTTAGTATAAATTCCCATAAGACTTTGGTTGCCAACAGTGCAAAAGGAAACTCTTGAGATTTAATTTTTTAAATTGTGCTTAACTTGTTTAAATGACAAGTTGGCTCAATTGCATCCCTTCACCAGCCAGTTCTATGTGTTTTTTTTAAAATAAGGTTTGTATCCCTCTGTTCGTTTTAAATAAGATGTCTGGGCATCTCAAGGATGACTGCCTGCTTTCTGCATCAACATTTGTAGAAATTCTCCTACAGCACTTCTTCTCACAGGAATGAATTGTACTGCTAGAGTTGCGCAGTGTGCATCCCAACATTGAAACAGTGTTTACTACTTGCTTACTTTTCCATTATTGTATATGAGTTTTTGCTGATAATGATTTATCTTTGCCCAAATCTACATATATATATTTTAGTTTCAGGGTAATAATCTGTCAGCCAAGAGGACTTTCTACATGACTTAACAATCCTGTTTTATGCAACTCTACAATAGTTAAGATCAATATTTTACAGGGTAATTACTCACCCTGCCTCTCCCAAGATGCTTTCCTCCTCCTCCCTAGCTTCCGTAGTTGATAAAGATTATTTCCAGACAGATTTTAGATTATTGATATTCCAATGAAATTGAATGTTGTAGTCTTAGGACAGGGAAATGAAATATGTAATTGGAGCCAAACTCAAATTGCAGTAAATTTCAGATTTGTAGCATTGAGATATACAGACTTTTGTTTGTGTGGCTTTATATTCATTCTGATTAAAATAAGCATAAAATGGGAAGCCCTCTATATGCCAATAAAGTTTTACATGTTGGTAAATGATGAGATAGAATTTAGGATAATCATTGTACAGATAGTCCTTGATTTATAACAGTTTAGTGACCATTCAAAGTTACAATGGAACTGAAAAAAGTGATGACCGTTTTTCACACTTAAAACCATTGTAGCATCACCAGGGTCGTATAATCAAAAATCAAATGCTTGGCAACTGGTTCATATTTATGTCAGTTACAGTGTCCCAGGTTCATGTGATCACCTTTTGCAACTTTCTGACAACCAAAGTCAATGGGGAAGCCAGATTCAGTTAATAACCAGTCTACTAACTTAACAACCGCAACAATTCACTTAACAACAGTGGCAAGAAAATTCATAAAATGGGGCAAAACTCACTTAACAAATGTCTCATATAGCAATATAAATTTTGGGCTCAATTGTGATTGTAAATTGAAGACTACCTGTAGCTTTAATTTCATATTGCTACTTTTAAGTTTTGCCCTGCCACTTTGGAAATTCTTGGATGAAGGATTCATGTTAGAATTCTGTCTTCCTTGGGACCAACAAAGTTTATAGGTAGTGCTTGCTTAACCTTATTTGGTATAAACCATATTTTTCGCAGTATAAGATGCTCTGGACTATAAGACACACCTACCTTTTTTGGCGAGGAAAACAGGAAAAAGAAATCTGCCTCCCAGCAATTTTGCCTCATTGCAGCAAACAGCCTGCTTTACTTTTGTTTTCGTTTTCAGCATAGCTGAAAACATAGGGAAAAAAACTGCTCCCAGCAAGCAGCAGAGGCCTCTGTAAAACAACTGAGAGTTGGGAGGCTGATCCAATCAACTTGTGCTAATTAGGCTGTGCTGAAGCTGAAAGGAGCTGTTTCTTCTTGCTGCTTGCTGCAAGGAGGTAAACTGCTGGGAAGCAGAGGCGGGGTGGGGGTGGGCGGGGCTACATTCAGTGTATAAGATTGATTTGGTAGTTCTCAGGTTGCAGTTGAAGTTCTAGTTCCACAGGTATCCAGGTAGTCCTTGACATACGACCACAGTTGAGACCAGAATTTCTGTTGATAAGCAAGATGGTGGTTAAGTGAGTTGTTCTTGATTTTATCACTCACACACACACACACACACACACACACACACACACACACACACACACACACCGTGCTTGATTTTACAACCTTTTTTGTTCTGGCTGTCACTGTTGGTTGGAAACCGCCCAAAGTTTGATATAAGATGGGAGCTATAGAAATGTTTTCAATAAATATGAGGATCCAGAAAGTTTGAACTGAAGATTGTACTTGAGTCCCTGTAGCATGGTAGTTTTTTTTTTTTAAGGTAAGAACATCTGAAAATAAAATCAAGTGGGACAATATTTAATACTTCTTATTAAAAAAAATACACCAAGAGCCATACAAACAGTTGCTGAAAAATTTTCTTCTTTTAGTAGAGATGGCTGCCATACGCAAAAAACTTGTCATTGTGGGAGATGGAGCTTGTGGAAAGACCTGCCTCCTTATTGTCTTCAGCAAGGACCAATTCCCAGAAGTCTATGTCCCCACTGTGTTTGAGAACTATGTGGCCGACATTGAAGTGGATGGAAAACAGGTAATTTGCTGATTTTCAAGAATCATCTAATCCTATTGGAGTATGAAATTCAAAACGCAGTTGATGGAAAGGAGTGATCGTAAGATACATTTTTATTCTGCATATATGCAGAAACAAAAATAAATTATTTAATTCTGGGGTATGTGTTTTGGAATGCTGCTGTGTCTGCTGAAATATGGCGTAAGTTATGAGTCTGCCTTTTACCTATTGCTTTGGACACTGGACCAGGCAGTATGCACATCTGAGATTAAATATATTTTCTCCGTTTGGATTGGTCTATGCAGTGTGATTACCTTCTCCAATTTGTTGTATCTGCTTAAGAACAGGAATTAAAATTAGTGTGAAAGAATTGAAATACAGTAAAAATAAAATACAGATCTTCATTTTCCCCCCGTTTGAATTCAGTTAATACTCTGTGCTTTGATTCTGAGCTGTTTCGCTGAACCATTCTAAGGATGCAATGGCGTGAGCAACTAGTTTATTTCAGAATGTCCTCTTAAGACCATGTCTCTAAAGTTTGCCAACTTTATACTTGTACAGGTAGAGCTTGCCTTGTGGGATACAGCTGGACAAGAAGATTATGACCGCCTGAGACCCCTGTCTTATCCAGATACAGATGTTATCCTCATGTGCTTCTCCATTGACAGCCCTGATAGCTTAGGTGAGTCTTTAATCTCTCATTTTGTATAGAATAAGAATATTTAAATTGGGAGGTGGGGCAGAGAATCCTATTCTCCTTCTGAGTAGTGTATTGAGATCCACACTCAAAATTTGGAATCACGGAAAATGGTAAATCAAACCAAGAAACCCTCCTTCCTTTTTTATTTAATTAAAAATTGAGTGCAGTTAATTTGATGGCCCTGTGTGTTTATAATACGTTGTTTGTTGGTTACACTAAATATTGTTTTACTTATCAAATATTTATATTTCAGAGAAGACTAATGGAGAGCCTTTGGAGACTGCATTTAGGTTTTTAATTGTTTGTTTGTCCTGGGGCAGTGATAACTAACCTTTTTGTCATCGTGTGCCAGGAGTAGGGGCGGGAGTGTGTATGTCCCACGCATGCCCACACTCATAATTCTATGCACCCTACCCCTGAGCATATGTGTGACCCCCCCCCCTCCTGGCACGTGATGGCCCGGTAGGCCCGTTTTGCTCTCTCACCTGGCTCCAGAGCCTTTCTAGGTGGGACTGGAAGTTGGCAATTGGGCCGTTTTTGGCCTCCGGAGGACCTCCAGGGGGTGGGGAAGGCCTTTTCACCCTCCCCAGACTCCTAGAGAGGCCCTGGGGTCTGGGGACAGCAAAAAATGGCCTTCCGGTCCCACCAGAAGTTGGCCAACAGGTCATTTTTGGCCTCTGGAGGACCTCTGGCCGTTTTCGCCCTCCCCAGACTCCTAGAGAGGCTCTGGAGCCAGGGGAGAGAGAAAAACAGGCCTTCCTCACCACCCTGAAGCCTTCCGGAAGCAGGAATCAACCTGTTTCCCTACTTCTGATGGGCTCAGAAGGCCCGAAAATCAGCTGTTCGCCATCACGGTCCTAGGGCCTCAGATTGTCTATTCCTGGTACAGGAAAGAAAGTAGAGTCCTCAGATTTGCTTTTTACCCTTTTTCCTTTATCTGTGTAGAAATACTAGTATATGTATGGTGTCTATTCTTGAACAAAATTGTCAATGTAGTACAGTGTTGGCAAACCTTTCGGCACCAAGTGCCGAATCGAGAGTGTGTGTGGGCATGCGCACGCACATGGCAGAAAACTGAAGAGCAGTTTTCTGAAGATGATCATTTGGTTTCCGGTACGCACCTGCACATGTGAAGACCAGCTGGCCGGCGCACCGGAACCTCGAAGTACAGTTGGTGATGGCTTGCGTGCCTGGAGAGATGGCTCTGCGTGCCACTTCCGGTACGCGTGCCATAAGTTTGCCTTCACGGATGTAGTAGAATATGATTGTGCCGTTTACTATATTTCTCCATAGCAATACTGTTACTGTAATTTGTTCCTTTTCTGAGGATTTCAGTAATGTTCCAGGAAGTGGAAAGGACTTTACATTTCTTTGAAGCAATAGTTAAATTGCAAATGCTTCTCAGAAATTAGCTCTGGAAAAACTTTGAAATAAAAATGATTTTCCATGTGTTGTTAGTATAACCCAAATGTCTTTATGTATTAATAGGACTAAGATACTAGGATCTTATTAAAGTTGCAATATTACTGCAAGGTTACAGATAGTTGTAAATGATTCACAGATTTTCTGTCACAATTGTAATATTGTCTTATAACCAAATTACTCAGTGAATTAGAGCCTCTCATGAAAAGGTGTTAGTTCATTTATGTTCTCTTACTATACAGAGAACATCCCTGAGAAGTGGACTCCAGAGGTCAAGCACTTCTGTCCCAATGTGCCTATCATCCTGGTAGGAAACAAGAAGGATTTGCGTAATGATGAACATACACGTCGGGAGTTAGCCAAGATGAAGCAGGTGAAGTCAATAGTTTAACATCTCTTTCTGGACCTACTACTATCTTTAAAATGGGAATGCTTTAGAATCTGTTAAGAGAAAAAAGATCTGTATTTAAAATGAAAGTTAGTTGTGGAAGCTTATAATTCTTATTGCTGGATTTTTGCTGAATGCTACTTACTTTTTATTTCCTTCCTCAGTATGAAGTACAGGAGACCTCACTGTCCTTTTCGCTCTTTTTTTAATATTTTTTTTTTTTTAACAAAAAGGAACAAACAAAAGAAAAACAACAATACATAACATACATTGGCATAAAACATGTAGTCCTTCTTTACATCAGCTTCGTTTCCTTATTCTTCTCATATTTACATCCTTATTCCCCCTCTCGTTTCATTTAGTTATACTTTTTTTTGTCCCGTTCTCCCTTGTTTCTTTATATCTTCTATCTTATCTATCCTTCTAACTATTCATTTTATTTTATTCATTGCCATTTTATATACATGTATATATAAGCTTTTCACCTTTTTTCAACTTTTAGTATTTCTAGTCTCTAGCCAATTATACAATTTGTTCCATACTATTCCGACTCTTCTTTTTCTTTCAACTCCTTCATTAGTTTATCCATCTCAGCACAGTCCAAGATTTTCTTTTATCACTTCCTCCTCCATTGGTATATTCTTGTTTTTCCACTTCTGTGCATATGCTATTCTGGCAGCTGTTATTATATGTAGAATTAGGTATCCTATTTCTTTACTGTATTTCGTATTGAATATTTCCAGCAGGAAGGTCTCTGGTCTCCAGTCTATATGTTGATTAGTTATTTCTTCCAGCCACTTGTTAATTTTAACCCAGAATTTTTTTGCTGTTGGACGTGTCCACCATAAGTGATAATACGTTCCATATATCTTTTTACACTTCCAACATAATGTGGAGCTATTTGGGTACATCTTAGCAAGCATTGCAGGTAGAAGGTGCTATCTATAAAACATTTTCAACTGGTTTTCCTTGATATTGTCATTTTTATATTTGTTCTCCACATTTTTCCCATTTCTCCAATTCTATATTGTATCCGAAGTTTTTTGCCCATTTGATCATTGTTTCTTTAACCACTTCATCTTCCATTTTATATCGCAATAGGTATTCATATATTTTACTGATTAATTTTAACTCTGTTCCATGTACAATTTTATCCAGTTCTTGCTGCTCTCTTTGTATTTCGTATGATTTTTTATCCACTGTGTATCTTGATTGTATTTGTGTGTATGTCCACCAATCTACCTCCCTCCCTATCGCTTTTTCCATTTCTTGTTTCGTTCTCAAATTTCCCTGTACATTTAGTAATTTCTTGTATCTAATTATCTTGTCTAATAAATTGGGGTGTTTCATTATTTCCGTTGGAGATAGCCACATTGGGATTCTTGTATAATATTTTTGTTTTATTTTTTTCCAAATCCGTAGCAGACCATTCTTCACTGTCTTTTTCTCATTTAGGAACCAGTGAAGCCAGAGGAGGGCAGGGATATGGCCAACAGGATTAGTGCTTTTGGCTACCTGGAATGTTCTGCCAAAACAAAGGATGGAGTCCGGGAAGTGTTTGAGATGGCAACCCGAGCTGCCCTACAAGCCAAACGTGGGCGCAAGAAGACCTCATGCCAGTTGCTCTAAAGCCTCCCCAGCCTGCCTTCCCTGCCTGCCAGCCAAGTCATTGAGCTGTTAGCTTCCAGGCTTTCCTCCCTTCTGAATACTGTGCTGAAGGCAGGACTGGCATGTCTCTTCAGAGGGGAATCCTGCTAGAGCTGGGCAGGGGTTCTTCTGGAGTATGGCAACTAACTACGGAGATGGGTTTCTCAATCTGTCCCAGGCTGTTTCCATCACTCTGCAGGGGTGGCATTTTCCCCTTCCATTACAAAAGTCTGACCCTTCCACAAAAGGTCAGAAGGTGTTGGCCTTTGATGGGTCAGTGGGAGAGCTCCTTGTCCTCCTATGCCTGCTTGCTCATAGCAGTCTTGCCTCTTTTGTTAGTCGCCCACGGCACTACATTGTACTTGGCAATTCTTTTAGAGAAGACTTCCTGCAAAGTGTAAAAGCTTCTTGCTTTAGTAATCTGAACATCCAGTCCCAGAGAGTTTCCCCTAGCGCAAAAGGGGCTGTTGATTTGTGAAACCAGTCAGTCACTTTGGGAGGTAGGGAATGCCTCCAGCACAGCAGTCAACAGTTCACTTAGCACCTCCTACTTTGGCAGATACATTGATTCCTTCGTTGCCTTTTCTGCTGTTCAGGGTATAGCAGACTTACTTTGGATCATGTCCCGTTCCTCAAGGAAAAGACCAATCAAAAAGCCATCTAAGATTTTATTTTGAGGGGTGCCTTATTAAAATGGCACAGGCTCCTCTACCTTTTACTTCTACCCTGTACTCTGAATAATTTTTTTAAATAAAATATTTAATTTCCTGACAGGAGAGCAGGGAGCTTTTTCTTTCAATCTGCTCAGGAGATTGGGTCTTACAGCTTGGCCCCTTCTTAGCAACGTATCTACATTTGTAAGCAGAGGTGCTATGGGCCAGGTTTCTGGACCTCCTGTGGCTGAAATAGTCACTGCCACAGCTCCCAAGTGCAAAGGACCTTAACTCTGTTGCTTCTGTCTCTTTGCTCTCATTCACTCCAGCTGCTGCCGCCTCCTTTTCCCTCCCCAACCCACCTCACTGCGTTGCCACCGGGATGTATGATTTTTGTGTTTAATTTGTATTCACATGTTTAAAAAGTGGTTGTTACTTTTCAAAATGTACTTGAAAGACAAATCTGTAATAAATTTGTAGCAATGTTTAGTATAAGTGAGGTTCCTCTTCTTGCCTCTTTACACATCTGCTGTTGAAAGGGAGCCCTTTGCTCTGTAGCCAAGAAAGATGAAAGTTGCTGGGACAGGGTCAGAGGATAGTTCTCACTAGATGGTACTTTTCAAGAAAATCAAGTGAATGGCATGGAGTAATTTATGTCCATTCTGAAGACAGTCAAAGAGCATTTCTTACCCCCACTATTAGAAATAGGGTAAGTATTTAAAAATGACATATTGGAACATATGAAAATCCAGTGAAAAGCACAATTTGTCTTGGATTCTGGCTACAATCCTGATAACCACACCTTTTCCTAAGTCCACATAGTTTCAGTAATATCCATAAAAGCACCTGTTCTCTAAGTGGATAAGAGTGAAGAGTGGCAGTCTAAACAAACTCATTTTTTCATGATCAGATTTTAAATGGTTTGATTCTCAATACTATCTGTGATTTGGGGAACATCTTATTTGCTAGAAACCACTAGTTTGTTACAGAGGAAATGATGGAAATGGTTTTATAGCGTTGTGTGTCAAGCAACTGGAATGTTCTGGTTTTGAGCCATTTGTTCTCAATCTACATATACCTTCCCCAACCTTGTTAAAGAGAAATTGGTTCAAGGGATCACAGATATACGTGCTATTTGACTTGCTTGTACATGGGTGCTGCATCTCTTATCAGTCCCAACAGAGCAATATTATGATGCTGATGTTGGTAGTTCCCCAGCATCTTGCCTCCATTGTTGCTATTTGACAATGAAGCAATCTATACTATGGATATCATTTTTTTGAGTAAATATCAAGTAACTTAGCAAAAATTCTCTCTTCGTTGGTTGCGCATTGGCAAGAAGCTTTGCAGTTCTGAGATAAAATTTGGCAATCATTCTCGGTTTCTCCCACATGAACCATACTTGTTTTGTAACTGGAATGAAGTCTTCAATTGACATAACAGCCAGATAAGACAGTCAAAGGCTATGGTAGCTGTATAAAGTGTATAAAGATAGTGTGACCCATCTGTAGGACAGCAAGTTGGTGGATGGCTCATCTAGATCCTTATTTATGAAAGAACTTCTTTATGAAAGAACTGAATACAGTGGAGATAACTTGGATTTAGAAAACCCATGTATCTTGTGTTACAGAAGAATGAACTGAAGCTGCAATAGTTGTAGTTTTCTATCTTAAAAATGGTGATCAAGTGTAAAGTCTTTGCCATATTTACTTGGGATTAATTGGGTTATAAAACGTTCTCTAAAGGCTACTTGAGCATAGTGTAGTATGCACATTCCATTTTTTACCCAGGCACTACTCTTTTGCATGTCAGAAAACAATGGAAAGATAAACTATTAAACGGGTCAACTCTGAATGGTAGGTATTTCAATTCTAAAAAGTGTAATTTATAATGGAAAAATATTCAACGTGATAGCTTTCTTTAATTGGGAAGTTTGTAAAAACACTCATGCATCATTTAGCAGGCATGGAGCTTTTCTAAAATGACCACTATAACAAAGCAGAAATATGCTGTGTAATGACTAACAAAAATGGAAAATGCGTAGATCTAAAACATAGCCCTATAGTATTGGTTTTAAAAGTCAATTGAAAGGCAGTAGAACAGTGATGCTAACCTTTTTGCCATTGCATGCCAAAAGTGGGGGTAGTGGGGGGGGATCATGTGGGCATGTGCCCACACCCATAATTCTATGCACCCCGCCCCCCTGCACATGCCCGCATGACCCCCCCCCCTGCGCTCCCCCTGCTTTTGGCACGCGATGGCATGGTAGGCCCGTTTTTCACTCTCCCCAGGCTCCTAGTAGGGGTCTGGAGAGTGAAAAATGGGCCTTCCCCATCCTTTCAGAGGCCCTCCAGAGACTGGAAACAGCTTGTTTCCTGACTTCCAGTGGGCCCAGAAGGCAATAATTTTTCTTCCCATCTTCAAAGTTTGGTTCCTTTACCACTTAGCCATTTACCTACCAAAGTTTCTTGCTAGTTTTTGTGGATACTTAATTCCTTTGTCTAAATTGTTTCAATGGTCAATTTAAAATGCTTTACTAGTCATTTGTTCCAAATATACATAATATATACTGTATATGATATAAGGTAAGGGCACCTTTATAGCCTTCAAAAGTTCTTCAATGTACAGGTATAATTTACAAGGAGCCAGAAGCAGGGCTGAATCCAAAATCTGTAGAACACTGAAATAGCTTTTCATTTAATGTGTAAGGCACATTTATATTGAAAATCTGCAGAAGGCTCAAGATGACCTACAGTAAAGGAAGCTGACTTGTTTACCTTATGTAGAGCAACATTAAGTGCTGTTGAGTAATCTAGGCATTTGTTACACACTTAAAAAAATACCAGCTTGAATGTAGACTAGAAATGATTTATTTATGAAATGCTACATGCTTCACACCCTGTGTAGCGAACAGTAATTTCTCTTGCTGTAACAGCCCACATCACTTAGGATGGGTTTTCCCTGTAACAGAGCACGCTTGATACAACTTCATTTCATGGAAACC
The DNA here is from genome assembly GCF_028640845.1 of Ahaetulla prasina. NCBI lineage: Eukaryota > Metazoa > Chordata > Lepidosauria > Squamata > Colubridae > Ahaetulla > Ahaetulla prasina. The sequence continues at coordinate 172,722,068 of NC_080540.1, forward strand.
AGGAAGCCTTAAAGCAAGGGAAATTTAGAATATGTTCAAGATCAGATCTTCACCTCTTATGTGTTCAGATTTTGTAGCCTCACTAGTTTGCCTTTCTATAAAATGAGTATTTTGTGACTAATCATTACAAAAGTATTCTTGCAACCAATGTTTTATGACCTCAGAACCCTAAACTTCCACACGTGCCCGCTATCCCTAAAAGTTTGAATAAAACTGCTCTAGAAATTTACACAAAACACAAAGATATCCAAATATACCTATTGTAGGCTTTTTATTACATAATACACAGCTGCAACTCTTAGAAATAAATACTTCAAAAATTACATCTTGCCACCATTCCAGTCTTTTTATAAGATGTTCAGGAATCATTCCGCCTTCCTATCACAATTGCTCCAGATGAAACGTAGCCCTGGATATCATTCAAGGAATCAGTGCTCCGGCCTAGAAAGAATTAAAATGTTAATTCTTTCATCTTCAGAGTCATACCTTTCTAACTGGAAACATGTTATCATGCTTATGCTTGATAATATAATTCAGAACATATTGCAACCAATTTTACCTCATTAGCTATAGTGAGATGTATTTCTTTTTACACTATTAGGTTTAAGGAGGAAAAGTATCATTTTGCAAGAGACAAAAGGCCTCTTTCTGGAGGACTTTCTTCCAGTCCTTATGATGGCTGAAAAGTATGTTGGCATATTTTGTACAGCTCTCGGTCTCGATTCTATTTCAGTCTTTTTTTTTTTTTTTGTTTACATTTATACCCCGCCCTTCTCCGAAGACTCAGGGCGGCTTACAGTGTATAAGGCAATAGTCTCATTCTATTTGTATATTTTTACAAAGTCAACTTATTGCCCCCCCCAACAATCTGGGTCCTCATTTTACCTACCTTATAAAGGATGGAAGGCTGAGTCAACCTTGGGCCGGGCTCGAACCTGCAGTAATTGCAGGCTACTGTGTTCTTAATAACAGGCTTTACCAGCGTGAGCTAAACCAGCCCTTATACAGTTCTCAACACTTGGCACAAGAATGGAATTGGTGGTATCTTGTGACTTAGCTTACCCCCTCAAGAAATATCATTAGTTACTGGGAAACCCACTCCCATAAACTTGGGATGGGAATGGGAAGGAAGGGAGTTTTGAAGATGGCTGAAGTGGTGGGTTTAGGTCATTTGCAAAAAACAAAACAAAAAACCACCACTGGTTTTGTGCATGTCTTTCATGTGGGTATGTTCATCTAATAACTCCATTTCACATGGATTTAGTGCTATTCTGAAATAGTATCAATTTGGAATACCCATGTACTAAACCCATGTTTACAAAAAAAAAAAAAAATCCCTCCTCATGTAGAGCAAATAGCCTCAGTTCTGGCTGAGAACAGATTGATTATAAATCTGGCGCAAATGCCATTTTGTACTTGTCTAATGTATAACTGAGGCTCAAGAGATAGAACTGATGGGGATACACACAACATGGGTGAAGGTGCCAAGGAAGCCACTGAAACTGAATCAAGGGATTCTCACCATTTTTTAAAATCAATTTTCAAAGCCTGATCAGCTTCATATTCTGTCTAGTTTCACAGCTGGAGGACTTGTAATAGCCCTGCGTGATGGAAGGGTCTGGCTGAAGAGTAAGGTGACCAAGGCCATCACTTTCTCCTTATCCCCATCCCATGTGCATACATTTCCGAGAACTAGCACTCTTTTCACCAAACATTTCTTAAAAAACTAGGACACCCAATAAGCATTTCAGTAAACATCAAGGCATTATGTGGGCAGATGTCTCTACAGATTCTAGTTGCTACAGTGGTCCAAACCAAAATCCCCCCCCCCCAACGAGGACAGATGTCATGCTTGCACCAACTTAAAATAGCTAATAAAAACTATACAGCTCCTACCTCTTGTCAATAAGGTATCACGGAGTAGAATTTAGGATAGAACAAAGTGGGAAATGCTAATTTTAAATGGAGTAGTTGAAGGTGAATTTAAACTGCTTCCACCCTTAGGTTCAGGACAGGACAAAACAATGCCGTGAAGACACATCCTTAACCTTCAAAGGATAGTTATGGTATGTGGTTGAGACCAAGTGATTTTAACACTCATAACATTTATGGAGGCTAAGAGATTATACCATATCTTACTGTCTTAGCTCTTTGTCTGCACCCAAAATAGAGCAGATGCTGGAAGAACCAAAAAGTAAATATTAACCCATACCTATGTGATTTGAATATGTTCATATTAAGGCTTCTTGGACACATTTGAGACTCATCTATAGATATAAGTGGTGCTAAAAATGTTACCATATCACATAAAACTAAACGTTTTAGATTTTTTTAACTATAAGAACAGTGTCTCTAGGTACTGCCTCATGTGCGCATTTTTATTTTCCACAAGCCAGGCTTCCCACCTTTCTCTGCACAGGCTGATATCTGACATTACAGGGAAGTAATGAACAGAGTAGGCTTAAGAAGACATCAACTTACATGACAAACTATGGTACACATTTTAGAGAGTGAGCTTTTGTTTCAGAATATAGTTTCTGATAGCCAATTCTTTAAAAAAAATGGAAAGTTTATAGACAAAAGCATTGGACACATGGGAAACCATTCTCAACCAAACTGCCTCCAATCAGGCTATTGAAGCAGCATGCCAATGAGTTCGGTGGCTACATCAATTGTCCAACTCATCTAGGAGATAAGAAGTTGGGCAAGATTGTAGGTAAAGAACATAGCATTTTGCAATCCAGAGGGCAGAGCAATCCATGTCATTTGTATTCTAATCCCTTACCTGTTCTTTGCTTTCTGGGAATACAGGACCTGATGCAAAGGGCATCAGAAGATAGCTGGGTGGAATCACAGATTACTGCGCTACAGTGGATGTAGATCTGAACAACGGACAAAAATCACCAAGCATCACAAAACAGTTTGAGAACATATAACTAAAGAACATGGCAAAATACAGAAAGTATAGAAAATACTTGCTGTCTCCTTGGGAAGAATTGAACTCAACTGGTTTTAAAATAAAACTGAAATATTCCAGTTTTAACACAACATTACAGAAATATCCTTGTAAAAGTTCATAGCGTAGAAAAACGATATTATTGTCATACAATATCTTTGGTAGGGAAATAAAGATAATAATGCTTTCAAGGCAGAATGTTGGAGGAGAACGTTATCAATGGAACAAGTCAATTACCCTGATATACCATCAGTAGGACCAGCTTATCAAGTGTTAGATCATGTCAAAAATTACCCAAACTGACCCATAAAGGCAACCCTTACCTGTCCTTGAACAGCTTGATTATTCACCACAAATGTAAACATTTTCACTTCAAACCTCTTCAGGTGTGTAGGGAATCGGACAGAAGTGTTGGGGACATCATGGAATATGGTCTGATGTGAATCTGCTGTATTCTCACAACTAGCGTATAAGATTACAGAAAAAATCATTTGATATATAACTACATGAACACCTGTACACGCACATATAGAAAGAGAAAGATGGAGGGAGGGAGGGAGGGAGAGAGAGAGAGAGAATCCCTCTCTCAGGGAGACGAGTAGTTAAGAATTATTAAATATAAATTAAATAAAATACATAAGTCATATATTGTTTCTCAACAAAGCTATAGCTATAAGATCCAGCCTGTGCCAAATTAGCATTAAAGACCAGAAAGTCCACTTAACTAGTTTATGCCATGGAATGCAATATTAGCGCAACTCTTTATCAGTACAACTTCAACCATAAAGAAACCTTTGCGTCTGACTGATAAAAGAGAACTCCTTTTGGATGATATAGTATTAAGGCTCTAGAACAGGGGTGTCAAATTCAAAGCCCACAGGCTGAATCTGCCTGTGGAGTGCTTAGATCTGTCCCGGGGACTGCCCTGGAAACAACGAAGGACTGTTTCAAACTGTGATGGAGGAGGCCATTGCGGCCAAAAACAGAGCCCGGGAGGGCTGCGTGCGGCCCTCCCGAGCTCCGTTTTCAATGGCAGAGAGCTGCAGGAGGATCCCACAGCCCCACCCGGGCCACCACAGGTGCCCCCGACATGAGTGATGTCAAGCTGGCCATGCCCACCCAGGCCACGCCCACCCAGGCCTCCCAAGATCAAACACAACCCTGACACGGCCCTCAATGAAATTGAGTTTGACACCCCTGCTCTAGAAAATACACCATCAAGCTCTATCTTGAGTTTTGAGCTTCTTGCAAGAATTGCCAATGTGTCTTTCAGTTTTTAGACAATTAGAATAGAATAGAATAGAATAGAATAGAATAGAATAGAATAGAATAGAATAGAATAGAATAGAATAGAATAGAATTTTATTGGCCAAGTGTGATTGGACACACAAGGAATTTGTCTTGGTGCATATGCTCTCAGTGTACATAAAAGAAAAGATACGTTCATCAAGGTACAACATTTACAACACAATTTTTAGACAATTGAATTACTGAACATAGAATAGCAGCTGGTACAAAGTGTTATATTTTGTTCTCTCTTGAAAAGTTTTTACAGGTCTTTCATTCCCTAGCATAACCCAAGCCACTTTCTATGCAGGCCTTGCCAAACTGCCTTCTGCAACAACTTCACTCACAATGTTCAAATTTTCACATGTGGCAAACGACCTCCAGCCCACATTTAAAATTGGTACCTGTCAATCACTATGTGCCACTGTGGAAGACTGTTCCTGTCAGATTTTGCAGTAGCCCAGCAGTTCTCCAGAAACAACTCCAGTTGTGGATCTTGGCTGTGAAGAAGTTCTACCTGAAAGTAGAGAGGCTCTCGCAGGTAACGGATTACTGGATACTCGGTGCGTTGATAGAAATCACCATAGGACTGGTCTGCAGAAAAGTCAGATGGGCAAAATAAAAAATTATTAGGACCCCAGTATTTAAAATGAATTTATTCAATTTAAGAATCAGTCTTCACCACCAGTCTAAACTAGGATTATCTATTCTACTCTGATCTTTGTATTAGCCCAAGAACTATATTAGCACAATGCAAGAGTACACTGACATTTTAAGCCTAGATCAGGCAACTGGAGTTGAAGCAAAGGCATCTCTAGAGTCAGAGCTATTGCTATCATTAGTGAGAAAACCAGGATCGGAATGATTTTATCATTGATTCAACTTCTATAAATTGTAGAGAGTGTGGTTGTAGCGAAGGTTGTAGAGAGTGTGGTGGCATGTCAGCTTCCCCGGTACCTGGAGGAAACCGTCTATTTAGACCCGTTCCAGTCCGGTTTCCGGCCCGGTTACAGCACTGAGACGGCTTTGGTCGCGTTGGTGGATGATCTCTGGAGGGCCAGGGATAGGGGTTATTCCTCTGCCTTGGTCCTATTAGACCTCTCAGCGGCTTTTGATACCATCGACCATGGTATTGTTCTGTTTCCCTTCCCCCAATACTCCCAAGCAAAGAGTCCGTCAGAGGCCTTCCTTTTTTCCTTTTATTTACATAGATACATGTCCTGGCCACGTCTACCCACGGGCCTGCCAAGTTTCTGGAGATAACGAGGAAATTATAGATAAGGCCAGAATTACTCACGAATATATTCTTCCCTCCATTGAAACAGTTAGCTCGCGCCAATTCATTACTTTGTCCAAGACAAAAAACCAGGAAGTCCCGCCTCCTATTTATAGTCTCTGCAGATGTCACTGCATGACAATTATGACTTGGCTTTGTCCCAACTCTTCCGCTGCTGCGCACGTCGATCACGTCTTCGTAATCTTGCGTCACTCCAAAACTGTTCTTGGGGCGTTGCCAAATCAGAAGAAGGCTCGGGAGAATCAGGCCTTGCCGGCCCCTCCTCCTCCCTTTGAGTGGGTGCCAGGGAGGGAGAGGGCTCAAGAGAAGCAGGGCTTGCCAGGTCTTCTCCCTCACTTTCTGAATCATCCGAGTCCAGGAGTCTGGGTCCAGGAACCTGGGTCACAACACTATCCCTCACCGCAGGGCCCTTCCCCCGGGGCTGACGATCGGGATGCGGTCGGGCTGGGTTCTGCTCATGGAAGGCCTGCACCAGGTCAGGGGCATGAACGTCGGAGGCATCTACCCAGGAGAAATCAGTCCCGTATCCCTTCCACGCGATCAAATATTGGAAACGACCCTTTAGCCAGCGGGAGTCTCGTACGCTGTGGACTTCGTATTCCTCCGACCCGTCCTCAGCGACAGTGACGGGTGCTGTTGGGCACCGAAGGGGACTCGGTGTGGCCTCAGGAACCAGAAGGGACCGGTGAAAGACGGGGTGGATCCGCATGGATCGTGGCAGGGTCAGTCGGTAGGCTACCGGGTTGATGACTGCCTCGACAGGGAATGGGCCGATGAATCGGTGGTCCAACTTCTTTACCGGGCGGTCGGACGGGAGGTGTTTGGTGGAGAGCCACACCCGGTCTCCAACTGCCAGCGGGGGCGTTGCCCGTCGGGAGCGGTCGGCGGACCGTTTGTAGTCCTCCTTTGCCCGATTCAGCTGCTGACGTACCAACTGTTGGACCGCATGCAATTCCGTCAGGAAGGTCTGCGTTTCGGGAACAGGAGAATCCGGTGGTGCCAGAGGGAAGAGCCGCGGATGGTACCCCACATTGGCAAAGAACGGGGTCATCTGAGTAGAGGTGTGCTGAGAGTTGTTAAAAGCAAACTCCGCCAGGGACAGGTAGTTGGCCCAGTTGTCCTGTTGCTGGTTGATGAAGCAACGGAGATACTGTTCCAGTATACCGATGACCTTCTCTGTACCCCCGTTGGTCTCCGGATGGTGCGATGACGACAGACATACCTGCACCTCCAACGCGGCCATCAGGCTCTTCCAGAAGCGGGCTGTGAACTGAACTCCGCGGTCCGAAACCACCCTGTCCGGTAGACCATGGAGGCGGAAGATGTTTTAGTCAGGTCTTGGACAAAATGTTCTGTTTCCCTTCCCCCAATACTCCCAAGCAAAGAGTCCGTCAGAGGCCTTCCTTTTTTCCTTTTATTTACATAGATACATGTCCTGGCCACGTCTACCCACGGGCCTGCCAAGTTTCTGGAGATAACGAGGAAATTATAGATAAGGCCAGAATTACTCACGAATATATTCTTCCCTCCATTGAAACAGTTAGCTCGCGCCAATTCATTACTTTGTCCAAGACAAAAAACCAGGAAGTCCCGCCTCCTATTTATAGTCTCTGCAGATGTCACTGCATGACAATTATGACTTGGCTTTGTCCCAACTCTTCCGCTGCTGCGCACGTCGATCACGTCTTCGTAATCTTGCGTCACTCCAAAGCTGTTCTTGGGGCGTTGCCAAATCAGAAGAAGGCTCGGGAGAATCAGGCCTTGCCGGCCCCTCCTCCTCCCTTTGAGTGGGTGCCAGGGAGGGAGAGGGCTCAAGAGAAGCAGGGCTTGCCAGGTCTTCTCCCTCACTTTCTGAATCATCCGAGTCCAGGAGTCTGGGTCCAGGAACCTGGGTCACAACAGGTATCCTGCTGCACCGGTTGGAGGGATTGGGAGTGGGAGGCACCGTTTATCGGTGGTTCTCCTCCTATCTCTCCGATCGGTCGCAGATGGTGTTGACGGGGGGGCCGAGGTCGGCCCCGAGACGCCTCACTTGTGGGGTGCCTCAGGGGTCGATTCTCTCGCCCCTCTTGTTCAACATCTATATGAAGCCGCTGGGTGAGATCATCAGTGGTTTCGGTGTGAGATACCAGCTGTACGCTGACGACACTCAGCTGTACTTTTCCACACCGGACCACCCCAACGAAGCTATCGAGGTGTTGTCCCGGTGTCTGGAAGCCTTACGGGTCTGGATGGGGAGAAACAGGCTCAAGCTCAATCCCTCCAAGATGGAGTGGCTGTGGATGCCGGCATCCCGGTACAGTCAGCTGCAGCCTCGGCTGACTGTTGGGGGCGAGTCATTGGCCCCAATGGAGAGGGTGCGCAACTTGGGCGTTCTCCTGGATGGATGGCTGTCCTTTGAAGATCATTTGACGGCCGTCTCCAGGAGAGCCTTTCACCAGGTTCGCCTGGTTCGCCAGTTGCGCCCCTTTCTAGATCGGGATGCCTTGTGCACGGTCACTCATGCTCTCGTGACATCTCGCCTGGACTACTGCAATGCTCTCTACATGGGGCTCCCCTTGAGGAGCACCCGGAGACTCCAGGTAGTTCAGAATGTGGCTGCGCGGGTGATAGAGGGAGCCCCTCGTGGCTCCCATGTAACACCCCTCCTGCGCAGACTGCACTGGCTGCCTGTGGTTTTCCGGGTGCGCTTCAAGGTTTTGGTAATGATCTTCAAAGCGCTCCATGGCATAGGTCCGGGTTACTTACGGGACCGTCTACTGCCACCGAATGCCTCCCACCGCCCGTGCGCCTCACAGGAGGGACTCCTCAGGGTGCCATCGGCCAGGCAGTGCCGACTGGCGACGCCCAGGGGAAGGGCCTTTTCTGTGGGGGCTCCCACCCTCTGGAACGAGCTTCCCCCAGGACTTCGTCAACTTCCTGACCTTCGGACCTTCCGCCGCGAGCTCAAGACACATCTATTCATTTGCGCAGGACTGGACTAGATTTTTTAAAATTTTAAATGTCTAAATTTTAGATTTGGTTTTAAATTGGATTTTATTGTTTATATGTCTATTTTAAATTTTGGCCTATATAATAAGTTTTTTAGATGAATGTTTTTACTTTGTATATTTATGTGTTTTTATATGGCTGTACACCGCCCTGAGTCCCTAGGGAGATAGGGCGGTATAAAAGTATGAATAAATAAATAAATAAATAAATAAATAATTCAAGAAAGAAGGCTATCAAAATTGCTACAAGTCTATTAATGTAATTAAACAGTAGGAACTGCAAAAATGTGGATTACCAGGCTGCTCGCTCTGTCCCCGATTAAAGATTTTGTGATAGGACTGAAAGATGTTCTTCTTCTACAACTCATTCTATGCCAGTTATGCCAATTAGATCAAAACTAATTGTTTATTGTTAACCCAAAATACAGCCAAGAGATGTTCTTGGCTGCTGCCACTTGTTTAGGTTGGGAGGAGGAACAGACAAAAGAAACAATAAAACTGAACCCTGTTTTGCTGGATGACCTGGTATGCGCCCTTCAACTGACAAATATGACATGCTAAGTTAATTCAAGTCTAAACAGCCCAAGTTCAGGACTCAAGTTCATAATTTCCTAACAATATAAAAATTCCCAGTGAAGCCAAGAGAGCAGTGGAAATTCAGGAATGCTCACTTAGACAGTTGAGACTCATCAAAGATGAATCCCACATAAAGCTAGAAATCCCGTAGGGCCCAGTTTATTATAAATAAAGCTTACAATACTTAAAAATAGCTTTGGCGAGATATTCCATTCTTTTTAAAGTTGGATTTTTAAAAAGGTAAATACAAATGTTTGTTTAAAAGGAGAAATAACTGTTGCCTTCTTTAATTGCATTCTTCCTCTCCATCCAGCAGGAAAACATCCAACACAATCCCTGTCTTCAAATTAGTGCAAAATCCAAATTAGAAACTATTTCTCATGCTGGTGGCCAATACGACAAAATACAGTACCATAATTTTATTGATTACGGTCTTAGATATGTTGTATGTGACCCCTCTGCTTTGAAATTACCTCTGGCCATGTTAAGGGCAAGTTCCAGTCGTCCAGTCCCAGGCAGTATGGTCGGTGATGGTGCTTGTGCAGGGATATACTGGAACAGCAGCGTATTTCCAATGAAGTACTGGCAAGCACATTTCAACCTTGAAAAGATAGAATTTGCCAACAAAAAAGCCTTTGTTGTTTCACTCACCAAGAGGTCCAAAACTTTAGCTTTTCTCTTTTCATTTTTTTTTTTGGGGAAGACGTTGATGCAACATAGGAAATTCAGAGACGCTTTGGTTGGCTATGTTGGAGACCCATGTCTGCAGTCTCTCCAGATGGGCTCCAAATCACCCCATACTATTGTATCCTGTTTTTCTCTCTCAATATTTTAGAATAAGGTAAAGGTAAAGGTTCCCCTTGCACATATGTGCTAGTCGTTCCCGACTCTAGGGGGCACAGCTCATCTCCGTTTCAAAGCCGAAGAGCCAGCGCTGTCCGAAGACATCTCCGTGGTCATGTGGTCGTCATGGCTATACGCCAAAAGCACAATGAACGCTGTTACCTTCCCACCAGAGATTATCCCTATTTTTCTACTTGCATTTTTTTATGTGCTTTCGAACTGCTAGGTTGGCAGAAGCTGGGACAAGTAACGGGAGGTCACCCCGTTACAAAGCACTAGGGATTCGAACCGCTGAACTGCCAACCTTTCAATTGACAAGCTCAGCGTCTTAGCCACTGAGCCACCGTGTCCCCCTTTTTTTAAAATAGTAAGTGCCAAAGCAATTCTTCCTGAAGCAAAGGATTCCTCCTCATACAGTTCTTTAACTCAAATTCTCCTCAATCTGGGAATTCCAAGAACTGCCATCTCAGCACGTTTGGAAACCACCCAAGGCAGGGCCAAGTTGGCTTCAAGTCCTTCAGCTCTCAAGTCACAAATACTCACTGGTAAACAGGCGTTGCTTGGCCTGGGAGGAAATACAGGACCTCATTTTCATAAGTCATGATGGTGTTTTCAAACTGTAAAGAAGAATGGAATGGAACATTCCAAATAGAAATTGGACCCCTGCCGTTCCTCCAAGTTGGTCAAAGGCCCATGTTGGACCTTTCCCTCTTCCCCTTTATCACCCCATGTGAAATAGGAAAGATCCAGTACCATAGTAAAAATATAGTTCCTAGCTTTTCCTCTAATTGTCACTTATAAAGCTGTTTATTATGAGCACAAAGGTTGATGCTTCATCTATTGGATGGATATAAACCTCTTTTTCTAACCTGGCTTTCCCAGATTGGGAGAAGGTCAGTAGACATAACCTATTCTACTTTCAGCATCCTTTCCAGACCTTCCAGAAGAGGGGGGGGGACCTTCCCCCGGTAATCTCTCACCTTGCGAGTTGTGCCACAAGAGTTTACACTGAAGAGGAAGACTGCTCCTGCCTTTGTCACAGAAGCTGGTTTGCAGCGTTTGTCTCTCAGCACTAAATTGGAGAGGTCCAAGTCTGGCATGCCAAACAACGTCCGAGCAGAGACTACAATTGTGCCGTTAGGCTGGCAGTCTGCAAGAGACACAGTTTATTCCAGGAAGTTCAGGAGGTAAGGATTCCTTCCTTGATAACCCCAGGACCCCCCCTCTAATCCCTCGCCTGGAGCAGAGCCGCATCACTGATGCCACCATAGATGCCTCCAGACAGTCAGCTCTTGGTGTTGATCATAGTTTTTCACAGCCAGATATAAGCAAACATTGCAGCAGTCGTTCCATGTAAACTGGCACTCTTTGTGTACCCATTCACTCCAACACCTCCATACCGGCCTTCCATTCCCAAAGAAATATGATTTTCACATTTTGATTGTTGAAGATAACAATTTACAGCATATGTCACCACCTCCCTTGGTAACAGGCATCATTTTTTACAATTTTCTCCCTCCCTCATATATTGATTCATCTCCTATCTTTCATAAAGGACGTCAATGCCTTTTTTAAACAAAAGCAACAAAAGGAAGCATGAAAAGGATAACAAGGCTACACACTGAAGAGCAGGGAAGCAGACCTACCAAAATCATTGTCCTATAAAAAAAGCCACACCACATTAAAGAGAGAGGGGGGAGAGAGGGAGAGGGAGGGAGGGGGAGAGAGAGAGAGAGAGAGAGAGAGAGAGAGAGAGAGAGAGAGAGAGAGAGAGAGAGAATTACAGCAAGAGTGGAGATTATTAACAAGTGGAGTGCACTGAAGCCCTGTATGGAAGCTGCATTAACTTATTGATCCTTTTGTTAAAGAGATGAAGATGCTATGGAAGATTGTAGAATAGAACTGAGATTGTATCCCCATCTAAATAGCTGTTGGGCATAACCATCCAATAGTAACAGTTCCCCCACAGGTCACTGACTTCATCCCCAGTGCACGAGTGAGAAAGTATTCCTGTCCTTAGCTCTATCAGCATTAAATTAATATTTCCCCCTTATTCTCCCATTGTGGTCACTGTCACTTATGATCTCTGTTTCAAATGTGCTTTTGTTTTTATCTGTAATGGGAAGGAAGGAAGGAAGGAAGGAAGGAAGGAAGGAAGGAAGGAAGGAAGGAAGGAAGGAAGGAAGGAAGGGAGGGAGGGAGGGAGGGAGGGAGGGAGGGGAGAGAGAGAGAGAGAGGGAGAGAGAGAGAGAGAGAGAGAGAGAGAGAGAGAATTACAGCAAGAGTGGAGATTATTAACAAGTGGAGTGCACTGAAGCCCTGTATGGAAGCTGCATTAACTTATTGATCCTTTTGTTAAAGAGATGAAGATGCTATGGAAGATTGTAGAATAGAACTGAGATTGTATCCCCATCTAAATAGCTGTTGGGCATAACCATCCAATAGTAACAGTTCCCCCACAGGTCACTGACTTCATCCCCAGTGCACGAGTGAGAAAGTATTCCTGTCCTTAGCTCTATCAGCATTAAATTAATATTTCCCCCTTATTCTCCCATTGTGGTCACTGTCACTTATGATCTCTGTTTCAAATGTGCTTTTGTTTTTATCTGTAATGGGAAGGAAGGAAGGAAGGAAGGAAGGAAGGAAGGAAGGAAGGAAGGAAGGAAGGAAGGAAGGAAGGAAGGGAGGGAGGGAGGGAGGGAGGGAGGGAAGGAAGGAAGGAAAAGGGTCAGTTTGATGTAAGGTGCTGGCCTTAGAAATCAAGTGATTGGGAGTTTTTAGGCATGAAAGCTGACTGGATGACTTTGTGCCAGTCATTTTCTCTCAGCCAAACCTACCTCATAGGGTTTTTGTTCTGGGGAAAATAGGAGTATTTTTGTGGCCTTGAGTTACTTATAAAATAATAAAGGTGGATAAAAATTTAAGGAAGAAAAGGCATTTTGGAGAGAATCTGGGTGACAGCAGAGACTTAAAACAGAGATGAGAGGCAGGATACAGGCCACTAATGGGGAAAGTGAAATTCATGCCAGTATTTTCCCGTAAACCATAAGGTGGTGAGCACTAACTCAGATAGGAAAAAACTGTGTGTGTTGCTAATGACATATCAGTAAAACAATGGTGAATCCAAAACCTATCTTCAGTTCCAACCCACCTTAAATTTTAAACTGGCAAAAGGCCAAACTGTTTTCTTTGCACCTTAGAATACCTTCTCTGTGTTATATAAAGCTTCACACAATATAGGTTTTCTACAATGTACTGAAGCCAAAGAGTCAAGAATCTGTGAGAAATGAAGTTCTTCCAACACAAATATAAATTACAGTTTTCTTGCACAAAGAGAGGGAAGATATATATAAGATATATATAGTAATGCCCAAAATAACATGAATGATATGCCACTAAATACATGAGTGCCTTTATAGTGAATTTATTAATCTAGATTAAATAGATTGAAAGTGACATCTTGAAATCTGGTTGACTACTTCCCAAATGAATTTAATGTATCTGGAAGGCTATCGGGATCAACATCCTTCAGGCATTTAAACAGGAATATCATTTACCAATTAGATCTTTCAGAGAGAAGCTGCAGGAAATGGTAAATTCAATCATTTCTGTTTGACTGAGATGGTCCTTAAATTGCAACTGGAAGGTGGACACAATCCCGAAGGGGTTTATTTCCTAGGATACAAAGAGAGTAGGTTTTCGAATGATAGAAGGGGGAAATGATTAAGCATCATATCGCAAAGTACAATTTAATGTTACATTTTCAGGGTATTTTATTTAGGTTTTCTCCTGGCTCCTGGCTTGTGGTTCAAAGTTCAAATGCAGCTCTTAACCCCAGCAATTTATGAACCTTTCCCTGAGGTGGCTCTCAAGATGATTATTTTTTTCCATTCATTAATACAGAAAGCAAGGGCACCTTTCAAAATAGTGTGATGATTACAGTAACACATCTAGATCATGTTGGAAGAGAACCTGCTGCTGTATCAAAGAGGGTTTTGATTTGTTGTTGTTAGTTGCGAAGTCGTGTCTGACCCATTGCGACCCCATGGACAACGTTCCTTCAGGCCTTACTATCCTCTGCTATCCTCTGGAGTCCATTTAAGCTCACGCCTACTGCTTAAGTGACTCCATCCAGCCACTTCATTCTCTGTCGTCCCCTTCTCCTTTTGCCCTCAATCTTTCCCAGCATTAGGCTCTTCTCCAGTGAGTCCTTCCTTCTCATTAGGTAGCCAAAATATTTGAGTTTCATCTTCAGGATTTGGCCTTCTAAGGAGCAGTCAGGGTTGATCTCCTCTAGGACTGACTTGTTTGTTCGCCTTGCAGTCCAAGGGACTCGCAGGAGTCTTCTCCAGCACCAGAGTTTAATGATGAGGCAACAGCTGACTCAGGAACATCAGGAGAAAAGGTAATAGCAGCCACAGTGGCAAGTGGGTGATCCCTTACTTGCTTATTCCTCTGTTTTATTCTGGGCTAGTCTTCCATCATGGCTCAGACTTGGGCTGGAGACATCCAGATGATCACAGGAAGGCAGTGCAGGGACATTGAAAACTAACTCTTTCCTACCTTTTAGCGCCATAGCAGTAGCGCTTACAACTTCTATACTGCTTTACAGTGCTTTACAGCCCTCTCCAAACGGTTTACAGAGTCGGTATATTGCCCCCAACAATCTGGGTCCTCATTTTACCCACCTCCGAAGGATAGAAGGCTGAGTTAACCTTGAGCCTGGTGAGATTCAAACTGCCATATTGCAGGCAGCCGGCAGCCAGCAGCCAGCAGAGGTACCCTGCAGTACTGCACTCTAACCACTGCGCCACTGTGGCCATCCACGTGTTTTGTCACCTAGATTGCTGGAGCTGAAGGCAGCAAGGGGGAATTCAGTGCATACCTGTGCCTGCAGACCCTGGGAGGCTTTTAGGGTTCCCACTCCATCCCAAAAGGCATCCCTTTACATTCCTCAACAGAAGGCTGCCCAGACCAAGGTTTGTCATACCTCAAGGAACACATGAGTGGCGAGCTTTGGCACTCTCAGGACCAGATGAGTTTGATTGGCCTGCAATCCATATTCAAGGGTCTGTGCAGTCTCTTGGGTTAGGGGTGTGTTTCCTACAAAGGGCAACCAATTCTGGTCCACGTTGCCACGTTTCACCACTAAATAGAGGGCTTCATTATCACAGAATCCTTCTGCACGGGGCAGCACTGGAGAGAAGAGGAAACAAGATGGGTGCCTCTCCTTTTACTTTCCCACTCACTGCGCCAATCCACAAGCATTTCCCATTAACATTTCTGACAGCTTAGTTTCACAGAATGGCATGAGCAACTACTTGACAATTCTTCATAAAATTGACTAGCTACATCATAGTGCCACTGTTTAACTGCCTCATTAAAAAGTATTAAGATATCAATGAAAGGCTATAATTGCTTCTAACAACTTTAGACTAACATCTTCTGGATCAATAGAATATAGAATAATAGAGTTGGAAGAGACCTTGGAGGTCTTCTAGTCCAACCCTCTGCTTAAGCAGTCCATTTTCGCCCTCCCCAGGCTCCTAGAAAGGCTCTGGAGGCTAGGACAGCAAAAACCAAGCCTTCCAGTCCCATCGGAAGTTGGCAAACAGGCAGTTTCCGGCCTCCAGAGGGCCTCCGGCCAGGTGGGGAAGGCCGTTTTTGCCCTCCCCAGACTCCTAGAAAGGCTTTGGAGGCTGGGGAGAGAGAAAAATGGACCTTCCCCCCAAGGTCCTCTACACGTGCCATCTGTGACACGCGTGCCATCTGTGACACGCGTGCCATAGGTTCGCCATCACGGCCCTAGACCATTTCAGATATGCAGACAAAAGACCTTATTTTCAATTCACTAGTTTACGTTTTCAGTTGCAGTGGAAATGTCTACTACCCAAGGATCTATCTTCCAGATTCTAACTATATTATTTCTGGTATCCATAATGGAAAGAGGCAAAAAATATTAGCTCCAATCAACTCACCTGCATCCCTCACCAAGGCAGACAGGGGAACTGGGACTTCAAAGATTTCTGCCTGAGGAATCACAATGAATTGCAATACAGGGTTGGTAGTATAATTTCGAAAGTGTTCTGGCACATACTGGGAAAAGTTAAAATGGAAGGCATTAATTTCTACATTATCACTAACAGGTAACTATTAAAAAGAAAGCCGAGCTTAGTATTGGTTATATGCCAGCTATTCAGATGGATGAAATTTATGGATTACAAAATAAATCCTTTTCTGTAATTCTGTGTTAAAATCTAAACAATATCTAACAATTTACATAGATAAATGGACGGCCTCAGATAGCTGCAAACTCTTTAGCAGCCTTATCCAGCCAAGCAACCTCTTGCAATAGCAATAGCACTTAGATTTATGTAACACTTCACAGTGCTTTTACAGCCCTCTCTAAGCGGTTTACAGAGTCCCCATGTTACCCCCAACAATCTGGGTCCTCATTTTACCCACCTCGGAAGGATGGAAGGCTGAGTTAACCTTGAGTCGGTGAGATTTGAACTGCTGAACTGCAGCTAGCAGACGGCTGAAGTAGCCTGCAGTACTGCACTCTAACCACTGTGCCACCTCGGCTCTAGATACATGGACTTCAGCTCTTACAATTTCCCAGCCAGCATGGCCATTATTAAGAATTCTGGGAGCCAAGAACCACATATTTGGAGAAAACCAAGATCGTGGAAGTCTGATTTTGACTCCATCTTGGAAAACATAAATTGCAAAACTTGTTTACATGTGTAGCACACTGAAACACTGTCATACCGCTACCCCAGATACCCTACAGCTGGAATCTTGGCTCCCTCTTTTATACAACTTGATAAAAGATGTCCATGCATTCTAATTTCTAAGCCTACCTCACCAATTATTTCTCTGCAAATACAATTATCAATTATCTAACACCCACTTTTAACACCCACCAGCCTTTGACCAACCATGTTCCACTTTGCGCTGAGGAGGGAAGAGAAAGACATTCAACTTGTCTAAAATTCTTCTAAAAACTAAGAGAGGCTAATCCATCCCCAGGTTAGAAATTCCCAGGAATTCTCAGAAATGGGTGGTCCAAATAACTATTGGTACTCAAGAAGAATGTCATTTCATGGGAGTTAATGACCTCCCTCCGATACAGAAGGGAGAATCTGAGGTAGCACCCATGTGCTAATTATAGGCACGCAGAATGAACCACAGTATCTGGAAAAATAAAATGTTTCAAGCCACTCCACATAATAATTCATTTTTGGCTGAATTATTATATTGGGGTTAAAAGGAACATCAGCAGTTTTGCTGTCAGTGCTCTGCTGCTAATAGAATAGAATAACAGAGTTGGAAGGGACCTTGGAGGTCTTCTAGTCCAACCCCCTGCTTATGCAGGAAACCAGGGGTGAAATCCAGCAGGTTCTGACAGGTTCTGGAGAACCGGTAGCAGAATTTTGAGTAGTTTGGCGATCCAGCAAATACCACCTCTGGCTGGCCTCAGAGTGGGGTGGGAATGGAGATTTTGCAGTATCTTTCCCCTGGAGTGGGGTGGGAATGGGGATTTTGCAGTATCCTTCCCCTGCCACACCCACCAAGCCACACCACGCCCACCAAGCCATGTCCACAGAACCGGTAGTAAAAAAAATTGGATTTCACCACTGCAGGAAAACCTATACCATTTCAGATAAATGTTTATCCAATTTCTTCTTAAAAACTTCCAGTGTTGGAGCATTCCCAACTTCTGGAGGCAAGTCATTCTTACTGATCAATTGTTCTAACTGTCATAAAATGTCTCCTTAGTTCTAGGTTGCTTCTCTCCTTGATTAGTTTCCACCCATTGCTTCTTGTTCTTCCCTCAGGTGCTTTGGAGAACAGCCTAACTCCCTCTTCTATGTGGCAGCCCCTGAGATATTGGAACACTGCTATCATGTCTCCCCAGTCCTTCTTTTCATTAAACTAGACATACCCAGTTTGTCTAGTGTCTAATGATTGTCTAATGATAAGACATTCCGTGGTGACACCTTCAGACAAGGCCACATTGATAGCTGTTCATACCTCCTTCTCAACTCCAGGACTATCGAATGATATCTGCACAAGATAATCTTTGTTACCGTTGGGGTGTTTGATTTCAATGATCTTGCAGCCCCATTTCTCAGCCTTAGGCAACGGCAAGGGCCCCGAATGACCCACTGTCACACCAACCAGGTCTACATCTGGCAAGAAGGAGCCAACCGTTGCATTGAAGAGCATGAGATTTATCTTTGTATCTGCAGGGGGAAGAAAACCATTTGAAGGAAAAGTCTGCTTTGGGCTTGATGTTCTCTCTCATCTTTTCCTCCAACTGCTTTGGGAATGAGCCGCCCCCCCCCCCTTTGGCTGATTCTAAGACTTGAATAGCCAATATGATACCGACGGGCAACCAGTGTACTCACCTCTTGATGCCTACCAGATTCTCCTACCCTATTTAATATGGATGGCATTGAACGATCTTTTAAATAAATCAATTGGAAAGTTGGCATGATGGCACAGCATCATCAGTCTGTGTGGTCTTTATCAGTAATGGGCAGGAAATAGGGTTGGGATCCACTGGAAAGATCTTCAAAGGTTTAGGAGTATCCCTTGTCCAGAGGCAACAATTTGTTAAGTTTCTGTTGAAAGTTTTTTTTTTTTAAAGCTAGGATAGTAGAAATGAGGTAGTGTACATCAGGAATGAACAATTCACAGGTCGCTACTCAATACCCATTTTCTGGGTCTCAGGTCAACCCTCACTGTCAAAAATGGTGCATTTTCTGTTTCTTTGCCATCTGTTGCCACCCCTGCAAAAGGCTGCAAATAGATATGCCAAGCCTCAGTGAAGCTGACTTTTTGAGTTCAGATTTCTCCTCCCTCTCTCTTTCTCTCTGTGTATATGTGTACACACACACAAACATATACACCACATTGCACATTCCTCTCTCTCTATATGCACACAACACATCAAGAATGGTTCAGCCAGGTTTGTAGTGGGACCCTGGACAAGATGTCCTTGATTCCACTACTCCCTCGAAGAAAACCTTATTGCTTTCTGTCTGTTAAGAAGTCCAGAGTTCTGGAGTTCTTAAGAAGTCCAGAGTTCTTTGTTGTCTTCTGACCCATGCTTTATAAGTTAATCAGAAGACCTTTCTTTTCTCTTAGGTTTCTCTGCTCCTTGTTACTGAGGGATAAAGATGGCAGCAACATGTCACAACCTGTTTTTTTTTTAAATGTCTAACTGAGCTCCAGCACTTAAGGAAATGAAGATGGTGGGTGTGGTTGCCTAAAGCTGTGCTCTGCAGTAATATAAAATCCCCTTCAAGCAACTCCTGATGACTTCATGGACACACCCATGCAGTTTTCTTGGCAAACCGCTGCATTAAAAAGTTGTTTGCCACTGCCTTCTTCAGAGATATTTTTACAAAAGCTTTTATATTCTCTGAACGTACCCCTCTGAGTAACCAGCTTGTGGTAAACTAAAGAGTATGCAGGTGAAACAATATTAGGAATGATAGACAAAGGGTCCTGCTTAAATGACCATCTAAATATTAGATCATTATTCTACAGAAGCATTTTTAAAAGTCAGATCTCGCAAAACTCAAGTGTGCCCACATATCTAGGTGGCTTGCCAACCACTAGGGGGCAATAGAGAACTAGAAGGCTTTATAGAAAATAGCGGGTTCTACAGAAGAGGCATCTTTCTACTGTCCTGTATCAATTTCTTATAAAAAGACAACTCACAGTCTGTAATCCTGATAGGTGCCTGCTGCAAAGGTGTGATGATCTTCTTCAGCATAAGATGCTTCGTAGTACCTCTCTTTTCTTCTTCCCACAAATGCTCCACAAAGATGTTGATTGTGTAGGTGATCATCAGTTTTCCATCAACCACGTGACTCTGGAAGACAAGAACAACTGGTAACCATTGCTTAAGTCACGGGTGTCAAACTCACGCATCACGTTGCTTTCATGTGATGTTTCGTGATGTTTTTCCCATTTGTGGAGCTGGGGTGGGCCTGGCCCGCCAGCCACCAGTTTGACACCCCTGGATTAAGTGGTCATATATTAAGACAAATCATGTACTAAAAATGGGCAGCCCCCTTAAAATCCAGTTTGCTCTTTTCTTGACGTTGCCATCAATCTGACATTTCAATGCACCGTACCTTTCAGAAGCAGAAGCTGAACTGTGGTCAACCATTTATTTTTCTTCTCTCCACTTCAAATAATGTGTCTTGATAGATCAAAAATGTGCAAAATGTGGCTCTTCAGATGGTGTTAAAACTACACCATCGCCTGTCATCACTGGCCATGTTGTCTAGGGCTTGTGACAGTAGGAATCCACCAGCCCCTCTCGGAGGGAGATGAGCAGTTCAAAAATGTGAAAAATAAATAAACACCTGGAATGTGTCCTTATTTATGCTAGACAAGAGTTGAGCAGCTTGGATCCTTAAGAGACTGATATGGCACCGAAATATTTTTTTCACAGCCTCTAAAAAAAGGTGCTTTCCCCCTTATTGAGAGTTAGGAAAAAGATGAGCTATATATCACAATGGGCTTAACACAATAAAAATGAAGAGAAAATTTAAAAACTCGCACCAGAAAACCTGACTCATCAGTATATACAACACGCCCCCCTTTGTAATGCACCATCATGTACAGTAGCTTTTAATATCCAAAATGTTTCCTAAACCTACCTTGTAGTTACCACCCAGTGCACCAATGGGTATCTTTACTATAATGGCATCCTTGTTACTGGCCAGCATGTAACCTCGGCTTTTTACATCCTGAGTTGACAGTTTGTATAAGTCGACCCCCATCTCTACGTGCAATTCTTTGATTGTACCAGCTTTAATTAGAAGAGGAAAAATGTGCTTTGGGATAGTCCAAGTGATTGTTTCTTCGGTGTAGGTTATACCATCTAGGGAGTAATAGGGTAGAAGAGAAAAAGATAGTACAAGGCTATAAGGAGGCAAACCTAAGCTTTCAGAGGTTAGGTCAGGGATCTACAGCCTGGAGATCATTACTCTGTTTTTACCCACCTATAGGGCAGGCCACGGCAGTGTCGACTATGAAGAGCAGCACATGCTGCTTGTAGTAGGTACTCGCTCTCACAGAAGAAAAAGGGATCCCACTGATCTGAAATAGGAGCAAGACGTTTCCAACTTTTTACTTTGCTCAAGCATCAAATTGCGAGATATTCAGGACACGGAATAAAGTATATCTCTATATACGAATCACATCTGACGACATTAATTTTTTTTAAAAGAGCAAGTATCTCTGAGCCATAGACAGATAGGTGGGTGGGAGATCAGGGATGTCACCAAATTCTTTAGACTGAAGGCACCAATCCCATGTTCCTATCCATACTAATGAAGAAGGGTAGGAAAAAAAAGGGCCTCTGGTGGCTCAGCAGACTAAGTCTGTCTATTATTAACACAGCTGCTTGCAATTACTGCAAGTTCAAGTCCCACCAGGCCCAAAGTTGACTCAGCCTTCCATCCTTTATAAGGTAGCTAAAATGAGGACCCAGATTGTTGGGGGCAATAAGCTGACTTTATATATAATATACAAATGGATGAAGACTATTGCTTAACACAGTGTAAGCCGCCCTGAGTCTTCGGAGAAGGGCGGGATATAAATGCAAATAAATAAATGAATGAATGAATGAATGAAAGAAATGAAATGAAATGAAATGTGGATTTACAGGTGACTGTTACATATAAGACCAAATCAGAAATGAGGTGGTGATGAGCCGCCTGGGAAAGCCAAGGAAAATCATCAAAACTATAAAAAAGTGAAAGTTAGAATATTTTGGACATGTGATGCTACACCTGGAAAAACACGGCATACTTCACTTAATCCTCCAGAGAAAAATTGAAGGCAAACAAGCAGAAGAAGATCATCATGTCTTCAAAATCTAAGGGACTGATTTGGACCAAACTCAACAGCACTTTTTCGTGTGGCTGTTGATAAAAATAGGATTGCCAACATGATCACCAACGTTCGATGACGGATATGGCACAAGAAGAAGAAATGAACACCTATTCCCATGAGTTATAGTTATTTTAGCTAAACAACATTACTGAATGCATGGATTCTGGCCACAGCCTTCTGTCCTGCATCTTCATATGTTCTGAAAATTAAAAGTGAGCTCACTTCCACTTTCTGAGCTTCAGATGTACTGTAGGGAGCTCGCAACACGATCCTGGTCTCTGTCATGTTAATCCCATAACCGGCAGCTTGAGCTTCTTCAACCAGCATCGACCTCTTCTCAGAGCCCATGTGAAAGACTATTTGCCAAATGGAGGGAGCTCCAGTTTTGACCTAAAACGTGGGAGCAGAAAGCAAGAAAACGAAGCATTTTAAGAGTTATGTAACTGCCCGCGTGGAAATTATGCTACCTGGGCTCCGTTTGGATTAGGGAGAAGACAGAGAAATACCTCTGAGAAAGCAGATGCCCAGTCTTCAGGCTGATCTTGAAGAAAACCATCTGAGATTCTGGGAACATTTCTTGTTGCTGAGACCTGGAGGGGAAATAAGAGATCATATATTTGGGAGATACTTCAAGGCATTTGTTTGAGAGCATAAATGTCTATCATTCCAGCCCATTGCTGAGTTCTTAACTCAGCCTGGATGTTTTTGCAGTCATTATTTATTTATTTATTTATTTAAATGCCACTGAGCCATCGCTGTTTTTGTATTCAGGACCATCTCTGGAGACTTTGGTTATTTTGTCAGGGGACAGGGTTGGTGAAACATCATTAAAAATTACATTTCACCCACCCTCTCCCCTGACGAAATAACCGAAGTCTCCAGAGATGGTCCTGAATACAAAAACAGTAATGGCTCAGTGGCACCTAAATTCTGTAGAGTCATCTGCATAAATGAGATCAGCAAACGAAAGTTCATTTATGCCATAAACAAAATTGCCAGAACAAACCTCAGCCTCAACAAACTTAGAGCAAGACCTGATCTATCATTTCTGCAATGGATTTGCTCCTGTGAACTTCGCACAGAACTCGAACGAAGACAAGACGAAGGAGAAACCAACCTTTACATTGACTACCGTGCTGACTGCATAAAAAGAAAAACCTACAGTCAATTGGCCAACAACCAACCCCCCCATCAAAGCATCCAACCATCCGTCGCACCGAACTTCCAATCATCTGTCATACAAAACCCTCAACCACCCATCGCTCAGCCAACTGTCACTCAACCAACTAACATCCATCCATCCTTCTTACAGAACCCCTAAACATCCATTGTTCAACCATCCACTGCTCAACCAATTGCAGTTCAACCAACCAACCTCCAACTGCACGTTGAACAGAACCTCCAACCATCCGTGGATCAGAACCTCCAACCAACTATCATCAATAACTAGGTATGCACGCCCCTTATTTCCTCTTCACCTAATGCTGCAGATCTTAAATGCAAACTGATAAATGCAAGAAGCACTGTAAACAAATTGCCTGAATTTATCCTCATGTTAAACAATGGTACATTTGATATTATATTTGTATGTGAAACATGGCTGAACTCATCCATCCCTGACTCCATTATTTCAGACAAAGAGTATCATGTTTTTAGATCAGATCGTGAAACCCGCAGAGAAGGTGGAGTAGCTATCTTTCATCAAAAGTCACTGAATCTAAAAAATGTTCAAGTTGCACATAAACTTGCTATTTCAGAAACTATTGTATGCGACCTGTCCCTTAATACCACACTTCGATTCCTACTATGCTACAGAGCCCCTGACTATGACATCGCACATGCGAACATGTTAACCTCACTACTAACTTGGGCTACCTCTTGCCCATATCCTCTCATCTTCCTGGGTGACATCAATCTACCTCATATTAACTGGATAAAAAACGAATGTACAACTGAACCCATCCATACTACCCTATACAATGCTGTCACAAATCTAGGTCTTGAACAACTAGTAACTAACAGTACAAGAATCAACAACTGCCTTGACGTCATCTTCTGCAACAACACAAACTCAATTTATGAACTACAAATAAAAGAACCCTTTTCCAACAGTGACCACAGCATGATAGACTTTTGTCTCAATTTACGCCCTTACAAAAATCATCATAATAATAGTATTCCAAACTACAATTTCAAAAAAGCCAACTATGACCTTATAAACACCTACCTCTCATTTCTTGACTGGCAAAATCTATTCTCATCCTGTATCACTACTGAAGATCACTACAGAGTTTTCCTACTCAAAATCAATAGAGTCATTAAATTCTATGTACCACAAACCACCACAAAAATCAAGAAAAACAAATTACCTATATCAATAAAAAAGCTTCAATCAAAAAAAAAAGTCCCTTTGGAGAAAAAAACAAAAAGGGACATTAGCTAATTTCAAAAACCGCTACAGAAATATATGCAACCAAATAAAAATTGAATGCACCAATTACCACATCAAGCAAGAAGAAGACCTTCTGTGCACAAATTCCAATCGTGCTTTTTATAATTTCATGAACAACAAACTTAATGACTCGAGATCCATCCCACCACTAAAAGAATCTAACGGCAAAGAAAATAATGATGAAACAGTTAAAGCAAACCCCTTTAACACATTCTTCGGCTCAGTCTTTGTTAACAGTAATGGCTCATACCCGACATTCCCCAACCGCACCAACAACGACCTAACACATATAGATTTCACTGAAGAAAATGTTGAAAAAGCTCTTCGCAAACTGAAACCATCCCTATCTATAGGACCTGATGGACTATGTGTATATTTCTTAAAAAAGCTTTCCACTAATATAGCAGAACCCCTAAGCATAATCTTTGGAAAAGCCTTCACGATCAGTTCCCTTCCCAAACTTTGGTCACTAGCCACGGTCATCCCTGTCTTCAAAAAAGGAGACTCCAGCTTAGTTGAAAATTACAGACCAATCTCTCTATGCTGCGTCACCTGTAAAGTCATGGAATCTATCATCAACCAATCCATTATCCTCCACCTAGAAACAAACAATCTACTCTCTAATAAACAATTTGGTTTCAGAAAAAAATTATCATGTAACTTACAACTTCTTCAATGCAAAAACATATGGACTACAAATCTTGATCAAGGCAAAACAATAGATGCAATTTACATAGACTTCTGTAAAGCTTTTGACTCAGTGGTACATGACAAACTTCTCCTAAAACTAAAATCCTACGGCATCTCCAGACTCCTCCACAATTGGATAACAGCATTCCTGTCAAACAGACAACAAGTGGTCAAAGTGGTTGTGAACCGCCCTGAGTCCCTAGGGAGATAGGGCGGTATAAAAATATGAAAAATAAAATAAATAAATTAAATAAATAAAATAAAATAGGCAGTGCCCTATCAAATCCTGTTCCTGTCAATAGCGGCGTTCCCCAAGGCAGTGTTCTTGGACCAACACTCTTCATATTATACATTAATGATCTCTGTGACCATATTAAAAGTAATTGTGTTCTTTTCGCTGACGATGTCAAACTATTTAACACTATCAACAATACAGCTACCCTTCAAAAAGACCTTGACTTTGTGTCAGAATGGTCAAAAACTTGGCAACTCCAAATCTCAACCAGCAAATGCTCTGTCTTACACATTGGAAAAAAGAATCTAAACACTAAATACAAACTCGATGGATATTATCTTACAGATGACCCCCATCCTGTTAAAGACCTTGGAGTTTTCATATCAAATGATCTAAGTGCCAAAGCCCACTGCAACTACATCGCAAAAAAGGCTTTAAGAGTTGTAAACCTAATCTTACGTAGCTTCTTCTCCAGAAACACTACACTACTAACCAGAGCTTATAAAACATTTGCTAGACCAATTCTTGAATACAGCTCGCCTGTCTGGAACCCATACCACATTTCAGACATCAATATAATTGAACGTGTCCAGAAATATTTTACAAGAAGAGTTCTCCACTCCTCTGAATACAACAAAATACCTTATGCCACCAGACTTGAAATCTTGGGTTTAGAAAACTTAGAACTCCACCGCCTTCGACAGGACCTGTGTTTAACTCATAGAATCATCTATTGCAATGTCCTTCCTGTTAAAGACTACTTCAGCTTCAATCACAACAATACAAGAGCAAACAATAATTTAAACTTAATATTAACCGCTTCAATCTTGATTGCAGAAAATATGACTTCTGTAACAGAGTTATTAATACTTGGAACACACAACCTGACTCTGTGGTCAAAATCCCCAAAGCTTTAACCAAAAACTCTCTATTATTGACCTCACCCCATTCCTAAGAGGTCTATAAGGAGCGTGCATAAGAGCACAAACGTGCCTACCCAATTAATATAGTTATTACATACTTATGCTTATATATATGCTTATATATCATATAGTTATTTTCATGCTTATGCTTATATATACTGTTGTGACAAAATAAATAAATAAATAAATAAAATAAAATAAATTAAGGCAGAGGTGAGGAACTATGGCAGGGGTGAAATTCAAAATTTTTCCCTAGGAGTTCTGTGGGCGTGGCAGGGGAAGGATATTGCAAAATCTCCATTCCCACCCCACTCTGGGGCCAGCCAGAGGTGCTGGTTCTTCGAACTACTCAAAATTTCCTCTACCAGTTCTCCAGAATCTGTTAGAACCTGCTGAATTTCACCCCTGAACTATGGCCCCTTTATGACTTGTGGATGGCTGACTTAGGAATTCTGGGAGTTGGAGTCCACAAGTCACAAAAGGGCCGTACCCCTGCTTTAAGCTATAACCTTCTCAATAACAACAATCTGTTTCTTGTTTTCATGCTGGTCAAGAAGGGCCATGCTCTGATCTCCAGCTTTACCATCTTGGGGACTCCCTATCCTGGCTTGATAACGGCATAGTGCAAACATGCATTAAATGGAAGTCACTTTCCTTAATCAGTAGGACCAAGAATGGGTAATAAATGTTCTATTTGCTAAGCCAGTTGAACACCTTCTGCTTCTGCAGCCTGCCTTCTAGTGAGGCAGGAGCAACAAGTATTCACTGAGCTAGGAAGATTAGAGTTTAGAAGTGGATTAATCTAGTTCACCAGCCACACTGGCAGCTCACCACAACTTCCTGCTTAAGGCAACGCTCCTTGCAGAAATCAGAAGTATGTGTTTTATTCTCAGAAGCTTAGAAGGTCATATAAAGCAAATGTGTTGCAGTACATTGGAAAGTCCTGAGATGACGTGCAGGCTTGTCTCACCGCAGAATGGTTAGTTGCTACACCGACACCATGCAATTGGGAGCTGAGCACTCAGGTTGGCGAAAGGCCACCTTCCTCATATTCGTAATTCTGAGGCCAGTTGATATCTTTGGGATGTTGATCCATGCTTCCTGGATCATGCTTTGCAGATGAGGCAAGATGCATTAAATTGTAAGCAGGGCATGACAGACAGCCTTATTTTATGTCCATGCTATAAATTAAGCGTTCTCCCTTCTACTCTGTCAAAGAGGCTAGTCTGTTCTAACAATGTATGCATGCTTCCCTGATTTCAGCTGAGTTTTCCATCATGGATCAGTGGAAAATTGAGCAGAGATTGTTGTCTCTATTTCTTCTGCTTAAATTCTCAGTCTGGTGGGCGTAGTATATTCATTTACCGGTATTTAGCCTATGGCATATCATACATGGACTACAATATATTAACATTTCACCTAGATTAGTAAAACACAATAAAATAGAAATGTTAAAAAGATCTACGTTCAAATACCAAATGTCTCAGCCATCTAGCCACTGAAGCGCAACATCGTTTATATTAACAAAATCAGATACTAGGCGGGTGTAATATTGTGAGTGGTGTATAATATCGCTCTTTATCTGGTATAATATGGCTCTTTATATGTGCTACTTCAATTGTTCAATTTTAAGCTTACCACCAGGTACATTCAAGGTTATCTGAAAACAGAACCAGCCTTACTATGTTTAAAAAAAAAAAAGGAACCACCTCGTACAGAAAATTCTGGGCCCAGTTCTGCATTATTCTTCTCCCCCGGTCCCTAGACTGGACTAACCCATCACTTTAGAGTTAGGCAGTTGGATCCTTTCTACAGCAGAAAGATTTCTTCCAGCATTGCTCTTGAAACCAGATTCAGCTGCCAATCCAGCTGGATCCAATGACTGGCATGATCACGCAAGAGGCTAGTAATGTTCACTCAAATAGACTATCCCAATACCAAAAATATTCCACGGTCTCACATTCACATGACAGAAATCCAGCCACTGTCTTAGTCTATCACCCATTGAACTACTCATCAATTTCATCTTAGTGACTCAAATCCAGTGGCTGAACAGGCAGTCCTCGACTTATGACCACAACTGAGCTCCAAACTTTCTCCTGCTAAGTGAGACATTTGTTAAGTGAGTTTTGCCCAATTTCACCATCTTTCTTATGATCTTTGTTAAGCGAGTACTGCAGTTCTTAAGCTAGTCACGATTGTTCAGTGAATCTGGCTTCCCTATTGACTTTGCTTGTCAGGTGGTCGCAAAAAGTGATCTGCAACCGTCATAAATAGGAGTCAGTTGCCAAGCATCTGAATTTTGGTCACGTGACCATGGAGATGCTGCAATGGTCGTGTGAAAACGGTGATGTCACTTTTTCAGTGCTGTTGTAACTTTGAACGGTCACTAAATGAAGTGTCATAAGTCAAGGACCGCCTGTAGTGGAAAGCTGAGTGTGCTTGTGTTGTCTCAGGCAATTGAACAGAAGAGCACACAGCCCGACTTGTGGGTATAGTACTTGTCGAAATGCAGAGACTGGCTAGATATTCACGTCCTCATCCTTCCCAAAGCTGCCTCTCCCAAATTGACACAATTCAACATCTAGCCTCAGTACAGAATTATACTTGCAAAATGTGACTTTCTCTGGCAGAGGATTAGGACTTCTTGGCTACAGAGTCTGCAATTGGTATCCATAAAAGAGAACATACAGTTCTAGTATTAATCTCTTTTCAAATTATTCGCCTACAGACTTTAACCTGGAGATACTAAAAAAAAAACCTAAAGGAGAATCTAAGAGCCCATAAAAACCTAAAGGAGAATCTAAGAGCCCATAAATGCATTCTACTTCCATTACTTCTATGTAATATACACAGAACCAGAACTCAAGTGCAGTTCAGCTATCCACTGTCGCGGAGCTCCCCTGGTAACACGTTCATAGGAAAATTGAAGCACCATCACAGTTTTGATTCTGCAGCACTATCAATGCTGAGGGTTGCTTGACCATTCTCCAAACTTACCTCCATATAGTTTGTCTCACAGACAATTTCCCTGGACTGCCATGGGCCATACGAGCAACTCACAGGGACATTAAGCAAAGCTGCAGTGTGCATCTCTGGGTTTGTTGCTACCTGGATTTGTATGGTTAATGTGAACTGCTGATCATCCTGAATAAAAGGTTGGAGAAAGAAGAAAACAATGAATTAACAGCAAAGTCTTTGGATGTGCATATAGAAATGACGCTTCCAAGCTATTTTTTTTTTTTTTTATTCAAAAAGTTTTTATTAGTCAAAAAAGGTTTATACAAATACATATCAGGTATGGTAAATTTTCAGTTTTCTTATCTAAAATAAGAATTTTACTCAAATTTTTTAACACATACAACAGCCATATGGCAAGCAGGTGACACGAAGTAGCTAAATTTACAAATTTTAAAAACGTAATAAAGAAGAGTCAAGAATAAACAGAATATCGTACAAAAGAGAATAAGGAAAACCAACACAATCCCAAATATCTTTATCACTTCCTAGTTTTGGATCTCAGAACTCTGGGTTCAGCCTGACCCAACTCCAGGGCCGCAACAGCGGCAGCCGCTCCGCCCCATGATCTATAACCTCCCTTCTTCAATTCCTGGGTCATCTGATTCCAGGAGGCTTTGTGTTCCTCCACATAGGCCGTAGCCTCCATAATTGTACTGATTTTTTTTTCGTAATGCCCTCCCGGAAAATCATCAATCCCTCTGGCATCAGCCATCTGAAGCCCACTCCTTCTGGTACAATTTGCTTGACAAAAATAATATTTCTTTCTTTTTCACGTACCTGTCTGGGAATCTGCCTCAGAATGGCTATCTCCCTGCCCCTGTAAATCAGTGCCCCACTCCTATGTTTTCTAAGAATTTCATCTCGTCTCTCTTCTCACAAATTTGACATGAACCTCTCTGGGAACTGCATGCGTGCGTGCATATTGCGAATTAACTCTATAAACTCGATCCACATCCCAATTCATGAAATCAACACCTCTCCCAAGAAATTCTCCCAACAATTTAGTCACAACATCTCTCAAGTCTTCTTGGTCCACTTCTTCCAAATTTTGAAACCTAAGGAAATAAGACATTTTATCCATCTGTAGTCCAAGCACAGCATTGCCTGTCGTCTCCTCTCTTTTCTGCACTGCCGCATCTCACCCTCAAACCTTCCACTTTCTGCTTGTTTTCTGCTGAAACTTGTTGAGTATCCTTTAAATCCTTTTGGATAGTCACAATTTCTGCTCTTATTTCATCAATTTCTTGTCCATATTAGATAACTTTTCCAAAATTCTCTCCATCTCTCCAGCAGTTGGTCTCTGACCTTTTGCCATTAAGGAAAAAAAATACAAAATCCTCAGGCAGGCACAGTATCCTTGTAATTTCCTCCGGATCCACCAGGGGCACTCACAGGAGCAACGAGTCCAGAGTACAGTTAGTCAACCAGGAAGCCGAAGGAAGTGATGTCATCAAAATTCTCATAGTGAAGGCGGAAGCTGGACGCCACCACTGTTCCCCAGAAGGAGGGGCCTCAAACCTTCCCTCCTAAATTTCTCCATCACCTCTTCTCTCCAGAGCTCCACAAAACCGGTAATCTTCTTATTTTAAGTTCTCCTCTCTCCAGAATAACTCGTGCTCCTTCCAACCGCAGGGGAAAAAACCCCCGCACTCCGGGCACTCCACTCACGTTTACCGATATTCCCTTCCTTCTCCTCCTCAATTCTTCTCCGTTCCTGTTCACCACCAGGCTGCTGCAGTTATAAATCCAATGCCCGGTGTCACGGGCACAGCGGCAAGCGGCGACCAAAATAATGGCCGCGGCCCGTGGCCTCCGAACCCCGCCAAGCCTAGGACGCGCCAGCATCGGTCCCCACAGTCCTGTATGTCGGCTGGGAGACCCCTGGCGAGCCGTCCGTGCGGCAGGTGTCCTTTTCGGAACACCTGGCCCCTGAGGGCCTCGGCGGCGGCCGGATTCGGGCGCTGGAGGCAGGAGAAGCCTTCCAGACGTCCGTTGCCGCTGGACACCAGAAGTCGTCTCACGCTTCCAAGCTATTAAGTTGTGCTGGTTTAAGTAGTTAAGGTACAACATTGCTAGTGAGGTGTACTATTCAGTATAGGAAAAGGACATCTTCAGAACTGCTGGAACAGGATTACAATTTCCACATCAACATCATAAGCAGGAAGTTAACAGTGTTGCAGAACAAATTACAAGCTTCATAGAGGCAGGGATCCTATACCATTCCAGATGATGGCGGCTCACAATTATATAGTAAGACTGCATGCAACATAAGAAGATGGGCAGTGATAGGTAGTACCATGACTTAGCCTACCCCTAGGTTAGTGTTTGTGTATACATCTTCCAACCTGGAAATAACATTCTGCATTTTTTCCCCCAGTATCCCTCAGATTTTTGTAGATTCAAGTTAAACATCTTAACTGTGGGTATAATGAGGAAAATCTTTGAACACCTCACAGCAGGGGTGTCAAACTGGTGGACCGTGGGCCGGATGCCTCTTGCGCAGGCCACACCCACCCCAGCTCCACGAATGGGAAAAATGTTGTGAAATGTCACATGACGGCAACATGACGTGATGAGTTTGACACCCATGCCTTACAGATTGGCTTACAACATAAAAACAGAACCTTTTTTTTTTTTGCTTTGATCACACCCATTTCCTTTCTTGCTCCATCCTTATAGTCAGGGGTGGGCTGCTGGGGGTTCGCAGGGGTTCAGGAGAACCTCTAGCTAAGATTCTGTGCAGTTTGGAGAAGCCCCAAATCCCACTCCTGGCTGGCCCCACCCTCCCAGGAGTCCCCACGCAGCCTGTTTTGGATGCAGGTAAGTGCAGGGTGTGTGCGGATGCTTAGGGAAGGCAAAAAATGGGCATACTGGAAGTTTGGGAAGGCCGGAGCCTCCGGAGGGCCTCCGGAGCCTGGAGGGCCATTTTCACCCTGCCGGAGGCTCGAAGAAAGCCTCTGGAGCCCGGGGAGGGCAAAAACACCCTCCCCAACTGTGGTGCATGAGGCCGATCAGGCCACACCCACCATGGCCACACCCATCCAGCAACTGGGCAGAGAACCCCTTGCTAAAATTTTTAAAGTCCATCTCTGCTTATAGTGCCCTCAACACCCTATAGAACATTTATCTGCAGCCTTTGCCCAAAAGAAGTTGGATGACTAACAAATCATTGAGACATTAGTATAGAATTCCAGAGCCTGGTTTACAGCCAGTCCACCATTATACACCTCTCCTACCTACCACTATGTGAGTGTAGCAGCCAATCAAGGAGGCCCGGAACTCGATGTTCCCCCAAGCATCCTGGAAGACGGTATAGCCACATTTCATAGCCTGGACCTCATCAATCGACCAAGCTCTGCCAAACCGATCTGCAAGAACAAATATATTGGTTATTTAGAAACAGGAAAATTGCATTGCATTTCTAAGCACAGTTATCACCACCATATTGCTGACAAGCATGATCTTGCATAAAAGGTAAGCAGCATACAGGCCTTCTTTTCACTTAAGCCAGATCCAGATTTGCAAATGTTTGAAAAAAGTGATTTTTTCCCCCCTTGTGGTGCAGCATAAAAGATGGAGAGCTTGAGTAGAGAAAATATCCATCGGAATTATAAGGGCATACCATCATTGGCAGGGAAGAGAGCGTATTACAGAGGTGTCTACAATATTAAATGGTGGCTAAGATAGCTTTTCCCTCAAAAATCAATTGATATTAATAGTTCTAATGTACCAGGTTGTTTTTTTTAAATCTGATGGTGATGGGGAGATGTCGAGGAATTATAACATACAGAAACCATTAAGTATATTCCTTCAATATGCAAGTGGAGGACATAGGTGGGATTTTCAGCCTCCCATCCAAGTAGTAAACAGACCCAAATATGTGATTTCCAAATGGAACAAACGAACAGAGGTTAAGGTAGGAAGACAAATTGAAGCTATAGCACAAGCTATTGTTACTTGCCTAAAACCTAGAGAGTTAACCACTCAGATAGAAAGCCACAGTTCTTTGGATTCACTTCCTGAAAGATGTTGCAGAGAGTGAACACTGCATCTGTTTGCAACATTTTAAGGCAGCTACCAGACAATCCTGGGAATAGACCCGGCTGCTTTAAGATGCTGCAGGCAAGATGCTCCATGCAGGTTCCTGCGGTGCATTTTAAAACATTCCCTGGAGATTGAATCTGATGCACTGCACCGCTTTACTAAACAGCATTACTTCATCCTTGCATCATCAGATGGAATACCATATTAAAAAACAAAGTTCAGATTGAAGAATTCCTAACAATTCACAATAAAAGACAGAAGGATCAAAACTCACCCAGGGCAGCAAAAACGACATACTTGTTCTGGAAATAACTCGGATTCAACTTGAGTTTTGCAAGGCTACCTAGACATTCCACTTCCACCTGATCTGAACCGCAAAGAAGAAGAATATTTTATTAGATGTTAATCTCATTTTTCATTCAGGAGCACAACATGGTGTACCTAGTCCTTCCTCTGTCTATTTCTCCCAAAAATCGCCCTGTGAGGGATGTTGCAAGCTGACTGGCTCTATTTTAAGCATCCTCAAATCAGCTTGGGAACAAAGTTTCCAAAAGGATCAGGTCATGATCCCTCCACCAAGCTAGCCAACTGCTCAAAATATCTGAAATTCCTGACATGATCCAATTGATAACTACAGAAGCCTGCACCAATTCACCAGCTTCTCCAGACATTTTACACTCCCATTCCTTTCTTTCCAGCCAAAGGCTAAAGGCCTAAATGATAATCCAAATAACTAAAGCATGTTAAGCTGGGGAAGGCTGCAATAAAAAACACCAAACCAGCTCACTCTGTGCATAACTTGTATGAATTATGAATGTAATATGGAAGAGCTTGGAAGAATTTAACAATAGTGCTTTTCCCAAGTCTGGGTCCCAAGAGGCTTTTCCAATTGGCCAATAGCCAGAAGTATAATATCCGTTGCTATCTCTAACTGAGCCAACAGACCTGATCTTTCTTATTAACCGTTCTAATAAGGAATAATGGGAGAAATTATTAGTCCAAGTATCTAGAACAGGGGCATGAAACTCAAGGCCCAGGGGCCGGATCCAGCCCGCGGGGTGCTTAAATGTGGCCCGTAGCGCTGCCCTGGAAACAGTGAAGGAGTGGGCTGCAGTGCCTCTGCCAACAAAAATGAAACTCCATTTTTGCTGGCAGAGGGTTCCATTGCAGCTGAAAATGGAATTCGGGAGCCCGTTTTCACTGCCAGAGCCCTTGGGCCACTACAGGTGCCCCTGACATGAGTGATGTCAAGCTGGCCATGCCATCCTGGCCATGCCCACTCCACCGCCCACCCCAAGGTCAAACACAACCCTGATGTGGCCCGCAATTCAATTGAGCTTGACACCCCTGTTCTCGAAGGTACCAATTTCTTTCCTTAGTAGGTTGCACCTTGGGAAAGAGCAAGACAGAATCCCTGCCCAATTTGTGTGCTTAGTCAAGGTGAGGACTAGACTGCCTTCTATTTCTTTAAAAGGAAGAAAAGTGGCTGAGGGACACCTGTAACTCTACATCAGGGGTGTCAAACTTGTGTCGTCACAGCAGCATTACGCCTCCTGTATCGTGACTTTCCCCCACTTTGCTAAACCAGGCATGGGCGTGGCCAGCACGTGATGCATCCGGCCGATGGGCCGCGAGTTTGACAGCCATTGAGATGTCCTTCTCCAGAGGCAGTAAAAGCCATACGAAGACCTTACAGAGCAGTTTGTTTCGCATTTTCTGAGCCTCCTGCTTACCTGCTAGAGAAACAAACTGGAGCCACGTTCTGGGGACAAGGACAACGAGGAGAAAAAGTCTGAAAGAGATATTAGGGTACAGGTCACATTTTATACAGGCTACTCAATCACAGAGGGCACCCTCCTCACTCTTCCCACGCTTATTGGCACGCTTGATAAGATGCTGGCTAGCTGTAGCATAACCTGAGATTCCAGGATCCAGCACAACTGAAAGCCAAAACCCACTTCAAGGTCTCCCCAGCAGGAACAGAAGCTGCTCAGTAACTTTCATATCTCATTCATTCTCACAGAAAATCCATTGCCAGAATAAGTTAACACCCAGACTCAATCTTTCCATTAAGCCAGGGGTCTGCAAACTTGGCTCTTTTAAGACTTTACTGGCTAAGGAACTCTGGGAGTTGAAGTCCACAAGTCTTAAAAGAGCCAAGTTTGCAGACTCCAGCATTAAGCCAAAACCCATAAGGCACGGTAGAGATGATGGGCTCATGTAGACACTTTGACAAAAATCAAATAAATCACATCTTGGGTTTTTGTTGGCAAACCCAGAGACAGCATAATACATCCAGTCACATCTTAGAATACCATCATAGTTTAGTCATATGGTGCCATTGGCTGGGTTCACAAAGTGCTTGGTTTACAACCCACAATGGATTGATTGACCATCATATTCAGCCAAATAAAATAAAATCATAGGATGCAATAAGTTACCCCAGCCAAACATGCTCACAAATTTTGGGTTAGAGATGGACTCAGGTATAACTATAGTTTATAACTATAGTTAATTATTTTACTATACACACTAAGCTATCTGGTATGCCTTGCAACGAACAGATGATTAAGCCAAAATAAAAACAAACCACATTACAATTTAGCATAAGAAGTTTTTACAATATAGTGATAAAATATTAGGATACAATATAGTGATAAGATATTAGGATACAATCTAGGGAAAGCTAACCCTCTATTGTGTCAAATATTTGGGTTCACCTCTCGCATTTAAGCTATTATATTGATAATTTTGTAAGCTGTGTGAACCCAACCAGTTGTTGCTTATCTAATAAACCACAGTTAAGTAAAATGCAGCTTAAGATGACCCACAATTCCAAACAATAAGTTTATTTTAAGTAAAATAAAAACTTACAAAGTCCAGGCCAACTCCCCCATCCCCCCGCCCCATAACCTCACCTTACTGCAAGATATGAAATCATTCTGCTGGAACATGAGAAGGACAAAACTACCAAGCTAAAAGTTCTCTTCCGTAGGATCACTCAGACGCTCCCCATCAGTACAAAAGCAATTTCAGAAGAGAACATTAGGGAGGAGAGCTTGCAGCTGCCTTTTAACCAGCTCGGCCCCACGCTATCCCAGGTGCCTGCAGTTACCTCCCGCCAGTTTATCTCTTCCCTTTACTCCTTACTTGCATTCATCAGAGGACGATGTTGCTCTCATGGGGAGCTGTTGGGTTGCAAACTCCGGATTAACGCTGGATGGCAAGGAATCGAAACAATCCTCTTCCTCATTGCTGCCCTCTGGTGGATTTTCGGAATTCTGCAGTCTGGATCAACATCTCAGGTCCGAAGGGACCTCGAGCTGCAATCCTAAACGCGGCTTCCCGGATCTAAACTTCATCATAGAATTTCCTATCAGGTAAACATAGGGAGCTCCAGCGGGCCACAGGAGGTATGTTTTCATTTAACTGCTCAGTAACTTTCATATCCTTAGTAGTAGTAGTCTTATTGCTGCATAGGACTGACAATGCAATAAGTTACACTGAGCACCAGGGTGCCTACCGTTCCTGTCCTAATGTTCCCTTTGATTGTATTCATTTTGTGTGGTTATTTCATGCTTATATTTATATATATTGTCGTGTTTGACAAAATAAATAAATAAATAAAATGCAAAGGAGAGTAGCTCAGAAGAGTGACTACTTTAAATTATAGCAGTTTGCTGTCCCTCCAAAAGGTGGCAGGCGCGGGCTGGCTTGACTTGGCTTTCTTCAGTCTTGACCTGAGCTACGGAAACGAATTGAATATGTCCTTCCCATATGGTCTAGCGGTTAGGATTCCTGGTTTTCACCCAGGCGGCCCGGGTTCGACTCCCGGTATGGGAAAGATTATTTTTGCAACAATATTTTTTGTCCTTTTGCTAAGTTGGAGGATATTAATTTTAAATGAGCTTACGAGAAAAATTTTGTTTAGCTTCTGTGCTTTTGTAAATCCTGCCCTAGGAATTTGAAAAATGGTTGCCATGGTGCTGTTTATCCAGAAATTCCATTTTCTTGTGTACTCTATTCATATTTTTACACACCACCCCTTCAATTCAAGGACCTTTTACAATATTTAAGAAAGGCAATACTGCATATGAAAATATTGTTTAATGCAACATTCACAAAATACAACCAACCTAGAGTCAGATTACTTGACGCTCTGAAGATTACAGTGCAAGTTAAAAAGTAAGATGAGCATATGATATGCCTTATATATAAAGCCCATTTTGAATGAAGAAGCTGATGGCCTACTGACATTGTTAAACTATGCCCCTAGGACAGGGACTGGCAAAGCTGGCTGAGGAATTCTGGGAGTTGAAGTCCACAAGTCTTAAAAGTTGCCATGGTTGGAGAGCCCTGCTCTAGGAAGATATACAGTAGCCCACTCCAATTCCAGATGTTTTTATTCATCTCCAGGTGTTTAAATGTTTACTTTTCATTTCCAGTGCTCAAAAATGATTATGGTTGGGTGCACAGCCAGATGAGCTTGCATTGTTAGCCACCTACGGAGTCCTTCTCAAGAACCTGGGAGAGGCAGATGTTGCTTGACGGAAGGAACTGCCGCAGGATGTAAGCTGTTCCACATGAAGCTGTCCTTTGCAGTTGACTGACGGTGATTTTTGTTGTCATTGTCATTATTATGCTTGTCACACCGTCAGGTGTTCAGACTGGATTTGGCATTTTTGTCGACTTATTAACTTTTTCCCAAAGACCTGGGACAGGCAGATGTTGCTGAACAGCATTATAGGTATTGTTGCAGGATACCTTTTATCTGTGCCAAGTAAAGCTGCCTTTTGCAATTGACTGGTGGTGATTTTCGTGGCTCCCATGTGACACCCCTCCTGCGCAGACTGCACTGGCTACCTGTGGCCTTCCGGGTGCGCTTCAAGGTTTTGGTAATGATCTTCAAAGCGCTCCATGGCATAGGGCCGGGCTATTTACGGGACCGTCTGCTGCTACCGAATACCTCTCACCGACCCGTGCGCTCTCACAGAGAGGGACTCCTCAGGGTGCCGTCGGCTAGGCAGTGCCGTCTGGCGACACCCAGGGGAAGGGCCTTCTCTGTGGGGGCTCCCACCCTTTGGAACGAGCTTCCCCCAGGACTTCGTCAACTTCCGGACCTCCGAACCTTTCGCCGCGAGCTTAAAACTCATCTATTCATCTGCGCAGGACTGGACTAGATTTTAGATTTTAAATTTAAACTGATTTTAATGGGTTTTATTATGTATACTGTTATTTTTAATTATTCGGCTATTTGGAATAAGTTTTTTAATTGATGTTTTATTTTGTATTTATATGAATTTTTTTATCTGCCTGTAAACCGCCCTGAGTCCCTAGGGAGATAGGGCGGTATAAAAATACGAAAAATAAATAAATAATAAAATAAATTTTGTCAATGCCAATGGTAGTCCAGTGATGCCCCAGATCAGTGGTGGGTTTCAGCCAGTTCGCACCACTTCGAGAGAACCGGTTGTTAACTTTCTGAGGAGTTTGGTGAACTGGTTGTTGGAAGAAATCATGAGGGCAGAGAACCGGTTGTTAAATTATTAGAATCCCACCACTGCCGGTTCTCTGCCCTCATGATTTCTTCCAACAACCAGTTCATCAAACTGCTCAGAGAGTTAACAACCGGTTCTCCCGAAGTGGTGGGAACTGGCCGAATCCCACCACTGCCCAGATGTTATTTTTTTATGCAACATATTTATAATACATTTTGTATTATATATTTATATTATTTATATATCACGTACACATCATTATATATGCCTTTGAGTCAGTCCTGAATCCTTCTGACAACCTGAACTAATCGCCTGCTTTCTATGGCTGAGAAAGAGAGACTGGCCGAAAGTCACCCACTCACAGTGTCCCGAGTTTTAGTCTGATGCCTGACCACTACACCAACTGGCTCTCAAAGATTATGGTAAAAGTTTGTGGGAAGAGTAGTCTATAGAGGAATGGCAGCTAAAGAGAAAGGTCAATGGGATCTGTCATGTGAATCTTAATTTCATTTGTTTTTTAGTTTGCAACCTTTTACTTAGGAACTTTGGACAATCATGGCATTCTACATACCTGTCATTTTTCATTTTTTTAAATCTGCTGTTGACAGAGCTTTTACTTTCTGCAGTTTTTTTCTTTGGCCTGCCAAGAGATTTGTTTTTTCTCTGGAATGCCATTTGGTTTAAAGATATTCCCTTGGCATGATTTGTTTAATGACTGCTTGCATATTTCTCACTCTTTAAAAAAAGAAAAGCTCCTGGCAACATCTTGTGCTTTTTGTAAGCAAGGGCCTCCCAAAATAAAAAGATGCCTCTCTTGACTATCCTGGTTTTAAAGGCACAGGCGCCTCTTTTTTTTTCTTTTTTCTTTTATGTACACTGAGAGCATATGCACCAAAACAAATTCCTTGTGTGTCCAATCACACTTGGCCAATAAAAAAAAAATCTATTCTGAGGAGAAGGAAAGAAACAGCAGGCAAAGAGAACGAGTTAACCTACTGGGAGATGCATGAACAAGAGCGTGAAGGATAAAAGATGAAACCAAAAGAACAACTGGTTGCAGAGGATATGGTTCTTGTACAGGCAGTTAAAAAGAGAGATTTAAAGCAGATAATAGGGCATTTGGAACTGAGGAGCAGAATTTGAAGCTGATTATATGATTGACTAAAATGTACAAATTTTTGTACATGAAATTTGAAACAAAGAACAATTAATTGATAGCTGGCATGATAAAATGGGTTAAGAACTTTTGTTTTTTTAAAATAGTTTTTATTAAACAGTTTTGTCTTTAAAAACAACATAAAAAACAGCCACAAATACATAAAAACAAAACAAAGCACAGCAAACAATATATACCATCTAAGGTCATTTTACAGCTTTCTGTATCGGCATATGTATTTTACTTTTGTAGTTCTCTACTCTATCATATCTATTTACATCTCGATAGTAGTATAATAACGTTACATCAACGTATATATTAACACACATAATAGTATTCATTATTCTTATCTACCAATTTATATTCATTTATATTTAAATCTCTTTGTTTAATGTTGTTCAATTACTCCAATTTAAGTTTCATCAGTACTAAGTTAAACATTTCTTGTTTTGGTTTCTATTTTCAAGCCAACTGTACATTTTATTCTATACTTCATAATAGGCTGAATCATCCCTCTCTTTTAACTCCATAGTCATTTTATCCATTTCTGCGCATTCAAGAATTTTCCTAATTACTATTTTGTCTGAGGGTATATTGTTTTGTTTCCGGTTTTGTGCGAATATAATTCTTGCTGCAGTGAGTATGTGTAGTGTAACGTATTGGAGTTTTTTATTCATTTTCGAGTCCAGTATTCCTAATAAAAATAGTTCTGGTTTTAAATCAGTTTTTTGCTCTGTAATTTCTTCCAGCCATTTTTGAATTTTGCACCAATATTTCCTTGTGATGGGGCACGTCCACCACATGTGATAGAATGTTCCAGTTTTGTGATTGCTTCTCCAGCATTTGGGGGATAAGTTTGGGTACATTTTGGCCAATTTCTCTGGGGCAAATGCCATCTATAAAACATTTTATAGAAGTTTTCTTTGTAGGCGACTGCTGTTGTAAGTTTATAGTTCCTTGTCCATAGTTTGTCCCACTGTTCTAATTCTATGTTATGCCCAAAGTTCTAGGCTAAGAACTTTTGTGATAACATAATATTGAGATGGTGGGAAAACATGTGGTTAAAAGGATTGAAATTCATACCCTGTTTCCCCCAAAATAAGACATCCCCTGATAATAAGCCCAATCCGGCTTTTGAGCACATGGCAATAAGGCTTATTTCAGGGTTCAAAAAAATATAAGACAGGGTCTTATTTTCAGGGAAACACGGTACTACGTTATAATTTAAGAGAGAATGTTTATAAAGTAATGTACTGTTGGTATATAGCTCCAGAAAAATTATCAGGAATCAGTAAAAGAAGCCGAAAATGTTGGATTCAATACAATACAAAGAATTTTAAAGATTAATATTCAGCTGAAATGAGAAGGTTTTTTGGCTGGTGCTAATAGACAATTAGAAAAGTGCCATGGGAGATTATTTTTTTATATGATCACTGCTGCCAGATGTGTAATATGTGCAAAAATAGAAAAAGTCTGAAATATCCAAAACAGAGGAATGAAGATGTTGGAACTAGCAGAGATGGCAAAATTAGATTAACGATTAATTAGATTAACAATTACAATTGTTAATGAATGGAAACCCCTTATGAATATTTTCCTGGAAAAAAGGAAAAAACCCTGATTTATAGATTTGATGATTAGAAAGGGTAGATTATAGAAAGTAGAAAATTATGTTGTAACCTTAGCGAAGGTAATACAGGTAGTCCTTAATTTACAATCATTTAACAATGATTCAAAGTTATGATAGCCTTGGAACTTGTATAGGTATTCCTCGGGTTACAACCACAATTGAGCCCAAAATTTAAGTTGCTAAATGAAACATTTGTTAAGTGACTTTTGCCCCATTTTACCACTTCTCTTGCCACATTGGCTTTGCTTGTCACAAGGTCACAAAAGGTGATCCCATGACCCCAGGATACTGCAACCGTCATAAATATGAACCAGTTGCTAAGCATTTGAATTTTGATCATGTGACCGTGTGGGGATGCTGCAACGGTCATGTGAAAAGCAGTCAAGCCACTTTTATCAGTGCCATTGAACGGTCACTAAATGAATTGTTGTAAGTCAAAGACTACCTGTATTCACAACCCCAGGTCACATGATCACAACTGGGGTTCTTGGCAAGGAGCTTGCTTTTACGATCAGTCGCAGCATTCCTTGGTCATGTGATAGCAATTTCTGACCTTGTTTGTTGATTTCCAACAAAAAAAAAGGGGGTGGGGGAGGAAGCTGGATTTGCTAACAGCTACCATACAAATTGTAAAAGAGGGTCTGACTGGATTTATGATTGCAGTAATTTACAATAGAAATTCCAATCCCAATTTTGATTGTAAATTGAGGATTACCTATATCCATGATGGCGAACCTATGGCACGCGCGTACCAGAGGTGGCACGCAGCGTCCTCTCTGATGGCACGTGAGCCATCACCCCAGTTCAGCTTCCCGCCAGCCAGCTGGTCTTTGGGTCTCTACTGTGCATGCACAGGGCACATGGCGCATGCGGAGGAGCTGCGCTTGCATGTGTGGGGTGCATGGCGCATGCGGAGGGGCTGCGAATGCATGTGGGGGGATGGGGCACATATGAGGGGCCATACGCATATGCGCGGGGGTGTGCCACACGTAGAAGGGCACATGTACATGTGCAGGAGGGTGGGGCGCATGCACGGGGCTGCCCACGCATTGCATTTGGGGGGTTTGGGCGCACTCACATTCCCACATGCACGCACATGCTTTGGATACTTGGTCTGGAAAAGATTAGCCATCACTGACCTATATAAATGTGCTTGTGGCTGCTTTTAAGAAGTTTGAAGGCCACTTATTACTTTGTGAAAAAGAAATAGAAAGGAACAGAAAAACATTCTTATTACTTTTATCCTTTTTTCTCTTCAATTCATAATTTGCATTGTTTTCATTGTGTTGAATAATTTCTTAATAAAAGCTATTTTTTAAAAGGAAGGAGGAGTGGTGAGTTGTTTATGGAAATTGTGTGACTAAATGATAATTTTCAAGAAGCTAAGTAGAGAAACCTTAACATAATCCTGTCAGGCAAAAGAGGTCTAAAATAACCCCAGAGGGCTTTTAAATTGCTCAGAGCTAATCTAATTATGCCTCTTCCTGTTAATTGTCTGAAAGCTATAATTTACATCAACCAAGAACTTGATCTTACCTGAAAAGGAATCCTGGGTGAATCAGAACCTCATACAATATGCTTTTTTTAAAAAAATGAAAGAACATCCATGGCTTAAATGGCTGCACTGAACATAAAAACTGGCTCAAGGATTACATCAAAAGCCTGGTGCACCAAATCCTTTGATTGCACTCATGTTTTTCTCATGAGTAATCTGATTCTTCTTCTGGAACATCGCATACAGTGCCATTTTTATGACTGCAGCTCTCTGATGGCTTTATTGATAAGGTAGATGTCTTGATATCTTCTTCAAACTGTCTAAAATTATGGTCTGCCATATCTTTTTGAATCATCTGACTATTTTGCCAGGGTTTTATAAACTAGTTTGTAAACTTTTTTTAATTATTTTTTTTTTTAAAAAGGAAGTTTGTAAAACTAGCCAGGTTTTTTAGTGGTTTAATGTAAACCACAATTAGCTGAGTTTGCATATGATGAACCGTGATTTATAAACCACAATATTTATGTGTGTGCCCCCCCCCCCCCCCGGGGTGAAATCTAAAAATTTTCCCTACCGGTTCTGTGGGTGTGGCTTGGTGGGGGGGTCCCTGTGACTGAGGGGTGTGGCCAACTCAATGTCTCACACACACACAGCCACACCCACTCAGTCACAAGACTCCACCCTACCAAGCCACGCCCACAGAACCTGGTAGAAAAACTTTTTCAATTTCTATTCTTTTTTTTTCTCTTTTTGCGAGATGCCTGCCTCAACCGGTCAGGGAATGCACCATTCCCCAACTCCAGCCTTGCCCTGGAGCTGCCGCCCGCTCTCCCTTCACCACGCGGCATGTCCTTACCTTCCTCCCACGGCTGGCTGCCAGGGAAGGCAAGCGCCCGAAAGTTACCGGAGCCGCTCTCCTTGAATGTGCTGCCATTGCAGCCCAGTTCCATGCACCGGCTACGCAAGCGCACACCCAACCTGCAACTGATTAATATTCATAATACCCGACCCAAGGTGAGTGGCGAGGGGTCGGCAAGTGGGTGGCGAGCTGGCGGCTCCGGGGCAAGGCCAAAGTCTCTTTCTGGGCACCTTGCTTCTGTCTGTTGGGCCACTTCCTGAAGTTGGCAGCTCTGCAGCCAGCCGCTTTGCTTTTTCCTCATGGGAGGCTTGCGTGGTGGCACCAGAAGCGCTATGGGGAAGTGGCCCAACATGCAGAAGCGCTGCACCCAGAAAGAGAAGGAAAAGAGGGGCCAGTGGGCTACAGACGTGAAGGCAAGCTCTGGGGCATTAGTGGCACTCCGGGAGAGACGGCGGATGTCCCAGGGCTGCACGTGCAGTGCTGCCGCCACCACCTCTCTTGGC
This sequence comes from Ahaetulla prasina, assembly GCF_028640845.1. Taxonomy (NCBI): domain Eukaryota; kingdom Metazoa; phylum Chordata; class Lepidosauria; order Squamata; family Colubridae; genus Ahaetulla; species Ahaetulla prasina. The sequence goes on from NC_080540.1 coordinate 172,766,448, forward strand.
CCCAGCGCATTCACAGAGGTTCAAAAAACCAGGTTACTTCCTGGTTAAAACCAGGTTGTAATAACTTCTGGGTGGGTGGGTGGAGCCTCGAGCTACCATTGCTACCAGTTCTCCGTACTACCGGCCATCATCGCTACCAGATCAGCCAATCCAATCTGGGAGCATTTCACCCTTGCCCTCCCCCCTCCCCCACACAAGACAAACCACAGTATGACATTGCAAGCTAGATGGCAGTCCCATGCTTCATTTTGCCAAGGTCATCTACAGTTTTTTTCCAGCTGTGGTACCTGCTAGGCAACAAGATAGGCAAACCCTGGCCGGTGTCCTCTTGACTAAAATTGGCTTTGTTTGATAGGGACTGCCCAGTCTGCTGTGTGGCAAGGAAATACATTTTGCTGTTGCTTAGGGCAGAGAGAGAAGCGAGACATGGTTTAGGAAACACATGTAGCATCTGTTTAGTTGGTCGAGTAAGGAATTCGAGACCGGAGACGTGACAACAGCTCTTTTTATTTAGAGTGAGACTTCAGCAAAAATGCAGGCAGGATGCTCTCCTTATATACACACCTGGATCAGTTGACTACCAATAGAATTCAAATGTTTTCCTGCTGGAATTTCCCACCAATGGGATCATACACAACACTCCTCCCCCCCGAATTTCACTTCACCCAGGTTTGCATATTTAGCAATTGTAATAATATTCATAATAGTCGCGTAGATAATTCGGGCGTTCCCTGTTTCTACTTGACCTGCGCAGTTCAGGTTTGGTGGGGGAAACATGCTCAGCTGTGGCAGGAGACACATGCTGGTTGGAGGTGCCCTCCCCGCTTCCCAGCTCTTCCATTGGTTCGGAGGTGTTTTCCGCGCCTCCCAGCTCTTCCAATGGGTCCCTATTTTGTGGATTATTTGTGGTTGTTTCTTCAAACCCTGGTGGAATAATCACTGTTGGGTTGGTGATGGGGTCAGGTGAGTCATCCAGTCCTCCTAGGTTTGAGTCAGCTGTTGGAAGAATTGGATGATAGTTAGGCCCGGAGTTGTTTTCTGTTCGTTTACGGAGTTGATCGATATGCCTCTGTTCCAGTTTTCTGTTCCCCAAGTCTACTTTATATGATTTGGGACCGGTTCTTTCTACTATGTAACCGGCTAGCCATGCCGGGCCCTCCGAGTAATTCCTTGCGAATACTGAATTCCCTATTTTGAATTCTCTAGTTCCCTCTCCTCCCCCTTGGTAATTATTTGGGGAGTAGTTTGGGTTTAGATGGTCCAGCGTACACCGAAGTTTGCGCCCCATGAGGAGTTCGGCCGGGCTTAGGCCTGTGGCCAGGCAAGGTGTGACATGCTGTGAAGTCAAGAAAATGTCAATGCGCTCTTGCCAGTCCCCTGGCCCCAAACGTGCTAGTGCTTCCTTTGTAGATCTCACAAATTTTTCAGCCAAACCATTGGTTGATGGTTTGTGAGGAGCCAATAGCGCGTGTCGGATTCCCAAACCCGCCAAATAACTTTCGAATTGTAGGGCCATAAATTGGGGCCCATTGTCAGATATTAGGGTGTCGGGAAGCCCATGTGTTGAGAATAGTCTCCGAAGAATTCGGATGACGGCTTCCGATGTTGTAGATTTCATTAGGAATACCTCTAACCACTTCGAATATGCATCGACAATTATCAAAAATGTTTGGCCATGAAAAGGGCCGGCAAAGTCAATGTGGATTCAGGACCAGGGATTTCGTGGTCATTCCCATACCCTGACTGGGGTGGACGGGGGGGCAGGTCTGGACTCCTGGCACCGGGAGCACTGTACAATCCATTTTTCTATGTCCTTGTCAAGTTGCGGCCACCAAACGTAACTCCTGGCAAGGCCTTTCATCCGCACTATGCCAGGATGACTCTCGTGCAACATCTCTAGAACCCTGGATCTTAGTGCTCTTGGCACCACAACCCTGTCTCCCCACAATAAACAACCCCCTTGTGTGGCTAGCTCATTTTTCTTATTTCCAAAATACTTGAATTCATCTGCCAATCTATAGTGGACCACCCTCTCTGTACCCAACCCATGACTGTTCTTATTTGCATGTCGCACCATGGAGCTTTTGCAAGGGCCGTTGAGGTCAATGGGCCTGTTGAGGTCAATGGGCCTGTTGAGGTCAATGGGCCCATTGAGGTCAATGGGCCCGTTGTCATGAAGTCAATGAGCAGAGCCAGTGTCCCTGGGGTTGGGTCCTCTACTAGCCTTGGCAGTGGGCATCTGCTTAGGGCGTCAGCATGTGTTAAGTCCTTGCCGGGACGGTGGATCAGTTTGTAGTTGTAGGCTGCCAAAAACAACGCCCATCTCGTCAGCCTAGGGAATAATGCAATGGCAGTGGGTCGGTCCCCGGCCAGTAGTCCTAGAAGGGGGCGATGGTCGGTAACGAGTTTGAATTGTCTCCCAAAAAGGTATTCATGAAACTTCTTAACCCCAGAGACTGCAGCCAGGGCTTCCTTGTCCAGTTGGCTATAATTTCTTTCTGGGCTGGACAGAGTTCGGGAGAAATAGGTGATTGGTGCCTCGGAACCATTAGGCAACCGATGGCTAAGTACAGCCCCCACTCCAAACGGGGATGCGTCGCAGACTAAAACTAACGGCAGAGTGTGATTGTATTGGATTAGGAGACTGTTCTCCGTCAGGAGTTCCTTAACTTTAGAAAATGCCTTTGCTTCCTCCTTTCCCCAGAACCATGGACTTTTGTTAGTCAATAGTCTGTGAAGGGGCTCTGCCACTGTGGCTTTTTGTTTTAAAAATACAGCATAAAAATTCAAGAGGCCAAGGAAGGCTTGCAGTTCTGTCTTATCCTTGGGGGTGGATGCCTCCTTAATTGCTTTAATTTTCGACTCGGTGGGGTGGATGCCCATCTGGTCGATTCTGTATCCCAGGAATTCAACTGAGGGCACCCCTATTTGGCATTTCTCTCGTTTCAATTGAAGTCCTGCGTTTCTGAATACAATCAAGACTTCTCTTAGTCTAATCATTAGCTGGTGCTGGTCGTCAGCAGAAATTAGGACATCATTGAAATAAGGTACCACCCCAGGGATCCCTTGTAACAGTCTCTCCACCAGGTTTTGGAAAAGTCCTGGTGCCACACTGACCCCAAATTGTAGGCGGGTGCATTTGAATGCTCCTCTATGGGTCACTATTGTTTATGCTTCTGCTGTGGCATTGTCAACGGGCAACTGCTGGTAAGCCTGGGCTAGGTCAAGTTTTGCGAAAACTTTCCCTGAGCCCAATGAGTGCAATAAGTGTTGCACGACCGGCACTGGATAGGCACTCTTTTGTAGGGCTCTATTTAGTGTTGCCTTATAGTCCGCGCAGATGCGGATAGACCCATCGGACTTGAGGGGCGTTACTAGGGGGGTTTCCCATTTAGCATGGTCGATGGGGACGAGGATTATGGACTAACTTATCCAGTTCCTTATCTATTTTTTGCTTAAGTGCAAAAGGAACCCTCCTTGCTTTGAGTCTAATGGGTGCTACCCCTGGGTCTAGGTTGAAGGATATAGGGGTTCCCACGTACTTGCCCAAGGTTCCGGTGAACACGTCTTGGAATTCGCGAAGAAGGTCATCCTTCCTGTATTGGCAGTCAGCTTGGATCTCTAGCACTCCAAATAACCCAATCCCTAATTTCCGGATCCAATCCCAACCCATGAGGCTTGGGAGTTTTCCTCGCATGATGGTGATTGGCAGCTTCTCTTTGTATTGCCCGTAGACTACATTTACGGTGGCCGTGCCTTTCACGGGGACTTTGTTGCCTTGGAAATCACGGATGCGCAGGTATTGGGCTTGTAGGTGATTTTCGTTAATGTGCGGCAACAACTCTTGAACTGTAGACCAGGATACGATAGTGACGGGCGATCCGGTGTCGACTTCCATCTTGATCTTTTTTCTGTCCACTGTGACCATGGTGTATGTTTTTTCTTCTGGTTTCGTGATGGCGCTGCCAATGGTGACTAGGTTTGCATGCGTGCCCTTTTGTTGGTGGCCATTTTGCTCGCGCTTGCGCGGTGATGTCTTCTGGCTAGCTGGCCACCATTTCCCGCGATTTCTCTGGTGGGAAACTTGAATCGGCAACGTAGCCCTGCAGACGTGAGCCAAATGGCCTTTCTTCTCACAGTGGCAACACATTGCATCACGGAAATGGCAGTTGTTTCTTTGATGGTCTCCCCCACAGCTGGAGCAGGAAAACCCAAAACTGTTTTTCCGGAGAGAACGCTCTGTTCGACAAACTGTTGTTGCCTCTTCTTCCTCCCCCTCTTCGAATGAGCTGGAACTTGAAGAGTGGGCTTGGGCGGACTCGTAATGAACCGGGGCCTCTCGATAGGCTGGTGGAGCCTTACTCACCCCTGGCTGTTGCATCTTTACAACTGCTCGGTTTGATTGTTCGTATCCCGTAGCCTCATCAATTGCAGTGGTTAACGAGAGGTTGCGTCTAGCCAGTAGTATCCGTCTCAGCTGGTCGTCCCATATGCCACAAAGGAATTGTTCCAGCAAGGCTTCATCTAGGGATGCCCCGTAATCGCACATAGAGGCGGCTTGCTGAAGGGAGGCGATAAAGTCGGAGATAGATTCCTCCTCTAGCTGGAAACGCTGGCGGAAATCGAAACGCTGGGAGTATTTTGATGGGGTCGGTTCATAGTAAGCTTTAAGCATATCTTTCAGGACGGACCACTCAACTTGGTGGACTGGCCTTGGAGACAATAGGTTCACTGCCATTTGGAATACCTTCGCGCCACAGTTGGTGAGGAAAAACGACCGTTTTTTATCATCAGGTAGTTGGTTATCATCATTCAAGTGTAGGAAACAATTGAATCTTATCATGAACATCTCCCATGACTCTTCCGCCGGATCAAATGGCTTCAGTTTGCTGGCAGATTTGGCCATCTTGGGAGGGCTGGTTCACCCTTGTCGCCAGTGTTTAGTTGGTCGAGTAAGGAATTCGAAACTGGAGACGTGACAACAGCTCTTTTTATTTAGAGTGAGACTTCAGCAAAAATGCAGGCAGGATGCTCTCCTTATATACACACCTGGATCAGTTGGCCACCAATAGAATTCAAATGTTTTCCCGCTGGAATTTCCCACCAATGGGATCATACACAACAGCATCATAAACTAACTGCATTTGCTGTGCCTGCACCGAAATGGGCTTTGTTGTACAACATAATGCAGGGGTATCAAACTCAAGGCCCACGGGCCGCATCCGGCCCACAGGGTGCTTAGATCGGGCTCATGGGGACACCCTGGAAACAACGAAGGACTGGCCTGTGGTGCCTCTGCCAGTGAAAATGGAACTCGGGAGGGCTGCAGCCCTCCCGAGCTCCATTTTTGCTGGCAGAGGGTTGCAGGAGGCTGTCGCAGTCGAAAACAGAGCTCCGGAGCTCATTTTCACTGGCAGAGACCGGGCCACCAAAGGGACCTCTGACATGAATGATGTCGAGTTTGGCCATGCGGTCAAACACAACCCTGTTGCAGCCCTCAATAAAATTGAGTTTGACCTAGTGAATAACAAGATAACCAATCACATTTTACCTTAATATAAATATACATATTATTCCAGCTCTTGGTTAATTTTTAATTCAGCATGTCACACATGATCCAAGAAAATTAGATCAATTAAGCATGGCTAAGTATGCCATGCTAACTCAAACACAGCTAATGTATTCAAAATCAGGCAATCACATTTCAATCTTGTTATATAAGTTTTTGACTTACAAGTTTGTTTAGTGATCATTTAAAGGTACAATGGCACTGAAAAAAGTGACATGACCATTTTTTTCACTTAATGACTGTGGCAGCATCCCCATGGTTATGTGATCAAAATTCAGACACTTGGCAATTGACTCATATTTATAAGTGTTAGTGTCCCAGGTCATGTGATCACTTTTTGCAATCTTCTAACAAAGTCAATGGGGAAGCCAGGTTCATTTAACAAACGTGTTACTAACTTAACAACTGTTTCAAGAAAGGTCATAAAATAGGGCAAAACTCACTAACATCTGTCACTTAGTGACAAATTTTGGGTTCCATTGTGGTCATAAGTTGAGGACTACCTGGATAACATAGCTAATATATAAAACTGTTATGTCAGCTAAAGCAGGTTTCAGCCTTCGTTTATGTGGTTTTGAAAAAGGAGAAGAGAAAAAGCAGTCTACCCGGTCTACAGTGGATATGTTTGCTGCTATCATTGTCTGATGCAGGTTGGGTTTATCCAACACTATTTATTTATTTATTTATTTATTTATTTATTTATTTATTTATTAATTAATTAATTAATTAATTAATTAATTAATTAATTATTTAATTTCTATACCGCCCTTCTCCCGAAGGACTCAGGGCGGTTTACAGCCATATTAAAAACATAGAACACTCTTAAAACTAATGCTTCCCAAATCAGTAAATTACCCAATTGGATGAAAGCGGTTTTTCTTTAAGTAAAGACACATGAACCCATTACCCAATCGCAACAAGAACATTTAAATTGACTTAAGTGTTTTTACTTATATTGGGCAAAATGGATTTTCTGATAGGTGGTTTTGGGTCATGAAGGAAAACTTTGGGAAGCGCTGCTGTAAACGATAATCGGATGTAATACGACTCATTCGACAAACCATGGTTATAGATAAGCAATCTGATGTTCTCCAGATATTTTGGAATTTAGGACCAATAAACCCTAACAATGGTCCCTTATGGAACTCAATGACTTTATTTTGTCCTTTGCTCTACAAGCTATGTAATTTTGGTAGCTAATGACCGAAAGAAATGAGCAGAGATGTGATGGTTCCTGGTAAGGATATGAAATTTAGATTGCAAACATCTGAACAGTCACCGGATGACAGAAAAATGGTCAGAATGTACTAACTTCTTACTGCTATCGGGATTTCTGCAGCCTCAATCTGGTAATTCTAGTTTCAGGGCTTTTGAAAACTTGTTACTAAACCATATCTCTTGATCCTTATTTATGAAACAAAAGCAGCTTTTCCACTATGCCCTTGGCGCCGAATTCCCAAATGAAGATTTGCAACAATATGAACATGCACGTGAGCAAGCATGGAATCGAGATGCCATCCAAGCTCTTTTCTCTACACCACCATCCCTGAAATATTTACAGCTGACAATCTTGGCAGAAGATTGATCACGGCAAGCTGGCTACTAGGAGGCAGAAAAATGGCTTTCTCCATCTGTTTCCTTTTCACCTCTCCTCTGATTTATTTAGTCCTTAGGCAGGTAGGATTCCAAAATGAATGAGGATTCTTTTCACTCCTGCTTTATGAGAAAGCTGGCATTGGTCAGGTCAAAAAGGCAGCACTAAAACATCTGCATCATTTGACGGATTTAGTTTTTAATTTATTAAAAGAATAATAAAGAGTGGAGAAGAAAGTCGTATCGATTCATATGTTATTTATTTCGGCCTTTCTGACTTACCTAAAATGAAAATTTAATTTAAAAATGTTTATAGTGATAACAAATATAATAAAATAGCCATAAACACTAAAGCCCTAGAGAAAACAAAACTTTAAAAATGAACAGGCCTTCATCAAGAACTCATACCAATGACTAGAAATTCTGGAAGTTATAATTTAGCACATCTGGAACATAGTAAGCTGAAAGAGGCTGACGTAGAGAACACTAGCCAAGGTTTGAACAAGAATCCCTCTAGGTCCAGCATGCAAAAAGGACTTGGCTGGCATAACAATATGTTACGAATCCTATCCTTGTCCAAGCAATTTAAATTATTTCCAGCAAAATTAACAGGCCTAAAGCTCGTTTGAAAAGGCTCACAATCAACATATTTTTAAAATATATATATATATATCTGGAGCTGAGGCTGGCCTGTATGCTTGGTGACTTTGTTTAAAAAGTGAATGACTGAAAAGCTACACAGCCCTGCATGTTTGCCTATTTTACATCCTGCTTTTCCAGGCAAAAAAAAAAAAATCATCTGTAGAGTAAGGAGTTTGTCACAGTCCGCAATAGTAGTATCAATTGTTTTGTCTTCTTTGAATAAAGGATATAATAGCATCACCAAACATGCCGGTCAAATGTTTTTCATGTTATTAATAAAGTGGTGTTTGAAGGTCTTTGTAGGCTAGATCTAAAGCTCCATGACCATGACATTACTAATAAAAACAGAAATAACCAGACAACTCATACAACTTTCATGCTTTCAGATTTCCTTACTAGATTCTTCTCTGCCCCCAACTACGACAGAATTTCTAATATGCTGTATTCACTGGAAAAGTTGGAATATGTTCAGAGATATATAAGCCTTGAAAATAGCCCATGTTGAACTATACATCACTGTCACCAGCACAGGAATGTTTCATGACATTTTAATTGTTATGTCATAAAACATTTTATAACATTTTCCAAAGGGGTTATGGTTCCCAGATTTTGGGCACATTCTATAAGTTAGCCCAGCGGTGAAATCTGAACCTGTTTACTACCGGTTCACTGGCTGTGCATGCGCGCATGCACAGTGCGCACCATGCACCAAATGCGAGGTGCGCTTGCTCGCACAATGCACACCAAAAGGAGGCTTGGGGTAAGTAGAACAGCGCACTGGGGGGGGTGATCAGCTGTGGCGCGCAATATTTTTTTACCTTTTAAAAGCATTTTTTAAACAACATATTCACCTGAATAGGTTGTAAAAAATGCTTTTAAAAGTGAAAAAAAAAAAGGCTCTGACAATCACGCGGCTCAGCTGTGATAGAGCCTCTTTTTTAAAAGAATTTTTTAAAAGAATCGGCAAGTGGGCCACTGGGTGGGCATAGGCGGGGAGCCAGGGATTTTTGCTACCGTTCTCCGAACCACCCGCCACCATCACTACTGGATCAGCTGATCCGATCTGAACTGGGAGCATTTCGCCTCTGAATAGCTTGAGGTACTCAGGTTCCTTGGTTCAAAACTTGTTGCCCTGTAATGCATCATTTCATCTATTTAAAGGGTATGGGAGCGAGAGTTTTATTAGTATATTTTAGTAAAAAGTAGTATATAGATTGAGGAAACAAACGTACAAGGATAGGATGGGGAGTATTTGGTTAAGCCTACTTGGGAAAATGATTTTCGACCTGAACTGATCACAAACTAAAAGTGAGTCAGCAATGTGATATGACTGCCAAAAAGACAAATGGCTAAATCAAAGGAAATATATCTTTTCCCTCAAGGAAAAGGACAATTTTATCCCATTTTGCACTGCTCATACTCCTCTCTAATATTGTGTCCAATTTGGGGTACTATATTTCAAGAAAAGTTAAGATGCAAAAAAAGGAAATGGGGATGGATCAGGGGATTATAAACTAAATCTCCTATGGACAGACTAAAGGTAACTTTAGTTAACTTCAGAGCAATGTTTCATAAAGTGTGATCCTAAGATTCCCTGGGGGATCCCCAAAGCTCTCTGGGGTCCATGAAATCAAAATTGTTTGCCAGCCTGTGTTGAGAAATACAGTATTAAAATTAAAAAACTGTGAGAAGCAGTAGCAAATGTGTCAATTTTAATATAATAAATATTGATAATTATAAACCATATAAGCACAAATTCTTTTGGGAACCTCCATAGTTTTTGAAAGTGGAAAGATGTCCCGAATTAAAAAAAACAACAGTGGTCTAGAAAAGATGGCATTCTGCAAGTTATTTGAAGGTAGTACAGTAATCCTCGACTTCCAACAGTTCATTTAGTGAGAATTCGAAATTATGGCACCGAAAAAAGTGACTTGTGACAGTTCTTCAGTGATGATTTTTGCAGGATCCCCATAATCATGTGATCAAAATTCAGACGCTTGGCAATTGATTCATACTTTTGATTTGCTGTGTCCCAAGGTCATATTATCACTTTTTGCAAACTTCTTACAAGCAAAGTCAATCAGGAAGCTAGATTCACTTAACAATCTTAATTTATCAACTTCACTTAATTCACTTAACAACTGTAGCAAGAAAGATCGTAAAATGGGGCAAAACTCAAATGTCTCACTTAACAACAGATATTTTGGGCTCCCTTGTGGTCGTAAGTCGAGGACAAACTGTACTTGGAAAATGTATCTACCTTTTCTCTAACACAGAATAGTCACAAAAAGGCAGATTTCTGCTAAATATAAGCTTATTAAAGATAAAAGGTCCCCTTTGCTGAGCAAAAAGGCAATTATTTGTAAATTATAATTTTAATTGGATTTCTGCATTAAGTATTGTAAAAGATTAGATGAACAAATCCTTCCGTTATCTCTCTGGCTTCCAGTTTGCTCTATTTAATCCAGGCTTTTTCAGTCTGGGAGGGCCAGCTGTTCTGGGAAAAAACTGCCTTTAGAATGGTGACTATGACCTATGGTCACTGAGTACTGTGTCTTTAGTCTTGTTACTATGACAGCAGCCTTTTTCAGCCTAATAAACTTCTGAAAAACTCCACAGAGCAACACCATGGCTCTCATTAAAGTCCCTTCTTCACATATTATCAAGGTTATGGCAGAGGTGGGTTTCAGCAGGTTCTGACCAGTGCTGGAAAACCGGTAGTGGAAATTTTGACTAGTTCGGAGAACCGGTAGTAAAAATTCTGACTGGCCCCGCCCCCATCTATTCTCTGCCTTCCAAGTCCCAGCTGATTGGGAGGAAATGGGGATTTTGCAGTAACCTTCCCCTGGAGTGGGATGGGAATGGAGATTTTGCAGCAAGCTTCCCCTGTCACTCCCACCAAGCCACGCCCCCAGAACTGGTAGTAAAAACTTTTGAAACCAATCACTGGGTTATGGGCAGTGTGGCAGACTAAAGGAATATGATTCATCTGTCATCCTTCCTAGCTCAAACTTAATTAGCCAGGACAAGGCCCAGAAGCAAGGCTTAATGCCATACAAGTACAGCACATTTGCTATTCACCTGAGGCTGCAAGGAAAGAAAATGCGTTTTCTCTCTCCCTTAGATCCGGCTCTAACCCCAGTAATTAAAAAAAAAAGTGGGGATTAATTACGGCAAACTACTAGAAAGCAGGCAATGCAAAACGTAATAGTTACACTTTAAAACCTATTTGCTTAACGTTTCAGACGGCTTGCAACAGACAGATCATTTGAGGGCACCAATTTGGTGGTGCAAATTTAAGTGGTATAAAATCGGCCACGAACAAAGCCACCGATTATTAGTGGAAGGAAGGAAAAGAAGTAATAAAAGTCTATCGCTTTCTCTTTAGGATAATTGAATTCCGCGGGTGAAACCGCCGTGGATCTCAAGCGAGCGAAGTCGCGGCTTTTTATTCTCGTCTTTCACTTCATTGTTCTCAGATTTCAGGAAGAGCTTGGAATGTTCAAACAATGCCCCGAAATTTTAGACGGACGTTCCAAATTCTGCTGCGCCGATCGCTGCGCTCTATGCAGCTAAGCTCGGCTCAAGTTTAGAGTTTTAGCTCAAGTTTAATCGCTTGAGATAAGAGCACAAAAATTCATCAATGTAAACCTCTCCCCATCCCGCAATCACCAATAAATACTTATGGGTTAACCTAAATCTAATTTGCTTTATTTAACTCCTCACTACTGTCTTGTACGTAACTAATTAATATGACGTCGCTTGGTTGTCGCGCAACCCATTCTTCTGCAGCTGATAAAGTAGTTTCGCTTAAGCCTGGAATAGTAGTTTTTTCTGGGTTTAGATACTGGTAACCCAGATGCGTCTCGACCGATTTGCAGGGTCCCGACTTAAAAAGAGGACTTAAATACCAAGAGATTTGTGGTTTTGCTCAAGCCCCTTTAATTTATTTATTATTATTTATTTATTTCATAAATAAATTCATATTAATTTTATTCACATAATTCACATAATTTTATTCATATTAAAATGAATATGAGTTGCCGCTATCTGTTTTCCGAAACTAAAAGCATTCCCCTACCCCACCTCCATCCAGCGAACGGTGGTGGGGCAACGTCTGCTAATGATTAAGAGGAACGGTTACGGGGGGGGGGGGAAGATGGTGTGGAATGTACCATTGTATGCACATGGAGGATAGACCGGTCCTTTCACGTCTACTGAACACTTGAAAGTTGTAAAGTACGGCGACTGAGATTTATTGCAAACGGATTGCAGACAGTTAAAAAGTTTCATCCAAATACGGAAGAAAATATCGACTTTTTTTTTATTAAGGGGAGATTCCTCCCCCCCTCACATCTCGGGAAAGTAAGAAGGCTGGGATTCTACCACATGAAATGAAAGAGGGGGATTGCTGTTTATTGTTTCTCGCCCAGATTCGTAAAATTCTGTATTTCTGGAAATGACTGAAATGTTGGCTCCGTTTCTTCCTTTCCCTTCTTTAAGTGTGGGGCAACATTAATTGTGCAAGGCCTCCGGCTTTTCTGGTGGTTTTACCCATGTTGACAGGGAATGGTACGCTCCAAAGGGGAGGGGAGAGTTAAGCCCAGCCAGGAGGTTGGCGTTGGTCAGTCGTAGGGTGGGAGGTGGCTGGGCTGGGGGTGGTTCTTCGGAGCTGGGAGGGAGGAGTCGAGGAGACCCGGGCTTGGGGGGTGACCATGGGTGGTTGAGGGGTGCCGAGTTCAGAGGCGGCCCATGCTGGCGGCCATGGCCGAGGATTACTGGGACTCGCAATAGCAGTAACCGCCGCCAAGGTAAGAGACAATTCTTTACCGAGGAGAGATTTGTGCGGGGGGGGGGGAAGAAGAGGGTCGTGGAATCCAGCAGGACCTTTGATCCCTTGTTCCGAATTCCCCACCCCCCCGCCGAGGGATCATTCTCCCAGCTTTTAGGTTGGCTCGCCCGTTTTCATACGACAGATCTGATCGTGCAAGCGGTCCAGTTGACCTTTCTTTAATTCTTTATTGGCCTAAACACTCCCAATCTCCTAATACGGTGCTTTTATTAATTACTGAATTCTCGTTAAGAATATTGGCTGTCTTTCTCTTTCATTAGGGAAAAGTAAGGTCAATGACTCAATGTTGATCTGTTTTTCAGCTTTTTCTATTCCATATTTATCTCCAGTCTATTTCTAAACTCTTCCTCAATAAAGCTGCATGAATCAGATCCTGCTCCTTTGGCCCAAACACAAGCTGTTTAGCTCAGGATATTAGTCCGGACTTTCTTCTTAATCTTCCTTCCCTGCTTTTCATGTTCTTTCTACAAAGTCCCTGGGATCCACCCCTTCAGTTAAGCATTGGAACCTGGTGTATCCTGCATTCCTTAGGGCTGAAATTAGGAAAAGTAGGGTTGGACTTACATAGATCTTGAGTCTTCATCACTTTATGTCCCATCTTGTATTATTGACTTCCCCCCACATCTACTACTCCCAATTAACTGCCAGGCCCTAAAGATACCCAATTCCTATCAGACCTTCCTTTTTGTTCAAGTTTTCATTGTCTTTGGCCTTTTTGAGATTCAGTCCAGATATTTAATATTCATCCTGTGACTGGATGATTCAGGGTTAGATGTCCTTTTCTAAGAGGTGTTTCAACTTGCTGAGTGAATCTTTCACTCCTGTTTTTTTAAGGGACATCCTCTTGTTCTTTGCTTTATGTTCAGATTGACTTCTCAAATTGCCTTTTTCTCTCTCTCTAATCATGATCAGGGATACATAAAACAACTCTTTCTTGGAGGTGAGAGATCTTTTGCCCTTCTGATCTTAAAAGTAGTTATTCTTTCTAAATGGTTAAGTTGCATGTCATCAGTCGCATCATACAGCTTGTAGCATTTCTTTTCATAATATTGGAGAGGTGGTTAGAACTGGATGTCTGTCTTTCCTAGAGAATTACGGAATCCTTCCCTCCCCCCCCCACTTTTTTTTTACACTTTATATACATGGAAAAGGATTGTGTGCTCTTCCTTTCCTTTCCCCCGGAAACCATGTGCAGAAATGTGTGTGGAAAGAATGTAATGGGGATCAGCATGCTTTCTGGCTAGGAAAAAGAGAAGAAATTGAATTCCAAAGGAGGACAAACTGATGTGAGCTGATCTCTGTTCTGGAATTCCAGCTGTTCTTGGTCAGGCTGGAAGGGAGTTTTCTCACTTCCCACCTCCAGACCTGATGCTATCACCTGCTGCCTCACAAGTCTGATGATGTAATGTGGGGGGGGGGCTTCCATCTCCTCTCTTCATGCAGCGCTGCGTCTGCAACTAATAATGTGTGGGTAAGTAAATGATTCTTGTGACAATGTTGGAAGGTTGGCATGGATCAGGGTTGTTCTGAGAGGAATTGCTTTGGGGCAGCTGCTGGCCTGATTACCCCTGGAGACATTTGGTGCAGAAGCCTGAAAAAAGGGAGTGGGCCTAGCTGGATCTTTCTAGGTTTGTTTCCTGTAAGTAACCTAGAATTTATTAGAAGGCCAGATTTCCTTCTTGTCAGCCTGTTTTACTATTTATTTTGTTGGACCTGACAACTTAGCTGCTGTCATGTCTTTCTTAGTTAGCTTGTCCTCATTTGGCTCCTGAACCTTTGAGGAAAATGTTTTTGTCTGTCTGGTGTGCTCATTAGGGTGCTACAGAATTTGTGGGAACTTAGTTCTGTGTTGAGATGGCTTTTCCCTTCCAACTTATTTCTTTCCCTGCCAACTGAAGCATCGATTCTTGGTTTTTGGCACTCAGTGGACTTGGCATTTGGGACAGGTCTCCGGGATCTGCAGAGAGAACTGCATTGACATCTTAGCTGCTCAGTTAGTTTTCAGAAGACAAGGGAAGGCTTGGTTGAAATGAAAACCTTTCTTCCCCTGTTTTTAATATTTTAGGACTCTTAAGTGAATAACTTTCTTTTTGTTTAATGGATTTTATTGGTCAGTGGGTTTTAGTTACCCTGGAATGTGGCTTGTTATTGAATAAACTGTAAACAGTATCAGAATGGAGCCATCAGATATTTCTTGGAGTTGCAATACAGCACTCCAGATATTTTCAATAATGTGTCCTAACCAATACAGGTCATGTTTAGGAATTGGGAGAGCTGTAATTCAAAATGGTACCAGATTGCCACTCTTTAACTTCTTTAGTTACCCATGCAAGGCAGATCTGAGCACATTATGACAAAAGCACCTGCAGAAAGGATGTCCGCAAGGTAAAAGACCTGTACTTGATGCAGGTAAATGAGCCAATTTGCAATGTTTTGAATGCATGAAATAAAAAAAAAAACAAGAGAATGGAAAACATTATACTATTGCATCCAGAATTTTGATTCCCTTATTATTCATCCACAGAATAAACTGACTGGGGAGCGAGTACTATTGAGTCCAGTAGGCCTTATTTCTGATTAAATCTGCAGACTGTATTGATGGATCATCTTTCCATGGGAGGTTGATTCTGGTCTCTCATGATCATCTCCACTGTTCAATCCAGTGCTTGTAGTTGTCCTGTCTCTTATCATTTTTCATTGGTTGTGATGGCATTTATGCTTTATCCTTCTAGTACCTATGGGACAACTACTCCTGCATTCAGATGAGGAACAGTTGATGGGATATTGCCATTTTCCCACGGCTGCCTAATGGGTGGATTTTAAATTTGGTTTAAACCTGTATTATATCTACATGTCATCCTCCACGCTAATAAAACTTAAAGACATTTTTCTTCCCTCAAGGCTTAATTCCCATGTTCTTAACTGCTGAACAAAATTTTAAAGAGTCTATCACTGTTTCTTAATTGTCCTGCAAATATGACAGGCTGCCATTTTTATACATCTGTATCAGGAATAAGTCGTCTTTGAATTATTAAGATTTACTTACGGTTAAATGTGTTTAGAAGTGCCCTTTGATCTATGTAATGGGATTTAAGTATTGAAGCATACATTTTTTCCCTTTGGGGTACACCCAGATTCATTTGAAGACGTATCTATTTCGTCGAGCAGGACTGGCATAGGATTTTAGAATTTTATATGTTACTATTGGGGTTTTAAATTTTAATTGGGTTTTATTGTTTATATATATTTTAAATTGGCCATATTTGATAGGTTTTTAAATTATTGTTTTAATATATTTATTATTGTGGTTTTAGTTGGCTGTGAACCGCCCTGAGTCCTTCGGGAGAAGGGCGGTATAAAAATTTGATTAAATAAATAAAATAAATAAATAAATTTACCTTGTTTTGCTTTTTGTGGATTGGGTTACACTTTCAGAAGTATTACATTTAGGGTTCCTTAGGATTCCTGCCCTTTCAGGTTTTATTCATCCCTCTGTGTCTCCCCCTTGAATATAAAAAGATGATTTGGTTCTTCCTCCTCCTGCCTTGTGAAGGTAGACTTCAACAATGCTTGAGTAATGATGCAAAAACTTGGAAGGGAAAGATGGGCTTCTCTTAATTCCCTTTTGTACTTTGTTGGCCCACATCTTGGGTAGTATCATAAATTATGCTAAATAAGCAACTTTTTCTATCTTTTCCCAATTTCCATATTATGTATAGGGCTCAGCCTTTCTTGGCATAAAATTCTGCCACAGATCAGAATTATGACCCTTTAAAAACAACAACAGGTTAAGCTTTTCCTTTGATGGTAAGAATTTTGCTACGAATACTGATTTTTTGTCTTTTTGTACAGCTCTCGACTGCTTGGGCCCCAAATGACAGCTCTGTAAGATTTTTTTTTTAAAATCCTGTCAAAGCAAAGAACTTCGCACTGTACAAAGCACAAAATAGCTACAGCTCTGTAAAATCTTATAATTATCATCAATTCTTATTATCATAAGAAGATGGGGTAGCCATCTTCTTACCATCATAGATTACATGTTGTGTTGATTTTAACCTTTGTACTCCGCCTCTGCTATGAGATGGGTGGTTCTATAAGTCATTTAAATAGCAAAATAAAATAAATCTTCCTTATACGTCAAGTAGGGCCAGCATTACACCCTTCAGGCACTCTGGATTTCCTCATTAAGAGTGCAGTGCTGCCTTTCTGATTTAAATATAAAAGGTGTTGTGAGGTGCATGGAACACAAACATGGCACCTGTTTGCAGTTCCTTAAAGCAGCTGCAATTGCTCTTGGGGTTGCGTGAATGCCTTCTGTAACTGTTTCAGAATCCTGGAGGAAGATGAATTTCAGACAACTGCTAGATCCATGCCCCAGATCCTCCAAAGAGTAGCCCTAGCCCTAACCCTATATTAGAAACACTGCATAATCTCACTAAAGTCAAAGATTTTCTGAAGCGGAATTTTGGCTTTTGGGAGTTGGCATGAGGCAGTAAGGCAGTAAGTGCATCCATGAGCATTCTGAGCAACTTTTTTCATGTGCTATCGGTACACTGGACAGTGCATGTTGGTTATATATGAGTTGGGAGTTGGATATATACTGTACATCAGGGATCCCCAACCTTTTTGGTTCTGTTGATCGTCAGCAGCTTTGGTGGTTTTGATAGAGGGGAGGCGATGGTTTTAAGCACAACTTAAATCCCGCACATGCGCAAATGAAGCTTTGCGTACTTGCCCGCCACTTTGGTGGCCTGGTTCCCTGTGGGCCGCAGCCCGGTAGCAGTCTACAGCCCAGGGATTGGGGACCCTGCTGTATGTGTATGTTTAGTGGAATAAAATAGAAAACTGTTTTTTGTTAGTGCCACACACACACACACAAAATCAACCTGGACACAATTTGAGAACTTGGTAGAACCTCCGAAGGCCTGTGATTATCACTTGGCTATCTTGGGTCTGTCAGGTGGCCAGAACGGAGGTGGAAGGAGAGGACAGGACGTGGCTAGGCATTTATTTCAGCTTGCTTTTTGTCCCTTTCTTGTTCAGGCTGTGTGGGCAAAATGAAAACAAGGCCCCATTATATTTACTGTTATTAAATATTGACTCAAGGTGGCTTTGCCAGTTTTCTCCAAACTATATATTCTTGAAATGTAACTGACCTGTAAGGAAATAGTTCTTTGGTGATGGCACACCATGAAGACTGATGTTTGGCCTATCCTAAGTAGCCATATTTCAACATATTCAGCTATAGCCAAGTAGAAATAGTTAAGCCCAAACTGCTTATAGGATGTGGCTAATAGCTGGTTACTGAAGGTACAGAAAAGATTGATAAAAAGATTACAGTTGTCTTACATGAAGGGTAAGAGTAGTGTATGTTGTTGGGGTATTTGGAAAGGGTGTTTTAGTTTTTACTATGAAAATAGGACCTGCTTATAAAAAGCCTTTAAAAAAGAAGACAGGAAGCAGTAGGTCATGCCTAGGCTTTTTTATGGCATTAACTGTTTTGTTTAGACCAACAGATGTAGTGTTGACTTGTTGACTGGGTGCATTGTTGCACTAAGTCATAGTTTGTTTAATCATGGTTAAATAACAATGATTGAGTTCACACAGTGCATAAGCCGAAGTTCAACAACTACATTATAACTTAATGTTTCTGATAGGAGTGTGCTACAATACATTGGCATGTTCATCCTTTTTCTTCTTTTTAATGTCAATAATATTTAATAGTGGCAGTTGCCTAATCTGTTGTTCAGATGATGGTCAAGAGCCCAAAATATCTATATTACTAGAATACTTAAACTGGATGAAATGATGCATCATAAGGCAAAACGTTTTCAACCAAGCTGCCTCAAATGGGCTAACTTATACATCCATAATCCAGAACCTGTGGCTCCCATGGGATTGAAATTTAACAAATTTTATAAAACGTTTTATGACATAAAAGTTACTATATAAAGCATTTTATGATTTTGTATTATACCATAAAACATTTCCTCTGGTCAATTCCTGAGATTTGACTGTGCTCTATACATGGGCTACTTTCAAGGCAGATACGTCTCTGATTACAATACCTCCCTGAATTTTTAAGAACTTTTCCAGTACCATTAGAAGCTCTGCTATTGTTGAAGACACTGGTAATCTGGTAAAGAAATATCTCTGAAATGAGGGAGGGAAATGCTTCCTGTTTGGTTGACATGGGAGGGCTGACAGGTATCAAAAGCCACAGAGTGTTAAGTAGGGCAAGAATGAATGCACAACTCTCACTAGAGGTCATCCAACAATGTGACCATACCTGTTGTGGTCCACCAAAAGCCTGTGGAGCTGGCCACAGAGTCGGACAGCAATGAGGCTGAGGTGGGGCCAGGGCCATCGGGGAGTGAGGTGCGGACTCCAGAGCCTCCAGAGACTGATAGTAGTGAGGCAGAGGAACAGGAGGAGCCTACATGAGAAGAACTGCCAGAAGGCAAGAGCAGCTCAGGCAAAGAGGACGACTCTGGAGTAGGTCCAAGAGATGATTGGCCCCTCCCATAAGGCTTAAAACAGACCAGCAACGGCATTTGGGCTTTGCTGGAAAACAACGTTGGTAGCTTCATCTTCTTGCATTTATCTTTGTATCAGTGACTTCTGACCGTTTGCCAAGAAAGGCCTTTGGCAGTTTGCCTAATTGGACCAAGGTTTGCGATAGGACTGAGGAATTTGTATTGGGAGGAATTTGATTTAATTTAGTTGAATTACACTGAGAATAAAGTAATTCTCAGCTGTTCGGATAAAGTTTGTTTTTTCACTGAGTTTCCTACTACCTACTTGGTCCTGGGTCACAACAATACCGTACCTCGATCTGAATCCCAACCATACTATAAATTCAAATAATTTATTTTTTCCAAAGTCTGCTGAAGTTGTTGCACAACCAGTTTTAACCACTTTCCCCCAAAAGGGGAGGTTATAGATGCTGAATGAAAATTGTCCAGAATATGGAGCCGAGTGATGTCGTCTTGAGGAGGGGACAAACCAAACTTCTTAAGAGGTAATGGAACAATTTCCTCATTCAAAGAATGTAACATCAGCTAGAACCGACTTGTGTCACTTCCTGGGCCACTTTAACAAGCTAGGAGGTGCATGGATCTAAAAAGCTGGTGGCTGAACTCATAGTCGTAATGACCTTCTCCACCTCCTCAGGAGCAAAGTGTTCCCAAATAACCAAGCAAGACTTCTTCCAAGGCATCTCATCTGGATCTGCTACAAAACCAGAGTCCAATTCCAAGTGAATCCAAGCAACTTTATCCAACAGATGCTGAACAGATTCCTCTGCATACTCCTGTAAGAGCTTCTCCAAGCCCTCCCACCCAAAAAGGGCTCATGTCATCTGAAAATGGGTGCAGTAAGGGTGGAGAAATACTGATGTCACCCTTACCGCCACACAATACTCAAACCTATGTTTAGTTGTGTTCAGCTCTTGTTGATACCAGCGACACTCTTGACATCTCTTGTTTTATCTCCCTCAACTCCTCCCTAAACATGGGGAGTAATGGGATCCCTGGGGCCAAGCGGTTGCATGGGCACAATCAAATTCAAAGGCTCAGCCAGCCCCTTGTTCTAAACAGTGACCAAGGTTTTGATGGATCATTCGGTAGATCAGCCAGAACAGCTCCTTGTTCCCTCTGAAACCCATTAATTGTTGGGAACAGACCGATCTAATGGTCCAGCTTCCCTGTAATGGATAGTGGCATTAGAGAACCTCAGGGCAATCGGGGTGTGATCTGACCACAACAAGGGAAACATCAAGAGCGCTCCCCATTTCAGATCACATAGCCACTGTTCCAACAGGAAGAACTGATCCAGTGCGTGACCAACCTCTCATGTTGGACTCTGAATGATGTGGAATAGGCCCATAACTGTCATGGTTGTCATGATCTCCTAAGCCACCTCATACCCCACACCTACAGAAAGCAGACTGGAATTCCCCCAAGACCTGAGGAACTCCACAGACAACCTAGAAATGGAGTCAAGGAGCTCAAGGAGGGAGGTTGCTGTACAGCAGGGAGGTTAGTTCAAACAGCAACAATCCCAACTGATCCCTTGAGCCCAACTTAATGAATAAGGTCTCACACATCTGGTGATCTCTGGTACAGGGACCATGAAAGCCGTAAGATTCCCAGATGACAATTGCCACACTTCCACCCCTGCCACAGGGTCTTGACCGATGCCACATTCCAAACGCAACTGGAGATAATCTCTGAAAGGGTTCCCCTCCCCATCTTTCCAGATCCTGCCAGTTTGAACAAAACAAAAATGTGTTTTTGTTTTGTTCAAACTAAGCCAAGTTTGTCTGATAGTCACAGGCAACCATTACTTTTCTCCAGGCAAGTGAGGAGACTGACAAAGAAGGAATGGCTCACTCCTTTCTTTCTCTGCTAACCTTTACTTCTCAATAGCTCTTTCTGTCACTCTTCAGTAAGAAAATGGATTGCAGAAGAGGGTGGACAATCCACCAGTCTTTAGTGCTGTTGTAGGAATTTAGCACCCACCCCCCCTCCTAGAAGAATGAAATATTCTAGGAAATATTTTAAAAAGCAGAATATTATACCTTCCTGGATGAGAAATGGAGAAACATATTTTAAAGACAAAGGAGCTCCCTGCAACTTCCTGACTCCCCCCCACCTTTGTCAATGGGCCATTAAAAGCCTCAGCTAAGCTCACTCATTCTCCCCACCTTTGTCAATGGGCAATTAAGGCTTCAACCAAGCTCACTCAATCCCCCCATGATTTGCAACACAATACAACTGAAACTCACCACATGGCAAGGCTCAAGCAAGCTTGAGAGACAGCCAGCAAGGCTAGCTAAGGCCCCACCCCTGGGAGTCTGACAACCAATCAGGATACTCTTCCTGTGCCCCAGAAAGGTCAAAGCTCAGAAAAATCATAAAACCAGGGAGCACACAGGATCTCGGCCCTTTTCTGTTCAGGATCTCAAGCCATGTGATCCTGACCACCATTAAACCATCTTTCCAAGCAGCCTCCATGTTTCCAGTGTCTTTGTCCCCACTTGGAACTGAACCCAGATGGATATTTCTTCCAACAATTGGCACCTAACCAATGGACCTGGCCCAGGTAAGCCTCCCTTGCTAGCAGCAGACCCATTGAGTCTGTGGGTAAGTTTTCCTGGACCTTGGCCATTTGGAACTAGGTTTTAAAGGGGTTTTGAGTGTTGAGCTCAAAGACTGCTTGGAAAGAAGGTGAGTACCTCTAAATTTTAATTTTAAGCATGGAAAAGTATGGGAAATATGTGTATGCCTGCATGTGTGTGAATGAGAGAGCCCTTCTCCCAATCATAGCTGAATCTTGCATCCTGTAGGAATTTAGCACCCACCCCCCTCCTAGAAGAATGAAATATTCTAGGAAATATTTTAAAAAGCAGAATATTATACCTTCCTGGATGAGAAATGGAGAAACATATTTTAAAGACAAAGGAGCTCCCTGCAACTTCCTGACTCCCCCCCACCTTTGTCAATGGGCCATTAAAAGCCTCAGCTAAGCTCACTCATTCTCCCCACCTTTGTCAATGGGCAATTAAGGCTTCAACCAAGCTCACTCAATCCCCCCATGATTTGCAACACAATACAACTGAAACTCACCACATGGCAAGGCTCAAGCAAGCTTGAGAGACAGCCAGCAAGGCTAGCTAAGACCCCACCCCTGGGAGTCTGACAACCAATCAGGATACTCTTCCTGTGCCCCAGAAAGGTCAAAGCTCAGAAAATCATAAAACCAGGGAGCACACAGGATCTCGGCCCTTTTCTGTTCAGGAACTCAAGCCATGTGATCCTGACCACCATTAAACCATCTTTCCAAGCAGCCTCCATGTTTCTAGTGTCTTTGTCCCCACTTGGAACTGAACCCAGATGGATATTTCTTCCAACAATTGGCACCCAGATGGGACTCTGTTAACCTAACCAATGGACCTGGCCCAGGTAAGCCTCCTTGCTAGCAGCAGACCCATTGAGTCTGTGGGTAAGTTTTCCTGGACCTTGGCCATTTGGAACTAGGTTTTAAAGGGGTTTTGAGTGTTGAGCTCAAAGACTGCTTGGAAAGAAGGTGAGTACCTCTAAATTTTAATTTTAAGCATGGAAAAGCATGGGAAATATGTGTATGCCTGCATGTGTGTGAATGAGAGAGCCCTGCTCCCAATCACAGCTGGATTTTGCATCCTCTGTGCATTTCCTAACCGCAGAAAGACCAAAAGTCTGGAGAGCATGGGGTTTTGCCAGAGCACAGGACCTTCTGTTAGGGAAGGAAGAAGTGTGTGATAGTGGGATTCCACCTAAGGAAACAGTCTGATTCCACCTCTTTGAGCAACCTCTAGCCGCACCTCTGCCTACTGCTAGCTCCACCGAGCCGTGACCGGTAGGATAGAGAAAGCAAGGGGGGGAAGCCAAACGTGGAACTTTGTGTTTATTGGGAACGGAAACCGAGCGAGAGGAAAGTAAGTGTGAATGAAGCAATTAAGAGAGTAAAAAAAGAGAAAAAGGAAGCAGGAAATCTGCTTGGGGCCCTGGATGCCCGGAGGCTGCCAGTACTGCCTGGTATGCTAAAAGGAAGCAGGAAGCAGTGTTGAAGAGGTGCTCGTACCTACTGGCAGGGCAGTAGGTCCTCTGGGATCACCTTTTGATCCAAACGAAGCTCCCTTAACAGGAAGGTGCTCATACTTGACAGAAGGAGTCGAAGTCCTTCCCAGAACCTTTTTTTTCTGAAAACTGTAGGAGGATCCACCCGGCTAAGCCAAAGTGAAAAATAAAACCTCACATCGCAGAGGGAAACATGGGAAGCAGTAGCTCGAGGGTGGAGGGAAATCCCCTGGAAAACCTGCTGGGGCCTGGAGTGCCCGGAGGCTGCCAGTTTTACCTGGTATGGAAAAGAAATTGAGGAAATTGTGTAATAAAGATGAGAATAGGAAACAAATTTGGCTAAATAAAGGTACTTAAAAGAAAAGGGAAATATATAAATAGGAATGTTTGGGTTTTTGTTTTGTTTGTTTGCTTGTTTGTCTCTTTCTCTTTCTTCTATTGAACCACGTGGTCTGTCTGTTAAGATTTGTGCCTTCCCTAATTTAACTGAGATTTATGGGAATGATCAGTGTGTGTGTAAATCTCAGAGTTTTGTTTTCCTCTCTGTCCTCCTTGTTTTTATGTGTGTATGTCTGTCTTTGTGGGCCCTTGAAGTAATTGTAACTGTAAAATGTATCTGATCTCTAGAGACAAGAATTTTAAATTGTTAGGGAAAAACAAAAACAAAAGGTTGAAGCAATAAAATAGAGAAAAGAGAGAGAGAGAGAAAAGAAAGAAAGCCTTTGCCCTATTTTCGTGTGGCCACCGGGAATAGGGTACAGAACTTTTCATTTCTGCTTTTTTTCTCCTTCTCTTTATCTTAAAGTAACAACTCAAGTTTATGAGGAAATGTTTTAAGTTCACTTACAAGAGAAAAAAATTCAGTCTTGCATTTACTGTGTGTTTAAATGATTTTACCTCTTCTTGAAGCATGTGAATCCAGTTTTTTTCTTTCATCAGTTGTGTCTCCATTTTGTTGAAACTGCATTTTGTTGAAACTGCATTATCTTTTAGTAACTGCAATATTGATGTGTTGTTTCTTTTCAAACTCTGCCTGCAAGATATCTACCCCCCTCCTTTTTTAATCCTGTTACAATGCCTTTCCTGAGAAGATTACCCACAAAAGTGGGGAGGAGATCCTGTTCTAATGTCTTTCAGCCCTGAAAAGATGACTCTGCAACTGTGGAAGCAGAGCACATGGTTCCAGATGCTGCCCCCAGAGGAGACCTTCCATTTGTTGGAGTCAGGAATTGAGTTTGAATCCAGCCCCCACTGAAAGTCATCATAGCAACCAGATTGGAGCAGACCTTTCCAAACCTGATTGACCAACAAGCATGCCACCCAAAAGATATGAAAGAAAGGACCCTGAGATGTACAAGTAAAGACTAAAAGACTCTTTTCAATCCCCAGAAGACAACTGGAAAGACTATGGGGGAGGTGGAAAATTCATTGTAATGTTTTCTGTCTTGTCTCATTTACATTGTAATCAGTCTAAAGTACCCATGTAAGGATTGTATTTGAGTGGCTGCCACAGTTAGTTCTCAACACCTGAGATTTCTGTCTAATGGTAGGGAAATTTGTCCAGCATGTTTGTATTGTTTGTATTGCCTGTATTGTAAAGGTAGCTGCATACACAGGCACACAGAGAGACACACCATTGAGAATTAGACTGAAACTATTCCCTTCACTTACCTCCACACAAGACTTTTAAGTTGATTTTTGCTCTGTGGCACTAAAAGCCCAAGGAGTCAGATCTCCCTGCTAATTCCATGGGGGAGGGGCATTCCCCTCAGGCAATTCCTCTCTTGAAGAGATAGCAGAAAAAGTGATATCCAAAACCCAAGCCCTGACTATGACTCACAAATGATGCTGCCCAGTTGCCCAGTAAAGCAAGATATGTTGCACTGGTGGTCTCATGAATAGAAGTCCCAGGGCTCATTGTGTAATTTATTTTGTTAAGAAAGGAAAAAGCCTGGATTGCACACTGATTAACCTCAATTTGGACTGGAAAAAAAAATCTTGGATAGACTAAAGTAAGAGCTAGGGCAGGTTCAGTAACCAACCCTTGGAAATGAGCAGCCTGTAATTTAAAGGAAAACCATGGCTGTGAAAATTTTGGGATGTGTGCTTGCTTGACCTGACTGGAAGCTCTCAGAAAGTGATATCTAACAGCTGAAATTAATTGGCATAGAAAATTGGATACTGTAAAATTCTTACCAGAACTTTTCCCCTGGCTGCTAGACCTTCATGGTTGAAAGCTTTTGGGAGCCACTGAAGGAATCTTTTTTTCTGTTGTCTCTATCAATGGCTTCCTTTGCATCAGGAAAATTAAAAGCACCCACTGATTTGATCAATTTTAATTTTTGCCAAGAGCATGTTTCAAAACTCACGTTTTGAAAAAAAAAAAAAAGTAGGGATTGTAGGAATTTAGCACCCACCCCTCCTAGAAGAATGAAATATTCTAGGAAATATTTTAAAAGCAGAATATTATACCTTCCTGGATGAGAAATGGAGAAACATATTTTAAAGACAAAGGAGCTCCCTGCAACTTCCTGACTCCCCCCCACCTTTGTCAATGGGCCATTAAAAGCCTCAGCTAAGCTCACTCATTCTCCCCACCTTTGTCAATGGGCAATTAAGGCTTCAACCAAGCTCACTCAATCCCCCCATGATTTGCAACACAATACAACTGAAACTCACCACATGGCAAGGCTCAAGCAAGCTTGAGAGACAGCCAGCAAGGCTAGCTAAGACCCCCACCCCCTGGGAGTCTGACAACCAATCAGGATACTCTTCCTGTGCCCCAGAAAGGTCAAAGCTCAGAAAAATCATAAAACCAGGGAGCACACAGGATCTCGGGCCCTTTTCTGTTCAGGAACTCAAGCCATGTGATCCTGACCACCATTAAACCATCTTTCCAAGCAGCCTCCATGTTTCCAGTGTCTTTGTCCCCACTTGGAACTGAACCCAGATGGATATTTCTTCCAACAATCCTCTGTGCATTTCCTAACCGCAGAAAGACCAAAAGTCTGGAGAGCATGGGGGTTTTGCCAGAGCACAGGACCTTCTGTTAGGGAAGGAAGAAGTGTGTGTGTGGGATTCCACCTGAGGAAACAGTCTGATTCCGCCTCTTTGAGCAACCTCTAGCCGCACCTCTACCTACTGCTAGCTCCACCGAGCCATGACCGGTAGGATAGAGAAAGCAAGGGGGGGAAGCCAAACGTGGAACTTTGTGTTTATTAGGAACGGAAGCCGAGCGAGAGGAAAGTAAGTGTGAATGAAGCAATTAAGAGAGTAAAAAAGAAAAAAAGGAGAAAAAAAAGGAAGCAGGAGATCTGCTTGGGGCCCTGGATGCCCGGAGGCTGCCAGTACTGCCTGGTATGCTAAAAAGGAAGCAGGAAGCAGTGTTGAAGAGGTGCTCGTACCTACTGGCAGGGCAGTAGGTCCTCTGGGATCACCTTTTTTGATCCAAACCGGAAGCTCCCTTAACAGGAAGGTGCCCATACTTCGACAGAAGGGAGTCGAAGTCCTTCCCAGAACCTTTTTTTCTGAAAATTGTAGGAGGATCCACCCGGCTAGGCCAAAGTGAAAAATAAAACCTCACATCGGAGAGGGAAACATGGGAAGCAGTAGCTCGAGGGTGGAGGGAAATCCCCTGGAAGACCTGCTGGGGGCCTGGAGTGCCCGGAGGCTGCCAGTTTTACCTGGTATGCGGAAAAAGAAATTGAGGAAATTGTGTAATAAAGATGAGAATAGGAAACGAATTTGGCTAAATAAAGGTACTTAAAAGAAAAGGGAAATATATAAATAGGAATGTTTGGGTTTTTGTTTGTTTTGTTTGTTTGTTTGTTTGTCTCTTTCTCTTTCTTC
Source organism: Ahaetulla prasina (assembly GCF_028640845.1). Lineage (NCBI taxonomy): Eukaryota > Metazoa > Chordata > Lepidosauria > Squamata > Colubridae > Ahaetulla > Ahaetulla prasina. The sequence goes on from NC_080540.1 coordinate 172,793,572, forward strand.
TATGGAACCACGTGGTCTGTCTGTTAAGATTTGTGCCTTCCCTAATTTAACTGAGATTTATGGCGGGAATGATCAGTGTGTGTGTAAATCTCAGAGTTTTGTTTTCCTCTCTGCCCTCCTTGTTTTTATGTGTGTATGTCTGTCTTTGTGGGCCCTTGAAGTAATTGTAACTGTAAAATGTATCTGATCTCTAGAGACAAGAATTTTAAATTGTTAGGGAAAACAAAAACAAAAGGTTGAAGCAATAAAATAGGGAAAAGAGAGAGAGAGAAAAGAAAGAAAGCCTTTGCCCTATTTTGTATGGCCAACTGGAATGGGGTACAGAACTTTTCATTTCTGCTTTTTTCTCCTCCTCTTTATCTTAAAGTAACAACTCAAGTTTATAAGGAAACATTTTAAGTTCACTTACAAGATAAGTTTATGAGGAAACGTTTTAAGTTCACTTACAAGAGAAAAAAAAAATTCAGTCTTGCATTTACTGTGTATTTAAATGATTTTACCTGTTCATCCTCTTCCTGAAGTATGTGAAGTTTTTTCTTTCTCATCAGTAGTGTCTCCATTTTGTTGAAACTGCATTACCTTTTAGTAACTGCAATATTGATGTGTTGTTTCTTTTCAAACTCTGCCTGCAAGATATCTACCCCCTCCCCAACTTTTTAATCCTGTTACAATGCCTTTCCTGAGATTACCCACAAAAGTGGGGAGGAGATCCTGTTCTAATGTCTTTCAGCCCTGAAAAGATGACTCTGCAACTGTGGAAGCAGAGCACATGGTTCCAGATGCTGCCTCCAGAGGAGACCTTCCATTTGTTGGAGTCAGGAATTGAGTTTGAATCCAGCCCCCACTGAAAGTCATTGCAGCAACCAGATTTGGAGCAGACCTTTCCAAACCTGACTGACCACCAAGCATGCTACCCAGCAGATATGAAAGAAAGGACCCTGAGCTGTACAAGTAAAGACTAAAAGACTCTTTTCAATTCCCAGAAGACAACTGGAAAGACTATGGGGAAGGGTGGAAATTCATTGTAAGGTTTTCTGTCTTGTCTCATTTACATTGTAATCAGTCTAAAGTACTCATGTAAGGATTGTATTTGAGTGGCTACCACAGCAAGTTCTGAACACGTTAGATTTTGTCTGGTGGGAGGGAAATATGTCCAAAATGTTTGTATTGCCTGTATTGTAAAAGTAGCTGCATACACAGGCACACACAGAGAGACACACCATTCAGAATTAGTCTATTCCCTTCACTTACCTCCACACAAGACTTTTAGGTTGATTTCTGCTCTGTGGCACTAAAAGCCCAAGGAATCAGATCTCCCTGCTAATTCCATGGGGGAGGGGCATCCCCCTCAGGCAATTCCTCTCTTGAAGAGATAGCAGAAAAAGTGATATCCAAAACCCAAGCCCTGACTATGACTCACAAATGATGCTGCCCAGTTGCCCAGTAAAGCAAGATATATTGCACTGGTGGTCTCATGAGTAGAAGTCCCAGGGCTCATTGTGTGTAATTTTTTTTAAAAAAAAAAGAAGAAAGGAAAAAGCCTGGATTGCACACTGATTAACCTCAATTTGGACTGGAAAAAAAAATCTTGGATAGACTAAAGTAAGAGCTAGGGCAGGTTTAGTAACCAACCCTTGGAAATGAGCAGCCTGTAATTTAAAGGAAAACCATGGCTGTGAAAATTTTGGGATGTGTGCTTGCTTAACCTGACTGGAAGCTCTCAGAAAGTGATATCTAACAGCTGAAATTAATTGGCATAGAAAATTGGATACTGTAAAATTCTTACCAGAACTTTTCCCCTGGCTGCTAGACCTTCATGGTTGAAAGCTTTTGGGAGCCACTGAAGGAATCTTTTTTTCTGTTGTCTCTATCAATGGCTTCCTTTGCATCAGGAAAATTAAAAGCACCCATTGATTTGATCAATTTTAATTTTTGCCAAGAGCATGTTTCAAAACTCACGTTTTGAAAAAAAAAAAAAAGTAGGGATTGTAGGAATTTAGCACCCACCCCCCCTCCTAGAAGAATGAAATATTCTAGGAAATATTTTAAAAAGCAGAATATTATACCTTCCTGGATGAGAAATGGAGAAACATTTTAAAGACAAAGGAGCTCCCTGCAACTTCCTGACTCCCCCCCACCTTTGTCAATGGGCCATTAAAAGCCTCAGCTAAGCTCACTCATTCTCCCCACCTTTGTCAATGGGCAATTAAGGCTTCAACCAAGCTCACTCAATCCCCCCATGATTTGCAACACAATACAACTGAAACTCACCACATGGCAAGGCTCAAGCAAGCTTGAGAGACAGCCAGCAAGGCTAGCTAAGACCCCCACCCCCTGGGAGTGTGACAACCAATCAGGATACTCTTCCTGTGCCCCAGAAAGGTCAAAGCTCAGAAAAATCATAAAACCAGGGAGCACACAGGATCTCGGGCCCTTTTCTGTTCAGGATCTCAAGCCATGTGATCCTGACCACCATTAAACCATCTTTCCAAGCAGCCTCCATGTTTCCAGTGTCTTTGTCCCCACTTGGAACTGAACCCAGATGGATATTTCTTCCAACACTGTCTATCAACAATTTGCTAGTATAGGTTTATACTACATCCTGTCTTTTCTGAGATGCTCATAGAACATATGTGGCATTCTTCATATTTATCTTTTGGGGGCTCAAAAACAATGATAATTGGCTTAAAGAAAAGACAGCTTCTTTTGGTTCCACCCTGGTGAGTTTTATGGATTTTATAAGCCCATTTTAAACCATCCCTTGCTTAGGGGAAGCTAAAGATTAAATGAAATTGCTTTGACAAAAGCACCCTAACATTTTTGCCTTAACTCCCTTTTGATTTCTGGGCAGCATTCAGAAACCTAAGATGTGTTTGCTTCAATTGTGGTTTCTTGAATAAAGCGCAGTTGGCTGAGTTCATACCCCATGCTGAACCATAAATCATAGTTTAGGATTTATAAAGGATAGATTCAAGAAAAGGAAACCAAATCCCTTTTCCAGTGTTGGCTTAATGCTGTGTGTGAGTTTAGCCCTAAATAAGCTTAGTCCCTGAATTATTACGGCCTGTTATGGTATATCATGCTCCCATCTGAAATATCCTGGTTCAGCTGCCTTGGTATTTTCATTCTTTTGGAGCCTGGTACAGAGAGCCGGTCCTCCCTTCCTGAGTCCACTTTAGTGATTGTTGAGAACAGATGTGATGAAGGGAAAACAGCAATTTGGATGAAACCTCGAAGTCATACCTCAAAAGTAGATAAGGATAGTATGTAGTTGCTAGATCCAAACAAATCCTTTGGCAGCCTTGGGACAACCCCTTCCCCCCAAATCTTGCAAACATTGAGCTGAATTTGAGTTTTCCAGTCTTCAGTAATTGTTTCCCCTGTTGTCCATGGAAGAGCTAGAAATCTGCATATTTAAAAGGAAGGTTGACATAACTTAAATCCTTGGCATTATCTGTTTTAAATAACAATATACTGAATCTTACTGACCTGTTCAACTCAATAGACTGGCCTTGGTTGGAAAAAAAAGCAATTGAATGTACAGGAAAAACTAAAAAAGAAGTCAATTCCCGATTTCTGCTGGTTTCTTTTGTCTGATGAGGATTGGTGGAGGAATTTTCCTGCTGGTATGGGTAGCTTTCTGCTGTTTTACCTTCATTAAGCCTATCCTTGTGAAGTTCAGGGTTGTGGTTTCTAGCACTGTATTCCTTTCTAGGGACCTGCAATCCTGAGGTAAGTTCCAGTGCTGCCTTGGATTAAATTAACTTTATCAGCAAGTTGTTTTAGAATCCAGCCAGGGCCCCCTCAGGTAATGAAGCCTTTTTGAGTAATGTTTTTGTTGCATTGATATGAGTACATAGCTTGGGCAAGATTTGGCTGGATCTACCACCATTCGCAGGCCAAGGTATGTGTTTGTCCTGATGAATGTCTCTGCTGGAATTCATGTGTAATAACATAAGCCATAACTGTTAATTTATTATGTATTATTATTTAGCATATGGCACCGTTAATTTCATTGTGTTTTAGTGTGCTGTGTGAACACAGCCAGTTTATTCAACGAACTGTGTTTATTAAGGAGCAACAAGCATAGTGATAACATGAATTTGACTCATTGAATATTACTTTGCAAGCCCTCTCATACTTGAAAATTGATAGGACTATCATCATCTGGATATTGTAGACTGCCTCTATTTTTATAAATGAGCCTAAAGCAACAGGCTTGGTCTACAGTCCAGAAATGATGTTCAGTTTAATTGGATGGACAATAGGTTTATTGCTGTGGATTCTAGTTGTTTGAACTTCCAGTAGTGAATTCAGGCCATTTCCTCCAGATGGAGACCATTTCTTGTTCTTTCTAAGTAGGAGAAAGTTTGGCTAGAACTGGAGTATCCAACCTTGGCAACTTTAAGACTTGTGGACTTCAACTCCCAGAGTTCCTCGGCCAGAGTTCCTCAGCCCTGGCTTGTCTGCTCCCTCATGCTCAGTAAAAGGGAATGCGAGATAGCCAATACAATTTTTCTTTATTAAGAAAATTAAAATTTGCAGCAGCAAAACCATGTTCTCAATTGGAAATCCGAGTTCTGTCCGCTTCATTGCTGTCAAAATATTACTGACTCATCCACCGTTGCCTTCAGGTGTCTCCTCCAAGTTAAAACGAGAAGTGAGCTCTTCAGCTGCTGAGAGATTGCCAGCCCCTGCATTAATTTTTTATTCATGTTAGCTACTGTTTGCTAAAGAAGTCAGAGTCACTAAGTCTTGAACAAAGCAACCATGGCTTGTTTGACCAAGTCCTCCTTTGCTTTCCTTTGCGAATGCTTTGCTTTGGATCTCCGGGTAACTGGGTGCAAATCAAGACAGAAACCAGTGGTGAAATCCAATTTTTTTTACTACCGGTTCTGTGGGCGTGACTTGGTGGGTGTGGCTTGGTGGGTGTGGCAGGGGAAGGATCCTGCAAAATTTCCTCCCCACTCCAGGGAAAGGATATTGCAAAATCTCCATTCCCACCCCACTCTGGGGCCAGCCAGAGGTGGTATTTGCCGGTTCTCCGAACTGCTCAAAATTTCCGCTACCGGTTCTCCAGAACCTGCTGGATTTCACCCCTGACAGAAACATGTTAGGACACCACAGACGTCCATCTCCTTTTGCAACTGTAGCCTAGGATGCTGTACATTCACCACAATCATGGGGTCATGTCATTCCGGATAACTCTGTTTTAGAAGCAAACTTTGGGCTGGCAATAACATAGGTCCGAAGTGAGCTATGGAGTTTCCCTCCCTGTACCTACCTTAGACTGTATCTTGATGTGAAACTGGGAGAGAATGGTGCTTTTTTTTTTTTTTTGAAGGTCTGCATTGTCCAATAGGTAAGCTGCTACTCTGTTCGCCAGACAGTCTGCAACTGAGTCTGGAAAAAAACAGCTTGGCTCTTCTTTGATGTGGAAGAGAAACCTCTCGGGCTTTTAAATGTTTCCTCTTTTAATTTTCTATAGTCTGATGGGATGAGGTGGACCGCAGTTTGAGAAAAGCTCAAAGCCCAAGCAAATGAAAAGGGGCTTATCTCTGGCTGAGATAGCAACTGTTACCTGCAAGAACCAAATATTGCAGGATGTATTAGATCAGCGATTCCCCCCCCCCAATTGGGCAAAAGGGACCGGTTCCGTGGAGAGAGGTTTTTCCGTGGACCAGAGGGGTGTGGTTTCACGTGCTGCCTGCACCCCACGGATGGGACTTAACTTGTTTGTGCAGCCTGCTTTCTGGCATGCCGTAAACAGATGCCAGTCCACGAACTGGGGGTTGGGGACCCTTGTATTAGATGCCTATATGTTGCTTCTCCCTAAAGCATATCATCCCTCTCAAATTCTGTAATGGGACTCCCAAATGTCTATTTGGATAAGGTGAAAGCTTAATGAGGGATTGCTCATTTTTTATTGTCCAGCTTTATTTGGGCTTGGGGTTAAAAAAAAAAATCCATGCCTTGAATGGAATCATTCATAATGCTTGTTCCCTCTCATTAGCAAGTAGCAGTTAGTGGTCCTGGGACCCAGATGTATGTCCTGTGGGGAGAATGCCAACAATTCCCTCAATTGTCAGTTTTGAAAAAAAAGTCTGTCTGTACTGGAAGGAGTGAGAGTGGATTTACTGACAAGCTTTTAGAAATAGAAGTATGATCTTCTGGAGTGGAGATGGGCAGTTTGTAGCACCAGAACCATATGCAACTATCAGGTTCTCTTTATTTGAAGCCCCTAGATTTTTGTGTGGGGCCGAAGATCATTGTGTGATTTTCTGCAGTTTAAGGGGAAGGGGAGATAAGAATACATACATATTGCAGTGTAAACTCTAAAATAGGCTTTACATAATGAATACCCCTCCAGAAAAACAAAATGGAAAGGCATGATGCCTCTTAAACCACTTTGTGTCATCTTCCTGCTCCTTGTGGTCCTCACTGCCTACACCCCACCAATGTTAAATATGGTCCCTATCAGCAGCATTAGACCTTCTCTAGTGCTGCTTCAGAAGTGGCCCTCCAGTAAAACTAGTTCTTGGTATGAAATAGCGAACGCCACCCTCCAAAGAGGATGCAGCTATTGTTTATATGGTCTCTTAATCCAGGATGAAGTTCAGGGAGTTGAATGAAGTGTTACTAATGTTGATAATCTGATTCATCTCTTCGGTTTTAGTAAACCAAGCCCATCCCTGTGTAGACGTGCTGGGGAGGGCCTCCGTTGATGGAAAAGTATGGGGGAGGGATTAAGAATCTTTTAAACTTTTTGTTGTGCCCTGCAAAGAATCTGGGAGATGTTTCATTCTGCAAGGACATGGAGGTGGTGGTGAACAGCATGCAACTCTGAGGCCACTGATGAAGAGAGTCAAGTTTGAAAGATGTACCCTGCGCCAAGGTGGCACAGTGGTTAGAGTGCAGTACTGCAGGCTACTTCAGCTGACTGCTAGCTGCAGTTCAGCAGTTCAAATCTCACCAGGCTCAAGGTTGACTCAGCCTTCTATTCTTCCGAGGTGGGTAAAATGAGGACCCAGATTATTGGGGGCAATATGACGACTCTGTAAACTGCTTAGAGAGGGCTGTAAAAGCACTATGAAGCAGTATGTAAGTCTTAGTGCTATTGCTACAGCTGCATAGATTAGTACAGAGTCCTTGACTTAACAACCACAATTGAGCCCAACATTTCTGTTGCTAAGCGAGACAGGTGTTAAGTGAATTTTGTCCCGTTTTACGACCTTTCTTGCCACAGTTGTTAAGTGAATCGCTGCACTTGTTAAGTTAGTAACACCGTTGCTAGGTGAATCTGGCTTCCCCACTGACTGCTTGTCAGAAGGCCGCAAACGAGATCACATGATCGCGGGAGGCTGCAACCATCATAACTGTGAGTCGGTTGCCAAGCGTCTGAATTTTGATAACATGACCACGGGGATGCTACAACAGTTATAGGCGTGGAAAACGATCATAAGTCACTTTTTTCAGTGATGTCGTAACTTTGAACGGTCACTAAATGAGCTATTGTAAGTGGAGGGCTATGTATACTAGCTTTCATTTAGTTACATAGCTCCAGAAAAAATTGGTGGAATTGCAGGGATTTAAGAGCCCTCATCTCTATTCCCCTTAAAAGGTGTTGCTGGTGTTAATGAACATGATTTGTTTCTGATACTGCTTTGGAATCATTTGTGTCTATCTGTGAGAGAACGGGTTAACACATAGTAAGCCTCAGTGAGCTTAACCACAATTTATTAAATAAACTATAACTGGCTGATTCACAGTACACACCTAATCATAAATCAAGTTTTACAAATCATATGTGTTCAGGTATCATATGCTTCAGCTTGAGGTACTGTCTGGAGTCAGCCTTAATATGTAAGTGTGTTTGTGTATCTGTTGTTGTTGACCTGTTCACATGCATCCTCTTGAGATTTGATCATGTTGAGAAAGGATCAGCGATCACTTTGAAGCTTGAATTCTTAGGGCTGGCTTGCAAAAGAATGAGGCAAATGGAATTCAGGCTTGTAAGATTTTCTCACCCATTAAAGTTCTGTCCAAAAAAACATGAATATGGTAGAGTGGTTTGAAGCACAAGTTCATCCCAGTAAACGATGGATACCACACCTACTTTACAAATCTCCTAGCCTTCCCTTGTATGTCGTGTGTCCCCCTCCCCCAGCAAATTTAATGGCGCTCTGTTTATTTTCTGCTTGCTTCCACTATAGAGCTGGGAAGTTCTGCATGAAGGACCACCCAAAATGTTGCCTGATTTCTTTTTTTTTTTTCCCTATGTAAAACTTTTCATTTGCATTTATCTAAATCAGAGCGTTCAAGGGAGCAGTGAGTTGGGAGCTTATCTCAGCCTCAGTTGTCTTTTAATGGAAAAAAATATTATTTGAACTGTGTTTGAGATGAGATCCACACTTTCTAGTGGGTCTTAATATGATCGTTAGTTTTCAGATTAGTTGGTATGATTTGCAGTGGTTTATTAGCTATGAGTTACGACTTAACTGTGGCTCCGCATGATTTGTGAACCTAACCTCAGTGGAAACTATTGAGAACTGAGCCAACTCCAGTTCATACTGCTCTGCCTTGGGCTTCAATTTTTAGACATGCTAGTTTCTAAATAACAGTCTCTGGGCTAACGTAGCTTAGAAATTGTCTTACAGATTCTTGGACATTGGTCTCGTAATTTCTGACATTGTCCAAGGTAATTAAGTGCTCAGGATTTCCTTTTTAGTGCCTCTAGAATGTTGGACTTTCGGGCTAAACTGTGAAGATACGAATTGTTTTCTTTGTGGGTTGGCACAATCTTCTGATTATTTTTCAGCATTCCCAATCTTTCTAACCTGGTCTTCTAGCAAAAAGAATCTGTTTTCGTCAACCTACCAGGAGCCAGAATAGAAGTTCAGCACATACCATCTATTCTATATACCTTATGAACTTGTTCCTTTCTTTGGATTTTGCTTGTAAGTTATTTCTCTTGACTGAGAAGTGGGATAAGGCTATAATCACATGTTTGTGAGTTATACAGCAGCTTTGTCTGGAAAAGATTTCTAGTGATCAGCCCAAGTATACCCGCTGTTTTAAACCAGGTCAAATCTGGTCTTGCCTGTACCCTGTGATTCATGTTTGTGGAGTCCTTTGTTGGACCAAAGCCAAGCGCCATTTAATTGATTGGATTGCAAGGAGACCTATTGAAAATAATCACTCCTCCTCCCCCCTACAGCCTTCCCTATGTTGAGACAATCCTTGGCTGTATGCCCTGGACTTAGCAGGCTTGCTTTCCTGCCGCTTCATTGGCCAAATTATCCCCAGGAGTATTAATAGAATGATGAGTGTAGCCCCTTGCGTACTCAATGGAGTTGGTGGCTTCTGGCTCTGAACCTCTTGGTGAGGTAGGATCCCATTTCTGCCTTGAATCTGTCCCTTTAAGACACCGGGAGGGTGCTGGGTGTTTTATTGGCTGCTGGAGAAGCTGTGCTGAATTAGAAAGACTTTTAAGAGTTGTCTTGCCTTGCTTGGCCAGCCCTGCTGTCAAATGCATGTCAGCATGTCTTTTCCCAGCTTTTATTTAGAGAGCTAACTTTGGTGTTGTGGCTTTCCTGCTTAGAGGGCTATATCTTTCCTGTTTTGCTTATACTTGCCAACATTTGAGGAATAGACCACAGTGCCACGGTTGTAGGAGACAGTATGATCAAATCTACCTAGGTCTGAATATAATGATTATAATTCACTAACGGGAAGGCTGGTTCCTTAGACCGTCTTCCAATTTGGGTGACCTCACCTATTGTTGAGAGAAGCTGAGATAAAGAAAGCATTTATGACTCCAGCAAGCATTCCTAGCGAATTCCTGTCCTTTTATTACAGATCTCTTTTTCCCCCCATTTGTTTTCTGGGATGGGTTTGATTTTCTTGCCTTGTATCTGAGAAGATAACTGGTGTTCCTTAAAGCTTGCACCAAATATAAAGCGCAGAGTGAGGCTCCGAATCAGATCTGTCCTCAGAGCTGCAGTCCAGTCCTTGGGTGCAGTTTGAAATGATGTGTTTTTTTGAGCGTTCACCATTTTTTCCCTCAGGAGTTAATTTCTGAGATGGGATCCTATGCACCTTCTTTACCTAGGAAGAAGATTTGACAGTTGTACCTTCCTATCTGTGCTGCTGGCTTTGAAAGCTGTCCTCGCAGCTTGATCTGGAAGAAAGCTGCGGTGGCAGCACCCCAAGACACAATGCATGTTTTAACAGAAACTTCTTCTTCCTGTCTGGGATTGTTGTTTTTTTTTCTTCTTCAGGTTATTAACAGCTGGATGTATGCCAGTTCTAAAAACAATTGTCTGCTAGTCATACATTGCTTTTTTAAATACTCCATTTAGAAGAATTTTTTAAAAATAAGTATTTATTCTGACCTTCAAGCAGGATTTTTTCTGTTTTGAATTTATTTTCTATCTCCCTTTTACTTTATTAGCATAGTTGGAATGGCTTGGGCCCTGCACTTGTTTAATTGGCTGAAAACACACACACACACACACACACACACACACACACACACACACACACAATCAATGAGGCTTATCTATATAAATTATAGGATTGTGGGATTAAACATTAGGTGCCATATTAAGCTAAAACCTTGTTGCCAGACCTTGTTTTTCTTAGCTCCCATTGGCTCTGCTTTGCTATCCCCTTCGGTTTCTCCTCTTCAGCTCAAGGATGTGAGCAACTCAGAAGCTGGCAGGCAGAGAAACTTGAAAATGTCAACCTGATGGGTAGCAATTGTGGGGGTGGGGGTGGAGGGTGGGAAGGCAAATTCTATTCCTGGAATGATTAACCAAGGGATAGGAAATAATAACTGCTATCACAATGCCTTTAGGAAAAAAAAATCTCTTTACGACCATACTTGAAATATGGCACTGAAATGAATGGCTGCCTTTTAAATGTGTGTGAAAGAATTGGAAGAAGAGTAAACACAGTAATGGTGGTGGTGAGATAGAAGGAAACCCCTTTTCTTGGAGGAAAGGTCAAACTACATGTAGACTTCAACTTACAACAGTCATTTAGTGACTCTTCAAAGTTACAACGGCGCTGAAAAATGGGATGACTGTTTTTCAGTTATGACCTTTGCACTTTCCCAGGATCATGTGATCAAAATTCAAATACTTGGCAACTGGTTCATATGTATGACTGTTGGTGGGTCCCAAGATCAACTTTGGAGTCAATGGAGAAGCCGGATTCACTGAACAACCAGCTTATTAGCTTATCAATATGCAGTGATTCACTTAACAACTGTGGCAAGAAAGGTCATAAAATGGGGCAAAACTAACAAATATCTCGCCTAACAACAGAAATGTTGGGCTTGTTAAAAAAAAAGATGAGCAAGAAGGTACCTGGCCCACTTTGGTAACATAATGCATGATCTACCTTTTTTTATAATGCTCCCATCTGAGGTCATCTAATGAAATCATTATTCAGTATATAACAAATTATTCAGTATATAACAAATCGATATTATTCAGTATATAACAAATCGATATAATTTGCTGCCACACATAAGCAATGATACTTTAGAAACGGGATTAGGCCAGGTAGTGGAAGATGAGGCTATTGGTGATAGCTGATTATAATGGCTGCATTCTGCTATGGGTTGAGGAGAATTTGGATTTGACTGGTGTTTGCTGGGGAACAGTAAAAGGAGGGATAAGATGACTTTATGACACATTTGGAAGTTGGGGGAGGGAGTGGGGGGTGGCCGGGGGGGCGAAGAGAGAGGCATCTGATCAACCGCTATATAAAACGCTGAACTTTTTTCTGATCTAGCATCCTATCTGCCTATGAAGTTAGGACAGCTCAGCCAGTTGGTGCTTCATCAAGGCCACAAAATTCCACATCATATATTAACTGCTCTTGGAACAACAAAACCTCTGGCTGTTTTCTTTAGCTTTTCTTATGGACAGAACCTTTACCACCATGTTGAATTGGTTTAAATTAAGTTTTCTAGCACATGAGTTAAATAGCTTTATTTAACGCCGGAGAAGACGCCTAGAGAGCACCTGGAGGTCCAGTCGTTCCGAAGCTGATCGGACACTAGTTAGGTCCTACTCTAGGACCTACCTAGTGGCAATGAGGGAAGCGAGGCGCCCACGCCCACCCTCATTGCGCCGGCAGATAACCGCCCGCCGCCCCAGCTGGGTGACCCGCCCTCTCCTACATCAGGAGGTGCGGGATGACCCTTTGCAGGGACGAGCCGAGGAGTTTAGTGGTTATCTATACGACAAAATCGCTCAGCTGAGGGACGGTCTGGACCGAATTTGGGATGATCCAAGCGAGGGAGAGGAGGCACGTCTTGTTGAGCCCATTTGGGATGAGTTTGACCCTGTGGCTCCCGAGGACGTGGACAGGTTGTTGGGGAGGCTTCACGGCACGACATGTTTACTGGACCCGTGCCCTTCCTGGCTGGTACTGGCCACTCAGGCGGTGACACGAGGCTGGCTCCAGAGGATTATCAACGCTTTGTTGGAAGGGGTTTTCCCTGCCGCCTTGAAAGAGGCGGTGGTGAGACCCCTCCTTAAGAAGCCCTCCCTGGACCCAGCTATTTTGGGTAATTATCGTCCAGTCTCCAACCTTCGCTTTGTTGCGAAGGTTGTAGAGAGTGCCGTGGCGCGACAGCTACCCCAATACCTGGATGAAGATGTCTATCTAGACCTGTTCCAGTCCGGCTTCCGACCCGGATACAGCACGGAGACAGCTTTGGTCGCATTGGTGGATGATCTCTGGAGGGCCAGGGACAGGGGTTATTCCTCTGCCCTGGTCCTATTAGATCTCTCAGCGGCTCGATACCATCGACCATGGTATCCTGCTGCGCCGGTTGGGGGATTGGGAGTGGAGGCACCGATATCGGTGGTTCTCCTCCTATCTCTCCGACCGGTCGCAGACGGTGTTGACAGGGGGCAGAGGTCGACCGCGAGGGGCCTCACTTGTGGGGTCCCACAGGGTCGATTCTCTCGCCTGCTGTTCAACATCTACATGAAGCCGCTGGGTGAGATCATCAGTGGTTTCGGGTGAGATACCAGCAGTACGCTGATGACACCCAGCTGTATTTTTCCACCCCGGCCACCCCAATGTTGAAGTGCTGTCCCGTGTTTGGAAGCCGTACGGGTCTGGATGGGGAGAAACAGGCTCAAGCTTAATCCTCCAAGACGGAGTGGCTGTGGATGCCGGCACCCGATTCAGTCAGCTGCAGCCGCAGCTGGCTGTCGGAGGCAGTTACTGGCCCCAAAGGATAGGGTGCGCAACTTAGGTGTCCTCCTGGATGATCGGCTGTCGCTTGAAGATCATTTGACGGCCGCCTCCAGGAGGGCCTTCCACCAGGTTCGCCTGGTTCGCAGTTGCGCCTTCCTTGATCGGGATGCCTTATGCACAGTCACTCATGCGCTCGTTACCTCTCGCTGGATTACTGTTAATGCTCTCTACATGGGGCTCCCCTTGAAGTGCACTCGGAGGCTTCAGTTAGTCCAGAATGCAGCTGCGCGGGTGATAGAGGGAGCTACGTGTAGCTCCCATGTAACACGCCTCCTGCGCAGACTGCACTGGCTGCCTGTGGCCTTCCGAGTGCACTTTAAGGTGTTGGTTACGACCTTTAAAGCGCTCCATGGCTTAGGACCTGGGTACTTACAGGACCGCCTGCTGTTACCACACGCCTCCCACCGACCCGTACGCTCCCATAGAGAGGGACTTCTCAGGGTGCCGTCCGCCAAACAATGCCGGCTGGCGGCCCCCAGGGGAAGGGCCTTCTCTATGGGGGCTCCCACACTCTGGAACGAGCTTCCCCCGGGTTTACGCCAAATACCTGACCTTCGGACATTCCGTCGCAAACTGAAGACACATCTTTTTATCCGCGCGGGGCTGGCTTAAATTGGAATTTTAATGTTAAATTGATTAATTTTTAAACGGGGTTTTTTAGTATGGCAAATTTTTAATCTCCAGGCTAATTTAAATAAGTTTTTTAAATTGTATTTTAACCTGTATATTGTATTGCTGGTTTTATCTTGCCTGTACACCGCCCTGAGTCCTTCGGGAGAAGGGCGGTATAAAAATCAAATAAATAAATAAATAAATAAATAAAAGCTTACCAGTGCCAGGTTGTTTAGAATACTTCTTGATGAATGATTATTTTAATCTTGTTACATTCGGGTAAATGTGGAATTATTTTGATCTTTTATTTAATCATCCTCTGACAGAATTGCAAAGGTTTACAAATGTACACATTTATGTGCGCTCTCTTTTTCTCTCACATAAATCCAAAAGTCAACTGAGGATATGCTTCATTTATTTGAAGCCAGTTCACAAAAATATGTATGGTCTAATAAATGAGCCTAAGGTACCGTTTTGTGTTTGCAGGAGTAGATTAACACTTAACACTCTTTAGAACTTGTTCACTTGAAGTATGTATGCATATTTTAATTTAATTTAAGCATGTACAGTAACTGGTTGACAGAGCTACAGTTTGGCTTCTTCGTAGATCTCGCTTGCACAACGCAATACAAATGATACAAGTCATACAAATAATTCAAGTGATTTGACATATCTTCCATAGAACAAAATAGCACTTGGTCTTGAGTAAGCATGCCTACAAGAATTCAGACTTTCTATAAGGGAAGAAGAATCTTTTTCAAGTCAACCTTGGCTTCCATTCACTTCATGGATGTCCAGATAATTTTCTTGGCAAAAAAATTTAATTCTCAGGGTTTTGCTTTCCACTGAGATTGAAACACATACTCCTCTCTGTGTCTCTTTATTCAGCTTCATGATGATACTTATAGTATCCAGTATAGTATAGTATTTTTACCCATTTCACACATGGGTAAAAATTTAGCATTACGTGGCTGAGCTGCAGGTTTCTACATTCCTATTTTTGTCAAGCAGCTGATAGAAGAAATTATCTATGAATTACCTTCAGCTTTTACAGTTTTTATTTTTTTCAGTTCTGGGAACTGTAGTTTAAGCCACAGTCTAATTTGTAAAAGAAGCCACTGTCTAAAGTTGGTTTGTTTGTTATCAGGCAAAAGTTTGTTTTGATGATAACTTTTACCTCATATCTAATGATATGTAGAAAGGAATACTGAACCCTTGTCAAGTGTTATCTTAATGATTTATTATGGAGCCCTTTAGGTTAGGAGCCCCTGTTAATCCAAGGTTGTGCTTGAGCTTATAAAGGGTTTATCTCATGTGGAGTTAAACTATGTGCAGCATCGCTGATTTAAGACCATAATAAAGTTTAGTTATTTAAGCCATCTACAACCATATCTATCATTTCCCACTCTCTTTTAGCACTGATAATGTTACCTATTTGGGTAATGAAACATCTGCAAGAAAAACTCAGCATCAAGGACCCCAGAATTCAGCCCCAAACTAGAAATATTCTCTTTTATCTCTTTTATCATTTCTGCCTGTGTCCACTGACATAATCAATCTCATGTTCACTTCTTGGCCAGAAAATTGCTTGCCATTGTACAGGTAATCTTTGACTTATGACCATTTGTTTAATAACTATTCAAAATTACAATGGTGCTGAACATAGTGACTTATAACCAGTCCTCACACTTGTAACTGTCACAGCATCCCCGTGGTCATGTGATCGCCACTTCCAGCCTTTTCACTGGCTTCCCAAGTGGGAAGCTTGCAGGGATTGTTGCAACTTGCCGTCATGCGATGACTCATTTAACAGTCACACTGTTAATAATGAATTATTCTGTCCCAGTCGTGGTCCTAAGTTGAGGACCGTCTCTTTCTGAGCTGCAGCACAATGTGAGATCTGTATCTGGGAGGGTACTCTTACTTTAGGATAATAAAACAAGAATCCCAGATCACCTTACTGAGTTTTTGGGATAGGTGTGGAAATCTAACGTAAATAATGTAGATACTTTTCAGTTTTTATAGGATATTTTCAATAATACAATATATATATTAGACAGAACTCAATCTTTATGTAACTGGTCAAAAGTATGGCTTATTTATTTTGGTAAAAATTATTTCCCAAAGTAAATATATATAAAATTTGTAGTGTCACATTGAGTATCATGTTTACCAGAAAGAACCAAACTTTTCTGTATGGTGCTTTCATAATAATGCAATGTCTGTGATTCAGGTTTTTTAATATATATATATATATATATATATATATATATATATATATATATATATATATATATATATATGTATATATATATATATATATATATAGGTCTTTGGTTGTTCGGGTTTGCTGCCGTGTAAAATTGGAAATGTCTTGGCGACGTTTCGACGAAGTCTCATTCGTCATCTTCAGGCTTCAGCTTCGTGCTTCTGGGAGCAATGTGTGATCGCAGCTGTTTCTTCCTTTTAACTGCTAGTGGGGGTTTGAACTGATTGGGTGGGAGCTTGGCTGTGCTCTGGTTGGATGGGTTTTTTGTGCTCTGATTGGCTGGGGGTGTGTCCTGTTTGGGTGGTGTTTGTTTGTGCTCAATTTAGTCTGTGTTGCAGGGGGATTTGAGCTGGTGAGCTGCATAGCTGTTGTTTGGCTTTGTGGTGGTGCTACATCTTCATAGTGGGTGTCAGTCTGCTGCATGTATGGATTGGAGGGGTTTGAAATGGCTAATGTTGCAGCTGCGGTCTGGCTTCTGGTCCTTGGTCGTGCTTCATGATCAGTGTGGGTTTGGGTCTGCTTTCTGGGTGGATGTGTGGTGGTGACATCCTGTGTGGACCTCGTGAGTGTGGGTCTGGTGTCATTCCTCGTGTTAGGGACTCGTTTGTCAATAAGGGCGGGTTTCCAAATGGCTGGTAGGCGGGAGGTATCATCTCGTTTGTTCATGCTGTGTGGGCGTTTTTCTATCTCAATGGCTTCTCTGATTATTCTGTTGTTAAAGTGTTCAGTTTTGGCGATAGTTCTGGTCTTTTTAAAGTCAATATCATGTCCTGTGACTTTAAAGTGTTGGACCAGGGAAGAAGTTGGTTCCTCCTTTTTGACTGAGTTCTTGTGTTCTTCAATGCGTGCACTTATTCTTCTGTTGGTTTGTCCGATGTATGTGGTGGGGCAGGCGGTGCATGGGATTTCATATACTCCTTGATTTTCTAACTCAATTTTGTCTTTGGGGTTTCTTAGGATGGTGGATATTTTTTGGTTTGTGCAGAATGCTGTCTTGATGATGTGTTTGTGGAGGATCTTGCTGATTCTGTCTGTGGTGCCTTTTATATATAGCCATTTCAAACCCCTCCAATCCATACATGCAGCAGACTGACACCCACTATGAAGATGTAGCACCACCACAAAGCCAAACAACAGCTATGCAGCTCACCAGCTCAAATCCCCCGGCAACACAGACTAAATTGAGCACAACCAAACCCCCACCCAAACAGGACACACCCCCAGCCAATCAGAGCACAAAAAAACCTCCATCCAATCAGAGCACAGCCAAGCTCCCACCCAATCAGTTCAAACCCCCACTAGCAGTTAAAAGGAAGAAACAGCTGCGATCACACATTGCTCCCAGAAGCACGAAGCTGAAGCCTGAAGATGACAAATGAGACTTCGTCGAAACGTCGCCAAGACATTTCCAATTTTACACGGGAGAAAACCCGAACAACCAAAGACCTACATACAAACACCCGTGAAAATCTCAGAAAACATATATGTGTGTGTGTGTGTGTGTGTGTGTGTGTGTGTGTGTGTGTATGTATATGATTTAATGTGTGGTAAAATCATCTGCATTGGCTGCCGATTTTCTTCCAGGTACAATTCAAAGTGCTGGTTGTCACCTGTAAAGCCCTACCTGGATTGGGACCAGTTATTTGAAGGACCGTCTTTTCCTGGCCACATCTACCTGATCCACCAGAGCAGGGAGGCAGGGAATGTTGCAGGCACCCTCTCCTAAGGAGGTACATCTGGTGAGACCCAGAAAACTTCTCCTTGGTGGCTCCCTTCCTTTGGATCATTCCTGCAGAGATTAGATTAGCCCCCACTTTTTGGCAAGGCCCTGAAGACCAGTTTTTACCAATAGGCCTGGCCTGGGGAACCCAGAGTGGGATGGAGCCCATCAAGTGGCTTATCTGATTGATTGATTGATTGATTGTGGCGCCAGGAAGGTGGGAGAGGTTATTGTTTTTAATATTTATATGTTGGGTTTTTATGTTTGTAAAATGCCCAAAGTCACCAAGAATGAGTGGGCGGCCATATAACTTTTCATAAACAAACAAATGAACAAACGGATATATAAATTTGTATTGATATTAAAAAAATAATTGATTTTTATTTCCTTTGCTTCCTGATGCATATATTCTATTTCACTCATAGCAGGAGAAGTCAGCATTTATTTAAAGTCAGTACTTGTTTAAAGAATTTCCATGTGGTTTTTGCTTCCTGCCGTGTATGAAAAGGTTCCTTGAGGTATATTTTGCTGCGTATGAAATATAAAAGAAGGCAGATGGGAACTAGGATGGGTCAACAGGGAGGCATGGTGTGGCACCCTGCTTTGTACTATTTAATATGCACATACTGAAAAAAATGCCTCTATCTTCCATTTCAAAGGGATCTTTCTAAAACAAATGTACCCTTGGTACTGTTAGTTTCCAGTACAAACCTTTTACCCTTTTTTGCCCATCTTATTTAAATGCAATTTTTAAAACAGTAATTCAAGGAAGGAAGTCCTTGAAGGAATTTCAAGAAATTTAGTATAAACAATGTTTTAAAATACATTACTGACCTGTTACCCCAAGCGCTGAGTATTCTGTAAGTAGCGAGTAGAATTTAACCCAATCTGTGATTGTTTTTCCTTCATGTTAGGGAAAGGCTGAGGATATCTCACAACATCTAATTTAAGGCAAGAGATGCAAGCTTGAATGTCACCTCTATCAAAATGAATCATAAAGCTGCCAGTTTTCTCCAGGAGCTTGTAAGTGCCGCAGGATGGCCTTCCTGATCAGCTGTAGCTCTAGAGGTTTGGCCTTATTTCAGATTCCTGACAGAGAAATAGAAGTTTGCAAAATTGGAAGCATTTTTAAGAAGCTTCCTTTCAAAATCAGATTGCCCTTTGCTTTCCAGATTTCTGAGGAAAGCTGCTCTGAAATGTTCCCCAAACAGATAATTCTAGAATCTTCCTTTTCTATATTGAGCTAGGGCTTCAGTGACAAAAGAGCTCTTTCTTAAGGTTAAGGCAAGAGCTGCAACCTGGACATTTTGAGAAGATTGTTAAAGGACTTTCTCAATTGTTATTGGTGTTTTTTTGTGGCATTATTTAGAGCGGAACTACAGAGGGCTAACTATTATATCCCGATCTTGGGTATGATGATTTTTCAAGACCCTTTTTTTTAAAACTGTGCATTTGCTAGTCCTAATACATTGGTTAGATTTACACATGCCAAGTTGAGGCTTGTTAAGCAGAAATTCCAATCCCAATTAGGGTTATGAAGTGAGACTACCTATAATGAAAGTCAATTTATGACACAATACCAAATGTCATAAAGTATTTCCTACACTGATGTTTGACTGTGCTGTACAGTTCCACATGAGCTATTTTCAAGACTCTGCATGTATCCCAACTTTTCCAGTGAAGAAAGTACACATGTACTGCTTCACAGCTCTCTCTAAGCAGTTTACAGAATCGGCATATTGCCCCAACAATCTGGGTCCTCATTTTACCAACCTCAGAAAGATGGAAAGCTGAATCAACCTTGAGCCGGTGAGAATTGAACTGCTGGCAGTAGGCAGTTAGCTTGCAATACTGCATTCTAACCACTACACTACCTTCAGAAGTTCTCTTATTGTTGAAGGCACTGAGGAAACTGGTGAGAAAATGAAAGATGGCCCAAGGGGTTATGTATTTTCTAATTATTTATATTATTATCATTAAGCCTGGTGTGTAGAGCTTTGAATCTCCACAACTAAAAATTTAATTAGCCCATCCATCATTGCTGTGTCAGATTTATGAAGATATAGCAAAACAAAATGAAAGCTAATTTTTTATGGAAAAGAGGAATTCATACTTGATGATGTTTTGATGAACCAAGGTGGCGCAGTGATTTGAATGCAGTACTGTAGGCTACTTCTGCTGACTGCTGGCTGCTTGCAATTTGGCAATTCAAATCTCAGCAGGCTCAAGGTTGATCCAGCCTTCCATCCTTCCAAGGTGGGTAAAATGAGGACCTAAATTGTTGGAGGCAATATACTGACTCTGTAAAACCGCTTAGAGAGGGCTGTAAAGCACTGTAAAGCGGTATGTAAGTCTAAGTGCTAGTGCTATTGTACTGACCCTTTACAAAGTACTAGTGACCTCCAAATGTTTGGGGATTAGAGCTCCTTGAATTCCTAGCTACTGTGACTAATGGTATATTTTGATCAGTGTCCATAATAAAGATATATCTGACTGTATGATGAACGGTCAGAATGACCTCTGCAAAACACATCAGATAAGGGCAGGCAGTTATAGATATTGATCCCCACTGACTTATGTTCCGCGACTAGATTTTTGAGTGTGAGCATGCTTTGAGGAAAGGAGACTGGGCAATTCCTAAATGTGCAGCATTATTTCCAAATGAAAGTATGTTTCTATCAGGCTTCTCCCTCCAATCATAAACAGTATCCATAATTCTCCCCCATATATTCAAAGACTAGCACTACTGGCAGAAGAATAGCGAAGTATTTGCAAAGACCTTTGCCTCTGCTAATTGCAGAAGACCACTAAAAACTCTGGTGCTAAAATTCTTGCCACTTAATCGTTTGCAAACAGTTTTCCATACTGACTTGTAGACTAGGTTGTAGTCATAAAATTAGGCTGCTGAAGCAGAGCTGATTTTGGGGGTAGTGGTGATTTTTTTTTGTTTTTGGAATTGGAAATAGGAGAGACCTGAATACTTTCCCAGTTTATCCAGGGTTTCCCCGCCCCCATTTGTCCAGGGTTTCCCCAGATACACATTTATCGTAATTAACATATTTCATTTTTCTGGCAGAAAACAAAGTGGCAATCAAATTTTTCAAGGAAATCTGTATTTGCAAAGAAACAGAACTCTCAGACGTGTTTATCTAATCAGCACTTCTAGTCAAGGGCTGCCTGCATGTCAAATATTGAACCAGGAAACCTGCTAAAATTCCCTTTTTGTGGTGGTGACTGAGAATGGTTGTCTTTAAGCCAGACAGGTCTGGCCCTGGACAATTAGTAATGAGGCCCCAGAAGATAATACAAAATGTACAAAAACAAAGGAAGTTTGTTATTTATAACCATTCACTATGTTAATATATTTATGTGCAGCCCAAGACAAATACAGTACTTTTCACTCAATGCAGCCCAGGCAAGCCAAAAGATTGGACAACCACGCTTTAAATTGAAAGAAGAGCTGCACAGTTCAGTCCTTTCCTAAACCTTTTCACTGGTTCGCAGTACTTATCAATCAAAGCCTCTTTCACTACTTCCCCAAATCCAAATTCCCACATTTGCTTTGGTTGTCTTGTTTCTGATTTAAAACACAACTGAAAAGAAAGGGGTTTGTTATTTGTGGGCAAGTGGCATCTTCTGCAAGTTTGGCATGCAGAAAATGGTTTGCAGAAGATGACAAGTGGTAGCAGTGAATGTCAAAGGGTCTTTCATAAAAGTGAAACAAGTACATTTCCAAGTTTCTCTCACCCATCAGAAATATGATTCTGAAAATACCGTTTCTTGCATGTGACTGCTCTAAGTTGCAGCTTCGAGAATGCTGCTGGAACTGTCATCAGAATTCAGTTATATACCCATATGTAATGAAGTGTGTGTGTGTGTTTTTAATTAGGTCTTCCTACAGCCTAATTAGTTTTTGTAAAGCTGGGAAAAGTTTGATGACAAACCTTTGTCTGATGAGCCTGAATTCCATGGAGATTTATGTGAATAAAATCTGCTGTGTAAATGGCCAAATGAAGTTCAAGACACAGAATAATAATATTTTTTAAAAAACAAGTTGACTACCATATGTTGGAACAGATTGACTTTTTAATCCCATAGAGAGTGATCGCATTGTACCATATAAACTTGGGTGTGGGGGATGTCATGTTGAATGCTCAGTTGTGTAAGTCATTGGTGGGGAATCTACAGTCTCCCAAATTTTACTGAGCTGTTTCCCCACAGTCCTCACTGTTGGTCAGATGGTTGTTGGGAGTTGAACATCTGTGGAGATTCTCAGTCATCCAGATCAGGGGTCTCCAACCTTGGTCCCTTTAAGACTTGTGGACTTAAACTCCCAGAGTCTCTCAGCCAGCAAAGCTGAAGTTGGGAGTTGAAGTCCACAAGTCTTAAAGGGACCAAGGTTGGAGACCCCTGATCCAGATCATGTTTGTCCCAAAGGTGCTTTTTCAGGAGGCAACTGGACTTTCTTGTTTTTCTTTGAAGATGTTTCGTTTAGTTTCTTCAGCTCTGACTGGATGGTGGGGAGTGGAAGGATTTATATTCCTTGCAGACAGTTGATCACTTGCACTCTTTTAGAGAGTCGTTGAGGCTACTTGGAGGTTTATCTGTGTCCTCTGGGTCACCTGAGTATTGCAAATGGGTGTGGAGCCTTCTTGACTGCAGGATGTTTCCTGCCCTGTGTCCCTTCACTGTTGAAGACAAGCGCAGGCTGTTGGGGATGAGTCTGTGTTGTCTGTATCTCAGATTGAAGCACAAATGGTTCCTGTAGTCTGCAGTTTTTCTGGAAATACATTTATACTCCCAACACCATTCGAAGGGTGTTCATCCCAAAGTGCATAGCTAAATATCTATGGAGATTCTCAGGTATCCAGGTCATGGTTGTCCCAAAGGTATTTTTTCAGGAGGCAACTAAACTTTCTTGTTTTTCTTTGAAGACGTTTCATTTCTCATCCAAGGAACTTCTTCAGCTCTGCTTCTCTCTGTTTTTCTGAATGGATTTCCAGAGGATTTCCTTAAGGACTCTCTAAAAGAATGCAAATGACCAGCTATCTGCAAGGAATATAAATCCCTGCCCTTCCCATCATCTAGTCAGAGCTGAAGAAGCTTCGGCCTTCAAAGAAAAACAGGAAAGTCCAGCTGCCTCCTGAAAAGGCACCTTTGGGATGTTGATGGGAATTGTTAGTCAGCAACACCGATAGGCTGAGTGTGTCCCAATCTTGACCTTAGGATTCATTCATGCCACAGTTTAATAGCCATTCACTCTCCTCCAGCTAATTTTGGGAGTTACACTTCGATGAAGTAGAATGCATAGTGGTGTCTCTTTATACAGAATTATAACATTATTCTCACTAAAATATCAACCCCAGAATTATTTGAGGAGGATTCAAAGAAGATACCTCAGCTGAT
Organism: Ahaetulla prasina; assembly: GCF_028640845.1. Taxonomy (NCBI): domain Eukaryota; kingdom Metazoa; phylum Chordata; class Lepidosauria; order Squamata; family Colubridae; genus Ahaetulla; species Ahaetulla prasina. The sequence continues at coordinate 172,816,863 of NC_080540.1, forward strand.
GACATCTAATGTTGGCTGATTTCAAAATCTAAACAGGGTTAACTCTCATTAGTGCTTTGATGAAGAACCACCCAGAAATTTGAGGCTGAGAAGGTAAAAAAATAAATAAATCTGAAATAAGATAATAGTATCACTGTTGACAGCCAAGAACACTGCGTAGATGTAATCTCCCAAGAGTCAAGTTTGACTTAAGGGCATGTTTGCTTTTTTTGGTAAAGCGGAGATAGACCTATTGTGGGTTTATAGTATAGGCGTACAAAATCTTTAAAATATACCTAGAAGTAGGAAACCGTGATATCACAGTTAGGGGTACAATACTATATTGTACTCCTTTTGGTCATTGTTATTGCAAACCTTTACAAATCATACCATTCTACTGTCCTAGTTTTTTTTAAATGGCAGAAATTCCCCCCCACCCTGCATAGTGAGCATTAATAATGCTGTAGCGGTACATTGTCAGAGTTATGTGACCACATTCTACTGCGTATGTAAATGAATCTACATAGAGTTTTAAAAATAGACCTATTTGTAGCTGTTGATAGAGAGTATACCATAGCACGAGTGAAATAGTGTCTGTATTATACAGGTAGTCCTCAACTTATGACCACAATTGGGACCAGAATTTCTGTCATAAACCAATTGTGATTGTAAATTGAGTCAGCATGTGACAAGACTCAATTTTACAATCATTTTTACCATGGTCCCTAAGGAAAATCACTGCAGTTGTTAAGTGAATTATGTGGTCATTAAGCGAACCCGACTTTCCTAATTGACTTTGCGGATAGGAAGGTTGCAAATTGCAATCATGCGACTGCAAGTTGCTGCAGTTGTGATAAAAGTGAACTGGTTGCCGAGTGCTGGATTTGCAATAATGTAACTGGGGGTGATGCAATGATCATAACGTCGAGTACTGGTCAGGAAGTCACTTTTTCCAAGGCTGTTGTAGCATTGAACCGTCACTAAACAAGCAGTTGTACAATATGCTGAGGACTTCCTTTTATAGAAAGTATATACTTTCTCTGTCACGCACATATGTGTGTATTTATGGCTGAGGATCAGATTTTGAGATATACAGGAAGAGATAGTTATTATCATTGAGCCTTGTAACTGTCAGATATAGTATGCTGAAGTACTTGGACATGGATGGAGCCCGCAAGATAAATGCTCTATTGATATGTTTTTAAAAGTGGTTTGAATTATTCCCCACTTTTTGTTCTTCTATTATCTGGGCTCTGTGTTTATTGTATACCCAAGAGAACTAGAGTTACACAATAGATCAGACTCAATGCCAAGGCTAAAACAAAGCCCATGATTTGAGCCACGGTGGCGCAGTGGTTAGAGTGCAGTACTGCAGGCTATTTCTGCTGACTGCCGGCTGCCTGCAATTCGGCAGTTCAAACCTCACCAGGCTCAAGGTTGACTCAGCCTTCCATCCTTCCAGGGTGAGTAAAATGAGGACCCAGATTGTTGTGGGCAATAGGCTGACTCTGTAAACCGCTTAGAGCGGGCTACAAAGCATTGTAAAGCAGTATATAAATCTAAGTGCTGTTGCTATTGGCGGAGGACATATATCAAGATACTTGCTCTTGTAATTACCTGGTTATTGTGATAAAACATGATTTGATGAACCATGGTCTCCTGAATCAGGTAAACAGATTTAGACAAAGAAAAATACATATGGTTTCAGCATAGTGTGTTAATCCAACTTCTCTCTCTCTACTTCTTCCCCCCTATCCATTTAGCACTTCGGAGATGTGTTCCTGTGGTCCCCTTCCGGTATATGTCAAAGATTGTTGGGTTGCTAATTTTTATTTTCAAGTGGTGGACGCCATGGCTTGATGTTATGAGATATTATGGGTGGTTCCTAAATTAATGAAATTATATTGAATTGAAATAATTGAGGCTGATCCACTGTGCTTGTTGTCATTCCAGGAATGGGTGATGTGAATTCCCTCTATGAAGACCACTGTTGGTTATCTGTCCCTTTTGATCTTTTGCCCTAGGAGCTGAGGTTGGCAAAACATCCGAAGTTGCAATTTTTACATTTATTCTCCTTCCTTGACCCCTCTAAAACCAAGGGGTCAAGGACTGGATCTGCTTATCAGAGCCCTAGGCTGACCAGATTACTACTTCTGATAAAAGAGGGAAGGAATGCTGGTCTCGCCCTGAGACAGAGACCTTTTGGTTGCTTCACTCTGCAATTTGTTTTGGAAGAGGATTGCCCATTTACTCTTGTTTAATAGGAATTCTTCGGTAAACATGGTTAAAGAAACCATGGATTAGTGTGACGTACAAATCCCAGCATAACTGTGACCCAGATAAATGTATCAGTTATAACATCTATGGGCCAGAAATGGTGAAGAGTAGACTATACTATAGATAAGAACCCGTGTTGGTGTGTGATTGTTAGAACACAAAGGACTGCAGTTTAACATGACTTGTTGCTTTGAGCTGGCTTCATCGTTTTATTGGCAAAGGATATAAAACAATTATGAAGCCTTGCAAAAACCTCTGTATGAAATTTCAGAGAGCCGCTCTTTGTTCTGTAGGCCAGGGGTTCCCAATCCCTGGGCTGTTGGGAACCGGGGCCACGCAGGTTGCGGGCAAGTGTGGAAAGCTTTATATGTGCATGTATTGGGTTAGGTTGTGCCCACGCAGCCATCCCCTCTCCCCCGCTGCTGCTGCCGCTGCTGCCACCGCTACTGCTGGTCTGCAGACCCAAAAAAGTTGGAGACTGCTGCTGTAGACTAATGGTGGACAACCCAAAGACCACATGTGGCCTCTAGCCAAGGCTCCCCCTGATCATACTATCAAAACTGGATGGCATATATATATATTTTCTGAAGAAATAGGAAGTAAAATACACATACTTTGCATACTTCCTCAAACTCTAGTGCTTCCAAAGGAAGACTGGAACTTATGGACACCCCTCATTGGATAACATCACTGCTATATTTCCTGTATACATTTTCTGGTAGGAGTGCTGGTGGCAATAGCTCTACATCCTAAAATTATCCCAAGCTAATGAGGGCTTCTCCTGCTCTTTCTTAACACGAAGTGACAAACTGAGGTGAAGGATGTCATCTTCACTCCATAGCCTGTCTACTGTTCATTGCCTGTCTCACAATCCTAGGCTCCCAGGATGTCATATCTTTTTGATTCGAGGATGGTGGGCCGGCAGGAATATAGCTGAGGTAGGTAATTGGAAAAACTTGGGTAGAGGTCCCAAGTTTTCCCATCCGGAGCTTGCTGGAGAAGATGCATTGTGGAAATGGGGAGCACTATTTATGAAATAGTCCTTTCTAACCAGAAGTGAGCATTAATTTCCCTTTCCAGCATTGTTAGTATTCAGCAAAATCAAATTGTCTTCCTCTGATCCTCAGCATTACCCTTAAAGGTATGGATTTATCAGATATCCTGCCGTGCTTTCAGGAGCTCAAGGTTAGAAGGTACAAAACTATAATGTATCTAATGCTTAAGCCATTCAATATTGCAAGTTGCATCCTTAATGTTCAAGCTGTCTGTTCAAATTCCACTCAAAATAGGAGTGCTATTTATACATAGTTTTTGGGATTGTGCTGAGTATTGTTTATGCCATAAAGACGTACTTAAAATTTAAAATATGCTTTATTTGCTCTATTGGATTTCTAATGACCATGCAGGTCCAGAGTTGGAGCTGGAATATTACAAATATACGGGGGCCAGGTTGTGGAAGGCAAACTTTGTGTATCATGATCTGAGGCGTTTGCTGAACTAAGTGACTGGAGATTTTGGTTTCAATATCTCCTTTTTACCATTCAATATATACAACTCAAAAGCTTGCTTTACTGAATATTTACAAAGGACAAGTGTCCTATACCAACATAGAAAGACTGTGCTGATAATCCCAAATAAAGGATTTTTTAAAAAAGTAAAAATGTGCAAAATATTTGAATTCCTTTTTTCACACCTGCAGTGTGTGTTCTGAACTCAAATCAGAGGATGGTGAGCTTGAGCCATTTTGAATTTGAAATGTTTTGCACGCCCCTTGCTGCTACAGTTTTAACAACAGGCATAAATATGCAATCATATTCATTTCCTTGCTGTGAGAAGTTTTCCTTTCTGATTGCTACTCAGTCAAGGTACAAGTTTGGGCCAGGCTGGTCTGATGGCTACCTAGGATGTAGTGGAGTATATAAATAAATCTGGTGGAAGGGTTTCTTTTCTTTTTTTTTTTTTTCTTTTTGCTTTTGTCTGCCTGTAGTAATGAAACATGGGGAGGCATTTGAATAAATCATTAGCCACTGTACGTGGCTGATGGGCTGTGCCTGTCTTGGTAGCTTGAAGCGTTTTGCAAAGTCTGCATGTAGGAAAGACAGTAAATACACAAGAGTATTAAATGGGGGGGGGGGAAAGTCATTTGTTCTGTTTACAAGCAGATGTAGCATTTTGAATGTGGCTAATACTAGGAATGTCACGGCCACCTTGCAGTAAAATATGGCAAATGACGGCTTTTTGATATTAGACTTGTCCAAGTTCTATGTAGGCCCCGTTGTGAAGAGGGAAAGCTTATTCCACTTCTGATAAATTATGACCTTCTGCAGATCCAGTTCCTGTGCTTGCTAGCTGGGTTTGGATCTCATCTGTGAAGTGCCTGGCTAGACCGGGCAGATTCCTTATTCGCTACCATGCTTTGTGCTTAAATTTCATAAATGCTCCAGAAGTAGATGAGAGCAAGAAAGCCTCCCAATTTGGTTCGTAACCAAACATAGCTTGTTCCGGCCTCAGATGATGTCATCCTCTTTCCCTCAGGAATGCTACAGATGGGGAAGGGAGGCTTTCTGCCGGCACTCACACCCTCCGAATTATGTGCTTAGCATCAATTATGCTAATTGTATTGTCAGCCACAGTGACCCAGGGCAGAACATTTTCCCAGATCCCCACTTGGTGATAAGTATGACATAAAAAGCCGTTCTTTAAAAAAAAAAAAAGACTTATTTTCTCCCTGACGTGCAGAAAGTTCACCAAATGAATGGAGGAGTCAAACCTACTGCTGTTAAAAAACCCTTCTCATCTGAGTTGTTACTTTAGAAATCCTACCATTTCCTACATAAACTCTGTGCCTGTTTTTCTGGAAGCTGCAGATTTGGCGTACCTCTTAGGTCTCATCTGTCTGGGCCTGGTTCCACGCACCCAGGCTAGTTATACAACATTCTTCCATGTACCCGAGGGCAACTGGCTAATTGGGTTACAGGGCAGGTGACCAAGGACATAAGAGCTCTTTTTCCTTCCATGCTTCGCTACCATTCCAGGTCTCCACCTAGCTCTGCCTTCTGAGGAAGTTGCCTTTCCCTTTTTTTTTGTAGTGACAGCCCTGTGTGTCATTCCACGTGAACTGAGACTACACCTTTGAGGCACGCATTATTTTTTCCTTCATCACTAAATAATTAGCTCTGAGAGCAGAAGCTTGGGGAAGGGTGGAGGGCCAATCTGTTGATGTTTTCCAGCCTCTGGCAGGTATCCCAGGAACTAGTTCTGTCCTCAGGCCATTGACTGTTTTATTGTTAGTGTGTTCAGTTTTCTACAGTGTCCAGATGATGGTTCATATAAGCTGCCTTTGGCATTATACTCTGATATCCAGTGGGGTTATCACATTTAGATGGAAACATAAACAGTATTGCTTGTAATTTTTTCCCCTCCCGAAGGAGAGTTGCCTCCTGAGATTGCCTCCTGGCAAGCTTTACTTAAATTTACCTTTCATTTACCTATGTTCGTTCTTCAGTCCATTCTAAGGTAAAGATAAAGGTTCCCCTCGCACATATGTGCTAGTTGTTCCTGACTCTAGGGGGCGGTGCTCATCTCCATTTCAAAGCCGAAGCACCAGCGCTGTCCGAAGACGTCTCCGTGGTCATGTGGCCGACATGACTCAACGCCAAAGGCACATGGAACACTGTTACCTTCCCACCAAAGGTGGTCCCGTATTTTTTCTAGTTGCATTTTTACATGCTTTCGAAACTGCTAGGTTGGCAGAAGCTGGGACAAGTAACGGGAGCTCACCCCGTTACACGGCAGCACTAGGGATTCGAACCGCCGAGCTGCCGACCTTTCGATCGACAAGCTCAACGTCCTAGCCCCTGAGCCACCATGTCCCCTTCAGGCCATTCTACCTCCTGTCATTCAATGATTTCATACTATAAAAAGAAGTTGTCTGTTGAGTTCTTGCCACTCTATCTAGGCTTGTTTTGGCTTCCTCAGTTCTTTCCTGTTGGAGGTCAGTGTGGCTTTTAAGAATAGATCCTTCAGTGGATGTGGGTGAAAAGGGCAAGCACTGTGGGGAATTTCTCAATTTCATGAGGTTTTGACTGACTTTTTTAGATATAATAAAGAAGAGAATGTTTGGTGTTAAACTACAGTATTTGCTTTTTTTTTTTTTTACCTGGAAGAGAAATATTGCCTCACTTTTGTGGAAGCCAGTATAAGTCTGAGGAATCTTGCTGATCAGAGAAAGCACAGTACAGGTAGTCCTCGACTTACAAGAGTTTGTTTAATGACAGTTCAAAGTTACAAGCACTGAAAAAAAAGTGACTTTCACATTTATGACTGTTGCAGCATTCCCAGGGTCATGTGATCAAAAATCGGATGCTTGGCAACAGGTTCATATTTATGATGGTTGCAGTGTCCTGGTATTGTGATAACTGATTTTGCGACTTTCTGACAAGCAAAGTCAATGGGGAAGCCAGATTCACTCAACAACTGGGTTACTAACTTAACAACTGCAGTGATTAACATAACTGTGGCGAGAAAGGTCGTAAAATGCAGCAAAATTCACTTCAAATTTCTCACTTAGCAACATAAATTTGGAGCTTAATTGTGATCGTAAATTGAGGACTACTTGTGGACAAAAGTGCAAACAGCTAAGTAAAGTCTGTCTGTTGTGACCTAGGCCCAGGTAGTTATTACCAGACACAATCAATCCTAAACAAACATATTTTATTAGAACGGTTGAGAATTACTTCATTCTCACTTAGTCCAAATTAATTCCAAAACAAATCAGAAAACAAATTCAGAAAAAGTCCTTCGGCCTTATCACAAACCTTTGTCTTCTTTGGCACGCTGCCAAAGTCTTTTCTTGGCAAAGCCCCATGAAGTTCAGAAACAAGAGACACCGACTAGAAATAATTGGAGCAATGTTGCTTTCCTACAAAGAGCTCAAGAGCCGTTGCTGCTCTTTTAAGCCTTATGGGAGGGGCTAAACTTCTCCTGGCCTTACTCCTGAGTTGTCCTTTTTGCTTTAGCTGCTCTTGTCTTCTGGCAGCTCTTCGCATGTGTCCACTAGGAACAGGCTCCTTCTGTTCCTCTGCCTCTCTGCTGTCCATCTCTGGAGGCTCCCGAGTCCACGCATCGCTCCCAGATGGCCCTGGCCCCATCTCTGCCTCCGACGCAGAACCCTCGTCCGGGCCTTCCCCTGACTCCAGGACTGACCCATTGTCCTCCCCAGTCTCCTCACTATCCGACTCTGCTGCCAGCTCCTCAGGCTGCTGGTGGACCACAACACTGTCTGACCACGAAGACTAAGCTCTGCTGCTTCTGCCATCCACCTGGCTTGTTCTAGCAAGAGGGTTACCATAAGATGGGGGGGGGAAAGGCTGGTTGTGTTCCTGGATTTTCAGATGTTCTTTTTTTTTTGCCGGGGGGTGGTGGAGGGGGGGAAGATACAACAAAATATTTGTTAAATCATACCAAAGGCCACTTAGGCAATGTGCTCTGTTTCCACAGATGGTAGATAATCAGATGCTTTCAGGAGCCCCTTATGCATCATACAAGTTTAATAGGGTTCCCTCTCTTTCCCTCAAGGAACAGTCATTGAGATACAAGCTTCTGTACTGGAGGTACAGCTACTATCAGTTGTATTCTTTACGAAGCTATCTAATCCCCAGTGTAGATAGCGGTACATAGTGAATTTCATAGTGTCATTGTGTAGGATGTTTGCTGTGGTCTGCCCTAGTTTAATTTGATAAACAGCATGCTCTTGGTTCTGTGAGCAATTCCCCTGCCATTCATATCTGCGCTGACCTTCTGTAATGCAGAAACAGAATTTATTTTATTCTCCAGTCTCCCTAAAAATTAAAACCATATATTTATTTGTATCACTACATGGTAATGGCACTGGGAATTTATGGCAGTTGGTGCTTCTCTAGTTTCTGGCAGTGATTGGCTGTCATGCTTTATTTTCCCAGAAGAACAAATAGTCAGAAAAGCTGGTCAAAGCCAAGAAGGGGAATGAGCAGGTAGACCTAGGGATGCAACGATGGAAAAAGGAGGAGTCCCAACTAAGGTGAAACCAGGGAAGCCAAGGAATACAGGTTGTGGATTAGGAAATGCTGGTTGAGATGTGAAAAGGGAAGTTCTCCAGAGGAGTGAATAGAAAGGACAAAAACATGGAAGATGAAACATGAAAAAATACAGAGCAATTTAGGCACCTTTGGTCAAGTTGGATGGAGCTGTTGGGATCATAGGTTGCTTTACCTTGAACTATTCAACCTGGGGATTAAGTAAAGTAAGAGATTTGATGTTGGTTTGAAATCTCCAGTAAAGTCTTTGGCTGTAATCTTTCGGAAGTTAGACTATGTTGTCTTGTACCGATGTATTCCATGTATCTAAAAAATATTGTTTAAAAATCATATGATGATAACATACGAAAGTCTCTAAGAGCTGTCCCTGAATTTTGGAGGACTTTGATGAGTCACTTTGGGTTTTTTTTTTAATCCATTTTAATTGATGGCATTCATTTGAAGTTTTTACCAGCCACTGTTTGGCTAAGAATCTGAGCTGCAGTCAGAAACTAATGCTGCATTAGTTTTCCTACAACTGACATATTCTATACCAAATAAAATTGCTTGTGTAACCCCCTGGATAACATTTCCTCATCCCATCTTCAGCAGTGACTCCAGCCCTTTCCCCATCATGGATCGGATGAAGAAGATCAAGAGGCAGCTGTCCATGACGCTGCGGGGGAGCCGAACTGTAGAGAAAAACCTCAACGAACCCATTAATATAGAGGAAAACAACAGCAGCGACAATGGTGAGTTCATTCCTTGATCTTCCTTGGAGGGAGAATTGACAGATTTTTTTTTCTGATTTATTTACAGTCACTTTTCTTGGCTGTACCCTTAACAGAACATTATGACGTTATAAAGCCCACAAAGGAGAATGGCTATAGCAGCAAAATCATAGGGTGCTTGGCAAAGCTTCTTTAAACTTAAGCTTTTTATTAATTCAGTTGAAGGTATCAGACTTTGCTGCCTGTCTAAACTTCTGATGCGAAACTTTTATGCACTGGCAAATGGACCCAGAAGATTTTCTAATGTAAACCTTATTAAATAGTCGGATTTATAGATGACTATATAGCCAGATAGAGAGGATTTATACGGATGGGATTAATCTTTTAAATAATCAAGCCTCCAAGGTATTCAGAAATTAAGATAGCATCTGGGATTAGGAATGAAAGCTTCTGGACAGCCAGGAGATGGCACAAAATCGAAGGAATGTTTTCTGATCTACTGGCCTTGTTCAAACTCTGGGCAGGGGCTCTTTTTGCTCACTGAAGCTTTTGGACTGTCTTTGGAGATAGGCCCCATCACTGGTCCTGCAACAGGCGGAGTAATGGTGTGCAAAGGAGTGAAGAATGCATTTTGGGGTAGGACATCCAGGACAGAACATGATGGTTGCCCTTTGTACTGAAAATATGTTTGAAAAAGCACATTTCTAATGCTGAAGTTTATACAGCTTGCATGCACATTCTCTCTCTCTCTCTCTTTCTCTCTCTCTTTCTCTCTCTCTCTCTCTCACACACACACACACCACACACACACATACGGACACACACTCCATTCACTCAGTCCCATGGAAGTGTCATGGCAGTTTATTAAGGCCAACGAGTTGCAAGCCTGAGTAGAATCCCACAGGGTACAAGAGGCTTTTTAAAAAGGACAAAAAATATATCCAGTACATTTGTCAGGCTGGTTTTAACTTTTGTGTGTGGGGATGGGGGGAATATTTTCAGTTTGAAGGATGGGAACTGAAACGTGAGTCATCTGGATGCAAACTATTCATGTTCTCATCTTTAACTTCCTTACCAGCTCAGGGACAATTTGGAAGCTGCTTTCAAACTAGCATTTGGAAATTTAAAGAGAGGTGATTGGTTTGCTTCCTGGAGGCTCTTCCATTTCTACCATTGAACATTCCCCACCCCACCTCCCCCAATTCTAAAAAATGGACAAATTCCTGAAGCCCTCTGGAAGATAAGGAGGCAGAATTGTGACTCCTGACTTCTTGAACATTGCCAAACTCTGGCTTAAGTAGGGCTGTTCTGTGTTAAAATGACATAAATATGCCCCCATTCTGTAGAATCAGCACATTCAGCAGAATGCTTTTTTCGAAGAAGAGTTTTAGCAACTTCCTTTGCAAATGGTCAGATAATTTCCTGCAGCCTGGAGGCCCTTTTACCCAGCTGTGAAACTAGTTTATCTAAAGAACTGAGCTGCCTAGGCTACAGTAATGGACAGCTTTAGAAGTGAAAAATGATGGTAATAAAGGTGAAGGGGAAAAGGATGCATCCAGTTTCTCTCTATGCCAGCATGAGGATCTATTTTCACCATCCTAAACTCATAAATAGCAGAAAATGAAAGACGTGTTGGAATGATACAGAATAGCATAGAAAGCAGTTCTGAGTCTGATCCTGAGCATTAGTGTCGTGTCCCACTCCTCCGCTGACGGCTGGGTCCGGGAAATCCGAATCAGGCTTGCCTCTGCAGCTCTGCCCAAAGTCCTAGCAAAGTCCTCAGAGCAGGCAGGAGACCAGTAAGTGACTTCAGCAAGATAAGTTTGACTTTTGCCTGACTCAGAGACTGCCAGAAAGTAGCTCCTTTATATAGGCCATGGGGTGTGGCTCCATGACTCAGCACTCATTAAGGCCTGCCCCTCCCTTCCCTCTGTTGCCTCCGCCTCTCCAATCTTCTGATGCGAGGGTCACTCCAATCAGCTGTTCTTGGGAGTAAACCCTCCTCAGGCTCACCTGCTGTGGATGAGGGGGAGGGGTCTAGCTGCTCCGTTTGCCTGGGCATGGAGTCAGGGCTGGGGCAGGGAGATGCTCCCTCTTCTGCAGTTTGTGGGGGCATGGAGCCAGGACTTGGGCCGGAAGGCATACATTCCTCAGTGTTGGGGAGCAGGTAAGAAGGCCCCGGCTGCTCTGAGGGCGGGCAAGACACAACAATTAGTGCAGGTGAAGTCAGTATGACTTAAGATGTTTCTGTTGCACTAAAAAAATAGGGATATGCATGGTCAAGGCCGATAGACATCTGGAAATTCATTGTGGACTACTCAATCCATCTTGCCTTTGCTGGGTCAGGGCTACTAGTGTAATAGTGAGCTCTGGAATATTGACCTTTCACTTTTAAGAATGCAGCTGAGATTCTGTAGAATTTGCTAAACTGATAAAAAGCTACACTAGAAGACATATTTTGTGAGTTGAAACAGTGCAGCAAACCAGCATTACTCATTGCTATATTATAAATATTCCAATCTCAAATATATTTGAGGGGTGGGGTCTCCATTTATTAAAATTGTAGGGAGAAGGCTGTCTCACTCAGGTAAGTCCTGTCTCTCCGTTATATCCCTGATCCTGCCCCTTGGCTGAGGGCTGTCTTTTGAGTTTGATTTCCATTCTACTTTGATTTGTGTTTTGTTTTTCCTTCCTTCATATTTCTCTTTTTCCCCCCCTCTTTTTTTTCCATTTTTCTGTTTATATTGGCCTCTCTTCTTCTGTGGCGGCATCAATCCCTTCGCTTATGTGGTGGCCACTGTCTGTCCCCCGTGCTTTCGATTCTTTGCTGTGGGCTGTTTACTCAACCTCTTCTTTTCCTTTCCCGCCTTTCATGCACTTGTCTTTTCCATATCACTTCCTTTGGATGTTGCTTGGGTTTCCCTTTTGTTTCCGCCTCCCTCGCCCTGTTTATACTTCCTCTTTTTTGTGGTGGGTGGAGATGGATATTCTTCTGGTGTTCCATTTTCTGGGATCCCACCTTCCTTCTCCCTCTGTTGCTGCAACTTCTGCTTCTCACTGGTGTTTCCCCTCCCACCATTCCCCTTCTCTCCTTCTGCTGATGTTCTGTTCTTCACTGTCCTGACACCACATTCCCCGGCCACCTGTGTATCCCTCCATTTTTCCTGCATCTCCCATATCTCTCCCTCCCATCTGTCTGTCTGTGGGCTTTCCTCCTCCCCTCCTTCTCCTGCCCCCCCCCAGGCCCCACAGTGAAGAGTGTGCATCCCAGCACCTCCCGCAGCGTTCACGCCTTCCTGCACCACTACGCAGGCTCCTTCCGCAGGCCCCGTCTGGCCATCAGCCGCAGCCTGAGCTCTCACCTCGGCCGTACCACCAGATTAGGTGACTATCGCACCTCCCACTGTGCTGCCAATAAGGGCTCCCCATTGTGGGTTGAGGCCACAAGTCAAGCCAGTCTGACTTCAAAAGAGGCTTTTCGGAGTCCCCGTTAACTTAATTTATGCACCTGAGCCTCTTGTGTCAAGCTGGGATACTACATCAATTCCTTGAGTAAGGAGTCTGGTGGACCCAGAGTTTTGCATTTCTGCTCCAGGATGAGGTTGGTAAGGAAGTTGGAGTCTCAAATTGCTGGGGCTCACTTGAAGAGAAATTAGCCTTGGTCTTACCTAGTGCATCATTCTGAATTTGTGCGTTTTATTCTGGCTGGTCTCACTCACTATGCTAATGCATAGTATGATTTGTTAGCCCAATACGTGAAACTCTTATTACAGCAGGTGTTGTCCCTAAAGCTAAATGTGGATTTTTTTTCAGTAACTATGGTTCAAAATCCTGGCTTAGCATAATGGGGCCATGATGCCACATTTACTTTTTATTATTTTTCCTGGGCTATTCTAAGTGCCCTCCACATGTCTTGTTTATGCCAGGCACATCCTCTGTATAAGATGATTTTGAGCAGAAAGCGATTAGCACAGTCTTCTGTGAGAGATGAAAGATTGAGGTGCTTTAGGAATAAAGTGGGAATCTTTTCATAAGACCACCCTGATGTTGCTCTCTAGAGCAAGGGTCTCCAACCTTGGCCACTTTAAGACTTGTGGACTTCAACTTCCAGAGAGGAACTCTGGGAGTTGAAGTCCACAAGTCTTAAAGTGACCAAGATTGGAGACCCCTGCTCTAGAGAGTGCTGAGCAGCTGGACCAGTGGCCTTACTCAATATGAAATGATTTGCTGTCTTTTAAATCAGCCTTTCCCAACCAGGTAACTTCCAGAGGATTTGAGTTATAATTTAATTCAGTTTAATTTACTGGGATTTGAAGCTTCCTGATTCCAAAAAAAGACATTTTTGGTTTATTACATATAACAGTGGCTATGGAGGCTGGGAATATGGGGGGTTAAAAGCATTAGATCAGAAAATACTGTTTTGGGTTCCTGAGAGTATCACTGACCTGAATTCAACATATAGCTGTTTTAAAAAAATACTGAAGCAGATCTCAAGGTTCATGTTGTCTTTTAAAAGATGCACAGTGTAATCCCATTCCCAGAGCAACTTTTTTAAATCTGGTGCTCTTTAGATACGCTGGGCTATACTTTCCAGTGCCTAATGCTGTCTGGGGAAGATGCGCGATGCTATCATTTCTTGAGGGCATCATGTTGAGGAAGGCTGGCCCACAGTGGTATATACTTTTGATTGTCACATACTTAAATTATGATACTGAACATTTAGAGAACTTTTTACATGAAATTGTGGAACCAACGTAATTATAAGTAACCCAGCTAATCAAACTATGTTAGCAGAAATGATTAATAAATCGGGGGATAATTGGGTGTATATTTATACGGGATGATTTTAATGTTTTTTATGCCCAGAGTCGCTTTGAAATAAGATGGGTGGCAAATACATTATGCCGTTTTCTGATCTTACCTATACCCTCTATAGCTGAGTAAGATAACTGAGTAGGATGTAGAACTTAAGGTCCTGCTGCTATAGAACAACTACATGGCAGAAGGAAAGTCAAACAAAGGCTCTTACATATTGTGGTAGCTTTTTATATACAGGGAACTAAAAAGTGAAATCCAGTCTATCATCTATAGCAGGGGTCTCCAACCTTGGTCCCTTTAAGACTTGTGGCCTTCAGCTTCCAGAGTCCCTCAGCCAGCAAAGCTGGCTGAGGAACTCTGGGAGTTGAAGTCTACAACTCTTAGAAGGACCAAGGTTGGAGACCCCTGATCTATAGCCATGTAGCCTTACTTTTCTTTGGAGAGGTACTCCTGGTGGCAACATGTTTAAACCTTTTAGAGAGATGGAATTGAGATTGCCAAAAAAAAAAGGGGGGGGGGGTTAGGTTGCTATATCAGGGTTAGGTTGCTATATGTGGAACATTCATAAAATGATTTCGAACTAAAAGAAGGACATTTATTTAAAACATTTATGACTTTACATATAAAACATTATGCTTAGGGGGTTGACAGCAGCCACTTCCCAACTAGGGCCCACCAATTGTAATGGGATTGCAGTTCTAGAGGTTTCATTAAGCATAGCCCATGGCTGGGGAATGGTGGGAGTTCTAGTTCCAGCACATTGGGCTGATCTGTTGCTTCCTTCTACAGCCCAGCCTTACAAATATTGGAGGGAATGGGGTGAGTCCTCTCTGCCCACCGTGTCTTCATCTGCATTTCTCCTTGGTGCAGAAATTGTTCATGAGGACCTCAAAATGGGTTCGGATGGTGAGAGTGATCAGGCATCAGGAACATCATCAGATGAGGTGCAGTCTCCAGTCCGAGTGCGCATGCGGAACAACCCGGCGCGCAAGATTTCCACTGAGGTATGTGGGTGCTGGCTGGTAACGATGGAGGGACAGCTTAAGGTGGGAACAAAGAGTTCTGTGTCTCCCATTATAATGGGCTGTTTTTGTATGGAGAGATGTGAAAGGAATAAAGTTGTCTTGCTTCTCAAGTTACATTCTCTTCTTTTACTCCCCAAAGTTAACTTCAGAGGTTAGGGAATGCAAAGTCTACTCCAAGTAACCTCAGATAAAGTAAGACAAATGATAAGTGCATGGATTTTGCAGAATTCCTCGCTGGGTTTGCATTGCATGCTAGACTAAATTAAACTGGGGTTGATTTGTTAGTGGTTTATTTACATCTACTATTTCTTAACCAGATACCGAGTTTAACATATTGTGAGTCTAACTGCTCAGTAAAATTTGATCGTTCTTTGTGACTTCTTTGTATTCCCATATATATGGGTTTGTGAGATTGCACAGGAAACTCCTACCAAGATTTCTAGATCACCCCCAAATGTCCTGAAGAATCCAAAGGTTATTGATGCTGTTCTCAGGACTTACCGTATTTTTTGAAGTATAAGACGCACCTTTACCCCTCAAAAAAGAGGGTGAAAATCTGAGGCGTCTTATACTCCAAATATAGCCCCACCCAGCTTCTCAAACGGAGGTTTCAGAGGCTGAAAAAAGCATCAGAAATGAAGCGTCAGAAAAAAAGCCTCCAAACAGAGCTTTAGAAAAGAAGCCCCCAAACAGAGCTTCAGAGGCTTCAGAGGCAAGGAAAAAAAAAAAAAAAAAGCAAGGCACACAACCAGGAATCTGTTGCTAAAATTCACCTCTGGGAACAGATGATTGGGGGTATTCTGGGAGGCCAAGCCACCTGCCAATCAGTTTTTTTCTTACTTTCCTCCCCAAAAACTAAGGTGCATCTTATACCCCCAAAAATACGGTACCTAGTCTTCTCTTTGCATAGATTTCATACTGGTTAAAGGAGAGGTTGTGGGTTTTTTGGTATCAGGCTAGTGCAGGAGAAACTGGAGATTCTGTTTCTTCACTTCTAGCCTGTGTATTTCCTTTTACTATCTGTCAGTCTGTTTATCCATCCATCTAGGCTTCTACTTTTGGGAGGCTTTAATAAAAAAAAAGCTCACTAATTTTCCCTTGCTTCCCAGGATATTAACAAGCGCCTGTCACTCCCAGCTGACATCCGTCTGCCTGAAGGCTACCTGGAGAAACTGACCCTCAACAGTCCTCTCTTTGACAAGCCCCTGAGCAGGCGGTTACGCAGAGTCTCTTTGGTAAATAGGATTCATCTGCCTCTCCTTCCTACTTCTCGGTGTTCCCCCTTCACTGGTGCGGGACCAGTACTAAGTACTGCAGGTCAGCAACTGCTGCTGTTGCTGACTCCCTAAGCCCCTCAGACCGAAAAGAGCAGATTCATTACACTTTGTTCCTTGGTCCCTTTTCATTTAGTCGGAGATTGGCTTTGGGAAGCTGGAGACATACGTGAAGTTGGACAAATTGGGAGAGGTGAGTGTTGTGAACTGGCCCTTTTCAGACTGGTCAAAGGTAAGAACTGGATTTTAATTCAGTTCACAAATGGTGGTTTTTTTGTTTTAACATACATTGGGTTTTGGTGTATAGGGGTTCAGGGTGATTTCAGCTCCCATCTTTTTATCTTCCTATTTGGTCTTGGATCTTGCCAGTCTTTTAATGGGGAAGAACAGAATCATACAGTGGATTGTTTTCTTGCCATCTCTAGTAGCCATGACCAAACCATTTGTTGTGGGAAGAAAGCCCACCTCCCGGGCTTCAATCTTCTCCCGTGTTCTGATTTTGGACATGACTTCTAACTGCACTATTGCTTTCACCATCCTCGTATAGCACATGAGCAAATTGTGTATATTTTATTTGATCTTTTATTCTAATACTTTTTTAAAAAATTCCTATCATCTTGGTAGCCACCTTTAGGATTAGATTTGTCTGGGAGAGTCAAATGTAGTATTTCGAAGTCCTTGACAGAGACCCAGTTTCCCTTCCCCCAAGAAAAGAAGCACATGCACTTAGAAGTTTATATTTCTCAGCTAATATCCAAAGCTCCAATGTCACCCCATTTCATCTTTGAGGGTCTGTCGAATGACTTATTAATGACCTACTTCAGGGTTTTAAAAGGATAAATAAGAAAAGCATTAACTGTTTTGAAGTTATAAAGTCAAGAACAAAATATTCCCATCTATTCCGGGTCAGAGATTCTCCTGTCCTGATAAAACTAGACTGGTTACAGGTATCTTTCTACCACTATGTGCACTTAGTGCTATGGTTAATTTATTGTTGTCCAAACAAGCCTTGGAGGGGCTTCCAAACCCAAGTAATGGACTCACATATTTGCTGCAAATTGGACATAGTTACCACTGTGGCTGTGAAGAGTATAAATGTGATGTCCTTGGTAATCTCTGAGCTTGGCTGTTTGCTTGCAGATAGGTAGGTAACATCATCAGTGCTTGTGAATGGAATTTGCTCTGCAGTAACTTGCTCTGCCAGTCTTGGTGGGCATGTGGTTTTCTTGCCAAGGAAAGAGGAAATTCCACACTCACTGGCACTGATGATGTTACCTAGTCAGGTAATGAAACAACTAAGCTCAGAGAACAGCAAGGACTCCACAGTTCAACCCTGAGTTACGTATATTTTCTTCTGTTGGAAGAGTATAAATGTCACTGCCACTAGTGAAAAGGTAGCAAAGAAGTTGGGTGAACAGTCAATAAAGTAGGGATTGTTCTCATTGAAATGACAAGTTTTTCTGTTTTAGGAAAGTTTAAGCCTGGGAAGATAGGAATTTTGAGGATTGGATGAGGATGAGAAAAGGGAATGAGAGACAATGAAAGAAGATATACATTGAAATAATTCTCATGTTGAAACTGTAGTTTTGTATCTTAAGCATGGGGTGAAATGCAAGAACTGAGGGATGGGATGTGCTTATAGAAGATGACAGGATATTTATTTATCAAAAATTATTTGAATCAAATGTGTATACCAGCCATCTCGCTGTCTTAGAGACTCTGGTCAGTTTACAAGTACCATGTTGGGTGTTAACTAAAATTCTGCCTCTTCCACATCAGGGAACCTATGCCACTGTATACAAGGGAAAGAGTAAACTCACTGACAACTTAGTGGCCTTGAAGGAGATCCGTCTTGAGCATGAGGAGGGCGCCCCTTGCACAGCCATTCGGGAAGGTATAAACTTGTAGCCGCTTCTTCCAGGGCTTTGAAAGAACTCTTGCATTTTCTTGTCTTTTAACAGAAGCTGTGGGAAGGTATTATTTGAAAGAAAAGAATCCTGAAAACTGGTTGGCTTGATATAGAATTGCACCGCTTGTAAGCTGCCTTGAGAACTCCATGTAGCTATAAAGTAATGGGAGGTTAGAAGAATCTGTAGACCTTAAAAGCGAAGAAAAGCATAGCATTCGACTGAGCCAAACAGCCATAACTGTACATAGAGGAGTCATTTACCAAACATTTAGTTCAGCCTTTCCTAATCCCATATTCTTCAGATATGGTCCTGCTGGCATGGAATCCTGAGCAATTTAGAGCGTGTCCAAGCAGGGAAGGCTGCCGTAGATGGGGCACTGTACTTGAAATAAAAAAATTCATAGTAAGAAATGCAGTGGAATTCAGTCAAGGTCTGGATGAGTTAGATGTCTAGAGAGACAGATCTACAAGGCAGTTGTTAAGTGAGTTGCACCTTGTTTTACAACCTTTTTTTGCCACAGTTGTTAAGCGAATCTGGCTTCCCTCATTGATTGTACTTGTTGGAAGCTGGCTTGGAAGGTGTTCTGTCCCCCTCCCCACCTCACATAGAAGAACGTAGGAGCAAGCGTCTAACAGTCATTTATTCTACAACCGACCTGAATTTCCTTTATGGATAAAAGACTTGGCAGCTACAGTTCAAATGCCTGCCAAGTTCCTTATCACTGGCAGGGACAGGAGTCCATCCATAGGCCGTTGCTGGGGCAGCCAAGAGTTCACAGAATAATTCCTTCACTCAGTCCAGGCCTTAACTCAAAAACAACCAATCCGAAGTTCATGCTTTGTAGTTTTTGTCCGTCCCAGAGGCTACAGAGCAACTCCACCTGCTTTTATCCCCTGTGGGGTGTGGCTCAGTGACTCAGCAATCTCTGGGCCTGCCACACCTCTTCCTTTGCTGCACATGCCTCTCCTTCTGACGCTGCCTGGGATCAATCCAGGATTGATCCTCCTCACCCTCTGTCTGTGGGGGCTCCAACACGCCTTCTTCCTGGCCTTCAGCTGGCACCTGAGGCGTTGCCAGAAAGGAGGGACCTGGAGAGGGAGGCCTCGTCGGCTCCTCCCCCTCACTCTCAGAGTCATCCTCCTCCATGAGGACAGGCTCGGGAGCCGGAGGCACAACAGAAGGTTACAAATGGTAACCTGGGATAATGCAATTGTCATAAATACATGCCAGTGGCCAAGTGCCTGATTTTTGATCACATGATCATGGGGATGATGAAACTGTCGTACGTATGAAAACCAGTCATAGGTCACTTTTTTCAATGCCATTGTAGCTTTGAATAGTTACTAAACAAATGGTTGCAAGTCGAGAACTACCTGTCAACTCTACCTACCTGTACACTACCTGTGATTTATGACCATTTTCCTCCGTTAATGACTGTTGCAGCATCCCCATGGTCACACAATCAAAATTCAGATGCTTGGCAACTGACTAAGATTTATGACAGTGTTCTGGAGTTATGTGATCACTTTTTGTGACCTTTTGACAAGCAAAGTCCCATGGGAAGCCAGATTTACTTAACCACCATGTTACTAACTGAACAACTTCAGTGTTTCACTTAACAACTGTGGCAAGAAAGATCGTCCAGTGGGGCAAAACTCACTTAACAAATGGCTCGCTTAGCAGCAGAAATTTTGGGCTCAATTGTGGTTGTAAATTGAATTCAGAATTGGCTGCAGTCTTTCTGCCAACATGCAAGAAATGTATTGCTAGTCTGTCAAGCAGGACTCTAAATTTTCTAATGTAATTAAGGCAGATGTTGACACCAACGTTAAAACAGGGCAACTGATTCTCAAACTATTAAAAAGTAAAAGTGCTTAGGCATGCAGCCATATGGAGAAATGAAAGAGCAAAAAAGCAAGCCAATGGGTACACCGTTTAGCAAATTCTCTCCTGGATCTCAGCAGATGGATGTAACCCTTTCATCTTGACCATTCTTTCCCAAACTCCTCCAGTTTCATTGGCCCTATAAAACAATGTATGAAGACAGGCCTCCCTCCCTTTGTATCTGCATAAGGAGGAAAGAAAGAACATTATTGATATTAGAGAGGCAAAATGGTCAATGTACGTAGCTAAGCACTCCTGCAGTCATATCCCTTTCAGCCCTGGATTGCAGTTCCATTCTTCTACACAGAGTATAAAGTTGGTCCCTAGGCCATAATTGAATTCAAGGCTAGAATACTTAACTTTAGAGCAGTGCAACAGATAGCCCGTTAAGTATGTTTTGGGCTCACAGGAACCTTGAATATTTTTCTTTTATGTTCAAATAATTCTCTCAAAAGCCACGTTTTTGGAAATGATTGCATTAGACGTGTTTGTGATGCAGATCTCATGTCTCCCATCTCTCTTTCTCTTACAGTTTCACTTCTAAAAGATTTGAAACATGCCAATATAGTGACCCTGCATGATATCATCCATACAGAGAAATCCCTGACTCTTGTCTTCGAGTATTTAGTGAGTATATGGAGAAGGGGGGAGGGAATGCAATAAATTGGAACGCAACTTTCTTTTATGTCTGAAAATCCAGATCTCACTAAGATCTAGAAAATTAAGAGTCACCACCCTCTTTACTTATATACAAGCTGCCACTCTGGTTTGAAAAACAATGGTCTTTAAACTCCAGGGAGTAGAGACATTCTTCTGAAAACCTCTGGAAATTGTAGTTTTCTGGGAGAATTCAAGTACTTTTGAGAGAATTTTCTGCTTGTTTTTGGAGCAGCCAGTTCGGCAGCCAGTTTTGTAGCTTGGGTGGAACCTATCGTAGTTCTCAGAGGTTAAGTTCCAAAAGCTTAATAAATGACACAGTAACTCGTCCTTCTAAGAAGGTAAAGTGTTTCATATATTTGACCTCTAAATAAAAAAAGTATATATCGTAGATCTCTATGGTTGCTTTCTTGCTTCACATGGAAGTTTATGTGCTTGAAAGATAAGTGGCTTGTAATGCCTTTGGTCAATGCTTCTTGGCGGAGTTATGAATAAAGAATTAGATCAGGGACTGGCTTCCATCAGCTTCCATGCTTCATTTTCCTAATTCAATTGCCGTTATCTACAGGGAGTGGTGCAGTGGCTTAGAGGTGGAGACCTCGTCTCACAAAAAAGGAGTTTGATCCTAGGTAGAGGCAGATATTTCTCTCTCTGAGAATATATCTGCTGAAAAAAACTCCGCATTGGTGACAGGAAGGGCATCCAGCCAGTAAACACTCAGCTCCATTCAGTTGCCCTGACATCACCCTGCAAGGGATTATGGGGTCATTAAAAGAGGATGAAGAATTGCCTGTATCTTTAGGGGGATCACCATAGTGCTCGATTAAGCTCATTCTACTCATTGCACATGCCTTCATTAAGATGTCAGTCTGGGAACCAGCTGGCATGGAGTATCTGATGCGACCCTCCAAGCTGGAATATTGTTGAGGCAGAGGTAGATGCTTGGGGTACCACAGGTTCTCAGATTGCTGTATTGGCCCATTATATCTTGGGAGGGGTGGGAACAACACGCACTGTATCTTCCAGCCGTAAAGCTGTGTCTGCCGGTCTGTGTTGGCTTACCCGGCATTACGACCTTCCGATTAAAATTGTTGAACAATATTATCTGGTTGAAACACTAAATGTACCAGAGATAAGATCCTGTCCTTTTCTTTCACAGGATAAAGACCTCAAACAGTATCTAGATGATTGTGGGAACGTAATAAATATGCACAATGTGAAGGTAAGGGTTAATTCTTAGTACAGCTGATCCTTTCCTTTCAGTGATTGCTTTCTGCTTCTTCAGTGATAGAAGAATTGCTTACCGTGCCAGCAAAGACTCAGGTTACAGGTACTCCTCAATTTACAACCATAACCGAGCCCAAAATTTATGTGAGAAATTTGTTAAGTGAGTCTTGCCCCATTTTATGACTTTCCTTGCCACATTTGTTGAGTGAATCATAGCAGTGGTTTTATTAATAACACACTTGTTAAGTGAATCTGGTTTCCTCATTGACTTCGCTTGCCAGAAGGTTGTAGAAGGTGATCACGTGACCTCAGGAAACGGCAACGGTCATAAAAGTGAATCGAATGCCAAGCATCCAAATGCAAATGATGTGACCATGGGGGATGCTGCAACGGTCGTAAGTGTGAAAAATGGTCATAGGTAACTTTTTTCAGTGCCGTTGTAACTTTGAATGGTCACTACGTGAACTGTTGTAAGTCAAGGATTACCTGTAGGTGCAGATTCCATTGGGGGATCTGATGTGTTTCTTGTAGTGGAGGAGAGTATCCTTAGTTGACTTCCTCCCTTCCACTCCTTTCAACAGGCAGGGCTGCGAATTTCTTGTTCTCCCTATAGGAAGAGAGAGAGAGAGCAACCTCCAGGATGGTTTTCTAGCTCCATTTCTCAGGGAGCTCTTGCA
This sequence comes from Ahaetulla prasina, assembly GCF_028640845.1. Classification (NCBI taxonomy): domain Eukaryota; kingdom Metazoa; phylum Chordata; class Lepidosauria; order Squamata; family Colubridae; genus Ahaetulla; species Ahaetulla prasina. The sequence continues at coordinate 172,839,375 of NC_080540.1, forward strand.
GGATTATTCAGGTATGCTACCCTGGAGTTAAGATCACTTATCTCAGGGCTCTGCCTTGCTACTTTTGCAGGAGGGCTGACTATTCACCCTTGTTGCAACCTACATTCATAGGAACACCGGTGTCAACAGATATTGGTGCACAGCATTTTTTAGGGTATGAAATAAACCCTCACACCTCCTAAGGATTATAGTGAATGATCACTGATTCCCTACTATTGATGACTGGGAGAGTGCTTCCTCCATCTGGAATATGAAGTTGGATTAGGCATGTAATCATAGAATTCTTTGCTCCTCTCAATTCTGTTCGCTGTCTGGGTTCTAAAATGCGAATCATGCTCTCCTCAAAGTTCACCTCATAGTCACATCCCTGATGTTTGGAAGAGAAATCAGGAAACTTCATCTTGCTCAGCTGCTTCCACTTTTTATGAGTAATCTGGTGTGCAGGAGCTGCTGTTTTAAACAGTTGTTTCATAAGTGACCCCATCTTTCTAAGGGTGTCTTCTCCCTCTTTGTTTAATCCAATGCATCTGGGCAAAACTTCAAACTGGGATTCACCCTGAAGACTGAGAGCATAGGAAATGACTAGGCTGAGTCTGAGGGAGGGGTCAAATGTGTCATGAGTCCCTGCAACAAGAGATCTAAGTCCAGTCCACCTGCAATTCTTTTCTGAACTCCTGGTAATTTCCCTTGACCATTAGTAGAGAGCGTAAGCTTGCAATAAATCTTTATACTCATTTGAACTGCCTGAATCTCCTGGTTTCCCCAGTACTTGACAGAGAGGAAATAGTAGAATGTCTTACTGCCTTACGTAAATTAGTTCCATCCTTTTCCTCTAACAGGGAAGCTGGAGAATCTTTGGCTGAAGAGAACAACAAAATAACAGCTTATTCAGAGCCTTTTTTCTTTCATGGATTTTTCACTTTTGACCAAGGAAGTCAGTAACAGGCTAATTTTAAGAGCCTCTCAATAACTGGTCAACCTGGCCATGAAAACCAAATACGTTTCACTCAAAAGAAATTACCAGCAATGACGAGACATCATTATCTCTTTCTCTGTTTTGAAGCCTTAAAGATTCTTTCGGTGGATGCTCCAATAATCCATGCATGGATGCTGGAGAAAACCATTCGGTGGATGCTCCAATTCTCCAGGCATGATGCTGGAGAAAACCTCCATCGTCCCAACAGGATAACGCAACAGTGTTTTTCTTAAAACACTAGACTTGAAGTGGGGGAATCAGCACATTGAATACTGCAGGCTTTGTATGGAGCCATTGGATTCCATCATGGAATGTCTCATAGACTGAAACATTCTGGCTTCCCTGGATCTTCAGGAGGCCGGTCTGCATATTTTGATCTACCCCTCTCACCACCAGATCCTCTGGTTAAAATGTTTGGAGAACTGTTTTCAAGATACTTTCTCCTTCAGCTTGACGTTGGTTCCTAAAACATTCACTCTTTACATTGGTGATGTTTCTGTGGGATTGGGGAATTCATGTTTATCTTTACCTAGATGATTTTTTTTCATGAGGTCTGTTTTAGCATCTGCTGAGTGAGACTATAACTTTGTGTTTGATCAGTCTGGGGATAGGAGGCAACCTAGAAAGACACAGCTTTTTCTTACTCATTTGGCATTTGAGTACAGTATTAAAAATTTAACTGCAGCCTGTATTTCAAAGAACAGGGGAGAAAAATAACCTTGTCAGATTGCTTTTACATATGCTAACTCTAGCTCATCTCTAGGAAGTCATGGTTGCAGGCATGGGTGAAGGATCATTCTTGTGTATTCCTGTTGGAACTTCTGCCATTTCTGAAGGAAATAGTTGTGAGGTCATGGAGTCACTGCCTGGCTGCTCTTTTTTTTAAAAAAATTCAAAAAGTTTTACAGAAAATTTTCCCCCCTTTCCCCCCACCTCCCCTCCCCCCTCCCTTCACAACCCCCGATTTCCCGGAACGAGCACAAGGTATAGTTAAAAATAAAACAAACATATGCTAAAAAAATTTCGACCCAACTTAATTATACCCCTACAATCATCAATTCCTAACTTCCCCCGAAAACACTCAGAAATAATACATCATAATCATTCAAAGACAGTCTGATAACTCTTAGTCTGATATCTACTTTGAATATAGTCAATCCATTTTTTCCATTCCTTTAAGTATCTTTCTTGCGTATTGTCTTTCAAAAAGGCTGATATTTTCGCCATCTCAGCCAAATTGGCAACTTTCAGTATCCATTCTTCTATTGTAGGTACTTCTTTTTTCTTCCAGTACTGTCCTATTAATAATCTTGCTGCTGTTATTAGATTTAAAATCAATTTCGTCTCAATTACTGTACAGTCCGTAATAATTCCCAACAGAAAAAATTGCGGCAGGAACTTTATCTTCTTCTTCAAAACATTTTGTAAAATCCACCAAATTTTTATCCAAAAGGCTTATCCAAAATATCCTTACAAGTCTACCAAATATGAAAATACGTAGCGTCATCACAATTACATCTCCAACATTTTGCTTGCATATCTGGATACATACACGATAATTTCTTAGGATCTAAATGCCATCTATAAAACATTTTATAAAAATTTTCCCTCAAATTCTGTGCCTGCGTGAATTTAACATTTCTAACCCAATTTTTTCCCCAAGTTTCCAATAATATTGGCTCCTGAAAATTTTGTGCCCACTTTATCATACAGTCCTTTACTAGGTCCCTTTCAGAATCTATTTCAAGTAACACATTATACAATCTCTTTATATGCTCCTGAGACTGACTTCTAATTTGCTTTACCAAATTTCCCTCGTTCTGCTCTATACCAATTTTCTGATTTTCCTTCCATCTAGCACGTAGTTGCTCATATTGAAACCAAGTATAATTTTTCCCTTCTTCTTTTAGTACGTGCAAAGATTTTAATTACAAATTACCTCTTTCAGTATACAAAAGATCTTTATATGTAATCATTTCCTGATTCTGTTCTATATTTATATTCTCTATTGTATATCTAGGACATGCTCACATAGGAACCTTATAATTTAGTTTATAAGAGTATTTTTTCCAAACACGCAGAAGAGCAGTTTTTAACACATGATTTTTAAAGGCCTTATCCACTTTTTTGTCATAAATTAAATATGCATGCCATCCATATAGCAAGTCATAACCTTCTATATTCAAAATTCTTTCCTCCGTTAAATTAAACCAATCACTTATTGCAGAGAGAGCAGCTGCTTCATAGTATAATTTAAAATTGGGCATTTTTAAACCTCCCCTTTCCCGAGAATCTTGAATTATTTTTATTTTAACCCTAACTTTTTTATCTTCCCATATAAATTTGTTAATTCCCTTCTGCCATTCCTCAAGATTCTTATCTTTCTTCATTATTGGTATCATCTGAAAGAGGAATAAAAATCTAGGTAAAACATTCATTTTAATAGCAGCTATTCTCCCCAGCAAAGATAATTGCAATTTTTTCCAAACAATCAACTGCTTCTGAACTTTTTGCCATAAAACCTCATAGTTATTCTTATACAATTTCACATTTGACGATGTAATATAGACCCCTAAATATTTAACCTTCTTTACAATTTCAAATCCTGTTATTTCCTCTAGTTTTTCTTTCTGTTGTCTGGCCATATTTTTTATTATCACTTTTGTCTTTTTCTGATTTACCTTAAACCCTGAAACCTTCCCATATCGATCAATTATTTCCAACAAAAATATACTAGAATTTATAGGGTTTGTTAAAGTAATCACCAGGTCATCTGCAAAAGCTCTCAGCTTATATTCATGTTGTCTAACTTTAATTCCCTCTATCTCCTTTACTTCTCGTATTTTATCCAATAATGGTTCTAGAGTTAAAATAAACAATAATGGTGATAAAGGACATCCCTGTCTTGTTCCTTTTGTAATCTTAAAAGGTTCTGTTAAACTACCATTAATTATAATCTGTGCTGTTTGCTCTCCATAAATTGCCCTAATTATTCTTGTAAAACCATCTCCAAATTGCATCTTTTCTATTAATTTAAATAAAAAATCCCAATGCAATCGATCAAAAGCTTTCTCTGCATCGAGAAAAATAAATGCTGCTGGAATAAAATTTTTCTTTTCTAAATACTCCAGTAAATTAACAATCTGCCTAATGTTATTCCTCATCTGTCTCCCTTTTATAAATCCAGATTGATCATTATGAATTCTTCTCTGCAAAATCAACATTAATCTGTTAGCTATTATTTTAACAAAAATCTTATAATCATTATTTAAAAGTGAGATTGGCCTGTAATTCCCAGGTTTAGAACAATCCTGTTCCTCTTTTGGTATCAATGAAATAAAAGAGGTTCTCCATGAGGGGGGAATTCCCCCTCCTAATTGTATCTGATTAAATAATTTCTTAAGTAGACCTAACATCTCATCCTGTAAATTCCTATAACTAACTGTAAGCCCATCTGTACCAGGAGTTTCCCCCATTTTTAATTGTTTAATTACCAAAATAATTTCTTCAGAGGTTATAGGCTGGTTCAGTTCATCCTTTTGTTCTAAAGTTAAATTTTTAACCTTATATTCCTTCAAATAATTATCAATATCCCTGTTCAATATATTATCTTTAAGATATAAATTTGTGTAATATTCTAAAAAAGCTTTTTTAATTTTATCCTGTTGATATCTCTCTTTGCCTTTATATTCTATTTTTTCTATAGTACATTGTTTTTGTTTTTTCCTTAAGGTGTATGCTAACCACCTACCAGTTCTGGCTGCCCTTTTTTAAGCGAACATCTCCATGATTTCAGCAGGGAAAAACTTTGTGGTTATGTGTTCCTCCAACAGTAGTAACTAGCTAGATCAGCTATCAGTGGCTTTATTTGTGCTGCAAAGCTGAGGGCTATGGCTTCTTCCATATGAACTTCCTGGAGTTCGAGGCCATTCATCTGGCTCTGCTTAGCGTCAGTCATCTTTTATACCAGGGGTGTCACACTCACGTTGTCATGGCGTTGTCACGTGATGTATTGGGACTTCCCCCCCACCCCCTTTGTTAAACTGGGCATGGGCGTGGCCAGCATGTGACGCATCCAGCCCACAGGCCGGGAATTTGACAGCCCTGGTCTATACCATTACCACATGCTCCTGGTGGAAACACCACAACCTACATACATATCTGACCTGAATAAAGTAGTAAGTGTAAGGAAGACCTCCAAATTATGATATCAGTGGTTGCATCTGATTTCTGTTTTGGTGGAGTACATCCAAAGTCTTTTCCACTGACGGCTGATTGCTTTGATTGTCCATTTGATCTTAGATAAGGATCACTATGAAGCTTGGGAAAACCTCTCTTTATGTCGCCAACTGAAAGCTGAATTATTTCTTCTGATTCTCCACACAGGCAGCAGCCGTGGAAGACATTAAGTCTTGAATGGCCTCCAAACCTGCTTTATACTTCATTTTTTCTATTGCTGTTCAGAATAATTAATTGCTGTTATTTCAACCTGTCATATTTCTGAACTTGAAGTGCCACATACGATTTTGTGCGTGCTTGTGAACTATTTCACCATTTATTTTATTTATTTATTTTATTTATTAAATTTTTATACCGCCCTTCTCCCGAAGGACTCAGGGCGGTTTACAGCCATAATAAAAAACAACAGCAATATACACATAAAACCATAATTAAAAAACTTCTTATACAAATGGCCGAATTAAAACATTTAAAATAAAACCCCGAATTATAGAATGTTAAAACATTAAAACTAATTAAAATCCTATTAAAATCCTATGCCAGTCCTGCGCGAACAAACAAATAGGTCTTCAGCTCTCGACGGAATTTATGCCTACTTAAGGCTATCCTTTATGCTTAAGGACCTTAGCTATGCCGAAGATCTTCATTTATGCATAAATGTATGTTTTCAGCATACATAGGGGTTGTGCCTCCCAACTTTTATTTTATCTAGGTTAAAAAGGACTAGCATGAGCTAGATGTGGCAAACTGTCAAGATTTATATTTTGGGTTTCACATTGTTTTATTTCAACAGCCATTGTTGTGGCACAGAGTAATTGTTTGCAACTCTCTGCAGGTGAATCTTGGTCTGCATAGTTCTTTTAAGTGCTGCTCTGCTGCTGTGTTGGTCAGGGCCACAACTTGTTCTACTAAGATTACAGCCATTTCGGTACTTTAGCCCTTGTCCCTAAGGTTGTCCTGTTAGACATTAGTAAGGCAGCTGCATGATCATTCATCTCTTCCGTTGTGCAGCATTACAGTTTAGATGTGTACAGCCTTGGCAGAATATATATATATTCCACATATATATGACAGTCAGAGAGCCAAAATAGTTTGCCCTTGCCACTTTTGGAAAAATTTTGGTAGATTCCAGCTGTGGATATCCTTCTCCCCTTTGGAAAAATAAACATTGGACTATCATTAAAGGTTTTTTTTTTATGCAGTTGGCAGAAGTATTCTACTCTTCCATGTCCATTTCCTTGTGAACATCAGGGCTTTTTACTCCGTCTTCTTACTAATCTTGGAATTCTCATGTTGTTTGATATTTCCATTGATAGGCTTCGAGATTGCTCTCTCTGTATATAGGGGCATCAAAGAATATTTGTTCCTGTCTGATGGAGTGAGTAGGAGAAGCAATTATAGAAAACCTCCCTCCATTGTAGGAAAAAAAGCATCACACTAAGTCAAATGTTCCATATATATTATTAATGTTTTACTGAAAAGTAAGAGATGTACTGTACCAGGATTTCCCAAGCTGTTTTCATGATCCTATCTTGATTTTTCTTTCTCTCTCTCTCTTTAATGGTATTAAAGGAACAGAGCTTCTAAGTCCCACATGTTCAGGGCTAAAATATTTGTAGGTGTATGTCCAGGCAATTACAATCCAAAAAAATACATCATGGATCCTATGTGATATGTGAGAAGAATTGAATGTATGATAAGATAAGATAAAATAAGATAAGCTAACCTTTATTGTGATTTTTTCTGTGAACACACTGGCATACATTAAAAAATGAAATTCTGATGCCCGCTCTCAAAAGAGGTGTATTGTGTGTGTACACACATATACTACACACACACACACACACATACTACACAAACACACACACACACACATACACACACACCCCAACCACAGACCATTTAGAACAGTGGTAGTCAGCCTGGTCCCTACCGCCCACTAGTGGGCGTTCCAGCTTTCATGGTGGGTGGTAGGGGTTTTGTCCAATACTGAAGCACTTTCCTTTTTTAAAATTTAATTGACTTTTTTAAAAAAAATTATAGCATTATTTAAAAACATTTTCATTAGGTTTTCATAAAATTCTCTGTGACAATTTAAATTTCTGAAAATATACTATTTGTATCGCCCGCGCATAAGTTTAGTTCATATTACGTAAATGAAACTAAATGGCGCTATAGTGCAACCGCAAACAAAAGAGCCTCATCCCAGACTAGCTCGCGCATCTCCTCCCACACCACCCAGCTGTAACAGACAAGCAGAGCTGGTAGCTGGCACCCAATCCACGATGTGCAAGAGGCACGCGCAGACGACGATACATGGCGCATTACTGTGGAACCGGTGGGCGGTTAGAAAATTTTACTACTAACAGAGATACAAAGTGGGCGGTAGATATAAAAAGGTTGACTACCCCTGATTTAGAATACAGAGCAGAAAAAAGAGACTTGAGATTTAACAAAGTTGATACTATATGGTATGAAGTTATTACAGAATCCCTTTGTTCTGCTTCGGATACTGCGAAGCCTCCTCCCAGAAGGTAACAAAGAAAACCGGAGAGGATGTGTTGTATCTCAGACAATATTGCAGATCCTGATCAAGTATTGCTTATATGCCATGTCCTGGATAGAAGATGATGAACTTCCAATAATCTTTTCTGCCGTCCTCACCACTCTCTGCATAGCCTTCCTGTCTATGGTGCAAATTTTGGACTCAAATGGAACTGCTATTGGGCATTCCTACATTAAATGTACTAAATGTGCTTTTGGAGATTCATATTCCCCAAATGATCACAAGCAATGATGCCCAGTAAAGAGAATATTTTTTTATTCTTTAACTATAAATAGCAAATCCCCAAATTAAGAATACCTCAGTTTATGGATAACCCATAGTTAAGTACAGAGCCTATTGTAGCAATAATTCAAGTTAAATACACAATGTTTCAAAATCATTACACAATACTAGTTACACAGTATTATACAATAATACTGGTTCTGATTTACATGCAAATTCAACTAAAGGGCAGATCTTGGGAACAGAACTGGGGACTACCTGTATTTTTCTTTCATGTTATGTTGGTTATAGACATAACAGTGGCACTGCTGTGTGATCTGGAAGTATATTAGGAAAAGAAAGCAACGTACAGATCAATTACTGTATATAAATATCTGTGTAAAAGATGCGCAGTATGAACTATTCTGTGAATGGTAGGAAATTGTGCTTGCCTAGAAAAATTCACTTAGGTGGCTTTGTTCCCTCTTCTAGTTGTTTCTGTTCCAGCTGCTACGTGGCCTAGCCTACTGTCACCGTCAGAAGGTGCTGCATCGAGACTTGAAGCCCCAGAATTTGCTTATTAATGAGAGAGGGGAGCTCAAACTAGCAGATTTTGGTAAGTATTATCAAATCCTTTTTTGATCTATATCCCAACAACCTTTGGGCTGACATGCTCTTCTTATTCTTGGTAACTGATGGCCTCGAGGCTAGGAGCAATATAAGAGGATTGAACCCGTTTTTTCATTCCCATCGCACTTCCAATGTTTGGCAATATATTACCAAATTTCACTGGTACAATTCTATCAGCTGTAACATAGTTTTAAAACAGGAGCAGGAGGAGGAGGAACCTCTCAAATCTTATTTTCTGCTCCATGGAAGGTTTTGCAAATACATTTCTGTGTTTTACAGGATTAGCCCGGGCAAAATCTATCCCCACCAAGACCTACTCCAACGAGGTGGTAACACTTTGGTACCGACCGCCTGATATTCTGCTGGGCTCGACCGAATATTCCACCCAGATTGACATGTGGTACGGATTCTAATATATGACTCCTTGAATGGTCTTTTTTTAAAATAGTTCCTAGGGTAACTAGTTAACATACTGTGTTAACACACTGTGGGGCACTCAATTCAATGATACCCAAATTCAAAAAAGTATTCCTAAATTTTAAAAACTGCACAAAATAATTTAGCTAATTATAGGTTTTCAGAAAATATGTTTTGCATTTTTTCCATCATCTTTGAAAAGGTTCAGGCTTTGTTCTTCCTGGCTTGTATGTGTTATGACCCATGCCCAAGTAAATAGTAGGGAACTCTACATGGGGCTCCCCTTGAAGTGCGTCCGGAGGCTTCAGTTAGTCCAGAACGCAGCCGCGCGGGTGATAGAGGGAGCTGCACGCAGCTCCCATGTAACACCTCTCCTGCGCAGGCTGCACTGGCTACCTGTGGCCTCTCGGGTGCACTTTAAGGTGTTAGTCACGACCTTTAAGGCGCTCCATGGCTTAGGACCTGGGTACTTACGGGACCGCCTACTGCTACCACATGCCTCCCACCGACCCGTACGCTCTCACAGAGAGGGACTCCTCAGGGTGCCATCCGCCAAACAATGTCGGCTGGTGGCCCCCAGGGGACGGGCCTTCTCTGTGGGGGCCCCCACACTCTGGAACGAACTCCCCCCCGGGCTTACGCCAGATATCTGACCTTCGGACATTCCGTCGCGAACTGAAAACATATCTCTTTATTCGCGCGGGGCTGGCTTGAATGAAATTTTAAACTTAAATTTTTAGCAATTTTAATGGGGTTATTGGTTTTATGGTAAATTTCTTAAATTTTTCAGGCTCATTTAATAAGTTTTTAACTGATTTTAATTTTGTATATTGTTCTTTGTTGGTTTTATTCTGCCTGTACACCGCCCTGAGTCCTTCGGGAGAAGGGCGGTATAAAAATCAAATAAATAAAATAAATAAATAAATAAAATAAACTCAGTCAGTCAAACTTTATTTGAACAGCTGAGAATTACTTCATTCTCAGCGTAATTCAACTAAATTAAAGCAAATTCCTCCCAACACAATTCCTCAATCCTATCACCAACCTTGGTCCAATTAGGCAAACTGCCAAAGGCCTTTCTTGGCAAAAGTTCAGAAGACACCGATACAAAATAAATGCAACAAGACGAAGCTATCAATGTTGTTTTCCGGCAAAGAGCCCAAATGCTGTTTCTGGTCTTTTAAGCCTTATGAGAGGGGCCAGTCATCTCTTGGCCGTACTCCCGAGTCGTCCTCTTTGCTTGAGCTGCTCTTGCCTTCTGGCAACTCTTCTCATGCGTGCATTAGGAACAGGCTCCTCCTGTTCCTCTGCCTCACTATTGTCAGTCTCTGGAGGCTCTGGAGTCCGCACCTCACTCCCTGATGGCCCAGGCCTCCAACGCAGAGCCCTCATCCGGGCCTTCCCCAGCCTCCAGGACTGGCCCACGCTCTTTCTCAACCTCATTACTATCCGAGTCTGTTGCCAGTTCCACAGGCTGCTGGCGGACCACAACAGTATGCAGAACTGAGGCTCTGTGCCTTGTTCATTAATAAACACACACTCTAAACCACTTAGAGTTCAGGAAGGAAATTGTTGCAGAACAGAAAAAGAGGATTGAAGCTAGAGTGAAGTGCTAAACGCACAGCTGCTGATTCCCTAAAGCAGTTAACCTCAGTTTGGGTCTCCCCAATTCCAGTTAACTCTTCCTCCAATAGAGTATAAGTGGTCCTTGCTTAACAACCATTTGTTCAGTGACTGCAAAATTATGATGAACAAGTGGTAGACTGGTCTTTATGTTGGTCACTGTGTCTTTGCGATCTGGGTGCTTGGTTGCTCAGCTTGCAGTTATGACATTGCAGTGTCCCACGGTCACATGAATTTGTGACTTTTTTTTGCCAGGGGAGAAGCAAGTAGATGGTTGCAAATGGCAGCCAATGTGTTATCCTCATCTAACAACTTGCAATGATTTGCTAAACGATGGCAAGCAGAAGTGCCAGAATTTCTGTCACTAAGTGCATTCACATGATGTCGCTCTTCGTGACCACGCTGCTTAGTGACAGAAATTCCATCTCAATTACCATCGTTAGATGAGGGCTACCTCTAGTGGTTTTTAAACTGCAGTGTGGGGCTTTCAGGAAGCAAAGCATCAGTGTTATAAAGCAGAGGCTCTTTCTGGCAGACAAGTCAATTTATTCACCTGGATTGATGTTTACCGTAATATATAGGTGATAATATTTAATGTTCTGAGGAGGACAATAATTTGTGGCTCGCTGGTTCTGTCAGCATGGTCTTTACTGGTGAGCAGTGCAAACATTCTTAGAATGCCTCTGCTGCATTCCTCAAGGAACATGGATTGACTTTGTAGAGATGAATTCAGTGCTCTGTTTAAAATCCTAAGTGTATTTTCGGATATTTTCAAAATTCCACATATTTTTTTCCATGGCTAAAGGATTTGCTGGTGACATCACCATTTCCCAAGGGATGCCCAGTTGGGGATTCCTTTCATGTCCTTGTGAAATTGCCCACCGAAATGGTACCCATTAATCTACTTACAGTTGCCCGCTTTCAAACTGCTGGGTCAGCAGGAGCTGGAGTATGTGATGGGAGCTTACCCCGCCCCATGGCAGCAGCCAGTCTCGAACGTGAGACTGCTAATTTGTCAGCCCAGTATTCTAACCTTGTGAGCAACCACACATGGGTCATTAGAAACATTAATTGCTCCTTTTTTTAGCAGAATGTACAAATAGATTTAACACCCCCCCACCCACCCCCGTTTTGATGTGGACTTTTATCAACGACTAGCACGTGTGTGCGAGGGGAACCTTTACCTTTTATTATATATTTTAAGGCAGATTTTTAGAAAGATAGTTTCAAATGTCAAAATCATTGGCTGACCAGCAAAATCCGGTCATAGAAATGTTTTGTCGGTCTGCAAGTGATTTCGTTCAATCATCACAGCAGACAAAAGTTGTAAAAAGTTAGGAACTCTAATTGATAGCAGAAAGTTAAAGTCCATTTTCTCCGTGCTGATATTGAAATCTGCCTACCTTTCTCCACAGGGGTGTGGGCTGCATTTTCTATGAAATGTCCACAGGGCGGCCTCTCTTCCCAGGCTCCACAGTTGAGGAGCAGCTGCATTTCATTTTTCGGATATTGGGTAAATATCTGCCAAGGTTGCATTGCTGAGAAATCAATGAAGAAATGGGAAGCAGAGGAAAGGAAGACCATCAGACAGGTTGATCTGTAATTTAATAACAGAGGTTAAGAGTTTCTTCAGGGATACCAATTAAAAACGCCATAAGAGAATCAAAGGCGCAAAGTACATTTTTTAAAAACACTCCCAGATCAGCCTGTCTGTCACTAAAAAAAAAATTGTCGCTGACCTCACTTGGAATTTGAAAGACACAATTCAGAAGAAGAAAAGGAGCTTGGAACAAAGGGGAGGGGGAATCATCCCTATCAGCTGGCGTGAAAACTATCCAGGAGAAGGAAAGTCCCATATCTTGGCCATGCTGCTGAAATGATCTTGTTTCTCATCTTTTTGCTACTTTCATGTGATATGAAAATTGGAAGTGCCTTTTTCAAAAAACTCCTTTTCAGAATTCTGCTTCTTCTCTGTTGCCAGGGACACCCAATGAAGAGACATGGCCTGGAATCCTGTCCAATGAAGAATTCCGAGCGTATAACTACCCCAAATACCGTTCAGAGGCCCTGATCAACCACGCCCCAAGGTGAGTGTCGGCCTGTAGTTCAAATCTGGTGGCTTTTGATGGGTGACAAGCTACTTTAGTCATCTCATAAAAGAGAAGGAGAAAGATGGCTGCATCCTCAGAAGAGTTGGGATAGGACATCCTGGACTGGACAATTTCACATAATCCTTTCAACCATTAAGAATGGAGACTTCTTTAAGAAGAAGAAAAGAGACATATGGACTTGTTGTGCAGCCATAGGTAGCTTTTCTTGCTTTCTCCCTCTCATTGTGGAAAGAGTAAAGATAGCCCATGGATCAGGTCCTCCCAGGATCTTGTACTGAAGATATTTCCTGCTTAGTTGCTCTTTTTTTTCAGCAGAGATGTAGGCAAAGAGTTTTGCCTGGGGTACCTTCTCTGTTGAATTCCAGGCAAGACCCAAATACACGGGTGTGAGTTGCCAGGATGCATCAATGAGCATTTGGTTAAAATCTTTGTGCTTTATTGGAAAGAAAGGGGGATTAAGAAGATCTTTGTTTAGGCCTTGGCTCCTGTGGGTGCCGTTGACTTTTTGGTGCAGTTCCAAATAACTACTTGACTTAGGGACATGAACTATTTTACATCTTCAGATGTTGGAAAGACATTGGATAGCAGCATCAGTGTCAGAGAATAACAGTCCCAGGAAGCAAAGCCTCAGTTCTCCTCGGGAAATTAATGAATCTGACCTTTTTTTTCTCTCCTAATTGTACAGGCTAGACAATGATGGGGTTGACCTTTTAGGAAAGCTGCTGCAGGTGAGCAGTTGTTCGTTTTATTTTTTATTTTATTGGAGAGTTAAGGTTTTGAGGTCTCTGACTTTTTCTTTTAGGAATCCTAAACTCCTTAACATTCCTTTCCCATCCCTAAGCAGTGGAAAAATCTTCCCTGCCACGGCAAGCAAGCAACAATCAACTCATTAACAAATAGAGATCATATAAAGAAAGTATTGTCTTGTTGTCCCCAAAGAATAAATGCACTGGACAAAATGGGCTACCAATTAGGACCTCAAGTGACCTCAAGTAAAGCTGCTTATCTTCAAGGACTGTTGCAGAGCTATTCTTTGGGAATGTCTGCACTTACGTGCATACACACAAAAACAAAAAATTCCAAAGTGGAGTACATTAAAAAGAATCCCATCAAGTGGATCCATCATAGAGCAGGTGTTCCTGCAGAAATAATTCTGCTTTGTTTGCCTTCATTCCTGTGGGTGCTAATATGGCAGGTGACTGTAGATGGAGAAGTAGAAGAGTTTTTGAACGCTATGAGTTTCAGCCCCTCTGCTTGTTTTGCAGGTCATTGCTGGCAGGGTTTTATTCAGTTGTCTCTTGGTCAAAATAGGTGAAACCTTTGATCCACTAATTCAAATATTTTGCGTTAGGCATTGATTGGCAGTCCTTCATATACAGCCCCTTTGGGTTGTTTGCAGCCTGCCTAGAAATGTGTTTAAAAAAATTGTGCAGTATGTAGTTGAGACTTGATTAGAAATATTTTACAATTCACAGTAATCTTGTAACTGAAGATAGTTAAAATCCTTCGGCTTTTCTACCCAGTTTGGTCTACTTGTTAAGGCCAAAAAGTAGGAGACTGATTTCAAGTCCCGCCTTAGTTATGAAAGCCGACTGGGTGACCTTGGGCCACTCTGTCAGCTCAATTCACCTCAGGGGGTTATTGTGGAGAAAATAGGAGGAGGAAAGTGTGTTAAATTATGTTCACCACCTTAAGTTATTTGTAAAAATAATAAAGGTGGGATATTAATCAAAACAACATACATTGCACATTCCTTGCATTCTGGATCAGCACTTCAGTTTGTTCTGAGTTTTCTCTTGTCATAAGCATTGGGAAGAGGAGATAGCGGTATAGATGCTTGTGTTTTGATGTTATGGGGAATTTTTTATACTATTTCCTTTTTTGAGATTTGGGGCACAATTTAACCTGTGATTCCAACAATGTAATAATTTTTGGTGGGGGGGGGGGCGGATTAGTGGCCATCATCGAACCACTAAGATTGATCTCTTTTCTATTCTCTGTTTTTTCTCTCCCCAAATGCAGTTTGAGGGCAGGAAGCGGATCTCTGCAGATGAGGCTATGCGTCACCTGTTCTTCCACAGTCTGGGAGAGCGGGTCCTCAAACTTCCAGACAGTAGGTGCAGGCTGAAGAGGGAGGGAGGCCAGAGATGTCGTTGAGTGAATGAGAACAAGGTTAAGAGAAGGGCATGTGATGCAAACACAAAGTGGATGATAAAATGACCATGAATTCATTGGCATGCTATGACCAGTTCTTGCCATGAATGACATCTCCATTCACTTCTTTTAACTTCTCAGTTCCATCTGTTACAATGTAGTGGTTAACTGGAGAGGATGTTTTCATTGATGGGCTAAGAATTTAAGGGCACCCATGCTCTTTTTGCAGTTATTTTGTTACTCAATACATCTAGTAGGTTAGTGTAATACATTGCTAAAGGCCGGAGGGCAAATCTGATCAGTTGCTTTAGCATATAAAAGTTACCTTCATACTTCCTGTCAATTCAGAATCACAAAAGACAGAAGATCTAGATCGGGGTGTCAAACTCAATTTCATTGAGGACCGATCAGGGTTGTGTCTGAGCTTGGAGGGCCGGGGGCTGGGTGGCCAGGGGTGGGTGTACTCATAGTGGGCATGGTATTCAATTACCTTTGCTACCGGTTCGCAAATGTGAGTGCATGCGCCACCTTCGTGCATGTGCAGGACCTTCTGCACATGCGCAGAGCGTCAAAAACAGATGTGATTATGTCCGGACGGGTGAATGGAGCCTCCTGCCGCTACTGCTACCGGTTCACCCGAACAGGATATAACCGGCTGAATGCCACCACTGATGTGGTCGTGGTTGACATTTGACACAGGCTCAAGATGCTCTTTTTCCCTTTTTTCTTTCCACAGTTCTTTCCTATAACCATTTTCCTATCTCTTCTACCAGGTATTACGGGCAAACATTTACTGCTTATTCTTCATACTCCACTAAACTTTTTATTTCTAAATTTATATCCGAGAGTTTAATAGTAAATAATAATAATTTGAAATATAACTGCCAAGTGATTTTAATGTTAGGGTCCTATGTGCCTTAACCAGGGGTGAAATTAAAAAATTTCCCTTACTGGTTCTGTGGGCGTGGCTTGTGGGGGGAGGTCATGTGACTGGGTGGGTGTGGCCAACTGAACATCACTTACATCAAGGGCCTCTTCCCCGGCCCCTCCCCTCCCAGCTACTCCTTGTCGCGAATGCCAAGAAAATGGGGAAGGGAATATTTCTGCCTACCATCCTTCCCTCAGCTATGCTGAGATTGAGGAATGGATGACAGGCAGGAAAATCCCCTTTCCCATTTTCCTGCCTTTCACAAAAATGGCTCCATTCCAGCTGCTCTCCCTGTCCCCCTCCCTCCTGGGGACTACCTTAAAAGGACAGGCTGCAGCAGCTCCGTTCTGAATGGAGGGAGAAAAGTTAGCATTCTCTCTGCTGCATTTAACATTAAATTCTGTGGAATATTGAGTGGTCGGAAGAGGTGAGCCGTGACCGGCCAGGCATGGGTGGGGCCAAGGAGGAGTAATTACTACCGGTTCGGTGAACTGATGCCCATAATCCCTAGCGGTTTGCCAGAATCGGTACAAACTGGTAGGATTTCACCCCTGGCCTTAACAATAAAATTGCCCTAAATCTTAAATACGACTTTGATTTCACTTTTCAGAATTCCCCACATTTTTTAGGTCAGTGCAACTCACTTGTTCTTCAGGGTGCTAATAATTGGATATAGGTTTTTTTTCCCAGTTCTTTCAACCCTATCCAAAAAGTTGCAGGCATGTAACTGCTGATAACTTGGTTTCCAGTTGTGTGTGTGTGTTTACACTTTTGTAAACGCCTTTGCTTCCCTTCTCCCAAATACAATGTTTCTGTTCTGAGCAGATTTTCTTCGTTGAAAGTACTGTCTGAAGAGTGGCCATTTAATTCCAAAATGGTTGGAAAATAAATTTCTTGGAACCTCTGCCTTGTAATGTTTTATAAAGGTTACTCAAGTGTATTGTTTGTATCATTTATCAGCTTCCAGGTGATAAAGATCTGATCAGATGCTCAACCCAAGATCAATGATCCTGAAATTTTGTGCTGTTTTAGGGATATGTTGAAAAATTGTCCTGCAAGACTATCTCGGGAGGCTCACATGCAGCCCGTTTTTCGCCTCCCCGGCCTCCAGAAGCACTCTGCCAGCCAAAAACAGGCCCCATGGAGGCCCTGTGAGACCTCCACACGGCCTATTTTTGGCCAGCAGAGTGCTGCTGGAAGCCATGGAGGCCAAAAATGGACTGCATGCGGCCCTCATGCAGCCCATTTTGGCTGGCAGAGGCACGACAGGCTAGTTCTTTGATATTTCCAGGCCGGCCCCGCAGGCTACATCTGCCCCCCCCGGGCCTTGAGTTTGACACCCCTGAGCTAGATGTTTACCATTTGACTCTCTGGCACATTGTATGAAGGGTGTTTTCCTTAGACTTGCATCTCACTGACACTGCTTTGTGTCTTTCTTTTCTTCTCCTGTAGCAACATCAATATTTGCACTAAAGGAGATTCAGTTACAGAAAGAGACTGGGCTGAGATCTGCTTCCCTGCCTGAATCAGGTGAGAAGTGGTTGTCGAGTAATTCTGCCAACAGGAGTCCCTCCGCTTTTTCGTTAGCCCTCAGTTTTGAATAAAAGTCTCTTCCTCCCCCTGAATGGGTGGCCCACATTTCTTGGTACTGAAAGGGCACCTTGATAGTCCCTTCCTATCTCCAAGCAGTCTTTTCCCATCTCCCTGCTTAACACTACATCTGTGTGTGTGTTGGTTATCAACCACTCTCACCCCTCCTATAATAAGTAGCAACCATGTTGCAGTTAGTGGACCCTGAACTGTAGCCACCAGACCAGATATCTGTGCCCCATCCACTTCCATTCATACGTCTTCCTGTTCTCATCATCATGAGTTGGCACCATCCCCTCTCTCAGTCACCCTGACTAGAGTCTTCCTGGCAACTCTGTTTCAGAACTGACTGAGTCTTTTTAGGTCAGGGCATCCCCAATTCAAAGTTTTCCCCATGAGTTCAAATCTAAAGAAATTTGGGATCAGAAGTAGG
The DNA here is from genome assembly GCF_028640845.1 of Ahaetulla prasina. Classification (NCBI taxonomy): domain Eukaryota; kingdom Metazoa; phylum Chordata; class Lepidosauria; order Squamata; family Colubridae; genus Ahaetulla; species Ahaetulla prasina. Next base: position 172,857,243 of record NC_080540.1, read on the forward strand.
GAAAGTGGAGCAAAATGATGAAGGGAGGTGGGGAAGGAACCAGGAGTCAAAAAGCATGTGGCTTTGGAACCTTATGATCTTGAGGCTGAGTTGCAATTGGATTGAAATGCCCTTGTTTAAAACCCAACTTCGTGATGCTTTTGTCAGGCGGTGTTAGGCAAGCTGCACTTTCTAGCCCACAGTTCTTCCATCCATAAAATGGGGCTAAAAATATTGGACCTACCTAATGTGTCTGCTTCATCAGATTGCTGAGAGAAGGTGAAATTTGCATCCATATTACACACACACACACAAAATGTAGTTCCAGATTGCTCAAAGCATTATGACAAGGCTGAGTATTACTATGAGACAGGGAGACGCTACTGTCGTGTCCCACTCCTCCGCTGACGGCTGGGTCAGGGAAATCCGAATCAGGCGTGCCTCTGCAGCTCTGCCAAAGTCCTAGCAAAGTCCTCAGGGCAGGCAGGAGATCAGAAAGTGACTTCAGCAAGATATGTTTAGACTTTGCCTGACTCAGAGAATGCCAGAAAGCAGATCCTTTATATAGGCCATGGGGTGTGGCTCCATGACTCAGCACTTATCCAGGCCTGCCCCTCCCTTCCTTCTGTTGCCTCCGCCTATCAAGTCTTCTGACGCGAGGGTCACTCCAGTCGGCAGCTGTTGGTAATAAACCTTCCTCAGGCTCACATGCTGTGGAGGAGGGAGAGGGATCTAGTTGCTCCGTTTGCCTGGGCATGGAGCCAGAGCTGGGGGCTGGAGGTATTTCTTCTTCTTCAGCCTGTCTGGGCATGGAGCCAGGGCTGGGGGCTGGAGGTATTTCTTCTTCCGTGTTCGGAAGCAGATAAGAAGACCCCGGCTGAGGTGAGCTACCAGGTTGGGGAGGAAACCTTCAAAGGAATCTGGGGGAATGTTACTGGCATCACATCCTCTAAAACAGTGTTTTTCAAACTTGGGCAACTTTAAGTTGTGTGGGAATTCTGGGAGTTGAAGTCCAAACAGCTTAAAATTGTCAAGTTTGGAAAAAAAAACGCTGATCTAGAAGTTGGGGGAAGGCACAAAATGCATTCTATCTATAACACTTTTGCTGTTTCCCTACAGTGAATGGTCAGAATGGACGACCAAGCCTGCTGCTTTGAAGCCTACAGTTCTGGGTTGGCAAGGGTAGAAAGAAGCCAGGTTTCTCCCCCCCACCCCCACCTCCACCCCACGGACTGTCTCCACTGGTGGCTTCTTGGTATTGAACTATGGCCTGAGAACCTGTGCTGGGAATTTGCTGGGCCAAAGGTTGGGGGGCCCTGGAACTGAGGAGAAAATGACCGCTCCTGGCATCAACAAGCCAGCCACCAATTCTCTGTGCCGCTGGGACGGACTCTCCCTCCCTCCCTCCCTCCCTCTCACACACATGGTGTTTCATTTTATTTTTTAAGTTTTATTTTTTCAATGCAATATTATAAATATTATATTTACAAATATCTATACAGAGAGAGAGAGAGACACCCCCCCCCACCCTATCCTCTCCAGTAATGGGGAGTGTACAGTATTAACTATGAGGGAGCCAATCCCCTCCCTATCTCATCCCAGTAGTGGGCCAGGTGGAAGGAGGAGAAGCACTGGGGCCAGAGTAGTTCCATCCTTTGCACTCCGTAATCTAGGAATCGATGGGATTGGGGTAGTTGTTAGTATTTAGGATGAATGAGCGGACTCCTTCCCAGCTATAATCACTGTCTTTGGACGTGGCGGGGGCTCTGTTTTCCTGGCCTAAACGTGTATTTTGAAATCCAGGGGAGGACCAGGCAACCAGGTGTCCTCTGAGAATTCTCCAAATCTTTGGAAAGATGGTCCTTCTTTTCCTGTCTTCTTTCTTACTGGGACTTTCTGGCTGCAAGGGCGCCCTCTTTCCAAACCCCTTTTTGCTCAGCTTTGGAGCTGCTTCCATCTCCTCCTCACACCAAAGTGGAGTCTCCTTTTTGATCCCTTGGGTCTTGACTGGTGCCTCGCCTGGGCTTGTGCTTGGTTAGTGCTCTCAATCATAGCTTAGCTCCTGTTCATCTGTTACGGCTCTTATATTACTTGCTTGGTACTCAGGGTTTGCATTTCTTCCATTGCCTTTCCAGACGCAGTCCACTGACTTCTAATCCAGGCACAAAGCATCAGATATTCTAGTAGGCCTTGTGTAGGATGGTGGATCCAGTTCCCAGTGGATTGTGCCTTGTTCTTTCACCCCTGTTCTTTGTTTTTTATGTATACTACAGTTCCTAGGTGATCATGATTTGTAGCTTGTCTTAACATTTCTTACAGCCAAACAACTATGTTAGAACGGGCCCATCGAGATATTTCTCCGATGCTGTGTTTTATTTTGGTATGAAAACCTTGGCACTTTCCAAAAATTTTGGGCAACACCGCCCCTCATCCTCAGTCAGCAGGATCAGCAGTTTAGGAATATGGAAGTAATCATCCAAAACATATGTAGGGCTATAAAATGCCAACCTTTATTTGGTCTTCATGCAAATCATTTGCCTTGGCTCAGTGCTGCTTAGATTTTCACATCAGTTCCTACAATTTTCACCCTGTGGTTATCATTGTAACAATTTACAGTAGCAGTTTCTTAGTCCTTAGTTGTGTAGATTACATAATTTCCATTAATTCCCATTCTGTTTTTGAATCCAAAGTAAACCAGAACAGAACACCTGTTCTGCAGTTAGCCACTCCAATTACCTCTTCTACCATTGGGAATCAGAGATACTTAAGAGGCAGTGGGCCCTTTTCCCCAGCTGTGTCTTCACTGGTTTCAAAGATTGATCAACTCCTGTCTGTGCTTCTTCTGGAGCAACTCGCCCCTTTTGCTTTAACCACCATCCCTCCAAAACTATCTGCTTTTTGGATGGATTTTCTGGTCTTTACTCAGACGACTCTGATGCCCTTTCCTTCTGCTCTGTGTATTGCAGTCTTTAGAGATTCAGCTCTGTATGCCAGAGCCTTCAATATTTAGACAAAAAAAGTCTCCATGGGACCTGCCTGTGTATTTTCACTGTTTGGGCTCCCTCTGCTTCCAATTCTCCTACAACTAGGAGAGCTGATTTACAGGAAGAGGGAAATGCCCCACAGTGTCACAGCTCCCCAGGCCAGGACTGTTCCTTTGAGCTCAGGGCACAGAAACTTTGGTGCACAGAACTGAAGGTGGGGTGGGGGCGAGATCCATCTCCTAGAGTTTGTGCTCCAGAGGTATTAGACAAGGCGGTACCAATTTTTGCTGTTTGATCACAGCCTATATATATGTATGCGTGCGTGCGTATGTCTGTGTATATATATATATGTACATATGTAACCATTTTTATATGCAGCATGAAGCGCTTATAAGGTTCCAAGATCTTCCCTTGATGAGAGCCATACGATGAACTGTTCTAGTTACTGTTACAACGCTCAGGCAACTTAAAAGGATTTCTGAAAATGCCTACAGAGATGTAGCCTACCTTGTGCCCTGGGATGCAAGGAGTTTGTGGTGCTGGTGACCTCTTGCCTTGGCATTCAGATGCTGCATGTAATGGGGACATCTGGGGGAAAAAAAAATAGCCTACATTACTTTGCCCAGCATTAGCCTCTGTGCATAGGTTGAAAGTAACCAGCGCTCAGCTCAGGGGATAAGAAGGTTGTGTTTACACAGGCATCCTAATAAGCAGGAAGGACCAGCCTCTTTCCTTCAACCTAGTGAATATCCACAGGTCCTTTTTAGCCCAATAACCTGCTTGCATGATCCTTCCCTTAGTTACTGCCTACTGGGTTTTTGACTATGGCCTCCCAGGTCCTTTCTTTGGTCTCCTCTTTCAACCGCACCTTAGAATCAGAAACCTCTAGTTCTGAAATCTCTAGATCATTTTCTTGTCCCTTCTAATCAGAGTTCTCGCCTTCCTCCCTGGAACATGTCTCTGAAGCGCTCTGGACCTAGTGGTTCAAAAAGTTTCTCTGCCTCAAAACTGACCTGTCCTTAGTAGGTCTGAAATGAGGTCATACTTCCAGCAGGAACTCAACAATCATAATATGTATGTTTTGTTACTTCCATTCTTGCAGACATAATTTGTCAATACAATATACAGCACCAGACTTGGTTTGCTGTCAGAATCTTGATTGTAGAGGTATAGTGAGTCTATAGCTGAGGTTGCTCAGTTGAAAATCCTGCTCTTAGAGAACATATAAGGAGTCGTCAGAAAAGCTGGAGAGATCAGGAGACAGTTTAACTAAGATTTACTCAATGCAGTGTTGAATCATAGGTAACACAAACTGTGGATTCAGACCCCACTTGAGACCATAGTTTTAAGGGCTGATTTGCTGCATTCTTTATCCATTGTTAATCTGAACAGACCTCTTGACCCTAGTGAAGGACCACAAACCATAGCTGATTAAGTATTGAATCTGTATGGGACTGGCAGGAACTCATATTACGCTGTGGTTGAGTAAATTAATGGAGAAATATGGCCAAGATATACAGGGCTACCTATGCGGAAGGGATCCAGAATCTAATCTGGTTTTACTTCATGGAATTCCCATTCTCAGTCTTTGCTGAAAGAGAAGAAATGAGGTTGTAGAATATGGAAAAATGTAGCCGAGATGTAATACATGAGGTATTCTCCAAACATAAATGACTTTATTGAATTTTCAGGAATTTGGGGGAGTGTGAGTTCAGAATAATGCTGAGAATTTGGGAGCAGTTTAAGTCCTAAACTGAGGATTCAGAATTCTCAGAAGTGACAGCAGGAACAAATGCCATCCACGATGGCTAAACCAGTTTGCTTATAGTATGGATATATTCTTAATACAATCCATTATGAGAGCCTTTAGGTGAGAAGAAAACTGAATATGTTCTGTTGGATAATGAATGTACAGAGGATTTGGATGTTGCTTTGAGGAGGGTGGGGAAGGGCAGAACCTCAAAATTTGTTTCTAGACTGGAGACAAGCAACCAACCTCTTCTTGCAGGAAACAGAAACCCAGGAATGGATAATCATTAACATATGGAATGGACTATCTCCATGGGCCTCCCCCACCTCAATCCTGCTTCCCTCCACATCAGTGGAGGAGATACGGAGTTTCAGCTCTCCTAGTATGGAAGAAGAAACTCTATTGTTGTACATAACTTGAATTGGGGGAGGAACTTTCTGTTTCAAAGATCATTTATAGAAGAAAAATCCCTAAGGAACAAAATGAACAATCTTTTCTCTCCCCCCCTCATGCTCTGTCCACCTTCTTTGGGGTTAATTAATGCACCATATCCAAATGTATGGAACTGATTAAAAGTCTCCAACAATTTTCAGTGTATGCTGTGTTGTATTTAATCTTGAGTTGGGATTAAGGGATTTTTTTCCTTCAGTAGAAGAGGAAAACCTTTGATTCCCTATTAGGTATTTTCTGCTGCTACTGATAACTTCCAGATGCTCAGTTCATATCAATAGGCACTGCAAAGCACTTTCAGATTTCTCGGGGGCAAACCATGGAAATTACATGCTGACTCACAAGCAAGTTTGCTCATTGATGAGGCTTTGACAAATCCTCCAAATCAGGATTTTGCCTTCATGAAGTGCCAGCCAGTTGACTGTTGCCAGATTAGATAACAGTCTTCCATGAAGAATATCGTATTATCAGTATACATCAAAAGATCCACTGGAAAGAAGCTTGTCCTGCTGAAAAACATAATTTCTGTTCATACATGTCATGGGACATCTGGGGAAATGAGTCATTTTGAGGTGAATATAGTTTTCTGTGACCCAACATGGCTTATTTATTTATTTATTATTTATTTATTCACATTTTTATACCGCCCTATCTCCCAAGGGACTCAGGGCGGTGTACAGCCTGGTAAAAAACATAAATACAGAATAAAACATCAATTAAAAGACTTATTAAATAAGGCTGAATATTTAAAAATAGCAATAAAAATAATAAAACCCCGTTAAAACCAAATTCAAAATTTAAAATTCTAGTCCAGTCCTGCGCAAATAAATAGATGTGTCTTAAGCTCGTGGCGAAAGGTTTGAAGGTCAGGAAGTTGGCGAAGTCCTGGGGGAAGTTCGTTCCAGAGGGTGGGAGCCCCCACAGAAAAGGCCCTTCCCCTGGGTGTCACCAGTTGGCACTGCCTGGCCGACGGCACCCTGAGGCTTAATGGAAGATAGTCATGCAACATGCTAAGGCCTATTTACCCAACTTTTTGGAGTTGATGTTTGGAATTTTGAGAAAATGAGTCTGCTGGCTAAAATTGTTACTTTATTATACAAAAAGGACTGCCACAAATTTATCAGTTTCTTAAAAAGTAAGATGGATTTAAAGCTACCCACAACCTCAGTGATTCCTATAATCCCTGTTTATCTTGCCTTGCATTTCTGCAGGTGTTTTTATTTTCTAAAAAATAAGGCTAGCAGGTGCCAAGAAGGGTATGAGTAGGCATGGTTTGTGGGAAACATTTGTGAGGATTACTGCTAAGCTGCTTCATCCTGGCCTCATTTGCTAATAGCTTAGGAAATGATTGCCATGTTTGGCCCACTGAAGTAGAAATAACAATTTAGAATTTGCACTTACAGTTGGAACCGGCAGACTAGTAAACCTGTTTTCTTCACAGGACATTTTGTTTCATCGTTGCAATGAGTAAATCTACACAAAGTTAAATGCTATAAAAGTGAAAGTATGCTTTGAAGTTTTGTCCATAGTTCTAAACGGGACAGTCTTAAGCGATGTGTATATTCAAGCTGTTCTGCAGGGACTGTGTTGCATAGGAAGGGTAGTTTGAAAAAAAAGTAGCCCACTGTTCTAGCATCACCTTTAACTGATAAAAGTAAGATGTAGTGTAGAGGGTTGCTACATAGAGACAAGGTATTGCAAGAAAAGTCAGTGAAAGAACTGCATGGACTTGTTGGAAGAAATATCCATCTGGTTCAGTTCCAAGTGGGGAGAAAAGACTGGAAACATGGAGGCTGATTGGAAAGATGGTTTATTGATGGACACGACCACATGGGTTTGAGGTCCTGGTGCAGCTGAACACATGGAGTGGAGAGTTATTTATACAGTTATTTATACCCTTTATTGGGCCTTGCCCTTGAGCATCGTGTGGCAAGCGCATGTAGTCAGGCTCTCATTTGGCCATGTGGGATCAGTTTGAATCAAGTTTGAAGCCTGCTGGGTGATGCAATGAAGAGGCTTGTGTTCTGAAAGGGAGTTGGATCATTCCTATTGTGTCTTAATGGCTTCCCTGGTTTGGATCTTATTATTATTTATTTATTATTATTATTTATTTATTTTCATTTATATTCCGCCCTTCTCCGAAGACTCAGGGCGGCTTACAGTGTGTAAGGCAATAGTCTCATTCTATTTGTATATTTACAAAGTCAACTTATTGCCCCCCCAACAATCTGGGTCCTCATTTTACCTACCTTATAAAGGATGGAAGGCTGAGTCAACCTTGGACTTGAGTGAGGGCTGATCCTGCCATTCTACCTAATTTTGCACTTGTTCAAAATATCCTGTCTTGAATGGATTACCAAATCTGCATTTCTAAAAGTAGGCCTCAGTTTAGCATCCGCTTGGAACTCTGGCTCTTGAGTTTCTATCTCAAGATTTCTTATTTCTCTTTTAGGGGAAATATAATATTCTGCCTTTTTAATATTTCCTAAAATATTTAATTCTTCTAGGAGGGGGTTGGGCGCTAACTTTCTACAGACTTAATTGCATGCATTGTGCCAAGCCATAATTTGCCTAGCCCATTTTTTGAATAAAATTGGGTACTTGGCTGCATTTCAGGGATGTCTACTTCTGCCCATTCTATAGTACTGGCTTCCCAAAATGTATTAAGTCTGGACTCTCAATAACGTGCTATTCTACAAATTATGCTGTTATTCTAAGTCAAAATAGCTGTCTCCACACAAAACACCACGCTCGAATTCAGGTTATGCAAATCTGCATAGGAACTTAAAACAATCGTGACATCCTCTGGTTAGAAAGTGTGCCATCAAATGCGTAAATAACTTTTAAAAACCGCTGGAGAGAGAATTTTAATATCTCTCAAAAAGCAATTTAAAGTTGATAGGCAGCTTGCTGTTTCGATTCTGCCTTCTCCCTGGTTCTCCAAACACGACAACCCCAAAAATTCATTTCGACCGGCAACCTGAAGAGCTGCGTTGAATGCCGAGTAAGCATTTTAAAACTTTCCCTTAGTAAAAATGGCAACTACAAGCATCGTGCATGCTATCTTCCTGCTATTGGTTGCTTCAGTCGCAAGAATTATGTCACCGACGCGGGACGAAGGTCAGTAGTGCCGGAAGCGGATCAACACACTAACAGGGCGCCCGCATTTTTTACGATTTTTTTTTTTTAAATATGCCCTAATTAGGGGAAAGACAATCTCGCCGCCTCTTGTTTCTGCCCGGCGTAAGCGCGCTCATCCAATCAAAGCGCAACGCTCCCCTTCCGCCCCGCCCCTCTCGTTCAATTTCCCGCGCCACCAGCCTACCAATAGGGCAGGGCGGATAGCGGATAGGCCTTGCGCCGTGACGCCTTCGCCGTAAGGCCGCATTCAACATGGTGCTGAGTCCGCTCTCTTCCGTCCCGTTTGCCACACCTATCCGGCCGGTCGGAAGCGGGTGGGCGGGGCCATGAAGAAGGAGCCGGGAGAGGGAAATAAGGTGTCTCCCTTTCTCGTTTCCGGGCTGGCGGAGGAGCGGCGGAGGTGTGTGGGTGGCGATGGCGGAGAGGGGGCTGCCCGGGCTGGAGGCCCAGCGGCGGCAGGTAGAGGGAGACGGGCCGGGCCAGCCCGGGAGGAAGAGACCTCTGGGAGCGGGAGAGAAGTGGTAAGTGCAAAGGGGGGCGTCCCGAGTGGAGAGGTTGCTCGGGCTTTGGGGTCGGTTGGGGGTGGGGTGGGGAGCCTTTGAGCGTTCCCCGCTTCGTTCGCTTCCACCGGCTTCACCTGCTCCCAGCCTCGGCGAAGCCTTGATTCGGGGCTTGCGGACGCCCCCCGCCCCTTGGGACCCGAGGCGACATCCCCCACCAACCTTACGAGAGACCCGCCGCACTCCTGGCTTGCTGCAGGTTGTACAAATTCAGGTGGTCTTCGAGATGCGCCCAAGGCTGAGGAAGTACAGCAGTAGCGTAAAAGCGCCTTTTTTTAAAAAAAAATTTTTTTGCTTTAACCATAGATTTATGATCATCGTGGTTTGTGGGGGGGAAAAAGTTCCCTTTGCTGAATGCAGTAGGATTTTAATTTTAATTTTTTTTTTTACTCCTCGAGTAAGTATAATAGGGTTGGGCTAATTAGCCCTAGCATTTCAGTTACTGAGCTGAGGCAAATGTGAATGAGGTTTTACTTTAGGATGAATTAGGTACCATTTTTCCTTTGGCCTTTTGTGCTTTCTCTCCCACCCCCCCAAAGTGCCTTCTCCAAATTACCTTATTTAGATTTGTTCCCTTTGCTTATATTTCTAATACTTTCCCTAAATTGCTCCTTGTTGGGTTGGTTAAGCGATGCTCAGTGTGTCATGTATTCTCAATATATGGTAGGTGTAGAACGGTGGATCTAAGCAACCTTAACTATTGTAAACTGGAATAACTTTCTGAAAGCATGTCTTCCTGAATTAGCCAAGTGTGGTTCTTTTCTTTTCCATTTGGTTCAATGGTATCACAATGAATAAAAATAGATTTCTTCTCTGCAATCATCAAATGTTCGTCCCTTATTTTACCAATCAAGGAAGGAAACTGAAACAATTAAAAACCAATTTGTCATTCCTATAAAGGAGGCTAGTTTCTTCTATACAGGACGACTTGACTCTTTTTGGTCACTTCCTCTTTCTTCTCCTAGAAATCTTGTACTTTTTTACCATTGTAACTAGCAGAATTTCAAGCTTTGAGTGTAGCTTTGAGTGACAGACTAGTGCATGGCAGATCTGATATTTGTTTTAAAATATTTATTTATTTATTGAATTTATTTTGCGGCCTATTCACCCATGGCGACTCAAGGCAGCTTACAGAATATAAAACCACATTTAAAACAGTAAAACTAATAAAAAGAATCAAATAAATTAATATAGTATAATATAATAAAATCACCACCCACCCACCCCGCCCCAGTGACAACAGATCACACAAGTCATTTAATTGGCTCCATCCCACTCTGGGTTCCCCAGGCCCACTGCAGAACCAGGTCTTCAGCGCCTTCCGGAAGAGTATTAGAGTTGGGGCCGTTCTAATCTGGGGGAATGATGTTCCAGAGAGAGGGAGCCACCACAGAGAGGGAGCCATCCCTTCTGGGTCCCACCAGGTGTATCTCCCTTGGGAATGGGACCAGCAGCATTCTCTGCCTCCCTGCTCTGATAGGTCAGATAGATGTGACTGGCAAGAGACGGTCCCTCAGATAATCTGGTCCCAAACTTTAAAGGTGACGGCCAGCATCTTGAATTGCACCCAGAAGCAAATCGGCAGCCAATGCAGCTCCCACAGGAGAGATGATGCATATGCACGCTGGGGTCTGAACAAAACCATGTGGGCTGCTGCATTTCCCACCAGTTGGAGCTTCTGGATGCTCTTCAAGGGCAGCCCCATGTAGAACACGTTGCAATAGTCAAGACGGGAAGTGATTAGGGCATGAGTGACTGTGAATAGGAATTATTGGTCCAGGAAAGGACGTAACGGGTGCACAACCCGCAGTTGCACAAAGATCCTCCTGGCCACGACTGCCACCTGCTTTTTGAGCAGGAGTCGTGAGTCCAGGAGAACCCCCAGATTACGCACAGGGTCTGTTTTGACCCCATCCAAGACCAAATATGGCAATTCTCCCTGAGACAACAATCTCCAAACCCAGAGCCACTCTGTCTTGCCAGGGTTTAGTTTCAACCTGTTGCTCTTCATCCAGTGGGGACCGTTGCTTCCCATCTAGCCCCTAACAGCCTCCAGGCCGAGACATACAGCTGAGTATCATCAGTATATTGGTGTTACCTCAGTCCATGATGATGGATGATCTCACCCATTAGATTATCTTAATTTTATTTATTTTATAGCTTTTAGATTCTGCTCAACTTAAAAGACAGGGCTGGTTACAATATGTTAATTTAAAACAACTATAAATCAACCTACCCCTAACATAGAGATCAGTAACATTTAACTAGGGTTGAAGTCTTGGTGAAATAAAACTATCTCAGTGCTCTTCTGAATGATATCATGGATGGGGCTTTATGAACCTCTGTAGGTTAGAAGTTCCAAAGTATGGTCACTGCCACAGAAGATGTTCTTCTGACTTCAAATAAAGAGTGGGATTCTTAATTGATCTTTCTGATATTCTCTTCATGAGATGGCTAGATGAGCTTGATGTAGCCACCAAGCTACATCATATAGCTTTGTAGGTAACTAATAGCACTTTGAATTGGGTGTAGAAGTCTACTGGAATTCAGCACAAGGCCTGCCTGTTTCAGAGAATGAATTGCCATGGGTGTGCTCTGTGGCTCCTGTGTTAAATTATTTGCTTATATGCCTTTTTGAGAATATTGCAGCTTAATGTAATAACCCTTGCTTTGCATGCTGAGGTAGATGTTATAATTGATATACTAATAACATAAGATGACATCCTATGTTTCTAAACAAAGTTTTTTTCCACTGGGGATGTATCTCACTTTAGAGGCAAAACTGCATGCCGGTTCTGCTTTCTTTTTCCTTTATTTTATATAGTCAGTTGACCTACTTGTGATTGTCCTAAAGTAGTGCTTTTCTAAGAAAGTGACTTTGATTTCACTCTTCATCATTTTAGCAGACTTCCTATTTTATGAAGCAAATTGAGCTCACAATAGGAATTATTTCAATTGTTCTTGTATCCTGATGGATGGGCTTTAGAGTGATGTTGTTTGAGTCTTTCCTTACACACTGACTTGCCTGCTATGTCTGGAGTGAGACAAACAGGAAGTAGCAACCCAGTAAGAGAATAGGAACCCCCTCTGCTGTGTTATTACAAAATAAACTCTCTTACACATTTATATCTTACACTCTTATAATGAGATTGCAGGCTCAGCCTATGTATCTATTATACTTAGAAAGCACTCCCACTAAATTCCTTGGACCTTGCTTTTAAATAAATGTATGTAGATTGTAGCCTGCTGAAAAAAATAATGCATGAAGAAAAACAAGGGAGAGGTAATAAATAACAAATGCACTTCTGAGAAAGCTAGTTTGATGTTGTGGTTAAGGCACCAGCCTAGAAACTTTATATACAAAGCTGGGTAATTTTCGGCCAGTCATTTGCTCTCAGCCCCAAGAAGCAGGCAATGGTAAGCCGTGTCTGAAATCTTCCAAAGAACCCGCAGGGAGTTATCCAGGCAGTTGCCAGGAGTCATCACTGACTTGAAAATGTGCATACACATGGCACTTTCAACATCAGCTTCAGCCATAAGGTTTTTAGTTTTTAAAACTTTGTGGTCATATACCCACTTTGTGGTCATATAATTAGTCATCCCACCTTTTGTTTGTATAACTCAAGGGAACAAACATACTTAATATTCCTTATTTCCCCACAACACTCACCCTGTGAGGAGGGTTGGGCCGAGAAAGGGACTGTCCCAAAATCACCCACCTACCTTGCATACCCAAAGAGGGACTCAAACTTGTCAGAAGTTTCTAGATCTTAGCCATTAACACCAAACTGGGGCGCCTTAAGATATTATGGCCCTCTAGGTGTTCCCAGTATTCCTTAGTGAAAGTATTAGCAGCTGCTGGGAGCAGTGCATCTATACATGGTCATCTTTTGTTACAATGCCTGTCCGTACTAAATCAAGTTACAGCTAGACCTTGACTTACAACTATACATCCTAAATTGTATTTGCTGTAGACAAATAGATTTGATACAAAAAGCTATTTACCAACCAGTTTTACACCATGTTTCCTTTTTAATAAATCTCTACATTACTTGGTATGCCAATAGTAGCCTGTTGGGTTACTCGAAAAGAGGCAGATGGAACTGATAGATTTCTCTTTGCCGTTCATTTGTAGCCAATGGTAGCGGTTTACACTGAGATTACCTATTACTTTTTACAGACTTCGGAGGCCGTTACTCTACTTTCCCAAGTCAAACCAAGGGAAAGTTCTTTTTAAAGCCTGCCTGGCCCGATTTGTTCATGTTGCAGCACAATGGCGCACTATATTAATTGTGTTGAGAATGGAATGCTTTTTCCTTTTAATGGAGTAGTCAACAGCTAGGAAGAATGAGGATTATGGTTTGCTGCTGAGCAGAAAATTCAAACTGACTTGTCCAAACATTTAACATTGGGAACTGGAAAATAAGCAGATAACTAAGAAGGCCAGATTTTAGCCATTTATAAATGGAAGGTTCTCCAAGGATTCCCAAGTGTTTCATACATATTTGTCTGCACTTCCATCTGTTGTGGCCAACTGAAGGGTTAGCAAACTATGGCACAAGGACAGTGACTGGTTTGGCAAGTTTACAGCTAATAATAGAGATTTGAATTAGGAATAACTGGTGGCATAAATTCCAGTTTGGAGAATGATAGATTAACAAACAACATTTGTTAAACTGGAAACTGATCAAGGAAAGAAGCAACTTAGAACTAAGGAGAAATTTCCTGACAGTTAGAACAATTAATAAGTGGAATGACTTGCCTGCAGAAGTTGTGAATGCTCCAACACTGGAAATTTTTAGAAAATGTTGGATAACCATCTGACTGAGATGGTGCAGGGTTTCCTGCCTGGGCAGGGGGTTGGACTAGAAGGCATCCAAAGTCCCTTCCAACTCTGTTGTTACATTATATTATAACATGGTTTGTTACTCCCTGTTCACCCAAGCCATCCTAATTAAATACCATGGAAGGGAATGAGAGATGCCAGCTGCAACTATGTCATGCAAGATGTTACAGGGAATGGAACAAATTATCATGTTGTGGTTCTAAGAAGCCCTTGAAAAGATTTTTGACTTTGTAAGTTTATGTCTGTTGATCTGAAACTTTAGAAAATATTTAGGATTCTTGGGAGTTTGCCTATAAGGACTACGAATAGAATTTTGCCATTCTTTAGCATAATCAGATGCATATAGCCAGCCAGTGTTTCAGTCTGAGGCCTGGACTTCTTATAATCCTATTTGTGATTGTGAATGAAGGGAGAAGAACTGCTACTGGTAATTGCTCCTGACTGTGTGTTAGACTGTGGTCTTGATTTAGATTTGAGCTATCTGCTTCCTTGCTCAGGTATTTGCTGGAAAATCATTGGTACAAGCAGTGGAAAGTTTATGTGGAATCTGGAGATCAGAATTCAAATGCTTTCCCTGGACGGATCAACAATGCTGAACTCTTTGAAGGTACGGTTTCCTCTGCCTTATTTCGTTTATTTGAGGCTGCTTCTCTGCCTTTCAGATAAATTCCCACATTACTTAATCAGGAGGATATGGATTATTTGATTTTTCTTTTTCTTCCTCTAGAATGCTCCAGATTGCAATACATTTGATCATTGCAATAAACCAATAAAATATGTTGGGTTAATGAAAAGTGACATTGGGTTTTCTCACTGTCCTTCAGCAGAGGTTACCTAATATGGTTTGCTGAATAAGAGACAAACGAGTGGGTTCATATGGCATGCTAAACCAATATAATTAGATAAAATAATTAGCACAATGTGTGAAAAATTATAGACCCAATTTCACATAGTATATTTCCCAGGTAACATAGACTTTGAATCTGGCTTTCTGCACTATTTCAGCAGTAATTGCTGCACCATACTGGTTTTATGAGAAGGGGCCTTCTATGGAAGCTGAAAAAATATTTCCATGTTTGTTAAGCACTTGGCAATTACTAAGAAGCTTGGCTCCTTTTTATGAATGTCAAAATTGGTGAGGCCTCAGTTGCTCTTATGCTATGGGCTTCTTTAAAGAGGGTGAGTCCTCCATGATTTCAGCCCGCCTGCCTTCTTCCTCCCTCCAGATTTGGAGTCTTACCGGTTGAAGGATAGACTGGTAGAACATGAAGAGTACATTCTGGTGCCAGAGGAAGTGTGGGACAAGTTGGTGAGCTGGTATGGCATTGAACATGGCCAGCCAGCCATTGAACGAAAGGTGAGAAATTTGGAGTTGAGAAGCACAGGTTTTCTTTGGAATTTTGCGTGCCCTGCAGCATTTTCCATTGCAGTTAATAGAAAAGGTGACCAGAGAATGAAAACTGGAAAGAGTCCCTATGTGAGTGGAAGACTTTTTTTCTAGGGATAGAATTTAATATTTAATTTATATGCTACTTTTAAAGCAATCTTTCCCCCAGCATTATCTAGCTCTTGCTAATGGTAAATTGGAGGGGTTGAGAGAATGGGGAGTGGCTTATAATATGTAATGAAAATAAAACTTACGGGAGATTATTAGTTCATGGATCTCATTCTTGCCATGAATGCTCCTTGTGCAGTCCATATACTGATGGATGTTCTGCTAGGTTCTTGCTAGTTTTACAGCTTTTGCTTTTTTTTACGTAACTTTTCTGAAAGAACTATGTGTTCTACTGATAAATAAGGGCCATTCGGCTTTATAAATGGGTTGACTTTCCCCTTCTGAGTCTCTATTCAGAGAGAATTGAGCAATAAGTATCTACCATTACTAATTCCCCCAATTTCTCTTAATGATATTCTGTCCCTTGTTTGATTCTTCATTTTGGTTCATCCTTCCCAGGTGGTAGACCTTCCTAGCATGCAGAAGGTGGAGGTTTACTTAGTGGAGCTGTACCTCTGTCAGCACAATGATGTAGACAACCATGTGGTCGCTCAATTTAGCCGGATGGATACCATTGGTAAGGGGTCTTGGGAATTCTGAATTCAGCTGGGAGGGAAAAATGGAGGGAATAATAGTGGGTATTTGTGCCAAGAAGTCATTTTCTCTTTGTCCTCTTGTCTCTTGCCCCTTAGATACAGTGCTAAAAGAGGCCCGGAATCAGTTTTCAGTTCCAGCAGAAGATGAATCAAGACTCTGGGTGAAAAATGCTGATGGCTCCTATGAGAGGTTACGAAACTTGCAGATGACTGTGCTGGATGCCTGCCTAAGTTCAGGGCAGGTAACGCTGCTGTCACCAGGTTGAGGCTGGCCTGTATACAAAAAGAGGCAGAATTGGTTTTGTGCCAAGATTTGTCTCTGGCATATTTATATGAATTGGTTTTCCACAGCCTGTTGCTCCTCAACTGTGTTTGATTGTTATAATCAACTTTGAGCAGGCTGGCTAAAGGTGGAGCCATCTGGAAGATAGCAGTTTGAACTGGATTTGAGATTATCTGTTCCAAAGACTGGATTTGAGATAATCAGACAGACAGAGTCCCTGGAGAGGGACTGCAAGTTTAGACTACAGTGGAGTGCACTTATCTAAATAGCAAACCCAATTTAAGGGAACAACTGGATAGAAGCCACTCTTTGCATCTCCTACACAACTGGCATACTTGGATCTAGATCCAAAAATTACTTTTTGGAAAAAACGAACACACACACACACACACACCCTTGAACACTAGGTGAATTTTAGTAAGGAGACCTATTAGTTGTGTGATTAGGACTCCTTCCGGAAATCTCTTTTGGAGGGTCTCAAAACATGTGTGCTGAGGGAGGATATTGGAAGACATGCAGAATGCTTTTCCGTTTAGGGAAATTTAGTGGCCTCTCAAACACCGATCTTAACAAGGGAAAGAACTTCTGGGCAGCTAGTTTGATTGTAAACCTTCTATATTTCTTGACATCACACATTCAAACGTCCATTCTTCCGAGGTTGGTAAAATGAGGACCCAGATTGTTGGGGGCAATATGCTGACTCTGTAAACCTCTTAGAGAGGGCTGTAAAGCACTGAAGTGGTATATAAGTCTAAGTGCTATTGCTATCCTCCAAAAACTTTTCTATCTCAGATTTCTGTTTGCTTTTAACATTGAAGAAAATGTATGATCACAATCATATCTGGAAATTGGGGAGGTAGCTCTTTGACCACAATTAGGTGTTTATGAATGTTCCAGTGCCATAATAGAGTGTGTGCTCTCTTAGTGATAAAATACTGCTTTTGCTGGAAACAGCTATGTTTCGCATTATAATTTCTCCAGAAAAATTATTCACCAATGGCTTCAAAATGTTCAATTAAATGGAAGTCATCAAGTCAAAATAGAAAAAATATAAGATAAACATCATGGAAAAATAGATGGAATGGATTGTGTGTGTGTGTGTCTATCCAGGTTCACATAACAGGCTTTTTCCTGATTGGTTAATAGTAATTTTTTTGGGTTCACATATATAACAATAAATGAATTACTGTAAGTAGGATGGGTTCCCACAAAATACCAAACAAAAACAGCAACACAAAATTAACCATACTTAGCATTTGTGACGTTAACCTGTGAAATTTTAGCTGATCTTGTTCAACCTTATGAGAGTTGACTTGCAGCAAGAGAGAAAATGAGGGATAAGTTGGTATCTTTGACAAATCATAGGAGTGCCTGTGCTGCCCTTGAGCCATGCACTATTTTGATATGCAAATAATGGTCTGAAAATTATGTTGCTTTGATCCACTTGTTGGGCTTGCAAGTAATAGTGATAGGTGATAAGAGCAAGGAGATGTAAAAGCAATAAAAAAGGAGAGAGATACAATTGCTTTCAACTGAACAGCAGTATTGCATGCTTGCTTTCTGTGGGTTTTAAAAATGTGTTTGAGTAGCTTCAGCAACTTTAGAATAATACAGATGCTATGCTTTTTATTAGCCAGTAATTTTGGTTGACTAAATGGTAATTCAGGTTGGAAGTCACAAAAATTGATTGAAGGGTTGAAATGAGGGATCCTTGGTGCTCTCAAAGCTTGGTTGTTTTCTTGCAGTCATTTCATTACCAAACTAGGTCACATCATAAGTATTGGTTTGGTAATGAAACAGCCAAATTCAGAGAGGCCCAAGGACTCCACAGGTCATGGACAGTTGCCCAGCCATATACTAATTAATGTAGCCCAAGGTTTTTTGTTTGTTTTTTTACTTTTATTGTGCTTCTCTTGACCTTTACCTACTTGCATCTGTTCCCTTCAGATTGTGATAATGGAGACCAGGAGTAAAGACGGTACTTGGCCCAGTTCCAGACCACATATCATGTGAGTATCTAACATTTATATTCACATTTCCACTCTTCTGAGGTGTACTTGTCTAGGCTGGATTGTACTTTAAAAATTGGGCAGCATTCCAGTTCCCAACTTGCCTGAGCTTTTGGAGGTATGGCTGTCTTCTGATCTAGTTCTGCTCCATCAGGAACCAGGCTGTGGATTTCACCTCCTCTTTTTCACAGTCTCACTTTACCTGCATTTTTCAGGAAGAATTCCATTGATGAGGAAGAGCGGTACCAGGGCCAGCCAGGGATTTGTGGCCTTACCAACTTGGGGAACACATGCTTCATGAACTCTGCTTTGCAAGTAAGAAATGCGAGTGACTTTTGGTGCCAAACTTTGGGTACTGTGATGACTTGCCATCAAGCAGAAGGAAAACTTTGTTCACATTCTGCTAGTATGTTAGTTGCGTTGCCAGTGCGGTTACATGTCTGCCCACATGTACTAATGGGTTATGTATTTTGGCATTGTAATTCTTAACACTCACCAATCCCTGGATGCTTCCAGGAGAAAAAAAGCCCACTCTTTTCTGAGAAGAGCACTTATATATTTATCTGTTATGATAAATGTCAGTCTTGTAAAAAGTACAATACAACAGCTTTTGCTTGACCAGCAAACCATAAAAATGAAAATTCAATCATCTGGAAAGCTATGATGCTATCACCAGCCACCTCTCGTTGATAAGCCTCTGGTTGCATTTAATTGTCCAGCATCCTAGTCAAAAGAAAACAGTCTCTCCTACAGTAAGGTAGCATAAATAAATAAAATCTGCTTGTATCAGTCTCTGTACAGTCCTAACCTAATATCAACCGTAATAACAACACCTCTTTGTTTATATTTACCTTCCACTCCCAAGTACCACCTGTAATCAATTCTCATTTCTGTCTCCTACAACCAGGGAGGCACAATGTCTTTCCCACCCTTTACAGCAAGGAAGCTATAGGTTTTTCCTGCCCACTGTAGCATTTGATCAACAAAATCAACTGTCTCAGCAAAGATGACTAGAAATTCCTGCTTCTCTCCCATGCATGGATTTGGATGAGGGAATTGCGACCCATCCAGGGTCTTTTGTACCACCAGTAGCATGCTTACCATCTGTGGAAGAATATTGAATTTGTTAGTTCAAGGAATTTTGATTACAGCATCTTTATCATGACTTGGAATGATTGATAAATTAAAGATTGCTCTCATTTCTGTTTTTTAAATTCCCTTGTAAACAATTCCCTCCTTTTTCTCTTAACTTTAAACTGGGGAAAGTAGAACAACACAGATTATAATAATGCGGTCAAACATTTCTTTTACCCAATGGGAAGAAGAACATAAGGGACTCTTCTGACATTTGGCTATTGGAAACTAAAAAAAGCTAAATTGCACCTACCTATTCCTTAATAATGAGAGTTTGTGTTCCCATTATAAAAATAACGGCTGTATAGATGTCAAAGCTACATTTGTCCTTGGTGTACATTATTTTTGTTTATATGAGAAAAATGGCTACTGGAAAAGTGCTACACTTCTGGGTCAATATCAGTTTGCTTAAACTTACTTTAAATTTCATTCGTTTTCACAAAGAAAAGATTCTGTGTCAAAGATTCCTTTTTCCCCAGAGCTTCATTCTGAAAAGTGAACTACCACCTAACACTACATTTGGCATGCTTTCATTCTTTCTTCCAGTGTCTCAGCAATGTGCCCCCTCTGACGGAATACTTCCTCAATAATAATTACCTGGATGAACTAAACTTCAGCAACCCTCTTGGCATGAAAGGTGAAATTGCTGAAGCCTATGCGGATCTCATTAAACAGAAGTGGTCTGGCCACCACCG
The DNA here is from genome assembly GCF_028640845.1 of Ahaetulla prasina. Taxonomy (NCBI): domain Eukaryota; kingdom Metazoa; phylum Chordata; class Lepidosauria; order Squamata; family Colubridae; genus Ahaetulla; species Ahaetulla prasina. The sequence goes on from NC_080540.1 coordinate 172,877,165, forward strand.
CTCCATCGTGCCCCGAATGTTCAAGGTTAGTTGCGTTCTTGTCTTACTGCTTTTTTGCAGTCCGTATCTAGAATCTTTGCTGATCTCAGAGGCCCTGTTTTTGCGTCCCATTCAGACCAAAGTAGGCCATTTTGCCTCTCAGTTCCTTGGATATCAGCAGCATGATTCCCAGGAGCTTCTCTCCTTCCTGCTTGATGGTCTGCATGAGGACCTCAACCGTGTCAAGAAGAAAGAGTACATTGAATTAAAGGATGCAGCAGGAAGACCCGATGAGGTGAGCATGAACTGTAAGGGAAATATCAGAGAGTCCAAACTGGATTCCAGCCAGTGGTGATAGTACATGTATATTTGTAGAAGGAATAACGTATCATCAAACTTGGAAGCTGGAGATCTTACCTGTTGAATTTCCATTGTGATCTTTACATGTGTTCTTCTGGTCCATTTCAATTTTTATATAGAATAGAATAGAATAGAATAGAATAGAATAGAATAGAATAGAATAGAATAGAATAGAATAGAATTTTTTATTGGCCAAGTGTGATTGGACACACAAGGAATTTGTCTTGGTGCATATGCTCTCAGTGTACAGAAAAGAAAAGATACCTTCATCAAGGTACAACACTTACAACACTTAATGATAGTCATAGGCTACAAATAAGCAATCAGAAACCAATATCAATATAAATTGTAAGGATACAAGCAACAAAGTTACAGTCATACAGTCATAAGTGGAAGGAGATGGGTGATGGGAACGGTGAGAAGATTAATAGTAGTGCAGATTTAGTCAATAGTTTGACAGCGTTGAGGGAATTATTTGTTTAGCAGAGTGATGGCATTCGGGGAAAAACTGTTCTTGTGTCTAGTTGTTCTGGTGTGCAGTGCTCTATAGCGTCGTTTTGAGGGTAGGAGTTGTAACAGTTTATGTCCAGGATGCGAGGGGTCTGTAAATATTTTCACAGCCCACTTTTTGACTCATGCAGTATACAGGTCCTCAATGGAAGGCAGGTTGATAGCAATTGTTTTTATCTTCTGAAGTCTGTGTATTTCTTGTTGGGTTGCAGAACCAAACCAGACAGTTATAGAGGTGCAGATGACAGACTCAATAATTCCTCTGTAGAACTGTATCAGCAGCTCCTTGGGCAGTTTGGTCTTTCTGAGTTGGCGCAGAAAGAACATTCTTTGTTGTCCTTTTTTGATGACGTTTTTGATGTTAGGTGTCCATTTTAGATCTTGTGATATGGTAGAACCTAGAAATTTGAAGGTTTCTACTGTTGATACTATCTAATATTGTGAGAGGTGGAATTATGGAAGTATGTCTAGTATTGTGAGAAGTGGAAGCATAGAAGGGTTTCTCCTAAAGTCTACCACCATTTCTACGGTTTTGAGTGTGTTCAGTTCCAGATTGTTCCGGTTGCTAGTCGTTCAACCTCCCGTCTGTATGCGGATGCATCATTGTCTCGAATGAGACCGATCACTGTTGTGTCATTTGCGAACTTCAGTAGTTTAACAGATGGATCGTTAGAGATGCAGTCATTGGTATACAGAGAGAAGAGAAGTGGGGAGAGCACACAGCCTTGGGGCCCCCTGTGCTAATTGTACAGGTATCTGATGTGATTCTGCTTAGCTTCACCTGCTGCTTCCTGTTTGTTAGGAAGCTTGTGATCCACTTACAAGTCTGTTCAGGTACCTGTAGCTGGTTTAGCTTAGTTAGAAGAGTGTCTGAAATGATGGTTTTGAATGCTGAACTAAAGTCTACAAAGAGGACCTTTGCATAGGTCTTTGGAGATTCAAGATGTTGTAGGAGTGCAGAGCCATATTAACAACGTCATCTGTTGATCTATTTGGTCAGTATGCAGATTGCAAAGGGTCTAACAGCGGATCCATGATGGTTTTCAAGTGGGACAGCACTAGCCTTTCAAAGGTTTTCATGACTACAGATGTTAGAGCAACTGGTCTGTAGTCATTCAGTTCCTTGATGGTGGGCTTCTTCGGCACTGGGATGATAGTAGAGCGTTTGAAGCAAGAAGGAACATAGCATATCTCAATTTTTATATCATGGTATGGAAAAAGGGTATTTGAGGGAAGACCTTTCCACAGTCACACCTACTGTACCATCAGGTCTAGCTGAAAGGGCATGTTGTGGGTCACATCCACAAAGGAATATTATCTGATAGGACCCAAGAGGAAATCCTTTTCTGCTATGGTACCTGCCCTTTGGAACATCTTCAGACTGGCCCTGATCTCGTTGGCCTTCTGGAAGGGCCTGAAGACACGGCTTTGTCATCTGGCCTGGGGATCTGGTAGTGATGTTACAAAAACGAGTGGTGCTTTCCCACAGATTATGGGTTTTTTTGGTTTTTACTGTTTCTAGTGACTCTTGTTACAGTTTGGGTTTATTTTTTCTATGGGATGGTTAACTTCATAAGCTTCCCAGAGTCACAGAAATAAGATGCAAGTGACTAAGCAAATTCAACCAATCAATCCTTTACTCCCAGTGCAGTCCAATGAGGAATTCATAGTAGTTCCTCAACTCCAAAGTTCAGTGAACTCTTTAAGTGTTATTGGTTTTGTCTAATCTGTTATATCTAAATTTCCTGAGAGGGAGATTTTTCTTATTTATTTATTTATTTAATCACATTTAAATCACATTTAATCACATCTTGAAACCTTAGCATGGCTATAGAAATAAAAATCAAATTTTTGTTCTTTCTGAGCAAGAGCAGGGCAGTAAAGTGATAAAAGGGAGGCTCCCAAAGGCTCTGTAGTAATCAGATAGAGATTTGGCAGTAAAAAAGAAAGGAAGCTGGATGTAATTTGATGAGGCTTGTGTCAGTGTTTCAGGAAAACCCCCAACTCCAAGTAAAAACTCTGAAGCAAGCATTTTTCAAAGTTCTATTTACTAGGATAGGTAAACTGGCACATCTGGGAAAACTCGGAGAGGTCCGGGTTTTCCCTCAGTAAATCAAAACTATCCCCTGACTCCTCACATGCTCCAATCACCATCTGTCCCATCTCGAGACAGCACTCCGACCACTCCTCCAGATGCAGGATCGGCCTGACGTTGACCTACAGAAAGAATGCTGTTATGTCTAAAGACAACCCTTTTACTAAATCCCCCCTCCTACTTTCCCACACATGAGAAAGTGGCAGCACGGAAGCTTCCGGCCTAATATGGTTTCCATAGCTGACAGCTTGGAGTCTGCTGAAATGAGGCATAAAGAATGGACCATAAGAACTACTCCATTACTGCAGTGAACTGGGGATGTCCTTTCACTAGGGGTTGATGCTGTGGGAGTTGCAGAATATTCAGTCCTGACCTCAGAACGGGCTCTGTGTGCTTGTTGCAAGAGCCTTGGATGTAGTACAACTTCAGGAAAACTCAGAATACCTTATTTCAAGGTGGACAGGACTGGAGCATTTTGGGAAAGAATAGTATTGATGCATCAGTTATTCCTTTCTCTGAAATCCTTGCTTCAGACTCCTGTGCTCAGTTTATAATACTTATACATTCTCTGAGGTTTTCCATCACAAATGCTATGCATTAATTGGGGGTTGATATAATAGACAACCTCTTTCTCTTCCCCCTACTCCCTTGCAGTTTTTCCCCAGCAGCAGATGAAGACTAGCATGAATAATTGGGTTATACTTTAAAGATAAAGGTAGCAGGGGAAAATTAAGAAGTCCTTTGGAGGTGGTTGAGATTTGTTAATTCTGAGGTATTTGTTACCAAACTCCATGATAAAATTCTAAAGTAAACTTCTCTGCTTGTAAGCATCTAGGAAGAGACAGGAAACTTGCCTTTGACCTCAAGTTGTGGTTAACATCGCTTGAGCTGATGTATTCAGTAAAGTGAAATGCTGAGAATTGTAATTCAGAAAAAAAATGGGTGAGCATGGGAAGAGAGAGGCTGTAGCTTTTCAGACTATTCATTCTACCTCTTCCTGTTCAGGAAGTAGCAGAAGAAGCGTGGCGCAACCACAAACGTCGCAACAATTCCATCATTGTTGATATCTTCCATGGACTCTTCAAATCAACATTGGTTTGCCCTGAATGTAACAAAATTTCGGTGACCTTTGATCCCTTCTGCTACCTCAGTGCCCCTCTGCCAATCAGCAAAGACCGAGTGATGGAGGTTTTCTTTGTATCCATGGATCCCTGTAAGAAACCTGAACAGGTACCAACAAGTTGTCTGGAAGGTGCCTTAATGTGGGAAGAAAATTGTGGCACGTCTTTATATTCAGATATTTAAGATTTGAGAGTTCTGGAGTGTGGGGGAACGGCCCTAGAGCCCTTGTCATATATGTAGAAATTTTCAAGCTTGATACTAGGGTTGGGTTCCCAACTGAAACCCAGCTATTTGGATAACATGACCAAATGGAACCAAAATTTGACCAGAGTTTATATAGCTTCAACTTATTTTTATAATTTAGGCCGAAAGGTAGCGAATGCAAGCATGCATGGTGGATAAATAAACACTTTAGATCTGACTATGGATTTTGCACTTAATTGAGACCTATAGGTCTGTCCCCAGATCAGTTTCTGTTCTGGAGATGGATTCAGCCTAGTGGGGAATTTGACTTGGGTTTAGGGTTTGTTTTTCAATTGACTTTCTTACTAGTTTGGACCTCTTTTGTTGTTGTTGTACTTGCAGCATAGGCTGATTGTCCCAAAAGCTGGGAAAATGCTAGACCTCTGTCATGCTTTATCAGAGCACACAGATGTTCCTGCTGAGCGGGTAAGTTTGCCAGGAGGGTGAAGGATAGATACACTCAATTGACTGTAGAAGCCTGTTCTATGTTTTCCCTTTCTCATGATTGTTTCTTTGCCTCCTCTCCAGATGATGGTGGCCGATGTGTTCAGCCACCGCTTCTACAAAATCTATCAGAGGGAAGAATCTCTCAGCTGTATCCTGGACCGAGATGACATCTTCATGTGAGTTTGGGGAGGGGATAATAATATAAGGCAGTGCAGTTGTTACCTTGATGCCCTTCCAGTGTGATAAGCTATAACTTTCATTACTCAGCACAGTTGACGTGGCTAAAAAGCCCAGACTGGGAAAGCCCCAAATAAAATAAGGTAAAGGAGTGAGAGCTAGTAAAATCATAGAATCACAAGAGTTGAAAGGGATCTCGGAGTCAGGTAGCCAATCCCCTCCTCACTATAGGATTTATTGGAGCATTTTCCACTACAATGAGTCTGAATAATAAGATGTACCTATAATTCAGACTTGCATTTTACTGTAGTGAATAGCCAGGTTCACAGCAAGCAGAGGTAGGTCAATTGTGATAGCAGAAGCAGCAATGAGCATAAGAGGTAAATATGTCATTGCTCAATGGGTTGGCATGGTCTGAGAATGACATGCATAGAGTCCTGTTATTTTATCCCAGTAGTAGGTAGAGAAGGACAATCTTGGGATGTAGCTCAAGGTGGACACCGTTAAGAGTTTAGGGGACGTTTTCTTCGGTGACAGAAACAAGTTGGGAAATGTCAGTATACATGGAAAATTGAAGCTGCTCACTTAGGGGTGTATCTGCTTCTTACCCCCAAAGTTGCTTTTTTGAGCATCTTCTTTCCTTAAGGAAATTTGATTGAGGCCACCATTATAGTAGTATAGGTAGTCCTTGGCTTACGACCATAAATTCAGAATTTATGTTGCTAAATGAGAAATCTGTTAAGTGAGTTTTGCCCCATTTTACACGTTTTCTTGCCACATTTGTTAAGTGAATCATTGCAGTTGTTAAATTACCCTATTTTTTTGGACTATAAGACGCACTGGAGTATAGGACGCACCAAGATTTCAAAGAGGTAAACTAGAAAAAAAAAGTTTCTGCCCTCCCCGACCCCCAGGAGCACTCTGCAGGCCTCCCAAACTCTCTGCACATTCCATTTTTTTGCAAAAACGGGGCCCATAGGGGGTTTGGGAGGCCTGCAGAGTGCTCCTGGGGCTGGGAGGCAAAACGCAATGCGTGGGGGGTTTGGGAGGCCCAAAATGGGCCCATTTTTCGCAAAAACTAGTGTTTTTGCCCTCCCCAGCCCCCAGGAGCACTCTGCAGGCCTCCCAAACACTGCGCGCACCCTGTTTTTGCAAAAAAATAGTTCTGTTTTTACGAAAAACGGGCCCGTTTTTGGCCTCCCAAATCCAAAAACAGGATGGACGGGGCGGGGTTTCGGGAAGCAAAAAATGGCTGTATTCAGTGTATAAGACGCACCAACATTTCCATCCTCTTTTTTTTGGGGGGGGGGGAAGTGCATCTTATACTCCGAAAAGTATGGTAGTAACATGGTAGTTAAGTGAATGTGGCTTCCCCATGTCAGAGGGTCTCAAAAGATGATCACCTCACGCTGGGACTCTGCAACTGTCATAAATGTGAACCAGATGTCAGCATCTGAATATAACTCACTTGACCATGAGGATGTGAAAATGATTGTCAGTCACCTTTTTCAGTGCCATTGTAACTCTGAATGGTACTAAATGAACCCTTGTGAGTCGAGGGCCATCAAGTTGAGGCCTTTGTATTTGTCTTCCAATTGTAATTATAATTGACGCTGCTCCCCCTGTTACTGTTTAATGGCTCATTACCTCTCAGTTTGCGGTGTATAAAGTATTTATTTTTACCGTGTTTATAGAATTGTATGTGTATCGTGCATTTCTGGTTCTGCTTATTACCTTGGAACGGCGTTTAAATGGAGGCTAGGTTGAGAAACGAAACACTATAAACAAGCAAGTAGTCTCCTCCCTGCTTCTCCTTCCTCTCCTCCTCATAGCGTGTCTCTCCATCCTCCTCCAGATACGAGGTTTCTGTCTCCTGCTTGGAAGATCCGGCCTCAGCAGACGCAGTGGTTCTGCCAATCTACCTTCGGGAGCGTACCCTGGGCCGGGACTGCAGCAACAGCTACTATGGGGTTGTGCTTTTTGGTCACCCCCTTCTGGTATCTGTGCCCCGGGATCAGCTCTCCTCAGATGCCTTGTACCAGCTCCTGCTGCATCGGCTCTCGTGAGTGGGTTCAATCTCTGAGATAGCTTAGCTCAGATCCTTCACAGCTGGGCTATGAAGGGAGAGATGTACGAGAATGCTTCCCCGAAACAGCTTTCTCCAATTCGGATGCTTCTCCCCCCAAACTAAAAGTCTCGGAACTTGCAGGGTTCTTCAACCAATAGGGCCATTGCTGAGCATTCTGGGAATTGAAGTCCACGTACTTGGCGGGATGGCTAGATTGGGAAAATAATGGCCTAATGGAAGTCTATACTCAGTGCTATTCCAGTCATTCAAAGTGAACCCACTTCTATTTTACACCATTACAACTGATGTATTGATTTGGTTTGAAAGATCCAAGCTCTGATTTTGGCCAAAAAACATTTTTCTGGCCTTAGTTTGGAGTTCACTTCCTGATTTTAGTCATGGCAAAAAAACAGGGAGGTGAAGCAGGCTGGCTGGCAACCTGGCTAGGATGATAGATTTTCTTAACTAGCTATTGGGAAAAAGCAGTCCTGAGAGGAGAATTGGACTTTGTAGCTATGAAAAGTGCAAGAACTGCTACAGGACTGGCAGGTGCCCCTCTGGGTGCGTTGTGTGGCTTTTTTGCATAGTCCAGTCCTGGAGCTTCCTTTGCATAGCCAAATGATGGCCTGCCGTTTAATCTCAGCCGCCTACCTTTTGGTCAAGTACAACATTCAGGATACTCATTCAGTTGTACTCAAACCAAGTATGCAGAGAGGATGACTCTGACATATTTGGATGGGGTAGCATTTCCCCATTTCAAGAAGGGTGTGCAATCTAGGAGTCTTTCTGGACTCAGAGTTGCTTCTTGGTCAGGTGGCAGCTGCGACCAGGAAGGCCCCTGCACAGCTTCATCTGAGGCACCAGTTGTGCTTTTTCCTAGATTGGGAGGCCCTTCAAACAGACACTTGCACCCTGGTACCTCATGGCTTGACTACTGCAACTCAGACTTCATGGGTTGAACACCACTCAGAAACTACAACGGATCCAGAAGGCAGCAGTATAGGCAGTGATGGGCATGCCTATATGAATCATACCGGCAATCTGGCAACCAATGCAATTCACAAAGCAGAAGTATGCCATACTTATGCTTTGTGAATTGCATTGGTTGCCAGATTGCTGCCGGTATGATTCAAAGCCCTGGAGTTACCTATAAAATCCCACAGGGCCTAGTTTTCTTGTTTCCCATAGTATCTGCCTGGCTGATTCAATCCTGCAAAGTGGTGCACTGTGAGTTTAATTAAATGATGTCAACTGTCGGGATCCCATAAATCTGTCTTCTCTCCCAATGCCTGCCCTTTGAAATGAGATTCTCTTGTCATTCGGATAGCCCCTTCCCTATTGGTCTTTTGGAGGGCCTTCAGAACCTGATTCTTTGACAGGAGTGATTGAAACTCCTTTAACTGATGTGAGTTTCTTCTTCTTATCTGATTGCTGTCTTTTATTCCTTGTCCTTATATCTAGTATTATATTGGTTTATTCCTTTTAATGTTGTTCACTTGTGAATCATCCAGTCGGGCATGGGAGTCGGGCAGCATACAGATTTGCATAAAATAATAGGAATTGCTTAGCCTAAGATTCTGGAGATGGCTGAGAACAAACTCCACAGTCCTTAAGAGCAAGCTGATCCTATATCAGAAATCTGACTAAACTGTAAGGGTTTTTTAAAAAAAGAAAAAGAATGAGTGTTGACAGGCATCTGACCACATAATATCTCTCCCTCCCTCCTGGAACCTGTCCATCCCTGATTCTACAACTCTTCCTTTCATTGGATTAGTGTCACAGGGGCAGGTTCTTTCTCCCTGTGTCAGGCAGAGGATGTGATCTGCTTCTCTCTTTGACAGCCGCTATGTGACATGGCCAGACTCTGAGGAAGAACAGAGTGAGGAGGAAGAGGTGGAGGAGGAAGAAGAGGAGGAGGAGGAAGAGGAGGAGGAGGAGGAAGAAGAAGAGGAAGAGGAAGAAGAGGATCTCTACAATAAGAGATCCAATGGGCTGAGTGAAGGTGAGGAAAACTGGTGAGGTAACAAGAGTGTTGAATAGGAAGGAAGGGAAAAATTAGACGTTCATTCTAATTCACACCTGCTTTCTTTACCTGTAATTTTCAGGGGAGGATGAGGAGGAAGACGAGGAAACAACAGCAGAAGGCTTTGCCAATCAAGACCCTAGCTCAGGGACAGAGGAAACCCCTTCAGACACATCAGTGGGGGAGGAAGGGGCTAGTATGGAGGAGAGGCGGAGCCCCAACACATCTCCCCCGCAGGCTCCCCAGTCTCCTCGTGTGCCATCTTCCAGTCCCAGCCCTCCTACAGCCAACCAGGCGAAGCGCAAATGCTGTCTACCCCAGAAGCGGCCAAAATTGCTTTTTACACTCCGACCCGTCAGTTCTAATGGCACCAGTGACTGGCTGGCCGGCCAAGAGGAAGGCAATCCTGTCTCCTTCAACTGTAAGCCTTTCAATAGAATAACTGCAAGTTTGTGGTAGCAAAGGCTTCCACTAAGAAAACGTTTGGTGGTGGTGGTGGAGGCCAGGGGTGGGTGAGACGGGAAGTCTGAGGGGTTGGTGGCCAAATTGGGAATGTGAGGAAACATCATTGGCACGGTCACAAAAGGGTTGCCGAGGGAATCCTGTGATGGCGGCACTGAAGGAAAGGCTAAGAGTCTTGTCCTTGTGAGCCTCAATACATGATAGGAGGTCAGGACAGAAACCCCAAATGCTGACTTGTTTGCCTCTGTAGGCTTTGTTGATGCTACACAAGGCAGACTTACTTCTGTTATTGCAGTATGAGAGTTTCTCTCCCTGTCTCTGCTAGCTTCCCTTCCTACGTCACTTATCACTTTAGATCAGAAGTGTGGGGTGGTGGTGGCTACGGCTGGCTCAAGAGTTCTGGGAGTTGAAGTCCACAGGTTGTAAAATGACCATAGTTCTCCCACCCCTGCTTTACATCTTCTCACGTGTTCCCATTGCGTCAGATCATTCAAACCCCTCCATTAATCTCAGCAGTTTCTTACTGGGATGACCTAATGTCTCTTAGCCCTTTGGTCCTGGGATTTTATAGGTGGGCCCAAACGTCCACAGAAACAGCTACTGTATGGTGCATTAAGGACTGGAAAGGTGAATGCTGTCTTGGCAGCTCTCAGTCTGTGCTGGGGAGAAAGTCGAGGCAACAGAGCACTCATGCCTGGGCCCAGTCTGCTGAACCTATGTAGTGAACATGCAGCGTTCCTGGATTTCTGACTCAATTTCTCATCCTTTGCTTCAGCTCAACCATATGTTGCTCTGGACTGGGATTCTGAAATGAAGAAGCGCTACTACAATGAGGCTGAGGCCGAAGTGAGTGTGCAACTTTCTAAGTAGGGAACCCTCTCTTTTCTTCTTTTTCCTGTAGTATTGTGATCACGTTCTTCAACCCGGACTATTGTAGTGAAATCTGGCTTCAAGTGTAGGTCTACTACAGATCTCACCGGGAGGTCTTAGGCTTAGTCACCCTTTATCAATCTTGCAGAGTTGTGTGGATAATAAAGTAACACCTAATGTTATGACATCTCGGACTCTCAAAACTTTTTCTCAGATATAAACGTGAAAATAACCTCGCTCTTCCTTTCTGCCTTGGGGAAGAAGTTGGGCTCTGATCACTTTATCCGTCACGTATGGATGTTCTTCCCTTTAGGGCTACGTCAAACATGACTGTATGGGCTATACGCTGAAGAAGAACCCTGTTAAGCTGCAGGAGTGCATTGAGTTGTTCACTACCATGGAAACGCTAGAGGAGGAAAATCCCTGGTGAGAATTGAAAACCTGTGTATGGTAGAGCCTCTTCCATTGAGATGGCAGGGAAGGGTGTGAGGTGATTGGATGCTGACTCAGTGTTGGTCAACACTTCAAAATTCAGTAGATAAAGGTAACAAAACAAGGATGCTGCTTGAGCCAAATAAATCCATGTGGATCTTATTTCATAATAATCCAAATTAAATAGAAAATCCAGCAGATTTTGGAATATATGATAAGCTCTTAGCTTATCAGATCATTCCATGCTAAAACCTGTCTCTCGAGATTGGGGAGAGGGAAAGGGGGCAATTTGTGGAATGTTAATTCTCTTGAAGAAAAAGGTGTCAGGCTTACGGGTTTGTCTGTTACAGGTATTGTCCCACCTGCAAAAAACACCAGCTTGCCACCAAGAAGCTGGATTTATGGTCACTACCGGAGATTCTGATTATTCACCTCAAGCGTTTCTCTTACACCAAATTATCCCGGGAGAAACTTGATACCCTCGTGGAATTCCCTATCCAGTAAGCCAGGGGACCTAGTCATTAACCTTTGTTAACTAGGGGTGAAATGGATGGATGCTGTATGTGGCTGTCTTTGGATAGCATAGATCAGGGGTATCAAACTCGCGTCGTCCCGTGACGTATCACAACTTTTTTCTCCTTCGCTAAACCGGGCATGGGCATGGCCAGTGCGTGATGCATCCAGCCTGCAGGCCGTGAGTTTGACACCCCTGGCATAGATCATGAAAAATGTAATCGGGGAACACTCATCCTTTCACCTGAGGAAGCAGATGAGTGATAATTTATGGCCTCTGAAATTGTGAAAGCTGATTGAAAGCCTTCATCTTCTACTTTGGAGGCCATCAAAAATTCAGCCTCAGTGAGGCATGGAAATTTGTTGTCAGACACATCTCAAGCTCAAGAGGTGGAAGGCTGCATTGGTGTAAAGTTTTTGTGGCAGCTGGGAACACACATTGAGATAGTAGCAATTCCTTTGTGCACATATATGATTTTTCCCCAAAGGGGTTGCTGTTGGGGTATCCTTACTCAACTGTTGGAAAAAACAAAGTGGCTTTGTAATTTCTCTCTTGCAGGGGCCTGGACTTTTCTGATTTCATCATCAAACCCCAGAAAGAAACTGATGCTTCTCTGTACAAATATGACCTCATTGCTGTGTCCAACCACTATGGTGGCCTCCGGGATGGGCATTGTATGTATCCTGACACTAGAGGAAATAAAACAATTTTAGGAGGTGGGGATAAATTCGGGGCCTCAAAGAAGAATAACTGAAGCATAATCCCATAAAAATATACTGCTCTTAGTAAGGGATATGTGCAAATATTTGAAGGATAGTTATATATAAGAGTGTAAGCTACCCAGAGTCGCTTTTATCAGTGAGATGGGCCGGATATAAATTTATTAAACAAGCAAACAAGATTTCCCCAGCCTCTCTCTTTCAGAACCTACCAAACTTTGCCTTCAGTTATAGCTTTCAGGTCCATGAACCCATCTGCCAAGTTTTTTTTTTTTGTCACACTCCTCCTCCTCTCCATCTGGAGGTCACAAGCTGCCTGTCACTCATCTGATGGATGAGGACTGTTTGTCCTTACAGTAGTTGCAAAGTAATAGCTGAAAACTTGCTCCATTTTTTTGCTGGCAACGGTACCAATCCTCAACTAACTTTAAGAAAAGAGTCTTGTTTTCTCTTCCTCTTTTAGGAAGGAGACTAAGATCACCCTTTTTTAATTCCTTTGAACCAGTCTTGATCCCTGACAACTGACTGGAGTAGTCCCTGCAGTTTTTTGAGGCAAGATTTTCAGAAGTGCTGTGCCATTGCCCACTTCCTAGGGCTAAGAGAGAGTGACTGGCCCAAGGTCACCCAGCTGGCTTTGTGCCTGAAGCAGGACTAGACACCATTTCTAGTCTGGTGCCTCAACCACTAGACCGAATTGGCTGTCATTCTCTCTTAGCCCAAGATGACTAGAAGGCAAAAACAGTGAAAAAAGAGGAGCGCTTAGCCCAGGGGATATATTCACTGGAATTGTAAAAAAAAAACAGACATAAAACACAACTGTGCTGAATTCCTTTGTGATAAGGCTGCATTTGTTTTCTTGGTGGATAACAAAAAAATGCAGAATGATCTGACTCATCTCTTGTACTCTCTAGACACCACTTTTGCCCGGAACAAGGACACTGGGACATGGTTTTATTTTGATGATAGCAGCGTGTCTCCTGTCCCAAATAACCAGATTGAGGTAAGGCATTTCATATTGGGATGGGCTCGTTTCAGTACTTTGCTGGCGAACGCCTTGCTGCATAATCAAAGCACTGTTCTCCTTCATACCTTTTTGCTACACAAATTGTCAGATCTTGCAACACAATATATTCTGACTTGCATTTGTTTTATGGGTAAAATCTGAAAGAAATCTTGGAAACTGCATGTTTCCAAGCAGGCTGGGCTTTTTAGTGGAAGCAAATTGAAATAAATTATCTATATATTCTTGTTAAGAAATGGGACACATTCCGGTGTCTCTAAAGAGTCATTTTGGACAACTATAGGGGAGAAAGAAGGCTTATTTACCTCGGATTGCTTCCTTAGTCTTGCGATCAATTTAGGGCATTGTAAGATGGAGGATTGTTATGTAAGAAGTGTGCTGCACCTGCAGTGGGAGTAAAAGCGCAGAATGTGACTCTAGCTTTTTGCAAATGTCCTTTGTTAAAATTAACTATTTAAACCCAGCTTTTGATGCCTTGGTATTTTTAAAGATATTATCATCCCCGGATTTTCCAGCTAGCATGGTGATTTTTTTATGGGCTGCAGATTCTGGAGGGGTCCGTTTCAGTACATCCTAGTATTAGGTAAAAAAGCCATGGATTAAATTTTAAGACTGAAGAAGCCTGCTCTGAGGACATGCTTCAGAATCTTCATTCTTTCTATAGTGGCCAAGCTGGAATAAACAATGACACTGCAAAGCTTGATCTCCTATGATGGCTCTTACATTAAAGCAATGCAAAATTTTATAAACAAGTCCAGTTTTTTTTTTTTTGGACCTATAGTCTTTCCACGGCCACTTTGATAGTCCATCAAGTTCGGGGGATTTACACACATGGGAAACCATTGTCAATTTAATGTTTCCCTTTTCTTTGCCCTGGAAGCTGCTTTCCCAAGTGTATCTTCCAGGCTGTTTTTTTCTTTGTCATTTATTAACTTTTCCCTGTTGTTCTTGCCAGTCCAAAGCTGCCTATGTCCTCTTCTATCAACGCCAGGACAAAATCCGCCACCCAACTCCCCTTGCTGCATCCACGAGTACGTCTGCTTGCGGGAATGAGGACTATGCTGCCTGCTGTGATTCTCACCCTCAAGAGCTAGCAAACCGGGACTTCATGGATGTGGACTGACCTTCACCTCGCTTCCCTTCTCCATTTGCAACAGGCAGAGAGCCATATACGTTTCCTTCCTTGAACTGAAGGCGGCAGCTGGATTTCAGGCCTTGGAATAAGGGCAGGGCAGGCCAGGGCAGGGATGTAGGAGACGAGATAGAGGCCCTTACCAGCACAAGCAGACCTGCCATCTTCCTGTGTCCCAAAATGCAAGGCTCTTTGCTTTGCACAGTTCCCCACTGTGGAGGGGAAGACTGACTACCCTTTAAAAGGCTTGTGCCTTACATCAACATAATAAGATGGCTGGAGGGAACATAGGCTTCCTGGATTGTCTCCTCCATTCCCTGTTTTTTTAAACATCTCAAAATTGAGATGCTTTTATTAGTGCTAGGTTTCCTATGTGGAAGGAAACTTAAATGCATCATTTTTATGCTGGCTGTGCACTCCTCCCCTCCCCAAATTGCCCGCAGTATTAGGCCACTCTCTGATCAGGGTATCTGCCCTTGTTTTGCTGCTCGGGACTTCATGTCTTCACCTCCACTTCTCCATTGCTGGTTCCTGTGCTTTGGGAGGAGTTTGCAGAGATACTAACTCCTGTGTAGTCTGTGGCTAATTGGGTCACTTCCCTGCTATTGCCCTATGTCTGACATTGGATAAGTCTGGATAAATGGCCCTTCATATTCTTTCCTGTCATTTACCTTCCAAGTGCCTCCTTTTAGCTTTCCAATTAAGCAATAATTCCAATATTGTCCCACCCATCTTCCAGCATCTGGTAGAAATCTGCAAGTCGCATGCTTCTGGATTCGTATTATTCCTCATTTCTGAAGCTTCCCTCCAGTTATTAAGGTGACTGTGAGCCACTGAGCCCTAAAATCCAACTTTTTACTCTTGCATCCAAACCTGTTTGGGAAGACAGCCATTTTCAGTCTGTACTGTGTTACAGTTCCTTTAAGCCTAAGGACTGTAGGAGAAACTTAACTACCAGCTCTTGAAGTTTCTTCTCAGTTGGCCTGATACCTACCAGGTGTATCCCCGTTCGAGCAAAACTTTGGACTTCTTCCCCTTACTGAGTCTCTGCTGCCACTGCTGTTGCTACTTCTAGGCTCAGGGATTGCACTAGTTTGTAAATAGGTTTGTGTGTGCAATGCAGTGGATGGAATACAGCAGGAAGCAGTGTTGATCAAGCACAGGACACTCACTGTTGGCAGGAGCACATAGTGCATTTAATTACTTAAAGAGTTTGGAAGATTATTCCTTCACTTAACTCTTTGAGCTTTTATTTCTCTTGAAGTTATCTTGCAGAAGAAAATATTTTTTGGCATGTGTACATAAAATAATTTCTTTTAAAAGGCATATGGACTCTCTTTTCCCTTGGTATTATCCCTTACAGGATACGCACTCAGTACATTTTTGCCTAGCTTTATTCCCCTTTGGGGGAGGCTTTGAACCATGGTCTGTAAAGATTTGTTATCTTTCTATTTTGCTTTTGTCAGTAAAGCCAAGAACATCCACATCTGATAGCTTCTCAGCTGACATCAGGCAATTGTAGCTCCTAAGAGTTGCAATCTAGATCTCCCTTTTGCTGGAGATACTCTGTAGTGCCCACAAGTTATTTCAGTGCTGTGTTAACAGTATTTACACTGAGGGTGTCAAGGTTCCAGAAAACCCCTCCTGCAGAAAAGACTCCAAAGACAACATCTTTCAAAGTTCTTTTACTAGCATAGGTAAACTGGCACAGTTGGATGAAAACCAAAACTGGGGATTCTGGTTCCTCCCTCAATAATACAAACCCCTAAATCTCCACCCTCATGACCCCTCTGCCGGTCACATGCTCCAATCCTCAACCGTCCCATGTCGAAGCATCACTCCAGCCATTCCTTCTCTAGATGCAACCCAGCCTGACCTTGACCGGCAGGAAAAATGTTATGTCTAATCATCCCTTGCACTACCACCCTCCTCCCCTCCTTTCCCACAGAGGAGAAAGTGGCAGCGTGTGGAAGCCTTCAGCTTAGTATGGCTTCCAAAGCTGACAGGTGTCCCCCCGCTTTGCAGAAGAAAACACATCCTAGAAAACAAAACAGACAAAAAGCAAAAGATGGGGTTAACGCCCGGTATGTTCCCCTCTAACCCCCCCTCCGTCCTTCAGGAGGACCCTTAGGTATGTCATGGTTATGTAGACATAACATTTTTCCTGCCGGTCAAGGTCAGGCTGGGTTCGCATCTGGAGATGGAGTGGCTGGAGTGATGCTTCGACATGGGATGGTTGAGGATTGGAGCATGTGACCGGCAGAGGAGTCATGACAGTGGAGATCTTGGGGTTTGTATTACTGAGGGACGAACAGGAATCCCCAGTTTCAGTTTTCATCCAACTGTACCAGTTTACCTATGCTAGTAAAAAAACTTTGAAAGATGTTGGCTTAGGAGTCTTTTCTGCAGGAGGGGTTTACTGGAACCTTGACATTACCTCCTCTCCTTTCCCACAGAGGAGAATGTGGCAGCGTGTGGAAGCCTTCGGGCCTAGTATGGCTTCCAAAGCTGACAGAGGATCTATTTAGCACCTCTTATAATCTGTCCCTAAACAAATACCAATTGATCAGGAAAAGTTGCAGCTACCTTGGTTTATTACCCAGTATTCTGCAATACCATATACATTAAATTTCTACCTGAAGCCTCCAAATACATTTATCACATTTTTTTTCTCTTGCTGCACATCAGGAAATGGCAGAAGACACTATTCCATGCTTTAGCTCTTCACAAGTTTTCTAATACCATTTCCTGATCAGACTGCTGATCATTGATTTTCAGCGCTGTCAGTACCTTTTGCCATTTAAATCAAGCACAGCTTCACAACTTTAGCAAACCATGCACAATAGGTGATCCTTGGCCACCAATTCATAGTGATGAACAGAGTATCTCTGGGCACTGTCATCCCGTAGGACTGTACTCCAGAGTGGACTGATAGAGCTCAATCTGGACTGGACATCCCAGTCAACTTGAGGTCCTGTGATATCAGCTGTTCTTCAACATCCTGAAGTGCCCAGCGGTGAGAGACCAATTCCAAGGCTTCCCACTCAGCCTGAAAGAAAAGAAAGGGTTTGTTGGTAATTTGCGAATCCAGCTTTAACACTCAAGTACTATTGCATCCACCAATGCACTACCAACTGCAAGAGCGGCAGAACTGAAGTCCAGCCTTCGAATTAAGTGACTTTCACTAGATTTAGTTTTTACATTAAGAAAAAATGCACATCTTGGAAGAATTTTTTTAAAAATAAATAAATAAATGGTGAGTGGGAAGAGTGCCCAATTATCCAGAAAAAAGGGGAAAAGTTTTAAACCGTAGCATTTGGAAGCATCTGTATCTATAATGTGAGTAACACCACCCATTTGTCACCTACTGAAAAGGTGTTTTGTGATAGCCATGCCTGCCTTGGAAGGCATTTTATGAAGACATTTGCTCATGCTTTCAAAATCTCGTCTGCCCATTTCCTTAAAAAGATTACCTGTTCCTGTTCCATATTAATCCAACATAATTTGATTTGATTTGGGTTTTTTTACTATAGTTTTGTTTTACATGAAATAAGTTTGTTTTCCCATCCATTTCCTGACAGAGCATATTCTGATCTAAAGGAAATTTTGACCAATCATATTTAAACTTAAATTCACACAGTGAATTGAAAATCTATTATCCTCTATGACTTTTATAGAAGCCTGGTCAATATAAATGGGCCTCTGGTGGCTCAACAGGCTAATGCAGCCTGTTATTAATAGCAACTGCTTGCAATATTGCAGGTTCAAGTCCCACCAGGCCCAAGGTTGACTCAGCCTTCCATCCTTTATAAGGTAGGTAAAATGAGGACCCAGGTTGTTGGGGGGCAATAAGTTGACTTTGTATATAGTATACAAAATGGATGAAGACTATTGCCTGACATAGTGTAAGCCGCCCTGAGTCTTTGGAGAAGGGCGGGATATAAATGCAAATAAAATAAAAAAATAAAATAAAAAAATAAAAATAAATAATGGTGAGGGATCTTGGGAGTTGCAGTTTGGTAATAGCTGGCTCCCTGCACCTATCTTACGCTTTGCAGTAGAATTATTCAGTAGAATAAAGAACCTTACTTTGAAGGCCTTGTTGGGATCTGGTGGAGCAGGAATATCTGGGCCCATGAACTGAACTTCGAGCAATAGCTGACTTGGCTCTGTGGTGAAGGAAAGGAAGGTAAGTGTGAATATGTGAGAATGAAAAAAGGAAACTAACATCAACATGCAGCAGATCACATTTAAATAAGTGTAAGGTCTCTACATTATAGCAGAGTTAAGTATTAGGAGAGCATGAGAAGTCGGGGGAACATATGGAAACTATAATTGCCTAGTGAGATTTACTCTATGAAGATGTGTGTACCATGAATCTGAGACTATAGAATACTAGAAAGGTTTTCCCCACTATAGCAGACTGATATAGCTATCCTTGAAATCATTTCCCTGTAATTATGACAAAAAAACTATGAAGTGCACATTCATAACTAGATAATATGTATTCTTAAGAAAATTAGAATGAAGATATTACTGAATGCTGGCTGGATATTTTCTTTTGGGAAAAGAATCAGTCAAAATAATCTTGAAATATTGAATCTTGCTTGAAAAGGTAATAGAGACTAGACTGAAAGTTGAAATAAAACTTAGTTCATATGCTGCACCCATAAGATGGTTTATTTAACCCAACTGCTAGATTCACACAACATGCTGAACCATAAGGTAATCATGCAAACTAAATTTATACCACAGGCTAAGCTAAAATGTGGTTGGCTAGTTCGTGATTCAATGCCTCAAGTGAGCTTTTATTATACCACAAAGGAAGGTGGCAGATGCTGTTCTGCAAATAGGACTTGTAGGAGGCACAGCATCCTATTTCTTTAACCATTTACAAAGCTAGATCTGAAAGCCAGATCTGAGAATGTAGTAAGTTGGGAGCAATTAAAACTCCATTTAAGGCTACACTGTCCTCTCTAGCACTCTCAACTCTATTGTTTACAGAATGTTTTCTTCCTGTTTTCAATGCAATCATGAAGCTGGGAGTTTGCAAGCGTTATACCCTGGTCTCTTAAGGTTAGCTTGCTCACTTGAAAGGCTTCTAAGCCCGCATACAGTCCCTCCCTTTGAACAATTTCTCACCAGGGTCCTCTCTCAGAACATGTTTGTATATTTTGCGGAGTCCAAAGACGTTGAGGAAATACCAGGAGGCCGAACTCACCCTGGGAAAAGAAGAATCTTCAGTAACTATCCTGAACAGCCTTGCTCACCAGTCCTGTACCGATGTCCTCTTCCCATCCTGCCACCCAAAGGACTGGCTAGACCAGGGGCAGATGGCGGCTTACCACGAGGGATCCATGGAAGGCAGGTTAATTCCACGCTGCAACATGGGCTTGAATCGCAGGGTCAAGGGGAAGGGAACCTTAGCTAGAAGGTTGGGAGGGAGAGGGGTTAGAGTGCCTCTCCCTCCAAATTCTACTCTTACCACTCAATCCCCCATTGCCCAACCTTTTGAAATTGCTGTTCCTTGTTGTTTTAGATATGACACCAGATCAGATGAAAATCTCCACTAAAACTGCTGGACCATCTAGTCCTTTCCCAAGGCATTCCAAACCTGATCATTATGTTGCTACAGTGGTAATGCTGTATTCTCTTTCCTGTATTATAAATTAACATGGGGCAGTGTACGGCTAACCTAAAATTCAAGGTAGAACTAAACAAAGTGAAAATCCTGGTTCGTGGTTCAGATGCTATAGTAGCAATTCCCAGGCTGTGCCTTTCAGATGTGCTGAGCTGGCTTTCTGGCTGAATAGTTATGGGAAATGGGGTCTCAGCATATCTGGAGGGCAGCAAGCAACAATCCCCTGCATTTCTACATTTGTAACAATATAAAACTAGGTTTACATCATGGACCAGCTAAACTAAGAACTATAAATCACACTGTACATTAGCAAAGTTATTGTCGCAGTCATCTTGCTCCCCTCGTCAGTTTCACTATTTTAATTAAAATGGTTCTGTTTCAACGGTTATTCTTCAAATATTGCAGGCTAATAATATAAATTCAATATTCACAAGCCTGAAGGTCATTGGAGACATTGAATAACAGAAAATATCAAATAAATAGGAAACTAAAGACAAAATGCTTTGTCACCTCCCCTCAATGATTCCCCTCCACTCACTAGCCACAAAGCCAGAGAAGGCCCAGTTGATCCAGCCTCCAATGAGAATCATGGGCAGAACATCAATAAGGTTGCCCTTCATCATCTCTGTAACCACTGTGGGATCTAAAGGAAAAGGAAAGGAAGTGTTAAATTAGAGCCCTAACCATGCAGTATAACATGCTTAACAGTATAGAAAAACTGCCGAATGTTTAAGGCTTATTAAAGTGAGCCTCCAAGTCAACTTTCACTCAGGCCTATTTTTAAAGTTTTGATCTGCGGTGGTTGCATTAAGGTAATCCTTACTGTACTTAAATATTACAATACAGGGATGGGGGTGGCAATTTTGAACCATGGTAACCAAGGAAAGTGTTTTGGTGCCCCACAGAGCTCTCTTCTGCTTGGAAGAATCTGATGAAACACAAAATGTATTTAATTAGCCTACTACACAGACCACCAAAGTCTGCTAGTTGCAGAGGATGTTGGCAAACACTTAAGCCTGAGTCCTACACTAAAGCACTTATTTTAGTTGACAGATTAGAAATTCTTTAGGGCACGGATATGAAACTTCTGACATTTGACATTTAATGGCTGGAGCAATGGCAAAAATTAAAGTTAGTGTTGTGTACTTAAAATTGAATACTGTAGTCAATATGATTGCTGTCATGTACTTAACAACCTATGAGAGAGGATTTGGAGAGGTGATTGAGTCTACACTGAATATTTCTAAAAGCTATGTGTCTCTGCCTTAGGAGAAATATATTGCCTGGAGCCTCCAGGCCTATTATGAAGTGGCTACCAATTTGGCAATGCCCTCCCTCCTTTTCCAGTTGGTGCTAATGCAAGAAGACAGTCTGACAAAAATGATCCAAAGAAGCAGCGATCTGCTTACATTCCCAGGCATTTCAGATAGTTCCCCTCCAATAAGATCGATAAGAAGACTGAGGAAAGATGGGATGAAGGATAAGGAAACCAGACTCAATGGCAGAACAATGGAGGACATGTGCAGGAGGCAGCATAAATTGGCCATGGTTTTTTTTTATGTACTATTCAGAAAAAGACAGGTTTGAGACACTGCATCCCAATAAGGCTAAGAAAACCATCTGCTAGAGCTGCTTTTGAAAGCTGCTGTCAGTCAAGATGACAAAGACAGTCAAAGATGGAATAGAATTGCTCCCTGCTCTGAATCTTGTCTTTTATCAAAACTTCATTTCTTTTTGCAGGGATAATCATATACCTTAGCCTAATTTAGTAATATATAATTTAATGTTTATATTCCAAAGAATGTGTATGACTTTAATATGTATGAGATAAGAGCAAATGGTTTGAGAAGACGAAGACCATGTTGGTATGGTTGGAGGAACCTCAATGAGATGGAAAAAGAGCAAATTTTTTAAAAAGACAATTGCAAAGCAGTGAGGTTATGGTGGAGGCAAGGTTACTGAATGGTTTAATATCAGCTAGATTTACCTTCTCATGTCTTAGTCCTTTAGCATACTATTTTGTATTATTTTTCTGTGTTATCTATTGCTGTGCTTCCCTCAAAAGGGAAAGGGTGATGGGTGTGTCTATCCAATAATCCTATCAGTATGATAAAGGAGAGTGCAGTATGATTTCTGTATTAGGAATGGGTGCAGGGAGCAAACTGAAAGCAGAGCAATTTTCCTACTTTACCTACTGAGTTAAAAGCAAAGGGAAATCTGAACCAACCATTCACTAGATTTCTCATTCTCTAAGTCATGGCAAAATTAGTGTTGGAAAGATGGAAGGCTAATAGAGAATACATAGTCAAATGGATGCCCCTGCAAATCATGGAGTGTAATACTTGTGAACTTTCTTGACAGCCTTCTGCCACACACAGAAGCAACACAGAAATATTTTCCATAAGAGAGTCTACAAGAGAGCCTTTAGACAACATTGTTTAATGCCCCCCTCTTCTTATGGGGGAGCCTTGGCTGGTTTATGTAACAGTGATAAAAGCAAGAAGGGTGATAATAGAGCTTGTTCTGTAAACTGACAGCTCTATTTTGAGAAAGCTTCAATAATAGCCATATACATCAGCTGGCTGGGAATTCTGGGAGTGGAAGTCCACATATCTTCAAGTTGCCAATTTTGAAAAACACTGATAAACATTAACATTTTAAAAGTCAATATTGATGCCCAGAACTGAGACTCTTTCTACAGATAACGATCTTTTCAACCAGAGCAGAAAATGGCAAAAACTGGCTTGAGGTGCTACTGCTACCTCCTCTGAGTACAAACCAGTCATACTTGTTACCTGTCAGTGGGTTTCGGGACTGCAGTTTGCGTTTAGTTTTGCGAAAGAAGCCATTCTCAGAATTATTGAAGTAATGCTTACGCATAAGAAAACCCTGAAAAAAATTTAAAGGTGACAGAACTTGAGATGAGAGTTGGGCTATTCAGAAAAAAAAATACACATAGTTCATGTTGATAATCTCCTTTAAATTTACCTTTATTTAGAGGTGCATACAGTACCTCTCTGGCATTCTATTTGAAATCTTCAGCATACCTTACTTATAGGTAGAGCACTGTTGTAGGTTTGCCTTCAGCTAGTCTCTTAAAGTTCAATCCTATCCATCTAGATGTAGAAAGCAAGCACACTGAGCAGCCAGCTTTAATTCCAGATAAGCACATAATTTTATATAGTCTGTAGTGCCATATTATGATGGATATCATTTTGATTTGGGTCAGGTGGATGGGGAGATGCACAGGCAAAGGTCAAATAAGGTAGGCTGATTAAAATAATAGTATTACCAGAACAATTTACAAAACAAGAACAACCTTAAATAAAACTAGCAAGAAGTCCAACAATTCTAGAATCCTGGAAGACAGCAACAATACTGAAGTTAAAATAAAGTTCAATGAAAAAGTCATCCCAAAACAGTCTTGGTTCGGGAATAGTTGTTATCCAAGAGAACTTGAGGTAAGTATCACCAAAAAAAAAAAAAAAACCACCCAGCAAAATCCACTTTGGTTATTGTTTGTTAGTTCATTTTGCATCCTTATCAAAGTTTTGGTTTTGATAGGAACAAGCACATGCAGCTTGAAATGCTGGGAGATAACTCCATGCCAAGAAACTTCTGATGGGTATCTGCCAAAATAGGTCTAAGGAATAGGGATGTTCAAGAAGAGGCTGATTTCATTCGCTCACCTGGTGAGTTAGGAACCGTCCATTTTCTCTCAAGAGGCGGCTGCGAGTCAGAATTTGCCTGACAGATAGAGCACTCAGTTCAGTTATAATACTAATAAAGTTTGTTAGCCCAAGAGATTATCTGATGTGCAAATCTATTGTAGATATATCATCAAACCACACTCTGTTCGCCCACACAATCCACCTGTATACAGTTGTTTAAGGCAGCATTTAAGGGCACTGATGAAGTAGTCTATGAAATTTAGTCATAATTGGTCCCTCAGAATCCCATAAAATATTATAGACATTGTAGGAGAAAAGCTTTGTTGGTATCAAAAATGAGAAGTCCTTTTAATAAAATGTGATAGTTGTCAGGTTCCAAGGAACACCCCCAATGAAATAAAGCTCTGAGGCTTGAGGTTCCTCAAAGTTCCAATTTATTAGAAATGTCATGTTGGCACAGCTGGGAAAACCCGAAACTGAAAGCTTCCAGGTTTTCCACACCCAGTTGACAGTTCACAGCCCTGCCCCACACCCACAAGTTCAACATATTGTCCAATCAACTCTTCACACTCAATTGGATACAATCTTCAGGCAGTCTCCATCAGAGGCAGGATGTCCTTGAATACGGAATACTGTTATGACTAACTTTTTACTGCTCCAACAACAACCCCTCCCAACTTCCCCAGCTAAAGTATATGGCAATTAAGAAGCAAAAAGAAAATTGCCTTCCAAAACTGACAATAGTTTTAAAAGGTACTACCAGAAGCCTTGATTTTTGCAGTATTATGCACGATTCCCACTGTGACTTTCCCTAGTATATTTTTGCAGCTGTTAGTTGACTTGGTTCAAATGTCTTTTAATATGACACTGGAAATAAGCAATTAAAAAACGGTTGGTATCCAAGTCTTCTTTGCATTTAGGATTCCTCATGATCAGCAAAATAACTCTACTCAAGAAGTATATTTTACCAGATACGACGAAGATTCCAAGACAGAAGGTTTCTATAGTAATTTGACTAGTCTTGCTAAGATTTTAACAGGTGCTGATGTCAACTTAATCAGGAAACTGAATGGATATTTATTAGAGATTAAACTAGAAGAACAAGTTAAGGAAACGATGATTGCTTGGGGGAAGAATTTTGATTATGGGATTGATTTGAGGTATGGCAAAAATTATGGACACATAATTATAAAATGACAATGTCTATGGCATATAAAGAGAATTTGTGTAAGATGTTTCATAGGTGGCATTTACCCGCAACAAGAATTGCCAGAATGTTCAAGGATAAATCCGAAAAATGTTGGAAATGTCATCAGACACCTGGATCATATTACCATATGTGGTGGACATGCGTGGAAGCTAAAAGATACTGGACTAAAATACACACATGGTTGGAAAAAAAGATTGAAAAACATATAGATTTTAAGCCAGAAGTTTTCTTATTGGGGATCATACCAGAAATATATAGTAGAGAATTGAAATATCTTATGGTGAGTATTGTAACAGCAGCCAGGATTGTGTTTGCTAAAAATTGGAAAAATGAGAAAATACCTTTGCAAAATGAATTTATTAGGAAAATAATGGAATGTGCAGAAATGAGTAAACTGACATTTGAAATTAGAGAGCAGGAAGAAAAGCAATATTATAAGATATGGGATTTATTTTATCAATGGCTAGAAGGAAAGTTATGTTAGTAAAGATTAGAGGAAGATTATTATTAATTGAAATATTAAACTGAATGGTTTTAGAACAATGGAATGAATTTTGTTATTAGATAAAATATATATTTGTGGACATGTATATGGAATGAGAGAACGAAAGGTTATAGCCATTGGTAAATTAAAAGATCAGATATTAGATGGAAGTAATGTAACATTAGATGAATTAAGGATATTTCTATGTTGAATGCGCATAAGAGATATGTAACCACCCCACCGACACACAGTAATTGGATTGAAAATGTTTTTATGTTTATGTGTTTTGTTTTAAAAAAATAAAAAATCTTTTTTTTTAAAAAAGCATATTTTACAACAGCTTCCTATAATTGTCATGAAGTCAGCATCCTATGCCTTTATATATATAAGCATAAGTATGTAATAACTATATTAATTGGATATAACGAAAGGAAACAATAGGACAGGAATGGTAGGCACGTTTGTGTTCTTATGCACGCCCCTTACAGACCTCTTAGGAATGGGGTGAGGTCAATAGTAGACAGTTTTTGGTTAAAGCTTTGGGGATTTTGAGAGGAGACCACAGAGTCAGGTAGTGTGTTCCAAGTATTAATAACTCTGTTATAGAAGTCATATTTTCTGCAATCAAGATTGAAGTGGTTAATATTAAGTTTAAATCTATTGTTTATTCATGTATTGTTGTGATTGAAGCTGAAGTAGTCTTTAACAGGAAGGACATTGCAATGATTCTATGAGTTAAACACAGGTCCTGTCGAAGGTGGCGGAGTTCTAAGTTTTCTAAACCCAAGATTTCAAGTCTGGTGGCATAACATATTTTGTTGTATTCAGAGGAATGGAGAACTCTTCTTGTAAAGTATTTCTGGACATGTTCAATTGTATTGATGTCTGAAATATGGTATGGGTTCCAGACAGGCAAGCTGAATTGGTCTAGCAAATGTTTTATAAGCTCTGGTTAGTAGTATAGTGTTTCTGGGGAAGAAACTACGTAAGATTAGGTTTACAACAATATACTATTGTTTATAATATTTAACAATATATTTATATTTACAATATAAAGATTAGGTTTATATTGGATATTATTGGAAGCCACTTGGGGAACCGTAGAGTTGCATTATGGAGACATAGTATTGTAAGTGATTTAAAAAATACAATGGGATTGCCTTGGAACTTCACAATAAAATATGCTATATAGCTGAAAATATCTATATGTTTCCATGAATGTTTCTGAAACTTTTCAAAATTTTTCAAAAGAAATATCCTCAAATATTTTTATAGGGAGTACAATACTCTTATAGGGAGAAACAATACTTTGTTTCTTTAAAAAGGGGGAGGGAAATGCAAAGAATATTGAAATAAACATATGTTCATATTCTTCATTTTCTCTTATATTTAATGCACCAATTATAAAACATTAATAGTGTGCAAACTTGTATTTTTTTTCTATATCTGGAATGAGAACTGTTTTTTTTAAAAAAATGAGCATAATGTTCTTGATGTTTGACCTTGATTGTAGCCTGCTGAAAATCCACTTTACACAAAGACACCATGAAGAAAAAGGTAGTACGTTCTTTTGTATTTTTGAGGAAGTTTGTGGGAAATAGTTTAAGAAATACAGGTTCATGGTATTATCTTGAAGTTTATATTTGCTTACTCTTAGCTGAGAAACATTAAAAAAGAAAAAGGCTATTGCTCCCTAATGTAAACATAATGGATTTTTTTTTAATGTAAGGTCTCTTTTCAACCCTTCACCCTGTTTTTCAGGAAAAGTGAAAAATATCATTTCAGGCAGATTAAAAGAGGGGGCAGGCTGTGAGTCTGCTCTACTGTTGTATTTATTGCCGCTGGTGGGTATTTTGATTTTATATTATCACTAGATTTATATTAAACTGAGTAGGCTTTGAGTACAGATAATCCTCGAGTTACGACCACTGAATCCAAAATTTATGTTGTTAAGCGAGACATTGAATCCTGTCCCCTTTACAACCTTGCCATAGTTGTTAAGTCAATCCCTGCAGTTGATAAATTAGTAACCCAGTTGTTAAGTAAATCTGATTTTCCCATTGACTGGACTAGTCAAAAGGTTGCAAAAGGCGACCACATGATCTTGGAGCACAGCAATGGTCATAAGTATGAACCTGGTCCCAAGCCTCTGGATTTTGATCACGGGAATGCTACAAAGGTTGTAAACTGTGAAAAATGGCCGTAGGTCACTTTTTCAGTGCCTTGTAACTTTGAATGGTCACTAAATGAATTGTTGTAGTTAACCAGTCTGGGAGAAGGTTCCTATTTTTGGCATTCTGGTGGGGGAATTCTGGGACTTGAAGTCCACAGGTCTGAAAAAAAGACCGGGCAAGAGAAAAGTAGGAACCCTGCCAAGAATTGGCAGAGAATTCTTGGAGGGGTTGCTACTTATTTCTTGCCCGGTTGTTTTCAAACTGGGCAACTTTTCAGACGTGTGGACTTCAAGTCCCAGAATTCCCCCGCCAGAATGCCAAAAGTGCGACAGAATTCTCGGATTTTCAACCATTCCAGCGGGCTCACGCATCTAGCCCCCCCCTCCCCGTCCTTTAAGTCAGGGGTCTCCAACCTTGGCAACTTTAAACCTGGAGGACTTCAACTCCCAGAATTCCCCAGGCAGCTTTGCTGGCTGGGGAATTCTGGGAGTTGAAGTCCTCCAGGCTTAAAGTTGCCATGGTTGGAGACCCCTGCTTTAAACCCTTTTGGAGCGTCGGCTCGTCCTTCGCAGCCTTCTCCGCGACTCACGTGTCTTGCCGTTGCTCAGGCCAGGCCGGCTTGCGATCGCCGCGCAGCAACTTCGCCACGCGCAGGCGCAGGATCCCCACAGCCACCGCGATCCAGGCCACGGGCAGCAAAATCCAGAAGCGAATGGAAGGATCCAGCCGCAGATCCGGCACCGACATGGCGAGAGAGAGACGGCGGAAGCAAAGAAAGAGCCTCCTTAATCATTGAGCCGAGCGAGCCGAGCCGAGCCGAGTCTGGAGGCAACGAGACGAAGGCGGCGGGAGCGCCGCCTAACCAACCGGAAGTATAGTTCACTTCCGGTGTCATGTTTATGTACCTTACCATCTCGAGAGCCCGAATGAAAACTGGAGGGAGACTCGGGTAAAGGAGGAATGGCCGCCCTCACGTTGCTATCATAAGCGATAGCGATTATTCCCGCCCCCCATTTAAACAGGGCAGCAGAGTAGTTGCCCTTAATTGGTGCCCCCTCTCCCTATTTCCAGCCTCTATTGGCAACTAAAGGCCATCACATCTGGAAGTTCACCAGGTCAGGCGAGGCTGCCCCATAATTAAACTGGGAAAATAAAACCACTTGAGCTCTCCTCAGATGTCGAGTGGAACCGCCTCCTGTCTTATAGCAGGAAAAGAAGAGCGTTGTTTTCATTTTTCTGCCCCGGGCAACTCTTGGTCATTTGGCGGCTTTCACTGGCTACATAAAGCTGCTATGGGGCGGGTGGGGGAGGGCAAAAGTTGCTTCCTTCTTCTAGCTCTCTTCCTTTCTGACTTGCTTGGAAGCGAGCCCGAGTCCGAGGAGAGACGTTAACCTCGCTTTTAAAGTCGTACGCGACTCTGGATGTAGAGAAGGGACGGGACTCTTTGGTGCTGCTGCTTGTAGAGAGACTAGGAATTCTGCCCTGTCCTCATTGTACCTGAATGTGCATTTCTGGGTTTCATGCAGGGGTGAAATCTAAAAATTTTCCCTACCGGTTCTGTGGGCGTGGCTTGGTGGGCGTGGGAGGGGAAGGATACTGCAAAATCTCCATTCCGTCCCCACTCCTGGGCGAAGGATATTGCAAGGCTTGACTCAGCCTTCCATCCTTTATAAGGTAGGTAAAATGAGGACCCAGATTGTTGGGGGGGCAATAAGTTGACTTTGTAAAAATATACAAATAGAATGAGACTATTGCCTTATACACTGTAAGCCGCCCTGAGTCTTCGGAGAAGGGCGGGGTATAAATGTAAACAACAACAAACAAACAAAATCTCCATTCCCACCCACTCCTGGGCAAAGGTTATTGCAAAATCTCCATTCCCACCCCACTCTGGGGCCAATCAGAGGTGGCATTTGCCAGTTCTCAGAACTATTCAAATTTTCCGCTACCGGTTCTCCAAACTATTCAAAATTTACGCTACCGGTTCTCCAGAACCTGTCAGAACCTGCTGGATTTCACCCTTGGTTTCATGGGCTCATCTGGTTTACGTGGGGTAAATATTCAAATTAGATAATTATAAAAACTGTCGGAAGAGAGAAAAAGATGGGGAGAAAAATGGGGGTGTATTTGCCTACAGGGTTTTTGTAGGCAATACAAAATACCATCTGCAAAAGCAGGTCGGGTGGACTCCCTTTTTAAAAATCTGCTTTTTTCTTTCCTGGTTATAGATATTTTTTCCAATTAACTGTTTTATTATTTTCCACTCCAGGGACTATTTACTAATATTTTTTGTGGAAGTCTCATGGTGATGCTTAGTGAACAGCAGCTACAAGAGAAGGTGCTTCAGTATGAAGCATTTATCAGTGATGTTTTGCAGAGAGACCTTAAGTGAGTGATTTTTAAAAATACTTTCCAAGTCCTCCTTTTAACTACCTCACTGCAGTTAACCCATCATATGTCATGCTTTCTAGGTTTCTTTGTCATTGATATGGATATTTCAGACATTGATATTTCCCTACAGGAAAGTGTTGGAGCAGCGAGATGAGATTTATGAAAAGATTGCTCAGTATTTGCAACTCAAGAACGTTATTGAACGTTTACAGGTAATTCAAAACTCTTTCCAATTACTTTGGAAAGATTTATGGAATATACCGTTTATACTACTTTGCAACCATGTGATGTAGTACTCTGTTGTAGTAGACACAGGAGATAAGAATTAAGAGCTGTTGTGCCCCAGGTAAATTGGTTATTTTCTTTTAGGAAACAGGAAGCCAGGAGCTGAAAACCCAAGTGGATCTAGGTTGCCATTTTTATGTCAATGCAGAAGTGTGAGTAGCTCACCAACAACTTTCTAGTCTTTTATGGTTTCTTTATATGTTCTGCAACTTTTGAGAAATTCAGTTAAAAATACTATTTTTATGCCTTTCATAAGAACCAACTGGTAAAATCGTAAAAGTTGAAATGAGACAGAGGGCTATTTAGTCCAATTTTCTCTTGCAAGAGAAGTGACCTTTGTGTACCTACTAGCAGTTAAGTTTGTTATAGTCAAATCAATTGTGACAGTTTATTCACCGATTATTTAATTTTCTTCATGATTGAGAAGAAGGCTCACTTCTTCAATGACTGCCAATCATACAAATACTAAAGTCTGAAGGATTTAATGAAGATAAATAGAAATGATAATATTTTTATAGTGAGATTAGATATACAAAGTACTTTGAAATTTATGATTATTATTGGTGATGATGATTCTTCATAAAACTAATTCGATCTATCTGTGTGTGATAGGTTTGAAGGATTTCAGCTAATAAAGAATATCTGGTGGAGGATAAACAAATTGCGTGCTAGATTAATATTTTCTGGACTGGCATCCTGTTTTTCACAGTCATTGACTATGAAGTCAATAAAAAGAACAGAAACACTATAGATTCTTGTATTATTCTTCCTTGGCTGATATGATTTGATTTATGACCAAAAGGCCCAAAAGCAAGTTATAAATTTAATTAATCTGGAATTAGATAAAACAATTTAACAAATAAAATATTTAATAACTATTACATAATACACTTAAACTCCAACTCATTGTTCATTTAATGACATTGTTCAAAGTTACAAGACACTGAAAAAAGTGACTTGGGGCCATTTTTCACACTTACGACCTTTGTAGCATCCCCGTGGTCATGTGATCAAAATTGGGCCTCTGGTGGCTCAGCAGACTAAGTTTGTCTGTTATTAACACAGTTGCTTGCAATTACTTGCAAGTTCAAGTCCCACCAGGCCCAAGGTTGACTCAGCCTTCCATCCTTTATAAGGTAGGTAAAATGAGGACCCAGATTGTTGGGGGCAATATTTATTTTTATTTATTTATTTATTATTTAAATTTTTATACCGCCCTTCTCCCGAAGGACTCAGGGCGGTTTACAGCCAGATAAAATAAACATTCCTATTACAAAATAAATACTATTAAAATACCACTAAAAAACTTATTCAATTTGGCCGCAATTAAAATTTAGCAAATAATAAAACCCATTAAAAACCCATTAAAAACCCATCGATAAAACCCAATTAAAAACCCATAAAAAGCTAACCCAGTCCAGCGCAAATAAATAAGTGAGTTTTGAGCTCATGCGAAGGGTTCGGAGGCCCGGAAGTTGACGAAGCCCTGGGGGGAGTCCGTCCCAGAGGGCGGGAGCCCCCACAGAGAAGGCCCTCCCCCTGGGTGTCGCCAGACGACACTGTCGCGCCGACGGCACCCTGAGGAGTCCCTCTCTGTGAGAGCGCACGGGTCGGTGAGAGGTATTCGGTAGCAGCAGGCGGTCCCGTAAGTAACCCGGCCCTATGCCATGGAGCGCTTTAAAGACGTTCACCAATACCTTGAAGCGCACCCGGAAGGCCACAGGTAGCCAGTGCAGCCTGCGCAGGATAGGTGTCACTGGAGCCACGAGGGCTCCTCTATCACCAGCAGCTGCATTCTGGACCAACTGCAGCCTCCGGATGCCCTTCAAGGGAGCCCCATGTAGAGAGCAGAGCAGTAGTCCAGGCGAGACGTCACAAGGGCGTGAGTGACTGTGCACAAGGCATCCCGGTCTAGAAAGGGGCGCAACTGGCGCACCAGGCGAACCTGGTGGAAAGCTCTCCTGGAGACGGCCGTCAAATGATCTTCAAAAGACAGCCGTGCATCCAGGAGAACGCCCAAATTGCGCACCCTCTCCATCGGGGCCAATGACTCGCTCCCGACAGTCAGCCGCGGACTCAGCTGGCTGTACCGGGATGCCGGCATCCACAGCCACTCCGTCTTGGAGGGATTGAGCTTGAGCCTGTTTCTCCCCATCCAGACCCGTACGGCTTCTAAACACCGGGACAGCACTTCGATAGCTTCATTGGGGTGGCCCGGTGTGGAAAAGTACAGCTGGGTGTCATCAGCGTACAGCTGGTACCTCACACCGAAGCCACTGATGATCTCACCCAGCGGCTTCATATAGATGTTGAACAGAAGGGGCGAGAATCGACCCTGCGGCACCCACAAGTGAGGTGCCGCGGGCCGACCTCTGCCCCCCCGTCAACACCGTCTGCGATCGGTCGGAGAGATAGGAGGAGAACCACCGATAAACGGTGCCTCCCACTCCCAATCCCTCCAACCGGCGCAGCAGGATACCATGGTCGATGGTATCGAAAGCCGCTGAGAGGTCTAATAGGACCAGGGCAGAGGAATAACCCCTATCCCTGGCCCTCCAGAGATCATCCACCAACGCGACCAAAGCCGTCTCAGTGCTGTAACCGGGTCGGAAGCCGGACTGGAACGGGTCCAGATAGACAGTTTCCTCCAGGTGCAGGGGAAACTGATATGCCACCATACTCTCTACAACCTTCGCCGCGAAGGGAAGGTTGGAGACCGGACGATAATTACCCAAAACAGCCGGGTCCAGGGAAGGCTTCTTGAGGAGGGGCCTCACCACCGCCTCTTTCAAGGCGGCCGGAAAGACTCCCTCCAACAAGGAAGCACTCGTAAGCCCCTGGAGCCAGCCTCGTGTCACCTCCTGAGTGGCCAGCACCAGCCAGGAGGGGCACGGGTCCAGTAAACACGTGGTGGCATTCAATCTACCCAGCAACCTGTCCATGTCCTCGGGAGTCACAGGGTCAAACTCATCCCAAACAACATCACCAAGACCGCGCTCAGATACCCCGTCTGAATCGCCACAATTTTGGTCCAGACCGTCCCTAAGCTGAACGATTTTATCGATAGATAACCGTTAAACTCCTCAGCACGTCCCGCATCGGGTCATCCCGCCTCCCCTGGTGAAGGAGGAGCGGGTCACCCGGAACAGGGCAGCTGGGCGGTTATCTGCCGGCGCAATGAGGGAGGAGGCGAGGAACGCCTCGCTTCCTCAGTGCCACTAGGTAGGTCCTAGTATAGGATCTAACTAGTGTCCGATCAGCCTCTGAACGGCTGGACCTCCAGGAACTCTCTAGGCGCCTTCTCCGCGTTTCATCCCCCTCAGCTCCTCGGAGAACCAAGGAGCCGGTTGGGATCTGCGCCGGGTCAGAGGCCGCAAAGGCACGACACGGTCCAAGGCCCCGGCCGCAGCCCGTTCCCAGGCTGCAGCTAGTTCCTCTGCCGTGCCGTGAGCCAGACCCTCAGGAAGTGGCCCAAGCTCCGTCCGAAACCTCTCTGGGTCCATCAGGCGCCTGGGACGGTACCATCGTAATGGTTCCGTCTCCCTGCGGTGTTGGGTAGCGGTCAGAAAGTCCAGGCGAAGGAGAGAGTGATCTGACCATGACAAAGGTTCAATGACTATTTCCTTTAAGTCCAGATCTCTCGACCACTGACCAGAGACAAAAATCAGGTCCAGTGTGCCTCCCCCGATGTGAGTGGGGCCATCCACTACTTGAGTCAGGTCCAAGGCCGTCATGGAGGCCAAGAACTCCCGAGCTACCGTCGATGACGAGCCGGCAGATGGCAAGTTAAAGTCCCCCATGACTAACAGTCTGGGGGTCTCCACTGCCACCCCGGCAAGCACCTCCAGGAGCTCGGGCAGGGCAGCTGTCACGCAGCAAGGAGCCAGGTACGCGACCAGCAAGCCCATCTGACATCTATGACCCCACCTCACAAAGAGGGATTCACACCCGGCGATCTGAGGTACAGTGGTCTCCCTCGGCTCTAGACTCTCTTTAATAACAACCGCCACCCCTCCACCCCTACCCTGGGCCCTCGGCTGATGGAATGCACGGAAACCCGGTGGGCACATCTCGACCAGGGGCACACCCCCTTCAGTGCCCAACCAGGTCTCCGTAACGCCTATAATATCCGCGGCACCCCCCTGAATCAGATCATGTATTAGGGGGGCCTTATTGGCCACGGACCGTGCGTTGCATAACATCAGACGCAGGCCCAGGCTCTGAGGGTCTTGACCATCCGGGGAACGGGAAAAGTCAGGGGGACCGGGGCACGCGATCGCCTGTAAACATCGAACGCGTGACCCCCTATGTTGATACGATCCCCCCCTTCCGCCATATCTGCCCCTCCCACTTACCGTGCAAATAGACTCACCCTCACACAAAGGAACACACTCCCCCATAACCTCCGAACCCATTTGATAGTCGCCACGAGCATGCGCTGGAACTGGTTTCCACCCGACGGGCTACCCCTCACCCACCCTAACCTCCCACCCCACCCAACACTACCTCCCCTCCAACCCAGACCCGTCAGTTCCTACCCCCCCCTTAAAATTCCCATTAAAATTCCCTTTAAAAACCCTATTAAAATAATTAATTAAAAATCCCCTGAGTCTCCTATTTTTGGCATGCCATCTCTCGGGGTTCCAAAACCCGTCCTCAAGATGGACCCTCGATAATGTGGAGGGCCAGACCCGCGAGAGAGGGGAATCTCGCAGGGCAAGAAGGTCAGCCGCTGTAAATGTCCGCATGATAAAAGTCCGGCAAACGGACCCATCCTGGACCTGTCAAGATGGAAGTTGACGCACCAGGAGTTCCGAGTAGAAGACAAGACGGGATATAGGTCTTGGGCGGTAGATGAACAAACCGCCATGATTAAGTCAGAGCTCCAACCCCTCTTCTCCAGTCCCGAGGGGTGGTCTGTGGGCACAAAGGGGGGGGGAGAGGATATAGTCCTACAATAGTCAAGCTAGGATTGTCCAGGACCATCCTCAATTCCCCCACTGGGGACCAAAGGTCTTCAAACGATCCCCTTGCAGCCAGCCCATGGGCATCCTCAAAGATGGTAAAAAAGGTGCCTACATGGCCCGTGATCGTCCTTCAAGTTGACAAAGAGGACGAAACACGCGCCTAGTGGGCCAAGCTGCTCCACCGACGAGGCATCTCTCTCCGACAAGTCCGGGGGGGGGCAAAGGACTCAAAAAGCCCCCACTGACGGTCTATAGACGTCCTCCAGGTGGTAGCGAGGGCGTCCCCTGGACCCGTGGACAGCCTTCAAGATGACAAAGAAGGCGACCATCGGGCCTCTTTGTGGCCGCTAAGCCTGGCCTTCAGCTGGAATAGGCCACTCACCCGCCAGGTTTGCTGGGTCATGCCACGAATCGCCGAACCCAGTCAACCACCAACAGGCTAGGCCCTAGCCAAGCCGGTCCAGCCAGGCCGCCGCCACCGCCGTCACCGACACCGACACCGACTCTTCCGCTGCCGGGGGGAAAGAGCCTCCAGGCCAGGCCGCCGCCGCCACCGAAAGACTCGGCCGCCGCCACCGTTGGATAGGGGCCAGGCAGCTCCCACACGGGCACCGCAGACGAGGGGGGACAAAGGGGAGAGAGGCTCTAGGCCCCTCCCAAAGCAGGGCCAAGCCAGGCCGCCGACCACCGCCGACCACCGCCGCCTGAAAGCCGCCGGAAAAGCCGGCCGCCGCCGCCGCCGCTGGAAAAGCCCGGCCACTGCCACCCAGCCAGGCCGCTGCCGCCCGGCCTGGAGAGGGCCGGACCGCTGCCGCTGCCGCTGCCGCTGTTGGAAAAGGCCCGGCCGCTGGAAAAGGCCGGGCCGCCGCCGCCGTCACCGCCGCCGCCATCGTCGGCCGCGCCGCCGGAGGGAGAGCGCTCCGGGACTCCTCCCAAGGGAACCCGGAGACGCCCCGCCTCAATTTGCCCAGCCTCTGACTCCCCGGACTCTCACCTACCCGGGCGGGGGGTCCAAGCTGTCAAAAGGACCCCCCCCCACCCGGTCTGGCCCGAAATAGGCCCGTCGCCGCATCAGCTGTTCAGCGGTGCGGCCGCCATCTTGGACATGCGTAAAGTTGACTTTGTATATATAATATACAAATGGATGAAGACTATTGCTTAACACAGTGTAAGCCGCCCTGAGTCTTCGGAGAAGGGCGGGATATAAATTCAAATTAAAAAAATAATAATTCAGATGCTTGGCAACTGGTTCATACTTATGACCGTTGCTGTGTCCCAAGGTCATGTGATCACCTATTGCAACCTTTTTAAAGCAAAATCAATGGGGAAGCCAGATTCACTTAACAACCGTGCTAACTTATCAATTGCAGTGATTTATTTAACAACCATGGCAAAGAAGGTCATAAAATGGGGCAAAACTCACTTAACAAATTTCTCAACACAAATTTTGAGCTCAGTTGTGGTTGTAAGTCAAGGACTATCTGTATTCAGAATATCTTGTCTTGGTTTGGATTTTAAAAGGCCAGGTAACTTCCTGCCATTCTTAAAAATATTTTTTGAAATATTCACAATAGGTATCAGATTTTTATAACTGCCATAATTAATAACCACTGATAGTTTCAATCTTCAGATTTATCTATTTCTTATTGAAAATTATTTTTCTGTCTTGACTCTCCCACCTTTGGATGCCCCTATAGTCTAGTATTAGATAACCTTATTTATAATATGACAAGGAATCTATACATCTTCTCATGGCCCAATCTTATTTTTTTTTCTTAACCTGAAACACTTCTCAAAAGGTTGAAATACATTTCATTAGGAAAAAAAAAACCAGAAAATTAAAATTCTGTTCTTTAAATGTAAGGAAATAATAGCACAATAGGGTTCCCAACTTAAAATTTTGAAAGTAATCTCTGCTAAATTCTTGTAAATGGTTTCTTTTTTTTGGTTAGGCTGTCATAGGACAGCTGTAAAGGTTGATATTTATTTATAGAGCACCGTTTATATACTGTATGCTGTAATTTGGAGGCTAATCCCCAAAGAAAACATCCAGATCTTTTCTAAAGCCATAATTTTCATGTTGAATTGCATGAGAAAGCTCTAAGTGAAGTGTGAAAAATGATTTAATGAAAGATTCTTGTTGGACTAATGGGTAAATCTGCAGAGGAGATTGCCTGCAATTTCTCTGTATTATTTGGACCTTTAGTTCTCCATCCCCTCAATCAGGAAACATGCTCAGAATGATGAGTCATACACTCAGGCTATTCTTAGTGGTAAAACATTCTGCAGAAAACTCTTTGGGCTGCACAATAAAATGTTTTTAGGTTCAGGGTTTTAAAAAAATATATACTGTACATTTACATTTATTTATTAAATTTATATGCTGCCCATCTTGCTGTCTGAGGCGACTCTGCTATTTTAGGAAGCATTGTTTTTAACAAATGGTATTAGAAATGAAAAGAAGATGAAACACTGAAAAAAGGCAAAGTCAGAAGAGAGACAAGCAGCGAAAGTCCTCCTGACTTCCCCCCCCCCGCCCCATATTTCAGAATATGTGTCTGAAGGGTGTTAACTCTCTTTACCAAATTTCCCTATAAATAAAAAATATTAAAATTTCCTTTTTCAGCCTGGGAAAATATGGTATAAAAATGTTCTCAGCTTTCCCCTAAATATTAGTGCTATGAAACCTATAAATTCATTTCGAATAGATGATGATGATTTGTGGGTATTTTATCCCCAGATGAACCCATTCTTGGTTAAGAACAAAAGGTTGTGCATTGAAAGATGATGTGCAGAATGAGAGCCAAATTTAGGCTGCTTTCCCACTAGACAGGTGGCTGAGTGTGAAGTAACACTTCATTCTTTCCCCTTCCTAATAGCAGAGGGCCAAGGATAGTGTGAACACACATTAAGTGTAAGCAGAAAGAGATTGTGTTTGCCAAACAAAAACGCAATGATGAAAAGCTGGCATCCTATATAAGAATGAAAAATATTTAACAAAGATGGGTAATTGTTGATGAATAAGATAATCTCTCAGGGTTTAAAAATTGATTAATTTTCATAAATTGTCTTTAAAATAAGTTAACTCTATTTCAGAACTTACAAGTAGTCCTCAACTTAACAACAACAATTGGGACAGGAATTTCTATCAGAGCAGATGTTACAGTGAGTCATCATGTCACCAGACTTGGGTTTACATTTATATTTACCTATTTTTGGTAAAAATAAACTACTATTTTAGTTAAGTAAATCCAGCTTCCCCAATTGACTTGTCAGAAACCAGCTGGGAAGATCACAAATTGTGATCGTGTGACGAGGATGCTATGACAGTCACATGTGAGGACAAATTGTAAGTCACTTTTTCCAAGGCTATTGTAACTTTCAACCATCATTACATGATCATAAACCAAAGATTACCTGTAATTGCTATCTTCAAATACTGTATAACCTATATACATGAGCATGTTTTCTCCTTCCACACAATGTGGGTCTCATGGAGTTGCCCTGGGAAGGGGAGAGGAAAGAAAGAAGATGAAAACTGGATAGAGATAAGACAAGGGGAAGAAGTAGCTGGGAAGAACAGAAAAGAAATAAACCCTGTTGAAACATTGCAAAAATCCTTCAATTTCCAACCATCCAGTCAGAGCTGAGGAAGCTTCTTGGATGTACATCTTCAAAGAAAAACAAAGTCCAGTTGCCTCTTGAAAAAGCACCTTTGGGATTACAAAAAGGGCTAAATTCACCAGACAGATTGTTATTGCACTCTATTGTGCCTATTCTTTTCAACAGTTTCTTCTTTTATCATCTTCTTTTATGTTGAGGCATTGGCATTAAAAGGCATTAAAAGGTATTGGTGGTTTAATGGACAGCATGGTGCACTCTTTCAATGTCATCCTACAGTGATACAAATATAATATGCTGGAAAGCTAACTTTACATGTATATATGTCAGTGGTGGGTTGCTATCGGTTTGCCCTGGGTCGGGCAAACTGGTGGCGGCAGCAGGAGGCTCCGCCCACCCACTCGGATGTCTCTGCGTGTACGCAGAAGTGTCACGTGTGGGGCGCATGCGCCCATGAACAAACCAGTAACGAACAAAATTGAAATCCACTACTGATAAATGTATGGGCATAGGGAAGTACAACAGTTTATAGAAAACAATGTACAAAGTCAACTCTTTTTCTCTTTGCTTTCCTGCTCTAAGATCTTTTTCCTCTTATAGAAAAAAATTAACCCATCCCATCTATTTTGTTACTTTTGGTTATACTGCTGTCACCCAAATATTTCAAAACTGGAAAAAGAAACAATAGATACACAGCAGGGGGCAGTATTTAGATGGCTTTAACCAATCCAAAAAATGCTAAATAGGAACAGATCTGGGTAGTATTTGGATAGGAGACAATCAAGAAATCCTGAATCTGGAAGCTAGATAGGGAAGCTTGAAAAAAGTCCCAGATAAAGACAGTGGCAAACCATTTCCATTTTGCTTCCAACAGAGCTAATATTCATGTAGTTACCGAGGTTGATCTCAACTGAAGGAAATCTTTACATTGTATGCTTTGTTTACTATACTCCCATTTTTTTCTTGGTTCATTAACTTCAGTATATTCTATCTCAACATGGTATATTTTACGTTTCAAATCTTCCTAGTATCTGCCAGTTTACCTTTCATGAAGAAAATAGGAACAGATGGCTCATTTTCTCTGAGATATATTTGCCAATTTTTTTAATAATATAAATTGTGATTGGATTTACGTACGGTAACATGCAACCATGGTTCCCTTAGCCTTTATTAAAGAAATCATAAATGCCTAGAACTGTTCAATTCAAAATGAAACAAACTCATGTAATTTAGCAGAACATGTGACCTGAGCTTTTATACTCATAGAATCCCAGTTGCTATTTCTGTTATCTCTGTGGCTACATTAAATGCCAATTGTACCTTTTCCTGCCTATAGGCCTGATACATCCACCATATTTGTAGCTCTGGGTTATGGGTTCTTTGTGGAACTGACTCTACCAGAGGCACTAACCTTCATTGAGAAAAAGACGAAGTTGCTTAATGAGTGAGTAGAAGAATTTAGTCTTTATATTTTCTATTCCCACCTCATTACTGAAAGATGCTTTGCTCTGTTGTGTCCTATTTGATAAAACCTAGGGTTAGTATCCTTTTCTAGCTGTTCTTTAGTAGCATATTTTCTGGCTGCTATAAGCAGAACAAGCTTCTTGAATATATGTTCAAGATGGGATTAGATTATAGTATAGCCAATTTTTAAAATAAATATTTGATTCAGTAGATCCATGTATTCGTTTAGAGCATCTACGTATTATTGACTTAATATGGTTAACTGTCTAGCACAGAAAAATCTGCAGTTTGTATTGTTGTGCATGAGGCTAAGGAATCTGACAGTCATCGGCCATCACAAAAATAAATTCACAGGGTTTGAAAAAAATGTCATCTGATATATATTAATGTAAACTCAGTGCAACTTTACGGTATTGGTATAAATTTCATGCAGCTATCTATCATTAGTCATTGCTACAACAAGTGAGGAGATTGAAAGAACAAGGAGGAGGCTGCAAGTGTATGATTAGAAGCAAGATAGGCTCCTAAACTGGTTTTCAGTGCAGTTGCTGAATCTGGAATTTATGGAGTATAATTTTGCTCATTGGAATATATCCTTAAACACTAGCCATTAGTGGGAATACTTTTTCTAAATTCTTTCTTCCTGCTGAGACCATGTTATCCACTGCATTTAAGGCATTTAAAAAGTGCCTTTCTATAAGTGTAAAGGCAATTTCAAACCAAAGATGATGGAAAATAGATCATTTGTAAAATAGGAATGGTAACTGAATTGTAATAATAACCAAACTGAATTAAAACTAAACCACAATTAAAATGACTTGTTCGCAGTGTAGAATTGGAAATGGGCAGTGAAGTGATATCAGTAACTTGGATACTTTTGAAAATGCGAGAGCCAGTTTTGTGGAGGATAGCTTGAATTGTGGGCAGCTACACTCTACATCGAGTCCTCTTTTTACTTCTATAGGCTCCAGCAAACTATAAAATATAAAACTATAAAATATTGAGACGAGCAAGCATAGATAAAGTCTCTTGTGCAGAAACAAATATGTCCTTTTGTGCAGCTTAATCCATGTTTGTATTCAGTGGAGTTTGAACTTTGATGGGTTCTTATAGGATTGCATTCGTATTCACTCATATAAATTTTCCAGCATGCACTATAAAAACAGGTCCTCCCTGTATGCCATACGGTCTTTATCTATGGGTGGTCAAGAGCTGTTACAGTTTAACAGGCCAATCCTTCCTTCTCCATTATCTCCTGTGGATTTTTTTCTGTTTTTTAACAGGCTCAGTGAAACTCTTACCAAAGATTCTGCCAGAATAAAAGCCAATATCCGGATGGTTTTAGAGGTAATGGGATGTGGTCAGCAAAGTTTTTACTGTTGGGGAAGAAATGGGGGGATGTGACAGATGGCATTCATTCTTCTGGCAGGCAGAGCAAGAAATGATGGTGGGTTGAAACTAGACTTGAAGAAAAGAGTAATTGCAAAGAATTAGCAAGAACTGCTCTTTCATAGGCTAGTGTTCTATGACTGACTTTCCCAAACTGCAATGTTGGCAGATATGTTGGATGGCTATTTCCATCTTCCATAAGTAGTGTGATCATGTAACATATAGGCTGAAGAGGTTAGGTGCTTTGGTCCCACATCAGATCCAGAAAGCTCCTTTATGGGACAAAGAGGATATTTTTTTTCTAATATAGTATGTGTTATAGATCACAATTGTGCTGTAAAAGAAAATAAAAGGAATCAGTAGAGAAACCTGAGTCTCATCTTCCTTTTTTTTCTGAAGGGATTACGTGAACTGCAAGGTTTCAGAGATCTGCCTGAGGAGAACAGAATGGATGTTTTCCTCTAGGTATCCGTCTTCTATGATCCAAAGGAATTAATTTTTGTTTTCTAGAAGAAAATTTGATTGTGGACTTTTTTGCTGCAGTAGGGGCTGCATGCATGAGGAGAAACTGGTGAATGAGAGACAGTGACATGAGGTAGTGATGGGGAAGAGAAGCTCCACTTTTAGTGAGGGTGTTAGGCTCTTTGAACTTCCTCCCATGTCTGGTTCCAATTTTAGTGTTTCATTTTGAAAATAATTGTATTAATAAAGATTCTGTATTTGTACTGGACTCTTGTCTCTTAGCTTCCTTCCATTTTCAGTATCTGTTCCATTCACTTGTATTTTAATTTATAAAAATAAGCTCTGCTTTTACTTGTGCAAAATTGGCATCCTTACTTTTTTCCCTTATTTTGTGTTTATAACCTTTATTCCTATTAAAATAAATAAAATATAAAAAGTAAAAATAAGATATATTTGTATGATTTATAGAAAGATTTCATGAACTTTTTTGATACTTGATAGAATTGAACAATCTTGGTATTGCAATTATTTATTGTTTTTTTTGATAATGAAATTTCAACATAGAAGAGAGGACCTCCCTTTCAAAACGTAACTGCCATCAGTCATACACCTCAGTTGTATTCTTTCAAATTAACAATCTGGAAAAAAACCCTGCAGTGCAATGCCCTTATACAAATCAGTGATACCACTGCATCTGGAATATTGTGAGTACTTTTGTTTACCACATTTGATAAAGGATAAATCCAGGCTGGAAGTACAATGCCTCCTAATACCTCTTGCAGAAGAACAGAGTGGAGAAGTGAATGAGGGGTATGTCTCCACCTTCATCTTGCAAACATTCCAAAGGTATCTGACTGGCTACTAGGAGAAATGAAAGAACTGACAAAATTGGCCTTGATCATATCCAGCAAAGCTACTCTTATCTTAATAGGAATTTTTCCTGTCCTGATTATAAAATACTGATTCCCATGTATAAATCAGAAACAGAGATAATAGGGAGTTGGGGCTGATTTACCAGCTTCTTACTCTAGTGACTTAGTGTCCTTTCACATAACACTCTTCACCTGATTGAGTTAGCCCATTTTCTAGGTAGACCTTCCCCTTCTTTTTAATCACAATTTTCATAGCTCAATTTGATCAACATTAAACCATACATTGTTCAAATAGGCTGGGTTACCCAACATGTTAAGCCACACTCGAAAAACAAAATCTAATACAGTAAAAATTATTGCCAAGCTTAACATGTGCAAATGCACCTGTTCAGTATTTAGCTGATCTGCTAAAATGTAGTCTCTGAATAAACCCAGTAGATTGATCTAATTTTGCTGCTGAGGGATATGCAAAGTATTGCAATTGTGGAGTGAACCAGGCACAGACCTGGAGCTTGCATGCCTGTTACTGGTAGTTAAAGGTAAGTAAGATGGCGAGCTGTGTGGATACATGGTGACTAAGGTGATGGGTTGGGAGGTATGTATTACTTAAATTCAAGACAGCCAATAGGAAGGCACTGTGATCATTTACATGCGGGCTGCTCAACAAGCTAGATGTTAGCCCTTTGAAGTACCTGAATAATCCCTGAAGCATAGCAATGAATACTAGTTCTATATTTAAGGTTACATTAACAGACTCTTGCAAGTCTGAAACTATTTAAGGTTAGTAACAGAGTTGGAAGGGACCTTGGAGGTCATCAAGTCCAACCCCCTGCTCATACAGGAGACCTCTACTAGGCATTCGAGCTGCCGAACTGCCAGCCTTTCTGATAGACAAGCTTAGTGTCTTAGCCACTTGAGCCACTTAGGCTTCTCTTCTTTGTTTTTACTCTCCGGAAAACTATGGTCTCTTCTGAAATATTTTTCACACCTTTCTGCTTCTGTGAACTGAGATACAATTTGCATGATGATTGTCTAATCTGCAGCTTTTCCTCTTGTCTCCCAAGATAATTATCATATATCATTACAATGGAAGAAGTAAATAGGGCTCCTAGCTTAGTTCTACTTTCCTCCTAAGACTCCTGATTTTTTTTCTTGGCCAAAATCTGGAACAGAACTGATGGGCCGGTGTCTTGAGGCTGTGCGGGTCTGGATAGGGAGGAACAGGCTCCAGCTCAACCCCTCCAAGACCGAGTGGCTGTGGGTTCCGGCGTCCCGGTACAGTCAGCTTACGCCAACGGTTCTCAACCTGTGGGTCGGGACCCCTTTGGGGGTCAAATGACAATTTGCCAGGGGTCGCCTAAGACCATCGGAAATATGGGAAGTATACTTGCGAATCGAAGAATCGCGCTCCAATGGTTGACTCCACAAGCCAGCTGCAGGCTCTTCAAATCGCTAGCCGAATTCGGCTTCAGGCACGATGAATTAAAAAAGAGAGAAATCTTTGCTCTGATGTCTCCCTCTCAAGCAAGCTGCAATCACTCCCAATCGCTAGCCTAATCTGGCTTCAGGCGCGATAAACTTAATAGGGGAGGAGTCTCCGCTTTAATGCCTCCATCCTCAAGGCAATCGCAAGCAGTTCAGATCGCTAGCCAATACGGCTTCAGGCGCGATAAATTCAAAACGAAAATAATTTTATGGTTGGGGTTGCCACATCGTGGGGAATTGCATTAAAGGGGTCGCAGCACTATAAAGGTTGAGAACCACTGGCTTACGCCATCGCTGACTGTTGGGGGGGAAGTACTGGCCCCCAGGGG
The DNA here is from genome assembly GCF_028640845.1 of Ahaetulla prasina. Classification (NCBI taxonomy): domain Eukaryota; kingdom Metazoa; phylum Chordata; class Lepidosauria; order Squamata; family Colubridae; genus Ahaetulla; species Ahaetulla prasina. The sequence goes on from NC_080540.1 coordinate 172,921,784, forward strand.
AAGAGTGCGCAACTTAGGCATTCTCCTGGAATGTCTTTAGAAGAACACTTGACGGCCGTCGCCAGGGGAGCATTTTATCAGGTTCACCTGATTCGCCAGTTGCGCCCCTTCCTTGATCGGGACTCCTTACGCACGGTCACTTATGCCCTCGTCACTTCCCGCCTGGACTATTGCAATGCTCTCTACATGGGGCTCCCCTTGAAGAGCACCAGGAGGCTCCAGCTAGTCCAGAATGCGGCCGCACGGGTGATAGAGGGGCACCGCTGTTCTATATAACACCCATCCTGCGCGGCCTGCACTGGCTGCCGGTAGCCTTCCGGGTGCAATTCAAGATGCTGGTTACCACCTTTAAAGCGCTCCATGGCTTAGGACCGGGGTATTTGCGAGACCACCTTCTGCCACCGATTGCCTCCCAACAACCTGTGTGCTCCCACAGAGCGGGCCTCCTCAGGGTGCCGTAGACCAAACAATGTAGGGTGGTGGCCCCCAGGGGGAGGGCCTTCTCTGTGGCAGCACCAGCCCTATGGAACGAGCTACCTCCGGGGTTACGCCAACTCTCCGACCTCCGGGCCTTCAAACATGAACTGAAGACATTATTTCACCGAGTGGGACTAGCCTAAGATTTATATTTATATTTATTTAAATTTTTATACCGCCCTTCTCCCGAAGGACTCAGGGCGGTGTACAGCCAAAAATAAAAACAGCAAGTATACAAAGTTAAAATATCAATTTAAAATACCTGTTCCATAATGGCCGAATTAAAACCGTCAGATTGACCTAACCTAAAATACCCCATATAAAATGCAAAGGATTAAAACTTTAAAATTTAGAATTTAAAAAAAATCCAATCCCGCTTGAATAAATAAATGAGTTTTTAATTCCCGGCGAAAGGTCCGAAGGTCAGATATTTGGCGTAAACTGGGGGGAAGGTCGTTCCAGAGCGTAGGTGCTCCAACAGAGAAGGCCCTCCCCCTGGGGGCCGCCAGCCGGCATTGCTTGGCGGACGGCACCCTGAGGAGACCCTCTCTGTGAGAGCGTACGGGTCGATGGGAGGCATAAGGTACCAGCAGGCGGTCCCGTAAGTACCCAGGCCCTAAGCCATGGAGCGCTTAAGACATATTTTAGCGAAATTTTAATGGGTTTTAATCGGTCTCTGACCGTTTTAGTGATTCGGCCAGTAAATATTTGTTTTTAATTGTTTTTAAATATTGTTATTTATTATATTTATATTGTATTGGTGTGTGTATTTTAAGTTTGGCTGTAAACTGCCCTGAGTCCTCCGGGAGATGGTGCAGTATAGAAATTAATTATAAATAAATAAAAATAAATAAAAACAAACTGATCTTGATTTTGCTATCTTGCATTGAGTAATAATTTGTTTTGTCTGTGCCTCTATCGTTGACTTTTCAGTTCTTCATTTAATGGATATTATGGATTTCCATCAAGCTTATTGCAAAATGTGATGTTCCTTCTCTGAGCAATCAGGTATATGAGATATGTACAAGGCCCAGAAGACAAAGAAGGCCAGCATTCTGGAAGGCTGGAACTGGGAAAGAAATGGGACACTGACAAAATGTATGAGAAAAAAATGCAGATAAGGAGAGAAAGGTAAAAAAGTTTCAGGAGCAACATTCTCATAATGAAGTTACCATGCTTAGGAATCCTGGACAAGGTGCAATAATGCTAATAGTTGGGGGATCAGAATAGAGTTCCAAGTTTGTAAAAGTTGATTAGATGAAAGATTTTTGAAACACAAGTATACCAAATGATAATTCCCAAGTTAGCTACTAGAAGATGATTCTTTAAATGGCAGTCCAAAAATGCTGAAATTTGTGATAAATTAGTTTTAGGTTTATGCAAAATCTCTCAAATTCAACCATTTTGGATGCAAAATGTCTTTTCAGTGCAATCTACATATTTGAATGCAGAACACTATTCTGATCATTTTATAAGAATCTGTAACATCCCTGGCTGGATAACCTTTAAAAACCATGACTTTTTCTGAAACAGGATATAAAAACCAATTGATGTGTCATATTTGCCAGTTTGCATTTGCATGCAAATTTATGTCAACATTTTAATGTTTTTTATGTTTTTAATTTTAACCCTTTTGGAAATTCTATTGAAGAATGCCTAATAAATGCTGTACGTATAAATGAAACCAACGGCATTAAACTGCTAAGGTGAAAGCCTGCCTAGATCACTAAGATTTAGGATGTACACTGAATTCAGTGGCATAGCAAAGACAGCAACTTCCTTTAATTTCTATTGAAAAGTAGGATTTTCTGTTTGTTAAATCAGTCTGAGTTTATAGTTCACTGAACTCTGGTTAAAGGAATTCTAATATTTTACCTTAATAATCCTGACAAGCACCCCAAAATTTGCTTATAATCACTGATGAACTGCTTCTGTGATAAATAGTTTCCCTATGACTAATTGCAAAAAATGAACTATGACCTTGTTGTTCCTCCTGATTCTGACGGCATTTGGGGAGAAAAAAATGTTTCCCCCTTCATCTTACAAAATGATGCCTCCTAGCAGGCCAAAGGTCATCAACACTCCTTCCATCCCTTTCCAGAGCCAGTCTAGGCCTGGGAAACTTTCCTTTAGGAAAGGCACGGAGCCTTTTGAACGGTCCTATCCTTCTGGGGCCAGAGGTTACCATGGCAGCATCTTATTTCTCTCCCACCCACTCTTTCCCCCTCCCCTTGTCTCCGCTGTCATGGTGGCTTTCCGTTGCCGTGGTAACCGCGGGGCAAATAAGGATCAGGCGAAGGGGGCGAGAAGGTCGTGGGCTGGCTGCCACGAAGGCAAGATCTACCCGCTCGCAAGGGTAGGCGGAGGGGGCGGCGGTCTTTGGCTGGAGTGGACATCCCCCCCCCCCGCCCGTCCCGCCTATCTCACGCCTGGGTCCTATCTCCAGCCCAGCTTTCTCCAAACAGGTATCCTCATGGCGTCTGGGAATGGTGGGAATGTTAGTCCTAACACAGCTGCAGGAGTTCCGTCCCTCTCCGCATTTGCAAGAGCCCTGCGGACTCCCTCGTGCAAAGGCAAAGCCTAGATGCCTTGGAATCTCTCCTCCCGCAGTTGGCATCCAACAGGTCGAGAAGTCCGGAAGCGCAAGGATTGCGCTCACTCCATCTTCAACCCAGGGAGTTCTGGTGCCGTCTCGAGCCCGCCAGTCCAGAGCGGTCAGCCCAGCCTGGGATTCTCGGCTCTCCGTAACCCCTTCTTTAGGAAAGAATCCCTGGCGTCCTGGTTTCAATAGATCTCCCGCCTCGGCCTGAGCAGAGAGATCCAGAGACCCTCAATTTCTCCCGCCTCGTTCTAGCAGAGATCGGGCTCACGCCAGTCTTCCGCGGGGTTCAGACCGGACCCGAGACTCTGCCTGGAGCGCTCCTACCCGCGGACACCGTGCAACCCCGAGCAGAGAGTTGACGGAACCAGGCGTCCGGCCCGCTGCCCGGCTCCGCCTTCTCTCCATGTGACAGGCGCCGTCACTGCTGCATCCCCGGCGCTGCAACCAGCGGCCTGCACGGCTCGTCAGAGGCAGGAAGAAGAGCGGATCCGCCCCCTCTCCCCCTCCCCGCACCTTCTCCCCCATTCACCCTCCCCGGCACATCCCAGAGCACCCACGCCGAGTGGCAAGGCGGTCCGGCTACGTCAAGGTCTTGCGGGGGACACTCGCCGCCTCCCCACGGGAGAGAGCCCGCCTCGCCAAGCCTTCCCGACGGCGATCCATCCCAGCGGAGAGAGCCTCAACTTGAGACCGGTCTGCAACCCCAAGTGGGACCAGCAGAGGTGGTGGGAAAGAGCAACAGGGCCAGCGGACGAACTGAGAAGAAAAGTGGGAACTAGGGGACCAAGAAGGGTCGTTCTCGCCTGGGAAACAGCAAGCGGACTGGCAAGCCACCCACCTCCCGGCGGCAGAGCTGGGCCCCCCTACCCAGCCCATGGAGCCGCCGGGATCTGGGTTGGGGGGCACTGCCATGCTCACTGGTGAGTAGTAGACGATGGAGGGAGAAGGAGAGACCTCTGTCCATGCCTCTTCTCTAAGTCTAAGACCTTAAGAGATCCAGAAGGTAATGATCCCTCCACACAGCTGACAGCTGGTTTTAGGTTAGGCAGCCTGGGAAAAGATGGGCACAGCATTTTGGGCAAGTGATACCACCTCCCACTCCCATGACTGGAAAGTGACAGAAAGAAGGCACACCTGTCCTTCTGCCAATCTTGAGTCTGAAGTCATTTTCAGATTATTGTCAACCCATTCTTGTTAAAATCTGGGAAAAAGAGAGAGAGACAGGATTGATGTGCAAACAGGGTGGAACTGTATGTGTTTATTTGTGGGTCCCCTTTGCTGGGCATTTGAGATGGGGACTCCTAGCAGCCAAAGAAATTTCTGTCACATATGCTTCATTACCTTAAAATAATTTTGTTTTCACTTGGAAAGGAGAGATGGGGTATCATATCTCTCCTGTTCGTGGCACTTTCATCCCATTGATTTCCTACAAGAACATCTTGAGTCTTACCACTAGCTATTTTTATTAGGATCTCCTGTTCAAATACTACCTGTTATTTGTTTGTTTGTTTATATATACACAAACAAGACATGTTTGGACCAAGACATCAAACATAAAATACAATAAAATCCCATGAAGTATAGGTTACCAAAATGCTCTTACCATCAAACCCATGTCAGTTAGATGTCAAAAATAATTCTGGGTTTTTCCCACCTCTCTTCTAAGTATTTACTTGTTCCTCCATCTCTTCTGATAAGGTCTGTAGTCTTTCCCAGCTTTCCCTATAGCCTTCACTACATTAACTGCTGGATTACAGCATTTGATGAGATTTTTATGAAATCCAGCCTTAAAATCCTTTCTTTAGGCCAAATCCAGATAGGCATTTACAAATGGAGCAGAGGAAGCAGGAGGAGAGAAATGAGTGGGTGAAAAAAGCCTTTACGCTGTGTGATTCTTCTCTCAGATCTGGTGAATACTTTTCCTCCAAAATAAGAAACAACAAACTGGGTATTTTGTGTGCTTCTCGAGAAAATGAAAGAGGTGAACACAAGTTAATTCTTTTTTAAAAAATATGGATGGCTAGAAGGTCTCTCACTATGACAGTGCATAGAAATCCCATGGATACATAAGACAGAGGAAATAGACTACAGTAGCTCAGAAAGGAATGGGGTTTATCTCTGTTTTGGTTCAGGATTTAAGTTTGGGAAGCACCCAGGTAGATTCAGCCTCCTGAAACCTCTTGAAGCATATGTAGTGTGCATTTTGTTCCCCCTGAATACCTCAGCTCTTTAGTGTACACCTGGGCTGAAGAATGTCTTTTCAGAACAGAAGCTGCAATTTTGACCTCTGTGATTCCATTTTAGAAATTAGTGATTGCTGCTTGAGGCGTTAAGATATGGTAGTATGAATTACAATGGTTTAAAATTTATCTCATATATATGCAAATGTGATTAAACAGCCACTTACATATTTCTGTTAAGTATCTGTTTCTTACAATGTACCTGTGGCTATGTCCTTTGTATATATTCTCTGTATATAATCTTCTGTCTTCTTTCTCCCTCACACTGTCTTGTTTTGCAACACTTGGTTATGTGTAAATGAGACACAGTGTAGGACAGGAGCATTCGGATGTACTGTAGGATCAACTCATCCTTCATTGTACCTGATGTCTGAAATAGATAGTTATTTAACATGTAATTTTTTAATATCAGAATAAATAATGGACAGAATAAAAGTGATTACAAAACTAAAGACTATAGGAATTAGACAACTGCCTTTTCCTTGCTTGTTTATTCATTCTAGACATCTATATGGAGTGTCATCACTTCCTTCAAATGCCTTCTTGAAATTTACTCTTTCTGTGAAGCTTTGGTTTAAGCCCTCATTGCATAATCTGGCACTAAGTCATCTAACTTAGTGATCTTTAAGCATGAATCCTTAGCTTTTCTCCCTTGTTGTTGAAAATATAGAATTAACTCTTTTTTTAAAAAAAAACGTTACATTCTAAAGCAAGAATAAATAACCAGCAGCCCACAGGTTGTTTAGGCCCTTAATAGTCTTGGATATCCCAAGGACCTTTCCAAAACTTGCTATTAAATTAGAATAATTAATGTGAGAGAAGGGGAAAATTTTACTAAAGGGAAGTGAATTTTCCTTAATTAAATGCATTTTAATTCAGTTTGCATTTATATAAAATGCAAAACAAAAGTTACTTTTGTCCTTGTTTACACCCATTTTCATCTGTTCTCACGTACTTTTTGGGGCCTGGCCCCTGACATTCTTCTCAGAGGTTCAATATGGGCTTCAGCAACCCCATTGTAAAAGATGGTGGACCTTGCTATCACATTCTTTTTCTGCTTGGATGTATGAGGTCTTGTTCAGGTGACAATATGATATTTTAAGCCTTTCCAAAGGGGGGAAAAAGGGAAAAAATGCCAGATGCTCTTCAGGAATTACCTGGATCTAAAGTAAAGGATGACTGTGTGTTTGTGATGTTGAATAGGACTGCTGGCTCTCCATGAATTAATTTTGCTTCAAGACATTTGGAACAATTCCCATGGCTAATTTTGGGAGGGAGCCTTGTTTTGTGAGGTGAAACTGTGTTTTTAACCCATTCTCAGTCGTGTACATATGTGTATGGGTAGTACTGCAACATCTATTATAATAGCTCTTTTGAAGGGTGGAATGGTATCTGCTCTGTTGTTACTCATTGTTCTATTTTAATAGTTATGTCCCAGCACAAGTTGTAGCATTATTTTTAAAGATTGGGATAATCAAGGATTATCTTCATAGTCCTTGATGAAGTAAACTGATGAAATGATACTGCATGCATAATTGATGATAGAGATTTTTTTCCCCCTGATTATATCTGGCAAAAAAAAATATCAAGGTTTTGCATGAGATGCTTGTATAATTTCCAGTGATAAAGGAACAGCATCACACAAATAATCATTTACAGCTATAGAAGTTATATTTAAAGCCTGCAAGGGAGTGACTTCATCGCCATAGCCAGTGCTCTTTGGTCTCACTTCTGGTTATTTGAGAACCGTGTGTGCTATTATATCAATAATCTCCAATCAGTGTTCCCAGAGTTACACATTATCCCAAAAACTCATTCAAAAACTACTGCTGAACTGTAAGTTTGAGGTGACATAAAAGGAAATTAATAAAAACACAGGGAGTAACTGGGTAAATTTAATTATATGAAAAGAAATATCTTTTTGGCTTTGGTTCCACTTTAACTTGGGCCATGCTCACTCTTCAGAGTACATTTCTCACCCAGCACTCAAAAGTCCTGTGTAACCCAGAGACCAAAGAAAGAATCCATTCTGTTGTTTGAAAACTGATGAAACACTCTCCAGGAAGGCTGAGGACTGCAGTTCTTTTAAGTCTGTGGAACCTGGACAAAAGATTACTGTTATCTTCAGAGTTTCCCTATAAAAATCAAATGTCTTTGATGAAAGCCATGAAGCATTGTTTAAACATTATGTATCAAGATTCTCAAGTAGCCAAAAGAGTTGATGTTTGTGGTATTTGTGGAGTGTTGTTTTCCATCCTAGGCTGCTCTTCGCTTCCCAGCTCAATAGACTGGATACAACTTTAGAAAGCACATCTGGAAGTATTCACCAAACTGGTTTTAGCCAAATCATGTGCTTACACTTTTTTTTAACTTTATCTCTTCAGCATGGGTGTGAGAGTACATGTGTGAGTTATCTTTTCTTTTATGTACACTGAGAGCATATGCACCAAGACAAATTCCTTGTGTGTCCAAACACACTTGGCCAATAAAAAATTCTATTCTATTCTATTCTATTCTATTCTATTCTATTCTATTCTATTCTATTCTATTCTATTCTATTCTATTCTATTCTATTCTATTCTGGAGGGTAGAATAACTGATTGCTTTGCAATGAACCCCATTCTCACCCCCCATCTCCTTGCATGTAGAAGGCAAGTATGTCAAAGAATGATTCAGCTCAATCTTTTCCTAGATACTGTTTTTTCTCTCTGTGAATGAAGTTCTACCTCACCCACACTTTCTAGTCAACCTCAGCAATAGCATTTATTACTGGATTCTTCTAATTTGCAAATATTATTTGTTACCTATCAAGGACTGTGCCCTTCAACGAGCTCATATCCCTGAATTGGCTGTCCTTTTGCTCTTCCTTTTTTTCCTTTAGTCATGGATCCTTCAGTCACTCTGTGGCAGTTTCTTCTGCAATTGCTGGAACAGCAGAGCAATGGGCATCTGATTGCATGGACATCCAATGATGGGGAGTTCAAGCTGGTGGATGCAGAAGAGGTTGCACGACTCTGGGGCCTACGGAAGAACAAGACCAACATGAACTATGACAAGCTGAGCCGGGCCCTGCGGTACTACTATGACAAAGTGAGAGACCACTTTGTAAATTCAAAATGAATATTTGGGCAGATGAACTTTTCTTACAGATCAATAGGGAAGGAGTAAATGATGGACAAAACAAAGCACAGGCTTTGTTTTGAGAATCTCTGCAAGAATTAAATGCTAGAAGTCTATATTTGTCTTCTGAGATTCCCAAGTTTATTTTCCTCCCCCCCCCCGTTTTTTTTTGGGGTGTGTGTGTATGTTCTTACGCCTGCAAAGATAAGCTTGAAATCATATGAAATCTCTGAAAATTATTTGTGTCTCGGTAAGAAAAGAGTAATTATTTGTAGGAAAACAAAGTAGATTTAGAGGCATCTAGCAACTAACATACCTTTTTTGCTATATGCATCCCACTTTCCAGAGCTGAGTGACCTGATTTTTTTTTCCCCTTGGAAGAAAGCCCATTGAGGTTTATACATATATATATATGAGGCCAAAACCCATTCTCTGTCATTATGAATGCAGGAAATAAAATACAATAGAAGTCAGAATTCAACTGAAGGTTAGGTAATGCTTCTGAATAGCAAGAGCAGTTTGACAGTGGAATTAATACTAACACAGAAGGGTGGTGTTTTCTTGTATTTGTTCCAACGGATGCTAGGCTTTAGCTTGGGATGCTAAATTAGGATTCCTGCATCAGATGGGCAAATCCTGATGGACTCAACAGCTCCTCCAACTTTGTGAATCTATGGAATATATAAATGGAAACAAACACCATAAATATCTGGTGGCCCTCAGATTTTGCTAATCTACCAGTAGCTCCAATTGATATTGCCAGTCATTATCAAATGCTGGAAATTCAGCAACAGCTAATGTGAGCTACAAATTCCTTACCCCTTTGACTACCTGATATTAGATTTTATAAAAAGAGAGATTGGTATCCCATGTATCTTCATTCTCTGCTTCTGTAAATCTGTGCTTACGTACTTTAAAGTAAGACTCATTGAACAAGATAATCCCATGGGTACTATATAGTAATCCATCTACACATTATTATTGTGTGAAGGTTTCAAAGCTACTCTCCTTTAAAGGATACAGACATGTGCACCTTATCCGTAATTGTCTCAAAAGCCGAGTAAAACCCATTTATGCAAATTACTGTCATATTTTTACAAGTCAGAAAGTATCAACTGCACTCTAGCTCATTTCAGAATACACTGGATTTTTAAAATTCAAATATTTTTCCAGAAAACGTTAATCAATAGAATGTTCTCTCATGAAAAACGTAGCTGTATTACTTTGTCTCTGCCGCTCTAATTCAGCCATCCTTTTCTGTCCATTCCAGAATATCATCCGTAAAGTCAGTGGTCAGAAATTTGTCTACAAGTTTGTCTCTTACCCGGAACTTTCGAGTATGGAAGGCATGAAGGACGAGGCAGGTACCAAAAAACCTGAGCAGGTCCCAGGTGAGGCCAAAGGGGCTGAAGGAGCATTTGGTACCTCCAAAGCTCCGCGAGGAGGCGGAGGTGCCCCACGTAGCAGTCGAAATGAATACATGCGTTCCGGACTGTATTCCACTTTCACCATTCAGTCACTACAGAACCCTTCCCCCGTTGGACGGCCCTCGCGCCAGGAGGCAGAGGTCTTGCCTGTGGTGCCTCCTCTTGCTGCTGCTCCCGAGCCAATGGCCCCCTTTTCCATGGCCCCAGTGGAGGACCTCCCACAACTACATATCAGCATTGAAGAACCAGAGGACTCTCAAGAGTCCCTGCAGGTGAGTCATGAAAAGAGATTTCTAGATTGCTGGAAGGGGAAGACTAGAGCTAGCTTCAGATTTTAAGGGGGCTTTGAATAAGATCTCAGCAGATCGCTCCCTGGATGGATTTGCTTCATCCGTTGCAGCGGTTGTTACTTTTTGTTCCTTTGCTCTCTTTCTATACAGGTCGTCCTCAACTTACGACCCCAATCGAAGTGCCCAAAATTTCCGTTGCTAAGGGGGACGTGTTAAGTGAGCTTGGCCCATTTTACAACCTCCCCTGCCGCAGTTGTTAAGTGAATCTTTGCAACTGTTAAATTAGTATCGCAGTCGTGAAGTGAACCTGGCTTCCCTGTTGACTTCACCTGTCAGGAAGTCGCCAAAGGTAATCCCATCACCATGGGACCCTGCAACCGTCGTAAATATGAGCCAGTTGCCAAGCATCTGAATTTTGATCATGTGACCACGGGTTGGGGGGGGGGATGCTGCAATGGTTGTAAGTGTGGAAAACTGTCATAAGTCACTTTTTTCAGTGCCGTTGTAACTTTGAACGGCCACTAAACAAATTGTTGTAAATCGAGGACTACCTGTATTGGATTAAAACACCCAAGGAAATGGCAAAGCAATTAAAAGCGCCTGCTTTTTTTCCCCCTTCATCCTTGTGAAGAAAAATACTGATATTTTAGCCAGGGCAGAAAAATGAATCAGGCTAGCAAAGAACAGCAGGAAAAGGAACCAGCTTCTGAAAATGGATAGCCATCTCCAGCAGGAAAGGGGATTTTAGTAGGGCCAGCAGTGCTGACTGAACTATATAATGCACACGTTTGGCAGTCATGGGAACCTTGTGCATACAGATAGTCCTCGACTTACAACAGTTCATTTAGTGACTGAAGTTATAGCGGCACTGAAAAAAGTGACTTACAACCATTTTTCATACTTAATGGCCATTGCAGCTTCTGCATGGTCACGGGATTTACATTCGAATGCTTGACAACCGACTTAACATTTATGACGGTTGCAGTGTCCCGGGGTCATGTGATCACTTTTTGCAGCCTTCTGACAAGCAAAGTCAAAGATTCCCTTATCAACTGGGTTACTAATTTAACAACTGCAGTCATTCAGTTAACAAAAATGTGGCAAGAAAAATCATAAAATGGTTAAATTCACTTCACAAGTTTCTCAGTTAGCAACATAAATTTGGGGCTCAATTGTGGTTGTAAGTCAAGGACTACCTGTACAGCGTTGGGGTTGGGGTTGCCATTTTGTTTCTGGTTTTATCTTTGGGCCTTTAATTATTATATGTTTGTGACAGCAGGACTAAGCCTGCGAGATGAAAGGTTGGCAGTCTCAGCTCTTCTCCCCTTCTGGGTCTACACACCCTAGCTCCACCTCCTGCTTTGGTATGCAGTTTGGTAATTCTTGCTGGGAATGCTTTCCCTAGCATAAGGTAAAGGTAAAGCTTCCCCTTCCACATATGTGCTAGGACTTGTTCCCTAGCATCTTCTCCACTGATCCTGGCATACAAGCAGGATAAGCTTTTCACACCTTCTGTCACTTTCTGGTAATTTAAAATGAAGAAAACAGAGAGATAAATAAATAAAATAAATTCTATAACACCATCTTCTGTCCATGTAGTATTGAGGTTTGTTTGATTATGGAAAATAGCCAGTGGTGAAATGTAAAATTTGTTGCTATCAGTTCTGTGGGTGTGGCTTGATGGGGGGGTTAATGTGACTGGGTGGGTGTGGCCAACTTTTTTTTAAAAAAACTTTTAAAAGCCTTTTTTCTACAACCTCTTTGGCTGAAGAGGTTGTAAAAAAATGCTTTTAAAAGGCTCTAACGATCCCAGCTGAGCCGCGCGATCATCAGAGGCTTTTTTTTTACTTTTAAAAGCATTTTTTCGGCAGAGGAAAAATGTTTTTAAAAGTAAAAAAAAAAGCCTTTGATGATTGCGCGGCTCAGCTGGGCATGTGGGGGGGGAGGGATTTTTGCTACCGGTTCTCTGAACTACCCGCTGCCATCGCTACTGGATCCGGGAGCATTTCACCCCTGAAAATAGCCCATTCTTCCCTCTCCTCTTGGGAGCTAGGTCAATCTCACGGGAGGCAAATAAAATAAAACCTCATTTAAAAACAAAAGGGAGAATGTAAACATTATTTTTGTCTTTAAATAGTCAGAAGCAAAATATTCAAAGGCAAAGCAAATTAAAAAAAAAAGTTGCTGAATCTCAGATAGCATTTTAAAGGGATTTTCCCTAAGAAAACAGAAAGGTTTGGCTAACTAGAGATAATGCTGGCCTGTTCCTATTTAGAACTAATTCTATTATATAGGAGTTCCAGTCTGTCAGAAGATAAAGACACTGAATTTGTAGTAGACAATACATACAAGAAGTAATAAATTACACTAAAAAAGCAGAGATTCAAAATAGAAGTAATTGCATGCAGTATTTCTAGCTCAACTTGCCTACAATAAGTTCCCTAGAATAATCTAATGACTGAAGCCAGAGTCCCTTTTCTCGCTTTGGGCCTTTTCCCAGCTTAATGTAGATTGTAATCTTTTTTTCAGAGGTTCGGGAAGGCTTTGTACTGAGCTTGTTTTTCATTCTCTCAGAGAACTTTATATGTCGTTTTCAGAAGAATAAAAGTTGTTCTACTTGGAGAGGGAGTGGTTCTGAGAATGGCTTCTTTTGTGACATGCTAAAAGCCTCTCTCCTCAGGAAGGTCCTGCTTGAGACAGAGACATGGGTATTCCCTGTCCAAGAAGCACATTTTTATTTTTGTGAATGCTGGATGATATCACAGCATTATATCATATAGAACAGGAGTCTCCAACCTTGGCAACTTTAAGACTTGTGGACTTCAAGTCCCAGAATTCTGGGAGTTGAAGTCCACAAGTCTTAAAGTTGCCAAGGTTGAGGACCCCTTATATAGAAAATGCAGCTCTTTGCTTCACTGTAGCTTCACTGTTAGAAAGGGGAAAAAATGGCAAATATTTGATTCTCTGGCTGCTCTTTACAGAATAAACACTGTATCCCAATTTTTTTCAACTTTTTTCTACAGGTTTACTTTTAAAAAAAATTAAATGTTCCCAAACTACCCGTATCATCTTTGCTTCAGCTTGTATGGCTGAAGCAATATAAGAGAAGGCTATCTTTTCAAGAGAAGGCTATCCTCCTTTTAGCAATTTGTTTTAATCCTGTCTTTTGAAATATTTTTGACAAGTTTAGCAGTGAATGACTCTTGAAACAGTGAAAACTGCAGCTTCTGCTTTTTGCGTTTTTCCCCTTCCTCTGTTGACCACATGACATATTTCTATGCCAGTTCTTTTGGCTTTCATCCTTCATCTTCAGCTTAAATTGGATTCATATTTGGATTAGGAATAAGTGACAAATGGATGTTCTTTAGATTTTTCTAGTAGGGTCATTTAGTGGTAGCGGCTATTTTTATTTTTGTTTTATTGTATGTACAGATGTATAAATAAAGTGACTGAAGGAAGGTCAGTTTAATTTGGGAGGAAGAACACAGAAAAAGTTTTCATTTAAACTTGAAAATGGATGAGATTATTGCATGGAGAGAAAATGGAGCAAAAAAGTAAAAGAGGAAATATTGCATCTTGGTGCTGATTTGCCTGCCTCCTACATGGACATGATGACGTGGATCCAGGAGGATTGGGGTCTTTCTTCAGGAGAGTACGTTGCTGGTAGCTTTAAAGGAGGTTGTTGTGTGAACCCAATCCATAAGAGCCCTCCTTGGATCCTGCAGTGTTTTGAGAATTATAACCCAGCCTCCTTTCTTACCTTCTTACAGAATTTCATTGAATGCATGGTGGAGATTCAACTGCACTTCATAGAAAGTAAATTATCTGTGCCCCTTTCAGGGAGAGTTCAAGCTTGGGCATGGGGCATAGGCAGTGGTGTGCTGCTAAATGTTTTAAGGATTGGCTCTGCCCACTCCATTACTACTGCTGTGCTGTGGGTCTAGTCATAGAACAGCTAATTGGCATGCTAGGCTCACCTCTGCTGTCAACTGGCTTGCAATATATATATTTTTTTTAAATTGGTTCTCATGAGCCAGTGTGAGCTGACTCCAGCACATTACTGGGCATGCAGCTTCTGGTATTATTAACTATAGAATCTTCCTAGACTTCCTGTGGAGGTAGGGGACCAAGGACATGGTTTTGCAGTGGTTCTGTTGCTAGCTCAATGGGCAATTCCAATCTGGTAGGGAAGGAGATATCTGCTTGGTGGTCACTTCCTTGTGGGATGCTGAAGGAATCAGTCTACTCCTCTTGCTGTTTAATATGTGTGTGAAACTGCTGGGAGAGGTCCTTCCATGATAGAATGATGATATTAATCTTTATAGTGTCTGGATCTCATTGGAGTTTCTGAATAAAATTTCTCCCGCTGTTTGAAGATGTTTGGGATCTTGATGGAATGAAACAGGTGGAAATTGAGCCCTAACAAGACAGGTTAAGTTACATAGCAAGACATAGTTGTATATGGTTCTCTGTCAACCTCCAGAACTCACAGCTATAACTGAATAGATTGTTGGCTATTGTGGCTAGGAAGGTGATTGGTGAGACAATTATGGCCCTTCTGAAGTGGGAAGACCTACCACAGTGATTCATTCCCTTTTCACCACAAGGTTATAAACTCTTGCAATGTGTTTTACATGGAGCTGCCCTTGAAAATACAGATGGTTCACAATGCAGTAGCCTTTTGCTGGCTGGCATACAATAATTGCTATGATTACATCGATCGGGTATGTTGTGAGTTAGTTACCAGTAGATTTCTTGGTGCCATTCAAAGTTCTACTTTGACTTATAAAATGCATCTTCAGGGCCACCTATTGCAACCAAATGTGGGACCCCAATGTAGTGAAGTGAGAGGATTTGATGCCAGAAAATGCTGGCATCAATCATGGCACCAGTGATGGGATGGAACCAATGAACCCCCTCTCCAGTGATGGGGTTTAATTTTTTTTACTACCGGTTCTGTGGGTGTGGCCTGGTGGATGTGGCATGGCTTGGTGGGCGTGGCAGGGAAAGGATACTGTAAAATCTCTATTCCTTCCCCACTCCAGGGGAAGGTTACTGCAAAATCCCCATTTCCTCCCGATCAGCTGGGACTCAGGAGGCAGAGAATAGATGGGGGCGGGGCCAGTCAGAAGTGGTATTTTCCAGTTCTCTGAACTACTCAAAATTTCCGCTACCGATTCTCCAGAACTGGTCAGAACCTGCTGAATACCAGCTCTGCCCCTCTCTCTCTAGAAACTAGACTGGCTCCCTTGGTGATAGTGCTTCAGAAGTAAATGAAGACCAAACTTTTTCAAGGTGGCTTTGGGGAGTGATTGCTTGACATCGATAGCTGAATGTTAATTACACTACAATTGTAGTTTTTATTTTGCTCTTATTATGATACTATTTGTGGTTATGGATTAATTTTCCTACTTTATTATATACATTTATTGGGTTTCGGTGTCTCACTATTAGCTGCACGAGTCTGGAAAGATTTGGCAACGTGCAATTATTAATTGTTATGTATGAGTAATCTGCAGTTAGACTCACAGTCTAAAACTGGGAGATACTTAATAATTCAAGTCGTAACCATGGACCTAAGAATTATTAAGATAGCATCTAAGAATATAGACAGTTCCAGGGAAGGTGATTCAGGTCTGATAAATTGAATATTCCAGATATCTAAGAAGTCCTTTAGGTATCACTTCAAGTGCTCCAGTCGTGATTGGTATAACAACAGATTTCCTTTTCCATAAGTATTCAAAGTCAAATTTCAACTTGCAGTATTTCATAATTTTTTTCTAATTGTTTTTCCTCAATCCTAGCATCATCCAGAATAGCAACATCAATGAATCATACTTTTGCTTCTTCAATAATTGCTATATCAAGCATGTTATGAAGAGGATGACTGTCTGTTTGGATTTTAAAGTCCTGTAATAGCTTAACCCTCTCATTTTCCAAAACCACCTCAACTTCATGGTCCTGGTAGTTTTTACTCCATTCAAATCCAAACCTTTGGCAAAGTTTCTAATCAATAATTCTGGCAACCTGGTCGTGACTTATAGTGCTTGTAGTTAGTTTGTGAAATTTTCCTCCAGCCATTGATCAAATGGTCAATTGTTTCATCTTTTTTTTTACCACAAAGATGACATTTGTTTGTTACATGTTGAATTTTTACCTTCATGCAGTTAGTTGTCAAAACTTGTTCTTGAGCCACTAAAATAAAGCCTTTAGTTTCTTTCTTTAACACCCCTGATCTTATCCAACTATATATGGGTTTTTAAATCAGCTTTTCCTTCTATATCCTTTAAGCATTGACCATGCATTGACCTGTTCTTCCAATTAACCAATTGTTCAATTCTGTATTTTTATCTATGTTCAGCCTTCACTTTTATTGTTTTAAGAGTTTTCCTTGAATAACTATGTTCATTTAGTTTCTTTGCTTTTCTTAATTTAATCATTCAGACCATGCTTTTCTTCCTCCATAGTTTGTTTCACCTATAGAAGTTCTCTACCTCGTCAGCTCTTTGAAAATATAGTCAATAAATATCATTTTTGGGAGCAAAGTATGGCGTCTTGTCATTAATTTTCTTGTCTTCCAATCCAAGTTATCAAATTCCATCTGAGTCCAGTCAACTATTCTTTCTATGTGGCAAACAACAAGAACTGCTCAGGTTTTAATTGCTTTCATGATATTTCCACAATTTAGTTTTAGTTTGAAAAGTTTCTGAACTTGTTTGATGTTAGAATAGATAATGTCATCATGATCATTTCTTTGACTTGATTCTGTAATAAATTGGACAGTTCCAAAATTCCCAAATATTTGTAGCCTTCTCTGGTCCTACCATCTTTATTAGATCTTCATTAAGTTGCATTCATTGTGTTCACCAATTTTGCCTGCCTTTATGGCTATGGCTGCACACTTGTAGATGCTAAATTTCATTCAAATATTTTACTGATGTCTTTTGTGCTTTTTAATAAGGAATCAAGTTTAACCTTTGTTTTTCGTAATAGTTTAAAATCATCTATATAGAATAAATAAATATTATTTATAAATAAAAATCATCTATATAGAATGAATGAATGAATGAATCAATCAATCAATCAATCAATCATCTATATAGAATAAATAAATAAATATGAATTTTTTACTCCTTTTTGGCCAATTCATGTCCATAGTTTGTCATTTAAAATTCAGCAGGGCCATTGATAGTATGAAAAGCAAAGGTGATAATGAGTCATCTTGGAAAATTTCATGTTTGATTTTGACGTCTTCAGATTCTTCCCTATTAGCCATTAGCTTCGTTCGCCAAAACTTCATTGATGTGTTCATAAATTGCTGCATGTTTCTGCTGATTCCAAAAATTATGACCCATCCAGATAATGTGAAAGATAATTGAATGCCTTTTTGCAGCTTATCCAAGTGTAAACATATTTGCTTCCCCCCCCCCCAATTCTTTAAAAGCATGTCAATCAATAACTGGTCCTTTGTTCCCTCAAAATTTTGGAGCACCCTTTTTTTTCTACAGGGAGTAAATCATTTCTTTTCAAATCACTATAGATTTGATTTGCATTTATGCCTGTAAGTAACTTGTATGCTGTTGGCAAACAGGTGATGGGCCTATGGTTTCCAGGCTTGTTTCCCTTCTCTTTCTCACTCTGAAATAGGAATAACCTTCTGGTTGTTAGGCATTTTTTGTTTGTTTTCTGATGCTTCCAAAACCTTATTCATGTAGCCTGCCAGTCTCAACTGTAGATTTGTCATCGATTTTAGCCAGAATCTATGGCGCTCATTTCTGCCTACCTAGCAGTTCGATTCTGCCAACCTAGCAGTTCGAAAGCATGTAAAAAATACAAGTAGAAAAATAGGGACCACCGTTGGTGGGAAGGTAACAGCGTTCCGTGCGCCTTTGGTGTTTAATTCATGCCGGCCACATGACCATGGAGACATCTTCAGACAGCGCTGGCTCTTCAGCTTTGAAACAAAGATGAGCACCGCCCCCTAGAGTCGAGAATGACTAGTACATATGTGCGAGGGGAACCTTTACCTTTACGGCGCTCATCTAGTCCAGGAGTTTTTGATCTTCTCTGATTGCTTTCATACCATTTCTCAGTTATTGTAATGTCTTCCATATAAATACTCTCACTGTTTTTTTCAACTTGCTTAATCTATTTTGGATTCCTATTGTGACTTGTATTGTTTTCCCCAAGAACCTTTCTAAAACTTTAGGATCTTTTTTTGTCAGGCTTTTCATTATTTGTCAGTCCTTTCCCATTTTCAAAGGTTTTACAGAATTGATGCCAATTTGCTCTAACCTGCAAAATTTGTTGGAATATTCATACTCACTTGTCACATCTCTTGATCTTCTCTGCAATAATCATGACACTTTGTTTGAGTTGTTCTATAACCTCTGCAATTCCTTACTCTCCAGGTAATATTTCACATAAAGATTAGTTTTGATTTTCTTTTTATTTTCTTAAAATATATATATACACCATATATTCAATTATTATGGTCCATTGCATAGTCACATAAATTTAGACTGGATTTGGCATTTTTATCTACCTACCATTATTATTGTTCTTATTTGTTGGGAATTTTAGAGAAGTTCTGGGGTCTTTCTCAAGGATTTTAAGAGCCTTAAGTGGCATTTAAACAGAGGCATGTATGTGTTCTTCTGTTTTAAATAGACAGTTACATTTTTTTTAATTTCATCACGTATTAAAAGGCTTTAAAATGCAGCTAGGTTCTGTATTTTAAAATATTTTTCTGTCTTGGTTTTAATTATTAGATGTATCATGTGATGTTTTTCTTCTGCTTTATGACATTTAATGTGTAGCTGTCCGTTAGCTATGGTAAATATCGAATTTGCAGCTACCAGCTGTGGTCATGACCTTTTATTAGATGCTTTTTTAAAAGGGGAAATATCTTTTAAACAGAAACCTCCAGAATCAAAAATCGCATGTCCCAATTACCAGTTGACAGTGTTATTGGACATGTATCCCACTTGCAAACAGCTATTCATTGTTGAGCACTTTGCAGAAAGCTGAATTAGACTAGCTTTTGCCGTGACCCAACAGGGCTTTTCTTAATTTCACACACACACACAAAACCCTTATTATGACAAAAGACCAGAATAAAGCAGTAAAATATACAAATGCTATAGAAGTATAAAACTATAATATAAAAAGCAAAGGAAGATACTATGTAGGGAAAACAGGACCCATCATAGGAAATCCAAGCTTAAAAAAGAATATTATTTTAATTTATATTTTTACAAAAATTCACATATGTGCATTCATGTGCATGTGTATAAAAGTCATACAGAAAGCAACTATGTTTAACTATAAATATATAAAGCAAGTAAGTATAAAAGCAGTGGCTGAAAGGAGATGGCAACAGACACACAAGGAAATGAAGAGCAAAAACTGAGAAGAGCTTTCTAAAGTTGCTTTATGTTTAAATTGTACATCACAATGAACAATAACTGTCCAACAACTTTATAAACAAGGATCAGAAAGTGGGGCTCTTGTTTTATTTTCTTAAAATATATATATACACCATATATTCAATTATTATGGTCCATTGCATAGTCACATAAATTTAGACTGGATTTGGCATTTTTATCTACCTACCATTATTATTGTTCTTATTTGTTGGGAATTTTAGAGAAGTTCTGGGGTCTTTCTCAAGGATTTTAAGAGCCTTAAGTGGCATTTAAACAGAGGCACTCTGTATGTGTTCTTCTGTTTTAAATAGACAGTTACATTTTTTTTATTTCATCACGTATTAAAAGGCTTTAAAATGCAGCTAGGTTCTGTATTTTAAAATATTTTTCTGTCTTGGTTTTAATGTATTAGATGTATCATGTGATGTTTTTCTTCTGCTTTATGACATTTAATGTGTAGCTGTCCGTTAGCTATGGTAAATATCGAATTTGCAGCTACCAGCTGTGGTCATGACCTTTTATTAGATGCTTTTTTAAAAGGGGAAATATCTTTTAAACAGAAACCTCCAGAATCAAAAATCGCATGTCCCAATTACCAGTTGACAGTGTTATTGGACATGTATCCCACTTGCAAACAGCTATTCATTGTTGAGCACTTTGCAGAAAGCTGAATTAGACTAGCTTTTGCCGTGACCCAACAGGGCTTTTCTTAATTTCACACACACACACAAAACCCTTATTATGACAAAAGACCAGAATAAAGCAGTAAAATATACAAATGCTATAGAAGTATAAAACTATAATATAAAAAGCAAAGGAAGATACTATGTAGGGAAAACAGGACCCATCATAGGAAATCCAAGCTTAAAAAAGAATATTATTTTAATTTATATTTTTACAAAAAATCACATATGTGCATTCATGTGTATGTGTATAAAAGTCATACAGAAAGCAACTACATTTAACTATAAATATATAAAGCAAGTAAGTATAAAAGCAGTGGCTGAAAGGAGATGGCAACAGACACACAAGGAAATGAAGAGCAAAAACTGAGAAGAGCTTTCTAAAGTTGCTTTATGTTTAAATTGTACATCACAATGAACAATAACTGTCCAACAACTTTATAAACAAGGATCAGAAAGTGGGGCTCTTGTTTTATTTCTTTTTCTGTTTGTCTGCACCATAAGGAACATGTTAACTAAAATTATGAGAAAGGGGTCGGCCAATATAGAAATGGCCATAGCTAGAATAATGGCTGGGATAATACATAGCCAGAAAAGGCTTATGAAGTGGATTTAGACTGGAGAACATGTTTAGAAGAAGCCTGAGAAGAGAGAGGAGCTAGACCCATGATGGCGAACCTATGGCATGTGTGCCACAGGTGGTACGTGGAGCCATATCTGTGGGAACGCGAGTGTTGCTCTAGCTCAGCTCCAGCCAGCTGATTTTCAGCCTTCCGGGTCCACCAGAAGTTGGGAAACAAGCCATTTCCGGGATCCGGAGGGCCTCCAGGGGGGTGGGAAGGCTGTTTTCGCCCTCCCCAGGCTCCAAGAAAGCCTCTGGGCAAAAAAACGGGCCTACTGGGCCCACTGTGCCATCGCGTGCCAAAAGTGGGGGGAGCACGGAGGGTCATGTGCACATGTGTGTGGGGCAGCGGAGTGTATTGAATTATGGATGTGGGCACACGCGCAAGCGACACCCCCCCCGCCGTCACCCCACTTTTGGTACATGACGGCAAAAAGGTTAGCCATCACTGAGCTAGACAATAAAAAATAACGATGTATTTAGAATATAATCAATGATTACAGTCTCATATTATGCTAAATTATGTGCTTAGAAATGGTTTGTTGACTAAGCACATTTCTGTAGCAGCATCATAGATTATGCTGTAATGTAAATCATGATTTAGAAATCAATTGGTTCATATAACATACTAAGGAAAAACTCATATGGTATTTTAGGTTGATGTGGTAACCTAGGGACTGTTGGACATAGTGAAAGAGCTTCTAATTAAAATTGTAACCAGCCTACTAATAGTTTTTTTCCTGGGATCCAGTTTTTTTTAACAGAAGTTTTTTTTGAACCCTGTGCCCTCCAGATGTATTGAAACTGCAATTCTCAAAATCCCCAGCCTATACAGACAGTGACTATCCTGGCTTGGAATTTTAGGAACTTTATTTCTGGCACATATGAAGGACGCCAGATTGGGGAAAATGGTTTTGTAGAGACAATATGTTTCCGAATGCGTCAGGAGAGGATGTTTCATGACCGTGGCCATGACCATGACCAGGAGAGAGCAGTGTCATGACCATCTTGAAATAATCTGACAGTGTTTTGAAAGAAAGAGAATGTAAGATACATTTTATGAAAGCTCAGTTTTAAGGAAAATAGAGCAAACAAATTAGTCCTAGATCAGTAGACCAAGAGTGAGTACTGATTATTATTATTTTTTTACAATAGGACTGGTTATTAGCAGAGAACTCTGGAAGAAAATTGAGCTGTGCCTGACAACTATTCTACAGATGAATCATTTGAGCAAAATTAGGCTCTGGGTTTTATTTTTGGGACTTCCCCTGGAAACAGTAATTAACTCCCAACCAAGTAAACTGGTTCTGCTTTGTTTAGGAGACTCTCTTTGATCTCCCAAATCTTCTCCTGGTAGCATCACTTTTATTACCTCTGTTTTCTGTCCCCATCCAGGTCATAGTGGAGCCCATTCCTTTGGAGACTCCTGCCCTTGATGAGAAGGTGCTAGTGAAAGTGGAGGAGAACCTGGACCTTGACGAAGAAGCAGCTGCTCTGATGGTTTTAATGGATGGCGGAGTGAAGGAAGAGACGGCTCCTCCGGAGAAGTCTGCTCCAGAGAAGGAATCTGTGGAGGCCGATCTACAACAAGACGGAGAGAGGCTACTGAAGAAGGAAGCCCAGTTATCTCCCAGCCTGGTGTCTGTTTCTCTTGAGGGACAGCCGCAGAAGGGCAAGAAGCCTAAAGTCTTGGAGCTTCCTTCACTGCCAACTCAAGAAAAAGTGAATGCAGCTGTTAACAGCCTCCTGGCGCCGGGTGGAACGGGAAGCACCTTGACACCAACCACGGTTATTTCCTCACATGCACTGGTGAGACCATATTTTTCAGCAGGTCTTACTGGATTTTGATCCGTTCCCATGAGATAGTGATGAACTGGGGGATCCCTTTTCTGAAGTTAAAGGGATCTGGTTTTTGTTGTGGATACATCTAATTTGAACGGGATGCTTAACTGTTTCCTTGGAGTGCCAGGCAGAAAAACAGACAGACCTATCCCACTGTTTCTTGGGGTTGGGCAGAGATTAGCTGTAGTATTTAAGACACAGAAAATAAATGCAAAGCAATGAGTAAAAGGAATTAAAGGTAGGAGATAACAGAGAAGAAAAGATCTAATTCTAATTTACTGTTCACTTTTGGGGTGGTGGGGTGTGTGCCTTCAAGTCAGTCTTGACTCCTGACGAGTGCCTGAACATGTCCTGCAGTATTCTTGGCAAGATTTCAGAAGTGGGTTTGCCTTTGTCTCCCTCCTAAAGTTGAGAGTAGCCCAAGGTCACCCAACTGGCTTTTTTGTCTAAACTCACAGTCTCATGTTTTCTACCCCAATAACTACTGCACCAAACTGTTCCATCCATTCACTACACCCAGTGGTGGATTCAATTTAACAGCCAGTTCTCTGCCCTAATGATTTCTTCCAACAACCAGTTCACCAAGCTGCTCAGAGAGTTAACAACCGGTTTTCCCGAAGGGGTGCGAATTGGCTGAATCCCACCACTGACTACACCTCTTCCTACTGTTCCTTCCTTACAGTCTATCTTTGCTTCCACCACATCCATTTCCTGATTCCTACATTGTCTTTTGTTCTTTAAACGTCTCATCTTTCTCTTTTTGAGAACCTCATCAGTTCCGTCTCACCCTGAATTTCCCTTTCCTCTTGATTCAGTCACTCTTCTTGGGCACATCTCTCTTATTCCCACCTGCCTATCAGAATGCCCCCCTTCCCCTACTGTAACTTTCTCTACCCAGCTCTACAGTTTCTCTCTCCTATCGTCACCACCATACATATAGCTCAGGGGTGAAATGTTTCCGGTTCGGACCGGATCGTTTGATCCGGTAGCGATGGTAAAGGTGGTTCAGAGAACCGGTAGCAAAAATCCTCGCCCACCCCCCATGCCCACCCAATGCCCGGTCGCCCGCTTCCCCGCTTGCCGCTTCTTTTAAAAAATGCTTTTAAAAGGTAAAAAAGGAGGCTCTGACGATCCCAGCTGAGCTACCTGATCGTCAGAGCCATTTTTTTTTACTTTTAAAAGCATTTTTTTACAACCTCGGCTGAATAGGTTCTAAAAAAAATGCTTTTAAAAGTAAAAAAAAAAGATTGTGCACCACAGCTGATCATCCCCCTCGCGTGCTGTTCTACTTACCCCATGCCTCCTTTTGGCGTGCACTGTGCTCATGCGCGCACCTTGCATTTGGTGTGTACTGCGCATTGCTTATGCACAGCCAGCGAACCGGTAGTAAACCGGTTCAGATTTCACCAGTGATATAGCCGTCTGTCTACTATCCACATCATGGCTAGTGCTTGACGTATAATGTGCAGTTTGGCTTAGTTATTTAAATTACCTGACTGCTTAGAGAGGCATACCAAACTGAGGAAGAGGTGTTTTCTATTGAAATTGCAACAAGCATATCGGTCTCGTCTCAGAAATTAAGAGAGCGCTATTCCTATGGCAAAAACTTTTTAAAAACATTACATGAATTCCATCCCCCATAAGAAGAGAAAAAGACTACTTCACAGGTGATTCAGCTTGCCATGGTAAGCACTCAGTGAACATGCAGAAATAATACAAATGAATACCTTGTCCTACCTTACCCTGCTACATGTTGAGAAAAGTGATTGATGGTTGGTTTTACCATTGATAGACAATACTGGGTGGGTGGAGAAGGGTAGCAGGGAACCCACCAATCATTGCTCTAAAACAGCCTCACATTAAACTGCAGGTAGGCTTTGAAGGAAATATGTCAAAATACTTCCAATTCAGGAATGGCAGGAAAGCACATTAATATAGTTGATTCATGCTCTCTATGCGACCAAACCACCTCATTGTACTTCTTTAACACAGGCACTTAACTTTTGCATTCTTCATACATCCTTTCATCACTTGTTCATTCCCAGCCGTACCTCTTTTTGTACACTTGCACACTTCTTATGTATATTATTTTCCATTGCACTCAAAATACTACTATATTTCTTCTGACATTTCCAACACTCATATAATAGAGTGTGCAGAATCATGTTTTTGTACATTTTGATAAACATTCGTTTCTTGCAGCTGACCATATATTTCCCATTACTTTTCCAAAAGGATGGGCATATCTTAAAAAATTCCATCCATTTCCCCATATTGATAAACATTCACTAAATGTATGCATTTATCCAGTTGCTCTTTTTGCCCTTTATGTATTAATTGTATATGTTTATTCCATTGTCCCTACATCACATACCATGTAACACCGTGATGGCGAACCTATGCCACGTGAGCCGTCACCCCAGTTCAGCTCTGCTGCGCATGCGCACGCACCTCCCGGCAGCCAGCTGCTCTTTGGGTCTCTGCTGCGCATGCGCGGGGCAAAAGTGCATGTGCAGGGGGCGGGGTGCACACACGCATGTGTGTGGGGCGGGGCATATGCAGTGGGGACCGCACGCACATTGCATTTTGGGGGTTCGGGCACACGCATGCGCGCTTTGGGCACTCAGTCCAGAAAAGGTTAGCAATCACTGATGTAACATAATTGCAAATTGTTCAGCTTCTCAGCCAGTAAATGGAATTATCTACATACAAAAGGACATACACATTCACTTCTCTGACTAGCACATCTCTAATATCACCACAACCATTCCTTATTTATTAACTTATTGCATTTTCTGACCCACTTTCCCTCCAACCACACCGCCACTGGCTCCAGGTACAACATCAGATATTCTCTTGCGCTGTTCTTGGTGTTGGAATGATTCAGGAAGCATTTAATATATTTTACTTGTATGCCACTTGTGTTGCATTCAGCAACCTTCCTTCAACTCCACTTTTATGGAAAACATTCCACACTAGGCACTTGTTTATCTTACATTTGTTCTCAGTTAATACATTTGAGTTAGACTTTCTCATGTTCATATATTTATCAGGGATCTGCCCAACAGCAAAAACCTGAATCCTCATGTTTAATGTGCATTCCTCCTAAATTAGCAAAGCGTATGTTGACAAAACTGCACTCTTGTGCCAGCATGTTGACAAAATTGCATTCGGTGCAAGCAAATGATGCTGTCCTTACAGCTTTAATGTGGGACACTTCAAAGGCCTCAGTTGATCCATTCTCCGGTTTTGTTTTTCCTTCTAGTAGCCAGCATTACGTGAAGGGGGGAAAAAACCTCTACAATCACTTTCCTTAAGGTGTGCATTGATTGGTAACTTGAGTTTCTTTTCAAGTTCCCCAAGTGGTAACATACTGCTGTAGTGTAGATCACTTGTGAAGCAAATTCTAGGGTCCTTCTAGAACAACCATGGCCCCTATTCAAAAAAAAAGAAAAGAAAAGAAAAGAAAGAATGCGAAGGAAACAGGTTGCATGTGAGAAGCAGTGCAGGCTGAACCCTGGGCATGTAGGAACAGTTTTTTCCGGTTCCATCTTGTGCAGCCTGTTAATTAGACAATTTTTTAAAAAGACCAAGGTTTTAATTTATGCCATTATCTTTTATTCTCTCTGACTCTATACATCTTTATCTCATCCCCATTTTTGCCACAGTAATTCTCTGAGCAATTTCTCTTACCCAGCCTCTTTCAGTTCATAACTCCACCAAGCATCTTTTTTTCATACTTTCCCTTCTATACACTTTGGAATGCAAAGTGTATTCTCTCTCTCTCTTCCAAGAGGTTTTCGTGCCCTCTTTCCCCATGTCCCCTTTCTATTTGTTCTGTTGGGAGGCTAAGCTAATACTTTTCATACATTTTTTTCATATTGTTTATTTTTCCTGCAGTTGTTCTTTCATTGGCTTTGTTTCCTTCTGTGTACATTTTCTCCAAGATCTACATCACATAATGATCACTATCTTAGTCTTTCATCAGGTTTTTTGATTTATCCCTTTTCCATGATAGTTATAATACTGCATATGTCTTTTAAACAGATGCTCATCAGTTATCTTTCTTATTTATTCCTGGGTTTCCTAACAGCCCAATCACATTTTTTACTCTCATTTTATTTCTATCTATCCACACATCCATGTCCCCCTCAGAATAATTCCTCCCCCCCATCACATCCATTCAGAATGTTGCACAATTTTCCTCAAACTCATCCCTGATTCTTTTCTATTGATTTCCAAATCAATGGAGGATAAGATGTCTCTTTCATATTTTGATTTCACAGATCTTCAAAAGAGTGTAAAAGGGGCATCAATTCATTCTTCCAGACGTACACTTCAGCCATTTTGTTCATAATTAAGCCTACACTTTCATATACCTGCATGTATGCAGCAACTCCAGTCCACAAGACCAAATCACCTTCATTCATATCCATTACATCCTTCCCATTTCTCTTGGTTTCATACAAAAAATGTATCAGTTTTTCTTTCATTCATTTCATAAGACTTTTTAGCATTTACCTCTCTTACATGTCAAGTTGAAATCTTCTATGTGCCGTTGACCACATATTACAATTAAATTCCATCAAGCCAGTTTTGGGTGAACTGTTAACTATATAACTGTTAGAATAGAATAGAATAGAATTTTTTATTGGCCAAGTGTGATTGGACACACAAGGAATTTGTCTTGGTGCATATGCTCTCAGTGTACATAAAAACCCTGAGTACATAAAAACCCAGTGTACATTATAACCCTGAGGTGGGTTTCAGCAGGTTCCGACCAGTTCTGGAGAACCGATAGTGGAAATTTTGAGTAGTTCAGAGAACCGGTAGTAAAAATTCTGACTGACCTCGCCCCCATCTATTCTCTGCCTCCCAAGTCCCAGATGATCGGGAGGAAATGGGGATTTTGCAGAAACCTTCTCCTGGAGTCAGGTGGGAATGGAGATTTTACAGTATCCTCCTGCCACGCCCACCAAGCTACGCCCACCAAGCCATGCCACACCCACTAACCCACATCCACAGAACCGGTAGTAAAAAATTTTGAAACCCACCACTGGTTGTACCCAGTGGTGGGATTCAGCCAGTTCGCACCTATTCGAGAGAACCGGTTGTTAACTTTCTAAGCAGTTGGGAGAACCGGTTGCTGGAAGAAATCTTATTTTGTTTTTTTCTCCCACTTTACAGGGCTAATCCTGTAAGGAAGGCAGGAAGGAAACATTCTGGTGATGTTTCTAGCCTAATCTTTATTGCCCTGCTTACAGAAACTGCCTCTTTGCTTAACCCTTATTATATTGTAACAGCTAAGGCGAAGCACCCATCGACATGAGTGACGTTGAGTTGGCCACCCCCACACGGTCACATCATTTCATTTCATTTCATTTATTTGATTTTTATACCGCCCTTCTCCCGAAGGACTCAGGGCGGTGTACAGGCAAATAAAAACAGACAAGACAATAATCTATAAAATGCAAAATTAAAAAACTTATTATAATTTGCCTAAAATTTTAAAATATATAGAAATTAAAACCCCGTTTAAAATTAATAATAAAACTATACAATCCATAAAATTTAAGCCAGCCCCGCGCGAATAAAAAGATGCGTCTTCAGTTCGCGGCGAAAGGTCCGAAAGTCAGGTATTTGGCGTAAACCCGGGGGAAGTTCGTTCCAGAGTGTGGGGGCCCCCACAGAGAAGGACCTTCCCCTGGGGGCCGCCAGCCGACATTGCTTGGCGGACGGCACCCTGAGAAGTCCCTCTCTGTGAGAGCGTACGGGTTGGTGGGAGGCATATGGTAACAGTAACATGACCACTGAGCCACGCCTACCCAGTTGGTCATTAGAGCAGAGAACCAGTTGTTAAATTATTTGAATCCCACCACTGGTTATACCCCATTTAGAGGCTCAATGGATTGGATTGGTGTAAAAAAACTTATAAATTAGGAAAAAAAAGTGATTACTACATGAATACAGAAATATTGACCTCTGCCACTAATCAAGGCATTCACACAATACTTCTTAGTAAGATACTTACTGTACTGCATCTGGGCCACCCATAGTATTGCCTGCTGAAAGGAAAGTTTGACAATAGTTTAACCAGTATACCACATGTGTAGCCAAAACCTATTTTTATCCCCAGACATGTTCATGTTCTTCTCTGCAAGCTTGGCAATCTTGCAAGCCAGCACACATTAAATGTATATACCGTGTGACATTCTCTTGTTTTTTTTTGTTTGTTTTTTTTGTTTTTTTTTTATAAAAAGTTTTATTTTTACAATCATATCAAATAATTCATCCAATGTACAGTTATATACAATTAGTCGGGTTTGCCCAGTCACCACCCCCCTTTTTAACACTCTTCCCTCTTCTACCTTCTTCTGCTTTCCAGACCTTCCTCTCCTTCTCTTATCTACATCCTCTCCTCCCTCCACCCTACACCTTCCTTCCTTCTCCCTCTTCTACCCCTCTTCCTTCCTCTTCTCCTCTTTCCTACCTCCTACTCTCTCTTTTCTCCCTCCTCACCGTTCTAAAATGGTAACTAGGCAGACCCGACCCTACATTAATTATATTTATACATCTTCAATAATCCCTGTACATTAACCATCACTCCATCTCTACCAAACCCCCAATTCCCTCCTCCTTACCCCCCACCCCCCACCCCGACTTCCCAGAACAAAATGCAGGGTATCAAAACTAACAATCATAATCTAAAATAATTCCGAAATTATAATCTCTAGTCACACCACACTTAGTCACACTCTCAATTCCCCTCTCCTTCAAAAATATATCTAATACAAAATATTTCCTAAATTTACTCATATGCTATTCGATATTTTTTTATCTGATACTTATTTTGAATATAATCAATCCACATTTTCCATTCTAAAATATATATTTTCTAGTGTATAATCTTTCAAGTAAGCGGAGATTTTTGCCATCTCTGCCAGATTTGATACTTTGAGTGTCCATTCTTCAATTGTAGGTAATTCTTCTTTCTTCCAATACTGAGCAATCAAAAGTCTTGCGGCTGTTCTCTTGTTTTAACAGCAGGTTCCGCTGAGTTTTAAGCTGTTCCCTAAACCTGGGATAGAACCTGGTGGTGCTTTCCAAACTGCAAGGAGCAAATCTGATTTAAATAAATTGCTTAAAATTTCTTTGAAGATTATTATTATCATCTTTATCCATTAAACATGAAACTCAGTCAACTGAACATTCAAAAAGGCATCACAAATACCATTGACTGCTGCTAACGGGTTTCTGCCAGCGTCCTAGGTATCAACCAAGTACCTTTTTAAAATGTACAATGTTCCAAGGAGCGCACATTTTTGCAGTTCCGCTGGTGTTATTGCAGGAAGCTGCAACTTGTTGATGTTTATTATTATTATTATTATTATTATTATTATTATTATTATTATTATTATTATTATTATTATTATTATTATTATTATTATTATTAT
The DNA here is from genome assembly GCF_028640845.1 of Ahaetulla prasina. Classification (NCBI taxonomy): domain Eukaryota; kingdom Metazoa; phylum Chordata; class Lepidosauria; order Squamata; family Colubridae; genus Ahaetulla; species Ahaetulla prasina. The sequence continues at coordinate 172,951,969 of NC_080540.1, forward strand.
TATTTCATCATCATCATTATCATCAATATCTAAAAGCTAAACCCATACAGTAGGACAGCTAGGACCTTCAGGATCAACTCTGCTCCCTAAACACCAGGAATTGATTTTTGTACTTACTAGACCAAACACAAGAGAAATCTGAGGAGATATTCTGGATATTAGAAAGGAGTCTCTGATAGTCTAGGTCAGGGGTCTGCAAACTTGGCTCTTTTAAGACTTGTGGACTTCAACAAAGCTGGCTGAGAAATTCTGGGAGTTGAAGTCCACAAGTCTTAAAAGAGCCAAGTTTGCAGACCCCTGGTCTAGGTGAAAATTTATAGTTTTATGCCCTTTCACTGATACTTTTACCTAGATGTTTCTGAAGAGGCTTTTTAAATGGCCATTATAGTTAGAAAAGCCCAACTCATTTAGTATTGGTGACTTTTGAAAGTTGGTGTTTACTGATAATTGTGCATACCTTACCTGCTGAGGGGTGGAGATTGGAAAAATGGTTTGCCAAGTTCCAAAAATAGCTTGTAGCTGAATTATAAGCCTGAGTGTTGCAAGTGGTTATGTCTGTCAAATAATAATGCATAATTTAAAAAAGTATGTCTCTTCAATAATAAATCATGATTTTAAAATATATATATAACCAGATAAACACCAAAGTAAACAGCTTATAAGATTGTCCACAGCACTGATGCTTCTCTGTATGCAAAGAAGGAAAATGTCTCTTTAATACCTGTTGAAAAATGAGAATATTCGCAAGGGAAGAGTGCCAACCCTTCCTTCAAAATCATTCCTTGTCTTTCTTCATGAGAACCAAACTTTGAAAAAATGGCCAGTGCAATAAGTGGCTTTTTGAAGAATTGGGATGTTGCTAGTTTTCCTTTTTTAATTTTTTTGTTGTTGTTTTATTCTGATCTTCTTTGCAGACTCCAGTACTGCTCACCCCAAGTTCCTTGCCACCCACCATCCATTTCTGGAGTACCCTGAGCCCCATTGCACCACGTAGCCCAGCCAAGCTTTCCTTCCAGGTATGGTTTGAAATCTATGTCATCTGTGAGGGGAGAGAAAAGGTGTCTGTGAGGGGAAGGTAAAACTTGAGATTGGGATCAAAAATAGTGGATGAATTTGAAGGCATAATTTCCTGAGAGAGTGGAAGAATAGTCAAGCTTGGCTCATAAAAGGAACACATGAAGGCTGTATGTGTTTGGGATGTTTGCCGGCTTCGTTAGCAAGTATGGAATGAAGAATTAGTTTGGATTGGGAATGAATTTGGTTAGGTTTTTGGTATAAGGCATATTTTACCAGATACCTATACATATATAAACATTTTACATAAACACTTCAGTAAAATAAAGTTATATTTCATTATAATCATCCATAGTTGATCTATGTCAAGAAGTGGTGTGTTACTAATAATACCAGTTTTGCTAACCAATTGAGTAGTTGGAGCTCTTATCTTTCCAATGCTGAATGAATCTTAGAGCTATAAGTAAGACACAAGTAATCCACTTTTTTGGGTCCAGATATCAGCTTCCATGCAACAGGAATGTAATTCAAGAGGATACGAACATCCTAAAATAAACTTGATGGACCTCTTTGTATGTTATTTTTAATTGAGTCAAGCGTGGACCTAATGTACAATACAAATTTGACAATCTGTTCAACAGCGGGATTACAAAATATTAGTTTCAGCCCCCGATAGCCCCAAGTTTGTTCTGTATTAATTTAATTTAATTTAATTTAATAATTTAATTTAGCACTGCCCAATTCCAAATGACTCTGGGCAGCTTGCAATACTATACAAATTAAAAACAATATTTTAAAAAACAACAACTAGCAAGAGATAAGAAAGTAGTTAAAATAAAAGTGTAGGGTGTCAAACCTAGCCAACAACAAAAAACTCCGAAGGGGTTCCAGTCATCCTAACTTCAGGCCTGGAAGAACAGCCAGGTCTTCAAAGCTACTGCTTTTTTCTTTTTCTTTTAAGAATGGCTTTTGTTGGAAAGCCAATGTTTGTGTATGTGGTATGCATGTATGGAGATTTGGAATAAGGAAAGGAGAAGATGGAGCATTTCAACACTCACGCTTCAAATCATGCCGTTTCAAAATTGTTTTTTCATAGGCTACGCGATTGCGTAATGATTATTAGGTAGATCCTAAGTTTTTCCCTCTTTCTCTCTTTTCAGTTTCCCAGTAATTCTAGCTCACAGGTTCACATCCCGTCACTCAGTGTGGATGGACTCTCCACTCCTGTAGTCCTTTCTCCTGGTCCCCAGAAGCCATAATCTTTCCTCTGCATCACCATATTCTCTACTCCTGCCAAAGAACTGGCTTGAGTCTCTTTTCAAGCACTTGGGTCTACTTCAGCTAGACAGCTATGTGTCCCTTCGTTAACTGGAAGAACCCTTTGATGATTCAAGCCGCGTCAGCTTGAAGAATGAAAATGGCATAGCAAGCAGATTCATCCATTAATCTTTGATCTGCCAGAATTTTTCTTTGAAACCAAATGGTGTTTTGCTGGTATCAAGCACTTGATGTGTCGCACTTGCTTCTTGTTGCAAAATTCAGGCAGCCCTCAAATGCGTCTGTGAGGGCAACGAGAATATAAGCTTTATTTGGTCTCCTCTCCAAGAGGCTGCCCTTATTTGACACTGTTGTGGCAATATGGCTTTCTTTATCTGTCCCCTGTGGTGGTAATCACTTTTAATAACAGTTCATCTGATGGTCCAAGGTCAAGAAGGCTACCAATCTTCATCCACTTTGCAAGATAAATCAAGTCTCTCACTTCATCTCTACCTTTTTTTTTTTAAAACTGGCTTACTTTTAGCTTAGTAATTATTAGAGAAGTAAGTAGATCCTGCCAGCCAGGTTCATTTTAGGAGAATACAAAGAAACCAGTGCCAGTCCTATTTGTTTTGTCTGTATATGGACAACACGTTGATATGCAAGCCATTTTTGTTTTGGCAGGATATACAATCGTAAGGAATTTTGGTCAGCTTTGATCTTGGATGGGTAGGTGTGGGAGTGCCAAAGCAACTGCAGGTGAACAAAGTAGAGAAGAGGAAGCACTGTTGATCATGTTTCTTCCAAGAATACTGACAAGTCATTATTGTATTTGATTTGGTTTCATAGAGGGGGGGAAAAATAACAGGATGTGTTTGCTGTGCAACACAGTAGGAATAAACTGTCAGCCATCTTCTATTTGACCAGCAAAAGCAACAGCATCAGTTGCATTTAGGTTAAACTCAGTTAATTGTGGGTTTTGTTTTGTTTTTTTACTCACTGAAGTTGGAATGTTTCTGGTATTTCTTTGGGAGAAAAATTCTCCATCTGACACCAAAATGGTGGTGCTGGGGAGGTTTTGTTCATTTCCCCCCATTGGTCAAAAGTCACCGATTCGTCAACATGGAGACCAGAGAATGAAGTCTGCTTACTGAATTCAAGACCTATTTTTTTTGTAGCAGAATGGTTTCCTTAATTTATTTACTGGCGATCAGAGGTCATGACAGAAATGGCCAAAGGGGAAGTCTTAACCCTCTCCATTTTTGACTGCTTTTTATGGTTTCATTTCTGTCATCATAGAAGTAATATCAGGCATCAGCTATTATGGTGGAAAATGTTTAATTACAGATTGATCCTGATCTCACATACCTCTCCAGTTTTCTTCCAACTCTTGAGTCATCCTGGAAACAGCAAATGACAAATCCACCATCTTACAATCTTCTGGAACCAAAAAAGCTTTTTTTAATGGAAACAGTGGAAATGGTATATTTCTATAGTTCCACATTTTATTTCAAAGGCATCATAAAGGGACTCTGCAAAGGGCTGTGTCTCTTTGTCAGTGGGTTTATTAGAACTCATATATTCAGATGACAAGAATTTCATCACTAGTCTATTGTGGGGTTTTTTTGGAGATTATCCATAAGTATTTGTTAATGCCATAAAAGATATGCTATTTCAGAGGTATCAGCCAATTCTTAATCAGAGTTCCTGGCACCTTCTATTTTTTCACAGAGTATCTATATCTATATATCACAATTTTATCTATTGTCAAGAGAGTTGTATTAAGAGAAAAGGAGATGGTTCAGATCTATATTTATCTTTTCGTCTGTCCATTTTGATAGCTATTTTTTAAACCGCAGGATGGGAATGAGAGAAGATTCTTTTAAAATGAAGTTGGAAAGCATTTGGCTCTCTAATTGTTTGTATGTACCTGTGTACAAATTTTGAAGTGAAAAGAAGATAAGGGCGTAGTGTGGAAAAATGTGATTTTGAAATTATTCCCAGTAGAGTTTGCAATGGAACTTCAGTAATGATGGACCAGGTTCTCTATAAGAGCAGTTTCCAACTGTGATGGTTGAAGATCTCAAGTTTTAGTCCAAACTATTGAGAAGACACCAGTCTGAAGCCTTTTCCAGGGTGTATTTGGAGAGAGTGTGCGGTCCCATAGACACTATCTTGTCTTGCGCTGAAAGTGTTCCCTACACTGTCCTTTGGAATCCTTGGTATCATTCCAGGAATACTAACAGCTACTGAGCAGTTCCTTAGAATACGGATAACGAAAATGGGCTCTGTAAGAGCAAATCAACACATTAATACCAATAGGAAGGATTGAAGCAAACATTTGATGAGAAGGTCAGGCCAGACTCTAGATTTAGAAAATCTGTCATTGGAGAATGACTTCACTAAAATTAGTGATCACTGGGATTTAGATTAGAATGTCAGAACATTTGTGGGTTAAAATCTTGCGTATGAGTCAATCATGATGAAAATGGGCAGCAGGGTAAGGGACCCAGCTAAAAAAGCAAAAGAAGAATGTGCCTGAATTTTTTGAAACTAACAGGCTTACAATTTGTACTGTACTCCCAAGTTGATTTTTCTATCCTCTAGCACAGAGGTCTTCAAACTTGGCAGCTTTAAGACATGTTGACTTCAATTCCCAGAATTCTCCTCAGAATTCTCTCTCAGAATTCTGAGAGTTGAAGTTCACAAGTCTTAAAGCTGTCAAGTTTGAAGATCTCTGCGCTAGCAGAAGTCTCATTCAGTATGTAAAACTTTAATTAAATTACCTGGAAAACTGACTGCAGAGAGGTGAACTAGGAGCAGGATTTCACCATCTAGATGCCAACTTGCTTTTAACTCACTCCCTGCTCCAACTTTTCTAAGTGATTGGTGTAGAAGTGAGTTTAAAAGATATGCTACATTTATGCCCAATGGAGCGCTGTTGTAATTTTGAAGTGTTGGGATAGAATCCGATTTCATAGAGAATTAAGCAAGTCTACCTGGATTTATTCTGGCAAGAAAGAGATGAAACTGAGTAGAAGATTCAAGATGTAATCAATATTTTAGATACCGGATTTGGGAAGGCTTCAAAAGCGAACATATATAGCCAGAAAAATATGGTTTATTTTTAATCATCCTATTCTGTAGCATTAATAATAATGATGATTATATTTTTGTTGCACTTCCCTATTGCCTCCTCCTGGGAGAAATCTAAGTGCTTTATAAGAGGTGGTTTACAGTTTTATTTAATAAATTAGGCACTTTGTGTAATCAGCAATCTGCAAAACAATCAGGTACAATTCATGGGTGTTACCATTCAAATCATGTGTAAATTGTATGTGATTTGTGTATAAGTAAACTGTGAGCACAGCATGCATGTGTGTGGGTGTGGGTATGTGAGTGTATATACACACACAACACACATACACACATATACATATGCACACATGCCTGCTATACTCATATATTCAGCAAACAGATGGAAAGGAAGACTATATTGTGGCTGAGCACAAAGCATCCAAGCTGATGTGTAAAAAATGAACAAACAGGTATTTTGTGGCACATTTATGTAATGCCACTAGTACATCAAGAGTAAGTATTTGCATTGTAATGGATCTGCTGTGTACTTTCCGACAATAACCTTCAGTTTCATTTAAGCCTTCCTACATGCAAGCCATGGGTAAACCATGAGTAGCCATCAGTAAAATTGCAAACATTGTTTCTTGTAAACTGTAAGTGAAATGTGGTTATACTTTGAGTACACCATATGCAAACAATAAGTCATGTAAGCCATTATTGACCTATGGTCAAGCCATGTGGAAGCCGATACAAATGTTTAAAACCCTTTGGGGTATGGTTGCTTTCTTAAGTCATTGGCTTTCCACATTAAACCTCTGTTTTTCTCATGCAGGTGCCATTGGGCTTGCCCAGTTTTATTGAGAGCACCCAGCAAAGTAGCTTTACAAGTATCTTGTCTAGGTCCAGTGGCTGCTTCGGCACCCTCCATCCTGAAGCTTGGTCTTCAGGGTTAATTGCTTTAAAGTCCTAATAGGGCTTAGGAGGGTGTGGCTCCCAGAGCTAAACAGTAGCGCTAGGTTCCTAGTCTTTCCTCACTTCAACTTGTGCAGCTTTCAGAAACTTTGTGCTAGAGTAAGACAATATTTTGTAGCCATATATTATTGCTGACACATACAACAAAGGTATCCCTGCTATGGCGGCATGTTCAAGGAGCAATTGCAAAAGGACTATTAAAGAAAATTGCAAACGTTTTACACACACACATACACACACAGGGAAGCACACAAACATATAAAGATACATATATATATGTTTTCTGAGGTTTTCGCGGGTGTTTGTATGTAGGTCTTTGGTTATTCGGGTTTTCTCCCGCGTAAAATTAGAAGTGTCTTGGCGACGTTTCAACAAAGTCTCATTCGTCATCTTCAGGCTTCAGCTTTGTGAAGCTGAAGCCTTTGCTCCTAGAAGCACGAAGCTGAAGCCTGAAGATGACGAATGAGACTTTTTAAAAAAAAAATTATTATTTGCATTTATATCCCGCCCTTCTCCGAAGACTCAGGGCGGCTTACATTGTGTTAAGCAATAGTCTTCATCCATTTGTATATGATATACAAAGTCAACAATCTGGGTCCTCATTTTACCTACCTTATAAAGGACTTCATTGAAACGTTCGCCAAGACACTTCTAATTTTACGCGGGAGAAAACCCAAATAACCAAAGACCTACACACACACACACACACACACACACACACATTCAGAATACAGACACATAGGTATATATTTATATTCTTTTCATAAGTAACTCTTCAGGATTCATAGGGCTATGGATTCCTTTATCTTCAAAAAAGGGAAAGCAGGTAATTTAGATAATTTACTCTGAAAGTGCTTAATGTCTTTCAAATAACATTAATAAAAGTAATTATAAGCTGATAGTATTCTTACCACAAAAGTAAATTAATCTTAAATGGGGATCTTTCATGATTTAAGTCCATTGAAATCCATGGGTTTGCTTCCAAAAATTTTAATTGAACTGGGTGAAGGCAGTAGATGTGAATCCTTTTACACCTTCCTCCTGGTGAAAAGATGAAGTACTTTAATAAACTGTGTACTGTATCTGCTTGGCAAAACGTTAAATGAGAGAGAAGCAGCAGTATCCTTAAAATACCCCCGCAGTTTAAATCAGGAGACATCCTTCTAGATCAGATGAGCACGAAAGTATATTTTCTCTCCATTCCAGTAAAATCCTAAAATGCACAATACATAGCATTCCTCACACTTCTCAAACAATTGGTTTGAGTGTGTTTCTTTGACAAGATTTTTTACAGCCATGAAATAAGGCACTTTGTCCTCTTACAAGATGACATTTAAAGGGAGGTGGCTTTTGATGTAGAAGAGAGAAAAGGTACCTGTGAAAAATTTGTATTTCTACATAATGGCTAAAAACTGCTGAAGCTCTGGTTGCCAGCTGGCCAACTTTTCGAAATGAGTAAATTTAATAGGAAAAGTTGCCACTATTTTTATAAACAGAGGCAGGAATTCTTCGACAGTGCACAAAAGGCAGAAATGAGCAGGTGCCATTATCAGTTGGATGTTGAGCAGCCTTATTTGCCCTGAAATTGTTCAATACTGTTCATGATGACAGTCCTAAAAGACAGCCATCCAGCTTGCATACTTAAGACCTTGTAGAAAAGGAATCTGGAAAATAATGCAAGATTCAATCTCAAATGTATGGCTAGTGAATTCAAAACAAGCCCCTTGTTTAAGACTAAAGTTTGACCTTCCAGCAAAGATCCAAGTCTCTGCAATGAAATAAACAAGTGAAAATAAAATTATAGATCAAATAATTTCACTTGACTAATAAAAGCCCCCAGTCTCTACCAGGAATCTTAAAGCATCATAAAATCTTATTAACTGTAATGTACTAGGACACAAAATTTAATGTCAATGAGCTTCCATCCCAAAGAGCTAATATCACAGTATCATTAATTTTAAAGACCCATTGAGGTTTGTGTTTCCTCATGAAAGAATCGGGTGTAGCATTTTTCCCCCCTGGAATGTACACTGGGTTTGCAGCTGTGATTACATTTTGCTCCCATTATAAAGTGTATTTTTCTGCAATGCCCAACTGGTACATCAGTTGTTTATTCTTTAATTGAAATCAAAGTGATGGTGGTAGAGAATGGGACATGGTGGAGCATTGTTGTTTAACGAGAGTACAATCCAGGAAAAATATTGTTGCTCAGTTCTGTGGTTTATATAAAGCACCATGACTTAATTTCATTCCATTTCACATGCTGCCTACATTCTGCAAGTCTTTCAGCTTGCCTTTGGTCTTATATTTTCAAGAGGCTGCTTTTAGATGATTTTGAAAAGATGGGACCAAGAAGATAGGATGATCTCCGATCCCCATAGGGCTTGAATAAAATAAAGCTGGAGCCAACCTGCATTAATTTGGCGTGGCCATTTTTGATGAAAAGGGCTAAGAGCTTGATCTGTCATTCTGCAAAGCTTTGATGGGAATGTGTATCCACATCTTTCGGGCTTATGTTTGACCATAGAAATAGGACTGTAGCCTCCAAATTTAATTGGGAGAATGTCAGGGGAAAATGATGATTCCCTCCTAGGCTCTGAATGGGATATTTTGCACGACTGATTTCAAGAATATTTGATTTAATTTATAGCAAGAGAGTGTACCTAACACATACTAAAAACCAGGAATGTCTTTTTTGCCTTTCTCACTTGAACATGCTGAGTCTATGATATTCAGAATTTCTTTCTTTCGCAGTGGCACTTTGAGTTGCTAAGAGTGTCAGTGTAGCAGGGATTGGTGAGATAATGTGAAAAGAACGGCAAAATCCAGGGATTTAACATTTTTGGTTGAAGTAGATATTTTGTTGGGATTCTTTTCCCATGGAGGAAGTCCTACAAGATGGTCTGGGAAATTATTTATTTTCCCTGTTCTCTTCATTGTTGAACTGGTCTTGGTCCCTGAGCCAGAGGTGATAGGGATCTGTCCCTCTCTACTTACCTCTGCACTGGGGTTTGGATCCTGTTTATTTTTATGATGAAACTCTCTGGGATCCTGCCCTGTAAATAAATTTATTTTTCAACAAAACTCATTCATTGCTGATTTCTTTTTATTTTCCTTTCCTGTTTCCTCTACCAGACTCCAGTTCTATATGTCTCCAGGAAAGTTTTCCTTCTCTTGGTCCATGTGATTAATTCATATTTACTTTTCTGGAGGATCAGCATCTATCTGATGAACCAAAATTCAAGCAATCCTTTCCCTGGGTATCCTAGTGCATATGCTCCAACATAATTTTAAAAAAATGACTCCATAACATGGTTACTTTTGCCATTGCGAAGAGAAGAATTCAGAAAGGACAGACCCTCACCAGACAACCTTACCTTATGTTTTGATTGGACGTACAAATTTGCTTTCACACCACAAACTCCACTTCCAAATGTTGGTGGTATAGGCTACATAATGCTCCATTTTGTTAGGGCAAGAAGGACAAAGTAGATATTTTCTTTTGTCTCTCACAGTGAGGGGGGTAAGGGTGCTCCAGTCAATGGTCAAGGAAGGAAAAAAGATAATTCTAGGGAAGAGCTGTTGGGGTGCAAAACAACCAGTGTGGCTGCTAACACACCAGATCACAAGAATGCAGTTCCAGCCATTTCTCATGTGGTATGAGCTCTGCCATAGTGCAACTGGTGCTCTATGCAGATCCTCCCTGTTCTGCCTCCATGCCTCTACACCTCTCTTGGGAAGATAGGAATCCATTTTATAGGGAACTCATTGGTATTGCAACAGGATACATAGCTTGGGAGAACAGACCACAGCAGGCCAATACAAAGAAGTTGCTTCTGCCATACCTGAAACAGTGGGAAATTCAAAATGTTATTCTCTGAGACTACAAGGACCAAGGCCTATGGAGATTCTCAATTACCTACAGTAGGTCATGGTTGTCCGAAAAGTGCTTTTCCAAAAGGCAACTGGACTTGGTTTTTTTCCCCCCTTGAAAACATTTTGCTTCTCATCCAAAAAGCTGCTTCAGTTCTGAAGAAGAGAGAACTGAAGAAGCTTCCTGGATGAGAAGCAAAACGTTCTCAAGGAAAATCTAGAGATTCTCAATCAGCCAGGTCATGGTTGTCCCAAAGGTGGTTTTTTCAGGAAGCAATTGGACTTTTCAAGGCAAAGAACCAAAGAAGTCCAGTTGCCTTTTGGAAAAGCACTTTTGGGACTACCAGCACCAATATTTTACACACATCCGGCTATCGTTGGGGGGGGGGGCTTTGCAATTGCTATCATGCATTCGATGGCAATGAGAGGGTTAAGCAGCAGAGATGGAAACTTTCCACATATGTGGTAGGCTTTGGTATTGAGAGAAAACAAACAGGTTTGTAGATGAATATGGAACATCTGGGAGCAGCAAAAACTTCCTTAACAGTGGCATATTTAAAGGGGGGCAAGGACAGGATTTCTACTTTTGTCTCCCAATTGGCCTCTAGTATTCTACCAACCTGGTGGCCAAACAAGACAATGACAGAAATAATACCCTCCCAAACAGCACCGTTATTTATTTATTGGATGCTTGGCCTTTTTTTTTTTAAAGGTGCTCAAGGTAGCATCCATAAGCCCTCCCTCGTCTTAGTGGTCCTCACACAGCAACCCTGTGAGGTAGGTTGGGCTGAAAGAGAGAAAATAAGTTGCCCAAAATCACCTCATAAGCTTTCATGACTGAACCGTGGCCTCCTTCTTAGTTCAACACTTCACCCCTGCGACATGGCCTCTCAGTACGGTATTCCAGAGGTGGGTTTAAGCAGGTTCTGACCAGTTCTGGAGAACCAGTAGTGGAAATTTTGAGTAGTCCGGAGAATTGGTAAATACCAGCTCTGACTGGCTCCACCTCCATCTATTCTCTGCCTCCTAAGTCCCAGATGATTGGGAGGAAATGGGGATTTTGCAGTAACCTTCCCCTGGAGTGGGGAGGAAATGGGGATTTTGCAGTATCTTTCCCATGCCATGCCCACAAAGCCACGCCCACAAAGCCATGGCACGCCCACAAAGCCACACCCACAGAACAGGTAGTAAAAAAAATTTGAATCCCACCACTGCGGCGTACATGTTACATGGAGTGCAAAATGATCCTTTCAGGGCTAACCCTAAGTGTTAACTCTCTTCCCCACAACAAACTGGATATACAGAATAAAACGAAGCACACTCAAAAGCATTGTGTGTTTGGATCAACAATATGAATGTTTGTGAATCTTTGCAAGGACAACTAACACAGGTTTTATCATGCCTTAAGGCACTAACTGGCACATACGGTAATTTGGATCCTTTCCTTCTTTCTCCTCCTTCGGCTTACCTTCATGTTTTTCATAAGAGCAAGGAGGAACTCAGAAAGAGGGGAGAGAAAGGTTGCTTACATGGGATTAAAACACAAAATACCCTTCCTGAATTGCATCTCAGCTCGGCCCCAGAGGGGCAACCTTTGGTTAAACCTAAAATCACACTGACATAATATTTATTTAATTTATATCCTTTATTAGTAGCCCTTGTTCTTGCTGTGCAGGAAGAATTCAGCCTGAAATGCTCCTGCTTGTGTTCTCTCAGTGCTCTCCACATTGAGAATGGCTTCTCCTTTACAATGGAGATAAGAAAGAAAGGGAAACTTGCTCTTTCCAACAGTTTTTTTCCCTCAGGGCCTGTTATGTGCCGGCGTCCTTCTCCAAAAAAACTCCATCTGCTGGGAGAGAGTTAGAAACAGCAAGGCACAAGGAAGTATTTATTTATTTATTTATTTATTTATTTAGTCACAACAGTATATGTAAGTATCATACAAAAAGATTATATAGCATATAAACACATATATGAGTAAATATTAGGAGGTATAAGCATATATATATATATAGGAAGAAGAAAAGAAAAACAATAGGACAGGAACGGTAGGCACGTTTGTGCGCTTATGCACGCCCCTTATGGTCCTCTTAGGAATGGAGTGAGGTCAATAGTAGAGAGTTTTTGGTTAAAGCTTTTAGGATTATGGGAAGAGACCACAGAGTCAGGTAAAGTATTCCAAGCACTGATGATTCTGTTACAGAAGTCATATTTTCTGCAATCTAGATTAAAGCGGTTGACATTAAGTTTAAATCTATTGGTTCCTCTTGTATTATTGCATTAAAGCTGAAGTAGTCTTTAACAGGAAGGACATTACAATAGATGATTCTATGAGTTAAACTTAGGTCTTGTTAAATACTAAGTTAAACTTAGTATCTTTACACATGTTGGTATGTTACCCTCACCACAGCTCAAGCAAACCTGCAAAACCAGCATGACTTTTATTTTTTGTTCTGAGGTAAATTGCAGGCAAAAAAGGTACAGGCTTTCCTCAACCACTCTTTCTCCTGTCCCCCACTCTCCCCCAAATGATGTTCATCTTAATGCAGAGGCACGGGACCATTTCATGGTTGAAAATTATTATTATTTTTTAAAAACTTTTTAATCTGCCTCAGGCCTCAATGAGTAGAATTTTTGATCTGGTTTAATAATACTCAAGGAAGGATTCATTTTGGGTGTGTTGCACCTTTTGGAAGTTTAATATACCTAGAATGACAATACATCCTTTATTTTAAAAGACCATTCTTTATTTCAGAAAGCAGTCCTTTAGAATTATTTAATATAATTATTTATTTTTTTTGCTCTTCATTTTTCCTTTGTAAAGCACAGTTTACAATTTTTTAAAATCCTTCGGAATGTATTTCAGATTTGCTCCCTTTTCAGGTTTTCCCACTTTATCCCCTCCCAATATGGCATCTACTATCTGCTTTTTCTTCCCAATGAAAACAGCTGCATGGGTAATGCCCAAAAGAGGATCAACTGAGTGTAGATGTGCACAAAATTTGCATGTATATAAACTTGCTTTCTGTGTGTGTATACAGCAAATACACTCTAGGAATAATTATACAATGTCGTATACTATACAATGTAGACAATTCTTTTTAATCTGATATAGATTATTATTATATAATCAGATAATTCATGCATCTGTTCCAACTGTTACCCAGTTGTTTCCTGTTAATAGACAACTTCAAGTCTGTACACTTCATATAATCCCTGTTCTGTCCTCCCTCGCCTCCGTCCGAATGATGGCTTAATTAGGTGTCACTATCAGCTCTGGCAGCAGAATAGCCAGCGTCTGCCAAGAGCCTCCGTTATCTTCCACGACACTAGTGAGTCACAAACTTCAGCTCTTAATCAGTGGATTTGCCTGTTACAAAGAGACACAGCAGCTCTGGCTGCCTTTTATATCCTGTGGGGTGTGGCTCCATGACTCAGCACTTCCTAGGCCTGCCCCACCCTTGCTTCTGTTGTTCCCTCCTCTCCTGCCTACGAAACCAAGCCTGATTGCCGTCAGCTGGATCTGCAGGCGTGGCCTGGGGGGGGGGAAGAGTCAGGGGATGGAGGCCTCGTTATCTCTTCCACCTGGCCTGTTTCTGGCTCCTGGAGCTGAGCCAGGCAAGTCGGTGCTCCCGAGGTAAGTCCTGACGGCCCTTCCCACTCACTGTCCAAGTCACTTTCTGGCAGCAGGCCCAGCTCGGGGGGCGCAGACACAGCACTCCCGGATTTTTTATATCTGACCTACATCCACAGCCCTTTGAGTTGGATGGGCAACCTGGGGCTCTGTTGCAATTCCCAGCATCCTTTACCACTGACCAGCCTGCTTAAGCCTGGGAGTTGAAGTTCGACATCATAATTGCCTTCCGATATATGATTGTCTGTAAAGGAATGTGAGCCACACGGCCATCTATTCCTAGCCCTCCAAATGAATCTCAGAACAGCAGATAAGAAATGTTAGAGCACTGCCACCTTGGTTTTGTGCCTCATGTGATTATACTATTTGCATATACAGTGGTACCTCAGTACTCATTGTTAATTAGTTCTGGGAGCTGCGATGAGTACCAAAAACAGTGAGTACCAAACAAAATTTTCCTGTAAGGAATAATGTAGTGAGTCACAAGGCAGCTGACACTGACAGGTTCTAGCTTGTGTGTTGAGTACCAAACAAAGGATGAGCACTGGGACAAAATTTTCACATCCGAATGCATTGAGTACCAAATTAGATGAGTGACAAAGCAGTTGAGTACCAATGTACCACTGTATAGTCGATTCTATTTACTTTGTGGATTGTTTAGTATGTGTGAGAAAGATCTATCTATCTAGCACAAAGTTTGTCAAAGCACCAATAGATTTCCTTTAAGAAATAATTTCCTTTAAGAAATATATCAGATTATAAGGGGCGTGCATAAGAGCACAAAAGTGCCTACCGTTCCTGTCCTATTGTTCCCTTCATTATAGTATTATATGCATACTTTTACTTATACTTTTACTTATATATACTTTTCTTTCATGATGGGTTATTGTTTATGTTGATGATTGTATATACTGTTGTGACAAAATGAAATAAACAAAAAAAGAAAAGTGGAGGAGGGGCACATAGAATGTTTTTGCACAGATCCTTCAGGTTGTCATTCTAAAATTTAGAAGCAATCACTATAAATATTCATAAAATGTTTTTTATGTATTAACTTTATATTCACTCCCAGAGTCAAATGCTTTTTTCACACAATTTCCCTGACATACAACATAACATATTTAGAGCCCTAGAGAGCTTAGCCTCCAGAGAGTCTAAGCTTGCTTTTCAATCTGCCCTTTCCTCTGTCTCTTTCCTGAACTTCTTGTTTCTTCAGCTCCTGCAGCCTTGATTTAAGGAGTTCTGGGTCTCCAGCTTTCTTCTCTGGCATGGCTTCTGTGTCTTTAAGCTTTCCAAATAACAGACATTCAGCTGAACTTTGCCTGGGGAGACAGCTGTATGTAAAAGAAATTCAGCCTGTCACACTGCTGTTAAAAATATGGGGAGCCCTGCCAGGAAGTAATAGAAAAGTTGGCAGCTTTAAGTCTAATGAGTGGGTGAATCACTTGCTCCACCTTTTCCTTCCCTCTGGCGCTTATTAACTGTTCATTTTAAATGTAGCTACTGTACCTGGTCTCTTTGTTCTTTAATTCATGCCAGTATATTTCTAGTCTGCTGCAATGTGGGTGGATGCCAAATCTGGCTTTGGAGATCAAGGTTGCTATTCTACTTTGCTTTGTCTTCCTTCCAGCTTCTCTGTCCCACCTGGGCACCCTTGGCTCTGGCTGCTTTGCTTCAAGCCAAGTTTTTTAACAAAAGAGGAGAGGGAGTTGTTTCTTATAGCTTATGTGGCATTGGGGGTTGGAAACAGCTGTTCCGTTAAAGACTCTTCACCGAAATCTTACCATCGCTGGTCAATGGTTAGGAAACATTAGCAGAGCTGCAACTTTTCTACCTCAGGCCTTCATTGGCACAATACAGTAGGATGATAAAAATTCTGACCCAATTTATAGTGTTGTGGCAGGGTGGGGGGAGTGCTGCAAAACCACCAGAAATAGTTATATAACTGCTAAGAATTTTATTAAGCCTTTGGCACATTGCAAATTCACAGAACATGAATCTATAGTTAAACTGAACGATGGTTTAGTGATTCATCAATGTACAGGTTGGAACAACTCTCTGATCAACTATCCTGGCTGGTTATGACTACAACTGGTAGGTAAATTTTAGCCTAGCGTGTTGAAGAAACCCAACTTGTTTAAATGTAATATTAGTCCTCCTTCTTTGCCAAGAATCATTCTGGATCTTTCTAATCCTGCCGTCCCTGGTTCTGTGGTTTACCAAGTCTAGCAATGATTAATTTCATCATGGTACTCTCTTCACTATTCATTGCCAAACTGTTGTGGTCCGCCAGCAGCCTGTAGAGCTGGCAGTGGAGTCGGACAGTGAGGAAGCTGGGAAGGAACATGGGCCAGTCCTGGAGTCTGCGAAAGGCTAGATGAGGGCTCTGCGTCGGAGGCAGAGATGGGGCCAGGGCCATCTGGGAGTTATGCACAGACTCTGGAACCTCCAGAATCAGACATAAGAGAGCCAGAGGAACAGGAGGAGCCTGTTCCTAGTGCGTGCATGTGCAGGGCTGCCAGAAGGCAAGAACAGTTAAAACGAGATGATTCGGGAGTAAGGCCTGGAGATGAGTGGCCCCTCCCATAAGGCTTAAAAAAGGAGCAAAGGCACGTGGGCCCTTTGCAGGAAAGCAACATTGTTAATTCTGTTCCCAGTTTGATTCTGGACTCAGTATGGCTTTGCCAAGTAGGTCTTTGGCAGCTCCCGCAGGACTTTTTGCAACTAATTGGGACTCAGCTGTGAATGAACGTAATTCACAATAAAAGAGGTTTTTGGGACTACTCGTGTGTTTTAATGACTCAGGAAGCCTAGATCACAACACAAACTGCACATCATTTGTTGTATCCAGAACCCATAAACAGCTTGTGGTGATCATCTATATCTTCCACACAGTTAATATTTTGTGTGTGAGGTGTCTGTGAATGTTGCTAGGGCTAGCTTTTTTTTTTTTTCCTAGCACAGCTCCACTTTGGAACAAACAATAGAATAGCAAAATGGTGTTTCTGATTATACAAACTGTGTTATTTCTTCACCAGGAATCTTATATGCACAAGTGGATGCTCTAAGGCAGGGGTGTCAAACTAGATTTCTTTGAGGATCAGCATTGTAGTTTTTTTTTTTTTTTGGTTTACATTTATACCCCGCCCTTCTCCGAAGACTCAGGGCGGCTTACAATCTATAGTTCTCCTTTGCAGGCCAGCTGGGGATGGGGAGACGGGATGGACGCTTCCTGCAGCACTTTGCCCTCCCCCCCGTGCCCCATTTCGGCCAGCAGTGTGCTGCAGGAGGCTGTCCAGGCCGAAAATGGGCATGGGGGGGCATGCGCGACTCCCCTGGGCCCCATTTTAGCTGCCAGAGGCACCGCAGGCCAGTCCTTTGATATTACCAGGCAGGCCCTGGGGGCCAGATTTAAGCACCCCATGGGCCAGATCTGGGCCTTGAGTTTGACACCCCTGCTCTAAGGCTATGGAGCCATTTGCAAGCCACCAAAATTTGACTTCCCCTTAAGGTAGAAAATAGGACAATTAAGTAAAATTACTTCCACTCATCTTCTTGATCCTCAGGTTGCCATCTAGATCACATTGATCTGTCAACATCAAATGATAAAAGTGGTAGAATTTCCATCATATGCAATGCTTGCATTTATAGCAGTAGTATCCCTGACAACCAGCATCTTGTTCTATACTTTTGCCCTGCAAAGTGTTTTCCTTTATGGCAATATTACAGAGCCCCTCTTATTCTAAGCTATGTAGGCTATTTATACTTCCTGACTCCCAGGCTGCCCCGAGGTTTCTGTGCCCTGTCATGTTTGTAGTCTCAACCAAATGACAAATCGTCATTACTTCAAAGAAACCAGACTGGCAACACTGACCATACAAATACATATGGAAGGATTTTGACCTTGTGCACTGTTGTGCCAAGTAAGCCAATCAGCAGAGGCTGCAACGGAGCACGCACAATAACAGGTACAGATCTGTATAATGCAATATAGAAGGTCATTTGGAACACGCACTCTGCATCTCCAGGCTTGACTTCAAGGTTTGTGGATCCTAAAAGCAGAAGTTTGTCCCCCAAAAAAGCCAGTATTCAGGATTCAGAGTCCAGATTCATTTTAGAAACTGAGTACCCTTTGGGAGATGATGAGAGTAATTATCTCTTATATCCACTGGGTGGGGAAAGGCTGATCTAGTTCTTTTCTTTATATTAGCAGCCAGCCAGCTTCTTCCAGATTGTCACAAACAGAGTGTAAAAGTGATGGACTTCCCCTGATGATCTAGTGTTTAAGTGTATAAGATAAGAGGTAGTCCATCTAATAATGAGCATAATAATAACAAACTCATTCCAATTGCCAATTATTATTATTATAGGCATTGAGGCATAACAACGCCTCAAGAAGCTGGTATCAGCAGGCCTGGAGAACTAAGAACTTTGCAAAAGAACACATATGTTTGCTCTCTGTGGACTCTCTGTCTCTCTCTCACACTCTCACATAAATTAGGAGGGAGGAAAACAAGGGAGGGGGGAGGAGAATCAGCCCTTTGAGGATGCCAGATGACCGGAGAATGCAATGATTAGATTCAAAAACATTGTGAGCCACAATGCAGTTGCTTAGTGGCTTAATTAAGAAAAGAAATAAAGAAAACAAGATTTAAGATATGATCACATATTGCCATGAAGTGTTGGGGGGTAGTGGAGGAAGACTAAAAACGTATGTATCTCCTTCAAGTCAGTCTTAGCTCCTGGTGAAGCTCCTTAGACTGCCTGGAGTCTGATAGACTCTAGTCTCTGCAGTTTTGGTAAGGTTTTTTTAAAGAAATGGTCTGCCCTGGAGAAAGAATAGCGAAGGTATCAGCATCCCCCAGTTAGTTTCTCAGCAAATCTCAGCAAAACCCTGTTGATAAAATAAGAAGCCTGGTCCCTGGTGCTCTCTTGCCTCCTCTGGTAACAAGAGCTAACAGTTTTAGCAGAAACAACATCCAAGCCAACAAGTGTCAGGCCTGAGCACATAGAATTGGGGGAAGGAACTCACAGCTCAGCTTGCACTACATTTGTGGTTTCCTAAACCCCTGAGAACTGGACTCTCAAAATTCAGTGAGAAATTGCTAGGGGGATTTCCTGCCAGTTTTAATGGAAACAAAATAAAGCCTTTTGAAGCCTTCCAATTTGTGAAGTGAAATTAAACAGGAAAAGAAAGAGAGAAAGAAACCCTGAAAAATACCTTCCACCCCCACTGAAAACCTCACTCCCCAATACTTATAGGGTAGTGTAATAACTGCTGAAAATAATAGTAAAAGAAAAAAAGTGGGAACCACAGAACCCTTTCCTGTAAGTGGTGTCGAAGACTGACTTGAGTTGGACCAAAGACAATTTGCTGCTGCTTCACAAGGCAAAAGACAAGACACAATAATAATACTATGGTGTCTCCTTTCTAGTCGAGAAGTAGACTGCATTAATAATTGACCGGCACATCCGTGATGGTAATAGGATAATGTTCTTCTTTGTGCCATAGCACCAGCTTAGTTTGTCAGCCCCAGGACAAACTGCACATGCTCAGGTCTGTCCTCCAAAAGAACAGTTTTGGAAGATTGCAAATTAGCACTGCACTGGAGGCCTGTCTCACCCTGCCCAATGGTGCCACTACTCCTGGCCTTTTGTCACTTTTCCCTAATTGCTCATGCCTCTAGGGCAGAATTCCCTAACCTTTCCAGCTTTGTGAAATGGGAGTGGTGGCAGGGAGAGGGGATGGTTTTGCATGATTGGTAGGCAAGCAAGCGCGCAGGCGTTCGCCCACTACTTGTGCAAGTGGGGGTGTATGCGCTTTCTCACCGCTTCTGCAGCTCAGTTCTGAATGGCTCAAGGTCAAGGCCCGGTAGTGGGTCGCAACCCAGGGTCTGGGGACTTCTGCCCTACAGTATGTGAAATAATAATAATATAATTAGGGGGCTCTGGGCATATGCATAGTGCCTTTATATTATCACTCAATAAAAATAACAAACCTTCCTGTCTGACAATGGAAGGATAGATTTAGAAGATATACGAGATTTCTATTCACTCTTATTTTGCTATTTTTGACCCTTGAAATGGGAGCCTGTCATCTTGCTCAAAAGAAGCAGGCTTATTATCCCCAAAATGTTCACTAGAGGGCAGCATATCAATCTTCTTGGGTGAAAGAAAAAAGGCGCTTGATCCTGAGTGAGGCGAAGAGATTTGGTTCCTTGCACTGCCTGTTTTCAATATATCTCCTTCCCCAACAAACACATCCACACATTTTAGATTTTGTCCAACTCAATTTTATTCATTTTTTTTTACCTGCCCCCCAGGGGCTACACTGTCCCAGGGGCCCTGTTATCTGCCTGATACTTTCCTCCCTCATTGGCTATAACTACACAGTGAAACCTTGGCTAAAAAATGTCCAAGTTCCTCGTGCCCTCGGTACATATAGTGCACAGGTGAGTACAAGGGGTGAAAGTGGAAGGCAAGAACCTGAACTGGGAAGGCCTGGAGACCCAATTCTGACATCCTAAAAGCCGCAGGGAGGAGAGATTTCCCACCAATGTCTGTGTTGAGGTACGGGTACCGGCACACCTCAAATTCCTTCATGGCTGTTGCCATAGGTAAGTCTTGGAAGTGTCAATTTGGCCAGGAGGAGATGGCAGCAAAACAGTGTGCCCACCTATGGCAGGGGGAGGTGGCAAGGTTGGTGTGGGCGGAGCCAGTTGTGCTAACGGGGCCATTGGGAGGGAAGGGTCTCCCTCTGCATCCCACAAGCTGATCAGGGGAGGGTAGACCTCGTTGAGTGGGATGGCAGCTGCATGCTGCATGTACTTTTTGAGTGAATGGCGACACCCTTTCTCCTTGAGTCGACGAGAAGCGCAAAGGAGCAGGAGCACAGCACTCAGAGCTGCTAATAAGGAACCAGTAATAGCAGCCAAGGCTGCCCCTCCGGCCCAGCCTCCCATCAGCTCCACTGAGAGGGAGGCATCTTTGGTGGTGACATTGAGGCAGACGTGCTGAGCGTGGGGCAATAACCAAGCAGATGGAAGACCTGCAGAAGCTTCCACGGGACTTGTCATGGGTGCAGAGGAAGGTTTGGAAGTTCCTGGAGAAACCACAGTTGAATGACTCATGAGAGACAAGGAAGGACCCCTGGGGATTATCAAAGAGCTCAGAGATGGCGCGGAAGCACCTGTGGTTGCTGTGACCATTTCTGAAGAACTCACAGAAGACAAAGGAGAGTTTGTAGAAGCTGCTGAGGCAGACGGGACATCAGTGTAACTGGCAGCAACTGAGGACTTGGGAATGGAAGACATGACTGTAAGGCAAATCTCATAACGGGTGGAAGGTTGCAAGTGTGTGAGGTTGTATTCCCGGATGCTAACAGGAACCCGTGAGGTGTAGGTAAAATGGGGGTTATGGATGCGCATGGTAGCTGATGACCAGGGTGGAGGAGGTGGTGGGTGGGCAGTGGCTGATTCATCTCTCTCGTTTTTATGCCCTTCTATGTAAGATGTGGTCCACTCCAACACCACAAAATGTGACTGCACCTTTTTGGCAAAGATCAGTAGCCTGGCAGGAGTTACAGGTCTTTCTCCAATGACATTGAGGGACAGACTGTGGCTAGTAGAGGCCAGTTCATTCCGGGCTACACAAGTGTAGACTCCTGAATCTGCTGGGTTGGCTCTGTTAATCTCAAGGGTTCCACCAGCCCTAAGATGCATCTTCCCAGTTCCAGCAGTCACTTTTTTCCCAGAAGGTAAGATCCAGTGGAATTGTGGTGGCGGCTCTGAGCTGGCCTGACAATCCAGAATTACTGTAGAACCAGATGATGCCTCCAGGTGTTCTGGAAGATTAGGTGTGATTTCTGGCAAACAACCTCCCCCCCTGACACTTTTTAGGGCTTCTTGGAGCTCTTGACCCATGGCTTCTGAAGGTGAAGTACAGAGAGTAGTTTGCGATTCAATCAGCCGAACGTGTCCTGTGGTCCATGGTTTCCAGTTCTCTAAGCAATCACATCGCAATGGATTCCCATAGAGACTAAGTTCAGCCAAAGCTGGCAAGGCATCTCTCAGGCCCAAGGGAAGAAAGCCAAGGGCTGTATTGCTGATTAGCAGAGTGCGAAGAGCTGGCACCCCCTGGAAGGCAGCTGGGTGCAGGTAGGAGAGATGTGGATTGTTGCACAGCTCAAGCTTGGCTAATTCTGGAAGATTCTCAAATGACCCTTTGTGGATGCCAGTAAGTTCCTCCATGCCATTGAGGCTCAGCTCTTCCAGATGCAGCATGTCCTTGAAATCTCCTGGCTGAATTTCTGTGATAGGATTTTTGTTGAGATCCAGGAATTTCAAGAGAGGTAGGCCTCTTAGTGCCTTGGTGGGAATGTATGAAAGGTGGTTATCATAAAAGGAGAGACTCTCCAGGTAGTCCAAGCCTTGGAAAACATCAGGAGGGATTTCAATTAGCTGCATCCCAGCTAAGACGAGGCTATGAAGCCTTTCCAAAGGCTGAAAACTCCCCCCTGTTAACTGGGAGATGGGATTCTCTCCAATCATCAGGATCTCTAAGTTGTGGAGTGGGAGGAACCAACGATGGTCAATGGCGTGGAGACGGTTGGCGTTGAGGTGCAGCCGGAGCAAGCTGGTTAAGCCCGCAAAAGCCAATGGCTCAATAGAGGAGATACAATTGTGATTTATGTAGAGTTCCTCTAGCGAAGTAAGGTCACTTAAGCAGTGGTTGGAAAGCTCCTCCACCTGATTCTCTTCCAAGTAAAGTGTAATGAGATGTGAAAGGTTAGCCAACCCAGCATCACTGATTCTAGAGAAGTGGTTTTGGGAGAGGTCCAGCTCAGTCAAGTTAGACAAGTGCTGGAGCTCCCTGTTGACCTTGGAGATCTTATTACTCTGTAACAGAAGGACCTGGGTGTTTGAGGAGAGATTGCCGGGTACCCGGGTGAGCAGCAGATCATTGCAGTCCACTGTGCTGGCCTCATGATAAATGGATTGGGGAGTGAACCATGGGCGAGTCTCGCAGACACACTGTGGAGGGCAGGTGTGGGTGGCAAACAGTGATCCTTGTAGACACAGCAACAGCAGAGCATACAAGGGGAGACAGGACATGGTGCTCTCCCCTGCTATGAGCCTTCTTGACCACCGGCTGCTTGTGGTGTAGTTTTGGATATAAAGGATGACTTTAATCCATCAGACGAGCTCAGAATAGCCTATGGAGCCTTGTCATCTCTGGAAGAGAAAAGAAAAGATAGATATGAAAGTATAAGGCTTCTTAGGGTAAACATTTATTCTGAAAAGTCATCAAAGCTGTTGAGAGTCTAGTCAGCAGTCAGCTTGGGTCTGGAGGTGATGCGGTCTTTAAAAGTTCAAAAAGTTTCTCCAAACATTGTCCACCCACTATAATTGGTGGCAGCATTAACAGAGAAAAGAGAAAATGAATGACTGAATGTCATATTAACTATATTTAATTTTATTCATTTTATGTACATCAGTTGTCCTTTTTCTGCTAATGTTTTACAGTGCAGCCCTGGAAATATCATTTGTAATCCAAATGTGACCCTCGGTTTTACAAAAGGTGCACTTCTACAAGTACTAATTTTTAGAGTTGGTTCCTATTCCATGTTATTTTATAAAACAAAAGGTAGGTAACCTCAGTCAGAAATTTTAAGCGAAACTCTGTAATAATCAAGCTCTATTTTGTAGCCGTTGTGATCCTTACGTCTCTCCTAGCTCCTGTTTTTCCTCATATCATTCACATCCATTTCCCAACTCTGAGCTGAGGTGATAAGCTCAGATCTGTTTAGTTCCTTCATTTCAGGACAGATTTAAACCATAGAAAGTCTGTGGCCTTAGAGAGCTTGCATTAAGTTTGCCACATAAAACTCCATTCATAACCCCAGTTTAGATTCTATTTCTAAATTCAGACTGATGGCATTTTAGGTCACCTATTGTTACCACAAAATGACAGACCAGATTACTAAACCTCATATGCACTACATAAATAAACTAAGGGTGGCTTTGTTTGCTTTGAAAATGTCACAGCAATTTTTTAAAAGGGCAAAACTTGTCTAATGTGATTTTTATAAAGAGTTTTACTTAGATAAAAGACAAATGTAATATATACCGGTATATAACAAAAAAGAGAAAAAAGAAAATTGCAAAAAGCAATGCGGTGAAAGAAAGAAGAGAAACTTAAAAGATACAAGAACCAGAAAAAATAAATTTTATAGACAAACTCATTGCCCACCCTCTTTTAATATTACAAAAATCCCTTGGTCCTTTAGTTGATCCTTTTTCAATCGTCAAGTCGCACATTCATTTCACTTTTTTTCTATTTCAGAAAAAAAGTCTATAAACTGTTTCCATCAATACTTATAATTTTGTCCCTGGCCAAACAGGTCAGTTTTATCATTTCTGCCAGTTCTGCCATCTTTGCTATCCATTCCTCCATTGTGGGTGCTTCAGTATTTTTGCATCATTGTGCATATAATAATCTTGCATCAATTACCATATATAAAAATTAAAAGAGGAGGCCTGAATTTGCCAGACTCCCTAATGCAGTGAAAGTCATCCAGCCAGTGATTGGTGATTGTTTCTTTGCTTTAAGATACTCAGGAGAAACAGAATTCCTTCAGCTTGCTTGCTACATGATTCATTAAAGACAGCAGAATTTATTCTGACAATCTTTATACTTCAGGATCAGCCATCAGCCTGAGTTGAAATAACAACTTGGTATGCAATTAGGATTTCTTAGATAATGATACGCAGGACCACTTATCAGAAACAGATAGTTAAAAGCACAGAGCTTGGGAAAGGCAGCTGCCAACACGAACAATCTAGAACAGGGCAGGAGGGAAATGCTCCCGGTCCTGATCATATCTCACGATCCGGTAGTGATTGTGGCCGGTGACACCCGCCGCCCGGGTGTCATTACTTCCTAGTTTTAAAGGTTTTGCGCATGTGCAGGTCAGCACGCATATGCGACATGCACATGTGCAAGTATGTGACACGCACGCACGCGCGCGAGCAAAGCAAGCGCGCTACATGCAGTGTGTGGACTTCCAAGCCAGTAAGGAAGGTAAGTCGATTTCACCCCTGGAACAGGGATGTCAAAACTCAAGGCCTGTGGGCCGCATCCGCCCTGCGGGATGCTTAAATCTGCCCTGCAGGGCTGGTCTGGAAATATCAAAGGACTAACCCACGGTGCCTCTGCCAGCCAAAACAGTCCACGTGCACACACACACACACCCTGCACAACCTGTTTTTGGCCTCCCCAGCCTCCTGCAGCATTCTGCCGACCAAAAACGGACCGCTGTTTTGACTTAGGGTTTAATGTATATAAACCACGGCATGACAGTTCACTCAAACATGGTAGTAATTCACACTAAAACATACCATAGCACTCTTTGTTATGCAATCACTTTGTGTGACTGTATATATTTGAAAGGCAGCTCTCCAATGCAGCCCTTCCTGTGGCCATTAGGATGGAAAATCCACAAGAAGAGAATCTGCGGAGCATTGGAAGATGGTCAAGACAGCAGAGAGCTAAAACAAGGGATCCACTGTAGCTGTCCTCAACCTCCTCCCTCATGGCTGGTATTATCTGGAATAAACTAGTTAGGCAGCTGGACAAAATCTTTTCTGTATGGTGAAAAGTGGCAACGAATGCTTCTCTGAACTGATCTTTGTAAATGATGCTGATATTACTGATGCAGGAGAAAGAACTGCACATTTGTATATTTTGCACTAAAACGCAATTTGCCTTCTGTCTTGCTTTGCCCATCAAAACACTTGGTGATACAGACAACCGTCTCAATTAATGAATACACAGAAAGGTAAGGAAGTGGTGAATTGTAGCTCAACGTCTGAGGACTACAAGGCTACATCCATGCAGTTTTCTTTGTCCTTTTGACTCCTCAATGCAGCCTACACTTCTGGGATTTCCTACCCAAGCACTAGCCAGATCTGACTCTGCCTAACATTTTTTTTGAGATCAGTCGAAATGGAGTAGTTGCTACTACAAGATAATATATCTGGATGGAATAAGAACAAGAAGATGATAGATGCTGTAATCCATCATCTTGTTGGATGATGTAATTCATCACCTCCTGCTTCAGCAGGAGGTTGGACAATGGATGATATATGATGGACAATGAATGAGCAATGGATGATGTATTAGAAGACCTCCAAGGTCCCTTCCAACTCTATTATTCTGTTAGTCTTTCCTAAAAGCTCAGAAAATCAGGTTCTAGTTCAGTGATGGCTAATCTTTTTGCCGTCGCGTGCCAAAAGCGGGGGGGAGCGCGGTGGGGGTTGCACATGCGCATGCCCATATCCATAATGCAATGCCCCCTGCGCGCCCCATCCTCTGCACATGCTCGTGTGACCACCCCATGCTCCCCCTCCCCCAGCGCATGCGCGTGTGACCCCCCGCAAGGCCTGTTTTGGGCTTAGTAGGTCTCCCTGAAGCCTCCCGGGACCAAAGACGGGTCGCGGGGGGCATGCCACATCTCCCTGTGGCCCGTTTTGGTGCGGGAGCACACTGCAACCCCTGCGCATGCACACGTTTTCCGCATGTGCCCCGCCCTGTTCCAGAGACCCAAAAATCAACTGGCTGGCGGGAGGCGCACGCACATGCACAGTGGAGTTGAGCTGGTGGACAGTTCATGTGCCCACAGGTTCACCATCATGGTTCTAGTTTATAGTTGGATAGAATTCTGTTTGGAAAATCTATACATGCTTCCTTGAGTTTCTAGCAGGATAATGACAGAATGTGCAAGCACAAAAGAAATAACCTACTTTATGTGGTTGCAAATTGAATATTGAACTGATTTTACTTTTCTCTCCAAGAATGTCGGTCTGTTCTCAGTCTGCAATAAATTTCCTAAAGAAATAAATCCTACTATGTACATCCGACATATTTTAGGTAAGCAGATACTACCTGCTATTAACCGATCATATATGCTTTTTAAATATGGCACTACACCCTTCATTTGCCTTCTTGTTCCTTATAAAACAAGAGCTGTCTTTTTTAAAGTTGTGAAGATGGTGCACTGAATAGGGACAAGGAGATGATTGGGTGAGACCACAGGCGTTCACTAGAATGTGCCCATCACCCTCATCTTTCTTCCATCTCTGTTCGACTAAAGTGTCTGGTGGAAATATTCAGCTTTTTCCCCCCACACTCCAAAGCCAGATATTTGACAGGCAAAAGTTATGTTCTTTTGGGGAGCAGCGACCGTTTTGGCAAAAGCTACTCTTCAGATAATATATATTCCCTTTGCTGATGGATTATGGACTATGCCTCTCTCAGTGAGGCAGATGCTTTGGTGGGAATTCAGAGGAATTCTTTATGTGAATTTTCATAAACTGCTGTTCTCCTGAGGCAGTTCAGCTCGGCCAAATGGTAGTTATCTTCTCCATCTCTTTCTAAGATTAGCACTCTGAAAATTCATTTCGCATCCTAATTTGAAAGCTTTAAATTCCATCTTTGCCCCCAGCAGTTATATCCTAATTCTTACCATGTGCTGTTTCTTTGCAGGATTTGCCTGGCCCTTAGCTTAATGGCTTACGTGAGGGAAGGGATCACTGGGTGTTTCCAAATATCTAAAAGCCAGAGAGGTTTTGAAAGTGTGGAGATTCCGTACTGTAGTTGTTTTTCATAGGTGACATTTTAATGCATTTTCGCTGTAAGCATGACAATGACAAAGTGGAACATGCAAAATATATACAGGTAGTTACTGCTAAAAACTGCTTTCATCCATCAGGGATTAAACGGAGGTGATTTACTAATGTAGACATCCCAAAGGCATGGAGGGAGTACCTTGTCATCAATATGCCCATCATACTTCTGCTTTAAATAAATCTTAGTGAGCTTTCATATTCTTATTATATAGAGAGAGATGCTTTTTTCACCAAAAAGGAATTTAATCTGGGCATAAAATAGGTATGTTTTAATTGGTACACTAGGGTAACTAGATGCAAAAGAGAACAAGGATCCTACATATTTAAAGACTGTAAGGAAAACAAAATTTCAGCAGAATATGTTTTGTCTACTCTTGAGTGACAAGTATATTGAGAGGTGTTTCTTTTTGCAGGAATAGAGGGATTTGTTATTTTCCAAACAATCCAGCTCCCTACATCTCCTAGCATTGTTCTTGGTGGTATGAGAGTAGGCTGAAATTGCTATAACAAAAGATGAAGCTGGCACGTAAACAGGAATCTTGCTAAAAGATCCCTTCAGGGAAATAGCTAAGAAGGAAACAAGTTGTTAAGGAAATAAAGGAAAAATATCTCCTGAACCAGGCAAACAAAGCAGGGCCTTAGCTCAGGGAAAAAACCCCAAAACCAAATCCTAGCTAATCAATAAAATGGGGATCCAGACTTGGCAGCTTCCATCCCTCTGACGTTAGTGTGTGTGTGTGTGTGTGTATGTGAGAGAGAGAGAGAGAGACAGAGACAGAGACAGAGACAGACAGACAGATAGACAGACAGACTGACTCTCCAATTATTTTCTGGCTGTTGACCAAGCCGCCTGGGAAAGCAAAGGGAAATCATTAAAACTATAAAAAAGCGAAAGTTAGAATATTTTGGATATGTGATGCAACACCCAGAAAAATACAGCGTACTTCACTTAATCCTTCAGGGAAAGACAAACGAGGTCCAGGCAGAAGAAGAACATCATGGCTTCAAAATCTAACGGACTGATTTGGACAAAACTCAGCAGCATTTTTCGTGCCGCTATTGATAAAAATAGGATCACCAACATGATGCCAACGTCCGATGACTGATATGGCACAAGAAGAAGTAGAAGATGTGTCTCTAGCTGCACTTATCTTGAAAACCCAAATCAAGCAAGGGGTTTACAAGATTTGTGTGCCTCAACGGGCTATGAGTGACCATAAACTGAAATCTGGAATCTTGTGTAACACTGGTTCCTTGGAATTGTAGTCTAAGGAGCCACAGATTGCGCATCTCAATTACACACTGTATCTCACATGCAACTTCCTTCTTGGGCCATTGGATCCTGTCTTTAAAACCCCAGTTTTAATGCTAATCCTCACTTTCCTCTTGACCCACCAGCCACGGCAAAGATAGGAGACACAGATGTTCCTAGGTGATGTTTGTTTTTTGTGATTGCTCAGTTCGTTCATTGTGATTTCTACTGAGCAGAATGTTACATTTTGTGAGGTTTGCCAGTGTGTAAGAGCAAGGGGGTTGGGGTGTCAAACTTGATTTCATTGAGGGCTGCATCAGGGTTGTATTTGACCTAGGGGTGCCGGGGGTGGGTGTGGCCAGCTTGACATCACTTGTGTCAGGAGCGCCTGTGGCCCAAGCACTCTGCCAACAAAAACAGGCTCCCGAGCTCCGTTTTCAGCTGGGACAGCCTCTTGCAACCCTCTGCCAATGAAAACGGAGCTTGGTGGGGCTATGCGCAGCCCTGGCAAGCTCCATTTTTGGCTGGGACAATCTCCTGCAGCCCTCTACCAGCGAAAACAGAGCCCCCCAAGTTTTCGCTGGCAGAGGCACTACGGGCCGGACTTCTGCTGTTTCCAGGGCAGCCCCATGGGCCAGATCTAAGCACCCTGCAGGCCAGATGCGGCCCCTGGGCCTTGAGTTTAACACCCCCGACCTAGAGTGAAAAAAGGACATACAATTCCTGCTGATCATGGAAGTGCCATTCCAGAGAGTGAATGGAAATATATGGAGTCCCCTAATTCTCAAGAGGAAAACAATAAGTGATGACCTTAAAAGGCTATGCTTGACGCTGGAGTCCTGGCCAGAAGTCTTTTTCATTTTGTCTTCCAGCCTTTTATTAGATGTAATGAAATTACTTTTTTTATCTGATTGGAGTAAAATTGAGAAGGGGTGGTGGTAGTTTAACATCTATGATTACAGATAGTTCTCAGTTGCAACTACAATTGGGAGCAGCAACTTGCTTGTAAAGTGAAGCAGTTGCTAAGTAAACCTGTAACTATGCTTATGAATATACTTCAGCTTTCCTTTGTTTTGCATACCTCTGAAGGTCGTAGACGTAGAAGAATTACTTTTTCATCTCCATTGCAAATAGTGTCTGTTGCCAGATAACAACGACCCATATTGCTGCTGGTTCCTAATATGTTATAGTTTTAGCCTGTCATTTGTTTTAACTGGTTGTTTTTCATTACTGGCCGCTCTATTTTAAGATGCGGTAGCAAGGTAAAACAAAAATAAATGCAGCAAAACAAATATATCCAGGGATATTTTTCTCACTGGCTAATGATATCCTGAAATCACTTGAAAGCATATCTTCCCAAAGGCAGAGGCAAGAGTGTGGTGTTGAGTACAACTTTCTGAGTTTATTTGTGCTAGTGCAGGGTTAACAGATTAACAGAGTTGGAAGGGACCTTGTAGGTCATCTAGTCCAACCCCCCACCCAAGTAGGAGACCGTACACCATTTCTGACAGATGGCAGTCCAGTCTCTTCTTGAAAGCTTCCAGTAATGAAGCTCCCACAACTTCTGAAGGCAAGCTGTTTCATTGATTGATTGCTCTCACTGTCAGAAAATTTCTCCTTATTTCCAGGTTGAGAAATTTTTGAATCGACAGGTATGAAAACACCGGATGGGTCTGCCTTCAGAGCTTAGTGTAATAAAAATTTAACTTCAAACTTAATAACTTAGTTTTTTAACCAAGAACAGCAAAAGGTTGATTATGACTTTAATTTTAGAAAGCTAAACACAGACTAACTGTACAAATAAATTTGAAATAAGATTTTGAAATTAATGATAATCCTTCCTGCGGGAAAGTTCTTTTGTTATGAATTTTAAAAAATAACCTGGCAAAATAAATTTAAAACTTGAACACTAGAGTGAAATAAAGCTTTCAATTAAAAGAGAAGAATACATGAATGACAGTTATAGAGTGCAAAATATTCTAACACTGGAATTCTTGAAGGACATCTTTGGAGACTACAGTCAGAAAATATTAACAATGTCAACAGTGACATCTGTCTCTATGGATAGACTATATTTAAAATATGTTATGGAAGAGGAACAAGTTTTATTTGACTAGACAGAGATTGAGTTGAAAATGGACTTACAAATGAAAGGCTACAAGAATGACATCAAAAAAGATTTTACACTGACTATACAAGAAACTGACTGATCTTTTAATAATTGAAAGGGACATGCAAACAATAAAGCAAGATTGAGTGACCTGGATAATTTTTCTATATTGGATTTACAAAACAGACTTATGAAAGTTTTGAAGAATTTTATGAGAAGGGATAAAGAGGAAATAATAAAAAAGAAAGCAAGTTCTATGACATTATTTGAATGGACTAAAGATAAAGGTTATTAGAAGTAAAAGGAAGGAGTATAAAGTTGATTTATTTCATGAAGGTTAAAATAAATATGCTGTTATTTTTGATAACCTTTAATGAAATTTTGCTGACACCAGAACTGAGATAACAATGCTTTATGGATTTTTAAAATAGACAAGATATAGAATATGGGCAGAAGAGCTCATTCAATGTAATTTAACAATAGACAAAAAGTTACTAAAATTCTTTATACTTGTGATGAAGATTGGGAGTCATTTTCTTACATATTTCTTTTCTTTTTGTTTACTATATTCTTTTCTTTCCCTTTCTTTCTTTTTCTTTCTTTCTTTCTTTCTTTCTTTCTTTCTTTCTTTCTTTCTTTCTTTCTTTCTTTCTCTTTCTATTCCTGTCTATTCTTTACATCTTTCCTATTTTTTCTCTTTGCACCTTGTACTCTTTATATTTTTCTCTCTGTCTGTTTGCATTAATTTTTTTACTTTTGCAATTATCTTTAATAAAAATACTCAGGGGAAAAAAAAAAGAAAATCTGCTAGTCCTGGCCATAAACTCCACGTCAGTTCTTTGAATATTAATAGTGATGCTGGTGAAAAGAGTGCCTGCTGCATAATTGGTGACCTAGATAAACCACTGTGTAGAATGGCTGGTACCTGATCTACTTTCTGGACTGCCTGAATGTGACAGCACACAGGATTTGCAATTGCTAAGAGAGATAAATGATAAAGGAGAGCTCAAAACTTCGTTTACCATATCTAGACTCAGCTGCAAAATTCCAGACACTTCTGTAGGCCAGATTCCAAAATGGAGATGTGGGTTTAGAGATGTTAATTCATACTGGTTACAAAGGAGATCAAGTTAGGTGGTCAGGCTCAGTCTGCTTATGGTTGTTTTCACACCCCAATTCCTCAAAGCAAGTTTGAAGATGAGCCATCACCATTATCATCTTCAAAACTGCCTATCTCAAAACACCGTTAATAGGAGTTGTCCCGTTCAATGAACAGTTGCCAGTCTATGAATAGCAGAATTCCCCTCATCCTATTCTATAAAGAAATTCATTTTCTGATCTTATCCGTCCATACATAAATAGGCAATACATAAATAAATTAATCTGAACAGTTCCTATGAGGGAGAGTTAGAAAGTGATCAAGGCCGCCTCTCTCCTTGAAAAGCCCAAGGGGTGGAGGGGGGGACAGGATAAAGCAAGAGTCCCCATAAATAGTAAAACAGACGACCCATAAATTTCACAGAACTGCAGTGTTTTAAGTAAACAACAACAACAACACATTTCACTGCAGTTTTAGATGCACCACAGCTGAGCTACAAATAATTTGGCCCAGTTTTAGAAAACAGTGGGGGCTGCTTTCAAAATGGTATGGAATCCTTGAGGGATTCCTCAGTGCTCACTTCAGTGCTGGGAAAGCAAGAAATCAATAGGATGATCCCCACCACCACCACCCTTCATTAGCATATTATGATGCTCTCCTCACCACCAACCCTGTTTGGGGATGGGGGGACCTCTTGGGGACACCCTTGTAAAAGTAACTCTCTTGATTTATTCATTGAATAAATCTGTATTTCAAATCTTTGGCTTGGATTTGGCTTTCTGGGTTGCCCATGTTAAAAGGGGCCTCTTGTATGACTTAAAACATATTGCCTTTTTCCTTATTATTGGATACGTGTGAAAATGAGTGTTCTAAGCTTCACAACTTTAAAAGCCTCAAACGCTTTCCCTCCATAAACCTTGACCTTACTCATCTTTGAAGTAAGAAATAGCATTTGATGCCTGACAAGGTCCTCAAGCTGACAAAAAACGGCATATTCAACATGGCATAATGCGACCTTAGGAGGGAGTAGAAACTGAGTCTCCTCAGCCCTACCCCTCAGCCCTACTTGCACAGATGTGCAAATAATTGTGTCCTCTTAATAATGGCTGAAAGAATGGGGACTCCTTCTTGCCTCTCCTTCCGCCACCTTCCCTTCTCTCCCCCCTCCCCAAGTTGCTGAATTGGCACCGAGCCCGGAAGGTGCTGTGACTGAGCTGTGTGAGGTAGAGCGTGAGCTCATTTGCACAAGGGCTGAGAGCAGCAACAGCAACCAAACATTGTGAAGGGGACGCTAAAAATAGAGATGTGTTAGAGAGAAAGGGAGAGATGGAACTGCAGAGGGGAGAATAGGAATCCTGAAGAAGGCTGAGAGAATGAAGGTCAGCACCCAAGTTGTCAATTGATTCAGAAGAGACATAACATTGAGCCTGGCCCAGGTCTTCCTTGGATGCTTCCCTTGGTTTGGCTATGGTGGCTAGAAGGAATACATTTGTACAGGCTGGCTGGATCCTATCCCTGATGTAAGCTACTGTACAGGGTGACTGTGGTGGTTCTCTTCCACCACTGAAACATTTTGAATCCTGACCTCATGGACCTTCTTGGGTGGCCTCTCTTGCCAGCTTTGCTGGAAAGCCAATTACAAAGGGAGCTTCTTATGGAGATCTGTTTAGGGAAAGAAGATTGGAGATAAGCCTTCTAGAAATTGGAAATGGTCTACACACAATGTGTCTTTTTACCGGGGGGGGGGCAAATATACACTTGATACTCTCCCCACCACCACTTTCTTCTCATTGCAACCTATGAAAGCATTTGTTTTTCTAAACTATCTGTTTTTATTAATTAGTAAAAGCATTGTTTTTTCATTTATTGATTTATGTTTGTATCTTACTTTTCTTCTGGAGCTCAAGGTTACATATCAAAAAATCCTCCTCCAATTTTCCTCCATAACAATTCTGTGAAGTAGGTTGGATTAAGAACAGAATAGAATAGAATAGAATAGAATAGAATAGAATAGAATAGAATAGAATAGAATAGAATAGAATAGAATTCTTTATTGGCCGTGTGATTGGACACACAAGGAATTTGTCTTGGTGCATACGCTCTCAGTGTACATAAAAGAAAAGAGAAAGCAATGATCTAAAGTCACCTCATGGGGAGGGTGGGGAAGGAAGAACCTAAATATTTCCAATCCTAGTCCATAAACCAAGGTCTTAACTACCACACCACAGTAGCAGTCAATCCATTAAAATTTAAATAATAATAATAATAATAATAATTGAAATCTGGTCCAAGTAATAGAATGGGGATGGGAAGCTAGTGAAATAGCTATTGCTTTGAATAATAAGCACTGTTCTGTCTGACTCATTTGAGATACAACAGATGATTGATGGTATTGACGAGATTTTTAGAGTCCATACTAGATATGCTACAAGGAATAACCTGCCAAGGGAAGTTCATATAAGGTTCACCAAAAAATCGATTAAAACACAAATATTGCAAGTGGCAAGAGGTAAAACATTAAAATATAAAGATAAAGAAATTGTGGTACTAAAACAAGTACTGAGAAGAGTGAGGGATGAGAAGAGAATATAATTTTTTGACCAAGATCTTGCTGCAGAAAGGTGTGAACTACAAATAGCTGATACCAGAGGGTTTGTTGGTTACATGGCAACAACAAAGATACAAAATTGATTCAATAGATAAAGCTAAAGAATTCCATGCAGAGTTTTTTAAAGAGAAAGAAATGGATACAAGCGGAGAAGTCACATTGGTCGAACTACAAGAGTCAGAGTTGTTAGCAATGGTTGAAAAGGAACAAGGCGCTGTTGGTGGAGAGGTGGAAGTTAAGCCACAACGTGTACTACGATCAACCAGAGCTATAAATCCTAATTATAAAGTATAAATGGAGGAGAGGAAATTGATTACAGTAAATATAAATGGTCTTAATTTGGCTATTAAGAGAAAAAGAATATTTCATAAGTTAGAGAAATTAAAGCTTGATATAATTTGTTTACAAGAAGTACACATTAAAAAACAACATGAGCATTTACTGATCCACCCAAAATTGGGGAGAATTATCACCTCCCTGCCAGAATGTAAAAAAAGAGGAGTCGTATTATATATAAGAGATACAATTGAAGCCAAGTTAGTATATACTGATGAAAATGGTAGGGTCTTGATGGTGGAAATAATAAATAACAATATGAAAATACTTATGATAGTAATATATGCCCCAAATGATAATCAAGAGGACTTTTTTAAGAAGTTACATGTGAAAATTACTGATTTGGAATATGATAATATTTGTTTGATGGGAGACTTAAATGGCGTGATTGATGGGAAATTAGACTATAGAACCCAAAAAGTGACAAAACAAAATAGAAAGACTCTTCCGAGATCATTTTTTAAAATGGTTGAGGAAATGAACTTAAAGGATGCATGGAGAGAAAGACACCCGGGAAATAACCAATATACTTTTTACTCGAATAGACATTTATCATGGTCCAGAATAGATATGATATGGATGACAGTGCAATTGACACTCATTACAGAAGAAATTGAGATAGAAACTAACACTTGGGCGGACCATAATCCCATAACAATGAAATGGAAAGGACAAAAGAGAAGAAATAGATGGACCTTAAATACAACACTACTAAAAGAGATACAACAGCATACTTTGGAGGGCTGCCTTCCAGTTGGAAAGAGTCTGTTTTTTTCCAACTAAAATTGTGCTCTATGGCCAGAAGAACTTCCGAATTCTTTAATGAGGAAGAACCAATCAGATGGTAGGAATTCATTTTTGAAGCCTGTAATGTAAACCATCGAAAGCCCATAGGGTCTCTCACACCTTCACACAACCAGTAACAACCGCAGCTCATGTGACATTTTCCAAACAGGTCATTGCATTGGTTAACCATCAGCTCCAAGCCATTCTCCCTAGCAAGCCCTTGTTTACCAGTATGTTTCTGCTGTGGCTTCCAAGTCCAGACTGTAGCCCTGCATGGGAAGGTCAGGAAACACAGATTTCCCCTAAGCAAGAAATTAAGCCAAGCCACCTTCTGCCTTGCCTTTTGCTGTTCAGTAATTGCCTGTCATTACAAGAAACAATGGGGTCTGCAATAACCAGGGGGAGCAGATGCCTAAGCGGAGAACATTCCTGCAAAAAAAGGTTTGGCAGCTGCCACTTTTCATTTCCTTGCCATGACAGGCTGCACCTGCTCAGTTTCTTCACGCCAGAGAAAGCATCACCCGCTGCTTTACTGTTTGCCAGGTTATTGCTAAAAACACTGAGACAGGTTGCGTGCGTGCGATTTGGCAGTGGGGCCTGAGGTAATGGTGGACTGCTGATCTGTAGAAAAACATGCTGCACTTGTGCAGAAAATGAAAAACTCTATTACATCTGCCGGCCTACCTGAATTTGCATAACCTGAGGCCTGAGCAGGAAAAGGGCCAACATTGGTCAGCTTCTTTTGCTAAAGGGGACTCTGCAGTGAAGAACATTGCTGGTTGGGTTCTGCACATCACACCCTTGTTAAAGCCACAGGGCAAGTCACAACATTTCCCCAACCCACTGATAAAAGTTTTATGCAAACATGTCTATTTAAGCCTTTATTTCTTAATCCCAATTTATTGGAATAAGATACTGGCTGAGTTTCCGAATATGCGGGCCTTCTATATATTTGGACTTCAAGGGTTTCCTGGCAAAGCTTGTCACCCAAACAAATAAGTGATGGTATATATCTGATTGTATTATTGATATTTGGGCAAAAGAGAAAGGCATCTTAGGAAAGGCTGTGTCATGTAACAAAGTGAAGCAGCTCGCTTTAAGTAGCAGCATTCACTGGGGAAAGGAAGTGACAGAAAAGATGAAATGGCAGGAATTGGTATGTATTTGGACAGAGTCAGTACCCGACAGCAACATGCAGCCTCTAATTGTTTGGATTAATTCTGGGGCCTCTTGCACAGGAATTGGCATTGGCTAGATTTGATAGGAGCTTATCCCAAGCTTGTCTCCTCAGATTTTCATGAGGAGCCCTGTTCTGGATGCGCCTGACAATGGAAATTAAGCAGGCGGTCACTCTAAACAAGACTTCTCCTCTAGCAAGCTGCCTCTTTAGAAACGTTCTAAAGAACATTCGGAAATGTTTCTTTGGTACGTTTGTTTCCATTTGGATGCAAAATGGCGGCTGTCTTATTCTCTCTGGACAGCCATTTAATTTTGTTTACCTGGTATTATGTTGCTTTGAATACTTGTTGACTTGTTACTTATTATACTTAAACAGCTGATATTTCACATTCAATTTCGGTTCACCTAGCAAGAAAGTACCCTGGAATTTATTATAGTGTCAAACTCTGAAGTCAGCTGGATACCTTTCCCCACTGTTTGGACTTCTGGGGAGACATATATACAAGACTGTGTGGCCTAGAGGTGGCAGTGGGCTATCTTCAAGGATGGGTTTAGTTGCTACACAGGAGGTTGCTTCAAGCTCATACATGACTCTTGATCCATAATCCCCTCTAATTCTCATGGTTGTTAGAATTGAAGATACCTGTGTACGATGATATTTTATTCTTAGCACTTGAGCGAGATCACTTGCAGGACTTTGACCTGAGAAAAATCCCACCTAAGCCAGGCACCAGCAAGAAAAGAAGTGAGTTACCCCCCCCTCACCTGTCCACAAAGTATTATTTGTTCTTTGTTAATTTTTGACAGTTTGGTGCCCAAGACTTAAGCATATGAATTGGTCTCCTCAATAATTGATTTTCCCCCTCCCATCCAATCCTGAGCTGTCCCTCTTTGTAGATAGTCATTTGCTCTCTATTACTGGACCAAACAATACTTCTTTTAAAATATAATGCGCTGATATTTCTACCCTGGAGCCTGAACAATGGTTTTGTCCAATGGTTCTCTAACTAACCCTAACCCTAACTCAAGGACCAGCCCATTGTCCTCCCCAGCTCCTCATTGTCTGACTCCGCTGCTAGCTCCGCAGGCTGCTGGCGGACCACAACATCAACCTGTGGTCTGCGGACTCCTGGGGATCTGTGATGTCGTCACAGGGGGTGGGGGTCCACGAAGCCTTGAAGAAATGTTATGATTTAAATCTTGAGTTAAGTCTTGTAGGGTCTGTGGCCACAAAAGATATTTTAAGGGGGTCCATGGTAAAGAAAATGTTGAGAATCACTGATTTTTGTCTATTGGGCTTATTTGCATACATGCCTTTGTGCGTGAAGCCTCTCTTCCCTCAGATGAGCTGATGAAAGGGGCTGCTGTTCTGTAGGAACGGAGGCTTGTTCAGCAAAGGTGATGAGAGCTATCCCTGTGATATTTCTCTCTGTTTAATAGCACAGAACTACTCTCCTCTGTTTTACTTAGACAATTTATGCTCAGAAGACAGAATGATTAAAGTGCTTCTATTCTTCCCAGAAAACTGGGGGGAAAAAGTATAACAACCCTGTGGCTTCATCCAGACAAGACTAATAGTATATGAAGTGGAGAATACAAAGTGTATCATCATATGGCTGTACCTTTCCCAAATCAGTAGGAAGTCTGCAATTATGTTATTCAAGATTTTCATCAGTCAATATATATTTTGTAAAGCTCAATTACAAATATGAATTGATGAATGAATGAAAGAATGACTGAATGAATGAATGAAATTAATATACAGTTTCAGATATAAAATATAAAACTTAAGAGATAGTGGAGCAAACAGGGGTTCTTTTGAGATAGCCATTCTTTCCGTTGCCTGAAATCTTCTTGGTTCCACTATTAAAATGCAGGAAAATTAATTCTTACTGTTTCTAAAACTGAAAGTTATTAGAACACCAAGGGAGCAGTTGTGTCTACAAGCCACTGAGAATTTTCCCTCCCTAGCCTATAGCTAAACATAAAAAACTATCAGCCAGCCAGTGTATGCTTGTCAATTAGTAACCAGTGCATCACGCTGCTCTTTGAGTATCATATCGAAAAATAAGGCCATGGCTTTCTAGAAATGATAATGGGTTTCTGGGTTCAACATGGTGGCAAGCCAGTCTTGTCTTACAAGCTATTTATACAGTCCTAGTAGCTAAACTGGATTTGGGCCCCTTTACCTAGACAAGACATTCAGCCGCCATGTCAGGATACCAGGAAATGGAAGGGAGGTCAAGCTAGGGATCCTCTTCAGTGATCACCAAATCACTCTATGCAAGACAACATGATAAAATGATTATATGTGTCCAGCAGTGCTTGCTGCTTAAAAGCAATATTTATGGAGTAATAGAGAGTTTGCGATTGGAACCAGGATAAACTGGGACTTATAAGCACCCAACAACAGTGTTATAAGATTGGGAGCGAGGGGGGAGCCTCAACTTGTTGTGCATCCATATGCAGATGTCATATGCAGCCCATTTATGGCTAAAGAGTGAATAACTTGCAAATGTGTATTTGCGTTTATATAATCATACTTTTTATAGAGGTAATCATTTTCCTTAAGTCTTTGATGGCAAGTCTACATTTAAGACACTAGACTAGACTAGAATAGAATAGAATAGTAGATGATAAATGTTAGATAGATAGACAGAAAAGAATGGAAGAAATGTTGTTGGTTTTCAAAGACTACATAATTCTAGCTTAGTTTAATTTCACATTTCCCACCCAAATGACTTCTAAAGGTCCTGGACAATTGCTTCCATTAATAAAGAGGAAGGTGATATATGAGCTCATGGTGAGCTACCTCCTTTTGAGAAAAGAGGCAACCATTAGGGCTATACTGTATGTGCTTCAAAAATGATTGTAAGAAATGCTTCTGAATCCATGCAAGGGAGATCCTGTTCACTAATGCAGTCTAACTTTTGTCAGGCTTCAATGTGAGTCTGAAAAAAAGGATGCATGGTTGTTTTAAGCCAGTGACTCATTCAAGTTAATGTAGCTCTTGGTTAATCATTTCTGAAGCATGCACAGTCCTAAGAACTATGCTTGTAGTATATAAATTCATGTTGAAACATAGCATAGTCTTGAGAATTAATCGTCCAGATGAGAGATTTTGTTGTTTTAGATGTTTTTGCTCTGATGTTCATGCAGAGAGAAGGTGATAGTTGCCATGAGAAATGCCTAAGCTATGCAGTAAGAACTACTGCAGAGTTAACTTGGAAATTATTCTGGATCTGCAGTATAAAAACAGACCCCACTTCAGTGG
The DNA here is from genome assembly GCF_028640845.1 of Ahaetulla prasina. Lineage (NCBI taxonomy): Eukaryota > Metazoa > Chordata > Lepidosauria > Squamata > Colubridae > Ahaetulla > Ahaetulla prasina. The sequence continues at coordinate 172,992,129 of NC_080540.1, forward strand.
GTACTGTTCATTCATTGGATGGACTGATCTGTTTTGTTCTGGTTTTATGAAGCTATCCTTTCTTGTTACAAATTTAATTTCTTGATATGCAAAAGTTAAAGTCAATGACTCAGAAATACCCAGTAGCCTGGAATAAAGGCGGTTTTTTTAAAAAACCTAAACCTAAAATCTAATTTAAATCTAAATGCTAAAAATAAGAGACCTTTTAAAACAATGCTACACACCATGCAAGTTAATACCCTGTTTCCCCCAAAATAAGACATCCCCTGATAATAAGCCCAATCGGGCTTTTGAGTGCATGGCAATAAGGCCAAGCGCTTATTTCAGGGTTCAAAAAATATAAGACAGGGTCTTATTTTTGGGGAAACACGGTATTTTTAGGATGCCTATGAAAAGTATTTATTGGTATATTTCAAACAGCTTTTTAGGCATTGATTCAGTCAGATTTTGCATCTAGCTGTTAAGATAATTTCATAATGTTTGGTTTTCCCATCTTGTGTCTAAGGAAAATATGCATTCCCTCCTTGGCTCACTGCAGCAAAGAATGAAATATAAAATATTTAAGCAAGGAAACGCATGTGAATTGTGACAGATATATACATATTTCTCAGAACCTTGGTTCTGAACATTCAGTGATGAAAACAAGAGAATAAGGGCTGCAAGCCATCTGGGTGTCTGCTGTCCTCTAAACTCCGGAGGACAAAAAGACCTCTATCCCTTTCCATCAATTCGGCATTTTCGAGCATCCATTATTTTGGCTCTGTGTTCTAAGAAAGCCTACATCTCTAGAAACAGCATCTCAGAGCTGCTTCTCTTCCCTTTTACAGTTTTTGTCTCCCATAGGCTTCTTCAGCTATACAGATGAAGCGGTACCCTAAAGAGGCCCAATTAAAAGGACATCTCCCAGGCCAACTTCAGATAAATTGCACACCTCCCACCATTAAATCCACAAGAGCCAAAGACAGGGTGGGAGGCAGAGTGTATTTCTCATTAGCTGGAGAAAGACAGCTTTTTTTCCAACCACCTGTCCTATCTTCAGGCACAACTAATTAACTGCACATCGTCTCTACATGCACACCCCTCAGCTCTTTTCGGTCTTGGAGCAAATCTGCTGCAAGTTTCCATTAAAAAACTCTTCCCCGTTAATAAAAAAGCAGTTTTAAGTCAGCAGCTTATCTATAAAGCTGGAATTTCACAGTCAAATTTAAAGGCAGCTTGTCACTTTGAAAGTGGCAGGAAATGAAGAGTTTTGATCTCTCCTGGTTTATTTCTCATTCCAAACACATTTAGCCAAAGGAGAGGATGCAGTCAACTCTTTCAATACTACTCTTGGACTGCTAAAATGCTGGGCTGCAGGCAAGAAGATGCTGATTGGTCTCTACATTTAAAAAAAAAATCACAGTCTAATTACCATTGGACTTAATTAGGATTTGAAATCTTAGCTTGCTTCGAATTCTCTGTCTGTTCACAGATGAAAATAGAGACAGCCCTCTTCTCCTAACAGATGTCTGAGTCTGCCTCTTCCCCTGATTATTGTATATTGTGATGATTGCAACCTACTGGCTGCTATTTCCATTTACTCCCCAGCCACATCTCTATCGCTGATTTAAAAACCCAATTGAGTTTATTCTTTTGGCAACTGATACAAAAGCACGATTGCTTTGTGCAAAGCTCTCCATAGCCCAGTGTGTGCGTCTGTGTGTTTGAAATCATTCAGAGATGAAGTAGGAGCCAAGTCCTGACAAATGGCAGCTGTCATCCTCACTGGAACATTTTTAGAAGATATTCCCACAAAAGGCTATGTCAAAGACACTGATTTATCAGGGAGAAGAACCAGAAAATGTGGGCTGTCCTGGATTCTTGACAATCCTTCTATGAACCTCTGTTTAGCCTTAAACATTTGCCTTTGCTTCTTTTCCCCTTCTGTCTGCTTTAACCTCATAACTTTTTCAAATAATGCATCCATGATTTTAGTGATGCTTTCACTGAATATATCAGAAATGACTGACTTCATCCAGAACATTACATACGGATTTTGGTTAACCAACCACAATAATTGGGTTTACACATTAGGCTAAGACATAAATGTGGTGCACCCAGACTTAAGAATGTAACTCTGGAAAGTAGGAATTTACTTATGAGACTGAAATTACCCTGGCACATTTTCAGCCAAAGATAAAAGTTAAAAAATCAAACAAGCAAGCAAAAACTTACAAAATGCCAAGGGTAAATGGTTCTAAGAGGTAGTTATAAAGCAATTACTGTGGGCAGATAGCTGTTGTTATTGTTAGATTTTATCCTGCCATTTTTAATATATATTCAAGGCAGCAAACATACTGGTACTTAATACTACTTCATCCTTCTATTTTCTCTATCACATCAAAAAAGAATCTCTCAGGATTGGCCTGAGAGAGCGGGACTGGCCCAAAGCCACCCATCCAGTTTTCATGCCTAAGGAACGCCTACAACTTCCCCTCTCCTGTGAGATGGTTAAACTGGCTAATAACAATGTGAAACTGAAGTATCATTCCTAAATCCGGACCTTCCAAAATAAATTGGACTAACGATTCCCAAGGCATTCCCAAGCGTCTTAGAATTCTGCATCTTCCTTTGCAGAAATATATAATGTAAGCAATAATGTTCATGCCTACAGTTTTTTTACTGCCTGTCAGGCTCCAATTCCTCCTGAATTTTTTAATATTAAATCTATTTTAATTAAAAAAGAAATTGGAATGTTGAAAAAGTGAAATGTCAACCTCCCTTATCTGTATTTCCAGCAATCCCTCTGAGCTGCAAATAGATCCTAGATCTTTCTTAGAAAGTGAAAACAAAGTAGTAGTAATAGTATGATTGAAGTATATTTGAAATTTCTCCCTCTACTCCTGAAAAAGGTTGAAGATAAGCAGTGTTAATATGGCAGACCGCACAGAATAGCAAACAAACATGAATGGTGAATATTCTGTAAATCTATATTTTTTGAGTGGTTTTCTCTCTCTCTCTCTCTCTCTCTCTCTCTCTCTCTCCCCCTCCCCCCTCTCTCTCACACAGACACACGTACACCACACACAAACACACACAAACAAACACAAACACATTTTGTGAGGGCTATCTATTACTGTTGTTTTGCCTTGATCCCTACTGATAGACTGGACAAGCTGTTTTCCAAACTCATTTGCCATTGCCCGCTGCCTAGGGCTGAGACTGTATGGATGGCCTAAGGTCACACAGCTGGCTTTGTGCCCAACGAGAAACTGGAACTCATGGTTTCCTGGTTTCTAGTCTGATGCCTTTACCACATGGATGCCTTCTCTTAGATTCTCATCTCAAAAGCACCAAAACACTCCTCAGCATAAACGTGTGGGGAGGGGATCCCTAGTTTGGGTAAAGAGAAATCATGGCAATGATTTCTGCCTTCTCTATTGGAACTAATGTGTTGAAATCAGCCTGGCGATTTCTCAAAAGTTTAATTTCTCTGCAAAAGGTTTTTTTTCCTCCTTCACTCTTAGTCTCAGAGAGGTTCAAATTTCTCTCGGCTGTGGTTTTGAAGGTTTTCAAATGTGTGGCGGTTTTCAAATTGCTAACTAGTGTTGTACCTGATGCATTCCAACAGCATGTCGTTGAAGCTCTTTCCACCTGGTCAGAAAGGAAACTGTCCAAATAGCAGAGGAACAAAAGACCAGCTTCTAATTGACAAACTGCAAGAGAAGGAAGACCAACCTTAATGTATCTTGGACTGATTACAAGAAGTCATTTAACTCTTTGCCACATCTCTGGATAATCAAGTGCCTAGAAATAACAGCAGTCAGTAGAAACATCAGAAGCTTTGTGCAAAGATCAATGGCACAGTGGAAGACACCGTTGCTGGTCAATGATGATAGACTGGGAGAGGTTAATATCAAGAGAGGAATATTTCAAGGAAACCTTCTATTACCACTACTGTTTGTCATTGCATTGATTCCTCTGTCAACAGTACTGAACAAGTCAGGCATGGTATGAAACATCAAAAACATCCGCTAAGTTATCCAACCTTCTTTACAGGGATGATCTGAAGCTGTATAGAAAAACACCATCTGAAATAGAATCACTGATACAACTGAAGGTTGTATAGAAAACCTTCAACCTTCTTTACTGAAGCTGTATAGAAAAACACCATCTGAAATAGAATCACTGATCAACACTGTATATACAGCCAAGATATTTCAGTGGAGTTTGGACCGTACAGATGCACCGCCCTTACCATCAATAGAAGAAAACCAGTAAACACTAAAAAAATCAAAAATGCCCTATGGAAATAACATCAAGAGTCTTGGTGAAGAAGAACACTACAAATATAGCATTAAGTACACTGAAGTCAAGAAGGAGGTTAGAAGTGAATACATCAAGAGAGTGAAGGAGATCTTAAAGTCAGCAGAAGAAATACTATCAAGGCAATTAACACCTGGGCAATTCCAGTCACTAGATACATAGCTGGAATAGTGTACTGGATTCAAGCAGAACTAAAAGCCCTGGATATTAGAAGACCAGAAAAATAATGACAATGAATCTCTTCCACGCAGCAACACTGACAGACTCTACTTACCAAGGAACTAGGTGGGTGTGAAACATTGCAAGTACACCAGACAGTCGAAGACAAAAAAGGGCATTGTAAAAATATCTGAAGGACAGTGAAGAGAATTACTGAAGCTATGGTAGTACACCATGAAAGTTTACTGAATAGTAGAGAGACCAAGCTGGCCTACAAGAAAGGCTAACGAACAGTAGAAGTAATAGAAATAGAAATAAGACATGGCAAGGCGAAGCAATATATGGCCACTACATTAGCAGGCAAAGCAGAGAACAACAACAGCAGTGGCCAAGAGCAGGAAAGTTGAAGAAAGACATAGAGGGGCTAATTCTGGCTGTATAAGATCAAGCCTCAAGAACAAATGCAGACAAAGCCAGAGTTGAGAAGGCAGCAACAGACAGCAAATGCTATCTCTGCATAGAAGCTGAAGAAACAGTGGACTGCCTAGTTAGCTGCTGCAAGAAGATCACACATACAGTACTGAAAACGGCTCAACAATATAGCAACAGCGGTGCATTGCAATATCTGCAAGAAATACCTTTTGCTTGCAAACAAGAACTCTTGGGACCACAAATTACACAAATTCATAGAAAGTGAAGATGAAGTCCTCTGGTACTTTAAAATGCAAACATTGAAGCATCTGCCACACAGACTTAACAATTGTCAATAACAAAAACAAAGACTTTGGTAGTGCCTGGAGAATAGATGTGAAAGAACTGGTTTGTGGGGGAGGGGAATCACAAAATACAAAGACCTCCAAGTAGAAGTAGTACAACTGTGGCAAAATAAAGCAAAGATAGTATCAATAGTAATGGGTGCCTTGGGTGCAATCCCAAACCCTACAGAGCCCCATTTGAACACGATCCGCGTCAGTGGTGGGTTTCAATTTTTTTTACTAATGGTAGTTCTGTTGGTGTGGCTTGGTGGATGTGGGAAGGATACTGTAAAATCTCCATTCCCACCCCACTCCAAGGGAAGGTTACTGCAAAAGCCCCATTTCCTCCCGATCAGCTGGGATTTGGGAGGCAGAGAATAGATGGGGGTGGGGCCACTCAGAATTTTTACTACCGATTCTCCGAACTACTCAAAATTTTCATTACCAGTTCTCCAGAACTAATCAGAACCTGCTGAAACCCATCTCTGATCTTTGTTGACAAAATCACCATCAGTCAACTGCAAAAGGCAGCATTACTCTTTAACGATGGACACCAAGCAATAATACCTTTAACAACATCAAATAACACCTGCTTGTCCCAGGCCCCTTGGAAGGTAGATAAAAATGCCAAATGCAGTAGTCTAAACATCTGGCTGACTGTGCGACAATCCACAGTATACTATTAAACAGACTTCAAAAACATAGAGCTGTCTGCTTTGCTCACATTTCCTCACAAGGACCAAAAGAGCCTGCTGAGGCAAGATGATTTTCAGAGTCTTTTGAAATATAAGATGTATCTCAGGGTCAGGATATTCAATGATGTGGGAGCTACTACAAAAAAGACCAGCATTATCTTCTGAACTGTAGCCCCTCTTTTGCAGGGAGAGCAGGCCCTCTCCAACTGTAAAGATAGGAGAGGCAGAATCATATTTAGTGACCATAAAGTGGTCACTGATATCATCCAGTATTGTTCCAGGCAGGGCTTTATATGTGATAAACAGCACCCCGAATCAGGCTTGGAAATCTGTTGTCCATGAGACTAGTTACTACATAGTAGTACAGAAGAAAGTAGTACAGGGGTTTCCAATCCCCGTTTTGTGGACCAGTACTGGTCCGCAGCATGCCAGCAACTGAGCCACGTAAACAAGTGAAACCCCATCTGTGGGACGCAGGCAGTATGTGAAACTACACCCCCTCCGGTCCATGGAAAAACCTCTCTCTACAGAACCAGTCCCTGGTACCCAAAAGGTTGGGGGCTGCTGCTGTAACAGATTTCCTTCACCAGGAATCTGGCTGTTGTATTCTGAACTAGTTGCAGCTTCAGGTTGTCTTCAAAGGCAGCCTCACATAGAAGGCACCCTATTGCGGTAGTCCAGTCATGTAATGTTCTTGTCATCACCAGGGCCTGTTGGTTCAAATGAGTTCTAACTGGTGCACCAGTGGGTAAAAAGTCCCTTTGCCATGGCCTGCATCTGCTGTTTAAGAAAGAGCTGTGACTCGAGGGAGACCCCCAGTTTATGGACTTGCTTCCTAAGGGGAAACGTGGACCTGTCTAGAGCAACCTTCAAGACCAACATTTCCAGATAGGCAAGATGTTTACAGATGATCAACACCTGTCTTCCTTGGGTTTCACCTGGATTTGTTTTGGCCTTTTCAATCTCTTACAGCAGAGGTCTCCAACCTTGGCAACTTTAAGACTTGTGGACTTCAACTCCCAGAATGCTTCGCTGGCTGAGGAACTCTGGGAGTTGACGTCCACAAGTCTTAAAGTTGCCAAGGTTGGAGACCCCTGTCTTAGAGCCTCAAAACGTTGCTTTAGGACTTCATGGTTTTCTGGGATGGGTTGTATAATTGGGTATCATCAGTAATTTATCGATGCCTCATTCCCAACCAATATAGGTAGTCTTCGACTTACAACCATTCGTTTAGTGACCATTCAAACTTACAATGGTATTGAAAAAAGTGACTTATGACCGTTTTTCACACTTATGATTATTGCAGCATCCCCATGGTCATGTGATCAAAATTGGAATGCTTGTCACAGTTGTTAAGATAAATGAAAGTTGCACTATCCTGAGGTCATGTGATCACCATTTGTAACCTTACCTGCTGACTTCCAACAAAGAAAAGTTAATGGAGGAAGCTGGATTCACTTAGCAATTGCATTTGCTTAATAACTGTTTATTTTTATTTTATTTATTTATTTATTAAATTTTTATACCACCCTTCTCCCGAAGGACTCAGGGCGGTGTACAGCCAGAGTAAAATACAAAATATATACAATTAAAACGGATTTAAAATATAAAATTACTAAATGGCTCAGAATGAAAATGAATTTAAAATTTAAAATACTACTAAAACCCAATTTAAAATCAATCCATTTATGCCAGTCCCGCTTGGATGAATAAATATGTTTTTAGCTCACGACGGAAGGTCCGAAGATCAGGCACTTGACGTAGACCAGGGGGGAGTTCATTCCAGAGCGTTGCAAAAAAGAGTGTGGCAAAAAAGTCATAAAATGGGACCAACTCACTTAATAACTGTCTTGCTTAGCAATAGAAATTTGGGGCTTTGTTACAATCGTATGTTACGGACTATCTGTAGTTGTCCTCATCCAGTGATTTCATATAAGTAGTAAATAATATGGAGGACACAGACAGAAGGAAACCCTGTGGCAGTTCACACTGGAGCAGTCATGACCTCTTTCTTCTCCCAGCCCCATGTCCTCCAATATGATGGGATCAAGGGATGGTCTCTTCTGGAGGGGTACTTTAATAGTATTTGGGAATGACCTTGAAAGACAGGAAGAATATCTGCAGACAAAACCATAGAGAAAGGGAGTAGAGGTGTACTTTTAGTTTTACAAGATTCTATCAGAGCCTGTATTTCTGTAAGGTTTCTTGTCTGAAGTGCCTTACAAAGCTGACATCAGTCTTGCAAGTGTAAAAGTGCATTTCTCACTCCTTGCTTTACAATCCAAGAAACTAAGGAACGTCTCTTCTGTTGGCCGTTCTTACTGCAGACTCAGCTGGAGCTTGTCTGACCATTGTCCAGTGTGCGGGTTTTCCTCCTGTCTCCCAAGGTCATTGCCACATACCATTACAAGTAGAAACCGCTACCTCCTTCAAAGTTGATGGAATAATGTCTTCCCTCAGAGAAGAATTTACCAAGTCCTAAATCCAATAATAAAACTTCCACTCAGAAGTGAAGAGGGGTAATGGTTAATGGGGATGTGACCGAGAACTTTAACATAAGAAAAGGCATGAGACATGGATGTCCCTTGTCCCCTCTATTATTTATATTAACATTAGAAGTACTTAATAGAAACATTTAACAAGACTCAGAAATAAAAGAAATGGAAATAAAAACAGAAGAATATAAGCTACAGGCATTTGCAGATGACGTGATATTTATCTTAGAAGAACCACAAGAATCTAGACCCAAGTTAATAAAAATAATAGCAGAGTATGGTGAAGTTCCAGGACTGAAAATGAATAAAGAGAAAACTGAAATACTAGTTAAAACTGTCACAGAACAACAAACAAAAAAAGATTTCCTGGAAAAAATAGATATTCAAATAGTTAAGAAAATTAAATACTTAGGAATTCAGCTAACAGCGAGATGTGGAACTATAAAAGAAGATAATTATATGAAACTATTACAACAAATTAAATTAGATTTGGAGAAATAGAAAAACGTGCAGCTATCATTGATAGAAAGAATAGCTATAATAAAAATGAACATTTTGCCGAGACTGTTATTCTTATTTCAAACAATTCCGATATAAATTAGAAATTTTTTTTTTTTGAAGAACTAAACAAAATGATACTAAATATATTTGGCAAGGGAAAAAAGCAAGAGTAAGACTGAAACTGCTACAAGATACTAAACTGAAAGGGGGCCTTGGCTTGCCAGACTGGGAGCTATATTACCAGGTCTCTGCACTTGTCTGGGTGAAAGAGTGGATAAACTTGAGGCATAAAAGACTATTAATTTTGGAGGGACATGATCTCCAACTGGGGTGGCATGCCTTTTTATGGTACGGGAAAAATAAAATACATGGATATTTTCAAAGGCACTTGTTAGAAATGCACTAATGTTAGTATGGGGGGAAATTAAAGAAAGACACTATATAAAAATACCAGTCTGGCTCTCCACAATGGAGGCACTGATTCATCTGAATGTGATTAATATGGAAAAAATTGTAAGATATAAGGACATTTTGAATGATAAAGGGGAACTTAAATCCAAACAAGAACTGATTAATCAAGGGATCCATCTAGCATGGTGGCCATATGTGCAAATACAATCTAGATGTGAGAAAGATGCAAGAATGTACAGTTTTTATAAAAAACCAACAGAAGTAGACCAGATATTACTAGGGACAGATGAAAAATTAATTTAAAAAATGTATAGCTACTTACTGAGTATTAAAATGGAAGAAGAGCAAGTGAAAGAAACAGTGATAAGATGGGCTAAAAACTTTGTTTACCCAATAGAACTAGACAAATGGCAGAAATTGTGGGATAGAAACTGTAAATTAACAATGTCAACGGCCTATAAGGAAAATCTATATAAAATGTTTATTTACTACCAGCAATGTTAGCAAAGATGTTTGAAAACTTATCAGCTAAATGCTGGAACTGTAATCAGATACCAGGTTCATATTATCATATGTGGTGGACATGCCCAAAAGCAAAAAAATATTGGACTAAAATACATAATTGGTTAGAAAAAATGATAAAACAACACACAGATTTGAAACCAGAAATATTTCTGCTGGGGATGCTACCAGAACAGTATAATAAAGGAAAGACATGTTTAATTTTGCATGTAGTATCAGCAGCAAGAATAGTGTTTGCACAACAATGGAAAAATGAAGAGGTCCCGGCAGATGAAAGTGTAATAAAAAAAATTAGAATGTGCTGAGATGGATAGATTGACACTTAAGAGAAAAGAAAAGAAAGAAACAGAATACTTTTTAACATGGGATATATTTTACCAATGTTTAACCAACAAAAACAGAGTTTGAATTTAAAAAGAATTTAAAGAGAAAACAAAAAATTACTGAAAATATTGTAAGATGGACAAACCAATTGTTTTATTATTTTATGATTAATATTGGTATGTTTATTAAGATTACTAGTATGATTATGGTTATTGTTGTACTTTTACTCAAAATTAATTATGCTCATACAACACGCTGTTCAAATAGACATGGAATTTTTTATGTTTTTAAATAAAAAATGTACCAATGAAACATATAGTTAAAAAAAAAAGAGATAGAAGAGAGACATAGGAAAACTCTGACAGGCTTTCAGGATTCTATTATTATAAGCTACAACAAGAAAATAAAGGGCAAACACACACACACACAAAAGAAGTGAGGAGGGGTCTAGATCCAGCCCATATGTGGTGGGGCATATACTCTGTATCCTATCCTATATCTTCTATATCTCTCTATATATATAATCTATCTATCTATCTATCTATCTATCTATCTATCTATCTATCTATCTATCTATCTATCTAATATAACTCTTCCTGGATTGCACCAGCTAAAACGAATTCAAGGTCACAGATTCTACCTCTCTTCATCTTACTTGGCTTCGCCCAACTAAAATCCTCATCTTGTAAAGAACTTCCCTTATAAGGTACCCCACAAAAACCTCCAGATGGCTGGAGATCAAGTCATCCTGACTAGAGCCATTTGTTGGAAAACTGTGGCTGCACTAAGCCCACAGGAAAGCAGAGACTTTGCCATTCTTATCACCTGTGTGTAGATCTTAACATGGGCACATACCTCTGCTTAAAGCTAAAGGTAAAGGTTCCCCTCGCACATGTGTGCTAGTTGTTCCTGACTCTAGGGGGCAGTGCTCATCTCCTTTTCAAAGCCGAAGAGCCAGCGCTGTCCGAAGATTTCTCCGTGGTCATGTGCCCAGCATGACTAAGCGCCAAAGACTCACAAAACGCTGTTACCTTCCCACCAAAGGTGGTCCCTATTTTCTACTTGCATTTCTTACGTGCTTTTGAACTGCTAGGTTGGCAGAAGCTGAGACAAGTAACAGGAGTTCACCCCTTACGTGGCGCTAGGGACCTGTACTTAGACACATCCATTTCATCTGCAACTTCTTGGTATATCGGGGAGTTACAGGAGGTTGGCTACTAGGATGAGGTCTAGCAGGAGCAATCCGACCCAGAACTGTGGCCATTTCCATATTCCAAAGATCAGCCAATATACGATAGCATTGTCACCAAGTCACTGAGGCCCTTAATTACAGTCCTCTCAGAATGAGCTGTCACACTGGGCTGCCCCACCTGTCCCCCTATTACCTCAATAATTGCTGCTTAAAGGAGACAATTTATTTTGCCGGGGTACGGGTGAGGTTTAACTGACTTGTTCAAAGACCCTAATTCCTTCAGTGTCCTTTGTCTTTATCTTGGATTAGGAGACTGATGGTAACCTAAAGCCTTTGATGTTTTAACAGCTTTTTTAAAACCCTTTGTTATGACTCACTTTGTAGGAAAATTTATTTATTTTTATTTATTTATTTTGTCACACAGTATATATAAGCATAAGCATGAAATAATTATACAATATATAAGCATATATATATGAGTTTGAGTGTGTAATAACTATATTAATTGGAAAGGAGAGAATTATTGAAAATAATGGAAAGGAGAGAGAATTACCAAAATGACAGGCCAAGTTGGGAACCTGAGTTTCCTGTAACTTCTTATTAATGGTGGCTATCCACAACACGCTTAACATATCCAGTTAAAGACTTAATAGATGCATTCACACCATAACAGTTTTAACCTTGGTTAGTTTAGTTTATTGTCACTGCACACGGTACAACGAAATTAAATGCCATCTTCAGTGTTAGCCTGTTTTGGTTTGTTTTTCAATGTAGTGATATTATTCTATTAATTATTATTATTATGTATTTATTTATTGTTTTGCTATTTAGCATTTGGCACAACTGGAAAATAAATTAATTCAATAATCAAATTAAGTGGGCTGGCCATACTGAGCCGTTGCTGGATGTTTCTTTTACCATCTATTAAAAATTCTTATTACTTCAGGCACAGCTGGGTGGGCTGTGATTTTTAAACAGTACTGTACTCATGCTTTTGTTATGATATTAAAAAAGAACTTAAGCAATTGGACTAGAAAGCAATTATTATACTAAATAGAAATTGTATAGAACAGTAAGCGAGTAGAGTACAGCTCAAGGTACTCTGCCATACTTAGTGCTGAATTAAAACAATAAATAAAAGCATGTCCTACAGAATATTATTTTCAGGAGTCACCAACAGTCCCAGAAAGATAGCTCAAAAGGGCACCTTGAAAAGCTTTGCATTCTGTGTTAGATCACGACAATTTCATCTGAAATCAATTTGGACAGTTATGTATTCAGGACAACTAATGAACTCTGTTTATTTGGGTTTTTTTCCCAGCAAGAAAATAGGTCTTCTTTTTGTTTATTTATTTATTTTGGCATTTTGGCACAGAAGCCTTTTGCTCTTCATGGTCTAGTAAGTGGCGGGAGTGCAGATCCTCCTTTTCCTGCCAATTTCAGTTTTTAACCTTTCCTGTGAACAAGGATCCCTTGTTACTCAAAGCTGTGAAAACAGTCCATTTCTTTTTTTACTTCCTCCCTTCTTTTATCTGCTAATGCCCTCTCTAGATCCCATCTGATTTATCCCCGGAATATTTAATTTCTTTCCCCACAAGCCAGAGCTGCACAGGGAAAGAATCAGGGAAAGAAGCAAAGCTCCGAGGGAATTTGATGACGAATCAGTACAGTAGAGAATTATTGAATGATTATATTAATCCTTCAATGGAAGGATGCCCAAAGGAACCTATTACTGGGGGAGGATTCAAAGGGCTTTGCTAGCTTATCTTTCCCCTCCTATTTTTGTTAATTGGTATTATTCTGCTATTGCTATTATTATTCTGACTGGCTTCAAGACAGGGCCAAGGCATTCTGCTGCCTGAGGCAGAGCAGTCAATGGCACCTGCTTCTTCAGGCCTATCCAAAAAATCTTAACTAACCACAAAGGTGTTAGATTAGAACCAGGGATCCAGGTTCAAATCTCCCCTCAGTTATGGAAGCTCAGTGCATGACTTTGGGTTATTCACTTTCTCTAAGTCTGGTCTGCCTGACAGGGCTGTTGTTGTGAGAAAAATTAGAGGAAGGAGGGAGAATGTTGGCTTGAGTTCTTGGAGGAAAGGGAGGATGCTAATTAACAACTAAAAGATATAGAAATGAATAAACATAGGCTACTGTGGATGTGTGAAAATCTGAAGAACTGGATGGAGCAAAAGACAATGGCAGGTAAGGCAGGGGATCCCTTACCTTAGATATCCTGTCTCAAATTACCTCACATGGTTTGTCCCTGCATCAATTCTCAACAACTGGGGCAGAATCATTCTCAAAAACCCCTTCCCCTCCCTATGGATAAAAATGCCACCAAAATATGCTAAATAAATAACCAGACTGCTCTCCTACAAGAAACAAAATTAACAATCTAACAGTAAACAGGCTGCAGTTCCTCACCAAACTAAACCTTCCTTCCCAACAGGGAAGCAGCCACCCGCTCTTTCGCAACCAGCACAACAGCTTCCCTGGTTGTGTTGGGATTACAACTCCTTCATTCATGGTGGGCTGGAGATTCTGTGAGCTGTAGTACCAACACATACAGCAAGCACCAGGCAGAGGAAGAGGCTGGTGAGCAATAAAAGGAATGAAGAAAGTGAAAGCAGAAAGCAGAAGAAATGAACGCAGATGCAAGGTCAAACTGCCCAAGGCCTCTTAGATTATGGGAATTCATTTCACCGATCCTTCGAGCTTCCCTCTCAACCAGTTCCTCTTTTGAAATTTGGTCCTCCTCTTGGAGTTTTACCCAACTTTGGAATCTCAGTCCAGGCCACAAGTGGGCCTCCTCCCAAAAGAGTTTTAATGAGGGTCAGATTGCCTGAAGAGCTTTTCTTCTTAACCCCACTTTTAAAGGATGCTGAGTTGGGGGGGGGGATGGCAGGAAGCGAGAGACCACACAGTCATGCCCTTCTTTGATGTAAATCATGCATTGCAGCAGAGTTAAGTAATGGAGTTACTTAAGTATGCAATGGTTGTTGATACATCATGCCCTTCATTGCAATCTGGGATTGTTCAATTAATTCTAAAGCCCTTGACATTAAAGCAAGGAGAAATGGATGATTAAATAGATGAGAAGCAACTAGATGCCTTAAAAATCACAAGAGGTTGGCTAGGCATCATGGCACGGTGGGGGGTGGGTGGATGGAAGGCGGGGCCCCCAATCACTATTGTCCCTCTCTGCTGCAAGGATTTCTTCTAGCACTCTTTCCTCTAATTCGGCTGCCCTCCCTCTCTGACTTTCCTTCAGGAGCTCTCTGAGAGAGATCCCAGCCGGGCTTTCTTCAATCCCAAAAAGAGAGCAGCTTAACAATTATGCTGCTTAACAATTACTACAATCTTTCTCACAGCCTTTCTTCCTTCTGTGCCAGTGGAAGAACTGTTCGGGCTGTTTCAAATTAATTCAGAGACAAACAGTTTGTAAGAACAAGCAGCAACTTCAGGGCTATGTTCCTTGCCGTTAGGTAAGGTGTTGGACCATGCAGGCGGCTCAGGAGCTAAGCAATTTCCCTGCATATTGTCTTGGGGCCAGGAAGTAGAGTTGGGGATGGTGCACCAGTGAGAATGCAAGACAGAGCAAAGGAATGGGCAAAAAGCATCAAGGAAGCCCAGAGGAGCTAGAAGGAAGATGCTGGGCTCCAAATTAGCGGAATGAGAAATTAGGTCAGCAAGAGGACCAGACCAAACGGAGAAACTTTCCGCCTAGCTGCTTCTCCCTCCCACCTCCTGCATCCCATCTCCCCCAGCAACTGCATCCCTCAGAAGCGGCATGTGGTACCCAGAGGCTCACTCACCCGCTTGCCTGTGACCGAATCGGGCTTGTCTTCCTCTTGCTGGGGGTTGGTGCCCAACTCCGACTATCAGCTGTTAAGCTCTGAAGTCCCAGATCCAGGGAGGGAGGTTGTAGGGAGAGCGGCGTGGGGCCGCCTACTTCTGAGAATGACAGGCAGCTCCCGCTGGCCAATAGGGAGACGCGAGCCTCCCAGATGGAGAGCACCATTCGGCGAGGTGGGCAAAGGACGGGGGATGATGTCATGATATATGGAGTGGATGAGGGGAAGCGGTGACTCGGATTCCCCCCCCCCCTTTTTTTTTTTCGGGGAAGAGAGGACGTTGCAGTTACTTGCTGGATAGGAGGAGGCGGGGGTTGAATGAATTTGGGCACCGGGTCGCTCTCTTGGATAAGTGGATCTGTTGGATTTTGGTAGGCTTCCCCAACTCTGGCAATCTCCGGATGGATTGGATTGCGGACTTCATTGTCTAAGAGGGCTAGGAGTTCACCCAAGACAATTGAAAGGCGCCTATTTGGGAAAAGATTGGATTTGGGAACAGCCAAAAAAAAAAAATCTAGCAAGGGCTGGGTGCTTACTAAGAATAACAGAAGGGTTACCTATGTTAGAGATAGTTTAAGGGTACAGAAGATACTCTTTCTCTGAGAACAAACTGTTTAAGAATAAAAATGATTAAAGAACTGTATTGAACTCAGTAAAACTTGCTTCTAACTTAATCTGCCTGAATGGGAGCTAGGACTCCCGAATGAAACTGGAGCCAGAGAGCTGGTATGGAAAACATCAAAGCAGGTCTTCAGATTTTCCTCACATTTCTATTATTTTACTCCTAATGTTCTTCGTTGAAAAAGAGGCAAGCATTTTGGAAGGAGATTGCCTGACAGATAATAACTGATCCAAAGTCGCCCAGGAAAGTCTGTCATGCAGTGTGGGCCTGGATCTACTTTACCCCATATCTCCACTGCATTCAAAAGCCCATCTTTCTTTTCCATGCATTGCAATCATTTATGATGAAGAATTCTTGGAAATATTTGAGTGCTAGCATGTTATATTATAAGAGTTCTGTGTAAGTGCTGGGAGAGATTTAAATCAGGGATTTGACTACCAGAAACATTACCTGGGAAGAGAGCATAATCTATGCTAACAAAGACCTTGATTATGACACTGTTTAATTTTAGAAACTGTTCCAGTAACTGTGAGATGTACAACGGTGATGGGGTTGGAGATGATTTCATACAAATGACATCAACATATTTTGAAGATGATTTTCTTTGTCCTTCTACTGGGATTTGATACAAAGGCTAGGATTAAGATCTGAAACTCCTAAGGTTACCCAAGTAACAAGTAGCCCAGCACCAATTTTATATGCCCTCACAGGAATTGGAGATATGAGTGGTCACTAATGCCAATGAAGTCCTTGCACAAACTGATCAAAAGCATGTGGGACAAAGCAGGGCTCCTCAACCATTTGGAGACATGTCATAATAGCATGTCATAATGCTCACAAAATGGTTGCCATGGAGGACCTAATATCACAAAGCACCCATTTAGCGGCAGGTTAAACCAATGAGGTTGTTCCTTACTGCCTCCTCTAGTCCTCATAGATGCTCTCTGAAGTCCCATCAGCAGCTGTCTTCTTCTTTTGAGCAGGAGATCACATTTCCAAATAAAATGCCAACATGATTTATTAATGCCAAGATGATGTCTCCAAATAAAACTGTTCTTTGAGAATCTGCCTCAGAGTTTTGTTTGTGACGGGGTCGTTACTTGGAATCCTGACACTAAGCTGTTGTCACTTATTCTTTTTAGTTTCTAAAAATGCTTCTGGTGTTCAGATGAGACCCAGATGCATTCTTGGACATAAATCTTTCTGCAGATGTTGGCATTTTGCTCCTTAGTATGCTAGCTTCCCTTTAATTTTTATTATTATTGTAATTAAAACAGTAAAAAAAAATCAAATGGGTCATAGAGCCAGAGACATGTCATAGAATATATTAAGAGCAGTCTTAAAATATGGCCTGCTTTTTGTCTTGGTTTAAAGCAGAGGTCTCCAACTTTGGAAACTTTAAGCCTGGTGGACTTCAACTCCCAGAATTCCCCAGCCAGCTTTGCTTAGCTGGCTGGGGAATTCTAAGAGTTGAAGTCCACCAGGCTTAAAGTTGCCAAGGTTGGAGACCCCTGCTTTAAAGGGCTATCTTGCATGAAGTTAGGAAATGAAATTATATACTGTTACTTAAGAATATATGATGATGCGCTGATGTTTTTAACTTAGCATAATTTAGCATAATGTCTAGTAATGAATGGCTGTGGAAAGTTTCAGGTACAATCTACAAGGGGCCTTTTATATGCAAAGCCAGGTACTCTATGTTAAGCCAGCAGTCTATTGTAATGCCAAATTGCAAGGTCAAATGGTACAGATGAGTGGTTACAAAAAGTTCACTCAGGTGCTGTAGCAGCAGTAAAATCCCTCCATCATAAACATGGAAGCATGGTTTAGACTAGAGCAGAGGTCTCCAAACTTGGCAGCTTTAACACTTGTGGACTTCAACTTAGCATAGCTGGCTGAAGAATTCTGAGAGTTGAAGTCAAGAAGTCTTCACGTTGCCAGGTTTGGGGACCCCCTGGTTTAAATGCTGGGAGGAAAAGGACAGCTGAAGATAAACAATTTTGAAAACCATTGCTCTTAGCTTCTGAAATAACCAGCTATCCTTAGATAAATGATCTATACAGCATCCATCAACTAGATCCGGAGATTCTAGATCTGGATGAGGAACTATCCTTGCTATCTCATCCAGGCTACTAGCTAGGAATTATGAGACCTGATGTCCATTAGACCGTGAAGGTGCTGAGTTAGAAGGATGTATTTTTATATTGTAAGAAAAAAGGGGTTGTATTTATGGCTGATCATTTTCTGCAGGATTGTATTTTATATTGCTTACTAAGTTCTCTTCAGTGATCCTTTTCATGTTTTCCCTCTCCTTCTCATTCAACTCTTTTTATTCTTTCTAGCTCAAGGAATTAAAGGAATTATGTGATGGAGTTCAAGACTATGTTAGCAGGACAGGTTCCTGAAATCAGAACAGAAAGAGACATTTTTGATGTTTGCATGTGTTTGTGATGGAAACTGAAAAAGGCAAAATCAAGTTTGGAAATGGACCAGATTCAGACAAAATCCAATCAATTTTTATTGTGGTCATAGATCATCACAAAGAGATGAGGTGGGAAGAAATATAAAATGTTAAAAAATCTATATAGATGTAAATATGAATGGTACAAATCATGTAAAAAGAGAGAATGTAAAAGGAAGGATGGGAGAATGAGAAGGGCTGTGAAGGAGAAGGTTCCAGAATGAACAACACTCCCCCCAAGCAACATCCCTAAGGGAGAGTGGCTGACTCCTCCATTCTAAGCTCTTCTCCTTCATCCTCCTGCCATGTGGCCCAGAGCAGAACTGCTTCTGAGGATTTGGGAAGAATAGCAGCAGCAGCTGTGCTCCATAGGCATTCAGATATGTATTCTGCTCCGTGTTTTGCTGCTCATTATCCAATATTTTATGCAGGGGTGAAATCCAGCAGGTTCTGGAGAACCGGTAGCGGAAATTTTGAGTAGTTCGGAGAACCGGCAAATACTACCTCTAGCTGGCCCCAGAGTGGGGTAGGAATGGGGATTTTGCAGTATTCTTCCCCTGGAGTGGGATGGGAATGGAGATTTTGCGGTATCATTCCCCTGCCATGCCCACCAAGCCACGCCCACAGAACTGGCAGTAAAAAAATTTGGATTTCACTGCTGATTTTATGTATTTATAAATCTAAATAAAAGCAGCTATGACAATGGCTGCCCTGAAAATAGCTCCGAGATTAAAACATTGCTTAAGGTCAGTCTGACTGAATGCCTTGAAGTGACATCTTATGATAAACTGGATCAGTAAGAACGCTACCTGCCTGATAGTAGGTAGACTATTCCAGAGTTCAGGACCACCACAACAATCCAGACTTTCAATATTATCCAACAAACCAAGCCCAATAGCATTTTTCTCAGTCCTGGCAGCTCTGAGGATCCTCCTTGATCGTGTAACACAGACCTCATCTAGGTCCCAGTTTAGAATTATTAAATCATCACATCAGGGATTATCTGTTGTTTTTTCTGCTAAACCACGAAAGGCCTCCTATCGCAACAAAAAGGGTGTGTCTCTTTTCAGAAAACCTGGTCATGTGATCTGCTCCTGGGTTTTATCATAAGTTTACTCAGAAATTTAGTCATGCCTTTTTCCTTTTGGTAACTATCTGGTACCCCTACTGCCATTTCTCTTCCAGCATTTACGCTCTCATTTAGGATATGGTCTCAAAACAAAGTTAGAGTAAGTTAGTTCTGTGTAAGCTAGCTCTGTATAAGGCTATTCTCCTCTCTTCTGCCCAACTGCTCCCACCCAAGCAATCATAGAATAGAATAGAATAGAATAGAATAGAATAGAATAGAATAGAATAGAATAGAATAGAATAGAATAGAATTTTTTATTGGCCAAGTGTGATTGGACACATAAGGAATTTGTCTTGGTGCATATGCTCTTAGTGTACATAAAAGAAAAGATCATCAAGAATTCTAAGGTACAACACTTAATGATAGTCATAGGGTACAAATAAGTAATCAGGAACAATCATTATCAATATAAATCGTAAGGATACCAGCAACAAAGTTACAGTCATACAGTCGTAAGTGGAAGTAGATGGGTGATGGGAACGATGAGAAGATTAATAGTAGTGCAGATTTAGTAATAGTTTGACAGTGTTGAGGGAATTATTTGTTTAGCAGAGTGATGGCCTTCGGGAAAAAACTGTTCTTGTGTCTAGTTGTTCTGGTGTGCAGTGCTCGATAGCGTCATTTTGAGGATAGGAATTGAAACAGTTTATGTCCAGGATGTGAGGGGTCTGTAAATATTTTCACAGCCCCCTTTTTGACTCGTGCAGTATACAGGTCCACAAAGGCAGGTTGCTAGCCATTGTTTTTTCTGCAGTTCATCCATAACCATCCACTGAAGCCCATTCCAGAAAAGGGTATGCTTTACAGCAGCGGTCCCCAACATTTTTGGCACCAGGAATTGCTTTCATAGAAGACCATTTTTCTATGGAACCGGGTGGTGGTGGTGGTGAGGAACACATAACTTAGATCCTGCACATGCGCAGTTACACTCACCTGCGCTCACCTCCAGCTATGTAGCCTGGTTCCTCATGGGCTGGCCATGGTACCAGAGTTTGGGGACCCCTGATTTACAGACCCATAAGATGTTTTGTGAAGGAACCCCTGTGAACTTTCCCAATGCAATTAAATTAGTACCATTTTTTTTCTGTCATTGGATCACCAGCCCATGAATAAAGCAGATTTAAGTCACCCTAAATTGTACCCAATGGTAAAGAACAATTTCTCCCCTTGGTAAACAGTATCAAAGATTGTCACAAACTGGCTAAAACCTGTTATGCTTCACCATGCCTTATAGATCTTAAAGGTGTAATGTGAGCCCAAAGTGGTGAACTGGAGGAATAGTGAACTGGTGCAACCTTGAACTGGTGGCACCAACTTCCTTCCAACTGCCTCCAAACCAAACAAGAGCACATTGAAAATTGCATCTGTTGAATACACAGAGAAAGAAAAGTGAGGGAGTTTGGAAGAGATAGAAATCCTAAATAAAAACACTGCTTGGGGCTCAAGCACCTATGTGACTGCAGTCCCATCAGCAACTTTATGCAACTCAAATTCCAACAGAAAGGAGTTTAGGGGGGGGGGGGAAGAGAGCCCAAGAAGGACTCTAAAGCTGATGGACAGAATCTTGCAGTAAGATCTGCTCCATTCCTGCTGTTGTGCTGTGATTAGCCAATGCTTTTCTTGCCAGCTGCTGTAGAGGCAGAGGACAACAAAGCTGGGGGACTTCAACCGATCACTTTGCCTATCGTATGCCAAGCAGGCAAAATTAGCACAGCATCATTCGGCAATGACTCAGAGCAGGCAGGCAATTCCATGCTGGTAGAGTTTTCTGCTGACCTGAGGATTGGTGGACAGCTCAGCGATGGAGAACCTCCCTTAAAAACTAGACAGAAACATTTCCAACCCCAAGACTCCTTGTCAATTTCACAGCATTTTCTAGTGGGGGTCTAGTTAGTTTTGCTTCCTAGTTTAATGTTCAAGATTTCAGGGCCCACATAAAGGACCAGGAACCTCTAGTAATAAAACTAGAGGAAAAGAGAGGGGAATAGAAAGTCACACAAGAGTTATTGTTCAGTTATATTGTAACAGCAGAGGAGGATTTGGACATGGTCCAATAGTCCAAATCAGAAATGACATAACAGCTACACTCTTCCTTATGACTACCTCCAAAATTATGCCCTTTCTGGGCAGCAAATGACATCAACATTTGGTGCCCTCCAGATGTCTTTGATTGCAATCCTTTTAATTCCTAGAGAGGGATAATTCCCAGCATGTTATCTGGGAATTGTTATCATTGAAGTCCAGCAGATCTTAAAGATCTCTGGATGAGGAAGGTTGGGGTGGAATTTAATAAATAAAACATGCGATGGAATCCCTGAGGAGAAGGGCTTTGCTCTGAGAGTGACATTCACACATGCTTGTAGTTGTGCTCTAGGTGAAAATTTTTTTGTCACAATCCGACATGGCAGGCAGAAATATTGCGCATCACTTCAAATGTAACATGTGAAAGTGGAGACAAACATCATTTTTAATTGGAAGGCATAGAGTAAAGTTGAACTTTTCCTTCAAATGCTAATAAAATAATCTACAAACTCTTCCACCATGGGCACATTGTTGCAAGTATCTCTTTCAGTGGCCAGATTGCTCTATTCCTGTAAAATGGGGAGTGATGTAGCAATGGAGGAAAAACCTGGGTCTTCTCCATGTTTCTCAGCCCTTCAATATTTCAATATAATCAGGAAATATTGAAGATACCACAGGAACTACTGGTACTGTATTATTAAATAGAATAGAATAGAATAGAATAGAATTCTTTGTTGGCCAAGTGTGATTGGGCACACAAGGAATTTGTCTTGGTGCATATGCTCTCAGTGTACATAAAAGAAAATACACATTCGTCAAGGTACAACACTTAATGATAGTCATAGGGAAATAGTCAATATAAATCTTAAGGATACCAGCAAAAACTTTACAGTCATATAGTCATAAGTGGGAGGAGATGGGTGGTAGTGGGATGAGAAGATTAATAGTAATGCAGACTTAGTAAATAGTTTGACAGTGTTGAGGGAATTATTTGCTTAGCAGAGTGATTGCATTCGGGAAAAACTGTTCTTGTGTCTAGTTGTGCTGGTGTGCTGTGCTCTATAGCGTTGTTTTGAGGGTAGGAGTTGAAACAGTTTATGTCCAGGATGTGAGGGGTTAGGGTTAAAGGATATAATGATTATAATGACAGGATACTGAAAGCCTGACAAAGGCTTTTATTCCCCCATCTCCTATACCCAAGAGAATCTTTTATACACAAAACAGGGTAATCTTAAGTTTCCTTCTCAGTCTCTTCTAAGTTTACCTAATGAATTTCTTCCTCATAGCCATATCCATGCTTCTCTACAATGTTCCAGAGTTCCAGTCTTTGCATTAGTGGTTGTAATGGTCTGTGAGAATGTCCCTGAGAGGCAGGAGGAGGAGGAACAGAAGGAACAGGGATGTGTGCTCACATTTATAAGATTTTGTCACTGTAAGTTTACAATAAAGGCAGCATTAGTACTCATGGTTAGTGCTTCTGGTCTGGATTACCTCTAAGGGCTAACAATGGTTTTCCCCTGGACTTCATGCAACCCAGGAAGTATCCAGGGGTGAAACCCAGCAGGTTCTGACAGGTTCTGGAGAACTGGTAGCGGAAATCTCGAGCCGTTCAGAGAACCTGCAAATACCACCTCTGGCAGGCCCCAGAGTGGGATGGGAATAGAGATTTTGCAATATCCTTCCCCTGGAGTGGAGAGGGAATGGGGATTTTGCAGTATCCTTCCCCTGACACACCCACCGAGCCACACCACGCCTACTAAGCCAGTACCACAGAACCAGTAGTAAAAAAATTTGGATTTCACCACTGGAAGTATCCCAACTTCCTGACTGAAACAATCCCCCCCCCCAAAAAAAAAGCTGGTGACACAACTGTTCTTTGGCTGGCATAGCAATAGATAGCAGCACCAGTAGCTTTCACTGCCTCCACATACTTCCCACCATCTAAGCAACTATGCCAGGAGAAAGCAATAAAAATGCTTTTAGCTTTTCTTTGGACAGATGGTGATGATGTGCCATTCAAATGCTTGGAATAGCCCTTTATGCACTAATATTCATTACTATCCTTTTCTTCCCCCTTCATCACATGACCTCACCCTATAAAAGTAAAGCACGACTCAAAAACTCCCTATCGGACTAATTTGGGCAGCTATCAGATATCTGGCTCTTGCTGCTGTTGTAACTTGTTCTATGGGGAGGTAAGATTCTACAAATACTTTATATTTATCCGAGCCTTCTTTTTACATTTCCTCAGTTACATTCACATTCTGCCTTTCCCACAAAAAAATGGCTATGGCAATAAAATACACAAGAAAAACCCAATAAATACTACATAGAAATCAGCAGTCAAACGCTATAAAAACAAGCCAGTAAAAGTGTAACTAGAAATATCATTAAATAAAAAAATCCAGGTGATACATAAAATGGCTTAAAACAAACCCACATAGACTTGAAGGTTATTTTGAACATGCCATTCCTAGTGAATGTGATGAATTCTATGGTTTGACATCTCCCTCTTGTGGGCAGAGATGGCAGTTATTGGCTCCGCTTATATGCTGTCGGAAGCCTTCCAGAACAGTTCCTTGGGAGTCAGCCTGAGATACAGGACTGATGGCAAACTGTTCAACCGGCGAAGACTCCAGGCTTTCACCAAGATAAAGGAGACTGTGCTATGAGACCTTCTTTTTGCTGATGACTGTGCCCTGTTTGCTGGATCAGAGCAGGAAATGCAAGCCAGCATGGAAAAATTCGCAGCAGCATGCGACAACTTTGGCCTCCTCGTCAACACAAAGAAGACCGAAGTGATGTACCAGCCAGCTCTGAATGCCCAACACCAAGAGCCCATCATCACATGAAGGGACAAAAGCTGCAAGCAGTAGACCAATTTACATATTTTATTATTTTATTTTATTTATTTAGTCAAGCATGTATTTTATGACAGATACAAGTGTAAACATAATTATAAATACATGTAAAGGATAAGAATAAAAGAAAACATTAGGACAGGGACGGTAGGCACGCTGGTGCGCTTATGCACACCCCTTACAGACCTCTTAGGAATGGGGTGAGGTCTACAGTAGACAGTCTAAGGTTAAAATTTTGGGGATTTGGGGAAGAAACCACAGAGTCAGGTAGTTCCAGGCGTTGACAACTCTGTTACTGAAGCCGTATTTTCTGCAGTCTAGTCTGGATCAGTTTACCATGAGTTTGTATCTATTGTGTGCTCTTGTATTGTTTTGATTGAAGCTGAAGTATTCATTGGCTGGTAGGACATTGTAGCAGATGATTTTATGTACTATGCTTAGATCAGACTGAAGACGGCAAAGTTCTATACCTTGGCAACACCCTCTCCCTTGTAGTGACAATTGACATCGAGGTTAACTGCAGAATTGCCAAGGCAAGCTCTGCATTTGGCAGACCACTGACCAACGTGTGGGACCGCCGTGGAATAAGCCTTGCTGCAAAGCTCAAAGTCTACTGAGTAGTAGTGCTAACTACCTGATGTATGCCAGTGAGACTTGGACTGTATATATGCTAGGCAATTGAACTTCCACACGACCTGCCTCTGCAGACTTCTGAGGATCCAGTGGCAGGACAAAGTTCCAGACACAGGAGTCCTTTCTAGAACACATCTGCCATCAGTTCACACCCTGCTGATCAAAGGCCAGACACACTGGGCAGGCCATGTTGCAAGGATGCCAGGCCACCGCATCCCCAAACAGCTCCTCTGTGGGGAGATGTCTCAAGGAAAGTGATCGCATGGGGGACAAAGGAAGCGATACAAAGACATGCTGAAAGCCTCCTTCAAGTCCCTGGATATCGACGCCACCGCCTTGGAAACCCTGGCACAAGATAGATTGACATGGTGCATGTTGATCCACCAAGGCTGCCAGACATTTGAAGACAGAAGGACAACCATAGCACAAGAGAACCGAGCACTCTGCAAAGCCAGAGCTGCAAATGCTGCAATAGTGGTGCCCGTACATGTCTGCCTGACAGGTGGCAGAACATTCTGTGCCCGTATAGGCCTTACCAGCCATCTGCGGACACACTGTGGACAGCCCACAACTCATTAGATGTCAAGGTCCTCTTTGAAAACGATGGATGAACATCATTGGCTCTGCTTTTCAATTTTTTAAAATCCCCAATAGACTACAATGACTATTCAAGTCGAGTATGTATTGTATAAAAATATTTAAAGATATATGCTGATCATTAAGCTTTCACTCCTCAGACTACTTGCTGCAGACAAAAAAAGTCATTTGATAGGATTGAAATATCCATGCAAGATGTGATTTTCCATAGAAGCTGGTCTTATATTTACAGTAAAACCAGTCTGGGAATTTTATGTTGAAAAGAGACATGAATATTTGCTAAATATTTAGGTCTTCTTGCTTGAAAAAAACCACTCACTCTATTCTCTGTTCTATTTTGCAGTGGAGGTGAGGAATTCAGTCATAGTAATTACGATTTCTGGTGAATGGTCTTATGAACAGAACAGAATAGAACTGAATACTTTACTGGCCAAGTGTTGATTGGACACATAAGGAATTTCTCTCCGGTGCAGATGCTCTCAGTGTGCATATAAATCAAAAGTGAATGGCACAAAAAACCTGATTCATGTCAGTAGACATTGTATTCATTTTTGTCTTATAGCTCTGTGAATTATTAAAGGAAAAAAAATGGTTAAATCAGCAGCTGTTTCCCCACAGACTTGGAATACATTTCTGGAATAGATATGTATTTCTCTACAAATTACGCAACTCTGCTTGCTTTGCTGAGTCACCCTTCCTTTAAAAAGAGATAAAGCAAGGAGTGATGATGGTACCCACAGATACGCACACTTTTGGGAAAGCAACATAAAAATTATGTTCATTTATATTTATTTATTTAATTACAAAGGTCTGGGCACCCTGTAGATGGCAGCACAGAGGTTTTTTTTTTAAAAAAATGCATGCAGTGATCGTCTGAAGTTATTCAGCTTGGTAGCCCTAAATAATTGGATTACATGAATGATTGTGAAAATAATTGAGCATAGAACAATTCAATACTAAAAAGTTTTAGCATGGAAGTAACAGATATCCCAGCTAAGAGGCTTTTATTTTTCCACTTTAACCTCATCTGGCGTGAAAATTCATTATAGGTCTTACAAATCTTCCAGGAAGTCTACATTTTATTCAGGAAAAAGAAGTTATACATTTTAATTTAGATTGAAAGTGTCATGAAGGACAGTATCTCTCTAGAGATCCAGAGGGGCCTGAGAGACTGTACTTGGCACCTTTTAAAGCAGGGGTCTCCAACCGTAGCAACTTTAAGACTTGTGGACTTCAACTCCCAGAGTTCCTCAGCCAGCTGTGCTGGCTGAGGAACTCTGGGAGTTGAAGTCCACAAGTCTTAAAGTTGCTACGGTTGGAGACCCCTGCTTTAAAGGACAATAAATTCACGAACCTCCTTTTCTAACCCACATTCAGAAATTGATTATTAACTATTTTTAAGTTATTGGAGACTTTTGGATTGACAAGTATAAAAATGTTGGGTGAGTTTTGTTCCAATCCTTAATGAAGGAAAATTGTAATCATAAATTTCAAATTTTTTTTAAAAAAGTGAAATAAACAAAATAAAATAAAATAAATCCTATGGCATCTCAGGACCCCTCCACAATTGGATAACAGCTTTCCTGTCAAACAGACAAGAAGTGGTCAAAATTGGCAATGCTCTATCAAATCCTGTTCCTGTCAAAAGTGGCGTTCCCCAAGGCAGCGTTCTTGGACCAACACTCTTCATATTATACATTAATGATCTCTGTGACCATATTACAAGTAATTGTGTTCTCTTTGCTGACGATGTCAAACTATTTAACACCACCAACAATACAGCTACCCTTCAAAAAGACCTTAACTTTGTATCTGAATGGTCTAAAACTTGGCAACTCCAAATCTCAACCAGCAAATGCTCAGTCTTACATATTGGAAAAAAGAACCTAAATACTAAATACAAGCTTGATGGACATTACCTTACAGATGATCCCCACCCTGTTAAAGACCTTGAAGTTTTCATATCAAATGATCTAAGTGTCAAAAACCACTGCAACTACGTTGCAAAAAAGACTTTAGGAGTTGTAAACCTAATCTTGCGTAGCTTCTTCTCCAAAAACACTACACTACTAACCAGAGCATATAAAACATTTGCTAGACCAATTCTTGAATACAACTCAACTGTCTGGAACCCATACCACATTTCTGACATCAATACAATTGAACACATCCAAAAATATTTTACAAGAAGAGTTCTCCACTCCTCCGAATACAACAAAATACCTTATGCCACCAGACTTGAAATCCTGGGTTTAGAAAATTTAGAACTACGCCGCCTTCGACATGACCTGAGTTTAACTCATAGAATCATCTATTACAATGTCCTTCCTGTCGAAGACTACTTCAGCTTCAATTGCAACAATACATGAGCACACAATAGATTTAAGCTTAATGTTAACCGCTCCAATCTTGATTGCAGAAAATATGACTTCAGTAACAGAGTTGTTAATACTTGGAATATACTACCTGACTCTGTGGTCTCTTCCCAAAATCCCCAAAGCTTTAACCAAAAACTGTCTACTATTGACCTCACCCCATTCCTAAGAGGTCTGTAAGGGATGTGCATAAGAGTACAAGCATGCCTATCGTTCCTGTCCTATTGTTTCCTTTCGTTATATCCAATTAATATAGTTATTACATACTCATGCTTATATGTATGCTTATATATTGTATAGTTATTTCATGCTTATGCTTATATGTACTATGTGACAAATAAATAAACAGCAATAAGCTAAGTTTTAAAAATTGGACACTAGAGGGAACTAAAGATTTTAGTTAAAAGAGAAAAATACACAAGCCTGATTAACAGCTAATTAACTGGCATGTATAAAATGATGCAAAACATTTAAACATTGAAAATATTGAAGGACACTTTTGAAAAAATGGAAACAGAGGTTATTATCAACAATATTAATAACATTGGATGTTTCTATGGTCAGATTGTACCATATACCAAAAGATGCTATGTAAAAAATGGCAGATAAGGAATAAGTTTTATTTGATAAGACAGAGACAGCATCGAAATAGATTCACAAAAGACAGATATAAGAATAATATGGAAAAGGATGTTTCCCTAGTAGATATACAAAAGAATGGTTGATGTTTTAAAAATCAAAAGAGAACTACAAATAATAAATCAAGAGAATTTGGATAATTTGGATAATAACCTGGATAATTCTTTTATGCAGTATTAGATTTACAAAAGAGCTTTATTAAATCTTTGAAGAAGCTTGTGAGAAGGGACATAGAAAAAAAAGGGGGGGAATTAAATTATATTACATTAATTGAGTGGGCTAAAGATGAAGACATTAATTTTTTAAAAGACATTAAATTCACAAATCTTACATTCTAATCACTTTTGGAAATTGCTTACTAGCCATCTTAAAGCTATAGGAAAACTTCAGAATGATAAGCCAAAATTTTGATTTTAAAAAGTTACAAATGGACTAAGAGTCTCTATAAGTTTAGAATATTGACTATATTTTTTATTTACTATAAGATTTTGGAATTAATTAGGAAAATAAATAGCTACTTGTTGGAAAAAGACTTATTTTATTCCTAGCTATTGACAAAGTTTTATTATTTTAGAAAGTGAACACTAGCGGGCATGGAAGGTTCTAAGCAGAAGGGAGAAAAAATATGTCTGTTCCTAATGTCAATTAATGCAAGGACTTACGAAATGATACCAAATGTTACATTATTGGAACCCTAAAAGAGAATGGAGCCAGAAATTAGTAACTACAATATCAATACTGTCAGTATTAATATCTGATTCTCTGGATAAACCATGTCCAAAAGATATTAATGAAGGAATGTCACCTGTGGAACAAATGTTATTTAATAAAACAGATAAAGTACTGAAAGTGGAACTACAAATAACAGGACAAGAGAATGACTCGAATGAGGACTTTTGGCAGTTATTTAAAATAAACTGACTGAAGATTTAAAAACTAAAAGGGAAATGCAAATGATAAACCAAGATAATGATCTGAAAAATGCTTTTCTATTGGATTTACAAAAGCCTTGTTAAAGTCTAGAAGAAATCATCCCAAACCTGAAGGTGATAGGATGAAGAAGAAGAGAAGAGAAATCAAATCATATGACAATATTTGATTAAATTAAAGATTAAGATGGTTAGAAGTAAAAGGAAGGAATACAAGGTTGGTTTATTTGATTGAGGTTAAAATAAGTGGTCAAAAAATATTCAGTACTTCTCTATTGCTCATTAGGCTTTTCAAAAGCAAACACCAGGGTTCACAAAATTAAATCTTAAATTTAAGTTAACCAAACGAAGCTTTTACCGGCATGTTCACATCACCTGCTATGTTCAAACCAAGATTTCATCCTGAATCAATTGGCAAATGTGAAGTAAGGTTTCCTTTGAACTGAGATGAATGCTTCATGAGTTCATGAACACTCCATGGTAGTTTTCTTAGCAGTAGTAATACAGAATTGGTTCCACAGGTGACATTCCTTCATTAATTTCCACTGCTTTCTTCTGGGATGTTTTTCAACTTCCTAGGTTAGATTATACAGCCCGATGGTCCAACCCTGTTACTTTCAAAACCTTGGTTTTCTTCTGGAAAGAGCACTATCCATACTACATTTGTATGCTTGGTACCTAGACTGGCCCTAAAATCATCATAATGCTTATGATGCTACTGTGGTTTCTGGAAGCAAAGGGCTACTGAAGCATACTATTATGGGAGAAAGATTTCCCATACAGTAAATAGGAAATAAAACATTCCATGAAATAAATACATTGGCTGTAGAGGCAAGAGGTTCAAATACTGCCATTGTAAATTCATTCCTTGGTCAACCGATTGGGCTACAGTGAATCTTAAGATGTTTTCTGCTTCAGGGAACATACAAGCCACCAATAGTAAAGCAGGAAACTTCAACTAAACTGAAGCTGAACGAACACTGTTTTGAACGAATATTTTGGCATGAAGATTGTGCCATGTTTTTCATGTTCTCAGGAACCTGCCTCATGTTCTTTCATATTCATTCGGAGGAACATGGCATTGCCATCAACCTTCTCATGACAGCATGAAAGTACCATGTTCATGTTACGTTTTCAACATTAAAGCTGTGGACATTGGCCCCAAAGGATTGCCTAACTCACCTTAAGCATCCTTGTTTTGGGTTGGACTTGGTGTGGTGATGAATGCTGGTGTTGCTGTGTTTTGTGATTCATTGTAGGAAATATGAGTTCTGCAATAGAGTAGTAAATGTCTGGAACACTCTACCTGATCCTGTTGTTAGTCTCTCTAGTCCACATACCTTTTACCTTAAACTACCATGGACCTTTTATGTTTCTTAAGAGGTCCCTAAGGGCGCGTGCATAAGTGCACCAGCGTGCCTACCGTTCCTGTCCTACTGTTCCCAATTATATGTAATCATTCTATGTGTTTATGGCTATGTTTTGCCTATTTATATCCTTTAATTTTTTTTCCATGTGTCCATGTCTATGTTGATACTGTTACTTGTTTCCTTGTACGTGTTGACAAATAAATAAATAATAAATTGTGATTTTTGACTTGTTATGGTTTCCTCTAAGAAATATTAGTTTGGGGGATGGGGAGAGGAGGGAGCAGAGCAAATGGTTTTACCCAGGCAAGAAGAGGGAAAGGATCTTCCAGATGCCTGCATTTAAAATACCCTCTGTTAGTCCTTGAGCTGTCCAAGAAGTATGCCGGCATGAACTGTGCTCCCTGCATTTTGCCCCAGTAAGAAAATTGGGGAATGGTGCTGTCCTTAGAGGCAAGGCTTCATTCCCCTGCCCCCAAGTGCCACATGCTAGGGGCAAAAAGACTATCAACTGCTCTTCTCAACAGGAGGTGTGGATAGGAGGGGTCAGAGGATGGTAGGCAAACACTAGGAATGGCAAATTTAGGTACTTGCAAAGTTGCTTGTTTGAGGGGTGGTTTGAGGAGAGGTGACTTTCTTCCGGTCATTGATACATTCACTGAGGAGTGTCTGTTTACCCTTCTCTGCCAGAGATCCCTGCCATATTGCAAGAACGCAGGTCAGAATCTGGCAAAACAAAAAACCAAATTAAGTGAGTTAGAAGGGGGTGGGGAGGAATTAGCAAATTATGCATTGTCAGAGAAAGGCCTCTTAAAAGAACTGAGAGTTCTTTGTCCTGCCTGTGCCCTGGCAGTGATGGGTCTCATCCCACCAACATTTGGGCAGTGAATTATTCAGGGAGATTGAAGTTTTGCACCAGGCAGCCTGTATGCTGGAAGTTTAGCAAGGCCAATTTGTATAATTATCCAATATACCCGTATTTTTCAAAGTATAAGACGCACCAGAGTATAAGACACACCTTAGTTTTTGGGGAGGAAAGTAAGAAAAAAGCTGATTGGCAGGTGGATTGGCCTCCCGGAACACCCCCAATCAGCTGTTCCCAGAGGTGAATTTTAGCAACAGGTTCCTTGGTTGTGAGCTCTGTGCCTTGCTTTTTTTTGCTTTTTTTTCTGCCTCAGAAACTTCTAAAACTCAGTTTCAGAAAAAACCTTTTTTCCCTGCCTCTGAAAGCCTCTGAAACAGCTTCAGAAAAAAAAAGCCTCTCTGTTTGGGGGCTTCTTTTCTGAAGCTTTTTTCCTGATGCTTTTTTTCAATCTCTGAAACCTCCGTTTGAGAAGCTGGCCGGGGCTACATTTGGAATATAAGACGCACCTAGATTTTCACCCCCCTTTTTTCGGGGAAAAAGGTGCGTCTTATACTCCGAAAAATACAGTACATGAAAGTGTATGAAGATCCCTACTGCAGGTAACAGGGCTAAGGCCAGCCTTCTCTAATCCACACTTCCAAATGTTTCATGTCAATTCTTATCAGCACCAATGAACGCGGCAATATTCATAGATTATGGCTATTGTGGCCCAAAATATTGGAAGGTCAATGCAGTGCGATCCACTTGGCTATTACATTGCAGTCCTGGGGAAGTGCCTTTAATTTTAAATGAGGAAGCCCTGTGTTTTGATTCCATTCCCCCCCACATTTTTGTCTCCCTCTGGAGCAGGTTGTCTCGACTCCTCCTCACCAGGTGACCATAGCTCTTTTATTTCACAGCCAGGATTCTTTTATTCTACATTATCTACTTTTCTGTGCTTTGAATAGCCGTTCCTAATAAAGAAGCTGAATTTCTATTGTGGTTTCTGGGAATAGTTGACCTATAAGTGGCACTGGTTTTACCACATATCTCTTCACTGTGCAACATGAGGAAATAAAAGAGGGAAGCCTTTTTTTTTCTTTCCTTTTTAAAGAAGGAGGGTGACAGATTTAACCTCTCTTTGCCCAAATGGAAAATAATGAGGGTATGTTATTGCTTCTAGCAAATTCACTTATTATTTTGATTTTTTTAAGGAATCCGTGTATTATATTTCCATATTTCCACATTCTAGTGTTATAATGCTCTTTTTCCACATCAGAGCCATATGTGCACCCAGGGGCATTGCAACCCAGTATGCAAATTGTGTGCTGCACAAGGGTGTTATGTGGGAGGGCCCAGGTTTAAAACAATGACCCAGTTTGCATGCACACAATTGGAATATTTTTTTAAAAAAAATATTTTTATTGGGCAAGTGTGCATGTGTGTGGGTGGAATATTTCAAAAATATTTGTGGTGGATGCTAAGTGGAATTCTGCAGAAAAGCTTGTGGTATGCCAGCAGTGCCTATAAGTATCACTTCTCTAGAATAGCTCTTATTGTAGCAGGAAATATATTTCTGTTTATTTATTCCTATTTATTTATAAGATTTATCTACTGCTTCAAACCAGAGAGCTTCCGGGCAGTATACAGAGCCTTGTAATAAGATAATATAAAAAGAATATCAGAGTGTTTATAGTGCGACTACTATTTTGAGACAATCCAGGAGCAAAATACAGGACACAGAGGTTTGTCTTACAAACAGTGCTTTATATACAAGAGGTCTATATACAGATATACAAGTGGTAGTAGAGAATGATTTCGATCCATCAACCTCTGCTACCACTTGAATAATAATAATTACAAAAACTATAATATAATAAAATGAATATTGGCACCTGTAACTTCACAATCCATTCCTGAAAACTTGATGAATTTTAAAGATTTGCAAAAAATAAAAAAGCACAGACAGGTAGTCCTCAACTTACAACCGTTGGTTTAGTGACTGTTCAAAGTTACAAAGGCAGTGGGGGAAAAAATGACTTACAAATTAAATTGGTCCTCGCACCTATAACATTGCCACATCCCCATAGTCACATGCTCAAAAT
This sequence comes from Ahaetulla prasina, assembly GCF_028640845.1. NCBI lineage: Eukaryota > Metazoa > Chordata > Lepidosauria > Squamata > Colubridae > Ahaetulla > Ahaetulla prasina. Next base: position 173,025,926 of record NC_080540.1, read on the forward strand.
CTGGTTGCTTGGCAATTGGCACGTATTTATGATAGTTGCAGGATCCTGGTGTCATGTGATTGCCCTTTTTGCGACCTTCACAACTGGCTTCCGACAAAGGGGGGAGGGGAAGCTGGATTTGTTTAATAATCACAATTCACTTAACTACAGTGATTTGCTTTAACAACCATGGTAAAAAAAGGCTGTAAAATTGGACGTGACTCATTTAACAACTCTCTTGCTCAGCAATAAAAAATCTGCTCCCAACTGCGGTTGTAATCAGAGCCCTGATTTGTGGGAAGAGCGTTCCAGAGAATTGCTATGGCAGACAGTGAACCTCTTTCACAAGGCTGCTGTAATTGTATCTTTAACACCAGCCTCATTTTTTAGACCATGCCAAAAATATTATCTTCAAATTGTATAGAGCAGGTTTTCCCAACTTGGATCAGACAACAATTCTTGCCATCATAACTTGCAATTCTCCATTCAGGAATTGGCTAGGAATAACAGAATGACAGGGACCTTGGAGCTCATCTAGTCCAACCCCCTGCTCAAGCAGGAGACCCTATATATTCCACACAAGTGACTGTCCAGTCTCTTCTTAAAAGCTTCCAGTCATGGAGCACCCACAACATCTGAAGGCGAGCCATTCCACTAGTTAATTGTTCTGTCAGGAAATTTCTCCTTAGTTCTAGATTGGTTCTCTCCTTGATTAGTTTCCATGCATTGTTTCTTGTCTTGCCTTCAGGTGCTTTGAAGAATAGATTGACACCTTCTTTTTTGTGGCAACCCCTTAGATAATAGAACACTGCTATCATGTCCTTCTTTTCACAATAATAGACCAACCAAATTTCTCCAACCATTCTTCATATGTTTTACCCTCCGGCTTCCTAATAATCTTCGTTGCTCTTTTCTGAATTCTTTCCAAGTCTCTACATCTTTTTTATAATATGGTGACCAAAACTGGATGACGTATTCTAAATGTGGTCTTACTAAGGCTCCATAAGACCTTGTCTTATTTTGGGGGGCTCCAAAATAAGCACTAAGGCTTATTTTGGGGGGATGTCAGAAGGCCCATTTCTTCTGTTTGCTCTAGTTAGTGCTGCTGCTGTGAGGCAGGGAGTAGAACTGCCCCTTGCACGCCGCACTGGCTTACCTCAGGGCCCCTGCAGCCTGGCCATCCATGCCCTGGCACCTGCCTCGCCTCGTGACCACATTGCTCGGCCTCCTGCTCTGTTGTGGCTACGTGAGCAAGCAGAAAAATTGGGCCAATGACCATGCAAGGTCTTGCTGGATGGGGTTGGTGGAGCCGCCGCCACGAGGCTAGGCAGGCGTCGGGGTGTGGATGGCTCCACCCACCTCGCCTTTCAGCGTGCCACCACAAACAACCAATGGAATGGGCAGCCAGTTGGCTGCACAGATGCTTAAGTAGAGCTTACTTTGGGGGTAGGGCTTATATTAGGCGCACACGAAAAACATGACAGGTCTTATTTTTGGGGAAACACAGTACTAACACTTTACTTGGAGTTGATTCTGTCCCTCTGCTAATGTAACCTAGGATTGCATTGGATTTTTGGCTGCTGCTGCACACTGCTGGCTCATATTTAAGTGATTGTCCACCAAGATTCCAAGATGCCACTCACAGTTACTGCTATTGAGTCATGTTTCACCTAATCTGTACCTGTACATTTGTGTTGTCCTGCCTAAGTGTAAAACCTTATGTTTCTTTATAATGAATTTCATTTTGTTAGATAGTGCCCAGTGTTCAAATCTGTCAAGAACCATCTGGATCTTGAGTCTATCTTCTGAGGTGTTACCATGCTTCCCCAAAAATACAGCATGTCCTAAGAATAAGGCCAAGCCTGATTTTTGGGGTGGGCTGAATATACGCTCTCCCCCCAAAAAAAGCCCTAGTGAAGGGTTGGGCATGGGCAGAACAGAAGGCAGCCTTTCCCTTCCCGGTCAGCTAATAGCAGCTGGGCTTCTTAATGGCAACCCGTGGATCAGCTGAGCTGATCAGGAGCTGCCCCAGCGTTCTTGGCACTCGCCCACCTCCCATCCATCCATTCATCCATCCATCCCCCTCGCCTGAAAACTCCCACCCCTCTCGCAAGAGAGCAGCTGCCTGGCACCTCTTGCCACTTGGTGGCTACCCAGCGGATACCACACCTCCGGCCAGGCAGAGCGCCCCTCACTGTCTGAGTGGTATCCCAGGATCACCATGTGGGCAAAGCCAGTGAGCACCAGATCCTTGAGGAGTCCACACTGCCACCATCCCAGCACTGAAGCTGCCTTCCTCTGCAACTTCCAAACCCCAGCTGGAAGCCACTGGAAGTGGAGAAGAGGCCAGTTGGGCCAGCCGCCTGCTGCTGAGTCTTCTGGGAGCCAGGGCAGCTGCAAGGTTCCAGGTCCATGCGGCTGCCCCGGCTCCCGGAAGACTCGGCAGCAGGCAGCTGGCCCAACCGGTCTCTTTTCTGCTTTGAGCCGGGGTTTGGAAGCCACAGAGGAAGCCATCCTCAGTGCTGGGATGGTGGTGACGGGGACTCCCCATGCGGGGTTGCGGCTCCCTTCACCCTTCTCCGCCTCTCTGCCCTGGCTTCCGAAGACTCGACAACAGGCAGCTGGCCCGACCAGCCTCTTCTCTGCTTCCAGCGGCTTCCAGCGGCTTCCAGCCGGGGTTTGGAAGCTGCAGAGGAAGCCAGCCTCAGTGCTGGGATGGTGGCAGTGTGGACTCTTCAAGGACCTGGTGTTCACCGGCTTCACCCACATTGTGATCCTGGGATACCGCTAGGTTGGTGAGTGGCACTTTGCCTGGCTGGAGAGGGGGGTGTCCTCTGGGTGGGCACCAAGTGGCAAGAAGTGCTGGGCGGCTGCTCTCTTGCAAGCAGGCTCCCAAACAGCTGGGCACAGGGATGTGAGGATGCAGGTACGGCCTCGGGTGAACAGCTGATGAGGGGCTATGTCGTGCTGCTGCAGCAGCACTACATACAGCAACCATGAGCACCCCCAAAATAATAAGACCCCTGATAATAAAGCTAAGCTCTTATTTTAGGGTTCAAAAGAGAATAAGAACCTGTCTTCCCCTTCTTTTGTTCTTTTGCTGCCTTTTTAGGGAAAAAGCTATTTCTTTCTTTCTTTCTTTTTTACAATTTTTTATTTTTTTCCAAAATGTGAACAATAAAACAAAATAGCACTTTATCTTTCCCTCTCACCTTTACCCAATCCCTCCAACACCCCACCCCCCTGCCGGACTTCCCAGAGCAAAATACAGGGTGTAACAACTAACAATCATAAGCTAAACTACGCTATCTATCCATAAGCTCCCATCCCACCCCTGGAACCTTAACTCCCCTTTTACATAAAAATACGGATACAATTCTTACACTCTATTCATTCGTAAGCTATTTGGTTATTCTTGGTCTGATATTTGTTTTGAATATAGTCAATCCATCTTCTCCATTCCAATATATATCTTTCTTGTGAATAGTCTTTCAAATACGCTGAAATTTTTGCCATCTCTGCTAGATTTGTTACTTTTAATGTCTACTCTTCAATAGTAGGCAAATGTTCCTTCTTCCAATATTGCGCTACCAATAGTCTAGCTGCTGATATTAAATTTAAAATCAATTTACTCTCTTATTACCGTACAATCCGTAATTATACCCAGTAAGAACAACTGTGGAGTAAACATTATCTTCTTTTTCAAAATGTTTTGCATAATCCACCAAATTTTTATCCAAAATTATTTGATTTTTTTTGCAGGTCCACCATATATGAAAATAAGTGGGATCATCGCAATCACATCTCCAACATTTAGCTTGCAAATTCGGATACATGCACGCTAATTTTTTAGGATCTAAATGCCATCTATAAAACATTTTGTAAAAATTTTCTCTTAAATTTTGTGCTTGTGTAAATTTAACATTCCTAACCCAAATTGTTTCCCAGGTTTCCATCATTATAGGTTCCTGAATATTTTGTGCCCATTTTATCATACAATCCTTAACTAGTTCCGTTTCTGAATCTATTTCTATCAACGCATTATATAACCAAAATGAAGAATTGGAAAAAGCTACAATTATCTTTATTGGGAAGAATAGCAGTAATAAAAATGAATGCCCTGCCTAGGTTTTTATTCTTGTTTCAAATGATACCAATACTTAAAAAAGATGCAAAATTGAAGGAATGGCAGAAAGGGATTAACAATTTTATTTGGGTGGGTAAAAGACCGAGAATAAAGTTAAAAATAATACAGGATACGCGTGAAAGAGGGGGTCTTAAAATGCCTAATTTAAGATTATATTATGAAGCAGCTGCCCTGTCACTTATTAGTGATTGGTTTAATTCAACAGAAGAAAGAATATTGAATATAGAAGGTTATGGCTTGCTATATGGATGGCATGCTTATTTATTATATGATAAGAAAGTGGATAAGATTTTTAAAAGTCACATACTTAGAAGTGCTTTGTTGCGGGTTTGGAAAAAGTATCAATATAAGTTAAACTATAAAATACCTATATGGGCAATTCCCAGACACGTTATAGAGAACATAAGTGTAGAACAAAAACAGGAGGTGGTTACCTATAAAGAGCTTCTTTTTATGGAAAAGGGTAAATTACAATTGAAACCTCTAAATATAATGGAAGAAAAAAGGATAATTTATACTTCGTTTCAGTATGGACAGCTGCAAGCTAGATGGAAAGAAGACCAGAAAATTGGTATCATACAAAATGAGGAAAACCTGGTAAAACAAATTAGAGATCAAAGTCAATCGCATATCAAAAGGAAAACGCTATTTCAAGAGGCAAGGAAAGGAGGGAAGGGAGGGAGGATTTATCCCATTCTTATCTTGGGGTAGGGAAAAAACTAGAAGTAAACTACTACTTCAGAACTGATAAGCTGCTGGTAGCAATGAGGGTCACTTGTTGGTAGCAACCAGGCCTAGAAAATGATATCTCTTTGCTGCCATCTACTGGTTGTCTGGATCTGTACAGCCCATGTTTAACTATGTAAGCTGTTGCTAAATTCACTGCAGCAAATCAGGTATATAATATTTACCCTCTGCATTTGAAGATGGTGAAGTCTGCAGGCTCTGGGACCAAACTTCAGCTGGGAGGAGCTTCTACTCAAAGAAGGATATGATGGGAGAAAAACAAGTGTGTTGCAATTATCAAAATAAAAGGTCAGCATGAAAACTTCCTCTTAATGTTACCAAGAATTATTACATTCAGTAAAATGTTATTGATACAGGCTGAATGTCTCCCCCACCCACTCCTATAGGCCTATTCAGCATTATACCTTTTCTTTTTTTGTATTTTTTTGGGGGAAAAGATCAAGCTGCACGTTTTTTCCCCCAAAATGCAAAACATGGACAATATTAAAAATGCTGAGGTAAATGTATTTCCCTTTGTATGTCACTGTCAGACAGTTCATCAGGAGCCTAAATTTCTGTTAGTTGACAAATTCTAAGCAAGTTTTCCATATTTAAGGGTTGGCGGATTTCTGTCAATGGCAGACAGGAAGCCTCTGGATGGAAAGTTCAAAAAATACAGTGTAAAATGGGACAGTGACTATCTTTCTATTGTTAATGGATTTTTCTCTCTGGAAGGAAAAGATGGAAGAAACAATGGGAAAATACAGAAGGGTCTCACATGGGGGACAATGACATTTGTGATGCTCTATAAAATGTTATGAAGGAGGCGGAACGATGGTTTAATTGAGGCCTCCTATGTAGTGGTGAAATCTAAAGTGGTTTACTACCAGTTCGCTGGCTGCACATGCTCAATGTGTACCAAACGTACATTGCACGTGTGCAGTGCACACCAAAAGGAGGCATGGGGTAAGTAGAACAGGTGTGGGTAATCAGCTGTGGCGCGTGATCGTCACAGTCTTTTTTTTACTTTTAAAAACATTTATTTTACCACCACCCCCCTTTTTAACACTCTTCCCTCTTCTACCTTCTTCTACTTTCCAGACCTTCCTGGAAGGTGACTGGGCAAGCCCGACTAATTGTATATAACTGTACATTGGATGAACTATTTGATATGATTGTAAGAATAAAACTTTTTAAAAAAAATAAAAAAAAATAAAAACATTTATTTTACAACCTATTGGGCAAATAGGTTGTAAAAAAATGCTTTAATTTTTTTTTTAAAAAAGACTCTGACGATTGCATGGCACAGCTGTGATCGTCGGAGCCTTTTATTTCTTTTTTAAAGCATTTTTTTACAACCTATTCGCCAAATAGTTTGTAAAAAAATGCTTTAAAAAAGTAAAACAAAAAGGCTCCGACGATCATGTGGCACAGCTGTGATCGTCGGAGCCTTTTTTTTTCTTTTTTAAAGCATTTTTTACTACCGATTCCGGAGAACCGGTAGTAAAAAAATACCTAAAAACTAAAAAAAAAAAAGTTCCGATGATCGTGTGTCACTTAGCTGATCGTTGGAACTTTTTAAAAAACATTTTTTACTACCAGTTCGGCGAACCAGTAGCCTTTTTTACTACCGTTTCAGGCCTGCTCCTATGGAAGCCCGGAGTTATGGGGCATCTAAAGATCAGCTAGATTAATTACAGCAGAATTTGGAGTTGATCAGAGTAGAAATTACATCAGGTGCATCCTTCTCTTGGTGGATTATTTCCTGTTACTGCATTTTAAAATATTGATGATCTTATATACTGTGCATTCACTGTTTTTCTGTGGACACCTCAGAACTCCCTTCCAATAGCCCTGCACACTGTCCATTGTCCCTGGCCAGGACTGGCCCTGCCCCTTGCTTACAGAGGCTTCCCCAGAGAGAGATGTTAAAAATCCTTAGGATGTCCCACCTACCAGGGTGGAGTCACCCACAGTCTTGGGACTTCCCCTGTGGCTCATTTAAAAGCCTTTCCATTTTTCTTATGCTTCTTCCTGGAGTCAAAACCCATCATGGAGACCCTGTGGTGGAAGAGTTTGCAGTTCCTCGTGATAGTATGCTGGTTTTTTGTGAGCCTGGAATCCCCTGCAGGTAAAAGGGAAGAGAGAAGAGAGGTCAGGGAAAGGTTTTTATGCATGCACCTGTGCCTTTAACATCACAGTAAGAAATTAAGCCCCTTACCCTATTGTTTTCCATCCTTGTGGGAAAGCTTTACATGTATGAACCACCAACTAAGAGAAGCAAAGGAACAAATCCAAGTTTTAAAAAGTGGCAGCCTCAGTGACACTTTGCACTGGTTACTAGTTTTCTGTTGCCACAGCAGAACTGGTGTACTTTGGATTAGTTCCATTGAAGGCAGTTCAGCCAGGGTTTTCTCCTATTCAGTTTCTGCCTGACATGTACCTGTTAAGCAGAGGGGAAAAGAAAGGAAAAAAAGAAAAGAAAAAAAAGGAAAGGAAAGGAAAAGAGAGAGAGAGAAAAAAGAAAGATATATGGGAGTCCTTGGTGCTTTGATGTTCTCTGGGCTTGGTTGTTGTCTTGCAGGCATTTCATTACCAAACTAGGTAACATCATCAATGCTAGTGATATTGTGTTGCTTTTCATTAGTGAAATCATTTTTTTTTACTACCGGTTCTGTGTGCATGGCTTGGTGGGTGTGGTGTGGCTTGGTGGGCGTGGCAGGGGAAGGATACTCCAAAATCTCATTCCCACCCCACTCTGGGACCAGCCAGAAGTGGCATTTGCTGGTTCTCTGAACTACTCAAAATTTCTGCTACCAGTTCTACAAACTACTCAAAATTTCCGCTACCGGTTCTCCAGAACCTGTCAGAACCTGCTAGATTTCACGCCTGTTGCTGTTAACTAGTTTGGGTAGTCAAACGTCTGCAAGAAAGCCACCCAGCTCAGAGAACACCAAGGGGCCCTTATTTCAACCCTGAGCTACAAATATTCTCCTTTAAAGTTTTGTGTATATTTATTTATGTCCCACCTTTATTATGTTTATAAATAACGCAGCAACCGTACCTAATATTCCTCCCTCGTCTTATTTTCTCCACAACAATAACCACCCTGTGAGGTAGACTGGGCTGAGTGATTGGCCCAAAGTCACTCAGCCAGCTTTTATGGCTAAAGCAGGACTGGAACTCATGTGTCCTGGTTTCTAGCCTAATGCCTTAACCACTAAACCAAACTGGCTCTCCATACTACTCCATTCAAAGTAGAATGCTTTTTGGAAAGTAACTTAAACCTGCAGAAATGAAACTTCAGCTGAAAACTATAGTGAAAAATATTTCCACGGAACTTGAGATATCACCTCCAATGTGCTTCCCACGGATATATTGATTCTTTTTAAGTCTCTTGTTTAGAAATTGGATTAATACCTGGTTTCAGGTGAGACCGACTGCTGTCCAAGCAAAATCGATTCAAAATCTCTTTAGAAGTACTGATAGTTATTTAAATATCTATTTTTGGTGTAAAAAAATCTATAATACAGTCATAACAATTGTTTTATACTGCTGTATCTGCTCAGGCACTGAAACTGAAATAATAAGACAAATTATTCAAATTATTCTGAATTATTATCTGAAATATATAGAACTGTAGCCAAACTTTGTAATATAGCAATGGCAGTTAGATTTTCTGAACTTGATCAATTGCCCAGGGATGCTTAGCTCAGCCTTAAATAATTTTTTAACAAACACGCATATTATGCACTTTTTTTTTTTTTTTGCTTTTTAACATTTTTTGTGTGTTTGGTCCCTGATCATGTATTTTATGATCATATATTTTATGATGCATATTTTAATAAGCTAAGGTAAACACACATGGAAGAGAGTTTAGAGAACATTAAGAAAGGCTTCTGTCTGTGAATGGAAACCTTCTTATATAATGTTATTTTTTAATATGATTTTTATTAAAAGATTTTGGAAAAGGAAGATTAAAAACTAATAGAAACTAATATAAGGTAAGAACAAGAAAAGAAGACATAAAAGAGAAAGCTAAAAAGTGTAAGAAAGGGGAAAAGTAAAAGAAAAATAAAAAAAGGAAAAGATACAAACTTTCTGATTTATAAATACAGTTATAAATACAATCCTTACCACTTTCTATAGAGGGACAATTGAAAGCATTGTATCGTATCGTATTTATGGTTAGTTGGGAAGCATTACTGCTTTGGACAGGAAAGCTTTGCAGAGAGTGATGAGGGGGGCAGAAAAGATTATTGGAAGTTCACTTCCTTTTATCAGGACATGGCATATAAGTGCTACTTGACCATAGTGTTGTCTGTAGTGTTGTACACATCCTCTCTATGATCAGTTTTCATTCTTGCTTTCTGGGAGGAGGCTTTGTGGTATCCGAAGCATAACAACTAGATTCTGTAACAGCTTTGTTCCATATAGTATTAACCTTATTAATTAATTAATTAATTAATTAATTAATTAAATAATTAATTAAATTAGATTTTTATACCGCCCTTCTCCCGAAGGACTCAGGGCGGTTTACAGCCAGATAAAACAGAACAACAGAATAAATACAAGATAAAATAATATTTAAATAACTTATTAAATTGGCCCAGATTAAAATATATTTAAAACAGTAAAACCCACTAAAAATTAGAAACCAAATAAAATCTAAAATTCTATGCCAGTCCTGCGTGGATAAATAAATATGTCTTCAACTTGTGGTGAAAGGTTCGAAGGTCAGGAAGTTGGCGGAGTCCTGGGGGAAGTTCATTCCAGAGGGTGGGAGCCCCCACAGAGAAGGCCCTTAAGAGAGTTAATTAACTCTCAAGACTTTTTTTTCCACTATGTATTCAATATAGACTCTAATTTTAGTATAGGTTTTGGTGTCGTTTTTGTATAACTTGGCATTTGTGGTGCTGCTGCTGTTATTATATTATTATTGTTATCTTGGGATGGTGACATTGCTTCGTGGGTGGCATTCCTTCTTTCAAGAGTGGAGCATTGGAATTTCATTTTAATGTGTTGTGTATACTGGTCAATAGCAATAAATCTTCTTTTATCTTATCTTAATTGTATATTTACCTCTTACTCAGTGCTTACAAATTACTTTCTTCTTTCTATCCAGCCTAATCATTAAAACATAAACCATTAGGTCATTTTTCCTGGCATTAGATATGCTTTCTAATTCCTCCCAGTCAATATTCTTTGGCTGATGGGATCCAGAGCATGCCCATCCTACTGACCAAATTTGGAGGGGGAGAAACATTTAGGAGAAGATGTTCCCTGAGGGTCCATGAAGGCCTTTAAAGGAGACAACCAGCACCTTGAATTGCAAATCGGAAACACATTGGCAACTAAGCCAACTCAAAAAACCATAGTGTTATGCAGTGGTGGGTTCTAACCAGTTTTACCACCGGTTCGCATCACATACTTGCTTTGTGCGCGATCACCGTGCTCATGCTAGCTTCGCTCGCACGCACGCCAAAATTGCGTTTAGTGCAAGCGCATTGAGTAAAAAAACAGCTGAGGCATGGCAATCCACTCTGCCATGCCTTACAGCTGAGCTAAAAGAATAAAGGTAGGTATAGCGCAGAGGTGGGCGGGCGGGCCCAGGTGACATTAGGAGTGAACCGGTTTGCTCTCATATCAAGATTTCCGCTACCGGCTCTCCTAAACTTGTGAGAACGGTAGCAACCCACCACTGGTGTTATGTGTGCCAAGTATCTGACACCATTTACTACTCATACACCTGCATTTTGTCCCAGTTGGAGTTTCCAAATGCTCTTCAAGGGCAGCCCCACATAGAGCATGTTGCAGTAATCTAGATGGCAAGTCACGAGGGCATGAGTCACAGCAAAAGCAGGAATGGGAACAACTGGCCCACAACCAAAAGGTGTGCAAAAGCCCTCTTAGTCATGGCTGCTACTTGTTCTTCCAGTAGAAGCTATGAGTCCAAAAGGACCCTCAGAATATGTACCAGTGCCATGCCTTCGAGGAGCAAAGGTGGAAAAACCTTGACACTGGAAGGCATAATTACCCCAAACCACGCAGTCTTGTTTGGGTTCATCCAAAGCCCATTGTGCCCTATCCAGGCCCCATGCAGCTTCCAGAGACTGAGACAGGACATCCACAGCATCAATAAGGCAGTCTGGGGTTGCAATATAAAATTGACTATGATCAGCATAACAATCTCTTTAAACCATCAAATCATGTAAGTTTTAAATAAGAAAGAGGACTGAGCCCTGCAGAACCCCATAGAGTAGGAGCTATGGTCTGGGCATATCCTTCACCCCACCAACAGCAGCTGGAATTGACACCAAAGGAAGGAGAAAAACTAGCACAACATTGTGTCACCCACCACTTGGTCACCACACTATAAAAAAGATGTTGAGACTCTAGAAAGAGTGCGGAGAAGAGCAACCAAGATGATTAGGAGACTGGAGGCTAAAACATATGATGAACGGTTGTTGGAGGGACTGGGCATGACTAGTCTAGTGAAGAGAAGGACCAGGGGAGACATGATAGCAATGTTCCAATATTTGAGGGGCTGCCACAGAGAGGAGGGGGTAAAGCTATTTTCCAAAGTACAAGGAATAATGGATGGAAAGTGATCAAGGAGAGATTCAACCTAGAAATAAGAAGAAATTTTCTGACAGTGAGAATGATCAACCAATGCAACAGCTTGCCTTCAGAAGTTCTGGGAGCTTCACCACTGGAGGCTTTCAAGAAGAGACTGGACTGCCATCTGTCAAAAATTGTGTAGGGTCTGTTTGGGCAGGGGGTTGGACTAGATGACCTACAAGGTCCCTTCCAACTCTGTTAGTCTGTTAGTCTATTAATATCTGTTAACACTATTAACCCCCAACTCCCAAAACTGCTTCAGAAGGATACCATGATCAATGGTACTGAAGGCCATTAAGAGGTCAAGAAGAGCAAGGATGGGTGCACTACCCCTATCCTCTCTCACCAGAGATCTTCCAAAAGCATGATCGATGTTGTCTCAATTCATACCCTGAATCCTGCTTATTTCATTCAACATAACCTGCATTTTTCTTGACTTTTCTAAATTCACTGCCATGTTATTCAAACTAATCTCTAATAAAAGCTTTACTTGCATTCCAAACCTTTCCTAAATCAGTACATTTACATAAACTGTTTTTGACAAATTCTTTTAATTTCTTTTCACAGTCCTCCACAATTGCTTCTTTCTATACCAATATATCATTTAGTCTCCATCTAAAAGAATTAGATTTTCTTACATAAATCAAACTCACAGGATTATGATCTGAAAAACTCTTTGGTAACATCTCTGTTTTAGAAACAGAGATGTTACCATCTGAATTAGTAGCCAAATTCTTTGACGTCCAAATTATGTCCAAATTATTGAAAAAGACTTACATATTTCAGAAAAGTACATATTGTCTCTTAAACTGCCATTTTTCTGCTTCCATATATCAATCAACTATAAATTGTCCATCAAATAATAATTTAAAAAAACTTTTGAAAATTTGGCTAGAATAACCTTAATATTTTTCTCAGAATTTCTGTCCAGTTGTGGGAAATTGCTCCACTCCAATTCCCCATCAAACATTTATATAATGTAAGATTGAACTATAGGCTTTTATGTTAATTGGAAAGGGTCAGTTCAATATCAGTTAAGATAATTGATAGAAATCTGGCAATTCACTCTGCTGTGCTCTCAAAATTTATCTAAGAAGATTATAAGAAGGGAGGAGTGGAGAAAGAGGAGAGGAAGTAGTAAAGTGAAGGAGATGAAGGAAGGGGAAAGTAGTAGAAGATAGAGGGAGGTGTGAAGAAAGGAAGTGGCAGTCGGGCAGACCCGAATTAGCAATAAATAAAAATTAATGATTAATGATAGATAATAGATTGTACATAAATATGATGTTGGAAAATGGAAATAAAAAACTTTTTATATAAAAAAATATCTATTTTAAAGGTTAGTTAAAGGTTATATAATCTAATTATATATTGGGTAATTTTATTATTTATTATTCCTTGGGTTTACAGTATATGAGGAGCAGCACAATGGCTCAGTGGTTAAAATGCTGGGCTTGTCGGCTGGAAAGCCAGCAGCTCGGGTTTGAGACTGAGTGCCATGTGATGGGGTGAATTCCTTTACTTGCCGCAGCTCCTGCTCACCTAGCTGTTCGAAAGCAAGCAAATGTGAGTAGATAAATAGGTACCACTTTGGTGGGGAGAATGACTGCAGAAACCTATTTGGAGGCTGCTGACTCATGGCCTTGAAATGGAGATAAGTTCACCCCCTATAGTCGGCAATGACTAGCGGAGTAAAGTTCACACAGACTCCTTTCTTTTCCTTTCCTTACTGAGAGGTACATGACATGGATTTTGTAACTTAGTAACTAACATACATAGTAACTAATTAACATAGTTACTATGTATTTTAATTTGATTTATTTTCTCTCTTTTAAAATGATGTCTAGATTGATTAGCTTTTAACATTCCTAAACTGATAAACACAATGGTGGGTTTCAAATTTTTTTACTACCGGTTCTGTAGGTGTGGCGTGGCTTGGTGGGCGTGGCAGGGGAAGGATACTGTAAAATCTCCATTCCCTCCCCAATCCAGGGGAAGGTTACTGCAAAATCCCCATTTCCTACCGATCAACTGCAACTTGGGAGGCAGAGAATAGATGGAGGTGGGGCCAGTCAGAATTTTTACTACTGGTTCTCCAAAATACTCAAAATTTCCACTACCAGTTCTCCAGAACTGGTCAGAACCTGCTGAAACCCACCTCTGGATAAACAGGCTGGAGACTAGCTCCAGATAAGAAAAAGTTTGTCGGTACAAACTGGGGTTTATCTCTTTTGTGAACTCCCTTACAATTTATTCCCTTACAATTTATTCCCCTTCTTGTCAGACCTCATTTTAATAAACATGTGTGATATTATGGGATGCAAATAGGTAACATGTTTGACTACATCACAGATGTCAAACTTGCCACATCATATGTTGCCGTCATGTGACATTTCATGATATTTTTCCCATTTGCGGAGCTGGGATGGGTGTGGCCTACACGTGACTCATCCAGCCTGTGGGCTGCCTGTTTGACACCCCTGGACTACATGTAACTGATTTCCTATGCAAAGGGGAGGTTACTTTTATCCTATCCAATCAACTTTCCTCTTGCATTTCCTCTGTTGTATTAATTATAAAAAGGAATGGAACATGGGGCTCGAGGTTCTCCTTTTTCATAGGGAGATCCCACTTACCCCGATAAACTGCTTTTAAATGATCTTCCAAGTCAGTTGCTTATTGGGAAGGTAAGCCAAGGCAGAACCTAGGAGCAGATTTGGCTATAAGTACCACTGGAGCCAACAGAAATTACTCCTGGAAATAAATAGTACAATACACTACGAAGTTGTTAGGAATATTTATTTTTTTAATTGCAGTTTTGGCATATAGCCTTCCAGCAAACAAATCATAAGTAGTTAATGTAAGAATATCATAATGATAAAAATAACAATCCAAACCCCATCTGTTACTTGAACATTACTTGTACCATAGCAGAAAGGCCGACTAACAGGAACTAAAAAGATGAGTGGGTGTGTTGTGTTGATAATGAATTATAAACTTCTGAGAATATAAAAACCTGGTGTAAAAATGTAAACTTCCTACTTTTGATTCAGAAATATATTTTCCCCCCGTACTGCCTTTTTTTTATTGAATGCAAGCTCTCCTCTTTATTGTCTGTGTTATCGGGCAACTGTCAACAACATAGAATTAGGATTTATAAATTGCACTCTGGAGCGAGCTTCCATAAATCCCACCTTGAAGTCTTTACCATCAGAAATAAAATAAAGCACGATGACATTTTTATGTTTACTACAGCAGAAGGTTTCATAGATCAATGTCCACTTCCTTAGGCATATGAAATGCTACCCTTGCTCAGTTGGGAAGGGGAAGATGCATTGCAGAGGCATGTAAAAAGTGCAGTTGGTGAGCATTCATTAAAATTGAAACATCATAGCTATCAAATGACTGATCACTGAAGGATTGAGGGCAACTGCGATTCTGCTAAGAAGACCCTAATCTGACTGAAGCAGGTGGAGAAGGAAAGATAGAGGACCAGAGCAATCTTGGTCCATTAAAAAAAAGAAGAAGACCTAATTGGAGTAATTTAGAGTGGTTGAATCTAGCCACCATTTAAATTCCGCAAAGTACTCAGAGGTGCTGCTATCTGAGTATCTTGTGGGAAATTTTAAAAAGTGACCAAGTTCAGCAATTTGAGGTGATGGTGGTAATTGGAGGGTAGGGAGCAGGAATGGTAGACCTTCTCTCCAGAAGTTGCTCCTATTTATTTTATTTATTTATTTTATTTATTTATTTTATTTTGTCACAACAATATATTTAGGCATCATACAAAGATTATATAGTATATAAACACATATATGAGTAAATATAAGGAGGTATAAGCATATATATAGGAAGAAGAAAAGAAAAAAAACAATAGGACAGGAACGGTAGGCACGTTTGTGCGCTTATGCACGCCCCTTATGGTCCTCTTAGGAATGGGGTGAGGTCAATAGTAGAAAGTTTTTGGATAAAACTTTTAGGATTATGGGAAGAGACCACAGAGTCAGGTAAGGTATTCCAAGCACTGATGATTCTGTTACAGAAGTCATATTTTCTGCAATCTAGATTAAAGCGGTTGACATTAAGTTTAAATCTATTAGTTGCTCTAGTATTATTGCAATTAAAGCTGAAGTAGTCTTTAACAGGAAGGACATTACAATAGATGATTCTGTGAGTTAAACTTAGGTCATGTCGAAGGCGACGGAGTTCCAAGTTTTCTAAGCCTAGGATTTCAAGTCTGGTGGGATAAGGTATTTTGTTGTTTTCAGAGGAATGGAGAACTCTTCTTGTAAAATATTTCTGGACACGTTCAATTGTATTGATGTCAGAGATGTGGTGAGGGTTCCAAACAGGTAAGCTGTATTCTAGAATTGGTCTAGCAAATGTTTTATATGCTCTGGTTAGTAGTGTGGTGTTTTTGGAAAAGAAGCTACGCAAAATTAGGTTTACAACCCTTAGAGCTTTTTTTGCTATGTAGTTGCAGTGGGCTTTGGCACTTAGATCATTTGACATGAAAACTCCAAGGTCTTTAACGGGATGGGGGTCATCTGTAAGGTAATGTCCATCTAGTATGTATTTAGTTTTTGGGTTCTTTTTTCCTATATGTAAGACTGAGCATTTGCTGGTTGAAATTTGGAGCTGCCAAGTTTTAGACCAAGCGGTTAGATGATCAAGGTCGTTTTGAATGATAGAAGTATTGTCTGTGGTGTTAAATAGTTTGACATCATCAGCAAAGAGAACACAATTACTTGAGATGTGGTCACAGAGATCATTAATGTATAGTATAAAGAGTGTTGGTCCAAGGACGCTGCCTTGAGGAACGCCACTCTTGACAGGAACAGGATTTGATAAAGCATTGCCAATTTTGACCACTTGTTGTCTGTTAGACAGAAAAGCAGATATCCATTTGTGGAGGGGTCCTGAGATGCCATAGGATGTTAGTTTTAGGAGAAGTTTATCGTGTACTACTGAGTCAAAAGCTTTGCAGAAGTCTATGTAGATTGCATCTATTGATTTGCCTTGATCGAGATTTGAAGTCCATATATTTTTGCATGTTTTGTATGTTTTGTATGTCCTAGCCCCGTCTTCCAGCTGCTCTTTTGTTTGGAAAACAGAACTGGTTCTTTACTTCCAGTACCCCACACACGGCAAGTTTTCTGCCCTTAGATCAGCTTCTAGGATACCATCCCATCTCCAGAATAGGCAGAAAATTCAACAGCCAGTCAAGCTGGCTCCCAAATGAGAAGGTTGTTTTTTTTATATCATCTTCTGCAACTATGTATATTGAATCTGCTCCTTCATTCATAACAAACCTGGCTTTTCTGTTTGATGAAACAAAATGTGCGGCCTTGGGTTATTCTCCACGTTAATAATCTGGATGTCTATGGAGGGTAAGATCCAATCTGGGTTAGTCAACGGGACCAGAGGTTTAGTCTTCCGAGCTTTTGGACTTGCACTGGAGCCCTTAGAGAGAAGTTTCCTGAGAAGGATGGACTCTAGCAAGAGTCCAAAAGCTCAGAAGAGAAAACCTCTGGTCCCATCGACTAACCCAGATTAGATCCTGCAACATTATTGTGGGACATGAATATTTACCTTCCTTCGCCTATGGAGAGCATTCAGACGGGACTTGTTCCCTTTCATTTTTTCTATGTCTATTTTATTTGTGTCCTAGGTAAATGGCTTTTTTTAAAAATTCAGATATTTGAGCAAAACTGACTTTATTGATTTTGAATACCTACTCGGCTATGGGACTAACTGCTATTATGGACAAATAAACTATACTCATGTTGAGTATAGTTATGAAGGGTAGAAAATGGAAATGAAACAATCACTTTAAGAAACAAGCATCTTCTCAGCTTTCTGATTTTTATTTTGCTGTCTTTTCCTTGGCTCTTACAACTTCCTTTGGATCGTTCTGGTGTGAATAAAAATGTCTGTCTCTGGGAAGTGGCTCTCTGATCTCAGAGCTAAACTGGGCTTCCTTTTTCAGAGGCTGAGAATGGTCTATGCTACAAAACGTTTGATGAAATCTCAGGGGCTTGCAGTAACTTATTGGGAGATGATGTTTCCCAGGAAGACTGCTGCCTAAACCATCAATATGGTTTCCAGTTGACTGAGAATGAGCCCTGCCAGTCCTGCAGGTAAGTGAAACACCAACAGTTCTAATCAACTGCATATTTGTCATGTACTGCACAAGTGGTCCTAAGCCTACTTTCTTCGAACCCTCCAAATATTGCCCATTGGTGGAGTGCTGGGCATCTTCCCTTAAGGTTGCTTATCCCATCTCCCCTACAGGAAGAGAGGCTATAGGATAGTCGCATGCAGTATGCATACAGCAGCATGCAGTTCTCATCTGCAATCCCTGCTATCTCCAAGCAGGGCTAAATAAGTTCCTGCCCAAACATTCAAAAGCTCCTATTGGTCAGTGACAACAATATTCCACCACATGCCCCATTGACAGAATTGTTTAATTTATGCCCAGGCTTCCTGTTTATACTTGACCCATCACTAAGGAAAAACTTATTGAAGAGCCCTGGTGGCGCAATGGTTAGAATGCAGTATTGCAGGCTAACTCTACCTACAGTCTAGAGTTCGATCTTGACGGAGTTCAATCAAAGTTGACTCAGCCTTCCATTTTTCCCAGATTGGTAAAATGAGGACCTAGATTGTTGGGGGCAATAGGCTGACAACGTAAACCACCTAAAGTATTCTGTAAAGCACTGTGGGCTGGTATATGAGTCTAATTGCTATTGCTATTATTTCAATAAAAATGAGGCGTATAAAACATAAGAACATTGATGCAGTTAGAATCAAAACCTAAATTAAAACCAGTTATCAAAATTAATTAAAATGGTTAATTTAAACATTGATCTGTCTCCATGAATTATGCTAAGCCAGGGTTTTTAAACAATGGTTTATTGAAGCCATTATGAGCCACAAGTAGTTGTAAACCCAGGCTGTATAAGACAGTTTCCTACATTCTGATAGATTTTTTATTTAATGTATTTTTGTACTTATAACTTCCAGATTTTTTCCCCATTCTCTCTGCCTGTTGTTTTATCTAGCACTGGATTTGGTTAAGTGACCAATGCATAGCTTTCTCTACATCTGAGTACAGAGAAACACCTAGAGAAAGAAAACATTCTGTTTTAATTTCACGTTATTCCTTCTAAAGAAATGTAACGGCAGATTCAAACTAAATATTGTTCTTGTTCATTGAATCAACACTCTGGCAATCAGCTCCCCACCCCCATGTTCTTTGTGGAATTGTGGAACACAGATATAATATACTCTTATATACAATTCCTAGTTAAATTACAGAACGTGTCATGATGATGAAAAATTTGGCCAACATTTTGACAGATTAATAATGGTTAAGTCTACCCTGAGTAGAAGCTTGCTCTTATCTTGCTCTCCTTGGAGGCATCTGGATGGCAGCTACTATGGGATCAAAATGCTAGGGAAAGATGGGTCTTTCCTCTAACCCAACGTGGTTCTTGTTGGCTTATCTTTGGAACCCACCACTGAAGCTCCTTAAGTATTTCCTTTGTTGTTGGGAAACAGGATGCTGGGCTAGATGGACCTTTGATCTGACCTAATGGAATCCTTCATGGCTGTCTTTTACATTATGGGGAAACCCTGATCCAAGTCAGTTACCTCTGCTCTGCTTTTCCTTTAGCGAAGCTAAGTGGAGTGAATGGACCTCATGGAGTTCATGCTCGGTCTCCTGCACTGAGGGTGTCCAGCGGCGCAAGCGCGTATGTCATGGCTACTATGGAGATACATGTCCAAGTGGTACACGTAAGTGGGAGATGAAATCCTGCCTTCTGAAAGAATGTTGCCCTGGTAAGCATTTTTCTCTCCTCTTGATCTTTGCCTAAGCTTGAAGCTAGAAAGGAGCCGGGGTCATTTCTTTATCCTTGCACGACCTTGAATTTCGAGATTTTGTAGTCTTCCAAAGCAGGATTCTAAATTAGCTGGCAGTGTTGTCTATCCTGCCCACCTACCCACCCACGCTATTTTAAGTGATATTTCGAGAATTTCCCCCTCCAAAGCACCACCTGAATACATATTCATTTATGCCAGTCTTGCTTTTCCTCATTAAAAAAAACAACAGAAGTTGTGGGGGAGATGTGTTTGTGACATCACAAGTGTTAGTTTGTCGGCACCAATCACAATAAACTTTTAATGCCATGTTCCAGAATGTTTCCTTTTTGTAGAATGTACCCTGGAGAGAAAAAGGTACATGTGAATTGGACTTCATGAGCATCCTTCCAAATCTAGGCGCTAGAGGGCTTTTGGTCTCTCGCCCGCTTTAGTAGCAATGGCATCCTATTTGCTTACAATTAGATTCTCGCAGTAGCTGCAATTTTACATCCATGTACCTGGCAGCTACTCCTACTGAGCAAAACACAAGCTCATTCCTGAGTAACTGGACTAGACACAGTTGGGCTTAGCTTCAGGGAGAGCAACATCTCATGTTATTTATTTGAAATACAGGCAATCCTCAGTTAAGGATGGAAATTGTAACCAAAACTCTGTTGCTAAGCAAGGTGGTTGTAAAGCATAACATCAGGTGACTGTGCCAAAATTACAATGGGCATTATGGTAGTTTTGGTTGCCATCGTTAAATAAATTCCATGAAGTCGTTGGGCATGACATCATTTGACTGCTGTTTGTGATCTCCTACCAGCTCCTCCACTGATTTTTGCTTTGCTTGTGGGAAGCTGGCAGAGAAGGTCACAAATGACAATCACATGACTGCTGGGATGTTGCAACTATTTGCAGTTATGAACTGGCTGCAAGCGCTAGAACCATAATTTTCTGACTCGGGGGTCACCATGATGGTTGCATCTATGAGAACTGGTTGTAACTCTTCTCATTCAGCACTGTTGTAAGTTCAAGCAATCCCTGAACCAAGTGATTGTTAAATGAGGGCTACTTGTATAAGCTTAGAACATTTTAGTTATGACCATAAGCAATAGTACTTAGACTTACATATCGCCCCATAGTGCTTTAGAGCACTTTCCAGGCAGTTTACAACATCAACAAATTGACTCCAAAAAATCTGGGTCTTCAATTACTGGCCTTGGAAGGATGAAAGGCTGAGTCAACTTTGAGCCCAGTCTGGATTGAACTCTAGGCAGCAGGCAGAGTTAACCTGCAATACTGCATTCTAACCACTGCACCACTAGGGCTCCCAAAGAGATACCGTATATACTCGAATATAAGCCGATCCGAGTATAAGCCGAGGTCCCCAATTTTACCCCAAAAACTGGGGTAAACTGGGGACTCAAGTATAAGCCGAGGGTGGGAAATGAGGCACCTACCGGTTGGGGAAAGCCTCCTCCTCAGCTGAGAAGGCTGGCTCCCCGCCCGCCTCTCACTGCACCGCAGGGCTTCCGTCGGTAAAATGTGAAAAAGAAGAAAAACTCGAGTATAAGCCGTATATACTCGAGTATAAGCCGAGGCTTAAAAAAAACCTAGAGTATAAGCCGTATATACTCGAGTATAAGCCGAGGTCTAATTTACCCCAAAACTGGGGTAAACTGGGGACTCAAGTATAAGCCGTATATACTCGAGTATATACGGTAATCAGTTTGAGGCACCCACTTTGGGAGAGTATTTAGGTAATGTGGATAATACTGGCTTTGACAGAATTTCTATAGGTTATGAAATAAGGTTATTAATGAACTAGAAAGAAGAAAAACACCAGAAGCATTTTCATTCTTCAAGTCTTCAGCAACTATTTTGATGGGCAGAAAAACATGAGACAAGTGTTGGCTTGGGTGTTAAAGATAGCAGGCTAAATTGTTTTAAAGAGAGTTACAATAGACAATTGAAAGCAGGCAAACAACCTTTTTGTTTTTGTTTTTCAAAATTTTCCATTGTTTTCCTTTAATGTCTGTAATCAGAAAGTTTAAAGACAGATTTCTTTGTTTGATGATTTGCACAGGACATCGGTGATTCTGTGTGGAACAATGGTCCCGTGTGTCTGCATTTTTTTGGCACAGCTCCAGAAAATGATGGCTAATAAGCCCACAAATTACCATTTCCGATGTGATAATTTGTTTTGATACTTTCACTTCCTCATGTGTGTACTGGAGGTGGGTTTCAGCAGGTTCTGACCAGTTCTGGACAACCAGTAGTGGAAATTGAGTAGTTTGGAGAACTGGTAGTAAAAATTCTGACTGGCCCCACCCCCATCTATTCTCTGCCTCCCAGCTGATCAGGAGGAAATGGAGTAACCTTCTCCTGGAGTGGGGAGGGAATGGAGATTTTACAGTATCCTTCCCCTGCCATGCCCACCAAGCCACGCCCACCAAGCCATGCCACACCCTCCAAGCCACGCCCACAGAACTCATAGTAAAAAAATTTGAAACCCACCACTGGTGTGTATGTTTTTTGGAATCCCCACCCCCTAAGGAAATGGGACTTTGCAATTTAGTAATTCCCCTGGTTGAATGTATTTATTTATTTATTTATTTGTTCGTACTTTTATGTGGATTGCTTTATATTATGTCTAAGGGCTGATGAGTCTCCAGCGTGCCTGAACCTTGATGTCATCTCTTTTTTCCTTGCAGTGATGGGTGGATGGTCAGCATGGAGTGCCTGGAAACCTTGCTCAGTGACCTGTCAAACTGGAACCCAGTTAAGGGAACGAACTTGCACCAATCCAACCCCTTCCTGTGGAGGCACTTGCACAGGAGTCAGCAAAGAAACCAAGCCATGCGATACTAAGCAGATTTGCCCGAGTAAGTTGGGATAGAAAGGCAGTTTGGTGTAGTAGTTAAGGTGTATGTTGGAAACTGGAAGGCCGTAGGTTCTAGGCCTGCCTTAGTTCCAAAGCCATCTAGGTGGCCCTGAGCCGGTCTTTTTCTCTCAGCCCTAGGAAGCAGGTAATGGCAAACCACTTCTGAAATCTTGTCAAGAAAACTGTAGGGACTTGGCGTGCATCTACAAACACCCCCCCCCCACACGCACGCACACAGACACATACAAATTGGGGTAATTAAATACTTGAAGAACAATCTGGAGTGAAAAATAGCGTGATGAAGAAAAATGTTTACTAGAGATTGTATTTCAATCTCTAATTTAGGGTGGGCAATGCAGTCTGCATATGGCTTTCCTGAAGGCCCCATCTCAAATGTTACTGGATTTGGGCTGGAAGGCAACCAGTCGCTGAAGGTTTGACAACAAACTATATGGATTCCATATAGCCCTGACTGAGGGTAGCAACTTCAACTCCTCTAACTTCAGCTCTCAGGATTTTGCAAAATGACTGGATTCTTTTGGGAGGAACCAGCTGGGAAAATCTGAATTAAAGGAACTCTCAGTGGTAGATCAGTTTGACCAGATCAGGCAGACAGAGAGGAAGATATATATTGAGGCCTGATAGAAAGAAGAAAAGATTAACTCAAGATAGCAGAAAGAAGTATGATTGATATGAATTGTATGCCTGGTCTCTTCCACAAGTTTTTGACCCAGCATCTTCTGATTTTCATTCTTCTTTCATGTTTTTCTTTTCAATGCAGCTCATGGAAACTGGGGCAGCTGGGGGCCTTGGCAGCATTGCTCCCATAATTGCGTTGTAGAAGGCTCAACTTCACAGCCTCAGCAACAACGATCCCGTCCGTGTAACAATCCTCCGCCTTCTTTCAGTCCTCCAGGCAGGCCATGTCCAGGAGCAAGCCGGGAATCCCAAAGCTGCACAGGACTGCCCTTCTGCCCACGTAAGAGAAGGAAGCCACACTTTCAGTCATCCCTAACCAGCAGGGTGTAGAAGGCAACTTAGTACTCCTAGGAAGATGCTCTTTCCCTTTATAGCTCGCCATAGGACAACCCTCTCAGAAGACCAGAGGCTGTGCTCCTTGGGGGTCTTGGGCCAGCTAGTTCGAGGTGAATAGACCCATTGGCCCATTCAGATTCGCTCATATTTTGAACCACGCTCATTGGTCATCTTGATTTGGCTTGAGGAGAGCTGTGCTCCAGGACATCTGGAAAGTGCCAGCTTCAAGAAAGCAAGTCCTGGATACTTTTTAGGAGCAGGAAAGATATAATATGCTTTTATGGTGTTTCGCTGAACAAGTACGGGGGCCAGGAAGTTATTATGAAGACTTGCCGCAGGGGTGAAGTTCAGCCGGTTCTATTCGGCTCGGGTGAACCAGTAGCAGCAGCTGAGGGAGGGTCCGCCCACCCATATAGGCATGGGTGATGTCACTTTTTTGTGATTATTTTAAGCCTTTGTGCATGCACAGAAGGCTTTGGGGCATGGGCACATTTGCGAACTGGTAGGGAAAGTAAATGAATTTCACCCCTGACCTGCCTTTTCTCTCTTCTGACTCCACCATTTTCTCTCCCACAGAGGATGGCAACTGGGGCATCTGGAAACCTTTCCAACCCTGCAGTGTGACCTGTGGGGTCGGCCAAATCTTGCAGAAGCGTCTATGTGATAACCCTTCACCAAAGCATGGAGGGAAGGCTTGCCTTGGGGAGGATATACGTAGACAACCCTGCACCATCAAGGTGCCCTGCCCAGGTAATGGGGAAAACTAAGAAGGTAAAAGAATAGGGAGAACCTGTGAGAGACTAATCCACAACCTGAACACAGAGAGTTGCTTCTAAGGTAGCTGAATCCAATGAGGTCCACCCCCTCTCCCAGTTATGTATCTGTTCTGTTCTAGAACAGGGGTCTCCAACCTTGGCAACTTTAAGCCTGGAGGGCTGGGGAATTCTGGGAGTTGAAGTCCACCAGGCTTAAAGTTGCCAAGGTTGGGGACCCCTGTTCTAGAAAGCTTTAACCAAATTAACATTTGCATAAATTGGAATCTAAATTAGATGTGATTTCTGCTCAACTAAGGGATGGGGTAAACTGAACGCTGAGAAACAGC
The DNA here is from genome assembly GCF_028640845.1 of Ahaetulla prasina. Classification (NCBI taxonomy): domain Eukaryota; kingdom Metazoa; phylum Chordata; class Lepidosauria; order Squamata; family Colubridae; genus Ahaetulla; species Ahaetulla prasina. Next base: position 173,050,286 of record NC_080540.1, read on the forward strand.
CCTGGGTTTAATGGGATCTCTTGAGTCAGGACCATATTTTAGGCCTAGTCCTTAGTACTTCTCGGCTAGCAACATCAGGTGCCTTCAGCAGAAATGTCTTCGCCCTTCTGGGTACACTGCGGGAGATAGGACCCAGATATATGGGGAGAGATGATTTTTTTTCCTGTAAAACTGTGGTGGCTTTGGGCTTAGATTCTTCTCTCTCAGAGAATCTGGCTGGACAACTGCCTGCTGGCCTCAACTCTTTTCTGCACTGACCAGATCTTTTTTATACATTTCCCACAGTGGATGGTCATTGGACTGAATGGTTACCTTGGAGCGATTGTAGCCGTTTAGAAACGGATTTTGATATTGAGTGTCAGGAAATCCCTGCCACTCAAAGAAGAAATAGGAAGTGTGTTGGACGGCGCAATGGAGGCAAGTCTTGTCCGGGATCTACCAATGAATTCAGGACCTGCTACAATATCAAAGGATGCCCTGGTAAGTATCAGAAAAAGTACAAAGAGCTTCCATGTCCCAAAGCAGTCTTCCCCAATCAGGTAGGTTCCAAGTGCCTGGCATTAACTAGTCTCCTTTTGTCCAAAGAGCTCACTGCCTGGGAATTGAATTCCAGCACATCTGGAAAAGCCAGAAGGTGGCTGTTTTTCTCTTACACAATCCTGAGAAAGTTCTAAGGCGGGATCTCCAACCTTGGCAACTTTAAGCCTGGAGGACTTCAACTCCCAGAATTCCTCCAGGCTTAAAGTTGCCAAGGTTGGAGACCCCTATTCTAATAAGTAACAGGGATTCCACTGAAATGTGTTTTGAATATTAAAATCTTCCTAAGTGAGGGGCACATGACATGGATTTTGTAATTTGTTAACTAACACAGTTATTTTTTATTTTAATTTGACTTATTTGCTATATTCAGGTTCATTACAGATTGGAATGTAGGAAAATGTTTATCCTATGTTTGTATGGATTCATTCGTTAGATAGCTTTTAATATTCCTAAACTAAAAAGATAATTTACAGAAGGATGTCTGGATACTATCTTCTGATAAGAAAAAGTTTCTTATTGTCAACCAACATCTGGTTATTTAAATTCAAACAAGGTTTGTGGTTGATTTACTGTGCAAGGAGGGGTTACTGTTATCTTGTCCAACCAACTTTCCTCTTTCATTTTTCTTTGTTGTGTTAACTATAAAAATGAATGTAACATGGGACTCGAGGTTCTCTCTCTCCTTTTTCATAGAGATCTCACTTTATCAGGGTACCCTAATAAACTGCTTTTAAATGACCTCCCGACTAGTTGCTTATTGGGAAGTTAAACCTAGGCAGAACCTGTTAAATTAAAGTTAATTAAATGGAGCTTGGGCCGTTTCCCGGGGAATTAGCCCAAGGTTCGGCTGAAGAACTGGTGGCCGCCTGGGAGGAGGCAGCGGCCGGGGCTTTGGACCGCGTCGTGCCTTTGCGGCCTCTGACCCGGCGCCGAACTCGACCAGCTCCTTGGTATAACGAGGAGCTGAGAGAGATGAAGCGCCAGAAAAGACGCCTAGAGAGTGTTTGGAGGTCCAGCCACTCCGAATCCGACCGAACATTAGTGAGGTCATACATTCAGACCTACCTAGTGGCGATAAGAACAGCGAAACATAATTATTTCTCCGCTCTTATTGCATCGACAGATAATCACCCAGCTACCCTGTTCAGGGTGACCCGCTCCCTGCTTATGCAGGAGGCTCGGGAGGACCCCTTGCAGGGGCGTGCTGAGGATTTTGTACAGTATCTGTCTGATAAAATCGCTCGGATCCGGGATGGACTGGATGCTGATTGGATAGATTCGGGCAGGATGGCGGGGACGGGTCTTGTGGATATTACCTGGGCTGAGTTTGATCCTGTGACTCCCAATGACATGGACAGGTTGTTGGGTAGGCTGAATCCCACCACGTTTATTGGACCCGTGTCCCTCCTGGTTGGTACTGGCTACACGGGAGGTTACATGAGGCTGGCTCCTGGGAGTTACCAACGCTTCCTTGTTGGGGGGCATTTTCCCCACCACCTTGAAAGAGGCAGTGGTGAGGTCCCTCCTCAAGAAGCCTTCCCTGGACCCAGCTGTATTGGCGAACTGTCGTCCAGTCTCCAACCTTCACTTTTTGGCGAAGGTTATTGAGAGTGTGGTGGCATATCAGCTTCCCCAGCACCTGGAGGAAACTGTCTATCTAGACCCGTTCCAGTCCGGTTTCAGATCTGGATACAGCACGGAGACGGCTTTGGTCGCGTTGGTGGATGACCTCTGGAAGGCTTGGGACAGGGGATGTTCCTCTGTCGTGGTCCTTTTAGATCTCTCGGCGGCTTTTGATACCATTGACCATGGTATCTTGCTGCGGCAGTTGGAGGGATTGGGGGTGGGGGGCACTGTTTATCGGTGGTTCTCCTCCTATCTCTCTGACCGTTCGCAGACGGTGTTGACAGGGGGGCAGAGGTCGACCGCGAGGGGCCTCACTTGTGGGGTGCCACAGGGGTCGGTTCTCTCGCCTCTCCTGTTCAACATCTACATGAAGCCGCTGGGTGAGGTTATCCGTGGTTTCGGGGTGGAATACCATCTGTACGCTGATGATACCCAGCTGTACATTTCCACCCCGAACCACCCCAACGAAGCCGTCGATGTGATGGTCTGGTGTCTTGAAGCCGTGCGGGTCTGGATGGGGAGGAACAGGCTCCAGCTCAACCCCTCCAAGACTGAGTGGCTGTGGGTTCCGGCGTCCCGGTACAGTCAGCTTACGCCATCACTGACTGTTGGGGGTGAAGTATTGACCTCCAGCGGGAGGGTACGCAACTTGGGCATTCTCATGGACAATCGGCTGTCCTTAGAGGAACATTTGATGGCTGTTGCCAGGGGAGCATTTTATCAGGTTCGCCTGGTTCGCCAGTTGCGGCCCTTCCTTGACCGGGACTCCTTACGCACGGTCACTCATGCCCTCGTTACTTCCCGCCTGGACTATTGCAATGCTCTCTACATGGGGATCCCCTTGAAGAGCACCAGGAGGCTCCAGCTAGTCCAGAATGCGGCTGCGCAGGTGATAGAGGGAGCACCACGTTGCTCCCATATAACACCTATCCTGCGTGGCCTGCACTGGCTGCTGGTAGCCTTCCGGGTGCAATTCAAGGTGTTAGTGACCACCTTTAAAGCGCTCCATGGCTTAGGACCGGACGAGACTACCTTCTGCCACCGATAGCCTCCCAACAACCTGTGCGCTCCCACAGAGTGAGCCTGCTCAGGGTGCCGTCGACCAAACAATGTCGGTTGGCAGCCCCCAGGGGGAGAGCCTTCTCTGTGGCAGCACCAGCCCTTTGGAATGAGCTGCCTCCGGGGTTACGCCAACTCCCCAACCTCCGGACCTTCAAACATGAACTGAAGACTTTATTATTTCATCGTGCGGGACTAGCCTGAGTGTAATTTTTAATTGTAATTTTAATATGGGTTTATGTCGGTCTATGACCGTTTTAAATTGTTTCGGCCTACTAAATATTTGTTTTTAACTTTGTTTTTAACTTTGTTATTTCTATTTTGTGTTTTAATATGGCTGTAAACTGCCCTGAGTCCTTGGGGAGAAGGGCGGTATAGAAATTAAATTATAAATAAATAAATAAAACCTAGGGCCAAATTTGGCTACCATGAGTCCAGGTAGAATTTATCTTTTTTATCTTTTTGCGAGCCTATCAATTATCTGCTGGAAAAGTTCAGAGCTCCAGCATTTTGTGCACTAACTGATGCACGTGGTAAGGTCAAAAGTGCAGTAAAGGGAAAGCAAGAACTTTACAGAAGTAGGGATTAATTTTGAAGGGCTCTTTCTGTGTGTTCGCAGCAGAAGTTAACTGTAAGCAGTGCTCACTGATGGGTCTCCATAACATCATCTAGAAAACATTCTACCTGTAGAATTTTGCATTTAATATGGCGTCAGAAAAACATTATTGTATTCACTTTTAAGTGACAAATGAACCGTTTCCTCGGTAAATCACACAATGCTTTTAAAACCTCAAAATGTAAATAAGGGAGAAGATTGCTCACCAAGCCAATACTGTATTCCGTTAACTGCTCCTTTTGTTATTCATAACACAAACCTGGGAGCAAACTGTGCTCACCTCATGACCTCATGATTGACTTTCCATGACTTCTCTTTTTATACTTCCGTGTTCCAAAATCGCTACCTCACCCATTCACAAATTTAGGGGGATTGTGCCACCCTAATGCTGTATATGTGTTTGGCATATAGTTTCATCATCTCATAATAAAATAGGATCAATATCCTATTTCCCCTATCAGTCCTCTAAGGAGTTCTTTTTAGGCCCCTTCTAATTTCACAAGTAATTTGTGGTTGAGGGATAGCAACTTGCTTAAAGTCTTTGTGTGGCTGTGTTTACATGATATCCTTAGCTAGCTTACTTACAAACCTAGGAGAATCATTCAGTAAGCTTGGTTAGTGTTAAACTGGGTTAAGATTTTTATGGGAGGCTTATTTTATCAGGCAAACATAAACTCATCTGGTTGATTAATGGAAAGCCAAAAGGTTGCTTAATATAGTACCCAGGTTACACATGTCTGAACTCTATGATAAGGCAGGGATTCCCACTCATGTCTTTCTGGGCCCAGCCTGAGGTGTCAATCGTGGTCCTATATTAGATAAAGGGCAGTGGTGAAGGCTGCCCCCGATGAAGTCTGCTGGTTTGATTGGTGTGTTTCTTCTCAGTGCCAGGAGCCTGGACAGCTTGGAGCCCTTGGGGTCTCTGTGAGCCAGCCTGTGGACCTGAACCTAAACGGTCTCGTAAGAGAGTCTGCGCGCCCATCTATCCTAATTTTCCGTAAGTCTAAAATCTGGAAGGAAGGAGGGTTGAAATTAGAACAGTTTCAGTCAACGGTTAGGACTACACCACCGTTTCTGAACTTTGCGCTTGAAGTGGGAAAGAATGAAACTTTGATCTTGGGTTTTACCGATCAGATTGATAGTTCCTTATAGAAATGGTTAGCTTATATTATTTATTTATTTATTTATTTATTTATTTATTTATTTATTTATTTATTTATTTATTTATTAATTAATTAAACTTTTATACCGCCCTTCTCCCGAAGGACTCAGGGTGGTGTACAGCCAAGATAAAAAACAATAAATATACAAAGTTAAAAATCAATTTAAAATACCTATTCAATAGTGGCCGAATTAAAACCGTCGAATTGACCAACCTAAAATACCCCATATAAAATTACAGAAAATATAAAAAATTTAAAATTTTAAAATTTAGAAATTTAAAAATCTAAAAAATCAGTCCAGTCCCGCTTGGATGAATAAATAAGTTTTTAATTCCCGACGAAAGGTCCGAAGGTCAGATATTTGGTGCAAACCGGGGGGATCATGATATTATCATGATCATAATATTATGATATTATGTGATTTGATGTTAATGTCTTATTTTATTGCAATAGAGAGAGTTGGAAGTCAATGCTTCTTTTTCTTTTTCCTAACCTGTCCTCATTTCTCTTCCCTCTCTTCCTCCCCACTGCTTTCCTATTTACTTTCATAGTTTGTATCTTATTTTATCTTGTAACTCAATAAAAATGTTAAACCGAAGGGGAAAAAAAGGCTAGGACCAGTGGTGAAATCCAAATTCTTTTACTACCGGTTCTGTGGGCGTAGCTTGGTGGGCGTGGCAGGGGAAGGATACTGCAAAATCTCCATTCCCACCCCACTCCTGGGGGAAGGATATTCCCACCCCACTCTAGGGCCAGCCAGAGGAGGTATTTCCCAGTTCTTCGAACTACTCAAAATTTCCACTACCGATTCTCCAGAACCTGTCAGAACCTGCTGGATTTCACCCCTAGTTAGGACTGAACTAAAACTTTTACTCTAGTTCTTAACTCTTAGATTGTTGCTACAACTCAGTCTACTTGTTTTTATGAAGTTAGTTCAGTAACGGTCATTCAGCTGCACTTGCCATCAAGCAGAACTTAGAACGAGCTCCTGCTCACACCCTCATATGTATGAATAGCATATTATGACTGGGGATTTTCAGCATTCCTAAAAATTGCCCAAAGCAGCTTTTTCTCCTTTGGAGCCTTTCCAAATGGTTGAGGACTGATGGGGATTGCAATTCTCAGGATTCCCAATGTGCTGGAAGGTGTCATCTTAGAGAAGGCCGGTAAAAAGAAACATTTTGGGTGGGTTCTGGCTCTTCTGCCCTTTGCATCTCATTCTGAAATATCCTCTTTTAGTTTCAAAGGAACAAGGGAAACCATAGTCTGGGGCAGTGGTGAAATCTGAAACCGGTTTGCTACTGGTTTGCTGGCCGCGCATGCGCAGTACGCGCCAAACTCATGCTGCATGCGCATGCACAGTGTGCACCAAATGCACTCCGTGTGTGCACGCATGCACAGTACACACCAAACACACGCTTCACACAGAAAGAGGAGGCTTGGGAAGGTAAATAGAACAGCAAGGGGAGGGAACAGCTGTGTCGCATGATTTAGATTCATTAGAAAACAGGATTTCCTGCTTTCTACTATTTTAAATCGCGCAGCACAGCTGATCGTCGGAAATACCTGTTTGGAGGAACCAGTAGCTTTTTTTTACTATTGGTTCGCCTGAACCAGTAGTTTTTATCACTACCGGTTTGCTTGAACTGGTGAGAACCGGTAGCATTTCACCACTGGTCTGGGGGTATTTGGGAGAGATGCTTTTCATGCATCCTTCCCTGCACCCCTTAAGTACTTTATACGAATGTAAAGGATAATGCTGTTGTTTTCCCCGGGGCTGAAGTATTACTGTACAATAATCAATTGCTAATTTGGGGAATTTCTGCAGGTGGAAAAGGCTGCCTTCGTAGTATCCAATTTCTTGAGCCAAACTAATGGGAAGAACCTGATAGGCATCACATTGAGGATGAGGGCTGCTATATTCTTTAACAGACTTCTGGTTCCCCTGTGGGACTTTAGTGATTGCTGGACTTGCAGAAAGGAAGCCATTGGTTTTGTGTGGTCAGAGCTTCCTATCTGGCAGGGTAGCTCCCGGTTCTGAATGAGAAGAGTCAGTCAGACTGGCAGCCATTCTGGAGTCCTATTATGAGCACCATGTCTTGATCCAATCAATAAAAAGCAAATCCCAACCAATTAAAAAGGATTGTAGGTATGACAGCCGAGCTCTCTGACAAGGGCAGCAACGATTCTTGCTGGTGGAAGAAGCATCAACTTGTTGCTCTCCTGAACAACTTAGCCACAACAGCAATCAGTTCCTATGATAAATGATTCTGGGTAAAGAGCAATTTCTGCCATCGCTCTTGGCATTTCTCAGTTCCTATTGCTCCCTGTCCATTTCTCACCTCCTCATTTATTGGCTTGCTTCTTTCCCAGAAAGACATTGACTGGGGATGCTCTGAGCTGGCTTTCCATACTTTGAGGCAGGGCTTGGAGTGATTTGGTTTACTCTGTGATTTCTTTTCTTCTTCTTTCTTTCTTTTTCTTATTTTTCCATCTGTTTGGTCTTCTTGCTTTCTCCCTTTCAGCTTTCTTTTCAGGGAAGTGCCTCGCGCTCCTTGATGTCACAGGAATGGTAGCATTTGAGCCCTGATGCTCACAGCACAAAAAAGGAAAGCAATGCAAAACAATGGCATATTTCCTGTGCTACCCAAGCCAGAAAGCTATTTTGTGCCCCACAGCCAGCTCTGTCATGAGTCCCAATGAAATAGCTGCTGCTAGAAGGTGGGGAGCAGCAGCAAATTGTTGGAAAGCAGGAGTAGATCTGACATGTAGCCTACCTCTGGCTCAGGAGAAGACAACAGCCCATGGCAAGACGAAATGTCAGCTGCTCATCTAATCGGATTCTGTAAATCAGGGGTCTCCAACCTTGGCAACTTTAAGCCTGGCGGACTTCAACTCCCAGAATTCCCCAGCCAGCAAAGCAAAGCTGGCTGGGGAATTCTGGGAGCTGAAGTCCACCAGGCTTAGTTGCCATGGTTGGAGACCCCTCCTGTAAATGGAGATAGGGTGCTTCTTTGTGCCATCTTGTTTTGTCCCAGGCGGCCAGTGGGAGTGTTATATGTGGTTATGTGTGGTTTTCATGTGAGGGATGGGCTGTCTAGCATATCCAGTTAAGACTACCAAGAATGGCATTCAAGTTTGGGGTGTGTGTGTGTGGGGGGGGGGAAAGAGGGTCTTTAACTTTGTCCCCATTAAATCCTGTCAGGAGGCAAGATTAGGGCCCTTCTATTTTCTCAATGGTGTTGATCAAAGTATTGTTTCCTTGCTCTTAGCAGTTTCTTCTGTTAGTAGTGGAGACAGTAAATTTGAATCAATGGAGGAATCTAAGTCCTTGCAGGGAAAGACCATAGTAATCGCTGCACTACAACCTATAGCAGGGGTGTCAAACTCACGGCGTCACGGATGTATCTGGACTTTCCCCCCTCCCTTCGGTAAACCAGCCATGGGCGTGGCCAGCACGTGACGCATCTGGCCTGTGGGCCGGGAGTTTGACAGCCCTGATCTGTAGCATCTTTTAGAGCAGTGGTGCCCCCACCTTTTGGGCACCAGGAACTGTTCCGTGAAGAGAGGTTTTCCCACAAACCGGAGGTGGAGTGGTTTCGTGCATCCTGAATCCAATGGATGGGGCTTCGCTTGTTTGCGCTGCCCAATTTCTGGCAGTCTGCGGACCAGGGGTTGGGCCCCCCTGTTTTAGAGTCATCCAACTATTGTCTTGTCAAAATAACAGTAACACAATAGCAATAGCACTTAGACTTATATACAGCTTTACAGTGCTTTTATAGCCCTCTCTAAGTGGTGTACACAGTCAGCATATCATCCCCAACAATCTGGGTCCTCATTTTACCCACCTCGGAAGGATGGAAGGCTGAGTCAACCTTGAGCCTGGTGAGACCTGAACTGCCAAACTGCTGGCAGCTGACAATCAGCGGAAGTATCCTGCAGTACTGCATTCTATCCCCTGAGCCACAAACAAACAGGCTTTATATCTGGCTTGGTGGTATTACAAAGGCATTATAAGTTGCTAATGTGTGAATGATGCTTTTATGTTCCGTTCCTTAACATCACCCTATTCCCAATAGCCAATCAAACTTTTTAAGTGACCGGTTGGGATTCCAACTCTTTTTGAAAGAAGGTGTTCAAAGAAAGCCAACTTTACGGGATTTTTGCCTGAGCAGCATATATTCTATGGCAGAGGGGAAAGGAGAGGGGGCCAAGAGTGATTGGATCATGGTAATGGGATTTTAAAGAGGTGATGGCAGGGGTGAAATGCTCCCTGTTCAGACCGGATCGCCTGATCCGGTAGCAATGGCGGTGGGTGGTTCAGAGAACCGGTAGCAAAAATCCCTGCCTTCCCATGCCCAGCCGAGCCACGCGATCATCAGAGCCTTTTTTTTTTATTTTTAAAAGCATTTTTTTAACAACCTCTTCAGCCAAAGAGGTGTAAAAAATGCTTTTAAAGGGTTAAAACAAGGCTCTGATGATCCCAGCTGAGGTGCCTGATTGTCAGAGGCTTTTTTTTTTTTTTACTTTTAAAAGCATTTTTTAAAAGGTAAAAAAGATGAAGCCTGCTAGGCAAAAAATGGAAGGGGGGAGTTTTTTTTTAATTTTATTTGCATTTATATCCCGCCCTTCTCCGAAGACGCAGGGAGGCTTACACTATGTTAAGCAATAGTCTTCATCCATTTGTATATTATATACAAAGTCAACTTATTGCCCCCAACAATCTGGGTCCTCATTTTACCTACCTTATAAAGGATGGAAGGCTGAGTCAACCTTGGGCCTGGTGGGACTTTCATTTGAGAGAGAGAGAGAGAGGGAGGGAGGGAGGGAGGAAAAAGGAGAAGAAGGAAGGAGTACAAACCTGGCACTAGACGCAGCTTCAGAGGATAATCCAGGGCTGGAAGGGACCTGGAGGTCATCTAGTCCAACCCTGCTCCAGCAGGACATTGTTAGTGAGATTCTGTCTTTTGATCCCCCAATCACATAGCCACGCCCACCCAGTCACATGACCCCCCCACCAAGCCACGCCCACAGAACCGGTAGGAAAGAAATTTAGATTTCACTACTGGGGGATGGGTAAGGTCTCTGAGTGCCGTATAAAACCTAGATATCCTAGACAAATAAGATTGGAGCACAAGGAAGAGAAAATGTACCATTCAATCTTTCTGAGATGTTGACTCTGATTCTCTTATTTTTTTCCCCCCTCTCTTCTGGGCTGCAGAAAGGTGCTGGTAGCAGAGAACGGGAAGGAGCAAAATATAAGCTTTTGGGGAACCCCCAAACCTCAATGTAAGCGTCTGGATGGACAAGACTTGGAAGTGGTGGAAGAAAAACGGTGCCAAAATGTGCCTCCTTGTGAAGGTGAGGAAGTAACAGTGAGATTCCCTTGGGAAAAAAATACATATCAAAGCTTCACATGTGTGCTCATCTCAGGAGGCAGGGGGCAAATGGCACTTCTAATTCTGGGCTATCTTGGGAATCACCATGGGCAAATCTGCAAAGGACTATCCTGTATTTAGGAATGTTTTGAAGTTGCTGGCATTTTTCTGGGGTTATACTGTAGAGAGGATGCAGGTGTCAAGTACTAGACATATTCCAAGTATTCCAAGTCCAATTTTCCTGCAAAAAACTGGAGGAGGCAGAGGGAGGATTCAGTTATGCACACAAGAATGCTCCTGTTCTCCATTGGTTTGGAAATCTGTAATCCTAAAGGTTATGCCTCTCAGAATCCTTGTGGGCTCTCTGCCCAGATTCCATTTTTTTCAGTACAACTTCGGTGGCTGGTTAGTGATGAATGTAAAGAAAGCATTTTGTGGGAAGAGCCTGCATCAAAGGCTAAATCCTGTTAAAGGACAGGGAGCAGTTTGGAATCTGTTTGCGGAGTTCTGCATGAATTGCTCTAGACTAGAGCAGCAAGGATTTGATTCCTGGTTATTTAACAAAGGCAATTGCACAAAAGCAGTTCCCCAATTCAGTTAAAGCTGCTAAGGGTAGAAGACATTTAGGAAAACCGTTGTTTTTAATATCTGAATTCTAATGTGGCACTGAATATTCAAAGTAGGACTGGCCTTCCTGTTTACTCCAATTCCCTTTTTTACTTTCTTGTAGACTGATTCTGCAGAACTGGAGGCTATAAATGGCTGTACTGGAAATTCCTGCGAACCGTAATATATGCAGCTGTGAGAAATGCTGACTTTGCTTCCTATGGTTTTTGCACCCATCATCTACTGCTTTTTTTAATGATTAAATAATCATAGGGTAATAAATTACATTGGACTTTTGTCTCTTCTATATACAGTAAAAAAAATGTATGTGTTCTGTGTTGTGTCTCTGTTTTTCAAATACTATAAGGCATAGTTGATTTTAAATATTTTTTAGCATTGCATCTATATTTACAGTTTAAGGGGTATAGTTCAGTGGGTGTTAAGCCAATGATCCCTCATTTAAGAGTTTCACAAGAGTTAAAGAAATATTTTAGCAAAGGAATCAACTTGGCATTAGAATGTTTTACTTGTCGATACAATGAAAAATGCAGTGAACATATTGATGTGCTGAAAAATAGATTAGTCAGTTTGCTTTAAAGCCATGAACACTTGTAAAACAAAAATCTATTTTAAAGATTTCATTATTAAATTAATGGCATGGTCAGCTACCACCTCATGCTTGCTTGTGCTTCACTGCTACCAAGTGACAGACTGCTATGAACTGCTATGAACTGACAGAACACTATAAAAAAGATGTTGAGACTCTAGAAAGAGTGCAGAGAAGAGCAACCAAAATGATTAGGGGACTGGAGGCTAAAACATATGATGAATGGTTGTTGCAGGAACCGGGCATGGCTAGTCTAGTGAAGAGAAGGACCAGGGGAGACATGATAGCAGTGTTCCAATATTTGAGGGACTGCCACAGAGAGGAGGGGCTCAAGCTATTTTCCAAAGTACCTGAAGGCCAGACAAGGATGGAATAATGGAGGGAAACTGATCAAGGAGAGATTCAACCTAGAAATAAAGGGACATTTTCTGACAGTGAGAACCAACTAACCAGTGGTGGGATTCAAGTAATTTAACAACCAGTTCTCTGCCCTAGTGATTTCTTCCAACAACCAGTTTGCCAAACTGTTCAGAAAGTTAACAACCGGTTCTCCCGAAGTGGTGCGAACTGGCTAAATCCCACCACTGCAACCAACCAATGGAACACCTTGCCTTCAGGCAGTGTGGGAGTTTCATCACTGGAAGCTTTCAAGAAGAGGCTGGACTGCCATCTATCAAAAATGGTGTAGGGTCTGCTTGGGCAGGGGGTTGGATTAGATGACTTACAAGGTCCCTTCCAACTCTGTTAATCTGTATCTATCTGCCATGAACTGTGGGGAGGGAGAATGAAGAGGAAACGAAAATAAGTGCTGTTTCTCTTTAAGACAGGGGTCCCCAACTTGTGATCCACAGCCCATTACCGGACTGTGGGTGAATCACCAGTTGGCTGTATGAGGGGCCAACTGGTGTGCGCGCACAGGACTCCAACTCACGCAAATGTAGTCACAGCCCCCTTGCGCAAGCCTTGTGGGTGTTCACAGCCCCACTTGCACAAACATCACTGCAAACATCGTGGGCGCTCATGTGTGCACGCACACATATGCTTTCCCCCTTTACAAAATCACCTCCTCTTTCCCCCCTCCCCCTGCTCTGGGTCACTAACCTGGAAAGATTGGGGAACTCTGCCTCAAGGTCACCCACCTGGAAGGAGGGAGCCACATACCAAACTGCACTTGGACAGACTGTCACGAAAACATCTTGCCTGAACCTGATTGGTGATACTGGGGTGGGCAATGGGAGGTAGCTAAGTTGAATTTAGGGATTTTGGCGGGCGATTCTCAGTCCTCTAATCAACTATACCTTTCTCAACAAATGGAGCCAAGGATCATTTCTGTTTAGAACAGTGGTAGTCAACCTGATCACTAGTGGGCGTTCCAGCTTTCATGGTGGGTGGTAGGGGTTTTGTCTGATACTGAAGCACTTTCCTTTTTTTTTTTTTAATTTAATTGGCTTTTTAAAAAAAAAATTCATAGCATTATTTAAAAACATTTTCATTAGGTTTTCATAAAATTCCCCGTGATAATTTAAATTTCTGAAAATATACTATTTATATCGCCCACGCATAAGTTTAGATCACGTTACGTAAGTGAAACTAAATGGCACTATAGTGCGACTGCAAACAAAAGAGCCTCGTCCCAGAATAGTTCGCACATCTCCCACTGAACTGGTGGGCGGTTAGAAAATTTTACTACTAACAGAGATACAAAAGTGGGCGGTAGGTATAAAAAGGTTGACTATTCCTGGTGTAGAGGTTTAAGTTGTGGCAAGTCCCACACTCTTGATTTATTCCTCCTGGAGATGACAGTTAATAATCTACTTGAGGTGTGTGTGTGTGTGTCTGTGTGTGTGTGTGTTTACCAACATACTTCGCCTTTCTCCACATATTATTGATCCTCCATGCAATCCTGAAGCCTGACAAAAGTGGCAGAGATCTGACTTGGTAGAATGCAGTGCATTGCATTTAGACTGGATGGATGCTGAAAAAAAATTTGGCCAGCTAAGGAAATAATATAAAATAGCTCCATGGAAAATAATTTAAAAACTTTTCCCCCCTCCTCTATTAGTTTTTTTTTTAATGATTATTTGTAGAGTTTGATAAGAAGCTTCAAGAAAATGGTATTCTCCTGTCCTCACGGCAACCTGCCATCCCGTTGCACAGTTAAATACTACTTTATTGACATTCATGAATTACAAATAGGAGAGGTATAGGTAGGTACACAGATGCAGAGAAGCTGAACTCCATTTTCTAGGCGGTGGGAGTTCCTCATCTGATTCTTCCAGTGAAAGTGGATATTTGCAGTTTCTGATTTTCCAGGCATTGCTAGGTCAACCACCGTTTCCTCTTTCCTGTATTTCTTTGCAAGTCATCGTGTGTTTTGTTACAAAGATTTCCCCACTGGTGTGCATGCGTGCCGGAGAAAATAAGATTATGCTTGCCAAGTGCAACATGGGAGAACAATTTGAGTTTGCGGTACTTTTTCTACTTCATTACAGGTAGCCCTCGACTTACGACCCCAGCTGAGCCCAACATTAATGTTGCCAAGTGAGAAATTTGTTAAGTGAGTTTTGCCTCATTTTATGACGTTTCTTGCCACGTTTGTTCAGGGAATCACTGCAGTTGTTAAATTAGTAACACCGTTGTTAAGTGAATCTGGCTTCCCCATTGACTTGGCTTGTCAGAAGATCTCAAAAGGGGATGGCGTGACCCTTTTGCAGCCGACATAAATATGAACCAGTTGTCGAGCATCCAAATGTAAATCACATGACCGTAAGAATGTTGCTAAGGTCACAAGTGTGAAAAATGGTCATAAGTCACTTTTTTCAGTGCCGTTGTCAGTTTGAACAGTCAGTAAATGAACTGTTGTAAGTCGAGGACTATCTGTACTATTAGCCCGCATATATCTCCTATGCACACACTGACCCCATGCACCCTCTTTGATAGAGGATTATTATAACAGGTAGGATCTACAAGAAAATCCGCTAGGTTCTGGACAGCCATGCCATTTCCTTTTCTAGGAAATCCCTTTTCATTTCCTCCAGTTTTCTGTTCCCCTCTTGCTGCTCTTCCTGGATCATGACTGGGTTCAGTTATTATTGGGCTAGATTTGTCTTTTCTTCCTTAGACTGAGGTTCTTCTAACTCCCCTTCTTCTGCTTGCAGAATGTCATTTTCACTCCCAAAGGATTCTGGTTGATTATTGATCTAGGTAAGAGATTTCTCAAGCTTGGCAACTTTAATGTTGTCTGGGGAAATTTGGAGGTTCAGCTCCACGCATCTTAAAGCTGAAAAACGCTGGTATAGACGATAACTAAATGGACCTTAGTACATAAAGGTAATACCCAAGTACCACATGGCAAGGACAAAGAATATCACGTCTTGCCTATTGTGAGACACATGGCTGGTTTTTACTGGAACTGAAATGCTGAACTTAAAAGACTCTCCACCCATGCAGATTAGCAAGAAATTATCTATTTGGAGTGGAGCTTTCACATATATGGATTTAAAGTCAGGAATGCAGCTACCACCAAGGAGATCACTGAGCCAGGTTTAGGGTGTAGAAACAGAGTAGGCTACCAAGATACAAAAAAAGGGAAAGAGGCGAGCATGATTTTGGGGTCCAGTCCTAGGAAGGAGAGGCTGCTACAGGGGTATAAGAGGACTCCCCCAGGTCAACAACAATGAATAGGCTATACAAAAGCTAGGTTAGAGATTCCCATCTGCCTCTTTGACTGTCTTCCTGGGAGATGCTGCTCTACTGAATGATGCTGAGATGCTGGTGGTCCATGGACAAAGCCTTTGAGAACGGGGAAAATTGGAGGTCACATTGTTCTGCTTTGCTGGGGAGAGCTAGGGAGAAAAGGAAGTAGGTTAGTTAGGAAACATTCACTTCTGGTTTCATTTATCTAAGACTACATCTAGCCGAGGTCAATGAGCTACTTCCAGATGTTCTCTGAAGTTCAGTTATCAATAGTTGTACCCATTCTGACCAATGCATTATGTGTTGCATCATCAGTGGGAAGGTCATGGTTCCACATCCCCTTTTCTAAATGACCTCTTTCCCCCTTCCTTCCTCTTCTGATCTCTAAAAACAGATTGGAAGGGGTTGTTCATGATCCTTGACTCTAATATGGAGAAAGACACAGCAGTTAAAGGAAGTTCCGTTGAGGGATGATGGAGGACCCAGATTGTGGGGGGCAATAAGCTGACTCTGTAAACCACTTAGAGAGGGCCGTAAAGCACTGTAAAGCGGTGTATAAGTCTAAGTGCTATTGCTATTGCTATTCTGACCTAAGTGACCTTGATTTGTTGTCTAACCTCAGAAGCTACATACCAACTTATAGAGTGGAGTTTGCGCTGCGTTCATGGATCTATCAAAGAGATCTTTGGTAGATACTCGTCTCTGAACAATCAAGAAATTTCCAAGGAAAAAACAGCTCTGATAGGGCAAGATACAAATCCCTCTCCCTTCTAGGACTGAAGATGCTACCGTGTTTCCCCGAAAATAAGACCCTGTCTTATATTTTTCTGAACCTTGAAATAAGCGTTTGGCCTTATTTTCGGGCAGGTCTTATTATTTTGGGGCATGTGGAACAAGATGGGGCTCCTCTTGCCGTCTTACTTGATTTCCAGCTCTGCGTTTAAATATTTTCGTGTAGGGCTTATTTTCAGGGGGAGGCTTATTTTAGTGCATGCACTCAAAAGCCTGATTGGGCTTATTATCAGGGGATGTCTTATTTTCGGGGAAACAGGGTACCTAGTCTGGTAACAAAACGTCTATAAACAAGCAACCAAGTTCCGAGAGCACCAAGGATTTCACAGTAAGAAAGATGAACTTGATGGATAGATAGTCCTCGACTTACAACCACAACCAAGGCCACCCCATCCGCTGCTAAGCAACACAGTTAAGTGAGTTTTGCCCCATTTTATGACCTTGCTTGCCACCATTGTAAAGTGAATCACTGCAGTTGTTCAGTTAGTAACACGGTTATTATGTGAATCTGGCTTCCCCGTTGACTTTGCTTCGCAGAAGGACGCAAAAGGTGTTCGTAGGACCCTGGGACACTGCAACCGTCATAAACACATGTCAGATGCCACGTGTCTGAATTTTGATCATGTGACTATGGGGATGCTGCAACAGTCGTAAGGGTGAAAAATGGTCATAAGTCACTTTTTTCAATGCCATTGTGACTCTGAATCAGTAGTGGGTTTCAAAACTTTTTACTACCGATTCTGTGGGCATGGCTTGGTGGGCGTGGCATGGCTTGATGGGCGTGGCTTGATGGGCGTGGCTTGATGGGCATGGCAGGGGAAGGATACTGTAAAATCTCCATTCCCTCCCCATCAGCTGGGATTTGGGAGGCAGAGAATAGATGAGGGCGGGGCCAGTCAGAATTTTTACTACTGGTTCTCCGAACAACCCAAAATTTCCACTACCAGTTCTCCAGAACTGGTCAGAACCTGCTGAAACCCACCTCTGCTCTGAATGGTCACTAAACTAATGGCTGTAAGTCAGGGACTACCAGTATATGCAAGAACTGTAATCTAGGCATAAGGTAAGTGGTTTACAGAGTCAGCAATATACTGACTCTGTAAACCCCTTAACAGAGTGCTATAAAACACTATGAAGTGGTGTATAAGTCTAAGTGCTATTGCTATTACTAAAAGGGGCTGAATTTTTTTTTCCAGTCCAGAACAAGAGACAACTTTTGGAAATCATGCAAACACCAGACACCTCCATAATTCATTGAACTATAAGAAAGAGGAGACATCTATAGGTAGTCCTCTTTAAATAACCATTCTTTCAGCAAGTGTTCAAAGTCACAGTAATGCTAAAGAAGGGGGGGGGACTTATGAAAGTCCTTGTACTTGCAGCCGTCGCAGCATCCTTGCTGTCTAGTGATCGCAATTCAAGTGCTTGGCAACCAAAATGCCCCAGCCATCCCACCAGAGGTGGCTCTTCCCAGGCCTATCGCAATGGGGAACTCTTGAGTTGGTAAAGGAGAAATGTTCTTGGAAGGTTGGCAAAGGGCTCAAAGGAACGGAAAGGGAGTGCGAGTGGGGAAACGTGAAGACTTACTGGGGAGCTGGGGCTTGGTGGCGCCTCCGGGCAGCTCCGACGTGGGGCACAGGTGATGACTGACGGTCGCATCTGAAAGATTGAGTCAGAGAAAGAAGTGAGGAAGAGAAGAGAAGAGAAGGGAAGGGAAGGGAAGGGAAGGGAAGGGAGGGGAGGGGAGAGGAGAGGAGGGGAGGGGAGAGTAAAGTAGAGGAGAGGAGACAAGGGAGGGGGGAGCAGAGCAGAAGAGAGCAGAGCAAGGCAGAGGAGAAGAGAGCAGAGCAGAGCAGAGCAGAGCAGAGCAAAAAAGGGCACTGAGCCGACTTACCTGCTGCAGCTGGGCGACTGTGAGGGCGGGCTCCAAGATGGGCTCCTTTGGTGGGTGTTTTTCTGCACAGAAGGGGGGAAGCCCCTGGGAATCCCTGCAAGCAGCAGTGCTGGAGGTGGAGACGCAGGACACGGCAATGGGGGCAACGGGGACAGATGCAGGAGGTGCCACCTGGTCCCGAGAGCTGAAGAGGAAGAGAGAGAGACATACACAAAACCTGTCACCCATTGGCAGGGAGGCTTTCTAGCCTTTACAGAGCTGGATCCGTTGAATCTTTCCTATAGGCACCCTTGCACGGAATCCAAACCCAGAGGAAGGGCGATTGCAAGAGAGAAAATAAGCAAATCGATTAAGCTTTTTCCAACAGGGAGAGCTCTGGAAATGCCAGAGGGGTACAACTGAGGTGACTAGTGGGTTTTTAGAACCTATAATACAACACCGTATCAGATGGGCTGGGATTCCCTTCTGTGACTTCGGAGTCAGACTCATCACTTGAGTAGTGGTAAGAAAAGTGCTTCTGAGCCATGTGCAGAGTGTCATGTCCCTGCCAGGGTCCAACACCAAGGAGGCCTCATCATGCAGCATAATGTTGCTTATATCAGAGAAGACTTTCCTGCTGCTGCTGTTGGGCATCACACTTCCTTATGAAGACAAAACATTTGGTCTAGTGCAGGAGTGAAATGCTACCGGTTTGGGGCAGTTCGCCTGATCCGGTAGTGAAAATGCTACTGGTTCGCCTGAACCGGTAGTAAAAAAAATGCTTTAAAAAGTAAAAAAAAAAGTTGCGACAATTACACGGCACAGCTGATCCTCTGAACATTTTTTTAGTATTTTTTTACTACTGGTTCAGGAAATAGTAAAAAAATCCTTTAAAAAAGTTTTAAAAAGTTTCCGACAATCAGCTGTGACTATCAGCTGTGCCGTGTGATGCAAAAGCAGCATTGTGTGTGACTCAATTGTGCAGCTTTTGTGTTATTTTTGTGTAAAGTGTGATAGTTGGTTTTCCTGGTCACATGACCACCAAGCCATGCCCACCCAGTCACATGACTACCAAACCACACCCACAGAACCGTAGGGAAATTTTTTGAATTTCACCACTGGTCTAGTGGTTAAAGACCCAGGCTAAAAACCAGAAGAAGATCATTAATTCTAGTCCTGCCTGCCCTAGGCATGAAAGCCAGCGGGGTGCCTTTGAGAGTCACAGGGTTGTTGTTATGGAGAAAATAGGAGGAGGAAGGAGCATTAGGTATGCTTACTGCAATGTGGGTGGAAGACACCTCAGTTTATTATTTCAGACACAAGATCGGTTTGGTTGCATTTGTGCACCAGAAAAGGAAAATGGGGTCAGGAGGCCTCAGATTATAGCTCAGTGTTTTGTTCCAGCAGCCCATTAACATGGATGCTATCTTTTAAAACAGAGATGTGTGTGTGTGTTGATATTCAAAACAGAAAGGCCTATTTCCTCTCTTCACACCCCCACCTCCTTCCAGTAATAGCCTGATCTTTGTTCCAGGAATGATTGAGATATATATATATCTCTTTGTTCCAGGAATGATTGATATATATATATATATATCAATCATATATTATGATCATATATATATCTCAATCATATATATATATATTTGGAATGTATCTTCTAGAAAAGGAAGAGAAGCCTGTAGTGTACCAGATGCAGACCAATCCAGTTTTCGCACCAGATTTTGCACTTGGTGTGGTGGGGACCTCAGCCCAAAAGATAACGGAGAGGGGAGCTAGGTCCAAAAAAGAGGAGTGGACCAGGACAAATATTAAACTTGATTTAATTAAAATTACATCCATTGATTTCATTGGGAATAATCACTCTGAATATATTTAATCATGTTCTTTTTGTGTCACCTTAAGAAAGTGATCCGTTCTTGGCAACTTTCAAATAGGCTGTGTAATTTCAAGGTGTGTTCTTCTATCTTAAGATAAGCCCCTTAGCCTATGAATCAGTTCCCAGAATAGTTTTCTAGCTTAAAAACATGGCTCATATCCAACCTGTCGGCCTCTTTTAGTTTCCCCCCTCCATTAATATAAGACAAACAGAAGTGAAATGAATTTAAGATAACCTACATATTTTAATCTCTTATATTATTCATGAGAAATTGAAGTTAAGAGATTAATGACTCACCCAGTGCAACCGGATTTAAAATTCACAGTGTGCCATTTAAACTGGAATGTTATTAAACTGGAAACATTTGCCTCCAGACAACGACTATATATCAGTTGGACATTAGAATTTTCAACTTTTGAAAGGGAAAATGTCAGGTTTGCTAAAGTGGGTCCTTTTGCAAAGAAAACATTCAACCCAGTTCTGTTTTTTCTGAAACAGAGAAAGGGTGGGTGGATTTTGTTTGGAGACATGTTCGCAGGAGAATTTATTCAGGGCACTTCAATATCTTATCAGCCAAAGGAAAAAAGAGAGAGTGAAGGAATTTCTAGCTAACAGCTGGAAGTCAACTATTTGGACTTTTTCGAAGGCTTCTCCAGAAATTCTGCTTTTCAGGTAAGAAAAGACTAATACAAAGCCAGGTCTGGAGTCACTGCCTAAAGAAAGAAACCTCTTAAAACAGGAGTTTCTCGTTGAGGAAGGAGTAGAAAATGAAATCAGATTAGCGGGAAGAACCCACTATCTTGAAGAGCCTGGAGCATCTATAAATGACAAGGCCGTACATTGGCAGGTTGTGAAGGGACTGGCATAAAAGGGAGTACAGGTAATCCTCGACTTACAACAGTTCGTTTAGTGACCATTTGAAGTGAAATGAATTTAAGATAGCCTACATATTTTAATCTCTTATATTATTCATGAGAAATTGAAGTTAAGAGATTAATGACTCACCCAGTGCAACCGGATTTAAAATTCACAGTGTGCCATTTAAACTGGAATGTTATTAAACTGGAATGTTATTAAACTGGAATGTTATTAAACTGGAAACATTTGCCTCCAGACAACGACTATATATCAGTTGGACATTAGAATTTTCAACTTTTGAAAGGAAAATGGGGTCAGGAGGCCTCAGATTATAGCTCAGTGTTTTGTTCCAGCAGCCCATTAACATGGATGCTATCTTTAAAACAGAGATGTGTGTGTGTTGATATTCAAAACAGAAAGGCCTATTTCCTCTCTTCACCCCACCTCCTTCCAGTAATAGCCTGATCTTTGTTCCAGGAATGATTGAGATATATATATCTCTTTGTTCCAGGAATGATTGAGATATATATATATTTGGAATGTATCTTCTAGAAAAGGAAGAGAAGCCTGTAGTGTACCAGATGCAGACCAATCCAGTTTTCGCACCAGATTTTGCACTTGGTGTGGTGGGACCTCAGCTAAGTCTTGCGCCTCCCGGGTCATTGTCAGCTGTGGATTCAAATTGGTATTGGTCATGATCTGTTTCATTTGGTTCGGTTTGGTCAGTTATTCGTTTCCTTAACTGATCTATGTGGCGCCTCCACACTCGGTTGTCTGGTAGCTCTACCACGTACGATTTTGGGCGGTTATCTTTATTATTTGTCCTGCGAACCAACTAGGGCCGTCCCCATAGTTTCGGGCCCACACCGGTCGCCTATGCTCATTTCCTTGTCTTTTCTAGTTCCCCTTGTAACCCTCGGGTGTGTAATGGGGGTTCAGAAACAGAGAAAGGGTGGGTGGATTTTGTTTGGAGACATGTTCGCAGGAGAATTTATTCAGGGCACTTCAATATCTTATCAGCCAAAGGAAAAAAGAGAGAGTGAAGGAATTTCTAGCTAACAGCTGGAAGTCAACTATTTGGACTTTTTCGAAGGCTTCTCCAGAAATTCTGCTTTTCAGGTAAGAAAAGACTAATACAAAGCCAGGTCTGGAGTCACTGCCTAAAGAAAGAAACCTCTTAAAACAGGAGTTTCTCGTTGAGGAAGGAGTAGAAAATGAAATCAGATTAGCGGGAAGAACCCACTATCTTGAAGAGCCTGGAGCATCTATAAATGACAAGGCCGTACATTGGCAGGTTGTGAAGGGACTGGCATAAAAGGGAGTACAGGTAATCCTCGACTTACAACAGTTCGTTTAGTGACCATTTGAAGTGAAAATGGCACTGAAAAAAGTGATTTATCAGCATTTTTCACACTTATGACTGTTGTAGCTTCTACATATTCACGTGATTTACATTCGAGTGCCTGACAACTAACTCACATTTATGACAGTTGTAGTGTCCCGGAATCAGTGGTGGATTTCATGATTATGATCTCCAACCATTTAGAAAATGCATCCACAACCACTAGGAATGTTTGGCCGTGAAAAGGGCCAGCAAAGTCAATGTGGATTCTTGACCAAGGCCCTTGGGGCTTTTCCCATTCTCTGACTGGGGCCGTTGGGGGTAGAGGTCTGGACTCTTGGCAAGCTTGGCATTTCCCTACCCTCTCAGCAATCTCTGCGTCCATGAGTGGCCACCATACATAGCTTCTAGCTAACCCCTTCATCCTTACGATGCCTGGGTGACCCTCGTGGAGGAGGTCCAATACCTTGCCTTAACTTATCAGGAATTATTACACGATCACCCCATAACAGGCACCCCTTGAGCCGAGAGCTCATCTCGTTTTTAACAAATTCTTTGAACCGTTAAGCCCGGCGCAGCGGCCACCCTCTCTGTACCCAACCGGTACAGTCCTTAACACAATGTCCGGTATGATGCCGAGCCACTTCCTTTGATGTGACTGGGCCAGAGTCAACGAGTCAATAAGTAGGATGGGCGTCCCGGGTGGGGTCTTGATCGCCCTGGTAGTGGGCATCGGCTCAGCGTCTGCATGCCCCACTTCTTTTCCTGGTCGATGCTGCAGCTTGCAGATAAGCGGCTAAGAATATAGTCCATCGGGTCAAGCGTGGCGAAAGTGCCACAGGCGTTGGTGATCGCCAGCCAGTATCCCAGTAGCGGTCTGTGGTCAGTCACGATTTCAAAATTCCGCCCAAAGACATACTCGTGGAATTTTTGACCCCTGACACAATGGCTAGTGCTTCTTTGTCTAATTGGCTGTAGTTCCTCTCTGGGGAGGACATCGTTCTAGAGTAGAACGCTATAGGGGCTTCTGTGCCGTTTGGAAGTCTATGGCTGAGTACAGCCCCCACCCCATAAGGGGAGGCATCGCAAACCAGCACTAGGGGTAATGAGTCGTGATATTGGATGAGCAGGCTATCACTTGAGAGCAGGTTCTTTACTGCTTCAAAAGCCCTATTTTCTGACTTTCCCCAAGACCAAACAGTATTTTTTCCTAAGAGCCTATGCAGCGGTTCCATAGCAGTTGCTTTGTTCTTTAAAAGACGTAAAAATTAACCAATCCCAGGAATGCCTGCAGCTCTGCTTTGTTTTTGGCGCTGGAGCCTTCCTAATTGCCTTAACCTTGCTCTCAGTAGGGTGAATTCCTTTCTTGTCTATCCGGTAGCCCAAGAAATCGACGGATTCGACCCCTATCTGGCATTTGTTTGTCTTGACTTTTAACCCGGCTGTCCGGAAAATGCTCAAGACCTTCCGTAACCGCTCCCCCAATTCCTCCATGTTTTCCCCTGAAATTAGGACATCATCGAAGTAGGGAACTACCCCTGGGAGCCCTGCAGTAGTCGTTCCATCAGGTTTTGGAACAGCCCTGGTGCCACACTGACCCCAAATTGCAATCGGGTGCACTTGAAAGCCCCCTGTGCGTTACAATCGTTTGGGCTTGCTGTGCGGGCGTCTACTGGCAGTTGTTGGTAGGCTTGGGCCAAGTCTAACTTTGCAAAGACTTGCCCTTGCCCCAAAGAGTGCAATAAGTGTTGCACCACGGAACCGGTGGCGCTTTTCTGTAAGGCTTTGTTAAGCGTCGCCTTGTAGTCAGCGCAAATTCTAATTGACCCGTCCGGTTTTATGGGGTGACGATTGGCGTCTCCCACTTTGCGTGATCGACTGGCACCAAAATCCCTGATTTATGAGCTTGTCCAGCTCCTTATCGATTTTTGGTTTTAGGGCAAAGGACTCTCCTCGCCTTAAGCCTAATGGGGCTACCTGGGGTCTAAGTTGAAGGAAATAGGGGTCCCCTTGTACTTGCCCAGGCAGTCCTTGAAGACATCTTGAACTCGTTAAAGAGAATGTCTTTCAGGTTACAGTCACTTCTGTAGATGCCAGTCACTCCCATGCCCAGGGCACGAAACCAGTCTAGTCCCAACAGACTGGGCAGAGTTCCTTCGGCGATCGTGATGGGCAGGGTCTTTATGTGGACCGTACTCGACTCGGACGGAGGTGGTCCCTCGAACAGGGATGCGATTCCCTGGTAGTCGTGGACTCGTAGTCGTTGTGCTTGCAGGTGGCGCTTGACGGACGGCAGCGACCGCCAGTGTCCCAGGACATGATGGTGATCGCTGATCCGTGTCTACTTCAAGCCGGCACCGTACTCCCTCTATTTTGGCTTGGTGAAGATCTTCTTCTCCACTTTGGTTGGTAGCGCCTATGACCACAGTTGTTTGGTTGGAATCCGCCTTTTTGTTTGAGCCAATCATGGGCCGCCTTGCCGATTCCGCGCTCTGATTGGCCGATTTGAATTTTAAGGGAAGGTTGGGCCGCTCGACAAACTTGAGCTAGGTGCCCTTTCTTCCCACACGCCGACATGTCGCGTCTTTAAACTTGCAGCGTTGGCGCTGGTGTTGACCCGCAGCTTCCGCATTCATCTCGGTCCCCTTTGTCGCGTTTCTCGGTCGGCAGACCCTTCCTCATCTTCACCGTCGGATTCGGTCTGAACCTCCTCCTGGTGCACGGGTTGCCTTTGCTCGCCTTTTGTGGGACCGGCTTCTGCAGTGTCTCTGCCGCCTGGGAGGACATTTCATGTGCTCTGGCTTCGTCCAGAGCGTTGGCTAATTGGTTGCTCTTTGCTAACAGCCGTCGCCTCAAACGGATGTCTTTGACCTCGGATGAGTTGCTCGAGGAGCACCTCGTCTAGGTCACGGTATCCGCAGTCCTTGGGCGCTCTTCTTAGGGCGGCCATGTAGTCGCCGATGGATTCGCCTCCATCTGCCTTCGCTCTCCAATTCAAACCGCCACACGTATTTGGACGGCGTTGGTGCGGTTTCTTAGTAAAGTCTGTAAAGTTGGCCACGACACCGACTGCAACGGCGTTGGCTCTGCCAGGCTTCCGCGATGTCGATGACCTCCGGACCGCAGTGGCTTAAGAAATAAGCCCTTTTCGGTTGTCTGGAACTCCGTGCAGTTCGTTGGCTTCTAGGAAACTCTCGAACGGGTCATACGTTCCCCATTTCTCCTTAGCCGGGTCGAACGGTGCGGGCGGAGTGTAACTGGCCATCTCCGCTTTTCTGCCCTGGATTTGCTGGGTTCGGGTCTATCGTGCTTCAGCTCGGTTCTGGTTCTCCTTAGCCTCGAGATCCCATCCTCGTCGCCAATGTTAAGTTCGGGAAGTAACGAGGCTGGAGACCAGGGTAGTGACAACAGCTCTTTAATATAGGGTGAACCCAGCAACAGGCTGGGGGAAAAACCTCTCCTTTTATACAGTTCTGCTGGAGGCTTCGACCAATCAGCAACGTGCTGATTTCCCGCTCAAATATTTAAAGGTACAAACATGAATACATAACAACTATCTTGAAGAGCCTGGAGCATCTATAAATGACAAGGCCGTACATTGGCAGGTTGTGAAGGGACTGGCATAAAAGGGAGTACAGGTAATCCTCGACTTACAACAGTTCGTTTAGTGACCATTTGAAGTGAAAATGGCACTGAAAAAAGTGATTTATCAGCATTTTTCACACTTATGACTGTTGTAGCTTCTACATATTCACGTGATTTACATTCGAGTGCCTGACAACTAACTCACATTTATGATAGTTGTAGTGTCCCGGAATCAGTGGTGGATTTCAATATTTTTTACTACCGGTTCTGTGGGTGTGGCTTGGGGTGTGTGGCTTGGTGGGTGTGGCAGGGGAAGGATACTGCAAAATCCCCATTCCTTCCCCACTCCTGAGGGAAGGATACTGTAAAATCTCCATTCCCACCCCACTGCAAGGGAAGGTTACCGCAAAATCCCCATTCCCTCCCGATCAGCTGGGACTTGGGAGGCAGAGAATAGATGGGGGCGGGGCCAGTCAGAATTTTTACTACAGGTTCTCCGAACTACTCAAAATTTCCACTATCAGTTCTCCAGAACTGGTCAGAACCTGATGAAACCCACATCTGCCCGGAATCATATGATCCCCTTTTGAGACCGTCTGACAAACATAGTCTATGGAGAAACCAGATTCACGTAACAACTGGGTTATTTATTTAACCACTGCAGTGATATATGTCTATTTTAAATATTTGGCCTATTTAATAAGTTTTTTAGATTAATGTTTTACTTTGTATATTTATGTGTTTTTTATATGGCTGTACACCGCCCTGAGTCCCTAGGGAGATAGGGCGGTATAAAAGTATGAATAAATAAATAAATAAATAAATAATTCACTTAATAAATGTGGCAAAATAAATCGTAAAATGGGGCAAAACTCACTTAACAAATTTGTCACTTAGCAGCAGAAATTTTGGGCTCAGCTGAGGTTGTATGTTGGGGACTATCTCTATGTGTCTTCATGTAAGAGGCTGAGAGTTCCCCAGTGTTAACGCTACTATAGGCGGAAAAAGTTTCTAAGTGATAGGAAATAAATCCAGAGTAAAACTGTATCCCCAACAGGAGATTTCAACTCTTGGATGTAAAGCTGAGCCGTAAACCAGGAGATTTTTAGTCTAAATCTTGTACTGTTCTTGTGAACTCCAATAGCAAAGTCTTAAAAAGAGGTATGCTTCTTTATGGATTGTCCCCCCACGGTGCAGTGGTGGGTTGCTACAGGTTCGCCATGGTTCTGGCGAACTGATAGTGGAAGCGGCGGGAGGCTCCGGCCACCTGCTCAGATGCTTCTGTGCATGCATGCGCAGAAGTGTTGTGCGTATGCGCGCCCACAAGCAAACCAGTAGCAACGGGTTTTGAAACCCACTACTGCCCCAATGGTGTTTCTTTGTCCCCCCTCACCCACTTATAATAAAAGGCATATATTTCATCAAGTCCTTCCTCTTTGTCTTCTCTGTGCAATATAGAGATGATACCATTGAGCTACCTTGCAGGGTTGTTATACGCAGAAAGTAGAACAGAACCTCGGAGCTTCCCCAAAGGCTTGTCATTCTTCAATGCTAAGATTCAGTCCCTGGGGCGGATTTTTTCCTAGGGTTACACTGCCCTCTACTGAGCACTCAGTATACTCACGCTGCAGTAGGCCGGCATGACAATCGCCTGACTTTGGATGCCTTCTGTCCCTCAGGGATTCTTCTCTCATCCAGGCCGGCCTTGCGCTTGATGGGACAGGTGGGCAGCCGGTAGGCTGGGAGGCGGTGGAACCTCTGCTCGTTCTCAAAGGAAGAGTGGCCTGGCAAGAGAAAATAGGATGGCAGCTGAGAAAAGTGGAGAAACCTTGGTGTGTGTGTATGTATGTGGGGATACCGTTGTATTTCAGTTCTAGGAAAGGCTGCGAGCAAGGGCTAAATTGGAACTTTTGGCCGGTGTCTGTAAACATTCAGCTGATGTTACAAATGTCATCCATTGTTTGAAAAAAACATGTTAGGCATTGATATATTAAGGCCTTAAAAATAGCACACTTGGTTAAAGATTTGTGAGTTCTTCCAGATAGTCTTATTCAGTTATTATTTTTATTTTGTATTTTACCAGGTTAATAAATAAAATTATACACACACACACATACACACATATCTATCTATCTATCTATCTATCTATCTATCTATCTATCTATCTATCTATCTATCTATCTATCTATCTATCTATCTATCACAGGAAAAAAAGATTTTCTGCAACTCCACCTTTTTGTCCTTCATTATTATTTTTTCTGGTAAGAAAAACTAATAGGAAAATAATGGGAAAACAGGTTCGTGTGGACATTTAGAAATCTGAGGTAGGCAGCTGCATCGAAAAAGCTTCCTGCTAAAACATTTGATTTCCCAAGCAGCACCGGAGAATGAAATGGTGTCAAAAATAACAAATGGATATCATTTCATTTCAGTTCCTGTCAAAGCAAAGCAGGTACTTCTAGCATTTATTGCTTTTGACATTAGGTGTTGAACTGGGTGTGCGGGAAACAAAAAATGTCAGGTCCTGCCATGCCAGGAGCTATTCCTAATGTACCACCTGTCTCTTTTCCCAGAGGTCCTATTATTTCTGGAATAGACATTTCATAAAACTGTCATTGATGTCCCCCCCTCCCTTACTTTGTTGAGGCTATATAGCCAATCAAGGATGATTGCCATCACCTTTACTAAGTTTCCTGACAATTTTGTAAGGGCCGACTTATATGAAGGTAGCTCAAATCAGCACCAGACTGAGTCAAGGGTCCTCGTTTTCATCCTGAGTAAGCCAATGCTTTCACCCTGTTTTAAAGGTTCCCTGAAAAACATAGCCAAACCAAGCGTAAAGTTTTTTTCATGGCATGCATCTATCTTTAACTCAGGCCAGACCTTCTCAATATTCCCTGTCAGCTTAAACTCAGCTCCAATTCCAGCTGTGAACTAAAAATTCTATCCTTTCCAGAGATCAAATCACGTCTTGGATTCGTGTAGCCTTAGGCAAGCCATATTTTCAGCTTTTCTGCCTTGCTCCCAATATCTAGCAAGGATAATACTACAGTATGGTGTGCTATGGCAGGGGTCCCTAACCCCCGAGCTGTGGCCCACTACTGGGCAGTGGCCTATTTGGAATCAGGCTGCGTGAGAGGTGGGCTGGCGCACACGCACACCAGCCCATCGCTTGCGTGGGTGGAGCTATGTGTGCTTGAGCACCAGACCAGCCCGCTGCTCACACGCACAGTTTCCCTTTCTCCCCCAGACGGCCCACCAAGCCGCGAAGATTGGGGACCACTGGCTATGGTATGGCATGGCATGGTAAAAATTTACTATGTTATGACTATATGGGCATGTCCATGTAATTTTTTTGACTATAATATATAAATGATTCACTATTGCCTTTGTCCATAATGTGTTTGCTTTTTTTTAAAGTCTGGTCTATAATCTTGGGATTTCACTTTGGTCTCCAATCCAAATACCAACCAATTCCAAACTCGGTTAGCTTTCAGGGATCAGCTAAGATCAGCTAGATACTTCTTTCTGCTATAGGCAATATTGTCAGACTTACTAAAATAATGCATTGGGGTGAAATGATTTTGCCGTGTTGACCAGCAACATTGCCCAAGGTGAGCGTGCGGCATGCGCAGAATTAGGCAATCTGAATAAATGGCACAGGAATTGCAGAATTCCCCATTGCTATGGCATCCAAGAGGAACGGAGATGAATCATAAACACAGATTTTATAGGTTTACATGACATGTGGCATACCTATGGAAAACCAGAAAAGTACTTAATCGATTCTCCTACTTCTTCCTTGTTTGTTTCAACATGGGCCACTAACTAAACACTTGGTTTGTTCAAGCAGGTTCACAGGGCCTCTGTGGCTCAGACTGCTAATGCAGTCTGTTATTAACAGCAGCAGCCTGCAATTACTGCAGGTTCTAGTCCCACCAGGCCCAAGGTTGACTCAGCCTTCCATCCTTTATAAGATAGGTAAAATGAGGACCCAGATTGTTGGGGGCAATAAATTGACTTTGTATATAAATATACAAATAGAATGAAGACTATTGCTAACATAGTGTAAGCCGCCCTGAGTCTTCGGAGAAGGGCGGGATATAAATGTAAATAAAAAAAATAAATAAAAAAGCAGGTAGGTTCCTCGCCTGCATGCTAAGGAGATCTAATGCATTTCTTGGCAGGCTGAGGCATACACTTTCCCCGAATCTCTAAATTAGCCCTCCGGGAAGAAGTTTAAGCTGAACTTTTCTGCCCTTATTAAAATAGGTGGCATAACCGCTGTGACGAATGGCTCCTGTTCAGACAAGTTTGGTATGGCATTTGACACACATGTATGCCTGTGCACATGTTCAATTATTTCTGAAGTCAAGGGATGGGGAAGAGTTTGGAATAACAAATGGACAGAGGTTCTTATGGGAATGAAGGAAGGAGTACAAACCTGGCACTAGACGCAGCTTCAGAGGATAATCCAGGGCTGGAAGGGACCTGGAGGTCATCTAATCCAACCCTGCTCCAGCAGGACATTGTTAGTGAGTTTCTGTCTTTTGATCCCCCAGTAACATGACCCCACCAAGCCACGCCCACAGAACCGGTAGGAAAGAAATTTAGATTTCACCACTGTCTTATTGGTATAAGTCAAGAAATGAGAGAATTATTATTCAGGATTTGCATGCAGGAGGATTTTCAAGGGGGTTACAGAGTGGGAGAAAGATGTGAGGATTGTCCGTTTGACATGGGATACATTCTGGAAAGCTTTCTACCACAAGCTAGTTTCTCTTTAAAGTGACATGAAATCCGCATAATAAGCAAACATTCATGCATCTTCAATTGGACTGGGCAACAAGCAATGTGTGCACGCATCCTTGCATCTGTATGCATGTGGTTATGCACATGCATGTATGCCTGTGTGCACATGTTCAATTATTTCTGAAGTCAAGGGATGGGGAAGAGTTTGGAATAACAAATGGACAGAGGTTCTTATGGGAATGAAGGAAGGAGAGAGAGAGAAGAAAGGAACAGACAGAAGAGTTGTATTATTTGGGGGAAGATTTGCTAATCTAGTATTGGTGATGCTGATGATAACTATTTTATTTTATTTTATTTCATCGCTTTACCATACATCAATAATACAGAAAAACTGAATATAATGGAATAATTTTGCAGCCACTTTGTTTCATTTTTATATTGCTTTCTTTATATTAATTGATGAATGACAAATAGAAAGGCTGGGCTCTTCTGAAGAATTCAAGAGCCATTAATCAACTGATCAAATGGACTGGTTCATATGATTATTTCAAATACTAAGCTACATTTTGAATTGTGTGTGTGTATATTTGTACAGGGTGGGTTGGAATGGAAGTAAAAGGCAGAGGCAGGCATGATGGGAGTCCAAAAGGAGTAGAAAATATTGGCTCTGTTAGGGAACATGTGTGATCAATTTCAGAGGAATGATCTGCATTTAGAGGTTCATTGCTGACAGGAAGAGAGAGAAGAAAGGAACGGACAGAAGAGTTGTATTATTTGGGGGAAGATTTGCTAATCTAGTATTGGTGATGCTGATGATAACTATTTTATTTTATTTCATCGCTTTACCATACATCAATAATACAGAAAATAATACAGAAAAACTGAATATAATGGAATAATTTTGCAGCCACTTCGTTTCATTTTTATATTGCTTTCTTTATATTAATTGATGAATGACAAATAGAAAGGCTGGGCTCTTCTGAAGAATTCAAGAGCCATTAATCAACTGAGCAAATGGACTGGTTCATATGATTATTTCAAATACTAAGCTACATTTTGAATTGTGTGTGTGTGTTGGGGGGGGGCTCCTTTACTTGCCCTCCCCAAAGACTCTGAAAAGACTGATGGAAAGAAGGAAGCATGTTGGTTGGAAAGATGCCTTATTGCAGGGGTAAAATGCTCCCGGTTCGGACCGGATCAGCCGATCTGGTAGCAATGGTGGCGGATGGTTCGGAGAACCAGTAGCAAAAATCCCTCCCCCCCATGCCCAGCTGAGCTATGTGATCATCAGAGCCTTTTTTTTTACTTTTAAAAGCATTTTTTTAACAACCTGAAGAGGTTGTTAAAAAAAAGCTTTTAAAGGGTTAAAACAAGGCTCTGATGATCCCAGCTGAAGTGCCTGATTGTCAGAGGCTTTTTTTTTAACTTTTAAAAGTATTTTTTAAAAGGTAAAAAAGCTGAAGCCTGCTAGGCAAAAAATGGGGGGTGGGGGGTTTATTTGAGAGAGAGAGAGAGAGAGAGAGGAAGGAAGGAAGGAAGGAAGGAAGGAATGAAGGAAGGGAGAGAGAGAGAGAGAGAGAGAGAGAGAGAAAGAGGGAGGGAGGGAGGGAGGGAGGAAAAAGGAGAGGAAGGAAGGAGTACAAACCTGGCACTAGACGCAGCTTCAGAGGATAATCCAGGGCTGGAAGGGACCTGGAGGTCATCTAATCCAACCCTGCTCCAGCAGGACATTGTTAGTGAGTTTCTGTCTTTTGATCCCCCAGTAACATGACCCCACCAAGCCACGCCCACCAAGCCACGCCCACAGAACCGGTAGGAAAGAAATTTAGATTTCACCACTGTCTTATTGGTATAAGTCAAGAAATGAGAGAATTATTATTCAGGATTTGCATGCAGGAGGATTTTCAAGGGGGTTACAGAGTGGGAGAAAGATGTGAGGATTGTCCGTTTGACATGGGATACATTCTGGAAAGCTTTCTGCCACAAGCTAGTTTCTCTTTAAAGTGACATGAAATCCACATAATAAGCAAACATTCATGCATCTTCAATTGGACTGGGCAACAAGCAATGTGTGCACGCATCCTTGCATCTGTATGCATGTGGTTATGCACATGCATGTATGCCTGTGTGCACATGTTCAATTATTTCTGAAGTCAAGGGATGGGGAAGAGTTTGGAATAACAAATGGACAGAGGTTCTTATGGGAATGAAGGATGCTTAGAGAAACTGCCTAAATTGATTCTGGAGAAGCTCAGATATGCACTCTATTTTGAAGAAAACTTTCCCAATCTGATGCCCTCCAAATGTATTAGACTCAACCAATTCAATAATTCTCTATGGGATTGTTGCTTGCCATGCTAACCAAGTATCCTGGGATCTTAAATCGGTACACAAGGTTGGAAAATCCTATTTTAGAATTTAACACTGCTTCAGATGTGGGAGCTTACAACTTTCCCAGCAAATCCTGATGGGCAGCAAAGCAGCGTGTATATTAGGCTTGTCAAGGGTTCTCTTTTCCGCAGCACTTTATCCCTTTATCTGAAAGGCTGCCTAGTTTAGCTGAACGGCAAAGAATCTCAAAAGATGCCTCGAATTTGCTCATCCAAAATGAGCATCTGGTTTGCTGACTGAACAAGAACACAGCCCGGATAAAGAGGTGGAGGAACCGTTTGCCATGTCCGCAGAGGGGTGGAGTAACTCAGATACTGGAAGATAAAAGTCAATTTCACAAGAATTTGATTGGTTAGAGAAATGGAGCGAAAATAGCAGCATGAATTTTAGCAGTGACAAATGCCGGTTCTTCAGTGAGAAAGCAAAATCTTGCGTACTCTGTGTGTTTGTGTCTGTGGAGCACTGTCTGGTTGTATAATGGTATTTGTGGGGGAAAAAAATCTCAAAGCAAACAGGGGATGTTGTCCACTTCACAACTGCTTACATAATTCACATTTTTTTGTGGTTCCTGGAAA
This sequence comes from Ahaetulla prasina, assembly GCF_028640845.1. NCBI lineage: Eukaryota > Metazoa > Chordata > Lepidosauria > Squamata > Colubridae > Ahaetulla > Ahaetulla prasina. The sequence continues at coordinate 173,083,624 of NC_080540.1, forward strand.
GAATGGATTTAAGTCTGAGGGATACTTCCTGTTGTGACCCAGGTTCCTGGACCCAGACTCCTGGACTCGGATGATTCAGAAAATGAGGGAGAAGACCTGGCAAGCCCTGCTTCTCTTGAGCCCTCTCCCTCCCTGGCACCCACTCAAAGGGAGGGGCCGGCAAGGCCTGATTCTCCCGGGCCTTCTTCTGATTTGGCAACGCCCCAAGAACAGTTTTGGAGGGACGCAAGATTACGAAGGCTTGATCGGCGTGCGCAGCAGCGGAAGAGTTGGGACAAAGCCAAGTCATAATTGTCATGCAGTGACATCTGCAGAGACTATAAATAGGAGGCGGGACTTCCTGGTTTTTTGTCTTGGACAAAGTAATGAGTTGGCGCGAGCTAATGAATTGGCGCGAGCTAACTGTTTTAATGGAGGGAAGAATATATTCGTGAGTAATTCTGGCCTTATCTATAATTTCCTCGTTATCTCCAGAAACTTGGCAGGCCCGTGGGTAGACGTGGCCAGGACATGTATCTATGTAAATAAAAGGAAAAAAGGAAGGCCTCTGACGGACTCTTTGCTGGGAGTATTGGGGGAAGGGAAACAGAACATTTTGTCCAAGACCTGACTAAAACATCTTCCACCAAAGATGGATCAGCAGCAGGTACAGCAGCAGTTAGAGCAGCTACACGCGGCTAATCAACAGCTCCAGCAGCAAGTGGCTCACTTGGCAGGCCAACTTGCTGCCAGGAATGTGCCTGCAGCCCCCCCCCATCCTCCCACTCCTCCTCCTCGTCGCAAGTGCCCGATAACCGTGCCGGATAAGTTTTCTGGGCAGCCTGAGATGTTCCCGACCTTCTTGGGACAGTGCCAGCTCTACATGGCTATGAGGCCAGAGGATTTCCCAGACGACCGGGCTAAGGTGGCCTTCGTGATTAACCTTCTTTCCGGCTCGGCTGCTCGATGGGCCACGCCCCTCTTGCTCCAGGACAGCCCCTGCTGGCGGACCAACAGCGTTTTGGCAGCACCTCGCACCATGTATGAGGACCCGTTCGAATGCTGACGGCAACCAGGCGCCTTAAGGAACTCCGTCAAGGAAACGCCCCTGCAGGAGTACATCGCGAATTTCGTCTTTTGTGCCAGGACTCTGACTGGAATGATGCAGCGCTGGTGGGCCGCGTTCAGGAGGGACTCTCAGAGGAATTGCAAGACGAGCTGGCCCGGCGTGGAGGCGCGCGGACCCTCGACAACTTGGTGCCCTTTGTCTCCGCCTCGATGCCCGTCTGCAACGGCGACCGTCCCGTCGCACCCCCCGGGACCCTCCGTCGACATCTGCACCCCCACTTCCTGCACCACCAGCACCCAGGGTCGCCCCACGTTTTGTAACCGCTGCGGAAGAGCCCATGGAGTTGGGAGCGGCCAGACCTCGCCTAACAGCCCAGGAGCGGAACCGGAGGCGCCAAGGGGGATTGTGCCTGTACTGTGGGGAGCCCGGCCACTTCGCCGCTTCTTGCCCCAGAAAGCGAAGTGGGGCACGCACGCCGGTCCCGAATCACAGCGTGACCAATCGGGAAACGGAGCAGGCCCGACCTCGGGGAAACCCTAGGTCGGGCACGTACTAAGCCCCCACTGGACGTTGCGGAAGTAGACTCTGGGCCCCCTCGGCATCTGATTCTGGACACACGGATATGGTTGGGGAACCAGTCGGACGGGCTCCAGGCGCATGCGCTGGTGGACTCACGGGCCACAACAAACTTTATGGTCCTGGCCTCTGTGAGCCAGTTTGCGGTCCCGTGGTTCCGTGGACCCTCCGATGCGGTAGAGACAATTGATGGCCGAGAACTGGTGTCCGGCCCCATTAAATTCGCCACCCAGCCTTTGCGCCTGGCTATTGGGGACCATGAGGAGGCGATCCAGTTTTATGTCACGGCGGACCTTCATTTTCCCTTGGTCCTTGGGTTGGCCTGGCTTCGGACCCACGATCCTCAGGTGGCCTGGTCGCGGAACGCCATCTCTTTCCCGAGTCTGCAGTGCGTCGATCACATCCGCCACACCTGTGCCGGCCAGAACGTCCCCACCGCTGCCATCACCTTGCCTCCTGAGCTGACGGACTTCGCCCGGCGTGTTCAGCGAGAAGGAGGCGGACCGACTACCCCGCATCGGCCCTACGATTGCCCGTGGACCTTCTGCCCAACGCACCACTGCCTGTGGGACGCCTGTATTCCATGTCGGAGCCCGAGTTGGCCGCCTCAGGGACTTCCTGGACAAAAACCTGGCCCGAGGGTTCATCCGCCTTCAAAGTCCCTCTCTCGGCCCCGGTCCTCTTTGTGAAGAAGAAGACAGGGACTTGCGCCTATGCTGTGATTACCGCCGGCTAAACGCCATTACGGTGCGGAATCGCTACCCCTGCCGCTCATCCCGGAGCTACTGGAAAGGTTGCGGAGGCCACGATCTTCACCAAGCTCGATCTCCGGGGGGCCTACAACCTGGTGCGGATACGAGAAGGAGACGAATGGAAGACGGCATTCGGCACCCGATACGGACACTACGAATACACTGTCATGCCATTTGGGTTGACCAATGCTCCCGCCGTTTTTCAGCACTTCATGAACGACGTGTTCCGAGACATGTTGGATCGGTTCGTGGTTATCTACCTCGACGACATCCTGATTTACTCCCGGTCCAGGAAAGCCACCTTCGACACGTCAGTCTGGTTCTGCAACGCTATGGAGCAACAACTCAATGCGAAGCTGGAGAAATGCGTCTTCTTCCGGACTTCCATAGAATTCCTCGGCATATCATCTCGCCCGAGGCATAGCCATGGACCCATGTAAAGTAGAAGCTTTGTGTAGCTGGGAAGCCCTCGTCGGGTGAAGGATGTTCAGCGCCTACTGGGCTTCGCCAACTACTACCGGACCTTCATCCCGGCTTCGCCACACTGACAGCTCCACTTACCCAGCTCCTCAGGAAGAAGGTTGCATTCCGTGGGGTCCCCGCAGCAAGAAGCATTCACAGCCCTCAAGAAAGCCTTCGTCACGGAACCCGTCCTGAGGCATCCCGACCCGCTCCGGCCTTTTGTGGTGGAAACGGACGCGTCAATGTGGCTCTGGGAGCGGTGCTGCTACAGGCTCCGGCGAATGGTGGCACACTTTTCCCGCGCTTACTACTCCCGGAAACTCAACCTTCCGAGCGCAACTACACTATCTGGGAAAAAGAGTTGCTGGCTATCAAGGCTGCATTCGAGGCTTGGCGACACCATCTGGAGGGGGCCCGACATCAGGTGGAGGTCCGAACGGACCATCGGAATCTCGAGCACCTCACCACAGCTCGGAAGTTAAACCAGCGGCAGATCCGGTGGTCGTTGTTTTTTGCCCGGTTCAACTTCCGCGTGACCTACATTCCCAGCGGTCACAACCGGAGGGCGGATGCCCTGTCCCGCAAGCCAGAGTACCTCTGCGCCAAGGACCCCCTTCCTCCACGGACAGTGCTGCCGGCAGAAGCCTTGGCCGCAGCACGGGAGCCAGTGGACTTGCGGGCCCAGGTGCGAGAGGCGCAGCGCCAGGACGCCTGGTCGCAGCAAAGGAGAGCGGAGGTGGGCCCCACGTCTCCTTGGACCTTGGAGGAGGACTTACTCAAGTTTCGGGGGCGATTATATGTACCCACAGGACCACTCCGAGCCCTCGTCATGACCCAGTGCCACGACAACCCTGCAGCAGGACATTTTGGGTTCTTCAAGCCCCTCCACCTGGTGACACGGACCTTTTGGTGGCCCCGAGTGCGGCATGATATACATGCCTACGTGACATCCTGCGTACCGTGCCGGCAAGCCAAGACCGCCACGGGGGCCCCTCCCGGGCTCCTCCAACCCTTGCCGACACCCGACAGACCCTGGGGGGCGATCTCTATGGATTTCCTGACAGACCTGCCGCCGTCCTCTGGGTTCACCACGGTGCTGGTGGTGGTGGACATGCTCACCAAGATGGCACACTTCATCCCATGCCGCGGACTGCCCACAGCCGCAAAACGCCCGCCTCTTTCTGCAGCACATCTTCCGCCTCCATGGTCTACCGGACAGGGTGGTTTCGGACCGCTGGAGTTCAGTTCACAGCCCGCTTCTGGAAGAGCCTGATGGCCGCGTTGGAGGTGCAGGTATGTCTGTCGTCATCGCACCATCCGGAGACCGACGGGGGTACAGAGAAGGTCATCGGTATACTGGAACAGTATCTCCGTTGCTTCATCAACCAGCAACAGGACAACTGGGCCGACTACCTGTCTCTGGCGGAGTTTGCTTTTAACAACTCTCAGCACACCTCTACTCAGATGACCCCGTTCTTTGCCAATGTGGGTACCATCCGGCTCTTCCTCTGGCACCACCGGACTCTCCTGTTCCCGAACGCAGACCTTCCTGACGGAATTGCATGCGGACCAACAGTTGGTACGCCAGCAGCTGAATCGGGCAAAGGAGGACTACAAACGGTCCGCTGACCGCTCCCGACGGGCAACGCCCCCGCTGGCAGTTGGAGACCGGGTGTGGCTCTCCACCAAACACCTCCCGTCCGGTAAAGAAGTTGGACCATCGATTCATCGGCCCGTTCCCTGTCGAGGCAGTCATCAACCCGGTAGCCTACCGACTGACCCTGCCACGATCCATGCGGATCCACCCCGTTTTTCACCGGTCCCTTCTGGTTCCTGAGGCCACACCGAGTCCCCTTCGGTGCCCAACAGCACCCGTCACTGTCGCCGAGGACGGGTCGGAGGAATACGAAGTCCACAGCGTAAGAGACTCTCGCTGGCTAAAGGGTCGTTTCCAATATTTGATCGCGTGGAAGGGATACGGGACTGATTTCTCCTGGGTAGATGCCTCCGACGTTCATGCCCCTGACCTGGTGCAGGCCTTCCATGAGCAGAACCCAGCCCGACCGCATCCCGATCGTCAGCCCCGGGGGAAGGGCCCTGCGGTGAGGTATAGTGTTGTGACCCAGGTTCCTGGACCCAGACTCCTGGACTCGGATGATTCAGAAAATGAGGGAGAAGACCTGGCAAGCCCTGCTTCTCTTGAGCCCTCTCCCTCCCTGGCACCCACTCAAAGGGAGGGGCCGGCAAGGCCTGATTCTCCGGGCCTTCTTCTGATTTGGCAACGCCCCAAGAACAGTTTTGGAGGGACGCAAGATTACGAAGGCTTGATCGGCGTGCGCAGCAGCGGAAGAGTTGGGACAAAGCCAAGTCATAATTGTCATGCAGTGACATCTGCAGAGACTATAAATAGGAGGCGGGACTTCCTGGTTTTTTGTCTTGGACAAAGTAATGAGTTGGCGCGAGCTAATGAATTGGCGCGAGCTAACTGTTTTAATGGAGGGAAGAATATATTCGTGAGTAATTCTGGCCTTATCTATAATTTCCTCGTTATCTCCAGAAACTTGGCAGGCCCGTGGGTAGACGTGGCCAGGACATGTATCTATGTAAATAAAAGGAAAAAAGGAAGGCCTCTGACGGACTCTTTGCTGGGAGTATTGGGGGAAGGGAAACAGAACACTTCCTGAACATTCCCCTTCTTGGGCCCTTTGAAACACCGTTTCCTTTTCAGATCCAGATTGTTGACTAACCCAATTAATTACTAGCTTAGTATGAGTTAGCAGTGTGATTTAGCTACAGAGGAAGCCAATGCAGAATTCAGACGGCATCAAGCAGCATCACAGACAGTAAATATTTCCATTTTATTCTGCTCGTGTACAGTCTAGTTCGGTGCCTTATAGAAGTGACCAGGGGACGAGAAATGAAGTGAAGAAAGATTGAGGGACTTCTGGATATGCTACATCTTGAGCAGACAGGACTGAGAAGGGAAGAGAAAGCATTCTTTACATAGCTGAAAGCAAAGGATGTCACAGAGAAGAAAATTAAGACCTGTTCTCTCTTGCTCCAGAGGGGAGCACATGGACTAAGGGATTTCAGTTAGAAGACGGCCTAACATTGTGAATAGGTTCACCGTGGCATTAATTACCAAGGGGGTAGCTGGCTCGCCTTCTTGGGAAGTGTTCAAACAAGGACTAGAGAACCATGTGTCCAGGATGGGGGGCTTTAATTTGGAGCTGGGGGTGGGAAAATTGATGGCCTTTCCCAACGATAAGGCTCTGGCTATAAGCTGGCTGTTCTTTCCCTTTTTGATGTGATAGCCTGTGTGTCTATCCATTATATAATATACTTCTTTCCACATTTGTTTTTACACATGTGAAATTCTTATTTATCTACATCTGCATAAGATTCTTTGAGATGGCAGAAGTCTATTAAGCAGATACCTTGTTATCGCTATTTTGAGTTTAAGGGGCTGAGACCCTGCAGCCAACCTAGGGCTACCCACTGATAAATTTTAATTGAGCTAGCCCTGCTTTGGAGTTTAATCTCCCTATGCAAATGGGAAGAAATGGTTGCTCTGGATGGGGGATGATATTTATGCAAAGTCCCATGATAACTAGCTATGAAACTCAGGGATTAGTGGAAGGATCTGGCGTCTCCTGGATTAAAACGGAGAGGCGGGGCCCACGAGTCCTGGCGTGAGGGAGCCACGAGCCAAGCAGCTGGGGGCGCGTGTCAGGGCCGGCTCCCTGCACACCCCAAAGCAGTTGAGCAGCATTCCAATGGCCTTCCCCACCCAACCCACCCAACCACCCGAGGGAAGGAATATCCACCAAGGCGGGCAGGTCTTGGTTGGTGCACTGAGATCTGCCTCACCCAGTGCCTGGCACGCCTCATCCTGTCTCGGCATTTTGTAGGCGAGGAGGGGAAGCTGTGAGTGAAGGCTAGCCTGGGCTTCTACGTGGGCTCACTAAAGAGCTGCCAGGGTGTTGCAAATTGAATCTCAGCTGGAAGAAAAACCCAGGACTTGCCCAAATTGGCTCCCTCATTCAAGCTGCTCTGTTTTTCTTCAGTCCCCCTTGCAGCTAGCTCCAAACCAGCCTTCTCCATCTTGGCGCTCTTGACTTCTAGTTCCATAATCCTCCCATCAGGTTGGGACTGAGAGTGCAAAATCTGGGAAAGTCAAGTTAAGAGGGCAAAATAAGACCCAGAAATGGCCGACAATGAAGGACACTCCCTTACTTGACTGACCAGAATTGCCAATTTCTTCTGTTTCTGGATGCAGCTCTTCTGCCATCATATAGAGTTGACAATGTTTAAGTGGTGACCAACCACTTGGTCTATCCAAATGGAGCCCTGTCCTGAACCACTCCAGTTGTTTTTAAAGAAGGGAATAATAAAGTCTTTATTTTCTATGTCCAAATGTGTGCCTGCCTACAATCACCGGGGAGGTAATATATAAATGTTATGCAGCTAAATCTCAGGGATTAAAGCATCATTTTGTATTCCAAATCTCCAGGATAAAACCTAGGACTTAGTTATGAGAGGTGAGCCTTCTTTGAATCAATTCGGTGCATTTAGGGATGCCCACTTACTGGCAGTGGATTATGCTTGAGGAACGAATGCAAGAACTGCTTAGTAAACGTCAAATGAAGGAAAAGTGTTGAGAAAAAAATTCAATCTTACTTTGATATACAGGTAGTGCTCAATTTATAACCACAACTGAGCCCAAAATTTTGTTAAGTGAGACATTTGTTAAATGAGTTTTTCCCCGTTTCACGACCTTTCTTGTCACGATTGTTAAGTGAATCACTGCAGTTGATAAGTTGCTAACCTGGCTTCCCCATTGACTTTGCTTGTCAAAAGGTTGCAAGAAGTGATCACATGACCTTGGGACACAGCAATGGTGATAAGTACGAACCAGTTGCCTGAATTTGAATCACATGATTATGGGGATGCTACAAAGGTTGTAACTGTGAACAATGGTCAAGTCCAGAGGTGGTACTCAGCAGGTTCTGACCAGTTTCTGGAGAACCGGTAGCGGAAATTTTGAGTAGTTCAGAGAACCGGTAAATACCAGCTCTGACTGGCCCCGCCTCCATCTATTCTCTGCCTCCCGAGTCCCAGCTGATCAGGAAGAAATGGGGATTTTGCAGTAACCTTCCCCTGGAGTGGGGAGGGAATGGTAGATTTTGCAGTATCCTTCCCCTTCCACGCCCACCAAGCCACGCCCACCAAGCCATGCCACACCCGCCAAGCCATGGCCACAGAACCTGTAGTAAAATTTTTTGAATTCCACCACTGGTCAAGTCACTTTTTTTCAGCAGCATTGTAACTTTGAACGGTTGTAAGTGAACTAAATGAACTGTTGTAAGTAGAGGACTACTTGTACTCTACAATGAGGGTGCAGAGGGAAATTGATAGGGTTTTGAGATTCTAATACTCTACAACAACAGAGTTGCGATAGTTCTTGCATTGTCTTTTCCCTCACCTGGCCTATCTCAGAGCTAAAACTTCCCCTTCCCCCCACTGTAGTTGTCCAGCAACACTAAACAGGGTAGCAGAAGAATATAAGGCACTTTCGTCTCCATTCCTGTCTGTGCACTGGGGGAACTGACTTGAGTCATTCCAATTTTTAAATCTCTGTGCTATGAATAATTGTCTATATTATATGAATGTAAGCAGACTTTTCTGTCCTGCCTGATCATCCCCTCCTCCCAGTGGTGGGATTCAGCCAGTTCACAACACTTCGGGAGAACTGGTTGTTAACTTTCTGAGCAGTTTGGTGAACTGGTTGTTGGAAGAAATCATTAAGGCAGAGAACTGGTTGTTAAATTACTTGAATTCTACCACTGCCCCCTCCCATCTAACGTACTCTGTATGTGCTGGGATTTTAGTTCCCAGGATACCCAGCCAGCATAGCTAATGTTTGAGAATGATGGGATGGTACTGGTAGAGTTTTCTTCAATGAGAACAGTTTCAGTACTGGAAGATTTCTCCTGGAGCAATCACTTTTGGCTAATTCACTTTTTAAGTGGTTTCTTTGTCTATCATCTCCCATTTATTGCTCTGCAAAGTTTTCCTAACTCTCTGCTTTTCTTTGAACAGCATAAAAATTAAATTCATTAAGTGTTGTAAGTGTTGTACCTTGACAAAGGTATCTTTTCTTTTATGTACACTGAGAGCATATGCACCAAGACAAATTCCTTGTGTGTCCAATCACCCTTGGCCAATAAAAAAATCCAATCCTATCCTATCCTATAAAAATTAAATTTCCTGTAAAACAAAAATAGTAGCGGTACTTCTAGAGCTTAGCATAGCTTTCCTGTTCTTCCTCTGCATTTGATCAAAAGACAGGTAAGATAATAACAAGAATGTGTGAGAGGATGTGCCATTTGAAGTATTTTGTAGTGAGGAACACATAATAAAGTGTTCCATGTGTCAGAACTCCACCACAGCTTCTTGAATGTGCTATCCTAGGAATTTATTTTCAGGTCTTGCTATGTTGAGAAGGAAGATATTGTAACAAGAGCTCAGGAAGCATTTCTACAAAGAATAGTGCTGTTTGGCAGGAGGAAGAAGAAGAAAGTAGCCTGACAAACAGCATTATCACACTGATTAAGATGGAAGTGGTTAGATATATGAAATTAGAAGCAGAGTTTCACATTCAGCATTTCATCCAAAACTGATCCTCACAGCCACAGCCTAAGACTGTAAGAAGGAAACTCTTTGATTCCTTGATTGTAGTCAATAATCTTGATTGTAGTCAAGGTCACATACTTCAGCATTTCAGAACAGGGTAGGGCATGATTCCATCTCAGAATTGGAAAGCAGAATGTCAGTTCAAATTCTTGAGTCTAAAATGGTTTCAAGATGATTTCTCACCTCTGAATATAATGTGACACAGATACGAATGAGAAAAGGGAGTTGATTTAGGTATATCTTGCGTAGCTTCTTCTCCATAAACACTACACTACTAACCAGAGCATATAAAACATTTGCTAGACCAATTCTTGAACACAGCTCACCTGTCTGGAACCCATACTACATTTCAGACATCAATACAACTGAATGTGTCCAGAAATATTTTACAAGAAGAGTTCTCCACTCCTCTGAATACGACAAAATACCTTATGCCACCAGACTTGAAATCCTGGGCTTAGAAAACTTAGAACTCCGCCGCCATCGACATGATCTGAGTTTAACTCATAGAATCATCTATTGCAACGTCCTTCCTGTCGAAGACTACTTCAGCTTCAATTGCAACAATACACGAGCACACAATAGATTTAAGCTTAATGTTAACCGCTCCAATCTTGATTGCAGAAAATATGACTTCAGTAACAGAGTTGTTAATACTTGGAACACACTACCTGACTCTGTAGTCTCTTCCCAAAATCCCCAAAGCTTTAACCAAAAACTGTCTACTATTTGACCTCGCCCCATTCCTAAGAGGTCTGTAAGGGGCGTGCATAAGAGCACAAGCTGTCCTATTGTTTCCTTTCATTATATCCAATTAATATAGTTATTACATACTTATGCTTATATATATGCTTATATATTGTATAGTTATTTCATGCTTATGCTTATATATACTGTTGTGACAAAATCAATCAATCAATCAATAAATAAATAAATATAATGCCAGTGGTTGTTTGGATGCTTAGGCTTCAGAATAACAGAGCAACAGAACAACGGATCTTAGAAGACTTCTAGTCCATCCACTTGTTCAGGCAGGAATTCCTATACCATTTCAGACAAATGGTTGTCCAATGTCTTCTTAAAAACTTTCAGCATTGGAGCACCCAACTTTGGGAAGCAAGTCGTTCCACTGATTAATTGTTGCAACTGTCAGTGTCAATGTTCCAAGTAATGCACCCATTGAAAGCAGAATTCCGAGGCAGGTAGATTTATTTATTTATTTATTTATTTATTTATTTATTTATTTATTTATTTATTTATTTATTTATTTATTTATTTATTTATTTATTTGCATTTATATCCCGCCCTTCTCCGAAGACTCAGGGCAGCTTACACTATGTCAAGCAATAGTCTTCATCCATTTGTATACTATATACAAAGTCAACTTATTGCCCCCCCAACAATCTGGGTCCTCATTTTACCTACCTTATAAAGGATGGAAGGCTGAGTCAACCTTGGGCCTGGTGGGACTTGAACCTGCAATATTGCAGGCAGTTGCTGTTAATAACAGGCTGCATTAGCCTGTTGAGCCACCAGAGGCCCTATTCCTCAGATTCCTCAAAGAACAGTTTATTGGATACACCATATTGGCACAACTAGTGAAAACTGACTCTGAAAGCTCCCACGGTTTTCACCTAATTAAAAAATGAAAGTTCCCCATTTCCCTCTCCCCATGCATCAGTCACATTATCCAATAAAAGTGCCGGCCGGTTGCACGGTTACTCTTTTCCTCCTCTTCCCTGCCACCTGTTGAATGTCCTTGGTTCCCACAGGAAAACTTTTTGTTTTGACTACAAAACCCCAGCTAACTATTTTCTCCCCCCACTCTCTCTTGTGGCAACCCTGAAGGTGTAAAGATGGCCTCAGCCAGGTTCCCTTCAGGTTTGACAGTCAGGAAATTTCTCTTTCATTCTAGGTTGCTTCTCTCCTTGATTAGTTTCTATCCACTGCTTCTTGTCCTGCCTTCAGGTGCTTTGGAGAATAGGTTGACTCCCTCTTCTTTGTGGCAGCCCCTCAAATATGAGAACAATGCTATCATATCACCCCTAGTTCTTCTTTTCATTAAACTAGATTCCAATATACAACATTTTGCAATTCCTCTTTCATAAATATAGCCCATATTTGGTTATTACATTAGGTTTTGTTTTTCCTGGAAGATCTTAAAGATGCTCATTCCCATTTTATTCTCACAACAACTGTGTGAGATAGGTTGGGGGATAATGTCTGGTCCATTATCGTTCAGTGGGTGTCATATGGGTGAGGAGGCAACGGAATGCCAGGTCTAGCATTCTAATCCTTCCTCCACCGCAGACCCTCTCAGTTCTCCCTTTAAAGAAATTTGTATTGTCTCCTCCTCCATCTGAAGTCTTCCTACATCAAGTGGAAAAATTTCCCCCCTTACCTTCATCTACAAGTGCTGCCTGGAGGCAGCTGCATTTTTGCTCACCAGCTGGTGCCTCTGAAACACCTGGTGAGGCCTCCATCCGTCTGGGCCAAGAGTTCACGCCGGGCCTGTCAGAACCTGTTGAATGTGTCTTCCAGGGGTCTGTGTTTAGGCCTGCTTAGGTTTAGCCAGGTGGAGCTACAGGTGAAAGCTAGAAAAGAACTACTGCAGGGCTTTGTGATGCGAGAAGAAGACTTAGTACCCCACAAGATCTGGTCTGCTTTGGGCATATTATAATGTTTTTTCCCTGCCACCCAAGATTATATCTCTCTGGCAAATGGTCTTTGCTTGGGGGGCTATGACTGATGGCAGCTCAGTCCAAAACAAGGGGGCGCTTGGGGGAATAAAGAGTGGAAATGCATGAATTAAGGCCCCATGCGGATCTTGACCCTCTGTCCAATATTTTATAAAAATGCCCCCACCCCACAACTGAAACTGTGGGGCCCACCCTTTCTGAAGAGATTTGGGCAGTGGTGGGGTTCAGCCAATTCGCACCCCTTCAGGAGAATCGGTTAACTTTCTGATCACCTTGGTGAACTAGTTGTTGGAAGATACCATTAGGGCAGAGAACCGGTTGTTTAATTATTTGAATCCCACCACTGAATTTGGGGGAACGAAACACCCCCCTTCCCCCAGATTTTTGCATTCCTAACCTGGTAGCCCTTCTCTTTGCAGATGTAAACATTTTTTTTATAATTTTAAAAACACTGCTTAAAAGTAATATGTGAACCCAGTCAGATAATTCAACGAGTTTTCCTTCCAAGTGTGCATAAAACTGCATTTTAAGCCTGCTTAAAATACAATCCTAGAATCAATTAATGGGAAAGAAACTTTCTGGAATTTTGTGGGACTGGCTTTAGGGTATAAGTGTCGTCCTTAAAAAAAAAAACCCTGGGAAAATAAAACGAATGGTTTGCTAACATACCCTGACGAGAAGGCAACTGAACAATATTGATAGGTATATAATTATTGATATACGTTTCTACATAGTTTTTTGCAGTGGTGAAATGTAAAATTGGTTACTACCGGTTCTGTGGGCGTGGCTTAGTGGGGGGAGGTAATGTGACTGGGTGGGCGTGGCCAACTTTTTAAAAAAAACTTTTAAAGGCATTTTTTCTACAACTTCTTTGGCCGAAGAGGTTGCAGAAAAAATGTTTTTAAAAGGCTCTGCCGATTCCAGCTGAATTGCCTGATTGTCAGAGGCTTTTTTTTTTTAATTTTTAAAAGCATTTATTTGGCCGAAGAAAAAATGCTTTTAAAAGTTAAAAAAAAATCCCTCTGATGATCGCGTGGCTCAGCTGGGCATGGGGGGGAGGGTAGGGATTTTTGCTACTGGTTCTCCGAACCACCTGCCGCCATTGCTACCGGATTGGGCAATCCGTCCGAACCGGGAGCATTTCACCCCAGGTTGTTTGCCTTAAATTGAGGCCATCTAGCAATTAAGTAATCTCAAATTACTATATTGCGTATGAACATTCTTCTGCAAGTGTAATGCAGGGCAAACCTGTGGCGTGTATTTGTATTCATTCATGAATTCATTTTTCTGGGTGTGTGGAATAAAACTTCCCCGCAAGGGCCAGGTTTCCACAGCATGTTGAATTTAAAAAAAGCCTACTACCCATGAAAAGCATGAGCCAACATGCTGGCTGATCTGGTTTGCCTGGATGAAAAATGTGATGAGTCACATCAATGCCCATGCAAACCCTGTCTTTCTTGAATGATTATTTCTGGGTCCTGGACGAGTTGGTACTACATGTCAGGAAGGGGGCTGGAACTGCTAGAGGGCAGGGTGGAGGGTGGAGCACGTTTGGCCTTAGGAGTGGAGGGTTTTTGGATCCAACCTGCAGCCTTAATCTCACCAAGCACCCACATTTTGATACTGTGTGTCCTCTCTACTTGTCCCCCCCCATGTCTTCCATGCAATATTCATGAGTTTTTAATGACCAGTGGTGAAATCCAAATTTCTTTTACTACCGGTTCTATGGGCGTGGCTTGGCGGGCGTGGCAGGGAAAGATACTGCAAAATCTTCATTCCCACCCCACTCCAGGGAAAGGATACTGCAAAATCTCCATTCCCATCCCACTCCTGGGGGAAGGATATTGCAAAATCTCCAATCCCACCCCACTCTGGGGCCAGCCAGAGGTGGTATTTGCCAGTTCTCTGAACTACTCACAATTTCCACAACCGGTTCTTCAGAACCTGCTGGATTTCACCCCTGTTAATTAAACAATAACAACAAGAGGTTTAATAAGAGAAAGTTCCCCATTATACATCTCGGCTGAGAAGAGCTGCTTGATTTGTTTTCAGAAAAACTTGGGGACCGTTCAAGAAGATAGAATATTTGGGGAAAAGTGTATATTTTGGAATATCTTTGTTTGACCTTTTGAAGATGAGAAGGTCACACCTGATAGATTGCATACTCAGGTTCCCCAATGTGGTGCCTCCAGAGGTGAAGTTGGAACAAAATCAAGTCAGGAAAAGCTGCGTTTCAATATTTCATGTGGTTTCCCCAATGATTCTCCCAGTGGTTAAATATGGAGCTCCCAGAATTCCTGGAAACCGAAGTCCCAATACGCCTGGAGAGGATTGTTTTGGTGAAGAGCTGGTGCAAAAAGAGAGAGAGAGAGAGAGAGAGAGAGAGAGAGAGAGAGAAGATTTTGCCCTGTCCTTTGTTCAATCAGATGAAATTAGGACATCAGCGACATCTAGTGTCATCCATAAACAAGATTCGGCTTCTATTTATTATTAGGTTGTTGATGGAAAATGCGCTTGCCAGCTTTTCTCATCCATCCCTTGGGTAACAGAAGTCACCGGGAGCATTTAACTAGCCACGGCTTTTTTCTTATTTCCTTTCATCTGCCCCTTTCTCTCTCATGCCTTGAAAAGGAAAGGAGGCTTAGAGAATGGGATTTCCAGTTTCTTTCAGAATGGTTGCCATGGTGATGCCTGAGCAGACAATACTCCCTCCGTCTCCATTCCGCGCACTCATCCACCCGCCCACTGCAGTCTCAGCAACCTGTATGTTTGCTAAGGCGCCTGTCCTCTGACGCCATCGGATTAGAAAATATGAGCGGTCCCACAAAAAGAAGCAGAGCACCTTGTATGAATAACACCATTTCTACAGTGGTGAGCAATTTTCATATCTGTACAGATTTTTTTTAAAAAAAAATTCAGAAGCATACATAGAGATGCACCGTCACGCATACAAAGGCAATGGCTAGATGGCAAATGATGCTCAGCAGCTCAGATTTATTTAATTGAGACCACATTTCCATTTGAAATGCCCAAAGCAGCTGGGAATAAAATGAAAGCAAACACATAATACAAAACTAAAGCAGATCTCTGTATGGACCCATTTCTCCCTTTCCCTGGAACAATTCTGCTAATTGTAGCACTGATGTCTCTTTGATGTCTCTTAATAAACATGTTTCATACCAGATGTTTTGCATGAATTGCCTTGACTTGTCATAAAGTCATACAGACACCTCCACACACCACATCACAGACCATGCTCTGTATAAATATGGGGGGGGGAGGGGAATCTAGACATACCTATAGGAATTCCCTACTCTTCATGTCCCCTCCCTCTTAAACCAATCCAATCAATTCAGTAACAGTTCAGTAATCAGTTCTCTAACAGCATGATGAGGTGTAATTTAAAATACAGCCAGGGCTGGCAGACATGCAACCAGCTGTGGGTGTTATTAACACCTAAAGAACTCCTGGCAGGACTGGCATTGAGACATGCAATTACCACTTAGTATGGAGGGTGGAGACAAAGCAAGAACAGGAGACTATTCCCACAGGGCCTGTGGGCGAGGCAATTGAACTGACTGTCAACATTCACTTTTTAAAAACACAAAATCACAGCGGGTTCAGCTTCTTCGGGGCTTCAGCTTTCCAAACCCTGAGCTTTTTGAAAATATCCTATCAGATTCCCTACTATGAATGTAACACTGAATTATTGTTTTTACTAAAGGGCCCCACCTCCCAACAATGATCCCTAAAGTCATTTTGTGAGCCAGCCAAAAAAAGAATAATGATTGGAGTCTCTTTTTCCCCCCAGTATCTGCAGCATGAGTTGTTCCCAGGCTGTAACCTGGGGGTAGAAATTGGTGTGAAATGCATCTTTAGTTTGGGGAATATGGAGCACCATCTTCATAACCTCTAAGTAGCTTAAAAGTAAAGCACCGCCCCCTAGAGTCGGCAATGACTAGCATGTATGTGCGAGGGCAACCTTTACTTTTACCTTTAAAGGTTCCCCTCGCACATATGTGCTAGTCATTCCTGACTCTAGGTGGCGGTGTTCATCTCCGTTTCAAAGGCGAAGAGCCAGCGCTGTCCGAAGACGTCTCCGTGGTCATGGGACCGGCATGACTCAACGCCAAAGACGCATGGAACGCTGTTACCTTCCCACCAAAGGCAGTCCCTAATTTTCTACTTGCATTTTTACGTGGTTTCGAACTGCTAGGTTGACAGAAGCTGGGACAAGTAACGGGAGCTCACCCCGTTATGCAGCACTAGGGATTCAAACCACTGAATTGCCAACCTTTTGCTCAACAAGCTCAGCGTCTTAGCCACAGCCTGCTTAATAAGGAGCAAGCAAGTTGCAAAGAATGATTCTTCTGAATTAGCATGGGAGCCTCAAGGCAAATGTGGAAATGAGATTAAAATTGTTTTGACTAGAATAATGTATAGGTGTTTTTCATGATATCTAGCCCGCATCATCACCATCATTTTTCTTATAGCAAATGTTTTTGAAGATGACATAGACTGAGTGGCTTTATAGACTCTGATATTATCTATAGCTACATAACCTAAATGAATTCAAATGGAGTCGGAACAATCAAGGCTCCCATTTTCTCTCATACTTCATGTATTTGAAAAAGTAGAAATCAGAAAGATGCAGAAATGGGATTTTTCATTAATCAAATTTATATCTCACAAAAATGACTATGGGCAGTGTACAACAATCCAATAAAAAAGTAAAAAAAAAACCTCAATCATTACCTAACTAAAACCATGATATAATAATTATTTTAAAAAGCATTAAGAACTGTAAGTTCAGAACAAAAATAGGAAAAGAGAATAATAGATGGAGGGATGTTGATGATAACAGACCCATATCACAAGGACACCTGTTCTCTAGGGTCTCCAGCAGGGGTGAAATGTAAAATTTGTTACTACCGGTTTTGTGGGCGTGGCTTGGTGTTGGGGAGTAATGTGACTGGGTGGGCGTGGCCAACTTTTTTTTTTACTATTAAAATCATTTTTTCTACAACCTCCAGCTGAAGAGGTTGTTTAAAAATGCTTTTAAAAGGCTCTGACAATCAGGCAACTCAGCTGGGATCACCAGAGAAGCCTTTAAAAAACTTTTAAAGGGTTCTGACGATTCCAGCTGAGTTGCCTGATCTCCAGAACCCTTTAAAAGCTTTTTTACAGCCTCTTCGGCTAAGGAGGTTGAGAAAAAAATGCTTTTAAAGGGTTCTGACGATCCCAGCTGAGCCGTGCGATCATCAGAGGCTTTTTTTAATTTTTAAAAGCATTTTTTTGGCCAAAGAAAAAATTATTTTAGAAATTAAAAAAAATACCCTCTGATGATTGCACAGCTCAGCTGGGCATGTGGGGGGGGCAGGGATTTTTGCTACTGGCTCTCCAAACCACCCGCCTCTATCGCTACCAGATCGGGCGATCCGGTCCGAACCGGGAGCATTTCACCCCTGGTCTCCAGGCCTGCTGGCATAACCAGGTTTGAGGAAAGCTCAGGAGTTATGAGGCTGACCTCATCTCTGGGGAGAGAAATTCCACAATGTGATCACAATATCAGGCAAGGCCCATTGCCCAAGGCCTGCTAAATACAGTTTCCTAAACAACAGAATCCATAACATGTCCATTCTGTTGGAAGTGCTGGGATGGGCAAAGTGGGAAGAGGCAGCCACTCAAACAAGCAGATACTATGCCATGTAGGACTTTAAAGGTCAATACCAGCTCGAAGTGAACCTGGTAAACAAGCTGGTAACTAATGCAGTTTGCGTAGCACAGATGTGATGTGCATTCTGGCAATGTTGCATTTTGCAACAGCTGAAATTTCTGGATACCCTTCAGGAGCAGCCCCATATAGAGTGAATTGCAATAGTCCAACTGGAGGTGACTAAGGCATAACTCTTGGTTCATGAAGAAGCCTCATTATTAGTTTGCTAACCTGTTCTTTTGCAAAGATTAACACTCTGAATTTGCAGAGTATAAACTTCAGTCTAATGCATTCCTTTTGTTCGTATATATTCCTTTCACTATGTAAGCATCAATATGGGAATTAATGCAGACTAAAAGATTCATAGTTATTAAGTTCGAATCAGGGGTGAAATCCAGCAGATTCTACAGGTTCTGGAGAACTGGTAGCAGAAATTTTGAGCTGTTTGGAGAACCAGCAAATACCATGTCTGGCTGACCCCAGAGTGGGGTGGGAATGAAAATTTTGCAATATCCTTCCCTCAGGAGTGGCCACGCCCACAGAACAGGTAGTAAAAAAAATTGGATTTCACCACTGGTTCGAATGGTTTCATAAATGGTAATTTGTTTCTTGATCTGTCTATGTGATGACCCAGGGCGTGACACAAAGGCAACACAACCAGAGAACCGATATGAGTCCCTTTATTATCACCAACTGTGCCCTCAATGTCCCTTTCAACTCTCCGGCCTGGAGACAGCTCTTCCATCAACCTGTAATAGTCTTTGGCTGGCGATACTTCAGTCCCAAATGCTGTAAGCAGAAAACTTCTAACAAAAAATCCAAAGGCAAGACAAGGTAATTAATCCGGAAGGGCAAGCAAAATAAGGAAGTAGCACGGCAATAAATCAAGCCAGTTGGGAAGATGCCAGGATTCAAAGAAACACCAGATAAACTCAGCATTTGTTCCTGACAAATGCCCCTCCCATTTGCCTTTCCTTTTAAACTCCACCAGCAGCTGTGCCTTGTAAAGAGGATCGGGTCCCTTTCCTCCCTTGTAAACCACACAACCCACATTGCTCTCTTCTCTGTTCTTCCCTGCACTGCCTAGGATGAGGAGGGGGTCGGCCTTGGTCTTCATCTGAACCCCCCCTCCCTTGTTCTATCTCTCCCCTGCTCTGCCCAGCCTGACTTTGCTCTTCCCCAGTTTTTTCCACAGCCAATGGATCCACTCTCTCACTCTTTGTCAGCCGTTCCCCTTCCCCTTCGGATTTAGACTCTGACAGGGGCATGACAGTCTAGCAACTTATCAGATGGTGCTTGGGAAACTAGAAAGAGCATTTTAGAACAAGGTAGTGAAGCAGTAACCCCACTAGGCACGGCCAATTTACCATTCCTCTAATGGAGCTGTGGTGGCGCTGTGGTTACAATGCAGTACTGCAGGCTACTTCTGTGACTGCCAACTGCCAGCAGGTTGGCAGTTCGAGTCTCACTGGCTCATGGTTGACTCAGCCTTCCATCCTTCTGAGGTCAGTAAAATGAGGACCCAGACTGTTGAGGGCAATTAGCTTTCTCTGTAAACTGCTTAGAGAGGGCTGTAAAGCACCGTGAAGTGGTATATAAGTCTAAGTGCTATTGCTATTTCTTAGATCGCTCATCATTGGATGTGTTGGTTAAGACTTACAGGAGTTAAATTCACAACATTGTGAGGATCACAGATTTCCTACTTCTGAAGCACAGAGGATTAAGAGTTAATCCATGGACAAAGATACTAACATTTTCAGCACCATGGACAGCACTCCAACAATCCTGTATCTTGACCAGCTGCCTCAATTACTGTGCCATTAAAATGTTATAATGCAGCTTAAACTTTATGAACCAAATGAAAACCTATAGCTTTGTGTTTGGGGGTGAGAGGAAGGGAGGGAAGGATTGAGGGAAAGAGGGAAAGAGGAAGAGAATGTCAGAAGTGAGGAGGTTTATTTTATTTGCAGTTTCTGCCTTGGCTTACTGTTCTGCTTTTTAATGATGTCTCTGCCATGTTCAATCTGCAATAATATTTTTTTTACAGATATTGTCTGCTTCAGTTTTAAATCCCTTTTCCAGCAATATGAAGACAACCACAATGGATCAATACATTTCTTGAAACTTGGGTAAAATATAAAAACAGGAAAAGTAAGGATAATAAAATGCCCAATCATTTGAAAGATATGAAGTTACCGAAGCAATAAGTATAACATCACATATGATGCAGCTAAATTTGTTTTGCAAATATTAAAGCATGCAAATAAATTACAATAGAATTAGATATGCTTTAGCAAAGTATAAATATTATACCCAGATTGAATTATATTATGTATTGTGTTATTAACATATTAACATTGATGGGTATATAGTTTTAAATCAGTTTATGCTATATTATTGTAATGCAGTTTTGCTGTGCAAATCTTTTGTTGTTCCAATATAAAATACATTTGTGATAAGAAACCAGCTTTAAAAAGCTTTTTAATATTTTAAAATATTTGCAATGGACAGACATCTGGCTTTGCAGGTCTGGGTTTTTTAAACTGCTTTATGAAGATTTAATAACTAGAACCAAGTGATTTAGCAGCAAACTGAATAAAGAATATGACATTTAGCCCATTTGTTTCCAACCCCAAAAACGAGTTCTATATCTTCAAATAAAAAGCCACATCCAAATTTTCTCTTATCTTAACTTCAGCAGTCAGATTTGTCTTACATTTAAAATAAAATTTAAAGTGTGGCATAGCCAAAGAAATAGAACAGAATTACACCTTCTGACCCATTGCAAATCAAAGAGCCTTCGTCTGCCTATCTCTTAAAGCACAATAAAAATGTTGGAAGCAGTAGTGAATTACTTTCTGTTCCTGCCACCTATATAATTTAAATCGTCTTTTTATGTAAAAAGACAAACAATACATCTTGGGTTTTTTTTAAATAAAATCTTCAGTTTATGAGGAAAGAGAAAGCACGTGTAAATTTATTTATGCAACTATAAGCAACAGCAACAAAAAAGAAAGCTAAGGCATATGTTTTAATTTCTGCAGCACAGAAATTGTCTTCTCTCTAATAGAGTGGGTCTGTATATAGCTCAGCCCTCATACTTTCTTTTAGTCTATAGCGCAGATAATGACTCCTTATTCCTACTTTGTCCATCTTGGGTCCATTCTGGAAAATTACTGGCTGCTGCAGCTGCCTAATGCATATATCTGCACCATTTTGAAATTTGAAAAATCAAGAGAAGAAACTCTTTCTTTTTGCTACTTTGCATGCTTCATGCACTACATGAATACATAAACAATGGACATAGAACACAACATTTTTTAAATTTACTACGGACATTCACTATCTTCTTTTTCAGGTTTTTTTTTTGGGGTAAAGGTATTGCAACCAGGCTTCATTGGTTAGGATTTTGGTGTTTGGGGAGACTGTTCCTTGAGCCTCTGAATGTGGTGGGATGAAGTCAAAGCTGTTGATTTTCCTGAAGATGCTTCGTCTCTGAGGGCATCTGATTTTGAGGTTTGCACGCATTTGAACCAACCTTTCCTATGGAATGCAAAGCAGCATTGGAAACAGATTTCCAATTTGTCTCATGATACCATGAATCTTGGCAATCGGGATGGCAGCATCAGCATTATGGGTATTAGCATGACAAGCACCGTCTCCAGAGTGGAACACAGCATCATAAGCATCACCTTCTCTCCTTGTATTCTGCATCTGTGCTGTTGGGTACCAGACTATACCATTCTCACCTGCTGGGGAGGGGAGAGGGATGGGAGATAAATGTTGACTTTCCCCCTGATCTTACTGGTGAATGGTGTATCCCTACATTAGCTTTGCAAGGAGAGAGGTTGCTCCCATTGCTGCCAAGAGGGTCCAGAGGCGGACCCAATTGACTAGATAGAGCTGGTTGCTGAGGATTGCAGAAGACTCCAGGACTTGCGAGGAGCCGTATCAGGCTGTTGTTTCCCACCCCCTCCTATACATACCCCCCCACTCCTTCTCTCCAAAGCGCAGGAGCAGAAGGAATTCCTTTCCCCATAGAAGCTCCCTGCAGGAGGCAAGCAGGAGGGGAGAAAAACAGCGCTTTGAAAGGAAGCTAGTTAGAAAGATTCCCATCTGCGAATTCCATCTCCTTCGGAGCGAATGTCCTCCTCCTCCTTTTGAAACAGATCCCCGGTAGGCGAGCGATCTCTTTGCTATCCCCACAACAAGCTGCTCCCGGGAAATCAGTGCTAGAAACTTCGCCCAGCGATCGAAACCCCCGAGAGACCTTCTTCCCAAGGCTGACTGACCAGATCGCCTTTTCGGTGGTTCCTTTTTCTAGGGCAACTTGGCAAGCCTTTTCTCGAAGAGAGCTTCTGGTGGAGGTCGTTGGAATCCCTTCCAGTGATTATCCCGAGGAAGAGCCCCTCGTCTTTCCCTCCAGAGGTACCCCAATATATAGCGACCCCCCACCCATCTGTGGGACACCCATAACCCTTGAGACTTCAAACCGCTTGTCGAGATGAATTACCTCCGCAGGCGACTCTCTGACAGCAACTTCATGGCCAACCTGCCCAACGGCTACATGACCGACCTCCAGCGCCCTCAGCCACCGCCGCCGCCGCCCAGCGCCACCTCTCCATCGCCGGGCAGCATCTCCCCAGCTGAAAGGCCACCGGCGGCCCCCAGCCCTGGAGCCGGAGCCGGTGGTGGTGGTGGCGGCGGAGCCGGAGGTTTTTTCTCGTCGCTGTCCAACGCGGTGAAGCAGACGACCGCGGCGGCGGCAGCCACCTTCAGCGAGCAAGTCGGCGGGGTGGCTGGCTCTGCAACATCGTCGGGACGCAGCAAAGTACTACTGGTAGTCGATGAGCCAGGGACGGACTGGTAAGGTCCTGAGAAGGGGAGAAGGGCATTCATCCATCCATGCTTAGCCTTCCTTCCTTCCTTCCTTCCTTCCTTCCTTCCTTCCTTCCTTCCTTCCTTCCTTCCTTCCTTCCTTCCTTCCTTCCTTCCTTCCTTCCTTCCTTGTCATTTTCCCCATTCAGATTCAAATGAACTGTGAGTTATAGATGGGGGGAAGGGGCAAACTGGGATTTCCAAATTACTTCATATTGAACTTCTTCACATAAAGAAAGGTGGGGGTAGCGTAAGGGGGGAGAAATAGCCTCCTTTGTTTCACCCCCATCCAGTTATAGGGTCTCTTAGGCTCTTTTTGACGAGGGCCTGTTTCCTCACTAGTTACTTATATTTGCTTCTAGGATCACCCAGAGTTGTTGAAGCAATATGCAACATATCCCCATTACTATTGTCTCAGCAAAATAATGGCTCAGTGGTGCAGGAAGAAGCAATCAGTTGTAAGCAGATGAGATGATGTAGTCTTATATCCTAGCTCACAATCCCTTGATATCCTTTAGTAGGGCATCATCCACTGACATTCTTGCCTCCTTTTTCACTTTATCTTTGTGGACTTTCTCTCAGTTCTTTATTTGCTCCTTAATTTTAGTACCCACCTGTAATTTCCTCCATAGGGCTATTCTTCTGCTGAAGCTATATATTGGCAGAGCTTGATTTCTGTCTGTTCCATGTCTGAGCAAAGATTAAGTATCTGTAATCTTTTGGCATGATGGAGAGAAATACGAAGAACAGGACAAGAGGGTGTTAGGGTGAGATCTATTGGAGATACACTTGGGTGTTGCACTAGAGTCTAGTCCTATTCAAGGGCCACTGTTGTTCAGTTAGTCCCAATGAGGAAATGCACAGTGACAAGAAAGGGAGAGAACACTTCCTGTGAATTTTTTTTTGCAATGCAGTATTTACAAGATGTGAAAAAGGAAGTGCTGTTTCCAAGGGTGCGAAATAGCAGTTTGGGAATTCCAAAAATACCAAGTTTTGTATCATAGATCTACCCAGTTTGGGGCTGGATTGTGAAAACAATCAGCTGCCAGTTTGGTAGTTCTCCTACCTTGCACATTGAATTGTTGGTCTCTTTTTCCTTTCAGTTCAGCTTTAGGAGTTACGGTGGCTTTAATAATTAATTAGAAGATTCGGGGATGTGATCTGGGCAATCTCCTCACCACCACTTCATGAAAGATTAAGGAACAGCATCTTACATTTTTCTGCAGCTTATTGGTGGAGCCACTTGATTTGCTTCTTTTCAAAGATGTTTAAGGAGGAT
Organism: Ahaetulla prasina; assembly: GCF_028640845.1. Classification (NCBI taxonomy): domain Eukaryota; kingdom Metazoa; phylum Chordata; class Lepidosauria; order Squamata; family Colubridae; genus Ahaetulla; species Ahaetulla prasina. Next base: position 173,107,730 of record NC_080540.1, read on the forward strand.
GGCAATTTGCCCAGCCTGTGATTAGAAATATTCAAACATTACACAGTGTGGTCTAATTTTAACTGAAACATATTCAGAGACTCTCAGATCTCCTAATAACAAGCACATTGATCTCTATCTGATATATATCTAACAGTCATGCTAGTCTCTTTCTCTTATCCTATCATGCCTTAAATTGGTTTTCCATCATCGGGTTTCAGATCTCCTGGTAATTCTTCCGGAGCCTACATTTTCTCTTTCCTTGCTTCCTTTTTTCAGCCTTCAGAGTTATTTAGCTGTGGACCCTTTTTGGCTTGAACATTCACTAGTTCATAGATCTTCACATCCCAAAAATAAACGCAGAGAATTTATGTGTATTTGTGGCCTGTTTACAGTAGAATTATGGTATACTAATGAGGAAATGCAGGCCTTGAGGTATCAGTCTATTTGTGATTCAAGATCTTTCACAAAGTGTAAATCCAGTCTGGATATAAAGTTAGAAGGGATGTGATCTATGACATGTAGTTTAATCAACTAAATGAATTAAATTTCTTCTTAGTGAGTCATCCTATGGAATTCTTCTTGAGTTTTCTATTTTGCTTCCTTGGTTTCTGGTATTTGGTGCAGTCTTTTTAGTACAGGAAATGAAGAAGCATGACTTCTCCAAAAGGGATATCAGTATAAGAATGGATTGTTAATTAAGTACAACAAAGGGTTTTGTGGCATCTTAAAGAGTGAAATATATACAGTAAAGGCAAAAATTAAGGGTTAATATAACATGACAATACTAATTTATATAATCCTATGATCTTTTTTCATGTACTGAGAATCAACATGAATAGATTAAGTGAGAAATGATAAACTCAGTCCCTATCAGACAATTCCCAAGATCCAGCAGGGAGACTGAAATCTCATGGCTTCCTGATGATGTATGGAGGCCAGTTTATATGACTGGAGTATGGATTGTGGGTGAATCAGCATTGAGAAGGAATGGGTCAATACCCTATTTCATCATTGCTGAATGATAGAGTTCTATAGGCTGGAAAGGCCAGGCATCCACCGAGGAAGAGTTTTGGGTTTTGTTTTGTTTTGGAGTTTTTTTGTTTTTTTTTTTAAAAAAAACTCTTACATTTTTCGAGAAATTTCTGATACTGACCACTGCCAGCAAGCAGATAGACAATTCTATCTACTATCTACTTGGGGAACATAAATACAGCATTCGTGATCCAAGTTGGAAGACCAACCAAGATTTCCTTTAATGCCTTTGGATAACTTGATACATGAACAAGGAGAATTTATGGAGGAAAAACACCTTTCCTGAACCTGAAGGGCTCACTCTGGCCTGTACCTTCTAGATCATGGGTCTCCAACCTTGGCAACTTTAAGACTTGCAAAGCTGGCTGAGAAATTCTGGGAGTTGAAGTCCACAAGTCTTAAAGTTGCCAAGGTTGGAGACCCCTGTTCTAGATTGCCCTGCCTTCCATTCTCATGGTAACCTCCAATGGCAGCACGTGCTCTGTTACTATTGGCAGACATGTTGCCTCTTCATAATGTTTATGGATCGTTCCTCTTTCAAGGGCTCTGAAGTAAGTAATCTGTTATGGATGGAGTTCTTCCATATTTCATATGCACAGAAGCTGACAAGGTTGCCCAGTCCTTCACTTTCAAGGTCTTCAAGAAAAAGAGGAACGTTGCCCAAAGCAAGAAAGTGCACAATCAGTTATGCTCTTGAATGAAATGTTGAAAAGGAGAGGCTGCTAGAGGCTGCTAGGTTAGCCTGACTAGGTGGCTCGGTGGCTAAGACACTGAGCTTGTTGATCAGAAAGGTTGGCAGTTCGGCGGTTCGAATCCCTAGTACAGGTCTCCTGTGTGAGCAGGGGGTTGGACTAGATGACCTCCAAGGTCCCTACCAACTCTGTTACTGTTAAATGCTTGGTAGGAATATTATGGGCATATCTCAAAGTAAAACTGCTGTGAAGTATATTAAGAGGCAGGATTAAACATTGGTCATTAGGAATCCATAATTTCTCTCTCTAACTAGAAGACTTAGTTTAAATAGTGTTTAGCAAGATGGAGAAATAGAATCATGGGCTGGATTTCATATATTCAGAAGAACTGGGTTATCAAGGATGGAGAGAAATTTGAGGCCAAAACAATGGTGTTCTTGCTTACTTGTGCTTTTCCAAATGGGAAATAACCTTGAATTTAAGATGACCTTTTCAATAGAAGCATATAGTGGAAAAATCTGTCGCCCTATATTTTTATATTCTTAGCAAACCTAAATGTCTCTCTATTTGAAAAGATAAATTATTTGAGGGGTTGGGAATTGAGATATCCTTTCAGATGAATTTAGTACTTGCATATCTACTTTATAGGAAAATGCAAGGCTAAACATGAGGACAATATGGTAGTCAAGGCAATATTTGTCCAACGTTTTTAACCTGGACAAATGCCTACCATAAATCTAAAGGCTGTTTGGGTGGTGTTGATAGGGAGCAATCATTAGCCTCCAAATACAGTCATAGGGATTGCAAGAGAGGAAGCATCTTCCAGATTTGGTGATCTTTCAGGAGTAGCTAAGCTTGCAAAGCCCCTCAACTTTCAAGAAGAATTTCAGCCAGCTCCTTGACATAGAAATGCCCTCATCTGATGAAATCCTGCCTCCCATGAAAGCTTCCAGCCTGGTGCTGGAACCAGCTTGTTTTCCAGATGGGTTTTTGCATAGTCATTGCTGGAGCCTGGTCTCCTGATAGCAAGAAGGCACTACTCTCTTGGGAAAAAAAAAAAAAAGAAGACCAGCAGTCTGTTGGCCAATCATACTGCTGGCTATTCCCATTATTATTAGTTTTTATGTAATGGGATTTGCAATAAAAAGTTACAGTCTGTATTTTCCATCCCATCTGGAATGCTCCCATTTAGCTGCCTTGCCACCAGCATCAATTTTCACCATCTTACTATGTTTCACCAAAGGAAGTGAAAAATCTTGTGCCTCCCCCCTTAATTAAAGAGAAATAGATAAACTCCAGTAGGCAGGAGGGTTCTGTATGCCCCCGAATGTTGCTAATTTCTATTGTAGCATTGATTTTTGGAGATTTAAACCAGCTATTAGGGTATTGGACAGCAATTTATCTTCATTCTCTAGACTATTAGCTCTGGAACGTCACTAAGCATGCTTAGTCCTCTAAAGGCTGTTTGGGTGATTGTCCAGTGGTGGGATTCAAGTAATTTAACAACCGGTTCTCTGCCCTAATGATTTCTTCCAACAACCAGTTTGCAAAACTGCTCAGAAAGTTAACAACCGGTTCTCCCGAAGTGGTGCGAACTGGCTGAATCCCACCACTGGGATTGTCTTCTTTTTATTTGTTAAATTCTTTTACTTACTATATTTTCCTTTATCTGAGGGACATAGTACAACATTTTATCCTCCTGAACATCCTGCTTGATCAGCCACTGAGCTTCGTGGCTGAGGGCTGATTGGAACCCTAGTTTCTAGGAGTCTGGTTCCATTGGATTCAATATGGCTGTAGTGCATCCACATTAATGTTGGTTTCCATAGAAAGGACATAGAGGCACCCTCCATCTATGTATAGATGAACTCCAGAGAAATAAGAGCCTTCTTAGGAAACTGGAAACCCTGGAAGGAGTGATGTGACCATGACTGCATCATTTTTCCCCCCAGTTCATGTTTTTTTAGGACAGTGTATTCACTTATTTTGGCGTATCCTCCATGGGACTCAAGCTGCTTCTTCTCTTTGATCCTCACAACAACCTTGTGACGTAAATTAGCCCGAGAGAATGACTGGTCACCAACTGGACGTCATTGCTTAATGGGAATTTAAATCTGCAGTGACCCAGACCAAGCACTAGGCAATGCATCATATTGATTCCACTTGTCCTGTTTGAGTGTTGAGCTTTTGTGCATCTTCCTTTGCTGTGTAATAGTCAGGAGACAAAGAAAAACCAGAGCTCAGCGTTCTCTGAAGAAACAAGCTGATCTTGAGTGTCAGCACTGCAGAATATAGACGTCTGACATGATTGAACATTTCTATGCTAAATATCAGAGAAGATAAATATAGCCTGGTCTTCTTCTAGGCCTCCTACTTTTTTTGTGAGGAAATATTCGTGGTTTTTTTTTTTTAATATTGCCTATAGGGAACATACAACATATATGCACGTAAAAAATGCAAGTAGAAAAATAGGGACCACCTTTGGTGGGAAGGTAACAGCATTCTGTGCACCTTTGGCATTTAGTCATGCTGGCCACATGACCACGGAGACGTCTTCGAATGGTGCTGGCTCTTCGGCTTTGAAATGGAGATGAGCATCGCCCCCTAGAGTCGGGAACGACTAGCACGCATGTGCGAGCGGAATCTTTTACCTTTACCTTTATAAGGAACATTGCATGAGCCTCCCATCTGTCTCAGCAATTTCTCACTCCTGAGAACAAGCTATCTTCATGTTAACTTTACCCACCTGTTTTTCAGTGCTTTGATAAAATATTGAGAAATGAAAGTTTTCTAGGTTGCAGTTCTGAGAGCTCAGTCTTATGGTTAGTATATGCTAAGGCGAACTGATCAATAGCGAGCAGCAAGGACCTCTATGTTTGGTTCCATGTAATGGTTATCTGGATACTTGTTTCCCTGCTTTTTAAAAATGTATATGCAGCTCATAGCAATAGGTACTCATTTTACTAATGTATGGGTCCACATATCACAATATAAAGTATAGGCTGTAAAATACTGTATGAACAGATCATTGTCTGAGCTCACAATGTGTTTTATAAACCTTAATTTATGGTGTTCTTCATTATGTGGTACGATTCAGTTATAGTCTAGTCTGTAAACCAAACAAACCTGGGCACAGCCCAGGACTATCAGAGCTAGGACTGCAAGAATGCAGACACCCACTTGATAAAAGATAAATAACAGTTAAAACAAAAGGGGGAGGGGGAAGAGTATATTGATAACCACTCATTAGTAAGAAGGGTGCAAGTCTTAACTCTATATCTTCTTTTCTTCTTTCTTATCTTTCCTTTGATTCTTTATATTTTTATTGCATTTCAAAAATCTAATACAAATACAATTTTAAAAAACATTGGAATTGCTCCTGGCCCCATGGAGTGGTGATTTAGATTTTTCCAATCCAGATCCAATAGGCTTAACGTTTGTTTTCCTCTTTGGTTGACGTGTAGGTTCTACCTTGGTACTTTATATTCAATGATAGTGTAAACCAAGGGTCTCCAACCTTGTCAACTTTAAGACTTGTGGACTTCAGCTCCCAGAGTTCCTCAGCCAGCAAAGCTGGCTGAGGTACTCTGGGAGTTGAAGTCCACAAGCCTTAAAGTTGACAAGGTTGGAGACCCCTGGTGTAAACCATGGTGGACCTTTTTCCCAAGCTGGTGCCCTCAAGATCAGTGGTGGTTTCAAAAATTTTTACTACCAGTTCTGTGAGTGTGGCTTAGTAGGTGTGGCTTGGTGGACATGGCAGGGGAAGGATACTATAAAATCTCCATTCCCACCCCATTCCAAGGGAAGGTTACTGCAAAATTCCCATTTCCTCCTGATCAGCTGGGACTTGGGAGGCAGAGAATAGATGGGGGTGGGGCCAGTCAGAATCTTTACTACCGGTTCTCCGAACTACTCAAAATTTCTGCTACCGGTTCTCCAGAACTGGCCAGAACCTGCTGAAACCCACCTCTGCTCAAGATATGGTGGACTTCTACTGCAATCATTCTTAGTCAGAAAGATCTTGGGGACTTAAGAGAACTGAGCTACATTTGGACAGCACAAGTGTTACAGTTGTGTATCATTTGAATATAGAGTCAGGTCAAAGTTAGGCAAGAAAATCTTGGGTTTAACTGGAGCTACTCAAACCTCAGTGTCTTTTTAACAAGTCTCTTAAAGGTGACACACCATTGCTGGTCATAACAGATGGAGAGGACAAGGGAGGAGATTTAACCAACTGCACTTAATATTTGGTTTTCTATCTAGATTTAATTTCTTTACAGTACTCCTTCCATGTTAACATATATCCATCTATAAAACTGCAATAAATTTGATTTCAATGATTGTGCTTTTAGATACGTATCTATCTGAGGGGCGATGTATGCTGCTCTACCTAGTCCTCCTCCTCTTTAATCTCATTATGATATAGACCCCTCCCCCTATTTTTTCTTTAGTTCCACCTCTGCACCTTCTGTTTTTATAGTTAGTTCAAGATCCAAAGCTTTGTCATCCAAGCACACCGTGTGCTTGGCACGGCAATTGCCATCCAGACAATCTGAGCACAGAGATGCCAAGGCCTGGGAAAGGAAAGTTCTTGAGATATGAAGTCCACCCCCGCCACCCCACCCCAAACGCCAGAGGAAACGTCTTCTTATGAGATCTGGGACATGGGACATGGAAAAACACAGACACATATGTAGGGCATATTATCCCATAATTTATAAGATATTATTTTTCTAGCATGCGTGTACAGTGTATGTGTGAATCCTGGAAAGTTCAGATAGTTACAGTAGGCTATATGAATTTGTAAATAAATAGCAACCTGCAACACCTACCTATGTATGGATAATCTTTTAAAAAAGGGAATGGATTTGGACCTGGTTTATACTTGAAAGGGAGGTTTTTAGAATAGATTAAAAAGTTTTTTTTTTTTGAAAAAGCAATGGTAAACCACTTTAATACTATTGCTAAGAAAACTAAGTGGACATGTCCACATAGTAACCAGAAGTTGAGTTCAGTTTTAGTGAGATTTTCTTTTTTCTTCTCTCTCCATAGTGACTCCAAAGTCAGATAGTTAACTGCTTTTGTCATATATTTTTTTAATGGCTTGGCAGTGCTTTGGTAATAATTTGAAAAAGGTTCTTTGGAGCCCTGCCATGAAACCTTAGGAAAAGTCACGGCTGCTTCGAAGAGTTGCAGACATGTGCTATGTTCGTGCCTCCATCTGCTTCACAGCACCCTTCTGGAATCAAATGACATAACCCCAATTTTTCTTCACCCACAGAATTCACCCTCTCGAAAGTGGAATCGTGAGGTTTCGCAGGGGTAGATTTTCATTAAAGAATGAGACCAAAGACAGTTTCCATCAACAGCAATGAAATATGATAATGAAATGGAACCTCTGTGTCAGAGTTTTCTGCTGCTAGATTCACAGTGTATTTATACACACACACACACACACAAAACACCCCCCCCCCAAGGTAATTTATTGTCTTTGAATCCCGTTTTTGAGGCTCCCCAAATAATATTCTTGGCTGCTATTGGGAGACAAAGACATTGGTCCAAATGGAGCTTTAGACTGAGACTGAGTATACCTAATATCCCAATGTTCTCAATCAATTCTAATAAGATACTAAATTAATTAAAAACACTGTATTAAATTGGGAGGGGTGACTACACAAATACTTTGTTAAAAAGTCCTTGGTAAAGTAATAGAGTGTATTTTTGTGAGGTGGCCTTTTCTTATAGGAGGTTTTTAAGCCACTGAGGCTAGCATGTGCCAGACTGATCCAGATGTTCCCAGATGCATCCCCATCCCAAACCTCCACATTTAGCTCCTGGTTAGATTGCAGATGATTGCAGATTGCAGCTACAAATGGATTCCCTTTCGAAAGGAACACGATCTGCTTGAAGCAGAGGACAGCGGAGATGAGAAAAGGGAGCTGAGCCATGGCACCCTCATGTCCTCCCGGGTTTTACTCAATACTTCTCCTTGATGTGCTGCTCATCCCCCCACCTGACTGCTCGCTGAGAAAGGGGAGGCTCTTCCGCAAAGAAGCCGGTGCTTTAGGAGGATTGAGCCACAGGGAGCAGAACTGCTGGCATTTCTCACTGGATCCCTGCTGGGGACGCTATGTTAGGATGCAGAGGTTGGTTGTTTCCCAGCAGGCCAAGATGGAGGGTGTCAATGCCTGGGAGGCCGCACAGCCCTAAGGAGGGGAAAGTGTGGCTCTGCTCTCCTGCTGTCTCTCCTTGGTATGTGATCCTGACTAAGGGATGATCAAAAGGCTGCCTTGTAGGCCTTGCCATCTCCCTCATCCTTCCCTCGCGTTGTCCCAAGCACAGCTTTCAGGCTTTGCTTGAACCATCTGATCCTATTTGCCCCCTCCTCTAATTCTTGTCTAAGGTATAGAGATTTGGGATACTACTTCTCGTTCTCCTTTATCCCTGGCTCCGCTGAAGGCTTCAACTGCTTTGAATGGCTAGATGGCCTTTGGCTTCTTGCTCACTTTTCTGGGAATTTCCCCTGCATGCTTAAATATTATTCTTTCAGCCTCTGGCTGGACAGGGTTATGGCCCTTGGAAGTGTTGTTGCAGCTGTACAGGTAGCCCTCAACTTACAGCAGTTCATTTAGTGACCAAAGTTACAACAGCACTGAAAACAGTGACTTACGACCATATTTCACACTTAAGATCATTGCAGTATCCCCATACTCATGTGATCAAAATCCGGATTCTTGGCCACTGACTCATATTTATGACAGTTGCAGTGTCAAGGTGTCACGGGATCACCTTTTGTGACTTTCTTACAAAACAAAGTCAACAGGGAAGCCAGATTCAATGAACAACCATATTACTAACCTACCGTATTTTTTAGAGTATAAGACACACTTTCCCCCCAAAAGCAGGACTGGCATAATGGTTTTAATAGTTTTAATTTTAAACTGGGGTTTTTATTGGGTTTTTAAAAATCTTTTATAATTTTAAATTTAAACTTTTAATTATCAGCCTTTTGTAATTTGCTAGGTTTTAATTGTTGGTTTTAATTGTATATGTATTGTGTTTTACCTTTGGTTGTACACCGCCCTGAGTCCTTCGGGAGAAGGGCGGTATACAAATTTAATAAATAATAATAATAATAATAATAATAATAATAATAATAATAATAATAATAATAATAGAGGGTGAAAATCTGGGTGCGTCTTATACTCTGAATGTAGCCCCACCCAATTTCTCAAACGGAGGTTTCAGAGGCTGAAAAAAGCATCAGAAATGGAGCTTCAGAAAAAAAGCCCCAAACGGAGCTTCAGAGGCTTTTTTTCTGAAGCTCTGTTTTCAGAGGCTTTCAGAGGCAGAAAAAAGTTTTTTTCTGAAACAGAGTTTCAGAGGCAGAAAAAAAAGCAAAAAAAGAGCAAGGCACAGAGTTCACAACCAAAGAAACTGTTGCTAAAATTCACCTCTGGAAACAGCTGACTGGGGGTATTCCGGGAGGCTGATCCACCTGCCAATCAGCTTTTTTCTTATTTTCCTCTCCAACAATTAAGGTATGTCTTATACTCCACTGCGTCTTATACCCTGAAAAATATGGTAACCACTGCAGTGATTCATGTAACAACTGTGGCACAAAAGGTCATAAAACGGGGCAAAATTCTACTTAAGAACAATTCAGCAACAAAAATTTGGGGCTCCGTTGTGGTCGTAAGTTGTGGTCGTAAGTACTTGTGTTCAGGCACATGACAAGCTGCAAGGTATCACAGGGAAGTCCAGAGACTACTTGACACATACTTCTTGTCTTCTGTGCTTATTAAAGACATTCCCTATTTTAGAGTGTCAGTCTTGGTTAAATTTCTCTCTCTAATTTCTCACTTGGCTGAACATTTGTAAGATTCGGTCACTCTGCAGCGGCTTTCCCTGGTCTTGTCACCACTCTATGTTTTGGACACAAAGCCCCATTGTTATGTACCATATAAAGAGTGAGCTATAGGCTTCACTCAGGTCCTCCAAAAAAGGCGGGAAAATACTTAAAGCTCATTGGTTAAGGCGTCTGGCAGCCCTCTATAAAAGAGGACGCTGCCAGACAAGCAGGTTGTTGGGTTGTACTGGTCTACTAATAAAGAGCTGTTGTTACTGAAAGAGCTGTGCCCGTCTCTTCCATCATCAAATCTAACACCCATAATGTAGTCCATGGGCTGTGTCGATGAGGTTCTAACTGTAGAGGCAGCAGCCCAGAACCTCTGGAGTTGCTCAAGCTCAGGAAAGCTGCTTTATAGCATTTCATTCCCTGTCCAAAGTGTCTCTCATCTGACACTAACAAAGCCATCCTATGCGTATCTACTCAGCTGATACTCCCTTTCAGATCTAGTAAGGCAGAAATAATACAGAATAGGCCAACGAACACTTTACCTGAGACTAAATATATCCTGAGAAAGAATGGAGCTGATTTAGGAGGATCTATTCTGGAAAGTTCTGTTGAAATGAGGAAGATGCCTTCTGTTTTTTGTGCACTGGCCTGCAAATAGTGCACGGAAAAAAAATAGAGGCTGTTTTTCTCACAACACCTGTATTAAGTCTATTTTGAACCGCTGACAACATATTGTGTAGGACACTTGTGCTTATCTCCTCCTAGAGCGGTGCCAAACTCTACTCCTTCCCCCATGGCTTTTAAATCATTTCAAGAGAAGCTATTCCAGACAAAATGAATACTGCAGGCAGAGTATTTGATAATAGGTATGTCAGGACTGGTAGTGGGACTGGGTGGCCAGAGAAAACATACCTGATTATGCAAATAGGTATCAATCAATCAATCTAGCTAGCTAGCTATTATTACAGACCAGAAACAAATAAAAGCACTCAGTATATATACACTTAAGAATTCTAGTATAAAATAATAAATGACAACTAAATCTATAATAAAATCCAGTGTCCATTATATTTGGTCTGACTATACGATAGTTGCAATCCCTAAACTGTGTGGCCCATTGTGGGTTCAACGGAGGGGTGAAATGTAAAATTTGTTACTACAAGTTCTGTGAGCGTGGCTTGGTGGTGGTGGGTAATGTGACTGGGTAGGCATGGCCAACTTTTTTTTTTACTTTTAAAAGCTTTTTTTTTGCCTTTAAAAGAAAAAAAAAGCCTCTGACAATCAGGCAACTCAGCTGGGATCATCAGAGGAGCCTTTTAAAAGAATTTTTTCTACAACCTCTTCGGCTGAAAAGGTTTTAAAAGCTTCTGACAATCCCAGAGGCTTTTTTTTTAACTTTTAAAAGCATTCTTTCGGCTGAAGAAAAAATGCTTTTAAAAGTAAAAAAACCCCACTTCTGATAATCGCGTGGCTCAGCTGGGCATGGGGGGGGGTAGGGATTTTTGCTACTGGTTCTCCGAATCACCTGCCACCATCGCTACCGGATCCCGTGATCCGGTGCAAACCGGGAGCATTTCACCCCTGGTTCAATGCTAAAAGGGGAATGACTAAGCAATGCAAGGGTTAGCCACAATTGTTATATACATCGCTAGGGTGAAGAAGACACATATTTGCGATGAATCCCCAGGATAACAAGCATATTTCTATTTCCATTTGCATGTTGTCAGATATTTTGGCAACTTTTTGGCATTCCTGTCAGCATATATGCTGATATACAGTATGCTGGATGTCTTTGCATCGGATACTGTATGTGAATGTTCTCCTGTTTTAGACTAACTAGGCTATATTCAAAGGTGATTTCACATGTAAAATCATTGCAATACTTCTCTATATTGACTCATTGTTCTTCCAACTCAATATCCTGGAAATGTTGAAGAAATCCTTTTGATCTGAGAACATAATCAGAAGGTCCCAAGACTCAAGGGCGAAGACATCTTTGGAGCTCATTCCCCATCTCATCTTCGCAAGTTCTGAACGGAGGTGCTTTTCTTTTTGGGTGGGTGGAGGGGAAACAGTCTAAAAGTCTATTTCCATTTTAGTGGCATGAAGGCTGCTTCCACAGCCTATCCCTCTGGGATTCCAGCTAGGGCTGACCCACAGTGGGAGTCTGTTGCAGTCTTTTGGTTTTGGTGCATACATTATTTCATGTCCAGCATTGCATCATGAAGTGCTTTAGAAATACTGCAATCCTACAGGTGTAGTACGTGGTGGATGGATTTATGATTGGTCTGCAGCAGGCAGGGAAGAATTAATCAGGATCAATTTTGAGCTTACCGGGGTATTTTTGAGAGCAGGTAGCAGTGGCACAAGAAAGACAGGAAAGGTATGGTTGGTGGAATTATCATTATATCCATCTATCCATCTATCCATCCCTCTCTCTCTCATCTATCTATCTATCTATCTATCTATCTATCTATCTATCTATCTATCTATCTATCTATCTATCTATCTATCTATCTATCTATCTAGGTCTTTGGTTATTTGGGTTTTCTCTCGCATAAAATTGGAAGTGTCTTGGCAACGTTTCGACGAAGTCTCATTAGTCATCTTCAGGCTTCAGCTTCGTGCTTCTGGGAGCAATGTGTGATCACAGCTGTTTCTTCCTTTTAACTGCTAGTGGGGTGCTCTGATTGGATGGATTTTTTGTGTGCTCTGATTGGCTGGGGGTGGGTCCTGTTTGGGTGGAGGCTTGGTTGTGCTCAGATTAATCTGAGTTGCAGGGGGATTTGAGCTGGTGAGCTGCATTGCTGTTGTTTGACTTCGTGGTCGTGGTCGTGTTACATCTTCATAGTGGGTGTCATGTATGGATTGGAGGGGTCTATCTATCTATCTATCTATCTATCTATCTATCTATCTATCTATCTATCTATCTCCATCCATCCATCCATCCATCCACCCTCTCTCCTATCTGTCTGTCTGTCTGTCTGTCTGTCTGTCTGTCTGTCTATCATCTATCTATCTATCTATCTATCTATCTATCTATCTATCTATCTATCTATCTATCTATCTATCTATCTATCTATCTATCTATCATTGTATTATGGTTAGTGGCAGAGGTGGGGAGTCTTCTAAAACTGCATTTCTCAGTTGCTTCTTCCAGATGTAGTGAGGCTACAGCTCAAATACTGGGGATTGTAGTTCCAAAAATTTTAGAGTAAGGTTGCATATGTATTAGCTTTGTTCCAAATCTATGATTAAATCCCATCCAGATAGACAACCACATTTGTATTTAAAAACTCCTAGTGTTTGTTTGGTTTCAGGAGGTGGAACCTAGGAGAACATTTGCAAAAATAGAAGAAAGAATTGAAGGTTATTTGGCTATGCTAGACTTCACCTCTGTCTGGACTTTGTGGCAGAGTGAAGGAGATGCACAGAACAGAGGAAGGAAAAACTAGCAATAATTCTCCAGTCATCCTATTGGTTTGCTATTAATCCAGCCTGCCTGTATTTATAAGGCCTTTGGGGGAGGATTGCCAGATGCAGGAAATAGCTGCCTTTGTATGTGATGTAGCCTAATGTCTGATGCAGCTGTGCATTAAATGGTACATTCAATAAAGTGGACTCTACCATAGAGAGATTAAAAGCAAGGGGAGGATCATTGTGGAGCAATGGAACATATGCTTCTCTCCCTGATGCACGCATATCTCCAGCCACAATTACTGGAATCAAATCAATTGCAATTTCATAAATGGGGATGAATGAATGTGAAAGGCCTATTGCAAATGGGTTAGATCAAGACAGGAGATCAAATGTTAAAAGAAGTGGGTCAAAACTCCCTTTACAGTCTTCTCCAAGTAGTATGACTAGAAACGGTGCCCCATATTTAAGAGACTTACTAAAGTGAAGTAATTAAAAAGACATTGAGCTTCAAGAAACTCCTGTTAAAACCAGGCACTAAAGTGAACGCTCTATTTAAAAAAGATTGAGACATTTATGCTCATTTTTCTTGATCCCAACTTCTCCAAATGTACAGACTTTGGTTCTCCTAAATCCCCTGAGAGCTGAGCCCTTTTCTGGTTAGGAATGATTGCAATAGAAGTCTACCAGACTGGGGAGAAGTTCATCAGGGCCTACAATATTTGTGAAAATAAAATACCAGGGAAGAACAAATATTAACGCTACTGGAGCTGGACTGCAAAAGTCTGGAGGATCACTAGATGCCAGTAACTGTGTCAACTTCCATATACTTTTTTGCAGTTATATAGTTATATACCGTATATACTCGAGTATAAGCCGAGTTTTTCAGCACGTTTTTTGTGCTGAAAAACGTCCCCTCGGCTTATACTCGAGTCCCCAGTTTACCCCAGTTTTTGGGGTAAAATTGGGACCTCGGCTTATACTCGAGTTTTTTTTCTTCTTTTTTCACATTATACCGGATGGTGCAAACTTGGCGGGCTTTTGCATTAGCGAAGCCCTGCGGTGCAGTGAGAGGCGGGCGGGGAGCCGCCAGCCTTCTCGGCTGAGGAGGAGGCTTTTCCTGACCGGTAGCTGCCTCATTTCCTCCTCGGCTTATACTCGAGTCCCCAGTTTACCCCAGTTTTTGGGGTAAAATTGGGACCTCGGCTCTCTCGGATCGGCTTATATTCAGTATATATACTTGTATATATATGTATAGTTATATACTTGCCTGCAGTATATATACTTGTATATATATGTGTGTATATATATATATATATATATATATATATATATATATATATATATGTATGTATGTATGTATGTATGTATGTATGTATGTATGTATGTATATATATGTATATGTATTTATATATGTATATATATATGTGTATATATATATATATATATATATATATATATATATATGTATATATATGTATGTATGTATGTATGTATATGTATATGTATATGTATATGTATATGTATATGTATATGTTTATGTATATGTATGGTATATATATGTATAGTTATATACTTGCCTGCAGAAGTTATGAATGCTCCAACACTGGAAATTTTTAAGAAAATGTTGGATAACCATCTGTCTGAGATGGTGTAGGGTTTCCTGCCTGGGCAGGGGGTTGGACTAAAAGGCCTCCAAGGTCCCTTCCAACTTTGTTGTTAATAATAATAATAATTTATTTATTTATTTTATTTTATTAATCAAACTTATATACCGCACCATCTCCCGTAGGACTCAGGGCGGTTCACAGGCATATTAAAACAGTATAATAAATAAACATTAAAACCCAATTAAAACTAAATATTATCATGGCCTGATCACTAAAACAGTAAAACCTATAAAAACCCCATTAAAATATGCTAAAACCTTCTATCTTAGGCTAGTCCTGCACGCTGAAACAATAGAGTCTTCAGTTCACGTCTGAAGGTCCGGAGGTCGGGTAGTTGTCGTAATCCTGGAGGAAGCTCGTTCCACAGAGCTGGTGCCGCCACAGAGAAGGCCCTCCCCCTGGGGGCCGCCAACCTACATTGTTTGGTCGACGGCACCCTGAGGAGGCCCACTCTGTGGGAGCGCACAGGTCGTTGGGAGGCAATCGGCGGCAGAAGGCGGTCTCGAAGGTATCCCGGTCCTAAGCCATGGAGCGCTTTAAAGGTGGTAACCAAGACCTTGAATTGCACCCGAAAGACTACCGGTAGCCAGTGCAGGCCGCGCAGGATAGGTGTTATATGGGAGCAACGCGGTGCTCCCTCTATCACCCGCGCGGCCGCATTCTGGACTAACTGGAGCCTCCGGGTGCTCTTCAAGGGGAGCCCCATGTAGAGAGCATTGCAATAGTCCAGGCGGGAAGTGACGAGGGCGTGAGTGACTGTGCGCAAGGCGTCACGGTCAAGGAATAATAATAATAATAATAATAATAATAATAATAATAATAATAATAATAATAATAATAATAATAATAATAATAATAATAATAATATAATTTGTATTCCGCCCTTCTCCCAAAGGACTCAGGGCAGTTAACAGCCAGATAAAATACAATACAATACAATATAATAAAACCAATTAAAAAACTTATTCAATATGGCCAGTACTTTAAATATAAAATACATAATATAAAACCCCATTTAAAATCCAATTTAAAAACCCGTTTTACGCCAGTCCTGCTCGGAAGAATAAATACGTCTTCAGCTCGCGGCGAAAGGTCCGGAGGTCAGGAAGTTGATGGAGTCCAGGAGGAAGCTCATTCCAGAGGGTAGGTGCCCCCACAGAGAAGGCTCTCCCCCTGGGGGTCGCCAGCCGACATTGTTTGGCTGACGGCACCCTGAGGGGACCCTCTCTATGGGAGCGCACCGGTCGGTGGGAGGCATAAGGTAACAGAAGGCGGTCCCGAAGATATCCGGGTCCTATTATTATTAATATTATTATTATTATAGTAGGAGCCTACATTTTTATACCTCCATTTCTGATAGCATAGTTCTATACTCAGGTTTATTTAACTGTGGTTTGTTCAACAATATGTACCGTATGACCAAGAATAGTTTACTAAACACTATGTGAGTTTATACTACGATCTGTTCCTACAGTACTTTATTAACAAATTAATAGAGTTGGAAGGAACCTTGTCGGTCATCTAGTCCAACCCCCCCCCCCGGCCCAAGCAGGAGACCCTACACCATTTCTGACCAATGGCAGTCCAGTTTCTTCTTGAAAGCTTCCAGTGATGAAGCTCCCACAACTTCTGAAGGCAAGTTGTTCCACTGGTTGATTGCTCTCACTGTCAGAAAATTTCTCCTTATTTCTAGGTTGAATCTCTCCTTGCTCAGTTTCCATCCATTATTCCTTGTCTAGCCTTCAGGTGCTTTGGAAAATAGCTTGACCCCCTCCTCTTTGTGGCAGCCCCTCAAATATTGGAACATTGCTATCATGTCTCCCCGGTCCTACTTTTCACTAGATTAGCCATGCCTGGTTCCTGCAACAACTGTTCATCATATGTTTTAGCCTCCAATCCCCTAATCATCTTAGTTGTCCTTCTCTGCACTCTTTCTAGAGTCTCAACATCTTTTTTTTATGGTGTGGTGACCAAAACTGGATGCAGTATTCTAGGTGTGGTCTTACTAAGGCTTTATAGAGTGGTATTAGTACCTCACTTGATCTTGATTGTATTAATGCAATTTAGGATTGCAGTGGCTTTTTTGGTTGCCATTGCACACGCTTAGCTCATATTTAATTGGTTGTCAAATTATAGCTTATTTATGATGAATAGACAGAGCCATGAGTTTACTGCTTCAAGCTGCTGGGGAAGGTGGTTTGCCATTTTGGAACACAACATCATATGAACAGCTATTTCCAAATAAAGCAAATGGCATGTTAAGGTCTAACTCAATCTGTACCCTCCTGACTTAACTTTCTACTTGCTGGTCATTACTTATTTAAAGGAATCTTAAAAATATGATCCATCATCCTTTGTAACATTAAATGATACGTTCCATTTTATGCTATCTTCAGGTTTTTGCCATCTCTGCAAGGTTACAGGGAAAGACTCGGTTTTTGCAAGTCGTGATTAAAATATGTACACCTATGAGCATTTTGCACATTTGGAGTCTGAAAATGTCTAAGACAGCAAGGTCACATTGTAAGGCTGATTTCTGAGACTTTCAGGAAATATTGGGATCTCTACTTTATGAAAGAAGAATACTTTGAAATGAGATGATTATTTTTAGCAGTATTCTCCTGAATGGAGATCCCAGCTGGAGCAACCCTTAAGAATTACATTAGGAAGGGATACTTGATGTTATCCTTGCACGCCTGCTCCCTTTGCAGATGTGGCAGAAGAAATTCAATACATACAGGTAGTCCTCGACTTACGACCACAATCGAGCTCCAAATTTCTGTTGCTAAGCAAGACAGTTGCTTAAGCGAGTCATGCTCCATTTTATGCTCCTTTCTTGCTACAGTTGTTAAGTGACTCTCTGCAGTTGTTTAAGTTAGTAACATGGTTGTTAACCGAATCTGGCTTCCCCACTAACTTTGCTTATCAGAAGGTCGCAAAAGGGGAACAACTGACCGCAGGACACTGCAAGCCTCATAAACATTAACCAGTCGCCAAGCATCCAAATTTTAATCCTGTGACCACAGGGATGCTGCAACGGTCGTTAAATGTAAAAAATAGTCACGAGTCGCTTTTTTCACTGTAACTTCAAGCGGTCACTAAATGAATGGTTGTAAATTGAGGACTAGCTGGAATTGCCCCAAGGGAGATGCTGTTTCTCTGGCAAGATCAGTCACCTGTTGGACTGTTGCTGGTTTTCAGGCTTCGAGAGTCACCTTGCATCTCTCCCTCATAACTGGAGAGAGGACAAAGAACGGTAGGTTAATGTTGGATGTAACATCTGGAGAAAGCTTTAATGTTGAGAAAGTTGGAAGGAAAGAGAGTGACCAGGATCAAGGCGATGGACTCAGTTCCAGTGGCAATGAGTGCACCATTGGAACACCTGAAAGACCAGGTTTGGGATAGATCGCCATGGAGAAAATTATTTATAGGTAGTCCTCGACTTACAACCACAACAGAGCCCCAAATTTTTGTTGCTAAGTGAAACATTTGTGAAGTGATTTTTGCTCCATTTTACAACCTTTCTTGTCGTTACGTGAGTCGTTGCAGTTGTTAAATTAGTAACATGGTTGTTAAGTGAATCTGGTTTTCTCAGATGGCTTTACGGATCAGAAGGTCAGAAAAAGAGATCACATGACCCCGGGACACTGCAACTGTCATAAATGTGAGTCAGTTCCCAAGCGTCTAAATTTTGATCACGTGCGTATGGAGATGCTACAATGGTCGTAAGTATGAAAACCAGTCATAAGCCATTTTTTCCAGTGCCGTTTACTTTTGAATGGTTACTAAGTGAACTGTTGTAAGTCCAGGACTACCTGTATAAGGTTGCTATGAATCAACAACAACTTGATGGCACATAATCAGTCTCATGTGTACTTTGTAAGATGAGGGTATTGAATGACACTAAAGGTACTAAAGGGATGCCCTTGGCTTTTGATTGGGGTGCCGGGAGTGCACCTCAAGAGAAACTCAGTCTGAGTAGTGAATGAGATCAAGAAAAGTCTACACTCGAGTTAATTACTTCCCCATTTAATTAAAAGTAAATTAACTAAACACAGCTAACATGATTACTGATTGCTCCCCAGTGTATTTAATGATTATACTGTATTAGTTATTAGATTAAAAATAAATATTTTCCTGGCAACATTTGGAAAGGCTGTGGGGACCATACTGAGCCTTAGGGCAGGGGCATATGCAGCCCTGAAACTGCCGGTTGTGTACCTATGATCCTAAACTTAGTCTCACATTTCCTTAATACCAAATGAGACGATGCACCTTAAGAGCACCTGGAAGGCAACCGCATCTTCTGATTCGTAACATATTCCTTCCTTCCCATTCTAAACGCTGAGTGCAAAGAGTAATGCGCTCTTCACATGCTCAGAGGCGCTTTGGTCAAGGTTGATTTAGAATGTTTAAAAAGACGCCAGGTCTGAGCCTTGGATGAGATGAGAAGGGTAGTCTGGGGTAGACTCTGTGGGAAGTGCAGAGAGGCCCAAGGCAGAGAAACGGAGCTGTGAGGGTGCTTGATGCAGCATAAGTCAAGGCGGCATGTGGCAATTCAGGATATGTTGATTGTTACTTTCTCCTTGGAGATGAAGCATGGCGGTTTCAGAATGTCGGGAGGTTATAAAAATACTGCTGCGAATGTTTGCACAGCTTTTCTGGGGGGCGGGCACCTGAATTGCTAAAACTTTAGCCTGCACTTCTGTCTTTAAAAGAAAAGAAAATCTTTCAAAAATCCTCAGGTTGTTGCTTTGTAATCTTTGCATTTCAAAGTGATTCAGTGAGAGATTTGAACGATTTAGTGACAGCACTAAAGGCAACCCGCTTGAGAGGACCTAATCATGTATCAAAAAGGACCTGACATATGTTTACCTCAGTTCTGTATTTGCCAGACATGGAATCTTCTCTGCAGCGAAGGCAGGCAAGACGGGCGCAGACTTGATGCACTGCGGAGTCTGTTGCTTGCTTGTCGGGCAGACAAATAACGCGGAGCCACGAAGTCCTTTTGCAAAGCCTGCAGGTTTGGCAGAACCAGTAAAGCTGCTTCTAGATGCTGCCCTTCAAGCTGTAGGAGGCTCACACGTTTGAATTCAGCCAGAATTAAAACAAAAACAAGCCTCTGCATGTAGAAAGCCCTTGACCCACCTCACGACATACTTACAGTATCTGGGACTTACTGACCAGAGTACAATGGACAAGGTTCACCTATTATGCTAATAGAATAGAATAGAATAGAATAGAATAGAATAGAATAGAATAGAATAGAATAGAATAGAATAGAATAGATTTCTTTATTGGCCAAGTGTGATTGGACACACAAGGAATTTGTCTTGGTGCATACGCTCTCAGTGTACATAAAAGAAAAGATACATTTGTCAAGATGGCTAATTCATAAGCCATGGTTTACAAAGCAGCCATGTTGACTGCTTCAGGCTTTCAGGTCACATTAAACAATGATCAAATAACTCGATACCTTGATGCGTGTTATGTGACACCGGGATCAACACCAAACCTTTTCCCCCTCAATTACTTTGGTTACAGTTGCTATTTGCAGGAAAATTCCTGAATGGGAAATCAACCCTTGCAACTTGTTACGATACAACCCAGAAAAGTTTTACAACAAATTCTACACAATGTAAAATAGGTTCTTGAACAACAGGGCATTACTCTTTTTGTTAGATCAAGGTCCATGTGTGGCTATAAAGGACATAGAATAGAATAACAGAGTTGGAAGGGACCCTGGAGGTCTTCTAGTCTAACCCCCTGCTTAGGCAGGAAACCCTATATCAGGGGTCAGCAACCCGTGGCTCTGGAGTCACATGTGGCTCTTTCATCCCTCTGCTGCGGCTCCCTGTTTCTGGTTGGCTCCACAATTGATAGGGCTTTTGGTTAGGACAGGTAGAGGAAAAAGGACGCCGAGCTAGGAGGAGACTATATGGTGGGGGAACCGGACTTCCGGTCAGCTCCAGAATTGAACAGGGGCTTCCGGTTAGGACCTTTGTGGCTCTTTTGAGTGTTTAAGGTTGCCGACCCCTGACCTATACCATTGTTGAAACTTTATACCATGTTGAGGGCCACCCTGTAAACCTGAATGGAAGCCTGGATTTTTATAATTTTTACAGTACTTTAAGCACGTAAGTAAGAGAGGTTAAGACTAGAGCTGCAGATTTTTTGAAAATCTGGAACAGGTTGGACCACACAGGAGCAGGAATCTCTTTAAAACAGCCATGTCTTTTTTCCCCCCAGACTTACAGTTAGCCTGGGGAAAAATGGCTACTGCTTTTATGCAACTCATGAATAAGCCATGTCTTTCACCCAGAAGCTTGAAATAGATGTGGCCACTTGAAGGAGGCGCTCATGTGCATCCAAGAACACTTATCCCAAAATATTTTAGAGGAACATGCAGTTCTAGTGGAGATGTCCTTAACTTGTGGTGACACTATACAATTTTCTTAACAACACAGAAATAGTTCCTAGCTAAACAAAGAAGTTTTCAAAATATTGTTTATTCTATCCCATTCGAGTTTATAAATTGTTTGTTTTACAATAAGTTATTTCTTTATATTCACAGAAATAATTTCCACTCCTGTTCAAGTTTCCATATAATTTAATGCAACAATTACAGCGACCATTATTTATGCTGTAGTCTGTAGCAGGATTCCTATTATCTGTAGCTTGTTCAACATCGTCTGATTAAAATTTAACCCAAATTCTTGAGTTAAGATACTTGAAATCAGTTCTCTGGCTCTTCAAATTTCTTCCCTATTCAGGAATTATTTATCCACATCGTGTTCTGAATAAAGAAAAAGAGATTCAGTTAATTACAGAATAGGTAACAATCAAAACCTATAAGCTGCCCTTTCCAGTTTGGGGGACTCGGAGAACCATAAAAGGGAGGCCACATCAAAGCCACATGCAGCCTCTCCCCTGCTCTTTATTCCTCCCCTCCCCAGCTTAGCGCAACCTATATGTATATTGTAAGTATGTGTACTACAGGGAGAACAGTTTGTTTAGAGCTAAATCTTCTCGAAGCACTTCCTAGCTTTTGCCATCCCCACAAATCCCATGTCATGTACAGAACTGGAGTCCAAAGGAAAATGTTGTCACCCCTCACACATATACACAACAGGGGTGGGTTCTACTTACCGTTACTACCGGTTCACAAAAGGAACATGCACAGATAGTCAATTATGACATCCGGGCGGGTGGATGGAGTCTCCCGCCGCTTTTACTACCGATTCTAAAGAACCAGACCAAACCGGGAGCAACCCCCCACTGATACACAAGGAGAAAGAGTTGCAGTGTCTCCTGATTGCTGAAAAACCTTTACCTGATAGAATCTCAAGAGACAGACAGCAGTGGTGTTGACAGACATTTTAGATCTCAGGGTTCTGCATTCTGGAGTCCCACCCTTCCTTCCTCCTCCTCCACTTTTCTTTGCAGGATGGTGAAGGAATAGAGCTGGAGGCAGTGGTGGGATTTCTTCCAACAACCAGTTCACCAAACTGCTCAAAAAGTTAACAACCGGTTGTCCCGAAGTGGTGCGAACTGGCTGAATTGCACCACTGCCTGGAGGAATATAATGGGCTACCAGGAATATGCATCTATGTGAGCCTCAAAAAACTTAATTCCACCCTTTAGCACTGCTAAAGATGAGGTGCTGAAACAGATCTCAGGGAGAAGTGTAAGTTGTGCCTCCTCCAATCAAACCAATTGACAGCTGCCCTCCTTAATTCTAGATTTCTCTCTTTTTGCTGAGGATCTCATGAAGGCTATATCTCCCCCCCCCAACCCGCCCTGCCACTTCCAGGGCAAAACTTAAAGCAGGGAACCCAAGCTTAGGGTGTTGATGGCGGAACAGATGTCATTGCATCACAAAAAGGCTGACCGAAGCATGGCAAATGCGAAAGAAATGATGCTTCCCCGTCAAAGGATAAGAGCTTCCCGCTACTAAGCTGAATGTTTAGTTACAGAGGATCATTGCAAGAAAAGCTGATGACATCCTCGTTCGCTATGGGATGAATGACTGGCCGGGGTGTGGAATCAGCAAAGCACCGAAATGTACTCTTCACTGTGTGGGTGGCAGGCACAGTAGCGCACGTCGAAGTAATCGAAAACGCAGCTCTGTAGCAGTGCAGAAACAGTCCAGTCCCCTGTTACAGCATGGGTTTTAGTTTGGTAGCGATAAAGGACTGCAGAGATAGCGAGCTGCAATGCGGAAACCACTGGTTGTTTTTTTTTTTTTTTTAACCTAGCTCAAGTCTTAATTTTTTTTTTTTTTGAAGTGCCATGGAAGTTGAGGGATAATGTTATAAAACTGCATGTCCTAGTCACGGTGGCTGCTTTTCAGTCTCTTTCCCCAAGGCTGCTTATGAATGGTTTCCAGTTTTGCTACGCAATTGCAGCAAGAAAGCAAATTGTGTAGCAAAGCAATCTCGCATGGAGCATGTTTCTCATTGAAAAGCACGCCTGTTAATGGTCAGGGCGGTGCTCTGCAGCATAAATTAGGTCTCACTGACAGATTCCTGCCAGTAATTTTTCTCTTGGCTCAGTTATAATTTTTTTCTTCTGGCCTGTTGCCAGAATATGACACCGTACACTTATTTATTTAATTTACATCCTGCCTTTCCTTCAAGGGAGCAAACATTGTTTTGTTTTATTGTTTTATTTTCATTTATATCCCGCCCTTCTCCGAAGACTCAGGGCGGCTTACACTGTGTTAAGCAATAGTCTTCATCCATTTGTATATTATATACAAAGTCAACTTATTGCCCCCAACAATCTGGGTCCTCATTTTACCTACCTTATAAAGGATGGAAGGCTGAGTCAACCTTGGGCCTGGTGGGACTTGAACCTGCAGTAATTGCAAGCAGCTGCTGTTAATAACAGGCTGTCTTAGCAGTCTGAGCCACCAGAGGCCCTCGACATAGCATTCCCTCCTTCCATTTTTCCCTTATCACCACCGTCTTGGGAAGTAGATAAAAGGAAAAATAAGGAAAAGATCAAGCATTTTCTTCCTCTACCTTTTACTATTAAAAGATACATAATCCATTTCAGTCAGGGCACTACTTTGCCCATATCTCTGGGAAACTGGAGCTTTTTTTTTTTTTTTTGACTCTTCAGCAGGGTGGGGAAGGCTTAGGATCCATCAAGTGATCAGTCACAAAAGCTTGCATTTAAAAAAAAAAAAAAGACTCAGAAAGAAGAGCTGCGCCATAATACATTGTGAAGATTGAAATGTACCGTAAGTGGCAAAGAAGCATAAAAACAGGCTCTCAACTCTGAATGCCAGGCCGGAGGAACGCTAAGGGTTAAATGGTGCACCAGCACCAAACAAGTAAACTACAGCATATAGCGGTGGATCCACTTGAGATTTTATCTTACAGTGGAAAACAGGATGGCTTCATGATAGCTCAGAACTGTGCAGATATATTTTGCAGAACGCATAAGGGAAGACTACCCAAAAGTGTTGCAGCCAATTCTGCAAAAATCTGAAAGATTTCAGGGTCTTGTATAAAGGTCACAAGTGAATGACACGATATGTAGTAGATGGCAAATGCATCCCCAGGATTGTCTTTGCAGGTTAAAATCCAGAAATGTAGCTGGACTTGCACAAACACAGGGTAGTTTAAGGGGCATGCATAAGCGCACAAACGTGCCTACCGTTCCTGTCCTATTGTTTTTCTTTTCTACTTCCTATATATATATGCTTATACCTCCTAATATTTACTCATATATATGTTTATATACTATATAATCTTTTTATATGATGTTGTGACAAAATAAATAAATAAATAAATAGTTCCCTTAGGAAGTGCATGTGAAAGGATTGTGCAGAGAACGGGAATACGTGCCTCCTTGATTTAGCTCCTGTTCCTGCAGCTAAAAAGGAAAATGCAAATTGACATCCCTGTTGGACAAATGGTAGTAGCTGTTTCTGGAGCAGCATTTTAGAGACAGGCTGCAAATTCTAGAAGGATCGCTGTATTGTAGTTGATTGTAGATATTATCTAGGGAAAAACAAGAGAACGGCTTTAGAAACGCAATTGCTGTTGCAGAGATAACCGCGAACAGGGAATATGGATATATTTAGCTATGACAGCTGCTCTGACTTGCAGCTTTCTCCCGTTCAGCGCCTTCCGGCAGCTTGGGAATCTAATTCCCTTTGGCCCATCTGACTGGGGATTATGGGAGTTGCGATCCTGCAAGGCTGCACGCGGATCTTGATACCAAGATGTCAGTGAAGCAAAACAGGGGCCGAGTCCTCTTGGGAAAAGTGGCCCTTTCGCGCGCGGGTGGCCCAGACCTGGGCTTAGCAATGCAGCAAATGAACGCAAAGGGAAGGATGTAGAGCTTTGCGCCAAAGCGGGATCTATACGCCGGGGCCCCGGGCACCGCAAGAGCGTTGACGTGGGAATCCCCATCGGTTGCTCTCGGGCTTTAGCTTGGTAGATTTTTTTCAGGCTAGCTGGAGAGGGCTGCGGGCTTGCTCCACGCGTGCCTGCGCGTGGGGAAGAATCCACGCGCAGCACAAGCATCTTGCGACCAGCAGATCCCCTCCTCCAAATTTGTCGCATGGCTAAAGCAGTTATTTTCCTTCTCTCTTCATCCCCCCACCCTCCGACTCGACTAATCCTAGTGAGTCAGAAAGCTGTGTGGGGGCGTCTTCGCGATGCTCCCAATCCGTTACGGAAATGGGAGGGGGGGCGGGGAGAAAGAGAGAGGAGGGATGGGGGAGGGAAAAAACCTATTCAGGATTGGGAGGGGTTGTGAAAGTGGTGGTGGGGGGAGAGGTAAATGCTCCGTCCTAGAGGGCGACACAGCTCCGCAATAAGAGGTTTGGTGGTACTACCGGTATTGTATACTAATCCCTGCCCTAAATGGTAAAGACGGCCGCGGTTACATAGAATAGAATAGAATAGAATAGAATAGAATAGAATAGAATAGAATAGAATTGAATTTTTTTATTGGCCAAGTGTGATTGGACACACAAGGAATTTGCCTTGGTGCATATGCTCTCAGTGTGCATAAAAGAAAAGATATCTTCATCAAGGTACAACATTTAATGATGGTCATAGGGTACAAATTTAACACTTAATGGTACAACACTTAATGGTAGTCATAGGCTACAAATACATGGCTGGAGTTTCATTTTTTCAAAAGAACGGGGCGCTGCATTTTTCGCTATATTTTCAGGAAGTCTACATTTGGCATAGGGAAGGGGGAAAAATCTCGATAGCCCGGAGAAAAGATGCCCAACAGGATGATCGCCCGTGAGTGGGCTGCGAAGCTAAATGGGCTGAGACTATTAGTATGGGAGACCACCGCGGCATCGGTCGTGAAACATCCCGGGAGCGTAAATGGAAACAGCTTGCCGGGAAAACATCAGAGGCTGGGCTCGATGGAAGAGGAAAATCTGGAGTGACCCCTTTCTTTTAAAACAAAAATAGGATTCAAGGCTCCCGGCAAGATTCCCGGTAAATTCTACCCGGTCCCTCGAGTTGAGCTGCGGAACTACAACTCCCAGCATGCCTCAAAACGCTGCGTGCTGGGCTGGTGCTGCTGGGAGTTGTAGTTGAGCAAGAGCAGTCGTGTTTCTTTTGTGGGAAGAATGGTGCAGTGTCCTCTGGCGCAGGGGTCTCCAACCTTGGCAACTTTAAGCCTGGAGGACTTCAACTCCCAGAATTCCCCAGCCAGCTTTGCTTTGCTTTGCTGGCTGGGGAATTCTGGGAGTTGAAGTCCTCCAGGCTTAAAGTTGCCAAGGTTGGACACCTCTACTCTGGCGGGAAAACGGCAGGCCAGCTGCAGGCCCTCTTTCCTTTATTTGTGTTTGGTAAATTACAGGGCTCGCTTTTGGCTGTGAAAACCGTCTCTTGTTTGTCTGTAGTACCAAAGGTGCTTTTTCAAGAGGCAACTGGACTTTTTGTCTTTTCTTTTTTTCCAAGAAGCTTCTTCAGCTCTGAGCAGAAGCTGATCTGATCAGAAGAAGCTTCTTGGATGAGAAGCAAAACGTCTTCAAGAAAGTCCAGTTGCCTTTTGGAAAAAGCATCTTTGGGACATAGGTGCTTGACATAGTGTAAGCCGCCCTGAGTCTTCGGAGAAGGGTGGGATATAAATGCAAATTAAAAAAAACCCTGTGAATTGGATGATTGAGAATCTCCATGGACTGTAGTATCAAAATTTAGAAGAACTGACATAAAAAGGAGGAGGTGATTTGTAGTGGAGAAGTAGAGGTTTATCAATTCCTTAACATGTCAGAAAGTAAAGAATACTAGTGGAGAATCAGGTCTGGAGATGGTCCAGTATTTGTTGATATTATAACTACATATAACTTACATATGTCTGAAATATAAGCACAGATTTCAAAGGTATTTGTGGGGAATGTGGACAGCCACTTCAGTCTCCAGGCTAGAAGCCAGGAGACTTAAGTTCTGGACCCACCCCAGGCATGAAAGCTAGCTGGGTAACCTTGCTCCCTCAGCTCAATTCACCAGCAGGGTGGGGAACTATGGGCCTTTCATGACTTGTGGACTTCAACTTCCAGAATTCCTGAGCCAGCATGGGAATCCTGGGAGTTGAAGTCCACAAGTCATAAACGGGACATAGTTCCCCAACTCTACCTTATAGGGTTGTTGAGGAGAATAGGACAGAGGAGTAACGTATGTGTTCATTGTCACAAATTATTTATAAAAAAAACAATAAAGGTGGGATATAAAACAAAAAATAAATAAATAAAGTGGTATTTATATGGCCAAATGGGCAATTTATGGACCATGGTCCATATGTAATAGACTTGCCCCTCATTTTCAGCCAGCTCTGACATGCTGGCATAGTTCTGCGGTTTCCTGCTGAAAACCATCAGGGTCCTACCATTTTTAGGTGGGAAATAATGAAATACTCATTTATTCCATGATAGATTGGACTGAATGAACCTATTTTATATACCAGAAAAGAGCCAGACATATCCTTCCTTGGGAAAATTTAGACAACCCTAGGCTTTGCTGTACAGTATGGTCTGAACCTGTGACTTGCTGCTTGCCCTGGTCTAGGGCAGGGGTCTCCAACCTTGGCAACTTTAAACCTGGCGGACTTCAACTCCCAGAATTTCTGAGAGTTGAAGTCTGCCAGGCTTAAAGTTGCCAAGGTTGGAGACCCCTGGTCTAGGGTGTTTCTCACAGCTACCAGCCTTGCGTTCAGTGGTTTGAATCTTCAGCATATTTGGTCTGTTTCTGACTGCAGCAGTCTCTGCTGACATTTGGTAAATGGAGGAACAGCTTGTGAAGTTGCGCTATTGTACTATGCAATGTTTTTTAACCTTGGCATTGCTGCCAGTATTGCTGGCTGGGGAATTCTGGAAATTGAGGTCCATATAGCTTAAAGATGCCAAGACTGAGAAACACTGGTACTATGTCTAGACTTGATAGAACAGGAAGCAAAGTCCTAACCTGCTTGTTTGACTTACTCGTCAGTAAGTCAATTCCAGTTTGTGACACTAGAGGGCACCATCTTACAAAGACTGGCATTGCTGTTAGACTAGAGATAGTTTTTAATAGAATAGAATAGAATTTATTGGCCAAGTGTGGTTGGACACACAAGGAATTTGTCTTGGTGCATATGCTCTCAGTGTACATAAAAGAAAAGATATCTTCATCAAGGTACAACATTTAACATTTACAACACAAATGATAGTCATAGGGTATAATTTAACACTTTATGATAAGCAACAAAAATTACAGTCATACAGTCATAAGTGGAAAGAGATGGGTGATGGAAACGATGAGAAGATTAATAGTAGTGTAGATTTAGTAAATAGTTTGACAGTGTTGAGGGAATTATTTGTTTAGCAGGATGATGGCCTTGTGTCTAGTTTTTCTGGTGTGCAGTGCTCTATAGCGTCGTTTTGAGGGTAGGAGTTGAAACAGTTTATGTCCAGGATGTGAGGGATCTGTAAATATTTTCACAGCCCTCTTCTTGATTCGTGCAGTATACAGGTCCTCAATGGAAGGCAGGTTGGTAGCAATTATTTTTTCTGCAGTTCTAATTATCCTCTGAAGTCTGTGTCTTTCTTGTTGGGTTGCAGAACCAAACCAGACAGTTATAGAGGTGCAAATGACAGACTCAACAATTCCTCTGTAGAACTGGATCACCAGCTCCTTGGGCAGTTTGAGCTTTCTGAGTTGGCGCAGAAAGAACATTCTTTGTTGTCCTTTTTTGATGATGTTTTTGATGTTAACTGTCCATTTTAGCTCTTGCGATATGATAGAACCTAGAAATTTGAAGGTTTCTGCTGTTGATACTGTGTTGTCTAGTATTGTGAGAGGTGGAAGTACGGGAGGGTTTCTCCTAAAGTCTACCACCATTTCTACGGTTTTGAGTGTGTTCAGTTCCAGATTGTTTCGGTCGCACCACAAGGCTAGTCATTCGACCTCTCGTCTATATGCAGATTCGTCATTGTCTCGAATGAGACCAATCACTGTTGTGTCATCTGCGAACTTCAGTAGTTTAACAGATGGATCGTTGGAGATGCAGTCATTGATATACAGAGGGAAGAGAAATGGGGAGAGCACACAACCTTGGGGGGCCCCTGTGCTAATTGTACAGGTATTTGATGTGATCCTGCTTAGCTTCACCTGCTGCTTCCTGTTT
This sequence comes from Ahaetulla prasina, assembly GCF_028640845.1. Classification (NCBI taxonomy): domain Eukaryota; kingdom Metazoa; phylum Chordata; class Lepidosauria; order Squamata; family Colubridae; genus Ahaetulla; species Ahaetulla prasina. The sequence continues at coordinate 173,137,030 of NC_080540.1, forward strand.
GTTAGGATCATTTATATCTTACACATTCTATGGTACAATAAAAATAGAAAGAAAAAGCCATTCCTTCCCAAAAAGACATTTATATATTTATAGCCACTTGGGTATTATATTTATCTTTTATGATAAATATAAACTTAATAGCATGTTTTTTGATGCGATCTCTCTGCTGTCCAATGTTGGCTCCACACCTCAGTACTGCCTAAAACAATACAAAGATTGCCCATATGAGGAACTTTTTCCCCATCCGTTGTGGCTGTGAAAGAGATACAGATGTTCTTGGTGCTCAGTGTCTGGGCAGAGAAGGGCATGCTCTTAACAGGCAGAAGACTTTCCAGCAGGGGTGAAATCCAATTTTTTTTACTACCGGTTCTGTGGGCATGGCTTGGTGTGGCTTGGTGGGTGTGGCAGGGGAAGGATATTGCAAAATCTCCATTCCCTCCCTACTCCTGGGGGAAGGATATTGCAAAATCTCCATTCCCACCTCACTCTGGGGCCAGCCAGAGGTGGCATTTGCCAGTTCTCCAAACTACTCAAAATTTCTGCTACTGATTTGCCAGAACCTGTCAGAACCTGCTGGATTTCACCCCTGGTTTCCAGGCAAGGGCCTTCTCATTCTTGAGCAGGCTGCTAAGAACTGAGCATTGGTTCATTATGTTGGCCTGGTGGCTGGGCAGAATCACAGATTTGGGACCAGGACACTTAAGAATACCCTAGGAAGCAGCATGAAAAGTCACAGTTAGATGCCCGTCAAAGTAGATCCAGGGAAATGTAGTGTCCGAAATGGCTCACTCCCTGCTGTTGGCTATTACAGCCAATGCTTCCCATTTTTACTGCAGAGTATCAGCTGTTCTTCATGTGACTGGTTATGTTCAGTTGGCCCATGTACCCCCCGGAGTTCACAATGGTTTTGATTCTGTACTTTATTTTTTCTTTGCAGGAGGGGCATCTTAAGAATCTCTTTTCCCTTGCAGTATGAAATGCCTCCGTCAGAAACTCTTACCCTTCATTCTGTTGCAGTTAGCAGGGTATGCCTGCATCTCACCTAAGTTCCAGGATACATGCACCACTGATTGTAAAACGCTGGTTCAGAGGGCATTGGGCAAAAAAAAATATATATAATAGAAGATGTTTTCTTATAGGGGTCCTTCTGTTTGCCATTTTGTAAAATATAAGAGAAGGAGCGTTTGTGTTGCTGGAAACAAGCTCAGGGACTTTTTTTTCCAAGCCACTGACCTTCATTTCTCCCCCACCCCTCTAAATTCCTTAGGGAATTTGGTTACTCCTAAGATTAAGGTAGGAAAAAAGCTTCTTTCACAAGGAGTAATGATTTTCATGAATGCTGGCACCTATTTTGGCCTGGCATTGGGACAAACAGCAGGGAATGGAATGCCCCTTGGTGTTTTTCCTTGCTTGTGAAACTTGCAAATGGGCTGTTTTCAACGAAGCCAGAATACTTCTGGCTTCGTTAAAAATTAAGGGGCGTGCATAAGAGCACAAAAGTGCCTACCGTTCCTGTCCTATTGTTCCCTTTCATTATATCAAATTAATATAGTTGTTGCATACCTTTGCTTATATATATATTTATATGATGTGTTGTTGTTTTATGTCAATGTTTGCGTATACTGTTGTGACAAAAAATAATAATACTGGATTAAATGGCAAGGCTGTCCTTAGGGAAGGGAAAGTTTCCCCCATGTTTTAAAGATGATTTTAATGCTACCCTAATAATGGGCAGTAAACAGGATGAGGGAATCTTAAGACAATAATTAGGGAGTTACAATTTTTCATTTTAATTAGAAAATCCCTTCCCAAATGATAAAGCCAGATGTTTAAATGTAAAACAAGTTTGCTTGAGAAAAGAGGTGTTGGAAGAAATATCCATCTGGGTTCAGTTCCAAGTGGGGACAAAGACACTGGAAACATGGAGGCTGCTTGGAAAGATGGTTTAATGGTGGCCAGGATCACATGGCTTGAGATCCTGAACAGAAAAGGGATGAGATCCTGTGCGCTCCCTGGCTTTATGCTTTTTCTGAGCTTTGAACTTTCTGGGGCACAGGAAGAGTATCCTGATTGGTTGTCAGACTACCAGGGGGTGGGGGTCTTAACTAGCCTTGCTGGCTGATATAATCTTCCCAGGTGTCATGTGGTGAGTTTCAGTTGCTAGATGGGTCCTATTGTGTTGCAGATGATGGTCCCATTGACAAAGGTGGGGAGAATGAGTTTCTGTCTCTGGCCCATTGACAAAGGTGGGGGGAGGCAGGAAGCTGCAGGGAGCTGCTTTGTCCTTAAAACGTGTTTCTCCATTTCTCATCCAGGGAAATATATTCTGCCTTTTAAATATTTTCTAAAATGTTTCATTCTTCTAGGAGGCAGGTGGGTGCTAACTTTCTACAGAGGAAAGCAGGAAAAATAAAGGAAGGCAGCAGTCCTGAAAGAGACTGGCTTTAAGTTACCTTCTCCACCCAGCTGATGATTGTGCTCAGAAAAACAGAAGAGATAAGAAGGGAGTTCCTAGTAATATAGAAGCAGAAGTCACCTTTTCTTCTTTTCTCTGAAGATGTACTGAACCTCAGTGTCTCGGGCAAAACAGATAGTAACTAGTTTAGCTAGAGTGACTATATTGTTTTTTAGGGCTGGGCATACTTTGAAAATGACTTGGAAGAAGAGCTTCTGACCATCAGTGCCATTTTGATACCTCTCCTCTATCCATTAAGATAGCCTGCCTTTTTCAGGCTATTGTTCTTTTAAGAGTCACATGGATATCTTGAAGCAATGGTGCCTTCAGTGGTGGGATTCAACCAGTTTGCACCACTTCAGGAGAACCGGTTGTTAACTTTCTGAGGAGTTTGGTGAACTGGTTGTTGGAAGAAATCATTAGGGCAGAGAACCAGTTAAATTATTTGAATCCCACCACTGGGTACCTCCCTCCCTCCTTCCCTTCCTCCCTGGAAGCCTTAAAAAAGGCTATTTTGGTGAGCAGTGTGTGTGTGTGATCCAAGTTCCAAAAGAATTCAGATGGGAGGCTCACCATATATTGCACCCATTTCTGCGTGAAAGCTCCAAAAGACTACAATCCCCTTGCATTTTATGCCACATAATAAGACTTGTTCAGTCCATGAAAACTTGGAAAGTTTCAAGTTTGTGTGTTTCTCATACCACCTGGTACTTTTCTACATGGGACCTATCGGTTGATTTAGAAACCATCTTTTCTTGTGAGAAATGGCAAACTTTTGTTTTCTTCAAAGTCTTAATTCTGGTGCATTTCACATGCCGAACAAACTGAAATCTTTATCTGAGCAACCTTTCTGCCTCTTTCACCTGGGTCTCATGTGTTACATCATTCCGACATGTTGATTCATAACAAATCATGGCATAAAACTACATGCCATTAATTTGTGTCATTGTATAATTATTGGCATTATTTAGCGGTGATAATACAATGGCATTAATGCATTTTTCCATTAATTAACTAATTAATGGGGGATAATGAATCATTAAGAATCCTCCAGCAGGCAGTATGAGAGTGTCTGAGGAACATCAGTTTGACTGAACATCAGTCTGTCCTAAATACCTTCTAGAGGGGAACTGTTCAAAAGGATTTGGCAATGATTTTTTAAATTAGTATCCTTGCAGCTTCTGACAGTGAGTTTCAGATGTTAGTGAGAGTTCTTTGTAGAGGGAAGAAGAGCAGGTTGAGGGAAGAAGAGCAGGTTGGCCTCCTGCTTAGATGTTAATTAGCTTTTTTTCCCATCTGTTTTTCTCTGTTTTAGAGCAATAAGCTCAGATTTATAGAAAATTAAATGAAAGCCAGCCACTTAGGGGGACACTGTTGTTTTTGCCCCGTCAAGCAAAATGCTCAGTCTCTCAGATCATGAGTTTAGTTAGGAATGTCGTGGCTAAACTTAACCTACTTAGTGATTTTACAGTTGAACCATAAAAGTACTGGCCAGCCCTAAAAACTTATGTTAGAAATGTCTGTTGGAAGAGTTTTGATATATTTAGGCCTCTCAGCATGGGGCCAACTACCAGATGCGGTGGGGGAGGGCAGTTGTCACAAGGAGAAGAAAGGCCCCTTGTGAACTTGTATTTTCTTCCTGGAATTGCTTTCTGGATTGGAGGGAAGTCTTGCTTGTTTAATTTGGCTTTTGCAATTAAACTGGATATAATTCGGACTGGAGGGAATGATAAAGTCACAAAACTTACTGCATGGCTGGGTGAGTTGTTCCATGGAAGTGAGGTATAGTACTTGCCTTTGATAGCTGCATTAAGTAACACTTAATTTATAAATAGCGCATTAATCACAATTCATTGCAACAATTGTCCCACGGAGTTTCCATTGAATAGCAGGCTCTTGTGAAGTCCAGTGAGGTTGGTTTGTGAAGAAAACCCTTAATTCAGTTGTCTAGCTGATATTAATGCAAACGTTGGCAGCCTTGACAGTGTTTCTAAAGCTCGGTGAAAGTCTCTATTTTAGTCCTTGGCAGGAGTGAATTATTTTTTTCTTAGCAACTTGATGGACAGGAAGGAAAGGGTGGGAAAAAAAAGAATATCATAAAAGGGGACATAGAAAGGAGTGGTCCAGTGGTGAAATCCAAATTTCTTTACTACCGGTTCTGTGGGCAAGGCTTGATGGGCGTGGTGTGGCTTGGTGGGCATGGCTTGGAGGGAGTGGCGGGGGAAGGATACTACAAAATCTCCATTCCTACCCCACTCCAGGGGAAGGATACTGCAAAATCCCCATTCCCACCCCACACTGGGGCCAGCCAGAGGTGGTATTTGCTGATTTTCTGAACTGCTCAAAATTTCCGCTACCAGTTCTTCAGAACCTGTTAGAACCTGCTGGATTTCACCCCTGGAATGGTCTGCCTCCTTAGTGATCTTTCCCATGGTCAGCAAGAAGCTTCTGAGAGATTTCTGTTCTGATTTGTGTGTGTGTAATTCTCCAATCCTGTGTAATTCTCCAATCCTGTCTTATTAATTTTAATTGGGACTATTAATAATTTTAAAATTTTAAATTGTTTTAAATTCTCGGCCATTTGTAATATGCTTGTTTTAGTTTTGTTTTTAATGTGTATATTGTGGGCTTTTTAATATTTGGCTGTACACCGCCCTGAGTCCTTCAGGAGAAGGGCGGTATAAAAATCTAATAAAATAAATAAATAAATAAATAAATTAAGCATGGCTTTGCCTCTCTAGGTAGAAGTGCTGTCTGGAGAAAAAATAATAATAATGACTTCTCCCTTAGAAGCGAACAAGTTATCATGGCACATTTACTACATCCAACCATATTTATATTCTAAAAGATTTTCCATTTTTTAAAAAAGGTTTGGAAAAACTCAGATGAGGCCACATCACTTATGAGTCCTTGGATGGGAACCAAATTGATGGATTGGCAGACATTTTGAATATAAGCGGGGATGTTTACTTGTATTTAGAGATGATGCTGGCTAATGGTGGAACATTCCTGAGCAAAAGATACCAGAAGAAAATCTGGTGAAACGTAGTTCAAAGCTGCCCTTTTCTTAGGTGTTTTGGGTTCCTCCAGATTTACCAAGGCAATAGAAAATGGTGGTTTAAAAGAGGTTAAAATGTGGCATCAGTTCAAACCGATACTTCTTGGCTTATCAGGCTCAGCTTAGATTCATCCCCTTTGTAGTACAGTATAGATGTTGCCTTCATGTGTTATTAGGAGTAAGTATGTATATTGGCTCAATCTGGACTCATACCTTGAAGAACAATCTGACTTGGGGGTAATTTAAACATTATGATGTCATTTCCTTTTTCCAGGGCAAAATATTTCAAGGGGAAGAAACTTCATGGAGAATTGGACATCAAGGTTGAACAGGTAAGTCTGGAAACAAGCATTAGGGACTGACTTCTGGAATACTTATCAGAGTTTCAACCATATAGTTTTCCAGGTATTGTTGGGCTGCAATTTCCAATTTCCAACTAGGGCTGGCCGTAACTGGAGTTAAGTAACACCAGTACATTCTGTTCTAAGAATATGCAGTTCTGTACTTGCTTGTTGTGCATTAACCCCTTTTATGGGATGCCTGACCTGAGCTTCAAAAGTAGCTTAAAGCCAACTTGCAGTTGTTATATTATTATATTATATTGACCTTGAAACAGTAATGGAGGATGTAAAGAAATTGTCGAGCCCAGGTGACACAACTGTGGCTGAGCGAGCCGAGAGAAATGCCATTCAATCAAATGCCAAATGACCTACCTACCTTTAGCCATGGCTGACCTCGGAGGAACCAAAATCTTTTTATTCCTGTTCTGCACAAAAGGAGAAACAAATAAATAACGAGTGTCTGTGTCCACAGTCTTAGTTTATGTTATGTGCCTCTGTCTGGTAGAACAGTATTACGACAGGGTGCTGCAAAGCCTCCAAACTACCTTTCACTTTAAAAGACCAGTGAAATAATTGCATGCAAGTGAAGCCCTAGAACTGTCGAGAGGGAGAAAATGGAGTTGTTTTCAATGGGAGAAGAAACTCCCTCTGCCTGCAAGTAGGTTGCAAATATTAGTTTTACTCCGGCTTCAGATATATTAAACTAGATTGCTTACCCACAGAGGTAATGTTGTGGAACTACATAGAACCATGGTTCTGCTGCAAGTTTTTTGTGGAGGGGAACAAACATTGCTTGATGCTGAAATTCATATTGCCTTATGAGGAATTTAGGGAGTGTTTTAGATGCACCTTTGGTTAAGGGTAAGTCTACATGGAATGTTTGCTTAGGTTTCAATGTTGTCTCATTTGAATGGCAGTTTATTGAACTTAAAATGTGGTCTTCAGACCTTTCGGTTTGAATTGAGAATACAACATAAAATACACACTGCTTGAGAAGGTTAGACATGATGAGCAAGATATATTTCAAGGAAGTTACCTCACCATTTAGATTATATTTTTCTGCTGAGAATCCATTGGATAAAGACCAAGGAGGAGTGGTGTTTAAATGTAGAGTCTATATTTCTGCCCTTAAAATGAAACCAAGAACGAATTCAAAGTAAGTAAGCCTGACGGGAATCCCATCCTGTTTTTCTACTCTAGGGAAGTTCCAAAATTAGTTTTTTCCAACCCTTACAGTCCTATCGTACATGATTTATGGGGTTGGTGAACTTCTGTCTACACTAGAGATTATTTTTAGTCTAGACTTTTAGATGATCTTCATGTGATCGTGACTCAAAACTGGATTGTAGTAGTTAAAATGTGGGATTAGAACTAGGGAGGCCTAGGTTCATTTTTAACCAAGGGCCAGTCATTGTCTCTCAGCCCAATTTATTGCACAGGTTGATTGTTTGAGGGGAAACAAAAAGAAAAAATGCAATGTATATTAAGTTGAGCTCTTGGCTTTGGAATGGAGTATACATCTAACAAATAAGTAGTTTAGTCTTATATGTGCAGCCAGACCATTTTTAACCATTTAATATAATCATGATTAAGGCAAACCATACAAATGGTTCAAGTGATAATAACAATGATATCACCAGTGCTCTGGGGACAGCTAGTTGGGAACTCTTTTCATATCCTCGTTAATGTGCCCACTAAAGTGGGCACACATATCTACTCGTGATTTCTATTTTTTCTATTGGCATCCTTCAGTCTCAAAAGACTAAGGTATTGTGCTCTGGAAACAGCATCTAGTGTGGCTAGAAAGGCCAATTCGAGAGTGACAATCCCTTCCACACTGAGGGAAGATACATTCTGTCTCCTGCCTAGCCCCCAGATTTCGCTGGTTCCGGGACTGCCTCTTTACCTCCAGCCTGCTGAACAAATGTCTCTTTGAATTGGAGAAGGCCATGCGTCTTTAGCCTCCAAGCTGAATGATCGGCAGTCAAGGTTTCCCAGTTGTTAATGTCCATTCCCAGGGCCTTTAGGTCCCTCTTGCAGATATTCTTATATCGCAGCTGTCTCCCTCTGAGGCACTTTCCCTGCACTAATTCTCCATACAGAAGATCTTTCAGAATCTGACCATCAGCCATTCTCACGACATGCCCAAGCCAGTGTAGACGTGACAATGGTTTGTGCAGCCGTGGCATCATCCACAGGAAGCTGCTGATATGCTTGTGCCATATCTAACTTAGCAAAGATAGACCCCTGGCCCAAAGAGTGGAGAAGGTGTTGGACTACAGGAACTGGATAAGGGTGTGCCTGCAAAGCACGGTTCAATGTGCATTTAAAATCACCACAGATGCGCATCAACCATCCGGCTTAATGGGGTGACAACAGGAGTCTCCCACTTAGAGTGGTCGGTGGGCTCCAGCACCCTTGCGCAATCAACTTATCCAGTTCCTTGTCCACCTTGGACGCAGCGCAAAAGGCACCCGTCGAGGCTTAAGCCTAATAGGAGACACCTGGGGATCAAGGTTTAGAGATATAGGGTTGCCCTTATATTGACCCAGGGAATCAGCAAATACCTCAGCAAACTCAGACATCAGGGCCTCGAACCCATCTGTGGTGGTAGAATGAATGCCTGTGATGTTAAGGCCCAATGCTGAGAACCAATCCAATCCCAATAAGCTGGGTAGGTCACCCTTAACTACAAGCAATGGGAGGCGACCGGAGAAAACACCTTTCGCCACCCGAAGGCGGGCACCTCCAAGAATGGGAATATCGTTCCCCTGATAGTCCTTCAGTCTGGTGGTACAGGCAGTCAACCGACTTTCAGTGAAGCTTGGAGCTATCTTCTGTAAGGTGTTCCAGGCAATAATAGATTTAGAAGAGCCTGTGTCCACCTCCATTTTACAGGGCACCCTCCATCTTGATAGTAAGAAAAATTTTCTTGTTGGAGCCAGTCGAAGCCTGGCTGATCGACACTGCAGGGTTGGTGTTTCCTCGGTTCACGGTGAAACAATCATCTTGGGACACAGGAGGACCTCTCTGGAACCGTCTAGCCGGACGAGGACCTGACGGAATATTGTCCAGTGGGGTAGAACGACAAACCCGAGCCAGATGTCCCGCTGCCGCATTTGCAGCAAACTGCAGTTTTGAAACGACACAACGAGCGAGGGTGATTCTCTCCGCATCCCAGGCACAGCGCCGTCTGTGGTTTCCGCTCTGTTGGTCGCTTGGCTCCCGGGGCTACTCGGAGGCGACCCACCTCGTCTTCCTCACCCTCGAATTCCTCGGAGAGAACATCATCATGGTGAATGGAAGCAGAGTGGGCCACCGTATGCATGGCCGGAACCCTATGCATCTCCGCCGATGACTTCTCTGACATTTCATAGGCACGTGCCTCATCCAAGGCAGACTGGAGGGTAATGTCCGTTCTAGATAAAAGACGGCGTTGCAATCTCAAACTCCTCACACCGCACACCAGCTGCTCAAGAAGGGAGTCATCCAAGTTAGGGAACTCACACTCTATAGCAGCGGTCCGGAGAGAAGCCATATACGAGTTGATGGACTCTTCGTCCATTTGGACCCTCTGGCGAAAGGCAAACCGTCTGGAAATGCGCGAAGGAGCTGGCGCATAATGAGCTCGCAATGTGCCCATCAAGGTGGCCCAAGGCACCGCAGAAACTGATTGAGGAGCCAACAGAGCTCTGGCCGTTGCAAACATTTGTGGGCCACAGGCATTCAGGAAATGGGCGCGTTTCCTATCTCCTGAGAGCTCGGTGAAATCGTTGGCTAGGAGATAACAGTCAAAACGCTCAACATACGCATCCCACGTCTCGTAGGCCGGGTCATAGGGAGCGAAAGATATCTTAGCCGCCATGGAGCAATGTGGATTGACAAGGATAGAGGATAAATAAACTCCCCTACCGTAACCAGTACTCAACCGTCGCCTCAGGAATCCCACCTTCGTCGCCAGTGCTTCATTCAAAGAATGAAGAAGGGAATGGAGGCTTGACGGTTAGCAATAATCCTTTATTAACAACAAACTAACAGCGAGTAAAAATAGGGCAATATTCCCGAACAAACCAACTTCACTCACAGCTGCTACTTATATAGCAGCTATCACCTGTTGGCCAATGATGGCCACTCATTTATAAGCCAATAGGCAACGATTCTCTAGCCTCATACGCTGCATCAGGCATAGCCAGGCAAAAGTCACTTAACAAATATTTCACTTAACAACAGAAATTTGAAGCTCGACTTGTGGTCTTAAGTCGAGGACTACCTGTGTTTATGTATTGATTGTTCATTAGGCTTTAATGTATTTAAGGAGAAATATCGAGTTTGATTTTGGCTACTGAAGAAACAATCTTTCATCTGGATGCTTAAGTAGTGTGTTAAAAATTGTGCACTGAGTTTATTCAAGTCTATTATAGAACTAGAAGTTGGGAACTTAAACGAAATTGCCAGTTACACAAGTCTTTCCTTTTTCTGTGTAATTTGCCCCTGTCGACCCAAGAGGAGAATATTATTCCATTGCCCAACATTTTTCTGATTAGTGAGATTGTGCAGTAGAGTGCAGTGTTAGTATCCAGTACACTACAGTATGCAGTTATCATCTCTAGAACTATAAAATATATATACACAGTGCCACCATTGAAAGGTCATTGAAGAATCCGACGTTTCGGTGGGATTATTTGACTTCCTAAATAATCTTATATATCCCTGCAGCTATTCTTCTATCTTTGGAGCTGTTTAAGCAGCATTTGAAAAATCAACACTCACAAATTTGAGTCTTCTTGTGTTCTGCTTTTCCCGAGTGCTCCCCTGCCTCCAAGCTATCATACAATGTGTCAGTGGTTCTCAACCTTTTCTTTACCACACACCCCTTTAAATACCTTTTGTGGCCAGGGACCCCCAAGACTTAACTCAAGATTTAAATTATAACATTTCTTCAAACCTTCATTACATCGTGGCATCCAGGGCCCCTGCAGTACGAGATAGATGTATTTCTCCAGATGTATTGCACTTAAATCCTTGTTATGTCTAACACATCTGGAAATTATCAGATTGGACAATGTTGAAGTAGATCGTTCATTAATAGTAATTTTAACGTATGATGAAAGCTTGCTATGTTCTCAAGTGGAAGTCTTTCCCAGCACTAATTGCCCAAAGTCTTTTAAAAAATGAAATGTCAGAGATGATGAAAATGGAACTTTCTTCTGTCTTTAAACAATTGCTGTACCAATTTACTGTGTGACCCTTTGTTCTTTTATATGCTGTGGGTCTTGGTGAACAATTAGATAAGCCACTAAATGAAGGATAACTGAAGTTGCAGGGTTAATTTTGCAAAATAAACTTCAGATGTGACCCCTTATTCAGGGCTATGGCATGGGAAATATGAAGCTTTTCACTTTTTTTCTCTCATCACATTCTTAATCTGAATTTTCTATCTGGACTGTCTCCCCTTCCCCATCCCCCGACACATCTGGTATTATTTGCATTGGGGAGTAAGCATGTTTATGCTGGCAGTTCTTTCCCCTAAGTAGACATGGATGGGTTTATAAAGTCATGGGGAAGCCGCTTCAACTTAAAGGGATTTTATTTAACTTTTAATCTGGAGCAAGACTACAGCGGGGACAAGTCTTCCCATCTTGAACTGGATTGGTTTGGCAGATTATACCTGCAGTTTTTAGCCTTGTGATTGATCTTTTCACAGAAAGTTTCCAAGTAACGTTTGTTTTCTTTAATGCAAGGGTTGCATTTTGAAGTACACGTACAAGTACAAGCACACACTCAGATAATGCTGTATTTTTGTACTTCTTTATTCAGACTTCAGGATGCATGGGATATCGGCAAATATGCCAAAGATGAAATCAGTAGATAAATTCTTCAGACCCAATGCATTTAATTCAATCAATTATTCTTTAAATCTATTCAAACGTCTGGATGAATAAAATGGTTTTAACTACTGGTTTCTAAATGTTGATGCCAGATCAACCTCTCTGAATACCGTTGGTGCATAACAAAGATACATCAATCTTTGTTATGTCAAATCTGACATAGCCTCAAATGGGACATGGCCCAGAGACTGCAGTGAAAGTGTTGGAAGAAGCCTTGAGCGTATATGCACTGATAATTGCTGGGAAATTTCTACTAGAGCTTGACCACCCATGAAGATTGAATTGTGATGGCAGAATAAACAATGTGCTGTCTGGAAATTAGTATAGTCTCTGAACACATAGTTATTGTTTATCCCTGAGCTTGGGAATGTGGCAGCCTAGGGTTTTAATGAGTAACCATTTCATTTTCCTCCAGCAACTGAGGAAATGAGACCAACTTGAATCAAGACTAATGGACTGCTTAAAACAAATTTTTGCAAATTGCACGGATACTTTAAAAAGCTGTGAATTTCCTGTGTTTTGTATCTTAATATGTTATTTTATCTAACCCTGCAGAGGTTCTATGGCTCTCTCAGTGGCAGTAGAAGACCAAAGGAAAGTGAAAACGTTGAGCGAGAGGGTTTGATTTGGGTACCTAAAATGGAAACTATAGATTAAAATGCAGGTTTTGTGGACAAATGCATTAGATTCTTTATCCTGCCTCTCCTTCCTTTTCATATTCACACCTTTTCTTCCAGGAGCCTAAAACCGGATTTTGTCCTGATCCGCCAGCATGCCTACAGCATGGCTCGTGGTGGAGATCATCGTGGCATTGTTATTGGCTTGCAGTATGCGGGCGTGCCCAGCGTCAACAGTTTGCATTCCGTGTACAACTTCTGTGACAAACCTTGGGTGGTGAGTGGCAGAAGATGATAATTGAGGGAAGAACCAGATCTATGGCACTGTAGAGTCTGCCTTAGAACTGAACATAGAAGTTTCAATATTTTAAGTTAAGGAACGTACAAGGTGGAGGACTTGGCCTCATTTCTTTATTTTGTACACAAGAGATATTCGGGAGGGGTTTATTACATTTCACTAATTTAGTTTTAAGCGGCTTTTGGATATTGTAAAATGTTCAAATTCAGTTATCGTTTATCATTCCTGCAGTTAAAGAAACAGTTAAACAACACCTTTCCAAGCAGAGAAGGTAGCAATTAAAAAAAACCACAGCAAGCAATGTCAACTAATTAAAATGTCTGAATAAACAAAAGTGCTGAAATAATTGCAGTGTTGTATTAGCTACATTCTCCACAGAGAAGTACTTTTCTCTTTGTCATCACCTAATCTATCCAAGATGCCAACTCTCTTAACTCATAGGTAAGCTAGCTTAGAAGAGATGATCCTAGAATTAACTGCTTCCCAAACTCTTTATGTATTTAAAAGAGTGGCACCGTATGTTGGACTTGGAAGGAAATGGGTAATACTATTTTTCTTGGTTGAGTGAGTTATCCCTTTGGATGCTGCATTCCACATTAGCAGAACCTTTTAGCTTGTCTTTGAGGAACAGGCCATGGACAGTGTATTACAAAAATGGCCAAGTCATGCATGTCTAGGCTGGCTGCGTAATATGCCAGCGCCTCCCTAGGAGTCAGCTAAGTGTTACCAATGATGGGAGATGTTGTGTAGGATTTCTGACATTTGCAACATGTTCTGCTAATAGAAACTTTCATGCTCAGGCTCGATTAGAGGGAAGGAAAAGGGCAGGAGTTGCAAAGGGAGGGGTCTATATAGTAAAGTTAACCTTAGAAGCTTGTGGAAATAGATTTAGAAATACCTTCCTTGTTTCTTACTGCACTGTCTCTCCAATAGTTTGCCCAGATGGTCCGCCTGCATCGCAAGCTCGGTCCGGAAGAATTCCCCCTCATTGACCAGACGTACTATCCCAATCATAAGGAGATGGTAAGTTGGACTTGCATGTGGAAGGCTGAGGATTTTTCTGATTATTTGCTGAGAGTAGCACATTCTGAATTCTCTGGCTCCTTTAATAATTAAAAGGACAAGTAGCCATTTCTGAGCAGGACCATCGAGGATGAACATGTTTATGTATATATCTATGCATATAGCTAGCATTAATGTAGTTTTCAGATATAAAACATCATAGTCATTCCTTCTTAGCCAGTATGTCTTCATTTTCCTGTTCAAGGATGAGTCATGCATGACAGGGTTTGACTTCAGAATGAAGTGGCCTTATTTGAATCTGCACCTAATTTGGGTTTTTAATCATCCGTTCCGGGTTAACATGAGTACAAAAAAGGACATAGACTGCATTTGGGCTTCATATTAGAGCTATTGTTGGAACTAAGAACCCAATGACAGTGGATACTACTCCCTAACCAAGAAGCCCACGAGATATACACACTCATATCCACAATTTTCTGATCTGTTTTGTTATAAACTTATTATTTACCAGCAAACGTTTTCTCATGCATTTTCTAAGGAAAGACTTCATCTAGTGAAGGCAGGGGTGAAATATTCCTATGTTGCCAATAATGCTTGCAAGAAGTATTTTTTCTCTTAAATGATAAAATTAGTTTTCCCTTAAAGGTGAAAACAAATCTTGATACTTACTTTAATAGTGTAACAGATAAAATATTAGTTTAATGAATCTAACATAATAAAGTAAAGTAATATATTGAACAATAAATATAATTCTGGGTATAAAAAGGCTCAGATTGTTTAGTTTGCACTTTGCTGGTAGACTGTTCCTAAATATGGATCCATTTAATTCAATAATTACTCTACCACCATACTACTTGTGTTTGCAAGTAGCACACCCCTTTTTTTTCCCTATGGAAAACTTGGAAAATGTATTATTATTCTCATTTATAATATTTGTGTTCTCTTTTTGCATCTTAGCATCTCCTGGAGATTAATTTACACTTGTGATCTAGCAATCCCTTCTCACAGCGGCATTCCTGCCTTCCATTCAATTCTTTCTATTGTGAGGTATAGGCAGAGACTGTAAAACCAATATAATCCTGGTATAATTTTAAAACACAGTGATGAAAAACCAAGTTGCAGAAAGTCAGCTTACAATTTCAGGGAATGTCCTTCTACTTGAAACTCTGCAGAACAGCCCTTGCCCGCATGGCCTGCCTCTGTCTGTGATCACTTTTGAACTGCCAAGAAGCCACATATTACTATAGTTATATCTTAAACCGGTTCGGAAGGGGACTAAGGTTCAAAATAGGCATCTATGTTCTCAGAAATAATATAATATCCAAACAAAGGAGAAGTTATTTAAAGAGTACTCCTTGTAGTTATTTTCAAAGTGCAAAATCATTGTGTGTGGTCTTGGGATGCAGAGGATGATTTGGCTAAATGACTAAATTTCCCTTTCTTATCCTCTTCCTTTCTATGGATAGCACTCTTGGCAGGAACTCAGTCATACTTTCCTGCTCTTTTCTTCTAAATCCTGTATGTGTGCATATCGCAATCCTGTGACCTTGCAGTTATTCAGTGATGGCTTAAAAATACTTTCCCTGTGCTTACGAGATATGCTGTTGTTAACGACAGTTTCATGTTTCCACATTGGATATCATCTGACTGAGCTGTGCAGCTTTGAAGGATGGTTTCTTTGCTCCTAATCCAGAATGTGGGCAGGAGAATAGTAAATTCAGGACACCCAGACAGGAAGAAAAACCGAGGACTAGAGTTATAGGGAAAAACTAAAAGGCCCTTTGGCAGCTGTTTTGCAGGCTACTGAAAGCTTCTTCTGTTCCTTTTGGGAAAATTATCTACATATATTCTATGGTTTCTCTCCCCCCACCCATTAAAAACATCTAAAAGGGTACCCCTGCATTTTCCTTAGAGGAACCGCTGTGTCCTACTGTAGAAGCAGTGGTGGGATCCAGCCAGTTTGCACCTATTCGGGAGAACCATTTGTTAACTTTCTAAGCAGTTTGGAGAACCGGTTGTTGGAAGAAATCTTATTTTGTTTTTTTCCCACTTTACAGGGCTAATCCTGTAAGGAAGGCAGGAAGGAAACATTCTGGTGTTGTTTCTAGCCTAATCTTTATTGCCCTAATTATAAAAACCACCTCTCTGGTTAACCCTTATTACATTGTAACAGCTAAGGCGAAGCACCCATCGATGTGGGTGAAGTTGAGTTGGCCACGCCCACACAGTCACATGACCACCGAACAACGCCTACCCAGCTGGTCATTAGGGCAGACAACCGGTTGTTAAATTATTTGAATCCCACCACTGTCTAGAGATTATTGCTATTGTCTTGCCAGAACCAGTACAGAACTTGAGCAAGCTTAATTGTTGGAATTGGCATTTATTTAAAAAGAGACAGCTCAGATAGAAACAGAGGGATTGTCAGGGAGAGGAGTACCACTCCAGAGTCCATATGATGTTTACTGCCTCAGGAGGCGAGACTTGCGAAGGGACCCAGGTCCTTGGGAACTCAGGGATTGCCAGGTGCAGAAGTTAGAGCTCTCAGATCGAGGCAGGCACGCCAGGCGTTTGGCCTGAAGACCATCCCATATCCGGGACATGATCCCATCTGTCCATAGGCACTGGTTGTCAGAAGAGATGAAACATGGCATGGAAAGGCAGGGCATGACCTGTTGAAAGAATGGCAGAAGAACATAAGGACAGTGTGGGAAATGTTCCTCTTGAATATCATATAATGCTCCATTACTCTCTTAATTTCTTAGTTCCAATTTGCTGTAATCTAGGACAAGCAATCAAATATGATGGGGCCAAAAATAACCCAAAGTTGTTGCAAATTGGATATTTATGTCTTATCAAGCATAAATCATTTGTTACATCTCCAATGTTGGAGAATTTATTCTAATTTTAATAGAATATACTGCATGCTTTGAATTGAGCAAGGACTGAAGGACAGATGATATTGGCCGGTTTCGATATTCCTTTACAACCAACACTTGGACAAAAGACCCTTTAATCCCGTCTTCTCAAGTTGCTTCATCATTATCAATCCCATAATTCATCATTTACCAGAGCAGAGTTGCTCATTCCCATTTACCCTGTGCGTCTATGTGGGTGGAGAATTGATTCTATATATGACAAGCTGCATCTTTGTAATCTTCTCTTCTCCCTTTTTTAAATTGCAAATACACCCACTATTATCCTGCTTTATCCTTCTAGCTTTCCAAGAGGTTAGAAGCTTTTGCTTTTTATTGGTTGTCAAGAAGGAAAAATTCTTTGGATCTAGAATGGAAATTCAGGATATTAATCTTTTTGTAGGTTAGGTTTTTTTTAAAAAAAATCTATCAAGAACTGAATGAGAGTTGTGGTAGGTCGCCTTCCTCTGGCACAAGCATGGAAAACAAAAATTTTGGAGGAGATTGGTCTCTTATCTTCCAGCTTAGTCATGTGTATGGAAATCTATGGAACTCTGTACCATCATCCATTCTACGCGGATTGCATCTGTGGGCTGACTAGATGAATTGCTAGATAAAGCTATAAATATGGATCGCCTTAACAGCCTGATACCCTCCAGATGTGTTTGACCTCAATCTGCATAATTTCCCAGCTAGCATAGCCAATGACCATTATACCCGGAGGTTTTCAGAATTGTAACTTTAACCAAATGGAGGGCTCTAGGCAGAGGAAAGTTGGATAATGAGCTATAATTTCAGCTTTCAGGACAAGAAAGAACCCTCTCTCTGTGTATGTGTGTCTGTGGGTAATGTTTTTTTGGCTAGGCTGCAAATCTGCCTGCAGGCATTTGCTTCTGCTGTTAGATCCCCGAGATAGATTATTTCCTAGACCCAGACACTCACTGTGCAGTTGCAGCCCTTGCTGTAGTCAAGACTCAAGCCTCTTTTCTGCGCAAGAGAAAGCTGAGACCATGGCTGGATGAAAGAACAGGCCGTGATCATGACGCGATTGCCATCTATCATCCCTGTTGGCCAAGAAAGAGAGAGAGAAATTAAAACAGGGAATGTAAACATTCTACCCAATGCATTAGTTGCAGAGGTTACTTTTATAATTAAGCGTTGGCTTGGTGAGTATCCTGCAAATATATTAATATTGTACATCTTCATCACCATAAGTGGAGTACTATGCATGCTATTTTTCCCTTGCAGGGATGAATAATGAAATTAAATGTGGCTTCCGTTGTAAGGCAAATTCTTCGACAAATTTTTTTAAACTTGGTCCCCTGAGTGAATAATGCATGTGGAGTTTTGGAATTGGTGGATGCATTTTTATTTATTTTTTTATTTGGACTTCTTCCTTTGTTGGTATTGCATAGACTTACTAAAAGGAGAACTATATAAAATATCTCTTCTGCTCACTCCAGATATTTTATTAAGGCTTTATTCTTTAATGTGCCAAAGGCAAAATTGAAGCTAAAGATTACCTTAGATTTTAGCTAAACATTGGGGAAAAAGATGCTTTAACAGCATGTGTTACTTGATAGTGCAAATAGGAGAGGAGTCACTGGAATGGTTTAAACAAAGACCAGACAGCTATGACCTAAAAATGAGATAGTTCTAATCTGTATTGCAGATTCTTTGTTAAACCAGAATATAGATTAAATCAAGGTTTCTTCCAAAACTTGAGACAATGTGACATCTTTTTCCAATTAACAAAATCTGATACACACTGTGAAATCAAATCCCATACTATTCATATGTGCACATATATTTCTGTGCCTTTAGTATAGGGTTAAAACATAGGTAATAAGGTTTTGTGCTCTGTATCTTGGGCAATTAATTCTGGATTTAAATTTCTCTTTCCCACAAAACAAACAACAGACTTCTGCTTTTCTTTTCTTTTTTTCCCACCGAGAGCAGAAACATATTGTTTGAGTTGTTTGTTATAAGCAGCTTTGAGATCAGGCTTGGCAGAACCACTCACTATGGGGTAAAACTGTTCCTGGACTGTGTCACTTCAGACTGCAGGTGGGGGCTTAGTTTTGAATGCTTGGTTGGAAAAAAAAATCACTGCACACAAAAAGTAGATGTTAGAGAGAAAAGCTTTGGCTTGGCCTAGATTTTTCCATGACGTGCTGGTTTTCTAAATGTAAGAGGTGATTGTTTTTCTTTTGGGAGTAACTCTCTAATACGTAGCTTCATACTTATAATTGCAACCAAAATACATTTTCTTGAGGTGATTGCCTAGATTAGAGTGAGATTATATGACAAATATTTTAAATAAATGGCATGAATGGAAACAGTCCATAATATAAAGAATGCCAACAAAATCAATTTGATGGGCAGAATTAAGAAAAGAGCTAAATTTTACAAAGAGCTGTGGATTTCCTATTATGTTCTCTGTCTTGGAGACATGTTGTGCTTCAATTTACCAGTTTAATATTGCAAATATAGTAAATTTGAAACAATATGACATCTTTTTCAATTAAATGAAGTCTGATATGCACTGCGAAATAGTTTTTTTAAAGACAAAAGTCTTTTTTCAGTTCTCTATGAAGCGTTGTTTTGCCATTGAATTATAGCTTCAAAAGATTGGCAAACATTAGGTACTACTAAAACGGAACCCAACTGTGAATAGTTGGGTCTTTCAGATACAGTAGTTTTAAATTATGTGTGTGTGTGTGTGTGTGTGTGTGTGGGGAGAAATTCACAATTCCCTCCTCTTCCTTTTATGCTAGGTATGACAGATTCCTTCAGTTTTTCCTCCCATTATTTATGTTCTTCATAAGAACATTTATAGCCTTGTTTTGAGATATTTCTAATCATGCTCAAATCTGTTTTTTATTAAGCATCCAAAAGTCCAAATTCTTTAGCTATGGGATATTTTACTAATTTTCAAACTAGGGCCCATGAAGGTGTATACCACGCTGTACCATAGTCCCTGGTAAAAACATAAATATAAACATATATTTTTAAAAACCAGCTTTTAGCTAGTTTAATAATCTTGGAAAAGTATCAAATCTCACAAAAGTTTGTTGTTGTCACAATCTTGTTAGCTTCTTGCTGTTCTTGCCTGAGATTTCATAAGATTTAAGCTGGAAATACCAAAATCTTATGAGATTTGGCAAGCTTAATGATATTTCACATATTAATATTATTAAAGAAATGTTGGAACCTTGTGACTCTTACCAATGGGATTCATTGTATTTGGTTCCTGCCTATGCTAGGTTACTGATCTTGACTGTATGTGTAAACCCTCAAAAATGTATGATATAGTGGCCTATGCAAAGATAAAAAATAAGTATGTCTGAATTTGTTTTCAGTTGTTCCTGGTCTTAGGGATCATTCTGTACCTGCAATGACATATTCTTCCCCTTTGAGTGGGCCCTTGTGTTCATAACCACAGAGGCTTTCCATAGCCGGAGTGTAGAGAAAGCGGACATCTTGCATCTCTTCTGGGCCCTTGTATACCTAGAGAAAGAGAAGAACAGGAATGTGTACAGAGATGGAGGAAAGAGGGAGAATTATTCAGACCAGGAAGGGACTACCATGAGGAAAAAAGGAAAGTCAAGGCTGCTACTTGATGTGAGGTTTTCATAGCCCTACCAGAAGACTTACATTGTACAGTATCTGCTATTCTAGGTTAGAATTCAAATCTCAGTTTCAGTATAAGCTGATTGAGCCAATAGATATCAACCAGTTTCTTATTTTCTTAAAAGTATGTGATGCATGCTTGAGTAACTTTAATTGGATACTGCAATCTTTTTTCAGACTTAAGCAATTATGGAAGAATGCGATAGCAATACAATAATCAGAATCCATGAAATTTATAATGAAAATTGAGGAGTTTCAGATAAGGATACCCAGTGAATTTTGTTTCATATTATTTTTTACAAAAATATTTGTGCCTTTGAACTTTTGGACAAGGCGTTATAAAAAGCATCTTCTTTTTGGGGGAAGCTATTAGTGGGTCTCTTGGTTTCTTTCAACCATGGAAACTCATGTGGTAATTTTGGACCAGTCAGAATAGGTTAGTTCACAGTCTTGTAGTGAGGTTGCAGAAAGAAAAGGAAATGCTTATCAAATACCATAACTAAGAGGAAGTGCTTACCTTAGTTGTTTTGATTTCATGGCGTATCCACCACACAGGTTCTCCCACAGAAATGTTCACATGCTGCTTGCTGACACTCACAAATTTGCCTCTGATCACTACAAAAAAGAGGTGGCAAGTAACATCTTATTTTCCTCAATTCTATCATTAACTATTAGTTATTTCTTTGGTTTTAGCTGAAGGATTGTTTGTGATCCTTTAAATTCCTGGGACCTCAGATACAACTTCTGGCTCAATTTAGTCAGCTTGAATGCCTTAAAGTTCAATTTCTCCCTGGTATCCCTGAATCCTGCTATAAAATGATACACAGTGCCTGGGTAGGGTCAGTGGCTTTCCTTCAGCTTTTTATTTTGGGTAATTTTGAAATGATTGTAGAATGCCGCCAAGGGGCTCTTATTAAGAAATCTCTGGATTCTTTTCAGGATTTAGAGATATCCACTACACAGATTCTCATACAGTGAACCTGGAGTTACACTATCAGCTATCTTTCTGGACCATTGAGAATTATTCTGTGACCATACAGTTGTTCTCAGAAAGGATGGGAAACGTGTCTATCTTTTTTCCTCACCATAAGTTTTGAGTACTATATCCTAAGTTTGTGTGGAGATGGTATATGACTGTGAAGGACTTGATTTTAGAATGAAAAGCCAATCTGAACTCTTCCCTGCAGACCACTCAAGGAGCTAGTACACAAATATCACTTTAGTAATTGGTAACAAAGGACATTAAATAGATTGCCCAAGGTTGACTCAGCCCTCCATCCTTTATAAGGTAGGTAAAATGGGGACCCAGATTGTTGGGGGCAATAAGTTGACTTTGTATATAAATATACAAATAGAATGAAGACTATTGCTAACAAAATGTAAGCTGCCCTGAGTCTTCGAGAAGGGCAGGATATAAATGTAAATAAATAAAAAAAAAGATGAAAACACATTTACATGTATCTCAGCTCTAACAACACAGCCACAAACATCTTTTCCACAATAGTATCTTTCAGTTAAGTGAATTTGAACTTTCAGTTATCTGTTGCTGAGTGTATAGTAATAAAGCCATGGGCGAATTGTCATCAGCTGAAAGAAAATTACAGGAGAGGAAAGATGTGAAAAAGTTATCTCTCTATCCCTCAACCCAGGCCTTTCCTGAAGTTCCTTTCTGTGAAATTTTCTATCTAGTTCTACAAGAATGTGGAGGAGCAAAATTGTGAGTTTCCTTTCTTTCTCTTCTCTCAACTCCTCTAAACCGTAGCTCATTATGTTTACGTGTGTTATGCTAACCACACTGTTGTGAATTCAGAATCAGAAAACCATGAACTGGTTATAGTGCTATATTGCTAGGATATTTTTGGGAGGAAGCAGAGCTCAGGTATAAAATACCTGCTTGGTATGCAGAAGATCCCAGGTTTAAAATTCAGTTATCTCTAGTTAAAAGAATCAAGACGGCAGGTAATGGGACTGACCTGAAGAATGTAAAGTTATGTTTGAACATCATACTAAGCTGATGGGAATGAGCAAATGTTTGTCATAGTGTCAAACTGAATGCACTCATTTCCATACATTGTTTTCCTCCCATCTCTACCACATGACAATATAGTCCGTTCTTATTTGTTTAGCTGTAAGGATGTCAAAAGGCTACTGTTTCAGGACATCTGTGAACCTGTGTTTTGTTTTAGAGTAGCTTTACTAACCGTGGTTTGATATGCCTTTCCTAAATGACTAATTCTTAGCTACAATGGGACACTACCTGAGGGTATACACACAATATTTTTCTAATGACAAAAACATGTGTGAGTGACCAGAACTGGTCAGAATAGTTAGTGTGGGGATCTAGTCTGACTCTGAACTATATTAAAACTATACATTTGTGTTATAATTTAATATCAGTTTGTTCTAATTTATTATCAATTAGACCATCTCTATAGTTCACTGCATGATTCTGAATATCATCTCAGCTCCCCTGTCAGAGTCACTGTCTATAGTTTTCAAGGGAAAACTATAGATGCTGCTTTGAGTTTATGAGGGGAGGGCAGGATCTGAATTAAGAGACAGATATACAAAGAACCAGAGATCACCTATCCTTGTGCTAAAGGCATTAAAACAGACTGTGTAGGTATTTCATTACCCAGAGGTGAATCTTTATACTCGTACTTTTTCTAGCTATTTCTCTTATTCTTGCCTGAATGTTATATAAAACCCAGGCATTTTTCAAACAATGAAAACAAAATAGAAAAATCTCAAAAGTTTTAAAAAATGGAGCCAAAACAGTTGAATAGAAAATATTTTATGCATTAGAATTGGACATACAGATTAAACTTGTCCATTTGCTTAACTTGTTTAAATTGAAAGTATTGAATTTTCTACTAAGAGATATTGCAATAATGAACTTCCAGAAATACGTGGATTGATTCCTTTAAATAAAGGAAAGGCAGCATAGATTGTATTTAGGGGAACCTTTAGGAACAGTTCTAAACATCTGTGATTTATATGTGCATAATAGCATAGTACTTAATAAGATTTCAAAGGGAATAAATTCCTATATTTAAATAGTTCCACAAACATGCAAGATGGATAAAACCTCAGCATTCCCTGATACACAAACAATTTTCCATTTAGACTGCCAACTTATTTAACAAGGTTGTGAGCCATCTCCTCTGCCTTTAACAGCTGCCTGATCTGTATATCCCAGATATAACAAAGGAAAGTTTTCTGGTATACATTAAATTTTGGGGTGGGGGGTGGGAGGAATAGCATAATATCTATACTAGACTGCTATGGAAAATTCATATGGAATGAATTTCTAGTATAGATTTTTCACATGGAAAAATCTATACTAGACTGCTATGGAAAATACAGAAATTCTGCCAGAAAGGGAGGGGTGGGGGGGAAAGTTGGCAATCTTATTTCAGTTGTAATAGGCTGAGGAGTTGATGGGTAAGAAATCTTCTCAGCCTTTATTCTTTGGTAATATTCCAGAATAATAAATTTATAGTGGTTCTAAAAGTCCTTCAACCTCCCCTTCCTATAAATGTGAACATGGCTACAAATCATGATCATTATGTATTATTTCCAGGACCAATGATAGCATGATTTTCAGCACCAGTTGCTGGGAAACAAGCAGCGAGATGCTTGTGGGTTTTTGGAGGCATCTAGTAAAATATTATAGGACTCAAAATGCTGGTTTTAATAGATGGTGGCAGACAGGTAGTTTATCCAGCGGAGCTCCTGTTCTGTCTTTCGTTTGCTAGAAATCACAAGTGTTTTGGGTAAGAGGAAGGAGATGAGACATCAGTTTTGCCAATTGCAATCCCATCTGTTTTTTTCCCCCACCTGATACTATTTACAGCTTTTTTTTTTACAACTTTATTCACCCCAGGAGCTATGAAGGTCACCAAGTCCAACCCTTTGCTGATGGAGAAAACTACTTGTCTGATAGGTAGTCATTAAGACCACGGGTCTCCAACCATGGCAAATTTAAGCCTGGAGGACTTCAACTCCCAGATTCTGGGAGGCTTAAAGTTGCCATGGTTAAAGTTACCTTCAGGCTTAAAGTTGCCATGGTTGGAGATCCCTGATTTAGACAACTGGGGGGAAAAATGAGAGTTCCCCCCAGGAAGAGTTTGCTTTTTCCAAGGGAAATTGTTCCACTATCAAGCAGTTTATGCCACCAGCTCCTTAGGAAGTTATTACTAATGATTAGTTAGCATAGCTTCTCTTGTAATGCGAAACCATCAATTTAATCTACTGTGCCCTTCAGGGTGGCTGAAGATAAAAGAACCTAATTATTGAGAAAATATTTCCTTATTTGGTACCACACACACACACACAAATGACTTTACAAACTTGTAAGTATATAGCAGATAACAGTGAACGAAATTTATGAGAGAGGGATAGACAGCAGATTGATGGCCTATAGCAAAAACTATAACTCGAGAGAATGAGATAAGCGACAGGAGAGAGAAGGATTGAATTTTTATTACTGTGTCTATGATCCAGGCACTCACCCATATCAGCATTGCAGTAGGCAGCCTGAGGATGTCTAGGGGCACAGGAACAGGCTGCTGTTGGATCTGCCTTCAGACTGAGGAGGAAAACGCTGACCACAAGGAATCTGCACATTTTAGAATCCATTTTGCAGGGAGGAGGCGAGGAGAGAAGTCACTCAGACGCAGCCTGTGAGACAGAGACAAAGTGTTATTCCAGGAGAAGAAGCGGCAGGAAATGAAGGGGTGTGAAAAGAAACATCAACTATGAAGTACCAGTAGAAACTCCTGGACTTGGGCAACCATTGGTTTCCCGCTTTACAATACAGCTGGGGACAAGGAGGGGAATTCCTTACTGCCTGGATGAACACAGCCCTTTGCGTTTTGTGGCATGGGCTGGGCAGGCAGGGCAGGACCTAAATTGAGGATTAGATGACTGAAGGAGTGAACCCAGTGTGAGGAAAGACTCCGGTTTCATTTTGCTCAATTCATTTACGGTGGCCTCTTCATACAGGAAACACCCTCTACCACCCACCACCCGGCACAGCCTGGGATATTTACTTGAAAGAAGAAAGCCTTAGCAGAGACCTGGCTGAACAACCATTTCTAACTTCAGAGGTTTCTGGGTGTCAAAGAAAAAAAATGGGTAAAGGAGAGGATGCCGGGTCTAAAAGAAAAGAGGAAGGTCTTCCTGGAAATGCTGAGTTTTACCAGAGAAATCAGCCGAAATTTCAAAAAGCGGGGAGGTTACAGAGGGATCCCCTTGAGGTGGGAAACAGAACCTAGGGAGGACTTGGTGTGCTGCAAAAGAATGGCCCTTCCTCTCACCTTTCTCTCTGTTGCAGTCTAGGCGTCTCCTGCCACTTGAAGGCTGCAGCTCCCAGCCCATCGGATTGGTATTTAAAGCTCACCCCGCTTCCCCCATGACTCCCCCTGCTTTTCCTGTCCTATCTGCCAAGGAGGCGTGACTGATCCAGCCTGCGGTTTTTAGCAGAGAGCCAACCATGCCAGGGTGGGGTGATCAGTGCCTTTAGAGACAGGGAGGAAGGAGCAGCATTAGCAACTTCTGAGGGAAGAATTTGTCAGGAAGTTTTGGATTACTCAACTGAAAGAGAGGGTGGTGATGGCTTAGTTAGAAGGCTGTCTTTGAAAGGGAGGCAGGCCAGTGAAAATTCAAAGGGAGTCCAGAGGGTGGCACTATAGAACTAGTTCCCTCTCAGAATGTCGGCCTTATTAAAGTACTGTAGATGATATGGTTTAGGATTCCAGCATGTTATTTCGCACTTGTTACCTGACTGCCCTTGCCCGTTTTCTGACCATTGTCTCTCCTTTGATAGCTGCATCCATGTAGTCAAACTGGGCATAGTCAGTCAGTGAGAGATTAATAAGCCAGTCTGATTTGAAGGAAGGACAAGCTTTTCAGACAAAATGAACATACTGAAATTATGGTATACAAGATGAATAAGACGGGACTGAAGAAATACTAACTTAGTAGAATGGACTGGACTGGACTGGACTGGACTAGACTTGACTAGACTAGACTAGACTAGGCAAATTATGCAACCTTATGAGGGCTCTGAATTTTCTATTTGTTAAATCATATAAAACTTGCACCTTCTATCAATGGTGGATTGTTTTAATGAAAATATCATCTCACCAGCTAAACTGGAAATTTTCGGTCATTCAGGTCATGTTTGTCCCAGAGGTACTTTTTCAAGAGGCAAGTGGACTTTCTTGTTTTTCTTTGAAGATGTTTTGCTTCTCATCCAAGAAGTTTCTTCAGCTCTGACTGAAGCTCCATTCCCCACCATCCAGTCCGAGCTGAAGAAGCTTCTTGGATGAGAAGCAAAACATCTTCAAAGAAAAACAAGGAAGTCCAGTTGCCTCTTGAAAAAAGCACCTTTGGGATCGCCAGTTAAACCTTTTCCTTCATGACAAGTTCTTTCCTCCTTTGTATCATACCTCTATGTTTCTCATTACAGGTAGCTCTTGACTGATCGAACATAATGGAGCTGCCCAATTATGGTCATAAGTCATGACGTCATAAAATGGGTCACTCATATGACCAGCCAACCTTTTTTTGCAGCAGTAGCTAAGTGAACCAATTGTTTGTTTTGCCAAAATGGGAAGTAAAAGCTGACTTTCAGCAAAAACGTTGAAAAAAATGGACACATGAGTGTGGGATGCTGCAAAAGGCTGTAAATGCATCAATAAGGTAACTCTGAGCAGTTACAAACAGTCAAAAGATAAACATAAAAACAATTAAACTTGTGTGTGTGTGTGTGTGTGTGTGTGTGTGTGTGTGTAAGGTTGAGAGTATCTTCAGCTGATGAGATCTCACTCATCATCTTCAGGCTGGTGCCAGCACCAGCCTGAAGATGATGAGTGAGACCTCATCGAAACATCGCCAGGATACTCTCAACCTTACACGGGAAAAGACCCGAATATGCCAAGACCTACATACCTATACCCGTGAAAACCTATATATATAAATATATATAAAACCATATATATATATGAAAAAGTAGAACCAAGGAGACAGACAATAGGAGGATGAGTGGCCCCCTCGAACCTCCAAAACAAGTAGCAAAACCAGATTTTGATGCCCTTCTAAAAGACCAAAAGGATGGGAACAGTTCTCAGTTCTGGTGGTCAAATATTCCATGGAAAATGTTCTCCTTGAGCCCGCCAGCCAGAGTTCCTTAGCAAATGGAGTCCAGGATAGGCCCCTTCTGCTGGAGTGAATGGGGTGGACTAGTCCCACTGGGGCAAGACAGGTCCTCAAATATCTCAGATACTCAAGGAGAGAAGCAAGCTAGAATTAAGAAGAAATGTCCTGACAATTAGAACAGTTAATCAGTGGAACGACCTGTCTTCAGAAGCTGTGGGTGCTCCAACACTGGAGGTTTTTAAGAAGAGATTGGGCAAACATTTGTCTGAACTGGTGTGTGGTGTCTTGCTTGAGCAGAGGATTAGACTAGAAGACCTCCAAGATCCGTTCCATCCCTGTTATTTTAATATCCTTTTATGCTGTCTTGGTGTCAATGTGCTTCACTCCTGAACTGCAGTAACAAACCATTTGTAAACAGTTTTTCCAAAATGTCAAATACTTATATTTGAAAGAGTTTTAGATTAGAAAAAAAGAATTTGAAAAATGAAAAACATCTGTGTTACATTTTTGCTGACTTTATATAATTTTTTACTGAAGAGTTAATCTTCAGAAATACTTTGGATTTAATCAGTTTTTACTGTCTTTTGTTGTTGTTGTCTATTTGAAGTATCTCTTCTGGTGGTATTGTACTTGGGTATCTATCTATCTATCTATCTAGGGAATGAGGTGGCTCAGGGGCTAGGACGTTGAGCTTGTCAATCGAAAAGTCAGCAGCTCAGTGGTTCGAATCCCTAGTGCTGCCATGTAACGGGGTGAGCTCCCGTTACTTGTCCCAGCTTCTGCCAACCTAGCAGTTTCGAAAGCATGTAAAAATGCAAGTAGAAAAAATAGGGACCACCTTGGTGGGAAGGTAACAGCGTTCCGTGCGCCTTTGGCATTGAGTCATGCTGGCCACATGACCACGGAGATGTCTTCGAACAGCGCTGGCTCTTCGGCTTTGAAAAGGAGATGAGCACCGCCCCCTAGACTCGGCAATGACTAGCACGTATATGCGAGGGGAACCTTTACCTTTATCTGTCTGTCTGTCTGTCTGTCTGTCTGTCTGTCTGTCTGTCTGTCTGTCTGTCTGTCTGTCTATCTATCTATCTATCTATCTATCTATCTATCTATCTATCTATCTATCTATCATCTATCTATCTATCTTAGTTTAACTCTGTGATGGAAAAATGAGCAATACTAATAAAATTAATACAATGTTCTGAACATTTTAGGAGATTTAACTGGCTATTCCCATAAAATTGAATATTATTTTATGTATTAATATAGAAAAATATCCTACACATTAATCTATATTGTCTATAAGTTAATTTACAGTCTATCAATCTACACTATTCCCTGTAGCCTTGTTTACTTTTCTTTGGGAAGGGGGTGGGGCGGTGTTGGCCACTCTCCTGGCCATGTTTTTTTTTTAAAGCGCTTTCAATTGCACATCACATACAGCTGAATGGAGGTCACAAATGAAAAAAACGATTGCCCATCCTGGCATATTGTGATCTGCCAGGGAGTTTGATAAAGCTTTTTTTACCAAAAGCTAAATAAATACCTTGAAACAAATAAGAGTGGGGGGGGATTGATTTGAACAATTTTAGCTATTTGTAAGTTTTTGGGAATCCTCTTTGCCTCAGAAGATGGCACAAGAGTGTGTACCCTTGAAGCTATGTGGCTACTTCCCTTTTTAGTCGCTCCTACGTACAGTTTGTGGGGCATGGTGAGTGCAACTAAGTGTCAGAACATAACTATTACAATTGTCTTCTACCGAATGACTCAGAAAAAGAGGTTCTAGATCCTTTCCTCATAACTGATTAGTAAAAGTCAGCATATGTCTTGCTGCAAAAGCAAAAATCCTGAATGTCATCCAGTCAGACGATAGTCAACGCTTGGCTACTTCTGCGTAAACAATAATCCTGGATGTCACTCATCCAGACTAATAGTCAGCACACAGCCAATTCTGCAGAAGCAAAAATGGCTAATGATGCTTTGTTTATATTGATAAGGATTATCCCAAACATTAATGTACTCCTTGTTCTGTTCCTTCTGGGAGTTGAGATGGCCAGACAAAGCTCCAAATTTGAATTTATAAGGAATAGTGTTGAGGGCCAAGCATCTCACCCAGCATAAAATTACCAAAAAAGAAAAAAAAATCTAAATAATACATCTAGTGCTTGTTTATTTATTTAAAACAATTGGGGTGTGCTTTTGCAAAATCACCTGAACTGAAGCACAGGATACAATGTAAGACCAGGGCTGTCTTGAATGGCAAGGTTAGGATTTTCTGGTTGTTGTTATCTTGGTGTTTACTTCATTTTTTAAAACTACGTAAGACCTATTGTAGGATTTATACTCTTTTCTTATTTCCTGAATGAAATTGTCCCCACTTTTTAACAACTATAATAAAAGGCACTACAGGGGTTATAGAAATGGGTACAAATATGGCCCTAGGGCCAGTAATGGGATTCAAATAATTTAACAACCGGTTCTCTGCCCTAATGATTTCTTCCAACAACCAGTTCAGCAAACTGCTCAGAAAGTTAACCACCGGTTCTTTTGAAGCGGTGCGAACTGGCTGAATCCCACCACTGCCTGGGGCTTAAATTGTGGTATCTCTGATATAAAGGATAGTGCTACTTTTTCTTACCATTTCATAAAAGCCCCCACTGTGCCCTTTCTCAGCCTTATTCTAAATTCTACCGTATGTAAGTGGTTATTGAGTCAGTTGAGTATATGGGATGCTATGTTACCATGTCAGAATAACAGAGTTGGGAGGGACTCAGGGAACTTGGAGGTCTTTTAGTCCAGCCCTCTGCTCAGGAGACCTCCTGCTCAGAAAACCTGCGGTCCCATTGCTAAGGAAACCCTACACCACTTCAGACAAATGGTTATCCAACTTCTTCTTAAAAAGTTCCAGTGTTGGAGCATTCACTACTTCTGGAGGCAAGTTGTTCCACTGATTAATTGTTCTAACTGTCAGGAAATTTCTCCTTAGTTCTAAGTTGCTTCTCTCCTTGATTAGTTTCCACCCATTGCTTCTTGTTCTCTCCGGTGCTTTGGAGAATAGTTTGACTCCCTCTTCTTTGTGGCAACCCCTGAGATATTGGAACACTGCTTTCACGTCATCCCTAATCCTTCTTTTCATTAAACTAGAAATACCCAGTTCCACCCCTTCATGGATTACTGCCTTGTTGTGGCGAAGGGGCTTGCGTAGCTCAATGAAGCTATGAGCTATGCCATGCAGGGATACCCAAGATTGACAGGTCATAGCAGAGAGTTCTGACAAAACGTGATCCACTGGAGAAGGAAATGGCAACCCCCAGTATCTTTGCCATGAAAACCCCATGGACAGTACAAAAAGGAAAAAAGATATGACGCTGGAAGATGAGCCCCTCAGGTCGGAAGGTGTCCAATATGCTACTGGGGAAGAGCAGAGGGTTAGTACTAGTAATGCCAGAAAGAATGAAGCGACTGGGCCAAAGCCGAAAGGACGCTCAGCTGTGGATGTATCTGGTGGTGAAAGGAAAATCCGATGCTGTAAAGATTTTTTCTCCATAGGAATCTGGAATGTAAGATCCATGAATCAAGGTAAGCTGGACGTGGTCAAACAAGAGATGACAAGACTGAACATCGACATTTTAGGAATCAGCGAACTAAAATGGACAGGAATGGGTGAATTTAATTCAGATGACCATCAGTTATACTACTGAGGGCAAGAATACCTCAGAAGAAATGGAGTAGCCTTCATAATTAACAAAAATGTAGGAAAAGCAATACTGGGATACAATCTCCAAAATGACAGAATGATCTCAGTTCGAATCCAAGGCAAACAATTCAATATCACAGTAGTCCAAGTCTATGCCCCAGCCACTGGTGCTGAAGAGGATGAAATTGACCGGTTCTATGAAGCTTTACAGCACCTTATAGAATTAACACCAAAAAATGATGTCCTTATCATCATGGGGGATTGGAATGCTAAAGTAGGAAGCCAAAAGATAACCAGAATAACAGGCAAGTTTGGCCTTGGAGTACAAAATGAAGCAGGGCACAGGCTGTCAAATTAATACGATGGTCATAGCAAACACTCTTTTCCAGCAATCCAAGACATGACTCTACACATGGACATCACCAGACCGTCAACACAGAAATCAGATTGACTATGTGCTCTGCAGCCAAAGATGGAAAAGTTCTATACAGTCAGTAAAAACAAGACCAGGAGCTGACTATGGCTCAGATCATGAGCTTCTCCTTGCAAAATTTAGGCTTAAATTGAGGAAAGTAGGGAAAAGCCCCAGGTCACTCAGGTATGAATTAAATCATATCCCTGATGAATATACAGTAGAGGTGACAAATAGATTTCAGGAATTAGATCTGATAGACAGAGTGCCTGAAGAACTATGGACGGAGGTTCGCAACATTGTACAAGAGGTAGCAACTAAAACCATCCCGAAGAAAAAGAAAGGCAAGAAAGCAAAATGGCTGTCCGAGGAAGCTTTGCAAATAGCTGAGGAAAAAAGGGAAGTGAAAGTCAAGGGAGAAAGAGAAAGATACACCCAGCTAAATGCAGAATTCCAGAGAATAGCTAGAAGAGATAAGAATACATTCTTAAATGAACAGTGTGAAGAAATAGAATAAAACAATAGAATAGGGAGGACCAGAGATTTCTTCAAGAAAATTAGAGATATGAAGGGAACGTTTCATGCAAAGATGGGCATGATAAAGGACCAAAGTGGCAGGGACCTAACAGAGGCAGAAGGGATTAAGAAGAGGTGGCAAAATTGCACAGAAGAACTATACAAGAATGAGCTTAACATCCCTGATAACCACGATGGGGTGGTCACTGACCTTGAGCCAGACATCCTAGAATGTGAAGTCAAATGGGCCTTAGGAAATCTGAGCAACAACAAAGCTAGTGGAGGAGACAGTATTCCAGCTGAGCTATTCAAAATCTTAAAAGACGATGCAGTAAAAGTGCTACACTCAATTTGTCAGCAAATTTGGAAAACTCAGCAGTGGCCACAGGATTGGAAAAGATCAGTTTACATTCCAATTCCAAAGAAAGGCAATGCCAAAGAATGTTCAAACTATCGCACTCATTTCAAACCATTGCACTCATTTCACATGCTAGTAAGGGTATGCTTAAAATCCTAGAAGCTAGGCTCCAGTAGTATGTGGATTGAGAACTACCAGAAGTACAGGCAGGATTCCGTAGAGGCAGAGGAACTAGAGATCAAATTGCCAATAGACGCTGGATCATGGAGAAAGCTAGGGAGTTCCAGAAAAACATCTACTTCTGGTTCATTGACTATGCTAAAGCCTTTGATTGTGTGGATCACAACAAATTGTGGCAAGTTCTTAAAAAGATAGGCGTAGCAGACCATCTTATTTGTCTCTTGAGAAACCTGTATGCAGGTCAAGAAGCAATAGTGAGAACTGGACAAAAAACCACTGATTGGTTCAAGATTGGGAAAGGAGTCGGGCAAGGCGGTGTACTATCACCCTGCCTATTTAACTTATATGCAGAGCACATCATGAGAAAGGTGAGGCTGGATGAATCAAAAGTTGGAATTAAGATTGCTGGGAGAAATATCAACAACCTCAGATATGCAGATGATACCACTCTAATGGCAGAAAGCGAAGAGGAACTAAAAAGCCTCTTGATGCTGGTAAAGGAGGAGAATGCAAAAGTTGGCTTGAAACTCAACATTAAGAAAACTAAGAACATGGCACCCGGCCCTCTCAATTCCTGGCAGATAGATGTGGAAGAAATGGAGGTAGTGACAGATTTTATTTTCCTGGGCTCCAAGATCACCACAGATGGGGACTGCAGCCAAGAAATTAAAAGATGCTTGCTCCTGGGGAGGAAAGCTATGGCAAATCTAGACAGCATACTAAAAAGCAGAGACATCACCCTGCCAACAAAAGTGCATATAATCAAGGGTATGGTTTTCCCAGTTGCAATGTATGGCTGTGAAGGCTGGACCATAAGAAAGGCTGAGCGCCAAAGATTTGAGGCCTTTGAACTCTCGTGCTGGAGAAGACTCCTGCGAGTCCCTTGGACTGCAAAGTGAACAAACAAGTCAGTCCTAGAGGAGATCAATCTTGGCTGCTCTTTAGAAGGCCAGATCCTGAAGATGAAAGTGAAATACTTTGGCCACCTAATGAGAAAGAAGGACTCACTGGAGAAGAGCCTAATGCTGGGAAAGATTGAGGGAAAAAGAAGACAGGGATGACAGAGAACGAGGTGGCTGGATGGAGTCACTGAAGCAGTAGGCGTGAGCTTAAATGGACTCCAGAGGATGGTAGAGGATAGGAAGGCCTGGAGGAACGTTGTCCATGAGTCACAATGGGTCGGACACGACTCCGCAACTAACAACAACAACCCAGTTCCAGCAACCATTCTTTATATGTTTTAGCCTCCAGTCCCCTAATCATCTGTGTTGCTCTTCTCTGCACTCTTTCTCAACATCTTTTTGCTACATCGTGGCAACCAAAACTGAATGCAGTATTCCAAGTCTGGTCTTGCCAAGGCTTTATGAAGTGGTATTAAGATGTCACGTGAGCTTGATTCTATCCCTCTGTTAATGCTGCCCAGAACTGTGTTGACTTTTTTGGCAGCTGCAGCACACTGCTGGCTCATATTTAAGTGGTTGTCCACTAGGACTCCAAGATCCCTCTCACAGTTACTACTATTGAGCCAGGTACCATCTCTACTATACCTGTGCATTTGGTTTTTCTTGCCTAAATGTAAAATCCTACTTCTTTCAACATTGACTTTCATTTTGTTAAATAGCGTCCAATGTTCAAGTCTGTCAAGATCCTTCTGTGTCTTAAACCTATATTCTGGAGTGTTGGCTATTCCTGCCAGCTTGGTATCGTCTCCAAATTTGATGAATTCTCCATGTATCACCTCATCCAAATAATTGATGAAGATGTTGAAGAGTACTGAGTCTAAGACAGAGCCTTGGGGTACCCCACTGCAAACTTCCCTTCATGTAGATGCAGTTACATTGAAAGCTACACGTTGGGTGTGGTTCGTCAGCCAGTTAGGAATCCATTTGGTGGTAATGTTGTCTAACCCACATTTTCTAACTTATCAAGTAATAAATTGTTGTCTACTTTATCAAATGCCTTATTGAAATCCATATAAATTATATCCATAGCATTCCTCTGGTCTACTAATGTTGTCACTTTGTCAATGGCACACATCCTTGCTGCTGCATACACTCTGTTTTCTAGTAAAGACACTGCATGTCTTCTGAAACATTATTTGAATATTTCTAATCAAGAATGCTAGCTATGAGATTATTGACACAAAGATCATAGTAAGAGAAAAGGCTTTTTTAAAGTGAAGAAACCTTTTTGGGCTGCTTCAAGCTTCTTGTGTTCTTCCTCCTAGTTCTCCTTCTTTGTAGAAAATGATAATGGTGTTTGGAGTTTTCTCACAAAATGGTCTAGAACAGGGGTGAAATGCTACTGGTTCAGACCAGATCGGGAGAACCGGTAGCAGAAATTGGAGATGGTTTGCCGTACCGGTAGCAATTGCTGGCTGGCTACACCCCAAAACAGGTCCATGGCCCGCACCCCTGCCATGCTTCCCTGCCTTCCACGCTGCCAAACTCATTGTTTGGAGCATCTAAGGAAACGTCTTCCAACTCTTCAAGATTGACTTTAAGAGCTCCGAGAAGGCAACAGCAAAACTAGCGGCAGCAGGGGCAACGGGTGTGCATGTGTGTCCCCCTCCTTGGTCCTCCTCTCCCAGCCAGGGCTTCGCAGCCTTCTCTTTTCCTAAGAGGGATGGTGTCAGCCTCCAAGTCCTTGCAGAGGGACACACACACACACACATACATACCCCTGTCGCCCTCACTGCCATTACTTTTGCTGTCGGCTTCTTAAAGTCGATCTTGAAGAGCTGGAAGACGTTTCCTTAGATCGCCAAATGTCAGCAATCTAAGGAAACGTCTTACACCTTCTCCTCCCCATTCCCCCCCACCTCCGTTTTTCCATTTCTTTGCCTGATTCTGCTTTTTACACCTTCTCCCCATCCCCCCCCCCATTTTCTCATTTCTGTGCCTGGATTCTGCTTCTGCAAGAGAAGGCTCCGATGTTCGCTTGGGTGGCAGAGGAAAACTCAAAGTGTTGGGGGCTTCAGACGGGCAGAATGTGTTTCAAAATGTGCAGCTCCCGGCTCTAACAGACCTCAAGTTGGTCACATGACCACCAACCCACACCCATCAAGCCATGCCGACAGAACCTTAGCAAACATTTTTACATTTTACCCTTGGTCTAGAAGTGTTGCTTTAACAAACAGCCCAGATTTCTGGACTTTGCAGAGGTACAGTTGTGCTCTGATCGAGAGACTTTTGCTGCTGAATCCTCAGAAACTGGCTGACATGTTTTCATGTGGAAGAGCAAATGAGAGGTTTAAAAATGTTGTTTATTGAAAATGAAACACCCGGGAAGAAAAGTGGTTATTTGCTGGATCCTTTGAAACGTCTCTGAATTTTTTAAATCACAAAATAATTTGGAGCTGGGCTTTATTTCTTTGCAGGAACGTAATCCTGTCAGAGTCCATGACATCAGTATCTTGGGTCAAAAAAAATAAAATAATCCTCTGATGCTGAGTGATTGCTAGAAACTGTAGTGTCCCAAAAAATGTAAGGAAGCCATGTGATTTTGCTTTATATCTTCAGATGCTGAGACATTGTTTAATCCTTTCATGGGTATTTCTTGTCAGGGATGACAAAAAAGAGGATACAATATAATGGTGAAGCCTGGCCTGCTGAAGAAAGTCTGGAGGAAATGAGAGCAAGGAAACATGCTCATCCATGCCATGCCCACATGACTCCCAATCTCTGCCCAGCTTTGTCATGCTCACCTGGGGTTAAATAGTCAGAATCTGGCCATTCAGGAGCTTCCTAAGTTCTGCCAATAGTCATTTTCATGTGTGTGTGAGAGAGAGAGAGGGAGGGAGAGGGGGGGGAAGAGCGGGAGAGAGAGAGGGGAGGAGAGGGGGGAGGGGAAAGGGGAGAGAGTGGGAAGGAGAGAGTGAAGGAGAGAGGGAGAGATAAGGAGAGGGAGAGGGGGAGAGAGGGAGGGAGAGAGGGGGAAAGGAGGGAGGGAGAGAGTGAAGGAGCGGGAGAGAGAGGAGGGAGGGAGAGAGGGAAAGAGAAGGGAGGGAGAGAGAGTGGGAGGGAGCGAGTGAAGAAGAGAGAGGGGTGGGAGAGGGAGAGAGAGGGAGAATTCTGTTCCACTGGAACATGAGTATCAAAAAGGGTGTTGCCAGAATTTCGTCACTTAGCTACCTCAGTTGTGTGCCTCATCCAAGACATGAATACATGGGAAGGGGAACATTTCAGGGTAAAGGGGTGTAGCAGCCGTACAAGAACGGATAATTATGTATTCTTTGTCAGTCCTTGCATCTGCCAAATAGGAAAATGGGAATGAGCAGCTGCACTAGATTATAAGTAGAGGTGTGTGCCAGATCGTTCGTTTGCTATAGAATTAAATGTATGGTTTAAACGGGTTTTTTTTACCATATCTTGGGCTATGGCAAATGCACAAAAGGCAAGGGCAACATTTCTGCACCTTTTAGTTTTACTCAATAAATTATGACTCAGTCAGGATCTTTGTAGTGCTGGGTCCTTTTTATAAGACATCTTTGAATAATACTTTTGTTAACTCTGCCATCATCACAATGTTAGCACAGAATATGCAACTTTCAGTTTATAATGTCTAGCTGTGTCTTTGCACTATTATGCATTTCCCCTCTTCTGTTTACTATAGACTGTAATAATTGTTGCTTGATATAAGAGCCCACAAAAGTAATTATTCTGCATATTTTAAAAATAATGTTGCTAAGAAAGTAGAGTTCTATATTTTTGAACTGACTGCAAGAGAATGGAATTCCCTTCATCTACAGCTATTATGGAAGTAGAGGATATGAACATAAATACTGTAAGATACTAAAAATAGTTCCCATCATGAGGTCTTGAAAAAAAGGGTGGATCTATAGTAAAAGAGTTTTCCCTTCTTTCTCAACCACATTCTCAAGCCAATGAATGGAAAGATAATGGAGAGATATGTTCTTCATCCAGCTACCTGCCCATTCACTCTCACAGAATTCTGTGCACTCACCTGTATGGAATTCTTAGGTTGCCCAGGTCAATTAGGCAATTGGCTGTATAAGGCTGATGGCAACGGTGAAATGCACTTACCTTTGCTACCGGTTTGAGAGTGTGAGCACTCGCGCGGTCGCTATGCTCACGTGCGCTTCTTCTGCACATGCACAGAGGGTAAAAAACGGGATGTAATGATGTCCCGGTGGGTGGGCGGAGCCTCCTGCTGCTGGTGCTACCGGTTCATGCAAGCCGGATAGATCCAGCCGGATTTCACCGCTGGCTGATGGATAGGACAAAGAAATCCATAAGTAGATGTTTTTTTCTACTGGATCATTTCCCAGTGTATAAAACGATAATCGGTTTTTAAGCTTTGGAGAATTTTTTGTGGGAGATTAATATTCAGTATATTATTTCTTTGTTGATCTTTTGCCAGGTGTTTGATTACTATTGCCAGATCTCTGTGACACAGCATCTCCTAGTGGCAAGATGCTTTGTACGCAACCACCTCAACTCAGATCTTTTTTTGCATAGCAGTTACTTGAGCTTGTGGTAGTATGAAATTGCGCAAGGAAAGTGTGACATAACAGCCAAACAGAGTCCCTACTGAAATGCGACTTAATCATATGAAATCTTTGGTCTTTCTACTTCAGCATAGAACAGAGGATAGAGCTTCCAAACAGAGTCCTTTTTAATTTGGTGTTGTCTTTGGGCCGCTCACACTTTCTTTCCTGTCTTTTCTTTTGTAACTTTTTAAATTAAAAGCATCCCAGAGCCACTGGGACTCAGGCAGTCTGGGAATAAATAAATGACTAGTATAAATAAATAAATGGTTATGTATAAATAAGCAAG
Source organism: Ahaetulla prasina (assembly GCF_028640845.1). Taxonomy (NCBI): domain Eukaryota; kingdom Metazoa; phylum Chordata; class Lepidosauria; order Squamata; family Colubridae; genus Ahaetulla; species Ahaetulla prasina. Next base: position 173,175,380 of record NC_080540.1, read on the forward strand.
CAAGCAGTTCTCTAGATTTTCAGGATAAGTCCGTCTCGGTTGAAATGCAAAGGAACCTTGGCATTTTCTGCAGCCAAAGAACTCAGGCATTTCCTTGCCTGGATATCAATTGTTTTTTCTTCACTCTTGTGTACGTCAAGACTTCAAATCTTTAATGCTGGGTGTCACTTTTGTGCAAAATTTGTTTGACACCTTATTATCAATGGAAGGTCTGTAGTTCTTCGTGACACAAGAATTAAACATGCATGTTAATTGCCTGAACCTCCCTGGCAGCAAGTGACACACGATACTTGCAATGGTTTTGCTTCTCTTTCTCCTATTTGTAAACATAGGCATAGAAACTTCCTAAGATAGAAATATAGGGAAAGTAGAAATTCTGTAGGCTTTATATATTCTCCCTCCCTCCTTTTTCTCTCTTTGAGAGGATTCTTTACAGAAAAAAGGACCAACACAATCTCAGGAAGTGTATCATGGACATTTATATAATGGTGCTTGGTGGACAATCTCTGAAGAAGCCACGTGGCATTAACTATGTCTAAAACTGGAACAGGAGAATTCAAATCTTATTCTATCGTAGTGGTTAAGGCATTAAGCTAGAAACCAGGAGACTGTGAATTCAAGTCCTGTCTTAGCCATGAAAGCCAACTGAGTGACTTTAGGACCGTCACTATCTCTCAGCCCAATCCACGTCACAGGGTTGCTGTGAATGAAATAGGAGGAGAAAAATGTGTTGGATATGTTCATCCCTTTGGGTTGTAAAATTAAAGATAGGATGGATGGATGGATGGATAAACAAACGAACAATTTCTTACCCACTACATGTTGCTATAGCTATGTATGCCTTCAATAAAACAGTCTTAACAGAATAAATCATAGTATACATTATTATAATTAATATGAAATAGTAATAAAATATCACTTTTTTATTTCTTTAAACAACTTTATGAACAACATAGACATTTTACATTTGGTTTTCTTTGGCTGTTGTATGGAAGTGATTTGCCATTGATTTTTCAAGGGTGTTTGTTTTTTTCAATTTCCCAATTTAGCCCAGAGATCTAGGATTTTCTACTAGTTTCCTATCCGAGTATTAATCAGATCCAATTTTCACAGAATCTGATAATTCCTGAATTAGATCATTTAGTCCAACCCTCTGCAATAAACAGCAAAAAACTGTGCAGCAATTGGTTGAAAGCTTCTAGAGATACAAACCTATAATCTCGTTAGATAGACAATTTTCTCTTACACTTAAACAAAATCTGGGTCATCTGCAATTTACAGTTGTTATTACTAGTCCATGGACTAGTGGCCATGGAAAATAGTTCTTAAGCATTATCCCTATGACACACTTTTATATACCTGGCATACATCCTGAAGCTTGATTTGAGATCACCCAAATTTGTATGACAGAACTACAATAAATATAAGCCAAAGCCTTCAGACAATAGGCAGGTCATAATTTGGCCATAAAATAAAGTTAGTATTGGCTCCAGTTGGGCCTTGATGGTTACAGTCGGGAAGAACATTCATAACCTGGAAGAACAAAGCCAAAAAAGCTTTCTCTTGTATGTACAGATTATGTATATGAGATCGCAGAACCACTGAACTATATCTTTCAAAGATCCTGGAGTACAGGGGAACTGCCAGAGGACTGGAAAAGAGTTGATGTAGTTCCCATCTTCAAAAAAGGAAAGAAAAAAAAAACAGATCCAGGAAACTACAGACTTATCAGCCTGACCTCAATACCAGGGAAGATTCTGGAAAAAATAATCAAGCAATGAATCATTGAACGCCTAGAAGCAAACAAAGTAATAACTAAAAGCCAGCATGGCTTTGTCAAAAACAGATCATGCCAGACTAATCTCATTGCATTCTTTGACAAAGCGACAAAATTAGTGGACCAGAAGAATACTGTCGATATAATTTACTTGGACTTCAGTAAAGCATTTGATAAAGTAGACCATAACCTACTACTAGATAAAGTAGAAAAATGTGGGTTAGACAGCACCACCATCAGATGGATTCGTAACTGGCTGACCAACCGCACTCAACATGTAGTCCTCAACGGAACTGCATCTACATGGAGGGAAGTTTGCAATGGAGTACCCCAAGGCTCTGTCTTAGACCCAGTACTCTTCAACATCTTCATCAACGACTTGGACAAGGGGATAAATGGGGACCTTATCAAGTTTGCAGATGACACCAAGCTGGCAGGAATAGCCAACACTCCAGAAGATAGGTTTAAGATACAGGAGGATCTTGACAGACTTGAACATTGGGCACTATCTAACAAAATGAAATTCAACAGTGAAAAAAGTAAGGTTTTACATTTAGGCAAGAAAAACAAAATGCACAGTTACTGTATATGTGGTATCTTGCTCAATAGTAGTAACTGTGAGAGGGATCTTGGAGTCCTGCTGGACAACTATTTAGATATGAGCCAGCAGTGTGCAGCAGCTGCCAAAAGAGTCAACGCAGTTCTGGGCTGCATAAACAGAGGGATAGAATCAAGATCACATGAAGTGTTAATACAACTTTATAATGTCTTGGTAAGGCCACACTTGGAATATTGCATTCAGTTTTTGTCGCCATGATGTAAAAAAGATGTTGAGACTCTAGAAAGAGTGCAGAGAAGAGCAACACAGATGATTAGGGGACTGGAGGCTAAAACATGAAGTACAGTTGTAGGAACTGGGTATGTCTAGCTTAATGAAAAGAAGGACAAGGGAAGACATGATAGCAGTGTTCCAATATCTCAGGGGCTGCCACAAAGGAGTCAGACTACTCTCCAAAGCATCTGAGGGTAGAACAAAAAGCAATGGATGGAAACTAATCAAGGAGAGAAGCAACTTAGAACTAAGGAGAAATTTCCTGACAGTTAGAACAATTAATCAATGGAACAATTTGTCTCCAGAAGTTGTGAATGCTCCAACACTGGAAATTTTTAAGTAGAGGTTGGATAACCATTTGTCTGAAATGGTGTAGGGTTTCCTGCTGGGCAGGGAGTTGGAGTAGAAGACCTCCAAGGTCCCTTCCAACTCTGTTATTCTATTCTATTCTATTCTATTCTATTCTATTCTATTCTATTCTATTCTATTCTATTCTATTCTATAGTTCCAAGTTCCTGACAATAGCTTTTTTGGCAGTGTGTGTATATAGCGGAACAGAAATTAAATACATTTTTATTTATTTAAAATTCTCAGGAAGGATGCTGATTTCTGGATATTTTTGAGGCATACTTTGTATACTTTGTGGTTTGATGTAATTCTTTTGAAACATATCTTGGAAAAAACTCTTCTGGGTTTGTTTTTTGAGCTGTTGAAGCATAAAGTTACATAATAAATATAGAAAAAAAATATTGTTTAGACTATGCCATTGGGAAATGGAGACCAGGGGTCACACATATATGATTCATTCTTTGTTTGTAAATTCTGAACATAGTATAAATTCTGCCAGTCCTTCTGAACTGTATAATCCCAGAAATGAAAGTATCTCATTTTTGTTTTTGAATATGTATAACTTTTGTTTGTAGATAGATCAAATGAGATGCATGGGGCAGTTGTTAAGGGTTAGAAACTTTTGTGTGACTACTCCCTAAATTCAAATTTGAATTAAATTAAAAGCAGAAAATATTGCTTTGTTTAGCCAAATAACAGGTTAGATCAGTAGTCTGGCCACTGTTTCATAAACCATAGATTATAAAGCCATTAGCAAATTAGCTGTTATTGCACACTTTATGTTCTGATACCTGCTTTCCAACATGGGCTGGCAGCAGTGCAAAGATTTTGGCTGCTATAGAGTGACATGCATAAGCTTGCCAGCTGCATTCATACTGGGGTCTATTATGTTATCAGGAAAACAAATTAAAATGGTTGCTGGCTTATTTTGGTTTATTACCTTAAAACACATTTTATATCAGGTTGAACATGGAACTTTGATTTTACTCAAACCAGAATCTGTGCATCAAAGCAAGCTAAGGAGAGAAGAATATATAATAGTAGTATCGTGAGCTGTGGTGGTGCAATGGTTAGAATGCCGTATTGCAGGTTAACTCTGCCCACAGTTAGGAGTTCGATCCTGACCGGCTCAAGATTGACTCAGCCTTCCATCCTTCCAAGGTTGGTAAAATGAGGACCCAGAATGTTGGGGGCAATATGCTGATATTTGTAAACCACTCAGGGAATGCTGTAAAGCACTATGAAGCAATGTATACGTCTAAGTGCTATTGCTATTGCTATTATTAGATCAGGGCCAAAATGATTTATGAAGCTATGAATGAACTTCTCAAGAGTACCCCAGATATTGTATTTGAAACTACTTGATCTGGCCAAGTGTCCTTTTTTCTACATATTTCAACAAAACAACTTCTATGCAATACATTAACTTATTTTGGGATGCATTGTGTAGGACCTTTGCATTGATTAAATGTGCAAGTAGAATTGTTACTGGGAGAGTGGAAGACTTTGAAACTCTTTTCACATATGCTTCTGGATGATCAGTTAAATTGGAAATGCAAATTTCATCATAATTTTCTTTTCCAACCCAGTTGGGTGATGGATTTGTACTGTGTGCATTTCAAGAAGTACTGCTGTAGCATCAGATAATAATAACTATGCTGCAAGTTGGTATTTAAAATCTGACAATACAATTTCACAATTTCATCTCTAAGACAATGCCTTTCACAGTTAGTTAATAATTCAGCAGCTGCCCCTGAGGGCATTTCCACGTGCTACTGTTTCCATTCCCCAATCCTTGAAAATCATTTTGACATCAAGCATGTATTTTCATGTGTTTGTTTTGGTATTACAACATGCTACTTGGCAATACATTCAGTGGGAAGGATGTGATGATTGTAAAGTATCATGGTTTCACATCTAGATGCTTTTCCCAACATTTCCCACCCTATTTGTAGGTTGTTATGGAGATCTAATTCCTTCCCAACTTGGGAGGGAGGGGGGAAACACTGAAAGAAGACAGAAGAACCTACGAAATGTCCCCTTTTCTACTTTCCCCCTTTATTTCAGCTGTATTTTAAATCATCAAGTTTATGTCTGTTGTGCTAAAACTCTGCCACGAGTTCACAATGAAAGAAAAGTCATTGTTAGTATTGTACCGATGATGTTTAATTTTGATGTGGCCATTTAACTAAGTTTTTGAGACTGTGGTTCAGCATTAGTTCATCTACTTGAATGCAGAATATCCCTGTCCAAGTCTTAGCATTTCTAGCTAGGTAGGCTTGGGCATCAAATGACGAGGTCTCTTTCTCTTTGAGACATTGGAGAATCAATGCCAGTTCTGACAAACTACTGCAGTGGATGATGTAAACAGCTGAACTTGATATAAGGCTCTTGCTGTGTGATTAGAGACACTATTGCTGTTTGATTTTTCATAATGAATGCTCTAAAGTCCTGTGGCTTTTCTGCTAAGTATTAAACAAAATGGAAATGAAGCTTCCACCACAAAACAAAGTCCAGTTGCCCTTTGAAAAAGCATCTTTGGGACTTCCACTACTTAGCTCTACGATGTCTCCTCCTCCTATTTCACTCTTTCAACCAATGAAAGAAGCACCAGATTATAAAAAAAATAAACATATTAAAGAATAAAGTTCATGAAAGGAAGGAAGGAAGGAAATTTATTTAGATTAGAATAAAGCATAGTACTAAGTGTGCCTGTTTGCTTAAGTGATTTCAGTTACTTATTCTGAACTTTCTAGTGGTGGTTTCCTGTCATTTTTAATTGTGCAATATTAGGTACATCTCAAGCTCCCTAAATACAATCCTGTGGATTCTAGTCCAGGAAATGTGTGCCAAAATAGTTGTGAGTCTTCAGAGTGCAAAGTTTATGAGAGGTGAGGTAAGTGATGAGAGCAACTTTCCATTCACCAACATTACCGATGTTGGTAATTCACCAATTTGCCAACATTAACATTGCGGTATATAGACTCAGGGTGTCCCATGATATACATCCAAGCTGCTTTGTAAGGTGAGGAGAAGAAACCCAGGAAGCTGCCGAGTTTAAGTGAGTTCATTCTTTGGAAGAGAAGACACGGAATAGAATGACTCAGGCATGATGGCTTGGTGGGCAAAGAGAAAATGCTATTTTAGGAGAAGGAGTTGCCTTATGGAGGAGAGAGGACAATTTTCAACAGGGATGCTGGAGCTGTCAGAGTAAAGACAGCAGAATTGTATATGAGAACTGGATGACAGAGGCATCTACAGGATAATTAATACGTTGGGCTTCTTCTATCAGATCCTGCTTCACTTGACTTAGTTGCATTATTCCTACAGTATTTCCTTGTGCTTTTTCCGCCTTGCTAAGATATGCTGGACACACCTCTAGTTTTAAACTAGCCACCTTTGAATGATCAAGAAACAAATATAGCCCGTAATATATGGATCATAGATTCTACTCTCACTTTGGTGGGTCACAAGGAGGTCATGCTGCCACAAGCAAATTCAGACATTGTCAATTATAGCATTATTAGTTAATATTTTAGTTATTTTCAATTTTAGGAACAGGATATTTCAGTTTACTTTATTCATTCAATTTATATGCTGCCCATCTCATCATTGTTGCCGCTGGGGTGGGGTAGGGCGGGGGTTATTATATTACTTTATTCATTTTTCTCTTTTATTAGTTTCATTGTTTTTATATGAGGTTTTATAGTCTTGTAAGCCACCTTGAGTCGCCGTATGCGAATAGGCGCCAGTATAAATTTCCAAATAAATAAATAAATAAAAGTAAAACCATCCAAAGCAACTCTGGGCAGAATATTGTGACAGATCGTTAAAAAGATGGTCATTACATTGCCGTCCCTTCTCTCGATCTGACCTCAGGGATGGTGCAAGATCGTGTATCACAGAAAAATATGCTGCTGCTATTGCTCGTCTCATTTCTTCCTGATACTGGGTTCATGGCTCATGTAAAAAGTTATATAGTAGCTTTTAAAATTGCGCATTAGTATATGACTCAGAAGACTAGTTTCTGGTCTTTTCTTCAGGACTGCTCACAAAATCTAGCTCACCAGAGGTGAGGAACAATCTAGCACAAACTGAAGCCGTGGTTTTGTGCAGGAGAAAATCATGAAAGCTCAATCACAGGATTGTATCAATGGTGCAAACCTCCCAGCCTCACCTTCTTTCTAAGATTAGACTGGAACATCCAGTTCAAAGAAGAAGGCATATAGTCAGGGCTGGGCAGAAAGGCTTAACTGACACTGGTCTTGACAGAATAGATGTTGCAACTGTGAACATTAAGAAACAGGGCAACTGCAAGACTATTTTCTAACCATGTTATGGAATTTGGGGTCAACCCAGTGGCTTGTAAAGTGTGTCCCTTTGTAAATGATTCTCTGCTTTTCATTTCATTTTCGGACATCATAAGGACAAGGTTATGCCTACTTTGATGCTGTCGATGATCATAGTTCCAAATTATAATTCATAACTTTACTACGTGACATACTAAGTGAGATAGCTTGCTTCTTGTATGGTAGTGCAGATACAGCATTACAGGAAAAGTGAAATTTGTATGCAAATGGAAGGGAGAAAGAACATAATCATCTCTTTGAATACCCTAATTATAGTTTAGGAGATTGGGCAGGATTACATTTGTTCACAGATGATTAATTAGATGGCTATTGGAGACAGTCACAGGAAAATATGTGTTCTGGATGTACATGTCCAGACAGGACTATTTACACATATTTTGTACAATCTGCCAGTGTTATCTGCTTGTAGTGTAAAGAGACTATCAGCAACATTCATCAGAGAAACTATTCTGGATACACTCCGAGAGTCCTGGAGAAATGTGGCACAATGATCTATTCTTTCAAAGTAACCTTTGGTACTTCCAAATGAAGCTTATATCACACAATTTATGTAATTTTGCTGGGCGTTCAAAATTATTATTTTTCATTTATTCTGGGATTATTCCATGGTTTTCCATGACTTCTTGACCTATGTTAAAGTGGAAAGGATTGCCCCACTCTGTAATGCTCTTTAATTCAGTACTACTGACAAACAGCTATCCATTTGAAAGCCAATTCTGATCACTATAAGGCATTATTAGCACAGAAGGTGACTTAAACTATTTTAGCTCTTGGTAATAACCCTCTTTGAGTTGCATTTCTATTTACAGTCTCTTCCTTTCCCCCCAGGAATAATAAATACTAGTTGCTCTTTGACAAAGACCGAGTGCTCTGTAGAACCATGCTAAATATCTGATTGTAATACTGGGTGCAGAAGTTCAGGTTTTCCAAACAGCTACATACCAAGAATAGCAGATTAGCAAATTAACAGAATTGGAAGGGACATTGGAGGTACAGATACAGATTAACAGAGTTGGAAGGGACCTTTTAGGTCATCTAGTCCAACCTCCTGCCCAAGCAGACCCTACACAATTTCTGACAGATGGCAGTTCAGTCTGTTCTTGAAAGCTTCCAACGATGAAGCTCCCACAACTTCTGAAGGCAACTTCTGTTCCATTGGTTAATTGTTCTTACTGTCAGAAAAAATCTCCTTATTTCCAGGTTGAATCTCTCCTTGTTCAGTTTCCATCCATTATTCCTTGTCTGCCCTTCTGGTGTTTTGGAAAATAGCTTGACCCCCTCCTCTCTGTGGCAGCCCCTCAAAAATTAGCACATGGTTATCAAGTCTCCCCTGGTCCTTCTCTTCAGACTAGCCATGCCCAGTTCCTGCAACCGTTCATCTTAGGTTTTAGCCTCCAGGTTTTCTAGTCCAACCCCCTGCTCAGGCAGGAAATCCTATACAAGTCATGTATAGTTTTAAAAAGCACATTTATGTAGGTGATTTACTTTTGAATAAAAAACAATTTCAGAGCATTCCTTAATCAGTACATGTTTTGATTGGCCCACTATTTGTTCGCACTGAAAATCCTCCCCATCTGGTTCAAAGTCATGTTTATTATATTTATTATAAATTTTGAGAATAAGAAATATGAAGGGGGGATTATACTTGCTGTGCTGAGTAGAATTTACACAAGGAGATAATCTTGTAGACATCTGACATCTCATCTCTACATACATTCCAACTGGAATTTGAGCAATCTCTCAGAAACAGAAGATCTGTAATTGTCGACTGCATTACTCTGGCTGATAATTGGTGTGATGGGCTGTATCCTCTTCCTGGTGATTGAGTATCCCTTTCCCAGTTATTCCTCTTCTTCTTCCTTCTTATCATTGAATATGGCCAAAAACTCTCTTTTCGTATAATTGAGGAAATCAGTGTAGTATTTCTTTATGCAGGTATTTGCTATTTATGGAGTGGCCCAATTTCCATCCTAGATTAGATTAGATTAGATTAGATTAGACTAGACTAGATTAGCTAGCTTAGATTAGGCCTCTTAAAGGAGAATCCACAGAGAGAATTAAGTTACTTTGTTGATGTGCCAATAGCCAGAGAAATGTGTGAATCATTTTCCTCTGTCTTGCAAACAGATTCTTGTACTTTCTAGAACAGTGGCCCCCAATGGGCATTGGGGACTGGTTCCATGACATGGTTCCATGTGTTGCCTGTATCCTGTTTGCGCAGCCCAATTTCTGACATGACGCGGCCCGGTGCCAGTCCACTGACTGGGGGTTGGGAACCCCTGTTCTAGAACAATCTGTTACTAGAAGATGAAAGGAATAGATTTTCTTTGTGCATTTGCATTTCTATTAACCGCTCTTTGAACTTTTTTGAACCACACAAACAGAATGCAATCAGGCATCTGTGATGGAATGGAAATCTGACTGGCTGAGATGCAAAGTGATGAGCCATTTCATTGATAGCAGATTTCTTGTCATAAATTATCCAGCAGAGCTGGGGTTAGGAAAAAGAACACCTGTGGTTACTGGATGTGTGGCTGAGAAAAAACAGGCTGAGGAAATGGTTGTTGAAAAGGGAAAATAGATTTTTCCATTCATCATTGGCGGGAAATTAGGAGTTTTTATTTACTTTTTTTTTTTTAGGTGGTGGTGTCCAAGATGAGTAAAGTCATTATGAAAATAATAGAGAGGCCCCAGGAATGGAGAGTACTCAGCATTATGTATTCCCTCATGTTTCTGTCTGTTAAGATTCTTCCGGTCACAAGGATTTGCAACTCTATTTTACAATTATCTGAAGATCAGGAAAAAGCAGGCAACAATGCTAGCATTGGAAGAGGAATCAAAAATAAAAATCAGGGGAATATATATACTTAATGAAAGGCAAAAGCTGAGGAGATAGATAAATATGTTACTCAATAAAACTGTATGTTTTAACAATGTTCAGATCTACCTTATTTCTCTGTCACCTATTAAAAAGGCCCTGATAAATCCTTGATATAACTGGTCTGTATAGACCAAACTAAAATCCTGTGTAATGCATCAGAATTGCAATGACAGTTTAGAGAAAAATATATTACCTAAGATCAAGGTGAAATTTGAAAAGGTACTTAGCAGTGTTTCTCAACCTCAGCAATTTAAGATGGGTGGATTTCAACTCCCAGAATTCCCCAGCCAGCATAACTGGGAGTTGGTCCACCCATCTTAAAGTTATTGAGGTTGAGAAACACTGGTATATAGTTTATAATTACAGACGTGAACACTAGCCTCACTGCAGAGTAAGTTGCTTTTTAAACACAATGTAATTTGTAAAATAGATTATAACATGACATGTGGACTGAGAGTTCATATATATCAATCTGAATCAAGTATCTCACTAAAAGTGCAGAAAGCTTTGCATAAATCTGCTCTCTAGAGCAGTAATGAAATCTGTTAGATTTCTGCTTACTCCAAAGTCTGAACAAGATTAGACAGAAGTTTCATCAGCTTAAATATTGTTCTTCTTTCTTTTCAGTGACTCAGTGAAACATACTATAAAGTAGCATTTATTTTGCTTTCAACTTGTCATTAAAGATTCAAGAAGGATGGAGGGAAGAAAGAAGTAACTTTTTTACAATGTCTTCCAAACATAGCTTTTTAAGTTTCAACTAAAATTATAGGAGAACTTGGGGGTCTGTTTATTAGAATTATATCCTGCCTTTCCTTCAGGAGGTCAACACAGCATGCCCAGTGGTGGGATTCAGCCAGTTCGCACCACTTCGGGAGAACCGGTTGTTAAGTTTCTGAGCAGTTCGGCAACCTGGTTGTTGGAAGAAATCATCATGGCAGAAAACCGGTTGTTAAATTACTTGAATCCCACCACTGAGTATACCCCATGCTCCCCCCTCTTATTTCTTTCCCACAATAACCATCCTGTGAAGTCAGAGGGACTGGGGAAAAAATTGGCTGGAAAAATTACTCCGCGAGCTTTCCTGACTGGGGCGGAACATAGCAACCTCATCATCAACCTATTACATGTGCTCAAATCCCTATCCTGGCTTCCAGGTGCAATTGCTGGTTCTCACCTACATAGCTCCAAGTTACTTGCCAGACTCTCTCCTCCAGCCACCCTCCCAACCCAGGAGAAATTGGCTATTCCTTGTTTCTATGAAGTAGAGGCCCACAGGCACTGCTTCTCAGGAGCAGCATCTCTCATACAAAACCTCTTCTCTGAGAAATTAGGTTGTCTCCCACTGTTCTGACCTTTGGAAACTCTTAAAAATTGAGTGGCTCCAAAGAATGCATGATAAGTTATGGAATGCCAAGCTGGATTTTTTAAAAAAAATGTTTTGGGATTCAAGATTTCACAATGTTACATATTTTAGTTCCAACTCTAGTACTAAAATGCTTGTCATTTATATACCTGTCTTGCTATACTTACTGTAAACTGCTTTTGTGGAGGGTATACATATGATAAATAACTAAAATAAATTGTGCTATTTTTGCAATTGTATTATAATTTATTTTTGAAAGTTAAACTATGCTTCAAATCTTGCAGTGAATCATGTCTAATTCTTCTGTGCTGAAGTATGTTCCCCCAATATTTCCTGTGGCGAAATTTTATTTTATTTTTCCTATGCTGGCATTCTTTTGTGTTCCTCATTTTTAACAGTTTGGGGAACTAAAGTCTGGCTTTAGTTTGGCTGTTTTAGTTGTGTGTGTGGTTTTTTTTTTTTTAAAAAGTCCCTAACAGATCTCAACTATAAAAAAAGTAATCCAATCACTTCTATCAAAATCTCCTGAATTCTTATAATGTAGTTAATTCTGTGGTGTAGAAATTGATTGATACCGCTACCTGGGGTCTTTTTAAATGATAATCCAGAATGGATGAAGTTTTACTCATCAAATAGTGTAGCCTTAATTAGGTAGTATGTACTCAGTTACTGTTGCTAAAGACCAACTCAATTTCCTACTCAATAAACTCTTAAGTGGTTTTTTCCTCTAACCAGATTTCCCTAACCTCCAATTTTCCTAAATCCAATACAAAGTTCCCCCCCATCCTTTCTTCAGTTATTCCTTGGGGTTTTGGCTTCTGGGGCAATTCATTTTCCAGGTTTATTTGCCAAAAGTTCCCTCCAGCCAAATCTCTTCATTAAACTCTTCAGATGTATACTCTTGCCTTCATAACTGGCTCTCAGCAGACCTTGATCCCACTTCTACTGTACCACAAATATTGGCCTCTTGGTAGTTTGCTAGCAGGATTCCTTCAGATTAAAAGATTATCTTGTTCCCAGATCTTTGCTCAGCCTCAGCAGTCTGTTATTCTAAGTCATTTTCCGATTGTTAAACTTTTTTAAACTTAGAACTGTGACCAATTTCTGGAGCAGACAGTTGCTTCTCATCTTCAATCCAAATAAGTTGATCTACTTTCACTTTCAAACAACTTGAACTCTTGGTTCCATAGCAACCACCCATCAGTGTGATGCAGAATGTCAAAGGTAGGCTTTTGACTTACAGAGTTACAGAAGGCACCTAGAGGACACAAATATTGCACTATGTAAACAGATAGGAATAAATTTTATACACTTTTGTACACGTCCATATTAATTTTTCCTCCTGTCATTAATGTTCTCTACCTTTAAAAATATATGTCCAGGAGTTGCATTTCAGTGTAAGCCACATATTTTAATGATGCATATCCTCATTTGCAGTTAATTTTACTAATTAACAGCAGTGTAATGACAATCTGCTTGGTATGAAATAGCAAGTTGATACCATTTTGATATCAGGAAAATAATGCACTGGCAGCTAGCTGGAATTACTGAAATGTTATAATTGTTAATAATTATTTTTTTATTTGTATGCTGCCTGACTCCCAATGATTTTGGGCAACTTATAATTCAAGACATGTCGTATGATTCACCAGTGTAATGCAATGGAACAGGTAGTCCTTGACTTGTGGTCACAACTAAGCTCCAAATTTTTCTTGTTAAATGAGACATTTGTTAAGTGAATTTTGCCCCATTTTATGACCTTCCTTGCCATATTTGTTAAGTGAATCATTGCAGTTGTTAAATTAGTAACACAGTTGTCAAAGGGCATCTGGCTTCCCCATTGACTTTGTCAGAAAGTCGCAAAAGGGATCACATGACCCTGGGACACTGCAACCGTCATAAATAGGAACCTGTTGCCAAGCATCTGAATTTTGATCACTTGACTCTGGGGACGCTGCAACGATCGTGTGAAAAATGGTCATAAGTCACTTTTTTCAATACCATTGTAACTTTGAACAGTCACTAAATGAACTGCTGTAAATTGAGGACTACCTTTATATTGCAATCTGGTTGCCTTTCCTTGCTGACCTTCCCTCATCCTGAGTAAAATGTCAAAGAAATCCAAGTAAGTAGCCTCATAACCTTTCCCTTGTTCAAAAAACCCCAAAGTCCTTAGATCTGCATTATCAATCAAGCAACACTACAAAATACACTGGAAGTCTGTGCAAATCAAACAGCCAATGAAAACAGAAGTTTTCAAATGCTTGAGTGATTTTACTTAGGTTGTTTCCCATTGTTCTGGCCTTTGGAAACATCATCATTCACTATTTGGGTTACAAAACTTGTTTGGTAGGAGGTAAATGTATGGAGGACCCTGCTTGGAAGATGATGAATGGACAGAACCCATGAGAATTTAGGATTCAGCTAAAGATGTGCAGGGTTAGAAGATTGGGGCCATCTGAAATTCCTGAATGACCATGGAAAAGTTACTTCAGCCTCAATTGTTCTTAACCATGTCCATCATACTATCATACAACCTAATCGAGCTATTATGAAGGCAAATTAGAGCATTGCTGTGAGAGTGAGAACAATATAGTAAGGTGAATACCATAAGTGGGAGTGCAGAGAGAGAACAATCTCTTTTGAGCTAGGCATAGATGTAGCATTTCTGAGCAAACTTCTTCCCGCCACCTTTCCTGCATGCAAAAAAATAGCATATTGGCAAGAGAGCTAGGCTGATTCTTTCTCCTTAAGTTAATTGTGTCCTTAGTGACAAACATTCAAAGTTGCAATATCCTTTAGCCTGAAGAGGGAAAAATCTGTCTAATTTACCATGCATTCACTACTGACTGCACACACTATATTTCTCTTTGGTACTCTGAATTAGGAATTGGAATTTAGAATGAATAAACTAATGAGGTTCTTTGAGTTGAAAGTTGGTGAAAGAGAAATTGTTCTGGGCTGGAGGAGAAATAATACCAAAATGTTAACATAAAAATGGTAGCTCTTTTGACAAGCACTGGCTTGGGAATAAATTCAATTAATTCTCATTCGTTGAATAAATATGGTATAGTTTTTTGTTTTTGTTTTTGTTTACATTTATATCCCGCCCTTCTCCGAAGACTCAGGGCGGCTTACAGTGTATAAGGCAATAGTCTCATTCTATTTGTATATTTACAAAGTCAACTTATTGCCCCCCCAATAATCTGGGTCTTCATTTTACCTACCTTATAAAGGATGGAAGGCTGAGTCAACCTCAGTGATAGGAAATCTATCGATATGTTGGCAGAAAACTATGTTTAAAGTTTCCCCCCCACTACATTTAAAAAATGATGAGACAGATCTTTCCCCTCATCTGTTAAAGTGAAGCCAAGCAGATTCAGTAAGAAATTTTCCATATTCAAAGTGTGTGTCGTAAACACCACTTTGGGCGTAAATTTGTTTAAAAGCTTTCTGGGCTAGAGTTTTAAAAGTAGGATTTTTGTGTCAACGACATCAAATGAACTTTTGGTCACTTAGCATGTAATCGGGATCCAAGACTTAAAAGTTCTATTCTTATTTTCTCTGTGGTTAGACTTGGTTGAGTTTGAAACCAGGAACCATAAATTCTAATCTTGGCTCTGAGTGGGCAGTGAGGTTAGTGAGAAGAAAGTAGATATGGTTATTTGGAGCACGGCTGTGTCCTCTCAGACAAACCCATTGCACTGCTGTTGCTGCTAAGGATGGAGTGTAACAGTTTGTGTATTTAGTTATATGGGGGTGGTTTACTTTCCCTGAATAATCCATTGTTCCTGGAACTGGTGTAGGGCTGAATAGCCAGGCATTTGTCTGAAAAGGAAACTCAAGCTGGGCTGAGAGCCAGGCCTCAGTTGGAAACAGCTGCTCTCGCCTCTCGGAGCAAAAACGGGTGGGAAGCCTGACAATATTTTTGTGTGGGGGCAAAGTGCTGGTAGTAATCGCAATTGGGATTGCAACAGAATGAGCCCCAAAGAGGAAACCGTGAGCAGGCATTTTGAGTTGAGGGGATGCATCTTGTCAGGTTGCAAGTGGCAACCTGTCAAACTGGGAATATTGGAGGGATAATCTGCAGAACTTTCCCCCCCCCCTTCTATGCCTTCATATGCTCTTCTCTAATCTGGCACTCTATCAGAGTACTGGGCTCTTGAGACACGCACAGCCACCAACGCTTTCCCATGCACATTTATCCTTCACTTCAGAACGCTGACTGCCCTGGCAGTGAACTTCTATCTGTTAGAACAGGGGTCTCCAACCTTGGCAACTTTAAGCCTGGAGGACGTCAACTTCCAGAATTCCTCAGCCAGCTTTGCTGGCTGGGGGGTTCTGGGAGTTGAAGTCCGCCAGGCTTAAAAGTTGCCAAGGTTGGAGACCCCTGTGTTAGAAGACTGCCATCATTCTGCTTATTTCCTTCTGAGAAAGAAGGCTGGGGACCATCGCCTCCTCCTCATCAGCTGAGCATATGTGGCAGAAGTCGGACTAGCTCTATCCATGCAGGCTCTGTGCAGTGTTATGGATTCAAATAAAAGGGTTTGGGAGAGTATCAAATGGTACCTTGCTTAGTAAAATAATATTAGCACATAAATCTTGTAAAATGTTGGTACTCTTATACAGTATAATCTTACAAGGTTCTGCTGAGGTTTTGCTGAGTGTATATGTGTGTGTATGTGTAAAATAGGGTCACCCAGTCATTGCTTAAAACTGTGCAGTGATATTTAAAGCCTGAAAGGGAAAGGGAATATCAGGGGGGAAAGAGCAAAATAATGTGCAACACAATACAGCAAAGTGATGTTTATTCACAGAATGAAGCGAACTGGCTAGAAAAATCATCACAGTTCAGGGATCCAAAAACATCAACAGTGAGGTTGCTCACTGTTTCCTGGCCCATTTTTCAAACTAAGTCATGAGATCATACAGCTCAGATCAATTGCAGCATTTGTGCAATGTACTTAATTTGGCAGGGACTGACTAAAATCAAAGGTGAGAAAAACAATATGTCAGAGATCTGGGCCTCTTGGAGCCCTGGCAGGACTGATGAATCCACAGCAACATGATAGGGAAAATGACAGAAGAATTTAATGTCACAGTATTCCGTAAAACAATAGGTGGTGTAATTGTGAGGCGGGGGGCCAAGAGTGGGGAAGCCCACAGCCTTCTGCAAAATGATGCTCTGACCAAGTGGATGTGTGTGGGGGTACCGCTGAGATCATGTCTTCCCTCATTTCTGCTCCCATGATGATTCTGGTGACTGGAATTGCTCCAGTAATTACCACTTGAAAAAGTTATATGTAATGCGGGTACAGCATCACTTCATAAGTTTCCTGTTAGGACTGCATTTTTAGTGGGAATCAGAGTAGGAGTTTTAAGTATTCGGAGAATACAGATCTTGTGAAATGAAAGTCCAGACTATGCTTGACATTATGCGTGTTTATTATTCACTGTCTTCTTCACTAAAGGTGGCGAGGAGGAATGACTGATTAAGCTTGGAACTGATCAAAGGAGGAAGGATTTTAAACCTCTTTCTTCTGTGTGGCCTCCTAAGAATTATTCCATCTTTCAAATAATAATATCTCAAGAGATTGCGCTATTGGTAGTGGGGATTTTTGTCTATATAGTTGAAAGGTTTAAAACTATATAGTTGAAAGGTTTAAAAAACTGCTTTTTTTTCTTGGTCCTTTCCATTTTCCCATCAAGTAAAGTAGGTGCTATTTAAAATAAGGTAAACGTGAAAAATCAAGCAATTAACCACACAATACAGATCACCCTCAACTTGCGACCATAATTGAGTCCACAATTAGAGTTGTAAGTGGTGATGCTCTTTAAATAATTCACCACATGAGCATGCCCAATTTTACAACTTTTCTTGCAGCGGTCATTAAGTGAACGTGACCATCATAAAGTGAACACATGGTTGCTAAGCAAATGCCGTGTTATTAAATGAACCTATTGTTCGCTATGGGGCGTTTTTGCCAGAAACTGGAATTAAACAACTAACTAAGAGTATTGAATGCTGGTAAGGATAAAATACTGATTGTGTCAATAAATAGGATGTAAGTATATACAACAATTTTGTATACAAGAATGCTTAATATGGTTATACAAGAATAAAAGGATGATTAGGAAAATTTAATTTAATAGCAAAGATAATTGTTGATGCGGAAAATTGTAAAATATTATATAATGTTGTTACTTAAGTTTCATATTTCGCAGATACATTTTGGTATATGTGTATGTTTTTTTATCTTCTTTTTTTGTTTTGTTTTTTCTATTAAGTTTTTTGTTTTAAAATGTAAAATATTCAATAAAAACTATTTTTTTAAAAAAACAAAACACCAGTTTTCAGAAGAAAAAAAAGTCTAAATCACAATCAGGTGACCACAGGATTCGGCAAATGGCCATAAATGCAAGCTAATTGCCAAGTGCCCAAAATGTGATCACATGAACACAGGTGGGGTGGTGGTGGGGTCTTCAGAATTTCACACCTGTCTTATAAGTAGCTTTCTTGGAGTCCATTAAGTCTCTGGTCATAAATTGAGCATTACTTGTATCATTCATGTTAATTTAACAGTAAATCTCAGATCTGTTCATCTGCCTAGGAAGGACTATCATTAACAAATACATTGCACAGGTGACTTACAACAGTGATTTATGACCATTTTTCATACTTATGACCATTGCAGTATCCCCATGGTCACGTGATTTACATTCAGATGCTTGTGCCAGGGTCATGTGATCACATTTTGTGACCTTCTGATGAACAGAGTCAATGGGGAAGCCAGATTCACTTAATAACTGTGTTATTAATTTAACAACTGCAATGATTCACTTAACAAACGCGGCAAGAAAAGTTGTAAAATG
The DNA here is from genome assembly GCF_028640845.1 of Ahaetulla prasina. NCBI lineage: Eukaryota > Metazoa > Chordata > Lepidosauria > Squamata > Colubridae > Ahaetulla > Ahaetulla prasina. The sequence continues at coordinate 173,193,827 of NC_080540.1, forward strand.
GGGCCAAAGCGCACTTAACAAATGTCAAACTTGGCAACATAAATTCTGGGCTTAATTGTGGTCCTAAGTGGAAGACTACCTGTACTGCATTCTTCTGTATGTCTGATGATTGCAGTTGGAAATACAATGCTAAACGAGGCAGCGTATGTGATGGAAATTGCATACATAGTTAGAAAGTACCATTTATGAGTTCCTTAGAGAACTACAAGTCCCAGCATTGTTTGCAGTCCAAAATTATTTGAGGACAAATATTACTTTAAACTTGAAGGGTAGATTTCCAGAACATGGGGAATCATTGGCATACCCCCTGGCCTAAAAAATAACGTAATAGTGATTTTTGGTGCCCTTACTACACCAGTATACAAATAATGTGGTATAAAGTGGCATGTGGTTCCTTAAATTTGTTTATTTTTTTTTCTTTTGGAAATGAAACTATAATTAAATTACCCCTTCTCTGGCTATTTAAAGGTGATGTTGACATTTTCAAGGAACCAAAGTTCCTTTCCAGGGTCTCTAAACTATTTTGTAGATTAGTGAAGACCAGCTAAATGCGGCCACCTGTTACGTTGCTTATCTGACTACAGCTAGTTGTGTTTTTATGCCAAAATATGTAAAATCTTTGTTCTTGCTGTTCAAAGTTTAAGCAGTTTATCAAAGTTTTTGACAGATTTATCAAAACCCCTGTTACTGCCTGATACCTTGACAGACCTTCTAGCTTCCCAGGACTGCTCACTAATTCCTTGTTTTTTACCCTTCACTCTGTTTTCTGGATGCATTGATGACAAGGATTTGCCTTGAACATTAATATTAAGTTGACATGTGGTTTTCAAAATTGCAACCTTTTGAAAGAATGTCTGGTCTTGATGAGAAATTCCTTGTTTCCCTGAGTAGCCTTGTTTCTCTGTGGATTAATCCCTCTACTTGCTAAGAACTGGAGATCAGTTGGAATTTGTGTCCTGCTTTAACCCTGAAGATTAACTCTTCTGTTAAGAAGTGTTATGGTAGTATAAAGAAAGGAAGCCATTAAATGGGGGAAGTAAATAAAACATTTCCTGTTACAGAAGTTCTGAAAAGAGTCACAGTAACGTTTTTCTCACAAAACTATACTTGATATTTAGCTGGCTAATATAGGTGCTACGTGCTTAACAACCACCCGTTCAGCGATCATTTGAATTTGTGACAGTGCTGAACGAGTGGTATTTATGACCAATCCTCGAACTTCTGTCCATTGGAACATCCCTGCATTCATATAGACACCATTTGCAATCTTTGTTGGCTTCAAATCAATGGGGAAGCCAGAAGTAAGTTGCAAATGGTGACTATCTGAGATCCTTGTTTAATGACACAGTGGGATTCCCTTAATGATGGCAACCAAGAAGTGCTGGAATTGCCATTACTAAGTGAGGCCATCATGTTGCACTGCACTTTCCAACCACATCACTTAGTGATGGGAATTCCATTCCCAGTTGATATTGTTCACCAAGGGCTACCTGTATTTTATATTCAGCACTAACATTTGAGGACATCAAAATCCAATTTTTAATTGTTAAGTAATGCTCTACAATAATGTTCAATGTGAAGGGTTGTTTTGCATTCACTGTGAACAAATTCTATATGATTTCCATTATTTTGTCATTTTGCTAATCCTAGTAGATATCTAAATAAGAAATATGCTCTTTTAGAAAACATTAAAAAAATGAATATGCATGCTTTTGTATCATTATAAATATTAAAAGTCAGATTTCAGAATCAAAGTTTTGAATTTGAAAAATCTGAAAATCCTACCTGTATTTCCAAAATGTATTCCAATACTACAGTCATGTGAAACTATCTTTTCTGCTAGAGGCCACAATCACTTGACCTTTCATGGTATTGATTCCTCCTACGTTATATATGGGTTATAGGGAGGAGACTGATATTCTTGTTTGTTTTTATATAATTTTTATTAAACTTTCAAACAAGAAGGTAAAAAGTAACATAAACTAATACAGAGAAGAAGAAGAAACATCACAGAAAATGTAAAAAGTGCAAGAAAAGGAAAAAAGTTGAAGAAAAATAGAAAAGAAAGAAATAAGATAAAAAATGGCTTCTGATATTCTTCACAGCAGTTATAAGTACCAATCTATTTTTAACTTCTCTCTCTGAAGTTTTAAATCATAATTGTTCTTCTTTCTATAATCTATCCTGTCTCTGCACTACATCCTACAACATCTTGAGTCTCCAAAGACCTATGCAAGGGTCCTTTTTGTAGACTTTAGTTCAGCATTCAATACCATCATTCCAGACATTCTTCTAACTAAGCTAAACCAGCTACAGATACCGGAACAGACTTGTAAGTGGATCACAAGCTTCCTAACAAACAGGAAGCAGCAGGTGAAGCTAAGCAAGATCACATCAAATACCTGTACAATTAGCACAGGGGCCCCCCAAGGCTGTGTGCTCTCCCCACTTCTCTTCTCTCTGTATACCAATGACTGCATCTCCAATGATCCATTTGTTAAGCTACTGAAGTTCGCAGATGACACAACAGTGATTGGTCTCATTCGAGACAATGACGAATCCGCATATAGACGAGAGGTCGAACGACTAGCCTTGTGGTGCAACCAAAACAATCTGGAACTGAACACACTCAAAACCGTAGAAATGGTGGTAGACTTTAGGAAAAACCCTTCCATACTTCCACCTCTCACAATACTTGACAACACAGTATCAACAGTAGAAACCTTCAAATTTCTGGGTTCTATCATATCGCAAGATCTCAAATGGACAGCTAACATCAAAACATCATTAAAAAGGACAACAAAGAATGTTCTTTCTGCGCCAACTCAGTAAGCTCAAACTGCCCAAGGAGCTGCTGATCCAATTCTACAGAGGAATTATTGAGTCTGTCATTTGCACCTCTATAACTGTCTGGTTCGGTTCTGCAACCCAACAAGAAAAACACAGACTTCAGAGGATAATTAGAACTGCAGAAAAAATAATTGCTACCAACTTGCCTTCCATTGAGGACCTGTATACTGCACGAATCAAGAAGAGGGCCGTGAAAATATTTGCAGATCTCTCGCATCCTGGACATAAACTGTTTCAACTCCTACCCTCAAAACGACGTTATAGAGCACTGCACACCAGAACAACTAGACACAAGAACAGTTTTTTCCCGAAGGCCATCACTCTGCTAAACAAATAATTCCCTCAACACTGTCAGACTATTTACTGAATCTGCACTACTATTAATCGTTTCATAGTTCCCATCACCAATCTCTTTCCACTTATGACTGTATGACTATAACTTGTTGCTGGCAATCCTTATGATTTATATTGATATATTGATCATCAATTGTGTTGTAAATGTTGTACCTTGATGAACGTATCTTTTCTTTTATGTACACTGAGAGCATATGCACCAAGACAAATTCCTTGTGTGTCCAATCACACTTGGCCAATAAAAATTCTATTCTATTCTATTCTATTCTATTCTATTCTATTCTAACCATGTCTCACAAATTCATTTTTAATTTTTTTTTTGCAAAATGTCCATAAGAAGCTTCCAGTCACCAATAAATGCAAACAACATTTTTTCTCTAATGAAAAAAGTCTACCCATTTCAGCAAAATCTATCCAGTGTGTTTAGAGGATATAATTTTTTTGTTATTTTGCGGTCACCTCACTTCATTTACCAGTTGTTTAGTCAATTCAAAGAGCATATGGACCAAAACAAATTCCTTGTGTGCCCAATCACACTTGGCCAATAAAAATTCTATTCTATTCTATTCTATTCTATTCTATTCTATTCTATTCTATTCTATTCTATTCTATTCTATTCTATTCTATTCAGATACCATCTTTTTAAACCTGCATTCTTGCATTTTCCCATTACTTCCTCCATGTTTGCTTTCTTTCCATAAAAATCAATCAAGAAGGAATAATTGCATAATATCTTTGAATGTGGTGCCAGCACGCAGAATGTTGCTCAATTACCCCATTTGTAAAAGTTGAAATCCCCATTACTTACTCTCAATCTATTTCTTCCTTTTTTTAAAACAAATCTGAATTGTCTGAGTAATGTTTATTCACTGTTCCTAAAACATAATACCAGGACATGCGTATTGGTAGCAATCTTCCAATGGAATCGTTCGAATTCCAGCTGAATCTTCCTGCCAGGAAGTTATTATTTTTCCATTCTTAATGTTGTGTAAGGAATGTTGTGTAAGGTTGTGTAAGGAAAAAGCAAAGGATAGGGAAGCACAGGAATATTACAAATGAAAAGCGTTGTTTAAACATCCTCCAAATATTGTAAAATTCTATGAATGAGGCAGAGTGATGTTTTAAAAAATGTCTTGAAGCATCACAAGTATCCACTGAAGCTGATTTTGGTATAATGAGGCATTTTTGGTACACCATTTAGATTTTAGTGAATATTAGTAATAAAGCATTGAACATGTATTTGGATGCATAGGTATCTCGCAGTAAACCAATCAGAGGTTTAGAAACACACTGAGATATTTTTACATCTCCACCTATGACCTGAACGTACATTGGCACAAGTGTAACTTCTGAAGTTGGCTCTGTGAGAGCATTGCATATCCCACATTTGATTTTGGTGGTGCTTCATATATTACAAAATTCCTACGTAGGAAGATGAACTTTAGACAGTCATAACTGGTGACTGTACAGTGGTTGGGTAACAGGCAAAATCATTTGCATGCTGATTCCATGCTGATAATGAGAGTTGAGGGATTTTGTGATGAATCAAATCTCTGGACCGCCTTTCCTCAACTTGATATCCTCCAATAAGTTGGACACTTGTGTAATTCCCAGCCAGTGTGACTTTAAGTAAATTCCCCTGAGTTCCCATATGATCTTCTTTAAAAGGGTAAGAAAGTATGTTATTTCTTGGTGATAAGAACGCAGGTGAAATTGGAGTTCTGTTTCTTTCTTTTACAGAAAGAAATAGAAAAATTACAGAATTTGGGGGAAAGGGGAAAAATACATTTAAAAATCCTATAAAAACAAAACAAGCAAATAATAAAAATGGTGAAAACTATATCTGTCAATCAAAACAGATTTCTAAAGTTATCTTGGGAAAAATGTTATCTAATATTACAAAATGTCACAAAATCTGTGCCCCAGGAAATTGCATCGAGTCTCTTTTGATTAAGAGATAAAATTACCTTTTTGAAGTGGATGTCACATATCTCTTGAATCCAATCCTTACTACCAGAAATATTACTACTTTTCTAATTCCTCAAAATAATTTTCTTAGCATCACCCCAGGCTAGAAACAACCATAACTCCTCAAAAATAGTCAAATTCCAGGGTTTTAGGATTTAGCATCTTTAACACTAAAATTTTCCCCTTTAAATCTATTTATCTACTGTACCTTTAAATATTATTCCGAAATGATAGTAAATCACAGGACAAAATCGTATTAATCAATGAGCCCTCAATTATTTTACATCATCACTAGAGAAAGTCATTGTGCAAGTATTCTTCCGCAATGTATTGTTTTTATGGTAAGAGAAATTATGGATGAAATGTTGGTAAGACAAAGAGAGTTACAAATAGAAGACAACATCATCTGAACGGGTCTCTGGCAGAATTCCATGAATGCGGCTAGACAATTGCACACTAAAAATCATTTTAATTATATATCAAGGTCCAAAGTCATGGGAAGGCAGCATTGCAAGATTTCTGCTTTCCTACCTGTGCCTTCCTCAAAACGCCTACGAAGATGTTAAAATCACATGTGACCTTTTGCACAACATCTGAAGTGGGATGCTCAAAATTTTGTGAGATATCGGAGCCTTATGAGATTTTGGACAATTTAATGAACAACAAGGTTGCGTGGAGGGAACCCTGCATATTATAAGGTCGCATTTAGCAACTGAAAAAGTTAGTGAAACCTGTCCTAAGATAAATAGGGCTTTATATAATGCATAGTTCAATTTAGTTCAGTAGTAAATTGGCAACCCAAGCAGTTAACTTCCAAATAGGTGCAATAAAATCCTGATAAATTGCCCCCTTTGGCAACCCAGCCATATTTTACATTATCTGCACTTTCAGATCCAAGCTCAAAAGCATCCTCTGGGGGACTACATTACAATAACTTAACCATCGCCATGACTTAGGACTGTAATTCCAGCCTCAATTATAGTCGTAAATTGAAGACTACTTGCAAGGATGTCATCATTATTTTGTATTCCTCATTTCCCAGAAGAACATATTTTGAGAAAAGCTTTATTCTGTGCTTGGTATACTGGCAGCATCTGCCTCATCTTGCTGGGACACAGTGAAGCAGGGTCAGATATGGATAGTACCTTTTTCATTTATTTACCCTAGGTATTTAAAAGGTTTGCCCAGGTGCTTATTTTAAAATACAGCTCTGGGTGGCTCCCAAACTAATAAAAACATAAAACTGACACCTTAGTCATCTTCTTGGGATGCCCCAGCCCCAAAGATCCTCACTCAACCCCAATGCCTGGGTAAAAAGGCAGTTTTTTTGAGTTCCCAAAAGGCTAAAAGGCTTGGTACCTTCTCTCCCTCTCCCTCCCTCTCCCTCCTCTCCCCACAGTATGAATATATTCCATTAGATGACCTGGTAGGCTAGGCAGATATCCTCAGGGAATAGAATAGAATAGAATAGAATAGAATAGAATAGAATAGAATAGAATAGAATTCTTTATTGGCCAAGTGTGATGGGACACACAAGGAATTTGTCTTAGTGCATACACTCTCAGTGTGCATGAAAGATAAGATACATTAGTCAAGAATCATATGGTACAACACTTAATGATAGTCATAGGGAAACAGTCAATATAATTCTATATTGTAGGAGAAGACCTACAAAGAATCCACAGTCTCATGCCGTGTAGGACTGATATATACTATAGGTATAGTATGAAATAATGAAAGCTAATAACAAGGAACAAAACAGGAGAGTAAATTCAGTTGCAATCAAAATTAAAGCCAATATCATTTACATCACTTGATGTTGCTTCAATTTTCATTGGCCATTGTTTCAATAATGTGCTTATGTGTCCCCCAGGAATACCTTCTGGTCTGTGGTCACATATTAAATACCAGGAGGGGGGATAATTTAAACCTTCACTGGAAGACCTCTTTCCCCTAATATTTCCCAGTAAAAGGTATGTACTACAGGCTGTTTCCAGTAAAGCTGGATTTCGTGACATACCAAGATAGTCTGTCCATCACAACCAGGAAGTTCTTGGCTGTTTTATCAAGGACTTCTGCCTTCAGCTCAGCTATAGGAAAAATTAGGAAGATTTATAGCAAACTTAGGCATGTAGCCATTCAGTTACATTAAAACCCCACTCGGTAACAGGAAAATATTATAATACAGAAATAAAAATACAACAGCTTCTTCATATCCCATATACTTTGGTTCAAACAAAGAGAATACCACTTACATGCATGGTACTGGTATCTTATGCAAATCTTGGCGACATCTTGATGTTCTCTTTTCTAGTAATATATTTCAGCCTTTCAGAATCCATGATTCCTGTGTAAATGTAGTCTGCAGCAATTACATGCACAATTACCAATAAGAATAGCATATGTGTGTCATATGAAATACGTTGCAATTGTCTGGAAAAGTAATTCATAAATCAATAGATGGAGCAAGTATATTCTTTTTGGATGGATTTTATGTCTTATATTTATGTCTTATAAATTTAGGCTTATATAAATTCAAGCTGATACATACAGGTTTGTTTAACACTGGAGACTTGCAACATTACAGATTAAATGTCGCTGGTGGAATTTTATACCATTCAGTGTATTCATGCATTCAACTTGCAAATCACCAAGTATTAAGGAACAATTGGGTTGTAACAAAACAATCAGTTTGTCTGCCTGCCCTGCCTTCCATTAACTCTAACTTGCTTACAAACCCCCCCCCCCCGTTTCATACTAAGATGGAAAACAATTCATACTTATACTTGTTTATTTATATATTGAGTTTTTTTATTTATTTGTGCATGGACATTTGGATTATTTTCCTCTGTAAATAAATGGAACAGTACAACATTTTTGGCTTATTTTAATTGGGCTCTCTTTATCTAGCTTTAGGACTTGGGTGGGGAATAGATGATGTTTTAGGTCGTATTTATTCAGAAATATTGAAAATTCAAAAGGGTTCATAAACTTTTAAGCACCACTGTACATGGCTCCCTGTTTTGCAGTAATGTAATTTCTTTTAATGCAGTGACTTTTTAATGTAGTGACCATGGTGCCTAATGGCAGTGATTGTCAACATTTGGTGATTCTTCCTTCTTCTTCCTTTTCCAGCTGACAACCTCCAAATACCCAGTGGTGGTAAAGATGGGACATGCTCATTCTGGAATGGGAAAGGTGAGGTATAAAAGTTCTCAAAAAAACTGAGCCAGAGTACTCTTGAGCGTACTCGCAAACCACCATCCTGCAATAAAATTCACTCAGATATTCCTTAGAGATAAGTTAATGTAACCCTTTCACTAAAGGTCTTTTCCCACTTGCATTTAACTATGGCATAGAGATCTTGTGGTGGCAACAATCTTTTTTGTCCTACCATGTTTCATGATCTTGCCTTCCTATAGTCCCCAGCTTTCTGAAGTGGGCTTTCTCAGCCATCCTTAACCATATTAGAACTGAAGTCCCTACTCTTTTGTCACCATCCAAGAGTAGCCCCAAAGTATTAACTTCTGTAGGATCACCCATTACCTCAGAGTATGATTATCAGTTGTTCAGCAAAAGGAGGCTCTTTTGTTTTGATGTCCTTTTTCTGGCAGGCATAGCCTTAACATCAAAAATTGTTCAGCTTTTTGGGTATTTGTTCTCAAGCAGTTTTTCACTGTAGCATAGCATTTCCCCAATAAGGGTTAACCCCAAGTTTACAAGCTCTGTGACCTTAATTAGTACCCTCACACCAGTGTGATAGCTGCCTGAAATTGACCCGACCTCAATTAGAAGTTGAAGCCTTTTGCCTCAAAGGCTAAAGGTAAAGGTAAAGGTTCCCACTGCACATACATGCTAGTCATTTCTGGCTCTAGGGGGCAGTGCTCTTCTCCGTTTCTAATCAGAAGAGCCAGCGCTGTCTGAAGATGTCTCCATGGTCATGTGGCTGATATGACTAAATGCCGAAGGCGCATGGAGAGCTGTTACCTTCCCACCAAAGTGGTCCCTATTTTTCTACTTGCATTTTTTACATGCTTTCAAACTGCTAGGTTGGCAGAAGCTGGAACAAGTAATGGGAGCTCACTCATTTACGTGACGCTAGGGATTCGAACCACTGAACTGCCGACCTTCTGATCTATAAGCTCAGCGTCTTAGCCACTGAGCCACTGCATCCCATCTCTTAAGAGCTAGTCCTTTCTCAATGTTTATTTATTCCCCACTTTACTGTGTGCCTCTTTAGTCACTTGTAATCCCTTTCTCTCCAATGAATAAAAATTCAAATACCATATAGGTAGTGTATCCATTATCTTCTTTTCCAGTTGTCCCTGCTTTCCTTTCCCTGTTCAGCTCTCTGGTAACCCTACCTTGGAGGGGAGTCATGGGATTGGCAGTGATCTGAAACTGAGGCAAAGAGCCAGGCACAGGGACGCTCAGTGGGGTCAACCATTTTCACTGTTAAAATGTTCTGCTCACTCAAAGCAGTTTGACTCAGCAGCGGGGAGAGGGCCTGCAAGGCAACTCAAAGGTTTCTCTTTTAAATGATCTAGATTAATTAGTTTGCCTTCGTCTTTGTTTATCTCGGTATCTGTTACATGCTGATCGCTTAGATCCCTGCTCTGCCTGGAATGCAAAGTTTATTACCTAGGCCACAGAGCTGCTAAGCTCCTGCTTTGTGTCTCTTTGCAAGTAACAGTATGTTCTTTTCCTCTTTCCTAGGTTATTTTCATTGTTGAGACAGAAACCCATTAGATTGTAGAGCATTCCCGTTTTGGCTCTGAGGTCCCCATTTCCTTTCTTTTTCAGGGGGCAATTGTGGGAAGAATAATCTTTCCTCCCAATAACATCTGTCCCAATTAGCCACAAATAGATCTTCAGTGTTAAAATATTTCCCAGCAACTCCAGCTGCAATTTATAATGGATTCCTCTTTTGTTTAGGAATAAGTATAGAAATTGATTTTGTTTGTTTCTTTATTTAACTGTACTTGTGACCTAGCCCGGTCCTGGAGGCCTTGGGCAGCATAAAACCACAAATAAAGGCCAAAACAAAAAGAACCCACAGTATAACAAAAACACCATGAGAAAGCAAAATTAAACTCAAGATAGCTACCCACAACCATTCAACTGGGACCAAAGACTTGTTAGAATTGAGCTTTTGAGCTGTTTCCAAAACATCTGTAAAGTGGTGGCTGAAAAATTCTGAAGGGAGGGTATTTCCACCAAGAAGGCCTGCTGTCTGATCCATACCTGCTTTACCTCACAAAATGAGGGTGCGGGTGGCAGATCCTCTCTGGAAGACCAGACTGGATGAGTAAATTTGGCTGGAGAGCTGTTGCCTGATGTTTGTGAAAACAACGAGAAACACAAATAAAGGAAGAAAAGTTGACACGAACAGAAGAGAAACAAACCCACACAATCCAGGCAATTTCACTCATTGTTGATAAAGGCCTGGGGGAAGCCAAGTCTTTAAGGCCCTTCAAAACACCAGCAGGGTGGGAGCCATCTGGATCGCAGGGAGAGCTTCATTCCAGTGAGCAAATTATACTATAGAGAATGGGCATTTCTGGCACCCCGATAGAGGGCTCAAAGGAACTCAGAGAACGCCAACCCTGCCAGATTAAATCAGGCAGGTTGATACTATGGGGAGATATGTGGTTCCTTAGATAATCAGGCCCTGTGCCATGAAAGGCTTTAAAAGTATTATCCAGTACCTTGAACCACGAAGGTACATCGGCATACCAAGGCATGCCCATCACCGCCATCACTGCTGCATTCTGGACCAATTGAAAATTCTGAGTGGTCTTCAAGGGTAGCACTGTGTAGAACATGCTACAGTAGTTAGGCCATGAGGTGACCAGGGCATCAGTGACTATCAGAAAAGCCTCCCATTCTAAGAAAGGATAGAACTGGGGCATCAGATGAAGCTGTGCAAAGGTCTTCCTGACTAAGGCTACAACTTGCTCCTCAAGCAGGATCCATGAGCCTAGGAAGACTGCCAGATTGCACACTCTTAAATGGAGAAATGTAATCCCACCCAGTCAGAGGTGGAATATCTCCAGATCTGATAGACCAAATACCAACAGCCACTTGATTTTGGTGGGATTGAGTCAGAGAGAATCCCACCCTTTCCAAATCTGCATAGCTTTCAGACACAGGGATAGAACATCTTACTTAACCAATCCAGAGTCATCAGAGTATCAAATCCCAAACCAATGGATGACCTCACACAGTAACTGAAAAGGAGATGAGAAGAATGGAGCATGTGAGTTCCCACAAAAGAGGGACCAAGATAATGATTTATCTCTCCTCTTCCACCAACAATATCAACAGGAATTGGCCCAGAGAAAGGAAGAGAACCACTGTATATGTGTGTCTCCATTCCCCAGCCCTTACCCCTTCTAAGTCAGGATACTGTTTATTTTTTATTTATTTATTTATCAAACACAACAATATATATAAGTATAAGCATGAAATAACCATACGAATTGGATACAACCAAAGGGAACATTAGGACAGGAACGGTAGGCACACTGGTGCTCTTATGCATGCCCCTTACAGACCTCTTAGGAATGGGATGAAGATAGTCTTTGGTTAAAGCTTTGGGGATTTTGGGAAGAGACCACAGAGTCAGGTAGTGCATTCCAGGCATTAACAACTCTGTTACTAAAGTCATATTTTCTACAATCAAGATTGGAGTGGTTCACTGTGGTTGACAATATTGATAGCCACTAAAACAAGGGAGTCAAATTTGCACCCCGCAGGCTGGATGCGTAACACACTGGCCACACCTGTTAGTGAAGGGGGGAAAAGTCGTGATATGACAGATGAAGATGTGACGCCGCAAGTTTGACACCCCTGCACTATAAGATCAAGAGCACAAAGGATGGATGCACCATCTTCATCCTGGCTCTGCCATAAGTCGTCTACATCAATGGCCAAAGCTGTCTCAGTCCTAAATCCCAGTCTGAAGCCTGACAGAAATGGGCTTGGATCATCCATTTCCTCCAGGTTTTCACCAACTGCAGACTGATCACTGTGTCAACAACTTTTCCCAAAAAGGGAAGGTTGGAGATTGGATGATAGATATCAGAAACCAGGGGTGAAATGCTACCAGTTTGGACCAGTTCAAGTGAACCGATAGTAAAAATTGCTACCGGTTCAGGCGAACTTGTATTTTCCAATGATCAGCTGGGCAACAATCAGCTGTGATGCGTGATTTATATTAGCTAGAATTGTTGGATTTCCTGCTTTCTAGCTAGTCTAAATCATGTGGCACAGCGGATTCCCCCCCTCGCTGTTCTACTTACCTTTGGAGACTTGGAAAGCTTCAAAATGTTCCTTTTTTAGTGCTGCGCGGGTGTGCCTCAGGTGTGCATGTGTGTGCGAAGCGTGTGCTTAGTAGCAGACTCACAGAACCAATAGCAGACTTCAGAGGATTTCACTGCTGTCAAAAACCCATTGGGTCCGAAGATGGCTGGCATCATTCACTCTTCCAAGGCTAGAGGCATCATCTCCTTTGTCAAAGAGGCTGATGCTACAGAATGGACCCAACCATTAGATAAGGAATTCTGCTAGTTTTTTTATGGCAGGCTGAATCCATGAGAAAATTATGTTAGTAGGTGTTCCCAAATAAAAAGCTTCTAGCACTATCTGTTTAAATTATTATGTGGTGTGTTTTTTGTATTTTCATACTTAACATTTTGGGGAAAATAAATAAAAATAATGGGCTACAGGTAGAAGGCACTATTATATTCCTGTATGATGTGATCAAATGAGGAAGAGAATTTCACACAATAAACCTCACCAGGAAATATATAAAACATGCAATTTGGGAGAGTAAATCAGATTTTAAAGAGGTCAAAATTCAGTTGATGAAATGTGGATGATGTAGGCTTATTTGCTTATATTTGATATAGTAAATGCAAAGGCTTCTGTTTGTTACAGGTCAAGGTGGAGAACCAGTATGATTTCCAGGATATAGCCAGTGTAGTAGCACTCACCAAGACCTATGCCACCTCAGAACCTTTTATTGATGCCAAGTATGATATCCGTATACAGAAGATTGGCAATAACTACAAAGCCTATATGTGAGTCTGGTAAAAATTCCCCATGTTTACATCTCCTTACTCTTAGCAAATGTTTCAACTTCCCCCTAGAAGCTTCTTGACCTGCACTTGATCCCACCATTACTTAAATCAACTTCCTTTCTACTTTGCCTCCTCCGGTCAGCAGAATGATCTCTTCCATGAAGCTTTATTGAACCTGGTCAGCATTTTCAAGTCACTTTCTAGAAACAATTCTGGAAGAGGTGACCATGTGCAAAAGTTTGGGTCTCGCATCTTTAATAAGTGGGAATACATGGGAATTTTGGCAAACGCACATTGTCATATAAAATTAAAATATCTACACTTGCTGAAATTCTCTCTCTCTCTTTTTTTTTTTACAAATTATGAGAGATACGTACCACCCCCTCCCCCCACCCTTTTGGACTGTGTATGTGCTATCTCTGAGTGAAAGTTTAGAGTGTACCTCCTTTGAGGACTCAGTTTCTCGAAACACCATATTTAATATACCCTTTATCTGACAAGCCCCACTTGAATTCCCCCTTCTCAATCTCTATCAGTCTCTTTCCTGATTTTATTGACCTCCTTTTTCGAGAAAATGTTTGCTCTTTGTTTGATCTTTTAATACCCATAATGTCCTCTTTCCCCTGGCAGGAGGACCTCTGTTTCAGGCAACTGGAAAACCAATACTGGCTCTGCCATGTTGGAGCAAATAGCTATGTCAGATAGGTGAGTGGCATGGATGGGGAAATATGATTGGGTAGATAGAAGGGATTATAAATAAATGCTTCGAATAAGAGCACTCTTCCTCTCTATGGCATCCCAAGCTCTTCTCCTGGCTAAATAGATCTGAGTGAAAGTGATAAAATTAGGAGGGCTCTGTACTTGTGCTACATTTATAATTTTGTCTCTGTTCTTGATCTTTTCCATTCTGCGGTAGGTACAAACTATGGGTGGACACTTGTTCAGAGATTTTTGGTGGTTTGGACATCTGTGCGGTAGAAGCTCTACATGGCAAGGATGGACGTGACCACATTATTGAGGTGGGGTGCTGGGAATGCTTATATTTTAACGAATGTACCAGGGAACACAAACCTTTTAAAAAATTGCTAAAAGAAGGGAAGATTAGAATGTCAGAGCCAGGTTAAAAGTTTCTTTTTAAATTAAAGATTTTTAAGCAAATCAGCTTTTTTAAACAAGTTTGTTCTGGAAATAATGAAACCTTGACATAAGTGTGTTTTTAGGGAACTGGGACAGTATTGTATTCTCTCAGGCCAAAGAGATTTGAGTTGAAATCCATTTTCAGCTGCAATGCTCACTAGATAACATCAGGCCAATCACTTTCTCTCTCCCCTTTTACTCAAAAAATCCAGCATTAATTTAGTCTGTCAGGGAACCTCTGTCATTGCTAAGAAAACCTTATGGATATTTACTGAAATGATTTGGAGAATGGTTTGACCCACATTAAAAATCAATGTTTTTACTAATATCCAGAATATATAGTTCATTGTGTCTTGGAAAGCTCAACCATGATAAAACAACTGGTAGTTAAAGTTAGGGTCCTTTGAGAGATAAATAGATAGATAGATAGATAGATAGATAGATAGATAGATAGATAGATAGATAGATAGATAGATAGATAGATATCACTCTGCTTCTACTGCATTTTCCTATGTTTTTGGTGAATGTATATTTTGTCTATTGATGATGACATGCAATTGGTTTTCCATGTTACAGGCAGTGGAACAAGCTGGCTTAGTTCCAGTTACTTCCTGGCTACATGGATCAGACTGTATTCTTTGAGTCACCACCCATTGCACCATGTGGTTTTGTTAACACTATTGCTTAGTGTTTATACACACAGCACACGTAATCCTTCCAACAAATATCCTGTAACGGTGGTCATCTGTTATTATCTCCATTCTGCAGATGATTATCTTCTGTAGGGAGTGGGGTTGTCAGAGCAAAGATATTTTCTGGATGTTATCCATATTTCTTGTTGCCTATTTGTTTTCATCCCAAGTTGAAACTTCTGCTATTAATTTACTAGTGCCATTAATGTTTACTATTAATTTACTAGTGCCATTAATGTTTCTGGATGGGGAGAAACAGGCTCAGGCTCAATCCCTCCAAGACAGAGTGGCTGTGGATGCCGGCATCCCGGTACAGTCAGCTGCAGCCGCGGCTGACTGTTGGGGGCGAGTCATTGGCCCCAATGGAGAGGGTGTGCAACTTGGGCGTCCTCCTGGATGAACGGCTGTCCTTTGAAGATCATTTGGCGGCCGTCTCCAGGAGAGCTTTTTACCAGGTTCGCCTGGTGCGCCAGTTGCGCCCCTTTCTAGACCGGGATGCCCTGTGCACGGTCACTCACGCCCTCGTGACATCTCGCCTAGATTACTGCAATGCTCTCTACATGGGGCTCCCCTTGAAGGGCATCCGGAGACTGCAGTTAGTCAGAATGCGGCTGCGGGTGATAGAAGGAGCCTCGTGGCTCCCGGGTGACACCTATCCTGCGCAGACTGCACTGGCTACCTGTGGCCTTCGGGTGCGCTTCAAGGTGTTGGTGATCACCTTTAAAGCGCTCCATGGCATAGGGCCGGGCTATTCTGGGACCGCCTTCTGCTACGAATACCTCTCACCGACCGTGCGCTCTCACAGAGGGACTCCTCAGGGTGCCGTCAGCTAGGCAGTGTCGTCTGGCGACACCCAGGGGAAGGGCCTTCTCTGCGGGGGCTCCCGCCCTCTGGAACGGGCTCCCCCCAGGACTTCGCCAACTCTCGGACCTTAGAACCTTCCGTCGTGAACTTAAAACACACTTATTCAGGTGCGCAGGACTGGATTAGATTTTTAGCTTTTAAATTTTAAATTTTAAATTTTATACTGATTTTAATTGGTTTTATTATTTTTAGTTCAATTGGCCGGCTAAATATTTCATTTTAAAATTTATTTTAAATTCATTGTCTATCTATGTATTTTAATATGGCTGTACACCGCCCTGAGTCCTTCGGGAGAAGGGCGGTCTAGAAATTTGATTAATAAATAAATAATTAATAATGTTTAAAGTAGGCACTTAAAAAACAACAATAATGTCATTTCCTGCAGAAGGTCTTGGACTAATCCACACATGTTCTACTTAAGGGAAACAGCTCACTTCCTGTTTGTTCTTGATCTTTCCTCAGGTAGTGGGATCATCCATGCCTCTGATTGGAGACCATCAAGAGGAAGATAAGCAGCTGATTGTGGAGCTGGTACTGTCACGCATGGCCCAGATCATTCCTCGCACTCCTGTGCCCTCCCCTGTGCGCTCTGCCTCAGGACAGCATGCCCAGGTATTATGACTTTGTTTTTCATCCTAAACACAACAATAGTCATTCCTGGTTTTTTTTTCCCCCTGTAGTTTATGTTTAGTCACTGCTTACTAGAAATTGAAGGAAAGGAGTCAGAAGAAGGAGGAAATGCTGGCTCAGAGCAGTAAACGGTCATAGTGAAGTTTACAGTAGAGTTCAGATTATGGCAACAGTAATGGGGAACCAAGCACAGGTTGCCTGCATTAGGACCAGGCTTAGTATCTGAAATTTCTAATTAAAAGTCGGTGGGTCAGAAAGATGCAGAAGATTTCAGCATGAGGGACTCCTTGATTTTGATAATTTTGATAACAAAAACTCTTTTGTTTTTGATAAGTTAGGGTTAGGACAGTTAGGGTTAGATGGCTTAAAGGTAAAGGTTCCCCTCACACATATGTGCTAGTCGTTCCCGACTCTAGGGGGCAGTGCTAATCTCCGTTTCAAAGCTGAAGAGCCAGCGCTGTCCAAAGACGTTTCCGGGGTCATGTGGCTGGCATGACTAAATGCCAAAGACGCACGGAACACTGTTACCTTCCCTCCAAAGGTGGTCCCTATTTTTCTACTTGCATTTTTTTTACGTGCTTTCGAACTGCTAGGTTGGCAGAAGCTGGGACAAGTAACGGGAGCTCACTTCATTATGCGGCACTAGGGATTCGAATCGCTGAACTGCTGACCTTTCGATCGACAAGCTCAGCATCTTAGCCACTGAGCCACCCTGTGTCCCTGGTTAGATGGCTTAGGAAAGCGATGAAGTCAAAGTCAGCATTTCTTTCTAACTATTTGATCTCAAGTACCTGGTGTTCTTCTATAATACTGTAGAGATTTCATTTAAATGCCATGGATAATTTTTTATTATTATTTGCATTTATATCCCGCCCTTCTCTGAAGACTCAGGACGGCTTACACTATGTCAAGCAATAAATAATAAATAATAAACATTGGTAGATTGGTCTACTTTGAATTTGTCCAATCTCACTTTCAAGATCTTAAGAGCAACTCTCCTGGATGTAATCCAGCGTTCTGTTTCCCACAGTAATTGCCAGCTAGAGGCCACTGTGAAATTCACAAATGCCACCAGGTCCTCCCATTCATGCTTCTTAGCAATAGGCATGCAGAGGCATACTGCCTCTAATTCTAGAAGTATATAACTGTCTCAAGTAAAATGGCTGTTATTTGTCTAATGTTCCCTAAAAGCCATTGAAGTTGGCTGCCATAACAGTTTGTGTTATGAAGAAGAATGCTTCTCTCATGCTTTGAAGCTTTTCTTTGGCTAAATTGCTATCATCACATCTGTCAAAACAAATTTCAGCAGTTTAGAGACAGTTCCCCCTCCCCACCCCCATGTATTGCCAAGCATCTGGGAAAAAGGAAGGGCAAGGAAAACTCCCTGTTTGTCGATCCATTTCTCATGTTTTGCGAAGCGTTTACAAGATTCCCAGTATTTGATGGCTCCAGTGGAGAAAGATTCCTCCATGTGTTCATTTTTTTTGGATCGAATGTCTGAATGGGCAGCCCACTAGGGAAAGATTTAGAGACGTTTTTGTATTGCATGGCCGATGCTACAGGGAAGATAGAATATCACAGAAATAGGAACACTATAGCTGGGCAGGATGGGATCAAAGGAAAGAAGGATAAGTTTTGATGCATGTGCCTGCTTTTGTTTCTTTTCGTTCATAGGCTCAGTCGGCTCAAGCTGGACAGAGACAAGGCCCTCCAGCCCAACAGAGACCTCCACCCCAAGGTGAATTATGCTTTGGGGGAAATTGGGGCTCAGGCGGGGGAGGCATCAGAACTCTTCGTTGAAAGGGAATTTTAGCAGATTAAGAAGGCTAAAACAGTCTTCACTCTGTCTTTCAGGAGGACCTCAGCAGCCACCTCCAGGCTCCCAGCGCCCTCCGTCTCAGCAACGCCCCCCTCCCCAAGGCCAGCAACTCTCTGGCCTTACCCCACAGCCCAGTGGTCCTGCAATGGGTCAGCGTCTGCCCAGCCCCACCACCCAGCAGCCCCCACCACAGGCTCAGCAACGTCCCGCAGGGCAGCGCCAGCCTGGGCCTGGAGTCCAACAGTCTCGCCAGCAGGGGCCACCCTCTGCTCCACAATCCCCCCAGCCTCAGAGAGGGCCAAGCCCCAGTGGCGGAGGACAGCAGCAATGGCAGCAAGGTTCTCCCCCGCAGCAGCAGCAGCGGCCCGCAGGGGCTGGCCTGCCCAAGACAGCATCTGGGGGCCTCCCAGGGCAACAGCAGCAGGCCCAGCAGGCCCAGCGCCCTCCAGCGGCTGGCGGTCAACCACGGCAGCATCCACGGCAGGGCAGTCAAGGGGGCTTAACCCAGCAGCGCCCACCGGGAGCAGGAGCACAGCAGCAGCGCCCAGCACCACCCACTACCCAGCAGCCGAGGCCCAGTACTCAGGGGCAGGGTCCTGGTGGCCCAGGGCAACAAGGGAACCGCCCTCCACCAAGCCAAGGAAAGCCACAAGTTGCCCAGAAACCCAGTCAGGATCTGCCGCCTCCACCCCAGCCCCAGCTGAAGTAAGCGTTGGACTCTTGGGTTCTCTGTGAAGGGAACAGGGTTAGGCAGGCTCCAAGACTTACCGTAATTTTTCATTTTTCGCAATGTGGGGATTTTGTTCCTAGCTAAACAGGGGTTTGGTAGGTTGCCATGGTGATCTGGTAACCTCAGGGCACAAGCTGTGCTACATGCACTTTCCCTTAACACCAATTCAGGATCACTTTTGCAAAATCAGTGTGTTATCATTTTGTGTCCTTTTCACCTTTCTCAAAGTTCACTAAGGGGCTAGGGGGAGAATATTAAATGAGAAATGATGAGGTGCAGTAGGATGACAAGGAAGGGAAGAGAATGAAAAGTCACTTGCTTATAAGAAATTCTTCACTGACATCATCATAGCTGTCTTGCTTTTTTTTAATGTTCGCTTTTGTTTGCCACTGTGAGGACTAGACACTACTTTTTATACAAAAAAAATAACTCCTCCTGAAACAAAAAAGAGTTATTTGATTCTCCAGGTATGCAAGCTCATCATTCGAAAGAATGCACATCCCACCCGCATGCTTTAAGATGTCACGTTCCTGAGTTGAAATTTGGGGGGGGGAAATGATTTTTTAAAAAGTACACTTAAAACCCCCTAGCTACAGTATATAAATCAAGCCTTGCAGGATAAATTTGAAGCTGAGGAGTTAGCATAAATTTAGGAAAGATATATTTCATCATCATTTATGCTGCCTGTGACAAGTGTTTCCTATGGCCGTCTACATCAGGGATGGCGTGGAAACAGGGATAAAATTGTTTCACCAGTATTACCCTCACTTTCAATTGGCTTCGTGAGTTATGCCAGTTATAGGAGGTCAGTTTTGCTGAGATCCAACAAGAAGATTTTTTTTTTTAAACAGAGAAGCAGTTACATACAAGGGCAGCAGCACTTAGGGCTTCAGAAAAGCACTTCTTGCTGAATAACTTCTTCAGATATTTGCTGCCGCTCTTCGTTATCCCTAGCTTGCCAAAATCACACAGGGAGTTCATGCTCCTCTGCTCTCAATTCAACAGGATCTATCCATAATGAAAAGAATTGGAATGGGGTGGCCGGGGGTGGGGGAGTGGTTTCAATTAGAAGGAAATGCCTGAGAATTTCCCTCTTCCCTCATGTTTTCCTGCTGCAGGATCATTTCTCTAGTCTTTCCCTACTGGACGCACCCTCCTTTGAAGTATTAAATTAGGGCTGGAGGGGGGCAATGAGGCCTCTCAATGGCCTTGCCCCCTTTGCAGCTCTGTGCTTGCTTCTTACCCTACTCTAGAGAAGGAGGGCAATGCTTCCTCAAACTCCCCTTTCTTCTCTCCCAGCATTTCAGACAAAGCAAGTTCTGTTGCCTGACCTGATTTTAATAGTGTGTTTCTCATTTCTCCTCTCCGTCTACCCCTCCCTTCTTTCCTGCCCCCCCATTCCTCCCTCACTGTTCCTTAGCAAATCCCAGTCTCTGACCAATACCTTCCCCCTTGCAGAGGCACCGGTGCCGCGGGGCAGCCTTAGTCAGGATGAAGTGCGTGCTGAGAGCATCCGCAGCCTCCGACAGAGCTTCGCCAGCCTCTTCTCCGACTGAGAAACTTCCCCTCTGTACTGCGACCCTTCACTTTCCTGGGCCTAGATCCCTTTCCCTGTCTTCTGAGACTCTGAACCCCGTGTCCCTTCACTGCTTCGACCCACCCCCATGGGAATGCTCTTCCAAAAGGAATCTGTTCGTTTGTTTATTTTTAATCCCACCTTTTTTATTTTGAAGAATTTCGTCTGCCCTCCCCTCCATTAAGGGGCAATCCCATGGAAAGGGGGAAGCAACACATATCCCTGGAGATCCCTGGTGAAAGGAATGGCGCCTGCTGGAAATGGTCAGAGCTAGAAAGTGGGTTGATATTAAATCCCCAGGAATCCTCGGGCTTTTGAGGCCGGTCATTCTGAATGTAAAGATGGATGGTTGGTTTAAAATTAATTTGTAATTATTTATTGGATTTATACAGCCGCTCATCTCACATATGTGACTCTGGGTGGCTTATAATGAATGAATTATCTGTACAGAGCAATTATCTGTAGAGAGGGAGAGAGACAGATGGACAGATGTGTGTGTTTGTGTGTTTGTGTGTGTATGCACACAACAAAACACAACCTTCTCTCTACCCTAAATGAAACAAGAACTACACAGTCTTCTGGGCAGAAGAATCTTTTCATGTTCCTTTAAAATCCTAAATCTTCCCTCTGCCACTATCCTTTGTTCTGAGAACCTATTTTTTGCTCTGTTTTCTATGACTAATTCTGTATCCATTTCTGCAGAATGTACTATTCCCATGCAAATTAAACCTGCTGGTTGTCAGAGAGCTTCCTTCCTTCCTTCTTTCCTTCCTTCCTTCCATCAGGATCTCTCTTTTTCATCCGGAGGCTGCAGATTTCTCAAGTCCACATCTCTTCTATATAAATATGCAAACTTCATGCCTGGTTCTCTTCTCCCAGCCTAGGGGCCCCCAGGCTTGGGAAAAAGGGAGAGGAGAGGGGTCTCCAGGGATCTCTATACATAGCATGAGGGAGGGGACTTCTCCTGGGGCCAATGTCTGTGTTTGTGGCCACAAAGATGTCTATGTTGCTATTTGTGAATAAGCCAGTCAATTGCCACTTGCCCTTTGCACAATCCTGTTGTCCCCACTCCTTAGCCGCCAGCTTCCAACTCTTGTTGCCTTGGCTGCAGGTTCCGCCCCCACTTCAGCAATGTGCAACTTTCTTCCCATGCGTTTTGGTAACCGTATACTCGGCAAGCCTTAATCTAGACACACACCTCCTTTCCATCCTACCTCACAATTGTTGTTTTCCCCCCACCCTCCTAATAGCACTGCAGAAAACTCCCAGTCTGTCACTCCACTGTAAGCTTTAGCATCTTCCTGATCATCAGGAGGGTGCTGGGCAGGGCCAATGAGGTACTTTATCCTCAAACCTTTTGCTAAGCTGGTTTCGAAGTCAGTCGTCATGGAGGAGAGACAATTGGCCAATAGTTTGAGTTTGTGGTGGAGAATGCAGTTGTTTCTGTTAAGCCCATTTCCTGTTCTTCCTCCCACTTGGCCAATCAAATCTATCTGCTCTTCTCCCAAAACAGCCATAGTACTGCCACTATAGCCAAGGGATGCTTTTGCTATTTTGATGACTGAAGAAATAAAACTTCATCCCCGATGGACACACAAGGGGTTCACATCCAAAAGCAGAACTTGGTCCCCTCCCTCTCCCCCTTGTATATAACTCAAGAGAGAAACTCCCCACTCTATTTTTGTGATTCTCCTTTATCCCTAAAGCTGTGTCAATTACTCTTGTCCCCTTCTTTGAAAGATCATGGGGACAGTGCCACTTAACGCGTGATGGTCTGATAGCTGCAAAGTCACGTGTTGTAGCTGTGTTGTGACATGACGCTTTGAGCTGTGTTTGCAACTTAATTGTCAGGTTGGGGAGGGGGATGCAGCAGAGGCTCAATTCCTGTGTATTACACCCCCTTTCCATTCTTCAGCCTCTTCTCCCCAGAGATCTGTTCCTTTGCCACCAAGAGATCTGGGAAGGACAATTTAAAGTGCTAACTTGGTATCTTTGTTATTTATTCTTGTCTGGAAAGTGCATCCCCCTCGCACACTATTTTTGTGGGAATAGAGGCCTTTCCTATTGCTGTGATTCTGTCTCTGTGAATAAAAATTTCAATGGATCAGTGATGTAAAAAACATAAATAAATAAATAAATATATCTATATTAAAAATCCGAATGCTTGCTGGAAAAATGCATGTTCTGTCACTGGAATGAAATCAGTGCACACATACAGACACTACATATGAAGAGGTATGAAGAGAAAGGGGTATGATGACATCAAAATGGAGAAGTGAATAGATGAAAGCAAGCATATGTAGTATGGGAAGAAAGGGATGTGGATTTTCTTATGTTTTTGTGGCCTCAAGGAGTCGACAACAGTTGATGTAATCTGTCCCTGCTAGTGAGCTTCTCAATGCACATGTGGGTCCTGTTGAGACACAAAATGTTGGGTTACATGGATAGTTATCTTGATTTGGCAAGTTTCTTACTCTGTTTTGTTAACTTTGTTGATGTATCCTAGCAGTGAAAATATTTTTTTTGCAATGTCCTACATTCTTAAGGGCCTTTCTTCACATTGAAACCTGTGAGACCAGTATGAGACATTTTTTTAAAAAACAGCATTTATTGTTGTATTACTTCTATTTTTATAAACAAAATTCCAATGTAAAAAAAGTAATGGCATACTGGATACACACAAACCATTTAAAGCAGTTGCTTGTTCATTATCATGGTAAAATGTGGCTAGGCAGCCATTTTGAAAAGGGCAGCAGTCCCATTTGCTGCCATGGATCATGTGGTCTACATTTTTTGGGGGGGGGAGAATTTAAAGTCATTTAAAGTCGAGGGGAATTTATGCTTAGGCTGTATAGTGCCTTGAACATAATCATTTTGAGGAAGAGATTTAAATGCTGCTTTATAGTACAATAAAGCTACAGTATTAACGTTGTGGCAACATCGTACTGGATCCTAAAAATTAGCTTGCATGGTTACTACATTTCCCAACATTGAGAGGGAAGAAACGCAGAGCTGACTCAGACAAGCATATACAAAAGTTAACTATTTATTTTGTTTATATACTGGTCTAATTAAAGACTCCTGGAGTAGGTCCATCCTGCTTTGTTAATTGGCCTGGACAAGTGGGTTTCTTTGGAAAACGTATATGTCGGGGGGAAATGTAAAATTTGTTAACTACCAGTTCTGTGGGCATGGCTTGGTGTGGGGGGGGGTGTAATGTGACTGGGTGGGCGTGGCCACCTTTTTTGTTTTTTTACTTTTAAAAGCATTTTTTCTACAACCTCTTCAGCTGAAGAAGTTGTAGAAAAAATGCTTTTAAAAGGTTCTGACGATCCCAACTGAGCCGCACGATGATCAGAGGCTTTTTTTTACTTTTAAAAGCATTTTTTCAGCTGAAGAAAAAATGCTTTTAAAAGTTTAAAAAAACAACCTCTGATGATCGCGTGGCTCAGCTGGGCATGGGGGGCGGGCAGGGATTTTTGCTACCGGTTATCCGAACCACCTGCTGCCATTGCTACCGGATCGGGCGATCCAGTCCGAACTGAGAGCATTTCATCCCTGGTATATGTGGAAAAAGAATGAACTCTGGCCATTGTCAGTGCCGTTCAAATTGATTAGAAATTACTACAATCCTAATGCTTAGAATAGTTTTAACCAAAACAAATGGTGGACTGAGGTAATCCTCTCTGTGATGCCAGGATACACTTGGGGCTCTCTTGGCAAAAAAAGGGGCACATGATAGAATGAGAGTGAGAGGCATGTATCAAGTATGTATCTCACATATATGTCACGTATGTATCTCATGAGAGAGAAGCATGTATCAAAAAATACATTTTTATGGAAGAAAATGGACAGAGACCAATTTTTGTTAAAGAGTCTTAAATACAGATGCTCCTCACAGAGTGACCACAATCGAGACCGGCAATTTTGTTGTTAAGTGAAGGGGTCACTAAGAGAAACCATAACTGCTTATGATCTTACTGCAGCTTATCTCTGTTGAAGTAAGGCCCTAAATGTGAAGATTGGCTGTAAAGTTACTTTTTCATCACTCATAATTGCAAATGATCACTAAATGCAGTTGCCAAATAAAGGTTACCTATATACAACTATTGCCACTGGCATTACAGCAGCAATAGTCGGTGCTTGCACTGTATTATCTGGTATGCAAAAAATAATAATGCCTATGGTGTCATGCTAGTTCTTCCTGAGGCGAAGGAGAGAGATCCATTTTAGAGTTCTTTCTAAGGATGGGGAATGCTGAAAGTCCAAAATCTAGGTAAGTCTACTCTAGCCTCCCATCACGCATAGGCTGTCATTTGATGACAACTCTGATTGGGACTCCTTGCTAGCAAAATAGGGAGAAAAAGCTGCAAAATGGGTTTAGTTTCATCAGAGCCAAAATATTTCCAAATTCTAGTTACAAATGACAGACCTCTATGGTGCATTTCTTTACAGATCCTCCTTGACTTACAACCATTTGTTTAGCAACTATTTGAAGTTATAACGGCACTGAAAAAAGTGACTACAGGCAGTCCCCGTACTTACGACACTTGCAGCATCCTTGCGATCACCTGTTCAAATTTCAAGTACTTGGCAATCAACATGTATTTATGGGGGTTACAGCATCCCAGGTTCATTGATTGCCATGTGTGACCTTTCTAGCCAGCTTCAGACAAGTAAATTCAACCAGGGAAGCTGGATGTGCTTAACAACCATGTGATTCACTTAACTACAGAGATTCGCTTAACAACCATGGCAAAAAATGGTTCTAAAATTGGGCATTACTCAGCAATAGCAATAGCTCTTAGACTTATATATTGCTTCATAGCATTTTACATCCCTCTCTAAGTGGTTTACAAAGTCAGCATATTGCCCCCAACAATCTGGGTCCTCATTTTACCCACCTCGGAAAGACGGGAGGTTGAGTCAACCTTGAGCTGGTCAGAATCGAACTGCTGGCAGTCAGCAGAATTAGCTTGCAATACTGCATTCTAACCACTGTGCCACCATGGCTCTTACCATAGAACACAGATAATGTCTCTAAGTTAAAACTAGAGTATAGATCATAGGCTCTAGTTAACAACTGCCTTGCTTAGCAATGGAAATTCTGATCCCAGTTATGGTCGTAAATCAAATACTAACTGTTTGGAACCAATTTGTATGCCACCCAACTCCTAATGACTCTTACTTATTGTTACCTGTTTATAGGGTTTCTGGTGACAGGTTTGGCCGATGTAAAAAACAATCGGGTGCACTAACTAGACCTTTGGCTTGATTCAACGAACTTTCTGGATTGCCAGCGCTCCTTCTTTAGGAACGGCATAAAGAATATCACGTCTTTCCCTACTTCGGTCCGTGTGTCACATCAGTTATGGTTTCAGGACTTCCTGCTATTTTCTCAGACTGTTTATCGTGCTGACCGCCACCATAACTGCCCTGGCCCCAATTGCTGCTGCTCTCACTAAGTCTAATCTGCTTTTCTTCTGCTTCCACCCAGTCTTCCTGATTTTTTTTCCAATTTTTATTATCCACTTTCTCCAAGACCTGCTCATTCTTTATTTATTTATTTATTTTATCTAGTTTTATCTTTATCTATTTATTTCTCCAACCCATCAAAA
The DNA here is from genome assembly GCF_028640845.1 of Ahaetulla prasina. Taxonomy (NCBI): domain Eukaryota; kingdom Metazoa; phylum Chordata; class Lepidosauria; order Squamata; family Colubridae; genus Ahaetulla; species Ahaetulla prasina. The sequence goes on from NC_080540.1 coordinate 173,220,149, forward strand.
GAGCAGAAAAGAAGAGCAGGTGTTTCCTTAATCAGTAGAGAGTGCTAGAATACTGGGACTTTTATCAACTCATTAAAAAAAATGCTCTGTTCTCTTACTTCCTTTCAAGGAAAGAGGCTATGAAACTGAGTCTGTAGCACCTCCAGCTGGTGAAGGAAATAGCAAGGTTATTTTGTTTGATCTAAGTTCCATCACATGATAAAGTAAAACAAAACAAAACAAAACAAAATGTAAACATAAAAAATATAAATTTAAACAAATTGTTTTAAATTAAATATATTCACCACCAGATTTATAATTAAAATCAATATAAAATAAATAAAAAATGAACCCAGCTTTTGGAATATGGTACTTGACATGCGGTGGCTCAGGGACTCAGGTGACTCAGGGATTCAGGGACTCAGGGACGCGGTGGCTCAGGGGCTAGGACATTGAGCTTGTTGATCGAAAGGTCGGCAGCTCAGCGGTTCCGAATCTCTAGTGCTGCCATGTAACGCCGGCCGCATGACCAAGGAGATGTCTTCGGACAGCACTGGCTCTTCGGCTTTGAAACAGAGATGAGCACCGCCCCCTAGAGTCGGCAGCAACTAACACTAGTACGTACGTGCGAGGAGAACCTTTACTTTTACCTTACTTGACATGCTATTCAAAGCCTGGCATGGCCCAGAAACCAAACTCTTTCCTGTTTTTGTTTTAGGCCAGTAATTGGTCAATCTATGTCTAGATTAAATCTAAATTAATCTAGAATAGAATAGAATAGAATAGATTTTTTTTTTTATTGGCCAAGTGTGATTGGACACAGAAGGAATTTGTCTTGGTGCATACGCTCTCAGTGTACATAAAAGAAAAGATACCTTCATCAAGGTACAGCACTTACAACACTTAATGATAGTCATAGAGTACAAATGTAACAATGATACAACACTTAATGATAGTCATAGGCTACAATTAAGCAATCAGGAAACAATCTAGATTAAAGCCTTCTAGACGTTCAGCGGTTGACGAAGGAAAAAAATCTGAAGGCAGAATTACTGTAGGAACATGGACTATAAGCAGAAAAATTCAACATATTGAAAGATGAGATGAACTGATTTTACAATTGAGCATTAATGAATCGAAATGGACTAGAATAGTTACTTGGGGTTTTTTTACTACTCAGGACATAAAAACCAAAGGAATGGTGCTGCTTTAATACTAAGAACAGTTCTTGGATACAATATAATCAGTGACTGAGTAACATCAATTAGAATTCACAGGTGGGCCTTTAATATGATAATTATTCATGTTTATGTTCAACTACCAATGGAGAACAGGAAGTTAACAAGCTTTATGGACGAGTTCAAGCTAATGACAGAACATGCAGGCAAGTTGTGCTGCTTATATTTTGAATACGGAATGTCAATGTAGGACGCAGTAGGAAGGAAAACACAATTGAACGATACGATCCAGTAAATAAAAATAAAGCAGAAGAATGCCTTATCATAATGTGGCTGGTGTATTACCTAACATGCTTGCAAAAGATTATGTGACCACCACTTAACAAAAAGAAGGAAATAAATGTTTTTCTCCCCTTTCATAACTTGTTGCAGTAGCAGAACCCTGTCAGATTAATTAATTAACTAGCTTTTAGGCTCAGGAAGAATTGGCATCAAACTTTGTAAATTCTGGGTTGGAGACAAGACAAAGTGATATCATATGACTGAATGGACTATGGGAGTTGTTCTTGTGCTGATGTGGACTGCAACTGAAGAAAAAACTGTTGACCAAACAACCTAAGTTTTTGCATTTTTCAAAATGAATTTTCTACTCATAGAAAAAAAATTAAATGGTTGCCAGGAATCAAAAACAATTTGAGGGCACATAACCAATCCACCAATCCTGTAACTTTGGTGTTTTAGTGGGGATAAACAACTTTCAAACATCATGCATGGACTGGGAAAACCAGCACTTGAGTAATGAAAAAAAGATAAGAAAAGCCAAACAGAAAAGCAGAGATGGGGAAGAGATACGGATAAAGGCACAGAAAGCCAAGAAAGAAAAAGCAGGAAGCAAGTAGGAGAGTAGGAGAGTAGAGTCGGGCAGGGGAAGAAATGCAGTATTTGAGATGACAAAATGACAGAAAAGCTGAGAGCAGAAAAAAAAAGTGACCAAGAAACATTTTATGGAATGGATGGAAAGTTCAGCAGTGGAAAGGGACATTAAAAAAAGAAAGAAAAAACTTTGAGGTGTGTGAGAGTGCTGAGCATAACTGAGAACGAACATGGCCCCTCACTTCTTTTTCAATGTTGTATTCCCATCTTATTATTTATTGATTTGTTTATTTTCTTCAACTTGGATGCTGCGTCACTCCAACTGACTCTGGGTGACACAGAGCATAAAAAGAAACAACAAAGATACAAAAACTTATAACAATAGCAATAACCAGATAAGAGAAGAACTAGCTAAGGAGACAAACCTATCATATAGCCGCCAGGGTCTCAAATCACGCTAGCTCAGGGCTGTCAAACCCATGGCATCACGTTTTGGTCACGTGACATATTAGGGCTTTTCCCACTTTGCTAAACCAGGGGTAGGTGTGACCAGCATGTGACACCTGCTCTAGCTGAACACCTGGTGCAAGGTATTTAAGGCCTTCGGGAATAACCTTTAAAGTCCTTATTTTACAGATGAGGCTTGGTGAAACCAAGAGAGCCTGTCATCTCTCATGAACATTAAACCTGAGATTCCAGTGATTCTGAATTGGTCCCACACCCAACCTTGTCAAGGAATTGTACAGCAGCAGTCCAAATGAAGTCAAAGACATTGACACAAACTTGTGAGTTTATATAAATAAATATATTTTATTATTTATATTTACAGCAGACAAGATAGTCAGGAACATAAGAACGTCATGAGGTAAATCGGGCAGCACACAGAACACAGAGAAGAAAGGTGGGGGGGGGGAAAAGGGAAACTCATCCTTTAACCGTCCGCAGCAACCAAACATAGTGTAGATTGCCTCATGCATGAGCCAGCACTTTCCAACCAATCAACTACAACTGTGCGTTCTGGCCAATTGTGTATTTTACTGTTCCAGCTACTAAATTCAATATCTTAATAAACACTATTATACACTCCATTGCCTTACTTACATTGCTGAACAAGGAGGCACGCCTTGTTGAGTCCGTTTGGGATGAGTTTGACCCTGTGGCTCCCGAGGACATGGACAGGTTGTTGGGGAGGCTTCACGCCACTACATGTTTACTGGACCCGTGTCCTTCCTGGCTGGTACTGGCCACTCAGGAGGTGACACGAGGCTGGCTCCAGAGGATTATCAACGCTTCTTTGTTGGAAGGGGTTTTCCCTGCCGCCTTGAAGGAGGCGGTGGTGAGACCCCTCCTCAAGAAGCCCTCTTTGGATCCAGCTATTTTGGGTAATTATCGTCCAGTCTCCAACCTTCGCTTTGTTGCGAAGGTTGTAGAGAGTGCTGTGGCGCGACAGCTCCCCCGTTACCTGGATGAAGCCGTCTATCTGGACCCGTTCCAGTCCGGCTTCCGACCTGGATACAGCACGGAGACAGCTTTGGTCGCATTGGTGGATGATCTCTGGAGGGCCAGGGACAGGGGTTATTCCTCTGCCCTGGTCCTATTAGATCTCTCAGCGGCTTTTGATACCATCGACCATGGTATCTTGCTGCGCCGGTTGGGGGGATTGGGAGTGGGGGGCACCGTGTATCGGTGGTTCTCCTCCTATCTCTCCGACCAGTCGCAGACGGTGTTGACAGGGGGGCAGAGGTCGACCGCGAGGTGCCTCACTTGTGGGGTGCCGCAGGGGTCGATCCTCTCGCCCCTTCTGTTCAACATCTATATGAAGCCATTGGGCGAGATCATCAGTGGCTTCGGGGTGAGATACCAGCAGTACGCTGATGACACCCAGCTGTACTTTTCCACCCCGGGCCACCCCGATGAAGTTGTTGAAGTGCTGTCCCGGTGTTTGGAGGCCGTACGGGTCTGGATGGGGAGAAACAGGCTCAAGCTTAATCCCTCCAAGACGGAGTGGCTGTGGATGCCGGCATCCCGATTCAGTCAGCTGCAGCCGCGGCTGACTGTTGGAGGCGAGTTACTGGCCCCAAAGGATAGGGTGCGCAACTTAGGTGTCCTCCTGGATGAACGGCTGTCGTTTGAAGATCATTTGACGGCTGTCTCCAGGAGGGCCTTCCACCAGGTTCGCCTGGTTCGGCAGTTGCGCCCCTTCCTTGATCGGGATGCCTTGTGCACAGTCACTCATGCGCCTGCTACCTCTCGCTGATTATTGTAATGCTCTCTACATGGGGCTCCTTGAGGTGCACTCGGAGGCTTCAGTTAGTCCAGAATGCAGCTGCGGGTGATAGAGGAGCTACGCGAGCTCCCACGTAACACCGCTCCTGCGCAGACTGCACTGGCTACCTGTGGCCTTTCGAGTGCACTTTAAGGTTTTGGTTACTACCTTTAAAGCGCTCCATGGCTTAGGGCCTGGGTACTTACGGGACCGCCTGCTGTTACCGCATGCCTCCCACCGACCCGTACGCTCTCACAGAGAGGGACTTCTCAGGGTGCCGTCCGCCAAACAATGTCGGCTGGCGGCCCCCAGGGGAAGGTCCTTCTCTGTGGGGGCTCCCACACTCTGGAATGAGCTTCCCCCGGGTTTACGCCAAATACCGGACCTTCAGACCTTTCGCCGCGAACTGAAGACACATCTTTTTATTCGCGCAGGGCTGGCTTAAGTTTTATCGATTTTAAATTTCTTATTATTAATTTTAAATTGGGGTTTTAGTTTTTTATATATTTTAAAGTCTTAGGCTGATTATAATAAGTTTTTTACTTGCATTTTAAATTGTATATTGTATCGTTCTTTTTTACTTTTGCCTGTACACCGCCCTGAGTCCTTTGGGAGAAGGGCGGTATAAAAATCAAATCAAATAAATAAATAAATAAATAAATAAAATAAATACTAATAGTGAGACAAGCTGATCACTTTTTCCTGGCCATTGCAGAACCAAGAGAGCCATTAATTTGAGTTGCGTTCTTATAGCTCACTTAGAAATGCTGAATAGGTTTTGCAAGGCTAATGAACTGTCTCTAGACTGGCTCTACATGTTCCACCTCCTTATGCAGTTACATCCACCCATCCATCCATCTATCCATCCATCCATCCATTTAAGAACATAGCAATATAAAAGGAATGCAGGTGCATCAGAACAATCACCTACTTCCTGAGATCTTTCAGGAAGTCCAGCATGCACCTTTCTTTTATCTGTCCTGAATCTGCTACTGATCAATTTCACATGAGGATCCCAAGACACGCCTATTATGATCAAGGGAGCATGCAGTGTCCCTCCACGTTTCCTCTCTCACATCCTGTACCAAGCACATTGGGTTACAAGAATACTCCACAGTTCTTGGTCCACAGCTACAGTCTCTGCATCCTTCCATTTAAAGTTGATGTTTTTCAGATCTTCCTGAAATATTTGACCCAGGTTTTCTTTGGCCTTCCTCTTTTTCACCACTTCATCCAATTGATTGTGATCTTTGCTGGGCATTGTTCGCCCACGCAGAGCCCATTTCACATCCTGATTATTTGAGTAAACTTTTATATCTACTTCGAAATCACTCACAATCTTGTCTGCTTGGATGGTAATGGAGAAAACTGGGCTGTTAAAGCTGAATGTACAAATAGAAGAGATTATTTGTAGCTCAGTGTTGTGGTCCATGGTGCTCTCGGAGCTTGGGTGTTTTTCTTACAGATGTTTCATTACCAAACTAACATCTTGAGTCATAAAGGTTGTGGGGCTTGTTCTTATTTTTATAAACTGGTAGATTGCCCTGTCAGTGTTGGGGCGGAAGTGGTCTTGGGGGTTCCTTCTTTAGGCTGTTGTTTACAGTTAGTTAGTTTGTCTTAATCGATAGTTCCTTGCTTAGGGTGTTGGAAGAAATGTCCATCTGGTTCAGTTCCAAGTGGGGAGAAAGACACTGGAAACATCGAGGCTGATTGGGATGGTGGTTTATTGGTGAACAGGACCACATGGGTTTTAGGTCCTGGGCAGCTGAGCACATGGAAGAGATCAAGAGAGGCATTTATACCCTCTCTTGGGCCTTGCCCTTGAGCTTCCTGTTCCTGAGGAAGAAAAGTATTTTGTTGGTTGTCAGACTCTCAGGGAGCTATGCAGGGATCATAGCTAACTTTTTAGGTTGTCTGAATTAAGTTTGATTGAATCTTGCTGGGTGATGCAATAAAGGAGCTTGTTTGTGCCATGTGGTGATCTCTGCTGATAGATAATCCTATTATGTCCTGGAGGGTCATGTCTTAATCCCATCACCCTGGAGCTGGAGGTCTAATTGTCTTGTAGATAGGCTGGCCCAGTCCTGCTCAATGGCCCAGATATCTACTGAGAGCAGGGAGCTGATTCTACATATTTTGTAGAATATAAACATGTTTGAATATTAGCTCCAGTCACAGTAGGTTGCTTTTGAGACTGGAATTTGCAAAATAAGGCCTGGAAGTTGGATGGTTGTCTCTATTTGAAGAGGGAAGAGAAACGAAAGGTGACTTAGCATGTTTAAAGCTTTGCTTTGTGTTGTTCTCTGTGGGATTTAATTTAGGGCTTTGGCAAAGCTTGTAAGAAACATTCTGCATTCTTAGTGTAAATATGGTACCTCCCTGCCTGCCCGTTATTGAGTTAGCAAGTCATTACATCATATAATAAAACTCCATTCCATTTTTAAGGGTGTTACTAAAAAAGTTTCAGTAACATAATTTAAGGAAAAGGAAAGACAAAAACAATGTTATTTATTATTCTTTAGTCTGCTTAACAGTTACTTTAAAGTAAATGTAAGGCAATCTTGCGTTGCTCAAACGAGATTTGGAAAATAGCTTCAGCTGAGGCCTTAGGTAACATGCGCCATGAATTGTAATTCACTCTGCAATGCTATCTCAAGGACTCAGGTGTTTCAAAAAGGGAATACAGATTGAAGCTTCCTGGGCATGTTTTGCTGATCTCAGAGGTTCCATTCTCTGTATTCAGACTTGGAAGATCAAGATATGCAGGTATAAACTGGGAAGCTTGTAAGCAAACTGAATTTGTGATATTAAGTAAGATTCCTTCTGAATATGACTATACATACTGTATTGATTAGCAGAAGAAATCTATTGCTACCCATCTTCGTATTTAGTTCCCTCTCCATAGAAGCCTAGGCGCACAGGTTCCATAGATGCCTCCGAAAGCACCAGACTTCCCAGTCTGGTGACTCAGTATTTGCAATGGATTACCCTGCTGAATTTTCACTGTAACTTGGATCATCTTGTAGATATTTTTCAAATGTTCCATACTGGATACAGAAGAGGGAAATCTCCTTTCTTTGTGCCAGTAGTGTAAATGATTTTAATAGAATACAGAATAACAGAGTTGGAAGGGATCTTCTAGTCCAACCCCGTGCCTAGGCAGGAAACCCTACAGCACTTCAGACAAATTCTTATCCAATATCTTCTTAAAAAGTGCCAGTGTTGGAGCATTCACAACTCCTGGAGGCAGGTTAAACTAGGCATACCCAGTTCCTGCAACCGTTCTTCATGTTTTAGCCTCCAGTCCCCTAATTATCTTTGTTGCTCTTCTCTGCACTCTTTCTAGAATCTCCACAACTTTTTTACATCGTGGCAAACAAAACTGGGATATGATGAGAAGAGATTGGGGTAATTTGGAAATAGGTTGCGGTCACAGAGTCTCTTAAATTATACCCCTACCTACATCTGGCCCATTTGAAGACCACGCCATCTTAAGCCTTCCTTTCTGGGAGAAGGTAGTGGCAAGGCAATTGCAAAGCACTGTAGAAACAGCATGTTTTTGGCAGGGTCCCTTTCAGTCAGGATTGAAACCCAGGCCTGAGAGAGAAACAACACTGGTTGTATAGTTGATATTATTTGCCAGGACTTTGTTTGGGGTAGTTCCCATCTGCTGGTACTGTTCAGTAGTTTGTATACTATTAATCCTGTTATTCTTTAGATCATCTGCAAAATTTGGGGACTGTTTTACGGTAGTTTAACTCCTTTTTTAGGCAGTTGCAGTCAGAGGGGAATATGACCAAATGCCCTGCACAGGTTACCTGTAATTTTCTGAGTGGAAATCCAAGGGCTGGTTTTGTCTAATAGAGACCCATGTAGCTGGCACTACAGTATCTTCAGAACCATCTTCTCCAGCCCAGATTGACATCTCCAATGCATAGATCATAATCAGAGTAATCCCAGATTTCTATGAAATAAATGGGACTGAAGGGAGATTAGGAGATTATTCCATCACAGCACCAATCCTAGGGAAATCCCAATCCCTTTGGCTTCCCCTATCTAGCTCATCCTTTCAGAAAGTGGTAAAACTGAGCTTTTCCATTCTAGAATGGCACCTTGATATTAAATGAATTTGTGAGTTGTTGGGGTATTATCATAGAATTGCTGTTTTTCAGGAAACTGTTTTTAAGATACTGAATTGTACAGTGTTTCTTTGTTTACCATGGTTTATAAATGATATTTATTGTGGATGGTTTTTTCCTTTTGTGCATAGCAAGGGGGAATGATATGGAGAACATACACATCTGGAAAAAAAATGACACTCTTACATCACATTTTATTTTATTTCATTTATTAGATTTATTTGCTGGTCATCTTCTTTTGAACATTTGCTTTCTTCTAATAAGCATTCAGGTACATCTAGTTTATTTGTCATTCTCTAAGCAGTAGCATATTGACAGCGAAGGCCATGATTTTTATCCACGTGCACAAATGGTACTGCAATCCCTACCAGCGAGACCATCCAGGTTCATTTTGTCTACAAGAGATACTTCACTCCATGGTTTTGCTAAGTGGCACTTAGTGATTTCAGGACCAAGGTTATCAATCAACCCTTTTGAAATAGAATAGATACATAACAATGGTGTCAATATGTAACTGACAAGATTTCTTCACAGTAACTTGTCAAAAGTCCTTGACAATTTTCTTTCATTTGCCCCACCTTTTAAGTAGGGAATGATGTCAGTTCCAAACAAGCCAACTTTGTCCTTTTCTCAACATTTATTATTTATTTAGTGTACTGCATACAATGTCAGAGAAATCTACACTTATTACACCCAATGCAGTCTTGACAGCCTAGATTGCTACTGGTAGTTCATTCTGTTCAATGTTATGAATACAATTTTCCCACTGAAGTGGTACCCGTTTATCTACTTACAATATTGTCCGCTTTCGAACTACTGGGTGGACAGGAGCTAGGCATCTAGTGATGGGATCTCACCCCATCTGATGGAGCTCAGCTGAAACCACTGGAGTACAGACAATTTCTGGACAGCAGTTCCAGTGTCATTAAGTCACTGCACCACCGCATCCCCTTTCCTCAACAAATCAATAATCTTTTAAAGCAAGCTTCATAACTCTACAGGAACTGACAATGCCTCACTGACACTGGCTCATCCCTCCAAAAATGGGATGAAAAGTGACCAAGAAATAATATAGACTAGATTAGGAATAATGATAATGTTGGAAATATTGGTATGCAGTGTGTCATCCTCTTTAATTTATATATGTATTAATTATTCTGTTACTAGATAATTGGCGTTCAGTACCTGAAATTAGGTAGTCATCTCTTCTGAAAGGGCCTTGGTGATGATATCCACAGTAATCCTCGGCTCCTGGGCTGTAGAGACTCTGTGTATTTCTTAAGTACTTTGGACCTTTGAATACCTTCAGAAAAAATAATAATTCTGGGATAAGGACAAGAGCAGGTCAGGAGAATTGGTCATGAGAGGAACAATATCCCTTCACAAAAGACTGAATATCTGTCCACTTACACTTCATCATAAGTTTCAGGAAGATGAGAGGCTTACCCGGATGGACTGAATAGTATATCTATTTAGAGGTATAGAAAATTCAGGTTCTCGCCTGACATTCATAAATTGAACCCTCATCACTGCAGAGAGAGAGAAAGAAGAGGGGGGAGGGAGGGAAGGAAGCGTGAGAGAGTTTTTCCAGTAAGAGGTGCTAGATGGTTCTGGATTCTGCACAAAGGCTTCTGAAATAAACTCACTGAAGAACTCAAAACTCACCGAAGTCATGTGTGCAACATGCATCCCGGAGAGATATTTCCGGACATGAGGTGCAGGCCTCTGTGAGATCTCCCAAGAACATGAGGACAAGGAAGCTGGCTAGGAAGAATCCATGTGATTTTCTAGTATCCATTTTTTGCTGTTTATGAAGCCACTTGCTTAGGGCGGAGGAGGTGTTTTCTTTGAGTAGCAGTCTTTATGGAAGAACGTTGAGGGAGGAACACCAGCTGCAGATTAAAGACAAAGTGGTGTTTGAAATGGTCCTAGAATTGGTCTTAGATCAGGCCGATTCAAGTCCTGAAATATTAGGATAGATGATGGGCGCTTCATCCCGTGGGACAAAGTGAGATTTAAAGCTTTGTCCCTGTGGGAATCACTCTTCACAGGACCAAAGCCTTAGCAGAACCAGAACACCATATCTGAGTTGTAGGGAAGAAAGGTGTGGCAAGTTAGGCTCAAAGACACATCAACTCTCAACAAAACCCGAGGTTTCTATGAGAGCTCAGGAAAGAGAGTCCGCTTCTAAGGGGAGAAGGGTATGAGGCATGAAGGAATACCTTTAGGATAAGAATTATGGTCTTGATGCAGGTGTTTTATTCTTGTAAATTTCAAATCAGGCATCCCTTAAGTTCTCTGTATGTTCAATTCCCTGCATTTTCTTGATAATCTTTTCCAGAAATGTTTTGCTATTGACTTCTTCCTAGAGCTTTCTTTCTTTCTTTCTTTCTTTCTCTCTCTCTCTCTCTTTCTTTTTCTTTTTTCTTTCTCTCTCTTTCTCTCTCTCTCTCTCTTTCTTTCCTTCTCTCTCTCTCTCCTTCCTTCCTTCCTTCCTTCCTTCCTTCCTTCCTTCCTTCTCTCTCTTTCTCTCTCTTTCCTTCCTTCCTTCCTTCCTTCCTTCCTTCCTTCCTTCCTTCCTTCCTTCCTTCCTTCCTTCCTTCCTTCCTTCTGTTTTATTGTTGGCCAGAAACAAATCATTTTTGGTGCACTCTATTGGTAGAAATCAACAGCAACAAGTGGGCCAGGCTCTCATCTTCCAACATTCGCACTGTGTGTTGTTACCCAGCAGCAACCCCCACTTGAGGATATTGGCCTCATATTTAGGCCCTCCCACCCTCTGCATATTCAATGTCCTCCAAGTAACATAGGGGAGATCAAATCCCTCAGCCACGTTCTCTTCTGGAGTCATTTCTTGTTCTGTAAATTCTCTCCTCCATCTTCTAATTCGTTTTTGGTCCTGCGGTCCTTCTTTGTGCCATAAAACTCTTCCTGGATCTAAGTTGATGAGTTTGGGGCACCTGTCCATTCAGAAAATGCCAGGGATCATTCTGTTGTTTGGTTCTCTCGACAACTGCTGCTACTACTCTCTTAATCCTAGGTAGAGCAATACCAACAAGAGGATACACTTTCTCAATTGGTGTGGGTTTAAGGCATCTTGTCATGATGCACACTGCTTCATTGACAGCAATGTCAACTTGCTCTCTGTGTGTGGATCAGGGGTGGGTTCGACTTACCTTTACTACCGGTTCACAATGGGACCACGCACGGAAGAGTCCTGACAATGTCCAGGTCGGTGGGCAGAGCCTCCCATTGGTTTTACTACCAGTTCTTGCGAACCGGTCTGAACTGGGGGCAACCCACCAGTGGTGTGGATGCACTCCATAGGAGAACCAATTTGGTGCCGTGGGGAAGGCACTGGGTTAAAAGTGCCTTACCCACCATCACACCTCCACTGCTGAAATAAGGTAAAAGGTAAAGGTTCCCCTCGCACATACATGCTAATCATTGCCAACTCTAGGGGGCGGTGCTCATCTCCGTTTCAAAGCCGAAGAGCCAGTGCTGTCCAAAGACATCTCCATGGTCATGTGGCCGGCATGACTCAGCGCGAAAGGCGGACGGAACGCTGTTACCTTCCCACCAAAGTGGTCCCTATTTTTTCTACTTGCATTTTTATGTGCTTTCGAAACTGCTAGGTTGGCAGAAGCTGGGACAAGTAATGGGAGCTCACCCCGTTATGCGGCAGCACTAGGGATTCAAACCACTGAGCTGCCGACTTTTGATCGACAAGCTCAACATCCTAGCCCCTGAGCCACCACGTCCCTAAATAAACAGGGCCAAAACCAATGTCTGCAGAGTGGGTAGCTGAGCACCACATACTGTATATAATTTGTCAGTTTCCTGATAATGTTATTCCTAACGCTAACTTTAGCCTTAGTATTCAGGCAATGTTGTTGAAATGAAAGTGTCCTATCAAGACATACTGAGTTACTTGGGTGTAGTCCAATGCTGTATGCGATTCTCTTGCCATGCAGCTCGACCCCTGCACCTCAATTTCAGGGATGAAAAGCACACACTTGGGTGTTGCGTGGATTGGGCTGCAGATGATTGACGGTATATAACACCATCCTAATTTTTCAACGGCTACAATGAGTCTTCCAACTAACTCATTGAAACCTGTTCCTTCTGTGGCCAATGCTATATCATTGGCATAAATAAATAATCATGTATTGTCAGAGACCTATTGATCATTTGTATATACTGTATGTAATACAACATCAGAAACAATACATTTCCTTTCCTATGCTGAACTAGAAGTTTTTAACTATTGCCTTGCCCACTATACCAAACTGTCCCTCCTAGAGAGTTGGCTTCAAAAGAAATGGCTCTTTTTTCCTCACCGTATTCTCTGTTACTCCTGGGTTCTTCTCCAGAGGCAAATTTTGTTCCCCAGGATATTGTGCTGGTATTTAAAGCTTCCCCTCACTCCTTCCCCAAAATTTTCTCTTGCCTTTATGTTCATAGTTGTCATTCAAACTAGCCACACTTGATTTCTCAAAAAACTGGCAGCATAATATGTTCCCATTTGGTTGGCTGAATAGATGAGATTTCTGGAAGACAGGTTTGGACGCAGCTTATCTTATGTTGATGTTATGTTAACACTGACCATAAAAACCACCCATTTGTGTTTCATGGTCTAATGGGGGGGGGGGGTGAGGAATAAATTCCTCTGCTGGAGAGAAGCTCCCCAAGTCTGAAAGCTGTGAAGGCTAAACCTCTGGCCCCGGTGACTGACCCAGATTGGACATTGAAACATTATCATGGGACAGATGTATTCTCCTTCATTCAAAGAAGTAACTGCCTAAGACTTTAGCAAACTTTAGGACATAGAGATCGTGTCAGCTAAACCTCTTTGTATATTAATAGATGAGCAGTTACACTTTAATCCCAAATCGTATGAGAAATGGAAGTTGTGGAATAAGCATATTTGAAAATGAAAGATGGCTGGCTAGAAATCTTGGGTTAAGTAGGAGATCAAAATCAGTTGATTTCAAAAGTTTTAACGCTTTTTGAGATTCTGTGTTGAATATTATCTACAATCTTTGCTTGGCTATATATGCAGTTGAAACATATGCATTGAACAGTATGGCCCAGAACTTCTAACAGCCTCCTGCAACGTTAGGAGCCTGAAGAAATGCAGTGCTTGAACCAAGCATTCATTTTTATAAAAAATTAAAAAGTAAAATGGAAGTATTAATTATCTGAATTTGGTTAATGAGGAATTGGAATACCTAGTTTTGGAAAGTCAATGTTTTCAGTGTTAAGAACTATCAAATATATGCATGACCTCAACAAAACTAACTCTTCAGAAAATATTATTTTTTGCTTATTGGTTCCTGTGAAAGAAAATTTTAAAAGAGATGGACAATCCATTTTTTTACACAGATATAATAAATTAGGTAATTAATTCACTCTGGTTTCCTAAAAACAGAAAAAAAGACTGCAGAGAGGAGAACTCGCTGTGGGTACCAGGTGGAGAGCTGGGTAAGTGGATGAGCGAGCAAGTGGGCTATCAGGAGTGGAGAGTGGTGGGAATGGGCAGGGAGCTGGATGGAGAGCTAGGCAGGAGAGCGAGTGAGCTGGCTGTCAGAGGGCGGCCTTGGTAGGTTGGCTCTGGCCCAAAGGCTGAACTGGCTAAAGCAAGGGATGGGGCGGAGGGCAGGGAGCAGTGGTGAGTTTTAATTTTTTTTATTACTGGTTCTGTGGGCATGGTTTGTTTGGTTGTTGTGGCTTGGTGGTCATGTGATTGTGTGGTCAATTGACTGGGTGGGCGTGGCTTGGTCATGTGACTGGGTGGGCGTGACCTACTTGACATCACTAACATAAAGGGGTTGGGTTAGGGTTAGGTTGCCTGGCCTCTCCTCGCCTCAAAGGCCTCAACGAGATGCAATTTCCCTGTCTATTTATTTACTGAACATCCAAAATATACAATTTAATCCTATGTATATATGCCATATGTGCACATACATGGGGTTGGGATTCTACTAGTTTGCACCGGTTCTCTAGAAATCTCCTTTTGTTTTTTTCCACTTTACAGGGTTAATCCTGTAAAGGCCCACTCTCAGGGCGGCACAGTCCAGAAAACAACCCAGCCTCCACAGCGCACAAGCACAGCCAAATAAACTCGGGAAGGGAGCAGGTGTGCTAAGGGCTCTCATCAGGGGTGGGTTCTAATTTTTTTTATTACCGGTCCTGTGGGCGTGGCTTATTTTGTGGTTTGGTGGTCATGTGACACTGGGCGTGGTTTGGTGGTCATGTGACTGGGTGAGAGTAGCTTGGCCATCATGTGGCTGGGTGGGCATGGCCAATAACAATAAAAAATAATAAACAAAGTATACAAAACAATAAGAGGTACCAAAAACCAAGTTTCACACTTTACACATACACAACACAACACAACGCAACTGACTCATACACAATATAAAAGCAACTGCACTTCACCCAAAAGGGCCCTTGCAATAAGCAGGAACCTCACAAAGCCACAAAAAGCTCAAAAAACAAGTTTCACACTTTACACACACACACAACACAACAAAACAGACTCACACACACAAAATGCCACATACAGCTTTGTGAGATTCTGTGTGTTTGTGTAGTTAGAGTGAAACACTACACTCTAACTGTAGTTAGAGTGAAACACTACAGAAACACACCAAATCTCAGAAAGCTGCACAAATATTTTGTTTTTTTATTTAAATTTTCTTAGATCTAGGTCTCCAACCTTATAACTTTAAAATTTGTGGACTTCAACTCCCAGAGTTCCTGGGGGACTCCAAAATCAATTACATTAACTGCCTTCCGGACAATGTAACTGATTGGAGAAAAGAGGCTTTTAAAAGTAAAAAAAACAACCTCTGATGATCGGAGAACCGGTTTGGGGCATGGCCAGCCAGCCATTACCACCGGTTCTCTGAACGCCAGTAGAGTTTTACTACCGGCTCTACAGAACCGGAGCGAACCGGGGGCAACCCACCACTGGCTCCCATGACAAATTGCCGGACCCTGTCAAGAGAAGGAAGGACAGGCAGGGGTGCTCGGTGGAGGCACTGTCTGGCCAGGTCAAGCATAGGACCAGGTTTTTGTTCTGAAGTTGAAAGGAGGAACCATTTGGGCCTGGAAGGGGATTGCGAGTAGGGGACCAAGTCCCACCCCACCCCGCTTCCCTTTTACCTTTCTTTAACATACCCCGCTTCCCTCCCCAAACCTTGGGAGGCGGCTGCTGCCATCCTCCGCACCGCAAAGTGCCTCCAAGCAGCGGCAGGAGGGAGAAAAGAAAAAAAATGGTTGGCCTCTGAAGCCTCTTGAAGGAGATGTCCGTGTGAGTATGTGTGTGTGTGTGTGTGTGTGTGTGTGTGTGTGTGTGTGTGTGTGTGTGAGATGGCCCTGTGAGGAGAGCCAGGTGAAGAGAGTGAATGGTGACTGGGGGACTGGTTCGGGGGCATGGCCAGCCAGTGGTCAGTACCGATTTGGTGACCCAGGCCAAATTACTGCTACTGGTTCATGTGAACCGGTGCAAACTGGTAGAAACCCATCACTGGCAGGGAGGCAGCGTCAGGCAGGGGCTTCCTATTTTGACACCCCCCCCACTGTTGCCCCCGTGCCTTGGGCTGCATCAGATGGAAAGGGAGCGAGCAGGCTGTCAGAGGGGGAGCAGCGGCAGCACCAGGCGGCACCAGGTGGTTTCCCATCTTCACCCTTTCACTGCCAATATTGCTACTCTGGGCCTAACACAGAACGGGCAGTTGGGCTGCGGTGGTATCCAGGGCAAGTTTTTTTAAAAACACCCCCTCTGTAGCTTTGCAAGATTATTTTGTGTAATTTCTTTTTAAAGTGCCATGGCCTGCAAGTTGTTGTTTTTTTAAGCTTCGCGGCTCTGCAATTTTTTTTAAAAAGTGCCGTGGCTCTGCAAGCCTTTTTTAAAGCCCAACAATTGCATTGCAAGGTAAAACTTGCAGAGTCGCTCAGCCAGTTCTCCATGTGGTGTTTGCAGCGAGTTATTCCCCGCAGCAACTGTCCGGGGTTCAGAGGTCCGGCAAAGAAATAGTGGCAGCGAGTTGGCAGAGGGAACTTGATGGTGGCAAGAAGGCTGCTGCCCCCAGCTGGCTGCATCAAGTTAGTGGTGTCAAGTTGTCCAATTCCGACCCAAGAAGAGACAGCTACAAAAGAAGGATAGTATTAAATTCGAGGTTCTGGTGGATTATATTCTTAGTGTGAAAGTAAGGTTCCTTAAAAAAGGCTCTGTATCCAAGACTGGACAGCTGCAAGAGAAGGATACTCTTAGATCTGTGGTCCCGGTGGATTATATTCTCAGCGTGAAAGTAACTGGGGAAAAAAGACGAGTTATGAGTATCTTTTCTTTACATAATCATTCATAAGTGCATCTCCCATTTCTCTGTATCGTTGTGCTACATGGACATTGGGCATACATTATATGGAGTAAGCTATTCCTGTTTTTCCTTAATTTTTCTGATTTATGCATCTCCACCATTCACCGCAGGGCGATGTTGCATCAAATCCATTTCTCAGAGCTCAACCCCATGAACATAGACGTCGTTCTCAGGTTATGACCCTTCACTCAGCAAATGTTTAAACTTATGGCAGCACTGGACAAAGGTGATGGGTCCTCAGCATTCCAGCCATTGCAATGTCCCAGCGATCATGTGATTGCAAGTGAGATTCTTTCTGATTACAACCTTACATATCAGCAGAAGAATCCTATTACTCCCTATTCTTGTATTCTGTTCTCTCTCCTTAGAAGACCAGGTGTTCAGGTTCCATATATCCTTCAGAAAGCCCCAGGCTGCTCAATCTGTTTATTGAATGTTTGCAGTAAGTTGCCCTGCCG
Organism: Ahaetulla prasina; assembly: GCF_028640845.1. Lineage (NCBI taxonomy): Eukaryota > Metazoa > Chordata > Lepidosauria > Squamata > Colubridae > Ahaetulla > Ahaetulla prasina. The sequence continues at coordinate 173,237,429 of NC_080540.1, forward strand.
AATTTTCATTGTACTTTGGATCACTTTGTACACATTCTTCAGATGTTTCCATTTTAGAGGAGATCTCCCTTTCTTTGCACGTTCTTTCAATCAGGTTTTAGTCCCAGTCCAGGGACAGAAACAACTCTCCATGTATAGTTGATGACCTTTGACATGACTTTGCTTCGGATAATTCCCCCCTTCTAGTACTGATTCAATAGCTTTGGATACTATCCATCATTGTTACTCTTTGGATCACCTGCAAAATTTGGGGACTGTTCTTTTTTTTTTTTTATAAAAAAGTTTTATTTTTACATTTATATCCAACAACTCATCCAGTGTACAGTCATATACAATTAGTCGGGCTTGCCCAGTCACCACTCCCTCCTTTTAACTCTCTTCCCTCTTCTACCTTCTTCTACCTTCTTCTACTTTCCAAACCTTCCTCCCCTTCTCTTATCTACATCCTCTCTTCTCTCCACCCTCCACCTTCCTTCTCCCTCTTCTACCCCTCTTCTCCTCTTTCCTACCTCCTACTCTCTCCTCCTTTCTCCCTCCCCACCATTCTAAAATGGTAGCTGGGCAGATCCGACCCTACATTAATTATATTTATATATCTTCAATTATCCCTGTACATTAACCATCATTACATCCTCTTCCCTCATCCCCCACCCAGTTCCCCTCCCCCTAACCCCCCCCCGACTTCCCAGAACAAAATGCAGGGTATCAAAACTAACAATCATAATCCAAAATAAATCTTAAATTATAATCTCTAGTCACTCCATACATAATCACACTCTCAATTCCCCTCTCCTTCAAAAATATATCTAATACAAAATATTACCTAAATTTATTTTTTTTTATCTGATACTTATTTTGAATATAATCAATCCACATTTTCCATTCTAAAATATATTTTCCTTGTGTATAGTCTTTCAAATAAGCAGAAATTTTTGCCATTACTGCCAGATTTGATACTTTAAGTATCTTCAATTGTAGGTAATTCTTCTTTCTTCCAATATTGAGCAATCAAAAGTCTTGCGGCTGTTATTAAGTTCAAAATCAATTTAGTCTCTATAGCTGTACAATCCATAATTATTCCTAGTAGAAAGAACTACTGGGGACTGTTCTACAGGAGTTTTACTCTTTTCTTAGGCAGTTGCAGTCAGAGGGGAATGTGATCAATGCCCTGTCGGGTTACCTGTAATTTTCTGAGTGGAAATCCAAGGGCTGGTTTTGTCTGATAGAGACCCATGTGGTTGGCACTACAGTATCTTCAGAACCACCTTCTCCAACCGGGATTGACGTCTCCAATGCATAGATCATAATCAGAGTAATCCCAGATTTCTATGAAATAAATGGGACTGAAGGGAGATTAGGAGATTATGTCTTTCCATCACAGCACCAATCCTAGGGAAATCCCAATCACTTTGGAGAGAAGATGGCTTCCCCTATCTAGCTCATCCTTTCAGAAAGTGGTAAAACTGAGCTTTTCCATTCTAGAATGGCACCTTGCTATTAAACGAATTTGTGAGTTGTTGGGGAATTATCATAGAATTGCTGTTTTTCAGGAAACTGTTTTTAAGATAGTGAATTGTACAGTGTTTGTGGATGTTTTATCCTTTTGTACATAACAAGATGGAATGACATGGAGAACATACACATCTGAAAAATAAATGATACTCTTACATCACATTTTATTTTATTTCATTTATTAGATTTATTTGCTGGTCATCTTCTTTTGAACATTTGCTTTCTTCTAATAAGCATTCAGGTACATCTAGTTTATTTGTCATTCTCCAAGCAGTAGCATATTGACAGCGAAGGCCATGATTTTTATCCAC